>NW_024356504.1:13200938-15600938 GCF_014805655.1 Passer montanus | reverse complement strand
TGTACCTCTTGCATCTGCTTCAGCAGAGATGTGTGAGCAAGGTCTCTTGCAGGAGCTGTTTGGTGATGGGCCAGGCCCTGTGTTCTTGAAGTAGAGCACCTACAGGAGGCACCTTCCCTTAAAATGCTGTTATTACCATGTGATAGAGCAGAAGGCATGACAGTTACCCTCTTCTGAATTTGTCTTTTTGACTCCATCATGGCACCTAGCCACACCATTCTCTGGGTTGTAATTCTCTCTTTTTTTGTCTTTGATTTTTGTATTTTGAAGAGAGGAGGCAATTTTTGCTCTGTTAATAATTTGCATGCTATGTCCTGTCCCCCACCCTTCCCTCAGTTACATCATTAGGTGATACCAGTCCCATGTTCCTACTCTGAGTGCTGCTTTCATGGTATTTATAATTATTTTGGGATGTTTGTGGTTGCTAATTGAGTAGCTGCAGCATAGATCTGAGTCTTACTGTGGCTTGTCAGATACTCTGCATTGATGGTGATATGAGATTGTTGGTGTAAGTACCAGTATAAGTAATTAGTTATTATAATGATAGGAGATCTTGACAAACAATATACTACCACATTTAAGAAAAATGCAAACTTTGCAGTAAGAGATTTTTTGTATGTTTGTCCTGGTACAGCAGTACCAAAAGCAGTTAGAGGCTGATGTTTGGAAAATCTGTGGAGCCCAGGGACTGGAAATGTTTGACTGATGGTGCTCTCTTTATCAAAGGCTTTGTTCAGAAAATGTTAGTGACCTTTCTGGATGGCCTTCGCAGGTGGAAATCAATGTGTTTTGTCCCACTGGCTCTTCAGGTGAACCAGGGAAACCAGAGCAGGATCTGTTGTTTAACACATGTCAGTTTGGGTCTGTAATGAGCCTGCCCATGTTCTAGGGACTGATCCTCTTCTGAGGACCTGCGCTAAGAAGCAGTAGTGTGACCATGATGGGTTCCTGGGGTTTGTGATTTTCTAAATGTCTTCAGTGCCCACTAATCAGAAATCTTCTAAATTTGTACCAGTTGCTGCTGATGAAGGCTGTCTCAGCCTTAAAGAAGGTCATAAACTGGATCATGACAAGCCTACCAACACCAGTGTGAAATGTGTCCTGGAAGAGCTAGTAAAGTTAGTCTAAATCTCTTATTTCTGTGCAAACTCTGTTTTGATAATATGTTAACTGTATTTGAGTTAACATATATACTGAGTTAACGTTGTATCCTGCTGTTCTTCAGGAGCATTTGAAATACTGTCTCACTAGGCCTTGGATATATATTTTTCAGTTATTTTTTCATACATGTCACAAATGTTGAAGGCCTTCACAACATACAAATGTTAATCAGGTATTTGGGCAAAAGGCCTTCTCTGAAATTCCAGTTTGTGTACTAGTAGCTGAAGCTGGTATTATCTGACATGTTTCAAAGAAGCCTAAGAGTTAGTATCTAAATGTCACTTGAATGATTTTGAACTGACAACATTTATATTTGTGGGATTGTTCAAAGCATTCTGTAAAAAAAATTAAAATACATTGGCAAAGAAGGAGAAGATATTTCTTTGTTTTTATTTGGAGGGTAATTAAAGCTACAAGAAAAGAATCAAAACCAATCAATAAACCAACTTCATAGTATGAAAACAAAAAGGATAATAGATAATCTGTTCAAAGCATTCTGTAAAAAAAATTAAAATACATTGGCAAAGAAGGAGAAGATATTTCTTTGTTTTTATTTCGAGGGTAATTAAAGCTACAAGAAAAGAATCAAAACCAATCAATAAACCAACTTCATAGTATGAAAACAAAAAAAATAATAGATTAATTTAAATTCTTTTTTTGTTAATTTTATATTTTTTTTTCTAAAAATCATTAATGAATAAAACCCAAAAAATTCAGGTTGATATATGTAACTCTTTTTCTTAATTCCAGAAGCAGGATTGCTTATGAAAGTTCTACTAACACTCATAACACTGAAATGCTGTCAGTAACTGTTTGTTTTTCAGAAGTTGGCATGTTCAAGGTCAGCTCCCTTTTCTCAAATGCAAATCAACATCTGTATTGTTGTGTGGTTTGCATAAAACAGTTGGCTTATAGGTACAATTAGACCCTCTTTTTCATTATTTCTTTGCTAATTGTCTTGTCAAGGAGAACATAGGTGAAAACAACTGAACAACTGGCTAGTAAATGCACTTTTGTGAGTGTCCAGATGTTTTAAATGGGTCTGTGGTGTAGAATTATTCATTGTTAAAACCAGTGTTTTTAATAGGCATGTAATGCAATTAACTCCAAGGAGCAAAAATCCTGTCCTGACAGGTAAACAGCCAAAGCAAATGGAGAAATAGGTCAGGAACTATAGGTAAGGAGCTGTAAATGTGGGAACGCCTGAAATAGTGGGGTTTTTTTGTCACATCAAGTGAGGGGGTATGAAGCCTCTTGAAATGTGTATGTTGGGATTGTATGGTGGGAATCAGGATACTCTGGTTTTGCTTTTGGTTTTACCATGGGTCTTCTCTGATCTTGCATAAGCACAAAATTTTTCATCTGTCTCTTGTCTGCATCCATCACAAAAAGAAACATGATAATAACATTCTTTCTTGGAGAGTTTTTTAATCTTGAGAGGTGTGTGTTTGGTTTGTTTGCTTTTCAGTATTGCCTCCTCATGGAAGCAGGGCCAATGGAATGACCCTCACTGTACATGCACATCCCACCTTTTTGAACTCTGTACCCTATTTCAGCTACGTTTTACAAGGAGATATCAGTCTCAAATGTGTGCATGTTGTGTCTCTGACAAGGGATGTATTGGAGGTGTTCTGCAAATGATCTGGATTGTTGTACATGTACAAGTTGACTGGTGAATCCCCCCAGGAACTTTGCTGGAATTTCATTTGGTGTGTAAAAACTGTGCCATATTCTGCATTGAAGGTCTGTGCATGTGGAAAGTTAGTTTTGACTGAGTGAAGGGCAGAAGAGTGACCTTGCATCTTGTCAGAGTATCCATTCAAAAATAATCTTCACTTGGAGGAAGTTCCTGCATGTACTCTGAGTCAATCGTTACTCTCTTATCTGTTGAAAGTTAGGCGGTATTAGTCCTGATGCTCTCAGAACTATCATCATTTTTTTAATGCTGTCCTAAATCCTGAAACCTTAAACTTACATGTTTTTATAGTTATATATTAATTCAAAAAAGGTTTCCTAGCTGTAGTTCGGCTCTTTTTTCTTTGTTTCTTTCTTTTTTAGAACAAAGCAAAATAAGAATCCCAGAATTTAGTGTGGAAATGATGTTGCAATTCTGTAGCTGCAGAAATACAGATGAATACGCATTGGGACAGAAGCAGAGGATACAGAAATTTAGACAAAGCATCTCATAGTTACAGGAGCTAATTGTCACTTTTCAGCCTGGAGCCTCTAGAGGTCCCAGCGAAAACCTTAAATGTGTTGCTCTGAAATGGTTTCCTCTTGCTGTGATGCTGAGATGCTTGGTGTCCCATAGGTGTCCAGTCCTACCTTTGGGGAACAGTGATGGAAACTGGATCACAGGATGATTGATGTGCTGGGCTCTCTCATGGCCCAGGAGCAACCGCAGGGAGCTGAAGAGAGCCAGCAATCTATACAGTGTTTAAAATGAAATCTCTGCATTCAGTTATTTCCAGCCTCTTGTTTTAAGTGTTGCTGAATAGTCCTGTAGATCTGTCCATCAGCATTCTAGACTTCCTTTTGAGAGGTTTCCAACCCCTCTGTTGGTCATTTGTTTTAATCACTTTTACAGAGAATAACTTTCCATGCTGTTTGTATGCAATGCATTCAGAGCCAAACGGAATAGAGCCATTAATTTGTGCTCCTGAGAGTGTACAATGTAGGAGCTATTTCCTCCTTTATTATAGAAAGCTTCTATTAATTTTGAAGATCTCCACTTCTAGAGATATCATTAAGGAAGTTCAGACAGTCTTTTTGCTTTGGATGAGTTCACATATTTTAAGAGTTTAAAGGTCATTAGCTTTGAGATCCTATTCTAAAATGTGTTAAAGACAATAGCAAGCAGGTATAAAATTCCAGTGGAATTCAATGATTGCACAACCCTGCAGAAATAGTGAACGTGAAAAACAACTTTTCATACATTTGCTGTCAAGAATGTTTGAGGTCCAGATAATGAGTTCACACACCAGGTGGAACTATGAATATAAAGCATAGTACCAGAAAGAAGTTGGCAATGTTTAGGGCACCATTTGACATCCTGTTGCAAATTTGGGTTGTCAGCTCTCATCTTACTTCCAAGGTAGAGCTACTAAAATTGGAAAGCCCTGTATTATCATATTACATATGAATTTCGTTTCAGGAAACACTAGAAAGATCACTACTAGAAAATAAGTTTTAATTGAAAATTAATCAGAATTTTCATTCTTAAACATCCCCGAAGTGTGTTTTAATCAAACACCATTTGTGATAAATCTATAGAAAGACAGTAAAGGGCTCTCTCTTACATGCTTGGTACTAATGATAAGGAGTTGCTTTGCCATTAAATAAGTGTTAGATGGGAGTTACAATATCATACTTGAACTCTTGAACCAGAGTTCCTCAACAAGTAAAAGGTCATATGGTTACTGCTCGACAAAAGAAAGTTGTAAACATTGAGCATCATACTTGAGTTTGCTCTGCATTTGTCTCCAGCTGTTGGCTGAGATGGTGAGTAGATATGCTTATGTGACTGTGTAGATAGCTCTAAAAGCTAATTTTATCTGTAGAAAAGAGGAAGAGGTTCAAAATCAGTATTGCAAGTCAAGCTCTGGCTATACTCTGTATTAAATAGATATTAACAATGTTTGAAATTTGTGGTTTCAATTTAAGGTCAGAAGTTGAAATAGGTCTTAGTTAACTGTCTCACAGTACTTTTGTCGTGTAGTGAGGGGTAAAATACTGTCGAGGAAGAGGTTCAAAATCAGTATTGCAAGTCAAGGTCTAGCTATACTCTGTATTAAATAGATACTAACAATGTTTGAAATGATGACAGTTGTTTCAATTTAATTTCAGAAATTGAAATAGGTCTTAGTTAACTGTCCCACAGTACTTTTGTCATGTAGTGAGGGGTAAGATACTGTAATTTTTTTAGCAATCCAGTATCACATTGGTAAGGTCCATGCTGTCTTTTAGCACTAGTCATGGGAACAGAAGACAGAGTATTGAAACCAAGCCCTAAGTAAGAGGGTTGTTTCAGCAACTTTTGTTTCATGTTTTGAATGCTTATGTGATAACTGATGAGCTGAGGCCAACACAGGGACCTAGAAGCTAAACTCTACCTTGTCTAATTATTTTGCTGCCTGGACTTGTGTAGGAATGTGCAGTTGTAGTGCTGGCAGAGTTCATATGGGGACTTGCTGTGGTTTAACCCTCAAAAACAATGAAGCCCCACACAGCTGCTCACTACAGCATGGCTTTACCACAGCCACAGTCCTTTTAGAAGTAAACCTGCTCCTGCCTTCCCATGGCTGCAGTCCCTGCTTTGTGGTGGGCTTTGACATACTCCAGCATCGCCTCATGCTCAGCCATGGTGCTTCAGGGAGTGTACACTTACCCCTGGCCCACAGTCCCTTCAGAGGTAGCAGCTGTGGTACAGCTGTAACCACAGTCACAGGCACTTTGAGGTGTGCCTGCTCTGGCATGGGCTTCTTCACAGCCACAGCCACCTGGGCTGTCCTTTTGCCACAGGGATTCGTCCACAGGTCACACCCCTTTGGCTTGAGTTCACACTGGAGTTCCAGCCTGCCCAGTGCACAAGAGCAGCAGAGATGCCCTGGCCACCTGCCAGTCCAGGAGCATGGGCACTGCTGTTATCAAAATGTTCCCAGGCCCAGCAGTCAGATGATAAGCAGTACAGCAACCACCAAAAGCAAAAAGTAGCTACTAATGAGCAGTAGACTCTAATAAGCAGTAAGGGAAGCAAGCCCCATGGCAAACACCAAAGCTGCTGATTAATAGGTGACCAGCAGTAACAGCTGTAAATTCAATCTAGTACATTCCATACAAATCTGCAATTTTCTCAAACCCTTTGAGGCCCACGTTGGGCACATGTCCTGGACAAACCCCAGCTCTCAGCCCTGCACAGCGACTCACTCTCTCTGGTGGGATGGGACAGAGAATCACAAGAGTAAAAGTGAAATCATCACTCTGAACTAGGGAAGTCATCACTCTGAACATCCCTTTTCCTCCTCCTGCATCCTCTGGCTGTAAGTGATGCATGGTGCTGTGTGGGATGGGATAACCCTGTGGTCAGTTGGGGTCAGCTGTCCGGGCTGTGTCCACTCCCAGATTTTGCTTACCCCTACCCTTCTCACCAGTGGTGTGGTGTGAGGAGCAGAAAAGGCAGTGTAAGCAGTTCTCACCAATAACAGACACATCTCTGTATTGTAGACACTGTTTCCAGCACAATTAGCCCTGTACCAGGTACTGTGGAAAGAACTAAGTCTACTCTTGCCAGAGCAGTGCCTGACCTTGGGTTGGAGGAGCAAGCAGGGGCAGATGGTGGTTGTAGAAACTTTCTTTGACTGTCACTTGAATGCAAATAGTAAATATCTTTCCAGGAATTAATATTTCTTAACAAGGACTGGGATGTGGCTTTCCGATAGTATTGAATGTTTTGATGAGTTGGCTTAGCTTTGCTTGTAATTGATAAGACAGTGCTGCAAGGAACAGGGCCTCTGGGTAGGAAGCCAGATGAATGTATTTGTTAATATAAACATGAATGCAACAAGTGAAGATGAATTTATAAAGCACAACCCAGTCCTTTATTGATATAAAGTTCTAATTCATCAAGTTTATTCAGTAATAGATAACAATAAGTAAAAGGCTGTTGTTTTTTTAAAAAAAGGCCTGCAGTAGTGGAATGTGCCATTTAAAAAACAAACACAAAAAGTACCCATGAGTAAAGCTTTGTGTGAACAGCTGAAAGTGCTTAATTAAAATTCTGATAAATCTGTACTGGTAATGCTAAAGAGCTAGTATAATTCTGATAAATATAATTCTGAGGTATGAAATATATTATTTTCCCATGAGAAGGATTTATCAGCTTCTTTGTATACAGTAAATAAATAATGAAAAATAATAAGAAAATTGCTACAGTATGACTGTATCACCTAAGATTTTTCAGTTCTTATTAGCTCTCAGCCTGAGTAGTCAGTATATACAATTATGTATGGGAATATAAAGCATATATAGTGTCAAAAAGAATTTATTTTATGGCCAAGAAGTGTTTGATCTGGGCATTAAAGTAAAATTCTGCAGCAGGGAAGCACTTAGTTGCAGTGGGAAGTCCAGGATTTTTTAGTGATATATATTGTATATAAAGCCATTTGAGCTGTTTGTAAGGCAGGTAGGGTGGAAATAATAATTCCCTTTGCTTTGTAATAATCAACTACAAATAAGTGTGGGCATCCTGAGCAGCCCTGGGGAACATCAAAAAGCATTGACTGTGTAACACTGGGCTTAAATGCACTTTTTGAAACAACTGTGGCAAAATGTACAAACAGTCTGAAAAATAAACAAAAGTATTTGATCATATTTCTTAGAATCATATGGGTCTCCAACTGAGAAACCATCAGATCCTTCCTCTCCACATATTTCTAACATTATGGTTCGTTGCCATGGAGAATATGAGCAATATATCAGATTCTTGTGGTATTGTTTCTCCACTGGGGTATTTTCCCCATGCCATACCATGTTGAATGCCTCCTTTGAAATGATCCCCAGAAGATGTGAAACGTGTGAGCTGTGAGGAATGATGGTGTAGCACAATGTGCAGAATCCTGTCGATGCCAGTGGGAACCTGGTGGGCAGAAAGGGGAAATATTGAGCATCCTGTCTCTTTCATTTTTGTGTGAGAGACAATGTGACATCTTAACACACCTAAAACGTGTGCAGATCTCATGGGCATAATCAAAGCCAAATTTTTGTCTGGTTTGCATTTATGCCATAGTTAATAAAAGTTATTAATTTTTATTAACTGTGGCATAAATAGTTAGTATGTCCTCTTCAATATGTTTGTGTCCAATTGCAGGAAAAAGATGTTGAGTTATGCTTGAATCTGTTCAGAGGACTTGATGTCCTGTAAGTTGTGTCTTTGGTAGCCCATGTTGTTGCTCATTAGAGCCTTCTTGTCCTTTGTCTTGGGTCTGTGCTGCCAAACAGTCCACAGGGCAAGCATCAAGGTGGGGACAGGAGCAAAAGGCTTTAAATAGTTGCTCTGCTTTGGTTGTACTTTTTTGCTACTTACTAAAAAAGGTACAGGATGGGTTGTTGACACATTATCAGGAAAGATGTACATAAAAGAAGTGTGCAGACACAGACTGTGCTGGAAGAAATGCCAGTATCCCTTGTGCCACCTGCTCTGTATGACAGAGTAAATGTGGAGGAAAAAGAACATTTATTGATTTTTGGCACTCACAGCAGTATTTGGTGAGAATTTGGGACAACCACAGAAGCAAGCATGTTTGCTTTATTAGCACAAGTGGGAAAAGCTTCAGTTCTGCCCTCAGTCATGCAGCCAATGCAGCTTTGCTGTTGCTGGGATTTTAGCTGGTATTCTTACCAGCAGTAGAATTACTGTCCACCTGTGGAAATGGTAATGGTGGAAAGTTTGGGAGAGGGGAAACACAGTGTGCTTGCTTCTCGACAGGAAAAAATATATGGAGCAGCTGCTGTTCTGTAAAGACATGGCCTGTAACTAATCTTTCTTGGAAGATCAGCTTTGGAGAGGTGATGCTACGAGCAGGTGGCAGTGCTGTGTCTGCAGTGCTTGCATCTAGAGAGTGACATTCCCAGCAGACAAATGTGCTTGTCATGTAAAGAGAGATGCAGTTCAGTGATACCATGCAATCTATGATTTTAGGGCTCAAGCTCAGCACAGGTCTCCCAAATTTCTGTTCAGTGTGTATCATTTGTTTGACTTGAAAATTAGAAGCCTGTGGTGTTGTGCTCAAGCTGGAAAATAGCAGTGCACAGTAAAGCCAAACACTTTTGTTGAAAGCATATCACATTCCTGCCACTTCTAGCAGCAGAAGGGAGAAAGCATAAAGTAGATATTTAGTTATGATGTTTGACATACTGCTGGGAAGCATCTGTGCTAACAGGCTTGGCTTAAGAATTTATGTATAAACCTAGAACATAGAAAGCAAAGTTTTGTGTTTTTTAATGGAAAACTCACCAAATATTTTTGTTGTATGTTATTTTCCTTCATCTAGTTGTCATTCTCTATGTTGAATGAAGGAGAGATGAAAATGCCAACTTTCTTTTAATATGTGCTGAAAACATTTAGAATAGGCTCTTTTGAGTCATGAATGGAACAACTTTGCCAGAACTTCTGAAGCAGATTTTTATATCAGTTCCTGGAATAAAACTGGGGAAAAAAAAGGCAGCAACTACTCTGTTCAGAGTCTATTTTAGATACTGGATATTACAATCCAAAGGAACCTTGCCCTTGGTTCCTGTGTGCAATAGCCACAATTGTGTGTAGAAGAAATCTGTAGTTTGTTGTCTTTGAATACAGCTCTGTAGTTTGTACCTTAAAGGCAGACAACATACTTTCTATATGGCACTTAAAATATCAAAATAAAAAAATGGTGGTGTGGGAGGCAGGCTTGTTAGGATCTTTAACAGGAGGTATTATATAAGCTGTATATAGATATGGAGTTAAAAGAGCTGTAAAGTAGTTGACGAAGAAATCAGTGATGAAATTCCTAGTATTCTCATTAGGTGTTTCATGGCATGCTCATAGGACAGAGTATTCTATTTAAGGCAGGTAAAATAATCAGTGATGGTGAAGACTTCTGTTGTGATTGAAGAGGGTAAATCATGGAACTAAGAAGCAGTATATGTTGGTTTGGTTGCAAACTCCTTTCCCCTGGAGAGTTCTTGTAGAAGAATGGAGGCTGAGTCATCCAGGGGAGCAGGAACAATACAGGTATGGAATAGATATGGTTCTGTTTCAGGAGTTCAGATAAATTCTATATTAATAAATTGTAAATTATGACAATTCTAACACCTACTCTTAGACAAAGGGATTTCAGTTGTGAGTTAGAAAGTACAATACCATCCAGGAAAAAAAAACTAGAAGTGCAGAGTTATTGAAATTGAGTTCATTGATGGAAACCACATTTATTAATCTTTCAACTCTATTCACTTCAATAAACTTTTCATGCAGCAACTTTGAGACAGATATGTTCAGTTTTATTCCCAATGTGATTGTGTTCACTGTAGTCATACTGGAGTGCTTTTCCATACTTCATTAATAATGACAAAACAAAAAGGTGTTGGGTTGCAGAAGCAGTGGCAGCCTCAAAATTTGCAGTCTTGGTTGATGGCTTGTGTTCTTCGTAGCTGCATTGGTTGCTTATTGGTGAGGCTGAATTGAATACTGGATGTATGCAGAGACTAAATGTGTGCAAAGAGAAACAAGTTAAAGGAAAATAAACATAGCCTGTAGTTTTAGGGTGTAAAAGAAAGCAGGAGACCATAAAATAATATATTACAGTCTGGAATGGTTTGCCTTTTAATCATAATCTTCCATTTATTGTAGTGGGCAAAGTGGTAAAATGCAAACAGTGGTTGCAATTCTGTTTCACTGGCTTGGTGTTACCACAGGACTGTTTATCCAATGAAGGAATTCAAGGGATAGTGCCAATCTTTACTTCCAAAGGACAAACAGGAATTACAAGCTCATGTCAGAGACATCCTGCTTTCCAGTGTGAAGGCAGTCCGTTTAGTTGTTCAATCAAATGGTTTCTAGCTTTACAACACATTATCTGGAATGCATTTATAAGCTGTAATTAAACAATTTTTTCAAATACTTAATAGGGCTCAAATAAAAATAACTAACATTTTCCATTTCTTTCAGAACACAGCAAAAAGGAAAATATCAAAGCAAACTGCAAGTTACAAGTTCACATTCCCAGAACTGCAAGGAGGGAATAGATATGTTTTTTTTGGGTTTTTTTTGTGATTTAGCATGAGCCAATCTCATTGATGTTTGTACAGCTGAAAAAGAATAAATTTCCTTAAAATGTCTTAGAAATTTAAAATTCCTCATGAGCTTTAGGTTAATGGAGATAACCTGATGGAAGCACACCTCATATAGTGTATTTCCTAATACTAAAATATGAATAAACATCTGCATGCTCAAGTAGAGTCTTCTGTGATACCTGAAATAATTTAACAGTTCTTTATCAAGCATAATTTTTTTTTCTGCCATTGTCATCTAAATCGTCCTCATCCAATCTTTCAGGAGCTGGTGGCTGGTCCCCGCTGGAGTCCAACGAGCAGCAGTGGCTGCAGGTTGATCTGGGAGACAGAGTGGAGGTGGTGGCGGTGGCCACCCAGGGCAGGTACGGGAGCTCAGCCTGGGTGACCGAATACGCGCTGATGTTCAGCGACACCGGCCGCAACTGGAGGCAGTACAGACAGGACGACGCCGTCTGGGTAGGTCTGGGCTGGCAGTGCCTTTGGCCCCACAGCTCTCTGGTTCAGGCTCGTTTGGCTGATTGGAGAAGCAGCTCTGGTTTCACATTGAGCAGTGCTGCAGTGTGGTGAGGGAGCAGAGACTCCGTGGGATGTTTGATCTAAATGGGTTATGTCACCGACTGTCTGTGTAATACAAGTTTAGGCCCTCAGGAGTACATTGCATTTCAGATTATGAGGATGATCGGGGCACTTAAAATGACCTGTGTGCTTTTGTGCCTGGTTGGCTCTGATTCAGGCACACCAGGGTAAATGGGGCTAATCACCTCCGTGCTTTCTCCAGGAAAGATGAAAATTAATTCTATGCCTTACACGTGTTTGGCCAGAACAAGAGAGATCATGCTGGGGAAGATGGGTGGTAAATTGTTCCTCAGCTGGAGCTGCAGCATGGGTTGTGGGATGATTTAGGAAACACACTAAAAGTGATTAGAGCTTTTCCTAATACTTTAATGCAAACTTGACCATTGCTGTGTCACAAGTTCAGTGTGTGGCTGAGCCAAGTGCTGTTGGTAGGAGTGCCTGGGGGCAGCAGTGGCACCACAGGTGTGGATGGAAAAGTTTACAAGCCTTCCTTTTGTACAGAAAATGTCAATTGTTAGTGAATGGGTAAAAAATTGTGGGATTCTCCCCATGCTATGTGTTGTAGTTCTGTGCCTCAATAGCCCTAGTAGCATGAAAATATGTGGTGTTAAAAGAATCAGATTCTTCACGAAAATAAAGGAGAGTGTGTTAAGGGTAACCAAGTACACTTATGTTTTGTCTTTGGTTAATACCCTGTTTAAATGCTGTGTCACAAAAGCAGATTTTGCTTCCAAAACATAGTGACTGTGAGTGGTGAGAGCTGGTGTACAGCAAGAAGCGGGGAGAAGAGCTACTTAATTTTTCCCCAAGGGTGTGGTAGCAGTGGAGATGCATGTACAGGGAGGTGAACTTCTGTACATCTAAAATCCATTGTATCATCACTTTGCTCTATCACAGTTTGATTCAGGGAAAGCTGATGAAATCCTTCTTCCCTTAGAAAAGCAACTTTGGTCCTAAGATGGTCATAAAGTTGTCAGGTGCTTCACCTGTCACTTAAAATGTTATGTTAGGCTGTGTTTGCTCTGATGCTTACATATAGATATAGTATGTATATATACATATTATATATCTATATATTTAAAAGCAGTGGAATTTGGACTGAATATAGTGATCATTTAATCTGTCTCTTGACTTCCACCCCTGGGAATCTGAAATTCATACTGAGATATTTTTACAGATTTGGTGTCAGTTAAGTGCTTCTTTGCCTGAAAATATTATGTGGATTGTTAAAATTTTGTATTAGGACAAAATATTTTTTTATTACATGTTAAACTTTTCAGTCCTTTTCTTTCTGGAAACACTTTTTCTTTTCTAAATTTTTCTTGTTAAAGGGAAACTTGAAAAGACAACAAGTAGAATTTACCACAGCAAATCTTAATACCCTAAGGATTCAATTTATGAGTTTCTTATCTGGTACCTAATATTGCACATGAGAATAAGAACAAGCCTAGCAGGCATTTAACAGTGAATTAGGATTTATGAGCAGCCTGGGCTCTCTTGTTTTACTAGAGTGATCAGGCTTGAAGTTGATTCAGGGCAGAAACTGACACAACTTCCAAAGCCTCAGCAGACATGGATGCTTGCTTTCTGTAGAGATAATTTTTGTATGTTTCTAATGGAAACCACCATAGACTACAGGGCATAGTTTTCTCTATAATTTGGGAAAAATGAATAGACTTTGGGTGTGGAAAAGGAAACAGAGGATTTGGATAATTTTCCCATTACCTTAGTTTCTGGGAGTCACACTGACCAAGTGAGCCAGTAATGTAATTCTAGTCCAGAAGAACCATTTGCTCTGTGTTCCCAGAGGGCTTGAAGGGATTGTTAGGATGACTCACCAAAATTTCCTGGTGGAAGTATCTGATAATGTAAATCCAAAGTGGGCTCATTTGACATTTCATTAGACACTTTAGTCCACCTAAACTGGCAAGTCTCATTAACACTTAGGAGCTTGTATGCCTACCCATGGAATTAATGAAGATCAAGAATTCCTTCTGTACAATTTTTATTCTAACTAAAAAAAAAGTTGATTTTTTTTTCCTCTGGCACTTTTGGATTTTCTTCACTGAATTAAATTAGATCTAGAGAGCCATTCAGAGTGCAGAGAGGAAAGCCAAAGAGGCTTTCAGAAGCATGTATAGAATTATAATTTTAAATTATGCAGTGTTCCTCTTTTATTGGCAGTTATCCTTTCCTTAGGGTTTTTTCCAACTAAGAAGAAACATAGAAATGTGCTGTCCAGCTGAATGTTAAAAGTTTTTTCAGACCCTTGGATGAAATGAGGGCAAGCACAACCTGCTACTTGTCCTGAACATCTGGCTCCTGAATAGCTGTGAGGGAAGTTTTGCATTGCACACCCCTAGGAAAGAACCCTTGCCCTTGACTTAAGGTAGTGGACTATTTCACAGGGCTGGGAAAGCAGCCCCCAGGGTAGCCTCCACTGTCACAATCTGTGGCAGTGCACACTGTACCAATCTGTCACAAGTGTGGGAGTTCCAGACTTGGGAATCTCTGTCTGTGCTGGCTTTGGTTCAGTGACGTTTTTTGCTCAGCAGGAGTGAAAACATCCCTCAGTTATCAAGACTGTTTTCAGCACAAACCCAAACCAGGCCCCCAGTACCAATTACACTGGTATGAAGAAAATTAACAGTTAAACACTGCATTTTTTTTCCTGGGGTGCGTGGGATGGTCTGTCAAAAGGGATTTAAGGCAGTAGTTTCCTCTGTCAGGGTGAGGTGACAAGTTACCAGTTCTTAATTTCTACTCAAGCCAAGTCAGATTTGATTTGCCTTTTCTCCCAGCCTATGTGCATGACTCAGAGAGAAAGCCGTGGTGTATTCCCAGTTGGTGATGCTGCAGTGCTCTCTTGGAGGAGCATGCATTGGCCCAGCCTTTCCCTGCTGCGTATCACCGGGCCATTGACCACATGTGGTGGGAACAGCAGGAAGGCAGCAGGGCCTTCAATAATCCCTAAGTAAGTCTGTCCAGATTAAACTTTTCTTAATGATCCCAAGAATGCCTGATGGTCCCTATTGCAAGTGCTCTGATGCTCTGAGGAGTTGTAGTGGGTATAAGTTTGGTCCACCCATATGGCAGAGATGTTCTGCAGTGCATTGGAGACCTGGGCACATAAATTCTTTATTGGGCTGCCAATAAGACAGATGTCTGCACACCAGCATATATGACATATCACCAGTAAAAGTCCCTTTCTCTTTATAGAGATTACAAGGCTTATTATCCTCCTCTCCCAGCTTGCATACAGCTCCCATCAACTTCCCTGTTAATGAGGACTGCATAGACAGATCGCGGGGAGAATCAGAAAACCTTTTAAGTTTTCACTCAGCCTGTGTTTATGATGTTAGTAAATTCTGCAGCTGGAGTTGAAGACAAGACAGATTAGCCATTTAAAACCAATTTTCCAACCCTATTTGTATTTAAATAATCTTGTTACAAAAGGACTCTCTGGTTCAGAGCAAACTAGACTTATAATTATATTTTCAATATGGATAAATCAGCTATGTGTGGACACACTAGCTATTGATTGGGAGACATAAAACATAAATCTTATTGCTTGTAACAAGTAAATGATTTTTCAGTGTTTTTAAGTGTTGAATAATTCAGCATTTGCTTTACCTGCATACACATCACAGCTTGAGTCAGTCCAAATTGTGTATTTTACTGGGAAAAAAAGTGTGGGTTGTGATACAATGCTATTTCATTTTAGATTGCAATTTTTATGCTATCTATATTGAAAAATACTTTGCAAGGCTGAAAAACACAATTATGCAGGAAGGCACAAAGGAAGGGGTGAAACAGGCATAGATGCATGCAACAAAAGGAGAAAAGAGATGTTCTTTATACAAAGTTTGAAAGAAGAAGGAGAGCTTGTGGAATTGGAGATAAAGGCAGACTTCTCTGACAGTAGCAGAGAAGGCTTTTATATTAGAACAATGAATCTGTGCAGAAGGCAATGAAGAGGGAAAATGGCATAGATAGCACACAGAGATAGTTCACACTCTGTGCAGGCCCATGCACATCTAGTGCACATTGAGCAGGAGTGTGCTGGTTGGTAATGGTCAGCTGGTATCAGAGACTTGGTGAACTTTCTGATAAATCTGCTGTCCACTGCACATGGAAGGCAGAAGATGGCTCTGGGTGGGAGAGGGGCTGTGAGCCCTGACCCCAGAGCTGCATCAGAGGATCTGAAGTGCTCCTCTAGTGTTGGACCATGACCTCTTGGTCATGCAGGGAATAAGCCAGAGCACCTCTCCTGGAGCAGTGCCCCAGTGGTGTTGTGCTTCTCACAGGTGCAAGGATGCTGTGTGAGGCCTGGAGAGTTGGCAGGAGGCTGAGGATGCATTAGGAATATGTAATTTCGAGGAGAGCAGGAAAAGTGTTTAATAGAGGTGATAAAGATCCCTTGCATCCCCTTTCATTGGGAAACTTCTTACTTGCACGTGTGAGCTTTTGCTGAACCAGAGGCTTTTCTAATGAAGTCTAGAGGAGGGTCACCCTTAATTGGCTTATAAATCTACAGGGGTGCTGTAAACTTTCCCATTCCACCCTAGCTGGATAATGACTCTGGAACTGTTTTGGTGAGTTAATTATTGTGAACATAGTTAGAATATTAATCTTCTTGTCAGATTTATAATTGTGCTAATTTATTCTAAAGCATCTTTTAGCTCCTAGTCCTAACACCCTCTGAGCATGACCAGAGCAAATTTCCACATGTAGCAATGAGAAGTCCCACATTGTTTGCTTGGGTTAGAGAATGAGTTTTTGCTTGTCTTGTTATAATGCTTCCTGCTATACTAGTATTAAGATATATTTAAACTCCTTTATGCACAGTAATTATTGCCAGTCAAATAGGTGTTAAGTGGTAAGTATGTATGGATTTTTTCTTTTTCCACCTTTGCTCTAAGAAAAGAAAAAGAAGAAACAAAAAGCCAATTGCTACTTTCAAGCAGGAATGAAGAAAGCAATTCAGTCTTGCTGCAGGGAAGCAAGGTTTTCCGGAAGTTTTCATTGCTATGTTATTACAGATTTTGAAGAGGCAACCATTATCCCTTTGTTGTAATTAGGACTGTTCAGATTTAAGACTGCCTGATTCTGAGATGCTGTTTGGATGTTACTAATTTGCTTCTAATTCTGGTTTCACATACTGAGCTGGCTGCAAACGTGGCCTCCTGAGTACATTCTCAGGAAATCTGTCTTTCTTGATATCACCAGGCAGTTCTTCCATGGGAGGATAATTCAAAGTGTCAGTATATCTGTTTTTGTTAAGTGTACTCTGTGTGGATTTATGTCTGAATAAAATGGATATACTTAGATTTCAAATAACCCTCTACTTTTGAGATAGTGGATTTAGCCTTGAGCTAAGTGAATTTTGTATGAATTCTGTGACCTTACAATATGCTTTTATCATTGGTTAACTGTAAAGTGATATTAAGGTGGAGTCTAGATAATTTCATGCTGATATTAACATGTTATCCATCAGCAGTGTCCTCAGGAATTCTCTGTGCATGGTGTTTGGCAGCAATTCACTCTGACCCAGAAAAAATTGCAAGAAACATGGTTATTGACAGTTTGTGCTGTTGTTACTGACTTCCCATCCTATGCCTTTGCAAATTGCCTGAAATGCATCTTTTCTGTAACCATTTCACACAGGAAGGCTGAGAAATGTTCTCTAATTTCTCATTCCTACATCCTGAATATACTCCATGACCTTGTCTCTCCTCTGCTTTGTGCTAGCAGCTATGGGGTGTGACTCCATAGGGTCAGCCCTAATGGATTGGAGTGGGAAGAGTGGTTGGCATGAGTCTGGCTGGTGATGTCTGGTCCCAGAACATAAGTGTCTTCCAATTATCTCCAGCAGTTTTGTCTGCCACAGCCAGAAAGCTGTTGTTTCCCCTCCAGGCATCTACTGAGACAGAAAATTTGGTTTGTGGCATGCTAGGATGGTTAATGTGGAAAATAGGGGACATTTCCTCATAGATGGTGGACTTTAGCCAGCAACTCTTTCATATCAGCAGACCAAGTTTCATTATTTCTGTTTGCAAATTATGTTCCATGGCATTTGAAGGCTTAAATAGGTGCCTTTACAAATTCTGAGTAAATATGGAACAAATAGTTATGTAATCCATATGCTTACAGAGCTCAGTGAGTTTCTTTGCAGTTGTTTAGTACATTTTTGGAACAAATAAGTTGGCTCTAGCTGTCTGAAAAACCAATTCTTTTGTGGGGAACCAACGAACAAGAGTGCTCTTATTCTGCTGTTATGTACTGTAAAATAAGACAAATTTCCTGCTGCTAAAAAGTGTGTCACTTCACTTCTACTGATTCACTATTAGATTAGATTAATCCAAATAAATAAACTGGTTTGAGTTGTAGTGTTCAGGTGTTCAGTAGCTGTTACCAGATTGTACTGATTTTGCTCTGAGCCCTTTCCAAATGTTGGATTAATCCTGTAGTGAGAAGCTCATGAGCAGAGAAATAGAAACCTATTGCTTGTGGCTGGTGAAAGTGGTGCATGAGAGAGGGAGGCAAACAATGAACAAACCATTGCAAACCCCTCCAGGACTGGCTGTGATCTTATGTAGACATCAGGTTTAGTGATGAGACATACTTGTAAACTGCTTGGAAAGAGGAGAAAGGAGAGGAATGGAGATGAGGGGAGACAGAGACAGATGGAGAGGTAGAGAGCTCCAGTCAGTGGCCAGAGCTTCAGTATCTAAGATGGAATGAAGAACAGTTTCATTACATCTGAAGTCAGCAGCAGCAGAAACATGGAGGGTCTTCCATTTCTGCTCCTCTTCTTTTCTCCTTGGTTAGCAGATTTGTGTTCCATCTTGGGTTAATGTACCCAGTGTTTCCTGCTGTTGGACACCCATCAGCTGCAGGGAGGCCCCTACAAACTGTTTCTGATACTTTCTTAAAAAAGTATTGCTTGCACAGAAACTTTTTTTTCAGCACTGAGATTGGATCTTTGCATAGTGGCAATTCAGGAATGGGAAGATGGACAAACAGATAGGTCCAGATGATTTATGGAGAGGACCCTGATTTATTAAAACTTTAATTTTCTTAGGCTATTTGTCGAAGGTCCCATGTTCTGCAAGTGTCTTTGCTGGTGTGGAAATTCTGCTGCATTGCTCCTTTATGGTCTGACTGGGAGCCTGCTGCTGTCCCTGGGGCTCTTTCCCATCAGGGATCCCCAAACTGTAAGGATAATGAAATGTTCTTCCTTGAATGAACTCAGGTGCCAGTGCCTTTTTTTTTGCTTTTTCTTCTTAACTGTTGTGTAAGCTAAGGTGACCTTGTTATATATTTAAAAAAAAAAAGTGTAGTCACACAATTAAATTGTCTGATAAGTTATATTTTCTTGCATTTATATAAACCAAGAAATTCTGTAGTGACATCATCTTTACAGTGCTGGAAAGATGTTCTTTGCAGAATTCCTTCCTCCCAAATCCCTAGTCATTTCAGCTAATATGGATTTATTTTTTTTTTAGGCTGAAGAGGGGACTTTTACCTTGCAAAAAGAACTTAAAAATTATTTGTTTTCATTGTCATTGAGAAATTAGTTTTATGAGATTTATTATTTTTTAACTGCCCATGCCTGTACTGGGATATTCCAATTCTGGAAACAGTGTTTCTCTAATGATTAATACAGAAAAAATAGCAATATTTAATATATTTTATTAGATCTCTTCCCTAGTTATAAAACAGATAACAATTAGTGAAAATAGTGATATTTTAAAAAATTACTCAATTACTATTCTTGTGAAGGACCTCTTTTAATATATTGCCTTTCCAGATGTGTAGTGCATAATTTACATCTCTCAGTGACTCCCAAATTTTAGTGCATGAGAACTTTCAATACACTTATATAATCATTAATCCTGAACGTTTCTATACCAATTGTACTTTTGACTCTCAAAGTTGATTCTCAGGGAATGGGGAAAGATAGAAGTCCTTAGAAGATCCCTTGAGGTACAAATAAGTAAGAACAAAATTTATCTGTGGAATCTTTGAAATTTAATGTAACTGAATTTTTTTGATGTATTTCTGACACTTTTGGGGAGCTGCCTACACCTGGTCTGCAGGAGTTAGTTAACGTTTGTGGGGTTAGTAAGCAAACATGAAAATAAACTTCAGCAAATCAAAGTAAATAGTAAATCCTGACATAGCAGTACTTGAAGGACATTTACCCTTCAGGGAATAAATATTCTTATATATTATGAGTTGAGGGTACAAATGCAGTTCTGGAAACATGATGAGAGGT
Source organism: Passer montanus (assembly GCF_014805655.1). NCBI lineage: Eukaryota > Metazoa > Chordata > Aves > Passeriformes > Passeridae > Passer > Passer montanus. Next base: position 15,581,095 of record NW_024356504.1, on the reverse strand, counting down.
TCCATATATAGACACCTTTACAGCTTGAAGGAGAGATGAGATTTGACTCAAATAAAAACTAGTCAGCTGTTGTGCTCAGAGAAACTAAATGTGAGCCACATTTTTAAGTACAGAGACTTCCATATGAGAAGAATGGACAAATCCTCTCTGTAGAAGATTCTAGCTGTCTCGAGATGAGGTTTGCTAGACTTTGTGGAGAATTTGTATGGAAAGATTTTGCCTTGGATTTCTTTGTATGGAAAGATTTTGCCTGGGATTTCAAGTTTAGGTTCAGCTCACAAAAATAATAATTTCATTTGCAATAACTTCCATTTGGAAATTTTATTTACCATTTTGAAATCCTTGTCATGGTTGCCTCAGGAGAGTCTTTGTCTTGATAGAAAGTCAAGAAAGCATCCAAACTTGTCCTAGTTAATTTAGGAAAGCTGGTTCAAAAGAGCTTTACACCTTTTGCTTGGGAACTGTTTTAAAGATTAAAGCAATTCTGGCAATGACTAGCAATTCTGTTAATTCACCTTCCATAAATCCCCATGGATTCAAGAGATGCAGGTCCTTTTGGCACTGACATAATAGCCAGTTCTGCCTGATGCTTTCAAATATTTTCTCGGGGTGCTTTGGGGGAAAACTGAGATTCTTAAGATTGCAGGGCAGGAGTTTACTTTTAGTATCAAAAGAAAACTGCAGTCTGTGTTCTGTATCTAGATTTTGTATTTCTATTATACAGTTTGCTGACACAGGGGGACTTTCTAAACATCTAGAGCATGTTTTACATCCTCTGTGTTGGACCCAAACCTCTGTTTTCCTCTGGGCACAAATGCTCCTGCTGCACTACAGAGCTGTCCACAGTTACCCATCTCTCCTTGCTGAGTCCTTCAGACCAAGAGTGTTTGTATGCCAGTTAGAATATGTGTGTGCCTGGTGGAAAAATCTTAATGTTAGCAGTATACATTAATGGAAATACTTATAAATTCCATATGCTCAGCAGATGCTTTCTCATTTAGGCTTCTGTTAAAAAAAGTTAAATAGGATAAGGAAAGGAAAAATACTGAAAACGTGTCTCCTGAGAAGCCTTCTGTGTTCTGTTACTTAGTAAATTAATAGAGATAGATTTTAGTCTGGAGAGCAGATATGAAGAATCATGCTCTTGAAGGATACCTTACAAATACTGCCTTCTTGCATCACACAGTACTTCAGGGAAAAGGCTTTGTCTCCAAGGAAAAAGGCACACATTGGTATTGTTCCCATAAAGCAGTCTCTGGAAAAAGTCTATTCTATAGAGATTTAGGAGAGATTTCCACATCATGGCTTCTACATTGTTTTGCAATGGAATCATTGTTGAAGCAGCTGTCACTTTGTTCGTTATGTGTGTTCACAATGGGTAGTTTTCTTTGTTTTTAATTTGTGTTCCAGATGTATGTATTCAGGCTTTTATGTACATCCAATATGTGATCCTTCATAACCACTCTCTGATATCTTTACACTTTCTAACTTCTGCTTATTTCTTGATACAAATTCACAAGCACACTACCAAATCCATGAATGATTTATGCTGAAGAAAGTTTGAGATTAGTGGACTGAAATGTGCAGCCTTTTCTTGGTTATTTTTTCCTCTGAAAGGGAGATCAAAACTCTTGGTTTTAGTGTTGAGAACAGTTTTGTAATGTCTAAAGCAGAGTTAGATCCCAGAGTTAGAATCCAAGTATCTTATTACGTCAGTGCAGACAGCTGAAGTGTGCAGCTGAATTTTGTAGAGAGCACTTAGTATTGACAAATTACACCCAACAAACCATAACAAAGTTCAGTCAGCCAAAGACAGGGCTATCCCTACAGAAAGATTTCAAAAATTTCAAGTAGTTGTGATTTGTATCTCAGTCACGTCGTTCATGACTGACACATTTACAGGTAGCAACTCCTTGTTGGCAGCAAATCTCAAGTTTAGATACTATAGCAAAGAGAAAACATTCTGATGTGGTCTGCTATCTGTGGGACTCATCAAAATATGCATAAAAAAAGGGAAAGATAGCCACCCTTTAAGAAACTGACTCTTTGGAATCTGATGGCTGTGGAGGTCATGTCTGGTAGCTTCTGGCTGACTTTCCACATAGGAGAAGGGGAGTTTTGAGTACTGCAGGAATGAAAAAGGCATCTTCATGCCTTATCTTTGATGTCATTTCCCCTTTTTTTCTTTTTTTCTTCTCTCATTTTACTTTTTCCCTTAACTACTCTTCTGTCCCACTAGACAGGGCCACAGTAGACTGGCTCTGTTTTGGTTGCTTCTCCAGCTGAGGTATGTATTATAGTGAAGAGGATAGCAGAGATTAGCCCAGGTAGCCTTTATTTATAGAATTCAGAGGTATGTTTAATTTCTCAGTGGAAATTATCAAGGCGAAAAGTATCTAAAGACAGTCATAGAGATTCTGGAAGTTCTTAATACATCCATTTTAGTGGGACACTTCCTGTTACTTATGTTTAATTTCTCAGTGGAAATTATCAAGGCGAAAAGTATCTAAAGACAGTTATAGAGATTCTGGAAGTTCTTAATCCATTTTAGTGGGACACTTCCTGTTACCTCTACTTGAAGCAAATAGTAACTGACTTTGAACAGTGCTTTCTAAAATCTGTGAGGTTATTCAGGTACAAGTAACTACTCATCTGAATGAAGGTTTTAGCCCGTGATCTGGCAAACATATGGGCACTTATCTCATGCATTTACATTTACAGAATGAGCCATGAAGCATAGCAATTTAGAAATGAGGAAATCTGGAATGTTGATTCTACATAACTCTATAATAAAACCTCCAGTGGTGAGAGGATTTCATCCCACAGCTGTAATTAGGTGCTCAACATAAGATATTGTAGAGTAGGGGCTTTGCAATTACATACTTGCTGAACTTGAAAGTTACTTACTTAGTTGTCTTATTGCTCTGAAGCTTGTTTTTTCTCCTTTCTGTTTTTTTGGTTTTGTTTTTTGGATTTTTTGGGGGTTTTTTGTTCCCTGGAAAACTGCCAATTTCCCAATTTGTTCATCTTGAGGGGCTTTCTTCTTGCCTGCCTCTTGTGGATGGCTAGAGTCATTAGAAGCAAATGCATATCTGCAGTCAGATTTTTAAAACAAACTGCAGCAGCAGCACATTGCCATCAAATGAGGCCCTGATTTCACACTATCCTTCACCTAACTTTGCTTCTTTCTTTCTTTCTGCCAAGCTGGAGGTCAGCATTTAGTGCTTAGTCTTAGTATTTGAAGGCTTATAATGGTTGCGATGTTTATGGACACTGGTTTATGTCCATGGACATTATTTAGTTATAGCCCTGTAAAATATGTGTGCTATTCCAGCCTGAGAAATATGTGCATGTGGTTATGCATACATCACTATAAAGGTTAACAGAAATGTGATCTGCAAGGAATATTCTTATGAAATTAAAGACTCACAGATATTTAAGGCAGGTTTGAAGAGTTATTGTCAAATATGCAGAGCAGTTGTGTGTATATGTGTAAAAATAAATTCATAGGACAGTGGAGAAGCAAATCTGAGCTAGAGAGGGAAGGCAGAGTTTCAGGTGGCATTCATCCAGCCATATCTGCAAGAATGCAACGATGATGATTTATAATTACTGTGACGAAAATAACGATGATTCTGCTGCCACGTTTTTACCGTAGCCTTGGAAGTATAAGTAATTATGCAATGATCAGTTGATTCTACATATTCACAAATTTTGCTATTTATCATAATTGGTTTAGTCCCTTGGAATTAGTCCAGAGTTTTACTTCATACAGTCGCTTGTAAAAGGGAAGTGGAAGGAAGCAAATTTCCTTCAGCTGCATACACCAAATCAAAGTCTGACCAGTACTTGTTTATTCCAGGTTTTTTAAAAAAGCAACAAATAAAAAAAAACAATTAAACCCTTACACAGAAGCCATCTATGTCTCCTCTTTGGAGATGTTTTCAGTGGGTATCAAAAATTATCTGGTTCACACTTCAAAACACACCTTTTGTGAATTTTGTCTGCTGGATGTTCAGTTCATATTAGATTGAATGAATGGGATTCAGGCATCTGGTTCACACTTCAAAACACACCTTTTCTGAATTTTATCTGCTGGATGTTCAGTTTGTATGTTCAGTTCAATCATATTAGATTGAATGAAGGGGATTTGTGTTTGCTTTCATGCCCACCAAAGCCTTTACCTGGTTGTGTCCATCCTAATATTGTCATTCAAGGAAATAATCTGATTTCATGGCCTCCAAAGCCCTTGTTACTTATGAAGCCGTTTTATTCTTGACTGATATTTTGACATCTCTGTAGCCAGAAAATATTTTGTCCCAAGCCCTCTACCCTTCACAAAAAAACCACCCTACCAAACTAAAAATGCTTTGAGGTGAAAAGAAAGAGGCATGCTAATGAGTAACTGAAGGATGTTCAGGTACACAGCCAAACTCCACATCCCAGAATTCTATGTTAAACTGAATATCAATATCAATTTTGATGCTGTTTGTCTGTAAGATTACAAAGTAACTTGAATCCTCTTGCTGCCTTTTAGGGACCCTTATGCATTCAAGCACAAAACCTAATACAGCATCAAATGGTCCCAGAGGGTTTATTTGTCTGGGTAGCAGCAGGCAGAGTGATAAACAAAATGTCACAGATGAAGGAGCAGTGCAGGCAGTCCTACATGTCTAGCAGCCATAGACAGTGAGCTGTGGCCTGTCTGTTACCAATTTGTCTTAAATCATGCAATTAGACATCTTTCTTTATCACATGCTTATCACTACCTTCCTGGCCCAATTATACCTGCTAGCTTTCAAGCACACAGCTGTATAAATGGGGTCACTGTAATTCAGATTTGGCAAATAGGCTGAACTTTTCCCACCTTCTTAATAGCTGGTTACAAGCTGAAATTGCAGCATTTATCTCTGTGCAGCCAAATACTTCTTGCTACCTTGAGTAATTCTTCTAGGTCTTCTAGGTCTTGGTATGCCCTGGACCTCCCTTGGGGCGAAAGCACAGCTGATCAACACCAAATGTTTCATTTCCTGAGGTATTCCCATGATAAGGGGAGTGGTTGTGGCCCAGAGACACATTCAGGTTCCCTATGGTTTTCTGATCTTCTGGCCCAGTGAGCCAGAATGAAATGACTCCTCTCTTAGTGGCAAATAATGAGAGAAATATGGCTCCATGGTGAGCCTTCCTTCGGATGAGATGCAGAGCTGAACCTGAGTCCTTCACTTCCAAATGAGCACAGGTGTTTCATTCCCAAGGTGTCTGTTCCTTGTTATCTTGTATTCTTCCCCAGCCATTTCCATTTGTAATGGCATTAAGGGCACTGCTGGCATTAGGGACCACTGCCTGTTTAGTAGATCCACCTTCAGGAGGTAGAACATTAGCAGAAGCAGCAGCAAAATATCTGACTGGTATACAGAGAAACAGGGCTGCAGGAAATTGAGGAACCTTTGTGTCCAATGGTCAATCTCCTGGGTCAACCACATGTTTTCCTGGGAGGTTTAGGATCCCAGCTTTAAATTTCAAAGGCTTAAATCTGCTCAAATCCTTTTGCGATTCTTTAGATGAATCTAGTTTTATGGTTACATAAATTTTTTGGCAGTGGTAGAAGGGACTCTGTTCCACTGCAAAAGAACTGAAATAAAATGGCAGTAGACTTAGGCAGATCAATATCACTCTTCTGTGCAATTTTTAAAAACCAAAGTTGCAGCAGAAAAACCAGTTATTGCAATGCTACTTAATTCATTTAGCAATAGAGTGCATTGATTGATATTGTCATAAATAACAAGCCACTTCATCTGTGCCCCCTCGCTGCCCTATCATATTACACGTACAGGCTAAGATGAAAAAACAGCTGCAGCCCTTCTGAGCCTCAGGCTAACAAGCCTTATTGATTGCACTTGTCGTGAGTAATCTAAAGCTAAAAGATAGCAGCCCATAGGATTTGTATCTAAGCATCATGGGCCAGGTTTGAACCCACAGCATTTTCTAGGTGGGTAGTGCCCATGGAAGCTATGCTGATTTCTAGGCAGCTGACATGTTTTACTGGAAACAAGTGCAAGCAGAAGAGTCATGTTCTGAGCAGTGATTGACAAAATCAATCCTAATTAGGCTGCAGATATTCAAGGCCACTTCTAAACCTGAGCCTTTTCTTGATCCCCTTTAATTATGTATTCAGATCAAAATGACACCCTGAGCTATTATCCTGCTTGTTAAACCCACTCAGTCGCTTGCTGTCTGAGCAAACGCGTCTACGTTTCGCTAAGCGGCATAAATGGTTGTCTCTGTCAGTCTCTACTCTGAGGGAGCTGCAGCTGTGTCCTTCAGCATCTTGGATTTCAGGGCTCACTGCAAAACTTTGGAGAACTTTGTGCAAGTTGGCTTTGCACTCAATCAAATTTGAGCTGTCACTTGTTCTTTTCCTCTGTGGGGCTTCAGAGGTACCTCCTTTAGAGTTGTTAAATCAGAGTGTTTTAGAAGTATCTGTAGGGGAACAAAAGGTGTTTATTTGCTTGTTGGTTTTTATCTCACATGTGAGCTGTCACTCCTTGCCTTGCCCTTCCCAGAAAAAGGAAGAGAAGAACATGTTAGGTATGGAGCTTAGAGGGTTGATTTTACTAATTAGCAGGGCTGACAGTCAGGGGCAAGAGAGGAGCAAAGGCTGCTTAATCAGTGTGCATTTGGGGGCTAATTCAGTATTGTAGACATGACCTTTTCTTTAAAAATCTGCTGCAGACACAGATTTCTTGGGCCATTGTGGCATGCTGAGGTGTGAGATGGTCAGTGACACTGGGCAAAATACCTGAGCTAGCAAAAAATTCCCTGAACTTGCATATGAGTGAAATAGCAGGTAGAACAGGAAGGTAATAATAAATGTGTTAAAACCATATTTATAAAATACTGATTTTTTTTTTTTTGAGAGAGAGATGAACAGAGTACTTTGAGGCAAGGTACTCTACTTCTGCAGTTGCTCATTCAGTAAAAAGCAAAACTATGTATGAAAAAGAAAGCTAGAAAATGTGCAAGTGTTAAAATAGGTGCTATTGTGGGGCACACTGAAGGTTATCCCAGTGAAGGTGTTTGCTTTACATGGAGATCAGCAGATTTCAGTGTTTATTTAGATCAATGAGTCATCTTCCCTGCTTACAGAGACTGGTGGAGTTCCTTCTGTAGAACCTCTCTTTCTTTTTACCTTTGTTTTCCTTTTTTTTTTCTTCAGTGTAGTTTTGCTGCTTATATTATTTAGTTCTACCAGCTTTGCTGGATGTAATTTCCTTACATACTATTTGTTTTAGTGTTTTTATTAACTTTTATAGCACAGGTTTTGTTGCCACTTAGCTACTAAACATGAATGTAGTGCATACAAGAAATATAGCACACTGCTTACTCTGAGAAGTAGCAAAGGGAATACCTTCGTACCATTCCTATAAGAAACACCATGAACTCAAGATTGCAGGAATAAAAACCAAGGAAAAAAAAGTCGTGGTTTCATCAAGCTTAATTCTCTAAAAGTCATTGTATACTAATTTTTCTAGAGACCATAATCACATAGCTAGAGAGGAGTTTTTTCCTTTTCCTTTGACTTTAGGATACAGCTGAAAATTCTGGTCCATTACTGTTCTCAAAAGGAAAGCTGTAAGTAGGGCTTCTTTTATTTGTGTCTGTTATATGTGACCTTGGACTTCATTCTGCCATCCCAAGGGTCATTTTCAGGGTTCATTAGTCCTTGTGTGCTACAATTTTCTGGTAATGTTGGAGGCAGTTCTGGAGCTGCTACCCAGTGGGCAAAACATTAAAGGCCTCTTTGGAAATACATACTGAACAATGCTATTCATGTTTTAATATGCCGTAGGTTAGTCAGAATTTGCTTTCTTCAGCTTGGGGTTTAATTGCTCCAGTATCAGTTGGGACACCTGGCGACTTTGTCACCAGCGCTGTCCAATTTTTTAAGCTGTTCTCATAATGGAAACCGTTTGTACTGGGTGAGACATCCCTTGGATTGCCTTTAGCAAGGCACTGAGAAGTGTTCTTTCTGAGCAGCACATCCAGTGCAGGGATCTCAGTGAGCAGCTGCAGTGGGAGCTGCAGGTGGAGCTTAGGGGCAGGAGCCGACAGCCCCCAGACTCTCCTGCCTTAGAGTGTGAGGGTATAAAAGCCCAAGGTTGCTTTGTTCAGAGTCTTCCCTCAGAGACACCAACTCGAGCTGTTATTTTGTTATTTGGTAATTGGATCAAGATGAAATTATTTCAAGAGCTGTTAGGGAAACCAGGTCTGACTGTGAGTGCTGGGTGTGCAGCTGTGAGCACGCCACAGTCCCAGCCCTGGTGTGAGAGTGTGACTGCCAGAGGGGCTCCTGGGCAGCTGGACAGGGAAGGGAATTCCTTAACATCCTGGCCAAAGAGCTAGGACTTGCAGGAAGGAGAGAACTGTACACTGGCCAGTGTGGTATTGGCTGGTAAAATTAGCTGGCCTCAAAGGATCCTATTGTGTGCATGGATACTAACAAAATCTTTAAAGGTTTGTTGTTTCTTGGTATTAAGTTTTGCTACATTAAATTCTTGGAACTGAGAAAAAAGCTTCATTCAACTTTTTAAATAGATAATATTTATGTTTAATGAGATTTATTTTTTGGGCTGCAAACACTGTAGATAAGGCTTTTTGTCTTTTTGGTTTTTTAATTTAAAATTAAAGGGAGAAGAAAAAGATTTGTTGGGCTGACAAAATATTAGGGCTGCCCAGTTGAGGGGATCTAAATTTATGTTCTGCCACCTAAATTCATTACTGTATTGATGAATATACTTGATCAATTTTCAACATGTAATCCTGCAGTGCTATTAATAAATTATGAATCCAGAATTACCAATAATACTTTATTACTCACTTTAGAAAATGAACATGGCAAGATTTACTAGTAGTACAAAAATCTCTGTCCTATCTTTTATTTTGAGCCTTTTTTTTTTTTGATTGTTTTTTCTATTTTATTTGGCCAAAATCATGACCTTCAACTTTCCTGCATCACTGCTGGATAATCATCAAGTTTCAAATTAATATTCTTCTGTGTAAGAGATCACTGCAGCACGACTTCACAAAGTTTGCTTGAATTTTAGCCTGGATTCATGTAAGTCTAGATTCATAATGTATTCTTGCCAGGTGTCCAAGAGGGGTGTTTCCTCTTCCCGAGGCTATATCAGATACCCTCACAATTAATATTCACATTAGCTGTAATTTTTTTCTTAGTTTTCATGATCCAAATGGCCTAGAAGCATTAAAAGATATATAATGATGCTCACGATCAGGGCTGGATCTGACCTTTTAATATCCATGACAAAACAGAGGGTAAATAAATCCCTTCAGAAAGAACTTGACATTAATTCCACCTTATCTGCCCAAACCTGTCAAAGGTTACTACTCATCTGGGCTATTAAAATGCTAGTGTTTGCAGACTCGGAGAAAATTGCTGTCTCTTGGCAGAACAAGAGCCAGCAAGCCAGAACAACAGTCAGAAAGTACAATTTTTTTCACTCTGCATTAGAAAATTGTTTTTAAGGTCTTTCCTACCAGATTTCTCCAGATAAAATTTATGAAAATCATGTTTTGCAGTGATAATTTGATGGTGCACCAAATCTTAATTCAAGATAATTACCTACTTTATCTTTGATGTGCATTTTACAGTGTATCATTATTTTTTTCAAAAGTATTGTTTGCATTTTCAGGAATACTGGCTTTCCCTCCAATTATTTGAAGTAACTCGAATTCTTTTGTTTTAAACAGATGTGTAAGAGTTATTACTGTAAAGCTCTGTATACTGTTACTGTCCTTACCCAGTAACAAATTAACAGGAGACAAACTTGGAGAAACCAGAGCACAAACAGAAAAAAGACTTACATGAAGACTTACAGAAAGCTGAAGTCAAATACAGAAACACAATTCAATGTTTATTTGTGGAATAATTTACTCTTGGGTACCACCCCATGTCTAATCACAGTTTGGCTGGATGGTTGCACAAAGCTTAATTCTCCTTTCTCTTGGCTTTTTGTTAAGGAAATGGAAGGAAGCTCTTCTTAAAAATAGGTTAGGCCTTCATGATTAAAGAAACTGATGTATTTGATTCTTTCTTAAGAGAGATGGGGACTAAGAGATTTCCCAGGATTATTCAGCCACCCTAAATAAGGACTTTGGAGAGATGGTAGAGCACATTTACCCATGCACCCTGACTTTTCCCAGCCCAAATATCGGCGTGAGCCACACCATCTTCCTCCCTGGCACCTTTCATGTTGTGCTTGTTGCCACTGGAAGTCTAGATGCATTGGCCTGGAGGGGCACAGGCACTTCAAAAAGGAGTGGGCACAAATGGAGGGCCAGGGCAGTGGGGCTGCCTCTGAGGCTCATGTGTTCTGCAGTCCAGGCAGAGCATCTGGATTTGCATTTTCAGACTCCAGTGGGGATTTCTGTAAAAAGAGTCTATTAGCAGTCATGACTGGTAACTTCAAAGATGCCCTTTCCTTATTGCAGGCTGATGTGTGTGTGGCAAACTATAAAGTCATGCATAACATTTATGATGGTGAAATACACTGCTGGCGTGCTACAAGATTTTGATTTGCTCCAGGAACCAGCTCTTGTCTCACATCAGCATTTTATGTAAATAGGATGACTTTGTTTTTTCCCACAGACAGTAAAAATAAGAATGTAGTTAATGTCCTTGACAAAATATATTAGAAAAGAATTCCACAAATGTATTTTATTTTCCCTGAGGAGAGCAGTTAGAGATGACAGAACACGAATGCATTGCAAGAAAATTGTCCCATGAGCATTGAGTTTTCTTCCTCTTGCTACTTTAAGTTACTGCTACATGGGACAAACTGTAATGGTGACCTCAAAATCCTGAGTTACGTGTGTAATTCAAACACATAAAAGTGCTGAGCAAAATCGGTGATATCACTGATATAATTCTAAGCACAGCCTGGTGTTTGCCTCCTTTATGCTTTCCCTTCAGTAGTAGCTACTCCAGTGAAATGTGCAACTTTGGTGTTTTCTCTCTCCCACAAAACTCTCCACTCAGCAGATACTTCCTTTTTTTCCATTATGAAGCAATTTAAGGTTTGCATTGCTTGGGATATGAACATATTCCATCCATATTTAATCAGCTTGGCGGAATGTCCTTGACCAGGGCTAGGGTGTCTTCTTCAGAGCAGCTGTAGACTGGCCTTTCCTTGATGGAAGTGGCAGTGGGAATGTCTCTGGTGTTGACACCACACTGCATCAAGCAGTTCTATGGTTTGATTATGATACACCCTTGTTTTCAGCTGCTGTTCTCTCTTTGTCTGTAACTCAGGTTAAAAAGGAAAGTTTATGCCATTTGGAAAAATGGCAGGCAACTCAGGAGAACCACAAGGATGTTGTGAGGTCATGGAAGGGAGGAAATTAGAGGGGCCAAATCCCTGGACTGTACTTTTAATTTTTTTTTTTTATTCGTAGTAAGAAACACTCAGCTGTACATATCAAACTCACAAATCTATTTGCACGAATTGCATTCATCTACACAGCAAATCCAAAAAGCAAGGCTACAAAGTCAAGCAGAAAGTTAAAAAATAGTAGAACTATTTGCCTGCGTGACATGAGTCTGCTTAAGTATTTGCATTTTGATCTAGGACTTCAGGGGCCATATTTATTTGCTTTTCCCCCCCTGCACAGGAATGCCTTGAAGGGAAAAAATGGCTACAATTTTACTAACTCTGATATTAAGTGTGAGATAATTACAATAGGGGGCTCTTGCAGAACTCCTGTAATAACCTTTATTTTTATTGCATAGATGGAAGGAAAGGTCAAGATCTGTTAAACTAGTATCTTTGTGTGGCAGACTTAGTGTTAGCTCCATGCTTTATATACATAATATGTCCTCAGAGACTGCAAGGAAAGCAAACAGACCTCATCAATTTCTCTAATGATTCCTCTGAAAGATACTTTTTTTTTATCTTGGTTTGTATTTTTAGCTCACTTTAACAACACCTCTATTACCAGGCTGTCAGAGACCTCGTACATAGAATTTATGTTGGCTTTCATAAAGAAAAATTAGATGCTATCTCAAGGACAGTCTCTACTTTTAATGTCATTAAAGCTAAATGAGTTATTGTTGATATTCACTGAGGAACAGCAAATAGAATTAGATGGAGAAAAATCTTAGTGATAAGATGATGTGCTGGCTGTAACTGTCCACTGCAGAGAAGAGGTAATTTATAAGCATTGCTCTCTTTAATGTATGAGTAACCTGTACTTTATACTGTGTGGTTGGTTCTATTAATCCTAGGGGAGGGATGGAGGCTCTGGAAAAGGGGTGTGGATATTGGTTATAATACTCTATTTCTCGAGTAGCACTGAGTGTGGGGCTGGGCAGTTCAGCCCCAGGCATCCTCAGCATCCCCAAATGCTGCAGAGGAAGAGGCACCTGGTCTGGGCCCATTGGCTGCTGGAACAGAGCACAGCTCATTAAAAGAGTGACAGATTTTAAGTATGTTGCTGAAAGGTGGTGCTCAGCAGCACAACAACAGGTGATACCTCTGTTTTGGGGTCTGTGTCCTGTTTCACAGGATGGGTCAGGCTGGAAGGCACCACAGTGCTCACCTGGTCCAACCTCCCTGCTCAGGCAGGGCCATCCCAGAGCATGTGGCACAGGATTGTGTCCAGACAGTTCCTGAATAATTCCAGTGAGGGAAACTCCCAGCATCTCTGGTCAGCCTGTTCCAGTGCTTGGTCACTGCACAACAGAGAAATTTTTCCTCATTTTCAGGTAGAACTTCATCTGCATCAGTTTTTGCCCAGGAAGTTCCACCTGATTGTTTCTTAGTGCACAACTGGTTATAGGTGAATGCTTTTAAAGTTTAGTATTAAAAGCTTCTCTATTAGGATAAAGAAGCAAAGGAAGGCCAGTGGTATTTCACATGCTCCAAGATTCCTGCATCTGCATACTTTGCACCTGAAAAATACAACGTTTGATTTAAATTGGTTCTGTAAAAGAGTGAAAAAAGAAGCAAAACAGGGTTGAAGATTTCCCTGTATTTGCCCTGCTTGCCCAGGCTCATAGGGAAAAGCAGAGAACTCTGTAGATGATAGAGAATTTTGTAAAAGGCTGTTTTCTGTGGTAATCCCACCTTATCTATAGATCTATGATACAGATGTCATCAACTTTGTTTCTTGTGCAACTGAGAGCTCTTTAGCTGTTAACTCCAAAGCTGGAGTGGAATGAATATGGAGATCTCACAGCATATTCTATGGGCTCAAAGTGTCTGTGGGGAAAAAAAAAAAGAGATATTGAATTTCCTGGTAGGGAAGAAAGTGCTACATATTTCATTTTATGTCTGTGGTATAAAGACTGAGGAATTCTTTTAAGAAAGATCAAAAGCAGATACATTTATATGTAACATCTTAATGCATAACTGGTTTGTTGGGGTATTGCAGAGAGCTATTGCAAATGAAAAATAAATGTTAAAAGAATATTATTAAGCTATGAAGTTAGAAACCTGAAGGATATAAAATGTCATTGCAAACTTAATTAGACCCCCTAATGTGTGTGCAGTGTGAAGGGCTTTAATTACCTGATCACAAACTATTTTTTGCACAGCATTCTCCATTCCTTTCAGCATAGAAACCGGATAGTCTTTAATTAATGAGCAACTATTCAATACTTTGTTTTCTCCTCAATATGCCATCTTAAGTTTTGCTCACTGTATGTGCTTCAAACCCAGCTCCAGACCCATAATTATTCATTTCTTGATGGGGAATTCTTGTGAAGTGTACTTCACAAGAAAATCTATTTTACAAATATTTGTTATTTTAATACCATCCAAAAGAGATGATGGGTTATTATGATTTTTTTGGAAGTTAATTAAATTAATTAAAAACAAGGAAAAATTATACATTAATTTGGAATCTTTAAGCAAATATAACTGTTTTGTGAGTTTATATACATTTGAAGAAAAATTTCAATTTACTTAAGCTGCATATACTACCTGGTGAAAAAAATCAAATCCCAACATTTTAAATAGTTTTTTGTCCTCTGTCTCATCCCTGCCCCAGTATGGGCTAAACACAAGAATTTGACCTGTAAAAGACAAAAACAAGTGAGAGCAAGAACATGCCAGGTGCCAAAGAGGGCTGTTGCCTCCCTTGCTGTGCCATTAAAGCACTGAGCTGCTCGCTTTGCACTGGTACAGAGCTGCATTTAAAATTGTTGCTGTGAATCAGAAAGACCAGCCCCGGTGATAGTAAGAAGTAGCTATTGGAATAAAATGCCTCCTCTATTCCCAGGAATGAATTTTTGCTCTGCATTTTAAAGTCACTGGCTGGTGTACAGGTGTACTCCTGACCTGAGCCTTTTGCTGATGAGCAAAGTGGTGCTTGCTCCTTCTTCCTGGCATGTCCATCTGTGTGGTTTTCCTCATACCCTGTCCACAAGGTGGCCTCTGCAAATAATTTAAATCAAAGTATTGTAAGTAGTTCCCTCACAGGCAGGAGTGACCTGTCACTGAGACCACTCTCTCACTTCACAGATCAATCTCTTGATAAGAGGATTAGTGTTTTTAAGCAAGTGGAGAGAGGTACCAGCACTACATGAAGTGAGCCAGAGCTTTATCCCTTAAGGCATAGTTCAAAACAAGTTTACAGATTTCTGTTTAAATGCCCACATTCCAGGTGTGCATAATAGGGAATTGAGCCTAAAATTTCCAAATTGTGGTTGAAAGCCTTGCAATCAGTTACTCTGCCTTGCTGTCATAGACTATAGGAGCTCTTTGTATGAATCAGCATTTTTTGATGAAATGTAACCAATATTATAGAAAAACTCTCTTCATAGTCTTTTTAGTTTGTCTCCATAAAACTGGTATCTTATAATTGGTAGCTCCATCTCTGAAGTACAGGTGGGCTTAAAATGTATTCTCACAGGCATTATGAATGAAACTGTAATTTTTTTCAGGCTTCCTCTCCCTTTCCTCATGTACTGTGACAAACCCCTGTGATTGTGTGATTTTATTGAGTCTTGCATGGCTCAGAACTAGGATGAGAGGTCCATATTTGCTGCTATTGAATGTCTGCAGCAGGCAGAAGCACCTTGTTTTTCCTTGTCTGATCACTGGTAAAAGGCCCTGAAAAACTAGATCTGAGTTTTTTTCAGAAAGACCACTAAAGCAAGGTGATAATTTTGAAATATGAACAACCACAGTAAAATTGATATTGTTTCTCCTGGTCGGCTCCATGAACTTTGCAATCTTTTGGGTTGGATAAACTGTTTGAATAATGGGCAAGGTCTAAGAGGACAGATCCCAAGGGGAATGTAATCCTGGAGGTGCCCTTATCCTCCCTAGGATGCCTCCTTACAAACATAAATTCTGTTTGCTGGGGAAGGAAATGTTGCGTCTGTGATAAAGAATTTAACATGCAAATTGTTATTAATTCAGCTTCAATCAAAGGAGCACAGAGCAGCTACAAGGAAGAATTATAACAGAATAATTTGACTTATATCCCCTAAAATGTGACACTCCAGCATGTGTCAGTAATTTTAACTTCTAGCTAGGGAGGCAGCATGTCAAAGAGGTAAAAGTTACTCCAGGTTTAAACATGCATATATCCTTTGAAACCAGGATATTTATTTTATTTAACCCCACGGAAAATGGCTGAAGTCTCTCTTTTCAAGTAAGTAAAGATTCTGTGCCTTTGAGGTGATATGCTGGACTCTGAATTAATTTGTTTAATTTTTCTAACTGTAAATGTGTCAGGATATTGGGATCTATCACTGTGTATTTGGTTAATTTATAGGTGAGACGCTCCCCCTAAAATGGCCTCCATAAAAATATTATGCAACATTCAAGAGGGTTCTTAGAGTTCTTTTGATCTTCCTTTCTTTCTCTCTCCCTTTCTCTCTCTGTTTCCTTTTCTTTCTTTCTGCCTGCATTCTTCTCTTTCCTTTATCAAAATCTATTAATTTCCTTTCACAAGCTGCTTATATTCTACAAGTTCAGTAACTTCACAACTCCTCTATCCATTTTTGTCATCCACTGTTTGGCCATTGCAGTTTCTGTATATCTTAAAAACCATTTGTAAATTGAATTATAGAACTTCCTTTCAGTTTTTAGCTCTTTTAAGTGATGTCAAGTTTTTTGACACCTGCATTCAGTGGTAATAGCTTGGTGGACTCTGGATAATGGTTCTCTAGCAAGAGAGGAAGATAATATGTTTCTACACTGGTGTTACTTTATAGGATTTTTAAAAAAGTGTAGAACAAGTTCTTAGCTAAGATCAGAGCTGTGTGCTGCCATGCACCAGGAGCATCCATCAAGTGAGATGATTTGTCCTGAAGAGAAGCTGTAAGTAGGTGAAAAAGGCTGACAAGGTATTATTTACCCCTTTTTGACAGATGAGAAGTCAGGACCCAGGGACTGTCTAGATTAAGTGGGAAAAAAATAAATGGCTTTGTGAGTCCTGGTGTCCTGTTATTGTTCAGTCCAGGAGAATGGAGAATGTTAGAAATTCTTTGTGGTTTATGCAGTTAGTTTCTGTTGGCATGGGAGTGGGATGTCAAACCAGGGAAAAGATGTGTTAGCAGTCAGTGTAGCATCTTGAGACAAGGCCAAGAAATCCACTTAAACAGTGAGCTTGGTAGGAGCACTTGAGATATCACCAGATGACTGGGCCCACCCTGAGAGTAGCCCATGTATGTTAAACTACAGACTGGTGAACTCTCTTCTGAGTATTTAACCTGCTAAATAGCTGTAATGGCTAATTCTGAAATCCTTCTGTCTCGTTGTATAATGCATCTTAACTGACAAATGCCAAAGTTAAAAGAATCTATTATAAAATGCTTTTTCTCAGTGTCACTGAAAATCACGCTGGATTTCTTTTTTCTTTAAGAAAAAAGAGAAAACGATGTTATTTGATGGGAGAGTAACATGATGCTTTTGAGAGAAAGACAGTTTTTTTTCAGTTCAGTCAACACTGGGGGTTCATGTGCTTTTCCTCACCTTAGTGGGATCACAGCGAATTGAAATTGGCTGGGGATGCAGCAGCTAAGCATGTCACTTTGTGGCGTTCATTTGGAAGTGCACTACACAGGAATGCTGAATTAGCCCTCCTGCTGTGCAGCCCAGGATGAGCTGGAGCTGAGTGATTGTAGTGTCAGAATGAGAAGCAGTTCAATGGCATAGAAGGAATATAATTTCTGTGGGAACCTCAGGATGTGTACAGAACAGGCTGGGTTGTTAGTGGAGATCACTTCTGAGAGGAAATATGATTTCCTGACTGTCTCTAATAATGGTAAATCTAATTCATATTTTCATATTCATTGCTGAGTATTATGCAGACTTGGCAAGTTGTTAAGGACAAAACAGAGTAACTATAAGATACACGAGCAGTGAAGCACAAGAAATTGTAAAATCATAGATACGAGGAAGCAGGAAGTTTGTGGGGTAGGTGGAATGAGCATACTGCTATCTTGAAAATTTTGGTGCCAGGCTGTAGCCTGAAAGAGTTTTAGGTGCTGTTCAGTGTAAGGTGTCATATTACTGCAATAAATTAGATACATTTTCTTGTACACTATTTCAAGGGACAATGGAGGGTGAAAGAGTTGTGGAAAAACTCATACTATATGTCTGCATTTCTGCCCATTACAGATTTTAAACTGTCCCATTTTTAGGAAATGTTTGCTGTCCATCCCCTCGACCTACCTACGTGCCTTTTCACAACTGTTCACCACTAAAGGCAGTTTCAGCAGTATTGCTTCTTTTCTAAAAATAGAGTGCAAGAACATCTTTGTTATCTGCAGTGTGAATTGTTTTAGTAGGAAACTGCTTTGCTACAGTATCATTTCTTAAATTGCATATTACTTTAACAACCACTTCCACCCAAAACATAATGATTGTGACTGAAGAAATACAATTCTGAATCACAAAGTGGAATGCACGAGAGTTTAGATGCAAGTGACACCAGTTTTAATTCTGCATATATACACAGGAGTTGTGATTACAGCAATATGCATTGTCATCTGTTTGCAGCAATGCCAAACCAAGACTAGGCTGGATGGGGCTCTGAGTAACGTGGTTTAGTGAAAGGTGTTCCTGCCCATGGCTGTGGGATTGGCACTAGATAATCTTTTTAATGGACATTCCAACCCAAATCATTCTATGATTGCATGAAACCAAAATTCAAGTGTAGATTAAAGTATGTCCCAGTGAAAAGAACAGAACTTCAGTGATGAAAGAATGTATTGCTGAGAACCATTTTAGTGACAGTCCTTAATCATGTTCTCAGAAGGTGGTATGTGTTTCAGCAGCTGTAGTGTGGGTTTGTGAGATCAGCTGTAGTGTGGGTTTGTGAGATCAGATCTGTTTGTCCAGATCAGCATAAACCTTGAGAAGTGAGCTGGCTTTGTGCATTCCCAGCAGTGTGTTAGCCACTGTTTGTTGCTGAACAGTGTCCTTCACACCTTCTCAACCCATCTTGCCTTGCAAATCCAAGATTTGGATTGAAAATGGTTGCAAACGCCTCCTGTGGCAGAGGCAGGAAGCCAAGGACTGGCAGAGCCTCTGTGAAGGGCTGGTGGAGAATGTTGGGTTAACATGACTGAGACAAGTCAGTGGTGCAGCAGATGCATCAAAAGCCTTGGCAGGGGTTGCTGCAGGCACATCTGAAATGGCTTTTCTAGCCCTGGGTAATGCTAGAGTCAGTCATCAGAGGGAGTCTGATGGGCAGAATTTTCAGTGACCTAAACTAGCATCGCACATAGTCAGTAGGGCAGACTTTTACTTCTCAGCAAAGGTTTTCAACTCCTCATTGTAGGTTAGGTAAGGTTTTCACAGCTAGGAATTGAGGAGCTTTGATGACAGCTATACACCACTTCCCACACATGCCCACTCTTCCCCATAAAAAAGGACAAAAAGCTCATATTTCCAAGTTGACATTAATTGTTTTCTGATGAGTTCATAGTGGGGCAGTTAGTAATGCTTATAAGAAACAAGATACAGTCACATTATTGTTTACCTATTTCATTTTCTTTCTTCTTTTAGTCTATTTCCTGCATTTAATATTTAGAACAAAAAGCACATGAAAACACAGAAAAAACTTGGAAGCCTAAATACGAAAAAAAAATCACAGAACCTTTCCACTTACATAATTCAATTAAGCACATTCTTCCCATGATGCATTGAGGAAATATATTATTACAGACACAAAGCACTTTGTAATGTTGTATTATTAACTCCTTCTGGGGCCAGATGGTTTTTCTGCCAGATTAGAAGGAAGGAGCAAGAGGATGTAATGTCAATTAACCTAATTGCTATGGGTCTTTCAACACTAGGGCTTATGTGCATTCCCAGAATGGGGATACAAAAATATGTGCATTTAGGATTTCCAGATCTTTGGAGAGAGTTTAAAATGCTCTGGATATTACCCTGGTGAGAGCTGTGTGCTCATCTGTCTGAGCAGTAAAAATAGACTATTTTTATTTAATTGGATGGTGGAAAGCTAAGGATTTCTCACATCAGTCCGATGGCAGATTCAAGATTTTACATATGTCAAAACAAAGCCATCTGGATTTGTTTATATTGCAGTTAGTCTTTTGCAGGAGTCCAAGTGGCTATTTGAGAGGCACTGTAGCATCAGCATAACAAATAAACATGGGTCACGTTACAGCCCTTTCCAGTTTCTTGGGTCAGCATGGAGAACCCTTTGCTTACACATCTGCAGGATGAGTGTGTGTTAGCCAAAGTTGCAGAAATGAAGATAGGGTCATAAAAAGTATGAAGTCATATGAATTAAAAGACCAAGTCCCAGTTTTAAACCTTCTTATTGCCTTATCTTTTTTCTTCAATTCTTTCACTTCTCAATCCTGTTGCATTATATGGGCATACATTTTATTTTTGTGTTTAGAAATAAAGAATTTATTCAACAGAATATTGGTTTTTTAGGATGTTTTACATAAATAAAGCATTTTACTTCTGAGTTAAAAAAAACCCAAAACACAACAAAAAACCAAACAAAACCAAGCATTCCTGCTTGAAATAACAGAAATCTGTTTTAATTGATTGAAGGCAATTGACAAGATTGATTGCTCAAGCCCCCTTCAATCCAGTTAGAAATGGTTCATTGTGCAAGAGATAAATAAAGATGGTTTGTGAAGTTCCTGGTGGAACCTTGATTTGAGGTATGATTTTGTAGCAATTCATGACAGAGCAAAGCTATCAAATGGTTCTGTCCCTTCTTTAAAGAGACCTCCAAGTCAGCTGGCAAAGCCTTTTCTATTTGTCTAGGGAGACAACAGTCTCTCAGTTTTATGGTAGTTCAGGCTGGGAATGGCTTAATCAAGCTTACTGAAAGAGAAATTAATACATAAATAATACATTATTAATGGGATCATCAGCTCAGGTTAGGTTAGTTTGTAGCATTTGTTAGCCAATGGGTCCAAAATCTTTCAAGTCCATTTCAATTTAATTTTCTTTAATTGTCAGAGCTCGCAGATAGGTTTTCCTGACCCTGTGTCATTATTTTCTTTCTCTAGAGTGGGGCACAGGTCAGCTCACACATTGTCCTTAGCACAAGGCATGGAACTTACTCTATGCAGCACATGAAGGGGCTTGAGGCAGTTTGTATTTGGGGTGATCTGATTGTGCCTTGGGTTGTTGTGGTAAGAGGGGCAGAGTTTGTGATTTTTGACCCATCTTTGATGAAAACTAATGCTTAGGGTGACCTTAGGAATAAACCATGTCCTTTCTATCTACCTTTATGGTACAAAATGCAAGAAATAAGAGTTCATCTCCTTCAAATGTTTGGTTCTGTTTTCCTTATAGATAATGGGAGCTCCCATGAATGTTAGGAATGTGTCCTGGCCCTGCTGATTTCTGCCAGCTGCTGTCCCTGGGTAAAAGAGGCTGGTAGTGTAGCTGTAAGGCCTGGAAGCTGGAGTGTTCCCCAGTTTGTCCCTCTCCATCTGTTTGGATTTGGAGCTGGAAATAGCATTTGGATTGAGAACCTTGGAGAAAGTCAGCAAATCCCTGAGAGCTGCCAAGAGAGATGATTCCTGGTAGCTGAGATAAAGCTCTTCATCTTGGAGACTCGGAGGATGAATGAGTGATTGTCCTGGCTGGGGTGCAGCTGAACTTGTCTAAGCCATGGCAGAACAATGGCATAAAATTAGATGTATTAAAGAAAGGTGCTGCTTTTGTAGCATCAGTTTAGTCAATATGTGATGGTGGTGATGGATGAATCTTTGTGCATCCTCCCCACTCTGCACACCCCTCTCCTCTTCTGCTGGGCAGGGTTTTGGTTTGTCCCAATGTAAGAACGTGGGGTGGGTATTGCAGCATGATTAAATTATTCCAGAGATGGAGGAGCTGAGATGTTCACAATTGACTTTGTGCACATTGGCTGGCATAAGGGCCTACAATGCTGCTGGAAACTGGGCCACCTGGGCAAAGTGGTTTTCTGAGTTTGGTGATAGCTTTTTGGGGAATCCCTCCAGCCCTCACCCCCAGTAGGGACACCTGCAGGATACGTCCAGCCCAAAGATCAAGACTTTTTTTTTTAAGAGCTGTCTAAAAATGCTCAAGTAATAATCTCCAGTTCTTTAATTCTGGATGAATTTGAGGCAGAAATGTCTGTTTAAAGTAATAAACTTATTCTGAGAAGTTAGGATGTCATTAAAATGAGCACTAACAATTTTTTTTTTCAGTAATATGGATGTCCATTCAGCTACTGAATCTTCTTAAGTGAGATAGAATTTGTAAGGCTGGGTGGCTGGGGCGGGGGGAGGGAACTGATGGACCACGATACCAGGTCTGTGCTTGATTTCCAGATAACTTTGCAGTCACGATCCCTCAAGTAATAATCTCCAGTTCTTTAATTCTGGATGAATTTGAGGCAGAAATGTCTGTTTAAAGTAATAAACATATTCTGAAGAAGTTAGAATATCATTAAAATGAACACTAACAATTTTTTTTTCAGTAGTATGGATGTCCATTCAGCTACTGAATCTTCTTAAGTGAGATAGAATTTGTAAGGCTGGGTGGCTGGGGCGGGGGGAGGGAACTGATGGACCACGATACCAGGTCTGTGCTTGATTTCCAGATAACTTTGCAGTCACGATCCCTGGTTCTGACTAGTCAAATTAAGGATAAACTTTCTCTTTGAAAAACTACCTGTGTCAGTACTGGGGTTTTTTTGTTCAAGGAAAAGGATCGTTTTTGGTTACATTTTTCAAAGAAACTTTGAAATTGAATTAGATTTTTATTGTTTTTCAGAGTTCTCCTGTTCAGTATAGTTATTGGAAAATAAACCAATGAATAAATAGTTCACAAATAAAATTAGTTGGCTTTTTGCAGGTTTTTTTTTTTTTTCATTTATTCACAGTTTTCTATGAAATGTCACCAGCTTCAAATAGGAAATTTCCTTAATACGTTTCACTGGGGGAAAAGAAATAGATGTTTTTCAACTCTTCTGTCAGCATATGCTTTGAGACGCTGAATAATTATGAATCTCAATATACCCCTTTATCTAACAGCTTATATGTTTTATTAGTTTTGTGGTTTCTAAGGTTTTGTTTTTACTTTAGAGGGTTGGTGAAGAGATCAGTAAAATTTAGCAACAGATTTGACAATTAATAGAGACAGACCTAGAAATCTGACAAGCAAACGCATCTGGAAATCCCTAGTAAAACAAAAGCTACTGGGTCCACAGGTTTTCTGAAAATTATGTTGGGTGTTTGGCTTTCATGTTCTAGTAAACATGAATAATAATTCCCCAATCTCCTGCTATGTCTGTTATTCATGATTTTATAGCTCTGTGTTGTGTTCTAGTTCAGACATAATTTTTTTTCAGGCTAAAAAATCCCAGTTTGTTTAATCTTTCAACATTCTGAAGATATTTTATATCATTGGCCTACTTTATGGCTGTTTTCTATTTGTTTTTTCCAATTCAACCATATATTTGTCAAATGAAGAGAGAAAAGCATCACAGTTTTCAAGTTGGGGATCACATAACTGTTAATATATAAAGCAATTTCATTGCTTTCTGGATGGCTGGTTCTCTTCTTTTTCTTGCAATTCCTAAAAATCTCTTTGAGTTTTTGGCCATTTTTTGAGTCCAGAACTGATGTTTCCATCTAGCAGTTTAAAAGACTTCAGGATTCCTGAATGACAGTAGCAGATTTCCAAGCTATTTCAGATGGGGTGTGTGGTGAGGATAATTTTGTCTGTGTGGTGCTTTACATTTTCTGATCCTCTTTATTTTCTATTTTACTGCCTGGTCATTCCATATCAATCAGATCCTTGTGCAGCTTTTCAGTCACTCTTTATTTTCACAGGCCCGCAACTTCTGTGTTATCCCCGAGTTGTGCTAGTTCTCTGTAGTGTGTGTTTTCTTCAATATGACATTTAGGAAGCCAAAAATAGCGTAGATCAGAATAGATCGTCAAAAATGCACATTTTATTTTGTCATATATGAGCCTGGTGTGATTGGTTTTCTTCTTTCAGTGATTTTCAACAAAAGTTGATGGAAGTGCAAGTACTTTGGTATCAATTATAGCATCATTATCAATCCATAAACTGATTCCTTTGAAGGGTAATAATAAATTTGTAAGGTCTGTATTTTCTCTTAAAAACAAGATGTCTTTTAGTCATTATATAATGATCTGCTTGTTTGTTTATTCTGATTTTTAAAATAATTTCTCCTAATTTATGGATTTATTTGTAAGTGAGTACAACAGTCTGTCTTAAAGCCTTTTAAAACATGCTCATGCATTTGCCACCTTCTGTTTTCTGCTAATGAAGTACATTTCCTTGATAGCATAGCCATCAAAACCAATAATTGAGCAATAATTTATACTGAATTTCTAAATTGTGGAAGAATATTAACTGATCTTAGTGGATTTTCTCTGTTTATTTTATCTGCTATTTCCACAGTTCAATTTAAAGTAATTTTCTCACCCATAACTGCAAAAGAACCCTGAGCTGGAAATACCCTAAGCTGTATCCTGTACTCTGCTCTTATGAAAAGAATTAATTCATCATCTCAGCAATGGCCTTGTCTTTTTCAAGGCTGTCTTGTAGCATTTTAAAAGTTTGTGGGGTTTTTTTTTCTTATCACATATTCAGAAAGGTATTTATTACTGGTTCTTATGCCTTTTCTCAAATTATTTAGAAATTTTAAAGTTCTGTGTTATGTTGGTATTCTGTACTTACCGAGCTGATCCTAATTTCCATTTTTATCCTTTAATTGTGAGTTCTTTAGAGGAAAGTCTTCCAACTTCAAATAGCTTCTCAGTCTCTGATTTTACCAGATGGTTTTTACTTCTTTCCTTTTAAAGAAATTTGTTTTCAGCATAAGTGGTTTTGATTTATTTTAAATCTCCAATATGATGACTTTAAAGTACTTATTGGTTCTCAAAATAATTTACCCTGTTGTTAATTTTAATTTCTAACTAGCAAATCCTGGGTTTTATGTTTTTGTTTCTTGAAGGTAATCTCTGCTTTAAACTAATACTTCAGGTTTGTGTGTAGCTCTGCATTTGTGTGTTGGATTACAATTTTGTGTGGGCAGTGTTGCAGAGAAGCTCCTCAGTATCAGTGTTTTCATCCTGAGTGCTGTTTAAGTTTAAAGAGGACATTGTATCTGTGTCTTGGGTACCTCGCCTGCCAACTCCAGCAATTATGTATTTCTGTTTTCTAAAATTTGGAGTTTAAAATGATATGACAATTACACTCCCTATTCAGAGGTGAAAAAGGCTTCTCTCTGTTCTCTCTACACTTGGATCTTTTCTTAATGCCTTATCTACCACTGAATGAAATAACATCACGTGGTCATGTTTTTGGTAACCCAGACCTAACACACTAATGTGGAAGAATTTCAGTGCATATGGATGTTAGAGTGGTCAATAGTGACTCATTGTCCCTATTGGCTTCTAAGCTTTTAGACATAGCACCTTTCCTTTTACCAGTGTTTCCCACTGCATCCTTACAAACTCTGTACCCTTTACTGCCTCCCTGATGTGCCTGCTTTCCACTTGTATGTCTGCTGGGATGCGTTTTTGAACACACAAGGCATAACCCAGGTTAGTTACACTTCCAGAGTTAGCACACGTGCCTTTGACATAACCATAGACACCTGTAGTACAGGCTCAGCCTAAAATCCCTGAGGCTGTACTGTACTGTTAAAATGAGTGCATTTTGTCCATTTCTCTCCTGTAATCAAGAGTAATCAATGGACTTTAGTACGATTCATTCCTCAGGAAGTCACATGAACACCAGTATGGGGAGAAGTTGGATTCTCTGGAAATGCTAATCTGACACTCTCCAAGCATACCATAAATTAAACTATCAGGAGCCTGTAGAATTGCTGCATTTTCCTTCATTAATAATGTATTGATTTAGTGGTGTTTTAAGAAACTGCTGTCAAAGCTGTGTGTTCTCCACATGGGTACTGGTTCAAGTGTTCATTAATGCTGTACTGCAGAAACTTAGGGAGTTCAAATGTGCATGAGACTGTAGCATTGATGCAGAAGCACTTGAGGGTATATCCATGTCCTTCTGTACTAGAAGTTAAATTTGTATATTTACACAGTTCTTTTCTGTTTGCCAGAGAACAAGCTCATCTTTGAAGACTGAACTGTGAACGTACAGCTTAGCCCAGCTTATTATTCAGGCCTCACTGTGTGCAAAAGGTTTGAAAGGAAATCCTGTAATAGGTTAATTTTCCTCTCTGTGGGTTGCATTGTCTAAAAACACTTGCTTCTTTCTTCCCTTCTTTGTTACTTTTCAAGGTATAGCTACTCATACTGCTTTCAGAATAAAAAGAAAAACACCTTAAGCACAATGCCTTCATCTTAATATTTGCAAAAGATGTTAGGTGTTCTTATTTCTTTTTCTAAAGATGAGTTCTTTCATGGATCCTATTCATAGATCCTTTCTTTCACCTATGATCAGGAGATAAAAAGAATAAAAGAGCCCTGTGTGCTAGATTTCACACCTCAGGAGAAGGGCTTGTTAAGGAGCTATTGATTTCCTCTCTCCTCAACTCCCTCCTCTTTTCCCATACTTCCCCCCCACCCTTAACTCCCACCACTTTTGCCATACTTAAATGGGAAATATTGATGCCATTGGAGAGGCTTCTAAGATTTCTAGTTTTAAGTGTTTGCCTAGCTATGATTTAAGGAAAAACTGTATGGAAGTGAAAGGAAAAAGGGCAGCTTACAAAAAGCAGCATCACATACCTTGCTGTTAGAGAGAAACAAGTTCTCTAGGATGATCCTCCGTGGGGCAAGGACAAGACTGAAACTGCTACTGAAGGTCCTAGGCACAGTCCAGTGTGATGCATCCCAGTTTGCACATTTACAGAAATATCTATTGCATAGAAGCTCCTCTTGTTGAAAGAAATTACTTCCATCTTCCTTCTCTTGTGTTCATACACATAGAGGTAATGCTTATTTCAAAATCTGTTTCTTACAATCATTGAAATTTCAAACTCACTGAGAAGTTTCCATAATCTTCTAATTTCTAAAACAAAAGTAGTAGAACAGTTTTTATTGATGGTCTGATGTGATCTTGGGCCTGCCAAGTGTATCACGACTCCATATGTCCTACCATAACAACAGTAACAGGTGTTATTTGTATGCCAGAAAAAATTACACTTCAGAGTCAGAATTTCAGGCCTCCTCCTTGGATCACTAACAGAAAGTTAATTTTTTTTTGTGCTATAGTTTAGAGAACATCATGATCTTCAGAGCCTGCTGCTGAGGATTGTTTGGTGTGGTTGGCATAATGAAATGTGTGGTTGAAACTTAATGGGTAGACATGCATTTGGAAGACATTGCACATTTGCCTGCCAAGATGCTGCAAAAGCTCATCTTACTTTATTGCAGGAGGAAGAGATGTGGTTTCTTTAAGTTGCTTTAGTGTCCTCAAGATTAATTTAATGTGGTTCAGTGATGGACCTCAATGTGAAAGTGCAATTACAAGACTCAAATGTAGGATGCTGCAAGCATTACAGTAACAGTTTTGTAGGAGGAAAATATGTCAATTAAATTTAGCTCTCCTGTGGTAGAGACAAGTCTATGTAATTCACTGGGCCAAGACTATGGCTGATGTACATGAGCACAGTTTCACTGCTCTGAGGGGTGGGAATGTGGCTTCATTGCCACCCACGTGGAAGAGCAGTAATGGGTAATAGTCTGAGGGTCATACCAGGCTGGGAATTTTCCTGGTTATGTCCTTAACCTGGGCCCCAGGAAGGGTGCAAACTTCAGTAAGAGAAATATCTGTCCAGTGTATTGAGCCCTCTGTTCCCCTGAGAAGGGAGTTCCCTACTATAACCTGTCTTTTCTTCCTTATGGAAGTTGCTGTGGGGCAGGGGGGAGGAGGGTGTAAGAAAAATATGCGTGTAGGCACCTACATTTCACTGCTTTATAAAGCACTGGAGAGAATCAAGCCTACCTATTTTTCCTCTTTCACAGGATATTACTTTACTGATCCAAAGGCAAATGCTATGAAACTTTATAACAGCGAAATAATGTAAGATAATGAAGCACAGTATTCATCTGAGGTCGCTGTTGCATGGAATAACTAACACCTCTCTGGTGTCATCTTGCTGGATCCGTCTGGCAAATTACAACCAGAGAGATACTGAGTGTACAGCACCAGCTATTTAAATGTACTTTGATGAAGCTAAACACAGGGAAGGTTCCCAGAGTTCCCCAACACTGCCAGACATAAACACTTTCACTGCATTGTTAATCCCACTAATTTAATGTAAAGCATGAAGGTCTCCATGAGATTTATGCAGAACAGCTGAAATCTATGATTAGTGTTGGCAGCAGAAGAGCAGTTTCAGTCTGTTGGCTAAGGTTAATGTAGTCAAGGTACTAGGGAAATATTTATCCTTGTTGTGATTTAGTTTAAAATACTATCTTTATGTAGGATTGCCTTTAAGATAAAGTGAAGGAGGCTGAACAGAAGCAGGAATTAGCTGCCGGCTTTTAGCTTAGACTTGTAATTTACAGGTTTAATTTTGCTGCTTGCTTCTTGCTTCTATTATTATTTATTTATGTAGCAGTGATGATATTAACAGTGATAACAGCTTCACCTCCAGGTGCTCCAAAGACAAAGCTGATTCTGAAATCTAAAGATAGGGATCCATTCTCCATAAATACAGTTTTGTGAGATGCAACTTCACATATGTATGCAAAGGGTGTCTCAGCACGGTAAGGAAATTGCACTTGGTTCATTGCTGGGAAGGAGAAGGACAACCTGCCCAACTACAGATTGAATCATTTGGGCTACATCTGTATGAGGAATGGAAGAAGACAGAGACCATTTTCTCGTCCTGAGGTCAAGTGATGTAGCTCCTGTATTATCCATTTGGTAAATTTGCTTTTCTTCAAAAGAGATCACTGTACCCAAGCTGCCTTTTGGGAAAGGTCTCTGGCAGACACAGAATCTCAGACTTTGCCAAGGTACAGTTTGGCAGACTCTGGAAACAGATCGACACTAATTCGAACTGTTTAAAGATCAAACTGTCCATTTCAGTATAGAAAGGTGGTGCTGAACAAAGCAAGAAAATAAATCAGAATTCTCTAAGGGTGAATCAGAACAGGGAAAAAGTGCAAAGGGTTAAAAAGTTGTCCAATATTTTGTTTCATTTTCTTTGGTCTAAATAGAAGTGTTTCATTCTCCTTAGGGGACCTAAGAAACTTCATGTTTCTAATGTCACCATCATTTACTCACATGTTTTTTATTTTGATAAAAAAACGATTTAGAAAATAATATTATATAGATTATCTCAATGGCCAGTCTTTATTTTTTATGTTTTTGCTTGCAAAATATTTTGATGATGTAAAAATGATGGATTTTATTGGAAATGCTGAGATTAGCTCTGCCAGCTGTCAGGAGAAGGGTAATAAGCAGCATCCTTAATATAAATGCAGTTTACTTTGGGCAGTCATCTATCTGATGTTAATGATGTTGTTAACAGCATTTGTTCCTGTATTTGGAAAGCAGCTAACCAGACAGAAAGGTATGAACACTGTAATGTGGTGGATTAGCAGCAAATAACCTTCTCACTTGAGCAGATCATTTAGGGAAGTGATGAATTAGTATGGACCCTGACACATTACTGCATCTCCTCTCCCCTACTTGTACAGAAACTGCCAGTAGCTCAGAGGTGTCCAAATGATGCTCAGGAGCCCAGGTGGACACTGCATTGCTGGAGCACAGCAGTCAGCCCCTCAGTAAGTAACAAGTCTAATGCAGTCCCAGTAGGAATCCTGCTTGATCAGGAGTCATTTTAATCCTTGCTGTGCAGGGAAGTTTAACTACCTCTTTGTAGATTAATTTTTTTTTTCTGTAAGGGGGTAGAGGGATGAGATGGAAAGCTGTCACTTCCTCGGATAATATGTTATGGGAGGATAATTTTGACAGGTGCCTCTTCTATTCTTTTCCCCCCTGCTCCTCCCTAATAGCAGCTCTGACAGTGTGCCAGGGGATATTGTTTCTGAGGTTATTGTCTGACAGTGTGCCAGGGGATATTATTTCTGAGGTTCTTGTCAAGGATGGGTGTTTCACAAAGAAAAATGTAGCTGCTGTTGGGAAAGAAGAAACACAAGCAGAAAGGAGGCTTCTCTTTATGAAGGTAGGATAGGGTTCAGGCTGGCTTGAGTCATGGTATTGGAGCTGGAAGCTGAAGCATGAGTCTGGAAACAAGCAAATCAGCTCAGAAGGCTGTTAACCAGAAATAACTGTTTACCTTTTGTCATGAAGACTATAGTGCATTTATAGGAAAGAGACATGAAGTGGAAAAAGATGCTCAGAGGTGACTGATGTGCTAAGTGGACACAACCTTCCCTCCAGCTTTTGGTCCTCGGACCAGGCTGACAGCTGTTTTCTCTTGGGCTCAGGCTGAAACCTGCTTAAATTGGTGGAAAAATCTCCCATTTATTTTCCTAAGCAGGCAAGTTCCTCCAAGTAAATTTACTTTGTTTCTGCAGAAGGTTTGAAAGGATACTGAAAGAAAATTTAACTTGCCTTTTGAGAAAGAGAAATGGGAAAGCAAAGTACTTACATTTGCCATCCATATACCAAATGTAGCTCTGTGGTATTGAAAACAGAGCTCTTAACTTCAGCTCTTAAAGGAACTGAGCAGTCCTCCTTGTCATCATTTCCTTTTCCCCATGGTTTGGCCCCCTCTAACAGTAAAATAATTTTTTTAAGGCCAGGTGCTGAAAGAGAGCAACTCCCAGGGGCCAGGTCCTGCCGTGAACTCCCGAGCTGGGCAGCTGCACTGAACTCACCCTCCAAACGAGGAGGAGCTTTTAGCAGCTCCCAGTCTGGGCACAGGGAGATGGAGATGACAGCAAAGCAATTTCACTGTGTTGTTTTGTGACAAGATATTAACAGTTCTGGCTTGATGTGTTAGGCAGGACTTTTTCCATTACATAAGCAAAGTAACATTTTTCATCGCTGGCAATCACAGGATGCAGAAATGGTAAAATATGAAAAAGCCCCAAACATTTAGACTTTGAAATTATAGTTTATTTTTTTAAATTTTTTTGTGTATTAGGGCTGAGCTGAGGTAAAAGGGACGAGTTTCTACAATTGCCTGAACTGACAGTTATTTTTGTCTTGCAGCAGAAACAAAATGTATTTTTTAATTTTCAGTGTTGCAGAAACTTGTAGCCACAACCATGTCCAGGCCTAAGGTGCAGCTAGCAAGCACTGATGCAGTATAATTTTTCTGTGAAAAGAAACCCCATAGCATCCCATTAAAATCAGAGGGTGCTGAGTTTCCATATGGTGTGTTTATTGTGTCCTTGTCATGGTAGCCCTTGGTCTCTTTCCACACATGCAAGCAGAAACTTAGGACCCCTGCCATAACCTGATTTTAGTCACTGGCTTCCTCCAAACCTGGATTTAGTACCCACACCCAGTAGCCCCACTGCGTTGCATTCCAGGTAACACAAACTTCAGCAGTACTGAAATCCTATTGTCTTTGGAGAAGATGAAAGTCAGAGTTTGTTTCAGCCTGAAAAATGTGAAAAGCTAGGCAATGCTTTCTCCTTCCTCTTTCAGATTTTCATGTTTCTTCATTGAAAAGTCTTTTTTTCCTTAAAGTGCATGTACACTCAAGTACTTGGGGGTCATTCCCCAGGAAGTATGTTCTGTATCACTCCTAGCTCGTGATCTTTCTCATCTGGCTATGGAAGTTTAAGGGGAGAATGACATTGTTTTGCTCATAAGTACTGCAGTTCTAGGATTTATGACAGTCTTAGCTGCTTTTTTTCTCCCTTTGGTTCCCTCACTAAGCTCTGGATATCTTGAATCAAGTGCCTTCTTGTACTTTTCCTTCAGGAACTGGAGACAGCACACTCTGATGTCACAGGTGAGATTTGAAGGTGGAGTGCTCTTTTCCATGCTTATATTTCTTTTACTGACGGTTGAAATGTTGTAAATTGCTAACATCTGTGTTGCGTGCCCTCTGCACATTCATAATCTGATTATTTCTTTCCCCTCAATTCAGCTCATCGGAGTTACTTGGGCAGAAATGAGAGTTTTCAATATGTCTTAAAATATCTCCACTAGAAGGTAGTTAACCTCAGGTCTGCCTGCTCACCATACAGGGCTGAGGATTGTGCCAATGTTGCTGCTTGCATACTCATTTTGAACCCATCCCA
Source organism: Passer montanus (assembly GCF_014805655.1). Lineage (NCBI taxonomy): Eukaryota > Metazoa > Chordata > Aves > Passeriformes > Passeridae > Passer > Passer montanus. The sequence continues at coordinate 15,549,408 of NW_024356504.1, read as the reverse complement.
TTACTCGTCTAACAAAGTGGGAGAGCAGGATGTATTCAGCAGAGCCATTATGGAAACCACCTTCTGCAAGTCTGTAAATCAGTTGCCATTTAGTGTGCAGAGAGTTCATGCTGGGGGAGGCTGAGATAAAGTCCTGCATCTGATCTTATCTTTTGAATTAACTAGGCTTTCATGAGCAGACACTTGCACTCAATTTCCACTTGTCTGTTGGGAGGTCGAGACCAGTCTAAGAGTTTGGCCAAAGGGTGATCTGAAGCTCAACAAGTCTCACTGGTATGATCTGGTATAGCTCTGAATTAATTAATGAAGTAAAGAAACAAATATGTGTCTTTAGGGTTATTAAATGACTGTCATATTTCACTGTAGTTGTGTGACATTTTCCTGAGCTGCCCTTGAAAAGCTTTGGGGATCCCTCTGAATGGGAAAGTTGTGAAAATAGCCCTTTAGTTGAATCATTGTTTTTCCTGAGAGACTCATCCATGCAAATTCCAGGCAACAACAGCAGTTTTGAGATTTATGCTTCTTTTTGAAATTTTCTTTTTCATTTAAACTGGAATTCCATTTTGTCCTTTTCACTACAATCCATGAACTAGGTGAGCTGAGCGTTGGGAGGAGCACTGTGCATGCTTGTCTCTGCCACTCTTCCCTACGTGCTGACAGCTGCTGCCCAAGAGGCAGCGCTGAGCCGGTCGGACCCTGCTCCAAACCAGTGCAGCTGCTCTCCCCTCACCTTTTCATGCCAGTGGGACCTGCCTTTGCTGGCTCATAAAAAAAGCCTCATAAAATATTACTGTGGTGCCGTGGTCTGTGTCACAGCAGAGCACCGTGCAGCCAGGCATTGTGAAACAAGCTTGGTTCGAGGGGCAGCCCCGGCCAGCTGTTAACCTTGTGGCTGCTGGCACTGGGGAAAAGCTTTTGCCTTCAAGAAGCTGGTGGCAAAATTTGGCACTAATGGAGCTCTTTGATTTATAAGCCCCATAGAATGCCAGAGGCAGAATTTCCCATGTAAATCATCCGTCTGTTGTGTTTACAGGGCTTGTTAAAAGACACAGATTGAAGAGCTTGTGCTCTCTCCCAGAGCAACTGTGTTGCATGGGAAATGCAAGTGCTTTGTTTTCTGCATTTTTTTTTCATTTTGGTCCTGGGAATTAATCTTTATCAACAACAGGTTGTAATAGAGGCCATTTCTCAAGAGGACTTCTGCCATTCTCACCGATAGGTTTACTGTTAATCAATATTTGAATCTCCAGGGCTGCAAAATCTGGTACTGCATCCTACTTTCATCTCCTTTAATGGATGGATTTTTTTCTTTGTCAGCTGTGGATCTTAAGTTTTCAAGTGACTGTCTGTGGCAATTGGCATTATTCAATCAATGGTCTACAGCCCACAGGTGGTCCATAAAGCATCAAAAGGTGATCTGTACAGCAGTGGGAGTTGGAAGGAAAAATCAAAGCAGTCCTGAAGGTACACACACAGTGACACCCCGTCGGTAGCAGCAAGCAGGATGTGCCAGCCACATCCAGAACCATCTCGTAGGCACAGATCAATGGGTACAGCATTGCCTGTGGATTTGCTTTCTCTAAAAGGGTCATTAGCTCTTTGCTTATCAGAGGAGCTTGAGAAAAAAAGTGCTATAAGGGCGGTATTGGACCTATATTTTTACCAGTGTGGCTCTTTCTGTGTGGGAAGGATGTTTTTACATAGTTGTCCATCAGGTTTGGGGTGAACTAACTGATCTGGAGGCTGGATGTGAATAATTCTGGCTCTTGCTTGAGGTGTTGAGGGAGGATCCCTAGCAGAGATGCCAGTGGGTAGGCAGCGAGATCAGCTTGCAGTGGGTGTGGTACAGCTGGGAATCTTTTCCCTGGCAAAACCACAATCTCCTTGATGGCACAGACAGCCACTAAAGTATGCTCGACACCCCAGCTTGTTTCACAGTACTAAGGTGTACTTTTTCTTTTGTCTCTTACTTTTCACCTTTACTCTCATTCTGGTCATTGTGTTTTAAGTTTTTCTTCACAGTTGGGAGGACTGGAAACCCTCTCTTCTCCCTTTGTTGTTTTTCTTCTTTCTTTTTTATCTTATTAAAGGTGAGACATTTACGTAATCACAGGACTCCAAGAACATGAAGCAAACAAACAGAAAACAACAGTCTCCTTTACACATCTTATATATCCATAAATGTCTTACTAAAAATGTGGGGACTGCCACAGCTGTGACTGTGAGGCTTACTCTCTACTGACAGTTTCATTACTGAGAAGAACAAGATTTTTCACCTGAAATACAAGGAAAAAAATCTAGGAAAGACTCTGCTGGAGTTTGAAATTGGCTTCTATGTGGCAAGCAGTATGAGTAGGATCAGGACATATAGAACTATGGGTTGTTCCACTCCTCAAAACATATCTGCTGTATTTGGTTAACTTTAAGAATCTTAAGAATCTCCATAAAAAAAAAAAATATAGCTTAATTTCTGAGAGGTTAGTTATCTGTCACATAATACTTGTAGAAAACGAGATCTTGTGCATAAAAGGTTCAGAACTAGAGGTATAGGAAAACCAAAGCTTTGAGGACAACTGGGATAACCAAAATGTTCCTCTTTTCAGCCTGATAAGCTCCTAGTAGAAATAATTTTACAGATCTGTAATGGATTAACCCCAACCATTACCTGAGCCCCACACAGCTGCTCACTCTCCCTCTGTGGGATGGGGGGGAAAATTGGAAGATTAAACATGAGAAAACTCCTGGGTTGAGATAAAGACCATTTAATGGGTAAAGCAAAAGCCACCCACACTTTTGCAAGCAGAACAAGGAGTTTGCTCTCCACTTCCCATGGGCACGGAAGTGTTCAGCCATTGCCAGGACAGCCAGGCTCCACCACTTGTAATGATGATTTGGGAATACAAATTCCATCACTCTGGACATCCCCCTGTCCTTCTTCCCCCACCTCAGTGTGCTGAGCACAGTGCTGCCAATGGGATAGGATGGGATATCCCTGTGGTCAGCTGGAGTGATGCCTCCCATCTTCCCATGCCTTCCAGTCTCCTCACTGGTAGGAGGAGCAGAGAAGTCCTTGACTTTGTGCAAGCACTGTTTGAGAATAAATCACCTCTGTATTATCAATGCTTTTTCCAGCACAAATCCAAAACACAGCCCCATACAAGCTACTGTGAAGAAAATTAACTACACTTCAGCCAAAACCAACACATGATCACATGTTCTGAAGGGTGGTTTTTCAAGTAGGTAACTGGGATTGTGAGAGATCATTTCAGTAACGTTGTTCATCTTCAGAGGCAGGCAATAACGGCAATGAAATGCAAAGAATGTTTTAGGAAGGGGGATGTATGTGGTCTTTTGCATTCATGACTGGGTGGAAAATAAGGCCTATTGTATATAGAAGAGAATTTCCCCAAGTTACAGCTTTTAATGTGAAATGAAATAAACAAGGTATGGTTTCAAAGGATTGTTCCAGAATATTTTAGAAATGTTCCAGAATATTGTTTATTTAATATAGTTCTAATAAAACAATTGAATCCTGAGTTTAGTAGAACAAGAATACGCTGAATTTGAGGTTTTACACCATTTATTATAACATTTGGAAAAATGTTGTAATACTTGTATTTGAGGAAAAAAATTGAGTGGAGATGAACTCCTAATCTCTTTAGCACATCCTTCAACCATCAGAATGAATTGTATGTCTCTTTTAATGGGCTTATTCCGATTTTGCTCACAATTACATTGTGTAGGTGAATGGTGCCAATTTTTGAACTGCAGAAGCATTTTAAACTGGTACAACATTTTGTGATGAAATTTTATGCTTACAAAATGCAGGACCTCTTTTACAAATATGGCTGTCCTGTGAGATTATGTTTTTGTGTGTTCTCTCTTTGCTTTTCATGTTTTACAAAACTGTTAGCTTCAAATTTCAATCCTAGCTGAATTACTGAAATGTTCTGAGGATTGTAGGAAGTCTGTGATATTCCTGGGCCAATATTACAGATAAGGGTGTAAAAATGAATTGAAAATGCTTCAGGCAGGAAGACAGCCTTGAAGTTTTTCTGAAGGTTTGTCTTTGAAATCCCTCGGTCATTCTTCATCCATGAGAGAATTTCCTCTTGTTAAGTTATAATTCTGACTAGGGCCATTAATTTTGGCTTGCTGTTGCAGGCAATTAATTAAATAGGTAAGGAAATAAATTAAATTATTATGTTTGCATGCTTTAACTCTCTTGAGTGCAAACACAGTCAAAATGCTGATTCTCCTGTGTACTTACTCAGGCTTTTATCTCTTCCGGTTCCTTGCTTGAGTTTTCTGTTGGGTATCTGGAAGTACACTGTCCTGTTCTTCTTTCCAGACTCTCAAGACCTTTATTGGCTTGTGTCTATCATTTAGTACTTCCATGAGTGCACCAAAGGCTAAATCAAGCCCCATCCTTCACTGTGATGACAGGACCCTGACTATTTTATGGTTGATGGAGTATTGCAGTGCACGGAAATAGCCTGGGTTAGGAGAAATTGTGCAGCATCTTCAGTATCATCCCCATCTACAGCCTGCTTTTGTAACTCTGTGTATACATCCCCCCACTCTGCTGAGGTGCTGCTGTCTCCCTTGTTTCCCTTCATAAGAGATGCAGCACTTAGCAGAAAGCTTGACAACCAATTTAAATAATTTTAAGTAGTTTTTGAGACTAAGAATTGTGAAGATGGGTGACAGTTCCCAGCCTTTGTTCAGAGTGCTGCATTCACCTCTTGTTGCTTAATGTCTCACCAAGGCTCTTTGTCCTTCCAGGTTTTCACAGGCAACAGCAATGCTGACAGTGTGGTTCACCACAAACTGCTGCACTCTGTGAAAGCTCGATTCCTGCGCTTCATCCCCCTGAAGTGGAATGTTGGTGGGGGCATAGGACTGAGAATTGAGGTCTTCGGCTGCACTTACAGTAAGTGGCTGCATCTTAACCCACATTTTGTCAAAGAGCTTTTACTTGGTGCTGGTGGTGCTGTGGAAAGAGTGCAGTAAAAGTTTTATGAGTTAAAATGTAACATGAAACACATTGCCATTGTTTATTTTTTCCCAGTAGTTGTTCTTGCCTTTCTGCCCAGGGATGTGCTGCCCATCTCACTCAGCTGGTGAAGCCTCCTCAGGGATGAGCCCACCACAGAGCAATTTGCTGCTTCGGGTAGAGCCAGGCAGTCAGATGCTGCAAAACCTCCTGCCCACTGGAGGTCACAAGGCTAAGTAGGAGCTTTATAGAGCTACATTTGCCTAATGTGGCAATTTTGTGAGTTTAAGGCAAGTTACCTAGTTGTGAAGTGCTGTGTATTCTGCAGCTCTGGTTGTATTTGAGGCTGATGACTTTATAGCTTCAGAGTGCAGAGAACCTGTCTGTTGATTTAATTGCTTTTACATGACAGCTTTCTTTGGCCACTCTTAACACGAGATGGTCTTTGAAGATATAGTCTGTAGTGTTTTGTGCTTTGTAGCAGCCTGCAAATGTTGCTGGCTTGGGGTGTTTTGGTGACAAATCTTGTCATAGTGCTGCAGATGTCTGACCTATGACTGTGGCACACTGTGGATGTAAGGCAGAAGGATTGATGCAGCTCCATGGCAGAAAAGGGAAGTCTACTCATTAGGAAATACAACTCCAGTATTTGTTTCTCAGGTGACTTTGTGTTCCTCCCAAGCACAGATAATGGGCTGTAGCATAATAAATATGAAAATTAATTGGGAGACAACCTAAATTCATCTCAGCTGAATGAAAGAGAAGTTTATTAAACTTTTTGATTCACATGTTTCCACTGAACAAAGACACAGCTCTAGGACTCTCTGGGGCCTTGTCACTGTCCATGGATCTTAGGACTGCTTCACATGGTTTCACTGGAAGATTCTTATGGTCCCTATGTAGGTCTATCTTCTAGAAGGTTTCTCTACCTGCCCAGGCAATGTGGGCTGACCTACAACTGCCTCGTCTCGATGCACAGTCATTAGGGCAAAAGACCTTTTCCAGGTATATTAGTGAATATGTAAACTGAAATCTGGAATTCAAAATAAGCTGCCTTTGGTGACATAATTCTGAAACAGCCAGCTAATCTCTTTTCAAGAGCTTTCTTCTTCCAGACTTTTGCAGTGAAGAGTATAGTCCAAGTAGTTGTGTTAAAACTAGAACTTGACCTTTGGGAAGGCTGAAACTTTTGCAGCTGTTTTTTCTTTTTTAGTGGTAGTGCATGTGATGTACTACATGAGCACTACTTTCATGTCAGACCGTGGTTGTATTTTCTATGACACAAAGATGTTTCAGAATCACTTGCAGACTGAGTTGCCTTGTGTTATCATCTAAGTCTTCATCTTTGTCCTGTACCCTGCAGTTGCAGGAAATAAAAGTGCTTGTGCAGAATTAAGGTATGAGGTTAAAGCGAGCCAGAAAAGAAATAAAGGGATTCATAAAACTTTTACAGGGTGTTGAAATATTCATTCCATTTATATAAATGTGCCATTCACATTTCTCTCTGGCAAATTGCATATGCCAAGCAATACCTGTCTACAAGTTGTGCTTATATAGTTTTACTGACTTGGCTACTCCTAACCCAGACACACCAGCACTGTACAAAAGATGTTTGATCATTTATAAAATGTCATCTTTAGTGGTATACTGACAAAATATCTGCTGCAGATCCTGAGCTGATATACAGCTACATAACTGCATTTTGTAAAGTTGATAGCAGACAGACTCCTCCACCTTGTTCAGCTGTAGCATAAGAAATATTAATAATCTGGGGGAAAAAAAAATTAAAATTACAAAGCTTCAGTTTTTTAGAGACAGGCTGTTGAACAAGCCAGGAAGGAAATGGAAGTAGAAGAGCAAGTATATTGAATGTGCACCATCTTCATACATGTGTCTGTATGTACATGAATGAAGGAATGTGATGCTGAGAGCAGAAACAGCATCAGCTGATACAAATCCATCTGTAAGAGCCATGTATGGCTTCCCTGCTGCCTTTTTAGGTGAATGTGACAGTCATGTGGCAGTAGAAGGTTTTGTTAACCCATTTTTGGTGTATGACTCTCCTATGCAGTATTCTCTGCCCGAGGGGCCCCAGGAACACAATCCTGTGCTAACCTGTGCAAGTGCAGCTTTCATTGATCACTCTTTAGTAGGGGGCACACAGAAGGCATCAGGTCTTTTAGGTCACCTGCCAGGTGATACTTTGCCAGGACACAGCAACAAAACATACTGAGGAATCCAGCTGTGTGCACTGGATGTCAAAGTGGGTAACTTAGCCTGGGATGGTGCTGTGCTGCTGCTGAATGGCACTTCCTGTTTATTGCTTCTGCTAGAAATAATTTACTATGAATTTGTTCCTCAAGTCTCCCTGTCAAACAAAAGAGCTTTCATTTTTTGGACTTTGGGTTTTTTTTCCTTCTTCCCTTTCTCTTTTCACCCTCTATTTGGCTGCCAGTTGTCATTGTTTCTTTGGAAAAATAAAAACATGTTTTGATCTGAAAAGCTGTTTCAGATTATGAGTGTACCTGATCCTATCCCATACGTATCGAAGTTCCTATGAATAAAGGACTCCAAGGCCATCATATAAGCTGTAATTCACAGATAGCCTGCTAAATGTTTACTTTCTTCAGAAAGTATGTATTTAAATGAAAATTGATTACATTTTAAAAAAAAATCCTTTAAATATCTCATCTGGTATCCTCAAAATAGGCACTGAAATAGGAAGGAGATGATGATCTGAAAGCATACATTAATGTTTCCTGATCAGATGATGAGTTCTGTGGAAAGTTCCATGCAGAAATACGTGTAAGCCTTTGCTGTCCCTTTGCAGCAGTGGCTCCAGCAGTTATTTGTAACAGATAAGCAGAGCTGCAGCAGAGGACAAGCTCAGACAAGTGGCAAACCAATTGCTTTTGGTGCTGGCGGTGGCAAGGGGTGACTAGTGTATCTTTATACTTGGGAAAAGCCTTGTTAGCTTAGCACAAGAAAAAAGAAAATTGCTGGCACAATTGCTTTTATAGGATAAGATTTATAGCCACACTGAAGATGCTGATCATATTCTATAACTGGTTAACAGCCCAAGGTGCATCAGCAGAATTGGGTGTATGTGCAGTTAACAGGCTGGGATACCACAGGAGAAACAATGATAGGGTGTGAGACAGGGTGTCTTCTGAGAGCAGAATCCTTCATTTGCAGGAATCAGGACTCTGAACTCATATTTTGCTGTCATTGCTTCGGGGAATATGATCTGATACTGTGCCTTTTTATTCAGAGATATTTTTACTGGATTATTTTTCTCTCTTTTTTTTCTCTCTTTTTTTTTTTCTTCTTTCTTTTCCCTCACCTTCCTTCATCCTCTCCTTTGTCTTCCTATGAGAGAGAAAATAACTCATTGCAGGGTGTCTGATGGTCGTTGACCAGTCATGATTGTAATCAAATGCACAAGGTAAATACCCAAGTGATTGCTTACCCAAATGAAGCAGAGATTTTTGATAGGGGTAAAGCTGCATGGCAGGACAAGCACCTCTGAAATAGTCATCCACACTCATCCCTTGGGTTGTATGTCTGAGAGGGAGGTGGGCATGGCTTTAGGGTCATTCAAGCCAGCAAGCTGAGATAGGCCAGGGGACGCATCTGTTCAGACCAGGATTGTCCTCTTCCCTCTGCCAGGAGGGAATTAAAGATTCTGTTCATATCCTCTCCTTTGTCTTCCTATGAGAGAGAAAATAACTCATTGCAGGGTGTCTGATGGTCATTGACTAGTCATGTTTGTAATGAAATGCACAAGGTAAATACCCAAGTAATTGCTTACCCAAATGAAGTAAAGATTCTGTTCACTGGTGCAAACTCAAGACTAAAAGTTCCTGTCTCACATGGCAACTGTTCCTAGAGTTATTCTTGGTTTAGAATATCTTTGCTAAGTAAGTGTTCACTTTTCCCAAAGTTGCTAGGAGGAGGGACTTTCTTCTTGAGTATGGCTGTGTATCCTCTCTGCTGGCGGCAGCAGATTGCTGCATGAGTGAGCTCTGTGCTCTCATACTGCTGCCAGGCTGTCAACAGCCTTGTTGATGAGGACAGTGTAGAGAGGAGCCCAGAATGAGTAAAGTCTGTCTTCAGGGAGCATAAGAACACCAGCAGGCAGTGCAGGATGAAATCACATGTTGTGTTTCAGTCTGTTATTACTACAGATTTTCTGAGACTTGAAACGTTTTGGATCCTCTCTCACTTGCTGGAAGAGGGTTATGGACATACATGGGCTAAACAAACACTAAGCAAACACCAAGCAGGTTTTCTAGAGTGGCTGTTTTTAACAGGAACCAACGATTTGTTGTCATGCAAGCTGCCACTAATGACTTTTGGCTGCCAGTGTTAGCATTTATTTGACATATTCTCGTTTCATTCAGGGCTATTTATTGGCCAATGTGCTCACAACTGATAATTAGTGGAGCAGAGCTTTTCAGAAACAAGTTTTCCTTTGTGATATACTCTGTAAATGTCAGTAGTAGAGCTCTTCAAAAAATCATGTTATGCTGTGGCTTAATGGAGAGTTAAGAACTGAAGTGTGAATTTAGACTGGCTGCAGTCTTGGGTCTTAGGAAAAAGATTGTAAAAGGGCCACTTTTTGAGCAGCATTGAATCAGCGCACCCTTGATCCTGCAGTACCTTTGGTTTTATGAGCTAGGAGAAAAATCAACTTTAGTTGCAAAATGCTGTGGAAATCAAAGACTGTAAATTCTTTATAAGCTATTTCCTAATTGCTGCCTGTGTTGAAACGAAACCATTTTTGTAAGACACTTGTGATTTACTTTAACCAAATTGTAGTATTTAATGTAGTTAGGGGAAATTCACAAGAACTAAACTGCCAATTTAATTCCCTTTATAGAAACTGGCAGTCAAGGTGTCAATAGAGAGAAGTCAGCAATTCTGAAGAAGCTGTTTCATAACACCTAATTCAGAAGTTAAAAACAGATGGCAGGAATACTTTTATATTTGTGATAATTCCTAAACTAGCAACTGTCCCACAAATGAAGGGAAACAGCCTGTTATAATTCTGACATCACAGATAAGAAGCTGGTCTTAGTTTACTCAAGAGTGAATTTTCCCCAGGACTGAGTTTCTTTGTAGTTTTAGTCTCATAAAAAAAATCAGTTGCCTTCTGATTTGGAATGAAGTTGGCTATGGAGTTACAGAGTTTTGCATCAAATTGAAATGTTGTGCTCCCTGCAAGTTTGTAAGTGTGCCATCAAACTCCTGCACAACTGTCATACTGACAGGCAGAAATTTTCATGGTAGTTTCCATGGTAACAAATCGTTAACAGCTGTTTTATTTTCTGAGCTTTTAATAGTTTTTAATTGCAAACCTCTTCAATTTTTTCACCAAAAAAAAGATAAAAAGGTTAAAACCCTGCCCCCCCCCTCCAGCTCTTATTATTTTTAAATAATAAAAAAAAAAAAAAAAAAAAAGCAGATGAAACTAGTGTTAATTTTTAAAAGAATAAAAGAGCTCTCAATGGAGTTTGGGTGCCTTAAATTACTGACTTGAACCACCATACAGTTGCTGGCTGAAAGTCTTGATCATATGAACCTCTCAGTTATTTTTCAGAAGAAAAGAGAAGACTGATAGCTTTGGTTTATCACTGAAATGTATGGCTTGCAAACAAAGAGAGTCTACATTCTTTCTTCTTGGGCACTAGGAAGGTGCTACTTCTCTTTGTGCATCTGCCTCAGTAGTTATGTAGTTTAGTAAACCTCTGTTCAAATTCTTCATTGTCTGGTATTCTTTATTTTTAATATTTTTCTTAACAACAGAAAATACCAATTGACAAAATTGATACTTTATACATAAATTGTGTCAAATTGCAGTTGGATAGAAATTGGAATTGAAGTAATGTATGTCAGTCAGATGTTTGTGTACAACATATTACTTTAAAGTATTTAAAGCTACCTGAAGTATTCCAGTTAGAGATACATTTAAAATTTTGTTTAAAAACATGTTTTGCTTAAAAAACTACTTTATAAAGCAGAGAGGGTACTTCAGGCCACTGCTGCCAAAGAAGTATTAATTGCAAGTGAGGAACAGAAAGCTTGTTTCCTACCAGAATGATTGGGAATTTAGAGGCTGGCTGAAGGGGAAAATATGTTTCTAATAGGATTTTCAAAGGTGTATAATCAGTTTAGATGCCCAGTTCCCATGAAATCTCTTCAAAAGCTTTTTGAATTGATATTTGGCTATCCCTGCCAGCCTAGTCAATTTGCATGCAGAAACATGGCTGATAAATGCCCATCACAAGCAGGCAGCCAGCCCTCGGAGGCTGAGGGAACCCTTATCAGAATGCAGAGGTGGATGCAGGCATGGCTGACATGCAGGAACAGCTCAACAGACACTTGTGAAGCTACAAAAGTGGAGTGAGTACTGAAGTGTTCAAAGTAATGAATAACATCCTGAATGCATTTGAGATGAGCAGCAAACGTGGCAAGGGATGTTCTGGAGATCTGAATGTGATGGAAGGCACCTGTTCTGTTCTCAAAAGTTAAATGAGAGAGAAGTGTTGTATGAGGAAGGCAAATGCAGAGGGGTTCTGGGTTTATCCTCGTGTTCCCATTCTCCAGCAGAGGGAGAGGATTGGAAATGGATGAAATGTGGTTGCTCAAATGACCTGTACATCCTGTGAATGTACACTCAGGATGATATCTGACTCCAAACTGTATTTGAAAAGATTCTGAAAAAAATACAATCCCTCTTCTGATGCTGCCCCTCCTTGCCATTTTGCCATTTTCTTTCTTCCAGAGTCAGATATTGCAGACTTTGATGGCAGAAGTTCACTTCTCTACAGGTTCAATCAGAAGCTTATGAGCACATTCAAAGATGTAGTTTCCCTGAAGTTCAAGAGCATGCAGGGGGATGGAGTCTTATTCCATGGAGAAGGACAGCGTGGAGACTACATAACCTTGGAACTGCAGAAGGGAAAGCTCTCCTTGCACCTCAACCTGGGTAAGGGTAATTAGGATTACTGGTTTGCATATAAATCTGTTATTTATACTGGACAGTATCTGAAGAGTTTTGCTGATATCAACAGAACGTTCTGTGTGCTGATGTCATGCAGGACATGGTAGCTGAGCCAAGAAGAGACCTTGGCTTCTCTAACTAGTGCAGAGCAAGGCAGAACTAGAACTGCTCAATGGCTAGTTCTGATTCTTCACATAACTTTTTTTTTTTATGTGTGTGTGGGTTTTTTGTATTATTTTTAAGAACAGCATTCTCAGGAAGTGGTCTTTGGACTGCAGGAAAAGTTTATTTTTGGTTTGTGTCTAATTTTTTTCCATTCACTCAGTGATTCAGAGCTGAGCTGAGAATACATAATTTCAATGATAACATACTGGTCAAAACATTGTTCACACTGCTGTACGTTTCCTTCCTGAAAACTGTGAATATTCCTTCTTCAATATCTGTGAGGTTATCACTGTATGATCATATTGGATCAGAGCATCAGAGGAAACGCTGGCTTGATTTCTTTCTGTAGAAGATGCTTGTTTTTTCCCTGATGAATACACTGAAGCACTTTGATAATGGTAGGGACTACTGCAGTAGGAGTGCTCATACCCCCTCTCCCAGCCTTACTGCAAAATCTTCACTGGCTTCATCTCTGGGTATCCCATGGTACTGGCCTCAGCAGTCTCTGCTGGCTCATGTTTCTCATACTGAGGGGTTTAAGTTGGGCATTTCTCCCCTTGTGCTTAATTATGTTTGTTTTAAAAATGAGTAACTATTTTCCACAGCTGTTGGATTTCATTTTTACATAAGCTCATTAATTGTTGAGTCCCCAAGTTGTGCTTTCTTTCTTTCCTTCTTTCTTTTTCAGCAAAGATTGGAAATGATAATGCATCACTTTCTGATTTGGGATTTGGATGTTACTTGGACCAAAAAACTACATCCTGAAGCTCTGAGTGGGGGAATCGACCCCACTGAATTGTTCTCTTACAACTTTTTAGTGCTAGGATAAGAATATACTCCACTTAATTATATTATGTATCTTCTTCCAGAGGAGATACTGTTTTGAATGTGTATTCTGAGATAAGTTGGGTTTTTTCCTTCAGTTGTAGCCCCAAGTGTACAAAATTTTAGCCATTTTAGGTCCTCTTTTTTGCATTCATATATCATGGCATGGGTTTTGATGACTTCTCTTGAATGTGCTTGCATTTTGCCTGGCAGTTTTGGAGCATGTGTTCTCTCCATTCTGCGGGAATGTAAAAGAGGATACACACTCCCTTTCAGTGAGAGGCTCTGAAGTATTGAGACATGTAGCCAGCTGGAAAACAGAAGAGAGCTTGAAATTACTGGGTTAAAATTACCAGCCTAAATATTTTTATGATTTCTGATCTCTACTTTTGGAGAGCTAGGCCAGGTTTAAGAATTTTTGTGAGCTGAACAAAACACTCTTATTGCTTCACTGACTAGTGCCTTCCCCCCCCCCCCCCCCGCCCCGCTCTTGTTCACTTTCTNGCCCTCGAGGCAGGGGCCCCCCCCCCCCCCCCCCGTTTTTTTAAAACAGTTTTCTTGTTAAAATGCAGAAAGCACAGAGTTGACAGTGAAGTGTCAGGAGTGGTCTGTTGATGTGATTAGACAGAAGATTTTGGTGTTACCCAAAGGAAGCTCTTAAGCCACCAGGACCAAAAAGGCCTGGAAGAAGCAAGGATACAGACAAAGTAGTAGTGCCTGCTGCACTCACACTCAATGTGTGAGTGCAGCATCTGTAACACCTCCTGGTTTATCACAAGGATTTCACAGGGAAAAAATGTGTGTGGGCAGGGGATATACACACATGTATGTGAATAAGGGACCCAAGGAATATAAGTCAGTCTGTGAAAAGGATCTGTTCACAAGAGCTCTGGCTTGCACCCTGGAGCTCTGCTTCATGCTTTCCTTGAGTCCCCATGCTCCAGTTAAACTGAGTCTGGAGGTAACTGGTGTCTTCTGCCTCTCTGTGCCACTCCAGGGGACTCCAACCTGCACTTCAGTAACAGCCACACGTCTGTCACCTTGGGCAGCCTCCTGGATGACCAGCACTGGCACTCAGTTCTCATAGAACGCTTCAACAAGCAAGTGAACTTCACAGTGGACAAGCACACCCAGCACTTCCGAACAAAAGGGGATTCAGATCACTTGGATATTGATTATGAGGTGTGTGAAGCCCTTTGCGTTATAACCTGTGAATTGAGGTATGAATTGCTATAAAATGGATATGATGGAAAGCAACCACCCTATGAGCTGTTTCTTTCTAGCAAATATCATTATTTAATATTCCTTCCTAGAGAGCTCCTTTCCTACTTTACCAGCATAAATTGTGTCAGCGTAACTCCATATATGCCAGCATCAGAAAGTGCCAAATCTCTGGGCAAATAGGCATTGCATTATGTTTGTACTTCAAAGTATGACAGACTTTGAATAAATGAGAAGCCATAGCCTGGGTTCAAGTTAAATGTTCAGGGAGCAGCTGTGTTATCATCTCCACTATGATTTTAATGGCATCACTGTGCACTATCCCTACACTGACTTGAGCATGACTGTGGGGATTCCAGCCCTGAGTTGTCCCTCTATCCAGACACCACTCACTTGAATCACAGCTCTCCACATAGAGATGAAGAGATGAAAATTATTGTATTCCCACTAGGAGTGGAAGACCTCCAGTATGCAATGAAGTTTTAGCGAGGTGGGCATCTGTCTCTTCTCCCAGACAGAAAATTACAAGATGAGAGGAAATGGCCTCAAGTTGTGGCAGAGGAGGTTTAGATTGGATAGCAGGAAAATCTTCCTTACTGGAAGGGTTATCACACATTGAAATAGGCTACCCTGGGAAGTGGTGGGATCATCATCCCTGGGAGTGTTCCAAAGGTGTATGGAAGTGGTACCTGGGGATATGGTCTAGTCATGAACATGAGGGTGCTGGGTTGGACTCAATCTTAGAGGTTTTTTCAGGCTTAGTAATTCTGTGATTCTATGACTCTCACAACCACCAGCTTGACCCAATTTCCTTCACATCTGAGCATGTTGCAAAGCATGCTCAGGAGCCAGAGCAGCTCAACAGAAGAAACATTCTGCCTGCCCATAAACCCAAGCCTGGTGTGCTTCCCTGTGATGTGACCAAGGTGTGGCAGAGTGCAGCTTGAATCACCCCAGCAGTTCAGTGCTTATGGATGATGGTTGTTAAAAAAGTACCTGAAAGCCCTAACGATCATCATATCTGTATGCAAGGCAGCTCCTCGTCTGTTTGCCATCAACGCACACCCGCGTGCAAATTACCCCTGCTCGTTTTTATCCCCTTGTGCTTGTCTGTCAAGTCTTCCTTGCCCACAAGGCTCAGGGTCGTGCTTGCACAGAGCCATCACCCTATCTGGATGTGTTGAGCTGGCATGGTTCACTGCTTCAGAGACCACAAGTTCCCCCTTTGCACTTTGAATTCATTTCTCCGGAAAGGATCATTTCCCAACGCACCCAAGGGAAAAAAGCAGACGGCTCAGCAGTGGCAGGTGCCTGCTCTCTCCTCTCTTCTTCCAGATGAAATTTCTTTCTTTGCATTTCACAAAGTAGGGTGCAGAGAGTGGTACCTGTCCCCTGGCACTGCTCTGCCAAATCATGAGCATATTTAGTAGGGACAGCACTTAGAACAATGGGATTCTGCAGCAGCTTTAGACTGAACTGTTAGGGGCCAAAACTGTAACTGCTTTTAAGATGGAGTTGAGAAAAGTCAAATAACTGAGTCATCAGCTTTTCTAATTTCAAATTAATAAAATTTCTTGCCTCTTGCTTGGTGCCAACTAGGGGAAACTCAGGCTCCAATCTAATTTGCAGAACATTTTTCCAGATGTTCCAAAATAGGGAAGATGGTAGAAAAGATCTTCAGGTGTTGTAAATCACCATCAGCACCAACCACTTGGGCACTCAGACCTTGTCCCCTGAGCTTAGTTTGAATTTCACAGTGTGTTTTTTTCTCCATTTGCACTGAGAGAGTCTTTCAGTCAAACTTTGCAGCAATGCAGTCTACTGAAAGTTTATCTCAGCACACTTTAGGGATTAAAGGTCTTACTGAGGGTAATAAAATCATTACTTTCATAATTAAAATTATTACCAATCACAAAGGAAACTGTTTTCTTAATAATGCATTGGTGTAATTGATATTGATTTTTCTTCTGATTTTGAAACCCCAGTACAGAGTCCCTAAGCAGGAGACTTGAAGAATAGAACATGAAAGAAGGAAAGTCTGGCATTTTAGAAAGAACTAATGATTCTCACTGGAAAAAAAACAACACATTGCTACCAGATAAGCCCTCATGCCAATAACAAACCTGCAAGTGACGTAAAATAGCAGTCTGTTCACTCTTTATTTCTCTGAAGTGATCAATTAAAACAACTGAGGTGCAAGTTCATTAAGAACTTGTTTTTAAGTAAGTGTTTTCAAGGTTACCCAGAGACGTTTCACTTGCTTATGTATCCCACCTTGTTAGGTGGAGTGGGAGGAAAAATAACCCTCAAATTGCCCTTTATTTTTTGTAATAATGAGCTGAGGTAAGGCTTTGGGAATTGTGTCAGGGGAATAGGGCTGACCAGGTTCCAGGAGCTGTCAGCCTGTAAGCAGTGCCACACAGCAGTGCATGCTCTTGCTGCACTGGGTGCAGCAGGATTTTGCAGCGCGGGTCCTGATCAAGTGTGGCTGTAGGATCCCCACCTGCATTATATCACTCACCATGCTGCTGGCTGTGATGGGAAAAATGAGTAAAACTTTAGTGGTACCACCAGTAATGCTTTGCCAGAAAGGTCAGTAAAGTTAATTAGAAATGAGCTGTGACATTTGGAAAATGAAGGTAGGATTATCAGAATTTTTTGGGGTTGTGGGGTTTGATTTTCTTTCTTTTTACTCTCTCTCTATTCTTCAAAATCTAAACAAGCTGTATTTAGGCAGCTTAATTTTCTTAGGCTCTTTGTCCTCCCAGGACTTTCAGCCTTCCAGTTCAGAGAGGAGCTGTAACCTGCACAGTGTTAACAACTGCCAGTACTTAGACAACAGCACAGCAGAAGTTTTGTACAAATATGTAGCCTGCAGAACTTCTCCATCACAAAGCTCAGTCCCAAATGCCACATGTGACAGTTGTCACCATCTGGGTCAGTGGGGCTGTGGGTTGCACACTGTGGGGAGGTTTCCTTGTGTGTGGGTGTTCCTGGCAGGGGAGCTGGGGGCACTAGGTTGGTGTGCCAAGGCACTTCAGAGCTGCTCCCAAAGCAGTGAGCTATCTGTTCCAGAAGTGTTTCTCCAGCAGCAGGAATGCAATGGGGGCTGTAATTTCCCCTGAGACGTGGTCAGGGCCTGCCTCATGCTCCCAGTGATGTTGTTGGTGGGAATTGGTTCTTAAATAATACCCCAAGTGGATGTATGGAGTGGGGCTCTGCTCTCCTGCTTTTGGGATGATAACATAATATAATGTAATATATACATACATATATATAATATTATAAATAATGCTGTTCTTATTCTTTCCAAAAGCTCAGTTTTGGAGGGATTCCTGTCCCGGGGAAGCCAGGAACCTTTCAGAGGAAAAATTTCCATGGGTGCATTGAGAACCTTTATTACAACGGAGTCAATATAATTGACCTGGCCAAAAGACGCAAACCTCAGATCTATACTGTGGTAAGAGGCAGTACCGTGTGCTTTCCTTCTTTCCTTCCATGCTTTTTGTGCTCTCTTGCTGCTGCTGGCTGCATTGAATGAGCAGAGTTCAGATTGGGAGAACTGTGGGGATAATTAGCTTGTTAAAATGATATTGCTGAGGTTAACACCAGCCAGCACTGGCTCCTGCGGAGAGGGTTATTGAGGGACACATGTGGAAACCAATGCATTTCTCTGATTTTCCTGGTGCATTAGAATTTGCTTGGGGAAACATTTTAATTATTTTTTTCAAGATAAAAATGTGTATATTTAATGGCATGAAAGAAGTCATAGAGATTTTTCTTCCTAGTTAACTCAGATAAAATCTTACTTTCTGAACTATTCTCTGTCACTGTTGGGAAGTACAGCACTAGCAGAATTCTACTTTGATACTTCAGTTAATATTATAGAAGAGAAAAAGTACTCCTGTTATCACTGGAAATAGCCTCCTTTGTGCTGCTCCTTATATTCAATGTATTGGCAGTTCTGAGAACCATTGACTTTGTACTACTGTCTCTAAATGTGGAATGGTAAAGCAAGAGGAACTACAGTTTTATCCAGCTTGACAGCATAAACCACAAATATAACTGAACACATAATAATGGCCAAAATTACAGATATATTTAAATACATCAAAAAATAACAAACATTTTATTCTGTAAAAAGAGTGAACTACACTCCCATGCAGCATTGACAAGCTGTATATAATTCAACTCTGTTCAGATTTTGACACTGTGATTCAATAAATGCCTTTTGGCTAACACTGTGTCTTTGGAGAACATGGAGATGAAACTGCTTCTAGCTCCCATGGCATCTTCTGGTTTGTAGTAATGTGTATGAATACACTAAACAAAACTAAAACAAAGCAAGCCAGATGACCAAGGAAGTTCTCTCTGTGTTTTCCCTGCCTAGGGCAAGGCTCAGTAGGCAGGGAGCTGGAAAATGGAAAGGTGATGGGTGAGAAGTTCCTCACTGTGTTGTTGGCAGTCAAGACTGCCTCCAGGATACTCCCCTGGGATGGAGAGACTTTGCTTTAATAATCTGGAGTTTGATTGTTCTGACTGAGGACTCAAAGGCAGAAATTCTATGAACTGTGTTAAATTGCTCTTCCCCTCAGTTTATTTTCTAATGGGGGAACAAAGAGCTCTTGTCTGCTTCTTAGGTCATTAAACAGCTGGTTGTTTTGGTGGCTGGATAATGGGAAGGCCTTACTAAAGGGGAAGAGCAAAATTTTGCAATGCACTTTTTCTCAGAATGGCATTTCTGGGTATAAGTGACTCCAAACAGTGAAACTCTTATCACGACACTTGGTTAGAAAATGCTGGATGAAAGGTCTAGAAATCCAGCTCCTCCTCTCAATTTAAGGTAGTAGGGATGTACCCTTCAATCTAGTTCACATAAGTGATGTTTTAAACACCATGGCTTTCAGAGGCAGGCTGCTTACTGCATTTTTCAAGGTTTATGAGCTGCTCTGTGCTGTGTCTGTGGCATTTGGGTATGCAAAGTGTGTGGAAAGGTTGCCACGCTCAGAGTGCCTCATCATCTTAGATGAACACCCTTCTATTGGAAATGGGCCCTGCAAATCTGTTTTCCAACATTCTTTGCATCCCAGATGTTTGTAGCAACTCTCAGGTACTTCGAGGTTATTCAGGCTGATCCTGTTTCCCTTTTCTACTCTTCCTGACTCATTAGCAATTAACTTCCTCAAATTAAAATAACTTGTTCTTGTTAAATCTAGTGTTTTGCCTGCCAGAGTTACTCTGCACTAAATGCTTTTACTCAACGTGCATTGAGGTTTTCAAGCAACAAGCTCTATCTGCTGGGAGCTGCAAGCTTCTCTACTTCATGTCTTTGTAGTCACAAAGGTTGTCTGAAGTGCAAATGCAATGAAAGGATCAGCACAAAAGAATGATTAAATGTAACAGGGACTTTGAAGTACTCCTTCCAAAAATATGTTGCATATTTACGTTCTCTCCCCACAAACTGGAGATCACCTGGGATGGTTCTGTGTTGTAAACCCCAAAATACCTTTGTCTCCTAGCAAAAGATAATCAATGACAAACTGGTTGGTTTGGGATTAGAAAGCCATTAATGCTTAGAGACATCAGTTTTTGCCTCCAAAGGCAGGCAGACTTCAACACTCAATCTCTGTGCAGTTGTGAATGTTGCCACAGTTAGTGAGCCAAACTTGAGGGTTTTCATACATGTCACCTTTTGTTTGTTTTTTTTTCACTTTTAACATCCTTCACACTAGCAGGAGAATGATACACCAGCTTCGGAGGTATAGATTTCCTCTTATGTTGTAGTTCCTCACTCGTGTAAATAATGGTTCCAAATCAGCTGCATTTAAAGTCAGAGGAAGACACTACAGGTTGTCAATAGCAGAGTGCTGTAGTATGTATTGTACTCTTGGGTGGTGGCTGTGATTATCATTCTGCCTGTTCTTTTCCGTGACTCATTTGCAGTTTTCAGACTTGCACTAAATCCTCTTGAGAAGGCATCTCAAGATAACAAGGCAGCTTGTCTCTTTGAACTGGAACTTGCCTTCAGAATTCCATTTTTGTATTGCCTGATACTTAACCTCCCTACATAGCACTGTCTGTTTGGACAGGCCATCTTTCTTCTCTCTGGGGTTTCTTCTGTCCCTGATGGCATGTTGTAGGCTTTGTGGGTTTTTTTTGGGGGGGGAGGCGGGTTTGTTGGATTAGGGGTTTTTTTGGATGGGTGGGAGAAGGTTTGTTGTTTTGTGTGTTTGGGGTTTTTTGTTCATTTTGTTTTCCCTTCCCTTGATCATTGAATGCGGAACATGGAATCTTTTATGTGCTTTTCAAATGATTACTGCAAAAGGTTAGGAGAAGTCAAATTTCTGTAATTAACCACTGTCATGGTCCTAGGGTGGACTCTTGGGAAACCTCATGAAATACTTTAAAATAGTAATCTAAAGGTTTGCCCTATTTACAAAATGTCTTCTCAGCACAAGAGAAGTGCAGACTGCTCATTATGAGAAATTGCACAGCAGTTACACTTCTTGGGCAATTAAGTAGGGGCAAGAAAATATGCAAGCAAGAGCCACATTTATGAGAAGCAGAAGGGAAACTTTTCTTCACAGAAGGAAATTTGGTCTCTTGATATCTGGGACGGAGAAGTCTTTATTGAGGGATTTTGTGCTTGTTAAGCATGTATGTAGATGCAGGAAGAGATGGGGCAAATTTTAGGAAGACAAATCCATTGAGAATTGCTAAATGCATCTGGTTGAAGGAGTAGATAAGATAAAAAAATAGCAGTAGCCTCCTGAAAATATAGGATCCATTCCACCATGGATGGGTGGAATCCAGCACCATTAATGCTAGATTCTGGTTGCCCCTTTAGAAGCTGCTCAAATGTGACCTGTGGCCAGGGTCTTGAGTTGTTTTTGTGCTTCACTGATTTGTGATGCCAAAATAGGAAGTTGTCTAGCTGATGAGAAGAAATTAGGAGGCCATGAAAAGATGCTGTGTTTGGTCTTCTCAGTGTTCCACCCTACTTACTCAGTGAAATTGAGAAAAACACGATCTCCCTTTCTCTTCCATTACCTCTGGCTAATAGAAGTTGGAGTTTCATTTTTGTTTAGCAGAGCAAACCCTGCTTTGGCTCGCGAGGAGTGCAGGGGACTGTAAGGCAGAAGTTGTCAGCTCTCAGATACGCTTGAATTTCTACACTGGCCTGCCATATTGAATGTGAGAGTGACAGCTCGGCACAGCGAGGGATGTGGTGACATGTAAATGTATCACTGTAGTGCCTTGGGGAAATAACCAATTGCCAGCATCAAAGAGCAAAGAAAGATACCTAGTGACAGGAGAATGTAAACTAATAATTCATTCTCTTTATAGAGAATCCAAACATGCTATTTTATTAAGCTGATTTGAGATACCTTCATCCTGAGAAGAATTTACTTGTCTGTGAATGTCTCGTTCTACCAAAGTGCTCTGGCAAGTGTTCATCTATCTGTGAACATCAGGCTGGT
Source organism: Passer montanus (assembly GCF_014805655.1). Taxonomy (NCBI): domain Eukaryota; kingdom Metazoa; phylum Chordata; class Aves; order Passeriformes; family Passeridae; genus Passer; species Passer montanus. The sequence continues at coordinate 15,527,714 of NW_024356504.1, read as the reverse complement.
GATTTGTGAAGGCCCCTCCTGGGGTTTGGAGAATCACAAGTTAGATTCTTTTTCCTATTTTTGGTGCTCCAATAAGACTATAGGAATCCTATATAAAAAATGTTGGAAGGTTTTAGTGACATTTTTCACAACTTCCTGTGGACCAAAATGAATTTCTAAAAAAAATAAATTTTATTCAATTATTTAATGGAAGTGTTGGGTTACACAATTAAAGAGAGGACTGGATTTGTTATTTTTTAGATAAGGCAGGTGAACTCAGATTCTAGAAATATTTGGTTCTTTTAAAAATAGGTTTTATATTTTCTTCTATCTTTCTGTGTGGTTTCTGGATCTTCAGAGGAGTCTCCTTTGCATTCTACCTGCAGTGTGGAATTGCAAGGAAGTCTATATAAATAGCATTCATTCTGAGGTTCTGTTTTATTGTTGCTGAAGGCTATAACAGGATTATTTTGAAAGAAATTAAGTGTGTCACCTCAATTGAGGTCTTGAAATAAAGTCTATTTAAATAACATCTTTCCCATTGATTTCAGTTGGCTTTGTCCACAATTCTAAAGAGTTTCAGTGTGCAAATGTATAATCCAGCACATAGCTGCATTAATAAACTCTCCTTGATATAAAAGTTTCTTTGTGTTAGGATTTTGATAGTTGTGATGACAACAAGTGAAGCAAGTCTTTTGGGAGAGAGAACATATTTTTTAATAGGACTGGATGACATGCATTAAAAAATGACATGTTTCTGAGCAAACAAGGCTATTTTGAGAGTCATCAGACTTCAGCAAATTACAGGTTAGAAACAATTGTTCAGGGTTTCATTTATTACATTATCTGGCCAGTCAAATTGAATGAATAGGGCAGTTAGTGCCTGCTGAGCAGAGGAGGATGTTTCAAGGTAGGAGGTGATAAGGCTGTTAGTCCCTGCAGGAGAGGGAGAGAGATGGCTAATTATTGTCATAGGAGTTAGCAGGGGATAAGAGAAAATGGGAGAAAATATAATTTTCTGCAAAGCCAAGGATTTAGTGTATTTTTTTAATGTCTTATTCCAATTGGTAAGGCCTTAGGAACTCTTTGGCACATGGCATAACAGAAGCTGTGCCCATCACAGTCAGGAGCCTGGATTGTGTGCAGTTCACACTAACCATTTAAGCTGGTGTTGTGCTATGATACACAGATAATTGGAATTTAAAAGAGGAAAATCTATTAAAGGAAACTAATACATAAAAAAATGAAAAAAACTGATAGGAGTTGCTCTCTATATACTTTTCTGTTTTAAGGTAGATGTGGTTCTGTTTTCATAATAATAATAATGAAGAAAATCTCCTTGCTGCTGTGTTTTGTTCCAGGCAATAAAAACTAATAAGCTGTAGATCACTACCTTGAAGTGGAGCAAAAATTGCACTTGGACTGTAATAATTTGCCAGTTTGATATAAGACATCTATCTTATTCACTTCTAGCAAGGTGAATTTGAAAGGCTGGCTTCATTCCTACTTGTTGCTTAAAGTGAATATTCCCCCTCAGCAGGAGTTTGGGTGTGGGTGAGATCTTGGGAGGAGACATAGCCAGGAGAGCTGATCCAAACTGACCAAAGGGATATTCCACACCAAATGAGTCTGCCCAGCCATAAAAGCCAAGATAAAAAGGAAGGGAAGAGGCATTAGTTATTGCAGAGCAACTTCTCCATATGCTGAAACCCTGCTTCCTAGGAAATAGTGGGGCATCATCTGCTCATGGAAAGTAAAGATTGTCTTTTGTTTTCCTTTGCTTCTGTGTGCAGCCTTTGCTTTTGCTTTATTGAACTGCCTTTCTCTTGACACAGGAAGGTTTTCTTCCTAGCATCCATACAAAGTCAATATACCACAGAGAGAAAATATTAAGTGGTCACTATTTTCTCTGTATGTGTGTTTCCTCCTGTGGTCTTTACCCTCCTTTTCTTGTCTCTCTGAGAAAAACTATGCAGAATGTTTCCAAAATGTTTTTGTATTTGCTCTCATCTTCTGTCAGCATCTCTTATCTATTGCACTATGTAGTGAAACAGTGATATACAGTTACTATGGGCATAAAGATGCTAAAATCCTTTGTTCTGCTTTTGACCAGTGACACAGCTTAGGAGTCTGAGATAAAGAACATCTGGAAAGGTCCAGCCAAGCATCTAATCCCTTTTTCTCTCATGGTCACAGTGTTTCAGTTTTTTCTAAGTCTTCCCTATTTTTTGTTAAATGTTACTTTCTCTCCATTGGGAATATTATTTTAATGTAAACAACTTAAATCAGTGTGATCAACAATTAATATTTTATTGGAATGCATGAGATGTGCAGTAAGTGGAGATAGGACAGTTCTCTGTCACGAGATTGATTATCACAGGGCCATATTAGTTTCAATGTAACTTGGATCAGGAAAGCTTTCAGATTTCCATATTGAAACTTTTCTCAGAGAAGCAGAAACCCATCTCGGTACAGGAACTTCTGGTCCCCTGCTCTTGGGATGGACTGGATGCTCACTCAGTGGACCCGAGGAAACTGAAGGAACACTGTGCACCTTGGTGCCCTCGTATCCTCTTTGAAGGCATTTTGTAGCAGTATTTCAGAAGGCTGGAGCTGGTATCTCACTTTGATTTGCTTTTCATTTAGTATTGAGCATGGTCTTGAGAAGTACTTGAAATATGTGGGTCTCTTGACATTTGTTCTCCTAGACAGAGTTAATTTAAAAACAGGGCTTGAAGGAACCTCCCTCACTCTCAAAATCCAGTTTCTCAGTGTTGAATGCCAATTTTTCATCTTATCCTTTTAAAACTGCATCAAAGGTCACCTTTTTCTTCTGTTGCTCTCCTTGTAAATTCATCTGCAAACTCAGTCCCTTCACAGGTAGAAGTAGTCCTCCAATTTCCAAGCTGGAGATATTCTTGCCAGTTTACCACATTTGTATCTCAGCCAGGCCTGGGACCTTAGTCCCTTTACCTGTCATATGAAATCATCCTTTCTAATCCTCTGCAGAAAGCAAGATACCCTTTTTATTGGACAGTATCCACAGAGTGATTAATGAGGAAATTTTAAGTGCCCATTTGATGCTCTAACCTGCAGGTAGAATGAGAGCTCAGAAATACTCATTTATTGTTCTTTCTTTTCAAGCTGTGATCTTGGCCTGGATCCTCTGGTAGGCTAAGTGCTGAGAATTGCAGTGCAGCTGTCAGTTTGAATAATTTCCCAAGTGCATATTATTTTTGATTAGTATTCTCTGAGAGCAATGGGGATGTATAAGGAACTTGTTACCAATTGCCCTGACTGTGGTGTTGTCTTCTCTTTTCTTTGAACAGTACATAATACTACATGAAGAAAGGCCAGAAAAGACTGAAATGGTTCATTAAAGTTATACAGGTTTTATTGAAGTCCTACAGAAGTCACTGGAAAGTTTCCAGTCAGTTTTGGATGAAGTTTATGGCTCAGAGGATCTTCTATGTAATCCACTTTTATCCTCATCACTTAGCAACTGTGTTCTTCCATTCTCTTTTAATAGGAGAAGCTCTGGTTCTTCTTTAAAATGCTGTAACATGCTGCTGCCTGTTCATTCAACATCTCACTTGAACAAGAACCACCTCTAAAGCTGTACCCTGCCTGCAGAAATCTGGGCTGCTTCTACTCTTTTCCTAAGGCAGCTGTCATGGCAGCCAGTGAAAAAATTGCAAGTATCTTCATTGCATTTTTAGGCTCCGAAGTTTTCTCTTGTAAGAACAATAAGAACTATTTTGTTAAGATTTCACTGCTTGTTAGAGGAGTCGTTAATCAGTCTGGAGATGGACTCAATGGAATTCTCAAATGCCACGTGATAGCTAAAGTTTCCAGCAGCTGGGTAGAGCTGAGCGTCTCCTTTATTTTCTCTAGGGATTAGACTGTTCTTATCCCATTTCCTAGCCAATGAGCTTTTACTTTTCAGTTAAATTGGGTTCAATTATAAAATCAAGTGTCTTCCAGAAATCTGGCATATACCCTGGAGAGTTACAGAACTGCTGCCAATTAATGCAAAATGCTCATGATTAGATGAAGGTTTAGAGGGAGCTGTTTACTTTTCTGACTTAGACCTGCTGGAATCATTTGGTTAAGAATAACACTCACAATAAATTTAACAATTTTTTTAAAGGGAACCTATCCCACTTCAGTGGACAAATGTTTTTCAAAGTAACAGTTCTGTATGACTTTTTTCAGGTTTTCATGTTAATGTCTCTAGGAAGGTAGACAGGTTGGTCAGTGTAAGGATGTCAGCAACTGTTGTTGGTGTGTGTTAACTACATCATCTGTCTTTGCTCTGGAATGCTGCTTTAAGGTGTTTCCCTCCTAAATTAATCAATTGAATTGATGTAAGTTCTTGGGGCATCAGTTGTTTTACTCAACTTTTCTTTTTTTCCCTTTTATTTTTTTACAAATCATGGTTAGTTTTTAGTCCTGACTGCAATTACTTATGGCCCTTACATCATGGAGGTCTCAATTTTTGAATAAGAGTAACAAAAATACCTCCTGAAAAGAACCCCACCAAAAGGCAGACACACCTCTTGTCTGTTTTACAAATGCACCTTTAATCCCATGTACACAAAATATTGCAGCACCACCTTTGTGCATTTCCAGCTGTCTTCTTATGGTATGTGGAACAACACCTGCTCTGCTTCGGTTTAGACAATGAAGAGGCTAAAGTTGAAGTCAGACTTCGGAGCTTGAAATCTGTCCAGGTTAAGCCAGGGATGAGATGTGCAGCTCCTGTCCACATGTCCCAGCATTGGCCTTGCAGTCAGCACTCTTTGCTGATCATGTCTCAGGACAGGACTTCTGGCCTGAAGTTTGATTAAAAACTGAGGTAAAAATGTAACAATAGCAAAAAAAGTTTGTGCCATCCCTTCATGCAGCAAGTCCCAGCAGGTAGTAGAAACTTTTTTAAGGCTGAGACCAAGTTTCCATCCTACTTCCCACCTGACTAATGTTTGGTGGAGTTCAGATAAGCTTTGGATTATATCTCTGTTATAAATGAGCACAACAGGCTATCTGAGCCAATTCAAAGCCAATTTATTATTACAGAAAAGAAAAAGCAAACTGCAGCGCTGGGCGACAGGGGAGTCCCCGCTCCACCAACTGCCGCGCTGAGGGTTGTTCCGTTCCCCTTTTATGCCCCATCCTTCCTCCTTCCGGTGTCTCTCTCCGCGCATGTCTGCTTTGTTGCCAGGGGGTCTTCTCCTGCCTTCTGGTGGTCGCTGATGAAGGTCCTTGATGGTCTTCCTCGGCACTTTCTCCCTGAACCTAAGACTTGGAGCAACTTGTGGTTGATTAGCTCGGCAGTGTTTGTCTTTTGCGGTTTCTCAATTTCGCAAACTAGTTATCACATTCCAACTGACAGTTACTTATTTACATTATGTCCCCTCCTGTTTCTAGTGAACAAGAAGGTCATGTTCCCCACAAGCTAGTCATCACATTCCAACTGACAGTTACTTATTTACATTATGTCCCCTCCTGTTTCTAGTGAACAAAAAGGTCATGTTCCCATCACAATCTCAAACTTTTCTTTTTTTTCCTTTTATTTTGTAATATGATATACCCATGGATTTATTTTGCCAAATCTGGTTGGTAGCATTCTGAACTTGACAGGTACTATGCAGATAGCTCCATACAGATAAGTATCTATCAAGGATTGTTTCATCCAGTGATAACTTTGTCTATTTCTGGCACCTTATTTTCTGTTTAAAAAATAAAGACTGGAAAGACATTTGAGAGTGATAGGGAGCAGTTCCATCATCTGTCTGAGATTGCAGGCAGGAATTCCCCAAGCACTGTGCAACTTCCCGCACATCCATCAAGTGCTGCTCGTTATAATTATCCAGTTAAGAGTGAGGTTCAGGCTCTGATGAAAAGTGTTATTGTGGAGAAAGTCTTACACTCCGATGTTTTTATCAGATTACAGCTGGTATTTTACAAAGCAGCCATGTTCAAAGCAGCTGGCTGCAACAATCTTCTCCTGGAGTGGCTTTGAAAGACGTGGCTCCTTAAGTGCCTCCTGTCTTTGTATATTGTTAAGTTTTTGCACCATGGCCTGTTTAACCTGGTGAGGTAATCTACAGTGGCTGAGCAAACTGATGGAGTAATTTCTTCCATCAGCTACAGTGATACAAGCTGGTGCAGATTCTGCAGACTGCTTTGAGTAAATGTTCTTCTCTTCTGGGCAAATTACAAATTGATTTAAGGGCTGTGTCACTGAGATAATCAACTAAGGTGTGGCATTGATAACATTTTGTTACATTTAGGTCCTGCTAAAAAGTAAGGTTTTGATTTTTGATCCTTAGCATTTGGGATAAAAACAAAATTTTCAAGTTATATATGTTTTCCCAACATGGACAGATACATTTCCTATTGAATTCCAAAGATATATGTCTGAATAATAATATGTATTTCAGCCTTGAGGGCAATTAGAAATCCAATGAGCTTATTTAATTGAAGATATTTTGGGATGACTGAAAAAACATCATGCTGATTATGTTTGATTTTTTTATTTTTTTGCAGGGGAATGTGACCTTTTCTTGCTCAGAACCACAAATTGTTCCTATCACCTTTGTGAGCTCCAGTCGAAGTTACTTGCTGCTGCCTGGCACTGCTCAAATTGACGGTTTGTCAGTCAGCTTCCAGTTCCGAACATGGAATAAAGATGGTTTACTTCTGTTCACTGAGCTCTCTGAAAACTCAGGACATCTCTTGGTTTACCTCCATGGTGGGAGATTGATGCTACTTATTCAAAAGGAGACTGAGAACCCAGTGGAAATCTCTGAAGGTGTTTATTTTTTGTTTACTTTCACTTGTCTCCTCCTAAAACACAAGGGTTCAGCTCCATGGGATGAAAGGATCAAGCAATAAGGAAACACCCAATCTTCCCTTCTTTTCTAAATCTTCTCTTGCTTTCCAGTGGTAAAGCTGCTCTGTACAGCTTGATCTAAGCTTGGAAAATTGGCATCCTGAAATCTCCAGACTCAATCTCACTGACAGTTAGCTGAGCACCTATGTTCTTAAGCAGTCACACTCAATTTTCTTCAGTCAGGTCGCACGAAGACCTTTCTGTTCCCATCTCCAGACTGTGCTGAAATCAGCTGGGAGCCAGCTCAGCCACAGCATCTTTCCCCAGCAGAAGTTAAGGGCGGCTCAGAGCTGATTTTCTTTCTCTGACTGCAGCTTTGGACTCCCCCTTTATGCTACACTCAGAGGACTGGCTGACCATGGGCTTCCCCTCCTTACACTCCCTGTTAGGCTTTCTTAGCCACTTTGCAAGTTGTTTTGTGTAATGAAGCTGGTGGGATGCAAGAGGGTAAAATAGGGCTCCCTGATTTAAAATGTGGGGGAAGAATAATAATAATAATGATGATGATAATAACAACAATAATATTGTATTTTCTAAAACATTAGATGTTTAAAAACATGTAATATTAATATATTCCCTGTACAGACTAAAAGGGGGCAGATGTATCTATTAAAAGAAGCAGAGATAAAAAACTGACAGAGTTGTCAAAGCAGAGCTGTTCTGTATGCATGTTTCATTCCCCTTTATGATTGAAAATGAAGCAGCCCTGCATCTATCCTTACTCATGTAGATTGCTACAGCCATAGCTTGCTGCAATTGAACACTGAAAACTGAGATTCCAGCCTTTATTGCAGTTCTAATGAAATTGTTGACAAAGCTGAGACAATGTCAATATTAGGTTGGTGCGTTTGTTTTTATGTAGTTCTGAAATAATGAACCTGAGTCCAGCCTATCCAAACATACTAAACTGCCTACTTGTACATGGGAAATATGCAGAAGGTGCTTGTGCCATGTTCTGCAGATGTCAGATACTCACAATAAACTCATGCTTGTTCAAGAATGGACCTGGTTTTCCCCCAAATGGGATCTATTTCCTCTTGTAATTGTTTCAAACCTCAACAACATATTCCACTTCAAACTGCACTTCAAGTTGAAAATCCATTTTTTGCTGGAAAACCAGCCTCTAATTCTGTGGTAATTGTGCATGTGTTAACAGCCATTACTGAGCAAATTTCATTTGGAAATTCATGATGAAATGGCATTATACACACCTAACACCCACTTTCTTTTAAATTTTGTTTTGAACGGTTCTCACACCTCTTTGTGTTCCTAAGTGCTTATTTGTTTTCTCTGAAAGCAACATTAAGAAAAATATTCTGGTAGGGTGGGGAGTAAATATTAGTTGTCTGTACCTGATCTCAGTCACTTCAGCCTGATGGTAGCATATTTTGAACTGTAATTAGGTTGCTTATGATCTGCACCTCTGTGTGTGGGTTCACAAGCTTGCCCACTGATTCTCATGGCTGTCAGAATAGAGGGTGTGGCGTTTCTTTGTAGCTCTCTGTATTTCAAGAGCCACACAATGCAGCACTGATTTTCAGAATAAGGAAACAAGACAGGTAATTTCCCACTTCACGTGAGTGTCTAGAAGGAGACTGCCCAGTATATCCCTCAAACTTTAGAGGTTCTTGGTCAGAGCAACAATCCCAGTTCTCAGAACATCCATGTAGAAATCCAACTTCTATACATCCATTAATAATACCATGTGCTGCATTGGTACTGGAAGGTTTTAAGAAACATAAATCCTACTGATACCTGTTGGAGTCAGTCAGGTTTCAGGTTGGAGTCTGAGAACAGCCTATGAATGTCTCACTGAATCTAATCCTCTGCAATCTCACGCATATGTTTAGTACCAGAAGCTCAGTACAGATCTCTGCACACTTTTGGACTTGTCAGCATTTACCAGCAGACTGAAGATAGACATAAACACCCCCAAAATGGTAACAGTATGCTACCAGAAAGGTGAAGGATTGAACTAGCTTGATGAGTGCCTGCAGTAGTACAAGCTTAGATTAAAAAGTGAGATGACCTACTTAAATACTCTCAAAACTTCCCTTTTCCTGGGCCCTTTCTTCTATGCCAGCTTGTTTCCAGAGGTAATGAATTCTTTTCAGCTGCAGTTCTCACTCAGCTGCACAGTTGCAGTCACAAGTTGGAAGCAAGAGGAAATTTGAAGAACACAATTGTCTCCTGCATGTCTTTTTTTCCACTTTTTCCATGTTTTTTGCCAGGCACCAATCTCCACGATGGGCTCTGGCATTCTGTTAACATCAATGCCAGAAGGCATCGCATTACCCTGACGCTGGATAGCGACGCTGCCACCGCCAGCCACGCAACCACTGTCTCACGGATCTACTCTGGGAACAGCTACTATTTTGGAGGTAGGTTGTTTCGGGGGAGTTTTTGTGATGCAGATCCTCAGATGCTCATCACAGAGTTCTCTCAGCTCTTACTGTTTGCAGCTAAGAGCAAAGATAATGACTGATTAAATTGCAGTGCATTCAGCACCATGGACAGGGTAAAGGGTGTTGGTCAAGCAAAAGTGGACTACTGGTAGTGGTAGTTAATGAGTACCTACATCTTTCTGACAATATATGCAAAATCTACAAAGCTATATTAACCATTAGTGTTTTTTGTTTTGTTATGTTTTGTTTTTTCCTGGTTAAAAGGCCTTAGAATTATTAGTGTTATCAGCATTCCTGTAGATACCACTGTTCTGATCAGGCTCAGTGACTTCTTGGAGCTTAGGTGACATACAGCTCAAATCTTCAAAGGTATTTATGTACAAAGCTCTTGTGGAAAATGAAGATAGGTTTAGCTCAATTTAGAAAATGGAAAAAAGTCTTGAAAAAGACTATCTTCTGCTTTTTGGAGTGGAGTGCAAACATTAATGTCATTAACTATCTTTTAATCTAATATATTTCTGTGTAATGCTTACTGTAGTATGGTTCTGATCTTGATGAACCCTGTGGATACAGCACTAAGTGAGGATGTACAGGAACTTGGATCTCAGAGCTGTCTAAGTGCTGGGAGGCTCAGATACAAATGGCTTTCTTGCTGCCCACAAGATTTCATCTGCACATTGCTTCAGCAGCAGAATTTAACCCATAATGATTTTACATTTTGTACAACTCTTTTAACAACTCATGTTTTAGTTGCTATCAACTGTGCAGTTTAAAGAAGATGAAAAAAATCCCATTTTGATTTTGCTCAACACAGGTGCATTTCACAAGGTGAAAACCTCATATTGTGATACTCTCAGTGGCTGGCTTCTCTCTTTTTTTCTTTTTTCCCCTAACTGGAGGATTTATAACACAGGAGGTTGCATAGCAAAAGGAATAAAAACATTTGGAATAATAAGCCTCTGAGTTCTTGCATCAGGAAATCCCAGCAGAAATGGTTGAACATTCCAATATTCTTCTCTGCCTCTTCTCTTTTTCCCACAGGGTGCCCTGACAATTTCACCGATTCCCAGTGTTTAAATCCCATTACTGCTTTTCAAGGCTGTATGAGGCTCATCTTTATTGATAACCAGCCCAAGGACCTTATTTTAGTTCAGCAAGGCTCCCTGGGGAATTTTAGTGATTTACACATTGATCTGTGTGGCATCAAAGACAGGTAATTATTATTTCCTCTTTCTTGTATTTGTTCTTTTTTCATCCTAGTGGTTTATAAATACAGGTTACATTAAGTGAAAATTCTGATCTGCCAACATTACAGATATTAGGCATAATAGAGCTACTAATAGAAAATACTGCAACAAAGATAGGAGGACTGGAGGGGAAATGGTTTCAATTACATGAGGCTCTCTTCACATTGACTTGTAGGAAATAGGGTATGCAAATTCAATCAAACTATAGATTGGTGAAAGGATTAAATTTTATGCATAAACAACATTTGATTGCTTTGAAGTTCTAGAGGAAATGAAAGAGAAGGAAAAATTAGTTGATTCATCAGGACATGTCATACCCTTAATATATAAGCTGGTTCTGCTTAAATAAATCATCTACAATTTTTCTTGTTAGCCATTACAGCACGTTCATGATGAGGATATGGTACATCTCATGTGCAATACTGCCCATTCAGTGGGACAATATAATGATGGAATGTCTGCATCTGCCAGAGAAACATTTCAGTTTAAATAGTGATCCACATCCCTCCTAAGATGAAACCTGACAGGAACCCCAGACTTTCCCATAAACAGCAGAGAGGAAATAAGAAACCAATTTTTTTAGAGTATTTTGTAAATCACTTTTGCTTAGTGTGTATTTTTAGTGTCTAAATATTTCTGAATCATATATATCATACATGCAAATATATACTTTGAAGTTAGTATGTGGAATAGGAGGTTGTGTAAAATTTTTTTTGTTGGGTTTTTTTTTGGGTGTTTTTTTGTTTGTGGTTTTTTTTTGTTGTTGTTGTTGTTTTGGTTTGGTTTTTTTTAATCTACCTAATAGATTCTGAAATGAAACTGCTGGAAATTTCATGTGCTTCAAATAGTTAGGGGAGTAATAAGGATATTTTGGAAATGCATTAGGACTGTAAGCATTTAATGTTTTGGGTTTTTTTTCAAACATGTTACTTAGATGAAGTTGATGGCTGATTTCCATTATTCCTTCTTGTACGAGGGATCAGCCTGCTGGAGCTGCAGTCTATTTATAAGTGGGCAAAACATTTGTGATGCAAGACCTTGGCGCTCATCTTTGTATTTTCATTTTTGTTAATTTATATGGAGAAATTACTGACTTGGCTGATCAAATCTCTTTCCACATTTAATGATGGCTGAATTCAGGGGAATGTGAATTTCACACTTGGTGTGTCTGAAGTGGTGGATGGAATTCTACCATTCCAAGACGAAATGGAAAAAGATGCAGCTATTTTTACAAAAGGAAGCAAAATGCAATCTTTCATAGAAACTGAGAGAGAGAATTTAGCTGTTTTCTTGGAAAAACAGATTATTTAATATTGAGTGGACCATTTAAAAGCATTTTGTGTGATTGTATGTTGAAAAAAAAGAAAGCTCTTCTGGTATGATGCAGAGGTGCTGTGGGACATATTGCCTTCATTGTCACCAAGTCCAGGCTAAGTGCAACTTTGTGATACTAATTAAAATATCTTCCTTCTCTTTAGTGTCCCAAGGATGGCAAGCATATGTGTTGAAAAAAAAGAAAGCTCTTCTGGTATGATGCAGAGGTGCTGTGGGACATCTCCAGTGCCTTCATTGTCACCAAGTCCAGGCTAAGTGCAACTTTGTGATACTAATTAAAATATCTTCCTTCTCTTTAGTGTCCCAAGGATGACAAGCATTAGTCTGTGATCATACCATAAAATTATTTAGGGCAAAGATCCAAACATAATAAGAGTGGGATTGTTTTACGTAATGCCACCTTTCTTGTTGAATATATCGATCACACAGACAAAAAAAAAGTTATGAGTGATGTAATGAAGGACCTGGGGGTGCTGATTGACAGAGGCTGGACAAGCCAGAGGGTGCCCAGGTGGCCAGGAAATCCAATGGCATGCTGGCCCTGTACTCTTGAACATCTTCATCAATGATTTGGACGTAAGACTGGAGGGATTCTGGGCAGGTTCGCACACGATACGAAACTGGGAGGAGCTGTTGACCCCCTCAAAGGCAGAGAGGCCCTGCAGAGAGCCTGGACAGATGAGAGGGCCGGGCAATCACCACTTGGATGAAGTTCAGCAAGGGGAAATGCTGGATTCTGCACCTGGGATTGGGCAGCCCTGGCTGTATGGACAAACTGGGGAATGAGATGCTGGAGACCAGTGTCACGGAAAGGGAGTCCTGGGGGATCCTGGTCGATGGCAAATTACACACAAGTCAGCAGTGTCCTGGCAGCCAGGAGGGCCAAGCCTGTCGTGAGCATCAGGAAGAACATGGACAGCCAGGCAAGGGAGGGGATTGTCCTGCTCTGCTCTGCACTGGGGCAGCCTCACCTGCAATTCTGGGGACAGCTTTGGGCACCACAATGTGAGAAAAATATTAAACTATTAGAGAGCATCCAAAGGGGCAAGGAAGATGGTGAAGGGCCTTGAAGGGAAGCTGTGTGAGGAGCAGCTGAGGGCGCTTGGTCTGTTCAGCCTAAGACTGCAGGGAGACCTCACTTGGTTACAACTGCTAGTGAGGGCAAGAGGAGGGGCCAGTGCTGATCTCTTCTCTTGGTGGTGATCTGTGACAGGACCTGAGGGAATGGCCTGCAGTTATATCAGAGGAGGTTTAGCTTGGAAGTTAGAAAAAAGTTCTTCACCCAGAGGGTTTTTGGACACTGGAACAGGCTCTCCAGGGAAGTGGGAGCACCAAACCTGACAAAGCTCAGATTGACTGAATTCTTTAGCCAGAAAAGATTGCTGAGGGGAGGCAGCATAATGGTCTTAGGTACTCAAAGGCTGCTGCAGCACTGATGGGAATATTCATCCTTTCTGCCCAGGATGTGTAGGAGAGCTGCTGTGGCACAGACTGCCTGAGGTGACTGTCAAGCCTCTGTCACTGGAAGGCTTTAGGAAAAGTTAGATGAGTCTGTGAGAAATAATGAACATGGGTGTGGGTGATCCTGCCTTGGGCTGTGAGCATGGACTGAGTGATCTTCCAAGTTCCTTCCAGCGCTGTTGCATTCGCTCAGGCTTTTCCTGCAGGTGGAACAGCTGTGCCTTGTTCTTGCTTTGGGGGTTCTGAAATGTCAACAATAACAGTGCATAAATGAAAAAAAAAAAAAGAAAGAAAAAACAAAACACCAAAAAACCCGCACCAATAACATGGGAAAAATCTTTCAGGAATTCAGCTCACAAAGTGTCAGAGCTGTGAGAAAGCTCATTTTAGTCAATACATCTCTTAGACAATCTAAGGGAGTGCTGCAGCTGTGGGTAAGGATTGTGTAGCCCAAAGTTATGTTTGTTGTTTTTTTTCTTTTAATAACCTGATATATATAGGTAGATACAGGTATATATGAAATGGGAGAGAAGGAGCAGCAGATCCTATTCATATGTCCTGATTTGCTCTTTTTGCTTCTAGAAAACACATTATTCATTTTTACAACTCAGAAGAAAGCTATGTGATTGCAGAATTTTTTGCTCTGGGGTTTTTTGAAATATCTCTTTTGCAAATTGCATTATGTCTAGAATAGTGGTTAAACTCCATTATGGTTAGTGGTATTATTTCCTTTGATGAAAAATAACTTGATTCCCTTCTACTTGTACCTCTGTTTTCTTGAGGTCCTCTGACTTCTTGGAGGTGCCTGTCTCTCTTTCAGATGTGGTGTAAATGAGAGTGAGAAGTTTAGAGAAGGCAGGGACTGAGCCACTGGAGAACTACAGAAACATCTTCCTCCCCAGTAAATCAAGATAACAGCTCTGTATGGATCCCTTCACAACCCTCTATTTTAGTAATATATCCAGTTGGATGTATTCACTGACCTCCTTCTTGGTCTGACGAGCCCTTTGCAGGAAGTGTGTCCTCTCTGTGCCACTCAGAGGAGGTGCTGCGTGCAGCTCTGACCCCACAGTCTGTAAGTCTGTCATTCAGCCCTCATGGCTGTTTCTAAAACTGACACTCTGTTCTTTGGTGTGCTACAAACTCTTCTCTGCAAGGAGAGATGAAATAGATTTGGACTCTTCAGCCTGGAGAAGAGAGCGCTGGGCAGGGTTGTGTGATGAGGAGCAACAGGAAGGAGGTGAATAATAAACAAGAATAAACTTGTTTCTTACAAGTTCAAATCTTACACAACATCAAATTGGATGTTATTAGATACTGTAGAGGTCAAATGTAAAGGAAAAAGGTAGTAAGGTGTACATGAATTCATAAGCCACAGATAGCTGGAAGCTGGCAAAGTGTTCAGTGGGATGCTTTTGAATTTATTTCATCAGCATTTTTGCTTACTTACACTGTCAGAGTAAGGAAATTGAAGGAGAGACACTGTTGATCTGAAGCAAGTCTGGAGGGAGGTGATAAACTTAGGACTAGGAAGTCCAAGCCCCTCACTGTTTCTAAAACATTGTTTTCATTACATGCAGCTCTCTGTACCTCTGTTGTTCAAAAACAAAATATATTGCATCATAGCTATGCTAATCTCAAAATACATTTGAATCTCAGTGTGCATTTTGCTAAGCACTAATAAGTTCTGCACTTTGTTTTCTCTTCCTTTGTGTTAGTTGAAATAGTGGGTGTGTGGGTCTGTCTGTGTGTGGGCCAACAATGGAAGGCATAGCCTGGGGAAAATTCAGTCAGCCTCTCATTTAAAAATAAATGAAATGGGTAGGAAAACAAATAGGCAGATGCTGAGAATTTGGCCACAGAGTTGAGAAGCTCTGGGATTTCCCATTCAGCAGTTGGCTCGAATGCCAGATTTTGTGACTAGAAATACTAGCTCCAGTCCTGAAGCTGAGTTGGTTGTTTGCTGTGTTGGCATCCTGTTCAGAGAATAGATGCAGGAATGTGGGCTCAAGAGATATTGCAGCTCAAGAGTTGCCATGGTTATTAGGAAAATGTGCCAGAAAATCATTAGACCTCAGTCCAGAAATGCAGTGAATCCCCAGTCCTTCATCATACGGCACAGATGCTCCCTCAGGGCTGAGCAGGGCTGGCTGCTCTTACCACAGATGGACCCCTTGGAATACAGCAGCGAGGGCTGCAGTGTTGCCTGGAGCCTGAAGGCATGGCTTGATCAATCTCATACACTTCTTGAATGCAGTGGAACAGACTGCTTTGCAGTGTTAGTGTCAGAGAAGAAAATTCCATTTTCAGGAGTTCTTGCACTCTGTGTGTGTATGCAAACAAGCGAGATCTGGTGTGGTTTCCCCTGCTCCTGCAAAGTCTATAAGGAAAAGTGCTTAGGAGGCATTGCTGTTGGAGTAACTTGTGCTGAAGAGCTGTTGTGAGTAGAGGAGTGGTCTCTTTTTCCTTTGAATTGGCATCTAATATGGAAATAGTCTCTTTTGCCCCTCAAGGTGGTGCTGGACAAATGTTTGCATTCACCAGGCTTTTGAGGCAAATCCTCTTGGAACACACCCATAATGATGACATTGGTTCTATTAATGTTTTTTAATTCCTCAGCCCCCATCACAAAGGATGAGGAATTTTTGTTTCTCGGTGACAGAGAAAAATCTTTTAAGAAGTCTAAAATTTCATGATTCTGTCAATCCTGCCAGAACTGAAATACTTTGAAGTGATGGACTTTTTGATGACAGTTTCCCTGGACAGAGGTGAGGCTGAAGCAGATGGAGAAGCACGATGTTGTACGCCCATTGTTTTATTGTCATAAATTCTATACGTGATTTGCACTTGAATACATTGGACTGGGTTGTCTTCGGATTAGGAAAGCCTGTTCTGTGTTAAGCCTGTCATTATCCATAAAGGAACTATGAGGGTAGCCAGATCCTGCTTTTCTTTAGGCTCAGGTTCACAAGTTTACATAGATAATGGATGTGTTGCTCTCCCTGCCTACAGCTGCTGAGGTACTTTAATCTGATTGCTGCAGCTCATGTTGATTTTGCGCTGATGAAGCTCTGCCTGGGTTGTCCTATTTTTACTTGGCTGGCACCTTGCCCTTGCTGTAGTAAACACTGACAGTACTTGTCAAGGACAACACCAGGGACTTCAGTTCCCTTAAGTGACCTGGGGGAGAGGGGGAGGGAAAAAATATTCCTGTTGAATTCACCTTAGCATCTTGAAAGACATCCTGGGAATTCCAGTGATGTGCCATGAGGAGCACAAACCTGACTCCAGATATTTTCTTCTGAATCCTGGCAGGGTCCCATCTCTGTAGCATCAGTGAGCAGAACACGGACACACGTTGATTGTACCATCCTCATTAAACCAAGATTCATCTGCATATTCCAGTTCTCCCAGCAAATCCAAATGGAGAGAGGGGCATGTGGTATCCATAATAATCACTGTGATGAGATTGGCCTCTACAGTTTTACTTCTTTAGGAAGAAATATATGGAGTTGATTCATGAGTTGGCTTCCCTCAACTGCTTCAGTTGTGGAGCAGAAATAGTGTGCTTAGTCCCTATTCTTTAACCATACCCCTGTTTTATCTATGAAAATTCTTCATAGTATTTTCTAAATAAATTAGCTTAAAGTGTTCTTTTTCCTTGTTAAATAGAGCTGACCTTTTTAAACCTGCTTTATGCCTGTTTCCTTTGTAGATTCTGTTATATTTTATTATCAATTTTTACTTCTAAGAAAGAATATTTTTTTTTACTTTTTCTTCCTTTTAGTGCTGAATTTAACACTGCTTCTTGTGTTGTACTGTCAAAATGGGCCTTTGGGAAATTAATTACTATTGCAGGTGAAGGGTGTTAGGATAAATCTGATAAAAGCATAGTGGTTTTTTATATTTCTTAACTCTCCTCATAGATTTCATGTATGCCTTGCAGCAGAAGCCAAACTTCATATGATCCTTTCACCCCCTAGCTTGGCCATGCAAGTGAAAAAATACTCTGGCTAATTATGGCCAATGAATTTTAATTTTTTTTGTTAGAGTCCCAGGCTGGGATTAAAAAATCAAGCATTTAGTATCACATTTAACCCCACATAAATATCTGCAGTGCATTGCAGAAAGAATAATTAAGAAAACCCCAACCCCCAATTTGGCAACCATTCTTTTCATTCTCTCTAATTTTTCCTGTTTTCAGTACTTAGTGCCTTCTCTGCAGAAATGACAATTAATTTATAGTGCATATTACTTTGCAGGAAATCCTCTTATGTTTTCCCTTCTTGCTTTTATAGCAATGAGTGGGATGTTTTTACATCACATTTCTTGAATTTGGATGGTGATCAAAGCTGGAATAAGCTGAAGACATAAGAGGGGATGTTGTGTCCTTTTTCAAAATGTTTCTGATTTTGCGTAAATCCCAAGTTTGGTTTGAGAATTGCCCAACTATGTCTCCATCCTCAGCCAAAACAAAGCATTTGGACTGCACACATTCAGATGTTGGAATAACAAGATCTAGATTTTTTTTTTTTCCTTTAGATGCTGCAGGAGGCAGCTAGTCCTACTAGCTGTAGGGATCTGATGGTCCAGATAAGTAGTTCTTCTATGTTTTTGTTTCACCTTCAGTCCTGTGAGTGAAAATTTTCCTTTTATCTTTTGTCTCTTTTGCCTGTTTTAGGATTCAGTGGACAAATAGCTCAGGGCTACTGAATTTTCATGTCTTATTCTAGTTTATATATTAATTAAGGAAAATGGGATAAAGTTTACAAAAAGTTTCCCTTTCTTGTGCTTGATATATTGCAAGCCACTTTGCTTTGTGCTTGTTCAGCAAACATTAGGCTATTGTTAGAAATGTGTCTTTCATATTGCCCTTAGAGAAATTCTGGGTATTCTGGGGTTTTTCTACATCCTTTGTACTAAACCCAAAGCAGAACACTGGAATGGGGTTTGGGGAATGGAAAATGAATGTGGAAATGGAAAGGGGAAGATATCTTAAATCCTAGCTATATTACATGGTGGGAAACAAAAAAGGGAAAAATGTATCTTAATGACTTAATTCCTTGTACTGATCACTATACAGTGAAGAAAATAGTATTAAAAATAGAGGAGGAAATGATGTTTTGGGAGGGTTGAACACTCTCTTGGGTAGTTCCCTAAAGTATGCACCTATATCACAAATTAGACATGCTAGCTAATGGAACTAAATTACAGGAATTACACCCTTATAGGTAGCATTTTGAAGTGTGATCTTGTAAATCCTTTCCATTCCACACAGGTTTTAAGATGGAAGGACAGGATACAAAAAAAGCAGAGCAAGGTTTAAAAAATTCAAACCCACAGGCATCTAAAGCCTGGGTATTGGAATTAAAATCCCTGTAATTCTGAGGAGCATTCCCTCATCTCCTCATATCTATTCTAATGTTTAAAGCAGCTGAATAATACAGGTAATGGCAGAGCTTCTCTCCAATAGCTTAAGGGCTGATTGACAATGAAGTGTAATAAAACCATATAGCACAGTTTCCTGCTCTTGGACTGGGATATGATCTTCACACTGTCAGATGCTCTTGCTCTGTGATAGACAACAAGAAAATATTTGTACAAAGCAAATTCCTGCAAAAAAAAAATAGGCAGTTACAGTGGAAAATGCTATCTCTGAGGTGGGGGCAGTTTTCTAGGGTTTGTGGCTTTTTTTAATGAGAATGAAAAGGAATGCTCAGATTATTTGGATAGTGCCATCAATGGATTTTGCTTGCCCTTCCTTTATTGTGTTTTCCCTGTCCTTGTTTCATACATGCAATACCAGCTGCAGAAAATGACAATCAAGGCCCATGAAGTGTTCACTAGTCTGTATAAGTGCTGTGTTTCAGAGCAAAATAAAGACAGATGCTCCAGATTTGTCAGTATCATTCAGTAAATCCTGTCAAGGGTAGATAAAAAATTGGTGAATTGAGCAGGGTGAAAGCCTTCCTGTAACTGCAGTGACTTCTACATGTGGAAAGGTGCTGAAATTGAACAAAGTTAGTTATGTCCCTCTGAGTGTAGGGACTTCTCACTAGGGTGGGAGAAGGGATTTGTCCTGAATGAGGACGCCCTTGTGGAGAAAGAATGCAGTTTTAAAGTAGGTAAGGGGCTAATTTATTAGCTTTTGAAATCCCACTTTATTGTGGAATTGAGTTTGGGAGGAACCTGAATACAGTTTTCTCTTGTTGTTCTTCTTTTAGAGTAAAGATCCATGGGATGTGCAATGCCATGGTAAATTAAAGGCCAGATATGGGGATGCAAGTAGAATATAATATCATATCTTTGTTTGTTTGTTTGATTTTTGCAGATGGCTTTTCTGCTTTTGCTTTGTAAAATGATGAATTCTAAATGGAACAGCTGTCTGTACAGGATGGTTTATTTGTTTGCCTTTTTTCTTTTTCAAATTTATTTATATAAAATCCTTTCTGCTGATGCTAAGCCAAACTGCCAGCACATTTACCTATATTAAAAATGTAGGTGTTCTAACAACAAAGCAATCAAACCTTAAAAAAATGCCTTTTATCTAAGGCACAGATAACAGGCTTTTCCTTCACTAGTGTCAGTCCCAGCACAACCTCTTCCACAGTTCAGTGCTACTCACATGCCCAAGGGCTGTTGGCATCAGTGTTCAGATCTTTTAAATGCTGATCTCACAGTGGTATGCAAGTGCAGGGTGAGAACCAAGCTGACTAACAGTGCAAACAATAATATATTTTAAAAGTTCTGTCATCAAGTGTTGCAAATCTCGCAAAGAAGAAAAACCTACATTTGTTGTAAACTATTGAGGAGTTTTTTGTTTTGTTTTGTTTGTTTTTTGCATCAATTCAATGGGATAGACTAGCTGATTTGCATCATGGAAAACAGGAATAGTCTGTTCATGTTATTCGTACTCTTTGTACTCCATGTGTTTTCATAACATAATAAATTTAGGAAAGAAAACATAGATGACTTAAAAAATAAAGAATGCCACAAGACATTTTCGTAAATTGTTGGTCAGTTTTCTAAAGTTGAAAGAGGAAGGAGAATTTGGCATGTGTGGTGATGAGGAGGAAATGTCTGCTGAGGAAAACCAGAGGTCTGAAGAGTGTTAATACTTTTGCAGGTCACTGTAATATTTGCTCTTAGACATTTTTTCTCTCTTCCTCTGGTTCTGGTAGCTCTTTTTTCTTCCTTTACTTAAGGACACCTAGCCCACCATTTTACCACAAAAGAACATCCAGGGCAAAATAAGAGTGGGATGTGCTTTTGCAATATTTTTTCTGATGCTCTAAGTTCTTCATTAGTTTTCCTCTTGGTAAAGCTCTGAAGTTGTTACACATTGTCTGTCTGGTACCATTGCTAAATTTCTCTTCAAAGTAATTGTCTGGTCTCCCCTTGAAGCCATTTCTTGCATCAAAAATAACCTTTAGCAAGGAGTTTCCCAGATTTACGGCTCAGCACAGCAGGGCTGAAATCCATGTTGTTGCAATTGGCCTCAATCTATTGAGTTTAGTGGAAAGACACCATTTCACTAAAGCAAAATATAGTCTGTTACAGCATCACCATGAGTTTCATCAGACATATATTCCCACTATATGAAGTCATCTCTTTTAATTCTAAATTTTGTTAATTATGAATTAAATAGCTGCTGGCTGTAAACAGGAAAACATGCTGAAATAAAATGAATTTGATACTATATTTAAAACAATTCATTATTGATAGACAGTCTTCCAGAATTTCATGTGCTTTTTTTGTTACAGTATTACTGAGTTTTAGGGACTCAGTGCTCATCTAAAAAATATATATATATATATACAGTCTTGATATTTAAGGGTGTGTTCTTTTTTTCTTTCTCTCTGTGATGGTTCCCTTTCCTTCCTCTTTACTTGGGAGCAATTGAGGGTAGTGCTGAATGTATTGTGCTGACTATAACAAAATCTCAGAGGTGCTTATTGAAAGTACACTGGGTTTATTTCCAGTCAAGTGTAACATCAAATGTATAGAGCTCCTTCAGCCTTCCCACTCAAGTAATTTTGCCATTGTTATTTCTTCATCATTCCCATCAAAGGCCCAGATTTCTCCCCCCTAATGTCTGTGCAGTTTGTCCTTTGATTTCATAGGAAGCACACCTACAGTTTTGGAGGTGAATGTTTCATCCAAGGACAGTGAAGGCTTTTGTGCAGGCTGTGCATATTGCTCACTTAGATGGCTAAATTGTGCATTTTCCAGCTTGGCTCAATGAGGGAAAAATTTATTTGCTTCAGTTATTTTTTTTAAATAATAATTTTTCACTGTGATATATATTATACGAATAAATGGGGAAGATCAGAGTCCCTGGTCTGTCAGAAGCTTTCTTAGGCAAATTCATAAATTTTCAAGTGTCTAATTTACGTTGCTTGCAAAATTGAGTTGAGCTGTTTGTTCGTTTCAATTGCAAATAGGTCAGGGTCTGCCTGATGCAAATTTTTGTCCATGAAATGTTCTGTGATACCACTGCATTTTTTTTCTGAAAGTGTTTATTTCTACTAGAATGCAAATATTCATTTATATTTCAAATTACGTGTGTTTAAATCCTTCAACATAAGATCTAGGACAGTTCACAAATGCAACAATCTGCGATTTATCCATGCCTTGATTAATTTTAATTGTAGCTATTTCTTAATTTTGAGCTCTCTCACAATTAGGAAAAATTTTGCTTCTATTAAAGACACAACTGCTCAGCTAAAATGGGATTATGGTAATTATTAGAGTTGCAAAGAAATTTTTTTCATAAGCTCTTAGAAGGGTTAGTTATCTGACCAAAAACAAGATCAATGCAGTTGGTGTTAATTAAAGCAAATAGACTAAGGAATAAAAAAAAGATTTAATTCTGAATTTATGAATATCATTAAAGGCTGACATGGTTAGTTTGACTTGCATTTTGTGCATTGTTGGGAGAAGAAAAAGTGTTTGCATTTGTAAGACAAGTAGAAATAAGAAGTGACCTTCAACTTTGTAAAGTCTTTAAAAGGAAACTGTTTCAAGGGAATAAATGTGGCTAAGCCTCTAATACAGGCCTTTGGCAAACCAGAAATGGTTAGTAATTAGCTCTACTGCATTGGGTTAATTAATAAAAGGTAGTTTAAAGTAGGCAAAAAGCATATTTGTCCATTACACTGATGATGTAAGTTATGCTAATAACACAGCACTATTCTTTTTATTTCTCCAAAGAGCTCTATTAACATCATATGTTTCTTCTCACCAGCCTCCCTGTGAGGTGAATAAAACTGCTGCTGTACAGGTGACATAAAGGAATGTTTATCACTAAGTGCAATTAAAGGCAGTGTGCTGAGGGCAAGGGCAGGGACCACCAAAGTTCAAATATGAGTAAATGTGCTCTCGCAGGGGAAACTCACATGTACCACCACAGAGCTGTGGTACCGCTGTGCTTTGGCTCTGAGGTGAAGCTGCTGGGGAGCTGCTGGTTCAGGTGGCTGGCAGGGTCCTGCAGGGCCCAGCAGGGTGCAGGGCACACCACACAGAACCATCCCAGAAGGCTGCTCCTGCTCTCTTCAGCATCGACCCAGAGCTTTAAATCTCATGTCAGTATTGCCAGGAGTATGTGTGATGGCAGAGGGGCTGGCGGGGCTCTCATTGTACCAGCAGGCTGTTGGACTGATAGATGATTGCCCGTTAAAAGCCAAAATCTCATCCCTTCTCAGAATTCCTGCCTTATAAGGGTAGGGCAAACCCAGAGGTTTTGACCTTCTCCTTTGTTTCTTTCTTGTTTTAGAAACAGGATAGCAGTGGAAATAGCTTCCTGGAAAACTAGAAAACTAGGAATGTAATTCTCATCCTCTCTCCTCATTTTGCATTTGAGCTCAATGATTAATACAAGTCATGACAATAATTTTTATAAGACCAATATATCTTAGAAATGTTTTAAAAGATGTTGCAGATAGTTATAAATAACATACGTTCTTCTTGAATTCCTTATTTCTCTCGTATTTGGATAATACGTAATTGCTGCAGTAATTGAGCAAGCATTAATAAAAATAATCTTTCATGTTAATATTTTAATATGGCCTTTATAATCTTATAGTATAAATAGTGATCCAGTGAACCTGTGTTCTGGAATGAATCTTAGACTCACTGATAGAGATGAATAGATGTAAGTTTGCATGAATGAGCACGGAGCATATTGAGGACAAGAGGTTGTTCTGACAGGCCTCTGGACACATGAACAGGTTCCTTTGGCTTGTCAAGGTTTGGCAGCTCCAAACAGCCTTGGACTCAAGTAAATTGATGAAAATTTGGCTGATGAGGCTCAGAAGGCTGGTGAAGATGGCTGTTAGTGACATACAGGTTTTCTGCTTGCTTGCATGGAATGGGTTTTAATTGTAAGTAATTTAGAAGAAACAGATTGAAAGCCACTGCTAAGGGCAATATACATACTTGAATGCAAAAAAATTTCCTAAGGGTAAGATGAACTGCAATAAAACCACATCTTCAGCTAGAAAAAAATCAAGGTAGCACCAGTGATTTTGCACTAACACCCTGGAAAGATCTGGGCACTGAAAGAGTTTTGAGGCTCAAATTACAGCAGAGCAAATCCTAATGGAGTTCTGTAGTGTAAAGGATAAATTGATTGCCTGTTTCCTCTCCACCCACCCATCACAATTGAATCAGCAGTATAAACAAGTTACTTATTTTTCAGAAGTCAGACATACTGTGTAAAAGAGATTAATATACAGTAAGAGGGAAAAAAAAAAGAAGAAAAAAAGGCAAATAAGAGAACAATCTGTTTCCATTTAAGCTGGTGTAACTCCATTGCACTGCCTACATTTATACCAGGGGAGTTCAGATCAGCATTCACTTCTTGTCCTGGAGATTGAATTTATCTCCCACAGCTTTTATTTCTGTTCATTTCCTAAGCTGCATGCTGTTGTGCCTCTTTCTTCTTTTAATAATTTGTTTCACAATAATACTTTAGAGGCACACCAACCAAAATGAGGAAGAGAGTACAGAACTCATAATTGAAGCATATTTTTCCTCTCACTTTAGAGATTTGCATGCTGTTAGTGTTACCACAAATGTAACTTAGCGTAATTTTGATAACAGTTGTGCCTGTTCAATCAGAGAACACGGGATTCTCCTTTGAACAAGATTTCAATAGCATTTTCACCTGCTACTTGTCTTGCTCTGTGGTCAGAAAGTTCATGACACTTTAATTGCTAACAAGTGGTATGTTTTTTTATTTAGAGTGATATTTGCTTATCTTCTGGATTGCTTAAATGTTGTTTTCTTCAGTGCTTGGATGTGAATCACAGAGAAAGAAATAATTCTTTCATTACACAGCGATTTCAGCCCTAGGAAACTCTTGCCTGAATAAGGAGTTGAGACAGTTCTGTTGGTTTTGATTTTTTTTTCCCCCAGCACATTATTTTTGCAGAAATATTTATAATTAATTGCATTTTTAATATCCCTATTTAGATGTTTACCCAACTACTGTGAACATGGAGGAAAATGCTCCCAGTCCTGGAACACCTTTTACTGTGACTGTAACAATACAGGCTACATGGGAGCCACCTGTCACAACTGTAAGTAAACCCACGTTCAGTTTTCACTTGTTTTGCTTCCTTATCATAATTACAGTGCTCATTAGACATTTAGTAGAATTTGCCTTGCTGATTTTAATCTGTGTTTGGTGCTTTAAGTCAATTTTACCACGCTGGGCTTTGTTTTTAGATCGTATGAAAGTCCATGTAGCAAGAACCCAGTTTCTGACAGTTTATGATTTTGAAATTTTGCTGAACTATTTTTTGGGCTTCTACTATTAACAAGAATACAGAAACATTCAGCTACTGAAATCCACAGCAAAAAGAATATTAAGGTGTTTTAAAGGTTAAAAAACACCCATCAAACAGTAGAGACACAAAATGCTGTGAATTCTGGTAAAAAATAGAGAAAGGAAAAGCCACAATAAAGCCTCTTCTTACAGCTGACTAAAAGGAAAAAATAGAAAATGAAGGTAAATTCCCAGTTCTGACAAAGGAAATAAAGAGGAAAAAAAACTGAGTAAGAATAACAATTCCAGGAATACAACTGTAACCACTCTGGATGCTTGATGAGCACTTGGACCGCAGATAGGATGGCATTGGTGAGATGGATTTTTTTTTACCCCTGTTTAACTAAAAAGCCAAAGAGAAGAAAAGGTACTTAGTGGTTTGAAGCTGAGAATATTGGCAACCATTCTGTCATTTTGGAGACTTTAATGGTTTGCTAGTTAACAGTGAAAGCATTTGTGGGGTATGCAGCTGACAAGAGATTCTGTTGAGGAATCTGTTCATAATTTGTCACCTGAGCTCTACATTGTGAGAACAAAGGAAGCCAAGGGTTTTGTGTGGAAATCATGCCAAGCCAGATGAAGAGAGGGAAGGAAAAGGCTGACTCTATAGTTTTAAAAAGAGGGCTTACTTTCTGTCCATTGCTTCTGTTGTTCCAAAAAAAACTCTTCAAAGCTCATAAGGCCATAGCAGAGTGTTTACACCAGCTGATGACTGGTACAGAACTAGGTGGCCAAATCAGGTGGTGAGAAGGAAGGGGCTCCTTGGGGAAGGAAGAGAACTGTCACTATTGACTGTCAAAGGTGATTAGGGACACAGCTCTGGGCTACATCTGTGCTGTCATATTAGCTTGGGGCCTGAGGCTCACTGTGTTGGTGCCAGCTCAGTGTGGCTTCTGTCCAAAGGAGACCATCTCATACCACAGGGAGCTGGTTCATGACTAGTTTTCCCCACAGACACTTCCATGGAGCTAGTGAAGCCTCCTGCTTCTGTCAACTCTTGTCTGCCCTTCAAAGACACATACATAGTTGCAGTTATTTAAGGTTCACTGATGTGAAACTGCTCTGAAAAGTGTCTCAGGGAGCTCTTGTGTTAAGCTGTGCACACCTGTGATGTACAGCTATTCAGCTGCTCAGCTTGCTTACAACTGATTTATCAACAGCTAATTTGATTCCAGCTAGATTGTGGAGCCAGCTACCCTGTGAGCCAAGCAGTGCTGATAAACAGCAACATTAGTCTGGAGAAATCCATTCATCTATTTGAAATATGCAGTGAAACCAACTCAAAGCTGGTGGGCAAAACCGACGGGTGATACGAAACTTGCAGAACAAGAGATGTTATCACTTTCAGCTGATAGTGGTTCATGTGCAGGAATACCTTTCAGCAGGTGAATGAAAGGCACAGATTTGATCACAGCATAACTCCAGAATATCCTTAATGTATAGGAAACTCTCCAATCATGTAATTCAGTGTAGTACTATCAAAGTAAAACATTTAATTTTGTGTGGTTTGAAACATTACCTCAAGAGGTTTTTATTTTTCTAGAACACTGATGTTGACAGGCCTGAAATTGAACTTATACCACTTTAGAGAGGCTATTTCTTCTATTAAACTGCCCTTCAGACCCAAATCCATGCAGCAGCAAGGGAAAGATTTAGCTGGCAATCTGCTGCAAGCAAAACAGTCATAATTATTTCAGTGTTGCCTGGTCTGAGTTACATCACCATAGGTTTTACCTCATTTTGGTATGGTAAAACGTGGGTGCCACTGGTTGAAAACAATAAAAGGACCCATTCTTTGTCATGTTTTTTGTAAGAACTGCATGGCATGCATCTGCAAGCCAGATTTAATTGGTTTGTGTCTTGCCAACTCAGACTGGGAGATCTTACAATTTTAAAAACTGAGATCTTGAGACAAATTGCTCCTAACTTGCTGTCATCAAATATGAAGCATTGAAATACATTTTATGGTTAGTATATAAGCAGTCTTATTTTTAGTTCCAAATATTCACAGACCACGCAGGATCCTGCTAACAGCTAACAATACATACTATCTCTTCTCCAAAGAGATTGCAGTTAAGTTTCTGAGGGTATGAAAACATGCTGGCACAGGTGATGGAATGCTGGAAAGGCTTCATCAGCATTACAGGTGGCACTTTCACTCTACCAGGTGCATAATTATTTCTAGGCTTTCTTATAGCAAAATAGTCATAAGGTAGAGATTAAAAAGAGGAAGAAATGGAGTTCTTAGTGACATGGGAGAAAGCAATAATGTGCTTGTTTGAAAAATATAAGGCTATGGCCAGAGGAGTTTGACATTTTTGACAAGGCAAATGTCAGAGTCGTGACAGGTAAAGAGGTTGGAAATGTGCCATGAAAAGCAAAGATAAATAGTTTGCATTTGATGCAACATAAGGGAATTAGAGAGTGTCAGAAAAGAACAGTAAGTTGATAGAAGACACAGCTGGGACAGTGTTTGCAAGACTGTGTCAGATATGTGGGACAAAATTGTGTCTGGCATGTCTGAAAATATGTAGTTGAAATTCAAGATGTGTGCATGAAGGAAAAGCATGCATCTGAAAATACATGGAAAAGAACTACCTGGCTCTAGACATGGCCTTAATATAATCTTATTGGAGGCAGCAACTTGCCTGCAAACCTCAGGTGTCCTCCTACTCACTCCAATCCCCTCCAAATCCTGAAAGCTCCTAAACTGTCACAGGATGTTTGGCAATCTTCGTGGTCCAGATAAGGGTCCACTACTGAAAAGGGTGTAGCCCTGTCCTATTAAAGCCTTATTTTGTGGCAGACAGGTTTCACACTAAATTGTCGTCTGGTCCTGCTTCCATTCTCCTCTTCTCTGAACTTAAATGTAAATGCAAGTAAAATCTGTATATGTTTTCTGGGTTTTACTAGTCTTAGTGTTTCCCAACAGATAGTTTCTTGCAAAGCTTATTGCCTGATGCATAAACACATTTCTTTGTTCTGTCACAGTTAATCCTCCTTTGCTAGCTGCCACATGGAATGTTATCAATGCCTTCCAAGTCTTTCGTCATTGTTGTGGTTTGTTTTGGCTTTGGGGTTTTTTCCCCTTTTGGATTTGCCTCTCATCATTACATCTTCCAGTGCAATTCCCATCTTCTCTCTGGCTAGTCACAGCACTGACAAGCAGTTGTGTTTCCATCTCTGTACTCTGTGGTTGTGGAACCCCAAAGCACATTCTCTGCCTTGCTCTCACAAATGCACGTGGATGTGCAGTTCGATGGTAAATGTAGAACTGCTGCTGACTATCTCCAGGTGCCCATTTCACTGCCCACAGTGTGGGGAAACCAGGAGTCATGGAATAACCCTACAGAATATAAAGCTAACTGTTGCTGATTTACATTTCATTGTAGAAGAGTTTTGCTGTGTCTTAGTTTCTCCATCTCTGTTGGAAGTAGGATCCAATTGCAGATATATTAAAAGGTGTGTGATCTATATCGTCTACTGAAATTGTGTGGGCTGTTTCTTTTGAAACTTATTGCTACTTGAGCTTATCTGTAGCTGAGACAGTGCTTTGAGGATACAATCGTGTTTCAATCTCTAAAATGTATGGTTTTCCTTTTTGCTTTATCTTTTAAATGTGTTTCACATAGCTTGCATTTAGATAGGTTGGAAGAGGAGCTCAGCTGAAGCCTTTTAGTGATAAATACTTTCCCAATTTCTCCGGTGTGGTGGGTAGCCTGCTGATCTGTCAGGTATTGGAGTAGTCTGATAAAATCCAGATAGGAGAGGATCCATTACATGTGTGAACCATAGCAAACTGATAATAATGTAATGCTAATTTTCTCTTTTCCTCCTCTAGATACAAACACTGATGCTGGTACACAGCTTGGGAAAAGGCCTGGGTGGGATTCAGCTAATTTATCTTTTGCTGTCTTGGTACTGTGACATCCAAGTTAAGATAGTGGTCTGGTCTCTATCTATATTTAAAAAGGAGTATGAGCTGCTTTCAGAGCTTAACTAATCTCACTATGAGCTAGGTGTCCATGGGAAGTTCATGGACCACCTCTGAAGTCTGTCATCTGTAGAAGGAGGCTGTTCCAGCTTAGAGATAGAGTAGGCAGCTAAAGGTATGACAGAATTATAGGTGAGAAGAGAGATAGTGGGATGTGAATTACAGATCTTAATTTTTATGTATCTGTATGCATATACATAGGTTGATATATGTATTAATTGAAAGTGCATAGTTTAAAAGCTGCATGGTCATGCCTCTCATATTATTAATTCTTGTAATTATTGATAGTAAGAGCAGTAGACTAGTGTAAAGTGACCCTGAGATACAGAATAGTATAACTTCATTGCAAGATACTGATTAGTAATCTTACCTTTTTGTGAGTTATCTTAGTAATTTAGAAAGCTTCATCTTGCCCTTCTGTATTTCTATTATTTTTATTTATGATAGTTTTCAGGTAGGTTTTAATCTTGCATGAATTTTTTAATTCCAAAGAGTGTTGAACATTGATATAAAATATGTTGAGAAATATAAAATAATTAATTAATTCCTCATATTTTGGGGTTGTCAACATGTCCCAAAGCTTTGCAAGGTGATAATTAACAGAATATAATTTAATTCTGAATATTTGCTTTGGTATGTGATCTATCTCACTCATACAGGCATATGTCTTACTGGCCTAGGTAATTGCTGGAGGAAAGAGTCATCCAATAATTGAAATGTCATATAGTCATTGATATGGCATAAACTTAACATAACTTCATGCTTTGAAAGTATATTTTTAATACTAATATGCTTACTGCATATATCATTTTTCTTATCTGAAAAGCTTAATATAGCTTCAGCCAGATTGTTAGCAGTACTGGAGCTGCATCTTAAAATGCCAGCTGGGGGTTTGGTTGTTCTCCTGTGTTCCAAGGTAGGGAGATGTGTACAGTTTGCTGGATGGGTAAATGAGGTTTTGAGAGTTTCAGTCTGAAAGATGCCTACTAGTAAGTGCAGTAGGGCAATTTGCATGTCCTGAGTAGCCAATTTTCCTGTCTGAGGTTCTTGAACAGCTTTTTTCCATGTGTGCTTAAACACACTGGCTTTCTTTGACTAAAGAAAACACATTTAATATTCATATCAAACCTTCAGTACTGTACTTGGTGTTCCTGCATATTTTTGTTCACACCATGCTTTTGGAATATGAATTTTCCTTGTTTATTTTGTAATAAGTTACTGTGTTATTAATGCTTTCCCTTCAGTGGTGTTCATTTAAAAAAAGTTTTTCCCTTTGCTTGAGATTTCCTTTTAAATCACACATTGAATGTTCCTTTTTGGGACTTTTCTGCAGAAGGGAGCATGTGGGAAACTCAGTCGTGTGTGAAGCCAGCCATCCTCAGGTGTGATCATCCCCCGAGGGATGTGGGGACTTGGCAGCAAGACCGAAATACCCAGCTTTGCACAGCATCCTTCACCCCTTTGGTCACTCCTGTCCCTCCAGCACTACCCTTACATTGGTCTGGGTCTCCCTGGCTGCTCTCCTGCAGCACCAGGGCTTGCAGGTGACCCCGCACCAGCACTAGCCTGGGCTCTGTGATTGTCACAGCTGCCTTCCAGCCACAGCAGGGAAGTGACAGGGGAGGATGGCTTGACACGACCTTGGCCAGGGGGAGCCTAAGCTTGGATGGCAGGATTTGTCTAACAACCAGGTGAAATGGGAGCATCTCTCCTGAGCATCCATTTAGGAGATGCTGTGCTAAAAGGCATTTTAATTCTATCTGTGGAAATAACATATTCTTTACCAGATGAGCAAGTACATATTCTAAAAAGGAAGAAATAAGCTGTCTGTCATCCAGGCACGTCACAGCAGAGACTGCATTATTCTGTCAAGAGCAGAGCTGTCACAATCCAGGTTTTGAGAGTACATTTTTCTGGCATTTAACAAGACAGTGGTATTTTAGGGGTGAGAATGATGATCATTCCCTGAGTTCATTGCTGTACTAATCCCTCTGTTGTTGAAATAAGAAACCTGCCATTGCATATTGCTTTCTTTTTTATTTAGAAAAATCTTTTGTTCATTGCTCATTACTCCAAGTCTGTAAGAGCAGATCTGTCAGGCCTAAGGTACCTGAGCAGAGATTGAAATAGTCATCTCTGATCTGCCTCCAAGAGCTCTGAGCATTTTGTTGAGAACACTTAATTTGGCCTGCTCAGCATTTGTGTGTATCTGTTTTCCCAAGGTCAGTCTGTGGCTGGTTGAATATCCTGGCAGAATCCCCAGCTCTTACTGGCCTCTCCAGTCTAACCAGTACATAAGTTCTCCCCTCTGAATGCAATAGTAATTACCATTATAGGGGTTATTATTACTCTTCTTGTCTAAGGTGCAAAGAATTACAAAATTATTAAATGAGTCTGAAATTATGTTGCTGCAAATATTCTGTCTACAGTTTTTCATGACTTTGCAATTTTTAGAGATGATAAAAGCAATATTTTAGTTGAGAAGTGGACAGTGTCAGCACCTCCCAATGAAATCAAGAATTAAAGTTCTTTAAGTCCCTTTAATGTATTTTATTTATTATATCACCATAAAATGGTCTCTCCCTCTGAGAAATTGAAAATTATCAGCTACTTTTATTAGATCATGAGAATCTAATCTTGAAGCAGGAATACTACAGGCTTCATTTTGGTAATCATAACTAGTAGAGCTCAAATTCTGAATCCCTAGCTCACATTTCATACAATGAAATCAATTTCCAAAGTAATTGGGAATGCAGTCAGAACAAAATATAGGGAATTTTAAGGTTTACTTCTATTTTCTGAGGAAAGCTATCTTGGTGTCCATTAAATCTGAAAAGGACAGTGTCATCTAAGGAAAAAACAAACAAACAAATGTTTTTTTGTTTGGAAGTTTGCATTGTTGCTGGTATCTACATTAGTAACGTGCTGCTGGGTGCAGCAGAGAGAGGTTTACCTTGCCTGGTCTTCCCAGCAGCAAAACTGAACATTGTCACTGTAACCTTTACATTGAGTGCAACGGCAAGTGGGATTTTTAAATGTGGGGTAAGAGGTGCATCTTACTGGGTGAATAGCAGGTTCATTCACCCATTGAGGAGAGGGGGCTTTAAATATGTTGCTCCTTGAGAACAGAAGTTCTCAAACAGTTATTTGCAGAAGTTCAAGGCTTTGTAAAAAGAATGCCCTTTCCTTTTTTAGCCAAAGTAGGACTGTAGGTGAAAAAAACCAAAAAAGTGGCCTGAAAAAGAGCAGAGATTTCATAAGTTAGGAACATCAGGACAAAGGAAACAGAGCTAGAACTTATGAACTGAGACCATCTAAAGGCTCCTCTGCTGAGCAGCCCCGCAGTGGAACAGGAAGCCTGTGCTTAGCAAGGGCTGCCGTGGAGACTGCAGGTGAAATGCATGGGGCAAAAGTAACACTGGAAGCCAGATATCAATATAGTAAGGGGCAGTCTAGAAAAACTGGACAAAAAAGATTTTTCTATTGGAAAAAAATAGAAGTTTGACATTGGAAATGTTTGTGCTTAGGCATGAACTGTTATAGATTTCAGCTATGGCAGGGATAAAATCACCTCTGGTTTAAGGACTGTAATTAGAACAGTTGGATTATCAGGTTCAAAATACTTCAGAGAACTGAACACTGACACAATTACTCATATATAAAGTCTTTCAGGCTTGTGAAGCATATTGAATAAAGGCTGAATTTTCAACTGCAGACCCAAACCAAGAGTGACCCCAGTCCTTGCAGAACTGACCGTGGCTGACCAGCCATAAGGGTCTTGATGCAGAAATTAAGAAATGGAATTCTGAATGGTTTTTATACACAAAAGGTCAAGAAAAGGTTTTATTATAATGATATTACAATCTGACAATGCTTTTCTGACACTGAAATCTGAATCATGGATCTGTAGCTTGAACCATGACAAATCAAAGTGAATATTTAGAGTTTCACTAGGATATTTCTGTGGGGGCTTGAAAAAACATGGGATGTATACATTTTAGAGCCATGGTTTTGATTTTTGAGCTTATGAATGTTTATATCACAGAAAACATGAGAAAGCATGTAGAATTAGGATGCTGCTCTGACTGGGGATAAAGTGTTTATTTTGTGAATGCTGATCAAAATTTGACAAATGATTTCCTAAGCACCTGGGAAGATGAAAAGTGAGAACTAAAGGGAAATATAAGCATTATGATCAGTGAGTAAAGCAGTGCTATAAATGAATGTTCTGATATGATGAGCTGTTGATCTGAAAAGCTAGTTCAGCTTGAGATACTTGAGACTGAAAAAGATGTCTGAGGGAGAAATTGGTATAGTTGTTTTACAGAGGAGGCTGGGAGATAGATATCTTGAGCTCTGTCAGTGCAGTGAATGCCTGCACACCATCAGCACAGCCCATCCTAGCAGGTAGCAAGAGCACGGCACTTACTTAGAGGAGCAGCTCTTGCTCTAAAGAATGGGGCTCTCAGGCTGCATCACTTTCAGCAGCCAGCTCTGGGAGGATTTTAAATTTCTTTGTGAAACACAGGAGCAGCCTTCAGCCTTTAAAAAAACTCCTTATAGAGCAAAAATGTCAGCATAGGGTCTATCCAATGTTATAACTTACAAGTGATTCTGGCAGGAAAAAAAAAAAAGACAGTAAAAGATATCCTTTGTGACCAAGTAAAACAGATATCTCTGATGTCGTGTCCCTTACTAAATCTGTGACCTTGGAGTCAGGCTGTTTCTTGTTTGGTCTTGGTGGTGTAGCCAGTTATCAGCAACAGCCTTGTGACACTTTTTACACTGTTTTCTTGCCTTGTGCTGTACCTCACCGTAATGCTTTTACCAGCCATCCCTGTGAGGTCCAGGCCAAGCTTGCAGGGGGTGGTGTGGGCTCATGGGGCTGCTGACTTCTCTTTCAGTGGAGCACTGCCAGGATGCAGCTCTGTGAACCTGCTCCACCCTGCTGCCTGTGCCACTGCAGTGCCACTGCTGCTGGCAGAACTGCTCGCCCAGAAGGGCCTGAGGAAACACAGCAGGGGCTCAAAGTCTTAAACTGGGATTTTCAGTGTTTCTGGCTCTCTGAAACAAATGGTGCTGGGAAGCATAATTTTATCTTCAGCGGCTGGTGTTAATCAAAATTTGCCAAAGAAAGAAACAAACAACAAAATAAACAACTGGGAAGGTGGGAGAAGGAAAGCTGATCTTGCTTTTATGAGACAAAAACAAGCTAAAGGTTTCATTTTTGAAATTATGCTTTTTCAAAAGTATTTTAATGAGAAAACAAGTTTTGCATGAACTGCCTATCAAGAAGGCTAGGTTTTTTTTTTGTTTCAGTCCCATTTGGGTGAACATTTTACAATAGAAAAACAAATTTGAAGAAATAAAAGTGTAAAGACTATTGAAATACTTCATGGAAAGGAATGAACCGACTAATATTTTTTTTTAATTTACTTAAACATTTTAAAATATTGGTTAAAACAATCATGGTGGGTTCTGCTCTGAATGGAGCTGATTAATACCTCTGCTTTATTAAAAAGGTTCAATTACTACAGATTCTCTTTGGCATTAAAATGTGTGTGTCTGTCAACAGTTCCATCATTACCTTTGGTGCTTGCTTTTTGAGAGTGGGGCCTTATATACCTAAATGGTTGGTGACTTTAATTGCAGTTAGAATAATGGTTTCCCTAGCATTCCTGAAATGAATACAACTCCATCTACAGCAGAGAGGCCTGACACAAAACAGAACATAAATGTGAAGGCAGTTGTCAAAGTTGAGGTTCTGGGGTCTCAACAGCCACAGCTGACTGTCTGTTTTTTTAATATGATATTTTTGATTGCAAAAGGAGAATAATGAATGCAAAGAGATCTTGTCTTTCATGGACCCATAAAGATGGCTTCAAGTTGTTACTGGCATGATAGAGCCTTTTTCAGCAAATGGAATTGCATAACTCTATTCTGAAGCAAACAATCTTCTGAGGCCACAAAGGAGTTGAGCAGAGCTTGGAATGGTTGGTGCACTTGAAATGTCTGTAGGGGCATCTGCCAGTGGCTGAAAAACAAACATAATTTTCATTTTGATGCATTTTATATAGAAAAAAAAGAGCAAAAAAGAATTAAAATCAATGGCCCATCTGCTTGCAGACTAGAAGTGTGCAGTACCAAGTGCTACAGATACAGGCATGTGAAACTTTGTGTGCATGTACAAAATAAACTGCCCACCAAAACTGCTTTTCACTAATCATGATGGAATATGTTTTATGTGCTAGAGCTCGAGGTTTATGGCCTTTTCCCATTTCTTCTGCTACTTCCCAGTTTGTAGTGTTGGATTTCTCATATAACTGAAAGGCAAACATACCAGGATAGATTCCCTTCTGGCAGACATAACTGTAGTTTTATGGAAGCTTGTGTATCCTTTCAGAATTATACCAGTTGAGCACCATAAGCTTGATTTCTAGGTCTATATAGCCTTTTTCTTCTCGAAAGTTACAGTGACAAAGGGGCCATATAAAGGTGAGTAAATAATCTCTGTTTGAATCTGCCCACATTATTAATGGCAGAATCTTCACATCTTTCTGTACTAATTTGAAAAAAGTAGATCTGGGCTCCAGCCAAAATGACAGTCAAGAAGAAGAACACTTAGAAAGAACAAGTTGTGATGAAGACTGAGATTTGCTGTGCCAGTTCACTGACAGCATATTTGTTTTATGTCTCTACCCCTCGCACCATCCTTTGTCTTCAAAAACACTTCAGCAAACAATTCAGAGGAAGCAATTGGCATATTCCCTAATGAGACAAGATGAAGTGTCCTGTAACGATGATGACAGCAAATTCACTAAGTGAACTGCAGTTTTAGAACTTTGCAAATTGATCAAACCATGATTCCTTGGTTGCTTACTTAATTGCCTGTTACCATCTCTCTCCTGACCTCCATATGCCCACTGCTTCTGTCAGCACTTCTGCAACTCTGGGACTCTGTCAGCCCCTCAGGTTGTGAACACTGGAAGAATAGGTTCTGGTTTGGGGATTTTATTTAACTTGCATTTAATATGTGTTCTTGGCCAGCCGTCACAGTGGGAATTCAGAGATATTCAGGCCTCCTACCATGCTTGAATACATCAGGCTGTGAGGAAAAAGCTTTCTTAATTCTATTTATTATGGCATGGATGCTAATTAAGGCACTGTCTCATCAGGTGCTGAGTACCTTAAGCAGCTTCTTAACCCTGGGAAGGATAGTGCTGTGCTTGTTTAACACTCAGTGATGTTCTGTCTGCTAAAGATGTCTGGTCAGGCAGGAAGTGTGCAAGGGAGAAGGATATTTTGGTGAGTATACAAATGATTGAACGATGAGACTTAATCCATAGCCAGTTTGGACCAGAGCCCCTAGAACTGTGGTTCTATTTTGTTGGCAGAAGTGAAGAAATGGACAAGATCTAAGTGGTGAACTGTCATACAGCATTCTTCAGACAAGGCTGCTTCAGGGCTCGCCATATATGCCTTTTTGAAAGTTTCATTGGAGAAGTTTCTTTAAGGGAATGAGGGAAAAGGAGGGATGTGAATCCATGTGTGCAGAGGAGTGAGAGTAAGGAGCTTTTCCTGCTGCTGTGAAGCAGTTGCTGTCTTCTGCAGGGATTGTGTTTAGGAGTGGTGAAGAAGTGCTGTCCCTGCCAGTAATCTGCAAAGCTCCCTGAGTTCCTTTCAGATGAAAAGCACTGGGAACTTTGCAGTTGTATTTACAGCCTCAACACAGCAGTTATAAACTCTTAGGGAAAATAATTTTGTCAGTATAATCAGGTAAGTTTAAGCAGGTGGAGAGGTAATAAATAAACTCTCCTGAAATGAGATTTAAGGTTGTTGTTCAAGGTCCAGGATCATACATGTGACTTTCTGATACCTCTCGACTGCCTCTCTGTGTGAGTTTTGTCTTTGCCTCATATGACGTGACAGTTGTAACTTTCCTGAAAATATGCCTCCAATACAAAGATTGTACTGACTGACTGTTTTTCCTTCTTTTCTTGCTCTTGGTGATCTGCTGTACTTGTTTTATTGGATTTTCATAGGCACTGATACTCTGAGAACAATATTGATAAGCACAGAGAAAGAGTTGGTTGTATAAAATTAGGTCTAAAGCATAAAAACGTAACCTAGGATGGTTGGACCATGTCTGAGCTTGAGCTTTTCTGCTGGGGAACAATGAATTTCATTTGGATAGTAGACTATAGTGGGGCTTTAATGCTTTCTGTTAACTTTATCCTGCAGGGAGGGTAAGGACTGGCAAAAATATCTGTGTTGACAAGGCTTAAGTGTATGCCTAGGTAGTAAATCATGTGTACCTGTGTGTATGTAGGTATGTCTTTGAAATACCATACATGGTGAATGTATGTACCACCCCATGACTAGATATATCACATTTGAAAGTTCATATCCCTTTATTTAAATATTTACATACTTTAATCCAAAATGAAGCAAGTACCTGTATCTTCAAAGCCAGCATGCATTAAGTTCAAGGAATTAGTTAAAGAAATGTGTGATTTTGAGCATGGATTCAGGCCTAGATGCAGTAAGATTTCACATGCTAATCAACTGTGTGCTAACAGGGTATGTTATGGTAATAATTAATGCAGTATTCATGTATAGAATGTGTCTGTCTGTGCTCTGGCTGTGAAGCACTCACTCTCTCTTTCTTTTAAAGCTGTCTATGAACAATCCTGCGAGGCTTACCGACACCAAGGGAAGACATCAGGTTTCTTCTACATCGATTCTGATGGAAGTGGACCACTGGGACCACTCCGTGTTTTCTGCAATATAACAGGTAATGACCTAACCTTGACTTGGCTGCTTGATCTCAGGTCTAATTTGATTTGAGGTGGTCTTAATAAAATGATAGAGACGTCAATAATACAGCTCGGGAGTGGGGAAGAATCAAACAAGTTGTAACTGAAGTTTCACTTTGAGATGTTTCCTTAAATAAGATCCTTGTAAAAGTGATTTTTAAAATAAGTTTGAAGGATTTTCCTTGCTAAGTGATATATACAACAGTGTCTGCACCTTATAAAGGGCACTTCATAATATCATAACTTTTGATGAGATGTTTGTTTTTTACTAAAGAGGGTAGAAACTTATAATCCAAACCATTCTTTTGTAATTGAATGGCTTCTCTGCTTTATTAGAATACTAGATCTGGGAATTATTATTAAACTCCTCTCCCTGAGCTGTCTATAAACCCTTCTAGGCTGATGTAGGCAGCAATCCATCCCCTCATACAAGTGTGCTGCCTTTGGCATTCCGAGGAGTGGAAACCTTGATTGTCCCGGGTATTTGTATGGAGGAGAATGCATGATGATCTTAGGAGAGGGGACACCAAAGAGATGAGTACCAGAGCAAGAGCCTGGCAAGGTGACCTGCTGGTTGAGGCTTTTTAACCTTACAGTTCCGTAGGTTTAAAATAAGAATTGTTTCAAATGAACAGACCTGTCTGGCAAATTCTCCCCTTAGGTGAGTCCTATTTTGTAAATAGGATTGTCAAGCCAAGAGTATGAGGAAAGATTGCATGGCCCTTATTGTGGATGGGGATGGATGGGAGGGCTTTCTTTCTGCTTTTTATGTTTGAAATGGAGGTGAAATTTCCCACACTGTCTCCTGTTCGGCATTTTTTGCTTTCTGTGGCCAGGTGCGGATGAGGGAATGTTTTATTACCCTTTCTAAATTGCTAATTCTGGCTGAACTACTTTGCCACATATCACTTCCACACTCAGTGCTGAAAACTGAGGACTCAGGATATTCATATTTTATCCTTAATCTCCTTGTACTTAAAGTGCCTCAAATTAAATTTTCATTTTTATTTAATTGGGCAGTGATTATGTTAATTAAATGCACAACAGTTAATTATTAAGTATGTTTTTTATTCAACTGTAACAAATATTTAATAAGATGTGTCTCCTTTGCTGTTGTATCTCCAAAGAATTGAAACAGAGTTTCACCTTTCTGTCTGAATATCCTTCCTTGATCTTCAATATGGGAAATGTGCTCATTTTTATTATTTATCATATAAATATGTGTGATCAAAACATTGTCAGTGCTTTTTATCTCTGCTGAAGAAGTAGGATTTTTGACAAACACCTTGCATTTTCTTTCCTCAAAAAAGAGGATTTATCTGGCATAAATCCAGAAGGCATATACCTGATTTTCTCTCTATCTGTAATGAACTTGCTGACATTCTCATAACATTGGTTATGAGCAAGGTGGAGGTGGGAAAAACTCCTATACTTCTGGGTCAACTAAATATGCTTTCGGTGCCTTAATCACAAGAGCTTCTTTTCTCTCTGGGAACTTCTCTTATTGTTATTCTCATAAAAATTGTTTACAGTAGTCAATTAAGTACAAAGTAGAAAAAAAATTACTTTGTGTACACAGGAATTCTCAATTTGCTTCTTTTTTCAGATGATGCCTCTGCTTAGTTTTCTGAAACTGCTCCATATTCAGGGAAAGGTGAAATACAAAATTCTGTGTTGTTACACTAGGTACATGAAAGGAAGAGAAAAAATATTTTGTTCCATGACATAAATCTGTAACACACCTCCTGAGAATGGAAAAACATGGATGGCTTCCATGTGTGGGGAAACTAAAGAAATTTAAAAGATGGTTGGGGGAACCTGTCATAGGAGAGCAAGGAGATCATGTGTGGCATAGAGAACACACACAGGAATTGATTCTTTTTCATCATATATGATCTAAGGGACACCTAAATGATTACACAGCTGGATTTGGGAGTCTTTTATTTGCTTGCTTTTTCCTGATGCAATGAATTCAACTTGAAACCACCACAGGACAGCAAGGATCCTGATAGATCAAGAGAGGGAGTGCAACTCATCTGGAAAAAGGCCCAGTTTGGTCTCATAGATTCAGAAGGTGCAAGTAAACATGAAGGTTTAGTTGTAGCTTCCCACTCAGGTAGCTGTGAGGCAAAGACCATTGGGAAATGGGAATGAGCTTCAGGAAAACCTTTTGGCTTCCCTGGGTTTCTCTTCACCCTCAGAGGCAGAGGTGGGTTCCTGGGCTAAATAAAGCTTTTATTTTACTCAGGCTGGCAGTTCTTTCTGTATACAGTTCAAGAAGCAGTAACCTCTTTGTGCCCAAAATGTGTTCAAGCTGAAGAATTTGGAGGTGGAATGGAAAATTCAGGGCAATGACTCATTTAGTGTTTTTAAAAGTGGAGGTGCAGAGAGCTCATGCCTTCTGGGAATTACAGTGCCTTTAATCTGTGAAGGATGAATTCAAGGAAGAAATCCAACCATCAGAAATGAGCATTTAAAGCTCATTTAATGCATTGCATTTAAAGAAAAGTGATTTTTTAATGCTCACTTACCTTTTTTTAAAGTTCTTTCTAATTCTAATTTAAGTTCCTTTCTATTTTTTTAAAGTTATTTCTAACAGCATTTTTACCTGTTTAATTGAAGGGATTCGGATAGCAAACTTGTTTGTAGCCAGTTATTAACTGGGGCAGATAAACACCAGATTTCTTGCATTTTGGTGTCTGGTCATAGGTATCCAGTGTCTGGTGTGGATATGGAAATGCCAACATTACAAGTTAGTTTACTGTGTTTATGTTTGCAGTGGTTTCTCTGCAGCCTGTCAACTTTAGAGCCCACTGCTGAATAGAAATTCTGAATAAAGCAGAAAATTGTGATTGTGTGTGTTGAGAGGGAATCGGACAGTTATACAAAGAGGGAGAGAGATATAAAGGAAAGGAAATGTTGCAGGGAAAAAAAAAAGGAAAAAAGTATTAAAAAATATAAAGTCAATTTTCAGCATGGCAAGAAATTTAACAGTAGTGTCACAGAATATCTGATGCATAGCTGATACTAGAGTGGGTAAATGTACTTATCCACTGTCTGAAGAAGCAGCTGAAAAAGCAAGGTGACAAAAAACTGTTGATGACGTGCTGCGATTTAATAGTATAGTATACTACAAGTATAGCATACTTATTGGTCAAGAAGTGAGAAGAGCGTATGAAGCACTTTAAAAGGATCTTACCTTGGGGGCTGTTTATTTCCACTAGAGGTAAAATATGGTGTTGAAAGAGGAGGTTGTCACGAACACTAATGTGCCTAATCAAAGGCATAGAAAGACATCTGTACAAAGAGAGGTTAAAAGTAAATCCAGGACTATTTAGAATGGGAAGACTCAAAGTGAGTAGAGCTCACTGACAGAAGCAATGCTCATTTTCATTTTCTTACAATAGGAGAAGAGAGACAGTTCAATGACAGTGAAAGACAAACCCCTCAAAACTAGATCTAAAAGGAGAAGACAGCACCTTATTAACATAATGTTGTTTTCACCTTATATACCCATTGTACACAGAGCAAAGTCACTTTCACAGGGAAATTCATCATTTGTAAGAAACACTGAGGAATCCACACCAAATATGCATCTGTGTGTGGGGAAGTGAACCAAATGTATGTGCCCAAGCCATGACTGGATGTACTTGGATGCCATGAAGGACACCATGAGGATGTGAATGGGTCCGTGCAGGGATTATTAAATTGGGATGATTGCATTGAGTGCTTTGGGAACACATCTGGCACATTTTCAGGGTCATCCACATGGGAATGTAAGCTAGATAATCTTGCTTTTCCTGGGTCTCCAGTCATCCATGGGGGATATGGCCATGCCTTTTTGACATGAAGTGCAGAAAGAATGTGTTGTGTCATGCTTTGGGGTAATGAGCTGCCACCAGGGCTGGGAAAGATTTTCCTTGTAGGCTGGTTGTTTGATAATCAGCCCACTTGAATTAATCTTAACTGAAGATTCATAGCAGTCAATAGAAAAGATGACTGACAGACCCTCTGAACCTCAGGTGTGTCAGTCTTTGTGAGGCTTATTCTTTTCATGCTGCTTAGAAATCTATTGGTCTGTCTGGAGTACTACTTAAATGCTAATAACCATGTTTTCCAGGACAAAGCTTATAGACACGCAGTCTACTTCCATGTGCTTGTTTTGCTGTCCTGTTTGAAAAGTGGAATGAACTTTTCTCATCTCCTTTTAAGTAAATTTTACCCTTGAAATCTGAAAGATTTACTTGCAGTACACTTAAGTCATCCTGTCACTGTGCTTCTCCATTGATGCTGTTTTACAGTATTCAGACCCTGGGCTATCAAATCAATAATGCTTAGAAATTGCCA
The DNA here is from genome assembly GCF_014805655.1 of Passer montanus. Lineage (NCBI taxonomy): Eukaryota > Metazoa > Chordata > Aves > Passeriformes > Passeridae > Passer > Passer montanus. The sequence goes on along the minus strand of NW_024356504.1, from coordinate 15,485,405 downwards.
TGACTAAATCAATGATTCAGTTTATCTTTGCCAGATATTTTTCCAGTCCTCAAATAGTCTTCCTTTCCTTTATTCCCCTTTTTTTCTTCCAGGATTGCAGTTTGGGGAAAGATGCAACCTTATCTCAGGTCTTGCTGCTGGTCCAAGATGTGTTTTTGAAACTGCCACAATGAAAAAAATCATTAATTAACAAAAACACATCTCTACTTTTTGCAGATAATTTCTGTTTTGGAGTCTCATCTCAAAGTGCAAATACTGCTAATTTCTCTGATGCAGAAAAAAGAAAGGGGTTTTTTTAGTCTAAAAAAACTGCATAGAAACTGTGTCTAAATCTCTGAAAAAGTATGGGATTCTAATCAGATGTAAAGTAGATCATCAAAATTGTACTTGCAATTTTTTTTTCAAATTGAGTCCTTTTTTTTCATTCAGCCAACAATGATTAAGATTTTATTTCTTCCATATAGTACATATCCCCACTGATGTTTCTAAAATAATCAGTTGTATTATTGTCCGTGGAACCCATCTTTCCCTTTGTTTCCAAACATGAATCTCAGCTTATCTGCTTATAGAATTCCTTAATCTATTTTCCATAAGAAACCATCTCCTTTTTGCTTTGTGTAGCAATTATACAGATGCAGGAGTCACCATGTACTCAGCCCTTTTTACATTTCTTGTGGACTTAGGAAATTCTCATGTGAAGAGGAGGGCTGCCCCTGGGCAGAAGCAAGAACAGATAGGAGAAGGTCATGCCCTTAATTCTGCCTTTAGTACCTGCAGCTACAGGATTTTGGAACAACAATTTAAATGGTCAAACTCCCTCTACCCTGTAGCTTACTGTCTGTAGTTATGATTGATTTTATCACAGGAGAAAAAAACAAATGGAAATTCCTTACAAATTATTTACTACTGTTTAGATTAAAGGCAGACCTTAAAGATTTACAGTTTATGCCTCAAACACTACAGGTCTTTTGGCACACTGTAGTTCTGATAATTGGTATGTTTCTCTTTTGAATTTTCATTAAATATTCTTCCAGAACCTGGGGGGAGGAGGGTGCAAGATGTCACAAAAGAGGTGTCTTGTTGTCATCCATCAGAGACATCTGGCACAGTCATTCTGCCGAGAATTGCCTTGAATGCATTGCAGTGCCCTGGATGGATGTGGCTGAATCAGAACTCAGGAGGAAGCTGATGAGCAGAAAACAAGCTAACAAGCTGCAGAAGCATATATTGCTGGGTCAGCCAGCAGGGGAAAAAAAATAGATACAAAAATAGTGATGGGATGCTTTCAGAGAAGACTCAGGAAACACTTCTTTGGAGTGGGCGAATTAACCTGTCTGTGATAAGAATTTGGTCTTTTAATATCCTTTGAGGGGAGTGTATATTAGAGTAGCTAGGTTGACCTGCCACTGCAGCTTAGAACAGTACAGTGTTTAAGAAGGAAAGTCTTTTCTTTTTGTGTACTTTTAGTTATAGGTACAGCATTCAGGATAAAATCTGGCATTCAGTGTGGAGCACCGTGAAACAAATGCATCGTATGAGCTCTGAGAGTTATTTTTTTTCTCTCATGTAGCATTTACCGTATGTTTGGCTTGTTGGCAATTTAATCAGTCTGAATAATCTTGTTTTGTGACAAACCTCCTAAATCACAAAGGAATGATGCAGTTTGTATGGGTGGAATATGCTCCACAGGGATATTTCAAGTTGAAGAATAAAAATGAGAATTAGACAATACAGAATTCATTGAAAGCCAGTTTTCCAGCTGCTCTAATTTCCCACAATTTAATTTGTGTGCCGTCAAAAGCAACTTGGAGGTTTCCAGCAAGATGATAGAACTATGGGCTAGACTAAACAGAGAGTCTGAAATGTGCTTAATTCATTGCGGTCCCATGCTGTAAAAACATCTCCTAGGGCCAAATGCAGACAGCATAATATCCTAGTGAATTGGACCATTAAATAAAACTGTGAAGTCATAAAGCTGTAGCATTAGCCTGAAATTAAAGCATTGTCACCTTTGAATTATGGAAATAATTTAACAAGCATTTAGGAAATCTGCTTTTCAGGGCTGCATTAAACTATTCCACATTATACAATAGAAGATGTGGCTGCAGTCTCCTACTTGGTTTTGAATGACTTCCAGCTTATGTTTAGTTTGAAATTTTAGCAAGCTGAGAAAGTAATAAAGAGTAGAATGGAGTAATAGAAGATAAAAATTAACAGTAACCTCTGCCTGGACAACAGCTTTTTAATTCCCATTGCAGTACCGTTGAGTACAAGGAGAGCTCATTAAATGGAGTAAACAGGAAAAAAATGTGTAGTATGGACAGATGTAAAAACATAATGATAACTGCTTAGTATAAATACATGAGAAGAGAGCTTTTTCTGTGTAGTTTAACAGTTTCCAGGTATGGAAACGACTAGAAGGAGGTAGTGGTGCTCGGCTTGGTTTGCACCTGTGATTGCAGTATCATTGCATAAAAATATAATGTAAACACAGTAGAGCAAAGACTAAATAAAAATCCTTGCATTATGAAACAGGAACAAGTTTTTGAAGCCCCATTTTTGAAAGCTGTGGGTGTTACTGGTGTAGAGGTGTCCCTCTAAAAGCAAATGCCTAACCCAGAGCTCAGGTGCAGACAGCTGTTCACTGTTTGCTGGAGTGATCTGTGGGCACCTTCCGATGGCTGCTCCCTGTCTCACACAGGTCCTGAACCTGCCTGAAGTGCCAGATCACAGATCATTGTCAGGAGGCTTCAGAGGACCTGCCAGTCAAGTAGGGAGGGTAGGATGCCTTGACCTCATACTGAGGCAGGCAGTGATATTTTGGGAGCAGCTCTAGCTAAACTTGTGCAAGTGAATTTGAGAAAATAGAATTATCTTTTTCTGATTATTGCCAAGTTTGAGGTGGAGAAACTGGGATTTGAATAAACCTCAAGGGCTGATCTGAAAGGTGATGGTCTTCAGAAGAAATGTTGAGATTATTTTTTAGTGGTTTTCTGATCTATGGAAGCAGATGCAATGATCTTGCTATTGTCTTGGAGTGGTTCAAGAATTTACTGCCCTCTAGCTCTTAGTAACTTCTCTCTCAACCAGTGGAGATGCAGGAGGGAGAACTGTTGGCTCTTCTACTCTGTCCAAAGCAATCTAAAGTTTAAATAATTTTCAGTCTCACTTGCTGCATTTAAACAAAACTGTGTCCTTTTGAAAGAAGGAAGTTTGTTTTTTGAGGTTTTTTTACTGTGATGTGAATATAATCCTTTATTCTTGTAGCAGATTGTGTTTGACTTTGCATTTCTTTGCCCCTCTACACCTCACGTGCTGCTTTCTAAAATGGAAGTACTTACTCTTTCCATGGGAAGTGGGAAGAAGTGTAACAGAGATAGTGGAATAGATTTCCTTTTCGTTTTCTTCCTCTCACCTTGTTGCCACCAGCTCTGTGTTGTGTTGAGCTGCCCTTCTGTTCTGAGGTTTGCTTGCTGGTGGCTGTGACTTCCCTGTTACTAGATCAATGAGAAAAACACAGATCTCTTTTGAGAAGCTGAACTGATGGGCACCTTTACTTCAAAGGTGAAGCACAGAGGGAAACTTTGAAGTGACCACTGTAGCATAGATCTGATCTGTAGAAGTATTAAGCCTAAAAAACTGGGCATGTGTAGATTAGGAAATCTCTGAAATGTAACTTCAAAATTCTTCTCTTCTGTGTAACTTTTTTAATTCCATTCTGATGTACTTGCTAAATTGCAATTACTTTGAATACAGAAAGAAACTTGATTTGTTTTTCCTTTCCCTTTGTAAACTAGAGGATGGAAAATAGGTCAACTTATTTCTAAATGGTCCTGTGGAGAAAAGCAGGGCTAGAATGTCAAAGTTCAGATCTCGGGACAGCTGTGTGCAGCTGCAATGATAACAAGACTGCTGAAAATTAATGAACAATCATAGAGGAAGATAAGAGGAAGACCTGTCACATTGCCTGTCCAGCACTCCTGTTAATGAGTGCTGGCTGCTTACAGTATATTTGCTGATACCTTGTCCAACCTCATTTCAAACATGTCAATTAATTATATTTCCAACACCTTTTTTGGGAAGACAGTTTTGTGCTATGCTATTTTTAATCAGCTTTTTCTAGTATTACTTCTTTGCTTCTAAATTGCTAGCTCTTGATGATTTTAACTTCTCAGGTACCCACATGGCACCTTTCTTGATATACAGCCTGGAAAGTACAGCAGTGTTAACCACTGTACAACTACAGCATTAGGCTGCTCTACTTCCTGAGCAGCACTGTAGCCACTATTTTGAGCATTGATTTTATTGCATTTTCTTAAAATTATGTTCAGAACTCTCAGTGGGGAGGTGTTTTTCACAGCCCACCTGGAATTTCAGCAACCAGTATATTCCATCATCTCCTGTTTTTTTGTCTCACATTATCAGCAACTCGGTGTTTGTCTTTTTAATAGTTATTTCAGTTAAGGCAGAAGTTAAACTTCTGTCAGCTTTTGTGAGAGGAAAGTTAACTCACCCTCAGCTGCTTTTGAAAAATCCACTCTGTTCTTGTCAATATTGCCTTGAGAGAGCAAAAGAAAACAGAGGGACTGGCTGATAAGGAGTGCTGCTTTAAGATGTACACGATGTCTGTTATGAAGCCATTGAAGTATATTGTGTTTGAAGCAATATATGTGCAGGACTGTGCAGGGTATTGTGCTACAGTGTTCACTGTGATTACAACCACTGGGACAAGTATTACAAGCCATATATTTGCAGTATTTCTTATCATTTTAATCTGACTTTCCTGTATCACACATTGCAGCAATGTTTCTTTGAGCTCCAACTCCAAGGATCCACAAGCAGCTCCCTGAAGTCAGTAAGAACTACAGAATTGCAGACCTATGAGCAAATTTTTTTGTCTCTCATCACAGAAATGATGAGAGGGTTGTGAGTGAGTGTGTGGTTTGCTGTGTGTAAGCTGTCTTTAGAGTTAATGCAAGTTAATTTCTCTGTCACTTACAGCCAGGTCTTGGAACAGACCTCTTTAGATAGGCCCAGGTGGTTGTTGTTACTTGCCTGTCATTTGAATGCCTCCCTAATGACAATCCATCAAATCATCCATGTCTTTGCACAGACAGTCCATTTAGATTTTTGTACACCTATTAACACTCTGTTTAAGTAATCTGGAGCATATATGTAGCTCCATGAAAAATACTTTGACTGCCATGCATTGTAGTGACCACAGAGCTATTGGGCTCATCATGCCAGTGTATTGGGGAGTTACTGGGAAGCTCAGGCTCTGCAAAAACTCAGGCCAGGCAATGTGGTAAAACCATCTGAATCCTTAAATGCACAGTTTTTAAGATCAGCTTAGAAAAGATATGATTCATTGTTATCTAGAGTTTCCCTGATGAAGCATAAATAACAAAATAGAAATCTATTGCCTAGATCTTACTTCTTCCTCTGTAAATGTCTGCGTGTTTCTGCAAGTGAGATTGAAATCTCCTTCTCATCAAATGATTGAAAATTGCTGCCTTAAATTTTTGCCCTGTCAGTATCTTGTATTCTCTCTAGGCAAGCAGGGTCTTTGATAAAGAGGAAATATGCTGGTTGTGACTTTTACTAATAGTGTTGGGCATGTGCAGGGCTCAGTCCTATGAATCCTCTTTGAAGATTTTTTCTGTAACTCTGTGTCAGCTCAGCAAATTGACTGTTCAGGTTGTCCTTTCTACCTTACCCATTGCTATACCAGAACCAGCTGGGAAAAAGCCTCCCTGGAAACAAATTCCTTCTAAATGTGGTGTTCTCATTATGCCAACCCCAATGCTGATCATGAGCTGGGTTGTAGGGTGAAGATTGTGCTTAAGCCTAGATTCTCCTTTCTGTCAACTACACAATGCCTTGCTCTGCCAGTAAATGCAATGAAGGCAAGGAGAATGGGCTCCCCAGCATGGGAAAGCATCAATATTTAGAGTTAACTACAGATGCCAAGTCATATGGCGTTCTGTACCATCATCCAAGTAGGGCATCTCTCAACTTATATGCAAAAAAATCTGAGAATTGAGTGAAATGAGTGATCTGACTTCCAGCTGGTGGTAAGAACATGCTCTCAGTTTAACTTTCTGGCAAGAGATTGTGCTTTCTGCTCATGGTGAGTTTGTGCAAGCTCATCAGCTGTAGTTCTCTGCTTCCATTTGTTGTTACAACAGCATGGGCTGTGCTCTGAGGCAAAAGGTGGATGTTACCCCTATGAGCCATATTAATATGTGTTTTCTCTCAGGGACAAAGCCAGTTGAAAGGTATCTAATTTTATACTGATATCTGGTAATAGAAGAAGCTGAAGGTCTCCTGTGCTTCCCAGGAAGTTTGTAGTTTCTGTCTTGCTCAGCAGGCAGTGTAGTGTTTGCTTGAGCTGGCTCAAGGAGAAATATCTTTGTGGGCCCCGCTGATCTTTAATGAATACAAACCTGTTGGTGTTCATCACAAAGTGCCCATTTTGGAGCCCGGGGCCCTGCTGATGGTCTGTCCACTGCAGTAAAACATTACATTTCAGTTGGTTTTTTGTTCCCTGCTTGTTGGAAGTGTTTTGCTGCTAACCTCCTGTTCCATCGTTTTTCATTTAACAGAAGATAAGATCTGGACTGAAGTGCAGCACAACAGCACAGGGCTGACCAGAGTGCAAGGAGCTGGTCCAGAGAAGCCCTACACCATGTCCTTCAACTACAGCAGCAGTGCAGAGCAGCTGGAGGCTGTGATCAGCAGTGCTGAGTACTGCGAGCAGGAGGCAGCCTACCACTGCAAGAAGTCACGGCTCCTCAACACCCCCAGTAAGTGCCACCATCCCAAATCTTTCCTTCCTAATTCCTATTGGTTGTAGAGCAGGTAGAGGCCATGCTGCAGTTAAGGAGGAAAAAAAAAACTCAAACCAATAAAACCCTCCAAATTAATAGTAGCCATATGGAATAGAATGAAAAGCATTTTATCATTTTGGATTCTACTGTGCCATGTCTGTACTCTGGTGCAAGAGGGTCTGAACTCCACAGGAGAGTTTTCACTCTGAGTCTGCCCAGACTCTGAAAACTTTTACAATTGGAAGTGCTACCTAGAAACCACGAAAAGTGTATTTAGCTGATGGCAAATAGATGTGTTTATTCTTTTACAGGTTTTACCTGTATATTAAAGATAAAAAGCATCCAGATTGCTGCAGAATCATAATGTTATGTAGGGCAAGGATGTAACCTCTTCTGAGTCTCACAGCCCTGAATATGATGTTCAAAGTGCTTGGTAGTACAGCTCCTGGGGCAAAACTAACATTCCCCTTGCAATAGAGGGAATACATTTTTTCCCTGGTCTTAATGTAACAGAAAAAAGGAAGCAGAGGGTCTCATCAGTGTGTGTTTCTCTGCAGCACCAAATTTCTAATGGCTACTCAGGATGTCTGGATTCCAGTCAACTCTGTCTTGATGTCAGGATTTTATGTTTGTTCATTTGGAGATGTGAATGACATTAAGGGCAGACTTCTGAATGACTTTAAAGTCTCCTCTGTTACTTGTAATGTCTGTATTGTCCTGGTGATTATTTGATTACTAGCAACTCTTAAATTTGCTTGTTATTTAGAAGAAAGACCATGGAAACCTGAAGGGGAGTTTGCAGTAGGAGTTCCTATTGTCTTAAAACCATATTGCCTAATGAGATGTATCAAAACCCTCCTGGTTCCAGTTATTCTAATGCTGAATTTTTATGGATCCAGTTATGCCTTACAGTTAGTTTATTTTTAAAAGCTGTGAATTATGTCTTTTATTATCATCAGATTTACCAGCCAAGAATTGCTTGTATAGTTAATCTTATTTTAAAGAATGAAATGTTAATATCAGCACTCAGGGTAGAGCACAAAAGGAAAACAAATTGTGGGCATAACTGCTCAAAAAGAAGTGGAATTGATGTCTTACAAGCACTTTCAGTGTTGCTGGCTTCTGTATCCCACAACACACGGCTTAAAGATAAAACCCCACAGAGGTTATTTCCAAAATGTTGTTTCAAGAATGAATGCCACAATATTAGAGCAGGTCTGCATGTGTTTATTTTTGCACATATCTGTGAGGCACTTGGTCATGTGTCTGCAGGAATGTACACTATGAGTAGGTTTTGAGATGCCTCTTGTATGTGGGACCTCTCTAAAGCTGGGGGCACTTCCTGAGAACTAAAACTTTTTTTGGGGGAAAAAAAAAAAAAGATAATCTTGTGTAAATTGACAGTGTGTAAACTGTGCATTTCTGTGCATTTTCAGGGCTGAAGCTGTCAAACAACAGGCTGACTGGCTAAAAGGGCTCCTGACAGGCAGCTCATCCTCTGCTTGTCCAGGAGCAAAACTGTGGCTGATTCCTCAGGGAAGGGATGTGGGGCTGGTGTCCAGCAGTCTGGCTTGTGCTCTCGCAGCTGGTGCAGTGCCACTGTGGTCCTGACAGCTGACCACACAAGAATTGCACAGCTCATTTAGTCTTTACTGTAGGACTAGATGAGAATTTAAAAAAAAAAAAAAAAAAAAAATGCAGTCCAGTGCTGTGCATGTGGTAGATGGCCATCATTTTTCCCCTTTTTTTTCTTCCTTTAGTATGCTATTTAATTGCACTTTCAAATTTTCTGGTTTTTCATCCTGCGCTTTCTCAGTAGTCTAAGGATATGGCAAGATGTGAAACATGCTCAAAAATAACATTTCAGTTCTTGAAATGACAAGATAAGGGTAATTTGTTCTTAACTGAATATTTGTAGAAAAGCATTATTTTCCCCAAGCTCTATTAGTTGATATTAATTTTGTAGTGAAATGCTGTTGTATTACAGAGGAACTTAGAGAACAAGTAGTGCTGAACACTAAAGGTGTCCTGAAGAGTTCTAGGACTTAAGGAATTTCCACTCCTAAACTTGAAGATGAGCTACAAGTGTGAGTGACCTCAGAGTATTTTGCTGGACCTGCTGCAGAAGGTTCTCACCTGTGTTGTTTTTGCCAGATTTGGGGCCAGAGCAACAGAACAAAGATCAAAACTGTTGGGTTTTGTTTCTTTGTTTGACCTAGACTTCTGGATGCCTGAAGCCCTGTGTTTCTTCTGTGTTGTCAGGGTATCCTAATGTGTAATTGCTGTTAATGTGCAACACTTCAGATCTGACTGCAGAATTCAATATGCAATGCCTGTGCATTAATGACGATACTGCATCTGTAGGCCAGCAGGAAATGTTACCTGACCTAACCCAATTTGCTGAATGTCTCCACGCAGTATTGCCTCTGGACTGAGCCCAGTGGTGAATGCCTGATGGAAGTGCATCTCCCAGAGGTACATCTAATCTTGACATAAGTATTAAAATTTCTGTTCCTCCAAGAAATCAAATCCATTGCTGAGCTTACTCTCATTCTGGGCTTTGCTATTTTTTTCTTTTCTTTTTTTTTTTTTTTCCCACACAAGGACATGGAATTTTTTTTTCCGCACAAGGACATGGAACACATAATTAGGATATAACAGCACACCAAATCCTTGTCTTCAGGACCTAAATACTGTCATGTTTCACAGAGAAGCAATAAAAACTTTTCCCTTTCCTTTTGCTTCATAGTGCAAAGAAGTATGTTGTTACATAGCAATTTTGGCTTTCACAGCTGTGACATGAGGCAAATGGGACAAGCAAGGGATTCTGGGCTGCCTCAGAGAGAAGCCCAGGGAGGCTCCTGGCTTGCTTAAAATTGTTCCAGTTTATATCAAGGAATTTCTCTTTCTTCTTTTGCTGAGCCCTCCTGCCCTAAAGACACAGGCACTTCCTCAGCGGGTGTGACTGAGCGTGGTATCCCCCTTGAGTTTCTTGGATTTACATCTGCAATGTGTCAGACATGCAATCTGGCAGTTGGCAGAGGAGTTTACTCATCTCCACCTCCTGCTGTCTGGAACAGCCTTATTGGTTCTCCCTGTCATACTACAGTTTAGCTGCAAGAGTGTCTCTGAAAGCAAAAATTAAATTTCCCTAAACTGTAGTTTTGTACATCTCTGCCATCAGACAGATTTGAGGAGATTTGTGAACGCTGCAATAGATGTCTGTTCATCAAGGCATAGCTGGCTTTCTTAAGAAGGTGGCAAAGGAGACTTGTATGACCAGAAATCACAAATCTCCTGTGATGTTCCCTGGCATGTTGGAGAAACACTAACTTATCTGATAGTGGGAGGAGACTTGTATGACCAGAAATCACAAATCTCCTGTGACCTTCCCTGGCATGTGGAGAAACACGAACTTATCTGATAGTGGGCATTAACTAGAAAAGTAATCCACACTGTTAGAGAAAGATTGCAGACTTACCCTTACAAGGAGAGGCCACGTCAAGCAAGCAGGAGAGGAGCCAGGAAGGTTGAGCTTTTCTTGAAATGTGCTCTCTGTATTCTGAGAATATGAAAAGAAATGTAGTCCCCCCAGGGCTTTGATTTCCTCTTCGGAGCTTTTCTTGAAATGTGCTCTCTGTATTCTGAGAATATGAAAAGAAATGTAGTCCCCTCAGGGCTTTGATTTCCTCTGGAACATCTCTGGCAGTACCTAAGGAAAAAGCATATGTACAAGGAGAGCCACGTGTGTGCAGATGCATGCTTAATTAAGCTATTAACATACAAGATGTTTGATGGTATGAAAATATTAACTGAACAGCCTCCCAGCTCTTGACTGAATTTGCTCAGTTTTCTAGAAGCAGTGGGTGGAATCAAATGCTTGTCACTTGGGAAGCTTCCTCACATCCACCTTATCAAGGACTTAGCACAGTGATGGCTCTATCAGTGGCAGCATAGCTTGCTTTACAATACTTGGCTGACAGTCTGTCAAGTTCATAGCACATTTGTGTAGGCAGGGACTGAGAAAAGATCAGTCCAAAAGCAAAATCAAAGAAATAGGAATGTCTGTAGGTGGTGGGGTTTTCCTGACTTCTTCCTTATTTTTCTCTTTCCAGTAGAATCCCTACACCATGTCACCTTAAGCTTAGATTTCAAACATTGATCCTAAACTACATCAATCCTAAACTACACACCTCTTCCCTGAACTTATGGTCTGTCAAGTCTCACTATTATATGGCTTGCACCCAGGTTTCCACCTCCTCTGCTCCTCTTTGGTTCCCAGTTAGTCCCATATCTCAGTGCCAAGCTGCACCAGGTGTGTTCCACAGTCTGACCCCTTATGCCAGGCAGCTGGTTGCCCTCACTGGTGAATCCCTGCATTTGCATTTTGTAACTCTCTAGTAGAGGGAAAGATGTAGTTCTGCCTCACAGCAGGGAATGCGTCATAATTTCTTAGCTTAGACTTAATTCTGTTGCTGAGACAGGTCAACTTTTCTTTTTCTTTATCTATGCCCTGTATGTTGCCAGAGCTTTGTCTGTGCAGGCTCCCTCCTTAGCTGCAGGTGAGGCCACTGATGCGAGAGCAAAAGGTGCTCAGAAATGTCTGCAGGGCCCTGCCTTCAGTAGTGGCTGCTGGAAAGATGCAGCTTAAGGTGAGCACACAAGTTGATGTCTTTAGCTCGTCCCTCAATATGTCCCCATCACCCACAGCTGCTCAGATAAGGGCATTAGTGTTTATGCTGTTGCCAATCCCTTTTAGTATCCACTATGAATCTGTTGTTCATAAACTTGTCTAATCACTTTTTGAACTTCATTAGGCTGCCTGCCCTGCAGCCTCCTAGGAAAGCAAGTTCCAGGAGTTCCCCACTTGCTGTTCTACAGAACTACATTTTTTAATGTGTTTTTAACTACTGTGTTTCTCAGTGCACTGAGTTCTTGTATTACAGGATGCAGTGGAACACAGTTTTGTGCCCACACAGAGCTTTTATAGTGCTTTTAGTTACTCATCTAGGACTTTCACTAACACTGGTATTTTTCACCTGGAGTGATAGATATGGTTTACACCAAGAGATAAGTTGAGATATGGTTTGCACCAAGATTTCACCACTTTAGTAAATCTTTTTGAAGAAAGGAGTCTGAAGTCTGGGTTCTGTTGGAGTATTTTACATAGATGTATCAGGAGGTGATGTAAAATGACCTGTAACAAGAAGTCATTTACCAATGGGGTTTTGCTCACTAGTATTTTATGCCTTTTAAATATAATTTCCAGTTTATCATTCCAGTCTTTTCAATTGTTAATGCATTACCAAGGGACTCTTTGTTCTTGTACAAAATAACTTTAAATTGTTATTGCATTACCAGAAGACTATTTTTCATTGCACAAAATAACATAGAACAGGGCAGTCTGCCTTCAAAAAGTGGCTTGTGTTGAAGGAGTGGTGGATAGGTGGCAGGTGTGAATTGTGTGCTGCAATTATTCTTGGGTAAATAGGATCCCTTTTTTGAGAATGATTGACTTTCCATCTGCGTTTCCATCACCATACTTTGTTTCTCCCACCAAAGTGCCAGTGACAGCTTCTCACAAGCACAATTTTGGACAACTTGTGCTATATTTGGAGACTTCAGAACAGAGTTCACCATAGTAATGCAATGCAACCCCCTTTTATTTGTAGGGAGAGATTTAGAGGCCATTTTTAAAGATGCTACATTGGTTTTTGTGTGCAGCTGATTAAAATGCAGGGGGTCTAAGCAGAATACAAAACCTGTGGCATTGCAGAGGTAACTTGGCATGGAGCCTGCACACACCTGTGGGTAGTGGAAATATCATTATCCCAGTTTCTGACCCTTTACTCCCCTTTCCCTCTACCATCCTCTGTGGCTGGCAGGGAGGTACAGTGTACTGTAGCTGCCAGCAAGGAGTGGCAGCTACTTGCTGCTATTGCTTCTCATCCAGTCTCGTTGTGTTTCTCTGAGATTGAAATGAAGCCAAGAGGCTAAGTGATGGGAAAACATGGGAATAAATCCTTGCTCAACCGTACACTAGATGGCTTCTAACACAGTGGAAGGAAAGCATCTTCCCTCCTTGAAACCCACTGCAGGAGAGGGCAGGCTTCTAATGCTGCCTGACATAATTCTGCAGGGACACAGCAGGGTAGGAGTCTCCTGGGATGGCTCCAGTGAACGCTGGAGCACCATTATCTGTACTTGCTTTAGCCACAAAGTGTCAGGTGAATTTAAAAAAACACTTCTTCTAGTGAGGACTGATAGAGTAGTGAGGAGAGAGCTTCTGTGGTTAACTCCTGTTTGCTTATATTGAATACATGCTTCATATTTCTGCTGTCCCTGGATACTTCTGTTGCTTTTTTGTTGTGTGTTTGTTTCAGTTTTTTTCCCTTCCTTGAATGACTTTATTTTTGTAAGTCTGAAAAGCCATTTTGGAATTAAAATTTTATATTATTTTATCAAATTTCATTTAATTTGAGACCTTTTACAGTTTACATAGAAAACATATTAGCACTCCAAACCGAATAGATCTACTGTCTTTTACTGACATGGAAATTATCTTTTACAGTATACAGGAAGCTTGACCAGGGGTATTAATGAAGGTACATAGGACATGTAAATGAAATGTAAATCTAGACAACAAATTTTGAGCCTGAATTCTGGAATTAATTGCATACACTATTATTGGTGGTTCTGTGAGGAAGTCAGTGCTGTGAGCTGATGCTGCAAGATGTTTACCTGACCTCTACAATCTGTTGGTTTGGGACTTTTGATCCTAAAGAACTTCTGGTTTTGTTCAATCTGTGAAACCTGTGGGATTGTGTAAGTGGTCATGGCTCAGTAATGCTGAAACGTTGAGTTCAGGGAATTCTGCAGTCCAAATAAGAGTTTGGAAATTGATAGTTTTATGAGGAACACATGTGCCAGAACCAAACACATCTTAATGGTACCTCTGGCTTGAGATCCAATTCTATAAACTATTCATACACACAGTTTGAAGAAGGGAAGAAGAACAGAATTCTTTCAAGCTATTTCAGCCAACATTGCCTTAATCATGAGCAGTAATGATCTCCTTTTTCTTTTTTTTTTTTTCCTTTAATTTGCAGGACTTAGCATTTTGTTAACAAGAAATAAATAATGGTGATTAGAAACAAACAGCTAATCCATGGTTTGTTATATTAGTGGATCATTAGCTATGACAGCAACCTGTCCTCCATTCCAGGAAGAAAGCAGGACTGCTGCCTGAGCAGAAAAGTGTGCCTTCTCCCTCATTAGAGCCACAGCAGGGAGTGTGTTCTCATCACACTTCCATTTGTCTGCTTCTTTCAGCTGCCCTACTTTAAACACCTTGGGCTCCATTAGACTCAGATTGTCTTACTGACATTAAACTAATTTGTCTGTCAAATATGGGCCAGTTCAGAGAGTGATGTTTTCTGATTTTGCAAAGCAGAAGATGTAAATTGCAGCAGTGGAAGAGTTCTCATCTAATCTCTTCCACCAAAATGCCGCATGAGTAGCAATAGTAAATGGCAATAGTAATTTTCATTGGTACTTACGTTATTTTTGAGGCTAAAAAAGCATTTCTGGCTGTAATTTCTAAGTTTTATGCATGTTTTGGGTTCATGTGACTCCTGTTTTAGATCTGGGGAAGAAAGTAGGTAGTAAGGCAATTGCAGAAAATCAGATAGGATAAAACCCCTGTGCCTAGATTTTGTTGGAATTGGTTTGACCTGTCCAAGAAAACAGAGGTATTAGGAGGCTATACACAAAAAGATCAATAGTATAACTTAATCATATAGGTAATTAGGAGAAAAGAAAATGCAACTCTATGTTAAAAAAAAAAAGAAAATTTTTTACTCTGAATAATAAGGCTATTGCTCAGATTCACTGCTTTTAAATCTGAAGTCCAGGAATTTTATCCCCATTGCAGTTGGAAGGTAGCCTGTGGAAAATTCGTATTGATGTTTGAAAGTGTGAACGCAGAGATAGGAGAAAAGAGTCTATGTGAGTCAGCTGAAGGTGGCATTTTGACATTACTTGGTGTTCAAAAAACAAGGGAACAAAAATCTTCCCTCAGCAAAGCAGTAAACCAAATACTGTTACATGAGCTATCTGGTGTTAAAAGGGACATAAAAGTAGCTCTTCTAAGTGTCTCTTACTTCCTTTTATAAAAAGAACTCCCCAAAATGTAGAGGATAAACAAGCATACTTTGAGAAAATTTGCAAAGCATACTTTTGAGAAAATTTCCCAAAGCATGCTTTGGGGAAAAAAAGTTGTGTAGTTCTCTGACTCACAAGAAGCACCTAAAAACAATTTAGAATTGTTTGAATCCTCCCAACCTGGACTGATCTGGAGAAGAGCAGGTCTGACTGAGACTTGACGAGTAGCTGGAAAGATGTGATGACCTGAAAGAAAATAACCCCTTTAAAACCTTCTTTAGAGAAGCTTTTTCGTTATCTGCTTGGCCCAAAATATTGAGAACAAAAATGAAAAAGCTTTTGAGCCTGAATCTTTTCCAAGTCCTTTTGACAAGAGAAAGACTCAGACTGGTTTAGCCAAGGCATGTATTCCCTCTTGATCTGTGTAGGACTCAAAACAACATCAAGAGTCTTCTTCCTTTACTCTCAAGAGCAGAATTCAGAAGCCCCAGAAGAAAAGTGTTTTGGTTTTCTTTTTGTTTTTTTTAACATTAGCATTTAGAAAGGTTAACCAATTAATCTAAGCAGTTCTCCTCTAAAGGTAGCTTTCTTGTTTAGCAGAGAAGAAAATTGAGGCATCAGGCTGCAACTGACACCAATTTTGGCTGAAACTGGAATGGGCCATTAGATTGATTTAAATGTACCCTTCTAAAACCAATGGCCAAGTTCTTGCAGCCTCAAAAAAGAGCCAAACAAGTGTTTGCTCTCAGCTGAACACCTCTGATGTCTCACTCCAAGTGCGAGCTTTCTGTAGGTGACTCTTGTGCCTTGCCCTTGTGCTGCTAGTGGAAGAACATGTCATTCCTTAGAGACACATTTGCTTTTGTGTCACCACAGTTAGTGATTTAGCAGGAAGATGTGATCCTGTGAATTTATATGGACCTACCAAACTGCAAAGAAGGTAATGGTATATTCAGGTGGGGTTTCATGGGATTTTTGTTGTATTCAGCCATTAAGGGTAGAAAGCTGTGATTTTGCACTGTAACTGGTGAAGTAATAAATGTTGCTATTTCCCCTTTGGTTTTGTGGTTTAGTGTTGAGTTTCTGTATGGATTTTTTTATATACACAAAGGAATGAAAATGCGTTGCAACCTTCATTTAGGCTAAGTACTAGGAGGATCTTTCCCAGCAGTAATGCCTGTTTTCTGCTTAGGCAGTACATGGAACCTGTAGGAATGCATTTCTCAATCAAATGTTCTTGAAATTGGCCAGTGGGTTGCTGAGTTACTCAAGCAATAGACACAGGTGTGCACAAAAATTCATGAAGAATGTTTCAATATGTCTCATTTCTCTAGAAAATCAGGTTATTATTTATATCTAAAATCTGCTAGAATCAATAGAGACCCATTCCATGGGTCCTAGTGCTAAAAGGAAATCTTAATTTGGGCTAAAATGAGATGCAGATGTCAGTATTTTCTCACCATGCCAGATACACCAATGTCTGCCTCTTTCCATGATAGGAACAAAAGCTCAAACCAAATGTTCTTCCTAAACTCAATTGAACTTCCTCACTACCCACTGTTCTTTCATAGATCTTTTGACCATTGCTGTTGTGCTAGATTCAATCCCTGTCTTTGTGTACTGACTTTTTGTTTACTTGGGATGGTTAGTTCCATGTCTCCCTTTCTTAAATCTTCTATTTCCCCAAAAAGTTTAAAGTGACATGTCTAATTTATAACGTAGTGATTTCAGTGTATTAACATTGATAGCACATAAAAAGTGATCCCAGTATAGACTGAAATCAGTTTTGTTCAGGCTGTCTCATTCAATGTGATCAAAATGTTCACAGTAACAATGAGGAAGGAAAAGATAAGAGTTCCTGGCTGTTCTTTTTCTCAGTTCTGTGTTAGTGAACCTAGTTCAGGTCTGACAGGTTTGTTTTACTGACAACTCCAAGCCTATGATGCTTTAAAAAATGACCAGAGATCTGAAAAATGGTTCTGAGGAAAGAATAATATCGATCTCATGATATGTTTGCTTTAAACACTAACTTTTCCTTCATCTGATGATTCAAATGGTCAGTAGAGTCCATAAAGTTATATATTCATACAGATAGAGTTCTCTCTTTTTGGGAAAGTATGTGTTTTTATATTTATGTAGATATGTGTAAATCTTCTATTCCTCCTTTTAGGAGGAAAAAGAAGAGCAGAATTTGCATGTAATTAATTTTTTAGGCCGCATGGATGTTGTCAGGCCTGGTACAAGACAAAGTAGTGCTGGTTACTCTTTTTTCCTTTGCGGTAAAGGCTTTCTCTACATTAGTACTTGTTTGCCTGCCGTTTGTCACTGTGATTTCAAAGTCTCAGATTTTATCTACATGAAACCACATGAAATTTAAACACATACTAACACTTTGGGGTGTGGCAGAAGTTTAGGGGCTGTTTCTCAGAGATAAATCTGTATGACTGAATGGTAAGGTAAACAGCAGAGGATGGGATTTTAGGACAAGTTATCTTCTAAAGTCAGCTCTACTTTGGCTTTTTTTCTGGCAATGCAAAGTCAATTTGATCCATTTGTTTTGCAGCTCTAATATCTGCTGTTGGACTGGGAAAGGTTCTCGTGCAATGAGCATTTTTTTATATCCTGCTTTTGGGTCCTGTTTCCCAGAGCCTCCATGTTCAATGCAGTGGCAGCTTTCTAGGTCACTTCCTTCCCAGTGCACACTTTTGTTCTGGATTCACAAAGAGATTGTGTCGCATTTTGTTTACTACCTCTGTGAGACATTCTAGGGCCGCTAGTCAATCTGCAGGACATTAGAAGTACCTACTTAATAGAGGCAGAATTTTACTGAGTGAATAATTACATCCTGTTAGTGCTGAAGTAATCACCTTACATGCAAGCAATGCCTCCAGAGGGAGGTATGTCCTTTCCAAAATGCCACCCTGGACAGTTCATTTTATGTCCATACAAAGCTCCAGAATCTGCCTGACCATATTGCACTACAGGTTGTCATGTTTTCAGAGGATGAAATTTATGTTCCATGAAATATGCCATTGCCAAAATTAATAGGTAAATGAACAAAGTGAAACAGACCATTAGAACAATTGTAATATCACAGTTGCTGGGTTGTGGCACAAAAGCAGAAACTAATGGGTAAACATAACCATATTATAGCGACAGGAGCCATCAATGTGCACAACTGTGGTTACACAATGGAAGGCACTCGACCGAAGTGAAATATGATCTAGCAGTCAGGTCAGTTGCAGGTAATCTTGCTTGGAACAACTTCCCTTGGCTGGTTTGTTTTAGCTGATGGAAAATTATGAATATCACCTATTTCACTGCTGTTCTACTGGAATTTCAGTTTCACTTTGATAATTTTCATAATTCTTTTTTTTTTTCATATCATTCTGGACAATGATACTGAGATTTTTGTCTTTGCAGAAATTTTCCAAGGCATGAACAGATTGTTCCTGAATGTTCATGCAAATATGAGTTCAGCCAATGACCTTCAGAGTAAATGTTCACTCTAACCATGAAATCTTTGATGCCCTTGCTTTTATTTCTGCTCTAAAGCAATGCTTCATAATTTTAAGTGAACACTCAAACAATATCTAATCAGGATAAACAATTCAGAGACTGAACTGTGTTTATATAATGTGATTTAAAAGCTTTGAATAGCTAACAGAATCATAACATTCTATTAATGGGCAGCTTGAGAGAAGCTACAGTAACAAATGATTCAACTGAAAAATTACAAAGCTCAAAGATATGCAGGATCAGATCCATTGGATTCAGTATATTTGTACTGATTTAGGCAAGTAAGATGGTGGATTAACTCCTTAATTTTTACATCTTTAATTAAATTCCACTTTAGTATAAAACAAACTAAAAACCACAGAAACATTTTAAAAAATCAAATATTTAGAGGAGCTAACAAGTTCATCCATAGCTTGTTAGTACAGTATTTACAATCAGCACCTAAACACTTCAGCACTGATAGTTTGAAAAAGCTAGCACTCTCCGTTTTTAGAGAGGTTTACCCTGCAATACTGAAGTAGAGAGGGGTGGAGAGGTATCTTTATGCCAGGTTACTGGAGTGGTGCAATATAAATTAGAATACCTCTGAATAGAATATCTCTGGCCATTTGCTGGAGCCTGAAGTGGGATTGATGCAGGAGCTCCTTCAGATCGCTGTGCCACTCAAGAGTTTACTCATGCAGGAGGACTTTGTCAGTGACTGACTAAAACAGATTCAGAGCTGCTTTATTCTGCTAAAGTGGCTCAGAGTAGTTGGAGCACAGGAGAGAGCTGGGTGCTCAACTGTTTAGCTTTCTCTCTCAGAGATTTCACTCCATACATATGCAAAAAAATTTGGTCTTCACAGAGCAAGATCTTTCAAGGGAATATGTAGCAGGGAACTGGGTCCTAATAATAGTCTGGTACAGAGAAGGTTGCAATGGTTCAGAGCCAGCCTGAGCTACAGCCAGCATTGCTAATTGCTTCCTCCCATGGCAGACCAACAGGGGTTTCTCTACACAGCAAAATAAAACTATGCAAGTGTTAGATATGTGTCATACATGTGATTTAGCATATGTTTCATCAGCATATAAGTGTTTGCACTGAACAATGTGTGACTTACATAACCTCTGCCACCTGGTGCAATACTTGTATTTGTGTTTTGACCTTACACTAGTTCTTACTGAATGGATACCCTTTGCTGCTTTCACCCATGGAAAACACAAAGCCAGCTGAGATTTAAAATGCACAAGTAAATCTTGAAATTAGAGTCCTCAAAGTCCTTCTTCCAGTTATCAAGAGAATGCTGTCTTACTGTTACACCATGCTACTTAAATGTGAGATATTGCTATGATGAGTGTAACCTATGACAAAAAAAGTGAAAACTTGAATACGCTAAATGCAGAATTAGGTGACTAGTTGAGTGATAATATATTGCCTAACCTAATGAAAAGACATTACCTTTGAATAATGGACCACATCGTAGATTAAATTATCCCAAGGCAAGGTAGTAGGTGCTTCATGCAGACAAGGTCAATTACCTTATCCGGAAGAGCCTGTTTGAAGTGTATTATGAATAATTCACAGACATAGAAATTAGCTTTGAAAAAGTGTCCCAGCTATAATGTGGTGAAAGCATTCAATTTCTTTTTTAATGTATTTAAGATAACACCCAAAGGACAATTATGGCTGCTTAAGTGCAAGACTACTTAAATGACAAGGAATGACAATTGTGTGGTCAAATTCACATTAATGCATTATGCAAAGGGAGGCATCTCCACCATGGTGTGATTCTGTCAGGATACAAGTAACAGATTTCAAACCTCATACTGTATTTTTAAATGCTGAATGAAATTTGATCAAAGACTGATTAATTTATTAACCTTTCTCAATGGAGAAGACATAGTTGTTGATGTATTAGCTTTGCTTACTCTTGCTGTTCAGGCCTTTTAGTTCTTTGACTTTCTGATATGGAAACGAAGGTTCAGAGCGATTAAATCACTTGTGTGATTTTGGAGAGTCTGACAAATGCAAGGGTAAAACCAGAACATTTTATTTTCTATCATTAATCAGAAGACCAGTCTTCTGCTATAAGCACTAAATTAGGCTGTTTCCAAGTCAGTATTGTTCCAATCTAGAACTATTTAGCATTGGAGTTAAAATGATGGCAGTAGCCATGGTAGCAGAATGCAGACTCACTTGACATATGGTGACCTTAGGTGTGAATTAGAAATGCAATAAACCTCTAAGTCTGGGGATTAACATGCCCTCTCAGCATATTTTGATTCCACAGGCAAAACAATAACCTTAGCTTTCTCTCTTTGACTTTGCAATAAGTGGTAACGGCCAGGGGAAATCCCTCAGGGGCTGCAGTTTTCTAAGATGCCTGGCAAGAAGATGGCTAATTCATCAGGTATGTATTTAAGTGCTGAAATGTAATAGTGACATTTCATGGCCTCTGAGTTTACCAGCTTTATTTGCTTGAAAGGAAGAGTTCAGCAGAATTTTAGAGGGTGCTGTGGAATCGTGTATCTAATGAGGCGTACAGCCTTCCCAGTCCTGTTTCCATTCACCTCAATGTCAAGAATCCCATTTGGCTCAGCAGGAGCAGGTCTGGGACCCTGGAGCTTTCAAAGGATGGTTTGAATAAATAGAGATAAAAATTTGACACAGAGTCCAATTATAAAACAAGCTGTTAAAATATGTGATGAAGTAGAAACCACCACAAAGATAGGTATGGAAACTTCCACTAAAGCAAACACACTGAAAGGTGTTGGTTTTTTGCATGTAGTTAGGTTTTTTATATTCTCCATCATCCATCTTTTCAAGGATTAATTCCTTAAAAAAGATCAAGAATTTCCTTTCCTCCCACTTCACACAGTCGTTGGCCTCCACCCGAGTGTTTTCTGTGAGGACTTGATAAAGACTAATCTGAGTTTAAGAGACTCGCAAGCTGATGTTCTTATTTGCATGCAGGAATGTGAACAGATGTTTACATAGTAGTGTTAAGTAGGACAGCTGTTTGGGCGTCATTTATGTATCCCATTTAAAAGCAAAGCTTTATGGTTACAATTTTTACTCACAATGTGGAAGAGAAATCTAAATTCAGACAAATGCATTTCTTCCTGTGCTAGGGGTGGCTTCCTTTAAACCCATCAGTTTTCTGTGCCTCTGAATTTACAGCATCATACAGACACCTCTCCCCTAAACCTCAAGGCAAAGGCACCTTACCTTGGCCAGTTGCCTGTGGGTGAAAGAAAATATATGGCACAACTTTGCTAAATGCTATTTGACTGAGGGAAGAAAAATGGCACTGAAATCAGGGGAGGGAAGCTGTCCCTTTTCTTTGCAGGAGATGGCTTATTCCTGATTGTTTCTGCAGTCTGTTTGTAATGAAGTGTGCATCGGGGTAATATTTGCCTTTGCATTTGCTCTGCTCTTGAGATGGGTGAAAATCATTAAAGTGTGTTACAGCCATAAATGTGTAACTTGTATTTATTAATTTCCTAACATAAATCTTCATAGAAAAACTTCCATTATGGAGGTGTACATATGCATGAAGCATATATGTAGAGAGAAGGGGTTGGAGGGAAGGGGCTCTCGTATATTTTTAAAAGAAGTTTGCCCCTCAGGGATCTATATTTTAAATATGAGGCTTGGGCCTGATCTTGGTCATGACTTCATTTCCCCTGATGCCTGTCCCCCTAGAGCTCCATATTTGAAAAGAAATCAGGGAAATTATGTATGGACAGTTAAATGGAAGTGATTGATTCCTGTTACTTGCATAGTGCTTTGTTTGGAGTACTGTGTAATGTGTTAATACCTGGTCAAAATCCTACACTAGTCTGCGAGAAAAACTTATCTGCCTCAGTTGTGTTGTTTCCACCCAAGCACCACTACCTGACAAAGATGCCTGCATCTTTTCAAGCCAGTAGTTGACAGGATTTGTAGTAAGTTATACTCGTCCAGAGGAAGGATCACTCCACTAAAGAGCCTCACTGCTGGAAGGAAAGCTGGTGATGGATATGATGGTCTTATGGACTTTTGATTCACAGCATTGATGCAGCCCACAGAAGGGTTTGTCTCATCATCTGTCACGATGGTAAAGAGTTATTTCATATGTAAAGTTCTTGATTCTCACTTTGTGATACTTGTAAATAGAATGGCTCCCGTGCTGCTTCTTTCTCTCACCATTAAACACAGAAGACACACAGGCCTGTTCAGCTTTGGGAAAGAGAGGAAGGACTAGGGCTTCTCAAGGTTGGATGGTTGT
The DNA here is from genome assembly GCF_014805655.1 of Passer montanus. Taxonomy (NCBI): domain Eukaryota; kingdom Metazoa; phylum Chordata; class Aves; order Passeriformes; family Passeridae; genus Passer; species Passer montanus. Next base: position 15,462,641 of record NW_024356504.1, on the reverse strand, counting down.
CATTCTCCTGCAGCCTCTGCCCATTCCAGTATTCACTGCAATGCTGAAGTACGGCTCAGTTTTTTCCTTCAGCACCAGGAGCAGAAAACTGTCTTCAGCTGCATAATAATCTGTTAGTAACAGCAGAGCTACAGAGCAGAGCTGAACAGTTCATATTCTATCCAGTACAGTCTGTGCAGGAATGTAAATACACACCCATGTTTGTTATAGCTGTATAGAGAGATACACAGGAACCTGAGACCAATTAAGCAGCAAAAATAGAAGATCTATTTGAAAGATGTGAACCTGTTGCTAACAGGGTAAAGAAAAAAGAGCTGCAAATTGATTAAGCAGTCCCACAGAGAAGACAGATTGTTGTCATCCTGACCTTTAAGGCTGGTCAGGATATATCAATAGAAGCATCTTCTGAGTACAGTGTTTTATGATTTTTTTTCATTTACATTCTCTTGTTTTTGCCTTTACATGCTGGCTTGGAGCCAGTTCATTTCATGGTCTTGCCTATACATATGTTCTGCTACAGCTGCATTTTTCCAAAGTGCCCAATTTCACAGCACTCCAGCCTTCCTTAGGATGACAAATGGTGCCCCTGCTGCTCTGACCAACAGAACTGTAATTGCAGCCTGAGACAGGGACAGCTGAACTAACGCCACGCTGCAGTTTGGGTATATCCTTAAGTTGAAATCTGACTGCATGTGTTTATCGTAGCTGAGTTTCTGATTCCACCACTTAAGGCATTAACTGATGACATTAATTGTAACATTGAGGAAAGCAGAATGGCTCTGCAGTTGAAAGCAGCGTCAAATCAGCAGTTATTTATTTACCATTGCTCTGTAATGTGTTGTAACACATCAGACTATAAAGAAGTTTAATGAGTTGTAGTAATGCCTCTCAGAGATACTGGAACACTGTTCAACAAGTTATTGGGAGGCTTTTTGTTCACTTTTGTTGATTGGTTGGTTGGTTTTTTGTTGTTGATTCTTTTTTTTTTTTTTTTTTTTTTTTTTTTTTTTTGTAAAGCTTAAACCCAGACTTTCTGCACTGCTGTGCAGGACTTTTTGATCATAAGTAGTACAACTCAGAGCTGTCTTTTGCCAACTAACATGCTTTGAGAACATAAAATAAGCAATCCAGTTCAACTGGCCCTGTGAGATTTCAGTTCAGTAGGGATGTGACAGAAGGGTAGGAGGAGAGGCTCGGAGTGTGGTTTCTACGCTGTCCAGGCTGCCTTGCTGGCTCATAATTGGTGTAAGACTCAGAAATGTGCTTATATTATTCTCTGAGCTCTCTTTTTGGGTGTTGGTGTCATTTTGTAGTTGTTTACATTGCCTGTCTTGTAGAAGACAATGGATATATTGCATGCTCTTCCCAGGGACTTTACAACTTCTTTTTGCCATTAAAAACAAACAATACACCAACCAAACAAAAATCCTAAATGAAACAAAAGAAATAAAACCCCCAAACTTAAGGGCTTTTTATCTACAACTGCATGGGGAGAGATACTGGACTTCCCTCTTACCCAAGATACTCAGGTAATATTACAGTCCTTGAGATAAAGAACTTGAGATGTGATCTCATTTTCCAAAGTTGTCTTTTCAAAATAATAGTATCTGAGAGTGCTACTATCAGTTTTAAGAAAATCCTCTAATTTATCTAATTAGGGATTCCAACTTTAAAGTGATTAGCAATATATTATCTTTTCTAATTTATATTCTATTAAGACTGTTTTTCTATTTTTACTCCAGTTCAGATATTCAGCATATTTACTGATGATATTTTCTGATTTCTTTAAGATCAATATGAACCATGAAATTCAGTAGTTATTATAAGCCACTTGCAGGAGCCAGCCAGTAGTTGCACTCCAAAAAGGCAGACTGTGGAAATGACATTGTTCTAATGACTTTCTGGTCAGATTCACCCCATGTAAATAGATGTTATTCTCTAACTGTCAGCTGTGCTGTATTAACCTGGGAACTGAAGGACAAGGTGTGTTCTTGTTGCTTCATGAATCAATAGTGCTAATAAAGATTCTCTATACCTGAATCTAGATTTTCTTATTCCTAGAAGCTGCCATTGCAAGTGCAGTGGGAACAAAATTAATCTGTCTTTTGTGGAGGGTTGTCAAATCTGAAGACGTCCATTTGAGCCCACTAGTGACTGTATTGGTACAATGTGAGCGGGGTGAAAAAAGTAATGATAAGGATCCTTTTCTCATTATTAATGCTGGTAGTTAAAACTGCATATACAGGAAACAGTTCTGTCGAGTAAGGTAATTCCATTTTTACTCAGACACTTTTCAAAATAAAGGAGTGGGGAAGAACTGTTATTAGTGCATGTAGTTTCTCCCAAAGGACCAAGCAAAGATTGCTTTCCACAGCATGTTTTTCTGTAACTCATCCAGTCTCCTATTAAATGTCCCAAATGTCCCCATTTTATCTATTTTCTTTTTCTAGTTTATCTAGTGGCATCTCATTGTGGGTGTAATCCAGCTAACTGTCCGTGATTTCTAGCAAGAATTGAATTAATCCTTGATTAATTCAACTCAACTTTACTCCAGCTGGCTTGTGCTGGTAAACAAGCTACCTGCTCTGAGTTATACCCTGAGGTTCAGACCACTATTAGGCCAGGCTGTTGCCCTGGGAATTTTTGGGCTTTCTTGGTGAAAGGCTCTGGCTGGTGGGCAGGTGAGAGCACCTGAGCCTGGGAGCTGCGCAGAGCTGGGGACTCCATTGCACGAAGTGCAAAGTGCTGCAGTTTTGGTCATTACTCTTCATCCATGCCCAGTCTCAAGGGTTTGAGCTGTCATGATGGGTAATTAAAGTGTGAATGCATCAAATATATAACTTTTTTTTTTTTACCCCCTTTAAAAACAGGTTCTTCAGGCCTGTATATCACTTGCTGCATACCTGCAGATGGTGCTTTTGCCTGACTCTGTAACAGCCACAGAATTTTTCTAAGGAATTCTTACATCCTGAATCTGTTTCAGATCAGTAGGAGGCTGGGCTAAACTTCTCCAGAGGTCCTGTCCAGCCTCAGCTGTTCAGTCTTCCTGTGAACAGCCTGATGCTCAGTGAGTGCAAATCTGCATGGCTACCCTGATTTCACTGGAGCTGGATGCTTCTATGCTGGTTGCTGGATCTGTCCATTATTATTCCTGGAAAATAATAGGACACGATTAAGCTACAAAGTATTTCTTCCTGGAAGTCTTTCCTGGGACAGTTGCTTATAATGTAGCTTTACTGTTCTGTAAAAGTTTTCTCACTTCAACATTTCCATGAATAATAGTTCAATACCAAGTTTTCTTGTGGTGAAATGATTGGTTTACGGTTTGATGCACCATTCATAGTCATTGATGCTTCAGCTATTCCCCTCTGTCCTCTGCAATCTTATTTCTAGCCTCTGAAAGTGCTTTCATCTATGAAAACTTAAATAGCATTTAAGAACAAAAACTGCTGTGATAAACTACTAGTCTCACCTTGCAGTATTTTATAAGGTGCATTAGTTCAGTGCTCTCTTTCCTGTGGCCTTTCCATGTGGCCCTTTCACATCCATTATAAAATGCTTTAAAAAGAAATCTCTGAACAGCATATGATGTGTCTAAACTTATAAACTCACCCATCTCTTCCATGCTTTCCTCCATTCTGCATGGGCACCTCATCCAGTTAGCTCATAAGATAACGTGGGTAAGGCTTCAGCAGGACACAGAGAGGGCTGTGTTACTGTCTGACTACAGGGTGGCTGCACATGTCACTCCTGTTGTCTTCCTCAGGCCCTAGAGAATCACTGAGGAGTGTTGGTCTGCTGCCGGTGCAGAGAGCCCCAAAATCAAACATGATCATTCAGTGTCCCATAGCACTTTCACAAGAACTGGAATTACATAATCTCATTTATTTTCTCTTTATTAATCTGTTAATTCAGCACTCGCTACTATTTGCTCTCACTAACAATTTTTATACTTTTGCAAAAGAGCTGGATAAGAATGAAAGATCATTTCCTGGGCACTGTATTGATCCACCTCACGAGGTGGCATTCCAGTGGTAATGGGTGAGAGGATGCTGGTAATGAAGATGAGAATGAACACAGAAGAGCTGGTTGAGGGCGAGAAATGATGGGTTCATCTTACTGCCATTTTTCCTACTGGGTATACCTATGATATAGGGAAAAAATCCAGACATCTGCTAAGCAGGAACTGCTCCTCTGGCCCAGGCAGGGTTGTGTTGGAGCCCACTGTGGCTTATCCACTGTCATTATTCACTTGCAATTGAATCCAGAGCATTGATGGGTTTCTGGTCCCAGCACAGAGTAAGGATGTGGCAGGACATGCATCAATGTCATAGGCTTATCTGTTAAGGCAATGTCAGGCTTGTTTATCTGAATTTACCTGGAGGATTTAGGCTAAACAGAGAAAATGGGAAAAGAAAAGGGAAATGAGGAAGAGGAAAAGGCATTGAAAGCAAGAGAGACAATTTTGAAGTGAAGGTGAGCTGGAATGCAGAAAATAAAGGAAATGAGATAATTTTTTTTTTTTGTTTCAGCAGGGTAGAATATCCAGTTCATCTTCAGCAAAACTGCTGAGGATTCAAATCTGCCATTTCCTGTTTTGTCATTTGTCCCTAAAAACTATACTCTTATTTGGATTGTTTATTTGTTGTTGCTTGTCCTTCCCAACCTGCATGCCTTCAGCTGTTCACATAGTTTCTCTTGTTGGCTGGAGTCCCACTTGCATCTTTCAGGAAACTTGTCACTTGGCCAGAAATTTATTGAGAAAAAAACCCAGCCTGGGCTGGCAGACGAGAATGCGGGTACTCATAATATTTTCAGCCTTCTTAGGCCTTCAGCTGGGACATTCATGAGGCACAACGTTTTAGTTTGGATGTAGATTTAATATTCCTCAGCATCTTAAAAGTGTTTGGGTTTGAAATCCTTATGCTCATTCTCAAATCTGTCTCTTAACTGCTTGATGATGATTTTGTTTTTGCTGAGGCGCTCTGAGTGTGCAGTGGCATTAACTCTGTCATTGCAACCCAGCAGTTTGGCTCATTAGGCTCCTGTTAAATGTAGAAGAAGCAAAGGTCCATGTTTATTTACCTTCTTTCTGCCCATTCTCATCTATGAGAATATCTTAACAACTCCAGAAGAACAGAGCAGACTGTGGTAACAGCTGCTCTAGAGGGAGAGCTCTTTCTCTGCTTAAGAGAAACAGACAAATGCTACTATGTGGTTTTTTCTTTATTTTTTTTTAAAGCAATTACTTCAACCTGGGACACTGAAAGCAATGCACCTTGGCAGCAAAGCTGTATAACAAGAAACAAAATGTCAGCAAAGTACTGCTTTTCCCCCCCTTTTTCTTACCACATTTAACAAAATAATTTTAGAGCAAGGAGCAAATTTTGTCATCTTGCCCATTGGGTAGTTCCACTGGCATTAGCAGAACTACTTCACTTTTGGATAGCTGATTTGAATAATGACAGAACCCAACCAGAAATTTTAATCTAATTCAGTGAGATTCTTAGTAATATTGGCTGGTACAGTTGGTACACAATACAGAAAGTGACTGTCTTGGTTCCGTGTTTGACCACCTGTGATTTCCAACACAACCATGTTTGTCATCTCTGAAAATAAGAGCAGTGATATGCGGGTTGTAGTTTTGGGACAGGAAAAGGACTGTGAAGCTGGTACAATTGCCATGGGGAAGGTTTAAAGTAAAGGAAGGAAGTATTAGATAGTCATTATGTCTCTACTGTAAAAAAGATGAGACAGGCAAAAAACTGGTGTGTGTCCCCATGGAAGCAAAGTACTCTGGTACAAAACCAGCTGGGTGACTTGGTGGCTCACTGAGTAAATAACATTCAGAGGAACCGTGTCATTGGGAATTCTCATTTTTTCCTGGTCCATATTATATGTTTTTTCCCAAGGTAACCTGATCTTGGCTTAAAAGCAGGGTTGTTTGTGAGGTGAAGAGAGCCTGACATTTTGGGGAGTGGGTGTTGCTTTCACATGGCAGGGGCAGAGCCACGAGACCCTCGCCGAGGGTTGTGAACCAAAGAGCAGCATTTTCACTGTTAGATCTCAGCATCCCCTTCAGAGAATGTTTTGTGGTTAATGCAGCACAGCCTGAGCTCACCCTGCTTTGAGTTATCAGTTTATTTTCCCAGCGGTGGGAGTTGTTTTTTAAACCAATACAGATCCTGAGTCATTAATACCACAGACTTCTTTGCTGAACAAACAGCCTCTAAGAAGGTATTAATTATGTGCTTTCAACTAAGCGTGGAATATTTCTCTAATTTGTCCTGGATTTATCCAGAATTATTTTAAATACTTTTTATTTGATTTATCAAAACTGTATTTTTTCCTTATTTTCCTTTCAGGCCAAACAGGAAGAATTTACTTTTATGTCAATTGGATATTAAAGATTTAAATATAAAAGGCTGTAAAATGTTATGATGGAAAAAAATTTAGTGCGAGCAAACAAGATCTTGGTAAACCCTTGCAAAAATATTGAGTCCGTTTTCCCTTCTCATTGCTTTGTCCATTTATCCAAGAGCCTTTTAAAAAATTATTATCTGAGGTGATAATTTGTACTCTGATTTGGCATCTGAATTCAGTTACTTAGGTTGAAATTGCCTCATAGGTGTGTGTATATATGCAGGCATATGTATGAAAAAAATCTGCTAACTGCTTGTTTCACATATTGTTCAATGTATCAGGTGAACCATTTGCAGGATTTGATATTGTTGAGGTGATTAGTGCAAACAGATATTTAATGGTTTTGAGTGAATTTTCAAAGAATTGGCTTTGATTGCTCTCTGCAATTCTACAATCAGCATTTTCCTAATTTTCACTACCTCTTGATATGTGAACCTTTCCTTTTAAGAGCAAAACAGCATAGATGTAAATTAATTTACATTTTTATTAGTAAAATTTATAGATGCAAGATTTTACTAATTCAGTTCTGCTTAGCTTGGTTTGAATTTGGAGGACAAAATGAACATGAAGATTGTCAGGACAATGATGTTGGAGTACAATATGCTTTCAGTGTTTCAAAGGACAAATGTAAATAAATTGACCTTAAGTGTGGTGAAAAAGACCTTTAACTGACCTGTTTTAATAACTTGGGTACCCCAAAAAACCTTGACTGTCTTAGGGGTAACTGCTGTGTCAGACTTTGGGTTTATACAGCACAGGAGTTTAACACAGGATCCAATTTATCTTGCTGTGTTTCCATAATTAGCCTGTGTTTGTTGCCATAGCAAGAACAAACTGACAAATCATACAGACAAATCTGACAAATATTTAAAATACAATACTTCTAAAAATGCATGGCTTTGTTTTAACTCATGCTATATAAACATAAAAGTCAGTACTAAGACTTTCTGCCCATATAAAGGCAAACTGAGTCCACAGAAGCTGCTTGGAATTTATACACACAATGATTCATATAATGTGTATAAATGCTGTTGGAATAAGCTGCTTCTGCCACTCCTTCCGCTTCTGAGTGCCTGTGCAAATAATTTTTGAGAAAAAATGCAATTTAAAACATAAGCAAACCTAAACCTTTGAAAATAACTTGTATTTCAACAAATGTCATTGCCTCCTAATATGAAAATGAGACAACTGCCAGTATGAGGGAGATTTAAGAGAGTTTCTTTTAAGCTGGTGGGAGAGGGACACCAACTACGTATTCAGCCATTCTTGTCCCTGGAAGAGGCAGACATGCAATGCAGGTGAATTTGATCTCAAGCTGCATCTCCTAAGGATCACTGGAATCCAGTTCCACGTGTCTGTTATGCTCCCCATAGTCCTCAGCCTCTGTGCTGGTGAAGAACACAGTCAGTGCCAGCCTTGCTGCTGCTGAGGCAGGTTCCATACAGGGAGCTAGCAATGAGCAGCTGAGTTAAACACACTGGTGGAGCAGATATGGGAAATCTGCTGGAGAACTGACAGCAGGGAGGAGCCTGACCCTCCCTGCCTTGCTGGATGGACACAAACTGAGTTCTTGTTCATGTACTGCAGTATTGTGTATGTCAGGGTTTCCAGAGTCTTGGCTCTTTGGATGCACACATCCAAATAGAGAATCCACAGAAGATTATACCCCTTATACCCCTTCATTTTGTAAGATCTGTGCCAGCTGTACCTTCTATAGTCTCTGCCTGACTGCACAAAGGAGTACTTGGTTTGATGTGAAATTTGGTCTGCCTGCTCAGTTCTTTTATATTATTTTATAATTCATCGTAAATATATCTTATCATCATTATATTGTTCGTATTGCTATATTATGCTTATATTTATTATAATAGTATATTAAATTATGGTAAAAAACAGCTGTGTAAATATCAGAGCTGTTTCTAGAGGCTTCCATACAATGACATTACTGTCATTGTGTCCACTACAGGAAATGCAACCCAAAAATTGCCTTTTTTGAAGTTTTTGTTATCAAAATTGAAATCTTCCTAAGGCAGTTTAAGCAGTGCAGAAGAAAATCACTGGGAAGAAACGCGTCACTGTTCCACCATTGGTAAATTTGTTCATTTGGCACTTGCTTGTTTTGCTTCATTTGGGATATTTTTTCACACATATTCTCCTTCAAAACCATTGCATGGAGTTCAAAGACAACATTAAATTTTTTTTCTTACAGAGGATTTTTTTCCCATTATAAATTTAAAAACGCATTGAAAAGAATACTTTTAATCGTGCAGTAGGCTTTTGACAATGTTTTTTACTAAATGATGCGTTGCTAGGAGCAGTGTAAGCATATAATGAAGAATTAGTAGCACTTCTTATTAGTGGACTTTTTAGCTTAGCAATATTAAAGTAGAATTCTACCGATATATGTTACCATAAGGTGATGGGGTAATTTTAAATCCTTGCTTAATGTCATTGATTTGGTCTGTGGCTTCACCAGAGAAGGGAAATTAATTCATTTTGAGGTGCTGGGGAATTGATAATGCTTTGAAAAAATTTTAGTACCATGATTACAGAAGTGAAGATTCTGCAACAAATCTACAGACTTAGAAGAAATAATTTTAATCAACACAAGCTGGCCAAACTCAATCTCAGTGCAAGACATCCTCCAGCTCTGCCAAGGTATTATGATGTAAACTTTCTGGAAAGAACTCAGATTGACTGGCATTGTTTGTGAAGTATTGCTTTACTTCAACATTACAGGTATATGACATACAATATAAGTTTCAGAATTCCTTAACTCTGCAGGTGTTGATGAAGTACTGCAGATTTGGAAGAGCTTTGCTGAAAAGCTCTGATTTCTCATGCGTTAGAAACTAAACGTGGAAAACAGTTTTGAAGAATCAGGGCATAATTTTCCTTAATACTACAATTGATTTCTAGGGGACTAGTTACTGAAAAAAAATCAACTTGTCTTGGGTAAAGGTGGCAGAACTCTGCCTAATAAATAGAATTTTGGAAAATACACTGTTTTTTTATAGCCTGTTCCCTTGACGATCTGAGATTGTTTCTTACAATGTTGACTGCTCTATTTTTTAGCGCTGTATTTAATTCAGTTGTAAATGACTCAAACTGTGGTGCTTCTACCACTTCCCCAGTCTGTACCATAAATCTGAATATGCATGTGTTTGCTTGGTATTGCTCAATGAAACAAATAACAACAGGTCTGAAAAAGACGTCAGGAAATTACTTATTCTTAATATGCACGAAGGATTGCTTATTTCACTGTTATGTTTAAGTATATAATGGCTTCCACCAAAGGAAACTGACACAGATTGTGTTTGATTAATGAACACCATTATTTGCTGTTGGCCTGAAGAATTTATCTTTATCTAAATATTTTTTTTCCAGAATTGGCACTTTTAAAATTAGATTAAGCACTTCTGTATATCTATTTCTACTCCTAGACAAATCACCCTTTTATTCAATTAACATTACTATTCCAAGCTTTACTGAGTAATTTCCCAATAATATAGTATAGAACTGTTTCACTGGCTGCAGCAATGAACTTCTGCAAGAAAATCAGCTGAATAGAAAAGAAAGAAAATATAAATGTGTTGACAATAATATGAGGCCTAAAATGAATGTGTACATTTTTGTAAGATGAATCCTTAGATGTACTTGGATTGTGTTTTTCTAATGAGTACCTCTGGGTATTGGTCAAATTCATCATGTGTTAATTGTTGGTATCATGAGAATGGAGTTGCTCTTCCTATTTTTATTTTCCTTTTTTTATGAATTTACAGTTCAGCAGTCTAAGCTTAGAAGAAAAATAAATATGAATTAATTTTGCCAAGTGATTCTAAAACTCATTTTAATTAGTCTCCTACATTCTACAGTTAACCTTGATTGCATTTCATAATTCAGATTTTCTTGCCTTGTGTAATGAGAAATACTCCCTACTAGTAATGTTAGAAAAGCAGAAGAATAAATTGATGCATCTTTCTTCATTAGCCATACAGTTTATTTTTCCAAGCTCCTTTGATCAAAAAATCTTGATATGTCAGTTTTGTTAAATTTTGCCATCTACCTGTACGTATAACTGATTACATTTCTTGATTTAAGGATTAAGGAGTCAATGAAAAAGTTAGCTGAGCTGGAAGACAAAGTCAGTCTTAGAAAATGTTCATCTGTGAATTTCATTACATCAGATTCTGCTTACTCTATCTGACTATTAATACTTAATGCTTGATGCATAATGGATTCTGAAATGTGAACAAAAAAACTGTCTCGGTTTATATAAATGCATAAATCTTAAAGCTCCTGTAGGTAGAAAATAGCTTCACAGAGATAAATTGATTCCCAAGCAGAGAAATATTTTTTCCCACTTACATCCTACCTGTTTTAATATCTTATCAAACTTTACATTTGCAAATTCCACCCATGGACAACACATTAAAATTCCTAATCTTGCTCCCTGAGAAACCAATAGAAATTTTAGTCTTAGTTTTGAGAGGAACTGTGCTAAGTTCATAGTAATATATCAGTTAGTGTGTTATTTCTGTAGATTTTTGTTCTTTATATCTGACTCCTAAGGTAAGAAATCTGGTCAAAGGCTAAAGGCTCCTGCAAAACCAGTTGACGCTACAGAGGTCCTTGTCCAATACTGTGTGGCACAGTACAATCTGTGTGGTGTGAGTTGTGGCAGGAGAATTGTTTTCAGTCTCATTCAGTGATCAAATCTGCTCCCGTTGTCACACAAAAACCACTGGCACACAGCTGGTGCAGGTGCTGATGTTGGCTTCACCATTCCAAATTCTTTGCAGCAGAAAGGTGCCAAGGTTCTTGAGAGTAACTGGCACGTGAGCCCTAATGGGATTACAACAGAACCATTGCTTTCTCAACGTGTATTCCATAAAATGGAACTTGGGGCAAAGGTTGTGGTTGGTTGCTTTGCAGTTTGCACCTTTTCTTTGAGTATTGTCTAATATGTCCTCCTCCATTCCCTTTTGCATTCTCAGAAGAATCTAGTTTGCTTATCAAGTTCTCTTTCTCTCTCTTTTTCTCTTTTCTCTTCCCCCCCCCTTTTTTCCCTTTCATCCAGATGGAATGCCATTTGCTTGGTGGGTTGGCCGTGCCAATGAAAAGCACCTTTACTGGGGAGGATCTCTTCCGGGCATTCAGCAGTGTGCCTGTGGATTGGAAGAAAGTTGTCTGGATATGAGATATTTTTGCAACTGTGACGCAGATAGAGAAGAATGGTAATAATTTTAACATGTGTGTAGCAGTGTCTGTGTGAAGAGTCAGGGATAGGTGGCAAAAAGGCTTAAATCTTTCCTGCTTCACAGTTCAGAAAGCTTGAATGGCTTGAGTACAGTCTGATAAGAATGAAAATGAAACTAGAATTTGGACTTCTGATTTCACCTTAAATTCTTATATTGAGCAAAGTCATCTGGCTGAAGCAGGTTTCTGGGATAGGTGGTCTTCAAAAAAATGTTTTTTGTTGAATGCCAAATCAGGTAATTTTATTTGCTTAAAAGTTTGGTTCAAGTGGAGCATTGCATGAATAAAAGCTCTATGAGCTTGTTTTATAGGTGTACATCAGAGCAGAAAATTGAGGCTTTGACAGCAAAATTCAGATACAGCTAAACAAGAAATATGTACTACTAAACAATCTCATATTTTTCTTATGAAACAGTATAATGTGCCTTAATCTTCTGTTACACTGGATCTCAAACTTTTTAAGGTCAATAGGAAGAGCTGTTTGCTTCTATAGGTTTTGGTTCAGTCTCCATAGGAAGTTTTAGAGTCACAGCATGAAAATCCAAAGCTTTCCTTGGGTTCTGACCTTTGTTGTTCTCTGATGCTGCATGAATCTGGGAAGGCCACCTCACAATCTTCTGTTATTCTCTGTACTTTCAGAGACACTCCAGCCACCAAGAGCTAGTTGGTGAACTTTCCAAATGTGTTTCAGGGGACTGAAATGCCAGATGAGTGTTATTGGAAGTACAGTTTGAAACACTGAGCATACATGTGAAAATTCTGCTCACTCAGTCTCCCTTCTACACTATTCATTCTTAGGATATGCTGTCCTTTATCTGAAAAAAAGATATTTTAACCTTGAGTAGTTCAGAAATTATGAATAATGGAAGTAGACAAGAAATGTCTTGCTGTCTTAGGATGCTGTGTTTGAAACACTGTCTGAATTAGCCCTGTGAAACCTTCACTTAAAATGAGCAGAAAGGAATGGTAAGGGGTCCTAAAACATTAAAAAAGTCAGAAATTACTTGTCACTGTAAGTGTTGGGCTTTTTTGGTTGCTTGATTTCTAGATCATTTGCTTGGACCCATTGAATCCCTGGGGTCACTATTCACTTCCAAAAACAATAGCTATAAGGAGATTTCTTCAGGAAGATGTTTATGTAACTATTGGCTTATGAATGTAATTTGTATTGAATAGCCTGGCTGTGCATGTTAATCTGTCTTTTCTTTAATGTTTGGTTATCAGATGTGCTTTTCACGAGGTTTGCACGTGAGCATCACGAGCATCTGTTTTTGCTGGTGCTTGGCTGTTGTCATAATCCACGTTCCATTTTTCACTGCTCAAGCAGAGCAGGGTGTTATGCTGGCAGACACTGGGGTTGCAGTTTTAGACTGCAGGGCACTGCACCACTAGGTCTTACAAACCAATGCAAGGTGAATGCTAAATGCAGTTTTATAATATTTCAGCTGAGTCTCCTCAGGAAATGAGACCTAAACAAGTTATGCTGTGATTGTTTATCTCCATTTCCCCCCACACACCCCCAATGGTTTTGAATAAGCAGGCACATTTCAAACATCTTGGACAGAGAAGAAGAAATCTCAAAAGTATTACAAATTACACATTCTATGAAAATTTATGCCAGGCTGAGGGGAAAAAGCCAATTAATGCCCACAAGAAGGAAGTTAAGGAAGCATACACTTTTATTAGATTTTGGAACACCCTCATGGGAGAAAGATGTTGGAAATCATGCATCGTTAGCTTGGCAGCTCAGAGCCCTACTTGTTTCTCCTAATTTCATGATAATAACAGAATATGCTTACAAGTTACCTCCACTAAACTGCCTACTGTTTGTTGGTTTGGGGATTCAGTTGCTTAGGTTTTTAATCCATGAGAAAATTTTACTTTGGTAGTATTCTAAGCTGAAGGTTGGCTTTATAAAAGCTAAAAAATCCCTGACCTTTATGAAGGGTTTCTAAACATAAGAAATTTCATGCCTCTTGAAGATTGCTTTTGTGTTTCCCTGCTAGAACACTGACCCCCTGATATATAACGAGCATTCGAATCTGAAACCTGCTGAGATCTGAACTGTGACTTTAACCTGCTATACATTATAGTGGAAGGAGCAAGACAGCAGTAGATGCATTTATTTGCCTCAGCATGAAATAAAATGGGTGCCGCAGAGTGGAAAACCAGAAAATCATTTTTGCTCCTTTTAGATAAATCATGCTGTTCCAAGGTAGGAACTCTCCAGAACAGCTGAAGCATCCTCCTGAAGAGGAGACAGTCCTTGGATTTTGCTTTGATTTGTTTTCCCTAGACTAAATCATGACTGCGGAAGAAGCTACTAATTTCTCAGAGCAACAAAAGAAATTATAAACAATGGAAAGCAGACCTGACAAAATCCTGTGCCAGGTACAGCAGTATGGCAGCAACACAATATGCACTTCCAGGCATGCTGACTTGTAAATGATACCTGAGCAGACACCTGAGCCAGCTGCTATTTTGGGCTCTTACTTGACATCAAGTTAGTCTCCTGGCCAGATGAATAGGCATCTATAATTAAGCATTCTAGATCGGGAAGGCTTCTATGTTTTTCACCTTCTTTTTTATTAAAGTGTTGTACTGATAAGTATCTTTTTCCATTTGGCTCATCATGCTTCCAAACGCCACAGTAGGATGACAGTGAAATCTGGCACTTCAGAATAGTGGAGCATCTTCAGGGTGTTGTCTGGAGAATAGGAGATCTCTGATGTGGAAGCAGAGGTACCTACAACTGCACCCCTTTTGTTGACCCAAGCAAGGGATCTGAAAAAGTATAAGATATGCCTTAGCTGTGTGCTGCCAAAAAAAGAGAAAGACTCCTGACTGCTGAAAGCACTTGGTAGTGGGTGGAAACATTCATAAAAATCCAGTGGCTTCAAGCTGAAGCTAAAGGTAGTTCAGAGAATGTTCATTCTTTTTTTCTGCCTTTCTGTCTTTCTCTTCCCCCACAGTGACAATAGTTAAAGTTGGGACAAGCTCTGTGTAGATGAGACACATTAGTGATTGCCTTTCAAAATAGACACCCTGTTTCAAACAAAAATGCATTCTTGATTGGGGAAATATGTCGAACTGACCTAAAGAATAAAGCATTACTGAAATACTGACAGGATAGTGTTATCATGAGATCTTTTGGATCTTCAAATACTTCTCCCAGGTTGTCTTTCATCTCAAGTAAAATTCTCTTGCCTTGGCAGTTAAGGTCTTACTCCTCACCAAACCTTGCATTTAAGTGGGGAGGAAACTCTTTCATGCTGAGGTGAGGCACAAGACTGTCCTGAAGTCCTTTTGCTACTTTGGTCTCTCTATCTGGAATCCATTTTCCATTTCAAATGCAGACCCTTGACTGAAGCCAGTAATCAAACCGAACCTTGTTGATGGCATTCACCTGGAAACCTTGTGAATTTGGAGAATTTTGCAGCTTTTTGTTTTGTATACAAAGAGAGGTAGCTTTGGAACTCATTTTGTACAAAAAGCTCAGACATCTCACCAAAGTGTGGTGGATGGTGTTGCTTCCAACAATTAGCTGATTTGCCATCTTTTATTTTTATTCTTCAGTCTTATTATTCAAACTGGAGGAGTATCCTCCTCTTTTATCTTCCAGAACAGTTTTCTGGGGAACAGCTGGGGAACTAAATCTTTGAGTCTTGCCATTTCCAAAGTAACATGCATTTGCCTCTGTATCGTGGCTTTGGGGCACTAGAAGAATAAGGAAAACCACAGGACCTGATAAGAAGGGGAACAAAATAGAGGGTGGATATTACTATTGTCAGACCCACTTTGTCTCCCAGATGTATAATGAGTACATTGGGCTTTGTTTGAGGAGGGGCAAAGCCAAATGGAAGTGAATGAAGCCCTGCTTGGATAAGCTTTATTTGTGCTAAGCTATGCCAGAGCCAGGGTGATAGAACTGGAAGGGCAGAGAAACCCTGACGAGCACAGATCTGACAGGTTTTGTTTGCTCAAGCACTATCCCACACTGAATTCATTCCCTGAGAAGCAGTGCAGGCAACTTCAGAGAGCCTGTGAGCTCATAAATAACCCCTGCCAGAGGTGACCTGGCCTGTACAGAGTTGTCTTGGATTTCTGCCTCATGACTACATTTGTCAACAACTGGGAAGAGCTGCCTGCAGAGAGCTAACTGTAGCAGGTCCCTGAGGTGTTGAGAATCAGTTCATTACACTAATTACCAAACTCTGTATCTCTAATTCAGCCAAATATAGGCAGTGCATCTTGCCTTCAACTGTTAGGTATGTCCCCTTGTGCTGGCGTTTTTTTAGTTTATTGTGAATGTACATTATTTTACCCAGTAAAGCATTTTTGATATGGCTCATGGGTAAGATAGCAATTAAAATGTATTCTTTTGGATTATCAATGATATGTCCTGCACAGGCCTCAAAATTTTTCCTGATGGAAGCCTATATCACAGGCCCATTCCTTATGAGTTTCCTTGCCATCTGCTGATGACAGTATTCTTTTCCCCAAATGTATGGTATTCCTTAAAATCTGTACTGAATATCTGAGCTACTGTGGCTGAGATCCCACCAGAGTTTCCATTAATGTGCAAGGGAAAAACATACCAATAGGGGATCATATGAGAATAAATTATATTTAATAGCACCACTGTTCTACCATCTGTTACAAAAAATATGGAAATGGCTACCTAGAGATTAGCAATTTATGATGGCTCACACTGTTAGAACACCATTGAGCAAGGGTTTCTTGAGCACGTTTTTAGTAGTAGTGAGGAAGAAGAAAAATAGTTTCATAATGTTACCATCCAAATAGTTATTTGTCATTTACATGTGAGACTGCCTTTACTACACTTTGAAAGACCCAGCTGCTGCACTATCACCTTTAATAGCAAATTATTTTCACCTTTTTTAAGTTGGTCCATACATAGAGCATTTGTTTGATGTGTGACTTGGCTCATAGCTTATTGAGAAAGACTTTTGGGTAGGTGTAGACATTAATCTTCAGACATGGATAAACAAATTACATCCATCTGTATTTAATACCCACAAACAAAAAAATTTCAGTGGTTTAATTTAGAGGGCATTAGTGGATTTGTTTGATTTAGGTTTTGCTTGTGGAAAGGACAAATCGACACTATCATTTATGCAAAGAGCTCAGAAAAACATCTGTTTGTTGAGTGTTGTTTCCACCCTCAAAACATTCACATTTTCAGTTGGGTTTGTGCCAAATCAAGTGCCAAGTCCAGTAAGCAGGAGGTCGACTTCTGAAGTTATTAATTTATTCATACCATTTTCTGTGAGCAGAGGACTCCTTTCAGGAAAGTGATAAAACCAGCCTTGATTTTTGTGAAATCAGGACTTAACTTACAAGGGGTGTGCTTGGTGGAGGTAGCCACAGAGTGCAATGTGAAATGCACTAAGGAGAAAAAAAGTATTGGCTAACCTGAGAAGCAGCTGTGGAAAAGCAAATATAATCTGGTTTCAAGTGTATGAAGTGCTAAATTAAAATACATATAAGTGAAAAGGAGCTCTGGGAACAAATGCAAAAATAATTAATGTAACAAGGTTTAATTTTTGTTTAAAAGACAAAATCATGTATTTGCACATCAGAGTGCAGATGCTTTTTATCAGAAAATAGAAATTTTATCTGAAAAGTGTAGTACATGAAAAGTGATCCCCAAGCCCCCTTCAGGCAAAATTTCAAATGTTTTGTCCAAACCCTGGTATATTTGTATTTTGTAGTGCCACAGCAGTGCCTCCAGGAAGTTATTGTGCAGGTACACGAAGCTCTTTTGCTCCTCTCTCAGGAATAATACATTGTATTTGAGAGGCTGCCATGGTGTAGCACATAGGGAAGAGGAATTGTGGTGCTTTGTGAGAAATGGAGTCTGAAATAAGTTCAATTTACAGAATACAAGGAATTTGAAACACTCACAGTGTCTTCCACTCTCTTTTCTTCTTTTCTTAGCTGAAATCACTTAGGTGTTGATCTTTCACCAAAAACTTGATTTCATACTATGAAATAATAATAATTAACTGCAACAATAGATATGTTATTCCTCACACTGACATGTTCTCTGAAGGACAGAATGTTTTTCTGATAGGTTTTATTTCGGTGTCTGCTTGTGTGAAAATACATATCATTATATGAGGGGTTTTTCCATGTGTGAGAAAACAAAATGCATAAAATGTGCTTTTTGAGTTTGAAGAGAAGCTTGATTGAGTTTTCAAGGCATTAACAAAGAAGTGAGGATTTTTATTAATTCTAGAATATATTTCTCTCTCACACTTGAGCTATGCTACTAAAGTTCACTCTGACACTGGCATATAAGTAGTAAAAATTCAGTCGTAAAATTTGATATAAAAGAACTTCATGCAGTACAGCGGAATATCTAATAAGCAATGCAGTTTTCAGAGATGTGGAATAGATATCTTTAAAATGTCACCATTTCATGGTTTTTTGTAGATATTTTGAGTGCTAGCTGTAGAAAGATACTGATTTTTATTTTAATGCTGATCACAGCTAGTAAAAAGACTGCACCATTTTTAAAATTTAAATAAATTTGCAGGAACCCTCCCTAAATATTTTTTCAATTTTTGAAAAATTTTATTTTAAAAAAGAAAACAGCACCTTAGTTACTCATGTGTATATTGAATATTTCATGTCCCATTACTATGCATCTTTCTGCCTTTTTTTTATTCATTCTGCCTACTCTTCTTCCTCCCTCACTGTAATATCTTATTTAATTATCTTCCTAAGAAATACTTAAATAATTTAGCTTTTGTCACAGTAGTTTCATAATCCGTTAAGAGTATTTATGCTAACTTTCAGGTATTGATACAATAAGCTATGAGTGTGATACTGAAGAGATTTAGGGACCATGTACCTTTGATTCATAGATTATAGTTTTCCTTCTGAGTCTGCACTGAAAGCCTCACTCTGCCTCATGCCTGGGAATTTCATCTTGCTGCACTTTGTCTGTAATTATTTGCATGTCAGACACCCACTGGAGCAAGAAGAAAACGTTAGCGTCGGAGAGGATACCTCTCCTTTTCCCTTTGGCATTATGAGACAATTAACTATGCTGCATGCAATTATAAGCAATGAAAAATAAATGCAATGTGTGCAGCCTTTATGAAAAAGATCAAAATGCTCCTATTTTTGTCTAACATTAATCAGACTAGAGCACTTAGCCAAGCAAACATTTGAGGTTGTGTGTCAGAGCACAGCTGCAGTGTTTGTCCTGATTATTATTTCTTTGCTAGAAGTCTGTGTCTGTTCCTGTATCTGGAACTACACTGAGAAGTTGGCATTACAAGGAAGATATGGGCAGGTCTGGGATCCTGCCTGGAATGTCAGACTCTGACAGTGTCATCACTGAAACAGTGATACCTGTTTCCTGAGGCATTGTGTCACACCTGCCTGGAAGAGCAGTGGGTATAAATTTAGGCTTACTGGCATTCTGGATGCATTGCCATCCCCATGTGCAGGATGTAGTCTTTCACCTATGAGCAGACAGGTGAGTTGAGTCCAGACCCTGCTGGGATGTGCAGAGGTAGAGATCCTTTCCCCAAAACTACTGAGATTTGGTTCCATGAAGGATGCTCTGCCACACTTACGTGCCCAGATGTACAACAAACCTTAACCTTGACAAAATCACTGTGGAGATTCATAGCACTCATCTATTATCAATTGATAGAGAGACACCTCAGAAGGGCAGTTCTGCTCTGGCATGGTCAGGGTTGGTGTCTGGGGGACTCAGCTGGGTTCATGAAGTGCAGTGGGATGAATGCACATCTGTGTACCCTGCCAGAGCCAAAGCCACTCAGTCGGCTTAAGGACCTACCACGAAATATCACACGGCATTTTGAGGACAACTTTTTGTCCAGCTGACTCAGAATAAAAACAGAGAAATTATCCTTTAAGAATCAAACTTCCTTTTCCTTACTAGCAGCCATGAGTAAGTTAGTCACAGCTAAGAACAAGCCCAGCTAACCAAACATGAGAAGTTCGACAATGCAGTAAATCTGCCTTGAGTATTTCACTTGCTGAACCAAAATGTCCCCAGTGTACAGTGCAGAGGCTCCATTCAGTACAAACGGCCAATTCAGCTGTTTTTGCAGTGTGCAGGGTCAGTTGTGTCCCAGCCATCTAGAAGTTGGATCAGTAATTGTCTGGCTTCCCCTTGCTAACAGTGGGCTGGATCAGGCATCACCTATCCTCTTCCTGCTCGGGTAAAGCATAAAGCCAGCATAAAACATCCTTATCTGTCTCCAGCTGACTTTACAGAAATGCAGACTTGGACTTAGACCTGATCCACAGCAAATACATCCTGCTGAGGAAACCCCGTAGAGCCCAGTTTACATTAATGCCCATTAGTCAGCATGGCAGAGCTCTTCCTCAGCTTCACAGTAGTTCTGCACAGCTGAAGCAGGTTTACAGTCCATCCCAGCCAGTGTCGTGTTTCTAAATGGTGTCTTCAGTGGTCAGTATTACATGAGAACATAGAGCATACATGGGAACACATTGATCTTAAACAGTGTGTACTTGTCATAATTCTTCCAGGTAATTATGCAAAAGCTCTTTAAGTAAGCATCTTTTAAAGATTCTCTTGCATGAGGAATGCTGGGGGCGGGGTTTGTCTGTGGTTAATCTGTCTCTTTCTGTTTGTGTATTAAAATCCAGGACAAATGATACTGGCCTCCTTGCTTTCAAAGACCATTTGCCTGTAACTCAGATTGTGATCACTGACACAAACAGATCAAATTCTGAGGCTGCTTGGAAAATCGGTCCTTTGCGTTGCTATGGAGACAGTGAGTACTAGCTCTTCTCAATTTCCATAGGTACAGAATGTCCCTTTTTTCTTGTTGTTGTTGTTGTTGTTGTATTTTTTATAAAAAAACCCTATTTCTCTGCTAAAAGGTGGCTTTCTACATGCAGTCTGCAGCTGCTGTCCTGTGCCAATTAACTATAGAGAAGGGGGTTGTGTTTGCAGGGCAGTTCTGGAATGCTGCTTCCTTCAACACCGAGGCCTCCTACCTGCACTTCCCCACGCTGCACGCCGAGGTCAGCGTGGACATCTCCTTCTTCTTCAAAACCACCGCCGTGTCTGGGGTATTCTTGGAAAACCTTGGGATTAAAGACTTCATACGAATTGAAATAAGCTGTAAGTTTCACTGCTCAGAAATATTGAGTGGTTTTGCCCAATTTGACAGATGCAGAGAACTGGGAAGGACATATTTTCTGCCATTTTTAGATGGCTGGAAGTGCTTGGAGATGATAAGATGGAAACATAAAGACTCTTTTATCGAGACTTACCTACCTCTCCTGTCAGAGTTTCCGTGTATAGACTTGATCATTACACTTAATCTTATTATGGCTAGATTTATCTTTCTTAAACAAGAGTATGAATTTATTTTTTCAACACTGCCATTTCTTTTTTTTTGCTCTTTAGAGAAAAAACTACTGGTACCTATAGGCTGTTTCTAGTTGAAAGTTGAAAAATTTAATGCAACCATTCTGATGGTTACTTTTATTTCCATGTCAGTAACATACCCAGTCTGATGTAGCCCTAGTGTTTCAAAGGAACAGTGTGTATGGTACAGCTGCGAGGTGAGAGTTTATGAAGGACAAGACACTAATGCAATACAAGTTAGTCACAGTTGTAATGGATCTTGAATACTTCAAAATCTATTAAGTGAGTGCAGTGTAACTGCTACTCAGTGTATAAGGAAAATGGCAGGGAATTTAATTAGTGAGATTTTGCCTCACTCCTGTTGTATGACTTCAAATATTTATTAGTGACAAAAGAGTACGGCGGCCTTGACATGAAATATGACACGTGTATTCCAAATTCTGTCAAGCTGAGGGAAAACAAACTGAGTGCTATGCATTTGATAATATGCTTATAATAACCCAAAAATAAAATTTAATAAAGCAGGGCCCCAAGGCCCTTTGATTCATTAAACCAGTGGTAAATGTCATGGTGGATTATCACAAGGTAATGAGGTGTGATTTACTGTTAATTGCACATCAAGGTCCAATTTTGTTGCACTTCAGGGTAGTGCATTTTATTCTCAGGGATACAGAAGTAAAAATGGCATCAAATATAACAAGTACTGTTAACTAAGAGGATTGTTCAGTGAAAGCTTCTGGATGTGTTTACATCTGTACTCCTAGAGAAATGAGTTATTTAAAAGTTTGGGAAAAAATCTTTTAGACTTAGGCTTCTCATCAGTAGTTTGTTGTTGTGCTTCCTGCTACCAGATGGAATTTGCAGCCTAAAGGCCTTGTATCAAGGAAGCTCCATGGAGCAGGTGCTTCAAAGGGAAACAACTTTTTAGCAGAAGCAGGGGCTCGGAATAGATCTTTGTCTATCCCTCTGGAGCATTTCCTGTCTTAGCTATCTAAGAAGAGCTTCCAAAACCAGACCTATCCAATTTTTTGGGCTTGAAATAACAAGACTTTTAGGAATTTTTAGTCTAAAACCTTCTTGTTGTGTGACGTGTGGACCTGGTTCTTGGCCTTTTTGGTGCATTTACCATTTTAGGAAGAGGAAAATGATCAGTAGCAAATGTTAAAAAGTTCTGGCCCCTTTCAGGCTTCCAGCAGAGCAAGGCGGACTCCTTTATGTGGCTTTTGTTTTTCAACTATTGCCGTGTTTCCAGGAGCTTTATTATTTCTAGATGTGTGTTACATATACAGCTTTAGTTTAGGATCACCTATTGAGTAGTTTTGCCCACAAATTTTTTTGTGCATCTTGGGTCAGAATTAGGCAAACAAATGCTTGTAGGCTTCTCTTGTACCACATGCAGCCACGTTACACAATGGTTAATTACCTGTGTTTTGAAAGATCTAGTTGGAAAGATCTTCATCCTTGCTCCCATCTTAGCATTATTTGTACACAATCTTCTGGGACCATTGTGTGACTTTTGTGCAGCATTTAGCACTTTTTCTTCAAAAAGAAATGTGCCATTTCTAGATCACTGTGATTTTTATAGCAAAAAAAGATGGGTACCCACAACCAAGCCTAATCAAAGCAGAGATCAAGCAGTGAGGCTGCAGGCTTAAATTTATGTATCAGCTGCTGTGTGGGAGATGGGAGGTAAATGATCCTGTACTATTTGCTGACATAAAAGTTAATGATCCCTATATTTATGTAAGATTTCTTGATGTCAAAACCATGATTTAATCCAGACCTTCACTTCCTCTTCACATCTGTTTATCTGTTGCAGCCCCCAAGGAGATCACCTTCTCCATAGATGTCGGGAATGGCCCCACAGAAGCCACTGTGCAGTCTCCCACAGCGCTGAATGACAACCAGTGGCACCACGTCCGGGCAGAGAGGAACCTGAAGCAAACCTCTCTGCAGGTGGACAACCTCCCCAAGAAGGTCCTGGAGGCCCCTGCTGAGGGACACTTCCGCCTGCAGCTCAACAGCCAGTTATTTGTAGGTAGGGACAATCCAAGGGTTCCTGCAGATAACAGTATTTCATATAATTTCATATAATTTGGTGATGAATGCTCTTCTCTCACCATTGAGCTTGCATGTGGTGGCTTGATTTTGCTTTATCTTCTACTCCTTCATAGGCAACATGAATAACATGAATAACAGCTCTTTGCACTCAAAGGACAAACCATAGTTTAGCCATGCTATACTTAATGGGTTTTTTGGGGTCAAATTCCTAAAATGTATTTATTGCCAAAGAGTTAATAACCTTCCTTCTTATGCAGCACCGGCTGTGTAAAATGCTGTAAAAAAATGTGACCTCTCTCTTTAGGCACATTGTAAAAGTCAGAAATTTTTCATATAATTTTCCGGGGCAAAGCCTGAAGACAGTATGATCTTTCAATTCTATTCCTTTAAGCATGCCTACCAAAACCCTTATTTGGCTAGAGAGTCCATGAGTGAGAGAAGCATGAGCACAGTCAAAGCAAATACAGGTATTTTATCTGAAAGTGATTTTTCAAAGAAAAAAAGAAAATTAAAAGAGGAAAGAAAAATCCCTGCCTATATTTTATTTACTTATCGCCCTCACACAAAAAACCTGGACTGGGACTAGTTTGTATTTGATAATATGATAATGGCTTACAAAGGGAATTATCTCTTTTCTATATTCAAATGCTGTCTTTCTGAGTAATCTGCTCAATGATGAAGTGGGATGTTCTTATGGAGGGCCATTCAGGTAACTTCTGATTCCTTCCCTCAAATGGATTTTTTTACTTAGCTGAAATGCTGTAGCAAACCTCAATCTGTCAGTGCATTTTAATACAGTTTACTTTTGTATTCATACCCTTATACTTAAGTAGCTTTCGGGGTATTCATTGGAGCTTTTTATTGTATATGTGCAGTAATTACTGGGCTCTGAATGTAAAGAATTCATCTGTTAATAAATAGATATGGCTGCATCAGTGTCAGGAGTCCTTCCAACACAGCTGTTGATTTATACCTAAAATGATCTCTGTTAGACGCAGCTGGAGAGGAGAACACACAGAAAGGAGGCTTAAGACTGTCACAGTGCAAGGTTTCTGTTTTCTGGTATGAAGCATGCTGCTAATCACTTGTTTTTCAAATACTACATTGATCCTAAGAACGTGTTCTGTGGGAGGCCAGGCCTGGAGGCAGCAGGCTTGGGCTGCCAGACACCTTAGAATCATCAGAGAAATTTAGCCAACATACTGTTTGCAGTTAGGAAAATTAGATATTTTGTGACTGAATGGATTTTGTGATTTTTTTGGCTGTTTCTTTCTAAAGGACTAAATATGACGGGTTTATCATAGGCCATCTATTAGATATGTCATATATATCAACTGTTTACCATCTCACATCTGAAAAGCAGTATCTGCCTGTAAGCTTGTTCCTCAGCCTCAGCAAAATAAACCGGTCACCTGTGTGAATTTCATGGTGGTTTTAACATAACTGATGAATTGTGTCATGAAAATCTATGGTAGTTAAGGACCTCACCAGAGCAATGTGCCAACAGGAGCCCTTGTGGGCAAAGACAAACACAAAGCCCTGCACCTGCCACAGAACAGCATCAAGCTGTCCCCATCCCCCACAAGCTGGGGATTGAGTGGATGGGGAGCAGCTCTGCCAAAAAGGTCCCATTGGTTTTGGTGCAGAAATGAATTTGTACCTCATCTGAATGTAGCTATGCTTTAAGGAATAGGTTGGAACCTAGTCCCTGATACCAGCAGGGACTTCTGACTGATTGTAGTGAGTGTTTACAGAAAACTCTAGGATATAGGTATTTATTTCAGCCAGGAGGTGAAAAGTACTCACTGCGCAATAAATATGTTGCATTCTGTCGTCCATCCACACTTTTACTGAACCATGAACAAAAGGGACAGAAAAAAAAATTAGTTTGGGAGTGCTTTTTCAGGCCTTAACTCTGCCAGATTGAAGGCCAAAATTATCTGTGACTTGCTAAGTTTTCCTGAGAGCTGTCAGAAGAGTTGGAAACCTGGGTTGCCTCCTGATTCTGGCACTACTTCTCCCTGGGTGCTCCAGGGAAAGGTGGCAGAAGCCCAGCAATACACAGATGTGATATAGTTTGTCTCTACTGAAAGACTCATTTGAATCTTGTAATAAAAAGCTACTGATTTAATACCTCAGCCATGCAGAGAGAGTTTTAACCCATCTGAAAAATAAATGTATAAACACCATTGTAAAGACGAAAGAGAAAGAAGCAGCAGCACATAATATTGCTCCCTACTCCCCCTATAATCCACAACATATTTGTCTCTGCAGTATTCTGCATACTGACAGTGATTAAGGGGTTTCCAGCCCTTAATGACTGTGTCTGGCAGACTTTTGAGATAACTCTGTGTGTCTGTGAAGTGGAAGAGAAAAATGACTTTGCATTGCCCCTACACTCAAACAAGCTTGGGTTTAAAGCAGTTAGAAAGGAGTTAGAAAACCATTTCTCCCTTTCTTTTAGTAGGTCTGGGGTGCTAATTGCTCCAGCTGCATTATAATCCTGTCAGAGCATGGACATCCTTGCACCTGGCCAGATTTATTCTGTAAATTGGACAAAAGTACAGTAGAAGGAGTAAACCCCTACCAAATGTGCAGGCTAAGTGACATCAACTGCACCAAAGTGTCCAGTAACAAGCCAATCCTGAGAAATTAATTTGATGTGCAAAGCTTTGATCAGAAGTTTTTGTGCTGTTTGTTTGGTACATTTAGAAAATTATTAAAGCTAAATGTTTGTGTTCCTGATTTTGTCTTGGGAGGAATTGAGCAAGGAATGAATCCTTGGGTGAACCTCCTCTCTCTGTTGTAGACAGTCCAAAGGCAACATAACCCAGAAAAAGTCAACATCTGAGAAACTTTGTCTGGAGACAGAGAGAAGAAATGATAGGAAAAGAAGGAGTTTATTTACTGCTGTTAGTTTTGAAAGCATTTTAGACACCTTGGAATATTTTGGAGGCCAAGAGGAGAAATTAATGCCTGACTCTTTGTGTATCCTGTATGCTTTGTATGCTTAGAGACAAAAAAGTGTGACTTCAAGGTCTTCTGAGGAACACCATAACAAGTTCTCCTGCTCCTGATTATGATTCCTATACTTCTCTGCCCTTCCCTTTTCTTTGTATCAGTTACACAAATGCTCCTAATACTTATTTGCAGCCTCCCTAATCCAGTTTCTACTAACAAAAAGTCCTTTGTTTTCTTTAAAACAAATCCTCAACTCATTGCTAGAATGTTAATTGTTTAGCCAATTGTGTCACCAAGCTATGCTGTGAGTGCTCAGTTGTGAGCTTCTTGTCCTCTCCTCTCAGACTCTCCCTTCCTTTCCGAAGGGCTCCTCACAAAAATTCAGCTGCATAAACACCTTGCTGAAAACAGCTTGGGGCATTTGACTGTCACCTCTGCTGAGCAAAGTGCACCCTTAACCTCGGTGTTTATTGTCTTTAGGCTTATCCTAAAATATGTTTTCCTGAATAAAACATTTAGGTCTCATCCATTAAAGTCTGTAGTCCATCAGACTCCTATTAGAGTTGGAAGAATCTGCAAAGCCTAATTTGGGGAAGAGTTTTTTGTGTTTGTTTTCAGTTTTTCCTTTGCTTTTCAGAAATGTATGTGAAGATTAGATCTAGTCAATCGAAGAAAACTGTCCAAAATAAGCAATATATTTGTTTAATCAATGCTGTGTGGGTCTAGGATCACACAGCTGGTCTGTGTTAAGCTCTATACTCTCCAGAAAATAGAAGATGAGAAGAGTGAGAAACTTTACATGGCTTTCCAAAGTGCTTTAGAGAGCAGTAAGAATATGAGTAGTGCAATAAACATGACATCCATAGAACACTTAGCAATAGTTTTAACTCATGTTTTATATGGTACAGCTGGGATTGGTGTGTGTGCAGAAAAGAGGAAAGGGAACTCATTCATCCTTGTAATATTTGTGGTGGCCTTCAATGCAAAAGAAAACAGGGTAACCAGTAGCCTTAAAGGGAGAAATCTCATTTCTACTTACATAGACTTTACTGAAAAATCTCTATGGTATGTTTTGTTTTGGGTCAAAATCTCCAAGCAAAAGAATTGTGTGTGCAGTTCAGCAAATGCAGAAAGCCTGATTCTTGTCCTCAGAGGGCCTTTAAAGTAAATTAGCTAACATTTTCTCACCTGAAAACAATAGCTGGCTAAAGAGGAACTTGAAAATATTTATTTTTCTGAGAAAGGCATAATAAAATGTGTATGAAAGAGATGTGTCTCATGCATACTATCTAAAGTTCAATTACTTTAATTCACATCCAGTGAATTTCTGCTATTAGTGTTCCAGGAAGAAAAGTATGACAGAATGGTGTAGTAGAACACCAGACCTTTCCAGACTGTTACTGCATTCTCTTTAGTTTTCAGAAGTCTTGTTTTAATTAATTTATAGAATAAAAACAAATGCTCTTCTGCTGGGGCTTATCAAGTGATGTAATCTCTTAAGTCATACGCTATGAAAGAGAGCCAATTTCTGCAGAAGAATAATGACTTCTTTCATACTACTTTTGCAGGAGAATCACCAATAAAGCTAGCTTTTAAGAGTCTGCAAATGCTGATAACTCCTGAACCAGACTTAGATTTCCTAGCAGCAATCAAAACTGCAGTATCTTCAAAAGCAAAACATTGGCAACTGCAAAAAAAAAGCATATGATAAGAAAAATGGTTATATTTTCATAGAGAACTTCAACAATCATCATTATTATCATTCTCAGAGCTTACCTCTTATGGAAGAGTGCCTTCACTGTAACACTGTTAGCAGTTTCGTTTGACAGATATGGTGCTGGTTAGCTTGTAGAGACTGAACTGCACTCTTGCATACAGCTCTGGTCTCCAGGAAGAAATGCAATTATGTTTAACCATGTGCTAAAAAACACATCTGTGAACTGAGCTCCTGTTTCAGGCCTACAACAACCATTGGCATGCAACACATGGGGCTGGGCAGTCATGCATAAATGCAGACTGCAGTCATTTCCCTTCAGCCAGCAGGCCTGATGCTGAGCATGACTCATCCCTGCTATTGGGACTCATCAGCATG
Source organism: Passer montanus (assembly GCF_014805655.1). Taxonomy (NCBI): domain Eukaryota; kingdom Metazoa; phylum Chordata; class Aves; order Passeriformes; family Passeridae; genus Passer; species Passer montanus. The sequence continues at coordinate 15,434,436 of NW_024356504.1, read as the reverse complement.
CGTAACTCTCCTGCTGGTGGGATTAGGGTGTTGTTTGTACTAAGGAAACAAATAAGAAAAAACAACAAAGCCCCAACATTTTTTGGTTTGGTTTTCTCATGTATTTGGTGATATGCAGACGTAAGATAAAGAAGCTAATCTTTCTCTTAAGTGAATTTGCAATTTCAATGCCAGACAGGGCAGCAGATAAGCCAAAAAAGAGAAGAATGACAAAAGGAAAATGTCATATACAGCTTTCTAGTTCTTTCATAAAAATAGAGAGATGCCTTTAGTTTCCAGGGCTGTCCACTTTATGCATTGATATATAGTATTTTTTTAAAATTTGTGATTTCGTATGTGTGCCTCAGGATTGAACATGGCTTTGATCACTGTCAGAGTCATCAATAAGTGCATTTTTCTCTCTTTCTCAGGGGGAACAGCTTCCAGACAGAAGGGCTTTTTGGGATGTATTCGATCTCTGCATTTAAATGGACAGAAACTTGACCTCGAGGAGAGGGCTAAAATGACACCTGGTGTAAAACCTGGATGCCCAGGACATTGCAGCAGTTATGGGAACCTGTGCCATAATGGAGGAAAATGTGTGGAAAAGTATAATGGTTACTTCTGTGACTGTACCAACTCAGCCTATGAAGGACCTTTCTGCAAGCAGGGTAAGCAGCAAGCTTTGGTCCCAGTTATTTGTGCAATAACTCTGAATGACAGCACCATTTCACTCATGTCAGCTTGGTGACCCCACATCTCAAGAGGTTCTATTATCAGCTGTCCCTTCAGTGTTCTTAAATGTTTATCTTAAGCAGGCTCCAACACCTCACTTTGTTGAGCTCTGTGTTGGCCTCAGAAATTAAAATTGTGTTAGTTGTATTAATATTTTACCACTGTATCCCACTATGATTCCTGTATTCCATTGCATGTAACTATTCCCAAACATTAGGAAATGGGGCTAAAATGCTTTTTAGCAGATGTTTGACCATGTCTGAATGTTTAGGTTCCTTGCTTTTTAAACCTCATCTTCCTTTGTTCACCTTAACAAATCCTTAAGGTTTTTCTTTACAAAGTTTTAAAGCATTGATGTGACAAAAAAGAGGTAGTCTTTTTATGTTTGGGTTTGGTTTTTTTTTCATTCCTGCGACAACCCATCCAAACGTTAAGAAATTTTTAAAATAAGCATGAAGCATTCAGGAGAAAACCGATTTGCATGGTTCAGTCTTTGGTGAATGTGTCCTCACTGAACCTTTCTGGTGACTTATAAGAGGTGCTGTCAACACCAGAAAAAAAGCAGGGCAAATATGGAACATCTAATTTAGAGAACATGCTTTTTGGAGCTAACAAAATCACTACTCAGTAACAGCAAGGTGCAGTGTGAATTTTTAATTACCATAGCTGTCCCCCTCCTCACAAATGCAATAGGTTTGCTAAGTGGGCTGCATCATCTGCTGTGCAAATTGGCTTAGTTGTTTAATGAAAACAGAAGTATGAGTTCTAAGGACCTGAAGATGCACAGGTAGATGTTTCTCTTTATTTGATGCTCCCAGAGACAGCTTCCCTTACTAGCTGTCTTTGGTCAGTGTGTTCCTTTCATAATTAATTTCTTTTAAAAGGAAACTGGAAAGAATAAATCTATTCTGGGGGCAAGACAGAGAATTTTGCCTTACATGTGACTGTCAGACGATGGTGAACAAAGCATTTATTTGGCTGACAGATATTTGCACTGTTCCATCTTGTGAAATTCTGATTCCAGCCCTGAAATAGTTGAGTTTATGTGTCCATACACTGTTTTTCTCTGTGCCAGACAAGCAATCTGCAAGGAAGGACACAGTTATACAGGTGAAGGAAGGGTGATGTCAGCTGGATCAAGGGTGTTTTTGCAGTGTTCTACTTCTGAGGCAGTCAGTTCTGGTCCATTCCCGCCTGGGAGATCTGAAAATGCAATAGCTGAAATAATTCCTTTGGTTTATATCTGCTTTCAGAGGTGTCTGCATTATTTGAAGCCGGCACTTCTGTTACCTATACTTTCCAAGAACCTTATCCTGTCACAAAGAATGCAAGCACCTCAAGCTCTGCCATTTATGTGGATGCTGTCGTGTCCAAGGAGAATATTGCATTCAGCTTTCTCACGGCACACTCTCCAAGCCTTCTGCTGTACATCAACACCTACTTTCATGAGTATTTGGCTGTGATTCTCTCCAAGAATGGTAAGTAGTCTTGATTTCCTACGCAAGGGAGACCAGTGTAACTCTGTGGAGTTTTTGAGGGGTTGGTTGGTTTGTTTGTTTATGGGTCTGTTTTGGGGGTTTTTTTTGTGAGGGAATAGTATAGAATTCTCCACTGATTTATATTCATTTCTGTGTCTTCAACTTTATCAACTTCATGGTGTTCAGTTCATGAAATGGCCATCACTCTTGTTTATGTCCCTTTATTTGGCATTCAGTGCTACACTTGCCTATTCAGTCTTTGAGTAATCATGTTGTTGGGGCTTAAAATGTGCTTTGACTTCCATTTGGCAAAGTTGTACAATAGTAATTCCTTGCTATTTATTCCACAGTGAGATCCATTAGGCCACCAAGATAAGGGAATGAGAAATACCATGTATGTGCAAGAGTGCTTGGTGCAGAAATACACTATAATTTTATCCATTGCATTTTGTCTTGGCACATGTATTGGTCCTCACTGGATTGTTTCAATGGAATAAAGCCATTTTGTGTAAATATTAAAGCCAGAATATGTCAAAGTTTTCTGGGGTAATTGACCAAAACATGAGGTGCAAATCCATTTCCTGTTTAAAGATACTTAATGTGGGTACTTTTTGAAAATGTGTAAAGATTTTAGGGGCATACACCTTTGTCTTCTCAGTAAAACTTGGGCTCCTGAGTCCTTGCAGTGCTTTCAGAAAACTCAATCCAGACAAACATCATCCTAGACAAGTGGGAAAATCTGAATTTTCCAAGAGTTACCAGGCACTGGAGGACTGGAAGTGATGAGTAAGCTTATTTGTGAGTCAGTAGCCTGTAGCAGAACAACAGAAAGTTGATGTAATGTGGCTGAATATGTAGATTTGACTGAATGACCCAGAGCACTCTGAAGCCTTGAAAATTCCAAAATAAGTAAGCTTTCAAGTACTGTCAAATAAAAATCGTTGAAGATTAAAAAAAAAAAAAAAAAAAGGCTTTATTCTAGATATGGAGTTGGCAGTAGTTTCTCTCTTGGTTATGTCATGTGGCCAGCATTGAGGCTGGCATGGACAGTGGACTGGCACCCTAATCCCTGGGAGAGGCAACTGGAATAGTAACTGCCTGAACAGATCTATTCCAAGTGAAGCTTTGGCAGGGAGGTGGGACTACTGAGGTGACCCTAACCCTCTCCTGTCCAGTCCCAGATTTCCATCTCTAATTTGCGCCTATAGATATGTGTTTATGATTTTCAGGTGTATGGATATTCTAGTGTGTAACTCCAGGGTTATGGAGGTTCGCCCCTGCTGTGGTAAAACCTTGGAATCTGCTTCTCAGTTACACTCAGGTCTCTTGATGCCACTCAGGCAATTGGAAATAGCTCTAAAGTTAATCACAATGTAATATCCATTTAAATCACCTTTATTGCTGCCAGAGCAGTCTGAAATTACCTTAAAAATATGAGTCAATTGACTTCTATTGATGGAATACTCTATAAGCAACCTGTAATTGTGGAGCTCTAGAGGGGGGTCTCTAATGGTGCTTGGGGTTGAGACCAAGGCATGAGGATGTCCTGTAGCAGCACAGCTTGAGACAATGAAAATGACCTTTCATTTTGTCAGCTGCAAATGTCCCATCATTTCCCTTTGACTTAGATGGAAACAGGCACTCTCAGTACACGTGGAAATTAGGTGGAGCAGGTCTTGGCACTGTCAGGCAGTACAAACCATGGTGCTTTTCTCAGATCTGCACCTCTTTTTATTCACTTGTAGTATGGTGGTAACAGTGGTTTAGAAGGTTGGTGAGACATCAAGCTCCAAAATTCTGGTCTATAAAGTGTAACACTATATGCAAAGAATGATTAAAATAACTAGCTGACCTTTGTTAACTCCTGAAAGTCTCCTTCAGGATTACTCAGTGCATGCTTCTGTGACATTTTTACAAGACAGTAATTTCAGTCATGTATATTCTCTGCCTTTTGTCCCAAATGGAATAATTCGTTAAATTTCATGTCCTTTTACTTTTTAGTCTTGTTGGAATTGAAATTATTCCAATGAAAATAGTGTTCAGATATGTTACTCTTTCTTCCTCCAAGAGGTTTATGCTTGCCATAAAGTTACTGGACTATGAATATCAATGTTCTTTGTAGCATTAAAAGTGAGTGTGATTCCTTCTCTCTTACTGGCTCACTTTCAAGGAATCTTGCTGAGTCTGACTGTGTAGTAGGACATGAGCAGGTCCCTGCTGGATAGCTGATTGGTTAAATAAAGGTTAGGCTGCTAGAGAAATGGGAATGGGCATTCTCACTTAGGAGGTGAACAAACTCTAGAGTAATACTCCTTACCATAATCCCAAGTCTCTTTCCACTTGTTAAAAAATATGTAGAAACAGTCTGTGTATAATTTAATACTTCACCTTTTGTAACTATTTTTGAAGCTACTGCTCATATTATTCTGTTAGTCTCTTTTCTATTATACACAAAATCACTAGGCAAAATATTAGTTAGTAAAAGTGACTACAAGAAGAATGTTTTTCCTAATTCTGACATCTCATGTTAAATATTTGACATTAAAGAAGTAAACTATTTGCAAGGATTATTCATAATTAAAGTATACTAAAATGTCTTATATGAAAGTGAACTTGTACAGGCAGCTATGGTCTAATTCAGTCAGGTGTGAAATATTCTCTAAAACCTATTGATTTCAGTAAATTTTTATATATAATACTTAGAAGAAGTTTCCACCTATAGAACATATTCCATTACCACAGAGTTTGTTCTTACCTCTGATCAATGGGCTCATGTCTTAGAAGTTTACAGGTAAGGTTTCAGAAGCTGATGGCTTTAAAGATGACTTAGGGATTGTTTCCTCCATGAGTTAATACTGATACCTTGAAATCACGCATGTGATTTGAAAATTATATACATATGAGAGCATCTTCCTTTCCTCTCCAATCTTTCATGGATTTTTAAATTACAGCTACATATATATATGTATGTGTTGTGTATAGATGGGTGTATGTGTACATATACATACACATGTACACATATATGGCTGGGTGTGCATTGTCCCATTGGCCCCACATCCAAGAGATTAGCAGTACTGTAATGATTGGCATTTTTAATATCTCTTTCTGTAGAAATTCAAATTATAGTGCTTGTTACTAAGCTACAGAAAATGGGTAAACATTTCTAATTAGTCTTCTCAGTGTGTCAATCCACAGAAATTATCCATATCATGGGAAGATGCTACCAAGAAAAGAGTATTTTTTTTCTTTCCCTAGCTAGCTTTTCACTGTACATTTTTGCAGTTATATGATTTCACAAAGTAACCAATACCTTTGAAATATTATCTTTGCCTTGCTGCCTAAAGGCAATAAATGATGGGAGAGAAAAGTGTTAAAAGAAAGAATGTTGAAATAAACTTTATTTCTCCTTTCTTTATTTTTTCTACCCCCCTGCAAATAATCAAATGCAATATGAATATGATTAAATATATTGTCTAGAAAATGTTTTAACAAGTCTTAGATTTTCAGTTTTGTTGTTTTTCTCCATGGAAACAATATGATTCCTAATCTAGAAAAAAATCAGATAGCTAGCATCAAAGAAGAAAGATAGAATCTCAAACTGTTCCTGAGTGATTGCAAAATTATCTGTATTTATTATCGAATTTCATAAGAAATTAAACAATTTGAGTCCTTTTTTTTTCTTTTTCCACCTTTCCAGCATCTATTGCCATCACACTGAGCTGTGTTCTCCATTTCTTTTGGAAAACAAGACTCTGATTTTGCATAGGAAAATTAAAGACAAGGAAAAAGGCACAGTTAAAAACAGCAGTGCAAATGAAAACATCTCAAGTAATTCTTAAGTCTCTGATACTCAGCATACAGTAGCAGGATTTATATCAGCTCCACTTCCCTGACCTAGAAAGTATTGAAATCAGCTGATATTTGAAGTGAATAGGAAAAGAAATCACAATGTGTAATGGAGGTAAGCTAATCTAACACTCTAAAAAAGAAAAGAAACAAATATTGTCAGTGAGAAACTACTGATTCATTTTTTTCTTATAAACTCCTAATCTCCTGTAATCTCCTCCTGTCTCTGAGTCAGAAACAGCTTTTCTAATGAAAGCATGTAAATTCTCCTTATTGTTTTTGCCTTCAAGTATGTTGAGCTGCATCTCCACTTAGCAAAGCTTTTCTCACTCAGTGGAAAAGAGATGCAAAAAATCCAGTTCAGTCTTTGAGGCAAGGAATCTTTTGATCCTGTTCATGCTGTACACTCTGAAGTTTAATGGGTCAAAACTAAAATGGGGAATAGAACTTGGGTGGATTTCAGAGTGTGATTCTTCTAGTTCCTTTTCCTTACTTACTTTCTTTCCTGTCTTAGTTTTGGGACATTAACTAACTGCTTCAGAAAGACCCTCTCGACTGCTCTATTGCTCATGCAGTTGTCTTCTCTTTTGAGAACACCTTGTGCCTTACAGACTTGCAGCAGGCATTGAACAACCTGCGCAGTTTGTGTGACTGAAGTGGGAAATGGTGACAAGGTTCAGGTATAGTTACTTTTAACACATCAGGAGCAGGAAAGAAAGTCACGTTAGGAAGTGTGGGAGACAGCTTTGTGGAGGAGAAAAGTGACTGTGAGTGAGGATTGTTCCCAGTCTAGCTCTGGTTCACAGCCATTATGTGGCAGATAGCATGTATGTCTTCTAAATATAATTTCAAGGAACTGTTGCAGTTGGCCCCTGAAATCTTATGGTATTTACTGAGTGAGGGACCAGAGACAGTTTGATCAGAGATGATGAATATAAAAGAAATTTACCCCAGCTGCCTTAAATGGAAAGCTGGCTTTGGTACCATGAGTGGGCAGGGTTGGGGTGACAGGAGATCTGTCAGCTTATTTATCTAAAGAGAGAGACTTCTGTTGTAAGAAATCACTCTACTCACTTAGATGTTTCTTCGCTGTAAGCACACTTCACAGAAAATAGGAGTGCTGATTAGTGTTTTCATGTCAAATCCAGTACTAAAAAGTCTTTGAAGAAAGGGTGGTCTTGGCACCCAAACCCAATTCTGTCTTCTGTTTGGGTTAGCATATGGCACTTTAAATTTCTAAGTGTGCAAAACTATCTTGAAAGAAGAAGCTGCCATAAAATTCAGCCAAGGACGCTGGCAGATCTCTATCTCTGCTTTCCAAGAGGAGAAAACTGAAAGATCTGTCTCATTAGCTGAATTCATGGACATGTTTGTACTCATGAAGACTATTTTGCCATACTGGAGGGCCAATAGATGTTCTGGCGACCCACAAGGGAAAACAAGGGAACTGTAATTAGATGACATAGAACAGGAAAGGTTGAACAGTCTGAATAATTGATCTGTGCCCTAGCTGTATGCAGACTGACTTTGAACTTACTGCTGTCTGGCATAAAACTCCAGACCACTGACTGCAGATAATCAGCTGGGAAGAAAACCTGTGTTCCCATTTGCTTATAGGAGGTTTTTATCTCCCAGAAGACTTGAGTTCCTAGTTCACATTTTCCAGCTGATAAGTCATTTTTATTGTTGGATTTTCCTGGAACTGTCCTGAAAGGAATGAGAGGAAGGGCAGAGGGTCCTGTCTGAATAGATGCTCCATATATTGTGTGTATGTATATGTATATATACATGCTCTTCAGTATTTCTGAAAAAGGAGTATTTCAGAACTCCTTTTATTGAAAGCTTTAGCCTTGAAAATTGATAGGTGTCGATTTTCAGTTACTTTTAATTTAAGATTGTCTGTGTTGTGGACAGACTGAGCTGTGTAGTAAGCACTGTAGTCCAGCAGAACCATTGATTTAAGTGCTGCCTTGGAGCAGTGTAGGTGTACAAAACAGAGAGCCGAATACTTGGAAGACTGACTCTGCGTCCAAACAAATCTCCTCCTCTGTCTTGTATGTGGTATCCCTATTAACATGTTAATTTTTCCATATAATATCAGCATATGAGTTATCCTGTCTGCATCATGAAAAGGTGATTCCTTCCTTCTTGCCTTTCTTGGTGGAATTGGCTGTTTATGTCTTAGTTTTTACAAGTGAGAGTGGCCTTTGGGAACTGCAGGCAAAAGTCTGGAGCAAGGTAGATGTACACTTGGTGAAAGAGGCTCAGACCTGGGAATGGGCATTAAGCAAACTGTAAATCCATGGGCTCTGGTGGGGTGCACCCACAAGTGCTGAGAGAACTGGAAGATGTCATTGCAAGGCCACTCAAAAGGCAAATCAAAACATGAGACTTTTATCATGAGAGTGACTGAGTACTGGCACATCATGTCTAGAGAATTGTGCAGTCTCCATCCTTGGAGGTATTCAAAAGCTATCTGGACATGGCCCTAGGCAGCTGACCTGCCCTTGAAGAGTCTTTTTAGTGGGACAGGGATGGACATCATGTCCTCCAGAGATCCCTTACAAATTCAGCCATTCCATGGTTTTGTGAAAAATCACAAAAGTATGCATTTGAAGGTAGATTACTGGAAGTTAATATGTGTAAGCATATGTTTTACTAGAGAAAAGTCATTACAATTCTACTATTATATGACTCTTACAAAAGGATTTTTACTAGGTAAATTATTCATTCTTCCTCTAATTTTTCCCATTAGATGACTTAAGAACATGAGTCAGTTCTTTGTATCCCAGTGGTTGCAGCTAGTTTTTGAAAGGTTGCTGTAATCAGGAGGTCACTCACTAAAGGATCCAACATTTCCATTCACAGAGACTGGCATAACCCATGAAACAGGCAATCCTTAGATTGACTTGCTGGTCAGAGGAGCAGAAAATTTTCCAGAGATTCCTGATCAACCAGGCAGTTCCTCTAGAGCTCAACACAAACAGGCATCATTAACCTCAGAAAGCCATTAATCCACAAAGTTCTGTGCTGAAGTATTATGAGTTAAGAATGAAAAGGGCATTTTAGAAGAAGCATATGATTACTTCTCAGTAGTTTTCTCTAAAAGATTATTGCTCGCTCTTCTGCTCAGGCCTCATGCAGTGCTCAAATTGCTTCTTTTTTTCCTGTTCATACCATCTTTTTTCTGTGTTCTCATTGCTGAACATAATGGCTATTTGTTAGGTCGGCATGACACAAGTCCTTGCTTGAACAGGCGTCTCTACTGCCAAAATGGAAAGAAGAATGGTTAAAAGATATTAGGAAAAATGGAAACTGTGAGCCAGAATCACTGTGAGGGCAGGCTGGGATGACTTTCTCAGGGCATCACAACAACAGGTCTGGTTGTTTTTTCCCAAGAGCTGTTCACACAGCATTAATGATGTTGCATAATTTGCAAAGCAAGGCTGAACTTTTGGAATAAAATTCATAGGATGATACTTTGTATTCCAATCACTGGGTAAAGAATAAAAAGTCTTCCTGCCATCCTGGCTACTCTGCAAGTCTTCAGTAAAATGTATAGAGGGAGATGGAAACCTGGAAAGATTCTTCTTCATACAAAGGTGAGTAAACCATGGGGCTTCCTGAATGTGTGTGAGACAATTGGCATCCAGTGTGTGTTTAAAGACAGAAAGGGAGACTTGAGCAGAGATATGAGTATCAGGTATGACACAGAAGCTGCACATCATGAAGTTCAGCAAGGCTAAATGCAAGGTCCTGAACATGACTGAGCAATCCCAAGCACATGTATAGGCTGGATATGGAATGGGTTGAGGCCAGCCCTGGGGAAAAAGACTTGGGTGCTTTGGTTAATGAGAAGCTCAACATGACCTGGCAGCGTGATCTCACAAGATGAAAAGCCAGCCAGACCCTGCATGGTCCCTGTATCCAAAGCAGTGTGGCCAGCAAGCTGAGGGAGGGGATTTTCCCCCTCTGCTCCACTGTAGTGAGATCCCACCTGGAGCACTCGAACAGCTCTGGGCTCCCAGCTTAAGGAGCACCTGGTCCTGGTAGAGCAAGTCCAGAGGGCTACAAAAATGGTCAGATGGCTGAAGCAGCTTTCCTGTGCAGACAGGCTGAGACAGTTGGGGTTCAGCCTGGAGAAGAGAAGGCTCTGAGGACACTTAGAGCCCTTCCAGTACTTAGAGGGGGGCAAGAAAGCTGGAGAGGGACATATTAGCAGGGTATGGAGTAACGGGACAAGGGGGTTTGACTTCAAACTGAAAGAGGGTGTGTTGACATTTGATTTTAGGAAGAAATTCACTGTGAGGGCACTGAGGCCATGGAATGGGTTGCCCAGGGAATTTTTGGATAACCATCTCTGGAAGTGTACAGGACCAGGTTGGATGCAACTTTGAACAACCTGATCTAATGAAAGGTGTCCCCTCCCATGTCCCTCTCCTTGGCAAGGAAATTGGAACTACGTGATCTTTAGGTCCTTTTCGATCCAAACCATTCTATGATTCTGTGGTAGCCTTTGTTAATGAAGGGTCTTAAAGTGAAAGTGTTTTAAAATTTCAGAGTCTTTAGAAAAGGTATAGTTTAAAATTTACTATAATAAACCTTACGATCAGAAAGCAGGTGGTTTCAGAGAGATTTACCTGCAACTGAAACCCTCAGTTCTCTTTTTCATCTTTATATTCAACCACCTTCAGGGAAAAAAAGGGTAGTTAATGTTGCATCACTTTGTAAAAGAAACTGTAAACACTTCCTTCACCAAAAAGAAATACCTAGGAATGTAGAGCTAATGATAATGACTAATAGTGGGTTTTTTAAATTGCTTCTGCCTGAGAGGCTTCATGGCATTTTCCCACAGATGAACATTCATGTATTTTACCAGTGGATAAACTGTGGCATAAAGAAGGAAGATGTGTGTCAGCAGCCATCAAGCTGGTAGATCCCAAATTGTGGCAGTGCTCTGTCTGTTACCTCCAGGGTACATAAAAGCACCACTGTGTATGATTACCCATGAGCTGAACTGGAGGAACATTATTTGTATTATTTTCCCACACCCATGGGTTATCCCTATTCCCATTTTAGACCTAGCCACATCACCATGTGCATGAGCTGTTTTGTTCAGATAAGAGGTCCCCTTAAAATCACTGTAATAAGCTCTGTGTTTAGGCCACTCAGTATGTGCATCATGAGCTCTCTGACTGTGGTCCTCTGGGTAATTTTTTAGATTTTGCTATATTTTCTACCTTTGAACCAAGAAGCATCTGCCCATTCCTTGTTAATTGCTGGTCAGTCTGTGTTCAGCCAACTGGCAGCTGGTGGGAATGAGATGTCTGTGAAGGTTAAACACATTTCTCAGTCACGTAAGGGAACCAGCTACATTTATTGATGTTTAAGTGACAATCTCAATCTGGGTCCAGCTGTCTAGCAGGATTGTAGAGTGAACTGAGGTCATGGGCCTCCAGATAGGCTCCTTTTGCTGTGTGTGTTTTTTTCTAAGTTGAAGAAATGCAATGTGACGAGTAAGTGTTGTTTTTGGTTTTGTTTTTGGTTTGTTTTTTTTTTTTCTTAAACAGAGGATGGCCTCAATATGATCCTTGAGTCCTGAATGTCTCAAGCTTTGAGTGAGAGGCATTCAAATAATCTCCTATTTTTTTTTTTAATTACAGGAAGAGACTGCAAAAAAATTGAGTGGTGGATTTTTCTTTTAAACCGTATGGAACAGTCATGTCTAAGCAAGTGTAATGGCTGAGTAGTGATATCAGAAAACACGTTCAACAGTTTTTCTCTTTGTTTTTCCCATGCAAAACAAATAGCAAGAGCCACCCCCTAAATAAATGCAAGTACTTTCTTAGTTAAATGCCACTGGACACTGAAGAGATGGGCTCTGTTCTTAAAATCACCAGCAGCACTTCCAATGGAGAGTAAATTTACTGAGTAAATATCCCTGGGGAGAAGCTGCTAATTAAGGAACATGTTTCTAAGCCAGCTGCTCCTAACTGGGAAAACAGTGGTTCATTTTTAAATATCTAGGCTATGAAGAGGGACACTGCCACACTGAAACTGTGCAAATTCCCAGAGATGTATTTTGTGGCAGAGATGGCTGAAAAGTGTCATGTGTTGTTCTGCAATCAGGAATGAGCAAACATTTATACCTCATGAGCTGCAAATGGACTTTGAGCCAATACTTTAATTTTTTTAATTTTTTTTTTCATAATTGCAACATCAGTAGCCTCACTAATATATTTCACCCTTTGCTTAATTTGTGCTTTCCTTAATTATTTGCTCTTTCAGCGACAGCCTGGGTGAATCTGGAGAATGCATGTAGTGGAGTAGTAAAGTGTAGCAGTCTAACAAGAGTGACTGCCAATTTGAAACAGCTGTAAGAAGTTTTGTTACTCCTATACACTTTTCTGGGTGACTCTGAGGCAGCAAGACATGCAGGGGTTGTCCAATCCCCTTTCATCTAATGCAGTGTTTCACTATTTCATACATATAGATTTTCCCCACCTCAGAGTTGTCAGCTGCCCTGGTTTAAATGTGTAAATTATGTTACACTGTGGTGATAAATTTGTACATTTTACATGTGCCACCCACATGTGCTCCCTGAATTAACCTCAGCTTCTCTGAGCAGAGCAAGATGTCTCACCAGCTGCTCCAGCCAGTTTAAGTCATTAAAAAGTGCTGTTGAAGTTGGCGAGAGTCGTTGAGTTCAATTTGGGCTCGTTTAAAACCGGTTTCCATAAATAAAGGTCCTGCAGAGAAGTCTCAGACTCACACAGATGCCATGCCCTTCCTTGCTGTTTGGTCCTTCAAGATGAAATGACCCAAGACCTGTGGTCCTGGTGACGTTTGTGACAAGAATTTGACTTAAGAATGATAGATTTACAGACCAAATTCCTGATGATCCATTTCTCTTTTCTGCAAAGCTGCTTTAATGTTGTTGCAAAATCCTAGCACTTGCTGAGGTCTTTCAAACAAGGGAGTCTTTTCCTGAGCTGGAAGACTCTGTGTAACATTTTCCCTTTTCTGGGTGATGATTTTAAAATTACTATCTGATTTTCAACACAAGCTTTGGCAGTCCAGAATTAATGTAAAGTTGGTGGGCATAGGCCACAAAGCCAACAGATTATTCCTGACATTCCACTCAGACACTGCTGTAGACAGAAGAAAGGCAGCTCTCCTGGTGACATGTTCAATCAGCACAGGTTTGGGACATAGAATATGTAACACCATGGCCACGCTATTTCTTCACATTGTGCAGTCTGAGAATATTTTTTTGTTCTTCAGACACTTTGAAATCTCTAACCGGTTTTGTATCCTTATTACCACTAGACATAAGAGCTGCTACAGCAGCTTATCCTCAGAAAAAAAGAAGCAGTTTGAAGGCACCATGCTGTTCCTGTAGCTGCCTGGAGGTTGGTTATGCTGGCACTGATCATTAGTGTTCTTCTAGCAAGTACAAGTGCTGGCCTCCATCATCATTGAAAGAGTGTCCTGGGAGTGTTTTGTTTCAGAAAAGCCACCTCAGACTTAGTCACCAGCATGGGATGGCATAAATCATGCCCTTTGGTCGCTGTTTCCCAGTACTCCCCTCTGCACAAGGGAACCCCCAGGAATCCTGTTAAAATGGCTCTTAGCTGTTTGATATCATCAGGGGGATGTCATTCAGCCCTACAGCCGTGGATTTGAGTGTTGCAGGTTGCAGACAGGACCACAGCAATGTGCAGCCAGCCAGCTTTGACGCTGGCAGTGGTCTCATCCCAGCAGCATGGCAGCCACATGGAATCATTTCCTCAGGGAATGCTGAAAGGAAGCCATGCCGTGCTCAGTAACTCAGCTCTCAGGCTGCTCTAGGGGCAGAATTCACAGCTGAAGGGGATGGGTAACTACAATAATCATGTCTGAATCTACTCTTACCTAATACTGCTGGGGTAATGGGCCCACTAAAATTTTCCAGCCAGAGGCCAAAAGAAGGATATCTTTCTTTTCCTTTCTCTCTCTCCCTTATTGACTTAACAATTGCTCCAGCAATTCAACGTACATTAGAGAAGGAACTCAACTGGATGTGCATTGCTTGACTCCAGGTGTGCATGCTCAGACATGGAGAGCTGAAAAGAGGATGACAGGCACGACTACAACAAGACTGACAGAAATTACACTGCTCATGATTAGTGTGAACCCCTGTTGTGAGGCAAAAATGATGCAAAGTAGAGAATAGGGAGAATAGAGCTGGTTTATGCACTGATTTCCATTTGCAGTTACTGACACTGGGCTGATGTGATGGAGAAAGTCAGTGGACCAGATAATCAAAATTCAAAGGACAAAATAAAATTCTTAATAATAATCCTAATTAACAATCCATTTATTTTGCTTGTCAAGTAATAAAATGGCAATTTAATCTGCCAGGAAAATTATTCTGTAATCTGAACACAGAAGTTCTAGTATTGAATGCAAAGCAAAATTAGCTCTCATCTACAATGATGAAAATTCAAAAGCACCTTGGTAGATAAGGTCATGTACTTCTGGGTTATATTAATACATATTTGACCCCAGGCAAAATGCCAACTTTAATTCAATAGTTTTGAAGAGCAGATGTCCATAAAAAGAGTTGCCACTGGAACTCAAAGCAATTTGACAAAATAAAATTCCATTCACCGATCTCTTTACATGATTTAATGTGAAATTGCACCACTTTAGAAAGTAAGATCTGTTCTCAATGGATGCCAAGAGCCTCCTCCATTGTCTCCCAAAAAATGGAACAGATGGTTTCTGGTTTAAAGTCACTGCTTCTTTGACAAAGTCATTGGGTAAATCCCTGTTTGCTGCAGCTGAGAGCCTGGAAAGACTGCATGTCATGCTGGCTCCCTTTGAACACAGATGTGCTGGTTGTTGTTGATCAGCTGCATACACCTGCATACATAATTATAATTTTATACACATGTGTGTTCATAGCCTTCAGAAAGAGCAGAGAAGTTGTTTTCACATTTACAACTTAAGGTCACGGACCACACCCTGTTCCATTCTGTTTTACATCCCTTTCAAAGGCTCCAGGTAAGAGGCAGCCTATAAACAGCTTCTGCTGAGACATGATTTTTAGTTTGGACCAGTCTGTTAGAGGATCATATTTTAGTTTATTTTAGCTTGCTCTGTGTGGTCATCTTGCCTGTGGTGCGCAGGGTCAGTCAACCTTTCTATTTTCTATCAGCTCTCCCACTGCCCAGAGCAAATCTGAAGAACTTCCTTGCACTTGGGCTTCTTTTCTCATGTATTTCTAAAGTGTTTCTAGGATGTTTACACTGTTAATCCCTGTTGATGCATCTTCCACTCAGTACCAGATAATGTGATGGTGATTTACGTTTGGACCTTTGAGTGTGGCAGTCATGGTGATAGACAGCACCTCCTTGCCCTCACTATGCAATGAGGGCTGGGAGCTGTTCACTGTTATTTGGGGCAGCTGAATTGGGACCCGTAATACCACACTGAATAATTTAGCAGTTTTTACTGACCTTAATGTCTTCACAAATTCCCCTCTAATGTCCATAGATATGTGTGAGAATTTAAATGTCTTTTATCACTTTTTTTTTTATTTTCGCTTTAAAATTTCTCCACGTCCAGCAGACTTCTCAATCAGCTAAAAAGCCTTCATTCTAGTAGTTCATTCTCATTTTCCCTCTTGATTTTGAAAGCTTTTTTTCTATCCTAGATAGTGTCCCAGAGAGTGTCAGTGCTCATCTGGGACGTACTGAATTTTGTAAAGCTTTTTTTTTTTAAAGTACATCTCTTAGGAGGAAAACATCCTGGCAAGGGAAAAGGAGGGGGAATTATCTTAACTGGACTAGGGATTCCATCTTGAAGGACTACCAGCTTCACTGTGAGGTGTGTAGAGGTGGAAAAATTCCTGACAATTTTCAGAACAGCGAATAAATTCAGGAGACTTTCTCAGGGTTGGGGTGCTGTCAGCATTTATTTTCTCCTTGGAGACAGTTAAAAATAGCACAAGAAAAGCTTTTGAACTCTATAGTACTACAGTCCCATGAATTTTGGTTGCTGATGCATAAAAAGAGTTCAGAAATTTCGGAATTTTTTTTCTCTGCTACTTAATTCCCAGAAAAGTGTGCTTGAAAGGATTTTACCAGAATAGATCCTTTTTCTTTTAGAATATGCCATATGTAGCTCCATGTGTCTATATATCTATATCATCTATATCTATCTATATCATCTGTACACATTCCCTGTAGTCATTTGTTGAAGCATTAAAATTCATACTGGATTCCTCATTTCCTTATGCATTTTGATTTGTATGGTACTGGTATTTATCAGAAGCCATGATGCTATTTTGATAGCAAGATTGAATGA
Organism: Passer montanus; assembly: GCF_014805655.1. Lineage (NCBI taxonomy): Eukaryota > Metazoa > Chordata > Aves > Passeriformes > Passeridae > Passer > Passer montanus. Next base: position 15,418,045 of record NW_024356504.1, on the reverse strand, counting down.
CATGTTTAGCGTTCATTTTTATATGGATTACATGAATTCCTTCAAATATGTTAGAGGTACTTCTTTATTTCATATGATAAAGTAAGTACAGACCTCTAACTGTTTGGAATTAAGTTATAATTCTTATAGTTGTCATGTCTCTTCTGTGTTGTCTGTTACATCTGGATGAAAAAAAAAATTATAAAAACCCAGCATTATTAGTTTAGCAGGGCAGTGCAAGCCCTGCATGCCCTCTGCTGGAAGTGATCCCTCGCAGGATGATGTAGATCAGCTATGGCAGGGCTCAGTGTCTGACCTGCAGACAGACACACTCACCTTTGGTATACTTAGTTACTCATTAAGTTCTGTTTCCATAGCAGTTTCTTAACCCAGTAGGAAGAAAAGCTCCTCCAGTGCATTATTTTCTTCACACTTTTCATTACAGCTTGAATTCTTTTGACCTTTTTCTTGACTTATTAACCTTGTTACTCCATAGTAATAAAAATAAAATTAGTTTTTGTTGTGTAAAGTTACTGAGCTGACATAGGTTTTATATGTACAATTTCTCTCTGCTTTTAAGGAAGCTTACAGGTCCGATACAACCTGAGTAAGGATGGGCTCCTCATTTTCACCATTGCATCTGGAAATTTTGCCAACCGAGAGCTGCACCGTGTGAAGATTAACAGGGAGGGCAGAGAGCTCATCATTCAGGTATGCCATGGCTTGTGCTGAGTGTTAAATAACACCTCAGGCCACAGACACTGCCACAGGTTGCCCAGAGAAGTTGTGGATTCCCATCTCTGGAAGTGTTCAAGGCCAGGTTGGGTGGGGCTCTGAGCACCCTGCTCTGGCAGGGGGTGGTGTCCCTGGGCACAGCAAGAGGGCTGGAACGAGATGGGTTTTAAGGTCCTTCCATCCCAAGCCATTGTGTGATTTATGAATTCCGGGAATCAGACTCCCTGATCTCAATGTCTGGTCACTGGCAGGAGACAAAGGTTTCACACTGATTCAGCAGCAGAACAGCCCTGTAGCTTCAAGCAGAGCTCCATCTGGACCCTATTCAAAGAGTGCCAAACAGTGGTTTTTTCCATTGAAAGATCTTCCCTTGTTTCTGACAAACTGTGAATTAGGAAACACCTTTGGCCAGAAGTTCATCTGTACCACTGGAGTGGTTCTGGGGCTTAGTAATGTCTGTGTGATCTGTAGTCTCCATTGAAACACACAGTATGGATCATGGAAAAGCTGCAAAAGGGAGAAAAAAGCTGAGGAATTTAATTTTGGTTAGGGTATGTTTCCCAAGGGAGAAAGTGACCCCGACTGCCTTATCCTCTCACAGGAAAGGAAAAGCTGAGGGAATGCAGGGTGCAGTCACCATGTACATGGCAGTGCTCCATCCTAGCAACTAGAAGCAAGCCAGGCTGAGTGTGACAACCTCAGAGGGGCAAAACCTCTCCTCTGCCTTGTTCCCCTGCACCAGCTGCTTTTCCAAGGCAGGGAGAAGAGGACCATCATGCTGCTCCTTCTTTTCTTCTAAGGCTAATTATAGCCATCCATATTGCAAAACAGGTTGGCTAGATCTGGGCAAAAATCATTTAACAAGGAAGGGTAGCAGAGTCTATAGAGAGGTTGTGTCTTAAGGAATAGAATGAAAATATAGAAACACACAGCACTCCATGGTTTTTTCCTCTACAGTTTCCATCTCTGGGTGGTAAAAACACACATCACACAACTACAGTGGGTAGGCCTCATTATCTAAGAAGAAGGGTTATGCTAAAAGCCAGGTTTTCCTCAAGTACCAGTCTTCTATTATCTGCTGCTCTGTGGTTTTCTTCTGTGCAGAACTAATTCTTCACAATACATTTCTAGAGTGGCCTCCTTTGAGTGTATTTTGAAGTGACTAGACATGGATTTTGGGAAGGGGGATTTCAGGGTCAAACATTTTAAGCTTTTCTGCAGGGGAAGTTTCTTCAAAGTCCTTTATATGACTATTCTGGTATACCTTTCAGCTTCTCATGCTGAAATCAAAGCACATCCACTTTGCTATCTTTAGAAACTGAATCACGCTTGGGGGCAGAATTAACAGATTGGCAGCTGAGAACATTCCCAGAAGTTTGCAGTACAATGAGATCTAGGGGTATCCATGTACTGTTGTACTGAAGTAATTTTATTGACCTTTTCCAGGTTGATCAAGTTCTCAAACTCAAACACAACTTTTCTGAGATTGATTTTAAGGCCATTAAGTCACTCACCTTGGGCAAGGTCACAGGTAGGTTCTACTAAATATACTCCTGATTCATGAGATGTTACAGTGCTGGAATTAGTCTGTGCTGTGTGTTGGGTTTTTGATGGAATTGGGGGGTTTGGATGGTTTTTGCTGGGAGAGTTGGCCTGAGCATTCCAGTACTCTATTTATATATCCCATCAACGCAAAACTTTGGCAGCTTTACTTGTTTGCATCGACAGCAATATTAAGTGTTCCAACTGCTCCCTCCAGTGAAGTGATTCATACAGCCTCTGTGGCTGCACAGGGCAGCATCTTCGCCTAATGATACCATTTTGCTGACTGCAGCTTCCTCCTCTCCAGCCATTTCTGTTCCCTAATGATAAGAACAGCACAATGGAGCCTTCATCCTCTCTGCCCTTTTTTTCACTGCCAGTCTTTTTCCATTTGAATTCTGCAAGGAATATTGCATATAGCACTTAGGCCACAATTCTGCATGTTCTGTACATGGACCTTCTTGATCTTTACTCGTCCATACTACAAAGCCATTACAAGACCAGGAAAACCCTGCCTGAAATTTGGAAAATGGAACTGCTCTTTTTTTATTGTCAAGTATGTCATATTCTTTTATATAAGGGTCTTGTTCTTTCCCAGTAAGATTCTAAATACAGCCTTCTTTACAGACATTTCAGTCCTTTGTTCAAATTGGATCTCCATATCAAGCCTGACATCTGAGTCACCACTGCAATTTTATATGTTTCATTATTAGCACAGGAGGCCTGTGGGACTGGCAGCTAGACAGGCACTACAGACATCCCCTGGTGCCTGCTTGTGCAGTGTAACCCTGTAGAATGACAGTAGAGCATTCTGCATCACCTTTAATTAAGTAGATTAAGAGCAGGACCTGATTATCCCCTTAGTTATATATAATGTTGGGTTTTTTTCAGAATGCAGCTGTCTTCCAAGCCTTTGTGGACAAGTTTGGGAACCTGACAGTTTTCAGCCCAGTTCAGAGCTAAGCTAAAATTCCAACTTTGTCAAGGTTTAGCTGTAGTGCTAAAAATCTAAAAGAACATTACTAATCCTGACCTCTACCTAAAACTCTGTAGACACCAAATCAATAAAGCAAGGAATTTTAACCAGAAAGATGGAAGGTAGCACAAAGACCTTCAAAAACGTAGCCAGCAAGCTGACATGGTGCAGCTCAGCATAATGGAGAGAAACTAGATTTAGTTACAAAAATATGATTAACTTCACAAGTGCAAATTGTTGCAAAGCCAAAAAGCCCAGGTGTATCTCCAAAGGTCAGGCATTTAGTTCCACTGAACACCACCGACTTTTATCCTTCTTTTATTTCTCTCTTGCCCCAAAGTTTATTAGAGTTTTGTTTTGGTATAGCAATAGTTCATATTCTGTAATGACACTAAAGCCATAAACTTGGCCATCCAGGTGGTGAAATACTATTGCCATACTGGAAATGGCACAATGCATCCCAGCAAGTCGCTTTAATTCCAGCCTAATTCTAATTCCAGTTTCTTTTTCATATGTTAAGTGAATTTCCACAAACTGTTTCTTCTGTATTAGGATTTAATTTTCCAGGTTTTATCCCACAGCTGTAGCTATGCTGAGTAAGTCCTTGTGCCCTCAGAAAATCACAGACCTTCCTCAGTCCTCTCCCTCCAGGATAAACACTCCCAGCTCTATCAATCCTCTCTTCACAGGAGAGATGCTCTGGTCCCTAAATCATCTTTGCAGCCCTTCACTGAACTCACTCCAGTAAGTCCATGCTTCCCTCCCACTGGGAAGCTGTCTTTCTCTGCAAAGCCTCACCAGCTGCTCAGCCCCAAACCAGTGCTGCTGGGTGGGGATTGTCCTAACCCAAGTGCAGATCTTCACATTTCCTTTGCTGAAATGCAGTTCTTGTTTTCTCATTCCACCAGCTTGTCAACATCCCTCTGAATGGTGACATAACCATCTGGTCTACCAACTGCTCTCTACCATTTTCTATCCTCTCCAAACTTACTCAGGTTGCACACTACTCCATGATGGAAAGAAACAAAACCAAACCAGAAATTCCTACTGCTACAATGTTAATTGTATTGCTTTGTTGTACAAAGAGGAGAGCTAGACATTGTTATTAGGGACTGTGGAACTTACATAAGTATGTTAAATCATTTTTTATCCTGTTGTATGGATAAAATGTTGACTACAGCTTCTTTTAATGATGGCTCATCAGGTGAATACGGGTGACTTAAACCAGTATCTGCCAAGTTTTTCCTTCTCATTGCTCATACCCTCAGCAAAACATAAACTTCAGAGGCATGTGATGCTTTGGAGTAGACCTAGACTTCCTGTAGTGTTTAATTTGGATGCCACTGGGATTACACACCTAAAGGCATTCATTAGGAAATTTAAGTGTCCACTGAAAGAGAACCATGTAAAAAAACTCTGTTGTATATGTCCTACATATCCATACTATAATCTTCTGAAAATCTGTCTCTCTTCTTTCCTGTCACACCACTGATCATTTGTCTGCTCTAAAAGCCTGATCCTGGCTGCCTAATCAGACACCACCTTCTTTTTTGACTTCACCATTAATTTTCCACTGACTGGGAAATCTCAAAGAGGTCTTCCAGCAGGACATCATGAAAGCTTGAAACTCCTTCCTCACCAGATTTTCTTATGATAGCCATTTCAGCACAGCTAGAAATTTTGAAAAGTGCACTTTTATAAAATGACCAGTTTTTAAAATAATAGTGTTTCCCCTGTTTCTACCCCTCCCCACCCCATCTCCATTACACTTTCTTTAGCTACTTACACTTGAATATCTTTTTCTCCTTTTCAAACTGGCTATGTTTTTTTCCAATGGGTGTCTTATTCACAGCTGTGAATTCTGGGAAAAAAAAATCCCTCTGTTTCAGGCAGAGGAGTTTCACCTGGAATTCAAAATGTAGGGACACTCACTCTGCCACAGACTACTTGAATGACCTTGGGTAAGCCATTTATGTGCAGATATAAAGGTAAGCAGGCATTTTATTCCCACTGGAACCAGTCTGAGCTTTACTATCTCCCTTCTCTATCAGTAAAGCATAGATAATAGAACAGCACTGTATCAGAGGGGTGCTGGGAGGATAAAAGCATTAAAGGCTGTGAGCTCTTCAGATACACAGTAATGGGACCATATAGCTGCCTTGGAAAGATCAATCTAAATATAAGTGTGGCTTTGAAGACAAGGGAGTAAAAGGAAGCATCATTCAAGTAGCCAGCCGACGTCTGTTGAGTTCATCCTCACTGCACCCAACAGCAATAGAAAAATATTATTATCCTGTAGTTTGTTGTCATTTTTACTTCACAAATATAGTCAGGACACAAAAGGACCTATCCAAAGCTTATCGGTATCAATGGGAGTTTTTCCATGGACTTTAGTGAGCACTGGATTCAGGCCCCTAGTGGGTCATACAGTTTATGGCAAAGCCTCAGTGAAATTTTAACCAGAGTCCCAGTTCATTTACTTTAAGTGCTCCTTGCAGAGATCATGCTGCTGTATTTAACCACATGAACATTCTGACCTAACTGTGAGGCTGGCTCTGCTTTGAACAAGGGATTGAACTGCATGACCTTCAGAGGTGTCTTTGAACTTCAATTATTTTCTAATTCTCTGATCTCAGAGACACATTTGCATGTGTTTAGGTGTTGTCTACAAAAAGCTGCTATCCCAGTGGAAAATATAATTTATTTGTTTGTGGGTTTACTTTAATAAGTCCTTGAAAAGTTTTTACTGTGCCCCAACATGTCTAAATTTTTCACCATTATTGTCCTTGGGAAAAATGATCTCTGATGCAGAGAAGTGAATTTCATTGTTTGTGTATTTGTGTCTGAGCAATTTAATATTGTAGTTGTGTAGAAATACCAGAGTAAAAGGTAGCACTGAAAGGATTCAAGAGGATTTTGAAGAAAAAGGTTGCAGGTATTTCTTTAGAACCTATTAGTGTTGAGCTAATTTATTTGTGTCTTCAAAGTGATCAATTAGCAGACCTTCCCACACTGGTAGCATAAATGATTGTGTATTCTAGCACAGGAACATGATATTTTTTATCTCTAAAAGCCTGAGCTAAAACACACTCAAGTTTCCACTGAGTCATTCAGCTTTGATATAAAGTGTACATAAAAGAAAGTTTATCTGGAAAGTGATTTTATTAAAATCATTATGTAGGTGCAGTACAATTCTTATGATTTCTACAATGGCTTTTCTTATTAAAAGTTCATGAGGAGAAAATGGAATCTGTACACTGAAGAGATCACATAACAGTTCATCCAAGAATATTATATAGGGGTAGATGATAATGGGATATTTAAATCACAAGGGGTAAATTGCCATTAACTCTGAAATACAAAAGTTGCCATGAAGAAGGACCTCCTTTTAGAGAGTTGCTATGAAAAATGATTAAGTCTGTTTTTTCTTCTATTTTTTTTTTTTAATGGAAAGACATTCCTGGTTTTAAGCTTACCATATCACAATCTACAGTTTAAACAAGACAACAATGTCAGCAAGAGATTTGGCTGCACTGTTCTGGTGACTGCAAAGCTCATTTCTTTGCTTCAGACTCTTTTTGACCTAAATACCTGTTTCTTAGACCATATTGTGAACAAAAATCTCTTAGGTGAATTTTAGGGTGCCTTTAAAAGTCATTGGTTTTCCTCCTAGTAGCATAGTAAAGCATTAAGGAAAATGGAAATTACTGCATAAGATAAAAGACCAATATGGCAAGCACCTAAATTAAGAAAATTTTGGCTACCCCAGGCAGTCCAAACAATTCAAGGTCTAAGCCAATGCCATCAAGTCTCTATTGAAAAGAGACCAGATCTATTCCAACATTTTCCCCAGCAATATAATTTACCCTATGATCATAACACCATGCTTAAATACCTGTTTTCTTGATGAAAAAGTGCTGCCTAAATAGGGGTCCAAGGTCATCTGCTTCTCCCCAGAAATTTTATTTTTAGACTGAATTCTTGCTACTTGAGTCGATTTTAGCTGTCTGCTTCTGGGACAATCATATATTGTACATCAATGTATGCTTTTGTACATCATCTCTCCATCTTCTTACATATTTTCTTCTTTTTATAGATTATGTTTTCAGCCCATGCAAAATCACATAGGACTGGTTGTGTTGTGACAGATTAGGATTCACATGTCAAATATGTCATGTTAACAAATTTCACATTGCAACTCCAAGTGCCTCATTTTCAACGATAAGCTGTCTTTAAGACAACATAATAAATGCATGCCTTAAATTATCTCTGCAAAGCCTAATGAAACAAAAATCCTTAAATATTACATTTGGCACAAACTGTTCAATTGCAAATCCAGGCTCATTGAGCAAGGTTGGGCATTCTGTTCTTTCCTGGGGAGACTCATAGGAAGAAGTGCCTTTACTCCTGCTGCTCCTTGCTTTTTCAGAAGTGCTTGGGAGGGGCATTGAATGTCTGAAGCCTGTCCCCTGTTCAAATTCATCCTTTCATTAAGCAAGAGTCAAACTGGTTGACCTCAGTTGTAACCAGGAAAAGCTTCTGTGGTTTTCACTCTGCTGTCTTTGTGACAGACTCACACTAGGAAATGAGATTATTCCAAAGTTATATTTTTGGGTTCCAGGCTAACCCAAGATACACTTTCTGCCCTTTCTAACTGGATGATTAATGTCAGCAAAGTTTACTGAGATTGTTGATGGGCACAGCAGCACATTTTTCAAGGTACCTGCACAGTGCCTTGTAGTCATCTCTTCTGAGACAGGTGCAGTGTGTGGACACCGCAAGTGTCTTTTATCTCAAGGTCATGGCTTCAAATCTGGTGACAATGTCCAAAAAGTAATCTCGCCAGTCCTGTTCAGCACCTTGGCAAATGAGGTTTAAGTTTCTAAGTGACATGAAAATAATGTTTATAAAGAAATAAAAAAAAAAAAATTGAAAAATGTTTGTTATGTTAATATACACATTGATACCTTTAGAAAAGGGGTATTTTACCCACTCTCCCTGCACAAAAATAACGCTTTTGATATGTGTTTGATTCCAGTTACCTATCCTTCTTGTTATCATTTACTGTGTCAATTTGCTGTTTCATTACTGAGCAGATTGATGCTTGGTCCTGGAGAATTCTTGTGGAATTCTGTTCATGATGAAAATTAATTTTTCATTACTGAGATATGAAGACTTAAAAGTGCTCTATCGAAAATCTTAAAACAAGTCTGTTGTATGTGGCAGAGGTGTATAATGAAACAGCAGGGGAACAGGATGTCTGATTTTCTGACTAGGAATAAATCAGCACATAAGTTATGTTGATACCTATAATATAGATACAATCTATAAAGTTTAAAAAATACAACTACATGTTAGACTTAATCCTCATTATCATGGAAAGCCATTGTAAATACATGGAAAACAAACATAAAGCTTGCTGAGCTGTGACATTGCAGACAGCTTCATCTACAGGACCCAACAAGAAGCCAGGCCAACTTATGCACAACTCAACAGATGAAGCTTAAAAATTACTTCCTAATGTAGGGGTAAACTTAATTTGTGGAGAATGAGCAGTTAAATTACTAAAAGCTAAAAAAGATTGCCTTCTTATTCTCCATGTAGAAATTACCCAAAATAACTTATTCTCCAGTGCTGGGAACAGAAATGAAATGCTAAAATGTCAGAAGATCAAACCAAGCCATCAGCAGCAATTCAGTGTGATTTTCCAGACCAGTGAAATGCGTGGAAAGATTCCCAGCACTGCCAGGTCAGAGGAAGGCCACTGAAGGTTCTTATGACCTTGGCTGCAGCACAGACCACAGAACTTCACTGAGTTCCTTTTCTCACTGAGCACTGTGTCACGTAGTGAAAACACCTTTTGGAAAAACATTTTATTGTGATGCAAAACCTCCGAAGCACAGAGTGTCCTTTCATAAAGCTAACCATGTCATAATCACAGATTTACATTATCCTCTCAAGAATTCAGAGGGCAGCAAAAGTTGTTCACAACCAAGTTGTGCAGCTTTCTTGTTGAGAACAGTGAAAACCCTCCTTTCTGACAGACATTGGGCATACACCAAAGCTGTACGATAAAGCAAGCTATATCTGTGCATGTGGAATTTTTACCAGAGGACTCTGGGGTTGTTTTTGGTTTGTTCTTTTGATTTTTTTTTCCAAAGTCTTTCAACAACAAATCTCTGAGTTCTCATTCATGCAAAGCTTACTTTGACAAAAGGCTCATGGAATTTGGCCCTTGATGTGACTTTTAAAAATGCCTGCAAAAGTACTGAATCTTAGACTTTTCAAACTACTGTACCGTGAGAGAGGAACACATCAGTTCTTAGCCTTTACTTTTTTGCACATTGGGGTAGAACAGAGCAACTTAGATTGCCTGGTTATAAAAGATAGCAACCAATTCACCTTTTGTGTCAGAGCTAAGAAAACAATAAAGGCTGAGGGTAGGAATGTTTACAAAGGGTTTTATAAATTCAACAAAGATGGCAAATACGGTAAATCCATCTTTTAGTATATACAAACCTTCTTGCAGGAACTTTGAAGCAATTCTTTGTCTGTTTCATAACATCTCAGCCAAAATCTCATTAAAAATCTGAATGCAGTCAATTCCTACATACTTTCAGAAGAGCAAATGTGAACTTCTGCAAGATTGCAGGTTTTCCAGTGACAAAGCCTCAGTGTTTCCCTTCCCATCTTGCAGCTCAGAGGCTGTGCCCCTGACAGCTCTGCAAACTGAGCATTTCTCCTGTAAGGCCCCTGGGAGAGCAAGCTGGTACTGTCCCTTGCTTTGCTGAGAAGCAGCCGCACTCTTCTGTGTTATACTTGCACAAAGACACTCAAATGTAATTAGAAATCTTTCTCAGCTAATTCCCTCTGGGTGCATGGCATAACAGTCACAGATCTTGAGCACAAAAATAATGTGTGATTTGGGCTGGCTTTGTGATTTCTCTGTCTTTTCTTATACCAAAAAAAAAAAAAGTTTATATAATTTAAATAGCAATTTCAGCTTTGAATGAAGGCCTTTTTTTCCATAAATCCTGACCACTTGTAGAACCATTGTATTTAAAAAATAATGGAAAAAATTGACCTTATTTTAAAATTTTGCATCTTATTCCTTCAAGATTTGAAAACAAAACTTGAAAAGCTAGGAAACCTTATTTCTCAATGCCATTGGAAGTATTCCCAAAACTTTTAATGCTTGAAGGTTGTTTTTTTGTTTGGGTTTTGTTTTTTTTCCATTAGCAAGTATTTTTTAAGACTTTGAATAAGTTTTGATACTGTATCTGTGTGCATTTGTAGGCTTTTTCTTGTTTGATTGACCTAGATATAAAACGCATCAGGTTTGAAGACCTCTGAGCAGCATGAATTTCAATTTCTGGAAAGTAAATAATATGAGTTTGGAGAAAATAGAAAATGGGCTCACTGTCCTTCCCTGACTTTCCCAAACAATCTTTGATATTAAAACTTTGATATAAAAACTTTTGGAAGTAAATTTTTTTACTGTGAGGGTGGAACATTGGAACAGGCTGCCTGAAAGAGTTATGGATTCTCATCCCTGGAAGTGCTCAAGGCCAGCTTGGATGGGGCCCTGAGCAGACAGGTCTAGTGAGAGGTGTGCCTGCCCATGGCAGGGGGTTGGAATGAGATGATCTTTAAGGTTGCTTCCAAACAAAACCACTCTATGATTATATAAAAACAACCTTGCCTTTGATTTGCTTTCTCTTTGTGAAATTTAACTGAACACACAGCAACAGATAAGTTATTTGTGCTCTTTTATCTACAGGCCGGAAAATAATGTTTTAGTTATGATTTAGATAAGAAAAGGTATAGTTTTAATCTTTATTTTATTAGTGAAATAGGGCTAGTAGAGTGAGAACCTGTCTAATAACTAGGAAGATTCTTAGGAATTCTGATAGTAAAAAAGCAGTAACAGTAACATGAAGAGGTGCCTCAGAAAAGTTGAATAGCAAACTCTTAAAGGAGGATGAGAAGCTGAGGTAAAAAGCCATTCAGCGACAGGCCACATAAAGCATTTTAGGACAGAAAATAGAGAGCAGGGTCTTTCATCCAAAGAGTGGAGGAGGCAGAATGCCTTGGAGGTATGATCCATGTATATGCAACTGATGCTGTTAGCAGATGAAAAAAACAAGTTAGCATATCAGCCTCAGAATTCTATGATATTTAGTGTTGCTATTTTACTTAGTATTATTATTATTGTTTTTGTTGCTATTGTTGTGGTTAGTAGATATGATGTGATAGATATTGTCCATTAGTAGAGAAAATGGATGAGGAAGAAAGTGCAATGCAGGCTTTTATGTGCAAGACAATTCAAGGTAAGTAGCATAATAGAGAAAGGACTTTGGGAACCTCATGGGTGAGGCCAGGGAGGACTTGCAGGCTGCTGAAGGAGAACCTGAACAGTTGAAATTGAATAGTAGATGTAAAAGGGGTAGGTAAGGCAAAAGAGGATTAATTTTCTTAATGCCTTCCTAAAACAGTCAATTGCCAGAGTGTTTTTCTGTTGCATTGCAGACAGTTTGTCCCTGGACCCTGAAGTCTCCAAGGCAAATGCCTATGGTTTCACTGGCTGCCTGTCCTCTGTCCAGTACAACCACATCTCTCCCCTGAAGGCTGCCTTACGCCATCCCAGCATTGCTCCCGTGACTGTCCAGGGCTCCTTGACAGAATCCAACTGTGCATCCATGATGGAAGCTGACGTGAACACAGCAACCACAATATATTCCTCATCAGGTATGTCCTACTGGGCGGGAATTGGGGAGTTCAAAGGATACTGTAGAGGGAGATTTCCTTCCTGTTTGCTGTAATGCAATTTGTGAGAGTATGAATGGTGGAACTGGGAAGTTCCCTTTTCTCTCAGAATCAGCAGTGTTGAGGACGAGCACCAGGAGTATCCAAGATCCCTTTAAAAGTCATTGTTCTGAAAAATGTTTTCAGGCTTAGTCCTTGGATTGCCTAAAACATGCCTGCCTAGAACAAACAAAAAAAGTCCCTAGGCTGTAGTGGAAAAGCTTTAAAAGTTTGGTTATGCACCTGATTTGTCATTCCTATCCACTCCAGATAATTCTAGTGCTGCAGATCTCAAAGGAGAACCTAAATGTTACACAGATTCTGTATTCTAGTGGTGATAAAGCAATAGAAGTCATATAAAAAACAATTCAAATTTGTTCCTGCCCTAACAGAAATGAGCAAAAACTCTTGTACAAACCTCTTGGCATGTGTGACTTCCACTGAAAGCTTGTACTTCATTCTCTTAGACTAAAGAGAGGGAGCACTACTTGAGCATACCAGCAAGATGATCCCCATCATTTGTGTATCTTTTGCAATCCTGAAGCTGTCCTCTGGGAATCTGAAGTATTTTGCATATGTGAATTTGTATGCAGAGTAGGAAGCTGAGAGCAGCTGGAAGTGTTGTCACCATGAACAGGGACTGGACTATCAAGTTGCTGCTTTAGTCACCAGTGGATGTGGCAGAATTCTTAATGACCAGAAAAGGGTACAAATTAAAGGCTGGTTTTTGCCCCTTGACCTATAAAGCTACTTTCTCCTTTTTGATAACTAATAAAACTCTGTTTTCAATCATAATACAATTCCTTTCACATTTGTACTTATATCAAATCCCCATTTCCTGCAGTTTCTGCCTAAGATGTTCAGCAGAAAACAAATGATGCTATTAGCATTCTGCATGGGAAAAAGGCTGCTGATTACTCTGGAGAGTGGCTGCCAGTGTGCATGTGCTCCTCCCCAGCCCCCCACTTCCTTCTCACTGCCTCGAGTTGTCTGAGGTGTCTGCTCCGATGCACAGACAAATGTGTCTTGTGAGTCCTGAATGGGCAATGATACTGAAAATATGAACTCTTCGCCCTGTGATCTGTCACCTCAATGATACAATTTTTCTAAGGAGTTTAGAAAGCAGTAAAACCTGAGGCTCAGAACTTCAGGGCAGAACACAGAGCAGAGTGTAGCATTTGAACTTAAATATTTAAAGCATACAATCAGTTGCACTCTATTGTTAAGGTTAAGCACTGTTGCATCAGAAATGCAGAATTATTATAAAAACTCAGGCCTGTCTTGTCACTCTGTGCTCTAAAATATGATTTCCTCTCTATGTGATGAATTATCTGACATTCCAGTCTCACTATTCACACTGGATTTGATTAAAGCCTGAATAAGATCTTTAGAACAAGTGAGCTCTGAAGACTTCATGTCTTTATCTGCTAAAGTAAAAGCAATGGGTGGTTGATTCTTGTTTAAAAAAAAATTCCAATTTGTAGCAAATTATAATTTCTATAGATGTACTTGAGCATTACATTTTTACATGCAAAGGACACATTTCAAGAAATAAAAAGAAAACAGAGTCAAGGATTAACTTTCAAATTTAGTGCTCATATCTCAATTCATCACTTCCAATTTCTCATTATTGAATGTCTGAGAAGAAAATAGAACTTCAAAGAAGGCTGTACATGTCTGTGTCAATATTCTAATGTGCAGATACAACAAAAAATCCCACTAGGAAAGCTCTTAAAGCATGTGAAAAAAGCCTTCTATATTTGTAACTTGAAAACAATTGAAGCTGTTTCCTTCAGGAAGGAATACTTGTGTTCAAAAAAGTTTCCTCGCAGACAGATATGGAATAAAATCCATTCACACAGTTATCTGAACACACTTCTTCTGATGAGGAAGCACAAAATGGGAGGTGATTTACTGTGGTTTTGATATTTAACACAGATCTGCAGATCACCTTCTTCCTTGCTGAGGCACATGCAAAGATCTTGTTATTTTGAACTCTATATTGATGGTACAGAGATAATAGACTTTTCCTATGATATTTTTTCTTAATATTAAACTGCTGTAAACAGCTGTGTGAATGGTGGAGTCTTGAGCTGCCTGTCCTCTGAGAGCAGCTCTTCAAGCATATAAAGTAAAAACAGTCAGATACTTCCATAAGTCTGGAACTACACAGAAAAGATTTTGCTTCTGAAAGGCACCTTAAAGAGTGAAGTTCTGTCTCACTGTGCTAATTGTGCTGAAGCTGGTATTTCCAAACAAGCTCTGAGTGGCTAGGGATGTGCCAGAACAGCCTTGGTTGTAGCAACTATGAGATGGTGAAGTTGAGGATCCTCAGAGGAAGGAAAAAAGGCAGAAATGCATGACTGCAACCTCTGACCTTCTCTTGGGTCTGCTTGAAAGAATCCTACAGGATACAGACTTGATAAGAAGAGTGGTGTGAGGTCCAGAGAGGTTGCAAAGTCTTCATGCTTGGATATTTTGAAAACCCAAATGGATACAGCTCTGAAAATCTTGCTCTAAGAGACTTGGATTTGAGTAGGGGTTTGCACCAGATGATTTATAGGGAGCATTGAGACCTCAGCAGGGCTTCCAACTTCAGTGAATCAAGCTGTAATGCCATCAGTTTTATCTAGAAGGAGGAGGATGTCCTGTTGAGGTCCTAGATTAGACCCAGTATTGCTATTCCTTGGCTTCAGAGTGTATTGTGTTCCCAGTGGAGATGACTCTGCAATTTCAGGCCATCTGCTGCATTGTAACAAACCATCCTCTTCTTGTATCCTGATTTTATTTTTCAGGCAAAATATAATTCTTGGGGCTTGTGGCTCTCGGTCTCCATTCTGAAACTGCTCTTCAACATTTGTTCTAGTTTCTTCTCAGTGCTTAAATTCTGGTAACCAAAAATTCTGGAGTGCTGATCACATTAGGTGTCAATCTTAAATAATATTTTAGGCACAAATTATTGTGTAATTTTTTAATTTAAAAATTTAAATTCATTCTTTTTCATACATAGTTAATAATTTTTCATTACTCTTTTAGACTAGTGCCATGCACTGGCACCAGTTGTGATTTTTTTCTCTAGTACAAGAGAGCTGTTGTAGAACAGATGTAAATTTTTGTTGTAGAACAGATGTAAATTTTTAATTGTCACTGAATTCACTGTCTTCAGCTGAGGAATGGATTAAAAAATATCTCACCAAACTTCCATTATCCAGAAAGTTAACTCATCTTCAGTCTGAAATAATGAACGCTCTCCTCTTATAGTTCGTGAAAAGAAGTGCGTCACACTATTAATTTTTCACAGCCATTTTAGGGTATAAAATAATTTTATAAATTAAAAACACCCTAAATTACTAGTTTTTATTTATATAACTCATGTATACTGAAAAATAAAGTGAGATTAATCTACTGATGGTGTACAAAATTATTACCAACTGTGATCTAATTTTAAATTTGGCCCTGGTTGAGTTTATGATCAGAGGCCTGAGATTAGGCTAAATAACCCCCAGATTTCCTTTCCAGCTAACCTTTTCTATTATGCATTCTATATTTGTATGTAAAAGTGCATTTTTATTCCCATTCCAGTCCCACAAATGTAGTAGATGAGGTGTGCCAAGCAGAGACTGCTGCTCTTCGTGGGATTGAATTCAAGTTGTATATCTCATCTACAAGCATAGGTCAGATCTAAATCTGCCTAGCATCCCTTTCTTTTGCCTTCTTTCTGATATCATTTCTTAGGTAACAACAAAAAAGATAATAATACATCTCTGACTGAGGAAAGCTCCCAAGAGGCTGTTTAGTTAAAATGTCTCTCTGATTCTTCTGATGAACTGAAACAACACTTTCAGCTGTTAGTGTGAAACTCTGTTTCCTTTTAAATATGCTCTTAATAGAATTTGCTCCTGAAGGTGTAGAAGAAGATTGTTCTGCAAACTCACTTTATTTTTCAGACCCTTCTGGTTCAGTTCTCCAATTCCCCAAATTACATCTTCTGAAAACAGATAGAACTCATGAGAGTAAGAGGCCACTTCTGTCTAAGCCACAGAGAAAATGAACAGTGGGTATAGAAAATAAGTTCTCTTTTGTTTAACCAACTGCAGATCCTTTTGGGAAGACAGATGAAAGAGAACCTCTCACCAATGCAGTCAGAAGTGATTCAGCTGTGATTGGAGGTAACTTCATTTTTAAAGTCTACATTCAAAACATAATTCTGTCAAGGCAAAAATCTAGGAGACTTTAAATGTGGGCTCCATGAAATCTAGTCCAAGGGTTTTGGGTTTTTTTTGTGTTCTGAAGCAGGTGAAGTATCTGCTCTGTTTATTAGCACGTATCTGTGTCAAGCTACTTAGGTAGGCAACTGCGTTATTGATTATTGTGGTCACGCATGGATCAAGAGGAACCTGAGTCTTCTAAAATACAACTGAACTCTGTCTGCCTGCCTGCTGGAGCAGGGGATCTGGACAAGATGATCTCCAGATGTTCCAGGTGTTCTCTGATTCCATCTGAGTCTGTTTTCTAAGACCCAGCTAAGTAGCCATTTTTTTATACACCACCCTGGTGAATACTTTGCAGAGCATTCACATATCTCATATTTCCAGAGCTCTCTCTTTGTAATCTGGTGGTGTAGTGGAACTCACCAGGTCATATGGAAGTATTTATATACTGGGGAACATTGTCCTCATAATTTCATGTGTGATTTTAATTTTCCTGTAATGGCCTAGAAGACAATTTATCTCTGTTTGATTATTTTATAGCATACCCTGTAGTGAGCTGCCTTTGATAATATCTAGAAGCTATAAACCCAAGTGTACAAGACTTGTGCAAGGTTCCCAGAGATAACACAGAAGAAAATATGACAGAGCAGAAATTTATATGAGCAGATCTAGTGTTTAAAAGCAAACACACTGAACGAACTGTATTTCCAGTGAAAGCATAATTTTACAGAAATTAGGTCAATTGTATCAATATATGCTCTATTTTTAGAGTTCTTAAGGTGACAAAATAGAAATAAAAACTACCAGAGAGGGTTTGCTAGAGGCATATGGCTGTGTATGGACTGAGATGAACTGATCTATCATACCTGCTGTGCATTGGTAAATGCATTTTTGAGGTAACTGAGCCTTTGTATTGGTTTTCACTCTTTCTATCCTTCCTTTTTTACCCCTTTACAGGCGTAATAGCAGTTGTGATATTCATCATCTTTTGTATCATTGCCATCATGAGCAGATTCCTCTATCAACACAAACAAGCACATCGAAATAGCCAGAAAAAGGAGAAGGAATACCCAGAAAACCTTGAGAGCTCCTTTAAAGCTGACATTGACTTGCAAAACACAGTGAGCGAGTGCAAACGGGAATATTTTATCTGATGGACAATGCAATTTCTTCTTACTCTTCCTCCCCTAATCTCCCTTTCTTTATTCCTTTCTCCCTTCCTTTTTTCTTTTTGAATTTTTTTTTTTTTTGTTTTTAACGCTCATTTTTTGCTAGCTTCTTTTTCATTTGGAAAAGACCGCCCTGCACAGGAAACACTGAGAACAGTCACAGTGCCTCATTCTCTGCACAAGAACCTGGCAATCACAGTTTACTTCTGCAGCTCAAGAGACCTGTTATCCCATCCTACACAAAATAAGATCCACATGCACACCTGGTTTCTGCTGTCAGTTCTTGGATGTTTCAAAGTCTTTACATTTATTTGTTGTTATTTTTTCTCTGGAGCCATTTAAGTCATTGCTTTTACACTAGAGCTGGACTATGTGGAGCACAGGTAAAGTAGTTGAACACATAGCTCTGCAGATACTGGGACAGGATAGAGGGAAAGAATGAGATCAAAACAGCTGATTTATTTCACGGGCTCATTTACAACAATCATAAAGAACCAGCCAAATTCTCAAATGTTACTAATTGATATATTGTCTATTGATTTAAATGGTGTTAAATTAATTTGTACCAGTTGAAAAGCTGGTATGACATAAAGGAAAATACAACCGTCCTCATTAAGCTCCTTCCCCCAACCTCCTGTCCTTTTACTGTAACTTTTAGGCTTCTCAGTACTTTTCCAACAATATATGTATCAACAATAAATATCATTCCCATGCACCTCTTTCACCTCCATCTCATAAGGCTGGCTACGTAGACCCAGCATACACTAGTATAACCCTAGCTGAAGCATGGAAAATAGTAGCTTGAATTTCCAAGGGGTTTAGGAAGCTACTAGGACTTAGGTGCTCTATATTTGTCTGAAATTTTAGAAATGCAGCATATGCCTGTTCATGCCACATGGAGGATTATCACACACTGAGGTTAAACGCTGTTGCCCCTGTGGAAAAGAAAAAGAACATAGATGAGAAAAAAAACCAAAATAGTTTAATCTTAAACATGACTCACACCTTCTGTCAGCTCTTCTAAAAAAAGAAAAAATAAGTCCTACTACTCAAAGAAACCTCCCAAAACTGTGTGAAAGATTGATTGATATTTCCTGTTTGTAGAAATTGGAATAACTTCTCCAAAACTAAATAGAGAGAGGTCTGAGGTCATGTTTAAAAAGATGAATATTTGATAAACCTTCTTTACAAGGAAGAACCTTAGGGAAATAAAGAGATCCCAAATACTCCAAATTAATCTTCACTTTTTTTCAAAGTGTTTTGTCCTTTCCTGATTGGGAACTCTACTGAAGAATCAAGTTTTGCCCATTTTACTTGTGCTGCATGGTTACAGTGTGAGGATGAAAATCCTCCTTTTCAATCACAAACATCCTAAGGGTAAGAAATGAAGGAGTCCCAGCCAGTGAGGTTTTGAACACTCTGTTGTGTCCATGTGACATCTGCCTTTGCAGGGCTTATAAAGAGGATGTAGAATTTGCTGGTGGTAGAATGAAGCCTAAAGTTAAGGGGAAAAAAAATCTTATTCATTGCAATACTCCTGATTTAATTTGAGACAACTGATTGTGCAGGTAAATCTCCTTCTTTGCCCTACACCCTGTGCAGTCATCCTGGGGTTTCCACATAGTGGTCCTTTTTACAAAGATTAAAAATTAAGGAATCCCAGTATGAGGTAGTAGCCCACAGTAGAGATGAGCTTACACTTGCAACAACTGCTGTTTTTCTAGGCAGTCCATTGGAAAGGTATGCAGGTGTTTATTTCGGTTTTTGTTTGAGTTCTTTTTTTATGAGAGGAGAGAGCAGAAAAGGAAGAATAAATAAATAAATGTTTGGATGTGGTGATTCTTTACCACTTCTTTTGGAGCACTCAGGGAAGAGAAAGCAGTCTTGGAGTGACATCATTCTTATGTGAAGAGGAATATGAGGCCAGCCCTATAACCAGAACTCTTCCCTGAGCAATTTTATAAAGCTGTCTATTTTGAAACTAGTTTGGTGCCATTCTCCCTCAGCCATGGTCAGCTGCAGCCATTTTGCCACACACTGGCTCTTTGGGTGACACAATTATTTGACAGTGTGTCTGTGTGATGAGTATTGGAATGATGGATTGAGTAGCTGGGTTCTCTTTATGTTGCTTTGTCTTTGGCAGTAAAATCCTGTCAAAGCAATTCCCTTTTCTCTTTCCTTCTTGCAGATCAAGCTGCTTTGTTTGGCATGGCAAAAGGGAGGAAAAGGAGAGGTCATGGGTGCCTCTGCCTGTGTTTGAGTCTTCTTTTCTGAAATGGCCTCTGTATGAGACATCGCTGATGTGCTAATGTGCTTAATTGGCTACATGAAGAATGGAATAGGAAGGCAAAACACTGAAAATTTAGCTAGGTTGGGGTGCATCTGTAAAAAGAAAGGACTTCATATGAATATATACATAAGTATACAGAGATGTGCATCTATACCTGATGGATGTACTGAAATGGGAAGATTTTTATGTTACAGGGCTGAACAAATAAACAAGTTTGTATGGACTTCTAAATCAGGATGTCAAAATTATTCTTATTAAAGATAGCTAAAATATACTAAATGAAGTACTCTAAATATAAACTCCTTGTTGTTTTTTGTTTTGTTCTAATGCTTTCTTTAGTGAGTGCATAATTGGATTTCCTTCAATACAGTTAAAAGCAATTAATATTTTTTTATAAAAGAAATACAGTTTTGAAAAAATCTACTAGAGCTAAAATTCATTTTCCTTAGTTCAAATTAGAACTTTTTTCCCATCTATTTCAAGCCATTTCTGCTGGTTTTGTTAATGTTTCTTTTTAAATGGGCTGTTTTCACTTTTCCTTTTAGCTGTCATCCTAGATAATATTTTTAAGTAAAGCCAGGGGATAATACTTTTTATGCATAAATTTTCAGATTTCATTTCAGTGAAAAACCTGCG
This sequence comes from Passer montanus, assembly GCF_014805655.1. NCBI lineage: Eukaryota > Metazoa > Chordata > Aves > Passeriformes > Passeridae > Passer > Passer montanus. The sequence goes on along the minus strand of NW_024356504.1, from coordinate 15,397,702 downwards.
ACAGTCAAAGAGTTGTTTGCAGGCAGTTTGCATTTTCTTCCTTTCCCTAGACAAGTTTCATAATGAAAGTAAGGGACTGGTAGAAGGTTACTGTCTCTTCTTTTTTCCTCTTGGTGATATGATATGTAACCTACGAAATGAAAATTATTATTGTTAGGCAAGCTATGAAATTATGAAGTATCTTAGGTATGGATTTCAGCACTGCAAATTCCTGTTTTCCAGAAAAGACTTGACCAATAAAGCTATTTAGTCATGCAGTCTGAGCTGGATGCCCAGAAGGACTCTGTGAATGCCAGTGCCTGGCTTTAGAAAACAAAGGGAGGCTGGATGTCAGTTAGCTCACTCCAGCTAACTTGGCTGCCACCTGGGTGAAGGATAGCCTTTACAAGGAATTTAGACTCTTGAGGATGTGGATCAATGCTTAAGTGACTAAACAAAGTGAGCATTTAACTCAAATTAATTTCTGTGTCTGCCTTGCTGTGGAATGTTCTAATATACTACAAGACATTTAAATATCTTAGAAAATTGAGTCCCATTTCTCTTTTGGAAATAAAACTTTAATCCTAAGTTACCTATGTAACTAGCAGTTAGTATTTCACCTGTTCATATTCACTTACTAAAGACAGTGTGAGTATTTTGGGTCAATTTTTAAAATGTACACTGGTTTTATTTCTTCTTGTTCTTGCCATGGCTCCACACTTAGGTTATGTCTGCACTGAAAAAGCCAAATAAAAGACTTATTTTTAACTCATATGGGCTAAGCCAGAATTACCACCTGGGCAAATATAACTGTAAAAATGAGACATACAGAGCTGTGTGGTTATCAGAGAATGTTCAGTCATGAGATGCCCCTGATATTTAAGTTAAAATGCAACCAGACTACAAAAATAAGATGCTTTCTCTCAGCTTTATTTTAACCTGATCTAGCTAGACTTAACTCATCCTATTTATCAATTGCTCAATTTTTACAATGTAATTCAAACCCTTATTTTAATGAGATCTTTGTCTATATTAGCATTTAGCTGATCACATATTTCACATATTGGGTGAGGAGCAATCAATATATCATATTGTTTCACTATGGTGATGGGTTATGAATCTTTTCCTAATGAAGTCAGTTATTGATTTTGCTGACAATAAGATTGAGTCCAAGACCTATGAAGCACTTGGATATTGCTTTTATCTTTTGGGTTTGTTTCATTTTGCATTTGGTTTTACCAACTGCCTGTTTCAGAATTGTCATCCAGTCTTGTCCAGCCCTGTGGTTGGTGAGGACAGGGCAAGTGTCTCAAACATCCTGTAAGATTAAATGAATCATTAGAGATGTCTTTTTCTCTCCATTGATTATAGAGACAGGGTAGTCTCCTGGCAATAGAGAACTTACTTCTAGCAGAATTTGCCTATGAATATGAATTTTACAATAGTTTTGAAGATCCAGTAGACACATTTCCACAGGTATTACAAGTGACTTTTTTTTTACTGAGGTGACAGCTGGGGTCAAGGACCTTGCATCTAAATTACTCTAAAAATTACTCTAAACATCTCTGCCTAGTAAATGTATACATCTCCTTGTAGCCAAATACATGAAAATCAAGTTTCAAAGTACAGCTTTGAGCCAATGACAATCTGATCAGCAATCTGTGGAGAAGTGGATAATTCTCCTTTCAGTCTGTTCTAGATCCAACATCCATTTTTTGCCTCACATGGGAGCTTTGGCAGATAGCAGACATGAAGCCAGATCCACACATTTCTGAATCTAAAGCTAATTCAGCCCTCTCAGATGCCTTTCTACATGTGTGGTGCCATTTGAGATGATACCAGGGTATCTCTGCAGCTCCAGGAATTATGCAAGTCTTCTGTCATATCCTGGCATCTGTTAACCCCAAGTAGCTATGTCTGATACTTGCTGGCTTTTCCAATTATAAGTTTCCATCAAGAACCCTAAGTTCTCAATGAGATGAATCCCTGAAAAAATAAATCCCATCTTCAGAACAAAATCAACCTTCCTTCTGTAGGGAAGCCAATCAGTTGACGTGCATGCTCCACTTCAAATTAACAAGAGTGTAGAGTAGGCAGAACTTGATGTCTTTGTGGTCCACCATCTCATGCCATTATTGTCTGTTGGTCTCACCTACACAAAGTTTACCCTAAACAAGACTAGTTTCAAATATTCTTCTGCACTGCTGTTTTTTTCCACAGACACAAAGGAGGTTTTTTTCTGTTTTATTTTTCAAAAAGCAGCACTTTGTAAAAGACTTGAGCAAAGTCTGAGACCTTATGAGTGCTATTTCAAAGCTTTCATGCATTTTTTTAATGCCTACTCACCAAACAAGCCAAGTGATATTGTTACACCCCTGCCAAACCAAGGGCCTTACCCAGCATCTTTAGAGGTTGGTGGGAGGCCTCTTGCTTGACTACAGTTCAAGTTGCACCATGCCCTTGAAGTTTTTTGGGGTTTTCTTCACAGGTTGCCATCACAGCTTCAAAGCATGATTTGTTCCCTTGGGTTCTGCAGTTGGCTGCACTTTCTTTCCCAGTGGAAAGTTCTTCATGTCCTCTTTCAGTGTGGGCGGCCCCCTCCTCCCTGCTAGTTTTGTACATGAAATTTCTAAACACATTCTTCTTTGGGTCTGAAGTAGCTTTTTTTCTTTGACTGTTTATTTCAAGACATGCATATAGAGAGTTTGAATATTTCAGTGTATTGGTGCTTATTTTTGTGATCTTTTGCACTAAGTTACTATGACAAAAACAAAAATTGGGAAAAAAGCACACTTTCTGGTGAACTCTTGTAATTTGTAAGCTCGTTGTTTGTTGTTTGTAATGTGCCGAGTCTACAAGCCGAGCTAAGGAAGGATTAAGGCAACAATTTGTGTTGACAGTGTCACTTCATATCTAGTTCACCTCTGTTTTCTTCATCCCTCCTTTTTTTTTTTTTTTTAACATGTGGAGCTATCAAATTGCTGGTAGGAGTCAGAGGAGCTTTTTTCACAATTCAAATTAAGACTATGATTTTTCTCCTGGCAGTCACAGAAACCAAAATGTCAGCTGGGTGTTCAACCAGAAGGGAGACTGCACTCCATCGTGGAGATATAGTCACCTAGAGGTGCTGACATCTAAGGGGGAAAGAGGACATTAATACTTCAAACTACCATTGTGATGGGGCAGTGAAGGAGGCAAAAGCTCTTGGAAAACATGCACAGTTTGAAGCCGTGCATGGTAACCATCAAGTGGATGTGAGGCTTTCAGGTATTTTTCTGTGGTAGTTTTTTTTTTTTGCCATGGAATGGATTTCTGCTACTTAGTCTGCCAAAACATAGTCGTAGTTGTCCTGATGATCTGTAAAGTATGAGAGATACTTCAAACACGGGAGAGGATTTCGAAGCTCTGGCTGATACCAGATCCAAATCTCCCCAGTTAGATTGCTGGAACTCTCCTGGCTAGCCCAAAGAAGAACTGGGGATGGCTTCCCTCAATCATAACATTTAATGAAATGTTAGGCACAGCAGGTGATCCAAAGAATGGTGTTTGCCTAGAGACTCTCCACTCCCTTGTTTAACATGCTTATGGCAGCTTTTTTCTAACCTACTGACTGCTGTTCACATTGCAACGCTACTTACTTTTTGACATGCTAGTCATAACTCTCTTCAGAAATTTCAATCCCACAGCCCTAAATAGAGTCCATTTGGAACTAATTCTGCATGGGAAATTATTTACTCATTTCTGCATGCCCTTTACACCTCCTTCTTGTGTCCTTTAGGCACATCCTTTCCTGATGTGTTTTGTCATTGCTGCCAGTGCAGTACCCGTATTGTCAAGAAAGAAGGGGTGTTCCTTAGGTAAAGCTTAGATACAGCCAGTCACAGCCTCACTTTCCATTCACAACACAGTGGAATTGAAATTTCAGATGCTAAAGAGAGCAAGCAGGTGCATTTTTTTTAATTCAGACATCCAGTCATAAAAATCTCTACTCTGTGATTTTTGCAAGTGAAATCTGTAACACAGACCATATCTAAATGATAATGAGAACCTTAACATTGTCGTGCCTGACCTGCTTTGAAACCCGCTTTGTGAAAGCAACAAGAGACAGCTTTAGACCTGGTTGTAATTCTATTTAGGTCAATGTAGATACATCACAGATGAATTTAGCCTCATATAGCTCTTGCTTTGATGATCTCCTGCAAACTGGGGCTGACATACATGAATCCAAGTCAGGACCTCATGTTTGTCATCCCTTACTGCTGTCAACGAGAGCTGCATTAACTGAAGTTGTATTGTTTTCTAGCAGAACTATAGATAAAATTTGGGATAAGGAAATGAAATTCAGCTCCACAAAGCCCATGATATGGCTAAGTCACCTTCAGGAGTTTCTAAAATTTGTGGTTTTGGAAGGTTGGTCTGTGGGTAGTGTCTTGTCAACCAATTAAGGAGCCAGCACACTAACACTGGAAGGATTGTATGGAATTTTAATGGATAAAGGCACCCTAAAAGGAAAAATAAAAGAGCAAAATGGCAGCTGAGATTAAGTATTTGTAATAATAAAAAATTGGTTCTTTCTACAGATGAGCCCTTCATCATTCATTTTACTTTGTTCTACTCAAATTTTATTAAATAAATCTCTCAGAGCTCTGTTCATTTTATTAGCAAAGCAAAAAAAAAAGAACTTTTTTTAATGATTTGTCCAAGGGTAAAGCAAGAGTCTCTCAGTTACAGTAAAAAGCAAAATGGAGATTTAGATTATTCCCCTTTCACTATCTGGTTTTCTAAAGAGAATTCCACAGGACGTTGCCTCAGTCTAAGTCAGTTTTGTAGACAATGTAACATGTCTTAATACCCTGTTAAGGGATTGAAAAAATTTAGCCTTAGCTTCTTTTGTTTTCTATGGTTACTGTTGTACAGAAGAAAGACTTAAACTGTAAGTAATGTATATTTAATAAAAAAAGACTTTTTGTAAGATTTTGTGTCGAAGACAAATGCCTCCTCTTGTGTTTTTATTTTATCTTCTAGCTGAATGAACATTAAAAAGTACTGAATATGGGAAAACAAATTATCAGGTGTTTACATGTTAACTCCAAGCCAACACACCTCACTGGATGATACTATTGCTTTATTGATTTCAGCTATGGCTAAAAGTTAATGTCAGAGGAAATCTGATCATCACCCACATCCCTGACATAACTCATTAGTGTTGGTGGGATCACTAAAAGTCATGTCTGCAGCTACACCTTGGTTCTGGTTAGAAATCCTGCCTGGGCACAGCTCTGTAGCTCTGTGTCCACTCTCACAGATGTGTGCACACACCTTCTCCCTCCCCAGCCTGCCATGCAGGAGCATACAGTGTTTTCTGTTCCTTCCATGGGTCCCCTCACACAGCAGCTGCGCTGCTGGCTGTCACGGGGGTCACGCTCACAGCCTGCTGCCCTCACACGTGTCCCTGGCAGGATAAATAGGACATGGCTCAGTCTCAGGGATTCTGTCTTGGCTTTAGGTGTTTCGTCTGGTTTGGTTTTTTCCCTTCCTCGGAAGCTGAAGACATAAATCTCTTAGTCTCCTTTGAAAATCACAGTGTTTGATATTATCAACCAAGAACCAGTAAACACTGACTTAGAAAATAGCACATCCTAGGAAGTGCTCTTTCAAGAGTTTCACATGCTTGGATCTGCTGCAATTTTCACCATAAACTTGTGGTACTTACATAATCTGTGTTTCAGTCAGCCAAAGATTTTCATATTATCAGAGGAGATGTGGGTCCCTTAGGAGTTTCTCTGTGAGTTTTGTTTTTCCCTTTCATTTCTGGACAGCCTGTGACCCAGAAGGCAGGATTGACACAGGTTTGTAGTCCTGCCTGGAGATGGGTTATCTGGCAGTTCAGCTCTGCAGTGCCTACTTTGGAGTTCTACAGGCAGTGGTGCTTGGTGCCCTTCTCGTGGGGCTGATCCAGCCTAGCCCAGGCATCCCAGTGCACAAGCAGCCATGCAGAACACAGCCACCAAAGCCATGCTACCCAACAGAACCCTCCTGGTGTCCCCTTGTCCCTGGTGGCTGCAGGAGGTGGGGTTAGGTGTCACTTGTCTTAGACAAAGCTTCAAGTAACAAGTAATTCTCCATTGAGTTGCTTTACTCGGAAAAAAAAAAAAAAAAAGTGAAACAGAACTATATAAATATTTCAGACTTTTTTCATAGCTAATATAGTGGGAGCAGTAACCTTATGAAGGTTAGTAAGGACACTATAATCTTCTACAATTTTATTTTTAATCCAGACCTTGAAAATTAAGTTTGCATGGCTTAAAGTCTGGAAATGTCAATGTTAATTGACTTCCATTTTTCCGAGTGGAGAAAAACTGTTTTCTTTTTCTTTAACACCTTAAGTGGGTGCTTTAGTCTCCCCCATGATTTTAAGGCGGTTTGGGCTTTTTTGTTTTCTTTTTTTATCAATGCATTATGCTTCTTTCTTCCTGAGTAGGAACACGATGAGTTAAAGATATTATTCAGAGGTTACATTAAATAATTGCACTTGTATAATGGGAATGCATATATCTATTTGGCAGACTGACAAAACTTCATTTATTGCAGTTTATGGCTAGTTAGCAATGTCTGGAAGAGGGGACAAGATATCATTTTGGGTTTTGGTCAAATCTCCTTCCTGAGCACCTGCTCTCCTTTTCTATCATCAGGCTGAATCAAGGAGAAAAAATTTTAAAAAAAGCCTGTTTTGCAGCTTCCACATGACTAGCAGGTGTTTCATGTAAGAGCTTTATTCCTTCAACCAAAGGCCCATGGGCAAATGTATCCAGGCAAATACCATTAAGTGAATGCTGCTGTGAAAGAAAGGCAGGAGCCCTGCTGGAGTCAGCTGTGGCACTTTTTTGCTTTCTCCCCACAGTGTAAGTACCAGGCAGCTGCAGTCAATGCTTATTTTTCTGTACCTGTTGGCTTCCAAGTAATCATAAAAAGCAGCCATACAAGGTCATTTCTTTCCCAAACCCCATACCAGCAATGTCTGTATTTACCTCTTCTTAGCTTGAGATAATTTCTTTTCCTTTCTCAAAGGCTAATATAATAGCCTTTGCCTCAGTTTAAGCCTATTACAGCTTGTCCTATTGCCAAAGCAATGGAAAGAGCAGCTCAATCCCTTCCTGCCATGCAGCAGCCCTTTTCCTGTTTGACTGTCGTAGCTATCTGTTTAGGCACTCTTCTCTAACAAAATGTTCTCAGACCTCTGCAGTGATGGGGGCCAAAGCACCCTGCAAACCAAAACACTGGTGGGGCATCCATAGTGTGATTTAAGAGGCTGCTGCAAATGCTCATGCATCAGAAAGGAGCTCCCTGGCACAGACATCAGCTCTGTTTCCTATTACTGCTGGTGCCCAGGATGGAGAAGCACCTCAGCCCCAAATGGTTAAGCAAAAATCTTCCTTTATTAGTTTGCCCCATCCTCCTAAAAGGCTTCAAGTGGTTGTGAAGAAATAAATCTGCTTCCAGCTGGGAGGAGACCATTTAAAAAATGACAGGGAAGAGATTATGTTGGGGTTCTGTTTCCCCCACCAACACTGCCAAGGGTTCAGTAAATATTGCAATAAAAAAGCTACTGCAGGAGGAAAGGATTTGGATTTTTTTTTTCTAGAGCAGACTGTTGTGCAGGATCCTTACAATGTGATCCAGAGGCTTCTCAACACCATCAAGGTAAAGAAATTGCAAAATAAAAGGAGAGTCCAAAGGGACTTCATGTATCTGCTAGGGCAGGTGATGGTCCTGGGATATGAAACAAAACATCACTTTGAGACACTACTGTGGAGGAAAAAGATAATCAGTCATTCCTCAAGACCAATATTGGTTTATATGTCCATATAGAAATATATATATATATACACACTCACCTACCCACCCAATATATATACACACACCAGATAAAATACTTATACCTATATATGGGGTATATCTACATATATATATTTATATGTGTAAACCCTCTCTGGCATACATTTCCACTTCTCAGCTATTGGAAAAAACCCTTGATCACTATTTCCTTGGAACAAATCCCTTCCTTTAAAACAGGAGGACTTGAGTTTGCTAAGGCCAAAGAAGTTTGCACTGCTTCTTGCCTCTTATCCCATGTGTGGTATTCAACATCCTAAATCCCAGTTGTTGACTGGCACAAAATACCCACAAGGCTGATGCATTTGGGACCACAGCTCAAGTGCTGAGCTGCTGGCTGCATGCACAAGGGAAATGAAGGGAAATGCAGGCTCTGCTTTGAATCTCAGTGGCACATGGGGTTAGTGTGGTGTGTGCCTGACAAAACTGAAACTCAGCGGTACTGAGGACAATTAGTGGATTTATCATGAGCCACTAAAAGCTACAGAGATAATAAGACACAATGTGGCCAAAATATAATAATAATAATAATCATGGTGCTTTCAAAAAAGTCTCCTTTATATTTGCTTCAGCCCTTCATGACCCTAGCATGGCTGCTGCCTACTGGTGAGGATACATTTTGATGGTATAAAAATAAATAATAAACCACAATAATTAATATATCTTTCTCTTATGAGAGAGTGCTGTTAAAAATAACAAAAAAAACCACCAACCCTGTTGATCTTACAGGAAAAGACCAGACATCTCAAGGCAAAGAAGAATCAAATTGTAACTTCATTACAAAATGAGCTATGTGAAAATTTTTCTTTGAGTGGGAGCTCCATGAAAAAAGTAATAGAAAGGTTCCTGCTGCCATTGGGCCTGGCAGGTCCAGCAGCAAAACAGCTTTTTGTAGACGGGGGAACTGTGTTTGAAAGGGAGCCCAGCTGGAGGAGAGCTGCAGAGCCTCAGGAGCTCCTGAGCTAAGCATTTTTGGGATTTTGAAGGTCAATGGGTCTCCCTAGCCCTGTGGGCACTGCTGTTCCACCCCAGCAGTGGCAGGCCTGGGTCTGGGTCTGGGGCCTCCAGAAAAAACTTCCCAGGATGAGAAATTGCAACCATTCACAGCAGCACTACTGTGAATGCACCAAGGAAGTAGTTTCTGGATCTGAAGCCATCTCCTAAGTGTATTTTCTGGCTAAGGATTATGTTTCAGGCCCAGTCTAGCAATGTTTTCATGTAAACTAAACAGCAGAGGGGTTTGCTATCCTTGTAAGGAATTAATTAGATTTAAATTTGCATTTGATTTGACAGTGCTCTCATAATATACTAAAATCTTTGTAAATGACTTGTGAATATTTTTAAGGCTTTTATGCTTCCGGAGTCCAAATCTCCATGATGTTTTCTTGTGTATTGATACTTGCCATCTTATGCACATTTTTGGGATTTTGAAGGTCAATGGGTCTCCCCAGCCCTGTGGGCACTGCTGTTCCACCCCAGCAATGGCAGGCCTGGGTCTGGGGCCTCCAGAAAAAACTTCCCAGGATGAGAAATTGCAACCATTCACAGCAGCACTACTGTGAATGCACCAAGGAAGTAGTTTCTGGATCTGAAGCCATCTCCTAAGTGTATTTTCTGGCTAAGGATTATGTTTCAGGCCCAGTCTAGCAATGTTTTCATGTAAACTAAACAGCAGAGGGGTTTGCTATCCTTGTAAGGAATTAATTAGATTTAAATTTGCATTTGATTTGACAGTGCTCTCATAATACACTAAAATCTTTGTAAATGACTTGTGAATATTTTTAAGGCTTTTATGCTTCTGGAGTCCAAATCTCCATGATGTTTTCTTATATATTGATACTTGCCATCTTATGCAAAAACTGACAACATCTGCTAGCTTCAGACTAGAGCTTTCATTATTGAATGTCTCTTTGTTTCTTTCTTAGTCTAGTACAAGAAAAAGTCTCTAGAGAAATACTATGAAGAGCTTACTTGTCATTACCAAAACACAAAGATACAAGCTTGTCCTTGCCTTCAAACATGAACTACCTTGCATACACTGTGGAAAGAGATCCAGAACAAAGACTAAAAGTATTATTCATCAGCCACAAGAATTTGGAGCAGAGGAACTTCCCGCTGTGTTCAGAAGAGCTTAAATTTAAAGTTCCAGTACTGCACTAATTCAATTCATTTAGGCAGGATCAGTGGGCAGGAACCACACAAACATATAATTCACTTCCATGGGCTTTTGGATGCTTAGCACTACCAAAGAGCCTAAGGCAGAATATGCAAAAACAGTAGTGTCATTATCAGTGTTACTTTACAGGTTTAAGACTATGCATAATTTAAAAAAAAAAAAAAAAAAAGGTTTCACAGCTATCACATATATTCTGAGTCTTGTTCTCATGCACTTTGTCTGCTACTTTCTCACTCAGAATACCCAGGAGTCCAAACAGAAACATGCAGCATGTGTAGAGCCATAAGGATGGGCAGTCTGGCCAGGACTAGAAAGGACTTATGTCTATTGAGAAGGTAACAGACAGCGTGCTAATGCTGTCTGAGCATTAATAAAAAAGACAGGAGCAGAATCCTTCTAATGATTAGGTAGAAATTGATGTCTTTCTAAGGTGAGACACTGTCCTCTACTTGAACAGTTATGTGAATGTGAGGCTGAAATCTATAATGATTGATTGGCAAGATGGGATTCACCTCCATGGTAAGTAACCTAACTCAGGGGTTCAATTTGCTTCCTTAAAATACAGTCCTAATGGCATTTTTACTGTGGAGGATACTCAGGGGTTCAATTTGCTTCCTTAAAATACAGTCCTAATGGCATTTTTACTGTGCAACACAAATGTATGGTTGGCAGACACGATGGAGGACTTCATGTGAAATACCACAATAGCAGATAACAAGGAAGCAGTGTAACCAAAAATGTCTATAATAGCACCAGATGTCAATATTTAGGCAACCAGACTTCACCCTTGTCAGTACAGAGGTGCTGACATCCTGCTTTGCAAGCTGAGTCCCCCACACACAATGTGAAGCTGGAACAAGTGTGTCCCTGTATAATGTGCACAGACACACACACAGAGCAAGCAGACTGCCAGCTGAAATACAACACACCTTAGCACCCTTTCAAAACATGATCAGTATGCAGAGCTTTGCAGCACAAGTTCCCATTTTAATAATTTTATTTTTTTTTCACACATGGCCACATAATCCAGTGAAGTCACGAGTCTATCAGATAACCCTCTGATTTCATGGACTGCATGAAATCTGGATAAAGTTTCCTTTTGTATTTTGAGGGAAAGAGGTTGCAAAGGAAGGAAAACAGGCTTGCTGCTAACCATCTGCAAGTCATAGGCAAAAAAACAAATGTCAAAAGGTTTCTGCCAGAAGGCAGATTTCTCAGAGGTATGGTGATAAGTAAGCAGTTCAGGTTTAAAGAGGAATTGAACCAAAAATAATCAGCACATTTTAAAAAAAATTGAAGAGCTGTTTTTTCCCAGCTAATGTTCATCATATACAAGCTGCGGCTTTTGACATTCAGTTGAAATGGTGAAACTGACTGCTTTCCACAAATCTTACATCTGGAATGTCAGGACACTGATATTTCAACTCAAAACTGTCCCCTGCCTTCCTACTCCACCCCATCACTGCTCAAGAGCCTTTAAACAGTTCATCAGTGCCTGAATCAAAGTCCCTCATTCCCTGGCAGATCAGCAGGAATTTCTTGAGTTACGTCAATAGGTCAAAACTGTCTTCTGAGTGAGTCAGAAGGGACCTTGCTTTTCCCATTTCTATTGTTCCAGCAGCTTTTCCTATCATTACCCAGAATTGTCAAACAGTCCATGTCTTCTCTTTCAGAATCCTTACATTTCTACAGCTTACCTCCATTAAAAGTACTTAACAACAGCTTTTCGAGAGACCCTATATTCAAAATATTGCTTTTACATGGCTTGTGTTCAGGTTTGTGTGTATTTTTATGGTTTTTATTTCTTTATCTATAAATAATCTCTATTGCTAAATATGTGTCTTAAATTTCTCCACTTTTTTTGCTAATTTGCTCTACAGACTATGCTATTCAGAAGAAACAAGCTACAGCATAATAAATTCCTTCAGAGTTCATTGGAATTATTCTAGCAAAGAATTACTGACTTACCCTTCCCCTCATTAGCATCCTTATGGTACAGTTAACTAATGCAATGTCTGGGCCAAATTCACTAGTAACTATTAAGGACTAGATCACCTTGAGCGCTCTGCATTTATATGATTATAAACCCAGTGAAATTTAACGCTACTCAGAAATGAATCAAGCTCAAAATTTACGCTGATTAAAGCTGAGTTACACTTCGTAGCCCCTGACAAAGTTCTGGCTGAAATAAAATAGGATAAAATAATGAATCATTTTCTACCTCCTGCATTTCCCTATTCCTGGGGAAGAAGGAGAACTCCGGTTTGGGTTTTTTCGTTGTTGTTTTTTCTTCCTCCTAAGTCCCCAAAGCATTAATTAGCTGCTTATATTTTTCTCTACCAAGTAATAGATAGTGACGCAGTTTGTTAACCCAACTAGGACATTTCTCCCAGAACTAAATTCCCTTGTTATTAATACACACTTTCCATGGCATTACAGTTACTGAATTATCTTCTAAACCATTACCACAATATCTCAGCAGGAATTTCCCCAGATAATTTCTTATCTTACCCACAGATTTGTTTTTCGAAAGATTATCACTTTTGCAGTTTTGTACAGTCCTCTGGTTTTGCTGAATGGTAGCCAGCTTTGCTCTGAATTCTGAGAATTGTCAAGCATCCTAACATTCATTCATTCTCACCCTCATCCTCCAGAGAGATATCAAATTCTCTCTGTTTTCTCATTTTTGCAGTTATTCATTTTTCTTCTTCATCCATTTAATCTGTGCTCAAGGGTCAAGTAGACCTAAATGAGATATTCCCTCCCTTTCTCACCCACACTCTTCTCTCGCTATTTACCTTTTTCACCTCTCTGCATACAGAAGGCTCTAAATTTCATAAAATATTTTAGGGCTAATTGTGGGAGGTTAATGAATGATTTGATCTCTCTTCAGGTTTTAAATTATATGAATGCAGGAAGAATTCACAGTATAGTAAAACCATTTGAAATCTGTTCCACTAAAACTGATTCACTGTGCAACTTGGCCAAAATGTTTAGTACCTGCTACACTATGAACTGAAAACAGTAAGAACATTGCCTCTTTCAAGAAATAGAAAACAAACATGTACACTTGTACGCTAAGTGTCTCTGTGTGATTTTGATTCATGGAAAAATTCTCACTGATATACTTGTATTTGAACCAATACTCCAAACCATTATAAAATGGAAATTCAGATTTGGGCCATCAAGATTGGCTGCAAGGTTTTATGGATCAGTGTTTCTGCAGCCACTTGGAAGAGAAAGGTTTATAGAAAACAAATGTAAATCGGGGTAATAATAGGAATTCTGGATGCAGTTTTAATGGAAAGGCAGTGATTTATTTGCATATATAAAATTTGCAGAAATGTGAAGATTTTGTCAACATTTCCATGAGTAAGTTATTCAAAATCTTCTACATGATATGAAATATGCCATATTAATAAGGCTAGAAAGGGGTGCTCAGATGTATGGTATGCATCAGTGGAGAAAAGGTGAGATTGTTTGCAACTGTGTGAAAGGAAAACAAACCCCTTCTCAAAAACACTGGCATTTTCTTCACAATAAGTTGTCAAAAATATTATTCAGCTGCTCATTTGGGATAAAAAGGCCTGTTGCAATGCCAGCCTTTTCAGGGGACAAAGCTGCATAATTTTGCCCATTACTCTGGCAAAGTGCTGGCGGAATTTCTTTCTCACATTAAAGCAAAGCTGTTTGCCTCCATCTACAGCTCTGAGGTCCTTGTGGTGAAGTTGCTAGGAAAATGGTATGTCATATCTATGAAAAATTGCATAAATTCCACACACACTCCTACACCTGACATTTTTCTCCTTTGCTGCTGTTTGTTCAGGCACAACAAATGCCTAGCCTTTGTTGTGTAATGGAGTAGCTGGCTATGGGACATTTAACTTACTAGACCTGCAGTGCAGAAATGGAATGAAAAAAATCCAAGCTGACTTAAAATCCTTTCAGCACTACAGCATTGGTGGCAGAGCTTTGGACATAGTGTGAGGACCAGGTCATCAAGGCAGCAGACTTTTACTACCCTTCCCTTAAAGCAGGCAACACAGAGAGGTAGAACACCCTTCCTGTGGCAGACACTTCCCTGGCACTCAGCACAGCATCATCCCACGTGTCTTGTTGCAGGATAGCTGTGATCCCTTCAAAGCACAGGGAGCACAGGACCAACAGTCCTAATTTAATGCCCTTTTTGCTGTTGCCACTCTCCAAAGACCATCTTCTGCTCATGCTGCCTGCCCTGTGCAGAGCTCTCCTGCAGGAGCTGGAGGGGATGCCTTGACCACAAGGGAAGGAAACAGCACTGTGAGAGGGGATGGAGCTTCAGAGGAGGTCCCATTATCCAGGTGAATATTCCTCTAAGGTTTCTGAACCCCAAAGGCAGACATTGCCAATCTTCCAAGAACCATCAGGGGAGCTCGGTACTGAGAGGGAAATACAATGAATCAAATATTTCCAGGTTGCCCATTATCCAGGTGAATATTCCTCTAAGGTTTCTGAACCCCAAAGGCAGCTCGGTACTGAGAGGGAAATACAATGAGTCAAATATTTCCAGGTTGTATTGGGAAAAAAAAAAAAAAAAAAAAGAGTTGCCTTTATCTCTGTTATAAGAAATTACAGGTCATCATGTTGCCATGGTTTTGCTTTAAGACAGTCATGTCTCAGCTGTTGTCCTTTATCAACTGGAGGCAGAAATTATTCGCTTTTCCCTGGAGTGTGCAGATTGCACATTCCCAAGCGCCATCTACTGGTGTTCCACCTGGGAGCCGCCTCTAACCGCACAACTATCCTTCGTTCTGGCGTCTGGCAGGGCACGGATTGAACAAATTCATGTTCCTACGAGTTTCAAGAAAGCACAGATATGTAAGGTAAGAAAAGAGAGTTCCTGCTCTGGGCCTGGGGAAAGACAGCTGCTAGAACCAGCTCCGGGAAAAGCTTAATCCGGGATTTCATTAGATGAGAGCAGATAATTCAATCAGGACATCCAAAGCCATGCAAAACTGGACCTCGTTTGTTCTTCTGGTGAAACTTTGTGCTTTGTTTCTTCACTCATGTAAGGAAAAGTCTTGAAAGAACAAATTCATTAAACCCAGATTTCCTAGATTATATGACTAAATACCCAGAGCTTTCAAGACGATTTTCTACAAAAATTCTCTAAATATTGTATTTTTCTCAAGACAGAGAGTGGAGAAAAACACCCTTGTTAGACTCCACAACTCTCTATCATTTTCATTGGCAAAACTAATTAAAATACATATATTTTATTCCATTTTACTAAGCACTGCTTATTTTGCATTTTTTCTTTCCTAATTATCTTCCTTTCCTTTTTAAAGTTAGTTTTAGAAAATAATCTTTTATTCTTTTCTGTCAAAACTTTGTGGAATTTCAAGCAAGTTTGCTAAAATATTTGATACCTAAGCAAAGGATGATTACTTACTAGGAAAAGTGTGGACTTAAAAATATCTTCAAGGCAACTTTGAATATTCTGAGTTCTGAAGAAGTTCTTTGAAGATATCATCCTAGCTCTCTCACCTGGAGGCTTTCATACCCTGAAGTAGCTCAGAGCATCTACTGAAGTATTCAGAGCCTCAGTGGCACTTGCCTTAGAAGTCATTATGGTAATGCATTCCTGATTCCTGAAGACAAAATGTTCCTACGTGATAGGACTGACCCACAGGGAATGTGTTTGTGGTGTTGGCCACCACTACCAATTCATAATGGCCCTTAGCTGGTGGGCAACATTCAGAATGTTTGTACACCCACTGCTCCCACATATGGATCAGAAGTCTGGTTTCTTCAGAGGATCAAAAATACTACACATTTCCATCTCCCCTCAGTTATAATCTACTTGGAAGTAGTTTAGAATATAAAGGCATAAGCCCCTGTCCATTAGTCAAAATATCTACAGGCATTGTCTGCAAAATTTAGTTTGAACATTCCTTTGTAAATTCTCACCCAGCAAGACAGACACATACCAAAAAAGATGGTGTGGTTTTCAAACCATGTTAAAGAAATTAAGACTTGAAATGAGCTTGTCAATACATTCTTTGTCACTAACTCCCCAATTTTCATGAGCTTTCTATGCAGAAACCTTCCCCTACTCAAGAAATCAAATATCTGCAAAACTGTCTGTACAAATCTCAAAAGAGGATTTTTGCACTTGTAATGGCCCTGATCTGTAACAAATTGATGTAATTTCCCATGAAGGAAAAGAATAAATCACAAATCAGGAAAAAGTGCCTCAAATAGCAGACTCAGGAACCAATCTCCCCATCAAGGAAATAGAGCTTAGTGCAAGTCAGCACCTCCACAACACCCTGCCCAAATCCAAGACCCCATGTGCTTTGTTACTTCTGAGAAATTCCAGCTACTACGGGGGGAAAAAAAAAAAAAAAAAAAAAGCCAACAAAATCTAGCAATGTGGCCTTTAGCCCCTTGAAGTGAATGCTAATCCTCCCTTACACCCTGAGCCAGAGGAGGGTTGGACTGTGGCTGACAAACTGTCCAGTTTAGGATTCAAGACAGACTGGGTCATGGCCCAGGCTTATCAGAAGTGTGGCATCTTTCTGCAGACAGATTAGATTTTCTGGCATTTGCTTTGGCCTTTGTAAAGCATTTGCTGGCTGTCCCATTTTTGATCCATCTGTTGGGGGCAGAAGATTGGTTTTATATTGTGCGAAGATGGTGCCACTTGTGGAGGCCCCAGCCTTATAGAGCAATTCAAAACAATAAGTCACCATTTCAAAGGAACTTCCTGTAATATTTCTGCGCTACTCAAACTGGCTGCTTTCCATTCCCTAGGCCCCAAACAAAAATAGTTACCACAGCATCCCTCATCACCCCAGTTATGCTCCCATATGTTAATTATAATGAGAATGACCTTTTAATATTGATAATCTCCATCTTTGTTCAGACACATTTCCTTACATACTCGAGGTTAATAAGATGCACACAAAAGAGCTAGATTAAGGTTAATTTACTTCTGTTTACTCATTGATCCTAAAATATAGGACATAAGAAAAAGGAAAGAATCATTTCAAATGCAACTATTCCACTGAGAACTCAGTGGATACTTTTTATATTATTATTAATGCTTCCCCCCCGCCCCCGGAATGCAGTGCAGACACGTTATCAGCAATGAAGAATTACAAAAACACATCTGTGCAGCAAAGGTCAGATAAGATTAAAAGTGCTAGTCCTATTTAGGTGTTTTGTAATACAGGATTCTGGGTCCCAGGGAAGCTAGGATGAAACTGTTGAGCCTCAGAGACCTCATACTTCAGCCTACCTAAAAATATCAGGAAAAAGCCAAGACCTTTGCAAGTCATCAGGGATTTGTTTTTTTTCTCAGCTGAGTACTAGAGGAAGCTTCCTCTAGAATAATCAATGTACTCTACCCCTAGCAGAATTTGTACCAGGCAGCAGTCAAATATGCTTAAAGCATGGTCAACACCTGAGATAAATGTCATGGGTTCCCCTGAGATCTGAGAGTTCAAGTCTTTAATACAGGTAGTTTAGTATTTTTATGCAAAGCAAGCCCATTTCTTTATCTAAAATCAGCCAAGCCCCTTTTACAGAGAACCTTAAAACCACCAGCCACTTCTCAGAGACAATGCCAACAGCAAACATCTTTTGTAAATGCCTAATTCAAGAGTGAATTCTCTGTATGTACATGAGAAATGCAGTGTTTTATAATAAAGTCCTCTATTAAAAAAAAAAAAAAAATCTTTGCTGCTGTTAGGCTTGGTTTGGCTCAATTTTGCTTTGGCCTAATTGCTGTTTCTACCTATGCTTTTACCTAGATTTGGTTTTCCTATTCCCAGTCATCCTCATACTACCCCTTATCATCCACATTTGAAAGAATTGAAATGACATTTATTACCTTCCTCCTGCCAATGCAAGCATCTTCTGCTGCCTTACAAAAACAGTGGCCACCGTACTGCAGAATACAAATTCTATTGGATACGTCAGACACAGCATCTGTGTGGCTGAACCCAATTTATGAAACATTTATGAACTTATGGGCATTAACTAGTTGGGTCTGTTTGAAACAATAGGATAATAGGTTTGTTTAATTTGGTTTGGTTCAGGGTTTTTCTCTCCTTATTTTAAACAACCTGGCCTGGAGATTATTGCAATTGACAGTTTGGACACTAAGAGAGCTGTTTGGGAATGCTGCAGTGTAACAGTGTGGTATGGAGCACAGGCTCAGCAGTTAGATAAAACACCACATATTTTTACCTGTGTATACATTTACTACATGTACATATATATAATACACAAACATATATATGTGTGTATATATATATGTATTATACACATATATACATATATGTATATAATACAGATTATATAATATGTAATATATACATATTATAGAATATATAATACATATTCTGCAGTAACAGAGTTCAGTATATTGTAGCAATTCCTCTCTGCATACAGAAACAATAAGCTTAGAAAAGATCTCTGAGATTATTGAGTCCAGCCTATGACCAAACACCACCATGTCAACCACACCATGGCACTGAGTGCTGCGTTCAGTCTTTCCCTAAACACCTCCAGGGACAGTGACTCCACCACCTCCCTGGGCAGCCCATTCTAGTGTCTAATTGCCCTTTCTGCGGAGAAATTCTTCCTGATGTTCAACCTAAACCTCACCTGGTGCACCTGAGGCTGTGTCCTCCTCATGCTGTCCCTGATTGCCTGGGAGAAGAGCCCGACCCCCTCATGGCTGCAGCCTCCTACCAGGGAGTTGTAGAAAGAAAGAAGGTTCCCCTAAACATCCTCAGCTCCCTCAACTATTCCTCACAGGACTTGTGCTCCAGACCCTTCACCATCCTTGTTTCTCTTCTCTGGATTCACTCCAGCACCTCAACATTCTTCCTAAACTGAGGGGCCGATGACTGGACACAGGACTCAAGGTGCAGCCTAATCTGTGCTGAGTACAGAAGATTCACTCCCCTACTCCTGCTGGCCACACTGTTCCCCACAACCTTGGCCTCCTGACTTTCCTGACAGACACAAATGGTTATGATTAGCTGCACTATTGGCCCTGTTGTCCTTGCCTCCATGCAAAAGTTTTTTCTCCAACAAGTCTCGCAGCTCTCAGCCATTTCAGGACACAGTTAATACCACTCACCCTTCCTTCATCAGAGGGAAACCCAGCCTGTTTTCACAACATACCGGCCATTCCATAAAAGCAGCTCTGGAGTAGCTGCTGCCTGTAACTCCTTGCTCTCACCTGTGATACTTTGCTCATGTCCCTACACACCTATTCAGGTCCAGCCTCTGAGTTAGCTCACATGCAAGTGAAGTGCCTCTTTAAAATTCTGAGCAATGCTCAACTAATGTTCCTGCTCGTTAACCCCTGTAAGCCTTAATGAGCTTAACTTCTACTTGTCCTTATTCATTTAATACATAGACTATCACAAATTTTCAGAACTGTCTGGATATTTGTTAGGTTTTTTTAATTAGCAGCAGCTAATTGAAAGGACAGTTTCTGGATAAAAAAAGAAAGTGATTGTTAAAGCAAATGCATGGGAATGCTGTGTTGTACTAAGTTAGCAGCAGAAATGGAAAAACTCACAATGGCCTGGTGAGAATGCAATGCTTTTATAACCTATATAAATAAGGCTCTGTGTATATATGCATACTTACACCAGCTGATGTAATTCGGGCACCTGTGTCAGCCGGGCAGGAGGGAAATACTCTCTTCCCTGTAGACCACAGGTATATATGCATACTTACACCAGCTGATGTAATTCAGGCACCTGTGTCAGCCGGGCAGGAGAACTCTCTTCACTGTAGACCACATCCACCACCTTCATCTGAGTGCCCATGAGCATTTTATGAAGGTGAATGTTGCCCAAGGATGATTTCAGCCACCCCAGAGATGAATGCAGCCACCTTTGGGGCAGAAGAAAACTGTCACTTGGTAGCATATAGTAAATATTTCAAGGGTCAAGAAAAAAAACACAAAACCAAAACAGAATACAGCATTTGAATGAAGTTAGGGGAAGATGGGACAAGTAGATGGCCTTCCTGATCCTGATGAGACCAGGATACATGGATAAGACACGGTGCTAAGGTCTGTGGCTAGACAGCACTGGTAACATTCATTGGATCCCTCAGGAGCCAGCAGACAGAAACTGAAAGATTTCTTCCTTTTTTAACAGGTAACCTCTATCCAGGTGTTGGCCACGGCTCAGTCCTGTTGCTTCTCACATACAACTATTTCAATAAACAGCTGAGTGTTCCCAGATTTGGGGGACTGCCTTTGGTGTATTGACAGATATCTTTGAGTCAATTATGAAAACTACTTTATACTTGTAATTTGAGTATTATTTTTCTTAATTGTTATAAATGCCATTGTGGTTAAGAGACTATATCCAGATTCTCAAAATTATTTAAAAGTCTAATGCCAATTTAAGTCCCTAATCCACACTGATTTCCCTGGGAATTAGAAAGTAAAATACCTTTAAGAAGTTGGGCTGTAGTTCTTGTAAGAAAATTAACATATACCCTCAAGAAAGATTATAAATTATTTGATATGATATATTCAAAAGCCAGTGGCTTTAGAATGCATTATGTTTTATAAGTGGCTCATTTATTTCAATATCTTGAAATCTTTTAAAGCAAGACACACTTTCTAAAATCATTATCTAATTATTTCTTAGCCAGCTTCAGAAATCAGAACACACACACTGGAAGATATATACATACAAATGTGCAAACAGCTGTTAATGCTATTTTGTATTTCAAGGGAAGTTTTAAAAATTATGTGCCCTGTTCAATACAGCAGGACTAAGCTGTAAACTTCTCTAGCTGTGAGCATTAACTCTGGTAAACAGCATGTTTAGTATTAACTCCAGACACTATACAACATTATTGCAGTCCAAAATAACCCTGATCCCATTGAATACATTCAACATAAAATCTGCTCATTTTAAGCAACAGACCAAACCATGTCATTTCAACATGATCGTGGGGGAAAAAAATATCCTATAGGACTATCACACTAGGAAAAAAGTGGGGTTTTCCACTCTTCTTGAAGAAAAATTCAGCTTTCTGTAAAGTTTTCAATAGAAAAAGAAAGAAAATAACACAAACCCAAAAGTTTGGCATCTATTCTGTGCACAGCAACTGATTGAGGTTTTTTTGTGCACAGAATAACTTAGTGTTTCAATTACAGAACTCCTCAAGTTTTAAAAGCAGCTAAGTATCTACTTCTAGCAGCTGGGAAATAGCCTTCTGTGTGAAACATGAGTGGGAAAATTGACTGTATTGTGTTAACTCAAGCAAGGGGAACAGACTCCCAAAGGGGGTCACAATCCCTTCTTGCTGGAAATTAAATGTGGACGGGTTAGAAAAATTTAGAGTATTGAGTTATTTCTTTCTGTGGTCAAATTAGCTGACTTTCTACTGATTGTTTCTCTGTATGAAGCCCAAAAGTCAGAGGGAAGAGAAATATCAAAGCTAACCTATGGAAAGTTGAAATTCTTGCACTGACTTCCAGGCTTCAGGACAGTCTCTGCCCTTTGCTGCCTTTGACTGGGAACATGTAATAAGAAAAATTTTAAAAAATTAATCTTAAACTGATAATTTTTGATAACTGACTCCAACCAGGATGATAAACCCTCCTAAAACAGCTACCTGGCAGAAAGCAGAGCAGTCATCAGCTGTGCTATGGGAGTTTACAACTTTTCCCAATCATTTTCTTCCCTGCTCTCTTTCCCAGTTGACATACATTCCCTCTCTTAGGCTTCCTGAGAACAAGTTTGCAGTGCTTCAGCAGAGAAGATGATTTTCTTTGCTCTTTGGCTTCATCTCCATTCCTGAAGATGTCCAGAGAGCAGCAAAGCTGGTGAAGAGTCTGGAGCACAGGTTCTATGAGGAGCTGCTGAGAGCTGGGGGTGTTTAGCCTGGAGAAAAGGAGGCTCAGGGGAGACCTTATCACTCTCTGAAACCACATGAAAGGAGGTTGTGGTCAGGTGAGGGTAATCACTTCTCACCAGTAAAAAGAAATAGGACAAGAGGAAACAGCCTCAAGTTGCACCAGGGAAGATTTAGATTGGATATCGGGAAACAATGTCTTCAGTGAGAGGGTTTTCAAGCATGGGAACAGGATGCCCAGGGAAGTAGTTCAGTCACCAGTCCTGGATATTTCCTATTAGGGAAAGAGGTAGGTAAGTGGCTTTTCATTTCACAGAAATACTATCTTCATTCAGGAAAAAATCTCTGCCATTCAGAATCCCAAACTCCAAAGTGAGGTGTGGTGAATCAGACCACATCTTCAACTCAATCACAAAACTTTCAACTTGATGTCTATCTTTTTGTCTGGGCTGAGTACTAATTGACAACCCTCTTTAGCAAAGCTAGAAATCTGCTGATCTTGATTTTCATTTAAAAACAATAAAGCCTTTGTTTTCCTGATTAGCTGTCATCCAGCATTCATTACACAGATCTTTCAGAAATGTTTCTTCACTCCTTTTCCTTACTGATGGACTTTGGGGCATTAATTAGGGCAAGTTTAACGAAAATTGTGTAGGAGATAAACATTATTACATGTATGTTCAGAACATTCAAGGACCATTATGTGAGTTAAAGCACAAAACCTTGTTTCGAGAAACAAAATTACATATTTCAAAACTTTGTTAGAAGGGTATGAAACAGGCTTAATTTCTGTTTAGGATAAAACCTTCAACATTATTTTTTTAATCTGAACTATTGCAACCTTCCATTTACTGAAATACAATTTTAATTAAAGCTTAGTATTTCAAAACTCAAAATTAATTTGGTGATGTCAGTATATATGTGTCATATCTTTTTGTCTTGAAAGCATGCTTTTCTGCCAGAAGACTATTTTCTTTTCTTTCCATTGTATTATGCATGTTTCATTAAACTGCAGCAAACAGCAGTGCCCATGAGTTTCTTGTTTCCTTCTAAGACTATAAATGGTCAGTGTCTAATTTTGTCTTTGACTGATCTACCAAATGCATTACTGAGCTACTTCTTTAAGCATTTTCTCAGTACTCTAGCCAAAATTTATGTATTTCTAAGTGCCTTCACAAAGGCACAACACATAGAGGGCTCTTGTGCCCACAGCATTCTTTATGAGAAATAAAAGCAGCCAGGTTGGAAGCTGGAGTTTGAATTCATTGTGAGATCTGCCCTATGGTCTAAGAGTCTGAAATTACTCATTTGGGCACGTCCCTCCATCACAATGTGGCCCACAAGGACCCAGTCAACAGGGTCAAAATTGCTGGAGCCAGTGCTCTTGGTCCTTGTGAATTTTTTGAAGGAGGTTAACCAACTGAGACTCCTCACATAATAGAGCAGAGGTCACTGTGACAATTCTAGCAACGAAAGACCCCATCCAGTCAGACATCCATGTTAAATTCCATCTTGAGTTGGCTGGATCCGAAGCTCCCATCCATCACCAGCTGGAATATGTCAGCTATTAAATACATTGTTCTCACCCCTCTTGTCTCACTGAGCAGCAAGAATTAGGTAAGAACAAAACAGGAGCTAAAAACTAGGGCATGATACTGGATAATCTATCTACTAGCTTGTTTGTTTTATCTGCCTGAGGTTGGAAAGTCCTGGGTAATGGCAGTCCAAACCAATTTTGACTAATTAAAAATAGTTCCAAAGAGGTATTCATGAGGGATGGACATGCAGGGCCAGGAGTTGGACTCAGTGATCTTTTTGGATCCCTTTCAACTCAGCATATTCTGTGTTTCTGATACTTCCGAGTCATATGGGCACTCAAATATTTGAAGCTACTTTGATGTCCTCCAGTAGAAGACAGCAGCTAAACATATTAGACAGCATAATTCTCATTTAACTACAAATGTAAGTACTGACCTATCAGAATTTTTAGAGCAAGTTTATGCCATTCAATTGCATGGCTTTTCTGAAGAGAACATATTTTCCCATTCAGGGTCACAGTTCATACAAACTCTGTTGCCTACCAACTAATTTATGGCTATGAAGCTTTCAAGTGTTTAATTGGAAATATCTTCTCTTCTGTTGTCATTATATTACATTGATAGAAGAGCTTCATACCAAATGCTTTCCATGAAAACAATTTCTAAATCAAATTATTTTTAATGTTGTGAGTTTTTCGCACTTGAATAAGTACCTCAATTGAGATGTATAAAACCAATTAGACCCCTATTTATCTCTGCTTAGCAACTTGGCTCCACTAATTTCTTTGGTCACTGTGTTTCACTTTGGAGCTTACTCTATTCATACATTCTGATGATTGAATTACTCAACATTTATTTTAGAATGCATTTGTTTAGTAGTGCCCTTTCCAAACCACTTCCTTTTTATCTGATCCTGAAAGTCATGGAAAATTCCTTCACAAATACTATAATTGTCATAAAAAAGATGCATTAGTTAAACTCTATGTGCTTGCATAACAAAAATTCTGAGCAATAAATAACGAATAATTGACAGAAAAAAGAAAAATTCATGGTTTTTTTCCCATTGTCATATTCAAACCTACATTGAGTGGAACATTTAATCACTAGCACAAATACACCTGGCTATTTGGCTTTTTCCTGCCCCCTCCCCACCTTGTCCCAAAAATGGTGACCATTTTCAACTTTAATTTCACTTTCTTAATGCACTGTCACTTAAGCTTAGGTTCTCTTTTATATCATATGGATAAATCCTACAACGACTCACTCTCTGCTGGGCAGAGGAGCATGTTCTTCATTAGATAGCCCCTTAATATATATATATATATATATATATATATATAAAATACGTAAATCAAAAAAAACAGTATTCAACACTGCACCACTTCAGTTAAACACATTACTGATGTTCAGAGTTTAAAAGTTTGGAGGGATAGAGTATCATAAGGCTGGCAGGATGACGAAAGGCAATCTTAAGGATAAAATGGATCTATATCATGACCAGCAGATGTTTGTGCTCATTTTTGACAACATAAACTATTTTGTTCCGTATGATCCATGAGCGTAATTGTTAGGATTCTTACCAAGGTTTAACCCACCAAGCTGCATTTTGAACCAACTGCTTCTTGAGCTGCTTCTCAAGGAAGATGGACAATGGGTTATTTTAATATAAATTCTATACCCATATCTACATCTTAGGTATCTATCTATGCATATATATGTATATATTTATATGCAAATATTCTGCTTTGCATAGATTATATGCATATATTTTATATACATCAATGTATTGAATAGGCATCTATAAATCTAGTATCTATCAAATATATATTACTTATACATATATACTATATAGATATTATTTTATGTACTACATTAATAACATACTATGCAATTTACTTATACATTACTTATTAATTATTTTCAGTTTATTTATTCAAAGTTCTTTATTTCTTTCCCTCCATCTTCTGTGTCGACCTGTGTTATTCATTGCCACTTGAACCATGAACAATCAGAAACAAAACACTGTCTGTATTTTTTATGAATTACAATTTAGCTGAGGAGAAGTCAACACAACTATGCATCATGGATTCATACCTCACTTATTTAGAACAAAGATGTCCTGTTGGATGTCTAATTTGTCACCTTAATCTTTCAGGTCAGTTGCTCTTATCTTCTTACCTCAGCCTGAATATCACATTCTGTTGGTGAGCATATTTCAAAGATATCTAATCTTGTTGATCTCATGGTACAGTGGGCATGATGATGAGGCGTGAAGAGGATAAAAATATCAGAAGGAACATTAATCTCCTCTTAATTTTCCAGTCAGTATTTTCCAGATGTTGTAAAGAACATTAATGTTTGATACCACACTGTGAATCATCATTATTGATCTAAAGAATGGGTCTGTGAAAAAAAAAAAATACAAAAAACCCAAGATATTTTCTCCTCCCTGGTGAAGGAAAGTATATACTTTATTGTCAGTGACAATGAGCTGTCAGGGAGTGTTCATGTGGCATAGGTCTCACTTCCTTTAACTCCAAAAACTTGCAGTCTTACCAGCTCTCAATAATTCATCATGAATCTTGCAGTATTTGTAGCATCTCAATTCATAGAAATGCTCAGCTTTGGTTTCTGAAATAAAAGTGCTGAGGCTGTTTTGTTTAGCATCTTGTTCTGATTTTTTTCTTTCATGAAGTCTTATATATTCCCTAGATCTTGACATCCACTGCCTGAGTCACTTCTTCTACATCTTTGGCTGGCAAGAATCTCTTACAGTGATGTCTCTCCAGGGGGTGCATCTACCTTTG
Organism: Passer montanus; assembly: GCF_014805655.1. Taxonomy (NCBI): domain Eukaryota; kingdom Metazoa; phylum Chordata; class Aves; order Passeriformes; family Passeridae; genus Passer; species Passer montanus. Next base: position 15,371,420 of record NW_024356504.1, on the reverse strand, counting down.
GTGCTTTGATCAGCCCAGGAACCAGGAACCCACCACCCTGGGCAGATCCCTCACAACCAGCACAGCACTATGAACGCAGAGACTATATCCTCATGTGAGGTTTAGCTGCATCTCATCCCCTCTATTCTGCTAAGACAGGTCTTCTAAATTGAGTTTTACCATTTTTCCCGTGAGCTGTTTCTTTTTTCCTAAAAAAAAAAAAACAAAAAAACAAAAGTTGAGCTATTTACATTTTCTTCCTGTTTCTCTGTTAGCACATATTTTACTATTTTCTAATGTTGATATATCTGGATTAGTAAAACTTGAAGGATAACTTCTACCAAAATTGAGAGTAAATGACCTGCTTTATGTTCCTTTTTTTAAATTGGGATTTTTAAGGGCTCTAAAGAATTCTACTCCAGAGGGAGGATATTTTTAAGTTGTCTAATTGGTTAACATCAATATAAACAAATATTACTGCCTTTGACCAATATCTGTGAAAATCCCCACAGGAGGAAATTCTGTTTCCAATCTCTATTTTGAGCTATTAAGCTCTATTCAGAAATTTAGACATTTTTCTGGAAACCTGGGTACATGTCGCCTTGCAGACTTGATGTCAACAACCCTTGTAAGTGCCACCTGGGAAAAAAACATTCCACTGCTGCATGAACAAACTGAAACATGCCAAATCATCTCAAAACAAACATCCAGGAATTATTGCACAGTTAACTTTGTGCTTTTTTGCCTGGAGAATTCTTTCTTGTCTTTAATAAAAAAGGCAACCCAAATACTGTTTTTGGAAACTATTAGGAAAAAAGAGACTAACAATACTAAGGAAAGCTTAATTGGCTGCTTATTTCTACCTGAAGGACACTTTCTAGCAAAGTGTCAATTATTTATAACACAGCACTGATAAGAAAGATCAAGCAAGACTGAGCCCTCCTTGAGGTTGAACTTTCAGGAAAGTCTATCACAACTATCTTTGTTTCCAAAAAGTCTGCACTTTTATCTTGTTTTACATTTAACTAATAAGATATTTGGTGTCAGAGGATCATTGTTTCTGTTTATGTAGCATGCAGCTCAGCAGGTCCAGAATAATCCTTTGCATTCCTGCTTTCTGTGGCAGTAATTTTTTCTGTTTGTCAATTCACTTATGGCCTGATAAATCCTAAGGCTGGGAATCACTGTTCATTAATAATAATAATTATGAAAACAGTAGAAATAATGCACTGAGACTGAATGATCTTGTTCCTTATGAAAAAAACACAGCAGAGCAAAAGAGGATTCTGGATTATGGTGAGTACCTACTACTATAGCAAAAATAATACTTCTAGGGATATCTGGATCTAAGAAAGCTGTAAAACAACCTCTTTTCTGTGGACTTCTAGATGTCACCTTTTAGAGGCAGAAGAACCACCGGTGTGTAGCTAATACACTACTAAGTTAAATGGAAATTAACCAAAGCAGTACAACTGCATTTGAAGCTGGAATCATATATTACTTATATTTTTTGTTGTGGTTCTGTAATAAGGAAAAGTGTATCTTGGAACCATGTAGAGAACAGCAAATTTACTATAACTGCCAGAGACAAGTGGGCATGAAAAATGATCAGTTCCTAAAAGCTTTTAAAGCAGCAATGCTTGTCCTTCTTGGCTTTATGAAGGTCATAAGTCTCTCTGGTATGATCTAAGAAATGCTATAACAAGGTTCACGTAAATGCAGCTGTGTCCTGAAACTGTGCTCAGAGAGACAAAATTCCTTTACAGAAATAGCCACTCAACTTTTATCTGCAGAAGACAATGTTCTGGAGAGGACTTTTTCAGAGATGCAGCCAACTCCCAACCACAGTGCAGTGACAGAATGATCTATGGGAATTTTCCTGCCAGGAAAGCACTGTCCAAAACTAACATAAACTTAATTTATTACTTGCTTGGTTTATACATCTCTTTACTCTGTCTTCACTAGGTATACATAGATACACACACTAATATATCTCTGTATTTTGTATGTAGACATATGTATATAATATATGTACACATATGTACCTGCATACACACACATTTATAGATACACACATATATGTGTATATATATTACATTCTTAATTTATTTTAGATATTATCTAGGGCACCCTACTATCTGGTCCAAACAAAGGAGCAGACAAATTTTTGCAACTCCCAGCAAAAGGAATGGCCAAGTTGGAGATATCTTCTCTCTCAAGGTCCTGGTCCTCCCCTGCCCCAGCTCAGTCCTGTGGCAGTGGTAAGTTAGCTGTGCTGGTCAAAGCAGGAGGCAAAGCAGGAACGGAGGCTCCATCCAGCCCCAGCTGCATGGCTGGAGGAATTGGCAGAGCTGTAGGTGCCCAGATACTCCTGCTTGCTGGACATTCAGTGCTGTGCATCACCGTGATTCAGAGACACACCATGCAGCTTCTGCAAAGCCTAATGAAAGAGCATGGCAACTGAGAGGAGTGACTTTCCCTGATGGGTTTTTCTCTGCTTCCTTTGCCTTCTACCTATTAGAGCAGATACCCCGTACAGTGACTGATGATCCTGTTCAGTGCTATTAGGAGTAGACTGTGGGCTCACCCTTTGCAATGCTATGTTATTCCACAGGAACAGTTGCCATCAAATATTTCCTAATTTTTTTATTTGGAACCATAGAAAAAAAATAATATAAATTTGAAGAAAATAATGACCCTGGTTATTAACTTGCTGTTATTTAGTCTCAAGATATATTTTGAATCAATTTTAAAAAAATTATCCTCCTTTAGGAAGGAACTCAACTTTCTCTGTTCTCTGGCTGTTATTTAGTCTCAAGATATATTTTGAATCAATTTTAAAAAATTATCCTCCTTTAGGAAGGAGCTCAACTTTCTCCGTTCTCTGCTGCCCCTTCCCAATAAAGAGTCTTCCTTTGTGATTGCTCACCCTTTGCAATGCTATGTTATTCCACAGGAACAGTTGCCATCAAATATTTCCTAATTTTTTTATTTGGAACCATAGAAAAAAAATAATATAAATTTGAAGAAAATAATGACCCTGGTTATTAACTTGCTGTTATTTTGCCTCAAGATATATTTTGAATCAATTTTAAAAAAATTATCCTCCTTTAGGAAGGAACTCAACTTTCTCTGTTCTCTGCTGCCCCTTCCCAATAAAGTCTTCCTTTGTGATTCATGTTTCCCTGCCCTTTTCTCCAAAATGTTCTATGATGGAACATTCACAGCCTTTCTAAGCAATCTGTTCCAGGACATTTTCAGAGTCAGGGATCCTTATTATCCTTACTTTTTAAAGCACTAGTGTTGCAGTCAATACAAGATGAAATTCAGAATATGGCTTTGTCCAGCCAAGTTCTTGTGCTCAGTAGACACAAGGTCTGTATATAATGTTAAAGAAAAATTAAAACAAATAGGAACAGCAATACTTTTCCATCTAATTCTTGCATATCACTTTTCCCTTGATAGATTTCCAAGGACTTTATAAAAAAAGATGGTAATACCTTTCTGATAGATGGGGCAGGGCAGGCAACAATCAATGAAATTTGTACAATTCCTCCATTACTTCATCAGAGGGGAGATGAAGAGAACACAAGCATTTGCTTAAACATCATCTGCTTTCCTACTTAATTCTTTTGTGAGAGTTTTGAAAATACTGCATTAAACAACCAAGGAAAGGTGAATTATAGTCATTCCAGGTAAAGAATATTATCCTAAGAACATGTATATCAAGATATACCTTTCCATCTACTTTAGTGGGACTCAGGTGAGATTCATAAACCTCAAAATGAGTATTTATAGTGCTGTTAGTATCCTGGAATAAAAACCTATTTACTCAATCATGAATAATGATATGAGCTCAACCTTTCAAAAAAATATGAAAAACAACTCCTTTTATCACCCACCATATTTATGCTAATACTTCAGTAAAGTTATGGAGTTTTGAAGTACTTTATACAGTCCCAAACTGAAGTTTGACAATTAACCTTTCAAAGGAATTCTGTAACAAGAAGCCTCAGAAAAATGTAATGGTAGCAATTTGAGTTCTGCAGTCTGGATAGCCTGGGATACAAAAACAAAAACAACAAAAAAAAAATCCAGGTTAACTCATCAATTCCAAAGGAGCAACTGTTATTTCACATTTTGCCTTTGCTTTAAAGGTACAGTGATTCCTTATCATCACATACTTGCTGCAAGAAGGGATGGATTCATAATAATGTGTCATTTTTAGAGTGAGATATGAAACAAATCATCAGCATGCTGTCTCTTAGAAGATAGATTATTTCAATTTTAGACTAAAGGAAACTGGAATAGTGAAGATCCTGTGTCAGCTCAAGAAACTAGACAAGAAATTCTGGCTTCTTTATAGAGATCTGAATTGAGCCTAGGATTTCTAGGTAGAATACAGAGTATAAATATATTTTTTTTTACTGATAAAGATAGACCTTAAAGTTATTCTAAGGTCCCATATCTGATAATTTCCCATTATGTACAATCCTTATTTTCCCCATAACAGCTCACCACCCCAAATGTAGAGATTTGTTAAGTTCCACATCTGAGAGAGATTTAAGCCTGGCACTTACCTGAGTTTCACTTTTTCTACAATGTATTTGTAGAGAAACAGAGGCATCAAACGGAGGAAGCCTGTGGGAAACAACCCCAAAATTCCAGTTCCTAAATTTCATCTTTCCTCCATCTCTCCCTCACTCCTCTTTATTTTCTGTAATAAAAAAGGTCTGTTATGGTGTGGTGAACCAAGGGTGCATCCCAGCATGCATCTCAGTGAGAGAAGAGCTGTTCCATGGACTTGGTTACAGAGCAGGTGAACTCTCCTATCCACTCACCTTTCAATCCATGCTCAAGAGAAGAAATGCACAATTGCAATGGTTACTCTGGGGTTAAAAGACATAAACCAGGAAAGAAAGCCATGTGTGTAGACCAGGCTAGAAAGCCACCTTAAAGTACAAGAAGACTCACAGACATCATAAAACAACTTTTTTCTCCTTTTTTTTTTTTTTTTTTTTAAATTCACACTCTGCATCCAAGATATAAAATCTCAGTTGGAACCTGAAGCCAAATCCAAAACACAATAACAGGCACAGTTAGCTCAGGGGAAGTGTGAGAAACAAGAACAAAATCACACTCTCTGATGAGTATGGATTCACAAATCAATGGAGACAGGAAAGGAAACAACACCAGGCTCACTTTGTAAGGCTGTGCTCTGGTTTGACAACAGGGAAGCTGGCCTGTCAAACCATCATTAAGCCATTCCACCAGCTGTAGTAAACTTTGAAGGATTACATACATGACATGCCACAGCACAACATTCAATTTAAAAAACCCCCACAAATGACAACAACAAAAACAAAAAACTCCACAATTTTCTGGTTGTTAACGCAACAGAAAGGAATTCCCAGCAGCTCTGATGAAGGAAGCACTGGGCAGCTAATCACAGATCTTCCCCAGCACACAGACATTTTTCAAAAGGATCAGCATGAAAAATTGCTTTGGAAACTCTGACAACATAGGAGGAGAGCTGAGCTGTGAAGAAAAGCTGAAAAAATATTCACAGTTCAAGCCCCTCAATATTGCCTCTGAGCATATTTGCAAGGAAGGTCACAACCAGTGAATCCCTTGCTGTCCGCAGGGACAGTTCAGGGCAGATGTAATGGGGACAGGACACCTTTCTGCACAAACTCATTCTAGAACCACCATCAAGTCTGCAGGTAAAATCTTCTTTTGCTCCTCTGTCCAAAGGCATAAGAGTTTTTCCAGGCTTTTCCACAGATCTCAGCCTGTGCACATGAAGCAAAGGTGGCAAACCTCCTTCTCTTGCCTTAGACGAGCAAGATAATTCAAATTTACAGATGTGAATACACTTTTGCTGCATAACTACCCTCAGCCATAAGGAAGGCAGTGGAGCTCAGGCTCTTGGCAGACTTGCCTCTAAAGCTACAGAAAGAAGAAAAATACATATTTCTTTGGCTTCTTTAATATTTTCCTGGTATTGGTGCATGAAGTGACTAAGTGGAAAGGCAGTCATCATTCTATAAACATGGAGTACAACTAAGATATCTCAATGCCCTTTCTGATTAACAGAAAAACATTATTTGCAACTGCAGAGTTAAAAGTTCTTTAGAAGAATCTAAAGGCTAAATTTAAGACTTCAGGGACCCTTTTAGGTTCCTCTTTTTACATTATTGTCAGAGTTTCTTAGTATTTATTCAGAGAAACAGCCTCAAATTTCATTGAATTCCAAAAGCATTTGGGTGTCTCACACTTACCAACTCTTTTCAAAAGTATAAACCAAAGAAAAAAGAGAGAAAGAGGCAATTTGTCTAAATTTGTAGCAGTTCTATCCATACTAACACCCTGATTTTATTACTGGCAAAATATCTAAAGTTTGATGATTGATGACTAACTGAGACGAACATCAAATGCCAGTAATAGGAAGCACACTTAGCAGGGAGCTGCAAACATTTCTTAAGCTTACCTTTTAATCTTTGATATGCTCAGGTGTTGATATAAACTTGTCAGCAGTTTGACCAGTTCTTTTTTTTCCTAACCACAAGAGCCATAAATTTAATGATGTCTATAATGTACTCCCAATACCTCAGAGATGAGCAAACCTGCAGTTACAGCAGCAATAATAAAGAAACAAAAAAGATTCTGACTCTCTCTTGTGAGGCCAGAAGTGCTGGGTAGTAAACATCAATTTACTCTTATATAAGGAATTTTATTACAAGGATGATAACTAAATATGTGCCTAATTTATACAAGTCACAAGTCAACAGGTGTTCACCCGTGCATACTTGTACATAGTACGAATACAAGTACTGCTCAAGACATGAGGAAGTTAAAAAAAAAGAAATAGTAAAATATATTGTCTCTTTTAATGTAGTTTCCCCTTCCCTGTTGTTGAGATAAACAAGAACTAGTGCTGAAGTTCAGATTTTGGAGCTCTCTGCAGTGAGCTCTGAAGCAGCAGCTTGCATGAGAAAAAGCCCATTGTACGACCTCGCCAAGAATTGTCTTGGTATGGGAATAAAGAGGAACATTGAAGCACGAAAAATGTGCACTGGGTTTGCTTTAGAGCTCACATAGCAGTTTACAGCAGCAGAAGGCCAAATGCTTAGAATTCAAGGCACCAACACTGTGCCTGATGAAATGAAAATTTCATGTTGGATAAGTGCTCAAGTGAGATAACTTGGTTTTATTTCTACTTTCTAGAGCATGCAGTCAGAGATGGCTGGTGCCCTCAGTGCAAGCTGTCACCAAAAATCAGCACATTAGGAAAATTTACCCTGGCATTGAGTTATTTCCTCAGATTAGAATAGGAAATCTGCTGGACCTGTAGGAATGGTAACCACTGTGGAGTAGATGAGCAGGTTGGGCTGTGATCACAGTGCGTATTGAAACACAATCACTCTGCACATGTTAAGAATACCTGTTTCCCTACTGTAGAACCACTTCCTTTTTGGGTTTTTTTTTTTCCTTTTCCCCTTCTGGCTGTTTGACACACACCCAAAGAAAGATCTTTACTGACTGAGAAGGGAAGGTCCCCAACTTCCAGCAGAAATCCCTGAAACCCAGTGTTAATGCTTTGAGTTTGCCTTACACATTTCAAAAGAGTTTTGACTGACAGAATACACACAAGCTGTTAAAATCTGCCTCCTGAAAAGGCTTAGAGCATATCAAAGCTATCTTCTTTGGTGTTTTGTATATAAATATATATCTCATGAACACAGGGAGACTGTTAACCCTCACATTTGGTTCAGTTGATCAGAAAGGCTCTTTTATCTCTTAGACATATTCTAAATGCTTTTATCATCAAGAAATGATTGCAATAGATACTTTGGTGAAAGCATGTCACCTGCTCCTTCCACACTTTGTTGCTTCAGTAATAAATACAAATTAACACCCAGATGAATGCAAAGCTATTAACAATTTTGACATTTCGAATACTGTGGCTCGTTTTACCTACATGAATCTGCTGCTCGAGTGTGGTAACTATTATCTCTTTTTCCCTTCACGACAGGATGGCTTATGTACATTACATAACACATTGCTGGAACCTGGCTAATTTGAAAGGATACAGTAGGATAAATTTCAGCGTGGCCTGAAGACAAGACATCCTGAATCCTACACGTTGAGCTATTGTCAATATTCACAGCTGAATCTCTCTGGCTATCTAGTATTTAATAGCTCTTTTAGCATCCTACATTTATCCATTCATTTTTCCCCACAATGTTCCCTGTGAGGTAAGTCATGTTCCTCAGACAGGAGAAAGAAATTACTAAGCTGTTTGGGCAGAGTACTTTTGAAAAGGGATCCATATTGTCCTAAAACAAGTCAGGTCTTTTAAACATTGTTCAGCTATTTAAAGGGACATCTAGAGATCAGAAACTATCATCCAATTTCTATTATAGCCAGTTTATGCCCATTTTTAATGATATTAACATGCCTGGTTTTCCACTGCCTTTGTGCCTTCTGAGTCTTCATCCTTTTTTTGCCAACCTCAATAAATTAAGCATGATTGGTCTCTGTGATGAAATAGCCATTTCTTCTCCATGATACCCCTAGCCTCAGGGAACTACACTGTCTTTGGAAGCTTGTTTGAGCCTGCAGAGACAATGCATGGAGCCAGATGTACCCACACTGCGGGCAGGCTGGAGCCAATACACAGATTGCTCATCCCACTTTTGGGATGCTCCAGATGGGAGCCACACTGTAGTGGTCTGGCTAATGACCAGTGAGGCACAGCACCTGAACTAACATGGTCACACACACCTTACCTGGAAGAGGAACTGAAGAAACAGCCTGAGCCACTGGTGGTAATCTGCAGCAACAAATCAACATCCTTTCTACAGCACTAGGTCCTAACTTCCCTGGTTAATTTCTGTGGTTGATAACTTTGAAGTCAGATTAGATATGTTAATGGTTTATAATTGAACTTAAAACTTTTTTTTTTGTTTTGTTATGGGGTTTTCATTTGCATGAATATAACTTTAAAGTCAGATTAGATATGTTAATGGTTTATAATTGAACTTCAAACTTTTTTTTTGTTTTGTTATGGGGTTTTTATTTGCATGAACATATGACTAGAACTTGTTTCTGTATGTTAAAACCAAATCAAACCTGTACTTGTGCCCAGCAGTAGCATTTCAAAAACACAGAAATCACAACCACATGTGGTCTCATTCAGATCTCAGCCCTGCAGAGATGATGTGCATCTCCTTGGGTAAGTCATCCACACAAACCTTTGCAAGGATTTAGGTACCTAATTCCCAAGAATTCCCTAGGGCACCTAACTTCCTGTGAGAATCTAGAATTAAATTAAAACAACTGTAAATCCTCTAGGTGTTAAAAATAAGGTTAATTTATTTTCTTTTACTGTTTTCATTGCTTTTTTATCCTCTCATATCCTAACATTTGTAGGACCAGGAAGTTTTGCTCCTGCATGTGGGTGGAGTCTTACAGGAGAATCAAACTTTATCTCTGTTTCCTTATCTCTACTTCATAAGGCCTGTGGATCTTGCTTGCAAAAAAATTATTATTGTCAGTGTTTTACTGAGGAATGTGGGTTGCTGTGCCTTACCTGCAACGTGCTCTGACAGCACATCTTTCTCTGCACTATTGCATAGTTAAGAAATAACCATTCTTTGCCAATCCTTCTCTAACCCTGTTTCTCAAGGCACAGAAAGTTCCTGTGATCATCTGGCATTCATGTGCCCATCTGCCTTGACTGGCCATTTTCAACAAAATTGGTCACAGTTTTGAAGGCACAATGTTCCTACAAGATTAATGATAATATAAATGAGGGAGACTAAAAATAATTCTACTTTCTTTCTGAAATTAAATTATCTTTATCATGAGCATTGTCTCAATCACGTGTCAGGAATCTTAGACACACACCAGATTTCTAGTCAGGAAACCTCATTATGATAGGTCCTCCACAGATACATAAATGCCCCAGGCATTCTGCAATGTAAATGAAACCAATCTCACCTTCATGATATCAGAATGTCTCAATCTATTCTATTGTTAATTAGAACCAGAACTTGCAGATCCTGCTCTTCAAGAACAAAGAAAGTGAAACAAACATAAAAAATTCTATGAAGAGGTCTAGAAGAAAACAACCAACATTACTAAATTCAGGGGGTTTGAAACAAAAGAAAACCAAAATAGGCTAGGCGAGAAAACCATTTATCCAGGCCAATCTTGCTAGAAAGGAAAGATCCAAAAGGCATTAATTCCACTTCTGTGTTATTATCCCCAAAATGCATCACTGCAATTTGGACATATAAAATGTCTTCAACAAGCTTGGAAAATAAAATGTTGACAAAGAAATATGTGTTATTAGTTTGAGCTGCTAGGTCACCTGCAGGACAGCAATACAACCTGGCTAATATAGCCAAAAAATAAGTGAGTGTAGCAGGGTGTAGTCAGAGCTGGAGAGGAAAAAAAGATCACTAATGTAATGAAGAAGGACAGAAAATGAATACCAGGTTGAGAAGAAGCATGTTGGTGGAATAGGTGTGTCAAGAGAGATAGCTGCATAGTTCATCTAAATGACAATATGAATGTTCTCTCCTCGGGCTCTTTTTCTTTCTCTCTTGTATATTTATTTTTTGTTGTTCTTGCTCTTGCTTACAGCAAATGGCTAGAAGGGAAGCAGTGTGAACTAATGATTACTATCTCACTAGTCTTAAGTCTTTAGGCTTGTCCCCTTTCCAGAGGCAACCTAGAAAGAAACAAATAATCAGTTTAGGGAATGTGGAAGCATGATAAAAAGAAAAAGAAAAAAAAAAGGAGTAACGGGATGAATGTGGTTTTAATTTAAGCCTTGTAATTAGATTGTTTACAAGTTGAAATGTGTTATCTATTGGGCTGCAGGTGAGCTCCAGCCATTCCCACTTGATTACTGTTTTTTGCTAATTCTCAGTGACCTGAAACCTGTCTAAGGAATCATTCATATCTTATTTTTGCTCCATCAAACTTTACTGTGATGTTTTTTTAGCCAGAGCTGTGACAACAAGACGTAAACCTGAGAGGAATATGCAGGAAATCTACTGGTGGTTCCACTCAAGAGAAAAGTGTGCAGAAACATGGAAATAGCAGGATCCTCTGGGACTGGAAGGAGCCTAGAACACATGCTGGGAAAGTGAAGGTGCCTTGAACACTAATGTGTCTTGACAGTGCCCTGTCCCCAGCAGTTTCACAACTCAGTACCCAGAGCAGTCCTTTGGTGGTTTTAGAACTACAGATCTACAATAACTTCAGTGAATCCCTACAGCAGCTGAGAAGGTGCTGCCACTTCCAGAGTCATAGTCATAGGGAAACTTGGGCTGAAAGGGATCTCTGGAGAGATCTAGCTCAGCCTACAACTCCAGAAAAGTTGTCTTCAAAATTGTGGGTGCTGCAACTGGCTCAGGGTGCATGTTTAGCTCAAGAAGAGCAATTGCAGCTGCAGTTTGTCAGGGTCAGGAAACACTGTAATATGTGCTCAACTCAGACCTGTTTTGCACATAAGAATGCATGGATACAGCACATGCTTATGGTTCCATTATGCTCCTCAAAGAAAATCAGGTGAGTCTTTCTAAGGTTCTTTAGTTTCCTCTTCCCAAGGCTGATCAAATTGGGGTGTTTTAAATGTAGGTTTTCTACTCTTCCATTGTCAGAGTTAAACTATAGTTGTAGGGATCCACAACTATAGTAGTGATGGATTTATTAGGATAATATTACCCCCAAAGCAGATAATATGAAAGGACTCTTGAGGGAATGAGTTGACTGTAAAAAAGGTTCAACAGTGATCCAAGATGCTGCAAAACCAAGGGATTCCTTGATAGGCTTTCAAATACTACAGAATAAGACTGCATTTTAGCAGCCTGGAGCCTGAAAAAAACATCTAATTTCAGGAAAATGTGTCTTTGAGTTGCAGGATATTTTCTTTTCATAAAGAACTGAAGATTCAGCTTATAAAACCAGAGAGCCGAATCCTAGGATATTCAAAGTGTGCTGAATGCTGACTGAACACTATTATCACTTAAATAGAAAGAGCAGATTGACTGCTACTGAAAATCTCATCCCCAAATCCAACCAGAGTGTTTAATCTACCCCTCAAGTTCCAACACAAATTCACATTCTGATGGATATATTATACTGTCTAAATTTAATTGACCCAGAGTGTAAAATTTTATATTCCTCTGTAGTTTTAGCAACTTTCTTCTTAGAAACATTTTCATCACCTTCAGATTATTTCTATCCTTTCTCCACCCACTTCTATTTTTTAATTGTCTGCAAACAAGAGGCATTTGAAAACCCTCAACAGGATTTCTTAGAAGACATTAACTACTATTGCAAAAACAAGCTGCACACTGTGCTAAAAAAAGCTGAGATCAAAACAAACACTTTCCTTTCAACACGATACAGTGAAAACAGGTAAAATATCTAGAGGGAGTGACAACATAAAATTACAAAATTTATCCATATTTAGAAGTTCCACTTCTTTGTATCCTCTCTTCCTCTCTGATTAGTTAGAAGTAGCTTATAGAAAACTTGGCTAGTAACTTAAGAAGGCAAGGTGAGGTTTGACAAATGTTTCTGTTAGGTTCTTGCTTAATTTTAAATTGTTGTTCCTAGATTTGCTTTTTTTTTTTTTTTTTTTTTTTTTTTGGTGCTTCGTCTTTCCCTTTTTCTCACAACATGACAAAAACTTAAAGTCTGAACTGATTCACAATGCCTGCATTACCTGCCTGCTGGGAAGTAGTAACTGCACATTGGCAAGATTACATTTACAACTTGGAAGCAAAAAAAAAAAAAATCAGCTTGATATGATGAGTTGGCTTAGCAGTATTGGGGAGGAGAGAAAAGAAAAACTCTTTAAAATTGAAATTGCTCACCTGCTGCTGCTGACAGCCTCAAGCTTTAACGGTGATGAGTGCACAAATCCATCAGCAGCAACATGCTGCAAAAGCCTCTGCTAAAAACAGGGACTGTGCAGCAAGACATCCCATTCTGCCATTTATTTCCAAGCACATATTGGAACTGGAAAAAGTTCAGAGAGGAGAAGCAATGCTTAGCAAATATACAGAAATTCCTGTGGTTGAGGAAAGACATTGAAAACATGAGGACTGTGGAGAGTATGGGGAGTTAGGATGGGAACTCATTGTTCATCTCTTCATGAGTACAAGATACAGCATATGCTACACAAAGCTTCACATTGGCAAGTTCAAAACAAACAGAAAAATAAACCATACAGGAAAACCAGGAATTTTCTGCCCCTTAGGGTGTAGGAGACTCATAGAACATGAAGCTGGAGGATGTTGTAGATGCTAAGAGGTGATATGCATGGAACAATAAAGTAATTAAATTCATAACAGAGAACCCATCAACTATTATTATTGACATGGCATTTCAGAGCGCACAGGGGGAAGTGTCATATGTGCTTGTGCTGTTCTCAATCTACTCTAGAAATTTGTTTGTGACCAAAGCTAGAGACATGGCTAGAGGGAATTTTTTTTTTTTTAATGTGACCCACTGTATCTACTCTTACATTCAAGGAGGGTGGCCATAGCTAAAGTAGCATTGTCATTCATCTTGCCTGTGAAAAATGCCATCAGTGGCACAAACTGCTACACTGAGAAACTAACAAATACTGAGATTAAACCTCCTCCTCCACCCCAGTGAGCACAACCAAGAGTGAATCTGGTGATTTTTCTCATCACTGGCAAAGCAAGTTCAGAGATTTCTTGCTGTCATGCTTTCAAGTTGGCATGCAATCTCTCTGCTCCCTTTCAAACGACTTTTTAAAACATTTTTTGCAGCCCCTGTTTCCAGCCATTTGGCAACAGGGAACACCAGAGCTGGAGTGAAACACTTCTAATGGATTGGGAAGCATGGCTCTTACTGAGATTACAGGAGAAAGCTTTTTCTCTTTGTTTAGGGTTTTGTTTGGTTGGTTGCTTTTTTTCCCCAGGTTGTTGACAGAAAAGAGTGTCTGCAATAATTCTGGGCCTAATTTGATTTTCAAGCTGTTAGAGACCTGGCACAAGCAGAGCAGGTTTTGTCAGTGCTAAGGGATTTTCATTTGAGAGACAAAATTAACTCTGTCTTTTCTTCTTCACTTTCCTGACCGATATTGGAAAATGTGGAGCAAAAGAAAACAAAAACAAAGCCAAAAAAATCTCAAAAGCCTGAAGATGTAGAGGACACTTAGATTTTTGGTTTAACCTGACCACTGGGATTAGCAATCCTTCAGGCGAAACACAAACTGAGGTACCTGAATAAAAGGTGGTTTACTTGGGGTTGTTTTCTGATGAATTCTTCATTATCTCATGTTCACAAAGAACTCATCTGGAACAGAAAATATAAGGTCATCACTCATAATAAACCATCACTTAGTGAAAATTAAATAAGTACACAAACCCATGCATTTCCAGCTCTGCTACTTCTTCTAATACTCAGATACCAAAACTCTGAGCCGTGTAGGCAGCTGTACTTCAGTACCGTGTAAAAAGTGATGAACTCACAAGCATTACTCAAAGAGATATAGTGTACCTTTGGGTAACTGAGTAAACTGAGTCATTAGTGATGTCAGACATGCTGCACAGGAGGGCAAGTGCTGTGGGAATTCCTGCTTTTTGCTCAACATCTTGGTCAGGGCTGAGCTCTGCTCAGAGTTTGCTAAACAGCAAACGCTGCTAGGAAGCTGCTGCAGTGACCACTGCATAAACACTTCCAAAGTGGTGTGGTTAAAGACCAACTTCAATGAAAACATTTCAGCCACAGCTGCAACTTAGAACAGATAATGAGTAGTTTGATAAAGCCTAGGAGGATGAATGCAGAAGAAGAAATAGAAATAAAAGTAGTGCCCTGAGACTGAAGAGACCGGGCTTCAGATCCTGGTGCTTCCAAAGAATTCTGCCTGACCATGGACAGGAGGCCTTGTCACCATTTAGCTTTCCTTAGGGTTGGAGCATCCCAGCCCACAGGTCAGTTTTGGGAGCCCAGACATGGCCAGTCTGTGCTAATATTCATTGCACCTCTCTGTGACTCCTTTAAAAAAAGGACTGAGAGTTGTTTCTACTTGCCTAAGTGCTTAAGTAAATCACCTTGAGGACTTTGAAAATAGCAACAGCAGCAGTCTAGATCCTGAACTTTCACAGTTCATCCTTGTTGACCTGGATTTCCTGGAAGACACTGGATTTTGGGATCCATATACAGTGCTATACCGAGAAAGCAGAAGATTGAGCGGTGAAGTCTTTGTTTAACATGCAGGGCCTCTAATTGCTATAGAAAACAAGATTCTGCAGAACAGCCCTTACATTTTCACTGAATGAACACCTGTAGATGTGTATTTTGCTTATCTTTTTTTGCTTCTGGGAATTGCCTACAGGAAGGGGGAAGACAAGGCCCTTTTTCAGAGCTCTGAACTTCAGTGAGAAATGGAAAGGGGGAAGATGGGAAGATTTCCTGCACTGGGACATCAGCAGATTCCAGTTCATTCAAAACTGTGCTGAATTAAAAAGGAAGTTTTGTGGTCTTCATAATTCAGTAAGTAAAGTAATTGCTTGAAAAAATAATTAATTATCAATTCAAATTATTAAAATATATAACAATACAAATCCCAATGAAGTCCAAATCATCCAACAGAAACAATGTACATGCTGAAAGAAAGAGGCAGCCATATGTGGAAGCAGGTGGGTAACAAACTGCATTTGTCTGCACTGAACCAGAAGGATAAAAACATCCAGGAATCAACACCCTTATTTCCCCACTGTTACACACCAGCTAGGGCAAAATAAATCACATGGCGATTAATAAAAAAAAATTGGCTTTCTAAAGAAAAGACTGATTTTCCCCCATATAATTGATTTGCCTTTCACTTTTCTTTCTACTTCCTCTCTTTGAATGAAGTGCCAGAGGCAGTAAACGAGGTGCTTTAATACCAAAATTACTCCGAAAAGTAAGTTTAATCACATTCCTCAAGGTTTTTAGGAAAGAAAAGAGCATATAAAGTATTTTGTCACTTGCAAGGGAGAAAAGTCTTGAGTTGGGATGGCTGAAATTTTTTTGTTAAAAACATCCTTTTTCATTTTTACAATTTTATTTTACTTTTGAGGTAAGCTCTCCTTCCTGTGGTGTGACTTTCTGCAGAACAGTTTAAGACCAGGGTAGCACTGCAGTTCAGGCCTCAGTCACAATGCGATGCAAGGAGTGGGGTGATGAGATGACCCCCCCAGGTGGTGCCCCATTTTCCCTTGCTCTTTTCATTTGTTCATTTGTTCCTACAGACAGCGAGTGGGAATCCTCCTCAGCACAGATCCCAGCCCACTGGCACGGCCCTGGCTTCTGATCCCCACTTCAATCCTTCTCTGATCCCACACTTCTGAGACCTTGGGCAGCTGTGTTCAAGACAAAGATAAGGATGAGGAAACTCAGCTGCCCTTCCAGCTTTCAAAAAGCACTTGAAGACCCAGATGATGATAAAAATAAAAATAAAAGCAAACCAGCAGATAAAAGCATGACTCAGAGTTTTGATAGCAGCCAGGAAAGAGCAGTGCAAGTGCTGATTGCAAAGTGATAGACAGGTTTCCATTTCACACATTTCCATTCTAATATTGCAATCCCAGTCCCACAATGTCAGGACAGATCCCTTATGCAAGGAGGAATTAAAAATGGGCAAAAGAGGGGAAATAATTACAAAGCCCAGGGCACAAAAAAAAGAAAAGGGGAGGGGGTGTTTAAGTGTTCAGAGAATTTTGATTCTGCTAACTGATGTAGAAGCAAAAAGGCAAGATGTGTTTTTGGCATAGTTTTAGGAAAAGCTCCATGTGAAGGTATAATTGACACCATTTAAATTCCAAAAGCACAAATGCCAAGAAACTCACAGCACTGTCAGGAAATCAGAAGATCCTCTTATGAGTCACCCTAATCCTCTGAGATAGCTGCCTCTACCTTGTGCAGAGCCAGGGGTCCTTCAGTGAAGAGGATGATGATATAATGAAAACTTTGGTAGCTCTGCTTTTAGGAGCCTTCATAAGAATGCACATAATGAGACAATTTAAATTTTAGACTATCCAGAGAGGCAATATTGAGAACATGCAAGAGCTGAAATCCTGGGTAAAAAAAGGCATTGAGAGCCTCACCATGAACAGAAGCAAAAGCCTATTGAAGGAGCAGGTGTCATGGAGAGCTGTTGCTGACTGAAAAACAAAATCAAGGAAAAGGCATGAGGGAAGGCCTGGATCTCTGATTTTCCATAGAAGAAAGAGACAATACAGTGAGAGGTAGAAAGGGATGTAATGCAAAGAACTGAGCCAGCAGAAGTAGAAGGAAAAGTTGCACCCTAATGTTATGATCTTTCACAACGCTTCCTTGTATTTGTAACTATTTGTAAAAAAAAAAGTTAAGAAAATAGAATGTACAAGACTTAGAGAGGCTAAAAGCAAAGATAGCAATGAAGATGTCAAAAATTATGAAACATGCAAGAGAAAGAACAGGTAACAGGACAGTGGGCACAGCCACAGTTCATTTGAGTTCTGATTTCTTTTCTCCATCTCAAGCAGAACATATGTGTATCTTACTTTGAAAAAGCACCACAGACTCTTTGTTGTTATAGTCTTTAAAAATGCATCTTTAAACTGATTATAATCTTATGCCAGACTTATTATCATTTCAAGACATCAACTGAACTGGAATGGAAAGCCTTCATTTTCTTAGCAAAACTTTGCACTTCATAAAGGTTTTATCTGTTGCTATGGCAAAGGCTTTACCCAAAGGAGTTACTTGTAGAACACCACAAGAAGGGGGAATTTTTCAGTTCTTTTCACATGCACATTTTTATACCCCAGACATTTTAATTTAATCATATTTTCCTTTCATCCTCCAGACAGTTTCTTTTATTCCTGAGTAAGATGCGTGTCTACATCAGTGGCATGGAAGGATCCATTCTTATCGTCTTCCCCACTGTGAATCAAAATCTACTTTTAATTATAGAATATCAGCTATTTCTCTTTGATGATATTCAAGTGCCTATTCCAAATTGAAAGAGCAATAGAATAACTGCCTTGGTATTTTCATACATAGAGTGATGACCTTTTTAATACAATTTCATGGAAACAATGGAGTTACATTCATCAGGTTATATAGAAACTAGCTGCTTATTTTTTTCAGACATTCCATTTTCAATTCACAATGACATTTGATAGGAGACATAAAAATGCCAGTAGATTGGTGTTTTTTCAGCCACCTCATCCGACAAGAATTCTCCCTCCCCTCTGCCCCATTTCTTTTTACAGAGCTATGTTGTTCACTCATTTGGGACAACTTCAATTTGCTTATTAAATATGTAAGATCTTCATTATGCAGCCAGGAGCTGAATCATGTAAGATTAACACAAAGCCCTTGTGAGAGGATTTTTTTAAACTTTATTAATATTAATAGTGTGGGCAGCTCACGTAATTTTGTAGTTTCCAAACCCAAATGTCAACACAGGGGATAAATTGTACTTTTCTTTCTTGCCTTCTTAGCCTTCTTTGAAGAAAGGATGACATTCAACTTAAATAAATACAAAACTTTACACGTTTCCAGCTAGGTTCCATTTTTACATCCCATAGAGTCACAGACTCTTTCACCTGGCCATTGTTAAAAGGGGAACTTGAGGAAACAGGTAAGAACCCTAAGGATTTTAGTCTTTATGATGACTTATGCAGCGTCATAAAGCACACAGTTCCTAATCAAGTAAAATACTTCACTAATGACCTAAGAAGTAGTACAGCAATAACTTAAGAGTGGGAGCCTGGATTTGAAACCCATGCACAGAACTGAGGAAAATTCAGATGATCAAATTGTATCCAAAGCAGGCTGAGGAGGAGCATCTTACACCTAACCAGTACTCAATAGAAGAGAAGACAAAACCAACTTTTATTCCCCTTCCTCTAAGAAGAAAGCCTGAAATACGCTCCTGAAATGGTGGCTTGCAGGATCTTTTTTTCAAAGAGCTTAGCACACTTCAGTCCTTTCTTTCCACACTTAACTGGAGGAGGAAGTATCACGTACCTGCCCTGGATATGCAGAGACTTAACAGATGAGGGTTCACCCAAGAAGTGGTTTCTATTCTCTGCTCTATCTGACAGAACTCGATTTCACATCGCAGAGAAATCCTACAGTGGAACATTTTGACAATTTCCATGTTGCTACATCATCACTTCCCCATCTCCACTTCTGACTTTTGCTGCTTTGTTTTTCTCCTGCCTGCCCCGGCTCTGCCAGCTGGAAAGCAGTGCCAGCACCTCCCCAGCCTTGGGCTGTGCCCCTCACAGGAGGCTCTCTTGAGGGCACATCATTGGATTATTTGTTTTTCAATGTACAAACAACCCTGTCGCCACTCTTAAAAAGGATCCCTCTATTCCTTTCTCCAGGATTGTTACTTCTTTTACTAGCAGCTAAAATACAGCATCACTTGTTATAGCATCTTCTAAAAGCTGGCTCCTTTCTCACGAGATGAGAGAAAACTGTTAATTGTCAGGCAAAATTTGTCTCTCCTCTCACCTCCTATTTCACAATCAAGTAATATAGATATTTTTTTCTACACAGAGAGAATTTCAGCAGGGAACAACCAACCTACAGTCTGCTGCTTGCATCATTCTAGGGAGAGAACATGGAAAACCAACACGTAGAGACAGAAAGAATCTGAGTTTTCTGCTTGTTTCAAGTTTTCTATAAAAGAGAGAAAATCAGCTACAACTTAAAGGAAATCCATAATTTTATTCTAACCTCTGGAGGTTATGGCTCATGGCTCATTCCATGTTTACAAGCTATTCTGTGCAGCTTCCAGGAAAATCCATAAACATTCAAATATATATTTTAGAACCACAGCCCAGCAAAAGAGAATGAAAATTTACTATCATCTTGTTGGATGGATGGCACTGAAGTTGTAAAAGAATAAAAACACTTTGCAGTATTATGGAGCTAATCCTAAACCCATCAGCTAGATCTTTATTCATACAGATACCAAGTGACAGCTTGTGCACAGCTTCTACATTGAGAAATGAGCTTAGTGATTGTCTATTCAGACATGTCCTTTAATAGGACATTTTTAAATATTGGAGGTTTTCTCCTTCCTTCTTCCTTTATTTTTCTACATCTTTTCTGCAAATAATTAAAACAAGAAAAAATCTTACAAAAAATTGAATCAAGAATAAAAAATAACATGCCTGGGAGGAAAACACACGGGAGTTGCAAGGAAGGAGCTTGTCCACATTATACTTTCAGTCTCATTTCTCAGGCTGAAGACACTTAAATTTTTGAGGCACTGATCTAAAGCAAAACAGATTTAAAAATTTATTTCTCTTAATCATACACAGTGAAATGGAGTTTGAAAGTTGTAACCCACAGGGGCATCTCCTGATTCAGGGTGGTTGCAGCTTTAGCGTGGTATCAGTAAACAATGAGCAACTCTCTCTTCTGTGGTGCCTATAAAAACCTGACATTTGCATATACAAGTAAATTAAACTGTGTTCTGGGAATGACTCAAAGAAAATGAAATCAATCACATTTATAAGCATCTTGTAACCTTTACCCGTTTCTCTGGAAGAGAAATAAAATGAAGACAATTGTACCTTGGTTTCCACAGTGTTGTCTGGGTGTTTGATAGTAATCTGACTGGGAAATGATACCGACAGCAAGATAACAAGAAAACCCATTTATCACTGTGACAGGTGCTCGGTTTCATGCGAGTTTAAATTACCAGTGATGGAGTAGGGTTGTCTTTCTCTCATCTCAACCTCATAACCACTGTTTAGACTCAACTAAAGTTTCCATTTCGTAGTAATCAAGTTACATGGAGTCAAATTGTTATTCATGAATTCAAGGAGGTTAAGACTTGAGATTCATTAATGTGATGTTGTCAGCCACAGAGAGCAGGTCCATGGCCTAGAAGAGTGTGGTAATTGGTAAATCTGAATGCTGGGTGGTTAATGGCTGTTTATTAGCCTCTAATACATTCTCTGTTATTTAGTCTTACAAGATTTGACACCAGATATTTCTAGTGAGTCACAACACCCTGACAGTTCACCTTTCTTGTATATCAGTGGACGTGTACCAGAGCTTAACTATGCTATTGAGGAAAATAAATACAAATCACCACTTCTACCTTCTGCTGGGCAGAGTGATATTCCCCCTTCGGATACCTAGGGACTTAAGGAGCTGTTTTGAAACCCAGGGCACCATTTATAGACAAAGACAATGCTAGCTGTGTCATTTCCATGCCACAATGTCTTTATTTTTTCTTTATCCTTAAGAATAGTCTACTCTCTTTTTCTAAGGAGAAATCAAAACCAAAAGAAACAAAAACATGCTTATGATTTCTTTGGAACTTGCTCTATCAAGAACAATCTTTTCTGTTTAATTCAGAAGCACAAAATTTTACAAGGCAACAATCTGTAGTAGAAATATCCCTTTCACATCTCATTTTGATGGTAGGATGGACGGTTAAATATGAAAGTTTGCAAGAGAAATTCACATTCACAGCATGACACTTGACTGGGGAGAGAGGCATGTGTAAGGCTAGGCAGGATTCAGCTGAGTCACCAGGCTCTTCACAGGCTATCAAAGTCCTGTCAACGTTTGACACCTCGTTTAATTCCTTCCCTTAATGTAGCATGCTGATCTGTGCTTACATAGGCAGGTTTTTCATCATTTGATACAGGACACCAAATCATAGCTCTGGAAATATGGGGTTTGTTTATATAATTCCAACATAATTAACATATGTACTTTATTCTTTTTTCACTTTGATCTTTATCTGATATCCATCCTTTAGGTTCCCTCTCTTGAGAAATTAAAAAGAGTAGGAATAGCCTTGAGTTTATTAGGTTAAAAAAGAAAAATACCCTTTAATTCTCCTTTATAATATCTCTAATTCCTTTATTTTTCTCTGCACTTGTTTCAATTTCAAATCATTCTCTTACACAAATCAGTAGAAAAATACATAAGGAATCATGATGTGTTGACTGTGGCTGGAAACATGAAGTCCACCAAAGTCTCTGCCCTCTTCAGCTGAACAGGGGAGAGAAAATAAAACTAAAACCTTGTGGCTTGATATAGGGATGGACCTCGGCCATCAGCAGGTCCACCTTGGAGCCATCTGGCAATCACTCAGACATCAGAGAAGATTAAAGCAGTTTCTCACAGAAACAGTAGCCCCACTTGTCACACAACCCCAATAAAGGAATTAAGAACTGTACAGGCTTTGCATATGGCTGCTAATACTTTGCTATTTCTGTTGTAAACACTTTGACTAAGACACAGTAAAATGATATTATTTTTTTTTTCTATAGGTTTCTCATACCATGACTGAGCAGAACACCAAATGTATTTTCCTTCCCTCCTAGTGCTAAATACTGCCCAAATTTTTTCATTAGTTTTGGCACGTGTGACCTTCTCTTTCCATTCCTTCAGGACCCCAAGGTCACTCAGCAAATTCTGTATAGTACCTGGATCCTCACGCTTTATTGGCATCCTTTTTACCATTGAAATATCCACATGTTTCAAAAGCATTGCATATCACGCTGGTCACAGCAAAAAACATGATGGGCATATGAAGCGAGATGAGGATCTCAATTAAAAAGCTTCCTTCAACCCAATATTTTCCTTAGTTGTATTTCAGTTTCCCATGCATCTTTGCAGACTTCTCATAGTTCTGTTCCTTTTAGTCCTAGCCAATAATTTTTTTTCTTATAGAAAAATATGAAAAGCTTCGCAGAAACCTGACTAGGTTACATCTACGGCAACTGGACTGACAAGGAGTTTTTTATGGTATAATGGTATTGAGATGCTTTTCAGCAAAATTCACAGAAACATTTTAAATGAGACCCAAACCAAATGGAAGCTCCCTAGATCTTATACTTTACACCATACTTTGGATTCCTCCTAGTTTCTCAAAAGGATATAAGTATACACTGGGGTCAAGGTTTGGGCAGCATTCACAGCACTACAAGGCTTTGAGAAGAAAGCAAATATAGGCAGTTCCAGCTCAAATTGTTTTTCACTTGGAGTCAGGGCTGTTCAGATGCAAACCCGAGTCACAGGTGTTTGGGTACATATCCTCAGTCAGCCTTTACTGAAGGTCTTCTAAGGAAACTCTACAGTGTCTATCATAAAGCACAAACCCCCAAATGTGTGAAAATTATTTCCCATATATATGAGTAAACCCAATTGCTATTTATGTAGTGTATGTAACAAAGTTATCAGGCATATAAATTAGCTTTTCAAAACCATGATCCCATCTTGGAAATATGAACTGAAATTGAGCCTCTGAAAAGACACAGGGATCTTCTTGGTGGGAGTGGTTTTGCTTTTAAATGGCATTCTATCAAAAGAATGACAACAACAACAATAAAATAAACAAGCCAGGCTTGATAGGTTTCATATTGTGATGCAGTGTCATGCATATTAATCACCATAATGAAACTTATTCCAAGTAATTCACGTGCTGCATAAACAGCTTTGTAAAGTGATGCATTTTAATTGTAGGCAAGAACATATTGTTCAAATCTGTGACAATTAAAGAAAAAATTGTGTCTTTGTACTATTTTTGGTCTGACTAGTTTTGCTTTTGCAAATAATTTCAATAAAATCTAAATATTTTATTGAAATAGGAAACAGTATGAAAATTCTTCTTTTTTTCTCAGCAAGAAATAACTTGGAGAAGAATGGTGCAACATGACCAAAAGCACACACACCTGATGGGTTAAGCCTCTCACACATGGTGGGTTATCAAGTCTCCAAAATTATTGCAGCAGTCTCTATTAATTTGTGCACACTGGTGGTACAGATGATGAAAGTGACACAGTTGCTTTCATTATTAACTTCATTATATGATCTGTAACATTATTACCAGCAAGACAGCAAGTACAGAAGGCAAGCTGATAATGTAATCAAGCACAAGACACTGAAAAATTGTGAATAATATGCTATTTGCATTAAAAAACCCTTCTACTTAAAATCACAGCCAGGGCAAAGAGCTTAAAGGTAAACCCAAAAGTTTTTTTCAGCAGAAACTACAAAAAACAGTAAAAATCTGGAATAAGAAAGGCATTTTGTTGATATGTGATACTAATTAATTTAAAATAGTAGTTTTGTAGTTGTTCATATTGCAATTGCTTCAAGTAGCCCAAATCAACAATTATCTGTGCTTGAAGTTAGTGTGAACTAAATGGTATTTCTCTTATTGGACTTTTTTTCTTTCTCCACCCGTGGTGGTTTAACCCCAGCTGGGAAAGAATTGCCATGCAGCCACTTGTTCTCTCCCTTCTCCTTGGGATGGTGGGGAGAATTGGAACAAAAAAGCAAAACTTGTAGACTGAGATAAGAACAACTTAATAATTTAAGCAACGTAAAATAAACAATAGCAGTAGCAATAATGACAATTATAAAAATACTTGTAATGCCAGTTTAGGTCAGGTGTCCTGACCCTGCTCCCTCCCAGATCTTTGTGCACCTCCTCACTGGCAGACAATGAGACACTGAAAAATCCTTGACTTAGATCATGTACTATTTAGCAACCACTAAAACATCACTGTGGTACCAACATTATTCTCATACTAAACACAAACACAGCACTGTGCCAGTTATTAAGAAGAAAATTTTATCAGCCAAAACCAGGACACCACCTAAGCTTTCTTTTGTATTATAGATGTTTCTGGAAACTGTATCTTCTAGTTGAACTACACACAGTATTTAGAAAGATGATACCACGTGCATGCTTGGAGATCTTAAAAACTAAGATAACATAAATACCAAGACTGCAGTGTGGATTAGTCCAGTCAAATTGTTAATGTAAAATGGATCTGTAAAGCAAGGTATCCATAGAAGTCAAATCTTTGCCTTTTTGTCTTTAAATAATTCCTCTGGAAATTCACAATGAAGGGATTAAATCTTTGATTTTCAACAAAGGTCTCATTATGTGTGACAGTACAGTCTGAAGACTAAACTTGAACTATGACTAATCTGAGACCAAAAAAACCTCCACAATTATTATTCTGTGTCTGCTTGGCTTTCTAGTCCAGCTCTGTTCCAAGAGGAGAGTTGAGCTGTTTTAATTGTCATGGGTCACTCTTATATCCAAACTTATTGTAGTTACAGCAATCCAATAACCATACTCCATGAGTTCTGCCAAAAACCCTATTACTTCAAAGGCAAAAGAATTACTGTGAGCAAGTAGCCACAAAGGTGCTCAGATCTTGAACCTCTGTGAAATGGACATAGACAACTCTCTTCCCTTCCTGGCATAACTTGCTGCAACTGTCAGCTATTTGCTGTGTTTGTAAACTAGTGGTTTTAATCACAGTACAGATTCCATCTCAGTCATCAAAGATAAATGCTTTAACAGTGCACATGTCTAATTCTATCTATAACATCAGGAGCTAAGTTAGGGTCCTTGAGCATGTGATGACAGTTAATTAACTGCAGTCACGGGTGGGTTAATTTTACTGAGAAATCTCAAGCACTGAAGGCCTCTGTAATTTGCTGTATCCCTTGTTCCTCAGGAGAACTGACTCTGAGCTAAACCTCAAAAAATTCATCATAAAATATTACCATAAAACAAGATAAGAAACACAAATCCCTCTTCAAGAAAATAAATAAAACATCAGGTTTTATCACTCTCCTCTAATTAACATGGCAACCATTCTATTCCTTCCTGGAGCCTCTAGGGCAAATGATGTGAGGTGGTGACATGATGCAAACACCTTGGTGAAAAAGGGAAGCAGCTGGTGTGTGTTCAGAGGGGGAGTTATTTCCTAGCAATGCAGACTCCTCTGGAACTCAGCTCACACCTTTTGCAGATGAATAAATTACACATGCTGTCAATATGTCACCTTTGGAGAAATTACAGTATGTATAGTATGCAAATTACATATAGTCACTGTGCATTTTGATTTCTTCTCGTTCATAGAAATGGAAAAGATATAGAAGAACATAAAGAGAAGCACAGAGGACTGGGTAGCCACAGGCAGAGAAAGCCTTCATTATAAGTGAAGTTCTTGCAACAGAGGAAGACACCTACATCTGATGTTTTGATAATAGAGTTACAGATGTGAGACTGTGCTACACTCCTCTTATCCCAAATCCACATCTGTGCAGCTTAAGAAATAGCTGATAAACATATATGATAAACAAATGGGTGACTACGTGACCTACATTATAAGAAGGGTTAAAGAACAGGATCAAAACATCATCTTTGGGCCTTAAAATCTGTGATACCCTTTTCTGCCTCTTAATGTGATAAAATCTGTCACACATTCTAATTCAGAATTAACCTTATATTCACATCTGTGCAGCTTAAGAAATAGCTGATAAACATATATGATAAACAAATGGGTGACTACGTGACCTACATTATAAGAAGGGTTAAAGAACAGGATCAAAACATCATCTTTGGGCCTTAAAATCTGTGATACCCTTTTCTGCCTCTTAATGTGATAAAATCTGTCACACATTCTGAACTAACCTTACAACATAGGCCTTTTCATCCACTTCCTGACTAAACATCTGAAGTCTATCCCAGGACTTCTCCTCTAAAGCATGTTCAACAGTCTGCATTTTGTTCTGTTGAACAGCATCTACAGATGACAGCAGCAAGGGATTTGCAATATGTTTTGCCAACAGAAAAACTTTGGTATCTGTTTGTACAGCTGAAGATCTTCTTCACTAGAGCTCTAATCCAAATGTTAATGCAACAGGATTCCTCCCCTTGACTTCAATTCTATCCAGATCACAAGAATTTTCCTAAAGTGCATCTTTGCCAAGTCATTGGCTGGGGTATATAGTAAACAGACCAGAAGGTGGTCCACACCTTCTGGTAAGACTCCTCTGAAACTTTGAAAAGCTGGGACATGTGTAGATTTTAAACCCTGAAGTAGTTGTACAAAGCAGTGACAGCTACACATGTGCAGTATTCCCTCACTGATAACAATATTCTGAGGAGATGGACAGCTGGGGACCCAAGTCAGAGTGCAACAGAGGAGTACCGAGCATTCACCACGCAAGGTTGCTCAAAGGAGTTGAAAATTCTGAATATAAAGGTCCAGACATTTTGGCATTAGACAGGCAGTCACAGGATTTGTCAGTGCAGGAATGCACTAACAAGTGAGGGCTGAAGCCCTGTAGTTCAGGCTCATCACTGCCAGCACACCCAGAGGAAGCACACAGTGAGGATGGACTGAGCCCAGGCCTGGCTGGGCAGCAGGTCCTTAAACGTGGGCTGGTGTAGCCTGTGTAGATTAATAACAATGACTGTGCAAAACAACTGCCCTTTTCTAGCCTATGACCTTGTTTGCTCGGGAACCATTACATGAAGTAAGAGATTATGATTAGCAAACAACAGATAATGTTGACAACAATGGTAAGGAAAAGTGAGCTGCTTTTTGGACATTAGAAATGGCAAAGTACAATTTGCGGTGCCCATTACCAGGAGACAAGCAATGAGATGATAACCATTTCTTTAAAGTCACTGGTGGATTTAAATTTCTGCCTTCAAAAAAGAAATTCCAAGAGAAAAGTTATCAACAGGTGGAAGCACAGTGGATTAGGGGAATGAGTGCAGCTGTAGTGGGGGAAGACTTTAGGATGTGCAACAGACATAAAGAAACACCAACACACAGACCCCTTCTGTGCTGAGAAGGAACTAGCCTGACAGCACATAGAAGAAACTGCTGATTCAATGAGGATTTTCCAAAAGGCCAGAAATTTACAACTGTGTCACAAATTCTAGACAACAGTTGAGGCACAGATAACAATGAAGAAAACAAGAAAAACAACCCACAGCGCAAATAATTGACAGCTCATGACTGAATCCAATACAAAATGTAGTAAATTAAGGTCTTTGTGATGGCATGCAAGTCTGCTTATCCAATTACAAAGGCAGTCCCAGAGAATTTGTTACTCATTTAGCATCATGGAGTACCTTAGCACAGCATCTTGCCAAATGTTTAATTTAAAAGACATAACTCCATGTTATGTTATGACTTGTTTTACAGATTAAAGAAACAGCTCTTAAAATGGAACTTGTTACAGAATCTGTGCTTTCTTCTGATTTCTTCAAAATTGTCAAGACTCTGCATGAAAGGTTGATTTCTGGGAAAAACAGCAGCAGGAGCAAACAACAACTCATATTAGCATTCTGACTTTGATGGACTATTTACAGAGCATATGGTCCTCATTGCCAAAATGCTTGTTTGAAATTACGTCAAATATTATATTCAGTTACATGGCACACAAAGTAGAAGGGTGAATACTCTTCTTTCTTTTTTTTTTTATTTTCTTTTTTTCTTCAAGGAAAGCAACCCTGGAGCAGATTGTAAATTACACTGGAACCTACTTCATATCCAAACACTTCTAGTTTGCTGCAAGATACACCATCACACGTGTCATATTGATTCTTTACCATTCTGCCACAGTGCAGATTACTGCCTGAACTGATGTAGAACTAGCAACCTGTGTCCTATCAGCCCAATAATCTGCAGGTTCTAGCTACAACTGGCTGTGCTAGATGTGAATCTACCAATGACAGAAAGATTAATCCCACCTCTTCCAGTACTTATGGTGAACTGTGAACCATTCTTTTCATCCTTTTTCCCTAAAAATAGTAAGTTCTGAGGTCTTTTTCTTCTTCACGTCCAGAGCAGTAATTTACAATTTCTTCCTGTAATGTCAGTAATGTGTACTCCCTTCACATATTTGCATACAAGGAGTGTAGCCTACATGCAAAACTTTTTTTTTGTGTTTGTGTGTGGAATCAAGCAGGCTTTTTTGCTTTTTTACTAGTGATGGTGTTTGTAGGGTAAGTTTAATGATCTAGACATGTTTACCTTGAAGAGAAATCTACAAATGGACTTTTAAATGGAACAAGCCAAATGAGAAAACAGCTCCATCACTCAACCAGGATGGGGAAAAAATTAAAAAAGGCTAACTTTCATTACAAAATGAATCATATATTCCATGGTAGCTTGACCTATCAAGTACATCATGTTCAGTTTTTACTATGAATGACCTTTGGTTGCAGGAAGATATTGCCAACACAGCAAGAGGAGAAAGTTTCAGCACTTTTTCATCCCCTGTGTGAAGTCTTGGAGACATTTTCCAGAGACTGAAATGTTGATAGTGTTTATATGCCCTTTTACTGTGAAGGAAGGAAACAAAGTAGAAAATTGGGTTATGTCCTTTTCAACAGTTTAGAGTTGCCTTGGGTTCTGTCAGAGGTGATGATCTACCGAAGTAGTCCCTTTACATTTACCCTTAGATAACACTCAGGGCTGTTTGAAACTCAAACACAGCCACGTTTTGTCATCATGTTCTTGATGCTAATCAGGGGAAAGAGCAGTAAAATTGAAAAGGTGAAAATGGCACCATTTGAAATGAAGTTAATTACCAAAAAAGGAAAGAAGAATGTAAAAAGTGACATAAAACTACTCTTTTCCCCCCTACTCTTGTTCCTCTAAAACTAGAAAAAATTATCCTTGACTTGAAGTTTAAGGATAATCCTGAAAATTCACAGAAGGACTACTTTAACAAGAGTACCAGGAACTGAGGGACACAGACTGAAGGCAAGTCCATTAGATTCACTACCTATTTACACACTGAGACTGTAACTTAACAAATGAAAGTCTTGGTGAAATTAAAACAGCATTAGAAATCTGCAACATCATCGCAAATTTCATTGCAACAAAGAGCACCCTGGCATAACACAACTATAAAGGAAAATAAGAGATCAATAAGTTTTTAGAAGGATGATAGAAGAGCCAAGGAAATAATTTGAGCAGAATGATATGAGACATTAAAATAGCCTTATTGATGCATGTCTAGGTGCCAATACTGTCATTTAAAGTGTACCTAACTTCAAGCATTCTGATTCTGATCAATATGGTCTCCTTTCTGAAAAAGAGATTAACCACCAGTGATAGATGACTACTTTTTATCCTTGTTCAGTATAATCTCTGAGCCACCATTTTCAATCAGCATTTCCAAGGTTGTGATAGTGGTCCTTATTTAATCTTTTTTGAGACTCTGGAAGGCCCCAGAGGACAGTCAATAAATACGTGTCAATAAATACTCTAGAGACTGGGCTAGATTACATTTAATTTCCCACTGGAAGAACTGCTTGTCCATGCCTTGTTGTGCAATGAGGCAGTGAAGTGTGTAGGCTTCCAGATGTTTGTGCATAAATCAAGCACTGGACACTGTATGCAGAAGATGTCTTCAGAGCACCTGCAGGTGGGTCTGGCTGCAAAACCCCATGGTTCAAACCCTCTCTGGAAGGAAGAATGAACTCCAGGGACATGTAAGGTCTATTGTCTGCAAAGATTGCTTTGTTGCAATCTACAAGATGTTTTGAACTATATGTCTCTGATCTTGGCTCAAGAATATGCCACATAGGAAAACTAAATAAAACCATCTAGTTTTCCAAAAATGAGAGTTGCACACCAACCAATTGCTTGCTGTATTAGATTGTGCTTCTCATTGTTCCTCCCAGCGGTTTCTAAGGTTCTTCACTCAATGCAAATCAAACACATTTATGAACTCCTCAGGCTATTCAAGCACACGGACGCAAACAAAACCCTGCTGCTATCACACAGAACAACAAGCATTCTTAAAGGTTTCCCATGCCTGAAAATATCTCATGGAACAAATGTGTCTCATGTAAAATCAAAGCAGAACAGAGTATGCATCTGGTGCGATAGGAAACTTCAAGGTACACGAGGTCCTTGCCACAGGGAATGTGTGCTGCCAGTACTTCTGACTGTGGACAGGAATTGTTTTGCTCAGTTTTTCATTATATGAGTGCTTTATATGGCACTCAGATGCTGAGTGCACTGAGCCTTCCACTGCTATCAGTGATCAAGAAGTTCTAGAAAAATTCTTAGGGAACTGCTCTCAGATGAGCATTTTACTTGTGGAATGCTTTATGTTGGCAAAATCCAGGGCTGGTATGAGACAGTGAGTATGTCTCATACCAGGTATGAGTACAGCTGGCAGCTGGAGCAGTCTGGAATACCTATGCTAGCACTTTGATGTGCTCAAGGCACATCAAGGTGTAAATTTGCCTCATGTCTATAATAGGAGGCCCAAGGTATTGTCTCAAGGGCATGGTGTGTGCTCAAGCAGCTCCTTGTTGCTCAAGCAGCCAAAGCCATGGGCCAGTTGCCACTGAGTGTCCCACTCATGAGGTGGGTGCACCATCACCTGCCATGGCACACCTGCCACGCAGACATGCAGTTTGAGAGCACAAAGGGAGTGCAAAATCAACTCCCACATATTCCTTTTTTTTTTTCTTTTCCTTTTTGGTTTGGTTTTCTTGTTGTTTTTGTTGGTTTGGGGGTTTTTGTTTGTTTTTGCACTGCACTGGTAGGTAACAAGAAAAACCTGGCAATCCTCCCTTTTATGTACAACTGATTGATGCAGTAATCACAGGCAAGGCTTATGGCCAAATGCCAGTGGATAATACACCTAACACGTGTGACCCTTCAACAAACAGCCTGAGTTTAACTGCTGCTTATCGCTGAGATTTCCCAGTGGCACCTTTATGCTGTAAGCAAGGTGTTATCAGCACTTGCTAGGGACCACACAAATGTGTCACTTCTTTGCAAGGATCGCAGGAGCCAGAACGACTTTGAAGGAAAGATGATACTGCCATCATTTCTGTTTTATCTAGAAACCATTGTGATTTTCAGTTCCCTTTCCTTTAGGATGCAGCACACAACTGGTTGTGGGATATTTTTGGGAGTGACACAGTGAGATTTAACACAAGAATAACTGCAAGAGTCTTCTGTGGAGGACTGTTTTACCCAGTAATTCTGTTTGGGTGACAGCTGATGGTAGCTACTGGTACTGCTAGATATAATTACACAATAAGTTCACTCTGCAGAACAAATAATAATGCTGAAAACTAACATCAATACATCTCAGCTTCAGGCACTGGGAAGGAAAAAAAGAAGTTGTAGGATGTTTTAGAGCAAGTTTATAAAGACACAAATTTTTCAAGGTCAGTCACAGCAGTGCTGTCCCTAAGAAAATAGATTTTAAAATTCTAATTTTCTTCTAAAATTAAGTTATATTTTACACTGGAATTTGGATTCCAGTAGAGTTGAAAGGATCAGCCAGCAAGTTCAGTATTTCTGTTTCCCAATCCTGGGGTCAATGAAGAACATAACTATGGTGTTTAGAAATTCTCAAGTTATTACTTCGCTTAAGTCACACATTTTATTTTCATTTGGTTGCTTAGTCTTTGATAAATCCCAAATACTCTCATGTAAAAAATGCTTTTCAAAGGATTTTTAAGTAACTTAGTGACAGGTCCCAGAGCACTATGAGCTGGACAGAATTTATTATACATAACACAAACAGCAATTTTGGCAGTATCTGTCAAAAGTGTACAAGAGATACCCTGTTATGAAAAAATAGATGGAGTGAAGGAAGTATGAAGTTGCAGGGCACTGCTTCTCCAGGGAAATGACCTGCCTGACCACATTCTGGCTCATTTGTCTATGGTGGTTCTCGGCTGCTGAGTTGCCATGTTTAGGTAATCTGATATGAAAATATGTCACTGCTGGTCTGGATTCTTAGTAGGGGTAAATTAGATTTCAGCCTCTGAAATATCATATCAGGAATCACAACAATTTGGTTTTTACTTATTTTTAGAGAACTAATTCCAGTAAGCTATGAACACATGTTTTCAACCAACGAAAACAAGTAAATTAAAAATTAATTTCTTACTTATTTATGAATATAAAACATCACCAGAATACAGAAAGGAAAAAAACCATGAGGGAAAGCTATACCATAAAAAACAGGCCAACATAAAAGAATTTTGGACAATATTCTGATAGTTAATATGTTAATAAAGCCAAATCATAAAGTACCAATTCAGACACCACTTTTAAAGACTGACATGTCAGCTGATAATTTCCTCCAGCATCCTCCACATTACAGCCTAAATAATGACTCATTTATTTACTCTTGATTGTGAACTTGTGCTTTGGACAATATGAGTCAACTATTGTCTGCATTTCTGCATCAAGGCTGTAATTCTAATTTGATCTACTTCTCAAAAGATTTTCAGTCTTTGATTTCTAGGGGTGAAGAATTCAACATATCTCTAGATTAATTACTCCAATTATTAAACTACCTTTTGTCTCAAATAGGCATTGGAACCTTATTATTAAAGAGTTGAAAGTCTTCAAATTCCTTCCACCATGAACAGTTTTCTGATGCAGATAATCAGTTTGCTTTCAGAAGTCTTTTTGACTTGCCAATATTTGTTGACCTTATTCAAATCATATCCCTTACAAATCTTAAACCCCCAAAACTGTCCTGATTCTTGTGCTCATGTCAGGTCTGCTGTACAGGGAAACGTTTCTGTAGGTCAATGTTGACCTCATGTAGTATCAGTGGAACTCCCCCTCACAAAAGCCACATCCCTCCTAAATAAAAATGGAGCATGCACCAAGACCTTTTTAGTCAGCTATTCCACATCAGGCTTTGAACTAACAAACATGTTGGTTATGTATCAGATCACACCTATAGGGAGAGCCTGTTTCCCAGCAGTCAGTATTCCTTCTCTGAATCAGTGCTCCAGCACTCTGAAGAACTGTCACATTAATAAACTGAAATGGAAAAATGGCTGCTTCTTCATCTTTGGTATTCCTTTTTCATGTTTTTAATGTCAAATAAAAATAGTAAGTTCTGTGACACCTGAATTAAGACCTAGTGGCAGACCTGAAATATATAATCTTATTTCCAATCACAGTTTCTGGGATTTCATTGAGCAGTGAGCCAGTGTTGGGGACTTGACTTAGAGACAAGAGCTCCTATTTTCAAGGCAGCATCATATGGTGACCTCATCTGAGAGCCTGGGAAACCTGTGGGAATTACCCTCTATGAGAAAAATTCCAACGAAAAGAGGAAGTATAAGATATGAATTATCCTCCATACCTAGGTTTAATACTGCCATCAAGTTCACACATACAATAATCCCCAAAACCAATAATAAAAAAGAAATTTTCCAAAAGGTCTATTTACGCATCAGAATGGTCTTTTTCATTACCAGGGCTTAATAAACCTACTTAGAGAAGCTCTGAATAACATGTTTGAAAACTCATGGCCCACATTTATACTTAACTTTGAAATTTTGTCAAAAGTTAAGATGAAATTATTTAAAAATATGTCTGAAAGAACTTGGCATGAGGCTATAATTTCAGGTCAATAAAGATCATAACAATTTATTACTGCTTTTGAATTTGTGTTTTGGAGGATCTGAGACAATTGTCCACATAAAGCATTAAAACATGAATTCAGATCAGTTAATTTACATTATGGATTTAAAATACTATGGAAGCACTATGGAAGATAATGAAGAAAAAAATTAATTTTGCTATCTTGCCACTGTGATAATTTGATGCATTAGGAGCAGCCCATTCTTGTTAGGAAACATTAGATACTATTATAATTTTTGAGCTTGCATAATGCAAGAGGCAAGAGTTTAGGAAAAATACACATGTTAGCTGATAATAGATTCAAGTGCACATTCTTTCCTTCTTTCCCCCCCTCCTATTCTTAAAGAGGATTAATCTTACTCGTGCTTAGCAGCCAAAGACAATAATGTGTATAAAATTAAATGGGAATTACTTTAGAATTTTAGATGAAAAGTTGTTTTGGGGATAAATTGATAAGAAATCAGGTCAACTGTCTGCACTGAACAGCAATACAAGCAAATCCAGAACCAAAAAGCAGTAACCTCAGCAAGACAAAGATCATTTTACAAAATTACTACTTTTCCAAATTTGCAGGGTGAATACTTAATAAAAAGGAGATTTGGGATTTATACATGTATTTTAAAACAATTAGAAATCACTGAATTAATGAGGATTTGGATCACCAATACACAGGCAATCAGAGAACTGAGTGCTGGAGATGAAC
This sequence comes from Passer montanus, assembly GCF_014805655.1. Classification (NCBI taxonomy): domain Eukaryota; kingdom Metazoa; phylum Chordata; class Aves; order Passeriformes; family Passeridae; genus Passer; species Passer montanus. Next base: position 15,336,467 of record NW_024356504.1, on the reverse strand, counting down.
ATGATAATAACAAATGAAACCTTGTTTAAAATTTGGGGTCTTGGCAGGTGGTAGGTAATTAATGCTCCAAGGAGAACTGTGTTGCAAGCGAACAGATATAACTAGTTTCATTTAGGAGATAAGGGAGTTAATATAGAATAAAGACTGTCTCTACTCAACTCTCCTGACAGTCATTTTCTAACTTTTTTGACACTATGTGTCACAACCCTGGCAATCCCTGACTGCTTCCCAACTCCCACTACTAGAAATCTTTCCTCAGCATCTAACCTGCACATGGCTGAATTCAGTACATTATCCTCAGAAATAAGTTTATTCTTTTTGTCTTTTCAGTAATATTTTTTACATTTAGGGAACACCACAGCAAACTCCTATGAATTTTCTTTTTCTGAAGTGAAAACCTCCAATTGCTCTCATCTTTCCTAACTTTATATCCTTTTTGTCCTCTTTTGGACTGTCCTCATTATGTACCTACTCTATATAAGGATAGCTCGAATGAGGAAAAAAAGTATTATCTCTTTTCCTGTTTTAATGACATATTAAGTGCTTTGCTTCAAAGAGTGCTGAGGTTAGGACAAACCAAATCTGAACATGAAAGAGATCTGAGCACTTTTACAAAGTAATGCCTGTTCGAGGACTTACCCAAGAAAGTTTTAGTTTTTCAGAGAAATTTTCAAAAATTACCATTCCCCTTCCATTGCTCACTCCAAATTATTCAACATCCAAAGAAAGTATTAAAATCTTTCAATTGATTTTGAGGGGCTTTAGAATTCTTCCTTCATCCCTTCTCCCAGTAGCTGATGGTTGTTGTGATTGATTAAGGAAGAAGTACTTATGAAACTCTTCTATTTCTATTGTGCTTCCATTCCAAGAGAAGCATTAGATATTTTTGTGCTTGCAGAAGATGAAGACCATTTGAAATATATTGGTGATTTTTACAAAGCCCTTTTCCCTTTGAAATCACCTCAAACTGCACTATTTTTCACATCTACATTATCCTTTTATGTACTACACTCACTGCAAAACTGTGAGAAAACTCTTTGACCTAAATATACATACAGAGTAATGTATCTTTCTAAACAACAGAGTGATATGTTACACAAGGCTACAAAACTAGTTCATTTCTGGCTGTGCATAACTACAGGTCAGATACAGGGTGTGAAATAAGGAAATACAAAAGCTCCAAATATTGTATCACTATTTTACAGGGAGGAATTCTCCAGAGACATTTTTCCTTGTAGGTAATAACTAGAAATGTCCTATTTTCACCTAGGAATTTTTTTTAGCATTCCTATCCAGCTTCTACTAACATTAGTGGCAGTTTTTGTGCTTGCTTCTGGGACCTGGATATTCATTTTGCTGTTAATCCCTATGAACACATCCAGCATACATCCTACGTATCTCAGTTAAGCTGTTTAGCTTTTAGAAATGCGACTCTAATCCAAATTTTGGGCCTGACAAGGGGCTCATAGAAGTCACAGTAAAAGTAATTACTGGGGGATCCAATTCTTTGTTGATGAAGGAAATGTCAGACAGCTGGTGATCTGTGTTTGACTTGTCTTGATGGAAGAAAATGCAACCTCACATAGCAGCTGGAATGAGCATCCTGTTGCTCATGTATTCTACCAGTAGAGACACAAGCTCCCAGCCACAGATGATCACAACAGGATAAAAGCAAATCTTTCTTATCTCACCTCAAGCATCATGGTTTTGATACTCACTTTTGATTTTTTTTTCCCCCAAGCCACAACTACTCATTCTCACTACACTGATCAAAAAAGGAGTAATTGATTTTGGTAATTTTTAAAAACTTTTTTGTCCTTTTGTAAACCATGCCAGTACAATAACCAATAGATCTGCAAATTATCAATCTGCTGCAGAGGGAAGACTCTTTTACCTCTCTGCTGCACACTGAGACATCAGCCCAACAGTCACCAAAGATGCACATGCACAGTGAATATTGCTTTTATCACAAGAACAAAAAGAAACGTCTGCAGATGAAGGGTAGACAATGTGACAGTCAAGTCAACCAGGAGAGATATTTCCTGATCTGAAAGAAGTTCTTTAAAACAATAAAAACTAATATTCCTTTAATTTCTGTATTTTATAGCGAAGAAGGACATATTATTCAGCTTTTGAAAGGTTCAAGTTCAAGAAAATACATGGCTCTGTCACAGTGCTTCCCAAACCACAGATTGGTTACGTGTTTGAGCCTTGATACCATCAGTATTTGCAAAAAAGGGAAAAGCAACATACTACATTTATGCAGGAAGGGAAACAGGTGTGCAGTAACACAGTGGTTGACATGAGGTCTTTGGGATGTCCTTCCACTTTGCTCATTATTTCATTCTATTTCCCCTCAAATTCCATGCACATGCTGGTTTTAATACACAAAAATGTTCTTTTTAACTGAAATATAACAGTGTGAAAAAAACTGACCCCTTGACTCACAAACAAGCAAACATGGAAATCTAGAATGATGTTATTGGAGAGTTAAAGAATGAGTCAGCCATATAGAACTAAAAAAAAACCAAAAATCAAAACTTAAAAAGCAAACACCGCTTTTTTTTTTATTACCTCAGGTTAAATGCTATTTTTGTAGCTTGATTGTTACCCAGATATATTAAAAAAAAATCTCCAAAGTGTAGTGGAGTCAAAATAACAGGAGAGGCCAGGAAAACAGTCACAAAATATCTTACTTCTCTTATAGCATTTTCCCTCTCTGAAGCCCAAACAATATATATGTCTTTTCATTTTGCAGAGTCACAAATCAGATGAATGAAAAAGGATTAAAAAACAACTGTGTACCTAGAAGCAAATATATCTGCAGTCCAGCTATACTGGCTTGGGAACTACAGAAAACTGAGGCTATTGTCACAGCAAAGAAAAATCTTCAGATGCACTGGGATTAGCCCAACAAGAAATGAATGAGAAGTGGGAACAGATAAGGGAAAGCTTTAAATAAAAACAATGAGCTAGGTTTGTCTCTGGTTCCTCTGTTAAATGCTGACTCCAGTGTGTAAGAGCAGACTGGACAAGAGGGCACATGGACAGTCACAGAAATCTCTATGAATACATAGATCAAGGCTGGGAAGGGTTTTGGAAGGGTCACAAAATGTTGTGTGGCTCATAGAAAGAGGCAGGACTGATAAAATACACTTGTAGCTTACTTAGTGGGTTTACAGTCTGCGTAAGTTGACATATTGCTATTTTTTCCCACTTGAAAGAGATTACATTAAAAGATTAGTATATTTGTTTATGCATACTCACACCACACAAAGTAATTGAAACTGTACCACATCACTGAAGCCCCATATTTGTTATTATGTTAGTGAGGCAGAGATGGTGCTGTAGAACAGCATTTTTTTTTTTTTGAGCATAACACTATAATGATTACACTGATTGGATATAACAGCCCACAAATCTGAAGTCTGAGAACATCAAATTACCCAGCTCTGCTTTCTTTAATGCAGGTCTGGACTAGAGCAATTCTGCTGTTAGACCTTAAAGGGTACTGCATGCTGGTAGAGCTCAGGTTCTTCTGAGACCTCTTGAAATTTACTCCAAATGTCAGATGTAAATCTGCTATACAATAAAGCCTTGAAGTTAGAAAGCTGAAAAAAGTAAAAGGTTTAGAGACCCTGCAAGGGCTTTTTTCTTTTTCTACGTAAATCAATACTCTGAATTCAACCTCTTTTAGAGAGATATAAATGCAATGCATTTCCTAAAGGTGTTTCTTCTTGACAGCTCTTCAATTTTAAAAGTCAGGAAGTTGAAAACACTTTTAGTAATGGAAAATAAGATTTGGTTTTAAAATCCCCAATTTATATGAATGTGATCTATTTTTTTGCTATTATTTAAGAAATACTGGAATTTCCTCTGCACTCACAGAACTTATTGTTTTATTGGAGATTAACTTCTGAGTAAAAATATTTTTAAATCACTCCTTTCTGTCCTTAACTACATTTTTATTAAAAATAAGACATAGGAAAACAATGAAATCTAAATATATTGGACAAACATGTTCTGTAAAAAAAGCTATTCTGTCCACAGAGACATTTTGACAGCAAAATATTTAATCACAGCTTTATGATCAATGTCTTTTATTTCATTCCCAGACTCCTTTGTTTCTTTATCTCTTTAAATTTCTGACATATTTTGAGACTCATATGATTAAATAATTTTAATGAAAACAACTCTGCTCATCTGCAATTTGGATATCTAAAAATAAGCAGAATCCTCAACAAGCCCAGTTCTGCCTGGTGTATGAAGTCAAGTTTCCCACCTCATGCACACTCTCCAAACACTTCCAGATGAAAACATTCAGCCCCTTTCTTCTCTTCACTTTTCCACCTTCCAACACTCTCCTCCCTGAAGGTTTCTGCTGGAACATGAATCACCTAAACATCACTGCAAGCCAGAGAAAACTTGGATGAACATGGAATAGTTTACACTGACTGGGAATGGCCAGCCAAGTCCCATCAGGTCTGTCAGAAGTTTAGATAAGAATTACAAAAAGCTTGGCTGGTTTCTGGCCATTTGTGCAGGTATCTGCCTATGATAAATTTCTTCCTACTTCATTGCCTCTCCAAAGAGCAGTTTGCTGCACCTAGCCAGCTTTTTTTTTTAGGCTGAAAAGGTCTACAGTTGAAGAGGTCAAATAAATGTACCTGACATGCTGGCAGGGAGCAAGCTGGAAACAAATCATTATTTTGCCTTTCAGGGTGGAATTTTTCTTGGGCCTTTTCTATGAGAAATACATATTTTTAAAGCTGTTACTCAAATTTCAGATTTTATTTTTCCTCTGTTTTCACTGCCAATATATTCTAACATTTTTCATGCATTTTTGTTTCTAAGCTTTTATATAACTATGAGAATTCACTTGAACTTCGATAATGTGAGAGGAACAGCAATTATAGTTACCCCTCCCAATTGTGAGCATATTTTGGGATATATTTCCCAAACAAATAACTGTAGATGTAGATCCTTTTATATGGATGTTTTTTTCCTATCAAATTATTCATTTTTCTTTAAAAATGCATGGAAATATATGTGATCCCATTCATACAATTATCCTTGCCACCCACCAGAACCATCCTATTTACTGCCAGGGCCCCATGCAGCAGTCACACCACTGTGCAGCCTGGGGAAGAGGGCAGAAATCAGCTTTTCTGTAAGAAACAGATCCCAAGAATTCATCAGAACCACTGTGGCATGGAAAACAGAAAGAAGAGCAAATCAAGCCTTAAAGCTAGTAGAGGCCATGGATTCTTCCAACATGCAAAGTCTTCCTTCTACTTAGAATCTTTTCAGTGCCTCACCTGTCAAATGTGTTTGCAAATGGCATTTTATTTCAGTATTTCTGCTCGTTCACACTTGTAATAGTCTTAAGAAGGCTTTCAGGGGATTGATAAATACAGTTTCCAGCTTGAAGTTAAAATTTCCATGCATATTCAATGTTTTTTCCTGCCTTATAGTAACTAAATGCACAAGTCAAGATATGTGGCCTTTTATTACCATATTCAGCCTAAATTTTCTATGTTTATTTATATCCTGTAGTTCTGGAGAAGGCTGATATAAAAACCTGAACCTCACAAGCATTTTTGATCCAGTTGTATGAGCTATAAATCATAAAGCTTGTACTGAAGATTGACTGCTTGTCAAGGGCACGGACATAGAAACAAACCCAAAAGCAAACTAAAACAAACTTAAATGTATAGAAAGAGTTTTGAAGTCTAAAATTATGTGCCTTTTTGTTATATTGTTAGAAGAAAGATAGAGATGGATTCATCAGAACAAAAACCAGCTGCAACAAGGGCTTCCAGCAACTGAAAAGTCCTAGTACAAAAAACCATTACCACAGCCTAATTGTTTCCTGGTGCTTATATGTGGTTATTTGACTAATTTTTTAAGGTTCTTTCAAGTCAAAGACAAACATTTCATAAAATGAATATAGATGAAAAAAAAAAAGAAGAAGAAATAACCACATGCAAATGGAATAAGAATGGTTAATTGCTATTCACTATTTCTTTCCTGAGTAATTGTCTGTTTGCTTTAAATTAGGAATCATTTTTATTTATTAAATTACTGAGTTATTTGTTGGTAAATAGGATTTGTTTCTTTTTCCAAACAAAAGTAACAGCATAACATTTCTTTCTGGCTTTCAAAATATTTGATGTTTTAAGCTCAACAACATTAAACCAGTTAACACTTCTGCCTTGGCTTTCCTTTTCTTGTTTTTTCACTGTTTTTCAAATAGATTTCATTCCTTGTGATTTTGGAGAAAAGACAGAAAATGTGACATAAATGCAAATTGAAGACTGAAGTGATAAAAAAATCAATAAAAATCAAACTAGACTTTTATTGCTATTAAAAGAGCTCTCATATTTCTCTGATTTCTCGTAATCTCTTGGGATCTGGAAACTTTTACAAGATTTTCAGGTAGACATTACAGCTGCTTCTTGATACATTTTTTTTAAAGACTCCTTGATATATGAAGTGGCACACAGCTGAAACCTTGTATAGCAGAATATCAATAGCTTGAACAGCAGTTAGTTTAACTGAGATTTTAGTCAGTAGAAGAGCTACAGTGCTGGGGAATGGGAAAGACCTTCTATTTCCGTGTGTCTGGGCTAAATAAAGCTCCCTGTTCACCTAGCAGGCAGTCTGAGAGCCTGGTGCCAGGGGTAGGAGGGTGTGCAGGAGGTTTCTGCTATAAAATAATGTTTGAATTGCACGCCAAGCCCAGCCTGGGGGCTGGGGGAAGCTGCCAACCAACAGCTGCCACGGGGCACTCGGGCAGTGTCTGTCTGTCTGTCTGTCTGTCCGGGAGACACAGATGGAGTGTCAGCCTCAGCCTTCCCCACGGGTGCTCTTGCAGGGCTCGTGCCCACCCTGCTCCTGAACAGGAGCTGCAGGGGCTGGCCCTGCACCAGGGCTGCTGCACCTGGCAGGAGAGACCAATGCTCACGGCTGAGAGAGGGGCAAAAAAACCTCCTCTCTGGCCCCAGGATTAATCCTGGCTCAGACAGAGGACACACACAGGTTGTCAGCAACACCTAACACCAGAGATTCTTAGGTTTAGATGCCGTTTTGGTGGCCTCTTTTTGCCTGCGTGGTGAGAAATGGAGACATGTCCTGTTCTCTTAGGTCTTTTGAAAAGATATATTTTAATTCAGAATCTCCCTACTTAATCACAACCAAATTTTTTCTCATTTTTTAATGCTTACTTTTCGACTGCTGATTTTTTATTTTCTACAATAGAGAAGAAATTACTTAATGCATAAAATCCTACAGATTATTAAGATTCTAAAGCAGGATTAGAGAGCACTAGAGTGATACACTCATACACACTTCCCTCCGATACCTGTCAGACATACAGAGATTACTGGGGATCTTCCCTCCCTCTCCCCTTAACAGGCCCTTAAGAACTTGGATTTATTGTGACATGCTTCCATCATCTTTTCTTCTTAATGCCCTGTGATTCTTCTAGTTCTTTTGTGCAAAACATTAATGGTTTAGCCCTTGAAGTCACTGAACTTAGTGCACACCGCCAGAGGAAGGTGAGATGGAAAGAGTTTCTGCCTCATTACTATGTGAAATACTGGATGGCAAAATATTCTTTTAAAGCCCATGCTTAATGTAATCACAAATTTACTCAAAATCACTTGAAACTAATTTAAGTGAGAGGTGTCACAAGCTGAAATGTCATTTGTCACAAGTTAATGCCATGCTATTTCTGGAGAAACAAATTTAGTAAATAGCCTGATTAAAAAGAATTTGTGAGAATGTAAATAAAAGAAGTTCAAAGAAATCAGCAATGTGTTTTATACACAGGCAGTGAGACTTCTCTAGGGCAGGAAGAAAAAGTATCAGCCATGTGGAGAACAAAACCTGAACAGATATTCTGTGTTTGCAGCCCTGTTCCAAGCTGGCACCCAGGCCAAGAGATTGCAGAGAATCATCCCAACAACCTCAAGACAGATCACACTGAGTTTGCTGCCAGCTGACAGAAAAAAACCCCATTATTTTCATCCTTCTACGGAAATTTTCTTCAAGCAAAGAAAGAGTATGAGGTGCACCTCAACAGACTAATTCATTCTCTAGATCTGCTCTTTTCAAAACAGATCTGCACTTCAGATATCTGTAGAAATGGCCAGCAAATCTCATGGGAACCATGTCAGCAAAATCCCAAGTGGAAAGAGCCAGTGAGGGAGTTCCAAAGGCTGCTTTTCCTCAAGCCAAATAAATCAAAATTAAGTTTTCTCTGGGGGATAGACTACATCTGAGAATCAGGTTCTTTGAGGATAAATAGTTTTTTGAATTCTTTTGCTTCTACAGCACCTTTCTTCTTCATGAAGGCACCCACTTTCACTGAACAATTTTTGTTTCCTAAAATTTTCATAAAGAGAAAGGAAAAAAATAATCAGGGATATGTCAACAAAAACCTAATTCTCATTTTCTTATGCTCCTCTCAAGGGAAGGAGAAAAAAATTAATCATCTAGTTTTAACTGCAAGGTGTAATGTTTTTATTCCTGTTGTTAAGGACCCAAGTTGCTTGTGGCTGCAGAAAAAATTCCACTGACAGGGACTGATCAGGTGCCTGCAATAGCAAGCAGCAGACTTTCACCAACTCTACCTCAGAAAAACTGGCAAAGTTCTTATGGCAGCAATGGAATTGACAAGTTTAAATTATTTCTATGAAAGTTTATGGATCTTCAGGAGGAAGATATCTGCCCACATCACTTCCCACAGAACAGATTTCAATGAATTCCCAATAGTGTGTCAGATAAATTTTACCTTTTATTTTTGCTTATCACTGGGGAGGAGAGAGTTCCTCAAACATATCCATTATTCAGATTTCTACATTGATTTTTTTGTTTCAGATATTAAGCCTAAGGATTATTATGAGCAATTTGAGCTAGTAGTCTGTAATTTTGTTCCAAGGGTCAGGGTTTCCACTCTCCTTCTTGGGGCATTAGCTGAAAATCCATGACCACTTGCATGGCTCTGAAATTCTCTTTTTATGGTTGTTCATGCTAGCAAAACTTCAGTGGTGTGCTGTTACTAAGTGAGGTGTCACTACAAGGTGAAGTTCCTGTAGGGAGTAACAGGGTGAAGTCCTTAAATACTTGAGGCATATTTTGTCTCTAGAAGAAAGATACACAGTCCCTATCCTCAAGGATTTAGAGTCATGGGACATATTTTGTCCTATCTGAGCCTAGGTCATGCAGAATCATAGCCTAGGCTTTTGAGCTAGTAGTCTGTAATTTTGTTCCAAGGGTCAGGGTTTCCACTCTCCTTCTTGGGGCATTAGCTGAAAATCCATGACCACTTGCATGCCTCTGAAATTCTCTTTTTGTGATTGTTCATGCTAGCAAAACTTCAGTGGTGTGCTGTTACTAAGTGAGGTGTCACTACAAGGTGAAGTTCCTGTAGGGAGTAACAGGGTGAAGTCCTTAAATACTTGAGGCATATTTTGTCTCTAGACAAAAGATACACAGTCCCTATCCTCAAGGATTTAGAGTCTGGGACATGTATTGTCCTGTCTGAGCTTAGGTCATGCAGAACCATAGCCTAGGCTCATACAACCACATCTGCAATGATCAGTAGAGAAATATTCAGATTTTGACTCAAATTATTAATGTGTATGGAATTTTCTTCACCCAGCTTTGCTCCACCCGACACAATCAGTAAGTTCCCAAGCATCCAATCAACACACATAAAATTCTCAGACCATAGCAACAGTGATGTTATTAATTGCTTCCATTTAGCAGGCATGCAGCTCCACCTTGGAGAACAAGATGCTGCAACCCTCCTTATCCTGCCAGGGGGTGAAATCTAGTTTTGTTGCTGCTTGTGTCTCAGAAAGATGAAAGAAAGGCATAGAATGTCTGGAAGGGAAAGGCTGGTGGCGGGCTTCCTTCACTGGAAAGGTGCCAAGGGCTATTACATTAGGTGAGTGTTGGACAGATCTTCTGAGCAGGCCCAAAGCTACACTGTTATGTAATAATAATAGCAATACCAAAGAAAAAAAAACAAATACTCCATTAAATGATAAAAATCCACAAAAATTGCTGCCACAGGAAGCTGGAGGCAGAAAGCAATACCAACATCTTCTAAATAAATACAACAAATCGTGGCAAACAGCTCTGCAGAGACACAGAAGGGAATAGGCAATGTGCAACCTCTCATTGCTAATCCAGTGCCTGCCCATGCAGGGAAGCACGAGGAGAGCCAGGGAAGCACCCACAGACAGAGCCCAGGCTCACAGAGCCACGCTGAGCCCTTTGGTGGCAGTGCCAGGCAGGGCAGCCCCTTGGTCCCACTCAGCAGAGCCCTTCCTCTGCTCTCACTGGGCTGGGCCCTTTCCCAGCTCCTGGGCAGATTTGTACTTCAGTTGAGAGCTTTCCAGGTCTGAAAGCAGCCTGCCAGGTGGACAGAGGGATTTCCTTGTGGGTGGTGAGGCTGTGAGCTCCAGAGGCAGCCCTGGGCATGGCTGTGTGGCACAGCAGCTGCCCTGGGGACAACACAAGGAGCTGCTGTGCCAGGAGCAGCCATGCCCCAGCACTGACCCTGGGACTGCTCACTCTGCATCCACACCCTGCTTTCCCCAGATTCATCAGCTCCTGAAGCTCACTCACATCCTTGGGCTGCTGCACGGATAGCAAAGCTATTTGTTTTTTCTATTTCTTTCCAAAAGGCTCTATAAATGAGGTCTTGCCTAGGTGCCTTCCTATAGCATAACTGATTCCTCCCTGCCTCGTGAATTACCCCTGCATGTTTAGGCCACTAGCAAGTTTTAGAAATTATATATATGATGCTGACGTGGTTTTCTTTTGGATAGAAGTGAGGTGAGATTTCCCAGCTCCTGCCCTCCTGGTGGAGGCAGGGAAGTGACAGCTATGATTCCTTTCCCTCCCAGACACTCTGCTCCATGGGATGGGTGTAGCATACTTCTAAATACCCCAGCATATACTGGGCAATATCAGGTGTCCTGATGGGACACAAGGAAATCTGAGCACCAGATAAATTAAAGTCACATCATGTTACCCATCACGTGAATCTGACCACTGTGAATTTAATGTAATATAGTCTGATTTTAGCAACTAAAGGGATGCTGGTTTGAAACATCTTTTGTCATTGGCACGTTGATCCCAGCTCTGTACACAGCTGCCTGAACTTCCTACCCTTATGCAAAAAAGGACCTAGATATGTCAACGAAAGATGGCTGGTGACCACAGCACTCAGGATAGACATAACAGGATTAATATTCTAAGCTGAACACCTCAAGATACAGGGAAAAAAACCTTTTTAGTGTGTGGGTACACAAGGGCTGGAACTGGTTGCAAAGGGTGGTTATGGAGCCTCCATGCCTGGCAATGATTAGAAAAAAAAAATGGTCATGGCTAGGGAAAATCTGCCTTAGCTGTCTCTACTTTGATCATGGAGCTTGAATAGATGATCTCCAACCTCAGCAATGTTGTGATTCTATAAAAACATGCCAAAGGTCATTCCAGAGGTGCAGGATGAGCTGAGTTACGTCCAGCTGCTCCTTTAGAGGGATTCTGGTACCCTGCAGGCCCTGTTTCCCCTCAGCTGACTGCTCCCAGACCCCTGGTACCCTAAAGCAGCCCTAATGACAACTCTGTGTGTGGAGGGGCACACTCTGCTCAGCCTCCGTCACTTAGCTTTGAAAGCAGATTTCTAAAGGATCCCACAGGAACTTGATGGAGCCCTGGGTGTAAGAGCCTGCTTGGGAAAGGATGTGAGGGTTATGGAGGATCTTGTCAAACAGATTTGGCAAATCTAATTACTGATACTACTACTAATAGCAGACTGACTCTTGGTAGTTTTTGGATTTGTTTCCTCAGCAACTGAAAATTGCAGAAACATTTATTTAATGAATAAACTGTGGATTAACCTCAAAAAAAAAAAAAGTTATGTACATTTTTCAGGAAAGATTTAAATAAGTTTAAGATTTATTCATAAACCTTTTAAGTCACATCACCCAATTCTCATAAATTCATGTAGGCTTAAACTTTTACTCAAAATGTCATTGCAAGCAAATATTTCAGATTTAATGTAGAGAGCAATTATTTTCGAAAAAAAGCTCCACTATGCTGATTCCTGATTCCTTACAATTCAAACAAGAGAAACAAAGCCTTGAAGTTAGAGAACTGAATGCAAAGAGCTTGGATGTTGAATCTCAGTGCTCAGTAAATACCATCCCTAAAGAAGTGATATACAGCCAGTGAACCAGCTTTCCTTTTCCATTTTCCCTCAAACTTCATGCTTCAATGTCCCTAATTATTCTCATACTGAATAACTTCGAGAAAATGTCGATCTGTTCACCAGAAGTCCACAAATAGAAGGGAGAATAAAGTCTCATTTTCAAAAAAAAAGTGTTATATATTGTACCAAGCTCTGCAAGACAGCTAATACCAAATGCAGCAGAGAGAATTCAAGCTTTTGTGGAACAACAGGGAAATAGGGGTAAAACTATATTTAACTATATTTATATTCACAGCCTCCTACAACGTGGGGGAAATAATTGCTTATGATCAGGAGAGTAGGCACTGATATCATGGTCTCTTGTTATCCTGCTCCAGGTAAGATAAATAACAGGCACTGAACACAGCTTGGGTAGGCATAATTTTAGTGCTGCAGACAATGAGCTACAACCTAATCTTTGACACACTCCTGCAAACCCCAGCCCCACTGCTGGGCTGGGGAGCAGGTGCCCAATGGATTTGCAAGAGCTTTGTGTTGGGAAAGCTGCACACACCGTTCCCACACTGCTCCATTAGCCCATGATTAAGTGTAAATGGCTATAAGTACCCCATAAGTTTACAATATATCAAATTTTCTAAATTCTCTGTGGTTAGGCATGAGTGGGATTCTATTAATATTTTAAATCATGCAGGAAAGCATAAAACAGACTTATGCACACCCACTTTAAAACTGAGGGCTCCTGGGGTAGAGGGATCATGCTTGCAAGGTGTAACAGTGTCTACATGACTGATTTTCTAGTATACAGCTGTTCTTGTATGAAAGGATCATGCAGCTTAAAACCAGCAAGATATTTCCCATTATGTTCCCCTTTCCTTTTGCCCAGCAGCTGTTTGATGGAAAACATCACCAAAACGCAAGAAAATACAAATACGGGAACATCTTCAATAGTTCAGATCAAAGCCTAGTTCAGACCAAAGCTTAGTAGCCTCTGGTGATGGCTAAAAGGACTAATGAAGAGTATAAAACTAGACCATGCATGTTCCTTAACCTCCAGCCATTTTTGGCTCAGGGATCTTCTGGAGACAATTAATTTTGATCCTGACTGTAAGGAAACCTCTCTAACTCCAGAAACTAACAGAAATTATGGCTAAGATGAAAACTAACAAAGCTGATGTAGTTTAAAGCTTTCAAAAAAATATTTATATATATATATACACACATATTTAATTTTCAATATATATCTGTGCCATCAGGATGGCCTGTTACAGTGATGCCCATAAATAAGTGTTCAAAGGTCTTCATTGGAAAGTCCACTGACCCAAAGGAAAACCCTAGAATGTGACAGCTGAAAAATATCCCAAAACAAAAATCCAAACAAAAGCCAAGCAAACAAACTAGTCTTAAACTCTTTATATATGATTTCAAATGGGTCAACATAAATATCTGTAAAGCTGTACTTTACAGAGTGGAGCCATGCATTAGAAGGCAGCCAAAAAACCTTGCTCCTTCCCCTGTGAATATTCATCCACAAAATAAATGCCTTTGCTACCTAGGAGCAGTGCTCTGTCCCCATGGTCTTGCAAGATTAGAAATAAAACTAATTCTGTTAATTTCTGCAGCTGCTGCTCTGTCTTGGGGAAGGGGTTCTGCTTGCTGTCGAGGCAGCAGTTACAAAGTCTGTATCTCTAAGAAATATTTTTATTATTTTTATTTTTTCTTTAAATGTCAGCACACTTGCCAAAAGGCATTACTGTTGCAGAAAAGCTCATCTTTAATATCTGCATCTTATTCCTAAAACAGTTTAGCTTTTTATTGCCACTGTTTATAGAAAGCCTACAGTAATATAAATGGCATTCATAAAAGTTGCCAGGTTTTTAGCAGCATGCTGTGCCTTCACAGCAGTTACAACAATTCTGCTGCCACAAAATAGTATCCAATTGCAGTATCTACTGGCAGAAGCACAAATTGTTCTCTTAGGTTGGACATTGCTGGAATAAGATCACATTTGCTAACACCTTTTTTGTTGTTGTTTTCTGGTTTTTGGCAGGATGAAATGTTTCTCTTTCTTTTGCCACATAAAAAGGAAGGATCAGGGAGTTGTTTGGGTTTGTGCCCTGTTAAGAGAATTATTTTTTTCGTCTTATGATATGAGGCTTAATTATACTTCCCTGTTTGATGCTTGTATTAGAAATTCAGCTTGCCACAACAGTATTTCTCTATGGAAGGTATGTAATGTGTCTAGAGAAACTTCTCTCATTATATGATGCCAAGATTTTGGACAAAAGTACTTGCTCTCAAGCACTCTAAGGGGCTGCCTCTAAATCAGGATTAAGCCCTTTTTCTCTATAAGCCAAGCCATATCCAAAGCAGCTACTGATCTGCAAAAGTCAGGTGAGAGAGGAACACTGATAAGTCCCTGTCCCAGGAGCAGCTGCACAGACTAGAAATGAACATCAGCTTTGACTTGGAGAATGCCTTTTGCTGTGTATGTTATGAAATCACAGCCAGACATCCAAAAATTGGAAAACTTCCCTTTGCCAGTGCTGAATAAAGACCATGTCCCTTGCCTGTCCCATGCCCACTACTCATTTGTTTCTGAGCAGTACATTGTGGTCTCTCACCCGCGTTCAGTGGATATCATAACTGAGTCCATGACACAAAGGTAATCCCTGGTCAGTTTTGTCTAGGTCTTACCACAAGGCTTTTGAAAACATTCTGTCAGAGTTAAAGCTTTTGTACATTTCTGACCTCTCTCCCTTTTTCAAGAAAAAAGCAACACCCCTAATGCTTACCAAACCACAGCTGTGACCCATGCAAGCAGCCAGAAATATCCCATTTGAGTACAGCACTGCAAGCTGAACTGAGCTCCCCTTTTAGGACTGAGATTAGAGTTTGCTGGGAAAAGATCTCAGCACCTTAAAAAGGATGTGAGTTTTTCCCTGATTCACACTCTGTTTATGATGGCCTGCCTGGCATCTGGCTGCAGTGCAGAATTTCAAATTTGTTTTTCCTCCAGGGAGTCAGAGTACTAATCTACAGTAACACAGGCTGCAGGAATCTAATCATTGTACCATGACCCTAAATGATCTTGTTATGCATTCTGCTTCTGCCCAGTCTATCTTGTGGATTGACAAAAGTTTCTGCAGTCTGGAGATAAGGAATGTGGTCTCATCCATTTATTCTTACTTTACTAGCCTGGAGACAGCAATATATTCCAGTCATTCAGATGAGAGACTTGCTGATGAGGAAATGGGAACCAGTGAATTATGTGCACAGCCACAATGTGGCTTTAGTGAAGAGTAAAGCACACCTTCAGAGACGTGCTGCTGACAGAATCAAAAAGGTGAAGATGGGAGCATCAAGCTTCTTGGGACATTTTGGAGTTAAATTACAAAAGGCAGTACCATCACTCTCAAGGAGATTTCCAATCAGGTTGAAAAAATGCCCGGAAAGCAGAAGATGGTTTACCCACCATTTCTGTTCTTTTGTTTCATGGTAGTTTCTTCCTGAAAACTTGGAGGAAACATGCAAGTTGTGCAGAAAAGAGAAGGCTGCTTGCCCTGATGTCATCAGCTTCCCTAAAATGATGGTTCTGCAGTGAATAGCAATGTGTTTAGACATGTTTCCTCTTCAGTGGCATCTCTATCCCAGGCTGGGGAAGACAATTCTACCATAGTTTTTATGGACACTACACTGTGAGAGGCCTAAAGAGGCAACATCTGCCTTCATCTCCTTCCTTACTTAGTGCTTCTTCATGTGTTTGGTTCAGGTGATTGTACACAAGTAGCAAGATATATATGGAATTACTGCATAAAACTCAGCCAGGAATGAGGGGATGGTCAGAAATTAAACATGATAAATGCCCAGGAAATCATTTACTTGCCTTGTTTTGAGAGGAATTTAGCTCTTGCTCTCTGTAGCCCCAATAGGCCAAGCATGAGAACCAGCCACCCGTGCAACAGAGCAGCTCCGTGTTCAGCTCACCAAAGTGACAGAAGGTTGTATCACTTACTTAGTGGATGTATGTCTCTCAAATATCTTTTCCTACCTGCACTGCAATGCTTCTCCAGTAAGGTCCATTTAGGTAATTTTCAAAGTCACAAAGGTGGACAGTTTTCCTTTGGACATCCCAGTACATTTTCATGTTACTTCCCCAAAGACTCCTTACTGCACTCTGCCTTTTCCACTCTGTAATGTTCTCAGAAAATCAAATCATCTGCCTTGCCCCATATATCTTCTCATTCTTATCCTATCTGCCCACAGATCCACCAGGATAAAAAACAGGTAGGTGACGCAGTCTTCAGTTTCACTAGGGTACTCCAGGTAATCTAACATATCTTCTAGAGACAAGCCTAACACAAGATGAACTGAGTTTGATTCTAGGTTGGTGCACTGCCAGTGAAATAATTATCATTTAAAGGTTAATTAAAGAATCTGCCTTTGCAGGTTTTGAGAAAGGCACTTAACAGCAGGAACTGAGCTCGGGAGCTGTCGGCTTGTGTGCATAATACATAACGTTACAGGCACTAAAATGCATACATCTTCCACAGTCACTTTGATCTCACCCACAGCAGAGTAAATGCCATCCATGGATTCGGTGCAGCTGCTCTGAATTTACATGTTATCTGGTGCAGTAGGCCCAGGAAATAAAAATGCTTTGAAGAAATCCATTTCATCCCGTCTTTTTATCTGCAGCGCCACACACAGCCTGCTCCTGACACACAAAGAGTTACATATTTAAGGCTTGCCAAATTTACCAATCACGCCACACTGAAAAATGCATTTCTTGGTGTTTTTCAGCTCTCAAGACCTGGTCAATGATTGGAGGAGTGAAATATGACATCTCAGAACAGTGGTGTTTACCCAGTTGCTGCTGCAAGGAGTGAACTGCTTCCCCAGCAAGCCACAGCTCTCTTCAGCCTTAAGTGCCATGGTGAAGCTGTACTTCCTGCCCACAGAACTTCATTTTATTCCCCCACTGTCATACATCTTTGGAATGACTCTCTACACTACACCAAGAAGGACAACAATATTCAAATATTTACTTGGCCTACCTCAAACCTCAAGTCCCAAGTCCATGTGGGGCTCAAAGCGTCACTCTGTCCTCATTACATGTTGTAATGTATCTACACCTTAAGCATTTTCTCCCCTTTGTTTTGACGTGTTCTACTGGAAAAATCAAATATGCAGGACGATTGTGGTTATTTTAGCTTACCTAGTTTATGCACTACCAAGAGTAATTTATGTTGCTGCCTCTGTGTTTTGTTTTTCTTAAAAGCTATTGGTTTGATGAAAGAGATATAATGATGGCAGTGGCATACATCATTTCTTCCTTATTTACATCAAGATTAAAGTAACATCATTTTAGGATGTGCATGTATTTCACACTGAGAGCACAGAAGTCACCGAAAATTCAGAATGTGACAAACCAGCCAAGGATAGAGAGAGAGAGATTCAACAAACTGTTTGAGAGTTGGAATAAGGTCTTGCCTGAGCAGTTTGTGCCCATCTCCCCACTGACAATGTTTTTAACAAGCACGAGCCTGCATCCTTTTCTACCAGCTCTCCTCACTGTACTTCTTGTGCTGTACACACACACTCAGGGTATCATTCAAGGCTATTGACAACCATGTCCTGAACAGAGGTTGGGAGCTGATGTGCAGGTGCAGAATTTTGCATCAGATGCCAGGGTCACCCCTCCCACTGATGGCAGCTTGCAAATAGGAAATAAGTAGCTGAAAATGCTGTGGAACAGGGCAACACCAGCAATCTCAACATGCAGCCTGTGTGTGAAAAGGGGAAGGGGGAGCTGGCAAGAAAGCAGAGCTGTTAAGGGATAAGGGAAATAATGTCAATTAATATAAGAACAAATTATATAAAGTGAATCCCAAGAGCCAATAGAGAGAAAAAGGAGCAGGCAAGGACAGGTCCCAGAAAAAATAGAAATACAGAGACAACTTCTACAAGGCCTGCATCCCTAGGGCAGCCACTCAGGGCTTTTCCCTGTTTAACTTCCCTTCTGTGTCCTTCAGTTTGGTTTGCTTTGCACACACTCCATTTGATCTCCAGCATGCTGAAGGCAAGAACTTTTAAAAGAAATGTTGTTGTCAATTTGGAAAAAAAGAAGTGAGTCTAATAAGTTACCTGAGATATATTTTACAAAGTCAAACCTCAAAAGGTTTTATTCATGTGATGAAGAGAAGACAGAACAGATGTGAAAGAGGAAAAAACACAAACAACAACAGAAAAAAAACAATTTAGATGGAACAGCATATTAAAAATATGTGTTATAATTAGATATTTATTTTTTAAAAAAGGACAGCCTGTATCTTTCTGATAAATAGCTGCTGTCTATAGGGAAAGATTTTCCTGTAACAGCTACCTACTACTTCCTTATTCTTATTTTCCTACTGGGAAGCACCATCAAGGACGTGATGCCCTTATATTTAGCAAACATTTAACCAATACATGTTTAATCATTTAAGAAAAAGCATCATAAATATAATTCTTTGTGCATGAGAATCATCAGGGAGTAATTAGAACTCTTAATGTCTACAGAATAAATATGACATCCTCCTGTTTCAGGATCACTCTCTAACTCTCCCACAGAGCAGAAATACAGAGGAAGCAATTAAGCAGGGAAAAAAAGAAAATAATTGAAAAAGGTACGTTGAAGGGAAACACTTCTGAAGTTCAATCCACACATTTCATTGTACTTTGGGACTCTGAGATCCCCTAGTGAGCAATAGACCTTTTAACATAATTGATCATGTTTCAGTTAAAGTATTCTACTTGGACATCTTTTGACAATAAACAGATTTAGTCTTCTTTTTGTCAGAGTTATCTCAGCTGGTCTAAGAAAACTTAGAGCATGTTTATAAGAGTTTAGTTGTTTACTGCAATGAGAATCTTGGTGTGCAAACAATTGGGTGCTCAGCAGAAGTCACTGGAGAAAACACCAAACTACAAAGCAGAGATAAGGCATGCCTGGGACTTAAATACAGAGAAAAATGAATGATTTCAGTTTCATTCACCATGACCAGTAATGTAATTTCTTGTCTCTTGATAATTTTTAAAGAGAAATTTTACAAGATCAGTTGGAATTTTCAATAAAAACAAAGGCAACCACATTTCATCTGGAATGGGGCACAGCAGTGTCTGTGTAATTTCCCCAAACTGTTCTCTCTTATTTCATAAAATGTAACTAGAAAGCCAAGCTTCATAGCACAGTTTTTAGAAGTCACTGCCAACATTCCCCCAGGATTTCTTAAAATAAATTTGGACAAAGAGAGACTATTCTTGCACAGGTCACAGAAAGAGGTGGCCTTCTCACACAGATCCAGTGCATTTCGGCTCTCCCTGCCAGTGTGACTAAGTAACATCACACACACATCACATCCTGTGCATCCCTGCAACAGACCGTGAGCGCCTCATGCAAAGAGATTATAGGCGCCTACTATACATTTCTTTCTTTTCAAATAATTTCTTTCTTTACAAATAATTCAAGAAATGAATGCTTTGAAGTTGTAGACAGAACATCAAAATGTACTATGGAAAAACTATAGCATTTTTCATTTCCACACATTATATATTTGTAATGTTTACATTAAAATATAAACATAAAAGACTGAGTGCAAACATATTCTTTTTATAGATGAAAGTGAAGGGGCAATCTCATTACTTTTCTTTAAAAATGAATAGTACAAGCTGCTTCTAAAGGAATCATCAATATAACCTTTTTCAATAATGAAGTACGAAATCCTGAAAATTACTTCATCTTAACTCAAACTATAAAAAACAAAGGTGTCCCACACCTATAAACAGCCACATGTTTCAGAAAGCAAATCAGTGTGTTTCTCCTTTTATGAAGAAAGTGGGATATATTTGATCTCCACAATTAGGTATGGGATTAGTCAATAAAAAGGGGATGCAGAGAACCAGTGATGAGGGATCTTCTACCTGCTGTAATCATAGATTAATCACTCATCTCTTTCTGTCTTAGTTCCCCAGTGGCACAAGTCTACTGTGAGGTCAAAGCTCCTAAAAACCTGAATTCCTGTTTGTTTGCTATAGCAGACTTCCATATTTTTCCAGAGCCTTTAGCAGATCCTGTACCATTGAGCAGGAGAGATTATGCCATGGACAACTGGACATTTCTAATAATTTCTCCTCTCTCCTGCAGCCTGATAAGATTTGTTTGATCCTTCCATTCCAGATTGTTAATTTGATGTGTCTGTCTGTTCTTTGTATTGATGAAAGGAAGAGGAGTTTCAGAGGCAAAATGAGAAAACAAATAAAATAAAGTTGTGCCAATCATCACCCCTCATTTGTAGGAACCTAATTTGTGGCTAAATCTGGTGAAATCCCCACTAAAGCAAATAAAAATTGATACCCTCTTCTTTTATCTGTGGTGAGATGGAGTGTGGTCTCTGAATCAGGGAGGTTATTTACTTCAAGTAATCTCTTCACATGGATTCAGCAGACTCAGTGACCCAGGGTTTGCATTTTGCCCTCTCTGACTAAGCAGAGACTGAGCCAAGTTAATGTGCAGTGCTCTGTACTGGTGCTAATTTACAGATTTGGTCTAAGAATGAAAGGTTCATTAGAAGGGTTCATTAACTAATTACCACCATGCTTTAGTATAATGCAATGCAGAAAATTGAAAGGATCTGGCTGGATTGTTTAATGTAATAATTTACATTCCAGAAGTAGCAAACTTCATGTTATTTAAATTCACAGATAATTTAAATTTAGGAGAAGCTGCAAACACCCCTCAAGAGAGAAATAACAAAGAGTCCTGTGAAGGAGCAAAAGAAAGCACAAAGAGATTCAGCTCAAGAAACAATGTCACATGCTCGTATTACACAAAGGAAACTTATCTACCATGCAAACAGATAGAAGAAAGGAATAATAGGAATATTCAGTGTTACAGGAGGGTGACCATCCAGCTGAATCTACAACCCAACATTGTTACATTGTTTGGGTTCAGGGAAACCTCAGGGTGTAGAGCACTGTACAAATGCTTTCCACGAAAACCAGTGTCTTCCACTTTACCAGCTGTCCCACTCCCCTCTGCCTTCTGCCTTTCTTCACTCCTCTGCTGGTTACTTCTTTTCTCTATTTCATCCTTATAACCTCATCACACCCAGCAGGGCTGTGTCTACCAAGAACAGCCTGGCAACAGGACAGCTTATAAAACTGCAGACCCAGCTGGTGACCAAGAAAACATTTGGTACCTGGGAATCTGTATAAACGTTTAGTCAGTAAACTACAATCACAAGAGAAATCAGGTACCCACTCACACACAAAAATACTCTACAGTTTTGCAATTTCCTTTTCCAGGAAAGAAGTGTGATATGACAGCATTTGGAGGAGGAAAGTGAACATTTGCAATAATGTTTTCAGTGTATTTGCCCTATTTTGAACTCCAAAACTACTATTGTGAATAATTTTGAACATCTCAATCCTGCATTCCAATCACACCACTTTCTTTTTTTGAAAGGAAATAAAAGAAGGAAATTAATTTCACAGGCTGGCAATTTGACCCCAGCTCCATCCCTCTGCTCTGTTCTGCCATGCTGCATTAAGAACTAAAGAATTCTTGGGCATCTGGTGGTCAAGGGATCCAGGAAGCAGAAGCACTTGTTTCCTCAGAAAATGTTACCAATGCTGTCTGTGCATGTGCTTCTCTAAACATTGTTTTAGCTCTTTGGCCTCTATCAACCAGACTTGACAGCAAAAGTTTGACATGAAAATAAGCAGCAACCACTTAAAGGAACAAGACTCTGCAATTATCTCACAAGAAAAAAAAAAAGTAAAACCAAACCATAAAAAAATCCCAATCCCTCAAAACTGAACTGTGAATTCAAATGTTATTAGTTGATAGCTGAAAAAGAAAACAGATGTTGCAAATAGCCCATGAGCTGAAAAATATTTAATTAGAGCTCAAGACTTACTTGAGACTCCAAAAGTTGTGCACCAGAACGAAACTCACGGCAATCCGCTTTTATAATTTCTGCCCCTTGCTTGGCATACGTGGCAGTTTTGAGATCTGCACTGAGTTAGAGCTCGTTTGTGCTCATCAGCTCTGCTGGGATAACGCAGAGTCACTGTTCAAGCTTCATCAGCTGAGAAGCTCATTACTTCCCATTTCAAATAAATACCAAGCATTTGGTCTCACAAGTTTGCAAGGAAAATACAAAACAAGACAAAAAACAACCCCTCAAGCAGTTGTTTCAAGAATATTTCTGCTGTGCTCTGAAATGTGGACAAGTATATAGCTCAGATCCTATAGATTCTGCTAGCAAGGGTAGGAGTCTTAGCACTTAGTTAATTTAGAAGAGGTCTTTACATATTTCTTCTACAGCTGTTTATTACATTGAAGCCCTCAGATCTTCTTCAGACATTAATTTTTCAGTAATCCCTTACTGATCAAGCAGAATATTTTTCTAATCAACACGTGGAGTTCTCTGGGCTATACCTTTCTTAGACTTGTGAGGCAAACTATACTCTGCTAAGGAAATTTCTCTAATCTTCTCTTCATCAGTGAGGATGATATGTTCAATACCAAAGGAAAAAAGTTGACACAGGAGAGGATTCATTGCATCTCCAGCTTCAGGGACCAGTAATTAGGACACTCACAATTTCACCAGCTGAGCTGATAATTCCTCTGCATTTTCAATCACAGGGATTTTCTCAAGGCTAACTCAATATCTATATGTTTAGAGATATGTTTAGAGACATATTTCTTGGTCCAAAAATGACACAGAAAAGAAAAAAAAAACAACAAAAAAACCAAACCACCAAAAAAAAAACAAACAGGTAATTTTTTTTGACATATGAGCTGTGATTTTCTTGTCCCTTTACAGCTTGAATTTTCGGTATCTTTCCAACAAATGATTTCCCAAATGGAAATTTTACGAATGGTGTAATTCTGAAAATACAGCCATAAATACTTTTTTCGTTAGAAAGATATCAGAGTTCAGGCACAATGTCACTTCCATTTATTTCATTTTGATAGGTAACTGATTACACCACCATCCTTCCAAATTAAATATCTCAATATACTTTCAGAGAGAAGGCTCTTTCCAGTCAGAAAAAGCTTTGCATGCCATCATTGACACTGTAGGTGGAAAGTATGAAAGATAATAATATCTTATTAATCAGCTGTACTTTGTCACTGCAAATAGACTAGGGTTCAGCACAGGGTTATTTTGGCTCTTTGCTTTGTGTATGTTTGGGATGTGAGGTGGTGTTTGTTCCAGGGTTATTTTGGCTCTTTGCTTTGTGTATGTTTGGGATGTGAGGTGGTATTTGTTCTTCTGTTTTTCTTTTTTTTTTCTTTTTTTTTTTTAACGAGCAAGAAAATAAAAATCCTGTGTATGTTTGGGATGTGAGGTGGTGTTTGTTCTTCTGTTTTTCTTTTTTTTTCTTTTTTTTTTAATGAGCAAGAAAATAAAATTCCCTGTTGCATTCTGAGTAGTGCTTAGTGAGAGACATAAAAAGAGAAAACGTCTTTCAGTGAGAAGATTACACCGTAGCAAATCCTACAAAGTATAATAATTCCTGAGATCCTTGGTTACACAGCACAATAAATTAAGAGTTTGGAATCTCTGAAAGCTCTTTAACCCCAGATAGGTTTGGGGAGGGGAGATGTATATATAACTTTTGAATAGAAGCATTTCTAACATAGCCAACCACAGTGCGGCATTCATTGAATGATTCCTTTACTTGTTTAATTTGCTGTGTGAGCATATAATTTGAGGAAAATGGCTTTCACTTGCTTTTCCCACCCAAAAAATTCAGAAAGGTTAAGAATAGCAAATAGTCATCTCTTGATTTGAAAACATAAAAGACTGTATAATTGCTAGATGACATATCCAGCACAATATTAATTTTCAGACAAATCATTTCCCTAGATGAAAACATAATTTCAAACTGTGTGTTCTGCCTGGGCATGAGTTAGCCAAGACCTCATCTGAGGCCAAGCCTTTGATTTTACCGCTCTCAACTCCATTTAATGTAATTCAGACTAGGCGAAAAAGAGGCGTGAGAATTTTCTGTTACATCTAGTCTTTTTCACCTATAACGTCCTCCTTTAGTACCTCATTAGACCCAATGACTTTTGCTTGAAAAGATTGCTTTTAAATAACTCAAAGGGGCAAAGCTACCTTCATTCCCTCCCAGAGGGTTCATCCAGTAGTGACTCTGACAGGCTACAATGTAGTGAAGAGCAACTGGAAGTGCCAAAAGAAAGCCTGTCTTTCTTTACCTGAAATCTAGTCCTCCTGGAATTCACTGCAAGTATTTTTTTAGTCATGCATCCAAAATAAAGACTCCATTAGAGTAAATACTTTAAGATTTTCAGAAGGTCTGATCCAAACTGAGAGGTTTAGCACAGTATTTCAGTGGTTTGCCACTGATAATTTTGATTATTTATTTAAATAATCTCATCTTTGATATAAGATTTGATAATGCTGCCAAAAATATATAAGCCATGTGGATTTTCTACTCTTAATTTTTCTTTTTGTACCTCAAAGTATTAGAACATAAAGTTGAGTATGTAAAAGTCTAAGGTCATCACAATGAACAAAGGTCTTAAATTCAAAACACTAGCCCAAGATGTGATTCCTAGAAATGCTGGACTTTGCTTCACCTGCCTTATCACCAGCAAACTTCGTAATACAATAATTTTTACTCTACAGGAAATACTTGCCTTTCCAAGGCAAAAAATGCCTGTGGAAGTTAGGCAATATACTCCAGATACATGTCTTGAGCTTTATCTCCCTGTTTGTGGACTCACAGTAAAATGATACCAAGAAAACAAACCAAAAGAAAACATCAAATTCTGCAAAATTAAGCCAACATCCTGGAACTTAAGATCAAATTCCATTTTAGGTCCCCCTTTTTCACAGTAGAAGAGATTAAATCCTTCAATTTTAAAGTGTCTGACTGCCATAAGGTTTAAAAACTCCAAAGATAAGTAGAGAGGGCATTAACTGCTCAATAAAAGCTTTAGAGTTCCTTCCTCCATCTCTTAAGGAAACATCCTATTTCCATACATTATTTATCGTGCTGCTGTTTTCCTGAGCAGCTTAAATTTGCTATCATTTCCTTCTTTATTCAAAGAGATTTTTAGTGCTTCTAAACCATGTATTTTGGCAGTGTTGCCATGCCTATTTGCAGTGCATAGAGACCTCTGGATGCAGAGTTCTGCACCAGCAGAAGCAAGGAAGAGTCGCAGGTAGCCCCACACTGCTGCCTGGGGAATGGTAATGACAACATAGGGGAAATTTTGGATCTTCCATTTGAAGAAGAAGAGAGAAGATGGCTGAGGAGCTGCAAAGTGGTTATTTTACCCATGTTAATTTTCAACAAGCTAATGCAGAAATTTTGCCCTCTACCCCACTTATTTCACTGGCAGAGCTGGTGACTGATTTTGAAAGCAGCCTGCAGCAGGCTGTTACACTCATCCATCAGCTTTAAGACCTTATGAACATGAATGAAAAAAAAAATAAAGAAAAAAGGAAAAAAGCATTTTCGTCTAAACCATAAAGAAAAAGCAAATAAGATCATTAATTTTTTACAGAATCAAATGCACTCAGTTATCTTGCTTTTGTAGAGGAAGGAAGAATTTCAGTATGAATTGATTTGAGGTGACTGCTTTGACAGAAAAGGGAAGGAAGGAAAGGATTTCAAACCTGGTTGTTTCCTACCATTTCCTCCCTCCCCACACACCCCCTTTATGCACCTAATCCTCTGCTGTAAAGAGTTTTAATAGTGAAGGGTCTGCAGTGCTAATACTGATAACTGTATGGTGCTGTGCCTATTTGTCAGTTTAATGATTATGTACATGAGAAAAAATGTTGCCTTCCTTCAGCGGCTGATGAGCTTTTCAACACATTATTACCAGAATAAATGTGAAAAGTAAAGTAAGAATTTTCAGTGGAGGGAGTAATTAAGCAACCTCATCACTGAATTTTAATTAGTGATACAAGGACTATTTCATTGCTCAGCTCTAAATGCACTTTCTGATGAGGGCATAATACCTAAATAGATCTTGTGTAGTGTTTTTTTCTGGAAGGCAGGGGAAGAGCTCAGGTTGGAAGCAAATAGGGCCATTCTCTCCCAAGTCTAAGGCCTGCCCAGCACTAGGAGACTTGCAGCAGTGGCATTATCAGAGTATAATGCCTTCTTTTTTAATAAGAAAGAGCACAAAAGACAGTGTTATGTCAGGATCTGGATGGATAGTTCAAATATTTTCTTAATTATTTTGCTGTCAACAGAAAGTAAAGCAGACAGTCAGACTATTATTACCTAGTTACCAAAAATTTTGCCCCTCAAATCATTGCAAACCTTCACAATGTTTCACAAAGCACCTTGTCCCTGTTTTGAACCACTCTGATTTAAAAAAACCTTGACAGTAATATTGCAAATGTGAGGTGTACTTTTACCACGATTTCAAAGATCACCACCCCCACGTGCACCATGTCTGGCAACAACTACTACTGTTGTCTAGTATGTTTTTGTACTGAAATCCTACTGATTTATAATCTGATTACCTCTTTTGTTATATGGAGAATGCCTTGAATGTGCAATAATCTTAGAGGAATTCCTTGCATGAATTCCAAATACTGTTTCATAACCTGGCATTTGCCTGATTGAGAATTGTGTGTAACCATATGTTTCTATGTTTGTATATCCATGTATGAGTGCAAACCCATCATATTACACAGTACTAATGGACACAAGACCACAGGCTGCAGCATTAATATGCAAAAGCCATTAAGTTCCTGAACACACTGCTATGATGAAACCCTTAATAGGATGTAGACTGCTGAATTAATAACATTCATCGTGATTATAGTGAGGTGCCAAGACTAATTGGAAAAGGTATTTGATCATAAAAATAACTACCAGTATTTTTTTCCAATTTTTTTTCCATAATGAATTTAAATGTGCAATGAATAGAGAGAGAGAGCGAGCAAGGGTGGTTAAAAAAATTATGCCTGGTATTGTGTGTGTTAGAAACACAAGTTAAATTAATTGTACATATATTTCAACAATCTTTCATGCTTAGTCAAGTTTCTGTTTTTAAAGTCCCAGCCTACATGAATCTTTATATAAGAACAATGATCTTACTGTAGTCATGTACCTGAGCAAACCCTTTCAGAGGTGCTTCACCTCTGCAGCTGATATTCATGTAAAGAAAAACCAGGCAATTATACTTTATATACAAGTAAATTCTCTGTTCTCCCAACTTCTCACTAGCTTGCAGATTATCTGTGTCTCAAATGCAGACCCATGGAAATATATACCAATAATTTTCCTTGTTGTATAAAGAGCTGGCAATATGAAGCATGCTCCTGATTTCATACATGTGACAGTCTATAAATACTCCTGAAAATAAAAGATACCAGAATAAGAGCAACAATGCTGGGCTGTTTTCACTGTAACAGTTTAATATTTTAAACTGCTAAATGTAAGAAGCCAAATTAATTTCAACAGCTATTCATTTTATTTAGGTAGTGTTGGGTTTTTGGGGGTGGTGGTGGTGGTGGGAATGTATTTGTTTGTTTGTTTCTCCTTTTGTTTGGAATTTTTTTGTTTGATTTTGGGGTTTTTATGTAAGAAATTCTTTTAAATTGCACTTTCCTAAAGAACTCTTTCAGAAGCAGGCCTTAAAAGTAATTGTTGGGTAGGGAATTATTTGTGGACATGATTCATTTTGATATATGAATAGCAGCTGTAAATGGGATCAATATTCTTCCTCAATGGGAAGCCAGACTGAAGTATTTCATGGACAGTTTATAAAAGGTACCTCTACAAAGCAAGGAAAACAGTCCTGAAAACTAAGAAGTTGAACATTGGAAGAGAGATTTATCTACAATGTAACTGGTTCAAATGATTCAGATAGAAGCTTCCTTCCTCCCATCCCTCCCTTCAGGATACCATTTCATAAATTTGTCATACAATGCTTAACATGATCATAAAAAAATAAATAAACAGAAGACAGACATTTCCTCTAGTCTGTTTAAGTATCCTTCTGGAGACTTATAATTATTCCTTTATTAAGTAATAGAAGAAAATGGAAACACAAGCAACTGGGTAGCCTTCCTTTGGAAATCTATTACTGTCCCTTAGTTTTCCTTTTTTATTTACTCCTTCAAAGCTTGCAGGTTCCTTTTGCACTGAATCCTTCTCATATTCCATATCCTGCTTATTTCCCTATTCTCACCCACTACTGCTGCAATTGCCCTCGAAAAGCAGCTGGAATGCTCGAGCATTCCAGGGCTTTCCAGGCCATTTTCTGCTGCTGGCCCATGTCAGCCCATGCTCCAGGGGCTCCCTGTGCTGCAGAGATACAGCCACCCACCCAGGAGGAGGCAAATCAAAGCCTGCAGTCCCTCTGAACTCACAAGAGGTGTTAAACCTGTTTCCTACTGTGGCCCGAGCAGCCCAGCTGCAGTTGGGCAGTAATATAGGTCAGGAGTAGAGGATCAAATGATGAGTTTATTTTCCTTTTTAGCTGATTTATAATCCTTTAAATACATACATATTTAAAAATAAGTCAGAGAGCCTTCACCTCATGCAATTAGAGGCAGAAAGCTGAAGAAGGAAAGAGAGTATTTCACAAGGAAATCACAGCGATGAGACTCCAAGAGGAAGGAAACTCTGGATTCAACTTCCTATTACATGATAGAAACCATCATTTCTTTGTTGTTGGAACTAAACGAGGGTTTTCTTGGTGAAAGGATTGTTTCAAAGTACAAATTACCTTTACTATCTATATTAAAACACATTTAAAACTACATATATGCACTTCTGAGGTTGTCAGAGAGCAGCTTCTCTTCCACTCTAAATCAAATAACACAAGATTCTTAACAGACATGACTAGAACAAAATCTGAGGTTGGACAGTCCCAGAAAACACCTTCCAGCTGTGATAAAGTTGAAATTTGTTATCTTTACTTGAAGCTTAGCAGAACCAGAAGCAATTTGTAAAATCTATTTTTTTTCCCAAGTTGCTAAAACCTATGTTGTGTGAGATTCAAGAGACTCAGATAGTTCTTGTGTCTGTGTACACAGGGACAAAGTAAAAATACATAACATCTATGCATTTTGGATAATAAATAAAACCTAGCACTTAACAACTTGCAAACACATACTTCTTTAAAATGTATGGGGCAAAAAAAGGTGCTATTCATTAGTGAATACTTTAGAAATTGTGTAATATTTCAACTGAAATAGAGGTCACTTTTTTTCTATATTTGTACTAGAACTAATGGAACTTTTCAGTGACTGAAATACATAATTTCATTCATTCATATTTAAATTGACTGTTTAATGAATTAAAACTATAAATTAAAATAAATGTTAAAACAAAACACTGAAATAAAATTTTTGAACCTTATCAGGAAGAGACAGCTTATTCAGGTTGTTTCTAAATAAAATAAATAAAATGAAATTTCTACTTTCCTTCATAATTTACATTATAATATAACTAACTTGCATTACAATGTAACTTTTCTATTCATACAATACCAAACAAATTTGGAAATGCTGGAATCAGCTATAGTGGAAATTCAAAGTTTAAGGAAAGAAGTCCAGACTCAACACTCTATGCACCATCTTACACTGAAGACCAGTACACTTTAAATAGGGAATTTAGAGACAAAAATTGGTTAAATTCCATTACTTTATCTTCTTATGCAAATACATGCAACGTTTCTTTTCTGATCCATTTATAAACACTGCCTGAAAGGCAGAGCCTGAAGTCATCAGTCATTTTTCAATAGAAAGATGATATATCAAGACAAGAACTTCAAGAGTACAAGAAGAAAGATTGCTCCTCTTGAATCCGACACTTCAAAATAAAATACATGAGGTTGAGTTCAAGAAAGATAGCCTTACTATTTCACTGTTTTTTCACACATACACAAAAAAAGGATGCAAATAGAAAGAAGCACAGCTCTCAGAGGAAAGTGGCACTTGCTAAGCCTAAAGACTTTCTCAGGCTCTGTGGATGCTTCTTGCAGCTCCTAACGAGGAGCTCTTTACAGAGCTTTCAGTCTCATACACCCAGGTATGGAAGCATCAAGGTGCTGTTGGGTGGAAAGGAAAAGTCTGCGTAGACATGAAAAAATGATACCAAAATAAGGACACCAAACCTGAAACCAGAAGCACATGAGAATTCACCTCATGGGGCAGCTGCAAACATGATGCTCTGGGGGATTTTACTGCACCAGCAGATGCTGCTCACATTAACAGGGCACTGGACTAAGAACAAGCAAACTCCTGATGAAAACCTCTCAGTATGAAGCTTGCCACTATAAGGTGCATGTTTTATCCTGACTCCAGAATGTCCCTTTAAGATGCAAGACATTATGGAACTAACCATGGCAAAGAGCATAGGCAGTGGTAGGTGTTTAATTACACTGAACAGAAAAGAAGTCAGAACTGAGAGCCAGGAGAAGAGACATATTAAAGCAAGGACTGAAAGAGAACCCCCTTCCACACACAACTTAGACAAAGGCAACTCCTACTGAAAAATCAACACTGGAAATTATTTTAAACACCTCTATATAACTGTAATCCTAATCTATATATTTGCATCCTCTGTTCTTTTACCCCCCTTACACCTTTGGGAAAGGAAGATTTTCTATTCACTTTACTAGTACTTGGAGCTTTCTGTGTAGAAGCACGTATTTTGTTTCTGGAAGTCCTATTTACAAGTAAAGCCAATGTGGTAAGTGCATGGCTAAAACATGCATAGGAAGAAGAACTGCACTTTCAGACAATGATGTACCTCAGCCACCAGTGCTGCAGTGGGGACAGGGATCTGTATTACCCAGGAGCAGTACAAGCAACAAAACTTGCTGCTTTAAATCCAGAAGCATTTTTCAAATGGTGATACACAGCAACAGATATTTTACTAACCAATGCAAAACTATTAAAGCTCATAATGCACGTGAAGTTATTGAAAATTTAATCCATGGTTTACTGCCTTTGGAGTACTGCTGCAATCATAAGTGCTGAAAGCAAAGTAGGTTTTGGGTTTTTGTATTTTTTTTTTTAATTTTTAAAACAGAGGGGAGTGGGAGAGAGAGAGATAAATGCTTTGGAAACTATTTTTATTCTGGCAGAGTTTTCATTGCTTGCTTAATTTGGTTCCCGGACTCTGTCCTCTTTTAATTCCCTTGTCATCCAGAATCTATTACAGGGAGCTAATGCCTTAATGGTACCATCTGGCATTATTTAATATGTAACACCATCTTATAAATCAAATTATAATTTATAATTAATCAAACAATTTGTATTTTTAATAATCATAAACTCTATTAAAACCCCCTGTATTTATTAATGCACCATAGCATTGTGAAAATATTTATCACCTGTGGTTGCTCCTTTTCTCTCTTTCAGTGCTTGAACACAAAGGTTTTTATTACAAAAGCAGGTATTAATTAAAATACTTTAAAAAAAAATACGGGAATTTTTCTAAAGTTTTATAGAAATACACCATCCCAAATATGAGATGTTTTAGAAAATATTATAAATGAGTTCAAACAGGCAGCTGAAAATTGGTTTTCCACTTTACTCACTGTCTGTATCAGTCATTATAGATGCTGGTCTGTGTTCTGCATCATTGGGATCACCAGCAGGAATTCTCTCCTTCATTTTAAGTATCCCAAACTCAAGGACAAATATTTTTTACTAATTAGATGCTGCCTATACCTATTCAATTTTATCTTTCTTTCATCTGACTTCATGAAAAACAAATGCTGATTATCATTTCAGTAGGGAAGAAATAAGATAGGGAGGTTTTACTATAAGAAGAAGTATAATCCTCTTTTTTTTTTTTTGAATGCAAATTATTGGATAGGTACTAAATCAACGGGTTTTGAAATTATTTCTTTAGACTGGGATGATTCAGTGGAGTTTTAACAGAAGAACTAGAAAGAAAAGGCCAAGGATGAAAAATTACTAATGTTTGCGTCATCCTGCACCACATTACAGCCTGAACTCTGGGTTCCACAGCATCAAGGGCATGAGTAGTGCACCAACGCACATAAACAAAATAGCTAAAGATATCTGTGGCCTGAGCACTTCACTGCTATAAAACTTCTGTCTAAGACAGTAAGTTTCACCTGCTTGCACCCTCCGTGAACAGCTGCTGTGGCTGCAAGACAAAACAGGGATTTTGTGAAGTTCATAAGAACTGCAGAAGTGGGAAGAGGATCAGCAAGCATCTGGCAGCAAATCCTGCTAATCTTCCTATGTCAGAAAGCAGAGGAGAGGGGAGAAGGGCGGGAGGAGAAAACTGACTGGAGCCATGCCTTATCTCCCTCCTATGGCACTAGCTGGAGTGGACATCCCACCCACCCCTTGTGTCACAAACCACGGATTTGACCCTGTGGGAAGCCACTCCTGAGCTGAGTTTAGTACTACATGCCTAATTTGGAGGCAAAGTGGTGAAAAGGAGAGAAAAATGTAGGGAAATGCTCTGAATCTGGCCATTGTCCCCAGCCACACCAGGTCAAACGCACCAGAGTCCAGTGAAAGGAAAATAGGTACCCCTCCAGCAGACAGAGCACCCATTTCACTCCCCCTGACCACTGACAAGCACTGACAACCCACAAAACCTGGACATCCACTTTCTCATTCTAGATTCAAACCTGTGCTTTTTTTAATCTACAAGTTCCTTCAAAATTCAAAATCTGTTTCTATGAGATATTCCTAACCAGATTTTCAAAGAAGCAATATTCATTTACTTAAGGGTTTTGCATGGCAGAAAGAAGACTTTATGGGGCCTTTAAAATGCATGTTGGATGTACTAGCTTATATTAATCTTATAAATTCTCATTTTTTACCCTTACATAGATCTTTACTACTAAGACACACAAGAAACAGGAACTTCAAGGAGTGTTTAAAGTGCACGTTCTTCTGCTGTTTCTTCACTGCATGCAAGCATAATCCCCTGCTTGTAATGTCACGGTTAGTGCTTGCAAAGAAAAGAGATTAATTTGTCAGAAACAGAGGATTACACATTTAGCAGGGGCACAGACAGGTGAACAGGGCATACCCCTGGGAAAGCAGCTCCACCGTCACGCAGATCTAACCCACCAGGTCATGGACTGGGATTATACAGGAGAGGAGTTGAGATAACCAGTGTAAAGAAAAAAACCAAAAAAACAATGAGATCATGTTAGGCATGCCGGTATCTTTTGGCTTTAAAAACACACATTGAGGTTACTATGATGAAAAGAGAAGTGATTTGGGAAATCAGGATCTCTGAGCTAATGTGAACCTAAGGCACCATGTCCACACTGAGTGGTACTACACAAATATGACCTTTAAATTCCCTGTTCCATTAACTTGGTGTCTGGGGCTCTTCCCTATGCTCAGAACCTTTGCGTTTGAAGGCTTCCTTGGGCAGCAAATGTAATGCAGGAGATTGTGGAAATGGACTCATGTATGGTGAGGTAAATCCTTGCATTGTTTTCTGGCCTGTATAATTCATGGTGTATCCCATTCAGGACATTAAAGTGTTTATGAGCCTTGAGTACAGTCACACTAAAGACTCATTATAGCCTTCCAGGGAGAAGAACTTGGAACACTTAAGCCAAGCAGCTACAACATTTTCTACCAGGTGGACACATAAATTATGTTTGTAACATAAATTCTTTACCACATTGAATTAGGTTACAAGTTAATTGAGGTTGGTTATAGTCCAAACATTGTATTTAAAAGATTTTTGGACTTGAGGTATTAGACGATATAGATACAATTGAATTTTTTGGAAAGTTGTTTTGTTTGTGGGTATTTATAGGTGATATAAATGTAATAGTAAGAGGTGTTTTTGGAGGGATTACTATAGGAACTTTAAGTGCAAGAGCTAAAACAATTAGTTTTTTATTAGAGTTTATTGAGGTAACAGTAGGAAGAATTAAGAGTTTAAGAAATTTGTTACTAACTTTGTTTAGAATTAAAAAATTTTGTCTTTGGGCAGTGAGTGGGGAACCAGACTTCAGGCTTGGTAGTACAGCCAAAGGGAAGGACAGCTCACCACTAGCTGAAATGTGGGCACTCAATTGCATTCAGCCCCTGGTGGAAAATCCATGGGTTGATGGAAAATTCTATTGAGGGGATTGGAATGTGAACTCTGAAAGAAAAACGCAGCCTGTCCTAAACTAAAAACCATGCTTAAATTTAGAATGAACACTATGTTCATATGTAATAAATACTCACTTCAGTATTTAACTGAAAGCTTTTTTTAATTTGGGAATTCATAAAGAACATGACCTTATGAACCCCCAAACTTCCCAGGAAAGCTTTACTCTGCAGACCAAATATATACTTAAAACCATTCCAGTTTGGCTAACTGGAGAACTTGACTTTGTTGAAATCCTGTGCATAGATCTTTCATTAATTGGGATCTATAGGAGTGTGTGCATCCTGCTAACAATGACAGAGCATATATGATTGCAGGAAGAGAATGCCTACAAACCTGCAGGTGAGCCTGCTGCTGATTTATTGCTGCTGGCACCATAGCCTGCCTTAAATACTACACAAATTTACTTTTCAAATACTCTTTGAGGAAATATATGTCTAAAGGGGAATATTTTATCAGATGGACATTTCAATGAAATATTGTATTTCTAAGGTAGAGAGAAAGGAAAGTAGCTAAGGAAATATGCTGATAATAAAATATGCAGTCAAGAGAAGCACTTTCATAGCAGCTCCATGAATGACCTGCAGAAAAATATAAATTGTGTTTACAAATAAACACATAAGGATAACATTAATATATGTGTTTAATTGAAACCTGTAAAGCTAGTGAGCTTTTTATCTCCTACATTTTAGCATCTTTTTTGTTCCTGTGAAAAAAATCAGGAAGCAGGTGAGGGGGAATAGATGCAAAGCACATGGTATTGAGTGAAAGAAATGAGACTGCCTGCTTTATGTTTGCCCATTTGCTGTCAGAAGCATGGGTCCAGCTCTCCAAAACGCACCCAATGTGTGTATGCACGAGCAAGAGCAGCATCTCCTTGGTATTGCTCACAGGATTTGAGCTGATGGAGAGCAGCAGCTCGGGGTGACGACAGCGGAGTGGTGTGCAAGAAATGCTCTGAGCTAGGGGCAGCTCTGAGGCCCAACAGAGAAAAAGCCCTGTTCTATCCTTATGCAAGGAAATTCACTCTAAAGTCACAATCACATGCTGTGTTTTCTCAATTTAGTGTGAAGTGGGAAAAAGCAGTTTCACAATATGGCTGAGGGAACAGCTGGCACGGTGACTGTTCACTGATCTGGGTCTGGTCCAGACTGGCTTTTATTAATTCCTCCCACTTGCTCTAATCAGCAGTTTCTGTGCCAGAGCCAGGTGGTCTCTCCTCTCTGCGTCTCATCAGCCCCTCAGGAGCATTTGTCTCCTCCCTAGGCTGCACTCTGCACATCATCCAAATGCCTCCTCCACCAGGAAGGGATCCCCCGTTTCTCCCCTTCTCCTGCACACAGCAGCAGCAGTGGGAAGCACAGATTACTCTGCTGGGAATCAAGGCTGAGAATGAAGGGAGAGGCAAGACAGGAAAAGAAACTCCATTTCTACCAGTTCTCACCAGTTCCTGCAATGGTGTGAAAGAACTCTGATAAAAACAGGATAGCAGACCTTAAATAGGCTTTATGATTCAGCTTTGCACTGGTTTATACATGGTTTTCTTGCCTTGAAAATTTGACTTTCCATTTTCTTTTTATTGTACATGCAATGGTTTCTCTAGGGATAATTGCAAAATCCCACTTTTTTATGCCTTTTTTTTTAGCTTAAAATAGTTGATACATCCTAAACCTTAACTTGATCTAACATTTATATGCTAGGTGAAAATTAATACCAAAGCATTCATCTCCACCTGCCTTAAATTCTAAAGCAGCGTTGTGTTTAATAGAGACACAATTTTCATGTTTCCAGTTTGTGCTGTAAATAAAATCTGCTTAATCACCCTAAGAAAGTGATTCCCTCCTTTCTCTTATATCTCCCATAAACCTCTATCACCCTTATGCTGTGGCACACTGTCTGGAATGTTATATGCCTTCGCCTTCACTCCTGCAATGCTACTTCGTAAATATATTCTGAAGCTAGCAGAAAAAATGTTTCATCAGATGGTCAGCTTGGTAAAATATTTTACTTCTAAGAGGGGATGAACATCAGGCTATGAAAGAAATACAGCTCTAATAAAAGACACAGGCAGTGAAAAGGCTGTGGTAAAATCAGCATAAATGTCACACCCCCCACCCCCCAGCAGAATAAATTTTCTTTATAAATAAATACTGTGAGAATAACATTAATATCTTTAGCTGAGAGTGGGAAAGTGTAAGATCAGTAAAAAGTGCTCTTATATAAACATACTTTTCTCCTCTAGTGCAGGAGAGATGGGATGAGAGTTATGGTACTTATTTAATTCCAGCTTGTTCCATGGTGATTTCTCGGATGTGGCAGAGGATGGCCACTCTTAATTTGGGCAAGATGAGGACAAATCTTGATTATCAGGGTTCCTACTGACCTAGTGCATGCTACCATCTGGTTTTATGCCATCTTCAGACCCTCATTTGCCTCCTGACTCTGTCTTGTTTGTTGAGAGTGTTTGCAATTTAGGGCCTTAATTAAACCTATGCACAACACCTCTCCCACCAAGCACTTCTAGAGCTGCTATATCACAAATCAAAGTGAAGAGTATTTGCACTCTGCGTTACATTTGGTGCTGAAACTGAATCTGAGACAACTGCAGAATATTATCAATATTTTTTGTAAGTGTTGGGTTTTCTTTAAATTCATTTTTAAAGCTTTTACAACTACCAAACATGCCATTAACTGAATGGGACAGGATCTTGATTAAGCAGGAAACAGAATGAATATAAACAAGGTTGATAAGATGAAAAATACATCAGAAAAGCAAGCATCAGACAATGCTTATACCTACTAGAAATTAACAAAATTAAACCCTCAGTTCTAATAAGACTGGTGATGATCTCAGATGGGAAGATATTTGTACAACACTGCTGAAGTAAAAAGCATCTAGTCCTTGCTGCTACTAATAGATAAGGAAAGGGAAGAAAGAAGAAAAGTTGGACAAAGAATCATGAAGAGAGTCTTGCTGTCCAGCCTGGTTGCTATATTAATTTCTTTGTTGGATAGGAAGTTAGGGTATCTTTTAAGACTGAGAAGACCTGCATTCTATTCCCTGATGAAATCTTAAATGCTCCTGCCACTCTGAAAAGATTAACTGGGTTCAGATCTTTAAATGTACCTCAGATTACCAACTAACACTGATTTTAAGAAAATATTGACTTGAAAAATCAGATAAAAATAAAATTAAATTAAAGTTGCTGAAGCAAACAGATTGGAATATCAATCAAATTGGAATGAGTGACTACCTACACAAAAAACTCCACAAACCATTTTGCTTGTATTGTTTAAAAGAGAGGGGGGAAAAAGTAAGGAACTATTTTTCTTCTCTAAAAGAAGAAAACAAAGATGGATGATTACAGGATTATATACAGTTCCCACACTCTTTGCTGGCTTCTGATCTTCTGCATTTTAGATGGACTTGCTGATTTGTTTAAATTTCCTTCCTCACCTGCACTGCCGACCACAGACAAAATCCAATACCAGGATCCCAAAGGATGTGGAAGGGCTGATGCTATGGCAAAGGTACAAATCTCAGGTTCAGCAAAGCTGTTTATTAGATCCTGCTTGTGGTCTAGCCACACTAACTCAAAATTTCACACAGACAAACCCTTTTCTGCAGAGTCCTGGCTTTTCTTCTCAACCAACTTCTCAGCAGAGATCAGTGAGAATGGAAAGGAGGCAGAGGAGGGAACGTATTACAGTAACACAGGACACAGGGGAGAAGCTAAGATTAAAGAGAGATTTGGAAGCTTCTTTTCAGGAAATAATTCCTCTTATT
Organism: Passer montanus; assembly: GCF_014805655.1. NCBI lineage: Eukaryota > Metazoa > Chordata > Aves > Passeriformes > Passeridae > Passer > Passer montanus. The sequence goes on along the minus strand of NW_024356504.1, from coordinate 15,298,278 downwards.
GCATGACTGATCCTCCTCCCCCAGTATCTTTTACTCACACAGTTTGTCTCGCACAAACCATGACAAAATAATCCTTCACATGAGAAAAATTTTAAAACTTTTTCCACCAAAGCATGTCTGGCCTGCTAATTCCTCAGGTGCTTTGTAACTGCCCTTGCATTAGTGACTTCCCATCTGCATTTTAGTTTTGATCTACATCTGTGTAAGTCTGAGGATTTCAGCTAATGCTTAAGAAAAAAATACAAGTAGCTCTTTTAAGGTCATTATAATTTGGCTGAGGTTTTAGTATTTTTCTCCCTAAAACCAGAATAGTCCAGAACAAAATGTTATCATCCTGTAGAATTCCTAGAGGGTAAATTTATGCAGAAGATCCTGGTCTTGTTGCCTTCCTCAGCATAGGGAGCAGATTTCTGGTTTCTCATTGTTAGGAAGAAAAGCAACCATCTTTTTCCTCTTTACATATAACAAGAGTTTTATTCCCCCTGCTCATCCCCCCAAAAACTTTAACAATTCTGCCTAACACAGACCATTGACCTCAAAATGGTCATGTTTTATAGCGCAGATGGGAAGAACAGAATCTTATATGAGCAAGTTTTTAGCAAACAGCACTGTTGAGACATTTAGACATGCCTCACCCATAGCAAAGAGATAAAAATGTGACCAGCACAAGTCAAAAGCAAAGAATTTATACTAAACACTGTGTTTCACTGGCTATTTTTTTCTCCTAACTCCCTTTCTGTCAGCTAACAAAATCAAGGTAAAAAAATCAGAAAATGAAAGAAAAAAACCCCAAAATAAACAAAACAAAAAAACCCCAAACAAACAAAAAAACCCAAAAAACCCCCAAACAAACCAGAAAAAAAAATCTAACTCCTGCTCCTGTTGCCAAATGTGTTTCCTTACATTCACAGCACAGAATCTGGGTGTTCTAGATGTATTCCATTATTATTCCATATTCTGGGTGTATTCCTGACCATTAGACCATGCATGAATCCTTTGGTAGCATCTGCTTATATGGTCCATGATGGAGAGAAAGCCAACAATGCAAGTTAATATTTTAAGCTATGTTTTAATAGGATACACAACAAGGAGCAGCCAGCTGCAGAACAGAACAGATGGGTGATCTCAAATAGTTTCAGAGGTAAAACACACAAAGTTTAGTGCGCTAATCACAGCATTACTTTGTATTCCAGTGCATGGTTTAATGATGGTAAATAGTCTCAACATATATTCTTCTCTACCTTCTCATATTAGTATTACTTATCTATCCTTATATACTTCTTTTGTTGGTAAAGGAAGCTGCTTTAACTTCCCCGTGCTTGTATAAGCGCACACTACAGCTTCAGTTTTCCACATCACAAAATTTTGTCTTTGAAGAACAGTTCAGTCATCATTCTTGCCCTGATTGATCCACTCAAAGGCAAAGACACAGAGTTACTAATCCAGGAATACAGAGCCCCAAACCATAGTTCTGTTTCTGCCTGTGGCTACATGCCAGACACTAATTATTGTCAAATACGGAAAGAGTCAATAACTTTAAAAGATGACCTTTTCCTTAATATTTGTCTTTAAAATATTTTTATAATTACTTTTAAAAAAATGAGAACAGTATTTCTAAATGCTGTTTTCCAAAGCAGTGCTGTTGCTTGCAAACAGATCAAATTCTGTGTAGAAGAGCCAGGACATGTAATAGACACATGTATCCTTTACCATAGAGAAAGGGTTGCTTTTGGTTTTTTTCAAATTAATGTTTGATATGAACTTCTGTTATTTTGTGCATACTCAGGAATGATTTTTGTATTATTTTTCAGGGATGCACAGTTTGCTCATGCCTTCACAATATCCTTGGCATGCTCCGTTTTCATTACTTTCTGCTGGGACAGAGCTGTTCCTCTGAATTTGCCCAAGTTGTTACTTCTCCCCAGGATGTCAAACAAGACCAAATAGCTCAGCTCTGGGAGCTCATTTCCAAACACTCCAGGGGAAAACATAGCAATGCCAGTTTTTCTTAGAGCAATGGATTTTCCCCACCATCCCTTGTCAAGCTCTTAACCTAAGGACACACCACACTGATCTCTCTGCCAAACCCAGCGTCATAGATGGGGAAAACATCTCCCCAGTGACCCCTGGACAACTACCCCTTCTGACACTCTTCACAGGGGAATACGACATCACCTGCCCACCCACGCCTGATCCAATAATTTTGTGGCTCAGTCACTCATTTCCTCTGCATCTTTTGTTCACAGGGGTGTACCGAGACAACACAAATATTGTACAGATTTGGGTGGCCACACCATACGAGATTCTATTCACTTCTCTTCCTGTAACTCCCTGATAAGATTTTATTGGGAGGTGTCTGCTGTCAGCTGCCTACAAAGCCAGCATAAATCAGTTGCTAAGCCACATCACGCTCTCAGCTATTGTGCCAAATTGAACCCTGGTGTAAGCTCACGCAGCTTGCAGCCATGGCTGGCTGTGATCCATTGGGCCCAGAGAGAAACATTTGTTATACTCCCAGAGATCCTTTATACTGTTACCTTAGTAAAGACTACAGGAGGTGCAAACCAGCACATTTTCATTGCTGTCAGTGGATCTATATTGACAGAATTCTTTCTTCCTTTTTATCTCTGATCATACTTCCATTCCTGGTCCTATATTTCCTGCTTAGTTACTTGCTGTTGTCAGCTTTCTATATCAAAACCAGACTATTTTTTTGTAAAGGTTTTACACATAAGGTGAACACAAACATTACACTGGGGTGGAGCTGAGCCCATCGAGTTCAGCCTCCTGGCTCCACCAGGGGTCTAGAGCTAATTGAGAAATGTAATAATGAGGACATATTGAGAACAATTTTTTGTCAGAGCAGTTTCCTGATTTACTGTAATTAGTGGTACAGAGACATCTGGAGTTGGAAGTAACAACCAGGCTACTATTAAGAGACATTAATTTATCTAACCCTTTAGTGAACCTGTTTGTATTTTTGACACCATTAAAAATATTTTTTTTCTTGGTTCTGCTAGTAAGAAACCTTGCACAGGGTGGGCACAGACACTGTTTTTTTTTGCTTCAGTCTTTTACAATGTGAAACTTCAGGAGATTCAAAATAGCCCTGATACTTTGAAATGAGTTCCAGAAAGGGGAAATTAAAGAAGTTGAAATGAATGAGGGTTTTATTGGTTTTTTTCCTCATGCTTTTGCATTTAATTTACAGGAAGTAAATGAAAGTTGTTGGTGCATAGGGCTGTGTAGTACAAAACTGATGGGAATGTCATTTCCCCTTCACCACACTGGAACTGTTCCCTCAAGGTGCCCATCCATATGACAGCTGTTTAAGGCTTCTCTGTACCTTTGTCCACCTAAAGAGATGCTTCAAAAACCAAGCCCAGAATTCAACACAGATTTAGATAGTTTCATCAGCAATAAGTAATAATGAATTATAAGCCAGAAGGGACTATCTGTGAGAGAAAGCTTCATTAAACATGCTGAAAGGATTACTACATGCCAAGTGTCTATTGTTTTTCTAGTAGCAGCTGGCTCCAGGTGCATTCTCAAATGTTACACATTAATCCAGGTCCTTTCTGAACCTAAGCTTTTTTGTCTTGCCCTACCAGTCATCTGACAAGGTTTAGATCAGAGTTTGCTTCTTGACCTTTGACTTTTCTTGACAGAAAAGTCTTTAGGTTTAGATCAGAGTTTGCTTCTTGACCTGTACAGAAAAGTCTTCGGAAAATGACAGACATCTAAATGGTGTGACCTTACCAAGTATTCAAGTCCTGCAATTTATGTTTTTTTCTGGTATGTGTTCATTAAATTGGCTCTCTGTGAAGTCAGGTTATGGTTTTAATGGCCTCTTTTGATATTCAAATTTTTACTGAACATTCCCTCCCTCTTGCTTGGTTGGAAAGCTGCACTATTTCTTCATCTTCATCAGGGCCTTCTGGTGGCTCCCACACACGTTTGCAAATCCCTGGGTGGTCAAACTTTATTTTGTTCCTTTTTCACATGTAGCTAACCTTTGAAAATAATTTCCAAGGGCTATTCTGAATAGCAGGATCCCAGCTGGAGCTTTTTAAGGTCGTGACATAAGATTTATCTTTAACACACATTCTGATTTTCTTTGCTTTTCCTTTTCTTTGATAAGAGTTTGTTTTTCTCTGGTGCTTTGCTTTGTATAACACAGTGCTTTTTGTGACCACACACCATTTTCAAAGGCTTACAAGCAAATTATTGTAAGCAGTGCCTTGCTATTGTATGCAGTTGTTCTTTGGTGAGGGAGGATGTATGCCAGCTGATAAAAATAAGAAAATATAAGAGAGTTCAGAATCTAACCTGCCCTATAGTGGAACTGGAGGCATGTTTTCTTGCAAAACACTAAATGTTCACAATCATTGGGTGAAAGTCAATGTGGTGAGCAGTCACTGTATGAGACTCCAGGGCCAAAGGGCTTTCAGCTGGGGACATGAGGACTGGTAGGACCTTGTTGTTCTGGCCCTAGGGAATCCCCCTTTTAAGCAGCCCTGGAAAACAAGGCTTGGGTGTTTTATTACAATACATGGAATTATTTGGGGTTTTATCTGATACCACTGATGTCAGTAAAGGTTTCACCAATCAGGTAAATGAAATGATAGCCAGACCTTTAATCACTGCAAATTTTGCTTTTTCAGGGGTATAGGCAGAGAGTAGAAGACAAAATGGGCATTACCAGCTAGGCAGGAATGGTATGATACCACATCAGGTGTCAGAGACAAAAGGCAGAAAAAGCTGATCTTGTTTAGCAGCTCACATATCTCACAGTGGTGAGCAGGGCTGATCTATACATTTGTTTGCAGCCCTTTCATTAGTATGTCCTCTCAGGTTAATGTATTGTCCTGGAAGGATTTTTCAACACTTATTTTCTTTTTCATTTTTTTGATAGCCTTTTTTATGGAGAGAAGAACTTGTGGCCTCTCTCATGTCACCAAGAACACAATGAGAACCTCAACCACGACAAACAGCACCCACAAACAAAAAAAAAAAAACCAAACAAAAAAAAAAACCAAAAAAAAACCCACCAAAAAACAGCTTTCAGCAATTGATGTAGAAGTAGAATCACACTGTAATTTTTTCTGTAATTTTTCCTCATAACTGACTAGTAAAGATCAGACAGATTGTCTTGAATTCATATAATTAATCATGAAGCACAGAACACAATTTCCAGTGGGGTCCAGCTGGTGTTGACTGGTCTGTTGCTTTGTGTTGACAGGCTGTTATTTAAATACTAGCCTATTTATCTAGCAATCCAGCTCCTAACTTGAACCTCAAAAACAGGGACAAAAGTGCTTAATATTCATAAGCTTGGTATTCCCATGAACCCAGGTCCATGTAGGTATGAGTGGTAACACAGTATGGTTTAGTCTACTATGAAAATAAGATAAACTGCATATGAGGTGAGACCAACAGAAATAGTCACCAGATGAAAAATCCATTTAACTCACTTTAGTAAAAGCACTCACTCCGTCCTTAAATATACTGACCACATCTCTATGTAAAAACTGGTTCCTTTCTGCTGGTTTCAGCAGAACTCTTCTAATCTACATTAGCAAAACATGAACACACCTTTGACTACTGACCTACCCTGCCATGTGAGGGACCATGCCTTTAACAGCTACTGCATCAAAAAAATATTTTGGTTCTAGTCTGTCTCAAACATGAAGAGTGTCTTTTCAAAGAGACATACCAAGAAAAGAAGGATAGACAGGAAGCAATAAATCCAGTAAAACATGAGATCAACAGACTTTGAACTCAAAGAATGTATCACTAGAGACCTGCAGATTATCTACCCACATCCTAATGAAACAGCAAACAGATTGTTTTTTAAATAGAATGTGTGTGTGTGTGTATGTTTGCATATGCACTGCCTTTGTGAGATCTCATGGGGAAAAGTAATTATCTGTAGAAGAAAAATGATCTTGTGAGACTAGTTTGCCCATGCATAGCTAACAAATTTCAGACACTATTATAAAATTGCAACATATAAGCATCATAAGTTAGCCCAGCATGAAGCTTATCTTATACTGAGAGAGATTCTAGACAACTGAGACCAGCACAACCTGCTCACTGCTCTCAGTAGTAGGAAGAAAAAACCCAAAAACCAGCGCTATGCCCCCCCTAAATAAACAAAACAAAAAACCAAAAACAACCCAGAAAAACTGAAGCCACAAAAAAAAAAATATAGCAAATGTCCTTGCTGACACTGATGGAGAGAGGGTCTAAATATCTTTACTGCTGTAGTTTAACACCTTATCAGATCCAGCTGCACTCTTCAGTTTGTGCGTGAAGTTAACACAAGGGAATCGGTGCTGACGCTTCCATTGCTACATTTCAGTCTGGCATCTTATGCCTGATGCCTGGGGAAGTCATGTGAAGTGCTGTGACTATGAACTGTGACAGCTGAGGGATCTTGTTTCTCTTTTTCCCATCCTAGTATGGATGGTAACTTCCCAGGAAAACAGGCGAGAGCATTACTCTTTGTTTTGGAGACTGAACCTGTTTTTCACTTGATGTGGTCCAGTAACAGCAAAACAGAACCATTTTACTGCCAAAACATCTATTTTCCATTCATAACTAGAGATACAGCATTTGAAGATTGTCACTTCTCATCACACTGACACTAGATACTGCATAGCTCTTAAAAGGCACTTTATGCTTTGCAGGATCAGAACCTAAATGCCCATAGCTCACTCTATCCAACACAGTTGACCAAAACTTCACTCACAAAACAGCTCACAGGCATGGGGTCAAAGTCTAAGATAGGAGAAGACGACAGTTCAAAACAGGAATGCTCTCTTTGGGGATGGATTTTACATTACAGCTCTCCTGTCTTCTGATTTCAGTAAGATGCTACAAAATCATTTCTAATATCTTACTTCACAGGTCTACTTCAGAACATTTTGACAAGATGCTTTAGTTGCTAGTAATCAGAGAACAATTTTTGTGCACCGTGGCAGCTGGAAAATGAAAGCCCTATCAGGATATTAACAGTGTGTGTCTAGACTCACATATAAATGTGCATATTGAGAAAAAAATTTACCTTGCATTAGGAATTACTATACCTTCTCCCCCCCCCGCCTCCCAATGTTTTACTGTCAAAGAGGAATGAAAAGAAATTTAGTCAGTCAAACTCAGGAACAGAATACAACATGGTTCCTAATTTCTCATTAACAGTGTGTCAGACAAACTGATTTATCAGGAAATCTGCCTTCCTGCAAGCAGCATTGCAAGAGCACCTGTAGTTTTTTTTTCTAATTAATTTAGCCATGGAGCTTTGCATCTGGTTCATCTCCAACAAGGTGAAAAAAATAAAGAATAATCTATGATTGCATTGCAATACCTATTAAAAGATTATTGCATTCCCAGAGGAAACATGAAGAAGTAACCAGACACAAGTTGGTTGGTGTCCTTTGCCAGATAGATGACTATGGCTCTTGGGATGTGCAAAACAATGGGATTAGATCATTGCAAGCAAAAAAAAATTATATTCCTGCAAAGAAAGGCTTACCAGGACCTGACTGAATTTCTCTGTAAACTTCCAGGCTCACTTCATTTACAAAGACCCCATCTTCTCTGCACAGACAGAGACACTCAGAAGTGTCACACACTGCCAAGCATTGGATGGGGTTTTGGAGATTTTCCATCATCACTGAGAGCTGACTGCTCATTTCTTGGATTTCAATGTCTCAGAAGATACATTTAGCAATTGAGGGAGTATTTATGGGGTATTTTGGAGAAGCTCAGACCAGGAGTGGGATGTATGTACCAGAAGGGAAAATATGAAAAGCTAAGCAGAAAATGGATTTGTGACCAATTCTTGACTGCCACCAATCTGTAGCACAACCTAGAGCAATGCACTTCCTGCCCCTGCTTCAGTTCCCTCTCAGGGGAGTAAAGATCATGCCTCTGTGTTTACCCATCCTTTTCTACCTAAGAGGGCAGCTGAAATAAGCTGGAAAGAATTCAGACAGTCAGTTAAGCCAGCAGAGGTCTAACCTCCACGTGGGTCACGACACCAATCGGTAGGTGACAGTAACATCTTCAGCTGCTGGGGCAGCCAAAAAGCAATGCATGACTACAGGCATCCAGGTCAGGAGATGTTCTCTCTCACTCAGGAAACTGCTGAAATGAAAATGTTCTTATTTCAGCCCATTTTTCCCATTGCACTTCTACTAGGTTTTTGTTTTCACTCGAAGGTTTTTCTCCCCCTCTCTCAAGATTATATTATTTTGGAGGGAAGTACTGTGAAAGTTGGTTCCTACTGAGCATATATAGAATAGAAATTATTCATCAATCAACAGAATCCTCATAGAATCACTAACTTAATGCAGTAAAATGGATGATGGAAGGAAAAATAAATGCATCTGAATTTAAAAAGCAGAAATATTATATCAACAAAAACACAATAGAGGCTATTCTTGTAAGGGAGGGAGTTGAGGAGCCCTTCTTAGATTTATTATTTGGATTATTAATACTGATGAGTTGGGGAGATGAAGGGAGAAAAATCAGTCTTCCATCCTGTGGTGCAGAAAGCAAGTAACACACAGTCCAGAATTAAATTATACAGATGCTGCTGTGTCTGGACTGAAGTTGTTGCAAAGAGCAATATTTTTTTTTTCCTTTTTTTTTCACTTTTCTTACCTAAATAGGAATCTCTGCAGAAGTCTACCATCACAAAAAGACATTTGTGCACTTTTGAGATCAGCAAGATGAATCCTTTTAAAAGGAAACACATCCTAACAGTTTTCTGTAGAAAACTAACCTGCTCAGTCAAGGCAGGAGAGGGATAGAAGGAAATATGCTCTTCAGTGAAGAGGTGTTGTATCTCTCTCACTGAGAAAGCTTTTGCTTTAAAGAAACTGGTCCCAAACAGGTCAAAAGGATGAGATGCAGCCTACCAGCTCCCAAACTGGAAGCATCTCCAGACCCAGGGGTGTGAAAAAGAAAACTAGTGCTCTTGAAGAATGAGAAACAGTATCTGAAGGTTGCCATGTCCTGCCTCTGGGGTACAAAGGGACTGTTTGGAGCCCAAAATCCCAGTCCATCCCACCTGGTGCAGTAGCAGCAGCAAAAAGCTGGCAAAAGCTCCCTGCTTCCCCACAGCCCCATCCTGCTGGGAATGTCACATCCTTGGCACATTACAAAAAGAAATAACTTCTAGCAGCATGAGGGCAGAAGAGGGAATTGAGGACTGAACAACCCCAGGCCTTCAGTCAGGTCCCACTTACACTCTTTATGGTTTATAGGCTGGGCCCAGGAAAATTAGCCTCAAATTAAAGCGGGCTACTGTGAGCTTCATTAGCAGTAAACAATCCATGGTTCATTAAGGGGTGAGAGACCAGGCTCACTAAAAGCTCTCCTAGGAAGAAGTTACAATAAACCAACAACTGGATATTAAAGGTATAAAACAGGTATTACCTTCCATGGGGGAAAAAAAATCAGAGCTGCAGAGACGCAAATTCTCCCAACTTTTATTAAAAATCTAGCTTGAAGCTCATAAAAATTTCAGCCACTAATGAGAGAGCAGAATAGGATTTCAAAAAGCACTTAAAAATTTGGGATCACGTACTATTTCTGACTAGATTTGCACACAGTCTTTCAGATGTAACTGCTTGGTGAAGGCTGGAACATTCTGAGCATCCTTGCATGCACTTTATTTTCCTTTAGAACAGGTTTTTCTAAGTCCTTTATTTTGGTTATGTCTGAGATTTCCCACATGCTCTCCTCCCCATACAAACAATTCAGTTTACACTTTCCTGGCAGAGTTAAAGAGATTGCCCTAAGAACAAGTTGACATGTAAGCAAATACAATTCAGAGCAAAGAAACACTGCTGTAAAGGGCAGCCCCTACCCCGTGCCAAGCAACGGGAAAATTGGCTCTAAGCCCTTTCTGATGCCTTATTGAAATGTGTTATTTTCTCACACAGAAGTACCCTCTGGTTTGCACAATGCAGTGCAGACTCAGCTCGAGCATACAAGTTTTGGCTAATGAAAAGCAGCAAGCATGCCAGAAATCTGTTTGCCCTGTGCAAACAGCGCTACCTTGTATTGATTTCCTCGGCGCATGTTAACATAAATCTGACATTAACACGAGCTTACCCACCACTCCCCTCATGGAGAGCACTCTGATTTACAGGCTGTGTCAACGCAGGTTGTGCTCAGACAAACAACTCCTGGTCCTCTCTGCACAGTGATGAGGCATCATTTGCCATCACCCATCAGATTCCTTGACTGAGAGCATCTTTCCTTTGGTTTCTCTTTCTTTTTGGAGGCTCCACCAATCTACTGGTCTGTTTTTCTGCATTCTCCTGTAACACATTACTGCTATGCCAGGCAGGAGAAAGACTCAATCTAATATTTTTTCTCCCTAGGATCCCAGCAGGGGTGACTGCAAGGAATCATTCAGGAGACAAGTTGTCACGCCTTTAATTTATTAGATGTCATATAACAACTGAACCCTCATTTAGGTACTTTAAAAACAACTTGTCTCTGCCTTCCCAAATGGAAAACTCAACAAGCGTATTTACAATTCATTTGACATGTTTCCTCTTCAGTTAAAAACAGGCCCCTCTGTTCTATTCTGTATGATTATTTCAAACATTTTTAAACAAAATAATTTAACTGTCTTGAATAGAGGTGTTTTTGCAATTTCTAACAAGACTTCTCTTTTTAGCTTTTCCTTTCAGGCAGAAAAATATAAATTAGTCTTCCTAATGTTTTGTGCATGGTCCTATTTCTTTAGGTTCTGAAACCAGGCTGGTGCTAATCCCATTGTATGATCATAGGTGCTTTACACTTCTACTTTAGCAAGGGGAAAAAAAAAAAGCCCACAGCAAATCATTCTTTATCCCATCTGATAAAATGTCCCATACACCATTTGCCTTCTCTGGCCTTGCTTTGTTCAAGGCAAACCCTGGCCACCACTCACTCTCACACACCTGATGTGTCAGAATGCTCACACAAGGAAAAATCCATAGGAAAATAGGAGGTATGAGGAATACTCCCACCCCAAAACACATGGGAGCACTGTACCCAAATTTTCAGTGTACTCAATATCCTGCCTCAATGCTGTGGCTTTGTCCCTAGGATAGGTACCTGTGTACTTTGGCAGGAGCTGTTTGTGTACAGAATCTGCCATTGACTACCCTTTTAATATCATTTTTGGTACATAACAGCTATTCTTTGCTTATGGCTATTTGTCCCTTCTTCCTTCTATAAAAACTGGGAAGTGACCTTAACTCTATAGTTTAAAAAAGAATTTTCTGAATACAATCCAACAGAAAACTAACAGCTATGAGAACATTGGAAAGGAGCAGACGTAGAGGCAAGCAGTGTTAGAAAAACAAGTAACAAATTAGAAACCTGAAGAGTCATTGCCGATATTATGACAAGCTGTGTCTTTAAAACCTATTAGAAACAGACAGATTCACAGTAGTAATTAGGGAATTGGCAGTTGGGGACAAGAAAAAGGGAAGGAAAGAGAAGGAGATATTCTTGAAAATATTGAAATTGCAAAGCTCTTTGCCTCCATTAGGTTAAATGCTACAATTTAAGCACTCTGTATGTCAGCTCATGGAACTGCAGTGACAGAAGTCTCAAAAATAGGGCTCCTATTTTCCCTGCCTAGTGAGTAATAGCTAATAATCAGTCAAAAAAGGAGAACGTTCCCTCTGGTTTGCAGAAAGGTACAGTTGTGCTATTGGCTTCCACAAGGTGGCCTCTGCCAATCATTTTACCCTGCAGTGACGCCCCTGCAAAAGCTGTGTCCTGTAGGCTCAGATTTATTCCTGCTTTTCACCCCAAACCCCCTCTGTCCCCTAAAGGACTGGGTAGCACACAAAAAAGACATTAGGAACATGAAAAGGCATAAGGACGTAAAAAAAATAAAAAGGACATTAAAAAAGCACAGAAACAAGCCTGTTTTTTCTTGACAATCCTAAGCTTTTCATGCTGAAAGGAGATGATGCCACTTTTGTCTCAAGTCGCAGTACAAGCAACCACTATTCAGACCATAATCATCTGTTGAGGCTCTATCCTTACAGTAAGATTTTACTCTGTTTCTCATACAAATTCATTGACAGTGAGTGAGCTGTCCTCACACTCCATGGAGGAGCCTGCACAACAAACTGTTACCTACTTTTTTTCTTTTTTTTTTAAACACTTTTCATCTTAAGTGAAGCTGGTGTGGCCTTATCAAAGCTGAAATGCTGAAGTCAAGTGTCAGGCATTAACACAAATGTCAAGTGACTGCAAACTTCTGGATGAAGAGATATTTCAATGATTGTAAGGCTGGCCTCAGATTGGGAAAGCCTGTTTAAATCTCATCATTTGTGTTCAGCTCCTGAGTGACCTTGAACAAGCTCTGAACTTCAGGTTCCCAGCAATTACAGAGTGATTTTTCTTGACTCCCCCACTGTGTCCTCTCCTCTCTTTGCCCTGTTTGTTCCTTCAGCCCAGAAAATATAACTTATTATTTATAGCATTGCATACAGTGTGATTCCATTTCTGCAGCAATATTTAGTTTGACTGTAATAAAATAAATTTTAAAAGAGAGGACCTATACAAAGAAAAATACTTCTAATTTAAGCCCAAGTTCTTTACTTAAAAATAACAACAGTTCACAGAACATGGTCACAAGTAGCTTTAAGTCCAAGGATGTAAAAATTGTCCTATCTGCTAGAAAGAGGCCTCAAATTCTTTTATTTGCAATATACAAATTTTACAAAGAAAAGAGATAGATACTGTGACCTACTCAGTCAGAGAGAAAAGCCTGTCCTTAAAATCTGGAATCTTCACATTTCTATTTGTGCAGTTTCCACAATGAACTTCATAAAAGGTTGATATCAGTTTAAAATAGAGAGTCCTTTGTGCAAAGCTGCACGCTTCATTCAAAGCACAAAATATCTTCCGGACAAAAACATGTTCTGCTGAAATAAACAAACATGGATCAGAGAAAAGATAAACTTAAAAGAACCCTCTGGGTTTCAGCAGATTGCAGCTTACAAGTGACCATGTATTTTCTCCCCCATGCAGTCTCTTTCTGTCCATCAGTTGCTGTTCTTTCTTCTTTTAAACCCACGCCACAAAAGCTGCAATTCTACTGTAGTGTTTTTATACACTGACACTGAGGACTCTTTATGAACTTGCTTTGTGTGCCTAAATTAATCCCTGGCGTTCAAGTATGAATTTGGAGGCGTCAGTGTTCCCTGCAGGTGGCTACTGTGGGGCAAATCAGAAGGAGGAAAACATCTGGCATTAGATTGTGCATTGGGGTGCCAGAGCTACAGTGAGGCTGAAGGACTGTCTACATGCACAGAATTCTGCCCTGCCCTTTGTGGAATGAGTACAGAAAGATAGAAAACAGAGATATCAGCTACTGCACAGGACTGGATAGTTCTAGAAATGTGATTCTGCATATTTTGGATAGAAAAAGCTATAGCACATGCCTTCAGCATGCAGGAGGACAGCAAAAATGTGACAAAAGGCATGAGGACATAGCAGAGACCACATGCCATCTCCTGAAAAGACTGCTTGAAAAAAAAAAGATAAAAATTCTATCAAAACAGAAAGCAAAAGTGTTAAGTCATAGTTTTCCTATCACAAAGTCAACTTGAGAGAAAGAGGTAGGTTAGGATCAATTTCACATGACCTCTGGTTTTGTTAACACCTTTCTCAGGATGATGGGAGATGTTGTTTTCTGGATATCATTCTTGTCCATCAGGGGGACCTGGATAAGCTGGCTAAATTCAGCCTGGCAAGATGAATCCCTTGTCAAGCAAAGTCTGAAATGCTGTTCACTGACACCTTCCTTCAGTCTCAGTTCTAATTTTTAGTGTTCCTCCTCGGTCTCCCCACAATTGCCCCACCAAACCTGAACAACCTAACAGAGAACAGGTATTCCCAAACAGACAAATATCCCAGAATAATATGTATTCTCAATATCTGCTACTGGAAACTAATCTCTTGAAACTGCCTTTCAGAAGCAGTTTTTAGAAAATAGATTATTACAAGATGGACCTGAGAAAATTAAGCAGCTTCTCTTCTCTACTAGTTCACATTCTAAAAATTTTATTAGTCAACTTGTTCAGTTTTGTGAGAAAAGAGGGGTTAAATTAAGAATAACTGTTCAATTCTAAATTAATAATAAAAGAAAATTCCAGGCTTTTTCAGCCAGACTATCTTTGTTTCTTCTGTCACATTTTTAAAAGGAAGCAAAAATTAAGATGTCCATTCAGTTGTCTCTACATTGGCAGATTAAATGCAGCTGCATACCCCATGAGGTGCTCAGATGAGACCACCAGGTATGGCACAGGGTCTAGAGAGTAACTTTCTCCTTCTGCAGTGTTTGAAGAGCCTGGTTATGCCCCTTTCTTTGTATTTTTCCTCTGGCAATTGAACTGGAGCCAAATTTTCATGGTTGCACGGAAAACAGCAAAGGCAAAAAGTGGCCTAACACATACAAAACCTGATATGAGGTCTTAAAAAGAAAACCAAGGCAATTTAAAACTTTTAATCTGTTTTCTAAAGCTGGCTGAAATGTGGTCCTGGAACAGTTAGGGATTTGAATGACTGAAAATCTCACTAATCTGGTCTCCAATCTCTATTACATTCCTCATGTGAGCCCTTGGGAACCTGCACAGTTCTTAACACAAACCTACATCCTCATCAGTGGAAACAGGACTGGAATCCTCCTTTATCAGCCACATTTACTGTTATCTGAATCCAAAGTTAAGAAAAGAAGGGACTGCTGGCAAAAATGAAAAAAAAATCAAAGTAAACAGAAGAACATAGAAAAAAAAAAGATCTTATAAACTTTATGCCTTGAAGAAAGATGAGTGCTTTTATATTATCACATTTTCTGGGGGTTTTATTCATATATCAGTAGAGACAGTGAAGATTTAACCAGTGATTGAAACACTCTTTGGCTTAGATCATGGATGTCAAAACACTGCATAAAAGACACCTGAACAGAAAGCCAGCTTTGTGAGCTGTTTCACTAAAAAATAAAAGTGTATTCAGAAGTGTCTAGAACAAAAAGCAACATGAAGATATCTGGAACACACTTAAGCACGGACCACACCATTTTTCAGACACTCACAGAAAATTCAAATCAAAATCACAGTTTACAGTCCAGCAGAAATCACTACATCAAGGAGACACTAACCTTAACATGCACTAGGCTTAAAAGGAATTTCAAAGTCTTTGCTCTTTGAAAAGGAAAAAAAAGCATTACTAAAATTTCAATTATCTTACCCTTAGAAAATAACTTGGAAAAGTTACTGAAGTATGAAGTATAATAGCATAGGGATGTGATATTTATTACACAAATTTATTGACCATAAGCTTTGGAAATGTTTTATTATTATACAGAAGTGCCAGGCATCAATCACATTCTTGTGAAACAGCGAGGAAAGATGATTGACCTTTCTGGCATTTATGAAATAGTTTGGGGTATATTTCCACATCTCCCAGACTTCTACAGCCCCAAAATGACCCAGAAAGAAGGGAAGTTCATCTGTAGAGTGTGATCTGGGTGTCAGATCATTCTGGAGTTCCTAAAATGGAGCAAACTCAGGATCCCCATTCAAACAAGTTCTAACAGCTGAATTTGGTAATCGGCTCCTGTTCAATTTGTAACTGGCAGTGACCTGACCCCTCCAGAATGAGAGCAGCCAATTGAGCTCATTCACAGCCCAGAGCTGCCTTCAAGTTAGGATTTCAGGATACCAACACTTCTGGAGGGCATCTGCCCCCTGATTGGATTTCAAGCTGTTTGTTGAGTCACCCACACCTTCTCCTTGAAGGGATGGGTTTTCCAGGCACCCTGGATGCTTTGAACACTCTGCCCAGGCAACTTCTAAGGAAAGGTGGCCACACACTGTCCCCCTGAAAGTCCCTCTCTGGCAGTGTAGGACAGCCCCGCACTCTGCCCAGGCAACTTCTAAGGAAAGGTGGCCACACACTGTCCCTCTCTGGCAGTGTAGGACAGCCCCAGAGCATTGCAGAGGCACTCAGATCTATTTCCCACAGCTGGGAATTGCTTCCTTCTATGCTTGTCAGATATCCAGAAGAAATCAGGTTCTTCCTAAGTATTCAACCCGAGCATAAATTACAGCTAGAGAGGAAAGGTCTTCCACAAGAAATTGCTTCCAGTCTCAAAGCAGCCCAACGCCAATTTATTTATTTTTTCCCTACCAAGTAGCACAGCCCATAATCTTTATTTTTGTGCTCTGTTTTCGCTTGAATGCAGGCCTTTGACTAGTCATAGATGAGTGGTATTGTTTTTTCAGGGTGCTGAGTGGTAGGATGAATTGCCGGAATTGTCAAGCTATTTCAGTTTTGTCATATTCCTTTTTGTTCCAATACCTTGAAAAAACAAAACACATACTCCAACCCCAAATTACCAAAGCACACTCTGTATTTTCATTCCTGATCACAGGATGAAAAACTGGTATTCATTTTCAGCCCTAGAAATGACTACCAACACCTCAATTTGAGTTCCTCACAGAGACAAATTTCCAAGTATTTTCAAACACCCATTTCCTGAAAAGTGAAAGCATTTATGCAGGCACAAGAAGGAGACTCCCCATTCCAAAACTCAATGCATACAGGGAGACACTATTAAAATGTGCAGGGAAGCAGCTACCCCTGTTGTCATAGTGTGTTTAACCAGCCAAGAGACAACAGAACTGCTTTTTCCTCTCCATCACCAGAAGAAATATTGCTTAAGTTTCTATATTCACAACACCCTTTTTGTCATTCTTTTCTTAAGCCACTCTTGTTTGCTCAGTTTATTTAGCAGACATTTATCTCACTCTATCAGCAAAGATTAAAGACTCATACTACCTAGTAATCCAATTACCCTGCATGAGAAAAGCAAATGTATCTCTGGTCAGTGCCCACAGAGCTCCAGGAATCCATCACAATATAAAATGAAATCTAATTAATTGTGTGCTTTGGTTTAGCTTCATCCACATCATTATTTCATTCGTTTCTAATGGATATGTTAGCAGAGATTTAATAGTTTTAAATGCACAGAGCCAAGGGGTCAGCTTACCCTAAGGTCAGTGTTCAGATAATTGTATTTTTAAAGAATTGTATCTGAAAAAAGTTACTTGTGGTGGGAGACACAAAGGAGAGAGAGCTGCGGGGCTTGGGATAACATAGCACTTATGCAGAAGTCTGAGTGTTTTACAATTCCACTAATCCTTATTTTACATTTTGAGAGAAGGAGACTCTAATCAAATCTTTTTTGCTTCTTCAAACACATATTTTCCCACAACTTATTAAAGCATCTGGGGGAACCCTGAAGTAGCACAACACCTATCCAAATCCCAGAGGCAACCAGTCATCTGAGT
Source organism: Passer montanus (assembly GCF_014805655.1). NCBI lineage: Eukaryota > Metazoa > Chordata > Aves > Passeriformes > Passeridae > Passer > Passer montanus. The sequence goes on along the minus strand of NW_024356504.1, from coordinate 15,280,891 downwards.
AAGATTTGGTGAAGAAGAAATCAACAAGCCCACAGTATAATACTATAGATAAATGGGTTGGTATGATATAATAGGGGAAAAAAGGAATATAAAAAAAGCCTGCAGTGTGGCCTTAAAACAAGTAGAAGAAAGTGTTAGAAGAAATCACACACCATTGTAAAGCCATTGTAAAATTGAAATTGCTTGGAGAATTTAATGCTTAGAGTTATTTGGGAACCACACTGCATCTCCAGGCTGGGACAGAGTCACAAAAGGGCTGTGAGAGCCACAGGATAACCCAACACTTCTGTAAAACTGCAGTAAAACAGCAGAAACAAAGAATGCCTCTCAATATCATTTAACCAATACAGTGTTATAAAGCAACTTGCCCACAACAGACAAGTTGAGTTTTTTAGCTAGTGAGAGACAATGGCTGGAAACATAAAGCACACAAACACAAAAAAAGTAATCACAGTAAAGTTAAAAAACAATCTGTTGACAGCAAGGTGATTAGCTATTAGGAGAAACTACTTATAGATGTGGTAAAGTCTTCATTATCTGTGACATTGAATAAAGGCTAAAAGCTGTCTAAAATATATGACATAATGCAAATAGAAATTATAGGGAAAAAGCCCACAGAATGCATCAAATCAGAGATCAAACTAGGCAGCAATAAAGCTTCTCCCCCAACGTAAAGCAATTAAAAAAAACATTATTTTCTTGAATGTATTAAAAGGAGACAAGATATAAATATTTTACTGAGTGTGAATAGCTTGTTTGTAGGAAAAGAAAATGTTTTATTCCTTAAGTGATTAATATCTTGTTTAATTTCATTTCCCTTCGGGCCGGGAAACGAAATCTTGTGATTTCAATGGGGACCAATTGGGCTATCCGTGGACCATGTCCCTGCTCTTGACGGCATCCCAGGACTTTTGATGCTTTTGACTTGGGAGAAAACTTTTTTTTGTTTTTTCAGTATCCATGCGATGTGACTCATATCTTCCCATCAACTTTCAATATTTTTTCCCATTATTGTAAATAGATGAGATTCTGCTCCACGCCACGTAAGAAAGATGGAAAATTAAGAGGAAGAAACAAGAATAAATGTTGAGAATGTGAAGAAAGAATGTGATTGCTCTTATTTTTCTTTCCCTCAGCAAGGCATTTTCTTCCCTTTGAAAAAATTATCAGCTGCCCTGAGAAGAAGACAGCTGAAGCTACCAGGAATGCTGTATGGGACAAGCATTCAAAAGAAGCAATACTTTCAGTAAAAAAGTATTTACAAGTTTTGACATTGTATCAGCTTTTTTTCTTTTTCCTAATTGGTGATTCTAATTCTCTTTTTAAAATAAAAAAACCCCAAACATGGTTAATGAAACAAATATGAAATCTAAGCATAAAAGTTAATTTTTACAGTGTTACTCAGATTTTTGTGAAAGCAGCTCATTTAGCTGTAAAGAACAGTTCTTCTGAAAGAAAACAGGTACCTACATAAGCTGTCTTGCCTCAAAAATGACCTCTGTGAATCCTAAGAAATGAACCAAACCCCACATTCTCTGAAGCCCTGTTTTTAATGCTACTTTTAATCCAAATTTTAGCAATCCATCTGCACGTTAGAAACAGAGTTACTGAACTTATCACATTTAAACCTGTGTAAACACACACAAAGTCCTGGCAGTGCATGAGAACAGAATCTTGACAGAGGCGGGCTGCTGCCTTTTGCAGGCTGAGATGAACGTGGTGGGTCTCATCTCAAATTAGTACCACCTTCTTTTTCTGATTGAAACAGGCTTCAGCTTTCAGGGTCTCTCAACTGATACATTTATTATATATATGCATATGTTTTTGATAGTAAGTTGGAGAGGAACACCAAAGCAAATTTAAGAACAGATGAACTCTCCAATTTGTAGACCTGACACTGAGCAGTGTGAGAAATTCAAAGTATCCTTGCTCTGGGGACTTGAAAGTTTAAAGGAAAGAAACAGACTGATAACCCTAACTCCATAGCATTTCCACAAATATAACCTGGATTCCCTTCTCCCTGGGTTTTATCGGTGAGGGTGTCTTTCAGATTTTGTAGGGTTTTTTGTTTGCCTTTTTGGTTTGTTTGTTGCTTTTTTGTTGTTGGGTTTTTTTCTGTTTGTTTGCTGAACTAGTTAGATAGATGTATGAGCACAAAATGAGCACAGAGAAATTGTAATCTTGTAACTACCACAGTCCTGACTGCTCCATTGAATCTTCAGGGCACCATTTAATATTCAGATGCACAAAAAACCATTTAAATAATTCTAGGGTTGGGCTGTGCCACAAACTAACAGATGCTGGGCAATTCAGATTTAAGGATGACACTTCATTACCGTTGTTCTTAACAAGGGAAAGCAAAAGCATGTAAATTAAGAATATAATTTCAGCCTTTCAAATGAATTCTTCAGGATTTATTGGTGTGTTACAACAGTAAAGCTATTTTAAGCACAATTTTCTCTATGTTAAATGCCAGAGACCTTGTCTTTATTCAGGCAATAATAAGTACCAAAAACTGTAAGAAAAGTAAGTGATAAAACAGAAGAGTCAGATTCCCAGTGAAGTGCTAAATAAATCCCTGTAAAAATCCTACCATATTTTTGGGAGAAGAGTGGGAAAAAGACTGTGATGTTGTGAACTTCCAACATCACACCAAATGCAAACACAGAAGGTAAAGCTTGGCAAAAACTGAAAAAGAATGTTGCTGAACTATTATTCACACATGGAATACAAAACATTGTGGAATTAATTCATCTGACATAGATAGTTCTGTCTAAAATCCCATTTTATAATTCTTTATTTGTGATGTAAATACAGAGCAATCATAGCACTAAACTTCTATACACAGGGTTAGTCCTGAGACAATGAATCTTGGTGACATTTAAAACACAAAATGAAAGGAACTGTTATTTTCTCATGCACAGTGACTAATTAAATGCCTGAAAACAATAAAATTTAATATAAGTGATATAATAAACAAGAAGCTAAATGGTACAAAGTACTGAACTTCTCCAGTACAGGGCTACAGCTGCAGACACTTCTGATCTGATCGCTCCCATGTTTTTTGCAGTTTATTACAGGTATTTAATTTATTAACCTGTGAGAACCCCACGTAACACTCTCAAATATGTTTTTAATAGGAAAGAAAAGTGAAATAATTTCCTACTCATGCTTGATCTTTTTTGGAAGAGAAAAATGAATGAAAGAAAATCTATCTGAAATTTGGAACATTTGTTACTACAGATTCAGATTTCCACACTCCTCATTAGCTGAGTCCCACCCATGACACAAGATTACATACATAAGCTTAAAAAAAATACAAAGAGAGAAAAAGAGATTTCAGCAATAAGAAGCATGAACTTCTGCGAATTTGAATTAAAGAAAGAGACAAGAAATGGAAAAGGGAAGAGAAATATCTAGTTGAGTAAAGACTGAAGGGACAGTACCACGAATATAGGACTGCACAGTATAAAAACACATCTTCAAAGGAACTGAAGCTTAAAAACTCAGAGGAAGTCTTTGAAAGTATATACAACCACATAGTAAAATGTCTGAAGCCTGCCTGTCAAGACAAACAATTCAACTGTATGTCTAAAGGATTGTTTTACAGGTCCAAATTATATTTTCCTGAATTTGTGCCTTTTATTTCAATGCCTTGTTTAAAGAAGCCATACTACACATGATATTTAAGTACTAGTCTCCTTTAATGCTAAAACCAAAAAGATTGTCTCCCTCACAGTGAAAGATTCAGGCTTCATATGCAATAAGAACACTGGTACACTTCAAGTAGTTACTTATTTCACCCCATAACAAACTCAGTTGGATGTTTGCATACTCTGGAACAACATGCTCAGAACCACCAAAGTACCATGAATTAAAATATCAAGAAACAAAACCCCCAAACAAACACCAAAAAACACCAATAAAACCAATACTAACAAAAACTAAACTGAAAATACCCCATAAAATGAAATAGAATACTCACTAGGTAGAAGCAGGCAAACAGAAACAGGTCACCATGATACAGATGCAAAACCAAAAACCACACCTGTCAGTCTTTACCAATTTAAAGGCAACTTCACTCAGGTGTGCAGCAGGGGATAAAGAGAAAAAAAAAGGAAAAAAACCCCAAAAAGTCTTTCAGAAGAACACAAATGTATACAGATTATGTTTCTAAAAAAGGCAGTGTTCCTACCTTGCTATTTTGGTTCAGAAATAATATGTAACATAAAACATTTAAAGTTGTCAGCAGTGGCAAATTTGTTCAAGTCCTTCTGAAGAAAAAAAAAAATTTTAAAGAAGTGTGCCTTTTTTTAGTTCCACTGAATTCTCCTAATGAAATATTTTGAATCAGCAAGTGAAAAGGATGAGTGAAGATAGCCTAAGCTTCCTTGATTCTAGAGGATATAAGCATCACACTGTCTAAAGTTAGCATATGAACCAGTTATCTGATAAGTCACAGAGAAAATTATTCATAAAAAAATCCAGCCTCAATCCTTTCAAAATCCCCTTAAAGGAAATATACTTAAAACCTACCAATAGTGTATTATTTTTATTTCATTAAATTTAACATATAATTTGCTTTTCCTCTTTTCTTTTGTACTTTTAAATACTTGCAGCTCAATATTTTTTCTCCTACCACTTTCACCTCCAAATTCTCCTGTATAAATCAGTCTCAGACCTGTTCTTTTTTTTTCTCTCTTCTCTTGCATTTAACTTTCTTTACATTTACAACCTTTGAAACCAATAGCTGTACAGTCTGAGACAAAGATAAAGTAAAAATACACATTCCAAAAAACCAAGAGGCATCTTACACCACTTGGCAACAAAAATTAAAATTACTTTGGCTTAGCTTTTAACAAGTCAATGCAGCTGAACAGATACATAAGTGGGGGGAAAGAGCTGAATTCCATATTTTCCTGCTGTGCTCAATAGCAAAAACTGTTAAATTAGTTAACATTTTAAATTACAGCTAAAATTTAAAAGAAGAAAAATCATAGGCAAAAAAAAAACTTCCTAATGGGGACTTGTTTGTGTGTATTTCCTAAGCCCTTCTCTCCAAAGTGAATGTAGAAATATAAACAGCACTGAAACTTTTAATTGGAGTTTTTTTAATATCTTGTGTTTCTTGAACCTAAAAGAACCAAGATTTTCCTTCCTCCCTAAGGGGCATCAGTCCCTGTAGCAGAATTTCGAACCTTGAAGTTAAAATGGAGGGGTACACATATCCTCAGAGTGAGCCCACATTGGCAGAATTCACCAACTCCACCTACTTCATCTGGAGTAATTCCACAGGATTGGTTTACAGCCCAAGAACCAAATCCTGGAGAGCTGCAGGAGCCAGAAATGTGCCAGCAGGACCTGTCCTTTGGGCGAGGGGAGAATTTCCACTCTGCAGCTTCCTCTGACTGGGGCAGCACGCCAAGAGATGCTTCCAGCCTGGCAGCACATCCCATGATACTCTAAAGTTGATGCAGAGGGTGTTTTCTCACCCTGAAGCAATTTACTGACACATTCGTGGGGACTGCTGTGGATTTTGTTTTGTTTATCATCTTGCTAATGAAGTGTTTGTTTGTGTGAGTGCAAGTGCTCCGGGAAGAAACCTCCAATTTATCATGCTTGTGTTGACATTGCTTCATCTGCAGCCTAAACACAAGCAGAGGCTGCACAGAAATCTTATGGGTGGTTAAGTGTTTAATACCATGTCTAGCACACCAAGAAGAGCTGGAAAGAAACCCCATGGATTTGGTGACACGTGCCTCTCCAAATCAGCAGCTGATTAGGACAGTTTTATGACAGCCAGAACAATGCTCTGAATCCTACAGCTTGAAGGTGTAGATATAAAAAGAAAAAAGGAAAATGTTCCAGTAACTTATACTGGAGTATAAGTATATACTAACATGGAGTAGATAATGAAAATTCAGTTCTATTTTAAAGAGGCAGATTATTCAATACATATACACCTGCAGCAGGCTCAAGCCCATTGGAAAATTCCCATATTTGAGAAGGAAGAAATGTACTGATGAATAGAACTGCTGCTGCCAAGCAGGAGAAATAAAGTGCAAAGGAATAGAAAAAAGAAATCAATTTCCCTTATCGCTCTCCAGCTGCACATTGTGTTTCTGTCTGTCATGCTTATATAGGCAAATCATTGTATTATCTTTCCTCCTGTGGACAGTTCCATTGAAGCATTTGTGAAATGGAGGATGTGGATGACTCGTCAAAGGCTGTGACCCTGATGATAAATCTGTATACCTCCCCGAATAAGTCCCTGCTGTGCTCCTCTGGTATAAATCTGCTCCAGAACATGTGGGTTCCGAGTCAACCCTGTATTATCTGGAAGATTTTCTTCTTCCATTAGAATTCAGGTGGGGACAAAGCAGACTTTTAAAATGGTTGACATATCCCTGAGACCTGAGGTTCAAGCGTTTCCATGGTAGTTTTAGAAGATCCACAAACTTTGCAGTGCTGAATAGGTTGCTTAGAATGGTGTAACCAGTGTTATTCTGACCAGGAGTCACTGTGACACCTCCCAGCTTTACACAGAATGTGTTTATTTGTGAGGGCTGCCTGCTGAGAGGAAAAAAAAAACCACCAAAACAACCCACACTGAACATCTTTTACATCAAGAGGTGGAACCCAGAAAATCTGGTGCCCAGAATTCTGGTGCACCCTCCTGCTGCCCTGCAAATTCTTCCAAGTAGAGTCCCTTTACATCTCTTTGCCCAGTAAGCCACCACCAAAAAAAAAAATCTTTAGGAAGCCATTTTCATAATAAAAAACATCCTATTTTATAGCTAATAGTGAGGATGCTGCCAACAAAAGCAGACTGTGTGCATGGTAAAGAAGCCCAAGCAACATCAGAGCTTTGACAGCTTGCTGCAGCTCAGGATCTTAACCCATCTCCCCCAGCCTCCAAATCTCTAGTCATTCAATTAAGTGCTTTGGGATTTGGGATTGGAAGGTGCCAGGAGGATGTCAGTCATCATTACGATAATTATCAGACTTAAACATTATGCATTCTTTATTCCAAATATTTATTCATTATTGTGTCCCAGATTAATGCAAGCTATTTGAGGCAAATCTATTTCTTATGGAAGTATTAGTGAGAGAAATTCTGAAGCAGAAAAAAGCAAGCTACCAGCCAAAAAAATAAACCTTGCCAAGCTCCTTCAAGGAGTGATAGAGAGAGAAGAAAAAGAGAGGGAAGAAAGTTTTAATAAGATGATTGATCCTAAAGCTGTCAGGTTGTATTATTGACAGTATGCAAGCCTCTTCTGGGAGCACAGATGTTGATCTAATATATTTGGTCCATGATCTAATTTAATATGTTAGATGTCCTCTTGGTAGACTGTAAATTTTCTTCCAGTTCTTTGGGGGAAAAAATGAGGAAAAAACCTCATAGCTGCAAATACTGTGTGCTTAAGATTTCTTCAGCGCGTAAATTTAAGTATTATGTCAGGTAAACTGGAACAGCTTTTTGGACCTAATAGCATTATTCTGATTTTTTTGTCTGTCAAAATCCAGTTTAGTATGAGTAGCCCACAAAGTAGAATTGTGGTTAACAAAACTTTCGCCTTAGCTTTGCTACCAGTTGTCCTTAATATGGTTTATTATTTTTCTTAGCACTACAATGACAGCAAAGGATTGGGGCACAGCCACCCTATGGGCTGCACGGACATGTAGCATAGCAGGAGGTAGATGAGATACACTTTGACCAAGAGGCAAATACTGGAATTATCAGCAACAGACCACTTCTGCAAGATGAAATGAGGGCAAAAGAAGCTAAGAGATTTGCTCAGCCTTGTAGGTTCATCAGTAGTGGAATTAGCAGAGCCCTCTGAGGTTTTGTGAGCCGACAAGTGGCAATTTTATTGTAAAAAATAAGGATCTTGAAAAATAATTCTTCCTCTGTGTGCATTTATTTTTTAAAAAAAATGCTTTACAAAAGTATAAATAACCAAAATATACGGGGGTGTGAATATGTTGCAATGCTAAGTACTTTAACCTGCTACTCAATTTTTTGACATGTTTTTCCTCTGTATTTTCCTATTACTGAATTTGTCCATATAGTCTCCTTATATTTACATGGGAGAGCTTCAGAAAAAAAAGTGCAACTTTTCTATTTTTGTGTTTGAATTCACCTGAACCCAGGAAATAATGTTGTACAAAAGCCTAGTAAAGTAATAATAAACAAAAAAAAGATTTAAAATGTTAAATCTTACTTTTTTGTGGTGTATTTCTTTTTTTTTTTAACTCTTTTGACTCTTTACACTTTTAAAAAATTAGAAGGGACCAAAAACAGAGGAATAAGAAAGTGGATTCATATAGCCATATAATTCCTTATAAAGGCCAGCCTTGATGTGCTTTTGCTCTTCTGCTCCTTTTCTTCAGTCTCAACATTAGATCTAAAAAGAGAACATGTGTCCATATTTGGCAGTCCTTCCACACCACTGGATAGGAAATATGGGATTTTGATCTCTCATATCTACTTCCTTGGCATCTAACCATAATGTGTCACTTGTATTAGAAATCAAAACTCTTTCAGGTCCTGTCCTGCAGCGAGCCACTGCCAGGAGATGCAGACACTTGTGTAAAGCAAAGTCACTGTGCTCCTGCCATTGCACTGAAACCTTCTTCAGTCCACGGATACAGAGCAGCAGCTGGGCAATATCAGCCCAGCTGTGTACTGACCACAGGATGCTGCCCCAACAGCAAACAGCAAGGGCCAAATATAGAGTTAACACAGTTCTACAGTGATATTTCTGTGGAATACTCTCCCAGCTTACAGTGACCTTCAGGCAAGGTCTTTTTAAAAACATGAGTGAGCTCAACAGCTGAGTATCACCAGAAATCTGTTTGGATCTTGACATATGACAAAGAAGAAAAAAAAAAGCTTATGTTGCCATGATGTAAATAGTGGCAAGTTTCCTTCTGACAGTCCATAGAGGAGAAGGTGAGCAGCAGGTTAATTGCATTCTGACGGGAGATTTCATTTTTAAGTTTCCTATCTCTGTTTCTCTCTTCCCTTAATGTTGCCACAACATTTTTATGTTAGTTTAATGCAAAGATTTAAACAATGAGTACTTATATTCTTGCTGGTATAGTTCCAGCACAGTGAAAGACAAGGAAACAGCAATCTACCAGCCACCTAGAAGCAGAAGGGGCAGAGAGAGAAGAGAGTTTCTGTTTTACAGCAAATGAAACTTGGAAACTTCTTCGAAGAATTTTAAATGAGAACCAGATTGGCACTTGCATGTAAATGACCATTGTGTTTATCAGAGCAGGAGAGTGGTGAATTTGAGCACACCAATCCACCACAAATGGGTACCTTGGACACTGCTTGAAGCCTTCTCCTGTCCTAAGACAGTGTGAAGCAGAAATGTTCTGCCTGACCTCTTTTAACCCAGATCATTTAAAAAGTGGGAGCAAGGAGGAAAGAGATTTTGAGTGAAGGAAATAAAGAAGAGGTGCTCACAGCTTCTTACTGAATTTTATAGTTCTGCAAACTGAGACTCAGTGAGGATAAGTGGCAGACCAATAATGTTCCAAGGATGAAAGTCAGATTTTCCATCACTTTTCTGTCCTTAACCCCTCTCACTGTGTGCAGAGGTTGAGCCTCTCCAAATATAAAAAAATGCCATCTGCTTGAACCTAAGATTTAGCTTTGGGAAGCAGGAATAAACAACAGGTTTAAGTTCTTTGTATACACGAAGAGAGGGTGGGAGGGAACCCACCTTCTGTTAGTACTTACCAAATTTCATTTAAAAAATAATGTTGATATGGAAGAGAATTATCTACGTGAAGCTCTAAAACAGTTGGGAAGATTAAATGAGTTCTCTGCATCACACACACCCAAAGAAATCACACATATGGAACATCATACACATATGGAACAGGAAGATAGAGGGAAGTCAGCAGCTCATAAATTGCAAAGAAATGAGGAGATTACTTATCAGTGAGCAATGATTTTAGCTAATATATACATTATGTTTTGAATGAAGACTTTTTCCTTTGAAAACTGTAAGGTTTTTATGGAAAACCTGAGGAAGAAAGAAGTAAATTAAATACTTTTTTTATTTTTAATATTATTTCAATATCAAACAATGTTTTGAGTTTTTATCTGATGCTATGACCAGTAAATTGTTCTCTGAAGAAAGAGCCTTACCACAGAACCCATATTATTAAACTACCTATACACAATGATAGATTCAGGCCACAGTAACATTCCTGGAACACAGGACTACATCATCACACAGATTAACAATGGTCAACTGAGGCTTCTTTACAATAGACCACATTCCCAGTCCTGCAAAAATTCCCTGATGAATCTTGTAATCATAGAACTTTTTAGTTTGGAAAAGAATTATAAATTATCACATCCCACTGTTAAATCTACCAGCAAACTATGGCCCTACATTGTGACATTTACACTTTTAAATACCCTCAAGGATGACAACAGGGAAGCCTGGGAATTGAAACCACATCCCCTGCAACCTAATTCAGAAACACACACTTCATCTCCTATCCAATTTGTAAACTGGAAGCAGCTAATGGAGAACTACACCTCATTCTATCACCTCTTCATGGTGGGCATTCACAGCCATAAGGCCACATCCGAGTCTCTGAGGCTTTCATGTCATAGATCCTTGGCTTGTATCAGATCAGAAAATGTATGTAACAGTCGTTGCAACCACACTCTACTTTTTAAAACTTCCTGTAAGAGCTTGCAAAATGCAGACACAAAACTGTGAACAAGACTAAGAAAAGACAAAGAAAATGATGCCCAGTGCATCATTTTACAAAGTAGTGATGAAGAAGGTTAAAGATCTCTTCTAATTATTTAGTGTTGAATATTCCCATTTGTTTTCAGTCTGTCTCCTCTAAGGGAATATTCCTGGCTGATCAGAAAATGCTCAATACAAGTCCTATCTTTTAACTTCTGTCCTTTCACTCATCACTGAACACCTCAACTCTGTCACCTTTTTCTTTTCCCACACTGGAAGGTGAAGAATGGAAACGGGGGACAGGGTATGGCTGACACACCCTAAGCCAGTTGAATGGCTGAGAAATGTTTCTTTGAGACAGAAGTGCTGTTGTATGAGAGAAAGCAAAGCTGTGCCAACAATTTTTTGGCACTAACAAGGGGCAGGAAAGTTTGCAGGCAAAGCTGAGGAATACAGACTGATTGCTGATATAAAGTTGTGCTGAAGAACTTTATGAAGTAACTAACAGGAACTCTCTGTGCCTACCGAGTTCTTAAACAGTCCTACAGAGTCTGGAGCACCCATGTGTTGCTCTCTATTTGCATATCCATAGGCAGGGCAGAGAGACAGTGTCAGTTTAGCACAACATATCAGAGGAAATCTGAATAGTACAGAATTTGATTCTTAGAAAAATATCATCTGAAACTAGAGATCAGACCATGCTCCACAAGAAAAAAATGTGATGACCACTGAAGTCCATTTAAGGTTATCAGCAGTAAGACCCAATAAAATGGTATAAAAAGGGCTATAAATATCAGAGCAACTCCAATGAATTATTCAATGGTATAAAACACACCATTCCAATTAAAATAGAGATGACAATGTAATACATCTTGATTCTTATGTCTCAGAAATTAGACTTGCCTCAAGACTTTTAGACATACATTGGATTTTTTCTATATCTAACTTTCTTGGTTTATAGGGGCTGCTAAGTCAGCAAATACATTGTAAGATGTCACTTGCTATGTTCTAATTTTGCTGAAAAATCTCTTCAGTTTTCCTTTAAGAATTCGAGAATCTCCTACAGGAATCTGTCATCAGCAAAAAACATTGCTATTCAAAAGAAAAAAAGAGCATGTCTGTCTGATAAATATCAGAAAAGTCCCTTGGTGACAGTGATATACTTCATTCATTTATTTATTTATCACACAAATGCATTCAAAAAAGCTCATATCATAAAACAAAACATGGGAACAATCTATGGATATTCACCTTGCTGGGTCATTCCTCCTACCACTTGGGTCTGATGCCCTGTAAAACTGTCATTTCCAAATCAGTTCATACCTCAAAAATTCAAGCCCTTATAGCAGGTAAGGTCTGCCCATGTAACTCCATGCTCCTCATCTTCGTAAAATTTAGATTTCAGCTGTCAGCTCAATGGGAAATTTGTCATTGAAATGTCATTTCACACATCATTAAGTTTTCTCTTCTCCCCCAGCCTCTCCCTTCCCCTAGCAGAGCTGTTTTGAATCTGGCTAGTTCTGATCTGTATGATAAAAGGGTAACAAGACCCAACTAGAGTTCCATTTCATCAGGTGCACCAGGGACTTTCAGGTAGACAAATTCTGGATCTTATCTGAAACCCAAATTGGTTCTCTGAACAATGGGGACACCTGCTTCTACTCTCACACATTTTCAATAGCAGATGTAGCTCCACAGGCTGCACGACAGTCACTCACAAGCTTGGACTAATCCAGAACTTCTACTTCAGGGAAAGTGCTGCCACAGAGCAAATCCATCACATGTGGATGAAAATAAGTATCCATGAAGAAAGTACCTGGCCAAGAATTTGTAGCTGGGAAACCCTGGAATAATCCCATGTAGGATCTGTAGATTTTAGATAAACTCTTAGATGTACCTCTCATTTATCTGACCACAGAAGGGACACTGGTATACAGGTTCTTAACCCTGTCTTAAAAGACTAAAATTAAAATGGATTCGTTTGGGTTTAAGCAGCCTAGCTTTGTGAAGATGTTTTAGTAGATCACTGAAGTTTGTAAACCACACTTGATCAAGCTCAAGTAGATTTAGGAGTTTTTCTTCTTCTAATATTGCTGTCACTGAAATAGCCATACATTGGAGTCTAGACCCCTTTTCAATCCCCTTGGACAATTCCAAGCAGCATTTCCTGCTTGTTCTGCACAAACAGAAACACTCACTAAATACAGCAGTGGAGATCTGGTGAGGTCCCCTAGATGCCTATGCTTAGGCACCTTAATCCTGCTCAAACTACATGGAGAATTAGTCTGTCACAGTTCTGTTCACCTGACCGTGTTGCAGCATCCCTGATGTGAGTGTACCTCTTCGAGGCTCTTTCTTGCACAGGCTAAGTGAGAGCTCAGCACTTAAAAGCTGGCCACATGCTGGACCTGGTTAGGCTCTGGAAGCCTGGCCTGAGTGTCAGTACTGCTTTATTATTCCCCAGGGCTTCCAGATGTCTGTAAGCAAAATCTGAGCTCTACATAAAAGCTTCTCCTGTCCAAATAGGCCTGTCTTGTAAGCATGGCATGCACCAACAGGAATTGTGAAGAGATGTCACAGTATGTAGGGTGAGAAGCCACAAACTGGTCACTGCCACTGTTCAATACAGTTCCACTCTGACCGACAACTCAGGCTGCAGGAGCTAATAATCAATTCAATTAAACTGCATTATGATCTGGACTCTCACATCCAACTAGCTTAGGTGTTGCTGTATTGCTGAGGTAGTGGCATTTGTGAGTCAGAAATTAAATCCTGTTTCCTCTATTGTATTCTTTACGTAATGATATTATAGAGGGAAAATAAATATGTAAACTCCAGGTTTTGTGCTTCCTCAAGAACACCATGGCTTCTTTGATATGAATAGTAATTAACCAGGGGAATGAGAACAGAGAGCTGTAGTGTTACAGGGCATGTTAAAGTTAAGACAGGTTTACATGAGTTTTACTCAAAGAGATAACAAAGTTTGAAGATAAATTCAATCAGGGAATTCCTACAGGAGCAAGAAGCACTCGCTGACAAGCACAGTCTCTGTGCCGATCCACAAACCTGTGAAGCTCCCTGGCTTTGGACCATTCTCAAATGACTTGCCCAAGGCCACACAGGGGATTGTGACAGGCAGCCACATCCCCCAGAGACAGCACAGTGCTGGTGCTCCCCAGGCCCTGGTCCCAGGCTGCTACAAGAGCAGCTCCTCTCTATTTTGACTCATTATGGCAGATGCCAAAAGTTTATGCTCAGAAATGTATCTCCAACAGGGAGATCAGTAAGACTCACACACATTAAAATGTCCCCCAGGAACTCTTACAGCTAAAAACATCCATTTGAAAAAAAAAAAAAGTAAAATTAAAATTATTCTGTTTTCAAACACCAACACTTAGAACCAAGCACCTTGCTAAAGTGACTGAAGTAGGAAAGATGAAAAAGAAAAACAAAATAAAAAGAAAAAGAAAAAGAGGAAAAGACATAATTTTTATATTTAAATTCATTTAGTTGACAAATGCTTTCTTATTTACTCCAAAGAAAAAAAATTCAGGAATACTTTTTTCCTTGACATGTTGGCAAAATTACTGAATGTTACGTAAAGCAGGGCTGCAGGTTAAAGATGGAGGTTATTTGTGTCAAAAAGTACTCTAACATTCTGCTGCTGCTGCACTGGAAACCAAAACAAGTTTTAAGGAGTATCTTTCCCCCATGGAGATTTGATATGTTTCTTGATGTTGCAGGTAAGGGAGCAAAGGCATTAGGAGGTCAAAAAACCCAAACCAAATAAAACACAGGGGAGGAGAAAAATGGAAAATAACACATACAGTGTTAGAGTCTCGATGCCCTCTAACCTGTGTTTATCACACAAGTGTTCAATAAACACAGCAAATACTTAGAAGGAAACTGTCATTTGTAAACAGAGATAAATTGCCCCAAAAACTGTTTATAAGCAGAATATGTAAATTCTAATTGCAGTTCCCCAAAAAATAAGCAGTTCCCTGTTCGTAAAATATATAATTAAATTGGAAAATACTCTATTTGTGGAATTTTTCATGCTCATTTCCCATGGTCATGCTGCTTGGTTTTATTCATAGGTGATGAAAATGCACATGCTGCTCCATTTCTTCATACCAGTGTCTTTAATTTAATCCTTAATCCTCATTAAAGTTCTTTATAGAAGGTTTTAATTCCAAAAGTTGGGAAAAAAAAATATTGGTCCTTTCCTCCAAGTGAAGTAAAATTCTTCCTCTAAATGCTGTGCTATGAAAACCAGTCAGCGAGCAGCTCCTCCCGGTTTCAGACCCTTACTCCTTGAACAGGGCACACAGAGAGCTTCTGCTCTCCTGCCATGCTCTTGTATATTTGGAGGGAGCCTTTTTGGGAAGGAGGAGCCACCCTGTGCTCTTTGGTGCAGCAGAGCCTGTGACAGGAATATTAAAATGTCCCAACAGAGGTATGGGAGGTTTTACACCAGCTGGTGTCTGAACACACCATGAAGGAAAGGACCAACTCAGAAACAGGCCAAGCCCACAAGATTACGCCAAATTTTACAAGCTTTTCCTGTTTGTAAAATCTTGGTTTTTTTGTTTTTTTTTTTTAATTTACTGGTTATTTATGGGGCATGAATACATCACCTATACTGTGGCAGAATCTTTAATGCCAAGTACCAGGACCTTATAGCATGGAGGCATCCAACCCAATATCAACACATCTTCCCAGCCAAAACACAGAATTGACCCTTCCTAACTTCTCATTTCAATGTTTTTAATTTTGACCACAATAACTGCTCATAGAATCATAGAACAATTATGATTCAAAGGACTCTTAAAGCCCCATCTAGTTCAACCCTCCTACAAGGCGTAGGGATATCTTCAACTAGATCAGGTGCCTCAGAGTCCTGTTCCATCTGACCTCGAATGTCACCAGGAATGGGACATCTCCCATCTCTCAGAGCAACCTGCTCTATTGTTTCAGTGATAGCAAATGTAAATAAGAGTGAAGAGGGGCTGTTAAGCCCTTGACAGTTACATGTGGGCCTGTAGTGGTACAAGGAGCAGACCGTGAAGGAAAGATGTTCCACTGGGATAACTTAATTTAAGACTGAAGAGTTTAGGTGCTTTCTTCTGGAAGTAAATGGCTCCAAGCTTGGAAACATCATTGATTAACATTCTGAGCAGCTCATGCTGCTGAGAATGACAGATAATCTCACCTTGAGCCCTGAATATTGTTGTTTTTTATGATTATTCTTCCACAGGGTCAGAAGGAATTGGCAATATTACAGCGCTGTTAGATTTTCAGTCATTAAGAGAAATCAGATGCTATGTGTTTCTTTGGCTTTAACAATTAAAAACAGACTTAATATGCTACGTAAGATAAGAAAACCCCAACCAAAAGAATCCACTCATTATCATTTACTATAAATGGATTTATTACATGTTTATGAATATTCATTTTGTGCTCACTTATCAATACACTATTTGAAGAAATTACAGAAGAGCAAGAATGTGTTTCTTTGGCTTTAACAATTAAAAACAGACTTAATATGCTACGTAATATAAGAAAACCCCAAACAAAAGAATCAATTCATTATCATTTACTATATAATGGATTTATTACATGTTTATGAATATCCATTTTGTGCTCACTTATCAATACACCATTTGAAGAAATTACAGAAGAGCAAGACACAATCCAATTTTCTACTCCTGTTCCCAAGCTGGGTGTACAAGAAATGAAGATGTGTGGGTACTTGACAGTCACACTACCTGGCATGATGCATCATGAAATTATGGCTTTGGCTTTTCTTTTCTGTACAGAAGACTTCACTATACCAAACCTAATGGTATAAGGAAATCAGTCATCTGAAACATAACTATTTAATCCATGTTAGCCACATCAGCTTCCACTAGAGCCAACAGAGAACGATTATCACCTGAGATGATTAATCTCAGCCTGAGAGAGGTGTCTGAAAATGGAGGGACTTATTAACCTCTCCACCAGGCACAGAGGGAGTTTGGACAAGGCAGTCAGATCAGAGCTGTATCTTGCAGATAGCCAAGGTCAGTGAGATGAATGTTTGCCTACTCACTGTTCACAGCCATGGGCTCTCATTAGATGCACCCACTGCACTTGGAGCAGTGCAGCTCTATCTGCTGCTGCACAGACAGCAAACATTGGTAGTATTCATCAGAAACATCCCTGGCCCTTATCTCACATGTGTGTCTGGCCAACCTCAAAATACAGAGTGCAGTGTAACCAGCACCATTTCACCTCTCTCTCAAACACAGTGACTTTTGCAGAGGAACACTGCAGCCATGCAACCACATGTAGAAACTGCCGGTGAAAGAGCAAGTCACAAGTTTTCACTTGCCTAGGGCTGAAATGGGAATAGATGGGGGACTGAAAGGCTGCAAGAAGAATAGGGTGGCTCATATTATAATTTCACCTTGAAAGTCATCTGAGCAACCCCTTTTATTTAGTCAGAACTTGCTGGGAATGAGATTTGCCACTGGGATGAGAACAGGTAAAACAGCAATGTAATTACATAAGGTTGTCATCTGTAATACAGCTATTGGACCTTACACACATATCAAATGAAGGTTGACATTTTTATAAAATATTTTTGTTCCATTAATTTATGAGGTTCCTCCTGAGAAATACAGTGCTTATATTTATGCAAGCTTTGTGTGTTTAAAAACTAAGCTGCTGGTGAGGGTAAAAGAGGCAAGACAAAATTAGAAATACCAAGCTACTCCCCAGAAATCCCATTTGTCTGTAGCACTCTTTCCTCTTTCCTCTTTCAGGAAGGAAAAAGCTGTTCACATAATGACACTGGAGCTGACATCATGCTCCTGAGCAGAGCCTGAGGACATGGCCAGGCTGCAAAGTATTGAGCTAAGAGATCACATGGATAATCACCTCTTTAGTCCTTAAGGATCTCCTTCCTCCACCTTCTCCTTCCTGGACACTGTCACACAGCATTCCATACAGCATCAGATGGAGATGATGAGCATGTGAGCAGCAGCTGTTCAGTTTGGTGCAGTCCTGCTTGTGCAGGGCTGGGATACTGGGACTCCAACTTGGCCTGGCAGTGGGACTTCTAATGTCCAATATAAAAAAAAAAATCCAACCCAAAACCAAAAAACAAGTGACTGAAGACATGAGTGCATGCAGGATCTGGGGCCTGCTGCAAGGACAGTCACAGGTATTTTGTCCAGCCATGGCTACTTTAAGCTCTGTCTTTCAAAATCTCTTCTACATTGTAGGAATATGTTTTAGGAGCTCCCAGACTGGCTGTGAATGTTTCCAAAAAAAGCAGAATGTTTCCAATAAATTATGCTGGTGGGAATCAAAAGCAGTTTTGAGCAAATCATGCCCCAGGCTCTTCTAGGTCTCCCTCAGGTATAGGTTTTACTGTGAGTCTGAAAGCCATATGGAAATGATAACCAGCTCCTGCATGCACAGTGAACTTGAAATTCCTGTCAGTTCTTTCTCTGGCTTAATGTTGAAGCAAGAATATCAATGTCTTTAATTGGTTTCCATGTCCTGGAGGCCCCTGGTATGCAAAAAATGCCTTGAGGACATGAGTGCTGATCTATTACAAAAGGTAAGCAACAAACAAAAATGAAATATTAAGAACTGAAGTACACTGAGTGGTTTGCAGCCATCTTCACTGCTGATATCAGGTTATGGCTTTTAGTAACATTCTGCATTTCAGAAAGCTTCTAATGCTCATATCCATTGTCCTGCAACAAGCTGAGTTTCTTGCCTACCTGTTTATTACATCTGTCAATCATGTGTGAAAACTGATGCCAGGAAGTAATCTGAAAATGCTGTTATATCCAATAGCAGTGATAAGGATGAGCTCTAAGGCTCAAAGGACTTTGGTGGCAGTAAACTATCCACAGCTTGGATCACAGCCTTTTCTGTCAGGCTAGCTTTCATTAAATTTTTACCAGCAAAAGAAAATGAGAACCCAAACAAAAGAGAAAGAAGCTAATATTAAAATGTGAACTTCTGACAAGAGCTAAAGCAAGCCTCTACTTGCACATAAGATCATTTTATAACCTTAAAGGAAGATAGGAAGGGGAAGAAATTTAAGAACAGGATGTAATTTTCCACTATCTACGCTCTCTTGACTCCTGTCCATATTCCTAGAAAAACAAGATGGCATTGTACCTACATAAAGAGTTTTGTGTGCAGAGGGTTGAGCCATACAAGTGTCTTTTAAAATCTCCTGTCAAAGTGGAAAAACTGCAGCCTTGGTGAGAAGGGATTTTGAGAAAAAGCCTTTGACCAGATGAGGGAAAGGAATGGCTTTACAGAATGACAGAATCAGTTAGGTTGGAAAAGGCCTCTGAGATCATGGAGTCCAGCCCATGACCAAGCACCACCATGTTAACCACACCATGACACTGAGTGCCATGTTCAGTCTTTCCCTAAACACCCCCAGGGATGGTGACTCCACCACCTCCCTGGGCAGCCCATTCCAGTGTCTAACCACCTGTTCTGTGAAGAAATTCTTCCTAATGTCCCACCTTAACCTCCCCTGGTGCAACCTGAGCTGTGCCCTCGCATCCTGTCCCTGGCTGCCTGGGAGAAGAGCCCTACCTCCACTAGCTGCAATCTCCTTCCAGGTGATTTCAGAGTGGTAAAGTCTCCCCTGAGCCTCCTTTTCTCCAGGCTGGACACCTCCAGCTCTCCCAGCTGCTCCTCAGCTGCTCCAGGCCCGTCACAGCTCTGTTGTCCTTGTCTGGGCGCACTCCAGCCCCTCAGTGTCCCTGCTGAGGTGAGGGGCTCAGGAATGGTCACAGCACTCAGGATGTGGCCTCACCAGTGCCAAGTACAGGGGCACAGTCACTGCCCTGTCCTGCTGGCCACACTATTCCTGATACAGGCCAGGATGCCACTGGCCTCCTTGGACAATTTTTGTAGGCTCTTCCCTATGTTTACTTATACCTGAGCCACTGTGAACCACTTGATATCACAGAACAGGAAAAAAAGGTGAAAAGGTTTGCATGTTCTAACTACCAACTACTTCCCCCTAATTACTATCATAATACCTTTCATCAGCTATACCCAAGGTCATCTAAACAAATGGATGACAACTTCAGCTGGAAACAAACCAATCAAACTTATCCTACTCAGGGACAATAATTGGACTTGATAATCCTTGTAGGTCCCTTCTTACTCAGCATATTCTATGATTCTATGAACAGCATTAAAATCAGTGGAGTCATTCTTGATTTAAACCTGTGAAGAGAATTTCTCAATAAAATTCCTCCCTTACCTTGTGATGAAGGAAAAATATTCTTGCAGTAGCAGTATTAATAGAAACATACATGTGGAGAAGTGGGGAGATGGGGAAGAGAGCCCAGGACCCTCTGAGATGCTGAGCACTGGACAGACATGGTGCATGTTCATGTTTCAGCCTGCTCCATGCTGGAGGCCAGGGCTGCAGTTGTGATCAGACAAGCAAGATGAGGGTGATGTGCATGCACATCCTGCTGACAGATGGATTGGGCTCATTGCTTTAGAGTCTCCAAATTCGGAGCGAGGCATCCTTCCAGTCATCAGATTTCCTGTGCTATTAAAAGAAGAGAAGCATCTGAATCTCCCCCATCCTTCCACTAAACCTGCACATCCAGGCTCTGAGATGCCAGCTTGGAGGCTGGGAATACTCTGGTTAATGCAGTTTCCTCCCTGAGGACTCACGCTGGCTCACTCAGAACTGACTGCAGCACTTCTCTGCAGGGTTACACAGGCTTTACACTCACCTTTACTTTCCAATGTCTTCCCAGTTCCATGCAATTAGGAGTGACACATTTAAATTGTTAGATTAAATTTATACCGAAATTTCATTCCCCCCTCCACCCCAAGGAAGAGATATGTTTAAAAAGGTGGCCAGAAATTGTTTCAGCACAGATACACAGCAGATTCTGACAGCAGTTTCAGCACCAGCAACTGGTTTCAGGGTTTTTTTCCCTAATTGGGTATCATATTGTCATCACACATTGGTTTCCTGAACTTTCTATCTGGAGGGGAAAATGCAGGAGAAAAGCTTTAATTTGAAAAAAAAGAAAAAATAAAAATCCTAAATAATGGGTTTGTGGGCACTGACACGATACACTTAAATTTTAATTAATATTGGATATGTGTCCCCAGAAATTCTGCATGGAATATTTTAAACACATACATAAAAATAAGTATATTTTTTTCTTACCTAAGGGCAAAGCTCTCATTTACCTAAATCAATGCCTATTGATTTATGGATGATGTTTGTGTCTTTGCTTATTACATCAGCTTGGACAGATTCCCTGGCTTTTCCTTCTAGGTTCACTGCTTGGCCTTGGGAAATAAATACTTTGTTCAAATACATGCCAAAGGCAACAGCAACACTGCTCAAACATGCATGTCATTTGCTCTCCCCATTCAGTATTTAAAATAATACCCCTGCTTTAGATGCTTGTGCAATTTAAATCAGACACACAGGTAAGTTCAGAAATACTCACCTGGATGGAAGGATGGACCACATGGAAAATCCAAGCATGTTTGTAACCCAAACACAGGTCTGGCCTTGGATTTCATGAAAACATTAGCAGAATGTCAGCCTGTCACATCTAATTAACCCTAATAATAAGAACTCGCACTTCTGAATTCAAATTCCATCTGCATATCCTAAAAGTCTCAGCAAAGATTAACACCCCAGCCCTACAAAGACAAACCATGACACTTTCTTTAAGCATGGGGAGAAACTGAGGCAGGAGGAGCAGCAAGAACAGGGAAGGACTCCAGACAGAGCCCAGAGGAGGGGGCAGACAGGCGAGAAAAGTGAGATATTACAAGGACAGCCTTGGGGTAGCCAAGGCAGCAGCAAGTGTGACTGGGGAAGGGCGTCTTGCTATTCTGATGGTGTTTCTTTTCAAAGCAGAACCAGATCTTGTGTAAAGCAATACAAAATTAAATGGCAATACACTGATAGGCACAGTTTAGTCCAGCTGTCCACTAAATACCAGCAGAGATTGACAGAGTTGGTTTTTGATCTGCTTCATTCTTTCCAAATGCAGATGTCTTTTGCTTTAAAAAAAGGTGTGACCAAAAGCAAATCCAGCAATAACTTTCACTAACTTGACTCTAATTGAACTGTCATGTGTGTAACCATTCTAGAGAAATGGTGATTCCTGCAATCAGCTGAAAAGAAAGAGGCTGCAGGAAAAATAAGCCAGAGACTCAGATAAGAAGATTTTATTCAGCTTTATTTGACAAGTTTTATTACACTGAGAAAACATAACGTATCTAATCTCTTTGCAGCTGTTGCAGCCCTTCAGCCTTTATTACTTAAATCCTATTAGATATAAAATTGTTTCTATTTGTCAATGGCATGATATCTTCTTTTATTATTATTGTTATTATCATCAGAGTCTTGCAAGTATGGCCATGAACATAATTTCTGGCCTATCTTCTTACCAATAGTTAAGGTTACTCTGTGATATTTGCCTGTTTAAATGGCCTACTTTTTCAAAAGTCCTGGAGAGCTGTGGATATTGTTAGGATACACATAGTGGCACTAAATAAAGCTCAGCAAATAATGAAAACCTGTGCAAATGCACCAGCATAGCTAATTATTTATATTATGGATGCTGAAATTCCATAGGAATTGCCAATCAGGCTGGGCCCAGCTGTATGCTTACCCATATGAAGACCTTGAAGCAAAGCCTTTCATCACTGTTCACAGGTTTTTCAATTTGTCACTTGTAAAACTTTAATTCTTCATTTTTCACAGAAGGATGAAGGACATTCTCTTTCTTACAGGAATTCCCATTATTGCAAATAAATATTGCTCACAATGCTTCTTTCTCTCCCTGTCCCTAGGTTAAACCCTCCTATGATTCACAATTTAGGAGAATGCAAGGGACATTCCCACCATGATGTCTCATGGAAGGCTGGTGGCTCATGAACAGCCATGGCAGGACATCACCTGGCTGCACTTTCTGTGAGGAATTTATATGTCCTTTCCACAAGGACACCATTTCATTTTTGAGGCAAAAGATTTTGCTTGCTGTAAAAGTGATTTTTTTTAGCCTGATAATGAAAATTATAACATGTTGATATCAAAATTATTTTACAGCTGTTTTTAACAGGTGGGTTTTGACCAGATGTTATTGCATCAACAGGTTAGGGTAAAACAACAGTGGAAGAAAGAAAAGGCAAAGGTATTTTGTCCAGAAACTTCCAGCAGAATAGAATATACCATTAGCATCCCCCAGATGCCTGCTCTTGCTTGCACTGGAAGCATTATATTCATGCCATTAAAAAGGGCACTTTCATGCTGAACAAAATTAGTATTTGAGACTGCCAGTGCCATAAAAGTTTAACAAATGAGTAAGACACTGATTCTGAATGCATAACAATAAGGAGGGGGAGTTGTTTTCCCTTTTGCCAATTGTTTTTTATTGTTATTGTAATCTCTCTCTCTTTTTATTAGTTTAATTTTCTTTTGTGTAATTTTGTTTTTATGGAGCAGATTCATCCCTGCTGTACCTCTGGTGGAATTTCAGAGAGACAAAGACATACTTTTCTGTTGTCAAAAGATAAAGAAAATGTTAATTTCTTTCTCAAAGCTGCCATATTTAGATACTATGGGCAATTTTTCTGTAGTTTCTCTCTATCTATCTAACTATAATATAATAAAACAAAAAGTGTCTCACAAACAGCTCATGATCTGCTTGCTTATCAAATGTGCTGGTTTTCTAACTGCATAGTTTAGCATGCTGAAATGTGAAAGGCATTAATTTTGGACAGCAATATGTATGGAAATGAACTGCAAAGTTTAAGAGCTGGGAGTTACTGCCTCAAGCAGGAACAAGACCCTGCATGGCAGTGGATGTTTGGAAGGTAAAATCTTCTGTTTCTTGCAGTTTTCTACTGTATAATGGGTAGCAGCTTGCAAAGGACCTCTGTTGAGCTATTGGCCAACTGACTAGAAAGCTGCACAGCAGAGAACTGGGAGCTGGATGAGATCACAGACAGCAGACTGAAATACATCCAGAACCAATCATATCTTCCAAGAGGTTAAAAAAATATAGAGAAAGATGTGGGTATACAGTGGTGTATTTAAAAGTTTGGGGTGCTGTTTTCTGGGGATGCAGGTTCTGAAAGTGTAGTGTGAGGTAGGTGTTATCCAAGTGGGGATTTCCTTAAATGAAGGGTTGTGAAGCCTGTCCCTCCATAAGACTCTTTATCTCAGAGAATGTAGGTAAACACATGACAAATATATCTCACACCTGAAGACTCTTATTTTAAGGATGTGTTTTAGTGACAAATTGGATCATGGTCTGCAGTCTGGATTTCTGAAATTCATCTGTGATTCAGCTTTGGCAACAGGAAGTCCTAGGACCAACTACAGAAAGCCATGAAAATTCAGATACAACCTGAACTGCTGAGGGAGAAAAATCTCTTCAAAACCCACAGATAAGGTCTCATAAAAAAAAAAAAAAGGTAAATCTAAAACTGGACTTAAAGGATGTCTTAATTTCTAAATCCTACAGTATAGTATAACTCTAGTTAGCAATCCAGTTAAGCAGCATCTGATGTCATCAGACATTTGTATTTTTCATCCAGAAATTCCTAGGACAGGTTTCTAATAAGCCATGACCAGAGAGGCTGTTTGTTTGCTTTCCAGCCTGTGAGCAAGGAAAGCCTGGGGCATCCCTAAAAGTACAAGGTAAGACTCACCACAAAGCCACCTGCCACAGCAAGAAGTCAGACCCCTTTCCCTGGAGGGTGTCCCACCACTGTGAGGGAAGGAGTGAAAGTCATCCAATATCCAGGGACAAACTCAGCAACATGAGATCCTTCAAGATACCAAAGGAAGAACACGACTCTCTGCTGCCATGGTCAGAGCCCTATATGTAGCAGGGTAAGCCAAAGGCAACTGAGTCATACAGGCATTTTTTAAATTGTTTCTGTTCATTTATATCTTTTATAAATCCAGCAGATATGAATGTGAAGTAGATTCACACTTTCTGGACCACTGAGACATGCTCTTGCTTGCTTTGCTCTCCATCCACTTGCATCTGGGCTGTCTGGTGTTGGGCTTAGAGACCCCAGCAAGTGAAATGAAATAAATGTGACCCTCTCAAAATAACAGTGCTCGTGGCAAGTGGCTGCCACAACCAGGGAGTGTGTGGTGTTGAGGACTGAAACCCTCAATCCATTACAAACAGCAGAGATTTTCTTCTACCAGAAATTTTAGCGACTCAGCCTCGCTATTTTTTGTGCTCAGCTGCACATACTGAAACTAGTTTCCAATTAATGAGTGATGAGCTTTTATTAGACTCCTCAACACTGCACTCGTGTTTTTGAGCACACCTGAAATTTGATCATATAAATAGCTCTATCCTCTAAAGGTGAGTGCTGCAATAAAACCATGTCACAATCTAGGCCAGAGGAAGAAGAAAATATCTAAGAGACTTCTTGAGATTAAAAACAAGTACAGCAAGAATTTTTTTGTCACTTTTGTATAAAATGATTGAAACATATTGTGTCTTAGAAGCAAACAGAAAAAATTATGCATTGGAGTATTATTCTTAGCATTATTAAAAAACACCACATTTGTTCTTTGATGTTTGAAACATTGCACTCATTTATGTTTACAATTTATCATTCAGACTTTCAGTCTTGAAAAATAAAATAAGTGAGCAATACTCCAAAGATACAACACAGTGTCAACCATCTGTAACTGGGACATTAAATAATTATATGGTATTTAGCACAGATAAAATGCAGTCCAAGCATTAACCAACAAATCTTTGTAACACTTCTCTAGGACAGAAACTCTATCCCCACTTTGCAGATAGAACATTAAAAAGAAAGCAAAATCTTTATTGTTCTATAACAACTATGACCAAACGATTATGTTGTGAATCATTCATTCCAGTTTCCTTACACAAAGCAAAATACAAGAATTAGAAATGGTTTATGCTAAAGACAAAACTTTAAAAACTTCACTTCTGAACAAAAAAAACTGCTTTTTGCCCTGTGCTGGATTTAGGCTGGAAAAATCTGCATGAAAGGAACATATGTTGTCAAAGATTATGCACTCAGAATGGTGATGTGACTTGTAGAAACTGGAGTGCTGCTTCTGAAATGAACCAATTGTAGCCCATCAAAATAACCTAATTGATTTAGAAAGATTTAATAGCAAATAATTTTGCTCATCTCTGGAGGATTTACAAAGTTAGCAGGTGAGACATAATTATACTGAAGCAAGACTTACAGGAAAGAACCAGAGCCATCTCCATCTTGGGCATCTTAAACTGTCCATGAAGTATTTCTGAACTCTGGTTCCCCTTAATGATCCATCAACATTGAACATTTTTAAACAGACACTACCAAAGTGGGTAATTCATGATTCATATGAGTTTTGGATAAGTGAGGATTCTCCAGATCCATGCTCTGTACAGCAGGATATATTTCACCTTTCCCATTTACATTATGACAATGTACTCAAGACTGGCATAAACCTCTCTAGATTTTTAAGTTCATTTTCACCCAGAGCAGCTCCTTGGCCTGACTCATCATTGACCTACACTTGCTTTGGTGTGGCAAAAAATGAACAAGGAAACTGATAGCCTGGGATGGAAGGAGAAGGATCCTTCTTAAGAATAGTCTGGATTTTAACTGTGTTAAATCCAATTCAAATCTCAGTTATTCTATCTCTCCACCAAATAAACAAAACAAACAACACAGAAAAAGGCTGCAGGAAAATAAAACTGGCCAACAGTAAAATATCAGTTCAGCGATAGTTAAGAAAAGAAAATTATATCTCTCAGTTCTATAATTCAGTCCTAATGAGTGGACTCTCTGAAGAAACTGGATATTAGATGATATTTAATTACTCATCAATTAGTCAAAAGCATGGGCAGTTTCACTAATTTTCCAGCCAAAGGGGTTGTAGAGCTGTTACCATAAACACACATGGTAACGTTATGCTCTGATTCAGCAAAAGGGATCTCAGCGAACTTGGTGGAGAAAGAATTTAGCTAAGGCTCAAAATTAGTATTTTGTGGTTTAGAAATCTGCCAAACAAAAAAGAAATTTCTGGAAAGCTATTGAGATATTTAATCTTTATGACTTCAGCAAAAGCCAAGGGATTTGTTTTCACTCAATTTGACAATCACAGCAACCCAATTTTTTTGTTACACCTATAGCTATATATCTACTTACATATGCATGTATGTATATGCACCTATACATAATATATATCTAATATATATCTAACTGGTCATTTTAATTTTTTTTTCTTAATTAAAAAAAAATACATAATATATATCTAACTGGTCATTTTAATTTATTTTTCTTAATTAAAAAAAATTAATGTCTTACAGAAAAAAAAAACACACACAGAAAAAAACTGCCTTTTTACATTTAATGTCTTACAGAAAAAAAAAAAAAAACACACAGAAAAAACCTGCCTTTTTATATTGGTCAAACTTGCTTTGCAGTGGATAGTGACTGAATTCAGCCAGCTTTGTCAACTGCTGTGCTCTTAATTAGACTCTTCATCCGAGTACAGTTTCATCAACATACCAGCAAGGGATTTCAGCACTGGGAATGGCAGAATAAATTATGGATCCTTTAAATAACTTGCATTCTAGCACACTAGCTATAGAAGAAAAACCAGGAAAAGTCTAACAGAAACAGGTTTTCCTACAATTTTCAGTGCTAATTATGGATCCTTTAAATAACTTGCATTCTAGCACACTAGCTATAGAAAAAAAAACCAGGAAAAAGTCTAACAGAAACAGATTTTCCTACAATTTTCAATGCTGAGAATGACACCAGTCATCTATTCAGTCTGGCTCTGTTCACATTTGTGATCTTTGATATGGCACACTGTGGAAGTTTAGGCATATACCTTCCAAACTCCTTTTACAGGTAGAGGACAGTAGACACTAAAGACAGAAGACAGGAGACACTAAAGGCTTTCGCAATCCAACTCAGGAGCAGAAGTTGATTTTTTCAGTGGTTATCACACCCAAACACTGCAAAGGACTGTGTGCTTACAGGCTGGACACCAAAGTCAGGAGTAAACATTTTACTTTATTCTACTCTTGAAGCTTGGCTTACATCAGCATGTAAAACGAAGCTTTCAAAACATGCTGGGCACATACTGCCTGCCCCAAGAGAGATGCAGAGGCAGGGCAGGGTGGGCTCTGAGCACAGGAAGGTCAGCACTGCACCAGTTTGTTTCCATGCACCAAAACCAGAGCTGCAAGGACCACATTTCTGATGATCAAGATGGTCCAGCTTTATGAGAAGTTGTATTTGCATTTTTAAGTCTAGTTTGACTCTGGATCTATCATGATCTATCTGGATCTAGCATATGTAGCTACCTTGGCCTGGTTTGCAGGCCCACTGGGATTGCATGAAAATTTGGTGTCTATTAGATCATGCATAGAGCAATGTTCACTGAGAATACTGTCCCCCAGTTTTAATCATACACATTATTACTCATCCTACTGGATTTTTCACTAAAAAACAAGCAATGCTTTCCTTATTATTCCCCCCAAATGTCTTGTTGTTTTCTTACAGAAAATCTAGATTTTATAACAAAGCTTTGATTTCTGGCTGAAGGCAGCCTCTTTCTCAGCTGTGCAACACAAAGTAACAAAAACTAAATAACTTTTCCCACATTATTTTTTTCTGAGGGAATTTTCTCAAGCATACTGTACTCATGCAAGATAATGTGAAGTAGTAATGCAAGTGACTGAAATATTTTGCCACTCAATAAACTGTCTCTAAAACTTGGAACACAAACCTAGTTAATTTGCTTTATTTTTTTAATATTGACCCAACTGTAGCTGAACTTATGGGGCCAGCAAGAAGGGATGACTGTCAAACTGAAGCCTGCATCTGTTCCATACACACATATATGGTTTTAGAAAATCTTTCCTGGAGAAAGAATTAGAAGATGAACTAAAAGTGGCCATGCCAGCAAGCTGCAAGAGAAAATAAATCCATGACATGAGCTATGCACCAACACACACTGGCAGAGAGTTATAAAAAATATTTCTTTCAATGTGAGAAGCAATTACAGAGGGAGAATGAAAACTGGTGGGGACTGACTGACCTTTGTGTGTAGATAAAATAGGTAAATAGAAGGCTGCCAGCAACGTGTTTGCTACTGAGGTTCAATACAATAAAGCAGTGAGGGCGGGGGGGAAATTTTATTCCCCACTGCAGACACACCTGTCTGTACTTTGCAAATATTCCAACTAGGAACAAAGCCTCCTGGATAGATCATATTAAAGAACCAATCACCTCTATAGAAATTTCACTGACAAAAGTGCACTACCTAGCAGAAAGCATCAGCTTCTTCCATTACACAATATAGCATTTTAACAGCAAGACTGTTATCAGTTTAAGCTCCATAAGGAAAAAGCATTATATACACTTAACATTTCAGGAGGAACTGGTGTAATCAGATGATGACTGCTCAGATTTCAGCCTTTCCTCTTCTGAAATTTCAAAACAGCAACAATTCAGCAATCCCCAAATGACTGTCTCTCTCAGAAAGCATGAATCAGAATTATGATAAGGCCCTAAGTAAGACCTTTCCTTTGAAAGGGTTTGTCACTGACATCAGAAATACTTTGCTATTTTCTATCACAGTTATCTGCACTCTGGATGTGTTTGGGTATAATTTCACTTCAGACCCTGCAGCAGATGTCAAGCAAACAGAATGCATTGTCTGTGAAAATTTCCTTTACATTCACCTCTCCCCACATTACCATTTTAAAAATTTAATCACCTCACTGGGTTTGATGGGAGCTTTCTGACTAATAACCAGTATCTGAAAGCTTTTCCACTGGGTGGAGGGTGTTCCAATTACAAATACATCATTGAGTATTCTTATATGTAGGTAAGTGCATTACCTAAGGGTGAGGTACTGTTAAAAACAGCCAGGTCAGTAACAGGGATCATCCAGTGACATTGGTTCAGCCCTGAAATTCTCAGGTCACATCCTGGGGGCAGCTGGATTTGTCTTGGAAGTTTCTCCAGTTAAATATGTCCCAGTCCTTACCCTGCCTGGTTTGCAGAGTCTGAGATCATCATTTAAGTAGCATGTCTTCAGACTTGTTGTGACTCCAAGAAGCCCTCAGGGAGGAACTGAAAAAGAGGTCATTTACTGAACATCTTTGCTAGGTTCTCCTCAAGAGAAATTCGCAAACAAGTCTTATTTGAATGTTGATGTTAATATGCAACTAATGACTAATTAGCACTATCAGGTTTGGGTTACATAAAGATGAAAACTCAATAAGCTGGCAACATTTTTGGATTTTTTTGCCTATATAGCAGAAGTCTTTCAAAGGCTGGTAAATGGAGACTGCTCAGAGCATCACTTCCCAAACTGTGTTTAGTTTCTAAACTACATATTTTCAGAGTTGAAAGAGATACTTTTTTAAGAATTTGTCCAGTTGTCCATTTCAATGCAGAAGCTGGACACTTGGGAAGAGAAACTCAGACAGGAAAGAAGTAGCAGTTTTGGAAAACAAGTACAGGAAAGATAAATGGCAGGTAATTTCAGCATCCATTTTACAAACACAGGCTGATGTCCCAGTCTTTCAGCTTGCTGGGCATAAAACACCCTCTTTTCCAGCACTGAGAGCAAGACACCTTTTGTGGCTCCTGGGACACTTCAGATCACAGACACATCTTTCCTTGGGAGCCAAGTGCATCTGTCATTCTCCTTTTCCAGCACTGAGAGCAAGACACCTTTTGTGGCTCCTGGGACACTTCAGATCACAGATACATCTTTCCTTATTACAGATGGAGGGCAGGGTGAGCTGAGCATTTGTCATGTCCAGTGTGGATCACTGCAGTTCACTGTCTGGCTCCAGTTGGTTCAAACACATGCTTTGTCTCCTCCATCTTTTAGGAGCTCTGTTATCAGCTCAGGCCCTACATCCTTTCACGATTTAAGGCCTTGGTACCATGCTGCAAAGCCACAAAAGGATTTAGTCACAACGGAGTGTAGTCAAGGCTGCTGGGGTCCTTTGGGATGAAATGAATGAGGAAACCTGGCACACTATTCAAGTGAGCTACAAGAGATGGATACCCAGGCTGAGGGATCTGAGCACAGTGAAACCTCTGGAGAAAGGGGAAAGGAGACAGAATCTGGTCCCTTTCAGGAAACATTGAAAAGTTTTTCTCATATAATAAAATCTTTACGTGCAAACACTATTATTAAATAAAAGCCTAAGATGACCATCCACCTTTTTCTTACTCCCAGAGCTCATTCAAATTAGGAAAAAAAACCAAAACAAACAAACAAAAAAAAAATCAGAAGGCAATGTTGGTGTCACAATTTACCTTGAAAATATCTCATGACTTCTATGAGAGGGACTGACCAGACACAAAAATAAAATTAATGCAGAAGAATCTGTCCCTAATTAATTGAAGCGATTACATGAGAAGAACAATCCACATCACTTTTTCCACACCCGTCCTGGCTTTCCAGCAGCCGATGTCTGAGAGCAGCACTGCCCTCTCCTGGGTGCTTGCTGCTCTTCAGAGCTTTCCTACAGCAGCTAAACCCGGAATGTCGAGAAAAAGGGAAAATTCACACAAATGTAAATTCAGATTTCTCAGGGGATGGCATGGCCTGTACAAACTCCTCCAACACCTTCTCTATGCCCCTGCTTGACAGCATTTCCAGAGGTGCCTCAAACGCTCAGGAAAGGACAACTTCTGTAGGTTCTGTGCTCCAAGTGGGGTAGCTTGGCTGCCTTTGCACCTCCTGGCACTGATGCTGGAACTTTCCTTTTCTGGGCTGAATTTCCTCGAGGCCCATGCATGTTCCTGAGAGAGCTTTGCTTCACCTTAATGTGACAGGGCCACAGGTGAACTCCTGGCAACTCAAACAACATCATTCTGCAAACACCCACTTCACCCAGCCAGCCACCAGCACCACTGCTGGCATTCAGGAAATTTTTGAAAATTGAGACCACCTCAAATCAAATCAACCCAAATCAAATCAACCTCCCCCAGGTGAAGCATTTCAGATAAGAGTGAGAGGCAGGGAATTTAGCATCCTCAAATGACTCCTGGTAAATGGCCTTCTTCTTGGAAGGGACCTTCCATTGTTTTGAGTGTATCCTTTCATCATCACCTCACTTCAACCTCGCCCCCCACATATATATAGGATAGGGGATATATCTTTAGGTAAGGCAAGATATTTTCAGAAACCTTTTACTGCCTTCTGTACTGGTCTGCTTTCACATTATTCTTTGTTTTAATATCTCCGAGTTCAGAGACAAGAAGTTCAAGAAAGAAGGATAAGAGATATCGCCGATGGTCTGAAAAATAACTCAGCAGCTGTTCAGCCAATGTGCACTGTATACAAATGTTGGGGTTATTTCTATTTCCTTCCAAAGCCTTCGTTTTCATCTGGTTTTACTGTCGAATGACAAACAGCAAAGAACAGCCACAACACCCTACCTCCAGCTGTGATAATTAATAACCTGTCAAGACATGGATCTCGCTGTCTTAGGAAATCTAATGTCTGGCTAGAGGTGATGAAAAAATACTGAGAATCCAGAGAGAGGGGGAGAAAATGCATGATTAAGATATTATGCTCGGTGGGGGGGAAAGACAAACCTTTTTAAATAAAATAATCTCTTTCTATATGTATGCATATTTAAATGGAATAAAAATTTGTTCAAGAAGTCCATTTTCAAAGAACAACATCCTTAGGGGAAGAGTTCTGTATAAATACAAACTGTTTCTGTCATTTTCTTTTCTCTTGTAAAGGCTGCTCAGATGTTTTCATTCTTGCAAAATTAATTCTTTTCACTTGTAACTGAAGTTCTCTGAAGATTGTGGTAAGTCTTCCACTGATTTTGGCAGGCTTTAGATTTTGAATGAAATAGATTCTGTTCACTTGAATATTCAATTTATAAGTAAATAGAGTTTATTCTGAAGGGCCTCTTCTGTCTTACTTGAAGAGGAGATCCATCCCTTCAGGTTTGTGGGACATAAATCAGATGGACAAGTCACAATGATGACTCTACATGTGGGTAGCAATAGATGCTCAATAGTTTACTTTACAAATACCAAGATAACAAAAATCTGGGTTTACCCAAACAAAACTTTGTCCTCTATCCATGTCTTCAGACCCAGTATCCCTGTTTTATCCCCTGTCATCACATGCCCATCAAAAGCTACTGAATCTGAAGTCTTCCTGCTGTAGAAGCTCAGTACTTGACCATCACTGGCAAAACATTCAGACTCAGCCTGGGTGATGAGCTGATGCCTGTGGGGCTATCAGGTGTACAACCAGAAAGCTGGGAAATATACAACCAGATTTTTGAGCAAAAACAATATACCAAATTTTCACCCAGGAGTGTTCCAAGAGAAGAACAAAAGCACTATTTTACTCACAGAAAGGCTAGGTTTGTAGGTAGCCTTTAAGGAAAAACATACATAAGTGTTTTCATAGATACACCCATATACAGAGAGAGAGAGAGAGAGAGAAATTGAAAAGCCTTTCCTACACACAAAAATGAAGTTGAAATAGATCTGCTTTTAAAATTCCTGTCACTTGAGAGTTAAAGGCAGGCACACATGGGGAGAATGAGCTTTTCAATTTTTTACTGCAAAGCACCTAGCCCTCCAAGGAAATATGAGGACAACGCAGCAACTAATTGAAAGTATCAGGCAGTTTTGATAAAGTAGGATGTGATTAGCA
This sequence comes from Passer montanus, assembly GCF_014805655.1. Classification (NCBI taxonomy): domain Eukaryota; kingdom Metazoa; phylum Chordata; class Aves; order Passeriformes; family Passeridae; genus Passer; species Passer montanus. Next base: position 15,247,408 of record NW_024356504.1, on the reverse strand, counting down.
AGCTGGAATTTAGCCAGAGCATCCTGGTCCACATTTTCACTCCTCTCAGCCTTCATTCTCTTAAAGTGCCTGACTGTAATCTACCCCTATACAGCTATAATGTGTAACTCAGCTTTTCATTCCATAGAAAATAATTACATATGGAGAACACCTGTTAATTGACTGTGCTAATTTAAAAGGGGAAAAAAATCCAATTTAACTCTGCAACGTGTTCCCATTAAGATGATATTACAAGTTTTAATTAATATCTTGATTAGATACTGTTATTCATAGTTCTATTCCAGTCATTGAGCTCAGACCTTCATTGTGATATTGCTATTCTGACACAGAGAAAATATGACTTGTTAGGTATGGTACTTCTCTAAAACTGATGTATTTCAGATTTCAAATAATCAAAACCACTGGCATGAATAAACTCGTGGGAAAGGCAGTCCTTGTTTGCAGTTGGTAAGGTGCAAATTTACTTTGACTACAAGTGCAAATAACATGTCCAAGAGAGTTTACAAACAGAACTAAATGTAAACAATTAATAGCATTATTTATTCAGACAGTGATACCTGCAGTATGAACTTCACTCAACAGTGACTCATCTGAAGCACTTGGCTTATAAATATAAATTTTTCTCAGAGTAAGCCTTTTGACTGTAATTTATATTTTTATGACACAGACACTATCCCTGATTTCAGCACAGCTATAGACAAGCAGATTCAGGATCCTTTTCCTCCCCACCAGCTTCACTTACATAAACAGCCTCCTTGATTTCCAGGGAAACCCCCCAAAAGTCAGTGATAGAAGAAAGGAAGACTCCTGTTCTTAAAACCCTAACCTTACTGCCTTCACATATGGGAACACCTCACTTCTCATCCCCTAGAGACCAGACAGAGCCTTGCTGGTGTTTCCCACATTGCCACTGTTGTGCCAGAGAACAAATTCATACACAAGGCCAGAGGCTGTCCTAGAAGAGCTCACTGGATCTCTATGAATAATTATCCACTCTGGAAAGCATCAAGAAATGCTTGGTAAGGTATTGAAAGAGCATTTAGGACACACTCTTCCAGGCAAAACCCAAGCAGATTGGAAGCCTCCCCCTGCCCCTGAGGTGAGTTTAGAATAGGGGATGGGTGCCCTTCACCTCGGCAGTGTCTGTCTGTTCCTGGGTGCTGGAGCTCTGCATATCCCAGTGTGCCACTGTGCACAGCCCGCTGCCACAGGGGTATTAAACCAGCAGAAAAGACTCAATTTCCTTCTGTCAGGGCTTTCCATGTTGCTGACAAACAGCAGTTGACTGACATTTAAGTGGGAAAAACTTGGCTTTGAAGCCTCAGATGATCCGTGCCCTATTGCTTCTTGCTCGCTGGCTTTGTTCACATAAACCAGGCTGAAATGTGCTGCCAATCATAGCAGAGGGGGAAAAATCCTCTGCAGCATTAAGCCAGCTGGAGATGCTTATCCTGACCTGCTCTCAGAGGACACGGGCACTGAATCCATCCCTGCCAGAAGAGAGAGTATGTTGACTCCTGGTTTTGCTGCCGTGATTTCAAGAAGCTTAAATATAGTCTTCAGAACACAAGAAAAGGCTTCTTATAAAAAAATAGTAAGTGTAGCGTCACCAGCCAAACTTAGCCCAAAACAAAACAACTAAATGAAATCATGCATTAAAAAGTGTTCTCAGTCTGAGAACTGTACTACTGACCATGCAATTAAGAACACTAAAGAACTTTCCTGGTTTCACCATTCTGTCCTTTGCATCCAAAAGGGACATAATCTGCACATTAAATCCTCCTACTGAAAATTAAAAATCCAGAACACTCCTGATCCCAGAGGACTTCAGTCCTTTCATGTTTGAAGTTTTGTGACCTCTCTTGGTCACAAGAGTTACATTCTTGGGTAAATCTCCCTTGGTACAGCCAAAGGCACTGGCAGCTTTTGCTGATCACAGCAGAGAAGTCTCAAACCACTGAAGGGATCCAGAAATTTCTCAACATTGGATTTTATCCCCATAGGTAAGGTGTGCTCTGGTCAGGTATCATCACAGCAAGTTTAATGCACACCAACAGGACCAGGCCCTTGTGAAATTTAACACAAGGGCTTGAAAGGCATCAGTTAGATCACAAAAGCTATAAAATACACTGTTCTTTTTATATCCTCTGCATGATTTAGGCATCTTCAGGATTTGTGTTTGCTAGCACAATGCAGTGCTTGCTAGCAATGTTTTCTTAAATGACAGTGGAGGTTCAGGGCACCTGTATAATTTCACAACTAAAGCTGTGGAAAGCAGTCTTGAATTTGAATGAGGATTTCTCTGTGGGTTTATAAGGCAGATACAATAGACACAGGATCAATCTGCAAGTTTGGGTTTTTCTTCCCCTCAAAATGGCTTCTATTGTCATAGATATGTTTGATATAAAAATGACTGTTTCCTGTTCATCCCTTCCTCATCTAGGAGGAAAGACCCAAACAAACAGAGCAATTTCTACTCTGCAGCCTTCAAATGGGTACGAAGGACATAATGGAAATATTTGTACACAGGATACTGAACTCTTCCCAGCAACACTGAAAATTAGTTTGAGAATAAGCATTTATCACACCTGGGAAAAGAGATTTTGTTGGGTTTTGAGTTTTTCTTTCAAAAGTTAGGAGAACCCTTACCTGTCTTTATACTTTTCTTTGGCTAATTTTATCATTCTGAGCCCTTTAAATTAACTCAGCCTGTCAACTTTTCACAAACTGTTTCCATGCCAAATAATAGATGTATTCTGCTTTGGGAGCACCTGGAAATATGAATTTTCAGTCATCATCAATTTCTATTTTCCTTTTTTAAAAAATTTATTAAAACTTCTATGTATTGTCAATTTTTTTCTCTCTTTTCTGCCTATATTTAACAAATTCAGCCAACTGGCCTATGTTGTGTTTGATTTTATTTCCCCTTGCATAAGACTTCAAGAGGTCCCAAGATTTTATTTCATTAATCCTGTATCTTAGAATGGAAAGTGCTTCATTTATATAATTAACCCTCTTGCAGAGGCAAATGCTTCTTTTTTCCCATAGAAAAAAAGAAAATATGGTGACGATGTGTGTTAAAAGAACAGTCAGTTTTCCAAACATGAAAATCTTTCCTGTTTGTTGGATGTCTCGATTCCTTGTTGGACTTTTTCAGATGAAATACACAAAGTTCTCATTATCATGTTGAGATGTCAGCCCTGAGAAAAATTCTGTGTTTAAACAGAGGGATTGGTCCACACAAGTACCCCAGGGCCTGATTCATGGTGATGTTTGTGGGAGGAGTTAGGAATCAGGGAGAGGGACCTGGGTGATTTTCCCCAGAGCAAGTTCTCTAAATACTGAACTTCACCCACTGCTCAAAGCCTGCACGACTCCTTCCCTCTGTGATTAATAATCATAGATCCTTCTTGAGAGTACATAGCCCTAATTAAAAATCAAACAGGGTCTGAGAACAAATCATTCCTTTCTTCCTAACCTGGACAAGCAGAGGAGGAAGAATAACATTGGGAATAGCATTGGAGCTACCAGTGTCAAAGCACTGTGAAGAGGATTGCCACACTTCATTCCCTCCCAGACCCTGATGAAATGTTAAGCTGTGCTGTGCAGCTGGTCAGACTGGGCAATATCCATCAGCTATGGCTCTCTCCTTGCTTCCAAAGCCTGATTTTTTTTTTTTTAATTACAGCTGAAGGAACCGAACTAAACCCATTAGTTTAGCCTTTCCACATTTTAGAAAGGAAGTATTTGTGTCAAAATCTGAGGGTTAGAAAAATACTGAGAAAAGCTGAAACACAAATATTAACAACCTTCTATTTGTCAAGCAGCTCCAGAATGATGAAGGAAAAGAGGTTTTATTTTCAAAAAGTCAGGATGCATTTTTCTTAAAATGCTTCCAATTTTACTTTATTCTCACTGTAATATTCTTTCAACTGCTGTTACTTTCCATTAAGTATTTGCAGAAATATTTGAGGAGAAACCCATTTTGCTATTCTTACAACTGTGCCCTTCCCTAGAGTATATTCTTTCATACATTTGAATTTTTCTGTCTTCCCTTCTCCATTTTCATTTGTCCTGTCTCAACATTATAACTTCTTTTTACATTTATGACTGCTGTATAATGAGGAAAGCGAGCACAGATTCATGACAGTGAATGATTCAAACCCTCATACATAAGAATCAAAAGTGACTGCATGAAACACAGAAATTTGTATTTACAAAAACATTTCATATAAACTGTGTATGGAGTCTTGTCTGTGTGCTTTCTTAGAGCCTCAAAGCAGCAGAGAAAGCAAAGGAATAACGTAGGTGGTATTTGAGGGATTATTTTGCTGTTGCAGACAGGAGTAGAAGACAACTTAGTTTGTGCAAAATGAGCTAGGATGCAGAGCTAATAGAAAAATAAATAATAAATGAAAGGTTATTTTTCTCCTTCTAACCAAAATATACTATGACTGAACAAACATGTGGATCTGCTCTGTTAAATAATAAGAAGCCATTCTTTCCTGCAATTATTTTCAAGCTAATTATTTCAGCTTGAATACCCAATCCTCAAACTTGTTAACCTAATTAGCATTTATGCTTATTCAACAAAAGAAATATTTAGCTTTTGACCTTGAAATAATGTTCCTTCAATGCTAAGATATGTTTAGCAACCAATAGACATCAACATTAAAAATAAAAAGAAGAAACAAAACAAAATAGAAGTTTCATACCTTAACAAAGGAAGAGAAATATTTTTAGTGTTACAGAGCACCTCAAAATTCCTTTTTTTTTTTCTTTCTGAGCTCTGAGCAAGCTCAGAAACAAATAAAGCAACCTCAAAATAATTTATTGGAAATACTTCTTATGATTCTACAAGCATATTGGCAAAAAGCAGAAATAATAAAAATTAATAGCAGTAATAATAGTAACAATGCTGTCCTTTCTACTGTGGACCTTATATTCCTTGACATAATTTACTGATCCAAACAATTAATCGAAAAATGTGATTACTGTACATTTTAGGAAGTGTTTTTCTATTCTATTTGATGTCTCACCTAGAACTAAAAAGTTGCTAATACCACAGCCTGGAGTGTTGAAGTATTATTAGTGTCACTGCTGACCATCAAAATATTTTGTTACACAGAAAGATATAAAATGCCTTTCTTTCTTTTATTGGAGCATTGCAGATAAATGAAAATATTTTAGATTAGAGACATGGTATATGTACAATAGAGACTCCTGGAAGTATTTGTCTCACAAACTAATTTCTGTATTTGTAGAGAACCAGAGAGTAAATCCAAGGTTATTTCTTCACTCTGGTCTGCTGACTGCAGAAAATATAACAACTCAAAAGTTGTAAGATCATTTATCATTTACATTTATTTTCAATACTAGTTTCATTTTCTGTTTGAAGCAGGTTGACCTTGCAATCTCCATTTTAGGAAATAAGATGACTGGGAAGGTTTCTCAGCTATGTAAAGGAATATTGCTCACACAGCTCAATCAAGAACCTTTTTTACAAAATGACATTAATATTCAGACTGTGCATTCTCTTCTGAGAGACAGCACATTGTCTCAGGGGAGCTATGGGACAGACTTAGAGCACATCTCTTTGCAGGAGGGTGTCTGAAGTGCTATGAAAGCATTCCTCTCCTTTTCTCCAACCCCAATACATGCCCAAATTTTGGACACTTTGCTGAATGCAAAGCTGGAGAGCTTGGTGTACATTTGGACCTTGGACCAGATGTGCTCCAGCCATCCCTTCCAACCTCCTGCATTCCGTGGTACTTTAGCCTTGCCCTAACCCCAGAACAATGTCCTGTGTCCACTGATTTTCCTCCAAGCAGCAAAGATCTGTGTATAAGGAGCTCACAGCCATACAAATATCTTTTGTCTGCAGGAATGTGAAAGACAGCACCTGCCTGTCTCCTGTCCTAGGATGGCCTTTTAGTCATCAAGAACCAAAATCATAATTACAAATGTAGGTAGATTTCCAGTGCTTCCTGGTAAGTGTATTTTTACAAGATCAGCCTGGAGTTTGCTTTTTCCATAATTGAATGAAAAGCTGAATGATATATATTTATGTGCTGGCTGAGAATTTTTATGCACCATCTTTTATCTGCCACAGTTATGTACAGAGAAATGCATCAAGAGCACACTGCCCTCTGAGCTCTATGGATTCAAACTTAACAGTAATTTGCATTCCTATAGTGCCTAAGAGTTCAACTAGTTTTAGAAACATGATTAAATGCAGGCTTGCAATCCCTTCTGAGCCTGAGACATTAACTGAAACAAGCATGTGAGAGCATTCACTGTGGCTGAAATCCTCTTGCGCCATATGGTTGCAGAAAATTATTACTGGTTAGTGCAGGTTTGGATTTTACGCCCTCTTACTCAAGCACAATTTAGGCATTTGCCTCAGTGTGGCAAATACTTGATTGCACTCGCACATTGGTAAATGGCCTTGTCTTTGAGCAACTCATTTTGTTCACTTTTACTACTGGGGTTGGTGGGGGGAAGAAGATAAGAGAGAATTCTGCTCCATTTTTTGTTATCAGTATTTTGGTAAAGGATGTAATGAACCCTTTCACAGATGGGAGACATGATACACATTCCCAGATTTTCAGGCTGGAGCTAGAGAAATAGAAAAAAAAGAAGAGCTATAAAAAGGTCTAATTCTCCTCCTTTTAAACATCATGCTTGCTACTACTTAATCACCACTGGATATTTAAGAAAAGGTACACGAATACACAATTATTTGATTGTCCACACTGATCAAATACCAACTGATCTTCCCTGACAGGAAGCATTCATTAACTATCATCCAAGTCTCCTTTTTCCTACATGTTTTTGAATTTGTTTTCCTGCATCAAACAGGAATTTGCTCTTGCTCCGTTTCAGTAGTGTGCTCAGACACTTTCAGATAAATCCTCTAGTAATTTGATTAACTAAATGTATAAACACATTGTAGGACCTGCAGGAATTTGCTTCAGGAGGTCATTATTTCCCCAGCTTAAGGCAGCACATAATTGCCAACCAGGAGCTGCAGCACAGTGCCTTGAGAGAGGGACTTTGAGCCCTCACACCTCTGAGATACTCAGGGAGAAGAAAGTGTCTACAAGCTGATGCCTCCTTGCTTAGCCACCCCTCTCATGTCTGAAGATTCTGATTAACATTACAACCACAGGAGATTTTCCACTGCAGCAGCATGAACCATGCTGGCCAGCACCTCTGGGAACAAGGATATGTGGTTTTGACACCACTGAGGGATTGAGGAGAATTCTTATGTCAGCCCAGCCGATCTTTCCTGCAAAGGTATAAGTAAAAGTAGCACAAACTGCTGCCATGAGCATGGCAGGAAAGGCTGCAGGGAATCAAATCAAAGCTCTTGTACCTCAGTGCATCTTACATGCTTCCTGTCAGGCAAGAGCCTTCCTGTCTCACAAACATTAAATTGACTGAATCCTGGCAACACTCCTATGCAATATAGGGTTGTTATTCTTGTATTACGAGCAAGTACTATGTAAGGCTCACAGAACATCAAATCTAGAGTTATATTTGAAATTAGACATCCAATTGTTGTTTATTTAGGTTGAAATAAATGGAAATTGGAATTCAACTCAATTCTTTGGAGTCTAAATCCACTGCCTACCAGATCATCTTTTTTTAACATTTATTTTACCTCAAACACACACAACTCACATCTATAGCTTTCCCCAGGACTAAGTAGCTGACACCAAAACAGAACACACTGGTATACATAGTTATAGACATGTCATTTCAGATATCCTGAAAACAAATTACTATCATAGGGAGCTTTTCCTTCCACATGGGAACAGTTTCATCTTCCATTTGTATATGAATCATGAAAGCAGCATAAGTGATGCAGGCCATATTTGGAGACTTGCACACCTTTATGTCACTTCTTTATCCTTGCTGTCTCTATGATGCAATTGCAAATTATTCTCTCTCTTCCCTTTCCCTATTTGTAATTAGAGGGCAGAACAGATGGTAGCAGCTTACTTTAAAGTGATGTCTTCATTAAAACACTTCTCAGTATGCTGCCTAAAAATCATGCACAACAGCAAAGAAATTACCCTTGTTATGGGCAAATCTCACAAGGATTTGAGGTTCATAGTAGAGAGACCTCAACAACTCAGAAACTGTGAGACCAGCAGAAAATTCCAGAAATTACAAACTGGGCTAAAGAGTGTGTGAAGAACATCACCTCCCTAAGAAGACTTTGGACACACTGTTGCCAGCCATGTGCCTATAAAAATCAGGAATCAGAATCTCCTTAGAGCTCTTTGCTTCCAAACTCGGTCATGGTTTAAGGCTTACACCTCTGAGAAGAGGAAAAAAGGGATCCATATTCACTCATGTGCCTATAAAAATCAGGAATCAGAATCTCCTCCTTATGAGCTCCTTGCTTCCGAACTCGGTCATGGTTTAAGGCTTACATCTCTGAGAAAAGGAAAAAAGGGATCCATATTCACTGTTTTGTGCTTTTAGCTAGTGACAGCTGGTAAGCTTTTTACACAGGTCAGTGACAACCCACAAATACCAAATACTTCTCCCCTCCCATATCATTATGTTTGCAATAATGTTTCCAAGAAAAGCCAATGGTTGTCTTGGGTTATACAGAATGCAACATTCATTATCTTTATGAACAAATGCAAGTTTGAGGTCTTTTCATGAAAAGGGAGAAGAATTCATTGTCCAATGGTTCTCATCTCTGAAATGTGCCTTTCCTCATAGGACTGTCTGTGCATGGATTGTTTTCAGCTTTCTGTACTTGATACAGCCCCTCCTCCTTAAGTCAGATCTGTGAAGGAGAGAGAATTTCAAGGAGAATTGAGGAGTACAGTGGAATTATATTTCGTGCCACAATCTGACAGTAATTGGGGGATCAGTAGACACTGGTGTCCTAATTTCAGTTATCATTGAGTATTTTTCATTTCTCAGCACACCCGAATTCTGCACTGGCTGAATTTTCTTGCACATTTTATAGAGTTCAGATTGACTACCTAAATGAGCTATTGACAGTCAGTGCCATAAACACAAGCTGTATATTCTCATGTTAATTAATTTAAAAAAACAAACAAACCCACAAAAAGGAACAAATAATAAAATTGATAGTATTTATGTAGGGAGATTTATTATTTCTTTTTTCTATACTTCCCACTGTGGTTTTTTAGGTAGAAAATTGTATTATCAGGCTACAATTACAAGGGTTAAAATATCACCACCTTGAGTATAAGGTTCAAGAATTTCAGTAAGATAAATCCTAAGGGCTTACTTAAACTTCAATTTTTCATTTAAAAACTTCAGGGTTATCTTTATCACCTTCCAGGTAAGCATTATTTTAATAAAGGAAAAAGGCAGAAGGGATACTCTGAAGACATATTTTCAGGATGTTACAAAAAGGCTTGCCTCATTATTTCAATTTGCTGCTTTTCCTCAATTGATCAAACAGCCTTTTGTTCCCTTTTCTCTTGCTATTTTTTAAATTTATTTTTAAGCAGTCCTCTTTTCCTTGCTGTCACCTACTATTAGCTCATGAGTCAGGATTCACTTTACTATCTGGCACTTTGCAAATGCATTCAAGCTGGTGCAGCACAAGAGAAGAAAGTGAGCATTTGCACTGTCTCTAGAATTTCAGTATTAATGCCTGTGCTTGGGTCTCAGTTCTTGGGGATGCTAAACCCCACAGAAGATGCTAATCTTACTGTAAAAAATTGAAGGAATGTTTTGTCCCAGCACAACAGAGCACACCGGTAGATGCATTAGCTCTGTGCTGTGATAAGGAGGTGGTCTAATCATCCAAACAGAATGTGAGAATTGGGTGTCAAAAAAGCAGCAACCAGAAATGCTCAGTAAATACTAAAGTGCTTTCTTGAATGAGAGTCAAAGAACTCTACAGGTAGAACTCTACAATGGAAATCTGTATGAGTAACCATGGAGAATGTAAAAATGAGCATTTTCCAAGTCTCTGTCATAACATTATGTGGAAGTGTTGCCTGGGTTTTGCTTTTTCAGTATTCAGTGAGCAAGCAGGAACTTCTTTTTCACCGTCTTTTTTTTTTTTTTAACTTCACAGTAGAGACAAGTCATAAGTAGACTAATTATATCATTATAGTGTGATTTTAGTAAATCAATACAAACTCCTCCATTTATCATTGTGGATATAATCCATTTTAAGATGCTCTCTAGTTGGACCGCAATGTAAAAGAATGGTAGGGATAAGAGAATAACAAATCTCCCTACTCCTCAAAAAGTTTTAAATAAGAAAGGTCTTTTATTGATCAGGCTGTTTTTTTCTTCCCCTACCGATTTGCTTTCTTGCATAATGCAGTATGAGAAACCTGAATTGCACACATTAACTGAAAGACATTTCTACCTATTCAATTCCATGAAAGAAATCACATCCACATTCCCTAGGAAATCATAAGAATTTCTTCTACCCAAACACTAACTGGCAATAAGTTATGATAGCAAGAATAATTGCCTTGCATTCTCAAGCCATTCAGGAGAAATATGAAATAACGATTAAAGAGAATTAGATTTTCAGATTAGATTGGTAATATTGTTCAAATAAAGAATTTCACTACATCTGTTTATTATGGCAAGATCCTTTTACACAGAAGCCTAGGAGAGTACATCTTTGTATTGGAAACTGAAGTTTAATCAGTGTGTGACAAGAATCTAGTCATCTCCTGTATTTAATAGGACAGGTTTCCACCTAAGTGACAGAAGAGGGATGGAGAGGCTTGCGGGAGGCAGGTGCCAGGAAGGACAGATGGATAAATTGTTCTCTCAGCCTGGGGGTTTTCTGCATACACACTAGAAACAGAAATCACTCGAGAAGGGCTGGCAAAGCAAGACACCCTTACGTAGCCAAGAGAAGTACATCTCACTCTCCAATTTATTACAAAATAGTATAGCTTCAAGACATGAAATTTATGGTGTGACTAAGGAGGCAGCAGAAGAGTTAATTCCCATCCTCTCTGGGCCTTGTCATAGCCCATCAGATAGAGAATTTCACTTGGTGACCCGTTCAGGTGGGAGCCTAAGAGGAAGTTCTTTATAAAGCTGGAAGGTGAACTCCACTGTCCTGAGCTTCAGCATGTCAGCACAGAAGCATTTATATTCAATGAAATAGATTTGTAGCCTAGGCTAAGTTATGAAGAAGAAACAAGCTTCTAATGTTGTCCCATGGCTCCAGTCACGAGACCACTGAGCTTTACTTCAATGCTTTATGATGTCTTTATCTCATTGTGCATGTTTTATCTCTAATTGCATTTGTGAACTGCTTTCTGCATCCCAAAGTGATTAAAAGACTGGAGATACCAATAAAATATAAGAGAACAAACTAGGAGAAATAATTACTGAAATATAGGATACAAAAACGTAAAACATCAATGTAGAGAAATTGTTGAAATAGAAGAGTCAATGATGCATTCCTTGTGTTTTTTTAGGCTGAATCATCAGAGACTGGGTAAATTGGGGAAACTGCAAAAATTTTTTTGGCTTGATTCATCCTATTAGAAATAATATCACAGAATTTATAAATTCATTGCTGCAATAGAGACACAGGTTTAAGCACAATAAAGCTGGGAATAGTGACTCATATATTTGGCCTGCTAAACTATATAAAATGACAGGAATATCTCTGCACTAAACATGCTGGAAGCTGCTGAGAACTAGGAGACGAGAAATATAGAACAAAGAGGGCTGGGAGAAAATGCCACTAAGGAAGGCAAGAAAGGATGCATTTAGTCCTGTATGTAATGAAGACTGACATGACATTTGAGGTAATAAAAAATGACAGCATGAAGTACTGCACATATTCATTTTATTTTCAGCCTGCAACATTATCCCCATGACTTTTTCCATATTATGTTTACAAAGTAAGGTCAAGCACATCTGAGTACTTGGAGGAGAGACAAGATGGGAGCATCAGGTGATGCTGGCAGGGGGAGCAGGCTGTAGTGCTCTGCCCCCCAGGACTAAATTGAGCCAATCTCTTACACCAAGGGTGCTATTGGAGGGGCTGGACGTCCAGGTACACACAAAAGAGGAAGTCAGGATCTTAACACCTCTAAGGCTTTCTCAGCAGAACATATCCATACTGTGGCAAATTTTCCCTCTTGCTTGGATCCATGTAATTGATTTAAACAAATGTAAGCTACCCAATAAATATTTTCTCCTTCTGCCTCAAAGTTTGGACTCCCACTCCATCTTCAGTTGCTCCAAAATGCACATTCCACCTCTCTGACATTTCTTTGAGGATCAGTATTGCAGGTGAAGTTGTGAAATATTGATTTATAGCAAAGCTACAAACACCTATGCCATCCCTAAATATAAACAAACCAGATTTGGGAAGGGCCCTGGAGGGGCACACAGGAGCAGTAGGAGGGAAGTGACTGCCAGGAGCAGGTTGTAGTATTCCCCAGTCCTCACAATCCACTGCTTTAGCCCACACACTATATATGGACCAGCACCAAGAGTCAAAGAGAATCATGCAAATATGTGACAGGAGAAATTGTGATGCTGCTGAACCATATCTCCAGATATAACATGTGAAATGTTAATTTTATTTCAAAAAAGCAAACATGACTATTTTTCATTCAAAATGTGAGACCAGATTCTCCTAATGTGTCTTTTTTAGATTATGAATTTTACTTTAATATAGAATAATTTAAATCTAAGCAGAAATACTGTAGTATTATATAGACATCCCTTAAACCAATTATCATGACACTTTAGATGCATAAAACAAAAAAATAACTGCTTGCTTTAAAAGCTAACAAGGGTGACTTATTACAATAGTAAACTAAGAGTTAATTTTCTAAAGACTTCATCCTGGAAGGTGCTTAGCACCTTTAATTCTTACAAGCATCAAAGAGAAAACTAACATTTTCCCAATGGATTAACTGTCTTACAGCATTGCTCTAAACCAGCAAAAATGCTTTCTGATAAGCCTGAACCATAGTGGAATATACCCTGTTTTAGTGTGATCACTATTTCATCGTGTCTCTGCTTACCACAAATCTCTACAATTTGAGACTTTCAGAGGGAATTTGCATTGACATCACCAGGACAATTACAAACCTTCAGGACAGAGCAGCAGTGTAATGAAATAAATGGTAGATCCTTTATCAGAGAAAGCAGATGCCTTACAGCTAGGCTTCTTAGAAGAAAGATTATAGGTCTTAAAATGGAAGTGGAAGATAGTTTCAGGTCAAGAGGCCACCACCAATTCCTCAAAGAAGAATTTTAGAAAGAAAAAAGAAAAAGAGAAGCATTTTTCAAGATGAACAGGAACTCCACAGTCCATGCCTCCCCTGAGGAGCTTACAGTGGTCAAATGCCACAGATGTCTCTAAACTTTGAGATTGAGGGAAGATTTGAGATTTAACTGCAGATTTTAAGGCCTCTGCAAAGTGCATGTACAAAATGGCATTCCATAGTCACTTTTGCTCAGGCACTGAGAATTGCAGGAGGCAAAAGGCAAAGGAGAACCAAACCCAATATCTGCCATTAAAAAGACCCTATTCCTTGAAATATTCCAAATTTACATGGACAAAGCTCTGACTTGGCCTAGCTAGTTTAGTCTGTTTGAGAACAGTGAACAACATAACCTCCACTGTCACATCCCTACCTAAATTATTCCATTGTAATTTAATTACCATTAAATTACAATTACCATGGTAATTTAATTAAGCATCTGTATTTTAGCATGTATGTTATTAATGTAGAGTCAAAGCGTGTGCATTTCCAGCAATCTGCTTCTTCAAAAGACTTACATCAGGAGTATAATAGATAAAATAGAGTAAGCCTTAATTTTTTTTTTCCCATTAGATGCACACCACATGTTCTCATTTCCTCACAAAACCAGGTTTCCTAGGTTTTGCCTTAAAGCAAAAGTAACACTTAGAGAAAAAGCATTCCTGGGGAAAGCCAGAAGTTGTGGAAAAGTAGAATTAATTTCAGTCATTTTTCTGTGGATTAAACCCATATCTGATAAATACCTCAAACCTGACTAAAAGAAGGAAAACAGAGTGCCAGGGCATCAGAGACACTCAAATGGTTGATTTTGACTTTTTCTCTGATTAAAAAAAAAGTTTTGTTTGATTGGAAACAATACCACTGTTAAAAATGATGCAGCTGTTGCCATATATATATATACAAAATCCTCTTCTAAGGCCATATTAAAGCCATATTAGTTTAGGAAGGAGGAAAGGAAAACCTCTGTATAAACTACATTCTGTTTCATTCATGAAGTGATTCCAGTGACAGCATCTTCAGTGCTAAGCTATCTGCAAAAGCTTTGCACCTGCCTCAGCTACCATCCAGCCTTATGAATCTGCCTGTATTAAACTGAAAAAGCTTATTCAATTTTCACTGATATGTCAGAAATACTCCTCAATAAAAGGTCAAATTAGCACTTTTTCCATGCCAATGACATTACATTAAAGGTGCTGTAGATATGCCCAAATAGACTCTTAGTCAGAAGAGAAACAGGTCCCTGAGAATATTGCAAATCATCAACAAATTAATTGTTGTCTTTTAAGCTCAGCTGTGTCTAGAGTTTTCCAGAAATTACTGTCTTTATTTAAGACACTAAATCTTGCTTTGCAGGAAATCTTGCAGCTTTTTCAGACACTGATACTTATTTTGGGCTGAATTTGAAACCAGCATTTTCCAATTCCTTTAAATAACAGCTGACTGATTACAAGCCTAGAACTTTACCTCTGTTATTTATAGAGACTACACTCTCTCAAAGAGCAAAACAAAATTGCAAAGGTTAGTAACATAAATATCAGGAAACTTCCCCTTGGAAGATCTATACATTTCAAGTCTGAATTGTTTTTCTGCAAACACCTAATGCATAAAGTTTGCGCTAATGTGTTGGTTGGCAAAGGACCAACAACGTTGAATTTGGAACAGCTAAAACCATAATCTAAAGATTGCAGTGATGGCTGGTCTTATCTCTCTCTGGAAGGCTGTAAATTCTGCTTGGTGAAATTTTCAGAGGTAGGCACGAGCATCAGGGAGTACAGCAATCTTGCTATCAACTTGAAAAGAGAAAAAGACAGGTTAAGCTGGAGAGATTCTTTCAGCTGGGTAACTTGGTAGGACAGAAAGTACCTTTCACTTCTGCCTGCTATTCTGACTATTCTGACCAGAATAACATTGCTCTTTTTGTTCTATATTATACAATATCAGCCTGTGAATAGATCAAATGAGGAAGAGGAGTAAAATGGAGACAAATATGCAGGTAGGCTCCAAAGGATATCACTGAGTGTTTTGGATCTCATTTTATTGGCTAATTTTTTGGCATTATTCTTGGTTAGATAAAAATTACCTGCTAGATTAGTGAGGTGGCTGTTTTACAAAATAAACAAACAAAACCAAACAGCAACAAAAACCACCCCAAACCAAACAAAATAAACCTTGGTATCATTCCCAAACCTGAGAGACAAGAAAGAAAGGAGATGAACAAGAAACATTCTCAAGAGCTTTAGCACAAAACTTGCTGATGAAATGGCTACTAATGACCTGAGCTGGAAGAGAGTATATATAGTTCACCCCAGACTTTAGGACAGGCAAAGAGCCTCTAAAAGCAAAAGGCTGCAGGTTCTGACAGATTATGGTCTGGACTTCAAATAACTAGTGCCTTAAGATTTAAATTTTTTTATGAAATCATCTCCAATGTCTCATTTAAATACTTATTTCATATATAGGTTCGAGGAGCTCTATAAAATCACCCATTAGGAGAAGCTCAGAGTCAGATCAAAGAAAACCTTCCCATCAGAAGCACAATTCAATGTAGATACCTACAGAAAATCCTTTCTGATGGCAGATCACGTTAGGCCCTTTCCATCAGAAGCTAGTGGTCTCATTGCATTTGTGATTTATGGCAGACTGTAATAATGGATTGCTGGGTTTCTTTGTGCAGGATGTTTGTGAGAGTTTAAATGCTCTTAAGAAACTAAACACAAGATGAGCTATGAAATAGTTCTTTGGAAGTGGTGCCTGCACTGAATTTCCTGGATAGAAATATGAGCTGCACACTTAAATAAGCACAGTGATCCTCAGAAAGATCAGATTGTTAACACCTACATTAATCAATAGAAGAGTTGACAAGAAGGCAAATCTCCTAAACTTTAAGGAATTGTCACTCTCACACACAACTGCTTTGCATATGCTTTGAGAACTGCCAAGATCCAACAGAAGTACTGGGGACAGACGATGATGCATTGATAGATGTGCAGGGGCTTTGGACAAATGTCTAAAGCTTGGGTGAATTTTCAAAGCAGAAAATAAAGAATTGTCGTAATGAATCTCAGATATCCCTTCTTCAAACCCATGCTGTAAACTTCAAATCCTGATCTTGCCACTTTCTTCCTCCACACAAAAATCCTGCTGGCCTGTTTTGTCACCCTCTGAAATTTGCACTACAGAGTGCTGGAGAGACTGTGTTCTTCATCCAGGGTGCCCAAGCCCATGTGCACCATGGTCTCAGCATCCCTGGGGGCTGCAGCTCTTGCACTCCTTGGACAGGAACACATTTTCTTTGTGGAATTTATTCGCTAAAGATCTAAGGAGTAACGAAACATATGTAAACCAATATCACATAGAGTTCTAAAAGAACATCCCTGGTTTTGCTTCAAAGCACAGGCACATCAATACATTTTCCACAGCAGAATGCAACTACTTCTTTTAACATGGGCCAACAGATTTCTTCAACTTCTCTGCATCAATTGAAAGCACATAATTTAATACTGAAAATTATACTGCTTTCACCATTCTCTCCTGCAATACCTCCTTTTCTTGATCCTCAAAAGAAAACAGCTGTAGGTGTGCACCAACTATAATTTTTGATCTATCACTTGAAGAAAGTAGACTCTTTCATACCTGTAGCTCTTCTGCCACCCTTTAGCCCATTTGACCTTCACTCAAGATGGTACACGGGCTCTGGCAAATGGAAAAAGTGCATGTATTGGTAAATGTACATCTGGTATTATATCTAAAATGGTCCAACACCATTCTTCAGATGTAATCTCCTCTATTTACCCTTAGGGCTGTCACTGCTTTTACAATTAGGCCTATATTTGGGGATTTTTTATCTCTAAAGATCTATGTTATTAAAAAAACAGTGTAAGTTTTACTAGTTAAGTATTTCTGTGTGTATAAGTAAAAGGCATTTGGAAATGCAATAAATTCTTAGGTCATATGGAAAATGAAATAACCCTTATCCAAACACGAGAGGTCACAAACAGATATTAAGCATGCACACATTCAGCAGGAGATGACCAGCGATCATACTATGATCTGATATATCAAACAACTAAGGCACAGCAAAGTAATAATGACACCACAGAACAAATGGTAATAGTTTAAAAAAAAAATCAAAAGCTATCTCGATCTGAATTCCAGAAAATATTTTAGCAATGCTGATCTGTATTTTCCAACTAAATGGGTTTCCAGTGATTTCAGGATTCATACAAAAAATAGAATTGTTTTACAAATTTTACAAAATGGGATCTCCTACTGACATAGAGAGCTTTGTTACCGCCATGAAGGGTTGAAGGCACAAGCAGAAATCACTGTCTTGGCTTTTATCTGCTGTCATCACCACAAACCATGTCTGGCACATGGTCGATAATTTATCTTTGCTAAAATCAGATCTAGAGAAGGCAAAGGACTCCCGAGGTGTTCAAGTTTCACCCCTTCCTCAATAATTGCCTTTGATATTGAGAGGGTAAGGACTGCAGGATAATTGACAAGGTTGTCCCTGACACATTGCTTTCCTAGCAGAGCTATCACACCCTTGTAGCTCTTGCACTGAAATGCACAAGCTACCTTTTCAAGGATGAATGGAGCTTACCAATCACCTATCCTAAATTTATAGTAAAAATAAATGATGCCATAAGCAACCCGGAGTCAGAGCAGCAACTGCACAATTATTTTCTATAGGCATATATTTCCAGTTAGATATAATGGAAATAATGAACACAATTAGGCTAAGAAAGTTGTTATTCATGAGAGATCAGAAACTCCTCAGAAGAGGGAAGTTCTTGAAACTCTTTAGGGAAGCATAAACATCTACGGAAAAGAAGACAAAACATGAGCCTTCTTGAAGGAGCAACAAGCCGAAGGGAGCTTGCTTGCTTAGAATAGGTACTAAGCAAATACAGTGAATATTTCAGTCATTGATAAAAAGATCACAAAGTAGGTAAAAGTTGTTCTGGTGCTGATGTTAATAATGCTCTACAGCTTCCTCAGAGACTAGCTTATCTTACTTTGTGGATGATGATTTCAGGTGGAGGGTAACAAAACAGGTTGTCAATGCTAAAGGAGTCTTAAGTCTCTAACAGATTCTGCAATGCTCTAAATAAACATTATCCTACTGAAATATAGTGATTTCTAGCATGTGAACATTTGATTCCGACAGGGTGCAAGCTTAATTTTCAGAAAGTGCAATTTCTTAAATAAGATACATTTATTTGTGTTACCTTCATTGATCTTTCATTAGGTCATAGTAGTGACACAGATCACTCAATAACACAAAAAATCTAATTCTATATGATTTTGCTATCACACTTATTCACTCACATATTTTTTAGGTTACAAGAATCATCTCTTCTCCTGAAACTGTCTGTCTTCCATCAGCACAGGCTGACTGCCTTGCCAACTTTAATCTCTGGTCTTTCTTTACTGTTGCAAGTGATTAATCAGGTACTTCCATCATTGTAACCAATGGCGACCCTATCTGTAATCATCTTCTGCTGCTCTTTGAGAGCTTGCTATCCACCAGTGTCAGTGCTTCCTAGACAGGTTATAAAAATGTGCCATCCTAAATTCCACACATGCATTAATCACTTGACAAGCTTTTGCTATAACAGTTTCTAGAATTCTAGTTGCAGCTATGCATTTTTTACCTCAGAACAGTATTAATTGTAATTATAGTAATACATTGCTCCAAAAAAATCTAGGATAAAGCAAATTAAAAGATAAGTAAGATTTAAATTCAATAACACTTTTTCCTCAGCACTCCAAACACAATGAATATTCCCCTTGCTGTTTTTGCTGTGCAAGAGAGAAGGACGGCAAACAAACATTTAATCTTGATAAATCAAGCTGGTAATAGATTCATAGATTGGAGGCTAGAAGGGATCATTAGTTCATCAAGTCTTCATTTCCATCTAACATGCTAGACAATGTTACCTTTTACTGTGTTACCTTCAGTGAGCTGAATAAGAAAAAGGACCCTGATGTTTAACTAAAACTCATTTTTTACCAACAGACACCCAGTATTGAAGGAAAGTTGCTAGCTTTGTTAAGTAACAAAAAAAAAAAAAAAAAAGAAAAAACAACCCACACAGACAGTGAAAAATTAAATTTCAGCATGTGCCATACTATACTGCAGCCTCCTGCATGACTGCCAGGCTGTTTCCCTGCCCAATTTCTAGAGGTACACATGCAACAACTTCTTCCCCCGAATGTCTCCCGCTCTGCAGCTATTCCTCCAGCCTGCCATTCCTCCCCTCTACCCCTCTTAATTTCTGTCTTCCTCTGCCTCCACCCAAGTAATTTTCTGCCCAAGAAATTTGTGGAGAGAGGCAGGGGCATTGCCTTGGCTGGTAAAGAATTCACAAAGAGCATTCCTGTTGGCAGTAGCAAGCAAGTGATCAGGCAGCAAAGGTGGCTTCGATTGTACCTGACATGTTCCTTTCCAAAACTTTCTACTTTCAGAACAATGTGAAATTCAATTATTTCAAAACAATAAGGGCTTATAGGACAGATCATCAAAAACCCTGCTAACTTTGTCTGCAGATTCAAAATCTACAAAACCTGCAATTTCCTCTGGTAGTTTCCTCCAACAGCTAAAACTCTGATACTGTGGCTTATTTATTCATTCATATCTATTTGAATTAGAATGGAATTAACTCCCTGCTGTTCTTATTATTTGGAGGCTTTTCTCTCCTAGAATAAATATCAACACTATTAGCTTCAACACTATTAGCATTTTTTTGCAGCTTTAAAAAAATTGCTTTGGGAAAAGGAGTCCCTTCACCACCCATAATCTTAGTATCTTTTTTTTTTTTCTCTCTCTGAGGAGAGGAAAGCTGAGGGGAAATGAAAAACAAAACAAAACAAAACAAAACCCCAAAAAACCATAAACCTGAGCTCTGGTATTACTGTTTGAAGTTGAAACCAACTTCAAAGTTCCAGAAGAAAATATAGGGGATTATACTTATACATCTATGCATACATACACATATATACACACATATATATGTACACACACAAACACTTAAAAACTATTCTTTCTACAAAAAAAAAAAAAAAAAAAAGAGTTCAAAAATCTTGTGGTTTTAGCTCTGGCATTTCAGAGGGGTTGATGGTGCATCTACCTTTCACTCCCTCCTCCTACCAATGCATTTCCTCTGGCTGCCCTCAATACATGACTCCCCAGCTATTTATCCTGGCCAGGAACATTCACAGCTCTGCTGCTTCTCATCAGTCTCTGTCTGTTATCCATCACCCTCAGAGCAGGCTGGGACCCCACTTGCCACCCTCTCCCATCACATACATTTAGTTTCCATCTCCCCTTTCATACAGAGCATCTACACTTAACGATTTTGCCAGCGTTCAAACTGTTTTTAGAGCAGGGAGCATGTGTCTTGGAAAGCTGCTTTCACTGATTTATTGGGTGAATTTGAGGGACTACCTAAATCCACTGATCTCACAATTTATGGGAAGAATTATGTATACAGCTGTCATCCAAGCACACAGCTAAAGGAAACCTTTACAGTCCTGCTGGGAAGGTCACCTCCCTCCATGTGTTTTCCACAGCTGGAGCCACAGGTGAAGGCAGCAGCACACCAGCGTGGGCAGAGAGCTCCTTCCTGGGAAGATCACACAGGAAACACAAAGAGGACCCTGACCTTCAGCACTCTCAAGACAGGTTGCCCCATCTCTGCCTTCTGCTTTGCCCATTTAAATCAGAGTATCTAACAGCCATTGCCACTGGAGACCTGCTCTGGACAGGCCCATACAGGTTAAATAAATAAAGAAGTCTGAATTCAACAAAATTTAATTCTGTTGTCTTCCAAAGTGAATTATGTTAAAGCAATTTAAAATGGCTCTAATTCTTTTTGATAGTATTATTTCGCAATCTTAATTCAGGTTAGTAATACACTTTGAAATGAACAGGCTTACTTGTTCTCAAAGACCTATCCACAGTATTGATTCAGAGACAAGCCCTTATTACTTTACAGATAATACTAGTCCAGTGAAACATTAATAACTACACAAGTGATACCAGTTGCTGAATCCAATTTTTCAGGAAATGTTATTTTCTCTGAAGAGCTCAGATTTAGTCAGAATCAGTTTTTCTGATTAAATTAGCATGAGAGAAGATACTATATAAGAGTATTTCTCAATAATTATTCATCTTAAATAGGATGCCACATTCATAAAACACATAAGAACAACTCATTTTGACAAGTAAGGGAAAAATATGATACAATTATTACAAAAATACAATGTGAAAATATTGAAATAATATTGATTATTAAAACATATTTCAAAACTCTGAGAAGGATGTATATTAACTACCACTGTTGCTGACTATCTTCCTACTGCTATGAAGGCACACAGCATAAAAATAATGTCTAGTCTGCAGCATTCAGGTTTAAATCCAGTTGTTGCCTTGGCTTTCCAGACTGAATGCCTATGGGGTTTGAACGCAGAAAGCAATCAGCTGACACTAACGAGTTGGCAAGAGCTGAAGTGCTTTCATTAACTAAATAGCTGGACCAACATTTAACACCAGACAAGAGCGTTGTGCCACGTGTTTATTAATTTATGTCTCAGTAATTTATTAAAGACTTTTTCCACTTAATTCTGAGACAGATGTTCAACTCGGACTCAAGAGAAATCAGTTGGCACTTGGAGCCATCCAGGAAAGACAAGAAGCTGAGGAAACCTGAGCTCAGGAGTTTCTGGAAGGCCCACACATCATTGCTGCTGTGGGCTTGCTAAGGCCATCCCCTGTGCTAAACAGGAGCTGGTCTTGGAGAGAAGAATGAATAGGGATCATTCTCACAAGAAACAGCAGCTACGCACTACCTGAACACAAGGTTAAAACATGTAAAACACTTAATTTAACTTTTATGTGATTTTTTTCACACTGAAAACCAAACTGGATTTGTGAGATTACAAAGCTTTGCAGAAAGATCAGAGGATTAAAAAAACAAAACATAACTAAACCCTGCCTTCTCCTGAAAATCTCAATGATTCAAACTTTTATTTTCATGTCAAATTGCCAAGAACAAAAATAACATCGTAGGAAGTTGTAGAAAAACCTAGCTTGTTAAAAGTTGGCTGCTAATACGTGACATTTCAAAACTGAACTAATTTAAAAATACCTTGTAGGACACAGAATTATTTTTCCATTTATTTCATAACATATACTACTGACACACAATTTTGAGACATGATACAGCAATAGATATTTAATGACTGCAATAGTTGAAGCCCTCTATTATTGTATATAAAACTCAGAGGAGACTGCTCTGTAGAACAGAATGAAATATCTTTTTCTAATTTAGAAATCAAAATAAGTAATTTATGCAGAAACAATTTTTTTTTTTAAATCATGATAATGGAGATTTTTGAAAATACATATTATGATCTCATTTTTAACAGAAAAAAATTTGAGAAAATAAATCTAACCAAGGTACCCTGCAATGTCCTTTTCTGTCAAAATAAAAGTCCTGGATGAAAACTTTTAAACTAATTTTAGGATGGTTTGTGGAACTAATCATATATCAGCCTGGTTTCAGAAAGATAAAAAAAGTAATTTCTCTGTGGACTCCATTTATATCATCACAGAATTTAATACTATGAAATATCCTAAAAAGAGTATACACCACATCATATCAATTGACTTTCTGGTCCTCAAGGTCAAGTTTAATTGGTATAGAAACATACTTCCTATTAACTCTATTACTGTTTGTGTTTATGCCAAAGTGAAGTTGCCTGTGTAGAATTTATTAAAGTCATTGATATCAGAATGTTCATCTTAGAGGAATTGAAAGATATTAGATTTAGAGTAGACTTTATGGTAATTTATTAAGTGATTGAATAACTTGCATGTCTACTTATTTTGAATAACTGCATAAAATTTCACTCTAATTAATGGAATAAATTAGTCCTATGTCGTCTAAACAACCTTTATTTTTCTATTAACATTTTGTCTCATAATAATATATGCCTAATCATACTGCTGAGAAGTAGAATTGAAAGTGTTTTAAAGGAGAGGGCCAACAGACAAATCTGAATGATGATAAAAGGAAGCCCTTAGCATAGATGTAGTGCAGCACATTTTCACAGAAAAGCACAATGTACTCCAAGACTGCCACTTCCCAGGTGCTGTGTGGATCTTGGAATAGAAAAGGTGATTTCTTTTAGTTAGAAGCAACCTCAGCCATAAAGATCTTCAAATCATGTCTCAGAATATTTACTCCTCAATTTTAGAGTATCAGTGCGAAGGTTATAGCACCAGGAAAGCTGAAAATACTTATTTTTCAGGGAAATAAATCCTTTCCCTGTGAAAGGTAGGAGATGCCATAACATGGCAGGATCCAAGGTTGGATTATGAATTACAGCTAGAAAAGACGGCATAATGTATGGAAATCTGAAAACAAAATAGCAAGGTTTGGTTATGTTGAGAATAAAAGGCAATCTTGAACCTAATCAGGGATCATGTGAAGTTGAATATCACAAAACAAGATAATCAAATGACCCTTTTATTCCATTTGGGGTGGGGTTTTTATTCATTTTTGGGGATTTTCTTGAGATTAAAAAATATATATCTTGGCAAGTTCAGATTTGCAATGGTTCTCAAAAGGGATTGCCGTTCTGCTATTATTCTGACATTCTTTGGGGTTTTTATTCATTTTTGGGGATTTTCTTGAGATTAAAAAATATATATCTTGGCAAGTTCAGATTTGCAATGGTTCCCAAAAGGGATTGCATGTTCTGCTATTATTCTGACATTCAGAAAAAAAAAATCCAAACTGAGATAAGAATTATTTTTTCCCATTAATTTTTAAAATAATTTAGATCTTCTATGATTTAGCTGCAGAAATACCAGGCCATTATAGCGTAACAAAAAAAATTTACTTCTCTTGAAAGTTATCTCCATTAACCTCCTATTGATGACCATGTCATGTCATTCAACCCTGAGCAAACAGCTTAATGCCATTCCACACATTCCACTTTCTTATGATTTTTTCTTATGAAAAATGCACTGATTTTACAACAAAAAAACCTGCTCCAAACCCACACCAGTGGTCAGGCTCATGTTTAATGTGTTAAACATGTTACCAGTATTGCTACTGCTGCTGTTCAGAAAAAGAGCTGCACATTCCTGAAACAAAGACACATGAGCCTATTTTTAGTGAGAATGAGAAAGGACCATTTTATATGAAACACCAGGTTTTTGTCTGAGCACCTATTTCATTTGCAAATTAGAATAATTATCTTGTTTCTTTGCCCCATGTTAGGGGTTTGAACAGTCTCAGTACCTTGCTTGTCAATTTAACTGAGATCAGAACTAAAAGGTGTAGAAATGTGCATTAAAATGCTCTGCATCAAGACAATTGCTTTTCTCTTCTCTTTAAACCAGTTCTGCAGTGAGCAGCACTGTCCTTGGCTCTGTAGATTTAAAGACCTTTTAAATAAACATAACAATAAAGTTCCTATCTTTCATGTAGGATTTCTCTGTGCCCTGGATTTGTGAGGTTTTCCTGATCAACTTCTTTTGCAATTTCTGCTTTTTGCAATTGTTTAGTACTTTCTTTTTAAAGCTTAAAAATAATTACATTTAACATCTGAGGTTCATTTTTCCTGGTTTTTAATGACAAAAATAGAAAACTAATTTCCTTTCATTCTAAAGTTATTTACATATTTATAATCATTTTCATTTCAAACTCAAAGAATGAATCAAACTCAGAACACCTATTTTTTATTTCTAAGCAAGCTGTATTTTAAAATCATAATAATTGTCTACCACATACTCTTCAATCCATAAATATGATGCAGCATTTCCCTTCTGAATTTCAATTAAACATTGTGATTGAAAATAAAGAAAAAAGAACCCATTTTCAGGAGGACACTAATTACTGGAAAATTAGAATATGAATATATCAGCCTAGGAACTGGTATTTTGGCATCATAGCAAGAACAGCAGCTAAGAATCAGAATGAATTACTGGCTTGAGATTAACCTGAGATGCAGAAACCTGCCATTTCCCTAAGCTGATCAGGCTTGTATTATTTATTCCCATGAAACCACAATTTCTGCTTTTGATTGTGAGCCAAAAAAGATCATAGAAATTTGTCAAGCAGAAAACTTGCATAAAGTGCCCTGAGCAATAACTTCCCACTTGCACTTGAACTTGATTTACATAGGCAGTAGAGCTGACCCAAAAAATGCTGACTTTACATCAGGCAGACCCAATGTAAAAAAGAAATGTTGTCTTAAAACATCCAAACACACTGGGTTACACTGATAGTTTATTTGAGTAGTTTCCAGTTTGCTACTGTGTTGGTTAAGATTTCAATGCCTAAACAGACACAGAAGAGAAAATTCCCTTCCTCTGGATTTCTCTTTCATGTGTACTGCACAGAAGAAATCTCAGCTCCTCATACAGTAGGTGAAAACTGGATTTATTCAAAGTGCCAAAAATCTTCCTTTTTGGCAAGATAAAAGTATTAAACATTTTGTCGTCAGTCACTGGTAGTGCTGCTTCAGTAGCCAAGTTTCTGAAGATCTTCCCTGTCCTTCTATCAACAAATGTTTAAGGAAAAACCAGCCTATTTTTAGGCAGAATGTAAGGAGCTGTATTATAAATTAGCAAGACCTCCTGAGCTAATTTCTAATTGTTATTTTGCAGGATCAAAGCCATGCCTGTTGCTGGTACTTTAATCCCTGCTTCTTTGACCCATGTTGCTCTTCAAAATGATTGACACTCACTACAAAAGGAGGTGTAACCTAAGCAGCTGGTACAGGAAAAAGACAGAAACCTCACCATCTGACAGAAGCCAAGTGACCAGAAGTTTCTGAGTTGTTAACAATAGAGTTGCTATTGATTAGTATTTACAGTAAAGAGCTGCAGAGCACTGAGGTCCTTTTGTGATTGATAATCCCCTTCTGTCTCAGGAGAAGTAGATCATCCATAGTGGGATGAAGCTGCATTCAGCACAGGCCTCCAGACTGGGATTCTCAGCAAACCAAAATTGATTTTGCCCCTCTGACCCCAATGGGCAGCTGACTTGGGACTGTGCCCAAAGAAAACAGCTTGAGATCTGGCTCTGTGAACTCCAAATTTCTGGGACTGGCTTCTCTCTAAACATGCATCCAGTGTCTTCAGCATTAGGTCATAACCAGTCCCCCCGAGAGTTCAGATTTATCATTTAGAAGCATAGATTTCATTAGATAGAATACAGATATTCCACATGATCTTAGTTAGAAGGCCATGCAATTAATGATGAGTTAGTTAATTAATGGTGGATGTTGCAGCAGGTGGCAGTTCTATTCCAGCTGGTTCAGCCACCTGCTATTAGCTCCATGTTATCCTGCCTGCCCTGTACCAAGTACTTGAAAAGTGTTATCTCAAGCTGCAATTAAAGATATGTCCTTTATCTGCAGTTCCTTACTGGGAGAGAGGGGCATGACTCACCACTCCAAATTCCAGAATATTTCTTTTTACAGAAACACGTAAATTGTGCATTAGCACTTCAGTAAGGGAAAAATTATGAGCCTGTTGCATTTATATCAATAAATGTGTCATTTTGACATTGGAGTTTCCTTTTATAAAAGTACATATACATATTAATGGTGATACTATATATATCTGGGACAAAGTGAACTGAAAAAAAAAAATTCTGCCCAGCATATGAAGCCATTAAGTAAAAAAAAAAAGTATAGGTGGCCTATATCATCAGCAATCTCTTATTTGTTTGATGGATGAGTTTGCCTATCAAAAATTAAGGGTAAAGATCACAGGTTCATTCATACATAGATACACCACTTATAGAAAGTAATCTCTAAATTTACCATGAAGATTATTGGCCTGAAAATTCTTCACTAGACCCATGGCACTCCCTTCTGTCATGGACTGTGGATCAAAATCAATAGGAAATTTCTATAATGGAGAAAGGCTTGACCAGATCTCCAGACACAAAAGAAGGGTAGGCAAACTCAGATAACTCATTTTGTACGTACAAAGCAATCCTTCAAACAGTCACAATCAACTGGAGGAATGACATGTGAAATGATGGGAAAAAAACCCAGCAAAATACCACTGATAAAACCCATCCTGTCTCCTTCTTAACCTTCCTTCCCAAAATGCTATTACAACAAAAATCTTGAACTAGAGGTAGGAAAGGCTATCTTCATGCCTCATCAAATGGTGTGCGAATATTTAGTGAACACCTTTTCTTCTGACATGCTTTAGATATAATTGAACATTTATTACTCCTTTTTGAAGTTGCTGGACTGGGTACTTAAGATGTCCCAGTCAGCCACCTACCACATGTTTAGGATTAGTTTGTGCTGCTTCATTATGAAAAGAATATGATAAAATACCAGTTAAAACAGTTACAGACTGGGTGTTCTATTTTGTTTTCCTTGCTCATCTCTAAATGAAAATTTATTTTAAATGTCATCACTTTTTTGGTTTTTTCTTCGCAATATAATTATTTTTTCTGGGTGTTCTCCATTTCCTTCTCAGCAGGTAAAAAGGGTCAAAAAGATACAGGATTAAAAAGATTAAAACTATACAGACATATCATACTGCAGCTACAGTTTCCCCCCACTCTCTCTTCATTTTATTCAAAACTGAAAGTCTTGAGAAGCAGTAGAACATATATTTATCAGCTGGGAAATGAGAAAATAGTTATTGTTATCACTTATTTTTTCATCTACTGAACAGAACAGAGGATATCACTTTAAAAAAAAATATCGACAAGAGGCTCATATTTTCTCCTGAAGTTAAAATGTATATTTTAAAAAGTCATCAATTTTTATACATAAAGATTCCAGGTAGCATAGATCTCACTGCATTTTTAGATATGCTTTTCCAATAGACAGCTATCCTTCATTGCACACCCTATTTCTAATAAGTCTGTCTCTGCCTTCTCTTCCAGCTATTGGATTTCATTATGCCTTTTCTCTGATAAATTGAAAATCCTTCTGACACCATTATTTCATTTTTCATTGCTGAGGAATCCCTCTCGATCTCACGTGCTCTTTTAGCTGGAAAGTATTGCATAGAGGAGGGAGAAAACTGCAATATCCACTTACTGCACTGCATGACAGCTCATCCTGGCCACATTTAAATGGCCAGCTACCAGAAAAGCACATTAATAAAAAGGCAGACCTTGAAAGGGCAGCCATTTCAGTAATGATATGGTAATTATTAAGCTAAGCACTTGTAGGGAGGAAGTAGTATCCAAATTTTATGAAAGCATGAGACCTTGTCAGATTGTCCTAAATTTAGGACTTAAAGCATGCTACTCAAAATGACTGTGGACTGATGAGACTGTATCTCTAGATATCTGTGAGTATATGTATTTCTTGAAATTTTTCACTTCATATCATCACTAATTAGCATAGAGCCCATGTACTATTAAGTACATATTATCAGAGAAATCACAGAGATTTGAAGAAAAATTATTAAAATATTGAGAAAAAAAATTCATAGATTAACTCTTCACTGTATCAATGCAATTCACTGTCATCAACATTCTTCTCCCTCAACAAAGACCAAACAAAGGCTGTATTAAATTTTAATTGCAAAGTCACATATTGTAACGCTATAACTGCCTTAGTAACTACAAAATGCTATGATACTCATTTGATAGAAAGTAAATGGATTATAAATGGAAAATAGATTGTTTTTATTGATAGTAAAGTTAAAATGAGATGGCTAGATTTTCTCACTGTTCTTTGCTGACAGGCTGAAAGTGGAAGAAAATAGTAGTATGATGTCAAATATTATTCATGCCAAGTTAAAAGCTATTTTCTTATTTGACATCACTGGGCAGTGTTAGAATTAGAAGCTTAAATCAGTTATTAAGAGACTTAGGCACATTAAGTCACACAGCTGTCAAATATGGCTGCCTGTCAGAGATTCTTCTGAAGCTGGGACAGCACTGCACACTGAATTTCAGTGGCAAAACACCCTTGATAAACCCCAAAAGTCTGACTGTATACTCTCCAAGGATGTGAAAGGAGTTTTCGAGAATTAATGAAATCGTGCCACAGAACACCAAAAGTTGAAGTTGCCACATATGAATTGCACTGAATGACAGAAAAGTGGGAGGGTTATTAATCAGTAATATCAACTGCTTAATTGCAGTCACACACAGCATGATGAGGCTACAAATACCATGGGATGCTATAACTGTAAGATATAGCAGAAAGATTTCAAGACTCACTGATGTCATCAAGCTCAAAAACATGGACAATTCTGGACCAAATAATTCTTTCCTAGTACTCTCCTCTCTACAATAAGAAGTTGCATTCTTATTCATGCAAGACATTGTCCAGTCCCTTTGGTCTTTGCCCTCATTTCCCAATCCCCAAACCCTCACCATGTGATATCTTCTAAACTTTCTCCATACACTTCTTAACAGGGCTTGGGGATAGGATGCCGCCTCCTTGCACAAACCTAAACCAACAGTTTGTGCTGCTGTCCTAGCTGTCCACTTATTTGCTTTAATAATTTTTCTTCCTATAGGCATTTCAATCAGAAATAGAAATACGCTGGATAAATTTCTACACCAATGTCCAATGTTTAGACAGTTGATTAACAACACTTTTCTAAATTTATTTTTTTAATTGAGGAAAGGACAGACCAAACTCAATCCTTGCACATTTAAAATGCATGAAGTAGCTTGGCCACCTGGGCATGCATGGCAGCTTGCCAATCGGTACATATGTAGTTCTTAATCAGGCCAAAAAAAATTGTTCTGGTTTAGCCTGTAAGACTAAACAGGAGGACAGAAAATGTAACAATGGTGGTTACAGAAAATGTGGGAAGCTGGAATGACTGCAGTGCAGAGACTTGGACATATGAAAGAAATACATAGGAAACCAGGGCTCACATGTCATATATTGTGACCTGGGGTCTCAGTATATTTTAGACTTCACAAAGTTTAATGCCAGAAGGACATATTCCTGGTTATTTCTGGAAATACCCAAACACTAAGTGATCAATCCAGTAACTTAAATATTAGTAAATCACTGGAGTCTACTGAGGACTAAATTCCTGTATTTCACAGAAGAACTTAAGAATTACACTCATGCCCAAGGCCTGGAATTCTCAGTGGCTTGGAATTGTCAGCGAGAGAAGTCCAACTTTTTGTCTTAGGGTGCAATGCAAGATGTAACCAGAAGTATTGTATCACCATCTGCTGAAACCAGATGAAGCAGTGTTCATTATCTCTTCCATGACCGATCCTCCCTCCAGGGGGATGTCTCCTGTTAATGAGCCATTGAGTCTCACTACATGACTGATAAAATTACATTATCCCATTGTGAGCTGCTCCACCCAGGAGGAGGAGTCAAGCATTCCTACCTGGATATAATCTGTGATTTGGAACACCAATAGAGCCTTTTTTGACTGGATTCCCAGAGGAAGACTAGGCCCATCTGCACCACCACTGGATCTCCAGAGGAAAACTCCAACCTTCTACAGGATCACTGCCTCAACAGAACCACAGCTGTCACTGCAGGAGGGCTGCAGCCACCATTTAATGGGACTGCTACCAACACCCTGACCAACAGGGTGTCAGGTCATATTCTGGCTCTGTCAGTGTTTTGTATTACTGCATTTTGATTTAAATTTTCCTAGTAATGAACTGTATCCAAAGATATAGGATATATCTTTGCCTGAGAGCTCCCTAATTTCAAAATTTTAATAATTCAGGGGAAGGGGGTTTACATTTTCCACTTTCCAGAGAAGCTCCTGCCTTCCTTAGCAGACACCTGTCTTTTCAAACCAAGACAGTTTTCTGCCAATAAAAATTATTCCATGGTAAGGAAGACAGCAGACTGCATGGAAGTGCTCAAGAGCCTTGTGATTGCTTCACCAATAATACAACAGGCTCCAAGATAACTGCTCACTACCATTAAGGAGTAAGATCTCTGCCATAACTGCTCAGGTCCCTATTAACCACTGCCCTACAGCTGTGCTCCTACCTAGCACAGGTTAAAGCTGTCCCCCAGCAATGGCTACTCAGACACAGTCGAAGTAGGAAGTTGCCTGCCCTTCCCAGCCAAAGTTTCTCTCCTGTAATTGCAGGTATAGCCCAAATTACTAATTCTCTTGTACACCACAGGCATGTTAAAAATGGTTAAGACTTATAATTATTCCAATAATAAGCCTTGCTAAATCTATGACCTGTTAACTGGGTAATTCACATCACCCTTCAAAATGTCTTTTCCTCCATTTTTTTTTTTTGCTACCCTGTTAGTCATAGTGCTGTCCTTTGCCATTTCACAAAGGATAAAAAGAAAGATGAAAGAGGAAAGAAAATAGAAATACTACATCTGTAAAGAAAAGTGAAAGGAGTCAGGTTGCTATTCTCAAGTATCTCAGGGGAAAGTTAAGTATCTCCTGTAATTTTGGAGAAAACACTGAAAAGAAAGCTGAACAGATTTTGAAGGAAAGGAAACTTCTCATATTGCATAGAACTAATCAAAAGCCCCAAGTCCTCTGATCCACAGCCCCTGTGGTTTGTCATAAACTGATAAAAAAACAGCTATCTGACAACTGCAAGAGAAGCAACTCACCTGGGAAATAGAGAGTTGACTGAGGACCGTTTTGTGACAAAGAGACATGAACTGAGATTCACCAGTTGCTATGCATAAGAAATGTGGCCACTACGCTCATTAATTCTTGAACACTCTTTATTTTAGTGCTATAAGTGGTGCGACATTTAGGTCACCTTTAGTCTGAAGTTGGCATTTGCCTCACAATTAGATTAATGAATACTCAGGGAAAGCTCAACAAACACTAAAATCCAGTGAAATTGAAAACACTTTGGTGCCCATTAGAAGCCTACATTTCATCAGCAAAATGTGACTAGTTCATTTGGACCATAGGATATTGTGTAAGTTTATAGAATTTTCCTAGGCTTTTCTCCAAATATATAGCAGCCTTTCCACAGCCCTCTCCTATACTTAAGGAATGATAAAATCTTCACATCTTGGAGGGTGTCTCCCATCTGAAGGGACTCAAGGAAACAAACAATCCCACTACAAGGTCTATGATCCTGATTGTAACATAGGAGAGCAACTGAAATAATGTCAAAAACCAAAAAAAAACCTTGTTATCATGAAGATAGGAGAGATATAGGTCATCTTTGCAAGTAGGAATGCAAGTGCTAACACAATCTCAGCCTGTGCAGAAGCATCATGCAGCCTCATGGCTGATGATATGAAAGCACACCCAGCATAAGATGGTGCTAGCAAAGATGGGAGCAGGGATGCTTTTCTTCCCTCTCCCCAGTAAACTCAGGCCTACATATGCTAATTAATAGTCCTTATGGTCTGAAACTGAGGCATTAATAAGCTCTGTGCTATCATAAAGTACAAGGTCATACTCGTAGGGACTAACATCGAGACTATGTGATCTATGCTGATGCCTCATCAGTTAGAAAAAATAGAGGGGAAAGACCTGATGTGCATTTTTCAATGAGAAGATGATGAGAAGCAATTAATTTGGTGTGGTCATGAAGAAGCCAAATCACTGCTAGTATCCTTAGATCAAAAGATGAGGTAGTTCCAGTAGTGATATGATGTTGTAAAAGCCTCTATTCAGAATAATGAACATAATTCTGGCCACCTATATTGGAGAGAAATTTGTTCAAATGGTAACAGATGAAGAGACTGGCCATTAGGATACCCAAGGGAACTCAGAAACCATTGTAGAGACTAAAACATCTCACCTTGATTAGCCAGGAAAGTGGCGATAATAGAGCTCTCTTCAGATATAACACAGGACTGAAAGGTAAAAGAATTTTGAGACCTCAAGGTCGCTGCTAGTGAGGAAATAAAGCAGCACAGCTTGGACCTAATGAAAAGTAGAGAAAAAATGGAAAAGCTCACTCATTCTAAGGAAGAAAACAGTCACTTAGTGGGAAGAATCCCACAAAAAAAGTAAAATCAGGATAATGTAGGTCCTGCCCAATCCTACATCACAAAGCTTCACAGACTGCTGACATCTACCTAATTCTAAATCTAGTGGTAGCTGATCAATAGATCAAAAAATATTTGAAGAGTGGGCAGACCCACAGTAAGCCTTGTTTGTTTAGCCCCCCATAATAAAAACCATTCACGTGACTGAAAACCTTCTACAGAACTCAATAAAAGACATGGAGCAAAGCAGACAGAAAGAAAGCAGCTTGCCCAAAAGACAGGGAACACAACTGGTTATGGGGTGGCTGGTACCAATGAGGTATCTTATCACCTGGTTTGATACAATTAGAGAAATTACTTTCTTTTTAGCTATTTAATGTCTTTTTGCAAAATAACATCAGTAATATCATTCAGTTCTAGTGAAAGTGATAACAAACAGTGGTATTTTGGAACTAGGACATATTTATATTAATAAAATTAGCACAGAACAATGGATGATTTCTTATTATTCACACCATATATTCACACTTTTTTCCTTCAGCTGGAAGAAATAAATTAAAACAGACAATTAAGTGCTCAAAATCATATAAACAAATATCTTCAGAGTAATGATAATTAAACTGTGTCCCACTTTGGGAAATTGATTTTTAAATTACAACCAGTATATTATTATATGTATTTAAAATGTATTGTGCTAGCTGAAGAAACAAATGTTTTTTGATAATCACTGGAAAAAGAAAAAGATTATATAAATTGTATAGTTGCCTAAAAATGTAAATATACTGGACTTAGTGGCCCAGGAGGTCTCTTTCAGATTCATGCTCCAAGAACAACCTGTGTGCAGACATGGCTTTTGTGCTAGGATGTGAAAGCCCTCAAAATGCAAAGTGTTATCTACTATAAAGTAAGTGACAATGAGTGCAATGAACCAATTTTTATCGGATAATTTCTAAAATGGACATGAGAAACGTCTAATATAGGTTTACTCAAGTTTTCCCAAGGACTCTTCTATTTCACATTTCCCTGGTTTCCTTTGTATCTATCTAAAGACTAAGAGACAATCTTTTCTTCAACCCACCAAACCCTGTTTCAGTATTACTATATTGAGCTTGAATAGTTAAATGGCATCTGAAGGTTCTTTAAAAATATAAGAAAAAAAGGTTTGCTAAAAGGTTATATATCTGCTGTACACTATATTATCTTAGCATAAGTAAAAGTATACTTATTTTAATCAAAATATGACAAAGAGGGCACATCCACACTGATATATGGACAATGTAATCCTACAAGCTGTCAGAATCACAAATAGAGAAGATGAATTTTAAAGGCAGGCAAGCAAACATACTCAATGTGAGAAAGGTTACTGCTGAAAGGACTAATCTGACTTTTTAGAAGAGCATGGAAAAGATATTACATGTTGACCTTAGAGTGTGTCACCAGTTGTTTTTCAGGAAAAAATATAACAAGTCCTAACACTCTTTATGCTTTTCAGCAGCAAAACTCATCTCAAAACATCCAGCTTGTCATCTGTGCAACTTTGCCCTTTAAATACAGAGCTTCTAGGTGAATATACTTATCGCTACAGATTTCCCTGCTGCTTTTGGCTAAGAAGTCAACAACAAATTCGTGTTACCTTAGTGTTTCTTCTTCTTTGTGTAGGGCAGTGAGACATTTTATTTTATACAAGACTCCACCTAGTTTCACATTCAGCAAGAAAACTTTGCACCTGCGAATTCAGATGCACAGTAAATTTGATTTATGACTAGACCCTAGGCTGAAAACACCAACAAAATGGATCTGCTTTATCAGTAACAGGTGTAACCACAAGTTGTTCTTAAATTTCAGTATCTGTGGGTTTACAGGTAGTCTTCAAATAACAAGTCTACTAAAGAAAGAGTATTACAGTAAATAGCATTCCAGACAGCTTGTGTTCCAGCTGTGTTGTCTTTATTTACCAGACCCCATACCTGGTTTTCAGCTTGTGTAACACCCTGACAACCCACAGACAGAAAAAATAAAAATATGTGTGTTTATCTTGGTGGCTAGTCTGTAAAATACAGATATAATTTCACAGATAAAAATAATTTCTGCCTGAAGTCAGTGGTTAAATTGCAGTTTTCTGATTTTAGAGAGAAGAGACTGGGTGACTTGCAATTTAGTTCTAGTTTGCCTAAGCACCATATCTATTGTTAATTGAAAGAGTAGATATTATTTGACAACACTGCTGGAAATCTGGCTGGATTCCAGGAAAACATGATAGAGCTGTTTATTTTGCATTAGCTACCTGAATAAAATATCTAACTTAATCCAGATTGCTTTTCACCCAGAGGGATTGATAATCCAAAAATGGCCAGAAGACTATAAGGGAAAAGCCATTTTTCCATTTCAGAGTTAGCACCTGTACTTTCCTCTAATGAAAAGTAGCTGAGAGACATTTTGTATTTCCATAGAAGTGAGAGACAGCAACCAATTAGGAAATTGCAGTCTATTTATCATCACTCATTAACATCCCCAGCCCATCCCAGCAATAAAGGCCTCAAATAAATAGTGCAAGAGGAGACTTTTTACTAATAGAATAGCAAAGTTCCCCCTCAAGGAAGTGATTCTGATCAGTTCTGTACAGGAGAACAAGGGGCCAGAGGTGCTGAGTGGAAATCCTGCCTTTGGTTCTTCTCTTCTGCATTTCTGTTCAGGATGTTCCCTCATTACAGCAGCACATATTCACCATCAGGAGGTAATGGGTCTTATACAGCTTCTACTGGCTAAATACCTTCATGATTCCCTACTCCACAAAACATAAACCCTCCAGTTTCCTCAAAGAGGTCACTAACTACCCAGAATAAAGGTCCCAGGCCACATTTTCACCATGTGATGCATCTAGAATGCCGAGTGAAACCTCTAGACAGCAGCAGACAGTGGGGGAAGAAACCTTTGCCTTCTCCTGAGTGGAACAGATGAGAGGAACAGCTTTATTTCAACAGCTGGACTGTAGCTTCAGTAATAATTTTTCCTGGTTATTAACTGGCTGTTATTGTTGAAAAGGGACCAATGGATGCGTATTATCTCAAAGTGTTGCAAGTTTTTCATCAAAAAAAAGCTTTCACACCAGCAAGGCTCCCCCCAAAAAGAAAAGAAAAATAAGAGACAACCATAAAACTCTTCAGCTAGGACCAGAGGCTGTGTGAAAGACAGCAGCAGGTCCACATAAGCATATAGGGAATCTGACATGCTGCTTGCAATTCAGAACAGAAACACCCTAAGAGAAAAGCCTGCAAAGCACCAAACCAACATCACTGGAAGGTACAATTCTTAAAAGTTGCTTTTTTTCTGGGACTTTTTATGTTTGAAAGGATTGTTACAGACAACAGGATATGCAGAGAAGGATGATGGAGAAACATGAACTTACTAAGACTACTCGGTAAAATAATTTCTTTTTTTTTTTAACTTTTTTTAAAGTACTGCAGCACAGTGCTGAGAAAAGCATGGATGTAACTGATTTCTATTGCTCTTCTTGGATACTTCATCAGCCCTCAGTAATCTGCTATCCAAGCTCCTTTGATGTTTTAGGAAATTTATTATTGCAATATCCTTTCAGGTTAAGGAACTGCTATCAGCCTGCTTGGAACAAATAAAGCAGGTGGAGAAACAAATTTCATTTCAAATAAGGAAACTGTTTTAAAGTTAGGAATGAAACCTAAATTTCTTCAGTCACAGCTCAGCATTTTAGCTTCTGATTAAATGTCAAGTTCAAAAGAATTTTTTTTGTCTTCATGAGTGCTCCCACATTAAAACCAGACTCAGATCACACCAGAGACAGAGTATTTTGGAATACATCAAAAATCATTAAATTTAGAAAGAAACTGGCAAGCAGCGAATTTTGCAACACTAATATTTCTAAGATTATCAGGATAAGACTTTTAGTATTCTGTTCAGCAAGAACCCTTGGGCAGAACCAGCCAGTCACAAAATTATAAAAAATATGGCTCTGTAACCAGGTATTGTAATGGCTAAAATGATGATCCATAGGATGGGGGTAGGAGGAATAAAAATCTCCAATATATTTATTTATTAGTACAAAACTAAAAAAAAGAATTAAGGTGACATTCATTTAGGAGAATAATTCTGAACATTTTCAAAACTCATATTGTCTCCCAATTTGATAAAATCATGAGAGAAAAATACCATGATCAAGTTCTACTAAATATTGATCACTAAAAATTTCTGTAAGATTAGATGGGAGAGAATGTAAGAATCATTATTTGCTTATTCATATGCTAAGATGATGTTGTGCTATTTTCTACTGTCTATTTTTCAAGAGTTGAATTAGAGGCATCTTAGGTGTTCCCAACAAAAAAAACTCTTAGTACAAATTGTTTACCAGACTCTTAGCATTGCTCATTTCTGCCTTGAAAAAGAAAGAATGAATTCCAGAGACACACAACCACATGTTAAATATCACTAGTATTAGCAGAGCTGAGGCACTGAGTTATGGAATAGCTCATTAGAAAGACACAAACTGAACTGTAAAGGTTATAAAAAGACACATCCAAACTTGCTAACAGTTGCTTTCAGGAGAAATTTTGAGTGAAAAGGTCACTAAAGAGCCTGACTTCCCCCCTGCTCCAAATTACCATGCGATTGGACAGGACTGTGGTAGAATTACAGGAGATATTAACAATAAGAAAATTAAAACAGCTAGAAAAAATTAACAAAAACCACAGAAGCAGCAAGGTTAATACTATATTTATTGTCTTCTAGACAAGGTCAGACATGGGATATGGGAAGAATAACACTACATACATATTAACACAAATTATTTTGTACAAATACACATACTTCTGCACAGCCACACACATATACATGCAGGCAGGAATCTTTAATTTATCTATAACATGCCTCCCTGAATACTGGGGGGAAAAAGTCAATAATGCATTCTCTTACAAAAGCATGGGTAGTCCTTTATCCCAATCCCACTGATATGCAGCAACTCATATGGGGGTAAAAGGAGGAACACAAAGGTGGACAAAGCCTTGGTTCACTCTTATTTTTTCATAAATGGCTACAGCTTATCTACTTTCTGCCAGCCAGGCAGCTGGAAGATCTAGCCCTTTGAAGCCCAAGTATCTCGTTCCCTTTAATTCACCTCCTTGTAAAAGGAAACAACACATTTGACCTTTTATTCTTTTAACAGTTTAGCTCAGATCTCTAACAGAAAAAAAAAACCCAAACAAAAAAATAAAAAAACCAAAACAAAACAACAAAAAAGCTAAACTGTCTTTAGAATGACATAAAAGAACTGTCCAGCTCTTCACTAAGGATGAGACTCTAATGGTCTGAGGTCAGGTAAATATCACAGGAAAATAAAAGGATATTCAAAGTAGCTTTCGCCCCATGTCCAAACAGGTAAAACAGGGTGGGTATTTTGTTTAGCATTTATGGAGCCTAAACAGGCATTTGGAATTATTTCAGCAGGTTACAGATCAGCAACAATTTTTTTTTTTTAATTCGTTTTTTTCCCAATAAATATTGTAAAGGGAAAAGAAAGTCATGTGTTTGGGGACCACATCATGTGGTATGAAAACACAAAGCACATGGTTGAGAATAGTAGAAGTAAAAACCCCCAAAGAAAGCTTTTCTTCTCACTTCTTGCCTTTGCTGCACTAAACAAAACCAAGCAACCTCATGTCAAGTGAAATGAAATCATGGATCTTATTTAGGTCACAAATTTTCCCTTTTTAGTAAATGGTTAATGACTCATCTTCACCATCCTAAACTAATTTCGCCACACTATGGCATAAATACACCAAAGTCACAGTTGAAACAGTGTAAGAGAAAGGTGAGCACATCTCAGCCCAGACAATTGTAGCTTAAAGGATCTTTATTAAAGTTATAGATCAGAATGGAAGTAGAGATGAGAGGATCTGTGTCCTCTGCTTATTTATGCATCACTTGAACAATTTAACAATACTCCACATTGGCCATCCTGTACTCCCTCTGGTCCCAGGACTCCTGGTTCTCCAGGCATTCCCAGTAATTTGACTCAGTCCCAGCACTCTAAGCTGAAAAAACATCTGCTGGATCTAGAAACAATTTCAAACATTTTCTTTACACTTCACTCCCAGGACCAACATTAACTCAACAAAATGGGATGCTGGATTTATGCACAACTTTGTTTATTCAGGCCAGCAGACAGGAAGTTCAACACTGCAAAGGTATGGCTCAAAAGCCCACAGTGGGCATCCAATGCTCAGCATTCTGAATTCAAACCTCAGATCCTTTCCTAAGCACAATGAATCAGCCCCTTTTCTGCAGTGTTAGTCATTCTCCTGCCAGTCATTACCTTCCATTGTTCCACTAGACATTCTTTAAAACAGGTCAATTACTTTCTGCATAGCTTTTCATACTTTCAAGTCCATCTTTTCAATCATTGTGGGTTCAGTTTATGTTGTGTAGAGCTCTTTGCTACATTTGTACATTGCCCTGTCAGTATTACCTTCCTGTGCACACCTTTCCAGTCCTTTCAGAGCACAAACATTCTGCTTTTGATTCTATTATCTTGCTGCTTATCAGCCACATTCTCACTGGTCCCATGCAGCTGGGCTTTTCATGGGGTTCATCTAAAGTAACTTTTTTGTCACCTACAGCACATAGCACTTCAGGAATGGAACACACTAATCATATATGTAGTCACACTAGATTGTTATAATTAGGAAACATGAAGTCTTGAATATTCAAACCACAAATGCAGACAACTATTGATCATCCAGCTCTCCTCTAAGGTCATTAGGCATTTCTCCCTCCAAAAACCATCTTTAGCATCATGTGTGTCAATGTACTCCCTAAGATGACACATTCTTCCTGTATAACCAAGGTACACAAAAATAAAGGCTTTTTAGATGTTAAAACTGCAGCCTTCTAAAAATACTTCATATCAAAACTTGCAATAGGCACAAGGAAAAAAGCTACTAATTACTTACTTCCAGTTGGTTGAATTAATTACTATTCCAAAAATGCATATGCTTAGGGGAAAAAAAGTCAGCTTTTTGACAGTTTGATCTAATACCCTAATACAATATGCACCAGTGCCACATGATGAATGGAAAACTAAACCAAAATGGAAAATATACATGAGAGTAAGATTGAAAAGATAAATTATATTCTTATTTGGACATGTCCTGTTAGAAAAAATGATACCAAAATGCTGCTTCCTAAAGTTAGCTGAATTCTGTGTACACAGGCAGTGATGAAGTGTTACATAAAGATTCCAGCAAGGTTTTCTCCATAGAAAGCCTGAAGTACTTTTTCTCTACCTGTTGAAAGCATTGTCCAGTGCAAGAAAAGAGAAAAGACTACTAAAAGTACTTTAAGTATCTCCCTGGATAAAGCACATTCTCTTTCCAAGTTCACTGAACATGGATTTTAAATAAATCTGGTAAGTGAAAAGAGGAAAGCATTGAAACAACCACATAAATACCTTCTTTAGAGACACATACAAGTTTTGACACAAAATAAATGGAAAAGGGAGGGAAAAACCTTTTCTCTGATTCTGAGCAAGGACAAGTGTGACCCAGTCACACTGACTCAGAGCTATGAGTCAGCTGCAGTTTGGTAACTTGCCATTAAAGAATTTCCCTCAAATAAGGTGACAAAAGGCTTTGATAAAAGGCTAGGATATTTCTATATATACAGCCTAAAGGAGAGGGACATCTCTCTTCTCTCAGAAACCAGGCATGTCTTTCCACACAGACAAGTATTTTCTACATTTGATCTTTGGCCCTTGGTGCTCATCTCTAGGAACTATTTAGCCATTGCTTTCTCCATTGTCTTCACATTTATCTTGCTATCAGGGAGGAGGAGGGCTAAGGTTTCCAGCACACTTTCATCACCTTCCATGGTTTGTGTCCTGCCTGTCCTATCTCTTTTGTTTTTGTCTTAGTGTGGCATGTCACATGCAGACACTGAAGCAACCAACAGAACAGCTGCACTCCTGAGCTTGTCCATATCTGGGCTTTTGTCTACACATCAATACTCATTGCTATCACTGCTATGTCACTGGAGATCTCCAGTGGTCTTCTGCTGTTTCCAACAACTCTTGAACTCCTAACCCAACAGCATGTTATAAGAAAGGATAAAATATGTTTCAGAGTTGAAAAAATCAACACCTACATATTTCAAGCTGACAAGAGCAAGACTAATCTCACACAGCTGTGACCTAGTTTTACAGGTTGCTTTTACAATCAGTAGAAAGAAGTGGACTTATCTAAGATACAGCTCACTGAATGTCTCTCCTAGGCACAAGACAGATCTCTTGGATGTCTGCCATACAGCAAGATAACTGCATCCTACAAGAGCCCATCTTTCTCTATCAACCGGCAAGAGAGCCCATACAACAAGTTTAGAAGCCACTGTCTAGATGTCTTCATTTATGTTGGGATTTCCAGAGCTCCTCTGCTTGTGGAGAACACCTCCATGTGAAGAACACAGCTAAATATATAATTAGGGGCAACCTCAGTGGTCTGCAGCTTAGGATAACCTTGTCATAAAACAGGGAACAAGACTCCCATGACAGCCTCCTCCAGATCTCTTTTGCTTTATTCTGAAGCCTGTGTCAGTGGTCAGTGATGAAGACAAAATATTGTCCAGTGTGAAAATTGGGTCTGATCCAGTCTGCCTAGCCCAACACTAAATCCAAACAAATGTAACAAAAAAA
Organism: Passer montanus; assembly: GCF_014805655.1. Lineage (NCBI taxonomy): Eukaryota > Metazoa > Chordata > Aves > Passeriformes > Passeridae > Passer > Passer montanus. Next base: position 15,205,483 of record NW_024356504.1, on the reverse strand, counting down.
GAATAAACACTTTGCTCTCAGATACTTTCCAAGGAGAGAGACAGATAAATCTCAGAAAGGCTGATTCAGTCTCATTGAATTTCATTTGGAATTTATCATTTATTCCAATATTACCACCATGCAAATTCCTACAAAAGCTGAATGTTTGTTTGATTCATTAGCTCATAGTTTACATTCACCTTTCATGGGCTGGGTTGGGCTGAGTATGCAGAAATCAAATGCTGGCAGACTGCAGATTACAAGGATTTATTGTATGCCTTTCAGGAAGAATCCAGACATAACTATCCCCAGGAAAATACTCACAAAGCATGTATTCCTCTTAAACACAGAAGCCAGTGGGTGCTAACAGGCTGCTCGAGTTATCTATTTGTCAGTACACAATAGCTGATTAAAAAGCTTTTTATTGATTTCCTGGGTGAAAATCTGTGATTACCTTCATAGCTACCACTATTATATGTAACAGCAAGATAGCTCTGTGGGGTAAAAACAGATTTTGCTTTTGGGTTAAAGCAGTACCTAGTTCTAGTTAGGTTTACTTGGAAATCAATTACACCTTATTAGGAAGTTCTAATGTTTTGACATTTATTTTCAACAGATTTTTAAAACCTGAATTTAATTTTATTTTTTTTTAGAGTTAATGAAGAAAAAAAAAAATCTCAACAAATGACAAGAGCCATGTGCTTACCTGTGACTATATACAGAATCACCTCCCTGCACAAAGCAGGTAAGAGGACAAGCAATTCCCACAGCACATGCATTTGCTCTTATTTTTTTAATATGTTCTATCCTGTGCTTCAGAAATCTTAAACTTTCATAGAATTCAGTATGCTGGAACAAAATATATTAAAGCAAACAACTTTTTCCAGCCTATTTATTTGGCTTTTTTGGGTGAACTTTAAGTACATTTTTTAAATTTGCAGAATATAATTTTTATCAGATGGAAGAAGCCAAAAAAGGAAAAGACAGCCAGATGAAATCTAAAGAAGGTAGGAACTAGATAGAAATTGTCACACAGAAAGAAAATCACAAGACTGTTGGGAGAAGCAAATAAAGACAGACAAATGGGTGCTAGGGGCAGTAGTTGAAGAACACAGACCACTTCAGAGAGAGCTGTTTATTATGACATTTTGTGTTCGGATTGATAATTGGCTAAGTTATATTAACAATTATCCTGTCCTTGTTTTGGGTGGTGCTGAAATCTGAAGTCACATTTCTCCTTTCTTCCAGATATACTGTAACAATCTGAAATTACAGATATTTAAAACATATTAGAGGAAAGAAAGAAATCTTGGCATCAATTGTTTTCACTCTCAGCACATTTCTAGCAGACTCCGAAATGTCACAGGATTTCATACGCTGCCTCTCATTATTTCAGTCCTAGAAATGGTGGTTGCATCATCTTGCAACACTGTTTCTGAAATTTGATAACACAACACACAGAAGCTGTAATCTAAGGGAGTTTACAATGAAAATATCACAGAGAGAAATCTTAATTAAAAACTTGCCCCATTGTAAACCAATGAACATCAGAAAATGTTTAAAAAATGAATGATTGTCCTAAAAACACATCCACATGAATTATATACCTAATCCTCCAGATTCTTCTGTGCCTGCAGTTTGCTGTATTTTTTATTACTGTTTCCTTATACTCTCTCTAATTGCCTGCTGAAAAACACTCTGGAAATAAAAGCAGTGTGATTCACCTTTACCCATAAGAGTTGAACCTTATGGTTTGAAGTGAAAATGATAAACAAGAATCAATGATTAGCCAGAAATACAATTTATTACACTGGTCACAGAAAAGCTGGAGGTTTTTTTCCTAAAATTGTGTTGTTTGTATCCATGAACCTATTAGTAAGTTCTTCTGCAGACTGCAATCTCCTCCTCAGACTCCTGTCACTAAAGCATCCCTGACAATACCCAAGAATCTGTTAAGATCTCTAGACCTCATCCCCTCCTTATCTTCATCTCCTCCCCACATCCTAAGCTGGAAAATAAACCCAGTTTGCTCTGGCTTGCCTTGAGTTTTTGCATTTTGACTTGTGTATTGGCCACTCCACTGAGCAAACTAGGCAAGAATCTCTAAGGGTTGACCTGCCTGTACCCTTCTCTCTGTAGGTGCCCCTTATCTTCGAAGCACCTGATTGTCAGAAAACTTGTAGGAAGTTACTCTCTTGTAGATCTGCACTATCTTACTGAAATTGGCTGATAAGTCTAAAAGTTATCAGAGGGCTCAGGGAATTTCCAGCCCTACAGTTTGGTCATAAAGATCTTCTTCCCCGTTGCAATCATACTCCAAAACACACAAATAACTTCAATTATTTCAATATATTCAGCTTGTGGAATTTTCAAAGAGGGAAAGGAAAACCTTTACATTAACAGAGTTTAATCTTAACTTCTTCTCAGCTCAGACCAGTAACTCTAGCACAGTAATAGCTATGGTGATGATCTTGAACAGGAAGAGCAGGGTTCTCTGTACACACTGATGTGTGCCCTTACACAGAGCAGTAATTGATGGGGGACACAAATTGATAAAGCACTTGATAAAGGCACATAGAGTCCTTCATGCCAACATTATGGAGACTAAGGAAGAAATCAGAGTGTCTGCAAGATGATTGGACATAAAAGCAAACTGTAAAGTTAAACTGGAAATAGTGGAACACTGTCTACCGTCAAATACAGCATGAGCTGACTGTGTATTACCAGCCTGCACATTTATTTGTGATTCCCAGCATCACCTACAATCCCCCTTTCCAGCCCACTGTCGGTTGGTGGGGATGCTGCTTTCCTTCTAGTTCAGTCCTGTGTGGCTTGTAGGACTCCAGGCTGATTTCTGCTGGGTCTTGAATCTTGCAATACACCCTTAGATAAATTAAAGGGTTAATACCTTATAGACCAACACTCCCAACCATTCTTTTCATGCCATTATGACTAATAGGAGAAGGACACAGGATTATTCAGAACACAGCTAATAAGTCTGAAAATGTGAAGTGTTAACCAGAAAGAAAAGCAAAATGTGAGGAAATGTGAACTTTAAAATGAAACTTAATTGATCTCAAGAAGCATGTCTGAAGAAGTTAGACAGGAAAGGCATATTAACAATCCAAGAGATGGAGACAGTCCCTTTTTGTTCTCACTCAGGCTCTTTTCCTTTCAACTTTTTCTGTTTATCTACTCTATTAAAATCTCTTACTCCCAGACTGTTGTTCAGAAATCTCATTAATCGAGATGTAGGAACATAACAATGAAGAGAGCAAATAGATTTTGATGCATAGATGTTTAAAGCTGCAAGAGATTGTTCACACTATTTATTTTGATGTCTCATATAACAGAATCATTCGTCTGGATTTCATGCAGTAATTCCACAGTGGAAGAAAGAGAAAAATCTTATGCATAAATAAAGTGTTCTGAGATTTCATATTCACACATACACACACAGATATACAAACTCAGAAATTAGCTATCCAGAATATTTAAAGTAATTCAAACATCCAGAAAGAAGAAGAAGAAAAAAAAAAACAGTGAAGAATTGCCAGAAAATGCTGCCAGTTTCTCTTTATGCATCATATGCCTCCAGCCCTCCAGCTAGGGGGAGGGGTGTTTCAGTGAAAATGATCTTATTACCTATAGATAGGAATGTTTGTCACACTCATGTTTTCTGTGAGCTCAGCCTGTTCACTGTGAAAGTTAATTGAAACAACACAACACCAAGCAAAAACAAAACTAGAGAAGATTGTCCTATTCCAATTTCTGAAATTTCCTTCTCATAATTCTAGCTCCAACATGGATGCCTGCCCATGCAAATATAGGATATTTTTTGTTTCATTAAGAGCTGTAAAATTATCTCATAGACAAAAAGAAAGACTACAAGAAGGAAAAAAAATCAAGTGAATCTCTAAACATGCTTCAAACAAACATGGACACTGGGCACCTCTCAGGCACCTTGGCAATGAAATGAATGGTAGTTACAACAGAACTAATACCTGCCTTCAAGGCAGACCTAAGGCAGGAAAACACCCAGACATCTTCACAAGTTTTTGTCAAAGTACATTATCAAAATAGGAGTGAGAGAAAAGACACAGTGGTACAGAGATGGAAGAACTTGTTTAGAAGAACATGAGAGACCAGGGAGGTCTCATGCATTGGATCCTTTCAGCAACTGAAAACCCTCACTCTGCTGAAGTCTGTCCTGTTCTTCCTGTGAGACTCCTACAGGACTGTTCCTCCTGGGAAGAGTTTAAATTGGGCTGAGACATCTTTCCACATCTCAGAAGAAAGGAGGGTTAATTCCAGACCTCCTCCCCTGGGAGATAACTAGGTAATACTCCCCACATCACAGTGAAATTTGGCCTGGAGGCCTGATTTACCAGTAAGAATTTTGGTCTCCTCCTTTCATTTCAGTAAACTATTTTTACATGGCTTGTCTTGCACAGAGAAGGAGGGGACATTTTCTGTGAACTGTGCTGCTGAAGCTGAGTTCATAAATATCAAAGAAGAAAGAAATGCAGATGAATGGCAGCAGCAGTGAAAACGCTGAAGCAAGGAAGAGAAACAGGATAAGAAGGAGAAATGCTTGGGAGGATCATTTAAAAGCTGCAAAACAAAGTATTTGTTTTGCAGCAATGGAAACATCTGAAATGAGAAACCAATTTGCAGGCTATTTGGCCTCAAAGCTCCAGCATGATCAAACAAATATGCCTGGAGAAAAAAATAGATCAGGATCTTTTCATGTTGTTAAGACGCTGTTTTCTTAGTTTCCCTCCTCGCTGCAGAATTAGCTGAGGAACTTAGGAAATTTTAAAATTTCCTTCGAGGGTTTATATGGTAACCCCACAACAAGACTGCTCAGTCTCAAACTCATGGGTCACTTTTCTCCCAATTACCCAGCACTCCTGCAGGTTGAAAATTGCCAGTATGAAACAAAACAGCTCTCTTGCAACATTTTACCTTGGGTACACATCTGAGGGGCTCCCTCTCCATCACTGCTTTCCTTTCTCCACTTTACAACACCCTCTATTGCTTTCAGCACAGCAACAAACTCGAGTCACTTCTGGAATGGGGAAGGTGACCACTCTCCAAGCAGGCAGTGGAATTCATTACAGTCAGGAGTGCATTTATTTTACAAGTGGAGGATACAGGCAGCAGGAAAGGGCCCAAAGTTTCCTGAGAGTACTCTGATGGAAATAACCACAACCTCACTGGAAGTGTTACAGATTGTTGTTGAACATCAGAGCACCGTCAGAAGTAAGCAATATTTGAGAAGTTTAAGTGTCCTAAGACTTAAAACAATGTCTCTTTTTGTGTTTCCAGCCATACAACAGTGAAGGTGTCTCAGTTATCACTGCATCCGTTCCACCAAGGTAACTGCAGTTTCACCAGCAGCTGCCACTGCTTTCCCTGCTGACAACTATTCTGAGTCAACAGTGATTCCACAGTCTATTTACAGGACCTTGGGATCAGTTGGATTTTTGGAGGGGTTTGTAAAGACTTTTGCACTTTTTGAAGTATTTCTGGAAACTGATCCTGATAACTAATCTTCGTTATCTTACACTGAGTGAAAGGCTTGGGCACCCACCTCTTGTTTCATAAGCTTGCTGATGTTCAGTTTCCAGCAGCATTCCCGTTCCTAGGACCTTCTTTGACCCAGCCCTAACAGTGAAACAATCTGGATTTTAGTGAACCCAGGAGGACATCAGAGGTAATGTGATCCAGGCAAAACAGTCTATTTCCAATTCCTTCAGCTTCATATATTCTCTGAACTTCATATAATTTCTGAACTTCAGTTGCATTATGGTATTACCTTAATGACACAAAGTATCCTTGAATAAAATGTTCTGTAGACCTACAGACATAGGATCAGATATTGCAAGAGGATAAGATGACGACTTAAAGCTGGTTTTCAAAGGGAAAGTAGTTTCAGAAGAATTGAAGGTTTCAGAGTTTCTTAAAACAGGAAAGACTTTAAAGCATTCTATGTTAATGTGACAGAACAGTATTGTGCTTGTGATCTATTAAACCTGAAAAAGTGCACCCTAATAAAACCTGAAATAATAGGATGAAAAAATATGGAAAACAGACACAAATAGTATCTTAAAACTGCATGCTAAGCTAGAGCAACACACACGTGGATATCATTTTATTAGGACAAGAGGCATGCATGATATCGGCTCAAATACAAAATATCATGTTACTTCAATATACTCTGAGAACAGTTTGAAGTAAAATCAATTCAAATTGCCCTGACTACACGCATCATTCTTTTGGCAATAAATAACTTTTTTGGTCTGTATTGTTACTACAAAGCATTGCTAAAAAATAAAGGCACTTTTGTTTGGGTTGGTTTTTGGTTTTGTTTTTTGGGGTTTTTTGCACTGTGCCAAAAGACCCTGCTTTGCATAGGGAAAAGAAAAAAATTTTTTAAATAATTTTATAATCAGCTAGTGCTCTGAACAACAAACTCAGACTAACCTGATCTAGCAGGTAAGCTAAAAGTTTTATGGATCATAATAAAGTCAGCTTGTGTTTTTTAAAAGTGCAGCTCCACTGCAGTTTGATTCTGACCTCCAGCATAATCTAAGTGCTTTGTGAGGAAATATTTCATTTCATTTGCTTGAAATTTATCCATGATTATCTTCATGTGACCTCATGTCCTTTAATTATGAAAGACTGTAAAAATCTGGGACTGGTTGGGTTTCTTTATATATTCAGTGTTCAAATTAAAGCTAGGTTAGACTGTTTCTCATGCTAAGAAATCCTAAATTTTGCAAAATGTCAGGATGAAGTTTATTTTCCATACATCAACATGCCAAATTTCCCCAAATCCAGCTTGTTTACATGATAAGAATAAATGCTAGACTGCAATATCATGTAAACACTTATTTGATTTTAAGATTCTCTTCCTTGGAAGCATCATTTGAATTACACTCATACTGATTTCAACAAGATTGATCTTACTTTATATGATGGAATAAAGTAAGGGTTTACAAATACCTCCTTTTGGGAGAAGGCCTTACTGAATGAGACATTGGAAAGTGAAAAATCTGAGAGCTCCCCAGTCCCAGAAGCAGGAGGTTCATAGGAAATCACACACCTGCGTTAAATACATCTGGATGGGACTTGCTGAAATCTTTGGGAAATGAATGCACTGCAGGTTCTTGCTGGCATGTCAACTCTCAATCTCAGGTCAGCCACTCTTAGAAATACCTGCTATAGTCTTGATAAATCTTATCCGTGCCAAAAGCAGACTAAATTGACTACCCCCCTTTTGAAGTTTAATTTTTTTAGGAAAAATCTAAGCAAAAGGGTATTGCCTTCAAGGCAAAGGTGATTTTGGACCCTATTTAGGGTTGGCATAGTTCCAAAAGAACAATTTAGCTAGTAACTTTTACTAGTCACAATTTCACTCTCGCATTGGATGCGCTTAAATCAAACTGGCAACATATCAAAGTCAAAACACAACAAAGTTGGAGATTAAAAAAAACACTAAAAACACCCCATAAACAAACAACTACGTTATATACCTATCAAAAACAAACAGAAAAGGTACTCAGTGTAGAGTCTGATAAGTAAAATTTACCACAAAAAATACCAATATAGCACTCAATCCCTTCACGTTGTCATATTATAATTGCCTGTTCTGTTCTATGTAACTGTTCTTATGATTCTATTCAAGGTTTCAGGCAAGAGGTGCATGACTGAAGAAATATACTTCAGAAATAACATCTGCTTGACACTTTCTTGAAGTTCCTCAAATTATCATTTTCAGTATTTCTGTAATAGAATAACTGAAGGAGATGGGGAAAAAGAATAGGGCAAAGAACAACACTGAGGCAGGGAAAACCATTTATCCAATTATATGGTCATTTCCCCAGGGTGTTGACACATTATGTACCAAGATTTATCTGATTTTATATTGTTATCCCAGACAAGCTGCAGCCACTGTGGAGCCTACCATTATGTTCCTTTTGCTGTTTTCTGCTCTTAGCCAAATTTTCTGAAGCTTACTCAGATGGAACATTCTTATGCCTTCCACCTACCTTCTGTGACACCCAATTAAAGTGCAGTTGAGTGGAAAGAGCCCAAGACAATTCCATTATGCAGCAGGATGAGAGGGAAACATCAGGTCCTGTGCAAAATGGGTTGCTACTTAACGACACATTGAAAGACTTTTACAGAAATATAGTTGTTCGACTAAAAATGTGCTGCTTATTCAAGGCTAAAAATGATTAAGGATTTCTGAGTCCATTGACAGAAATTTGCTGTATATATGCAGAAACATTTATTAAGGATTTTACTCAGTTATGGAGGCTGAGGTTGTTGCCTTCCAATCATAAGTTCAATATTAGTAAGGTTTTTTTTTTTCCATCTGAACTACAGATATCAGTTCTGAACACCAACATTTTTAAAGCAACCTAGAGATGGCTTCAAGCTATGCTGGTTGACAAGAAAAACATAACCCAGGTGGGAGAGAAAGGCATCAGAAAACTCAACATTCTAGTCAGTCGCAACTTCCTAATACCCATTTAGAGGGCCCCTAGGTATGTCAGAGATATCATGTGTATGTGAAGGAAAATGGCTCAGACTAAAACCACACCCTGACACACACTACCATGTTACAAAATCCATCCTCTTGGAAAGAAGGGATTTGAGGCAGAGAGCAGAGTCTTTTTTGCCTTGTGGAATTTGGTTCATCTGGCTGTATCTACATAGAACTGTGGACAGAAAAAGGAGCTGGGCTAAAGATGGATCCCATTTATAATTATCTACAATCTTGAAGCCTTAAAGATGATAGTTTTAGGGGATTTTTGTTTCTCTAAGAAAACCACTAACAATTAATATTTTTACTATTTGACAATCTCTGGAAGTATACTAAAAATACTTATCAATAGTGTTTAGTGAAAAGTAAGCTTAATAATTTGATTATATGCCAAGAGATAGATGGACACATTTAGGGACAAAACCATTAAGGAGACAAAATTATCAAATCAGCCCAGGTATCAACCTAATTATTCTAGATTATTAAGCAAATATCTTTGTCATTCAATAGCATGGACTCTGTAATTTCAGAGGCAAAAACACTTCTAGTGCATTTGTTTTAATGGACGTTTAAGGGCTGCTGATGAGCAGTTTGGCTTGCCAGGGGAAAGCAAGAAGTCTATTGAACTCTCTTAATTCCACAGCTATAGCATCCATGGGGCAGGGCTTTGCAGGGAGCATGGAAACATGAGTTTTCATGGATGGGAAGTGGTGGCCTTAAGGGGCTGTAAACAGAAATGTTTTCACCTGCTCTCAGTTTAAATACCACCCTGCTTAGTCTGTAGTGTTCATGTATTTCAGAAATAATCTGTCTTACTTTCTCCAAGTTTCTGATGACCATGACCTGTGGAGTCAGAGCCAAGCCAAGCTTGTGTATTTGTATTTATATCACTCCAAGTGTCTACAATCATGCGGTAAAAAAAAAACCACAGAAAAAAACCCCAAGTCTTAAATTGAGGGGGAAAAAAACCGATGGTAAAAAAATCCAAAAAAAAAAAAACCCACAAAAAAGCCATCTCAAAAGACTCTAAAGCCAAATCAAAACAAAGAAAAAACTCCACACCAAAACCAAACAGGAGCAATTTTTTCAACTCCTATGAAGGCTCAACTCTGATTTTGAAGGCCTGCTAAGAAATAATTTTGAGCATATTTCTCAAGGACCAGCCCAGAGAGGAGACGTTTTAACAAAATCTATTAGTGAACAATAATTCATGCTATCTATCATATTGTGCCATTCATTCATGCATGATCTAACAAGATGACATTTAATACAAAATAAGAATGATGAAGGTCACTGGAATTTGCACAATTTATTATTGGTGTCAAGCCAGATTAGTTTAGCCAGTGCTTGACTAAAATTTGCCTAGGATGACTCTCTCTGAGTAAAAGGTTATTATTTGGTGGATATTTCCCTCTCATACTTGGTTTTACACTGTGAGGGCAGAACTGACTGTGGAGAGTTCTCTGAATCTCACTGGAAGAGGTTTATTCACATCTCATGTCATGATTCTGTCCCTGCTTTCACCGACTCTTCCAGATGCCTACAGTCACTCTTCTCAATAATCCACCTAAGAACTCTGAGAAAATGCAGGACCAATGCAATCCTGTTGGGAATCTGACAGAGAAACACCCTTGGGAGACAAGGAGCGGTAAAAGAACACATGGTGTGTATGAGCACTGCCTTTTTTAATCATACCTTTGAGAGCTGGCCTAAATAATCATCTGCAGGAATGAATGGCCCCTTTAAACACAAGTCAAAACCGATCCTGCTTAATTAACCCATCTGATAGTTTTGGGATTTACTTTTGATGACACCAAACCATTTCAGTTCTTTGGTCAAGACAAGTATGAATTTGTATCAAATCCTAGTCTTTGTTGAAATATAACCCACTAACAGGAGTATAAATGCAGAAGTTGCTCAGTACTTTTTGGAAATCCAGTCAAAGTTTATTCTCTCAAAGATTCTTGACACAGTTTTGGTTTTTTGGGGGTTTTTTTAATCTCTTTTTGAAATACCACATTGGCGCTCCTGAGAATGATTCAGACACTGCTCTTGTCCATTTTTAATGAAGTCATCAGAGTTACATCAGGGTTAATTAAACCCAAGAGGCACCAAACTTCAGTGTGGATTAAACAAGACGTCTCATAAGCCTTGGATATGAGAATGAATAATATTCAAATCTGACAAGCACCTATCATTCCCATATTATTCCTGGATGCACTGGTTATTCTAGTTCTCTTGTTATATGACAAAATTTGTCCACAAGACTTGACATCAATTTCTACTTCATTTGGAATCATATAAACATCATTTATATCACCCAGTGTGTAGCACAGGGTTAAGCTACACCTCTGGGTAACACACAAATCTAGACTGAGTTTCCATGGAATCATCATGAACAAAGTAATGTCTTTGAAGAGGGAAGTCAAAAAAACACCACCACAAAAAGCCCTTTGGTCTGAGCAATTTGAAGTCCTAATGCAACATTCCTGCCTATGAAAATTAATGCTGTAAAAGCCCTAGAGAAACCTGTAGAAAAACTAATCCATCACTACAGCTAGAGATGGGAAAGGCTTTTCCTCATAAGCTTTTTTTTTCCTTTTTGAGACAATACTCTCTTCCAGCTGAAATTATTCAAATAGTCAAGGAATAATTTTTTACCTTCTTTTTTTAAGTTTTCAGCCGAATCAATCCCTCAGTCTACCTTAGAATGGAATCACAAATATTAGGCTCAGCACAGGAAGTGTGAGAGAAACAAATGACCGGGACATCTTTTGGTGACACTTTGCCTGTTCAGGGTTGTGAGATTCACCCTCTCAAGGTCTGTGTTGCTGGACAGGAAACAATTGCTCCCACAAAGCTGCTTGTGACTGACAGACTTCAAAATTACTTAGCTTTTTAAGGGCCTTGGTTCAATGTGGTCAAAATTCCTTAAAAATAAAATGTTTCGATAAAATTTTAAAATCGGCATCTCTCACCACCACTTTAAAAGTCATTATGTATTAAAAACAATTGAAAGCCTCCTCTGAATGATTCTACATGATAAAACAAAAAAAACTGTACATTGAATGCAATGATCAGTTGCAATGCGAAAGCTTCTGTGAACAGAGAGGAACAAGCCCCATGTAATTTTTAGACTTCTGATTATTTTGGGTTGTTAACACTTTGCCTGTTCTCATGGGTGACAGCAGTGTCCAAAACCAGGCTTTGCCCAACAGATCACAGGAAACTTTGATTGCTTCTAACTTTGCTCAGTGTAAACACTTGGGCTCTATTTTACCAACATTTGTCTCTACCTCAGGCAAAACATATTGAGAAAGTATCAGTGAACATATTTCTGTAATTTTCAAGAACAAACATACAAGTTTAAAAAGAGATAAGGTTTTATTGAAGTGATACAAAACTACCTAGCATTGATCCTTGAAGAAACTTGTGCCTTTGTGCTTCTCTTTCCTCAGCTTTGCTGCTTGGGCAGTAGCTGAGAGCAGAGCAGTACTAATGTACTGAAGGGAGAAGAGGGAGGAAGGAATAATGTCTTACACCATCACAGTTTTTTCTGCAAAATTGGTCTGGCAATAGCTTATGGCACTGTTCACACAGACCACAGCCTCAGTGTAGCATCAGAACTTTGGGAAGGGATGTGACTTTCCCTATCTGTAAGGCAAAAAGGATCCTTCCAGCATTTTCCAAACTCCCCCCACCCCAGCTTGGGATGCTTCTATCTGAATGGATGTGGTTTAACAGAGTTCCTTCTCCCTGCTCTACTTCACAAGCTCCAAGCAATCCCTGTGGCTCTTCAAGAATGAATTACCAGGTTGGCTATTCCTGATCTCCTAAATTTCAGCTGAAAGCACACCCTATCAGGCAAATAATCAGAACACTGGGAGGATTTGGGAGCTTAAAACAAGACAGGTAAGACAGAGTGCTAATGAACAAAACACTGAGTTTTCAAATGCAGTTGTTTTTCCTCAGTGTATTGAAAATAAATGAAGCTCATTTTCAAGGATAAGAGCATTCTTTGAGCCATATACCTGTAATTGGGCTTGAATTTGTACTTCCACTGCCTTTGGAGAGTTTCATTATTTTTTATAATATTCTAGCTGTCATTCAAATCTCAAACAAATAATGAAAAATGTAAAATCAATTGCCTGGGAATAGGTTTCCATATAAAAATCCAGTGAGTTGAAGTAATGTGGCTCATTTTTTTTTTCCTCATTCCAGTTTTTCAGGAGCTACTTTTAATCTTCAGACTCCCAGGTAATTTATATCCAGCAACCAACTTACAGATTTCATTTCATCAAACAGACTGATGAGAATGATAAATTTTTAGACTGCTGAAACATACAATCCTGACAGGTTTGAGATGCTGTGAATGGTTTCAGGAGTCCCTCTTGGGACAATATTACGTTTTATAGATTCTTAGCTATGAAAAATCCATACGCAAAGCATCTTGAAAGATAGAACACAGTTCATAGACAAGTTTGGATAATGACCTCTGATAGACATTTTATCAGCTCTGTTGACTGATGGTTGTTGTTTTTCATATTAAAATGATTTTCATATCATATGAATTATTTGAATATTTCATACTTTCATTCAAAGATGCAGTAATATATCTTTAATTACAATTCCAGTCACCTCTAGTGAAGTAGGAGCTACACTGTATACTCCAAGCTTCAAGTACATTCACATAATTGCTCGCACACAATATATTTGAAAATTTGACAGTCATGTTAAATTAAATACTTTTTTATTTTTGTATCTTGGCATTGCTATCACTCATTTCTAAACACTGTCGGTACCTTTGGTACTTGCAGCCCACAAACAGACCAAAGTCACATTTACAAGGATCGTCTCAGCAGTGCAGGTCTTTCCCAAGATAACAAGCAAAGAATTAAGATGATAGGTTGACATTCTTTTTTTTTTTCTTTTCTTTTTTGTTAATACATAAAATGTAGTGATTTACCAACATTTCAAGTCTTTTAAAGACTACCAAATTATTCACAGCGAAGATAAAAACCAAGGAACTTTGCAAATTCTTCTTGTTCCTTTTTCACCACTGCAGAAATCAGACTGCATGAAAGCTTCATCTATATGCATTGTGAAAGTGCCTTTGAGCCTGAAAACTGGTAGAGGGGAAAAAAAGTGCAATGCTTCTAACTTCAAAGCAGCAAGCCCTTGAAAGCCATCAAACAAAGAAAAAACTTAAGGTCTTTTCATCAAGAACTGTAGACATGTAGGCAAGGTACCCCAGAAATATCCACAGAATCATCTCTCTAACAATTAGTTTCTACACCAATGAACAGTCAGGAAAAACCAGAAATTTGATGGAATTGTCTGAGACTTTTTTCATTTGTTTCTTTTAATCAGTAGTTTACCCAAGGAAATCAGATCTATTTAATACAAAAGAAAAAAATCAAACACCTCCCATTTTCTTCCAAAGAAAAAGTAAAAAACTAGAGATTTGGGGTGTTTCTGACCAGCATTAAGAGTCACTAGCTTTGCAAGTTTTTTCAGGTTGTAGAGATAAACACATTATTTAGGACTTGTGTCTAAAAATTCTTTGCTAGCTCTATCCTCCTGAACTCATCTGGAATTTTAAGCTTTCAATTATTCCTTTGAATTACTATGTCATTGGAACATACATCCCCACAAAAATTCCTTTGAATACTGTTAAAATTTTCATAAGTTTTAATTAATAAATTACATGGGGTTTTTCAGTGGCATGTTCACATCAAGTGTCAAAAAGATTATTGTACTTGGTTAAATTTAAATGAGAAGTTTCTCCTTTCTGTAGAACAAATGAAAACTAATATCATTAATCTTTGATACCATGGATATTAACAGTATTTATAGCCTACCAAATTTGTGCACTCTGAAGTCTGAGAGCTCCCAGTGCAGATTAGCTTTTCGTCATATCAAAAGTCAGGAACAAGTCATTTGTACATCAATAAAAAACATACATAGCTCTGAACACCTCAAATAACTTTCAGGGATCAATAATAAAAATGTAAACTTTCTGATTTGGTACCAAAAAAAGACAGACCATCCAAAGTGCCTTCACTAGAAGAATGAAAAAGATTTTGCTGTTAAAAATTGAAGTTCAACTGAGTTCTTTCTCAGCACTGTCCTGATCATCCTATTTAATGAGGTAAACAAATATAGCAAAGATTCTCCTCATGGATTGCTAGCTCATCTGTAAATTAGAAATCAATGAAAACTAAAAAAAAAAAAAAAGTTACAGTATCAGCAAAGTATTTCCATGAAAAAGATCCAGAAAAGTCTCTTGACATCTGAACTGAAATCTACACCCCAAAGAATCTGATAGTCAGTAGGTGAGAACTCTGACAAAAGGGAGAAGGATTTTGTTGGTTTGTAGTGCTGTGCTTAAGTTTTAATCAAGTAACACCCCTAAACCCCCACCCTAACCCACCATTAACCATACTCACTAATGACTTGTCTGGTTTCCCACCTCCCTATAACACCAGCACTAATTCAAAAGTTAAGTGGTAATCCCACCCATTAAGTCAATTACCACCCATTAAGTGGTAATCCCACCCATTAGCCAAAGAGGAGTTGCTTACATGGGCTCACTGGAACTTGCAAGGAGGGCCTGAAGCCAAAGTGAGAGGAAGAGGTTTTTCCTCTGTTGTTAATTAAGCTGAACATCCTCATTTCATCCAGGTAGAGTATTTTCTATCCATGGTCGAGTATTTAAAAGAAAAAAGAATCCTATAACCTGGTTGCTCAGAACTACAGAGAAATTCCCCATTTCTTTAAATAATCCAAGTTGGCTTGGAGCCTTCAAAGCATTTGAAGTCACAGTGCCCACTCTCGAGATACTAAATAATGCAGCACAAGAGGAGATTCTGCACACAGCAAGGCAAAAGGAGGAGAGACACTTTGAGCTGAAGGAGGCAATTAAGGTAGGACTGCAAGGGGACCCTCAGGACGAGTGTTGAATGTTCTCTGCAAAGTCACCTTTCTGACTTTTCAAGGACTAAAGGCACCAGAGGAACAGATGTAACAGCCAGGCTTCCTGCTTATCATTGACAGCTCCTGGCAAGTAGCAAGTGGGTACAGACTAAGCCTAAGGAAAGCATTCTTCAAAGGTGCCTGACTGCCACTGAGGCAGCCAGACACAACTTCACTGTTTGCAGTCCCTAAGGTGAGCATAAATTGCTTTTCAAGGGGGACTAGTTGGCCATGGCATGCCACGTTTCCCTCAGTGCTGGGGCACTGGCAAAGGCAAGGCTGTGGGGCAAGAGCAGCAGGAACACGACTGGTAGGAAAGGCCAATACTTGAAATATTCTTGATCTGAGTCTTTCCTTTCCCAGGTCACAATAGTGACAGCCCTGGCATAGTGATGTTTTCAGCACTGGGAAAGCCAAAACTACAGGGTTTCCTAGCTTCCCCCCAGCATGCTTTATTCATCTGACTGTGCTGTCTTGGAGTATCTCCCACAAACTAATTATGTAAGAGCAATCCTCACATGTTGGGATTTGTTAAAACTTCCTGCTACAAATACCTACTGGATATGCCAACATATCAGAAAACATGACAAACTCCAAATCAGTTTGTATTTTTAATGCAAGAAATGTTTCTTTAGCACTGTCTGAAACTCTTAATTAAGCAGAAATACAGTAATGAGGCCAAGAAAAATTCTACTCTCAGAGAAAAAGAATAAATCTATTGCCTCCTTGATTTTTCACATGCACACAAGAGAGCAGGAATTTGGTTTAATATCATTATTTCTGTCAGAGTCATTGTTCACATACAGGTGTGCTGAGATTACTAGGCCATAGGACCTGATTTGCATCCTGATTACCTCGAATCACAAGTATGAGTCCGTTTCCCAAATACATGACAAGAGTTCAGATTACATTTCCACATTGCAGAAGAAAAGGAGGGAGCACGCAGTTTGCAGGCCAGCACGCCAAGACTCAAAAATCCATTATGCAAATCATCTAGGAAAACCTATTCAGGCTGCTCATCTTGTTTGTTTGTCAGCTTGAACAAGGATCAGGAGAAATTCTTCAAGCTGTACAACTCAAGCTATCCTCTTGTTGCACAGTAACAATTTACACTGACGATACATTACACAAAGGAGGCGGAGAAGCGGAGGGTGCTGGAAGCAGCCACCTTTTTTTTCTCCTAGGCACAGCAAATGATTCCCAAGAAATTCTACAGCTCTGATTAAAATATCAGTTTCCAAGACGCACAAGCGCATACTGTGAAATTTCTATTACCTGGGACTTTTGTAAGAAATGCAGCTTTTGCCTGAGAAGTAAACAGCTCAAGTCCAGCTTGACTTCACCCGGCTGTTTGAGCCCTGGGAATAAGCACAGCCCTACATTTGCTTTGTAGTGATGGATTTCAGCTTGTGTTTTTATAAGGTAAGGAACAGAATTGCTTGCAATACCTTTGAAATAGTTCAAAATTAAAACAAAGCTACTTTCCATGGAAAGGATATTCACAATATGTGGTCTGTGTCACTAACATTATTTAGGGATTCTACATTTGGAAAAAAAAAAACCAAAACCAAAGAAAACCACAAACCAAAAAGAGAAATCAGCAGAAAAGCATCCTCTCTAAAACAAAACAAACAAACAAAAAAACCAAAACTACAAAAAAAAAAACAACCAAAGAAGAGTAAAACAAAAACTAATTGCTCCACTGTTGAAGAGTGAGTGAAGATGAATGTGATTTTCCTTAGGTAAACTCAGAATATCGGTGTTTTCTGATTCTCATTCTTGCAACAGCCCTGTTTTTTCACTGGCTGCAATTACATCTGTGCAAAAACATTTCTTCTTCAATATGTTATCACAGAGGCATTACCACCATCTCTGATTGGATCAGCCCCATCCTGCAGCACATCCCACCTGGGGCTGCATGGCATTGGCTCTGCTGGACAGGCAGGGAGCTTCCAGCAGCCTCTCACAGAAACCAACCCTGTAGCTGCCCCAGTACCAAAATGTGGCCATAGAAACCCAATACAATGTGGTATCAAATGCAGGACAGTTCACACTTTGTGAAGTGCCTTGGTTTTAAGTCTTTGTTTATCATATAGTGCCAATATGAGTACTCCAAATTCTTATAGATGGAATTAAAGCTCAAAACTTCACATTGGGGAGCCTGCTGAAAAGCTGGCACTTTCCTTCTTGTAAAAGTGGCTTCCTAGCAATGGTAAGAGTATTCCTACCTGTAAGCCACTAACTAAAGCACTGCCAAGGCAATATTAGAAAACCTGAAGCATAATAACACCCTGACCAGCCACGGGAGAGCTGCCAGTATCCCTCAGGTTGTTTAACTGATCACGTTCCCCCTGTGTGTCTTGTGACACTTGTGGGAATTGATCCTTAAAGATTTCATCCGTTATTTCTAACATATTTTCTAGCTTCCACTCTGTTTGGCTCAGGTTTGATATTTAATAACCTGAAAAACAAACACAGGTGGGCTGCCAGGCTGCCTCTCAACAGCTTCTGCTGACAAAGGGGAATCTGAAGACAGCAGGCTGGAGCTGACTTTGCAAAGCTTGGCTTTTTTCTAACTCTTTCCTCTTCTTTTTAATTTGAAAGACAGGCTTGAGCTTCCTCTGGGGAGTAAGGATTTTGGGACAGTCTCAGAACTGCGGGCAGCCCCAGCACTGGGCTCCTGCCTGTGAACAGGGGCTCTGTTTGGCTCAATGCTCTGTTTTTTCCCCAATGTGTTCATTGATCACTGTCTTTTTGATGATGACATTGCATCCACCTACAAGGAATTTTTCTCCCTTTTACTGTCCAACAAACCTTCAGTTTCTGCTCCCAGACAGCTCCCCAAAAGTTAGAGTCTACTCCAAAATTTGTTTATCCTTTTGCTTACATATATTTCAAATTTCACAGTGTATCACTGAAGCTGTTGCTACTCATTAATTCAAGTTCCAAGACTTTCTCCAAATTGTACTGATTTTTGATCTTGATTCATTTATTTACAAATATTATTTATTGGTATTTACTTTTGTTCCATATTTTTCCATGCTGAGTCAGAATTAATATTACCATCCCATCTGGTGATTTCCAGATGCATTTGGAACCCTACTTTTCCTGGTATAAATTAATGCCTCAAAGCAGTCTTAAAAATCAAACACTTCTAGGAGAGAAAAATGATCCTAGTAAAAAATGGTAAAGTGAATAAAGTGATATTTTTCCTGTTTTTTTTGTAGTTTTTTTTTTCCTAGAATTTCTCAGAAGTTGAAAGCATTGTTTCCCCCCTAAGATGGTGCTTCATGAAAACCAACAGAGTTATGTCCTGTTCAACCTTCTCAGCAGTCGTATTGTTTAGTCTCAAAACAAGAACAGGACCCAGATTGTGCTATAGACATATACAAGAAGGTCAAATAATTAATTTGGGAAACACTAGAAAAGACTTAACATTGAAGCACTTTAGTGAAGCTTGGGTAGTTTAAAAAAAAATTCTTTATTCATCTAGAGCCTGTGTTTGTTTTATTTCCAGGGAAAAGAGTGAAAGCAAATTTTAAGAGTCTTTACTCAGCTATATTAATCCCATCCATAAAGCCTGTTGACAACTAGTTTGTGAGTAATTAGAAGAATTGAATATAAATTCTCAGAGAGCTGAAAACACCATTGATCTCCTATTCTCTCCAAAGTGAACAGGAAGTGCCTTAGTGACAGCTGGGTTTTTCACTGATGCACATACAACACAGGAAATGGTTTTTGATTGTTAGTACCCTGCAGAGTGTCTGGCAACCAGGAGGAGATCCCTGCCTAAACTGTACTGTCCTCACTTAATCTGGGTACTCAACAAGAAACTGGAGAGGTCACATCACGTCAAGACACCTTCCCAGCGTGGTTGTAGTCAAAATTAAGAATGTCCCATTAAGAACCATCATTAATATACATAAAGAGGGAACACAAATAACTTCCCAAGCTAGGTCTTCACAACTACAGTAAGGTTAGAATTAGTCTACTTCAAATAGCTGCAAACAAGCATATATCAGGAAAAAAAGTGCCTGTAGTCAATTTTACCAACAGAATTAAGCAAAAATACCAGCAAGTCAAGTAGAAAATTGGCTAGAAATTGGAAATCAAGTTGTAATAGGCAATTGTTTGTGAAGGAGGCAAATAGGGTAGAAAGAAATGGAAAAAAAGAAATGGAAAAAAATAAATATCCTATCAGTATAGAGATGAAGGAATGAGAATTCCTTCAGGAAATTCAAGAAATCTAATAAATACTATTCACAGATTTGCCTAAACATTAGAATAAGAAGTGATATTGAGTTCTAAATGCTGTCCCAACAGCACTTTGACACAGAAGTCTAGCAAATAGAATTTAATACTGCTACATGGACTTTGCATAATGGAAGTTAAATATTAATTCTAAACGTAAAGAGCAAATAATGCAGACAACAGATATTAAAACGATTAATGAAACACAATAGATTGTTTCTCCCCAGATGCATTGTAAGAGCAAGTAAATGGGAGAGCAAGATGCTAGGCTAGAAATCCTAAGTTATATTACACAATAAATAAAATAACCTATACTTGCCATACTAAATTCAGTTTTGGCTCATTATTTATAGGAAAGTATTTAGGAGAAAACAAACAAACAAAAGGAGTATGCAGGGTATATATTATCCTAGTCACTGTCAAAAAAAAATTACCATGAAGTTGTGTTTCTTCAGTCTGTTTCAAAAGACACATGAGTAAGTGCTTTAATAGTCTTCAGTAAAAAATACATATGTTTATCAGCAGGTTCATTATTTCCCTCACAGGTACTTATTTATGAAGTTTCCCTTAGGTTGAAGTAAAGCATATTCATTCCCCATATTTCTAAAGTAAACACGTCTGTGATTATTATTGATGGGGAGAATTATGTGACAGCAATGCAGAGCAGGGATCATAAACAAACAGTGAGACTCACCAAGCTGTGCACAGACACAAATACAAGCAATGGTGCTGCTAACAGCTGGTAAACATACAAATTTGGTGTTCCTGTTGTGTTATGTGACATTAGGGTCAAGCATGTGAAAGGAAAATTGTACAGCTTATTTGGAATCGCCATACATTCCTATTAATGCATTGTTAAAAGGCTTCTAGCTAAGCCTAGAATACAATATTAATGTGGTGAGCCATTCTATTCATAATGGTGCATTGTCATTTTTAATAGCGACAGGACTAAATCCTAGAAAACATATTTTCATATTAACCTATTTTTTCCTCTCAATCTACTTGCTTATGAATGGGCTATTCCTATCTCCTTTTCCTTGTTTTAGAACTGATGGCTAGAAAGCTTCCTCCAGCAGA
Source organism: Passer montanus (assembly GCF_014805655.1). Lineage (NCBI taxonomy): Eukaryota > Metazoa > Chordata > Aves > Passeriformes > Passeridae > Passer > Passer montanus. The sequence continues at coordinate 15,184,644 of NW_024356504.1, read as the reverse complement.
ATATTACTTCATTAAGACTATTATTTTGGACTGAAAACCTGTGAATTTTAACAAAAAGGAAAAGAGCATTCCTTACTTCACTCCCACCCCGAACTTAATCTCCTTTGTAAAAGCTCCAATTTACACACTGAAAAGTATTTTTAAAAAAAGAGAGACCTGTGATACAGTTCTTATAATACAAATTTAAGCTCTTAGATAGGCAAAGATTTCAATTTCAAAAAGGGGTTTGCTTTTCTACTCAGTCCCTCTAACTTTAAAGAAGTTATTATTATGAATCTCTAACCATAAAACATTAACCTGGTACAGACACACATCTAGAAAAATAGGATGTTAGGCATTTTAATTTTCTGCTATCTGGTATATTTGCTTTCTTTTCCACCTTTCTTCACTATGACTGGGCGCTTCATTCTCCCTTCATGCTTTTTAAGGAGCAATGTTTCCACCTACTTAATAATTTGTGTGCTAACCAGCCTTTTCTGATGAAGATCTTGATTAAGTTTCCCTCAAATGATGATGATTTAGTTGATCTACTACAATGGTAATATTAATTTATAACATAATTTGCAAAGACAATAGACCTGTCTAGAAATAAGGTCCAACCATACAGAAAAAAAATTCTATAATATTCTAAAGCATTCTGGTCTGCCAAAAATAGCCACAGATAGGAACTGACAAGAAAACTGAAGTAACAGTTTTCTGAAAGACAGAAGAACTCTTCCATCAAAGATTTGCTGCTCTTTGGAGACAATACAAAAGTCTTAACGTTTCTCTCAAGAGGCGTTAAATCGGGAGCCGAGTTTAAGAAGGACAATTTAATTTCTGCATTCAGTACAGCTTTGCTTCTTTATAAATGAGTCGTTCCAAGTCCTGTGTCAGGGACACACCCTGGAAGATGAGCTAGGATGTTTGTTCCACTTTAAAAAGAATTAAAATAGCCTTGTGAAAAGAAGAGGAAAAAAATCTGCTGTCCAGTTCAAAATGAATGCCAGTACTTCTTTACAAGACTAGCATAATTGATGGTCCTGTACAGAACTCAGAACATGTGCTTTGTATTTCTGCTAATGAATGACTGAGCTAGTAATAGAAATTTTGATAGACAACAGTGAAAAAAAAAGTCTTATTCAACTGCAGATTGTATTTTTATCCAACACAATGTGGTTTTCATGACGCATTGCAACCCCAGGCACAGTATATCATCTGAACAACACGAATATGATTACAATTCAGAGTCAAAGAGTGACTCTAAGGACCACCCTTCAAATAGAAATGTATATTAAAAAATCAATTTCTTTGCATTAGTTGAACTTCTGGATTTTATCAATAGTTTGGGTTACAGCCACTGGGCCAGACTTGCAGCTGATATAAATCAACATAGTCAGTGGAGCTCCAGAGGACACTGGAGGACTATTTGTGTCAGTCACAGAGAGCTGAGAAAAGCCTCTAGTAAGGCTCCAGCTGGTAGACAGAGTTTCATTCCAAGGGACGAGGAAAGAGAATCAGGTGTAATAGAGCATGAAATTTGATCCAACACAGACTGCAGAAAGCCACTGACCACAGAGTTTGGACTAGATGACTGGGGGGGCAAACCTAATTAAGAAATTTGCTTATGAGAACTTACTTAACAGTCTAAAATTTAGGTGTTTACTTAAACTAAGCATCTGGAGATCCTTTGCTGTTAGAGACTAGTAGCAGACACACGATTCAGCTCACAAAGGGACTGATTCCTTTGCAAAGACTACAGGCAAAGTTATGCACTTATTTTGGTCAGATGTCTAATTTTAAAGGGATAAGCCCTGTGTGATTTTTTTTGCAAGTAACAGACTTGATTACCTTTCACCACCCCTTATATATAATCCATTACAAACAATTACAAAAAACCCCACATACTTGAAGGACAAATTTTTTACTGTACATTAAGAAAATTTGGGTATGGACAGAAATATGAAAGCCTCATAGTTTGTATATGATTAAGAATTGAAAAAATTGAAAGACACTGTATATTGAAATAGTCACAAATATGTCAAAAATGCAGCAAGAATTTAAATCATTTGTAGAAATGCTCAGCATAGATAGGGCAACATTTCTATACCAAAAAAAATGACACAGTAAAAATGCTAACAGCTAGAAAACTGAGCTGCTGCTACCTGATCCTATTTCTGTAGCTTAAACCAATTAAATATTTTGGGCATGAGACTGTAAAACAAATTTATCCGAGGTATAATTAAATAGGTGATCAGGTCACAGAGTAAGCTCCTGCACAATCAAGATTCTGCACTCAAAAAAGGAGCAAGTCTCCCATGCAATCTTTTGCAAACTCATTCTGATCTCTGTAAACATCTCCTTTATCCACAACTTTTCTCTACACGAATAATAATCACCCTTTGTTTTTGTAGGCAGGTACATTGCAATGATTTTCTGTCTATCAAAGGTGCAGCAGGTCACAGTTTCTGCTTAGATTCTTTTATTACTCAGGGTGGGTAGCAACTTAATCAAGAAAGGACACCAGTGACAAAGTTTCTGTTCTGATATTAGCACAGCTGTACGTCTGTGTTTAGGAGACACTCTGGAAAGCAAGAAGAGAAAACCCTGTCTGCATATTAGCAAACAAAATTCAGTTTACCTGCATACCCTATGCAGGGCAAGTGAGAAGCCATAAATAAGTGTGCCTAAATGAACAAGCCATGTCAGATGCAAACAAATGCTCACCAATATGTTATTAACTCCTTCCCCACAGTCTTCCTGAATACAAAGATTTCATTGCAAGTGCAACTTTATGAAATCTTGTATTCATAGAAAAGCTTGATTTAATAACTGTGGTCCATGCCCTCAAAGGCTTCACTTACCCATATGAATTCTCCATCACTCATGTCAAGGTGAATTATGACCAAATGACAATTTTCCTATACATTTCCAACACTTTAGGCTCATGGGTTTTTAGATCCCACATGAATCAACCAGGCATAAAAATTAATCCTGCATTCAGAGACTGGCAAATGTACCCATTTGTTTAAAATTTACTCATATGGATAGATTTATTTTTGCACAGCTCTCCTACAGGACAGGATTAATCCAACTCTTCCCTGGAAAACTTCATTACACTCTAACATCACAAAGCACCCATTAAAACTGAGACAATGCTGAGCTGATGGGTTTGGCTCTTTCTGTATGCTGAGTAGATAAGGGATTATCTCAGAAATCTTCTTAAATCTAAAAATATCTCAAAAACTTTTTACAATTAAAAAAAAGTCTAACACACTCCTAAAGAGACAGTAAATAAATAACTATGTTTGCAAAGCAGTTAAGTGTCCAACAAATTCCTGTGCATAGTACCAGAAATACCTGTATTGTGTTGATATCTTAATTCAAGAGAGGATGTAAACAGCTCATAAGCCTATTTTAAATCTTCAAAGTAAAGCAAGTTTTCTTGACAGTGTTATCCATTCAACTTCTCTTTAATCTACCACATTCCAGCAACAAAAAACTAAGAAAAAAGACCAACCTGTCCCTGTAAGGGAGGAAGAGAAAAAACATATTTATGTAGTCTACTTTTTTATCTTTCACCAGACAGCAAGGGCTGACGACGCCCTAAAGGTCAATTTCTCTCTCTTCCAAAGGAGAATCAGACATTAGAGTATCCCATCTGGAGAATATCTTGTTCCCTTGCATTAGATGGCTGAATTCATTGCATGTTCCTCAAGAGAGCTTTACTTCAGATTTATGTATCTAATGGTGAATGCTCATAGAGACTATGTGAAAATCATGCAGAAAATATCTCCTAGTAGAGTCCTTCAAGAAGCAGAAACTATTGCTACTGAAAGACACTCTTTATGTCTCTTCAATCACCAAAAATGCATAAAGTGAATTAGAAACACAAAGCTCCTACAAACTTTTCTTTAGGGACAGAAATGGTCTAAATTGATCATCTCTGAGAAGACTGACCAGAATCTGACAGAGGGTGCAGATTTTAGGACCAAAGGCTTCCTGAACAACTGCATTCTTATATCTTCCTTAACTCAATATACTATCTGCAGCAGAAGTTGATCACTTTTACACACACTGAAGTCTAAATTTAAGATCATCAAAATAAAAAAAAAAATCTTTTAGATGTGTGGCAGTTATGTTTAATAGCCCAGGATTTATTATTTATTTTAATAAAAACACCTAATGTTGTTTTTGGCCTTGAACTTTAAAGAAAAAGATAGTTTCTGTTAAAGGTAAACAAAATGCACACTGGTGGATCACCTTTTTATTTCTTTGGCAAGATTAAAATTTTACCTTAGTTCTAGGGGCTCAGGTACCTAAAATCACAAATCTCAATGCATCTTAAAGACTAATCTAATCCACATTTTTCATGCTGATCTTAAAACAATATTTTTAAATTAAAATTTATTTTAATAGTGAAATCAAGTTCTGGCATTCTCTAATTACATGGGCATCATATAGTCTCATCATTAGACTTTTTGCATCCATTAAACTGTTTTGCCACCAAAATAACTCCATTGCCTTAAGAGGTGTTAATCTACCTAAACTACACCCTGCTGAATATTTAGTAGAACTCATCTGAGACATAAGAATCAGAGGTCTTCATTTCAAGATGTTCAAACCCTAGGATACAGCTTTTAACCTTTTCTTATTTACCCTGTTCTATGTGTTGATGGTAGTTCATCAAAACTGTGCCGTGAGTAGACCACGCAGATCAAGACTTTGGTGAAGCTGAGTCCATGGGAGCAAATCCTTGCATTTCAAAGTGAGTCTGCACTAAAATAGCTGGAATGTCTGGGTGCCTATGCAGAACTCAAGCACAAGGGGTTTAGCAGCTGTGTCTGCCTCAGGCACAGCTGACTTTATTGGCTGGCATACTGCAGCAATAATTTTGGATTCCCTCTTCCTGTGTCAACTCCTAGCAGCTTTTAAAGCCCTGAAGATTATGACTCCAGGACCCCCGTGTAAGCTCTAAACTGTTCTAAATTTTAAAGGGAGCTAATTTGCAGAGACAGTCTATCCTTCAATAATTAAATGGCGTTTCACTCCTTACTGCACAGACTGAAATTGAATGTGATGATCTAACAAGATAAAGGGCATCACCTGAGTTTTTACCTGTGTGTATTTATATAACCAAACCTAGGCATCCTCATTAAATAGTCTTGCAAGTGTTATTATTGAAAAACTGCCTTGCAAACAGTACAGACAGATTTCAGCTACTTCCTCTCCTAGTGAAATTTCTGGGTTTCATGGATTGTATAAAGTCACCGTAAATGATGAATTCCTACCATGCCTGCTGGGCATGGTGAGAAAACAGCAAAGTGATAAGCAACTGTAGCTATGCAAATCTTGCCTGGTTTATCTTTTGCTAAGGTGAACAACAATGCAGCTGCACCAGGGTTTATAGTAAGAAGTATAAAAAGGGAAATGCCTGTGGTAAGCAACCATGATGAAAGGAGAAAAAAAAGGAAAAAAGCTTCATAACCTTATATGTTATGTGCATAAAAGCATTTTAAAGACATTTCATCTCTCTTCCAAAAAGAGCCCGTGCAATCGTAATCTAAAGTTTTCAAACTAAGTTCTAAGAAACTGCAATATCTGGCTTCTCCACAGCTTTCTCCAATTCTAAACTGATATTTAAAAGCCCATTTCTGACCTTTGTTATTTCCACTTGCTCCTGTTACACCACCCATTGATAGCCATAAGCTATGAGGGATAAAATTTCAGGTCAGGTGAGCTATTGTAAAAAGTCTATTGGTTTAAGTAAAATTTAATTTGTGAAATAAACTTGGTATAATCTCTAGATTTCACTGCTAGTTTCACTTTCATAGTGTGAAAGAAATCATGTTCTTTAAAGGTGTGCATTCCCACAGGCTGATTCCAGACAGAGCCTCACCTTATATCCTCGCTCACTTAAATGCCACTCCAAGAGGAACCACTGACTCCTGATCTCTTCAATGGATACCCCGACAGGTTTTCATGGTTGACCAGTTTCTCAGGAAAGACAATCCCCTTACAATCACCTTCTCACATGCTTTGAGCATGTTGTCTTCCTTTACCAAGAAATTTGAGGTGAGCTGTTTCAGTTCCACCACCCAGCCCTTTCAGAAGTATCTTTTAGAGCTTCCAGGTATTCGGCAAACTCCAGGCCTAACACCCTTTCACATGTATCAGATCAGATAAGGAGCACAAGGAGGCACAGGCTTCAGCTATCAATGAGAGAAACCCCTGTGTATTAACAGTCTAAGCAACAGACTCACTTTGAAACCCTTCATGAGGCTTACCACAAGTTTCAAAGCAGGAAAGACTTATGCCTTCATCCAGTATCCCTACAAGTGTTTGGATAGGCAGTGGGATATTGCATTATCCTCACTGGTAAACAGCAAACAAACTCCTTGATTTGGCATCATAGGACAAATAAGAATGTCTCTCTCCAAATGTCGTGATACTACTTTGCCCTTAGTCCCCTCAACCATTCAGCAGCTCCAGGCTCATGCACTCGGTAAATCTCATTTCAGAGCAAAAGCACTTATGGCATCTTGAAGCCGCTGCCACCAACTGAGAGAACTAAAATAATTTATTGAGAAGAATGCAGCAACACCCCCAGCACACAGCAGCAAGACCTCACTTCCTTACCTAAGCACAGTCTCCTCCCTGCTGCCCTCCCTATTCCCTTAGTTCAGGGACTTGCAGGGAGAGAAAGCTGCAGCCTCAAAATGGTGTTTTGTTTCCCATCACCAACAGCAGCAAAATCTGAACACTAGATGGTATAAATCAGTGGTATTGTCATGGCTTGGAAACTGCCCTGAATTGCAGCAGCAGAGGATCTAGAAACACACACACACCATATTTTCAACTCTTCAATCTAGCAAAGAAAGAAAATTTCATTTTCACAGCACACCTGAGAACAAGATCTAAGTAAGCAATCTGCTTAAATTAAAGCTACACACCGCATGCAATATTGTTTACCGATTCAAAGATTAACAAAGTTACACTAAATTTGATCTCTGCAGATAGCAAAGCACATTAAAGGGAGTTCTTTTATTCCACTGGTATTCTCTAAGGTACTTTTGTGCCTATAAATCAGGTTTGGATTCACACAGAACATTTAGCAGACTTATGCATGATGCACTGAAACAGAAGTAAGATATAATTAAGCACTGACATGACAGCTAACAAATGTGTTTCTGAGCAGTTTCCACATGCCTCATGTGGCATTATGAGGCACCTAAGCCAAAAGCTCAGGGTACATTAACTACCAGAGAGGGGCCATAATTCTCTCCAACTATACAACCTGCCACATTGCCTTGCTATTTTGAAATACAATTTGCAAATTAAAAGAAAGAAATAGAAAAGAAAAAAAAAATAAAGGAAAGACAATCAAACCCGTGTAGTGCGAATAAAAGCATGAAAATCACAGTAGCCTTAGGAAAGTTTCCCAAATTCCATAGCTATCCAAGAATAAACCATACAGTAAACAACAAGGATAGATAATGGAGTCCGAGATCCAGCATTAGTTTCCTTTCCTTTCTCCTCCTTTCAGCCAAAATGCTGAGTGCAAATGCTAAACTGCAGGTAGCAGAGGGCTGCAACATAACTTATGATGGAGTTATAAAAAAAAATCTCAAATAATAATAAGCAGTACAGCACTCTGTGTTTTATTTGGAAGGAGTTCTTCCACTAAGTTTGCTCATGTGCTGAGGCAGATGAATGCTTCTCAGCCTGAATCACAGTCGTGCTGAGAAAAATGCGCAGCGATGCCATAGCTCTGGAATATTTCATTTCCTGGCAGTGTATGACAGTAGCACTAGTCACTTAAATTCACCACCACCAGCTACTTAAATTCAACAGCAACTGTTAATGATTTAGCATCTACTGGCAGTTTGTCCCCCCTAGCCAGTAAGCAGAGCTGCAAAGGTCTACAGGCACCATCATGCTGATTAGCAGTGATTAACAGTGATTAGCCTGTTTGATCCAGGATTTACACACAGCACAGGCTGTGCTGGAAATCAATCTCCATATCTGGGATTTAGATCTGAGCTGCTGGGGAGGATGTCCCTGCCTTGCTGGTTGCAAAAGCAGGCAGCAGGCCAGCAGCGAGAGCAGGCAGAAAAACCTCCTCAGTGCCAGCACAGAGCTGGCCAACTCCTCCTCAGTGAGCCGAGCCAGCAAGGACACCCCAGTGTGCCCCAGAGAGGACCTGAACAGAGCAGTGTAAGTCAGCAAAGCAAGTCCTGTTTAGGGCCTTTCCAGAGCCTGCTCTCTGCAGAATGAGTCCTCACACTGTGGATCAGCTGCCACACTTGGTACACCAAGCACAGTGCACACACATCTCAGCTATGAGCAATTACAGCCACCAGGCAGGTTAACCCCTTAATCTCTCTGGATGCCCCCTGAAATCAGTGGAGACAGCTCACCTGCTGCATTCCTTCCACAGAAATCAGCCCTGTGAATTCCACGCACAAAGTCTGCTGTCTCAAACATTCCCAGCTCCCAAACCTCTCTGCTTGCCAGTCCTTCAATAGTGCTTCAAGAAACCTTGAGCTCTTTCATGTAAGGGCATGAATGGAGAAAGAGCTCTGACTTAGAAATTGAGTCAAGTCTAGATGGCTGCTGAGGAGCAAGACTGACATTTTCCTTGCTAGCTCCCAAAAGCAAAAAAAAAAAAATTATATATGGTGGGTTGAAAGTATAAATAAATCAGAAGTGGTTTTACTTTTGTTAAACTGACCTCAAAAAACTGGCACCACTACCTCCATTGGGAACAGGCAATTATTTTCAAATAGCAACGTTTTTATCTAAAGTTATTGGGGCATGAATGGAGAAAGAGCTCTGACTTACAAATTGAATCAAGGCAATTCTTTTCAAATAACATTTTTATCTAAAGTTATCCTTTTAATGCTTTTTTGAGAATTATCTCAGAACACTGTTTATTTTTCATTTGCAAGTTTATGCTCCATTATTGAGTAAGAAACATTTTAAGGGTTAGGGGGTTTTAAAATATATTGGTTTTAACCTTAATTTACATCACATCCTAGAATTTGGATAATTTGCTCTTAAATTGCGAATTAACTGAGAAAACAGCCATTTGCACAGTTCTGTTCCACAACAATCTCATTTTTATCTAAAGTTATCCTTTTAATGCTTTTTTGAGAATTATCTCAGAACACTCAAGTTTATTTTTCATTTGCAGGTTTATGCTCCATTATTGAGTAAGAAACATTTAAGGGTTAGGGGGTTTTAAAATATACTTATATTGTTTTTACCCTTAACTTACATCACACCCTAGAATTTGTATAATTTGCTCTTAAATTGCGAATTATTCCACAACAACCCAAGAGGGAAGCAAGGTGGCTCCATTATCCCAGCATTTGAATGCTCCTGGGACAGAGAATAGTCTGAATTTAAAAAGCAGGGATTCTTTGGTATGTAAACCCAGAGATGAGTTTACCCCTCTAGCTTTTCTCTCCTGGGAAGCACTCATTCCTCTTCAGTTTTATTCAGTGATTGATTCCATTAGAAAAACAAACAAAACCCACAAAATAAAACATCTAAACCCAAAAACATACAAACAACCCTGCCCCTCAAAAACCTCAGCGCTCCTAAACACAAACCCCAAACAGATAAAAAACCCCACACAAATGGTCAAATCATATCAAATTGGGCAACAAGTTCAAAAGTTATTAGGCAGAACTGAATGTGCATGCACACACATGAACTTCAACTTTATTTTCTTAATTAGACTTGCTATCCACAACAGTAATAAAAGAAAAAAAGCCTTAAGATCAGGCACTAGAATTTAGTGCTACAACACTACAACATTAGAGAAATTTTTCTTCAGTTCATGACTTCCATCTGACACACTATTTAGGAGCTTCCCCCCTACTTTGCCCATATTAGTTTTGTTTCGTTTTACACAAGTTTGGGGAGATAGAATCAAGTAGGAGGGAATACATTGAAAGAATTAGGGAGGACAAAAATAGAAATATCTTTTAATTAGCATAAGTTTTGACTAGATCATTGGCTCCAAAACCCAGATTCTGAAGTACCTGGCCACACCAAGCATAGCAGAAACTCAGCTCTTCTGCAACAGGGCTTGTTACAGAAAGAGATTCAGAATTCAGCGTCAGTATCCTTTTTCAGATTAGCAAAATTGCTGCTAAAAAGCAGTAGGGCGCTATTTCCCTCAGATATTAGTATAAATATATATGTACACACTGAGGGAGCTAATATACACCTGTATGTAAAGGGTTGAGATGCAGGAGGAAGCAACCTGACTGTATGAAAAAGCACCCAGCAATACATCACCACAAACCTGGTGAAAGAGAATGGCACAACACAGAAAGCACACAAATGAAAGACCTCATTGCCCTGTTTTTCTAGGATTAGCCTTTTAGTACAGGGTCAAGGAGCATGTCTGCACAAATGTGTAATTACTCTCCAGGGACCAGGAGTCCAGGCATGTTCACTCATGCTCTTTCTGCTGCAGTTGAGAAAAATAAAGCAATCTGCTGGATTGTCTTAATAAAAAAAGGAAAATAAATTAAAAAGCACAGACCATTTTAACTAAGCCCATCATTTATATCACTAGGTGTAGGAGATGTGACCAGCCAACTAGAAATAATCCAGCAGGTTGGAAGCAAGCAGCAAAATGGTCAGCCCATTTCTTTTGCTGCCTGCTACATAATAACGGGGGGAAGAAGTAAAAAAGGGGGGAAAAAAGCACACATCTAGTTCTGAGTTTCATTCATACCCCAGTATTCCACTGAAGCTACAATGGCTCATTCATTTTGCCCTGGAATTAAAGCAAAGATGATCCTTGCCATTAGGGGTGTGGGGTGGTCGCAGCAAAACAAAGAACAATAAAACCAAAAGAGACTGAAATTTCAAAACTTTTTCCCCCTCATGCATGTCATACTTTGTTCTGACTCCCAGTCCTGGCACCAGGCTTGCTGAATTCCCACCACACAGATTGTCACATCAGGTTGGATCACCAAAGCAGCTGGTCAGTCCCATATGTCCAGGCCATGCTTTTTTCCTGATGCTCTGAAGCCCCTCACTAGTCATTAACACTCACCTTGTCATCCCAAGAATTCCTCAGCTGTAGTCAGGATCCAAAAACAGCCTACACTGTAATAGAGGCCACATTTCAAAAGTACAAAAAACCCTTTCTCTACTGCGTATCTTCCAAATTGGTGTTCTCCCATGGTGCTTTGTATGTTTCTACACCAGGTGGAGGCACTTTCTCTTTGACAAAAAAGCAATTACTGATTTTCTTAGCTTCCTGCTGATTCTTGTTTACTAATAACAACCATTCGTCTGCCTCTAGTTACCAATTATCACCTCCAATCTAAAAGAGAAAAAAAACATTTACCAGGTCTGTTGTGATTTTGGTCAGGGCTTTTAAAAAATTTCTTAGGGTCAAAAAGAGTCACATGAAGCCTATTGTACATGGAGTTAAAATTAACTGCTATTCACTGTGATTCTGGGAATCTGAACAGTTTGATTAGGGAACCACATTTCTTGAAAGGTAGTAGGAAACAACATTTTCTACCTATTTTTCATTTGTGTCTCCTTTCTGATGAAAGTAGAAAACAAAATGACATTTTATAGCACCATGCTGTTTTCAACAGTTTTATATTAAAAAAAGATACCATTGAAAGACTTAATTTAATTTTGTTGAAATTATACATGTTGAAAAAATAATTTACGCATCTTAACCCACAATTAGTGTCTTCCACTTGTACTTTTTAAGGCTGAAAGTGTTTAAAATAAAAACATTTTATTTGACATAAAGATAAATCCTTTTTTAAATTAGATTTTAGAAATGCCACAAGTAAAAATAATGAACAAATAAACCACACAAATATCTTGAGCTGAAACTTCACTGAAATCAATAATACTTGACATAAATCGATTTGGCACCAGTACATTTAATATATTTCTCATAATTGATATGATTCAGAGTATTCTTAAGCACAAACATAAACACCTATATAAATATATAGAACTACTATCTGTCTCTCAAAAATGCTATTTTAGAGGGGAAAGAGTAAAACTTTAGAGAAATGGCTCCTGGTTCTATATCGGCCATTCGAATGCCACAAGCTTTTAATATTCCCTCTCCAGTTACTGAGACTCCATATAGCCAGCCTGAAAACAGGTGAAACAAACCCCAAACATGAAACAATCACCATGTAACATTTCTAAAGCTCAACAAAAAAATGGTAAGTTGATGTATTTCCTCCCAGAGTCCAAACAGAGGACATCTGTGACATTTTGTAGTTGGGGAAACAGATCCAGAGGTGTAAAAACTCATAGAACTCAATGAGGAAAGTAAATATGCAATTCAGGCTTTATTTTTCTATTTTCCTCTTCTTTTACCATGAGAAAACTTTCCCCTTTTGAGGTCCGTGTTAGATGTGTCAGCATACTCACAGAAATATCAGTCAACTCTTTGCAATACTGGCTTTTCCCCCTTTTTCTTCTTAGTCTAAATTAGTACTTTAGTTTGCTTTCAAAGACCATAGGTGAAAGTGGCATGGTTAAAGAAGCTTTACAAATAACAGAAGACACCTCTGTGGACTTTTATCTGATATCTTTACAGACTGGAAGACTAGAAACAATAAGCATGGTGCAATCCAAATAAATGTTTTTTAGGGTGAAAAAAGAGGGCCATTGGCATTGTCTGACATCATCTCTCTCCATAAAGCAGCACAGAAACACTGAACAGTAATCTCTGCTCAGATTCAGTTTGGCATGTGCTCACCATTCTGGCTTCTCTGACTTTGCTAGGGCTTTTAAGTTCTTCAGATTAAACTAGTTGCTTGACCATGATAAAGATCCCTGATGAATTATTTGCATATGAGTTGGTAAAGTACTTAATGTGAAAAATTATTTTAAAAATGCAAATTAAAAAAAAAAAAAAAGGAAAAAAAAACCAGCTCTGGCCATTATGTCTTGAAATAACAGTAAAATTTTGCAGACAACTCTGCTTTCTCTCAGTAGAGCAGTAATGAAGATAAAGTTCTCTTCATTAATATCAGATCCTTTGTACTCTGACCAGTGACTAAAAATTCTCCTCTTTTCCCCCATCCTGCCATATTTGTCATGTGTCCCATAACCAGAGCTAATGAAGTAACAGCAAAGATTGAATGGATGACCTTCCCCTCCACACAGACAGACACTTCTCCCTGAACACCTTTGTTTCTGAAATGAATGCTCTTTGACTTGCAGCTTTACTTTTCCAAATATTTTTCAACTTTATTAATATGCTGCCTATTGAAATGTTGTTCAGGTTATCCTAAGGATTACATTTTTTTTTCTTGCTATACAAAATGTTTTTGCAGGATCTGTTAAACTAATGTGGGAGGTGAGGAACACTTTGGAATAGCATGTTCCTGTTTTTCAGGATATCAACTTCAGAAACAACAGAGAGGAGACAAACGAACAAAAAAAAAACCACCCCCTTCATCTTTCCCCACAATAAATGTATGAAAAAACAAGGACATCCATTCTCCCAGGTTTGCAGAGTGTGTAGATCTCAGCATCCCTCTGTCCACATTGTAAACTGAACTGTGGCTATGACTCAGCTCTCTCTCATTCTTATAATGAGGAGCTAACAGGGAGCTATGACATAGACTGTCCAAGTCCACACTGCACCAACCAGAGGGACAAAGCAGTCTGAGAAATGTGGGCTCTGTCCTTATTTCTCAAAGTGGTTAGGAAAAGTGGAAACTCAACAGTTTCTAGTTTGAATACTACTTTACAAAAGTTAAAACATTTCATTCGTGGCAAAGAATGATTTATGTCTTTTTTAGCACTACATATTACTCTGTGCAGGTCTGCTGGTTTAGATCTCTCAGTATAAGCCAAGGCCAGAACATTCTTCACAGAGAGCTGCTGTAACTGCTTTGTGTAGAAAACTGGCTCACAGGACTAAACATTGGCAAAAAGCCTAAAACAATACTTGTCCACGGATAAAATCTATTAAGCATAAAAGAATTATAGGTGAGAGCAAAGCAAGGATCAGTGGTGCAGTGTGAGCTTCTTTTAAGATGAATATATATGAAGCTTTCATGAGAGAGCTGAAAAACTCATACTGCAGAGGACGTGAGGAATGATGGCAATGAAACACTTAAAAGAAAATGTTTACTCAAGGGCACCACAGGATTGATGAAATGATCAAAATAAACAGGTGAAGTCAGATTCTTCTCATGTTTTTCTCAAAATTGTTCTCTTATCCCACGGGAAAGACTCTTCACCACCAAGAACTAAAAAAATATATATATTTATCTATAAAAGGAAAACAACAGCATATTACTGAAAGAAGAGGAAAGTTTACAGCAGAAGTTTTTTTTTAAAATTCTTATTTAATACTGTGGTAGTAATGTGCTATATCAGGTGTCTCTATACAGAGAAAGATTGTCCTTTCAAATTATTCCAGTATAACTTTAATAAACAGAAGCATCAAAAAAAAAAAAGATGTATGAGAGAGAATAAGAGAATAATAAGAGTGAAATCAGGTGTCTCTATACAGAGAAAGATTGTCCTTTCAAATTATTCCAGTATAACTTTAAAAAACAAAAGCAAAAAAAAAAAAAAAATGTATGATAGAGAATAGGAGAATAATAAGAGTGAAGACAACTCTCCATCCAATTTCTTCTGTGCTTTTAAGAGTTTGGGAAATAAAATTAAAATTACTGAAGTCATTCCTTGCAATTGTGGGACTCTCCTGTCAGTGAGTGAAGCTGTTTATGTGCACACCCTGCAAGGGACATCTCTACCTGCCCTCTTGGGCATTTCAAGCAGAGAGCTGTGCACTTGCAGCTCAGAATGAAATTCTGTTTTCTAATTCTAGCCATTTGGAATTGGGGTGGGAGGTGGTGGGAGGAATTAATTGAAAACCTGAACAAGCTGGTGACACCTACGTAAATTAATCAGAAAGACTGGTGTTTAATTTACACTCAGTGAAGGCTTGACACTTGTGAGATATTCCCAGTGCAATCAGCAGACAGCTTTGCCCCTTCTTTCAAACCAAACTTACAGATCATCCTAACTACAGCTGTTTGGATACAGCAAGGCTGATGAACTCTTTCCTAAAACTGGAGACATTTTTCATTCAAGGATTAAAAGAACCCATAAGATATCAAATGGTCTTGAAAATTGTCAAAATTAACATGGTGATTGCTGGTGAAGAGGACTCAAGAGTAAGCCCACCAATGGCAATAGAAACTGTCAATATAAACCAGACCTGGGTAAAATGACAACTGATAACAAGAACTCAAACCAGGGAAAAGATCTTTAAGTGCTGTTTTATTTGCCCTATTTAAATTACTGTGTAATATCAGTAACTAATTTGTAATCCAGATACCATGATGTCCAGGGAAATGCAACTTCCAGAAACGCAATAAAATTATTATCTACAGGTACTGGAGTCTGTCTGCTGAGGAAAACTAATGAAGACTCAGTTTGTGTAACAGGCTACTATTGAAATCAGTATTTCCTTGTGACTCAGCAGCTTGCAAAATATCTGGTTGGTATCAAATCAGACAGGATAGCTCATCCAACTGGTCTTACCCACTTTCTTGGTGGCTGGCATGTCTTGGCCAACTTCCTGCGAAGATGTCTTCCCAAATATGGGGAAAACACTTTTTTTTTCTTTTCAATATTATATATATTCATTGAATGAATAAAATGCCCCTTGCATAATGACATTAGTGCCAGCTACCTGATCATTCTACCAACATGATGAGGAGTGTTAACAGAAAAACAGCTAAATAAATCAAGCTGACATGTTGCCCTGCTTCTGTACTGATTTCAAAGTGATGCTGTCACACATCACTGAGTAAAAAAAAATCCAAACAAAGAACAATACACTCCTACATCAGTCAAATATTGTGACACAAACTGGAACAAGTCATAGAACTGAAAGCTAACATCAATCATGAGGACTTTCATTCTGGCCATTGGAAATACAAAAGAAAAAAACCCACAAGATTTCTCTCAAAATCCAATTGTCATTATATGAATTTATATTTCCTAGATTTTTAAATTGCTTTTAATCTCAATCATTTTTATGGGTAGCTTGTGTATATTCCCAATACCATATGTGTTGATTACTTGCTTCTCTAAAATAATAATAATAACATATAAAAGTAATAATATAATACATTATATTTAAATATAATATATATACACATATATAACTACATAGTGTTTATATTATATATATAAAGATGCATGTCTACAACTGAAACCCTGGTTGATGGATTTTTTTGTTGTCTTTAACTAAACTGTTCTTCCACTCCTAGTCAGTTTTATGACACAACTGCTATTGTACAACAAAAAATAAATAAGATGTAAAATGAGGAGGATTAAGAGGCAATGCTCATACTTTGCATGAAGGCTCAGGAGCTTGAAAATAACCAAGCAGATTTTTTGCCTGAGGATGTATCACACATCTCTGAAAAGAATTAGTCAAGTTTTACCTTAAAATTTGCCTAGGGACATAATAGTTAATTGAATCCAAACATTAAGACCAGTCTTATTATTTGGTAAATTTAGAATAAAGGAGAATAAATGTTTATGTGATGAAGAAATTGGGTTTTAACCCAAAAATGGGACAAATTCATCACAGATAGTCATTATATTTAATAATTTTTCATACTGACAACTTGTAAATTGTGGGATGTAATTAGAAACACATAGGAAAAGGAAGCATGAAAATCCAGAGAGATGAGCATTTGTTCACATCACAGGGGCACAAGTACACAACAGAGAAGGTAACAGAGGGCAACAGTGCTAGGAGGGCTTAAATGACAAAAGCAATAAGCATGAAAATTTCCAGAAATATGAACACATTTGTCATGGAAAAAAAGCTGGGTAGATTATTAAACAGCAGAGTGAAAAGAGAGACTTACAGAAAGTGCTAGTGTTTACAGCAGGCTGAACATAACAAGGGGAAATGACTCAGTCATTTGAAATGAGAGCAGTAGGGATTAAGTTAGCAGCAAGTTTGATAGATGTATCAGTGGGGCTTTGATCAAACATGAATTGAGAATCAGCAATAAGCAGACAGATTTTGTCATCCCTGCTGGTTAAACAGTACTCACATACAAGAGCAGCTGACTGCATTCAGTGACACTCCCTGTATAATATGTATGTACATATGAACAATGTTAAGGCACTTTGTTCTTAAGGACACTACAACCCTGTGTGCAACCAGTTCATTCTCAGATTAGAAGATTAATTAAGGTCTAATTTTGTGTGTTTACATAGAGAAAACACTTTTTATTTTGTTTCTTCAATTAGAGGCATCATAGGGATTTTACAGTGTTCTGAGTGCTCAGTAACCACAGTGAGTGTTGGCCCCTTTCCATTGTAAATCCATACTAGTTTATCTTTTGGATTCTCACAGCCTTCCCATAGCTGCTGGCAGTGAACTCCCTAAGGTACACAAAGCCCCCCTATGAGCATCCACCCCTGCTCTTGTGGGCAGTGAAATCATGGCAGGGGATTCCTTGGCCTTAAAGGACAAGCTCTGATGTGTTAATGCCACAATATGTAGCATTAACACATTTCTGAGACCAGAAACACATACACACAAAATCCCTGTTCAATATCCATGCTGGCAGAAACAGGCCCAGAGTATTGGCACTCTGCTTGTGCAGCAAGTTCCCCTAACCTCTTCTCAATAATTTTGCATCCCAATTTCATCATTTTTTTATACCCACAACTTTTGAGACTTTTTTTTCAATCATAACAAAAATGTTCCCTCTCTGCCTGTCAGGAAAATGTATTTTCATCCTTCTTTGGGCAAAATACTATTTTTCTTTAAGAACATCAGCAATGAAAAAAAACCTGTCCTACAAATCATCTGAGCCTTACAGGCTCATCTCATGGACTGACTGCACTGAAATCATTGAAGGTCACCACAGGATTAATATGGATGAATTAAAACTGGTAATAGCAATGCAAAAATGGATTGAGATATAGAGCTGGGCAGGGAGATGGAGGGAAAGGATGAAGGTCTTAATTATTTTTCAGTTTGAAGAAAAAAGAAGTGCTAGCCATGATGTATAACAATGTTATTTTTAGACAGGAGAGAAAATTGGTTTGTTTTAGGAGTTTAAACTGCTTGTATGAAATAAATTTATGAGCATGGACAGTGTACAGACCTTTTACCTGGGTTAGGGAAGAGGTGTGACTGCATTAGCAAATGTTTGGAGTGGTCTGGGGTAGGGATGGGGTACAAACCCTTCCCCATCTCTTCTGTGGGATTTGTGGGGCAGTTTTCTACAAACATGGCAGAAGCTAAAAGTGTCACAGTAACTTTTCTGAAGGGACCATAAAACCAGCCAGGACCACACAGATATCCTTGGTGGCCTTGCAGAAGAGACTGTCACCATGTAAATACAGCCTTCATATGGCATCAAAGAATTCACACTGAAGCTGTGCTTTGAGAACCAAATTCCAACAAAATCAGACTCCTCTGGGGCCATTTGCTAGAGCCAGGAGTCTTCTGGTGAAATAAATTCATTGGACTAAATCTTAGCAGACCTACTGCTGTTCAGTCAGAAAAGAGAACTGTTAAGTACCAGCTCATGTGATGTTACCTGAAAATTGCATCTGATACCTTTCATTCAGAGGGATTAATACATGATGAAGTGAAAAATCCAGATGACTGGATTTTTATCCAGTCTGGTTATTCTGCCTGGTTTTTCATATTAATATTAGGAATTGACTGTGAAATTTTGTATTAATCACATTTTGCTAAAAAGGTATGACATGTCTTTGACTTCTAAAATAAAACCAAGACTCCTTTAATCCAAGCACTTCTTTTTAAAGTACTCCATAATCTATGAAAATAGCTACTCTTCAACCCTTTTATTTGCAGAGTCCATTTTAATTCCTAAAACTCCTAAGATCAGGCACACTTCTGTCACTGTAATCACAGAACAGGCTTGTTTGTAACTGCTATTCCAACGAGATGCCCCAGCCTGGATGAGGGTCTGCTGAACCTGAATGAATCTCTGCTGTATAAGGGGACAAGAGGAAGATGGAAAAAAATGGGAACATCAGTTGTGATCCCATAACAGAAGTAGCTGAATCAGAAACTGAGGCAGTTTCTGTTTTGTCTGCATGACAAGACAGTCCCTCAGCTGGACCTAATTGTCCATGACAAATTCCACTTTTCTGTCTGCTGTTGTCATAGGGGTCCAGAGGAAAACCAACCCATTTGGGCATCTAGGAAAGGCACATCAGGGCATGAGCTACAGGAAGAGGTGAATAATGTTCCTTTCTGTAGGAAAGATAAGTTCTGTGATGGAAAGGATTGGTCTGCAATCAGCATGGCTGTTGCTGGATTTGTTCTTGTTTTGCCAAACCATAAATATCTTGCATTTAAGATATCTTTGCCAACCTCTCAGCCTCAGACCTCCCAAACATATCACAGACAAGGTCATCCCAACAAAAATTCCTCTGCTGTAGCAGCATCATATCTGCATTTCTCACTTTTATTTTAATCCTCTGCTCCTGGTCTCTTAGGAGAGAAAACTTTACATCTAGTACTGGACACCCCTGAGGGCAGACATATGATGTATCAGGTCATCCCAGGTGCTCCCTCAACTCAATCCTGTACTGGGGAGTTCAGTGCATAATTGGAGCAATTCATATATGACTCTTACTTAAAATCCTTTTTATTCTTACCAGTTCCTGAAATGTCATCTGCTTTCCAATCTGTGGGTTTGTTTTGATTAGTTTGGTTTTTTTTCCTTGATAGCGAGACACCAATCTATATTTGTGTGACTTCTTGGTTGGATTATTGACATTTTCCTTTGTTTGTCTAGTTTTAATTATGTAACCAAGCCACATTCAGGGTTTCACTCATTCCAAATTTGCCTGTTGCCACATTTCCTCAATTTTGCATGCATTGTACAGAATTCTATTAAACACTCCATTGATTTTAAAATCCCTATGTTAGCATTTAAAAGTTTATGTGCTCTAGCTTGCTGGGACTCAACAGAATTATAAGATCATAAATTTATCTTTTTATATTTTTCCCTGTTTTCATTTCAATCCAGAGTCTCTTACTGTCAATCTAAATCCTTTTGATATTTATACCTAATCTTCAGAAATCACCCTCAAAAGCTGCTGAGAAAATCAAGTCCAGAATAAGGGTGAATTTAGTTTTGGTTTGGTTTTTTTTTTCAAATACAGATGCTTATACACCAAGCTTGTAGGAATGGAAGTTGTCCCAATAAAAGCAATGGAGGTGGTTGAGTTGTCTACCAAAACAGATGCCTAAATACCTTGCCCATCCCCCAGTGGAAACAAGTGCTACTGAATGAGATCTCAATAGGTATAAACCACCATGTCCATTACATTAAAACCAACACCCAGGTTCTTTTTGCACCATTTTCACAAAGCAGCAGATCTCAGGTGTGTAAAGCATGGGACATCACAAGCTTTGTGTCCCAGAACACACCCAGTCCCTCTGCACACTGTCAATTTTCCATTTCTCTTCTCACTACCTAAGAGTAATGCTTGGGGTTCTACAGGTTGGTAGAAAAAAAATTTCAGCTTTATTCTTACTGCATTTAGCATGTACTCTCTGTTGGCCAACACAGTGCCCAGGTCTTCAGGAATAAAACTGCATTGGTGATGTGTCCAAACCAAAGACAAAAAACAGGAGAGTGATTAGGAGAATCTATGATTGCTTTTCTGTCTCTCTCTAGTGCCAGTGCCCAGTCTCACACTGATGTTACTGGTGTGATGCAAGAATCAAAATTAGTTTAAAGATTTCAAGCAAAGAAGTATGTACAAATTGGAAACATATATGAAGAGTACAATTTGTCATGCAGTTGTTTGTTGAAAAGGCCATGTATCTCTTAATGTTATTAACTTCTGTCTCTTCTGCCCCTGATGGTGAAGTTATGGGATGGACACATGCCTCTTCAAAATTTCATAAACTGACAATATGCTCAGCAGAAGACTGTAAAGTGTACAACACAAACCTCATCTTCATGGCTACCAAAGTTCCAAGAGCCATAAGACAGATTTATTAGGAACAGCTTCATTGTCTAATTACTGCACCCAATAATTATACATCTTCAATAGTCAGAAAAAATTGACTTTTTCTTCCCCCTCCCCCCCCCCCCCCCACCCTGGTATCTCCAGCACTGCCAAAAACCTATGGTGTGCATTCAAAAGCTTATTTATTTATGCATATGGCTTGCATATCTCAAGGCTAGATGCATAATTTTTTAGGACCTGACATGCTCTTCAGGGAAAAAAGTTCCCCTTCTGAATTATTCTATTCGCTCTGCAGCTATCCACTGCTACCCCTTGTTTATCTGCTCATTACTGTGACTGAAAATGAGTTTGTCAGAAGAAATATAATTTAAAGAATGAGAACATGAACATAGAGGGCATCTTGATAACTCAGCAAATATGCAAGGTTTGGTTTTTTTTTAACTCAGAGATAAACCTTTTTCTCCTAGCATTCTTTTAAAAAGGGACATTCTTAAAAGCTTTTGTGGAAAAAAATCAGAATAAATTTTACACAAATGCTCTGTAAGCTGCTTTGCCTTGCTGTACACAGACTTTGCCTTCTCTGTAAAGAAAAACAAGATTATCAGGATGATTGCTGTGAAAAGGCTGAGTACTTCACAATTTTGACCTGAAGTGGGAGTCAAATAATTCATTACTTTGGAAAATGTCTAAGTCCCATCACAAACTCTAGCAAATCAAAACCTTTGCAAATCTCCATTGATCTTAATGTGCATGCGTGTGGTGGGGAAGGGGGAATGACACAGAAGATCATGCTCTGCCTTAAATTATGCTGAATTGCACCCAGAAACAGATGGAAGTGTTTTTAATCTGTTCATGGCACCCAGCTCCATTAAACAGAGCCACGATCTCCTTAGCTGAAATTTGCAGGTGATCTTCAGACAGAACCCAAAAAAAATCACCTCTCCTCAATTTTCTGACCAATATATTAGGAAAGAAGACACTTTTTCTTGCTCCTAGATTGCATTATGTTTCTGCAGCTCTTGTCCCTTTCCAGACCAGCTTGTCCCTTTAGTAAAACCAGGAGATTCCCATGTAAGTATCAGTGCAAATTCACTGGTTGTTCCATTCCATCTATTTTACAGTAACCCCTGGATGCCTGCATTTATTCCAATGACTCATTCATTTGCAAAAAATGTGTTACCCCCACTTTAAGTGGATTACATGGGCTGACACTATCCTGGGGCTATCAGCTAAGAAAATGGTAGTCTTTCTAAGTGGTTTGATTCCCTTTCCTATAGTCACTTGTGTCACAAGAGAGAAGGTATGGGTGAGTACCATGAAAAAATACATGTTTTGCAATTTAAAAGTTTGCAGTGATGTGTGTCTGAAGCCATCAGAGACCAGACCTATTCTTAGGACAGATAACTACAAAACTGTCAACCAGAGAGGTCCTCATCTCTAAACCAAGTGGTCTAAGACATGCTACTGGCTGAGATGGGCTGACTTCCACACTGGACTGGTAATTTCTGCTTTCCTAAATTTCCAGATCCAAATGAGAATACCTTAAAGGGAAAAAAAAAGTGCTGGTGGCTCTGACTTCATGCACTTACGTTCAACTCATTCAGCTTGAGTTGAATGTAAGTGCATGAAGTCTGTCTGGGGTGTTTTTTTGGCCTTTGTGTTTGTTTATCCTTCTACATTTCTGCTGCCAATTTCACGCCTGACCAGACAAACTCACAGAAGTTTTTTGTTGCAAGGTAAGGCAAGTCAATAAACAGACAAGTTAAGAGGAAAACACACTCTAAATGGTACTTTCTTTTCCTCTGGCTTCATTATCCCAGTGCTCCCCTCGGCTCCCAGACTGTGCTGACTGTGATGTTGATTGTGTCACAAATAGACTGTAAAATCCTTTAGGCTACGACCTTCCTTGCCCTCGTTCTCTAAAACCATTAGCCAGACCCACAGCACTACATAAATGCAAAGAAATAATGATGATTATGGATGATAATAATGACTAAAAATTCATATCCTCTGAAGACATGAGACCAGGAGATATTCACAGCTTCCCAATTTGTCTCAGAAGGGATGAGAAGAAGAAGCAGCAATACAGAAAAGCCAAGCAGAGAGTCAAGACTGGGGAAAGAGCAACAATAACAACAAAAGGAAAAACAAAGACAAGTTCAAGGAATCCCTGGAGAACTCCAGCTTTTGAAGTCCCCTGCATGCAGTCGCAGCGAGGAGCCCGTGGCAGCAGCTGCTGCCGTGTTTGATTCCCTCCTGGCTCCAGCTCTGTCATTCACCCAGCTCTGCTGTCATCAGCCAGCACAGAAACGGAGCGTGCGTTACCCCAGGTCCCATCTCTGCTCCTCACAAAGTCAGAGCCTGCTCGCAGATCAGAGCTGTTCCAAATACAAAATGAAGAAACAGACACGCTGTCAAAGTAGGATTTTCTTTTCCCCTTGCTTTGCTGATGTTGTAGGAATTGGGCTTCAGATGAAAAACATTTTTAGTTAAGAAAATTAAGAAAAAAAATTCAACTTAAAGTGCAGATTCTGCAACTTGGAGACATTAAGTGAATTGTTTTATTTTTACTAAGTTGCTCAGGTTTTAAAAAGAAAAAAAAATCAGTAGAAATGAAAAATTGCACTACAAGATTTTGTAAATGTCTTTATATCTTGTCTGCATGATTGGACTGTTAACAGATAAAAGATTATAATTTCACTGTAATTATTCTTCTCATCTCACTGGTTGGCTTCTATTTTATATAAGAATATGGTAAGAGATTTTGGACTCTTTATTTTTATTGCTTGTCCAGATGTGCTCCTCTTTATTCCTATTTCATTCCACCTTTAAAGCTCAAGCAGTGATCCAAAATAGAAGGAAGAGATTGTTGGAGTGGGTTTTTCTTTTTTTTCTTTTTTTTTTTTCTGTTTTTCCCCCAGAACCAGGAATTGTCCTCTAAGTCAGAAATGCCTCCTGGAAGGCAAATGTTAGCATACCTTGAAGAAGGACAAAATGTGTTTACTCCTTTCCATCTGTCAATGAATTTCTGAGCCACCAACCACTAACACTGACATTCTCCTGTAAATGTTTTATTGGTACCTAAATGCTCATCATAGTTGAGATTCTCTTTTTATTATTTTCATATGAAAACTATTTCACATTTAACAGTCACACATGTCCAGAAATTCTCAATTTAAGGGAACAATTGTCTTCCTGGTACATTTAGAAGACCAAAATTAGAGATTTGTGAGTTACAAAAAAAATCCAAAGTCCAATTCCTGTTACAAGTTCTGAAAAATATCCTCTCTAAAACCAGTACATTTTGATTGCATTAAAATATTAGCAAAGCTCTAGTATTTTAAGACTTTAATTTGTAGGTTGTTCAGAAATATGCCTACCTATATAAGCAAACCCAGGAGTATAAATCAAGTGAGTGCAACACTAACCAAACTGGGAACTTATACTGAGCATTGAACACATAGGAAAGGACAATTTCAGGGCAAAACAAATAATTCCTTTAAGTATTTTTCTGTGTATAACCACAAACCATGAGACTAATAAAAAAACAACAAAGTATCAGGGCTCATGTCCCCATAAAATATGTCTCAGAGTCCAATTTCTTTTGTTATTACAAAAGCAGTTGTTATTAAACAATTGCAGTCTGATTTTATGCTTTCAAGAGGAGTACTTATGTACAAAGATAGTGTGCTGCAGAACTCTTGTTAGCTTTGCTGAATTGTGCATGCATAATACATAATTGCTGGAAGTGAAACACAACTGCTAAACCAAACAGGTGGGGAAGAGATGGTAAGAGAGAAGGAGGGAGAAAAAGACTAAAATGTCCTTAAAGCTATATCAAAAGCCTGCATACACACACACACACACACAGATATATATAAACATGTAATGCTCTTCATTGTTACAAAGTTTTGGGTTGCTAAAGGCAGATTTAGGGGGGAAAAAACCCACAACTTAGTAAAATATCCACCTTCTCCTCTTAGCAGAAAACAAATTCTGACATTCCACATTATGCTGTTGTCTTTTCATCAGGTATTCACCAAGATATTCTAGAAACATTGCCAGAGTGAAGATCTTTTGATTTTTGTTTCTTTTCTTCCCTAGTTATTTATTCATCTTTATTTTCTGCCTATGACTCTAATTTCTAACTCCCAAGCAGGGCAGAGACTCCTGCAAAGGAAAAGTTCACAAGAGACAGGATAATACTCTTCCTATCCAAAACTTTATTTACTTCTATTTTTTCCCTACTTTTCTTCTATCAAGAGTCTTAAAAATTCTTGAAGAGCACACAGTTCTTCTCTAACATTCCTATTGATAATCAGTCTTTACTGCCCTACAGCTACCAATCTACCAGTCTTGTCCTCCTCTGTACTGCTCTTTCCACCTTTTTCTGAATTGGAAAGGAAACACTGGTGGATCAAATAATCTTGAGAAGGACAGGCTGTGCCCCATAAAGAGAGAAACAGACACATGATATCATGGACAGTCATTAAGAGACATTGAAAAAATATATTTCACCCTGTCACATTTAGATTAGGGAACTCCCTGGAGAAAGACAAACATGAAACTCTGGTTTTTCTGGAATGTATTCCTCCTTTTCCATTAAAATTGTGCCTTTTTTTTTTAAGTCTATGACATAATTTTAAATGGAAAGGGGGAAAAAAATTAGTCTTCCCCTTCTAAGATGACTGATTTTGGTAGTTTGAGAGCTTTGTTTACCATTGTCTTCCTTTATGGACTCCAAGGGAGAATGAGAGATTCTCTCTCATAGCCTCTGGCTGGAAAAGTTTGGTCACTAAATTTATTTAGAGCTTCAAACATTTACAGCTCATTAGATTTCTAGATACCAGGCATTGCAAAATACCTCTACTTTAAAAAAAAAAATAAAAAATTAAGGATGCTGAAGAGCAAGGATAAATCAGTAGAGAAGCACTATACCAGAAAGATATAAAGTGACTCTCAGAAATTTCTTCTAGGACTGGGGAAAAAAAATGCTTGACTTTGGGATTCAGAGAGCTCAATCTGCTTAAATTAGAAAAGAAGAGTGAAAGACAACTTGGTTGAAATATGTACGTTCAAAGAGAGGAAGTATGGTGCACACAGAACCCTTTAATCTTTGGGTGAAAGGCGTAACCAGAGTCTGGAAACTGAATACATGCAAGACAACTGAATATATGAAACTGACATATGCAAGACTGAGAAATCTGCTACATGCATGCTTGACAAAGAAATTGTCTGAGAAACTCTTGAGGAAAGTGTAGAGCCTTTATCACCTCTTCAAAGCCAAGACTTGATGCCTTTCCTCAACCACCTCTTACTTTATGCTTTGAAATTGTCTGTTACAAGGGTGAACTTTAATATCCTGCTATAGAAGAGCCCAGATATATACATCTCAGTCCCTTCTAGCCTAGATAAATCGGGGACTCATTTCAAAGAGGAGTAAACTAAGCATTGGAAAATACAATTTCATCCTCCATTATCAATCCTGTAGATCAGGAGAGCTGACAGTGAAAGATCGCTTCCATGGCTCAAAGCCTTGGCATTGCAAGAAAATGGCTGAAAACACAGCAACTCTACATGCTTTTATCACTCTCCTTTTCTTGAATCCCCAGGATATAATCAACCAAGGTGTCTTTTATTATTTTTAAATTATTGATGATTATGTTTTATAACTATAGTACCCTCTCATGGTTTTAGAAAGAAAGAAATAAAGCTACATTGAATATTAGATGGTAAAATTTACAAGCTATAAATATAAGGTTCTACTGATTTCCACAAAAGAAAAAAAATCACTAAGAAGCAATGTACTTGTTTGTGTATATCATTTGACTACCTGTGGGATGGAGGGGAGCAACTGCTTGAAAACACACATTGAAAAAGATTACAGGTCATTCAGTTCGTGAAAAGATGAGAATAATTTGTGCAGCTGAAAATGGGGTGGGAATATAGCTAGAGAGAATGGAGACACAAATTGGAGAAATCTGTTATTAAGAAAAAAGTTGAGAATTTCCAGGCTTCTTTTTTTTTTTTTTTTTTCCCACAGAATGCAGAGATGAAGAAGGATCTAAATTATTTAGACTGCCTCCAGGCTGTGTTTGGGGACCACTATTTTAAAAAGCTTGGGTTTGTGCTCTGGGATTTTATTGAAAGGACAAAATAAAACCCAGCTCTCTAGATGGTAGCTTATTAGCTGCAGTCCAGGATCTGGGTCTGATGATTTATTAGGGAGCACTGTGAAAATGCTGGAGACCTGCCACGGGTTTACAATGCAATATGGAATTAGGGAAGCTACCTACTGCACCCACATCCCTCCCTCTGGGTTCTATCTACCCAAAAACTAATATAAGGCTTGGTGGTAACAAAAATGCTGGGACTGCAGGGACAGTGACATGGAGGAGGGCAGCATTCCAGAGGGCCAAATTAATTTCCCTAGAGAGCCCCTGCTTGTAAAATCCCATAAACAAAATGTCACTTTTCATTGCTAAACCTCTTTGATTGCTAACAGCAAACACATGCCTTATTTTGGCATAAAGCTCTGCACCATCAAATTAAATAATGTTGAGTTGTTGTTTTGTTTTTGGTTTGCTTTTTTTCCCCTCTAACAATCTGTCTCACACATTCCTTGGCTGCCTTTAAAAGTCACTTGTAAAGTTTCACACTTGCATGCTGCGAACAGCGAAGAGCGGAGCTGAAAGCTCAGTGTCTCCAAGGATCAATAAGCTTTGAGTCGTTGTGGTTCAAATGGAGTGAAACAAGTCCAGCAAGTGACAACTGCCATCTCATGGTGACTGCAGGGAATGAAAGGGAAGGTCTCCAGGTGATCCCTGATGGCTGAGTGGGAGCATCACCTGAAGGCCTGATAAAATTACACAATGCTTGAACTTGAAGATACCGGGGATTCTGTAAAAGAAATTACAGGTGAAATGCCATGAGTTCACTACTGTTGTAACAACAAGACAGCTCTAATATCAGAGTGCTCCTCAGTGTCAGCACCTGGCTATCTCTAAAGGTGCATAATAATGCCAGCTGAAAAAGTCTATTGGGGTTGGGTTGATAAAGCCCAAACTTGTGCTGAACACCAGACTTATAAAGGAAAAGCACAAAATAGGCACCCTGCCAGAGTAGGCTCCTACAGCTGACAAATGATTGGCTAAAATTATTCTTAAAAAAAAGATGTTAGTGTGTTGGGAGTCAGCAGTTTCCAGGAAGAGAACAGGATTTGAGGAATTTCCTCAAACTATAAGAAAAATGTAAAGAAATCCTAATAATTTCAGAAGACTACTCAGAATAAGACATTTACACTTAGGACAACTTTAATCTCCATATCCTTCTGTACATGTTATGAGAAATATATTCCTGATACCTCCAGGCACAAAATATTTTAATATGCTATGCTCCAAGGAAAGCTTTAATCTCCATATCCTTCTGTACATGTTATGAGAAATATATTCCTGATAGCATATTGAGATAACTTGTGCCTGGAGGTATGTTCCAAAGAAATGTGAAATGTCCTGTACTTCACTAGGCTCCCTGTGGAAAGGGAACCAACCTGGAAACAGGTAGTTTTATTTGGAGCAGAACTTTGATTTTTAATGTGCATTAGGAATAATTCTTAACTGATCAGAACTAAGATACAGCTTTAGATCAACATGGGAAACCAAGCACCTCTCCATCAGCCCAAACTGTGTCTCTTTCCCCTTTTGCCTTGAAGAGCAGTGGATGGGTCAGCCTGTTCTCTGTAGCCTCTATCCAAGCCCTCAGAGCCACCAAGTTCAGTTCAAACTCAGCAACATCCCCTCTACACAGTGATCCACCTGTGTAGGGAGGTCTGCCACACAATTCCATTCATATTATAAACCTCATTGCCTGATACACATCTGAGTGTTCAAAAGATCCATGTACAGTTCACTTCTTGTATTTTTAGTAAGCTTTCTTGTACCATCTCAATTTAAAAGGAAAAAAGAAAAATTATAATAGAAGTTGAACAGAAGTAAATGTTGGCATTATTATGTGGACACAAATTACATTGAAGGCTCATTCCAATATCTAGCACTGATTATTCCCACCACCTTATCTAGAAATAATTAGTGAGCATCCTCCTGAGAACAGCAACCCTAATGCTTCTCTTTGCTACATTAAAATTACTCAGGCTTTACACCAGTGTAACTACACAAAGGATTACCATCATTGCCTACAGTTTTAAAACTCCTCCAGCCTGCAGAGTGAGCACAGTTTTTCAGTGCAAGATATCCGGAACTGATTTCCTTGGGAATTACAAAGCATAAAAACTGAAGACAGATACACACTTAGCAGTAAGCCCAAGATTACATGTTTGTACTGATAACAGAGAAGTAATAAAAAGAAGCAAATACTTAGCTTTAACTTTGAGCATATGGAACAAGCATGCATGTGGAGAGGGAACTCAATTATTTAGTGAAATGGTGTTTTCAAAGTAGCAAGAATTTCCTTTTCATGCCCTGATGTTTTTTCCCCTGCTACTTGTTTCTTTGGTACATTTTCAGTCTCCACCTGCTCCTGGAGCAGCAGACAGACCTTGTCATCAAAGGCTTCAGGATCAGCCTAGCAAGCCAGGAAACCTTGGTCCCTTCCCTGCTGCAGCTGGCTGCCTCTGCAGGCAATTGGTCTTTCCTAGTGCTGAACATGAGGAGCTGCTTTTGCCAGCCTTATTCAGCTTTATCTTAGAAAAGTGCACTTAGCAAGAAAATACACTCAAACACATGAAAAACCAGCAAAACAACCCAATCTTAAAGGGAGACCTATGAAAATTCTGCCACTTCTAATCCTTAAGGCAATAATCTTCATACATTTTAAATGTCTCTGATGATTTCTGTGCCCATTTTTAGCTTTGTATGGAACTGACAGAGTATTTAAGATGAGGAACCACAGAGCTAAACCTATATCTAAAACATAAGCTGCTACCTTCAGTTTTATTTAGCTAACTGGCCTTTGGGAGCCAACACAGTTCTGAGGTAACCACTTGGGTGTGGAAGAGAGAGGAGTCAGTGGTGGTACCTCTGCAGCCATTACCTTGGGGCTACAGCTGCTGTGAGCCACAGGGGAGCCCTACACTCTAACCTGCCCTTCCCCTGCATGGGTTTGAACCCCTCTCCCTGAATGCATGCTCTAACAAACAGCCTAAAACATATTTCAGTTGAGTTTTTTTGCCCTCACATATCAAAGTAAGCCTGATTTGCTTGAAAATATGAAAATGCTAAGGAATAGAAGAAAGTGGTTTGGGGTTTTTTTTTACAATAAACTGAAGATAAAACAACATCTCACCTTTGAATTCCACTTGACTGTTCTGGAGAGGTTGGAACCAGCAATTTACTAGTCTCAATAGTGATCTCTGAAATCTGGACAAACTATTTCTGGATTTCCAGTCAAGCAGTGTGACAACCTTGCCTCAATTATACTCGTTCACATTTGCATTTGAACATACAAAATTAATGCTATATCCTTCCACAGCACATATCATAAATTCACGTATTCCTGCTTTCTCTAGCAAGTCATACATCTACCTGTCTCAGAGCATCCTCCTCCAGGGCACATCAAGACCTCTTCTCTCTCCATTTTTCAGTAGGAGGTGGTTTGCAGACACTCATCAAGTCAATTTCCTGTATCTGGGTCCAAACCTCCCAAATTATTAAACATTCTTAAGTAGCCTTACTGCTAAACTCTGTTTTATCTTTCATGACAGCAAGGATATAGATTTAGCAAATCTAAAATAGGGTCTCTGACAACTAGATTGCCTCAGTCTTAGCAAAGGAAATGTAACAGATCTGGTCAGGTCATGAGAACATGCCTGGTCTCATCCCTTCCTAATTTTCCCCTCCTGTCCAAACTGCTAAGCCCTATCTCATATCAATCTCAAAGGACACGGTAGCAGGAGAGGTCAAATAACTTCTCTTAATCAGAAAGTATGAAACAAAAGCACGGAAAGAGGTGCATGGAATGGGCTCTTTTTGGCTGATCTTCTGCAGCTGGATAAATACCAGGGAACAAAACACAACCATCCCCTTGGTGGAGAGGGGGACGGAAAGCACAGACACCCTGCCATTTCTGGGATATACACTTTACACCAAGACAACTTTCTCAAGTATGAGGGAGCAAACTCATACTTCAGAAAGTATGTTCAATGTTGAACAGTTTGTTCAACATTGTCAATAAATGACTGTCAGTAAATCTTGGTCTAATTCATGGAAATAGAGCCAGCTGGGAGCTTTCTGAAGATGTATTGCATTATCAGTACTATTTGTAGAGCTGGGTAATTTAACAGATTTCTGAATCCACACTTTGTGATTTCCTTCCTTCACTCATTATTCATACAATATTTCTTGATATTTCAAAATGAATAGAAGAAAACCTTTTGTCTCAATTTTGTTTTCAAATAGTGGAGTCAAAAAAAACCCCATAAAGTGGTGGAAACAGGATGTTTTAGAGACACTGAAACAAACATTTTTGTGTTTGTTTCAAACGGAACATTTTTAAAATCTTCAGTCATGACAGGAAAATTTTTTGAGAACTCAGAGATTTTGAGATGGGAAGACATTTCCTCTCCTAGTTCCAGTGAGTTGACTCTTCCGAATACAACAGCTATTTTATAATTTTCCATTGCATTCCTCCTACACCCAAACTCAAATAAATAGAACCAGCTTCAAATCTTTCCTAAGCATCCATTTTTTTACTACATATCTAATGTAAAAAGTACCTGGGAAGATAGTGTGTTTTCTTTAGTTACCAAGCTAAGTGAAGAACATTACAAATTCCTTTTGCTGGTTCCACCAGTTGTCATCATACATCCAGCTTCAAACCCAGCACACTTTGCAGCCACACCAGGTCTAGAAACATTCACAGTCAAAACCTTTTCTTCTTTCCAGTCCCATCATATTTTTTGGCGCTGTTTCCCCCTTTCATCCTCTGCCAGCTCCCCAAAAAGGGAAAGAAAGGCACAAAATATCCTCAAGAATGTCAACAAAAAAAGTGAAAACTCAGGACCTCATCCCAGCAGACACTAGGACATGAGGTTTACTGCTGAACTGGAAGAAGTTTTCAGTCCTAAAAGCTCCAGTTAAACTCAAGAGAGAAAATTTTAACTGGCCTTTCTCCCCTTCAACTTTCATTTCTCAGCAAACTTCACCTGCACTTTGAGAACTAAACCAGAGCAATTAGCTTTTAGCCCTATCTTTTATAGCTAATTGCCCTTAAGGCAACTGCAAGGATTCCCAGGTGTCAGCTTTCTGTAGTGTTTATGCAAGTCCCAGAAGAGAGCAAGCAAAGACACTAAAATAGAAAAGTTTTTCAGCAGACGTACAGAGAAAAAGGGAGCTTAAAAAGGCAACAAGGCATGATCATTAATTTTCTATGTATATCACGTTTACTCACTGAATTATACAATGTGATAGCATTACAAGCAGAAAAAGCTTCTTAAATGTAAAGATTTAAAAAAACCTTCTCCAATTTCTTCAACCCTACAATGACCCCTAATTGGCACTTGAAATCCTTTAGCCACCAATTTAATTATATTTCTAACACCCTTGAGAGTGTTTTCTTTTATTTATTTATTTATTTTAACTGGCTTTTTTTCCTCTCTTGACATTAATCTAAGAAGACTATGTGGGTGTTTTTTGTCTGAAACAGCAGTCACCTCACTTTACAGGAAACAATTTTCTGCTGCCTGTAAGGTGAAAATTTCCCTTCAGATCATTCTATGTGAACTCACCTCCATATGCCAGCAGGAGATGGCCACAGATGAGCTTTTCTACTGACATTTCCATCTGCTGCTTTGGTTTTTAGGTCCCTCCAGTTGTGTTTGAGTGGAGGGTGGTGCTGGGGACTCCATGACTTCCCAAAGGAGCAATAGCTGCACTTGCTGAACCCACACTCTGCTGCTGCTGCCACTCAATAACTTCCCGTTCATGCAAGAACACGTTCCAGTCAAGTTTTCACCAAGAACGAAAGTCATATTTCCATATTTTCAGTCTGAGAAACTGAATTCTTCAGGACTACAGATGCTGACTGAACCAGCATTTGTTTTTAGAAGCTAAGCTCACTGGGAAGTCCAGCAAGAGATGACTTGGAAACCTCTGATATTACAGAAATAGCCAAAGGTGTTAGACTTGTAAGTACCCCAAAATTTGGGGCTTAATGCCATCATCCCAACAACTGCCTTGAAGTTTTCCTCACAGACTGTGGTTACCAGGGCACATCTCCCTCATTCTGCTATCAGTTTCAAAATCAGGCTTTTATCTTAATAAACCTGGATGGTATCTGACCTACAGTAAGATGTTTTTCTAGAGTCAATAATGTTTGTCAATAGCTTCCATGGCCATATGCAGGGTAAACAGCACTTTATATATCATGTGAAGACTTCAATTTACATGGAGGAAAACATAAGGAAAAGAAATGTAACAAACGTAAGAAATAAATGTGACAAAAAATATTTGAGCATTTGTGCCACTGTAGGTCTTTTTGTGTGCTCAGTAACTTGTTTCAGATTAATTAGCAATATTTGAGTGGTCCTGCTAAGCAGGTGGCAAACTAGAATGCATTGTTTTGCTTTGGTGCCCATATTTCACAGTGCACTGTTAATGCCTTTTTATTTGTTTTTTTTTTTTTTCTCCCTTGTTTTGTTTTATAAGTGTTCAGAGTGCTGCACAGCATTATGGTACACTATCATTTTTCAAGCCATTAAATGTTAACTTCATTTTCTTGTGTGAATTATGCTTTGCTCTTTTAGTTTTGTAATGAAAAGTAAGTACAGGTTATGCAAGCAATAACCCCTGTGTAAGCAGCAGCTATCTTTTTAAACGGTTTATTATGCCACAGTCTGGTACTCCATTAAATATAGATTACAGACTGTTGAATAAATGAATATCAACTAAGCAGCCCCATCCTTCTGTACATATCAACGCAAATAATGAATCATGGCACCTCATGAAAATGTATAACCCAGAAGAGTGGGTCAAGAAGTAATTACACATTTGTCTTATCTCATGCTTCTTGCTCTCAAACCAGGAAAACACATTTGTGATGTTTAGGGGACACTAAGAAAGCTCTTGCAACCTGTTTTTCCTGGAAGGTGAAAAAGTATTCTTTCTCATAGTTTTATGTAGATGTGCTTAGATTTCCAAGTATGTTTCTTATACTACCCTTTGAAAAAGATTCTTTCATAGTTATGAACCTACATTGAAAAATGTGGGTTCATATTCACATGTCATCCCTTCCTCAGACCTCCTGTGTTACAAAAATAAGAGTAACTGAATGGCTCAGCTTGGGAAATGTAGGTAATTATCAAAATAAATAGGCCAGTATATGCATTTGATGTTATATTATATATTATGTACCAAATGTATTTAGATGCTTATAAACATAGAAAATGGACATCCATTAGGGACAGAACATGGGATTATGAAACTCTTAAGAAACAGGAATTATTAAAACTGATATTGATTAGCAATAACTGAAACTAAAATTTGGAAACTGAAATTCAAATGATGTTGCTTAAAGTAGCCTAACCTGTTGCATATGGAACAGATTAAGAGTGGAATAAACTAATCATTAGGTTATTAAAATAATACCACTAACGTGAGTTGTATAACATAAAGTTATCTTAGCAGCTCAGGAGGAATTACCTGCTGATCCCAGTTGGAATAAATGGACTTTGAGAACAGACTATATCAGCGGAGTTAAAAAAATAAGCCAAAAAATTAACTTGGTTAAATACCTTGTGCTCATATTTTCTGAGGCAAATTTTTGGCTGCTGACAACCAGAGTTCCTCTGATTTTAGTGTAGACATGGTTATTCACCCTGCTTGTGAACCACAAGAATCTCCTCAGCTGGCAGGGACCTACAAGGCTCATTGAATCCAGCTGCTGGCCCTGCAGAGGACACCCCAAGAGCCACACCATGTGCCCGACAGTGTTGTCCAAATGCTTCTTGAACTCTGTCAGGCTTGGTGCTGTGGCCACTGGCCTGGGGACCCTGTTCCAGTGCCCAGCCACCCTTTGGGTGAAGAACCTTTTCCTCATATCTAGCCCAAATTTCCTGTAAAACAATTTCAGGCTGTTCCCTTGTGTCCTATATGTGATCACCAGAGAGCAGAGATCAGTGCCTGGCCCTCCACTTCTCCTCATGAAGAAGAAGATATTAACAATAATTAGATCTGCTTGTTAAAAGCATTTCATATTAAAAATCTAGTAGTAGCCATATTTTTCCAGAAATTTCTAATGTTTCTGCCAGAAATCTGTGAGATATTAACAATAATTAGATCTGCTTGTTAAAAGCATTTCGTATTAAAAATCTAGTAGTAGCCATATTTTCCAGACATTTCTAATGTTTCTGCCAGAAATCTGTAGGAAAATAAGTTCAGATTTCTGGTTATGGGAACTGAAAGATACTTGATGGTTTTTGGCTTGCAAGTAATTTGTTAATATTTTGTCAAAGGAAAAGACACCAAATTGTGTTTTTGTTTAAAAAGACACTATTCATGCAAATAAGCTATATAATTACTGCATATGATTTTCCTACCCTCCTCCTCCCAGCCTTCTAAGGCAGTAAATGCCAGAAGCCATGGAAGCCATTAAAACGTAACATCTGTGCAGTCACAGGGTGACCCAGTTAATTCAGCACTGAGCACTTTTCAGATGCCAATATCCTCTGGAATACCACAATGAAGATAGGGAGAAAGGGAGAAAAATTGTTATTGTTAAATGATATTGATATTTTTATGTTTCCATGAAGCACTTGCACCCTGTCTTGGAGACTAGAGGGAAAAAAGTCCAATTGTTTCTTTCTGCCTGTGTCACATCAGAGGTCCCAAAAACTGCTCAAAACCAAACACAAAAGCAAAGAGTAAAAGAGCAAACTGGAAGAAAATGAAACATTGGAACAATTCTTTTGTCTATCAACTATTCCTCATCACACAAGATATGTACTATATTAGATATAGTCTTTTACAGAGTCACAAATAGGGACTGGTAAAATCCATGAGTTTTACGACAATTTATGGCTCCAAAAATGAACCAATATTCTTATTCATTAAAAGAACATGAAGAAAGCTGATGTCCTCAAGATTAGCTCCAAGCTATCCCTTTTACCCCAGGTCGGGTTTTTGTAGCACTCCTCCTTTCTTCTAAGACCTCAAAATTAACTTATTAATTGAGGAAAATGCCAGTATTGCTTGTGAAAGGCAGAGGAATTAAAGCACAAAGAAGGAAAAAACAAGGTCACACAGAGCTCCAATTCCATAATTTGTTTTTTCACTCTACATCCTTGCCATGTGTGAGCACAGACTAGTGTTCAAAACACTGAGCCTTGTTCTTGGCCATGTGCAACCCAGAAGTACAAATGAATATCCACATGCCTCATATCCTGTCCTACTTATGTTACTTCCTGGCAAGTTTGTACTGACTACATGTATCTCAAACACCATATGCTGGTAAATATAGTATTCTCATTTTATAAAAATAAAAAAAAATTGTGTCAGTGTGAAGATAAACAGTTTAAATAGGATAATAAAATGGATCTGTAGACCACAATGAAAAAGTATCAATTTAACATTCACTCTTTCCTCATCTTTGCAGTAAGAACATGTATATTGTACATATATTGAGAAACCCATCGTTACATTGCGCATGTGAAAATACATAGCTGCTTATCAAGTGAAGATCTCCTTCCTGTTCTTTATAAACACTACTAAAAGCTTGTTAGTTTTCAGTGATTGAAGGTGCTGTTTATATTAAGTGCTTGCAATTTCACTTTCTTGGACACTCAATGGTGTGGTATGTGCAACTGCAGGTAGGGCACATTCCTTGGTAAAGAGACAATACTGAATTCAAAGTATGTGGGACAATGGTAGGAGAAAGGCGATGATTTTTTTTATGATAGCTGATGCTACATTATTTCTTTGCAGCTTCTCAATTCAGCATTGTGAAATAGAACCTAGCATAAGGTTCTGGTCAAGATGGAATCTTCCTCCCTAGAGACTTATGGCCAGTGAGATTGTATCTATATGTTATCATTCGCTTTGTTGTATATCCAGATATGATAAAAGTAACACATAAATCTGAGGTTAAAAACAAAAGCAAATATCCTATCTAATGCACTAGCCTGTTGTTTTATTAGCTGAAAGGCAGGGGAGTTTCTGGGAGCATTTAAAATTCCAGCGTGCAATAATTATAAAATGCAGTGAGCAGCAAATCTTCTAAAGGTAAAGAAGAAATGTGAAAAGTAATGGCTAAATCAATAACACCTAAGTCCTGGAGTATGGTTAGTGTGTCTTATGTGAAATATCGATAATTATTTATAGCATGCAAAGATGTCTTCAGCATTCAAAAGATATGCAGAAGACCCACATGATGAAAGATGTACTTAGGTTTATAGAGGTGGTTCAGTTCAATGTTTAAACTAGGCTATTGAAAATGTCTCCAACAAGCACCAGTGTCCTGCTACAGCCTGCTTTCCAGCTTGCCTGTACTTGGGGCACATGCACCTAACCCAGCTGCCAGGTTTAGACCAAGCGTTCCCCTTTATCCCCCCATCCTGTTCTATCCACTAAAGAACATACATAGATTTTACATTAAGATCTAAATCTTAAGATTTTATTTGAATTAAGAAGAGTGTCAATGGTTTCCCAATCCTTAAGTCTGCAATCAGTGTCCAAGTACAGATTTCAATAAGCCAAAGGAGTCAGTCTGGCATCTGTTTGTGATTAGAGCTGTCTCTGTTTCCCTAGGCTCATTGTCACAGTGTTGGTCACCTGTCTAAGTCTGATCAGGATTTGTGCAACCTATCTGCTGCAAAGCATCCCCTCAGTAAAAAGAATAAATGGTGGTGGTCACTAGAGACTAGTCAATCTATCCCCATTGCCTTTGGAAATCAGTGTGAGGGAAGTGCCTGAATAACATTGTAAATCAGAGCCAAAGCTGCTTTGGGTTCGTCCAGATATTGCCTAATGTCCCTCTGAAGAGAAACCACTTCAGTACTTACAAATTAGGCTGATCATAACACATGAGCATAATGAGCATTTCCCATTTAATTTTCAGTTCCATATTCCAGAATATATTTCAGATGTTCTGTGCTTACACAGCTGCAGTGCCCAAAGGCACAAATCATCCTTTAAGCTCTATTGTGCTAAAAGTTATTCAAACACTCAGAGGACCTTTTCCCACACACCTTATGAGCCTGGAATACAAGCACTGTGCACAGGCTGGAAAAATATGGTTACAGTCACATACATAAAGATTGATATATTGATACTTCATGTTTTATATAAAGATAGAAAAATAAATGTAACTGCCAATAAACTGAATCTGCTATTCATCAAGTTCTCTCATTTGTTTCCCAATTTTATAGCAGAGGGGACACTGGAGGAGAGATTTGCAATAAAAACAGCTGTCACAGTCACTTTCTGCATCAGCTGAGGAAGCTCTCTGAGGTGACATGCCAGACAGTACATTACACGTCGATAAAATAAGGGCACATAATGCAAAATATGACATACTCTGTTTAGCTAAGACTGCTAACCAGGTCCTAATTTCTAGCTGTCTTCCACAGTGTTAGAGCATCCTTAAGAAATCTTTTCTGTACATATGGTTCCACTAATAACACATACCCTGCTCCATTTGCAGTCTCATTCACATGCCTGAATATTCACAAAGTGTTTGATAAAAATACTCTCATGTTGCCAAAGCTGAAAAGACTGTTGTCTTTTAACAAAGACCTCTAATGTCAGAACTGGAACAAAGTTAGGTGATGTGATTTGATATCCCAGCACTAAACAAGCTGTGGTAGCTAACATGTGCATATAATATGCTTAGTCTAGAAATAACGTCATTCATCTCAATTTGCCCTCCCTGAAATCTTAAAGAAGTTTCCTTATATTTTATTTGTCACATGTAACAAAACTTCCAAGAATGGCTATTTGAACGGACTTAAAGAACACTGTTGCCTTTCTCAAACAGCGTCAAGGCCACAAGAGGAACTTGCCATAAGATGATAAGCAACCACAGGGATAATTCAGATAAGCACAGAAGGGAGGAATTTGCAACAGGAAGGCAATAATTCCAGGCCTAGCAGAGGTAAGATCGGGTTAGCACATTCAGAATAAAACATACAGACAAAAATTTCCACTTTGGCAAACTGTGGGAAAGGAAGTAACTCCCATACACATCACCCCAAGTTATGGGAATGGCACCTGTGACCACCCTGTGGATACCCAGAATTTGGACTGTGTAAAGGTGGCAGCCCAGAAGACTCTGGGACGCCCAACCCTACCAGCCAGAAGCCCAGGGTGAAGACCCAGAATTTGGACTGTGTAAAGGTGGCAGCCCAGAAGACTCTGGGACACCCAGAGCCAGAAGCCCTGGGTGAAAAAGGACAAATGAGATGCCACAGGATCCACAGGTGGTGACTCTGTCCTGCCTCATCTCTCTCTCTCCATTTTCACTGCAAGTCCAGGAGGAGGCAGGATTCCTATCATGCCTCTGCTCAGACACACGTGGATACTAAACTGCTTTCCTGTCTGTCCAGCAGCAGCTCCAGGTTCCTTAAAATAACACACGACAGAGTGTGGCTGACTATAAACCCAAAATATGAAACACAGATTAATACAGCAGTTCTACTGCACAGCTAGTAAAAATAAGGAACAGAAACAAAATCTCTCAAGAAAGCTTGATAAAGACAGGTCAAAGTTGCTGGAATAATTTGACGTGAGGGGATGGGAGGAGAAAAATCTAATTATAAACTGGTGGGTATTTGAACCAGTGAACTCAGGAAATACGTTGTTTTTCATGAAAGAGAGAACTAGGAACTATGAAAAAATCAGGTCTTTGTTCTGTTATTACATGATTAATTAGAGATAAGACAGATTTTTAAATGCTTCTTCATTTATTTGTAAATCCCATGAGTTTGTTATTTTAATTTGGTTCTATGAACAAATTTTATACTGGTGAGAAAGAATCAAACCCCTTTATATGTATAACTTTGGTTTTTTGGGGCCCCTATTTGTGCAGTTTGCTCTGGAGGTTTCTTCAACAGGGGAAAAAGAGTAAATATGAAATATATTTTTCTGATTTATCCATAAATAACATATAGACAGGCTTGCCTAAAATGTACACACAGGATGATTTTTAAAATCTATAATATGTATTTCTCTCCTGTATGTTCTAATTATGACACTGAAGTGTTTCCAAAATCTTTCCAACTTTCTAAGATTCCATTTAGATACTACAGCATCAGCAAACTTCTGCTGCTATTCTAGGATTCGCAGACAATAGGAATTTTTGTATCTATGGTGTTAACAGCTTAATAAATATCTCTGCTTACAATTCATAACTTCTGAGTATTTTTTTAAATAATCTCTTTAAATATTGAACTATTTTAAAATATTCCAGAGACTGTTTATGAAATACTCTGCTTCACTGTGTGTCTAGCTGTGTTATTTTCTTATAGTGCATGACAGCTCATTGCTTTAATATTCCATGCAAACTGAATTAATTTAAAGAAAAAAATCACACATGAACTACATACATAATTTTAAACTAATTACACCACAACTACTATTAAATAATTCCTGCATTATATAACCCCCCCTAAAAATGTAATTCTATTGTTCAGCTCTAATTTTGTTCTCATAAAACATATTTCTCAATAGATGCCATTTAAATCTTTGAGAAGACACTGTGAGGATGAATACCACCAATTTGTAATTAAAAGAGAAGATTAAGAAATTTAGACCAATATTTAATGTTGATTGTGTACTTACTGCAAGACAACATTCCTAGATGCCTAAAGACCCTTAAAAAGAGTTTTAAAAAACATAGTAATAGAAATAAGGAACTGTGAGCACTGCATTTTGACCTGCACATGTATTCTAAGCCAACATGGGAAGATCACAGGCTGACCACAGAGATTTTCTAGAGCCTGCTGAGACCCTTCATTACAAAGTTTTAAATGAGAACAGTATTACTGAACAAAATTCCACTGCAGGATGTTTTATGCTGGATATCTTATGGATGACTCCTCAAAACTGAACAAAAATTATTTCTTTCATTTGAAAAGCCTAGTTTTGGAAAGACCGTAATCTCTAAAGCTGCTAAAAGTATATCAGAAAGAACTTTCACAACTATTGCAAACTGCAAAAGTTATTAGAGCTGGTATTTTGTATTGATAAAAAAAGTTCCATCTAGTCAAGCAAGCAGCTGTGATGGTGATTAGGAAAGAATTTTATTGCAGGTACCTAAAATTGCCTAGAGAGATCCAGGATTGCCAAGAGATTTTTTTTTCTCTTTTTAATTTTTTTTTCTCTTGTTTTCTTAGGGCATTCAGCTGTTCTCCCTAAAAAAAAAACAAAATCTCTCTTATTTCCTAGTTCCCAGTGGAAAATATACAAGAAATGAGAGATATTTAAACAGTCCTTAATTTCCTCTTTTTATCTAGGAAAGTTTTCAGTGCCCCCCCAATTTTTTTCTGTAACTGAGAACCAAAGCCTAGGTCTCCAGCTACAGGGAAATGCTATCCCTAAGTTGTTTTTGACCCATAAATCTCCACCTACAGTTTGCTACAGATTTCCCCTTCCTGGCTGGTCCTTCCTGAGACATGCTGAAGGAGAGGCATAGAGAAAAAGTTTTGTCCAGCACACATCCTGGTCATGCAACTGAAGTTCTCTCCTCCTCATCCAACATAATTTCTGTGCTCCTCTTTGCCACCCACCTCTTTCTGTGTGTCCAGTTGCGTGTTTTGTGAACCTCCCAGTTTATTACCCATGTTTAAGGTAAGAAAAAAAGGACTTTGCTGCTATCACTTCAGACAAAATTATTCCCCTGACTGCGGGTTCATAGCCATGACCTTGTTCTCTTGAAAAAGCACAACCCCCTCAGGGGTAGCAGAGGCATTGGGGGCACAGGGCACAAGCCCTTGTAATGGAAATAGGGAATTTTACTTTGAAGCCACAGTTATCCCCTCCCTGTTACCCTCTCCTAGCAGATATGGGACAGCATAGAGCAAAGACAACCCTGCTGCTGCATCCAGCCTTTGACTTTCCACTTGGTTTTTGGTGGAAGTTAAAGAAGGACTGGAAAATGTATCAGTGTGTGTGTGAATCCAGGCAGAAAGTGCATCCCTACCCCACAGAGCCTGTGCTTTAAGTTCATTTGAATTCTTAAAGCTCTTGCTATCTCCTTACATAAGTGTCATTTCTTGTGTGAAGGCAGAGACCAATATTAAGATCCTCAGCTGAAATAATCCTTACAGCTCTGCAGCTTAAGATAAAACTGACAGCTTCTATCAGGTTTTATTCCTCAGGACATAAACTTGGGGTCAAAAAGGCATTCCTTCCCATATGATAACATTGCAAATTCACTTCCCATTGGTTTTTTTTTTTCTTTTTTTCTGATCAATCCTAGAATTATAGAGCTGGATTTGGCACAACAGATTTGTACAAAAGTATTTCTGGGCTTGATTCCATGAAAACAAACAGAAACCTTTTCTTGACCTCCTTCCCCACACATTAGTAAACACTCATCCTTCACCCTGGACACCATTCTTTAAAAGCAAATGAATGAGGGCAAAATCCTTC
Organism: Passer montanus; assembly: GCF_014805655.1. Taxonomy (NCBI): domain Eukaryota; kingdom Metazoa; phylum Chordata; class Aves; order Passeriformes; family Passeridae; genus Passer; species Passer montanus. The sequence goes on along the minus strand of NW_024356504.1, from coordinate 15,142,030 downwards.
ACCTGTTCAATCCACTGTAGCTGCTTTCTGCACACAGCATTAGGTCACCTGACACAGTCCCACAGGGCGTGGAAAGGCAAGGGACAAACAGCAGCTATGCTGCATTTAAGTTTGTATTCCAGATGAAATGCAACTACATACAAAAAGCCATAAAAAAAACATATTAATTACTTCTCCTCTAGCATTTTACTTACCCAAAGTGAAGAAACTTTCTTTTTATTAGTTGAAAACATACTCTCACATTCTCTATAAATGTATTAGATGTAGACAGGCATTTTGTGACTTTGAATAAAATTAGACAGTGCTATTTTAGGGAAATGTTTTAGACCAAAACAAAATAATTCTGATGCTGTTAGTGAAACATTTAATTATCTATGTAAACAAATGTGCTTTAAACTTTCTTTCTACTTCAACTACTTTTTGTTTTAAAAAGTTTGAAATCAAAACAGAGTGGAGAAACCTTCCCACCAAGATAAAATTATAACAAATGTTTTGGAGAATGTCAAAGCAAAAACAACTGTGGGTCACTGAACTCTTGTCAAATCTGACCTGGGAATGGAAGGACAGATTCCCTGCAGGCAGCTAACAGCAGGGTTCAACTGGCTTCAGCAGAGCTGTTATTTACATCAATTAAAAATGGATCTGAAATCTCTTGAAGGGATAATAATCTCAACAAATACATTTTTTGTAATTCTCATCTTCATGAGAAAACCTAATTATTATACTCTGCCAGATGTAGTAAGGCAGACAGATGTGACCCCAAATTTTAGATGCATTCAGTTATTAGGTATGATTTATGCTCCTCTTATCAGTAGCCTCATCAAGGTGTCTATCTCTGCATAAATTTAAAAATGGAAGAACTTGGCTCTAAGTACACTTTGAATACCAAAAGAGATTTTCCTCATGGATTCTCCTTGGTTTTGTTTCAGGTATACTGTCTGAACTTTCCCTTTTCGTTTCAATGTGAAACACAAGAACTGTGGTTTCAGTCCTTCATAATTCTGAGAAACTTCTCTTATTACAAGTCAAGTGTCTTAATTTGAATGTAAAAAAGTTAAATATTAATTGGATACAATTAAGAAAATAATTTAATTATGCATGAAAGTAATGAATGAACATTTGTCACAGCTGTCAACCAGGATATATCTTTTTCTTTTCTTAAATAGTCATGACTATGCATATGGGAGGTAGTAAAAATGAGGGAAGACAGGGTTGGTGGGGGATTAGAGATAGGAAGGACTGCATGACTTTCATGTGCTGTGGAAGAAAGGATGATACTTAAAAACCTGTAGTTTATGGTGGCCAAAACCAAAGAAGAAAAACTATCTGTAATAGAATGAGATTTTCCTACCTATACACAGCCCTACCAGACATCAAAAAAATAAATAACTGCAGACTGCCATCCAATTCAAGTTTCAATGAACAGACCATGCCTGAAATTAAGAGAAAACACAGATGGCATGGTAACTACATGATACACCGTGAGGAAAGGCACAGAGTAAATGCTGGATGCCAAAATGATAGTACCAGAATTCCAAAATGATACCCTTAGAAAAATATGGGAACTTTGAAGGCAATTTACCTGAATGTTCAAAGTACATTACAGGTCTGGAGTCTTTACTGAAATAGGGAAAAATAAAAGCGATACTTTCCATCCATCCATCCCCTTAAGTTATTAATGTGATACAACCAACCCTTTCCTTTTTTTTTTTTTTTTTTTTTTTTTTTGCATTTTAATGCAGTGGGGATAAAACAGTGAATTTCTAAAAAAGGCAATTCAGACTAAAGCTATTTAATGGTATTAGGAGTTTCCAAATTAGAGCTTGACAACCAAACATCTCTGAAAACCTAGCCTAAGTGACCAGCCCTGGATCAGAGTGCTGTGGCAGGACAGAAACTTAAGCCAGGTTTCAGTCACCTGTTTTGTCTTCAGCACATTTTCCACCTGACTTATCCCTTTAAGCTTTTAGCTTAGTAGAAATATTTTTCTAAAGGATTAGTAACACCAAATTTTCATGTAAATATCCAAAATCAGAAATCTGCATTGCTAAAGCATAGAAATTGTTGCAATGCACCCAGGGGGTTTCTCTTTTTCCTCCTTTTGAAGTGAGGCTGTTGACATTTGATAGAGGAAAAGGGGTGAATAGGGGTCTGCAGTGAGTAAGGAGTTTTCAGAGGGCTGGTCTGACCCACTGCCACGTTTCCAGCTGTCGTGTTGTGCTGCCAAGTGTGGGCTGTGTCAGCTTGTGTCTGCCAAGCTGTGGTGTGGCCGTGATGGATCGCCAGGCCCTGTCCCCAAAGCGCGACCGGGTGGGAGCTGGCAGGCTCCAGCAAGCTTTAGAGGACAGCCACAGCTATTAGTGTGAAGACTCGAGGCAAATAAATAACTATTTACTAATGAGGGATGGAGCATGACAAACTCTTATCCTGGTTGCCTGGCAGAGTCAGGGAAAATAGATAAATCCCAGGCTGGGTTAGCAAGGAGCAGCCAAATCTCAGCTGCAGGGCTGAGAGAGCACAAGAGGCTGAGGAATTGATGGGTTTCTAGCAGAACCCCCCTAGCCAAAACAGGGACAGCTGGAGCAAGAGCACAGAGGGTAGAAAAGGCAGTACTTGGCACATTGTTCCTTCCACTAATAGCAAAATTACAAGGTGTCTAACTGAGGAACAAATATCTACTTGCTAAAGACAGACTTAATTAGCGATCTCACTCAGAAGGAAAGAGCACATGAGAAATAAAAAAAATAAAAACCACCTGGAAACCTACTCTTTGGCTAGACTGAAAGTACTGAATTATGCTCTGTTTATTTGTTTAATTAAGCAGTGTTACCAAATCCTTTTTTTTTTTTTTTTCCCATTCTGGTTCTTTTAAAAATTTACTTCCCTTAAAACACATAACAGAATGCTGTGACAAGTCTGTAAACTTCTGGTGTTTCCTTTGCATGATTCATTTATACAGCAACGTAGATTCTTGGAAACCTCTAGTGTTTCCATATTTTAAGAGAATTTAAATATTTTTAATGCATGTTTTCTTTTCAGCTTCAGATGTCTTTGTGAGAGTCTGGATGGTATACTGTTAAAGGAAAGCCAGAAGTCTTAACTAAATAAGGAAGGTTTCAGAATGAGAAGACAATTTAGACATGGATGTCAGTTTCAAATTATGGGTCTAACAGTTTTCAGAACCTGTTGCTGAACACATTTATTCTATAAGCATTGCATGGTTTGAAAACTACCAAACAGGGAAAAATATGGAAAGGTAAGGGTGGCATTGTGAGGAAAAACTTATTTTCCTAGAATATTTCCACATTTTTTAGTTGAATTGTTAAAATGGTGCAGTGAAGACTGATGTGTGCTAGAGAAAACAGCTGTGCCCTGAAAATAGATTTTCTTCAAGGATATATATACCAGATAACCCATGAACTCCTGCATGAGCCAAGCAAAGTACACTCAAGCCACAGCACAAACTTACCCTGTTTCGTCAGGTTTCTTATATAAAAATCCACCAAGTCACAATCAAATTAGGCCACAACTTTCAGAAAGGCTTGTGATAACTTGCATTATTTGATACTCCCACAAGACTTACCTCTGCTGTCATGGTACTTGGACTGTCACAAGATAAAAAGAAGTGGTCCATTTTATTTGATCTTACTTGATTTTTATTTTTTTTCATCCTGCTTTCAGTTACTTCATTGCTATTTGCTACATCAAAAGACCCTCCAGTGTCAGAATAGATTTCCCTCAGTTATGAATAAAGCTCATGGAATATGGACACTTTTCATACTCTTCAGTACCAGTGAGTTCTAGTGAATCATAGTTTAATTTTCTCAGGATAATTGTTATGTCATTACTCATCCCATTAAAAAAAAAAACTCTACTTTGCCCTTCCAAATAGGACATTTGCAAGAAACTAAGACAATTCAAGTAGTTAATAAATAACAGTCCTTCGCCATCTGCACAGTTCCCTTACTTATTCTGTGTTATATATTTCACCCTTCTCAGAATTAGCCCTCAGAAAAAGTTCTGGTTCACCCTTCTCTGAACCCAAGCTGACACTGACTGGAACAGCTTTCCTGCCTGGATTCATTATGCATGGCCTAGTCTCCTAATTGAAATAATGAAGGCTTTTTCCTGTCTTCTACTTTGCGTAAAACCTTTCAGTATTAGCCATGCAATTACCAGACCCTCATTCACATGGCTCTCAGACACCTTTACTGGAGGGGAATGGGAGCCCTGGTTCACCCATCACCATGGTAGTCAAAGCTCTGACTCCCATTAGTGTCAGGGCAAGCCCTGAGAGGCAGCTTAGGAGACATGTTTTGTACTGCAGCCATATTCCTCCTGTGTGATCTTTGTCAGGCACCTTTCCCTCTTCATGTTTCAATTTTTTCTTGCTGAAAATAGTGATAATGACAGGTCACTTTCCAAAGTGACTTGAAATGTACTCATCATTATGTTCTCAAAGAGCAAGAGGCTTCTCTGAATATTACCAATATTACTTGCTGGTTTTAACTGAGCTTCTCTAGATGACTGACTGGCTGCCTTTTGAGCATCTACCAGTTCTTCAGGTCTAATGAGAACTCTCTTCTTCTTCTCTTCAACATTCCTCTCTACAATGTAGGAGTTTTGAACACCTTCTTTATTACTTTTAATATGTTAATCCACATCTCTAACAATTTTCTCATTTTCTATAGTATACAACACTTAATGCAGAATTAGAATCACATTTACTTGTTGGTAATTTCCTGGAGCCATTTTTAAATCCAGACACCACTTTCCATTCCCTAATATTTTTAGGTCATTTTAGAGAGTGCTTACAAATCAAAGTTAAGCTCAGAAATCTCACAAGAGAAAAGAACCTTATTTTTGCAATTGTTAGTGTCCAACTACTGTGTAACCTCTTTAGATGACAAATTAGATTAAAAGTCCTTCAAATTTTTAGATTAAATAATAACTCCTTTAACCAACTATCTTGAGAAAACAGCAATGCAAAGAAATCGTTCAGTTACTCAGATGTAGCCTCAGACTTTTTGAAAATGCACTGTACTCTCTTGGCCTGTGGTAAATCTGGTCCTTATGCATTTGGGAAGTTCTTTTGCATCCCTTGTATGGTTTTAAAATTACACAGTTCTTGAAGTTCTCGAACATTTTTGTCAATCTCTTATTAATTTTTTCTTTACCTCAATACAGCTGATGAACTTTTCAGGCTGAATGTCTGCAAGTAGAAATAAATGAACATTCTCTGATAGGTCACAAAACCTAAGTTAATGTTTAAGTTAATGTTTATCATTTAGAAAGAAATTGAGTCACACTTAAACATCCTTTACTGTCACTGAACATAATTTATAGAAGTATGAGAATCCATTCAAAATATCTTAGTTAGAACACAATCCCTGTCACAGCATAGAATAATTTCCTAAATGTGCTTAAGAGTCAGGAAGCTCTGCACCTACCACTGAAGATAATTATCTGATGGTCACTTGAATATCATTTTATCAGCTTGAAATATGCCTGAAAATGTTGGAGATAATACCATAAAAAGAGAAAATGGCTTCTGTGGAAGTGGTCACATATCTTTACACTGTTAGTCTGTTTTTAAACCCATAAAACTGCACATAGAAGCAAAAAAAAATGTTGCATACATTACTCCTTGAAGTTTGCTTATTAAACAAACAAACAAAAAAAAAGCAGAAGGGGAGAGATGAGATTAAAAAACAGACACACAAAGCTCAATTTTTGTGGACTTTGTACTATCAGTCCTCTCACATTTCCCCATGTGAATAATTTGCACCTTTCATTGCAATGTATTGAAGCCATGATAAAGATTGGGTAACAACTACAAGACACAGGGCCCTGAAAATGATCTGAGAATATTAACAGCATGCAGCAGCATGCATTAAGACCACTATTCTTCCAGTGAATAAAGTGAATTTGATGAAGATGTATCAGGGTATTTCATGCAGTCTCTAGAATTTATGGAATCCATTCATTCAAGTTAGTCTTCAGAACAATAAGTTCAAGTAATATTTGTTTGCAGCTAAAATATCCTCACTCAGCACCAAAGTAGGATGAATCACAGCAGTCTTCTGCATGCAGAAGGAAGAGAATATCTGTGAAAATATCCACCCTGAGAAAGGTGAAAAATACGTGATGTACCATCACCTAATATCATATGAAATCTATGGGATTACACGGAGATAAAAGTAGCTGTAAATAAAGACACAACAATATTGTCTGGGAATTATTTTTAAGAACTTATAAGACTCTGCATGCTAGTCTTTACTTCCAAGAGCATTTAAGAAAGTAAAGTTAGTACCATTTACAGATGGCCTACATTCTGTATGCGACTGGAGTTATTTCAAGTAGCTAATTTCCAGCTTTTAATCACAATGACATTTCCCTTATTTGCTTTTTTTAACTTAAGTTTTACACCTGTCATAGGTAGGTGGGCTGATTAAGTTCACATAATTTGTACTTTATTATGTCATAGAAAATGTATAGAAAAGCAATGGAAAAAAGCTGAATTTGTTGGAAACATGCTGATGTCATGCTATAAATGAGCCCCATAAATATTGCTCCAGACATTACCCATTTAAAAACAGCACAGAAACTCTCTTACTTTCCTACTGTCTCATATTGTCCTGGGAAGATCGCATGGCCTTCAGGTACCTTGGTGGGGAAATCAGTCTTTAGTGTTCAGCTAACCCCAATAAAGAGAAAGAATAAACAAAAAGTAAGTAAGCTAAGACTACTTTATAAATAAGCCCGATAAATATTGCTCCAGACATTACCCATTTAAAAACAGCACAGAAACTCTCTTACTTTCCTACTGTCTCATATTGTCCTGGGAAGATCCCATGGCCTTCAGGTACCTTGGTGGGAAATCAGTCTTTGGTGTTCAGCTAACCCCAATAAGGAGGCAGAATAAACAAAAAGTAAGCTAAGACTACTCTTATGAGAAATTTCTTGACTATGAGAGTCAGCTATGGAAATTTGTCCAAGGAATAAAAATCATGCTGAATATAAGAAAAGGTACATGAATATCCAAGAAAGATACAGAATCTTAATTCAAAGATGTTGGGTTGACTTTTAGCTTTGACCCTATCTTTGTATATATTGACATTCAGCAATAAGCTGCTCACTGATTTCAATACTGAGCTCCACTAGCTATGTGTGTTTCCTGTTATTTCCTCCTTTTTAAGGAAATAATAGGAAACAAACACTCTAGAAATTATACAATCCATTTGGTCATCTAATATGGTACACTTGATCAGTTTAAAACTTCAAAATACATTTAAGATTTCTAAATGTTTTTCTCCCAACATATTGGAATGATCTTTCAGTTAGACATAGTCTGAAAACATAATTCCAAAGAATCCTATATCCAGAACTCACCCCTGCAGATCCCACAAAGCTGTTGAAATTGAGCAACACATATCTACTCTTTACATATGGTATCCCAACTGCATAATATCCACCCACCTAAGAGCAATTTTATTTAGTCAGCGATTCTCTGTTTTGAATATCAGAATGTCATGTAAGACTCAGAAACCTTATTGCTGTAAAAACACATTTGTCACTCTATCCACAAGGCATGCCATAAAATACAATTATGTTTATCACACCCATTCATGATTTGTTCATGATACATCCATGCTGACTACTACTCATCTCCTTGGTAACTTTTATATGGTTAAAAATAGTTTGTTTCTGACTCATTGTCTGTTCTAATTGAACTGCAGGATCTTAAGTCATAGACTCACTAACATTGCCCAGTACATTAAGGCTATTAACTTCCCTGGCTATAATATACTTTATTAAGCATACATACCCAAGCCTGCATGACATTTAAAGCAAAATGAGATAGCCCTGGACTATGTATATTATAAAAATTGTCCTCTAATGTCTGTCCAATAGAAGAGTATAGAGTCCATTAAAAGGGCATAATTCTTTGTTTCTTTTGACACACCATCAGATTACCATTGGCCTACCCCTAATAAAGCAGATGGGAATCTTTCTGCTCTGTTCATTTGACTAACCATGGCCACTGACTTGACCACAGGAACAGACAAATACTGCCACTTTTCCACCTGGTTTTCTGGGCTGTCATATTCAGAGAGCAAAGCCAGACTTAAATCACTGTGATATACCCACAGATATATATGTGCATACGCATATGCACTCATATACACACACACTCAACATGCGCAAAAGTTTACCTTCCTGTCTCTCCCAGTGTTCAAGCCAAAGCTGAAGAGGATAAAAATGCTTTTCAGGGGCAGAACAGTTCATGTTTCCATGTTCCTGTTCTGGCTAGATATCAGAGGAAGACTATCAGAAATCTTGAATAACTAGAAGACATCTTCTAGTGTAAAACTTAAAAAAATGGGGAAGTATTTTCCTATTTCAGTGTAGTCATTTCCTCTTTTGATAACTAGAAACTCTTCCTGTGAGCTCCACTCTCCACAATAACCAATTTCCTGGCTGAAATGTCAAGGTTCTCCATAAATCCAGTCACCAAATAAAGAAGAGGGCTCTCCGGCTAACATTTTAGTAGCCTTTCAGCCAAGAGACTGCAGAAATGTACAGATATACAACACACTAACTGATGAATTGGATATTTCTTTGTCACCATTTATTTATCCATGTTTCTATTCCTTGTATTGCCCCTTCAAACTACTTGTAGAGCAGTGTAAACTGTTTACTCTGTAGAGCAGAGTAAACTGTTGCCATTGCTCCCTTCTCTCATCTTCAGCCTGTCAAGGGTTGTGTGAGCCACATCAAACACCTGAAGAATTTTACACTGTCTCAGGTCCTTACATCTAAAAGATGTCTGGGAAATAGTCACCTTGGCATCAACATGATACTAAGGATTTTCTAAAACTCAGTCTCCTCTAAAATTGCATAACTGAAGAAAAAGTACTCAAAATTTCCTGTCAGTTTGAAGGATCTTGTGCACAGAGTCTTCCAAAGGTTAAATTTGCTATGGCTGCTGACAAAACAATATCTCCTTTTTACAGGTTCCACATGGTAGGTAATGGAGTACCAAACAGCAAGCAACCCATCACTTCTTAATCAGTTCTGATTAAAGGGTCAATGAAGTTGTGATTCCACATGAACCTTAGGCCAAAAAACATAGCCTTAATCACAGCTGGAAACCAGCCAGGGTCTCTCATCATCCTCCAAGACACACGGTTTTAATCACAAAATTGAAGGATGCTTCATTTTAAAAGAGAAAAAGAGACAGAGGAAGGAAAAGAGTCTTTATAACACTGCTAACTGACCTTAATCTGATGTGATGTGCAACACACTCAGCATGGGACTGTGGCAGGGAGACAGCTTAAGTATAACAAAGCCTCTTAAAACTAAATTAAATTTGAAAGAGTGAATTAGATTATTCCCAACATCCTCAAACAAACTTCTGTGTGCCGAAATTTATCTTGAGATTTGCAAGTGGCCTTAGTGGCTTCCAATTTGACAACTGTACCACCCTTTGCATACACCTCAGAAAAGCTACTTAGTTTCAAGATCACATCTTCATAATTACTCAAAAACCCTCACCTACTTGCACAAGATAAAGACAATTTTATTTTAGATTTGGAAAAAACCACCCTTTTCATAGTTCTGATGTCTCCTGTTACTTAATGACCTGCACGTTTTTTTTTTAAATTTTCTTTTAAAAAACTTCTAATTCTATAAAAAGCCCTCCAAAACTGCATTTTGGCTACACGTACTTAAAAAAAGGCAGCATCTGGACACAGAACTGGACACAGAACTAAAATAACAAAGTTCAGAACCTGAGAATACTGCAATTACACTAATTTATTTAATGGACAGAACTTTGGAAGGAGAAGTTAGGAATTTTGGCTCCTGTTCTTGTCTCACAAAGTCATTTTTGTCCCCATGGCTCTGAATTCCCTCTCACCTTATATTTCCTGTGCCTAGTTCAGGTGTAGCTCCTCCTGGCTAAGTTTTTGTGTTTATAAAAAGTTCAAAGGCTATTTCACCAGGTCAATCCCTGATGAAATCTTCTAATCAGTTGTGTAAAAGAATCAAGCAGATTGCTAATAAATTATTAGCCTGCTTGTGAGTTTATGAACCTTATAGATATATATTAGGGCTTTTATTCTGTAAGTAATGTAATGTTTAAATTACATTGATAAGGGTGGGTAAGTATTCTTTTAATACTTTCTGTAGTAAATAGCACGAAAACAAAAAGGATTTACATCTAAAGAGGAAGGTTAGAAATGGTGAATTTATTGTGTTGATTACTGCCTTCCAGGTAACTTATTTTCTGTATATTAATTTTTTCAACAGAAAGCTTCCCCTTAAAACATAGGCAGATCAACCAGTATTTAATCTAAAATGATTTTAATGATACCAAGGAATGCATAACCAGCCCAATCTATTATTCTGCAAACAAATTTCTTTTGAGCACTTTTATGTCAAGGTTCATTATCTTTTATGTAATATTTAACACATAGAGAGATATTAATACATATTTATATGATTTTCCTTTGTGATAATTTTGTTAACTCCTTCTGCATTTGTCTTCTGCTTTTCACGATTAGATATAGCAAAATAACCAAATAGTTCCCTATTCCAGTTATTCTTTTAAAATTTAGATGAAAGATATTTATTTCTGTTTAGTTTTGGACATATAATTGAATTTAGTGTCTCTGCAAAGCCTTTATAATGAATGCACTTACAATGACCAATAAAGCTTTTATTCTTAATACCATGTTATTACTCATAGCCAAATACTTAACATTTATTTTTATAGATAGAAAAAGAAGACAAAAGCCACTTGGCTGATTTTCTGAACTGCTGAGCAGGTAGGACAGCCACTGAAACCAGCCTAAGTTGAAGTCACTGTGAACTAAAGAGGTGGTTAACAAAAAAAACCAAAGCAAAATAAAAACAATCCAAAACAAAACAAAAAAACCCCACTAAAAAATAATAAAAAAGCCCTAAAAATAAAAAAATAAGCCAAACCCAAAGTAAGGAGAGGATCTTTCTTTGTCTCCTTACAAAGTTGGGTGCTGGTGGCCCTGAAAGACAAAGTAAGATTCAGGGAATTATGAAGATCCCAGTAGAAAGACATGGGCCCAGGTGGCTTACATTTTAAAATCATCTTGGACTGATGAGGAAAGGATCCCTCCTCCTCAGGATTTTGGCTCAAGAAAATAATAAAACCTCCAGACATGAATGTTCAGATTATCTAGAATATAAGTGGCAAAGCTATTGAGGTGGTTTTTTATTGGAGCTAATAAGATTAGACCTAGAGCCAAACAAAAATAACAGGAAAACGTCCATGTACCTTCAGTGAAATTTGGTCTGAGCTCTCCATCACTGTATATTAATCTCTCTAAAACAACTGGCTTTGTTCTCTGCCTTTTAGTCATTTATACACTGTTTAGAGCTCAGAGAGAACAATGTAAGAAGTTCTTATATTCATTTCCTACAGCCTCCTCTTTGCTTCTCTCATCTCTGCCACCTTATCTTCTCCCATATAATTTACTGGGAGATGGACCTTCCAACAGCTTAAAAGAGGGCACATATAGTAAATGATTTATTACAACATTTTGTATTACTCCTTCTTTGGGTCTGGACTGCTGCTAGGTGATGTGAAAATGCAGAATACAAAGGTGATTTTTAACCCACATAGTTTACAGTGTAAATATAAGATGGAGATGAAGAAGCAGCAAGTAAACAGCAAAAGAGATCAAGGTGTAGTAGTAGAAAATAGTTTCAGACCACCTATGACCCTGACGATAATATTTTTGCAACCTTTACAAGAGGAGAGCTAGGAAAATTCATCTGGAGACAAAAGGCAGGGCAGCTCTTTCCATCTCAGTGGGTGAAGATAAGTGGCACAAAGCCGGTGTGTTTTAACACTGCACAACTGAGACCAATTTTGTGAACTAATCAGAAGAGCTGACATCTCAGTAATGCACCAAGTATGATGTGTTAGGCACTGATTGCAGAAAAAACTTTACATTATTCTTCATGCATTCACTGTTCCCCACAGTTTACACACAGATTTCTTTCAGTAGTAGATAAGGGAAGGACAGATCTTGGTTTATCAACTCTGTTCACTCTGTGGAGATCCCACTGTGGGTTCTAGTTTGCTCTTAAGGGTTATTTTCTGCAATAGCAATATACAGTAGTAGTCTCATTAATCTCATTCTAGAAGAGGAATATTTTTAGAAGTAAATGTTGCTCCTTCATCAAATTCAACTGGTGGGTTCATAAGACTCATCTTATATGTCCTTTTCAATTAATTTACAAATTAATTTTTCCAGACAACCTCCATGCTACCTCTTCCTGCAGACTCACAGAAGACAGAATTTGGGTTTTGTTCTCCATGATGGAGTGACAGTTGCTACCCCCAAACCAATTACCTTTACAATTAGCAAGTAAAATTAATTTTCACACTTCATATGCTAACATAAGAATGACAGAAATGCTTAACATTTGTTAAATGTGTCACTAAAAAAGAAAAAGACAAATGTGACACCACATTTTCAAAACAGTTCAGTGTCTCTAAACTCTGTATTTGGAAAATTATGGAGTTCACAAAGAAAGCATTTCCTGGTTTGTTTTTGAAAGAAATCTCATGAGAGATGAATGAGCAAACTCTTGTTTGACATCTGATTCTTTGTGTTTACATTCTTACAGTGGGGTGGGGGGAAGCCTAAATTATATTTTATACCCAGGACACAGTAGGGATTGAAAAAACACAACATTTTGCAGTTTTATAGAGACTGGAATCTACCTAAGACTTTCTAATAGAAAACCAAGCCAAAATTTTGGTGGCCTTTTATATGAATTTGCCGATGTGGATTCCTTGGCATCAGCTAATAAAGCTGAAGTCATGTCTCAGACAGTACTAATAAATATAATAAATCTTATCCTTTATTCCCCTTCTTATTTCCTTAAAATAAGAAGGAACTTAGTACCCTTGAGGGGAAATGTATCAATACAAATTGGTAAACAGCTTTCAAAACATTTTGTGGTAGTAAACTGAAACCAGAAAGATGGAAGACTGAAAGTGACACTACCTAAATGACATACTTTTAGCAAAAGATCAAATTTACCCCTTGCTTCCTATGCAGAATTAGCAACTTTTGAAAGCATAAACATTAATATTGTGGTTTGCTGAAAAGAACATTTATTACTGGGAAAAAATACAGCCATTCTTCTCTTTTTTTTTGAGAGCCACAAAAAGCCACCAAATACTCAACATAAATTTGTCAGAAACTGCTGAAAATCTTTGAATGAATAGTAGGAAATTGCAGTAACAGTGAGGCAAAATGGAAGGAAATAAATGAAATTAAAGAAAATAAATTATAAAAATAGCAAAATAAAAATAAAGAGATTAAGTAACAATTTAAAAATTAAAAAATACACCAAAATAAAATAAACAAAAATAATAAAATAAAGTGAATAAACTAAATAAAATAAATCATAAAACACAGAATTTAAATAAATTAGAAAATAAAAATAGAAAGAAAAATTATAACTACATATGAACTAAAAATTAAAATAAAATAATAAAATAAATAAAAAACTAAATAAAATAAATCATAAAACACAGAATTTAAATAAATTAGAAAATAAAAATAGAAAGAAAAATTATAACTACATATGAACTAAAAATTAAAATAAAATAATAGATTAAATAAATCTAAACCAAAAAATTTAATAAGTAATTTAAATAAATTAGAAAATAAAAATAGAAAGAAAAATTATAACTACATATGAACTAAAAATTAAAATAAAATAATAAAATAATAGACTAAATAAATCTAAGCCAAAAAATTTAATAAGTGAAATAAAATTTAAAAACCAAATAAAAGCAAAATAAATAAAAAATAATAAAGAATGAAACTAATAAAGTAGATAAAAAAAGTTTAAAAGTAAAAATGCAGATAATAAATACATAAGAAATTAATAATAAAAAATAAAAATAGAATAAACATAAAAAAGCTGAAAATAAATTTTAAAAATAAAAAAATCCAAAAAAGTAATTAAATAAATAAATTTAAGAAGCCCTATTCCAGAAACAAAGCATTAATTCTTCAATTCCTAGCCCAGCACTGACATGAATTCTCACTTACAGCAGAGTAAGTGAACCACGTAGAAAAAAGCATCTTCTTTTATATTTCAGAACTATTCCTAAAAGTCTTTTTGCTGACATTTAAGGCAAAAGGAATCAGGCTTCCAATCACCTCTGACATCTTTGAATCCCAGTGTTTGTACAAGAAACTACAACATTTCTAGTGTCAGTGCAACATTTTAAAAATTCTTCCTTAATTTGTCTGTGAGGTGAAAATTCAGCCCTGGTGTTGCTGAGGGCTCCATCCAAGTAGGAAATCATGTCACGCTTACATTGTGTAACAGAAAATGAATATTCTGGTTTTACTCTGATGTTAATTGCTGCCTTTTCCCTAACTAGATGGCAAATGACCTTTACATATCGTTACTGCTAAGTGGAAAGAGAGAATAATAATGTTATTTTAATTGATTTGTGAATTATTGAACAGGGTTATGAATTCTGAACCCTCTCTGACTGGGAGAATCGATTGCATACTCTGTTTACAACTTAGTATTTTGTATTTTTTTTGTCTCGTGCTCCTGTTTTGTATACTTTCCAAGGATATCTAAAACCAAAAATTTAACATTACTATTTAGAACAATTTATATTGTCAATGTTTGAAAATACTCTCAGGTAGAAAATCCCAAATTTTGTGGTTGGGAACCATGGAAAAACATCTAGAACAGACTATTGCATGCCCCTGAAAAATCAATGGATCATCCAACTACAGGCTTGGCAAACGCCACAAGTGCTCATTCTGTCCCTTCTGGTAAACCACAGTGACATTATCCTTACCCAAATAATTTCTGATCTGTTTCTCTACACAATTCTTAGGGTTTTTTAACAGCAAACAACACTCCATCTTTTCTCTATCAAAGCTCTTCTAGTGCTTCACAATCCTTACTGCCACATACTTTTCCAGACTGAAATTTCAGCCTCCTTTCCTGCAATTTAATTCCTGTACTTTTTTAAGAACAGCAGAGTCCTTGATAGCTGTCCAAAGAGAAAGTAAGTTTTTAGCCACTACCTCTGCATCCACCTTGTGGTAGTTTCATCAAAAAACCCTTCCTTATCTTGATTTTGAGAAAACGATGTGAGAAAATATCAGAAGGTTTCCTATGGTCAAAATAAATTACAACATGTATTTTTTGGGGGCAGTAGCTACTGAGGAAGCCTTACCTACTGAGTGGGTGAGGATAATAGAGCTGGGCCTTGCTATTCCTTGTTCCTATTTCCTCCATGGTGAGCCCTGTGCATTCTCTCTGGTCACTCTCAGCCAAATTATCTTCTCCACTGATATCCTCAGTGGGTTATTACTACTTGATTAAAATGAAACCTGCAGAGCCTTCCTCTAAGGGTTTGTCTGCCTTCTGTAAAAAAATTACCTGAGTGTTGATGTGCCTCATTCCCTGCAGAGGCCAGGGGTCAAATACCCTTGCTAGCAGCAAGTCCTGAGCTGTGCTTTACTTTTCATCTGCTTTTAAAAATACCTTTTACCTGATCTTCTTGTTTTGATGGTTCAAATTAAATGGGTTCCACAATAGTGCTGAGAGGATTTCTTTGGTTCTTTAGCACCCAGTTTTTCACCAGGGCCACCTTGCACTGGAGATTACCACTAAGCATCTTCCCATCATTGCTTGACACACACAGGTGCACACCCTCCCTCTTTCTTCTCATTCCCTCAATAAGCTCTGCTTACATGTGTGAGCTATGCCAGTGACTTCAATCATTCCAATAAGTCTCAGTTTCATTAATTTAAATAAATTAATTCAAATAATACTTTTGGTTATGCATAAAGAATTGCAGGTTCTTGATTTTTTGCTTCTATAATTACAGACAAGCCATTTCTCCTTCGCATTTTCTCTGTATTTGTGCCATTCATATCCATTTAAATACAACATAACTTCACTTAGGGCTATGGTAAAGTTTCTTCATAAGAAAATATCTGTTGCTGACCTCAAAATGTGACTGGAACTGAAAGTCTCCCGTGGCAAAGCTGCAGAAACAGGACCTTACTTGGTTCACTTACATGATGCAGTCTGCTTACCCTGTCACCCCTTTAAGCTCACCATCTCACTGCAGTTCCATTTGAAAATTTAGGTAATTAAATGCTTTTGGATAATTATGTGAGTGCATGCTGCCATTTCCTTAGATATTTTCAACAAAATTTTAGCATTCAGTGGAAGTGGCACATCTGTTTTTGAAAACAATTAAATTATTAGACACAGAGTAATTCTATTAGCCCTACAGATGACTTGAGAATTTTGACATATAATCAATAAACCTGGAATGTGAGAAATGGAAATTGGATTTGGTAGATTAACAAAGCTTGCCATTGAAAGATTGATTTTTGCATAAGAGTTTGCCTTAATCAGAATTCCCAAGGGGCCCAAGTAATAGCTAGTTAATATTGGTCAGAAAGAAATAATAAGAAAAAAATATTGAGGAATGGAGTTCTCAGCTTCCCTTCCAAGGGCACCAAAAATTGTCTTATTTCAGACGTTTCATTAAAAGAAAAAGCATCTGTTTCCTTGTAACTATGTTGCAGGTCACAGTTAATTTTGAAAGTTTCTTTTAGCCAGAGTTCAAAATAAGAGCTGAAAAAACAGATTTGTAAGGAAAAAAAACACTTCTGATCTACTAAAGGCTTAGTATACTAAAGTAAAACAAGACTCAAGATTTCTGTGGCAGGGAGCATGGGACATCAGCACTTGCCCAGCACATCTTCATATTCTGCAATATTACTGCCCTTTTTACAGGGATTCTTCCCAGTATTAGAACAGGACCAGCCTGTAGATTATTTTGATTAGAGCCTCTTGCTCAAATTTGATTATCATCCAAATCGTAGACCTTTTAGTGGTGTTAATTCAGAAAACTTAACAAGTCTCTAATGAAACATTTCTAACTGCAGTATGTTTCTGTTACCATACCTTCCTCTGTGTCAAAGCATAAGCTGTTTCAGTAATAAATGAAAAGTGCAGGCATGATCTGGAAATGTTCTGGCTGCTGGAAGCTGACTGCCCGTGCTCCTGAAGGGTGAGAATGCCCTGGTGTGTTTGGGTTGTTGTAATTAGCATGTGCTGAGTCCAATTTCTCACAGCAGTCTGGCAGCTTGGGGTTTTTGGGGTCCTTAACAGGCGATTTATATGGAGATTCAGTGTTGGGACTAATATTTTCTGGATGTAGAGGCCTTCAGTGTCCAACTGAAGCAGTTTAATTAGCAGTAGAGATGCAGCTGAAAGAGGACCAAATTACTCAATGACTCAGAGCAGAATAATTTTGTGATTTGATTTACAGCATGGAGGAATTGCTCTAGTCAATGAATAGGTTTGGAGGTTTTTTTCTTTCATTTTTTGAAAAAGAACTTTTTTTTCAGGATTTTGTCACTCATAGTAGCTATTTGAGGAAGGAACCTCCTCATCAGTCAGATCTCCATAAACAAGTATAGATTATTTTATTAATTTTGTGCTAAACTGATTTATATGAACAATCTTTCCTCAAGTCAAAAAATATTTTAACAGATTGCTAATCATCTTCAAGAAAGGATTTGGGAAACAACAGAAAAGACTATGGTGTAAGGGTGGTATTCTAAGCAGATAAACTCTTAAAATAATCTTCCCTTTATTTTTTCTTAATCTAAGACAAACAGAATGGGAGTTTTATCCACCAACTCTATAAATAAGGTCTCTGAATTTCTTCTAAAAGCAATCAAATTGCCTTTATTTAGCTGCCTTCTGTGTCAACAAATGCTGAATTATGCATGGAGGCTATGATATTGTGATACTCACTTTTAGTGACCTTATAAAAGCCAGAGAGAAATCAATACAGATTGCAGTACTAAAAATGCTGGAAAGCTTGGTGATCTGAGCAAACAGCCAAAGTCATGTTAAAAAAAAGTCAGTGTCAAATTTTATTTTTAAGATTAAGTGAGCTGATGCTTCAGAAACTTGGTTGTTTCTTGGTGGGTTTTTTTTTTTGTTTGGTTTTTTTGGGGGTTGGGGGAGGGATTGTTTTTTGAGGGTATTTTTTAGGTTTGTTTTTTTTTTTTTTAAAGAAATATTGATCTGCATTAAAAACTTAATAAAGACATTAAAGACATCTTTGAAAAAACTTTTTTACTCTTGGTCTCTGCCATCACTGCAGCCCTGAAATTATCACTTTATCTTTGCTATTGACTTTAACTGATTTCCATGGTTGCCTTTGTTTCATTCCAGCACTGAGGAAAAGGGAAAAAAACTCCAGATACTGCAGGAAGTATTTCCCAACCAGAGACAAAGCACCTTTTCGGAATTAAACTTTACCTGTGTCGCAACAGTCAAATGAAGATGCATTCTGAAGAGTTTTGTTCCATTAGTTTCTTTTCTCTCCTTTCAAATCCATTTTTTTTCTTTGTCCTTCAGACCTGCTGCACCAATGGGTTCCACAATTGAACCAGTCACTGTGGTAAGAAGCTAATATTTGTTTCTTTAATCTGGTTACCTTTTGATTGCAGTGGTTCCTAGTTATTGTGTTGTAAGATAGTGAATACACATTCTCTGTACATTTTTCCTATTATAGTTCATGCATTCCTACTACATACTCTAAAATTCTTTTCTATTTTCTACTCAGCATTTGGTCTATATAAGCCATTCAATTTTTTTGATCTGCCTTTTTGCCCTTCTCTGTACTTTTACTCATGCTGTTAAATCCTTTGGGATGAGATGGACAGAAGTGTGTTCAATATTCAAGACATAACACAGCCTTAGACAATGGCACAGTGATGTTCTGTGCTTTGTTATCTAATCCTTCAATAATAACTTACAATATTTAATCTGACAACTCATTAGCTTTTGAGGTCTGAATGGAGGTTTACAATGAATTATACACAAAAAAATCAAATATATCTAAAAAAAGCTTTGTCCATATTATAATGCAATAATACTCATAGATCAGAGGTAAAATTTCACAGCCACCTGCTCAGAATAGCTAATGTATCTCAATAGAGCTCAATATCCATATCATAATTTCCAAAACTCCAGCACTGAAATAAAAGAGATATGTCACTTGATCCAGAGAAGAGAGAGATGAATTGGGGATAGACAAAGAAGGGAAAAAATATAACATCACAGATCATGTTAGTTGTAAATTAAAGGAAAAAATGTCTGATTTACTAAAGAGAGTGGAACCTAGATGTTGTTATGGTAAATTGTTAATTAAAATGCAAAAGATGAGTCTGACTTCAAGAAATGAGGATTACTTTGAGATGATTATGATGCTTGGCCATTTGAAATCTTTGTGATTTATTTAACAAAATTCCTAGCTTCCAGAGTACAGCTGAACTCAAATTGCTATCTCTAGACTTCTTTCCCTCCAAATGGTTCTCTTGCCGTTGGCTTAAAAATAGATGTTGCTATTGTATTTTTTTAATGCACTCTGCACAGTGGCAACTGCAGCCAGAGAGTGACAATATGTGAGACATTCCCCTGAAGCCTGTGGTGCAGACAATGGTGAGTCAGGCTGTTCCCTACAACTCACAGAGGATCCACCAGTAAATTCTGTGAAACTTAGTAGCATTCACAAAAGGCCTCAAATATTAAGCATAATTAAAAAGTATACCCCTTTTCTTATTCAATTTTTCTCTCATTTTCTGGCATTTTCTGTTTTTCAGGAAAAAAAGGTGGGGGAGTAGTTCAGTATTTAGGAAGTTTACATCTATCCAACTTTGATTACGAATCAATCAATCACAGGCTTTTCTTCCTTTTTTCTTTCCTCCCAGAAACCAATAATCGTGCAATGAGTCAGAGACCTCATTCCTTCACTCACTTTTTGTGATAGTAACTGCTTTGACTTTGGCAACTCAGAACTGTTGTAAAAGTGTGATTGGTAGTTATTGTGTAAGCAACAGCTTTGTCAGAACAGTTCTGATAATTCTTCCAAGTAATGGCTATATAAAGTGAGATATAAATAAATATGTCATAGGCAGCTCAGTCGACTATTAGTCAGTTGAATGATGCAAAAGTCCCAATTAATTGCGTACAAACAGTTTACTTCAAGAAAACTTCCTGTAGAAGTCTTCAAAACTTGATTCCAGGTTATTAATGAGGATTACTAAATAAAGCAAGTCTTCATGCACTTTAATTGACATCAAAAGCTTTGTGTAAGCAAATAGAATTGATTCTTTTCTTGGGAAACCTGAGATGGTTTGTTTTGTATTTTCTGCCAACGTACATTTCTTTCTTGACAAA
The DNA here is from genome assembly GCF_014805655.1 of Passer montanus. Lineage (NCBI taxonomy): Eukaryota > Metazoa > Chordata > Aves > Passeriformes > Passeridae > Passer > Passer montanus. Next base: position 15,121,708 of record NW_024356504.1, on the reverse strand, counting down.
TTGAGACCCAACTGAAAAAAAATTTTGGTGTGGACTTTTTATCTTTTAACTTCTTCTTGGAAAGATCACTTGGAAAGAAGTGATTCATCCTATGAAGGACCTGGTCTTCACTTAACTATTAAAGAAAATGAAAATAATGAACAGGGTTTGCCATAGAGCTACCAGCCTCTGTGTGCAACATTTTGAAAAGACAGATGAAGTAAACTAAGAAGTGCTTGGGTATCTTCTATTTCCCACTGTAATTATTGCTCTATAAAGGGTTTATCTCATGAGCAATCACTGACTGCTCAGATCTTCTAATAAATACTTAAAATATATGGCAAAAGAGATGTTTTGGTTATCACCAGATCTCTTTGAAGGTATAAGCAAAATAATTTGTCTGTCAAAATAGAAAATAATGGAGAAGATTGTTTTCTCCTTGCACATCACGAAAGCATTGATCAAAAAAAACTGTTTTAATGAACAAGAATAACACTTACCTTGACATTTGCTGGCATATTAAAGATTTCATGAATAAATAGTGGGAAATAAACATACCTTTAAGCACTCCAATTGAACTGAAGCATGACATTTTAATTTCCTTAAACCTTGGATCTTCTAGTCATTTGCATCAATGACACATCAGAGCCTCTAGGATTCTGTTCTTGGGTTTGAATTTTCATTGGTATTTTGTTTCTATGAACTACGCTTTACAGTGTTTTTTAGAAGTCAGTCAATTTACAAAATCAATCCCATCAAGATTTTTCCTTCTCATGCCAAACAGCACCATGCTATAGCAGCACTGCAGAGTGCACCAATTCCTGCAGGAAGCAGGCTGGGAAAGCTGATTGATAGAGTCAGAAAGCCTCAAGATTGGGTGCATTCAAAATTCCTGTAGATTGATTTCTATATATAGTACACTGTATTCCTACATGTTTTTTCAAACACAGATCCCAGATCAGAGCCAGTCCTGCAGGGTCTGGGAAGACAGAAACACTCTTTTCCTTTCCTTACTTCCAAGAAGTGTCTGGCTCTCCACCCAACATGACCCTTTGGGCTGCTAAACTGGGCACTACACTTTCCTTCACCATTTATTTGTTTCCTTTCACATCCCTTGTCCCTCCCTGGCAGAAAACACAGTTACACCTTAGAATGGTTGCATTTGATGGCTTCTTTGGGCTGATGAAAGAGCAAGGCAATAGACAGGTTCCACATATTTATCTTCTTAACATAGCACAGAGCCATCAGCCCTTGGCAATAAGTAAGGGCAATTAAGAGTCTGGCCAGTCATTTATCAGGCATGTACTGCATCAGAAGTTATACACTGCTCCAGGCAACTGAGGAGGACATAGACCACAGGAGTCCATCTCCAAATCCCTGATCAGATGCCTTCATTGCAAATCTTGGAGAAATTACATTGATCTTAACATATGACATCATCTTCAATGCCTAATAAAAAGATATAATGGGAGCTTATTTTTTTTAACTACAGAGGGGGCTGATCAGAATATTTGGAAAACCACAATCTGTGGTTTTTATGGAAAATATGTCTCAATTTTTATGACAGTTCTGATGGCTCAAAATTAATTTGTTACTCTGGAGTAACAGCTTTTTTTCTGAACAGCTTCTATAAACACATTTCAGGTTCAGCATCATTCTTCCTCCTCCAAGGCAGACAGGCCTGAGAGTCAAATTGCATTTATGAGGTTCTCCCCATTCTACTTGGACTCTTTACAATGTTTGTCCTTGTTCAGCCCCTAATTCTAGAAAAGCAAGGTAGCCTCCAGGGATTTACAGAGTGTGCATTAATGATGCTCAGCAGACATGAAGAAGTTTCATGCAACATGCTCTGAGAAACTGCCTTGAATGCTGGGGAACTTGAATGCTGATTTATTTTTTTTTTTTGTGAGCTACAAGGTTTTTTTTGAAAGATGCTTGTGTTTCATGCTGTCCCAGTTATAAAATGCTTCAAGACAAACATCACCTTAAACTACACATTTTCGTATTAAAACAGAGAATTCTTCAGTGCTTTACAGATTGTGACCTCTCTTCAGAGCAAATAATGCCATTCTTTTATTCTTTGTTCTCAACTTTGTTTTCGAGGCTACATCCAAAGTGCTTGGCTTGTTTACCCTGTTCTTAAGGCACCTTTTTTGCTTCTCAGGAGATCAGAACCACTAAACTGAAATTCCCTTAGTGATGGAAACTAGACAGAATTTGTTGCTTTAAAACAAACCAAAAAAAAACCCCAAAAAGCAATAAAACCCAGAAAAGCAACCAATTCTTTAAAAAAGAAGCTTTATTACTCAAGGTACATATTAAATTTAATCAGTTTAACCTTTTACTCAATATTAAAGATGCCCACAAATTTCCTCCCTCCCCAGTAATTTTCTTATGGCCACTGAAGAAAATCTTAATATTACCTAAAATATATTTTCAGAAGCTTAGGTCCTTGCTTATGCATGCTACAAAAGACCATATTCAAAATTACAAGTCTAATCATCTCCAACTGCATCTGCCATAGCATCCTCCAGCCCATATTTGTACTGATCTATCATCAAATTCTGGAGGCAGTGTTAAAAAAAATTGATCAACAAGTCCTCTAAAAATGCATTGAAATTCAGATCCTCTTCTGATGAGTATTACCAGACACAAAACAACACTTGATAGAACACATTTCAGCACCTCAAGGTATTTTCAATAGCAACAGTCACATTCATTTGCAGCCTCAGAATGAGGAAAACATCAAACTATATTTCTTTCATTAAAGTTTGAAAAGGAATGATCTTTTGACCATTGAGAGTAAAGCCAAGCGGCTAAATAATCCTCCACTGAGAGGGCCAAGTTCCCTGTCTTCTGCTCCATTCTCTCCCCTATATACTCTTACTTTGTCACCAAAAAATTATTTTACTCTCATAAGCAATTTGCTGTGGACATAAAAAATCAGCTTTCATGCATGCAAACGTGTGTCAGCATCCTTAGTGCAGCACCAGCCAGGGATTTGCTGTATAAGCCATAGCAGAGTGCCTAGCATTCTGCTAAAATTTCCTGCATGTTCTCCTCAGAACTATTTATGAGCTGCAAATTAGAGCTATGCACACACACATATATACATATATATATATATATATATACACACACACACACATATACTTTTACAGCTGGAAAGAGAGACTGTCCTCACACTTTTTGCCTAAAATTGCTAAAATTTCCTGCATGTTCTCCTCAGAACTATTTATGAGCTGCAAATTAGAGCTATGTACACACACACATATACACATACACACACATACTTTTATAGCTGGAAAGAGAGACTGTCCTCGCGCTTTTTGCCTAAAACATGTTGGGCTTTTTTTCTCTTCACTCTCCTTTCAAAAGCAACATTTTGCAGAGACTCAGGCTGAAATGTGAACTATTTTTCTGGCTAGCAATCTTCTAGCAGCTCTTGTAACTTTCTCAAGGACAAAGTAAAGGGCATAAGTAATTAGGCACACACTGATAACACATGTACAAATCAAGATGCCCTACTGAGCAGTCTCTCACTCCATTACTGTTTTTATCTTTGTTGAGTTTAATTTGGTAACGTTTTACTTTGTTGGTTTTAAATCATCTCCAGGACACAACTCCTTTAAGATCCTCGGGAAATCCAAACCATAGCAATTAGTAGCTATCACCTACCCATGAGGTGGCTGGATTGATACAGAGCTAGAGTAGGGCTGGTAGCAAATAGACAGTGAAACGTGGAACTTCACCAACTTTACAAAGAAATCAGAACAAGGTCATGATCAGTCAGGACAGCTCCAAATCTATTGATACTCTCATTAACTACCACCATTATCCATCACAATGTTGTCCCAGTGTTGTACTGAGTACTATCGTTGGAAATTTATGCCTTTATGTTCTTTGCCAGTCTTTCCTTCAGTATTTCATCTCAAAACACTGGAAGAGAGGGAGTCAAGCTGCAAACAGCATGGTTTGGAGCTAGAAAACCAAAAGTACACAAGCCTATCCATCAGTGGAAGGAAGAAGAGTAAGGAGAGAGAAGAGTAGGAAAATGAGACCAAAACAAGCAATATCTCTCTAATACAGGTCCACCTCAAATGTGACAGCACTGGTTGAATACATTCAATCTTAAATATTGATAATTCCTAAGACTCATCCTGAATAGATTCACATTCACTAATCAGAGTTTTCTAATTATTCATTGCAACAGATTTAGCTTATCATTCCTGCCTTCATCCAGATTTGCTTGTTCCTTATAGCCCTCTCAAATGAATCAGGCTATTTGCATAGCTGGAGCTCAAAATTATTTTAAAATATTTTAGTCTTTTGAAAATTAAAGAACAATAGAATATGTCAAAAAAACAAACAAAAGGTAAAATAACTTTCTGAAAAGCAATCTCAGATTTCAGACCTGCTTCCATGAAAGATGCCAGACTGTGAGGTTAATACAAAGGTGTTTATTTGTTGTCTTTGAAACTCCCCAGTAGTAAACAATCCCTGTCTTAACATCTCTTTTAAGGAAGGGTCAACATCTATCCCTGTCCCCAGTCTTTGATGACTGTAGCATTTAATTAGATTTTTAAAGCTTAGGTACCTTAGCAAAACAATTTACCACACACATAGATCAGAAGATAAAATCCTACCCTCACAGTCTCCAATTTAATCCTTTAGAGGGCATTTCTAGAGGTTGGCAGCTCTGATCTTTGAGTGCTGGTTCCCTGAACAATGACTGCTTCATAAAGGATTCTTTCCTTTAAAGAGTATTGTGGGGTCATTTGTAGACAGACTTGTGTTTCAAGTAAGAATATCTTTGTTCTTCTTTGGCTCAGTTAATATATCAAGTCCCTGTCAGTAATGCCAGTGTGCTCTATCTACTCTTCTGGTGCCTACACAGGATTTCAAATGTTCACTACAGATCCTGCTCTCTTATTTGTGCTTAAGCAGCTTGAAAGGCAAACAGACCTCATAAGACCATTCCTACAGACAAAAGTGCTACTTATTTTCTACTACTGGATGTCTGGGAAGCAATCACCAGCTGTTAATTACCATGAGAGTCCTCTTCCCTTTTCAGGGAAACAGCAAAGCAAATCTGGATTCCATCCATCCCACACCCAGTCATGGGGTGCTTCCTCTCACCTTAAAACTGTACCACCCTGTCATGTACCAACATGCAAAGGACTAGCAGGCCCACAGTACTTATGTAATTTTCTTACAAGAAAAACAAAAAACAAAACAAAAAAAAAATCAAGCAAACAACAAAAAAACTGCAAATCTTCTATGATGAATTCCAAGTAGAACTGAAAAAGTCCAAGATAAGAAGCAGGAAGCTCATACTGTACCATGGAGGAATCAACACAGTCAAAAATACAAAATTCCTGAATTACAGTAGCAGAGCACTAGAATAAATTCCCAGGGAAAAGTGTAGGCAGCCCTGCCTCTGGATGCCTTTATGAAGGCAGACACAAGTGGAGTTTGATTCTGCACTGGAGCAAGGCAATAGATGTCCCTGCAGTCCTGCTTTCTGTGATTTGGTGGGAAAGGGATAGAAGACAATACTAATCAAAATGACCAGCAGTCTTCTGTGAGAGAAAAACATTTTAGCAGACCTTCACCTGGCTTTAAAGTGCAGCACAGGTGCCTGGTCTCTTTAACAGCCTTGGTCATGATTCGATATTAAGGCAATATAAGGGAATGTTCTTGGTTAAAAAAACATAACTATTTCCTGCACACTGTGTATATGAGCTTTTTCAGAAACTGCAAGTTTTCTTTCCCCACAGGGAAGGCATGCTGTGATTTATGAACTGTAATAGTGAGCTTAATTGGGAAGGAGATATCATTGTTGACAATTTTGTCTTCACCTAGTAACTAATGGAATAAATCTGCAGGGAGCATTTATTCACTCCCCATCAGGGTTTCGGACAGTGACTTTTGGAGGCCACATAATTTCTAATGTCTCTGCAATACAATTTGCACACTGAGGCCATTGCCACTGTATCCATGAACAGCTGTCCCCAGAGCCCCAGCCTCACCCACAGCAGGGCTGCTCAAGTGGACAACAGGGACTGGATAACAGAGGGTAAAAGAACTGGACCACAGTGCAGCTATTTATCTATATCATGCAATGGTGTGCCACACAGACATCTCCAGCCCTATGAAACTTAAGTCCAATACAAGGTCCAGATCAATCAGCAGATTGATCAGATGGGTCTAGGGCGATTTGGCCCAGGGATAAATAGCTTGAGGCAAGCACTACATGAATGGGACATGCCAGGAACTGAATATGAACAGCACTAGAGACAATTAGCTTGGCTGTCTGTCAACCATATGCCTTTACTGATTCTAGCTGGGGAGGGGTGTTGTTATATGGGTCCAGCTGGTTTGGCATTTGTTGTTTATTTAGTGACAAAACATTAATTTAGAAGGCAGGCATTTAAGCTTTCTCTTGAGCATGTTTTCATTGCCGTTATAGTTCCTGCTAGTGTACTTCCCCCTCCACTATGACCAATTTCAGTCATTCAGGACTGAGTTCACAGAGCCAAGGGACCCACATCAGATACATCCATGTTATAAGAATGGGGCTCAAATCAATTTTCCCTGTCCAGAGGGACACTATCTCACCACATGTTTAGAGTCTATCAGGTTGTGTAAGGTGATGCAGAGGACATCCTAAATCAAAATTCAGTGTTCATAGGCTAAACCCTGCAGATTCTTAAGTAAACAGAGGATTCATTGAACTAATGGACCACTCAAGCATGTAAACTCACATAATTGTTTGCATGACATCAGTCACAGGCATCTCAGAACAAACTCTGCACTGCTTGTATTGACAAGTGCCTCATAAATAGCACAGACTGAATGTCACTGTCATTCTGGGCAATACATCCCTGCCAGTATGAGGGCAGAGATTACTGTCATGAGCTGCAGTCCCTCTTCACAATGGGGATTTCTGGTTTCCATTGGCTGATTCAAGATGGTGCAGCTTGCATTGTAAAAGAAGCCTTTCACAGTAGAAGAGAACTTTTACAGGAGAAGAGAAGAATAACTTGAAAGAGAAGAAGACACAGATTATAGAAAGGGTTGTAGGGTTCTACACTCTATGGAGTACTCCTATAGCTGCTCTGATTCCCACCCCACTTAAGATAGGAATGCCAATCTTTCTTCATATTTGAGTGTCCAGATCAATAATTTTTCTTCTTAACAAAAGGGAGCAGAATGATTCTGTTTCATCCTATTCTATACTGACTCCTAAAACTATCTTACTGCTCTCTAAACATTACTGATGTACCTACTTCTGGATATCACAAACAGCTCCCTTTCATTATGCAATTTTTACTCTAGGGCCATTTGTGGTTGTTCACATTTACTTAAGGTACAAATCTTTCCTCCTCAGAAGAACAAAATATTTTTTCTTCTGATGAGGGAAAGCCTAAAAGTCAGTTTTCACTGTTATTACCTTTTGTACTATCATGTCAACACTCTGAAAAATGGAAAGATTCCCTTCCACACAATTCAAGGCTCAAGGCTGATATTCTTTTCTCCCTATTAACATCCTAATATATGTTAAATGGCAACCCTAATTCACTGATTACTCATTTTGGCCTTGACTTTAGTGATCTACTGATACTACTTTTTTTTTTTTTTTTTTCAGCAGAGACTACCTACTTTCTTAAGTCATGAGGGTACAGCACAGAAGTAAGGCACTTCATTATCTTTTGATATTCCCCTTCAGTTTCTCAAGGTTGTTTCACTCTACAATTATAACAGGACAACAAAAGAAAGCCTCTTTACACTGTTCAGGAAAACTAGAAGTAGTTTCTGTGTGATCACAAAAGCCAGGTATGGAACTCACCAATAGTTGTTTACCAGATTGAAGTAGTTTTCAACATTTTTCAATTTACAGCTTCTGTGCAGACTATTACATTGCTAATTTAACTTCAATGCCAACAGGCTTAGCTTGGTTTGTTACACATAGAAACACCTCGAACAAGCCATTGGGTCCCAGGTAGGAAACACTGCCAAGTATTTGTATTTCTTGAGCACTCTTCATACATCACATGTCCCTATTCACTATTTAGCAAAGCACCTCTCACTCCCAGGGAATTTTAGGTTAAAAAAAAAAGAATACAGGCATGTAGGTTATCTACATGCAAAATGTAATCATGCAACCTTTTCCTGTCTTAGAAGTGATACATAACTATAGCAAAAATCTCTAATAAAATGCAGGGAGACCACTGGCATTCTATTGCACTTCCATGACCAAGCAAGAAATCAAAGGATCTCCTGGTGAAATTATATCAGTGACTTCTTCAGTGGAATTTTCAGAAGTTTCTTGTCCTTTCCACATACTCCTGCAACAAGTGGCAGCTAGAAAATATACATCTATTGAAAGGTAAGCAGGCAGGGGTCTTAGCATTCCTTGAATTCATACCAATAATGTCAGAGTTCATCAGTGATGATTCAGATCCCATGACATCCCTTCTAAGAGACCTGCCAGCTTGCACACCTAATTATACACAGACACTAATGTTACAAAAGGGACAATCACTTGTTTGATTAGCATCTCCTCTGGATTCTCAGAGAATCTTCCAAGACAGAGGGCTGTTATCTTTCCCAGTTAGCTTTTCCTCGATCCCATTCCCCTCTTGTCCCCTTGCCCTTAATCTTTATTTCAATAACCTTAACTCCTAGCAAGGTGACAGAAGCCAGCAGCAATATTTCTTTCTCCAGCTTCACAATAGGTAATCTCTTGCAATATCATTTTAATAACAGAAGGACAATAAAATATAGTCTGAAAAAAAGCACAAAGAGAAGGGGAGAAAGATGCACAAACATGAATGATAAAAAAGCAGGGTGAGAATATGTCCTCAAGTTTTTCTTAGGGCATTTTATCTTTTTTTTTTTTTTTTTTGTGTCCATCAACCCAGTAGAGCAAGTGCTATATGGAATTCCCTCTTAGGTCCTGAAGTTCTAGGTTCAATAATGAGTTTGTATTTCAACAACAGCAACATCCAAGATGTCTCTAACTCAATATGATATAGGGCAAATTAGTATCTTTTATTGTATTTCACTGACATATGGGCCATTCTGTGTGTTGTAATGCTAAGCACACCTGAGGTTTAGAAGTAGCATATCCCATGCTAAACTCTTCATTGAAAATTACTTATACTTTGATCTTCTTGATTTGACTTCATTCATTTGTTATGCTCCTATTTGCAAGGTGGACTGACATCCTAATTACTTTACAATACCTCAGAAAGCAATCAGTTAATTCCTCTTAATTGCTCCCTAATACTTAAATGATTACTAAAGTATTTATAGCTGTTACCCCAGTTTAGAGTGCAATGTTGAGTGCCTCCATTTAATGGATATTGAGTCTAGATTTTTAGGGGCAAATATTAAGTGTCATTCAAAGGCCAACTTGACTTTGAAAGATCACTCTGAGTCAGAGATCTCAGTGGATTGACTCCAAAGAGCAAAGGAAACATATGATTACAATCTAAAGAATATTTTAACATTTAAGATAAGTATTCCCATCATCTCGCTGACATTAAGACCGAATAGCTATAACTGTGCATACAGATTCCAAATTAATCAATATGCCCTCATTAGATTGGGATCCATGCAGCTCCTGCATCCCCCCAGCAGGGATCCTGATGGTGACAGACACCTGTCATTCCCACCCACCCTGCACTGCTGCCACTGCGGCCACAGCGAGCCCTGCCCAGGTCAGAACTCCCCCTCCAAATGTGTTTTGTACCTGTCTGTCTGCCCTACACCCCAAGGCCATCAGCATGTTTCTCACCTGCATCACACACAACCATCATGCCTTTTTCCTGTTTCCATATCCCTGCATGATTCTGCTCATCTTTTCTCCTGCAGCATCTAAATAGCAACTTCTGCCATCATTTTGATTCCTTTTCCACACTCAACAGGAATGACTCAGACTTACCCAACAGTAACACACCTCATCCTTTACTCACATTATTCCCTCACCATTTCCAACTTGTATGATGCACAGCTCAGGTTTGTGTCTGGTGCAGTGTTTACTTACCTTGTATACACAATCCTAAAACACAGAAGCTGAACAACATGCAGACAGTTGACTTAAGACAGTAGGACCAGATATAGCAGTTTACTTCCGGGGGACCAAGAGAAAAGATTCTAAACAGGGAGCATAAGAAGGGACAATAACATCCTCTGTGATTTATGATGCACTCTACAGTCAGAAATTAATTCACAAAATGAAAACTGATGTAACCATGTCTTTAACAATGCTTATGCAGTCAGAAAAATAATCTCTCAAATGTGTGCAATAACTCCACCTGGTGATTCTCAACATGGTATTGTCAAGTTTAAAGCTGCTTCTTCTGAGAAAGAGAGGAGCAGAGGTGTTACACAAACTAAAGACCTAATCTGTAACATTAGCAGCACAGTTCTCATACAGTACATCCTACACGCTGTTAGCCTTTATTTGGCTGAACCTGTAGATTGCACGCATAAACTAAAACATGTATAAATAGGAATGTAGTGCCCTCCCTGCCCACAGAATATATTTCATTTTATTGAGGGAACCACCTACATCCTACAGGAGATTACACGTACAGACATAATTTCTAACTTTAAATTACTACATTCATACAAAAAGCATCACTCCTTCTTCCAAAACTCATTCTTCCTTCTCTAGGAATGGGGCATAACACTGCAGATGACATTCAAAATGAAAAGCTGAGAAGCAAATACACCAAACCTTCCCTCCCCCTCTGTTTAAAGCACTGCTTCCCAGGACTGCCCAAGTTGGTCCTCCGGAGAAAATTGATTTTTGATACTGGCACCAGAAACTACTGAGGATTGAAAAGTAGAGCATTGTTATCCTATAGATGTAATAAAAGCATTTCTCATGCTTTTCAGACTAAGAGAGGAACCATGCTAAATGTCTTGCCTCTCACACCTTATTGTAAAATAAAGTTTTCCAGGGCCTTCACAGAACTTTTCAAATAGACAGACCTAATTCTCTACAGTAAATTTGTAAATTTCTAGGTAAATTTTTGATGTGTGCACACTGACATACATATATATATATATGAGACTACATTTCCTAGAGGTTCTGCTAGTGAGACTCCTCAGCCTGCTGATAAGCAATGATGTCATACTGTTATCAACAACTATAACATGCCTTGCCAAAGCATACAAAAAAATCTTACCTATAAGCATTTCCTAAAATAAGTATAATAAAAGTAAAAAGCATTTGAATAAAAACAAGGTTTTCAAAATATTTTCTTCAAACACAAATTTTTCTCAGCTTGTAATGGGAAAGAAAAAAAATCTTAAAGGGTTATCAAAACTCTTACAGGTTTGCAGAAAACACCAGTAGAAAGCTTTTTGAGTAGAAAAATCATCTGACATTAGAAAAATAGAATCTCATACACCTTTTACCAATTAGATCATATTTCAGAGAGCACTGGTATGAAAATGGTAAATCATTGCAGTAAAAGATCACTGGACAAATACCAATACTAAGATGAACTAAACCACACCTCATTTTTCCTGCTAAGTGGGGTCTCTCTCACTTTTTCTTTGCTGGATTTTATGATGTAGTCAGTGTACCTACCAGGGAAACCCCTTTAAAAGGAAGGGATTCATTCCTACTGATTGCTAAAAGATATTTCATTTGGTGCAAATTACATAGCTGTGCCTTAGGAAAGAAAGGGGCAGGACTTCTGGTAAGTGTCTTTGCCATGAAATTAATAAAGTCACAGAAGGAAGTCCTGCTCAGCTCTATGACCATGTGAGTGAGAAAATCCAGTTGTGTTGCCCTGGATTTACCTTCAAGAAGTGAGAGATGTCACCCTGGAATAAGGCGTACTGCCTCAAAGGGCTGGTTTTTTATACTGTGTCAGGATCAGCAACAACTCATATAACAGTCAGTCTGAAAGTCCACCCTGCCCTCTGGAAACACATGGAAAAACAGTCTTAAAAATGAGAGCTGTGCTAAGTTACTGTTTATTTATGACAGAGAAGCAAAAGGATACTCTGGGGTATCTGAACTTTATATGGGTACAAGCAGGAGCTTAGCATAAATATAGCTTGCACACTGACTGGCTAGGGAAGTGTAAAGCTGGCTAGATGGGGAGGAAGAAATATACTTAAGGAGCAGAAAGATGTTCTACTTCATCAAATTCAGGTTTCTGTTCTCTTTTTCACTCAAATTTGTTGGTTGAATCTGCATAGGTTGTTGAGCTGAATCATAAGGGGAGCAAGTTATGTAGAAAAACGTTCAATTAAGACAAAGAGACACCTCCAAAAGAAAAGCATTCAAAAAACTCCTCAACAACCAATCCAAATTTCAATCAGTCTGCTGTACGATCCCCAGAAATATTTCTAATCTCATGTACTTGTTAAGGAGGGTGGAGGAGGTGGGCAAGAGCCAGTTAATTCTTAGTGGCACACTAAGCAGGTCCACATTATCCCATCATTTTATACAAGCCTGCCATATTCCTCAGGTGGTAAAATCATTTATACATCTACCTGAACTGTATTTTTCTTTATGACAAGGACAAATGTCTGTATTTGTTGAGCATCCTAGTTTTTCCTTCAACCTCATTAATGCTGCCACAAGTCACTAGTGCCTCTGAAGAGAATGGAGGTGCAGCAGATGTGTGCTCCTTGGAGCCTTGACTACACTGCTGTGAAGGAGCCAGAGGAACAGAGAGCTAGTTGAAACAGCTCTTTCAGAAAATTACTTCTTTTCCTTAATATCACACTTGAATTAGAAAGGAAAAGTCAGAATATACTTCATCCTAAATCACCCAGAAGTGTAGACAGAAGAGCTCTTTGCAGCACAGACCTGTGCAGAGACACTGAATCATTAATATTTATAAAGCAGAACTGCCCTGGCTCAGTTGCTAATGTGGTTATGCTGTTTCCAAGCTACATGCAGCATTTTCCTGTTATTGCACAAAGTCATGACCAGACAGTAACTCAGAGTGACAATGCACACAGTAATCACTCTGCAGGGCTCTCAGTGGGCACAGCCACGGGTATACATTGTGTATGAACTGACTTTGGGGTACATGGCATCCTGGGTTCAGTAACTCCTCATTCAAAAGTGCTTCCCACCTTAGTCTGATGCCCTATTTTCATGCTACTGGCTCTTTGTAACGAACCCATTTTGCTTTTGAATAATAATAATAATAATAATTAATAGAGATTCTGATTTTTCCCACCCCTGCCAATGCCCCTTGTTAGTACTTCTGCTCCTTCACCAGCAGATTTGTCTCAGTTAAGTTCAGCTGTTCAGAGAAAGTGCAGCAGTTTAAGAGTTCACAATCAATGAAAAGAGAGAGGAGTCTCTGGAGGCTGATTCATAACAAAGACATCTTAGGATGGGCTCACTCTGTTTCCTTCTCTTCACCAATGGCACATGAAGAATGGTATAACAATTTAGACTGAATAACTGTTTGTTGGCTTAAGACAGTTCTTGTGCAGATGATCCATGCACTTAAAACAGCTATATTTTAAAAAAATCATTATTAGCAGATATCAGAACTTTGGCATAACTGTTTGATGCACTTATTTTCTCAAAGTGAATATACTTTCACCAAAAAATTGCTGTTTGTTTGCCTAGATTGGTCCAATGACCAATATGATCCCACTCCATAACAGGAAATGTATCCCTTTTATTCACAAAAGTATTTCTGAATCATTCCACAGGTTCCACCCATTAAGAATCACCACACAGGAAGGAATACAGTAATAGCAGTCCTGAGCATGGTGGCACTTTTCAAGGCTGTAACTCCTGAACACATTACTGTGCAAATATCATACACATATATTAGTCAGACAGAAGCATATTTGTTTTTATTCCTTGCAACAAGTCCATAATGATTCCATAAAGAGATGGAAATTGCATGCAAGGTCATTATATCAAGCATGAAAATTTGACATTTTCTGTAGTTAAAAAATTATTTTTAACATTTGCTTATTTTTAAGTCATCTAGAAAAACCAAACTCATTATGTCCTTCAGCCATATGAGTTATAACAGCCCATGGAAAGCACCGAGTGGGAAAGTATGTACTGAAGAAATTAGTATTCCTGAATGGGGATGTTATATTGTTAGAGACTGAAAAACCCACACACATCACGCACATAGTACCATCACTTTTACACCCATCCTTTTTTTGACCTTTTCTCACACATTTAGTGAATCCAGCAGGGGCAAACAGGGAACTCTGGGTTCCAAGCATGTAGTGTCACTCACTACCACTCCAGCTGCACTGAGCCTGATATTGGCAGCAATTAGTCACTGGTAGCCTTGCTGAAGGCTGTGATTTCAGAGGAACTGCCACCTCCCACCCCAGGCTGACCCAGGGCCATCACAGCCCTGCAGCTTTTCACAACGCCCAGCACCAGCAGCTTCATAGGAACTGTCAAGAGGCCCTTGAAAGTAATGTTAAAAGACAGCTTAAGGTCTCAGCTCCTACCACGAAATATCTTTCTTCTCACAAAAGTACAGAAAGGCTAGAAACACTTCAGAGAGTCACAATCTGGAGTAAAAGAGAATCTGCAAAAGCTTGAGGGTCCATGTCCCCACTCCAACTGAGCTAGGAATATAGAAGTGTCTGGGACCTTTGTCATCCCTAATGAACCGCTGTCTTCCTCAGTCTAACAGGTTTATAATATCTGTTAACTCTCGTTTATAATACCTCACTTAACTCCTACTGAGAAAGAAAAAACAGTCTGACAGATTAACATAAGAGTTTACCTGTAATTGTGTTGTTCTATTTCCTAGCTGAGCTTAAAATCACACTCTCCTTTTTATTTATATATCATCATAGATATGCTTAGCCAGGGAAGAAATCAAATCACAAGGACATTTTCTTTAATCTGGTATGTTCAGTTATTATTTCATCATGGAGGATTGAATCCCAGGTGGTTTCACTATCAGGGTATGGGATGCTCACTAACTTATATTAGTACTTTAATTCCCACACCTCCTTTGGGTTTGATTGTTTATAGGTGTAATGCAGAGTTTATGAAGTTTCATGAAACAATTAAGAGTTAAAAAGAAAAATTCAGATGGGTTTTGCACACTGTGAAACTCCAGGCAAAAATGCCTCTAGTTCAGTGGAGAAGCCCAAACTCACCCCAGTGTGTTGAGATTATGCCTCAATATACCCTTACATTCTAAAAAGATGTTGTTGATTATCTGTATCCTAGAGGAATTACTGTCACATACAACTCTCTGTAATCCATTTATGTACTTTGCTAGTTTAAAAGGTATAATCCAAATCCTGTAATCTGCCTTATGTGAGTCACAACAATTAATGTCAGCAGAAACTGCTACTTTCAGTTGAGCAAAATTCCAGGGCTGATCTGACTGAAGGAAAAGAAATGGGAGAGCAAAGTCTCCTTTCTTTCCACAGCCCTCTTGATGTTTTTGAGTTTCCAAACTGAACTATATATTCTTATATATTCACTTCAGGATTTTCCAAAAGACCCAGCAGTGGAATGGCTCAAGAGTTTCCAGATATGATTTGAGGACACATTGCACAATAAAAAGATTTTTACCCCACAGCTCATGGGAGCTCAAAGTGTTTGTTTTATCTTCAACATCATATTGTTGAATCACGCGCAAATCTACCAAAAGAATTGCAAAGGCTCTAACAGAGGCAAGTGCTTTACAGTATTTTTCCATATGGTTTAAAATATGACTGACCCCAAATATCATCCCCACAGCAGAGTTTGCAGAGGGAACCATGCCCCCCACTGGCTCCACTGTCCTTTGTGTCACACACAGGATTCTGAGCCTCAGGTGGAGCAGCCCTGCACCCTCTCTACTTTTGCTCAGGTAAGGGCAATGTGAGTCACAACTTGTTGAAAGCAATGGAAGCCTCAGAGCCAGACAACCAAAGAATGAAATGGAGCAGGACGAGATAACACCAATTTGGCATTCACTATTATTTAATTGGGGCAAGTGTCTTCACCAATGGCTCTTTGGAAGGAGGATGAAAAGGAGACTAAGCTGGCTGCTGTCATCCCCAGCTGATAATTTGTACTGAGAGATAGAAAAATATCAACTGCACTGTTAATTTCTATATTATGGAAATTAATCCTCTCATTTGCACAGCAGGAAGCCAAATTATACCATCACATGCACAAATAAATCTGACATTTTGAGAATTTGACATAGCACCACTGAGAGCTGGCTTCAGCAACACCTCCCACCTCGCAGTGAGAGCATAAGGGTGTCTTCTCTCAACAAAGGTACTGACAGAATATCAGCCAGATCCTCAACTGATGAAATTTGGCAAAGATCTCCCAGTTTAAAGAGAACAGCTGTGATCTGCCTCCCAGAAAGGCAAATAATAAAGAAAAGTGCATTTTTGAGTAGGGCAAAGAACCATTTTTCTAAACTAGCAACAGGACCTACTAAACCTTCACATTCTAGTTTCAGTAATTTCCTCTATGGAGGTTCTTCCTGCACATACTATAGTATATTTTTGTACTAAAAACATAACATCTCAACAGGCAGCACTAAATGAAAATAGTGGGGGAGGGGGGGGACTAACTAAAACAACCCAACTATCTGCAGTAATACAGCTTGAGAGTAAAACATAACATCTCAACAGGCAGCACTAAATGAAAATAGTAGAGGTGGGGGGGAAAAAAAACTAACGAAAAGAACCCAACTATCTGCAGTAATACAGCCTGAGAGTTAAATACTCTGTAAAAGCCACATTGTCTGTCACTTGATTTGAATGACAGCTACAAAATGCCTGAGGAACATTAAGTTTTATGAAAGAGAGAATTTCAATCTTTCTTAGTTAGCTTAGGTTTATTTACTCAAATGTAATTGTTACTCTGTATTTGAGAATCAAAGACTTTAATATAGATCACAGATTCCCTGGAGGTGGGGAATAATCATCTGCTGACTAATTTTCACTCATCCATTTTTCTCGCCTTTGTTGATCCTGTCCTCTCCATGTTTTTATTCCTAAATGTCAACTCTAGAAAGTTACTGAATACGCATCAATTATTAAAAAACAAATAGCCATTAAAACGGTTGCACTTTTGCCTAAGTCAGTGATTAGTGAAAGGAGCTGAAAAATTCATATTTCAGCAGCTGGTATAAATTGTTGACAATAAAGAGTCTGATTATAACCATTCAGCACATTCTGCTCATATGCAAAGCACTCCTATATATTTTCTCAAACTCCTAGAAACCAATTAGGTTTAAACTTTCACTTAGGAAATGTAATAAAAAGAAGACCAATCTTTCCCAGTAAACAGGAACCACACCTGCCAACTCAAGTGTCTAGCACGATCCCCATTCTTCACTTAGGAATAGAAATAGTGAATAGTCTCACCTGACTCCAGGAACTTGGCCCTTAGGAAAACACTCACATATTCTGAAACAATAACAAAAATAGTTAGCAACATCACCTGAAATTCCATTAAGAAAGGCTGCAGAATGCCACTTCCACTCTCCATTTTCTTCCCCCACAGAAGCTGTTTAAGCATAACCTTGTTTGTAGTTTGTTCTTTCATACAGAAACATAATTAAGATCTGATCTGCAACCACATGCCTTAAATAAAAGGCAGCTGCTCATATGATCTGCTCATTAAGTGCTATATTCCAAATGCATACAAAGATGCCAAGGTAATTAACAAGGCACAAAAGCTTTGGGGACTTTGCAATAGAAACTCAGTTGAGACTCATCTTTACATTTACAGGATAATAGCTAGAAGTCTATGAATGTAGATTTCATTTTAAAATCTTTTTGCTCTCAGGGTGACATTTCAGAACTGTTCTTTTTGAAAAGTTACAATTTATTTTCCACTCTTATGGCTCCTAAGGATGACTTTTTGTGCTTCTAGGATCTGTTCCTTCTCCTTTCCTTTAAGCTTCATGATAACATTTTGTAGAAGGATTTAAAGATTTTGAAAGTATGAAGTATTCCCATGCAGAAAGCCATTTTTATATCAACTACCACATCCAAAAGTCTATTTACCACCTTCTCCCCCACTATTCAGCTTCTTTACTTTTCCACCCTTTTTTACTTGATAAGCCTTAACTTTTCCAAAACCCTGTATCATTACCTTGCATGGAACAAAACTCCTTCCCGTTCTCATTTCACTTCAATACTCTATTTCTTCTTTGGACAGTAAAGCAAGCAGCTAAACCAGCTGTGATAACATAGCGTTTTCTGTAAATAGCACTTAGAGGAAAGAAGAAGCTGCTGTTTTTTAAGGGTTTTCTGCCCTTATTTTCAATTAATATGAGTCAAAAGGTTTTCTTCAGGAGCATTACCCAGAGACCTCAGTGAAGGGAAATAAATCATGGGAGGAGAATTTAAAAGCCACACCCACATTAAGGGAAATCACTTTGTTGCTGTAGATGCAATTGCTTCACCTGTAAAAGGCAAGAGAAAAGGCTTTCTTACAGACCAGTTAATTGGGTACATTTCACAGCTTTCCCCGTTTCTAGCCTTCATTGCGCCTGAAGCCAAATCCCTGGTGTCCTCCAATCTTTTCAGTAGCAGTGTCATTTTTCCCTATTTTTTTTTTCCTTATGAAATTCTGAGTTTTCATAACACAGTTGAAGACTGAGTAACTGAATTAAATGTGCTAGAAGCCAAAACTTGCAAAGTAATCATAGTGCTGGCTGGAAAATGTCCTTTCTTTGTCTAATAATGCAAACCTATAAATTAAATCAAAATTCAGCTAAAGTTTGAAATAAAAGTTTTTAGGGGTTTTTTCCCCTGCTTTTTGCAAGCAGAAAATTTTGGCTTTCCTCTGCCTGCAAGGTTTGCAGCAGACTAACCTACCAAAGCATTTACAGGTGTGTGGGATAGTAGACTTGTGTTTTCCCAGGTTCAGACAAAGACCTTCAATAAAGTCCTTTTTGTATGTGATTGTACCAAAGCATTTACAGATGTGTGGGATAGTAGACTTGTGTTTTCCCAGGTTCAGACAAAGACCTTCAAAATCACTTTTTTGTATGTGATTACCCAGGCTTTACAAGGGAGAAGCTCTGTAAATCCGTGATTAATACTCTTCCCAGGCTACAGAAAATATTTCTAGAATCTGCTCAAGATCAAAGACCATACTTAACCACAACTTCTCCACAATATAGCAGAGCTATACTTTGTGATGTACCATGGGCTCTCTTGCACAGCCCATCCCAAACTTTGTGGAACCTAAGATTTTATCAGAGTGTGGCTGGGTCAGAGGGGGCTGTGAGCTGAGGAGATGCTCCAGCCCAATACTGACCAAGATCTCCCTCTCTTCCTCAGGACAGCAAAAGGAGTTCAACTGAATTTCACCTCTGACACGATTGTTGTAGTCATCTTCAGAAAATTATGAAAGAGAAAAGTGGGCCTTAAAATCCTTTTAAAGTCTATTTGTATTCCTATTAGCAAAGTGCAGTAATGAATAGATTCCTTTCTCTGGACTCAGGAAGGGAGTATCACATGGAGATGAAGGCATTTTAAAATATACCTAAACTGCAGGATTTCTTCTATTTCCTTAGGGTGCCTGAAGGCCCTTCAAAGACGGAAACACAGTTCACAGTTGCTGACTTTGCTAAGTTTCATCTCAGGAAAAAAAGTGAGAAGAAAAATAAAATACTCTACAGCTGTATCTGCTATGTAGAGAAATAATAAATATCAGATATAGATTTTTCCTTCAAGCAAAACAAAGGGGACTGGAAAAGCATGAGTTTTGTTGTTATTTCTTATCAAAAATAGTCAAAATTATCTGACCTACAGTAGTACTAATAGCAATAATAATGATCCTGATGATGATGAATCCATAAAGATATGCATTATTTTGAGAAAGCCTGACAACAAAATACATATGTGAACCTGAGAAATGGGAAACTTGGGGAAAAAGAAAACAAACAGTCCTTTCATGAAGAATAACAAACATAGGAGATAAATCAGCTGGGAGAACAGTGAAGTAAGGAAAAACAATTAATTTTAAAAATAGATGGATTTCCAAGGGTAGAGAGGCATGAATGAATCAGCAGATGGAAGCAACAGTGTTGGGGAAATGACCATTAAAATGTTTAGTGACCTCTGTGGAGCGATGACAAGCCCAGCCATTTGTGGCAGTGTTTCCTCAAAGCCTCGGTCCAGCTCTGGCTCTGGCTGCCCAGCAGAGCCCCCGCAGCGCCCGAGGAGCTGCCAGCAGCTCACAGTGGCTGGAGGCAGCTCAGGGCAGAGGGCACAGGTTTGTGCTGTCAAACAGCAGGATGCAATGGGATCAGACATACCCAGCAGCAGTCTCACAGGCCATACATATTTATGCATTAATGCGTGGGGGTGGAAATGCAAACCCCATGGAATGAGAACTCCTTGTCCAGAGTTACTTCAGTCAAAAAGCACTTTTCTACTTGTCTAATGCTCTGACATGGCTGGTAGAAATATCACTGAACTTATCCTATTTCAGCCACACTGAATAAATGTTCATATTCATCACTTTGGTCTTTACTTCAAGAACTCATCCCGTGCATTATATATGAGGAATTTTCTCTGTCACGGTATGTATTCCCCTGTGTCAACTACCCTTTTGTCCCCAGTGGTCTCATTAAAAAAAAAATGTTATCCTTAAGCAAGCACATTAAGAAACAGAAATGTGTGAAGAATAAAGCTGAATAATTCAAACTACTCCTTAAATCTTCATGATGATTTTAAGAAAATAATGATAATTTGATTTGCATCATCTTTAAAGATTCATCTGATTTTTACTTTTCTTATGACAGTTCCCAGATAAAGCACACAATTGCACTGTCCATTTTAACAGAATAGATGCCCCCCAGCCTTTTTAGTCCTGTTTTCCCAGTCTCATAAAAGCCTTATCTCCAAGGGCAGGAATCCATTTCTGATCCACCGGAGTTTCTGCAGATGGTGCAAGCTGAAATGGTGGTTTTGACAAAGGGCATCTCATTTCTGCTATATAGAAATAGACTGAAAATGCTCAAGGTATCTTGTCAATGCAACTAAATGTTCAGTAACAATTTTTTGTCTTTTCCAAGTTACAACAAAATCAATGATCTAGAAGGGAAAAACTCACAAGGCCATTACTATTTTTCAGCCCTCCTTCAGTACTTTATTCTTTCATCACTTTGGTCATTCAGTTTCCAGCATCTTTCAGAGTCTGACAGATATTTAAGAGCAGAGAAGTCAGGAAAAATCTTACAATAAAACTTCTGATTGCTGAAGAAATACAGTGTTGTGGCTGATGGGAGTCTAAGGCATTTCTGTAACAATGGGTCACCTACTTTAAACTATTTCCTCTCTTGCAGTGGGTAAAATATAACTAGGCTTTGTTGAGGTTACTACCCTTACAGTAACAGCAACTCCTGTTTCCTCTTATGCTCTCACGCCTCCTCTTTGCATCAGCAGAAAATCTCATTTCTCACTTCTGTATGTCATTCCCTTTCATGAACACACAAATCCCACAATCTAAATGTGACAGATTTTTTACCTACTCCATCAGTATATCCAGTGCTGGAGATTTAGTGCTTCAAAGCAACTCTAGGAACTTCGCTGCATTCCTCCTTGGTAGGCTGGAAAGACATGTGAGAAGAGACTTGCAAAGATAAATCAAAGTGTGAGATACTTTACTAAACTAGAGCAATTTTTATAGCGTTTAGATGATACTGAAGTACTGTTAACCAGAGTGTAAATGATTAAACCAGTGATGAATCCCTTAGAGGAAAAAGCCATTAGGAGGTTTTAAATCCATAAAAAACCCCAGTATTATGTGCTATAAAGAGCATCAAGATGTCCTTTCCTTCCCTTTTTAATACAGTTCTCATCAGAATACTCCTGTACAGGCTTCCCAAGGCATTTTATCAGCACACTCCAAACAACACCTGTGTTGAATTTCAATATGATTTACAATGAGCATTGGAAGGGAAGCACTGCTGATAGTCTCCATTTCCATCCATGTGATGATCTCAACCTACCAAGAGGATGCATTTGGCAATTGCATGGGACATACTTTTTATTTCCCAACAAGCTCTCCAACTAAATTTGATGTTGCAGATCCAGTGAAATCTGCTTCTCCCAAGTTGTGTTCTCCATAAGTAACAGTGGTTTAGGATATCCATTTGCAAAGGATCTATTTTCTGCCCTCAGGCTTCTTAATATGGACAAGAGATTTCATCCCAAGTTTTCTGTGTCTCCAGCACAATATCTGAGTCAACAAGCTTATTAGATCTCAGCTGTGTCCTTTGAAACTGTCCAACTTTGTTTAACTAATTAAATAACCACTGGAGCAATAACCTGACTTTCCTCTCGCATGCTTGACTCCCCTAACCTCTTTCTTGTCTAATGAATGTTTAATTACTGAGGTAAACTAAAACATATGCAAGATGCAAGATGAGGAGAGCTTGCCCGCAGCATGAGTGATAGCCAAGTTATTCAGGCTGTCTGCTGAGCAACATAGGTTTAGGCATCTACTTCAAATCTTCTAAACTCAAACCTCATGAATGCTACAAACTCATTCTTGAAAGTGGTCTGTGGATAATTAAGAGGTACAGTCCTGTTAGTTTGTATTTTTTAAACTTGCTTAAGATTCTAAGAGAGTAATTATTACTTTCAACTTCACCTTCAATAGGCTGGGATGACCCCGTGCAGTCATTTAGGTGGTCATGCTCTATATTTGACTCTGAGCTCTAGAGATTAACTTTTAGAGTTTAGAAGACTAGATCTACCTCCATGAGAATCTTTTCTGTAGCCTACCTGGTGTGCAGTCACTAGTGCAAAAACTTCTATCATCTGCACTGTCAGTAAATAAAAAAAAATATATATATACTCAGTAGAGTAGGTATGGAATGAAAACATAATCAGTGTAGGCCTTTAGGAAAAGACAGTGCTCTTTTGAAAGAAATACAAATTTTAGATGGGAAAATGGCCTTTGGTTTCTCCTCACTGATTCTACAGGTATTGAGGGTAATAGACTTCCACTACAGGGACTCATAAGTCAGAAAAAATTTGAGCCATAAACTAAAACTCTATGCAGAAAAATGAAATCAAGCCTCACTCTTTGCCCTTAAATCTGAGACAGATAAAACTGTAAGGAACATTGTGACACGCTGGGTCACTTATACTAGATGTTTTGTGTTAGCAGCTCCCCATAAAAAATGAACTCATCCTGAGACTCAAAGCACAAGAGGCCAGGGCCCTGCAGAGTGCACACTGAAGCAAGAGGTACCTTTAGTTGTGCCTGTGGTCCCTTGGCTCTAAACAAGTGTTATTGTACACGTGGAGTCCATGCAGCCCTTTCCAGCACAGAGCAGGGATGTGCTGACCTCCAGCAGCCCTAACAAAGTGTAGATTTTGTTAAAGTGGAATTAGGAACCCATAATGCTGCAACCTCTTTAGCAATCCCTTCCAGGCATATTTTCTCCCATATCCATAAGTATTCAGAAACATCAGTGTTGCAGCACCCTTGTCAAAATAGAATAAATCCCTTGTGGAAGTTTTCCTGTGTCTGCTGCCCATCATGCAGGTGATCACTAAATGAGCCCACTGCTACTTTTTTGGTTCAAATTCTGCTTCTCTGCTGCCTTTACAGCAACTGCCTCCTCTCACTTCTCAGGGATGTAACCAGCTGTCTGCAGTTTAATTGGGACAGTGAGAACTGCTCTAGGACTTGACTACTTCAAGCAAGCAAGCAAGAAAAGCGTCCCCTCTTAGTGACCTGCTGAGGCTGCTTCTTCTTTGACTTGAGGTTTTGTTTGTTTGTTTGCCTGCTGTTTCTCAGTAGTTTCTGTCCTGTATGAACTCCGCTTGTGTGTCCTTTATAGTCTGGAAGGTGAGTTGAGTTTTTATTTTCTTCTAAGTCTTACAAGTGTTCTCTAAAATAATGCAGGTCAAGGAAATAGAAGCATTCCTATTCTGGGGCTGAACTTGAGCAGCAAAGGCTGCTTTAACCCAATCTGCCTGTCACAAGTGAAAACTGTCACAGATAATTCTGCAGGAAAGGAAAACTGTATATCAGGTGGATAGTCTCCTTGTCTGTTATCTCAGTTGTCAACTAGATGGAAAAGGACCTAGCAGAAAGGTGACAGCAAAATAATGATATTTTTAATCCCTTGCTGGATTAGAGACAATCTTTGCTATGGAAAGAGAAATCTGTTGTTAATGCTAATTATTGTAAGGTTTAGAGCCACTGTTATCTTCTCTCCAAAATATCACAAACCAAGCTTTGTTGCCTGCTATCCTTTTGGATCCCATTGAACAAAACAGTGAGATGAGGAGTGGGATTGACTTCACTGATATCAACAGGACTGTTCACATGCTTACAGTGATCCTCACAGTTAAGAATTTTGCTGAAAAAGGACTAGACTACTTTTCCTTATTGTTTAGTGTTGCTTATTATGTGTCCCACTATTTTCTGTTGTTTATTTTCTGATGATAACAGTTCTTCATCTCTGAGTTGCAAGTGTACTCATTGCAGTGAAATAGAATTAATGAATTAATTCACATGGATGTTCTTGTCTTTACCTGATGAAAGAGGCAATGATCCATACCAGTAGATCAGTCTCCTTCTGTCAGTGAAATATTCAGTTTCAGTTTAGCATATTTTTTATTCAATTTGTACACAAGTCATATCCACACCGGGCTGGCAGATGAAATCCCACCACATTTACTTCTCATGTTACTGTGACATGTCATATTCACTATAGAAGAGGACATGCTGCCACCCCATAATAAAAGAAAAAAAATACCATTTCCAGATTCCCAAGAACCTGTGAGCATTGTACCCAGGCCAGACTTAGGAGGCAATTCCTTCAGGAGGTACTTTGTCCCAGAAGTCAAGAAAGGAAAGCTAAAATATATCCCTGGCAAAAGACAGGTCAGGAACTGGCTAAGAGGGTGAATCCACACCCTGAAACTTGCCCATGAGACCCTGCACAGACAGCACAGACACCCCCAAACCGCTCTGACTGAATGACCCTGCCTGTGAAGGGAAGGCATTGTTCAGAAGAGATGCCTCCAAAATGTTGGGCTTCCTCAGTGTCCTTGAAGCCGATGGCATACACCAGGCATGGCCACTGGGAAATTATCCACTTCATGGTTCCCCTGAACAATCCAAATACAGCTCTGATGTGTGATTCATCACCAACAATGGCCGAATAATCAACATCCCTCTCTGCTAGGCTGAGGTAGACATGAGGGACTGAATGCAAAGGCACTGAGAGGTCCTTTACTCCATTTCCCTCTGCACCCACCCCAGCAGTTTCCCCTGGCAGCTGCAGGGAGCTCCCCTTGTCTATCACAGGTCTTGTGGCTCTCATCTTTCTGCAGTTTAGAGAACTGGGAAACAGGACATCTCTGACTTGTTTTCCTCACACCTCCAATATTGAACTCCTGCTCCTGGACCTGAAATTCCATCCTTCCTGAAAGCAGATTTCTATTTGCTTTCTTGCAAAAACAGGAACCTTCCCTTACGTAAAGAAATCCTTTCCTTCTCTTCACTGAGATTTTCTTTTGGTTTCTTATCCTGAAGAATGTTTTTCTTGAAATGCAGAGCACCACAGGAATATTCCTAATGTCTAAAAATATGCAGGTATTGTGTTCCAAATCAGTGGGTATGCCATTCATGATTGTTGTTCCTCCATGGTATACAGCAACTGCTTTGAAGAGGGGCACCAGCCAGGTTCTGAAGAATGATTTGTGTGAAGTATTGTGTTCCAAATCAGTGGGTATGCCATTCATGATTGTTGTTCCTCCATGATATAGAGCAACTGCTTTGAAGAGAGGCACCAGGTTCTGAAGAATGATTTGTGTGAGGGTACTGAACATTTTTGTTCAAGCATTCTGTGATCCTGAGAAGGGACAGAGAGATGAGAGCGCTGCTATCTCCTCTGACACCCACTCTCCAGCAAGAAGGAAGAAGCAGGAAATCTCCTCAGGGAGCATTGTAAAGGGGCAATGAGCCAGGTCAATTGCTGACACCCAGAAACTTCACTCATATTTTGAGTGAATATTGGCATCTTTCTCAGACCTTTCTAGGTCTGTGTGTGTCTTTGTTATGATTTCTGTAGTGCACAGTGCAAGATCAGCATGGGTGAAAGGCAGCACTATAATTAGGGAAAATAGCCCTGCTCATTCAAGCACCTGTGTGAACACCCTGGTGTGTATTATATACAAGGTCACATGAGGAGTATGGTGTATTCTGGGCTTAAAATCTTCAGAAGTGTGTGTTGGATGCTAATTCTGTCTGTACTTTGATCAGATAAAGTGCACACAGATAATGCATTTTATCCCATGTAGGGCTGCAGAAAAAAAAAAGGGCAAAAAAAAGGTTCAGCCAATTCTTCTAGTCACTAAGTTAATGCCAGTTGTGTCTTTAATGTGAAATTTTTCTCAGTGTATATGATTATTATGTTCTGCAAATGTGAGGCCAAGAAGCAACATTTTTGTAGGATGGAGACATTCAATTTTCCCTCATCTTGTAAAACTTCTGATCTTTATTTCAGCTTTGTCCAGAGCTTCTGATTATAGTTTTAATCTATTTTTATGTTAGTTTCCCTGCAACTCCAACAGTAGATTTTTTAAAAATTTGCTTATCTTATCATTCATTTACATGTCACTCTGCTTTTTCTCTGCTGTTTCCAGTTTAAAATCTTAACTAAAATGAATGTGTTTAATAACCTTGCTGCAATCTAATAAGCAATTAGAATAAATCATCATCATCTTTTTTTAAACATTTTTAAGTCTCATCAAGAAATAACACACACAAATCAAACTAAAACCAAAGGAAATTAGAAAATCAGGATAGTTTTTCTAATTGCTATATTTTGGTTATTTACAGTGGAATTTTGTTGGGAGGGTTTTCCAAGTCTTTATCTTTGCTCTGTAGGCAATAGATTTATGGAAGTATTAGAAGTGGCCTTTTGACAGCTAAATGGGATAGAAGCAAAATTTCCATTTTATTGAAAACTGCCTTCACAAACTGTGCAATTTTCCTTATCCAGACAGTTTAAATTCCAGGCTTCTCTAGCAATATCACACTCAGTCAAATCCTGCAGGTTATTTCTATTAAAGTTTGGGGTAACTAGACTAACCAGAATTCTGATCCTATTGTTAATGCTTCATTCCAGTGGTGGAATGCAGTTTTTTGGATGAATTTAAGATAATGAAATTTAGCATTTCTGGAATTCAAAAATTGTTTCTTTATATAGTCAATTTGTTTAAAGAAATAAAGTAATCTTTCACCTGACACTGTTAAATTACTTTTTCTCTGTAATTGCTTATAATTATTTTTAACAACATGATCTTAATGATTGGGCACTGTTATAAATTCTTTAAAACATTTTTTATATCCTTATATCCTGAGTCACATTTTCAATGATCAATGCTGTTAGTTTACCATTTTCTGTTACCTTACTGAAGGAAAATACACTTTACTGTTTAAACTCACCAGGAAAATACTGTGTATTTAACATCTCCCTGGCATCAGTTGCACTTGTTTAACCTAATATTGAGTAATTTCGTTCACTGTTATTCTGCTTCTTTCCCTTTAACTGATATTCTCTGACAGGATCAGCTTATTACTTAAGGAGGGATGAGAAAATGCCAATTGTTATAGATCCTTGATTTTGCTCTTCCCCCATTAATCTGCATCTGGAGAAAGACAGCAACATAACTGATAACTGATTGTTTGTGTGAATCAAAGGATATTTAAAAGGAAAAATGGGGGGTTATCCTCTGACAGGACATTTATTTTCTGCAGTGAGTGTGTAACACTAAAACATCAAAATTTAACATTATGGAAAGAGATGGGATAGACAGGAAATTTTAATCCAAATGCTATTAAAATTTTCATGTACTTTTAACATTACCATCCTGGTGATTAAGTAATCAAACATTATTTGATATTTCTCATTTTATGTATAACATTTTTTGACAGCTGGAATGAAGTTTACTAGCATGGAGAAGACAACTCTCATGAGATTGATGTTACATGTGAGGCTTTTTAGAGACTTTCTTGAGAGGGCAGACCTCATGTTTAAGATGAGATTGAAGCTTGAAAAGTTAAATCAGACTTCTTAACTGTTTCTGCATTGATCTCTGTCTATGGATCAATCATTTCCATCAATTTCTGCCCCATAAGATCCTTAATGAGGTACATCCATCCAACCACATGATCAATTTGTGATCAGTTGTTTACATGAGTCTTTTGTCTCAGGAAATCTAAAAACCACCTTTGCAATGCAGAACGTGAAAGAAGTATTTGCAAAATTAGAGTGGGGGTGTGTACATATGAATTGGAACAGCCAAAGCAGCATGTGCAGGCTCACTGCTTAGGTGAGGATGGCACTGCTGAAATGGTGAGAGCTAAATGCCCTGTGGAAAGGATATGGAGTTTTGACACCACTCAGGGTGATTTTTGACAAGTCAGTACTTACTGTTCAAGTAGTACTAATATTTAATTGTATCTTCTTTCCACAAAAGTGATAAAATGGACACTAACATTTTGATCGCAGGCAAATGGTTATAAAGAAGCAAAACCAACCATTTTTTTGTTGTTTATAAACTGTATTTGTAAATGAGTTTTTTCTTTCCTGTATATTTTCACTCCAGACACTATTCTTGTATTTTTATCATTTAGTGAATGATGTGCTGCAGTGTGAATTTTGGTGTAGGCCTATTTCAATTTTCTTACTGCTGACTCCTTTGCTTTTGGCTGATTTATACTGTGTACAGCTAGAGAAGGAGCTGCAAATGACAAAATGGAATAGACAACCTGGAACCCATCTTGAGGGAATATTCAAGCATTCAAGCTTAATATTTGCTATTCATGAGCATTTTTCTCCAGCTATGCTCAGCTGCCCAAGTGTTTCCAGAAAGTAAATGTGGCACCACTTTAACATGAACATTAAAAATTACATCAGCCTATCTTATCAGAAGACCTGATTGTATTAAAATTTCAAACTTGTATAAGTTGATTTATTTATCTTGTTATTTAGTTATTGTCTTAAACAAATTACCAACAATTAAGTCAGATCTGAGTAGCTATCAAGCTTTAAATGTAGTATTTATCCCAGAACTGTTCACCAGGAGATGGGGAGCAGGATAAAACACAGAGACCACATAACCAGGAAAGCATCTTTACTGTCAGGCTTGCATTAATTTTTCCTTAAGCTTCCAAAACTGACCCTTTTGGGGGCTCTGTATTAGTCTACCAGTACTCCTGGCCTGACAACAATCAGCCCTCTCTTCTCATTTTCTTATAGCATTTAAGGAAGCTAACCAATATTTTTTCTGAAGGGGAACCAAGTATATGTCTTTTTCAAGGCTATATGTTTCTCAGTGGTGACTTGATATACTGGGTGCTGTTTCAAATGGTGTTCTGCCAAAACTCCTGAAATCTCACACTACAGCCATAAATGCCCTCAGACATCATATCTGGAACCCACCTGCAAGTTCATTAGGACAGAGATCTTCCTAGGCTTGTGTCTGTATTCTGTTTTAATAAAACTCTGAGTGACCACATCAAGATAAAGCCTAGGATACAGGGAATAACGCACAGTTAAGATTTTTAATAACTTTCAGCAGGCAGCTACATACATCCTCATCCATTCATGTTTAGGTGTGATGGATCCAAGTATCACATCAGTGAGTGCCAACAAACAAACTGCAGCTATGGACAGTTTCAGGCAGGCAATCCCCTCAATTTCTCTTGTCCTGGAATTTTCTAATGTAATTTCATAGCCCTGGAAACACAGCAATCTATCTAGGTGTATTGACTGGACTGAATTTACACAGGTCATTTGAAAGATAAAGGTCACATACATAGCAGGCCTCTGGACCACATTTATTAACAGCATCCTGCTGACTTTCAACATCATTAGTGTCATCTGGACCAATGCTGGAGTAAATGAAATGTGACAGAACAAAAGACTGTTGCCAAGAGTGGAGATGTACCTAAGTGATACAGAGGGAGGTTCAGCCTTATTAACCCCTGGAAAACCACATTGTTCACCAAAGACAGAAGCCAGAATAGCCTTTGCATGAGACACTCTCCAGCCTGGTGATGCTGAAGCACTTTTAATTGAAGAGGCAATAAAAGAGCAAATTGCTGACCTGAGGTTTATACAACAATATTTGTATAGAAGGCAGAAGTTCTAAACAGGGGCATGCCATCTAATACTCACATTTTTGAGAGCATGCAAATCCCAAAATGACAGAGAGTCCCAGGTGAGAACTGTTGTGCATGTATTTATTTTTCTTATTTTTGGAAATAGTTCTGGATAGCTAGTGATTTTCTTACAGTTGCCTGAAATCTGCATGTCTGATTCAATTGTCAGAGACTGAGGGGCTGCCTGCAGGAAATATGTGGCCAAGTGCAAATGTTTTCTGATTATAAAATTATTAAACCGTCTGTGAGGCCTGTATGAAATAGCTCTGAGCACAGCCAATGCTGGCATGGTATTATAGCAATGGTTTCTTTGTAGTTCTTCTCAGGATTTGATGACAGTCAATAAGTCTGGCAAAATTGTACCTCATGAGAAAACAATTTGGGAGTCATTCTTGTCAACATTCTCTCTTATACAAACCCAATATTTAGCTTCCATCATTTCACTCTCAAAATGTTATTTTGAAACTTGAGGGTTTTGTCCATTTTATGCCATGATGTTGAGGGCAGTTCTGGAGGTTAGACAGCACCCCTAGGCAAACACCAACTCAATTTGCTGTTAAAACTGCACAGAAAACTTCCTTGCTAACTTGGTTTTTGTGCACCAAAAAGAAGTATTAGCCGGGTCTTAAATTGTTCAGGAGTGTCCTGCTAACTTGGTTTTTGTGCACCAAAAAGAAGAATTAGCCGGGTCTAAAATTGTTTAGGAGTGTTGCAGTGATCCACACCAGCACTTCCAATACCCATGGACATCTCCTTCTCCTCATGACATCTCAGAGCACACAGAGTGCAGCATCAGCTCCTTGCTTCGCTCTCTCATCCTCATGGTCTTCCATGGGGTTTGTACTTCCCATGATTCACCCTCAATGTCCCAGTTGCAAGTTTCCCATATGTGCTGTGGGAATCCTGGCATAACAAACAACATAGAAGAAATTATCTGAGTGGGAAGACGTGGCAAGAGTCATGGAAGGGAAATGCCGGATACTCAAACTTCCACAAAGGACTGTCAAAATTCTTTAAGACTGAGATTTTCAAGAAAGCAGATAGTTCTAAGGAAAAAAAAAAGAAAAAAAAAAAAAAAAAGAAAGAACAAACCAAAAAATGATAAGACAGACGCTGGCTGGATTATAAAATTAAATATATAATTGAAAGTTCAACTGCAACCTATACAGTTTGCAAGACTTTAAATAAGTTAAAAAAAGGAAAAAAAAAAAAAAAAAAAAAAAAAAACCAAAGCAAAAAATGATAAAATAAACAAACAAAAAAACCCCAAACTAACAAAAAGAAAAATAACAAACTTTTAAGGACTTTAAAAAGATATTCCAGAGAAAACTTTCCAGGAAAACTTCCTTTGCTTCAGAAAAGGAAATTATTTCTCCTTTTGCATTCCAGACACAGAGTGCTAAAGAGAAGACCTCCCAGAGAGAATAAACACATGCCAGTGCAGAAAACAGTGCCAGAAAGGATTTGATTTTTTATTGAGGCTTCTTCAGATTGCAGGTTTCACAGTGCCCATTCAGCCACACATTCTTGCTGAGAGCTTTGTTTAATGCATGCTTCAAAAAGGAGCTTTTAGTGCTCTTGTTAAAAGCAAGATTCTTTTAGAATTTTTAAAGCTTATCATTTGAGCAACATGCCACTGAAAGGTAAGTGGAAGGTTCAGTTCTCCTGGACAGCTGAGACTGGGAGACTCTTTCACTCCACCACAGCCCTCATGTGTTTGCTGTAAGTGCAAATCACACGTGGGAAGTGAGGCTCACCTCAAATTGATACAGGCAATGCTAGAAAATGTTATTCTCCCAGAGGTGAGCTGAGGGGAGAACACACATTCTGCTTTCATTGCACATTTTCTGTAATTTCAGTAATATCCTGCTGGAATGAGGAGATGGAGACTAAAAGGGAAATGTAATATGTTGCACCAGAGAAAATTTAAAGGAGAAAATTACATTGGCAGAGTCCTTCAGGAGCTGTGTAGTCCTTCATCTTGTCTCAGGGCAGGGTGGGCTACTCTTGAAACATTTCTGACAAGGACTGGTTATACAAATGAAGACTCCAGAGCTGCACAGATTCAACAAGACCCTTAAGCCAGTCTCCTTTCTCTGACAAAGTTGTTTCCCAGCTATCTAAAGCAAATCTCCCTTGTTGAAATTTAAACTCAGTATGTCTTTTTCTAAGTGAGAATGGAAGGGAACAAATTATTCCTTCCTTTCTGGCAGCTGTTTCTTACATATTTTAAGATTTCTCTCATGTCTTTCCTCTTCTTCTCCTGTCTTAGATTAGATAACCCATAAATACATTTGCCCTTTCACAGAATATTGCATTGGCTAATGAAATCCAGGAATCAATTACATAGATTACAAGAGTCTTGAATGACAGCATAGCAAAATACAATACCCAGCCTTGTGTCTGAAGGAAGAGCCTGTGAATACTTATTCAACACCAGTATTTGTCTATGGTGCATTATGGCTTTATCTAATTAATTACATTATGAAGTGCTTGATTATGATAGCAGTGAATGTCTTTCCTGCTCACTCTTATCACTTGCTTAAAACTATTCTGTTCAGCTGAGATATACATGCATCTGAGAGCTCATTTAGATATTAGGTACCAAACGCTGGATTCTCATTCCTGAGTAGGTTTATTATATTCAGAACCTGTTATCTGATGATCATAGTTACTAAATAAAGCCTCCTAATAACTTCAACAGATCAGATTGTTCACAGGTTAAATGGGGGAGGGATGCAGAGAAGGTGGGTTGGTGGGGGGAGGAGGAAGAGCAGCCTGAATTATTTATTCATTTCCCCATTTTCAAGACCTTTCTCATCCCTCTTTGTGTCAAGTCTTCAAGATGTAATTGGAAATGTTAGATACATTCCTTCAAAAATGTTCTCTGAACAAATTACCAAGTACCATTCTGTGAAATGAATGGATCACAAAGAGCAGCACTCCTTCAAAGGAAAGCAGGCATGCTGATATTTGGTCTTTTATTGGTCACCATTCACTTACTCAGAACATTCATGGGAAATGAACTATTTTAGTTCTTGATTGTTTCCAAAGCAA
This sequence comes from Passer montanus, assembly GCF_014805655.1. NCBI lineage: Eukaryota > Metazoa > Chordata > Aves > Passeriformes > Passeridae > Passer > Passer montanus. The sequence goes on along the minus strand of NW_024356504.1, from coordinate 15,088,506 downwards.
GACTGTTTTTGCAGTTCTCGTAGTATCAATTTTAATTGAATGTTTTCATTCCTGTGTAAAGTTTCATTTTAAAGACATTCACATCTAGGAGATGCCTTGGTCTTTGCCAAATGTACTCTCATTTTCTGTTTTGTGAACCATCATTGCATTAGGATTCTTGTTCCTCAATCATACATTTATACCAGCCTATAATTTTAACATCTAAAGGCCAAAATTAAAACAAAGAAATAAAGTTTTAAACTCCTATCAGATCTAAAAGAGAAATAATTTGATTGTCCAAAGTGGGTACATCATTCACATGTTATTTCCCAGTATCCTTAGTCATGTAGCCACAACTTGCTCATGTGTGAGCCGAGTTACAAAGTATTTATCCATAAACACAGATGTTGGATTCAGCAGAGGTCTGAGAAAAATGTTTCATCCTTAAGCAATGAGCATGTGAGCTCTATCTTGTGGTGCATCAGCGTGATCAGAGCTGCTGGGATCAGCATGGGTACAAATAAGCTCAGTGACTTGAGGTGCTATCACTGTCCTGACAGAGCAACATGCCTTATGAAGCATCCTGGATCTTTATATCAGTGATGAGATTTGTATTTATGTACTTTATATGTTTTATCCTTATATTAGTACTGAGCCAAAATGAAAGAAAGGAAGCCTTCAACCCACGTGCATCAGAAAGATTATGCAGCAGATTATGGTGCATCCAGTCACACCCAGAGACCACAAGTGGGAACTCCTGATATGGGATATGTTGGATATGAATGAAACAGAGGGATTTCAGGAGAATGATGATTGTGTGTAAAAGGTCTGTTACTGGGCTAAGGTGGCAATTTCACTGTATAATGCTTTCACTTGGAAACAATTTAGCATTGCTGTCATTTCCCATCTGTATGGAGCACTGTGGGGAGATAAGATTCATCCTTTCGTGCCAAATGTCACTTAAACAGAAACAATGAGATAGATTCTAAGAGAGCTGAAGGTAGTTCCTGAAGAAGCCAGCTGTGGAGAGTCTGGACAGCATTATCTTTTTCAGACTGTGAAGCACTCACAGAGGCACCAGTTCATAACCTGGAGGTCACACTGATGTTTGCTCCTGAAGGCAGCAATCCCTGGGTTGTTAGTGAGTAGGATTGCTCCAGATGTCTCTGTCTGCCTCAAAAGCCAGAATATTGACTGCCTGATTTAAGCAGAATAAACAGTAGTATATGAACCCAAAATAATCTGTGCAAGGGTCATCTTCCTTCTACTGCTGGTAATAAAGCTCAAAAATTGCAGGGGAAAGACTCTTAGACCTCTTCTATAATCCAGGTACTATGATGGGATTTCTCCAGAACGGTTATACTCAGTAAAAAAAAAAAAAAAAAAAAAAAAGAAAAGAAAGAAAGAAAAAATATTGCCACATATTAAATACCATGTCATTATTTTCCAGTTTTAAAAGAATGGTGAGGCTGAGTATGGAAGAATAATTAAATTGCAGTAATTATATTGATTAATACTGGGATTATGTCTGACAATTGTAATGTAAATTGAAGGACAAGCCACAACATGGATATGTGTGGTTATGACATTTCTTAAAGTGCCTTGAGAGATTAAAATCACTAAATGAATGTGAGTCATTACACAGCTATCTTTCTGTTTTCCCCTTTTAATTTTTTTTTTCAGTGATTTGAGAAGTAAGAGAAAGAGATGGTGTTTGGAGGCTTTTATGAAAAGTCCTTGTTTTTTTCCAGGCACTTCAAAGCAAAGAGGATCTGAAGAGACAAACAAAAACATTCTTGTCTTCTGAGTTCAGAGCAATGCACACAGCCGTGGAACATATTCCTTTGCTCATGTGCAAATGTGGACGCACTGTCACCTTGAAATGCTCAGCCCTGGGGACCAGCTGGCTGTAACCCAAAGCCTAGTTTGATTCAGCACAGCTCTGTGACCTTGCCTAAGTTTCCTGAGGAAATTGTTGCTAAGGTGTGAGCGAGTCCATGATGTGTAATTATGCAAGATAAAAAAAGCAAACATAGACAACATTGTAATTGTCTAGGCAATTGTGATAATCAGGAACTCAAGGGTTAAAGAGGAAAAATCCTGGCTGGAAGAGCTGAAATTCCTAAAGGAAAAAAACAAAAAGCAAAGAAAGGTAAGAATCATAAAATGACAAACATGCCACTGTGATGGCTCTCTGCCTTTCCTCGCCATTCTCACGTGTGCCCACCCAGAAAAGACAGCCCAGGTGACTCAGCAGGGGTGGTGAGCTGCTTAATTCTGAGACTCACAGCACTTGAGTCTTACCCACCTCCTGGGCACTAGCAAATGACTTTCAACTGGAAATATTATGTATGTAGTAGCAATCACACGGTAATTGTGAAAATCCAAGGATACAAGCAAGGAAAATTTTAAAGGAAGAGGAATATATATTACTGGAACATAAAAATCTCAGTAGTAATACTTTATTTTCCCTTGACCAATTCTGTTTCAGATCTGAAGAAGAGCTTGTGTCCTTGAAATCTTGTCTGTTTTGGTTTTTCCCTCAGTTCCATCAACTGATCTAATAACATATATTAGTCTTGTTCACAAGTCTTCTTGTAATAATATAAATGCTTCCTATCTATTTCCTATCTGTTTGTATTCTATACTCAGGAGTGAAAGAGGAAACCATACAGATGAGGTTACTGAAAAACAGGTAATACCAATATTTCTTATTAATTTATTCTAATTTTTCAAGGTAAAAACAACAGCAGAGGAAGTTCTGAAATGTCAAAAAATTCTGGGCTGAATTATTCTAGGAATCAAACTTAGAGATTTTTCGATATTAACTTCATATTGTCAGCAGTGGTTCTATTTTACAAAACCAAGTGCCCAAATTAAAGTATAGTTTACTATTCCAGTTTTTTCCACTTTTCTGTTCATCCAAGATTTTTTTATACACAAAACCTTTTAGATCCACCCAAATGCAGTGGATTTCTGCATTTCTTTATCAGAACTGCAGAAACAATAAATTATTGATTGTTCCAACAGCTAAAAACCTCCTTCATATGGGCAGGATAATATTCGTGTCTGAAACATTTCTTCTGCGTACAGGCCAGATCAGATGATCCCCTCCTGAGAACGTATCATGGGATATGCACATTTACTTATGAAAGCCCTTCATTGTTCTCAAGCTGTCAGACAGCACTTTTGTTACACCATACTTTTTTCTCCCAGCAATTTATTTCCTTCTGGATTGATGTGCAAATTCTCTTACTGAAGCTGAAAAATGCTGGACTCTTATCAAAATGTGGAGCATGCTGGTATAATGGTCTACAGGATAAAGGGATAAACCATGCTTATTTGGCTTGGTGTGTAGAAACACTGGACAGAAGCATCTGTTAAATAATCTTCTACTTCAAAAGGAATATTTCATCATGTTCTTGGTAAGATAAAGAAGAGAGCTAAAGCTCCTCATGATAAATATTACACTTAGTAATTAAATTTTCATATTTACAAGGTCTACATAGTAAAACTTCTAAACTAAATAGTCTTCATTTGCATGCACTTCAATCTAAAGGGCATTGCTAGAGGACAGTATCTCCAAGACAATAATGAGCTGTTTTCATTAACCATGCCCAAATGATTACAGCAGGCTTGTGCTTCAAGACAAATAATTGTGTGTCTTTAGTTATCTCCCCTTCCATGTAAGCCACTAAGTTAGAAGACTATTGCCTGCTCCTGGGTTGATGTTCTCACAAACCTCTTGAAAAATATTTAATTTAACTTGGATATGATGTTGGTAAAGGATCAGGAAATGAAGTCTGATTTCAGTTATAGCTCTGGAAATCTGCAATAATGCAAATGAAGTATTGTAGGAAGAAACAGACTTTAATTTTTTGCTTCTACAGTCCTCAACACAAAGAGATCTCTAATCTGCTTAATTCCTCTTACTATTGCAAATATGTTTAAAACTACATTTTAAAGTACCACAGGAATTGTCATGCTTTTTCCTAATCTTGCAATTGTCCAGTTATTTTTGCATATAATCTTCCAATATATCTGTCATCACAGTATGGGAACTTTGAAAATTACATTGGGCAAATTTGTTATTCAAATGTGACAGATCTTCCATACTGTGTGATTTGTTTTCATGGTTTTCTATCAAAAAACAATATGTGATATTTTTTGCTTCTGTCAGGTCTATCTGATTTAACTAGTATATATTATCCTCCATTACTGCCTAGGAATTATCACCAAATAGTAGAAAATAGACCTACAAAGGTCTTCAGTCAAACATATTATTCACCTCTTTCCCTCCATAGAACAACTAGATCCTTGTTATTCCAGCTTGCTCTTTAAAAGCTTTAGTGATGATGGAGTTTTCACAACTTCCCTTAGCAGTCTCTTCCAGTATTTAGTTATCCTTACAGTTACAAAGTTGGTTTTTTTAATGTCTAAGTTAAATTTTCCTTGCCACTATTAAAAAGGACATTACTTTTTGTACTATCTACAGTGGGCATGAAGAAAAGATTATTCACTTGTTTTTTGCAAAACTTTGGTGGGCTTTGGGCAGCTGAGACATTCTGAGTTGCACCTTTCTATCTCCATTTGTGATTCATGTGTCTTTATAACATACTCACATTCTACCAGTGTTTTGAAGCTGCAGAAAACAGGGACACTTCTCAGTTCTGGTTTGTACCTGCTCGGGATCTCCTTACCATCCTCCCTTAAGCTAACCAGATATTCCCCCTCTTGCTGGCCTTGCTGGTTTAAGCAAGGGTGGCTTTTGTTACAAATCTGTGGTCCTGTGATGGAATTGGTTATCAAAGTTCCAGACATGAGAGGTAACATAAATCCTACAGTCATAATTTTGTTCAGTCACATAACCATAGGTTAGCATATCCCAAATCTATCCAAAATCAGTTTCAATCGCTGCTGTAGCCATGTACATATGCTAAGTTTATTATGTAATATACATTAATTTACTATTTGTGCCATCTCGTTCCAGAGGGGCTATGACATACCAAGAATGAATGTGGTTTCCAGGTTCAGCTGTATAAATCACGAGTGCCATCAAACATTCTGTGTGGATATTCTCACCTACTACTTCACAGGACCATGGAGTGTTAGCTGGGGATGACCTTGGGAGTATCTCTGGTGTAACTTCTGCCTTGAAGGAGAATTCTGGTCATATGGATCTGGTGATTTTATGTAGATATTCTATGATTCTATGTAGATATTACTTCCTTCAGTGCTGGTGAAGCAAGAGCCCAGATTCAATAATCCAATGAAACATATGGTTAATGTCATTCTGCAAACTTTATTGAAATTGCTCATGTACTTAAATTCAAACTCATGAATAAAACCCTAGGCATTGTAACCTATAAAAAAACAGAGTTTATGCTGAGATTTAGATGATATTGGGAGAATCATCTGGAGAGAAAAGAAAAGGAGAAACAAGACACCAAATTGTTGCTTTGAGAATACTGGAAAAATTTAAATGACTTAGTTAACATATTCTGTGATTAACAGCATTGTTTTGTGTACATGAGCCTTTCCAATGGCTTTCTGGCTTATTTAAAGGCTTGCACTGAGACAAATATCATCCCAAGGTTCCTAGAGGATCAGGTTAGAGGGGAAAGTGCCTGCTCCAAGCATGAGACACCACAGTTCTGCTCAGAATATCAGTTATTACCTTCTGAGCCCAAGTCCAGTTGCAAACCTGCCAGAACCTCAGTCCTCATCAACCTCCTGTGAAGTGTGTTGTGACAGGTATTAATTGATGATTATAGGAAAGACCAGCTGAGGACTGAGAAAATCACTGCCTGAGCTAGTTGTGACTAACATTCCTTCCTGCTGGAGGAATCTAGCAGGAACATTGTAGGAGTCTGGTCCTCACTACACTCCTGTCTCCTGGATCCCAGCATATCCCATGCCTATTCCCTGAGACCAAAGCCCGTTATCATGCCATTAGTTCTGGCTCAAGATTCCCTACAGTGAACAACTGGGTAAAAATAACCACCTAGTTTTAAGTGTATGTGCTCTCCCTCACTATGTCCCTCTTCCTCTCCTCATGGTCCACCTCCAGCAACCATCCATGGAGATGAACCTGTGCTCCAACACCAGCCCTTCCCACCTGTCTGACCTGGGCTTTTGGCCTTTTCAGTGTCCTGGTGCTTGATGCTTTCCCCTTCTCGCCCTCCTGTTTGCCCCAAGGCCAAATCTCAGACTCCAGTGACTTCCCAGGAATCTGCTGCTCTCCTGTGATCACTGGGCAGCTTATGGGCCAGAGGAATGCAGGCAATGAAAGCAGGACTTTATTTACCAAAGCAGAGTTTTCAGATGCCAAGGAGGAATTTTAGGATTTGTGCCGAACTGGACAGTCTCAAAAGTTTATACTAGTAAATCAGATATTAATAAAAATCTCTGTCTGGTGCATTTTATTTTCAATTACTAAGATCATGGTCAAAGCAGAGTGAGAAAAACCCAAATGAACTGAAGCAGATTAGGCCACAGATAACCATAGGCCTAAAACAATAAAGGGCTTCATCATCAATAAGTTCTGTCAATAACTCAGAAATTTGTGTACTCTCTCTGAAATATAAATTTACAACCCAAGTTTCAGGTATGGGAATAATTAAAATACCTGTCTAGCATCAAAGATATGATGGTAAAAAAAATATTTATTTTTAAAATGCAAAATCTTCTCAGAATACTGAATTTTAAAATTCTATTTAGAAAAATATCAGAAAGTGAATGTTGGAAACAACAAAATAGTTCATTTTGCTTTTTTTTTTTCCATTGATACCCCTAATTTTGTATCAATAAATATATTTGTATAGTAAATTTATATTTTCCTGAAATATGAGTCTATTTCAGAAACAGTGTTTGAACCAATTTTAAATAGATATACCTGCTTTGAAAACACCATATATTTATTTCTGTAATTTCCATAAAGTTTCAGTTAAAATACAAAGAAAGAAAGCCTGGGAGGTGGAGAGGGCTGTTGGGGGGAAGAAAGATTTTTAAAATTCAGAACCATGGTTAAGGGGTTTTTAACTTTTTGTCTTGACAGCCCTAATTATCTGCAGTTTTGGCTGAGATCTATGTAGGAATCTGTATGTTTAAAATAAATATGCAATCATATTTAGCTGATTTCTATGCTCTTTCAGAACAGCTTTTTTCTTTATTCTTTTCCATCTGTTTCAGGGATGAAAGGAACAAGAACACAAAGTCCATACAATGGCTTAAAAACCATGTTTTTTACTTTCTTTCACCTTAGCCTGGTTCTGCCTCTCAATTCTTTTCTTGAATATAAAGACTAAGATAAAAATCATAAAAAGTCTGAAGTATTTTCCTACAGTTCTTGCCATTCTAAATGGTGTTACAGGGTTCAGTTGAAGGTTTTATATTAATAAATTACTCTTTTAATTATTGAAATTGCTTTAATTATTTTTCTTCTCTGGGGGGAACTATGTAAAATAAAACGAAAGGATTATAATTGATCAGGAGATATGATCCAACCTAACTTGAGATTTAAGATTGTCTCTAATGTAGTCAAATGAAAATCTATTTCCATTCCACTGTGACCTAATGCCAAAGAAGCATATAATTGGAATTAGAGTGAATATAAGATTCAGAGAAGTATCAGAGCTGTGATACTTATTACATTGATTATCATGGTATTTGTCTTGATGAACTATAAAAGAATATGAACACCTCCGTCAGACACATTACAGAAAACATAACAGGCAGTTTCCTTTCATGGATTTAATCCTACATGGCCCAGGATCCATGACAGAATGGACTGGAGTCTTGGCTATAATCCTTGGGTGCTTTTTTTGAATTTAGAAATGAGAAATAGGAATAAAAAACTAAGATCTTGTAGCAGGTCCACTGTGAATATAAATCAGTAGAGCCTTGCCAAAGCAGAGTAAGCTGTTTTGATTTACAGCTGGGAGAACTGTACCAACAAATTATATGTATGGCAGAATATGGGAAAAGAAAATCAAAGAAAGTAAGACAATTTGCTTTTAAATACAAAAATATGTTAATTAGAAATATTCAAATCTGTCAGTTAAAATTTACAGAAATCCTTTTGGGAGGAGGATGGCAAGCCGTGATGCAGCAAATGGCTGTTTTCCATCACTTGCCTGCTTCTTAACTGCCCAGAAATCTGGGAATTATCCTTATCATCACCTCGTGAAGGGACGGATAAAACGCTCCATCATTCACTGATCATGAGTAGTATATGGGCTGTAAAGGCACCACCTAGAACACATATTCAGTTATGAGGATAAACCTGATGTGGCTCATAAGGCAAAAATATAATAAAGTAAAATAACTGCTGCATAAAAGCTAAATAAACAAATGTTGTTTCACACGCTTGATGTAGTTCCAAGATAATAACACTGAGGAATCAGCTGGTAAAAAGGTATTTATTCTTTATATTCACTTCAATGGTGTAAAGAGAGGTCTTTTATTTGTCATATTTTCATTTCTTTTCAGCAGGTTTTCCAGGAGTAGTAAACTTACTTACAGTTCAATAGCACTTTGTAAATTAGAACCAGTCAAGTTTTATCTAAATTATAAGAATGGGTGTACAAAATACATGATGAGTGAAAGAGTGCAAAATCCCAAAAACAGGCTAGTACTTTTCATGCCACTCTTAACCAGTTTTGTGAGGTAATTTTGGTATTTTCTTAAAATTTAAAGAGTTTTTTTTTCCTGTTTTTTCTTCCTGAAATTTGTGAAGCTGGCTAAAGAAATGATAACTGTTCTTTTTTCTTTTTTTTTGGATGACTGTGACTTTCCACTGTCTGATCATCCAATTCCAAAATAGCCAAGCAGAATCTTTTGCCTCTAACTAGCTTTGATTAATTTGTCAGTTGATCAAATTTTCCATACATGCAATAGCACTGTACTATACTACACACATTTTCAAGATTTTAAAATTATTTATCTTAAAGCTGGTCCCAGGACTCTCTGTGCCCCTCTGCAGCACTGACTTCTGCCAGGCCACCTCCAGTGGTGGCAGCTTTGCCCTGGAGGGCACTGCAGGTGACTGGGGAGAGATGCAGGCTGACGTGTCTGTTTGATTCAGACTTGGATTGCTTCACATCATTTCACCAAGGCAATAAAACAAAGCTTGTCTCTGTTCCATGGTAGAATAAGAACAAATTTGAAAGTCTCTGCTTCTCACAGCTCCTGTTGATGGGAGCTGAAGTGATTCCTCAGTGAAAAGGGGGATGTTGTTGAATCTGTCAAAGGTGCTTTAGATTATAGCTATACTATCTCAAAAGATTACAATTTTTAAAACAGCCACTTGTATGTTTACAGTTCCTTTTTTTCCATGACTTTAAATAATTTACTAATCTCTCACTGTTGGTGTAAAATAAAATTACTGTTTGGAAAATTACTGACTCTGGAAAATTGTGTAGCACAGATTTAAAGATATTCTTTCAGAGATAAAATCCTCTGAGTGTCTGTCAGAGGTCAGGAGACAATGCATTAGAGAATTAAACATTAACGAAGCATTTAATTAACTATGCACAAAAATTATTTTTAAAACCATTAAAAATGAAAATGCTCCATAAAACAATTTAAAAATGCACACCTTCAGCATATCTTCCTGCATGGTTTAGACATATTTTTCCTTCTTAGTCACATTGTGTTAGAAATTTAGTCATTGTTTAAGTTTCTAACGCTGATTTATATTGTGGAGTGAAAGATCTAAAAGAAACTTCACTTTTTCTAATCTGTGATTAGTTTTCTCTTAAGTACTACTTTATTTGAAAAACAAAAAAAAAATAAAAAAAGGAAAAAAAAGCCCCCACAAACATTTTTCTGAAAAATTTTAGCAATTACTGGAAATCCAAAATTTGCTGAATTCTCAACTGCCTTATTCAAGAACTGAAAGCAAATTTTACAGTCCATATATATCTGTTTGGTTTCCATGGAATTTAATCAGTTGTGGATGAAAACCAAATTGCCTCTGTCTTGCACTAAAATGTGGCTTATAGGAGCAAACAACAAAAGAAGAAGAAAGTGCAGAGACATTCTGTGTTTCCAGTTGTTTTGGGAGATGGGTTGTAATCACCATCGTATTGCAATTATTACATAGGCTGAGAGAAGTGGGTGTGTCTAGAACAACTCTTACCAACTTGTTTAAGTGATATTGAAAAGTAAATGGAAATGTAAATGTTGCAATAATACAAAGAACATCAATAGCAAGTCCTGATAGCAGCTGTTCTTTAAGAGAGCTGCAGAAAAAGGGTTGCTGAGAAATGTAAGTCGGTCTGGGACACGTAGGGAATCAAGCTGCTGGGAAATTCAATGCAACCTGGTTAAAAAATCATTCTATTCAGTTTAATGCAGGGCAGCAGTGCCAAGGAGGAGGGCTTCAATGACCTAAGGTAAGTCTTTGCTTCTGCTGCTGTCCTCCATCACCTTTCAAAGCAATAAACATGATTTCTGGTGTGTTTTTACACTACATCACAACACACACTATAGAAGTCTCTGTCTTCATCTAGTCCTCTAAATTCTAGTGTTCAACATTTGATTCCTTATAAAGAGAACAAATGTATGTAGAGCAGCAGAGGTTCAGTCCTGCACAGGCAGGAGTGTCAGCTGGATTAAAGCGTGAAGCCTGGAGGGGACAGATGAGATTCTGTGCTGTAAAAGGGACTTGTTCTGCTGCTTATGCTGCAGCCCAGCCCAGCAATGGCCAAACACAACACAAACACAAAGGATGGTCCGAGTGCTTACTGTCTGTTCCAGGCAAAAAGGACATCTATTTATTCATTTCCCACTAGCCTGCTCCTGTCAAAGGAGATGACACTTGCCTTTAACGGGAGATGAAATTTGCCTCCTGGTTGGTAGGTTATTGAATTGACCTCTGATTTGCAGGGATACATTTGGAAATTTTGTTTCTTAAATGGGATTTCTCCTGAAAGAGATAAGAAATCCCTCCAAGGATATTTACAGTGACTGGTTATCTGGTGTTGACATTAATTGTGCTGTCATATTTTGCCGAACAGCCTCAAGTGTAACATTAGCTGAACTGTAAGACCCTTCCATATATAACAGTCTAACCTAATATACTTCATGGATGTAACCCCTGTCTTGTGCATATCTCTCAACTGAAAGAATCTGGGCAATTTTATGCAGATGTCTGGTGGGCTGAGCCCCGTAGGTGCATTCATAATGATTAACGATGTGCTTTTATTTGCCGCAGATCTGTAAACATCAGCTTTTTTTGCTTTTTTTAAAAAATAAATATGGTCTCCAAAGAGAATAAACAGCTTTTCAGCACATATATCATAAAAGCAAAATATCAAACTTCCTACAGCAGAGTCCAAAACTTTTCATGTTACAGATTATAGTCTACACATGGACGCAGGCAGCCCTTTTTAAATCATGCAGCACATATATCATAAAAGCAAAATATCAAACTTCCTACAGCAGAGTTCAAAACTTTTCAGGTTACAGATTACAGTCTACACATGGATGCAGCCCTTTTAAAATTATATTTATATAGCATTTTCCTGGTATTTTTATCAATTACCAATATTTAGCTAATCACTTAGAGTGCTATCAATCAAAAGTGTTTGGCATGAATTCTGATGTAAAATGAAGCAATGCTTTGGCCACATTTTTTTCAGTTTTGACCAGCTTATTATCTTCTTTTTCCTGTGGTGTGGGAGTGTACTGTTGCGGCTCCAGAGAGCTCAGGGAGCTGCCACTGTAATTTTTTCAGTTTTGACCAGCTTATTATCTTCTTTTTCCTGTGGTATGGGAGTGTACCGTTTCAGCTCCAACTTGCAGCTCCAGAGATCTCAGGGAGCTGCCACTCTAAAGAGTAATGTCAATTTACTTGTGAGGAGATGAGTGTGGATCAGCACAGTTGAGTGTGACCACAATGTCGTCATGTCACACCCATTTCTGTCATAGGGTGGTGAGGTAACAGTGTAAGGTGACAACCTGCAAGTTGTGAGTGCTGGAGCTTTTGTGTTATCACCACCAGATGGATTGCCCCTTCTGCAGAATCCTTTTTCCTGTGTCTGGTAAAGGTTTATTGAGCTCTATTAACCTGGTAGCATGACAGTTTTATAATTTATTGGTGATAATACATTATAAATTTATTGGGTTATTGGTATTGGCAAGTTAGCCAAATAAATTGAATGTTTGTAATTAACAGGTTGAGCATCTACCATTATCAGCTAAAAGAGATGCTCCAGTTTAACAGGAGGACACTGTGGTTTTCCAGTCTCATGATTTTTCTCTGAGCAGTCACTAACTGGCCCTGTGAGAGGAGCACTGCTAGTGCTGGTGATGTGTGGGTTTGACAGCAAATAAAGTTATTTTCCTCATTTCTTATTAACAACAACTAGATAACAGGACACAACTGACACCAAACATTCTCTGTTGTAATCTGTCACTCAAAAAAAATAATAGCCATGTATCACACAAGGAGACATGAGCATGGCAGGTCATTAATATCATCTCCCATGCAGCAAATTGCTTGTCATGCTTCCTTTCTACTCATTTATGACTAAAGAGGGCTGTTTGAAATGAGAAACAATAAATATTTTTCACACAGCCTCATTGGTTAATAAAGATGAATTCCCTAAGTTTCTTACAGCACTGACTAGTTGAATCCAAGGGGAAAAAATAAGGAAACGAAAAAAGAGGTCATGTTCAATTTTATGATCAAGGAACCTTCATAGACTTTGACAATTAAATATTTGTTTTAAAAAATTTTTGCATCTTACATGTTTTATTTCCATCCAGAGTAGGATGATGTCATAATAAAAACTAATCATAATCATCAGTATCCATGTCAGAAAGTAGCATATGTCTAATTGAAGGTAGGCATTCATATTTTTGTCACTCCAAATCTTCATATCATTACAAAAAGAAGAGTAAACTGTACACATCCATATCTTACGTATTATCTTGAGATATTTCCACTTCTAAGCTAGGAATTCAGGAATCGCATTAGGATAATTCATGTTTCTTTTTCTTCAGCTTTTTCTTTTTTTTTTTTCAATGTTTCCGTCACTGAAGTACCAGAACATACTATGGGTTGGGTTGGATTGGTTTCAGCCAGCTTCTCCAAGAATGATTATCACTAGGAAGAAGGCTGGAATTTAGTTTAAACTCTCTCCATGTTCAAGACACTCAGCTTGTCAGAGAATGCTCCCTAGATGCCAGTACCTTTTCCCTCACTTTATGTTGGAGACATTTTAAAGCACTTTCATGATGAAAGGATGTATATTTCATGATGAAAGGATGTATATTAACCAGCTCTATCCCTCTAAGATTACCAGATCTTTTTGTTGGATATAATTGCGTGCAATATTCTGTGATATAAATAAATATACTGTGAGTTCAATGCAGGAGCAATTTCAGAGAAGACTTTTGTCTAATTCTCAATGTTGCTGAATTTTACTCTTTTCTTGCTTCTTCTTTTCCCTTGATTTAGTCCTTTCATTCTGTTTTGTGTAAATTCTTTTCTTCCCTTTCTACAATGATATTATTCCCCTTTTTTTTCCCTAGGAGCTTTACTTTTGACATTAATCTCATGCAATACCACCTGGCAGCTTGTTGTGGTCTGCTGTAATGTCAGAATACTTTTGAAGGCATTTTGAGTGGAAAGTCTTAATGCTCAGATCTGGGGAGGAATAATTTCTTTCCTCCTGTCCTTTCTGGGGCTTACTGCCCATCACTGTTATAATAAAAGTTTCCAAAGAAACCCAAAAATCCATCAACACTTTCTACCTCATAGACTAAGGAGAGTGTACCTCATTAGCAAACTCCCCAAGCTCTTAATCCTCATTCTGCAAAAGTTTAAACTCCTTCCAAGTTACACAAACCTGAAATTCAAGGACTGATTCATATCCCTGTGAAACTGGAATTTTCTTTGAGTTCAAAGGGAGTACTGTGAGTGTGACAGGTTGCCAAGCATCCTAAAATTGATGTACCAGACACTCTGCTGTTGCAATTGATTCTGTTCCATTGATTTCACTAACAATATTCCAGTTTAATGATGAAAAAAACAGGCATAAGGCACATGTTATGTTATAGTCTCTGATAGATTGATTGGCTTCTATCAATGTTATTGGAATTGGTGAGGAAGAACATCAATAACCTAACTCACAGAACTGAGATTAATTATATCTTGCAGTCCTGGATCTACCTTAATGAACTTCAATAAATAACAATTCCCTCCTTTGATATTTTTTTTTAGAAAGGCCACTCAGAATATTGTTGGAAAATATGTATGATACTGGTGTTTGAGTTTCTAAGAGAGAAAATAATGAAGTATGGATGCAAGATTAAGTTACAAAATTATGTCAAGAAAATTTTGCTATATTGTCCTTTTTTCAGAAAAAAAATTCCCATTACCTTAGCAAGATACAGATCTAAAAGAAAATCCTTGTTTCAAGAACTGTTTTAATAGATTATGTAGATTCTTTGAGCCATCATTCTCATAGACCTAAAGTGGCACATTAATATTATGATATTATGGCCCAGATTGAGCCGGGGTTGTTGGGGATTTTACAAGACTATCTCTAGCAATCTCTTCTTTAAAAAGTCAGTATATGATTCTATTTTTCGTAATTTTCCACAAAATCAATTATTATTAGAAATATCAGGTGACTGCTATGCTATGTTTCTTCCAAAAATGTCCATTGTGTGTAGGAATTGGAGAGGGGGGCACTGTAGAATTCCTCAAAATCTAATAATTCTAACACCAAAAAAAATTAGGTACTCCTTAACTTTATACCAACTTAATTCGTTTTTAATTGATGAACATAAAATAAGCTCCACCAGTGTCATGAGGTATAACTTTAGTGGAATGATAGCATGGACTACTCATATCCACTGAGAACAGGTACTTCCTGAGGCATGAACACAGTGCCAGACTGTTCAGGGTCCAAGTCTCCCTGACATCCCCTGAGAAGGCACAACTTTAGAGTCAATAATTACCTGATACATCCCCTTGGCTCACTAAAATTCCTGTAAAAAGAACATAGCCTGGCCCTGAGTGACTCTGGCCCAGCCACACACCACAATCCTCCACCATACAGGGGTTATAGCTTATTTTTGGACTAAGTGATGTACACTGGAAGTAGTTCTCTGTGGGAGCAAGTAGGACAAGCACAGCACTGCACTGCTTCAGCTGTACTTCTTCCAGTCCTTAAATAAGCTCACTGAGCTCTGACAAGGCTTCGCTGATATAGACATGCTCCCAAGTCAAAAAGAAATTTCTACAGTTGTACATGCTTATACACACCTATAGTTATATAAAATAAATGCATTTTTATTCAGACTTTCCTTTAAGTCACGTTGAACTACTATTCAGAAGAAAAAAATGGCTTGCATAAAATACTACATGACCACTAATAATCTCTTTATTTATCATCATTTGCCTTGAGTCTAGAAGTGTGGTGACATACATCTGTCAAAAACATCCTCTGGTAATTAAGTCAAAACCCAACAGGATTTCTATTTAGCAGCAGCTCAGCTCACCACAGAACACTGGTCTGACTTGCTTGGCAGATATCTTTTTCTATTCACAGTGAGGATATGAAAAATTCTGCATTTCCATAAGGACAACTAAGTATTGTGTTTTGGAGAAGCGTGGTAGGATATACTGATAAGCATGAAGTTTGAAAAGAAGGGATGGAAAGGTTTATTGATTTTATTTTTCTTTTTTTTTTAATTAAAATTTTATGCAATTCAAGAGTACAGCAAAAGAGAGAGCTTACACTGAGCATTTCAATTTAAAATCACAGCTTCTAAAAAGGTCACTTTTATTCTTGAGCATCATGACCTGTCACTACCAAAATATCATTTGGCATGTTGATGTTTTTCATTTACCAGAGAATACTTCCATACAAAATATCTTTCCAAGAAAATTTCAGTGTAGATAATCATATCTTGAGGAGGTATCAGTTTAAATTCATTAAAAAGTCAAACATCCTACCACTCCCCAAAATGCACAGCACTGTACAGAATAAAAGCCTGAAAAACAAAGAAAACAAACATGCAGCCAAAACAATGCAAACAGAATTTATTGATCATGTACCCAACTTAAGTAAAGATGACTTTGCTACCAATAAAATGTGACCATCTCCTCCATATCTTTGCTCTTAATCAGGAAAACAATAATGTTTATGCTCAATACTGTTTCTTTTGGAGTTTTTTCTTTAGGTCATTATTCTTCAGGCTGGAGACTATTCAAGCAGCAGGTCATAGAAGGTGCCTAGCACCAAGCAGACAGATCTCACCTTAAGAATTATTACATCAAAAGGGCTGAATTTTAAAATGGAAGCAGAAGCAAAATAAACCCAAACCCCAACAATCTAGATTTACTGAGATCACAAGTCAGTGGTCTGATGTTTTCCCTTCCTTATTAATTTAAGCTACTTTTCACTGCTCTACTCTTTCCCCAGCAGACAATTTCATATCTCAGAGTTAAACCCTTAGATCATACTACTGACAGCTGCTTTTTATCAATGACTGTGATCCAGTAAAGAAGTCAGGTTTCTGACCAGGGAATATTTCCCAAACACTTTTAAGAAAAAAGGATAATTAAATGTTATAAGTCTGGCAGTCAAGCTTCAGTTCTAGCTTTAAAAAAAACTCCACAGTACATTCAGAAATCTTCAGACATTAAAATTAAAGGTAATGAAAGTGAGAATAGTTTACACTTGGCAGGTGCTGATTTTGGGATGAGACATGTTGCACAGCAGGATAATAGATTTTCACTCAATGAAAAAGATAATTATAGAATAGTAGAAAACAGATTGAGGACACCAGTACATAGAGATCTTAAAAGGACAGGTAAAATTATGTTTGATTTAATTTTTTCTTCCACTTATTACTTGTTCTACTATTTTATCCACCCCCAAAGGCACAGTTATAGCTTAATTAGCCTTCAATTTTTTATTGCTGAAAAGGCAAATCCCTTGTCTCAGTTGATTATTTTGTATGGTTTAAACCACAACAGTGGTTAAGCCACCCTAGAGAAAGAGATATTGGATACCACAAAAGCCAAATGGATCACCCTTCAGATTTACTTTCCTCTTTGGCAAAACAGAGAACATTTAGACTGGATGTCTCACACAGAGTTACGGTGAGATCTATCCTATTCACAGTAGTTATTCATGAACATCCTCTTTTTCTCAATAAAGATAACATAATCGATCCCTCCGGTGAAAAGTATAAAAATCAGAAGTGCAAACCTTTCCAGATTTGGATTAGTGTCACTTTTAAATATAGCTTTCACTATCAAGTGTAATTCTCACATGAAGAGCAGCCATATTATACTCTGCTTTGGAAGAAGTATTGCCCTTGAATATGAAACTAGTATTTAATGAGTCATCATTATAAATCACTTTACAGAAGGTGGTGAAAAGCCATTCATGAAACTGATAAAATATATGTACATGCTTCTGAACATGCACAGCGGGCAAATTTCCTCTTTGATATTCACATGGACACCTAGAAGCAGCAGCTTACCTTTCCCTCCCCCATAAGCAGCAGACACAACCTTTCTCCAATTCAAAGCTGGCTTTAACCATTTGTTGGAAAGGGACAAAGACTCCATCATACAATCCTGAGGTTGGAAGTCATTTACACAATCTGTTAGATATACAACACTGAGAAAGTCTAGATTTCTCTTTGGATGATAGACAGTCAGAAAGGGAGAACAAATTTCATTAAATAGAATGATTAATGAGTTCAGATTTCTAGAATCCAAAATCTAGATTTTTAGAATCCGAAAGAAACTTGATCACATTCCTGTTTTCTCCAAGCTATTACCAATTATGAGGCATGTTGCTATGGAGATTTTGGGGATATATTTATTTGCTAGTTTTTTTGGGGGGATTAAAACTGAATTTCAGGACTGACTGATTGCTCTGGCCTCTGTATGTGTGAGCAGCTCTAAGAGAGTACAGCGTTACTTCTGTTCCCTTTAGCAGATGGATGACACATGAGAGCAGCACAAACACTTTCCAACTCCTGCTTAACCAAACTCAGTGACCAGAATCTGAGGTTTAGAAGTGAAGAAAAACCTGCCCCCAGCCTCAGCAGCAGAGGGGTCAGTACAGCAGAGCCCCCATGTCCATCAGTCACCTTAGGTAACTCTTCATCAGACTGCACTGTGTCATGTCAGCTACCCCACACAGGCTTCCACACAATTTTAAAGGTTTATTCGCTACATGAAGCACTTTACAGTGTACTGGAGGTGTTCTCTACCTTTTTTTTTCCCCAGAAAACTCAAAGTACATTCTAAGTCAAGGTATTCATGTTATATATATTTTCTTCATCCTATCACTAGTAATTATCAGCATAAATAAGGAGCTAAGAAAACATCTGGAGATCAAAATATCAAGATTTTAAATAACGGGATTACTATTATGTAAGCTGCAGAAATAGTTTTTAAATTAAAAAAAAAAAAAACCAGCAAACAGCAGGTTCAGTCTGGCACTGGCAGGATAAGTATAAAAGATTTCATAGTGAAGATTGTGACTGCCAAGAACTCTTGATGGCTGTTGGAAACAGGGCAAGTGGCACTGACTCCTTCTGAATGAGATGGACACAGGCAATCATTTATCCTGTCCTAAGGTGTTTGGGAGGCATCTTTGGAGGGGGATATCCATTCCCTCTGATGGCCATGTTAAATTAAGTACCTATTTTTAGGAAGACTAAAACTAGCTAAAATTAAATCAATGTCTATGAAAGCATCCCCAGGACACTATAGGTTACTGTTGATAGTGATGAGATCAAATGAGGAGGAAAAGGGCATAGTACTTAATAAAAGATGTTTTTGTGTCTATTTCAAAGTCCACTTCAATACACTTTTTTTTAAAACTTGAGCTTTATGATAGTGCTGCCCCACAATGTCTATGGCATTTAAACGCTCCTCTTGCATTGATCTGTCCAACAGTACCCTTCAAGCACACACAAAAAAATGACTGAATCATTATCTTGCCATCAAAAGAAGTATTTCAATGACTTTCCTTCAGACATGAGCTACCCTTTGTGAAAGAAGTTGTCAAAAGGCCAAGGCCAAATGGCACAATTTGTAAATAAAGCTGTCAATCAGTGCACGGGGTCACAAGAGAATTGCTGCAAACAAATTGTTTGCTTTCCACTCAGTTGTGGCAGAAATTGTTATCTTAAAGGATACTAAAGACTTGGGACAGGGACATGTGCCACCTGTGACCCCAAGAGATCCAATTCTGTCCTGTCCCACTCTGTCATTTTTCCTTTCACTCACCCAGAGACAGTTCCCAGCCAAGCATCTTTTCTGGCTATGAAAAGTGCTGCTGGACATCTGTGTCTCTGACCCATCAACTGAGAAGAGAATAGGAAACCTTATCAAGAGCAGTACCTTCATGGGCAACAGATTTCCTAAAGTTTCCTCTTTTTTTTTCTCTTTCCCTGTACTAAATATGGAGGAAGGTTGGCTGGGTCCAGAAAGAAAGCTGCATATTTAAATGCTATAAACAAGAAATAAACAAGAAAACACTAATTGTTTCTTGCCCTCCAAATAATCAGTGAGAATAAGTGCTGATTTGTTTTTCTCTGCTTAAATCCATCTTTTGTAATTCTGCTTAAATCTATTTTGTGATTAAAAAAAAAAAAACAACCAAATCTAGAATGAATGATTAAGCGAAGCCAGGAGTTGTAGAACAAGAAAAATATATCATCAATAAGTACAGAGCAGGTATACACTTGTTCATTGTAGGGGGAAGAGGCTATTGTTTCATTCTTTCCTGGCAGGTGGCTCCAGCTTTTTGCTATTGGACTAAACCACCTTCCTGTGTATTATGCTCGTATTTATTTGTCAAATTGCTGTTCCATGATCAGTGAGATGTCCAGAATTTCTGTGAACATTCTGAAAAGCTCATGACTTTCAACATTAGAAAGAAAACATAACACCAAGGTTTCATTTTCCTGTAGTGCTGAGTCATAGCTCCTGATCTGACCACAGTATCTCCACAATTACTACTTATTAATAGTTAGGTACATCTGAAGGGTTTGGAATATCCTGCTGGAAAGAAATGTTAGAAAGAGAAATTAGTCCAGACTGCAGCGGTTTCCCAGAATGCAAATTTCATTTCAAAGTGCAGCCTGCATGACCATCCTCAGCGTGTTCCACTGCATGTTGGAGCTTCTCTCTGAGCATACTCCAGTTGAAATCTCATTCTTCTTCATGAGGAGTAAATCCAGCACTTCTCAGACTCTAGGAATCATATCATCTGAAGAATGTGATTTCATTTACCCAACATATACCTCTTTGGAAAGGTCAAAGGCTTACAGTAGTTAAAATGAAAAATAGGCTTGAAACCTGATAACTTTTGAAAACCTGAAATTTTTAATCTGTTTTGCTTTCTTAGTAAGAAAAACAATATTATTGGTTGTTTAAAACTAGTATTGAGTTCTTGATTCATGCTAATTTTGAATGGATTTGACAACCTTATGTAATTCAGAACTGCAAGTTCATAAAGACTAAAGTTGCATCTTGTTGATTTAATAATTTTCAAGTCTATTCTTGTCTGCTGCCTTATTCTGAAAGTTAACTCTGTTACCTAAGGGAAAGGTGAATAATCCATTAGAAATCCCATTTAGTGTGGGTGCACTCTAAGTGTGGAAGAAAAAGTAGAATTATCAAAAGTCACTATATATAACAAATGGAAATTATTCCTAGAGGCAAATGGGTATACAGCTAAGAGCACAGTACACATAATCCAGTTATAAATATGACTTTCTGCTTTACGGTTAAAAAAGCAATGTTGATATTAATTCTGAAGACACCCTTTTTATACTCATAAAAAATATAGCAAGTCTTCAGTAGGATTTAATAAATAATAAACAGACAGCAGTCTAGTGGATGGAGGTGATTAATAACCAAAAGGAAGAGACTAAATACAATATTTGTGTATAATTAAAACACTGAGCTACTGCTGGCTGATTTGATTAATGGCACCTTCTTAATTATAAAGTGTCTCTACTTATAATTTAAGACTACAACGGAACATCTCTTGCTCATCCAGAAGCATGAGACAGTGGAAAGATGAAGTATTTTATTATCTTTCTTGCATAAAGATGAGTTTTAATATAAGGCAAGCACAGCAATGCCAAAGTGCAGGGGAGGTTAAGGAATCTACAGGATAGAACTCACAACCAGTAGATGGCACTCATTTTATTTAATTCCATTCAACAAAACTAGAGCAAATCTTTTTTCTGTTCTGCAATTATTTTATTTTATTTTTCAAGATAGTGAGCAAGTTTTACTGAAGAAAAATAGAGTTTCAGATAAAATATTTAAAGATCTGATCTCACACTAGATATTAAAAAGAGGGAAGAAGGGAGGTTCAAACTTCACAACTTCCATAACAAAATTTTTAATTGCAAAACCAGACAAGGAAACAAAAAGAGGACAGAAAGAAAGGCTAGAAATAAGCTAAAAAGTGGTACAGGACCTCATCTCAATTTAAACTAAATGTTTCTGTTATACCCACAATGACATATCTCTTTTTGTTTTGACAATAATCCCTCTAAAAATATTTTTAAGTTAATGATAACCAGTTTCCCTCCTCACTACTTTTTCAATCAGCAGAGCTGCTGCAAACCAATATGGTTTGAACTGCTGAAGTGTCATGTCCCAGTTTAAACTGGAAGTTCGCATCATTTGTTCTCCATGTCAAATTGTGCAGATAGACCCAGCCACAGGAAGGATACCTGCCTCTGAGGGTGACAAAATTTCAGTTATTCTATGCCTCAAGCTCAGCCAGAACTGCAACCAGAGCAGCCCTCACCATTCTACCTGTAGAGGAACAATTGCAATTATAATTTCTACCCCGGAACCCAACAACAAGACAAGGAAACTCTTAAAGTCATCAATAAGCAGCTACTTTCATGTCACATCCTTTTGACATCTCTTGAATTATGGACAGTTCTATATCACTATATATACACAGCTTCTAGAGAGTCCATACACTGGACCAGAGTGTCTTTTTTTCTTCACTGTGTCTTTTTTTGCTTGTATTCATGAGTGCCTTAACACATGGTTGGTACCACTGGAACAGTGAAGGTAATTTGCAGGATATGTGTTCCTGGAACCTGTATTCTCAAAGGCAGAAGAGGGCATAAACTGGAGTTAGGTTTCATGGCCCCAGGCTTTCCTGGAAAGGTGATGCTGGTATCATGGCAGCTCTGGACACTGCACAGGAACACCAATGCAGACAACCAAGTTGACACATCATTTTCTACAGCATAGTGGGTTTCAGTGGGCTTTTTCTAAATTAAATGTAAGTATTAAATAGGTAATAGTCTATTTATTGAACTTCTTGGTTAGGGGGAAAAATAAAAGACAAACAGAATGAAACAATCTTGAAATAGCATCTGCCTTCAGGTCTCCATAAGCTTACTCCACTCTGGAGAGAAGAGGAGGGAAGAGACAGAAATTAGTCCAATGTTATAACAAATTATTTTGGCAGCTAGCTGTATGAATGAAATAACTTGTTCTACAGCTAAGATATTGGCCAGCCTTAATCTCTGCTGCCTGAATGGGCTGATCAATGCCTGTTTGGTGGAGTTCTTATAGCAAATACCATTTCATGAAAGGAGACTGGGAAACAAGTTTCTTCTTGAAATGCAGCCAAAAAGGTCTGTATTTTTATGGTGCAATCAAATTTATTCTGTCTACTGGTACAAAAGTGACCTCTCATAAAGCTGAGTTTATGTCCCTGCTGTATAGGTGTTTAGGAGAATGCTATCATATTGGTTTTTTTCCCCACTTCTAGCAGAGTATGGATTGGATGGAGAATTGAGGACAGCCCAAAGATTTACCTTTGCTGTACTTGACAGCATTTCCAATGAATATGTGTGCAGGGTTTAGAAGAAACAAGCCTACCTGAAAACTAGATTCAAAGACACAAAATTTGAGTCTTGGAGATGTGAACTTTTACCTCCCTCTGTTACAATGCATAAAAGCAGAAACAGCATTTCTTTTTGTTCAGAATTATCTCCCAGTCCAGAATGAAAATGCACAGTGTTGAGCAAACAAAGCTGAATTGACTGTAAAGGAGCAAGTCTGGGTTGAACAATTCAGGGATTAAGAACCCAAAGCCTCCGTCATTCACTATTTTCATCTTGACCAAACCTATAGATAACAATGAGTCTTCTGCTCAGGTTTCCCAGAGATTTGTAGGTGACTTGTCTAAGTAGTTGAACTTCATTTCTTTATCCTCAGCCATGTATGCTACTGCCTCTCCCTCTTCTACCTGAAATCCACTAAAATGGCAAAGGCACCTAGACTGTCAGAGAAACAGCAAGCTAAAAGTCTGCGTTTCCTAGAAATGCACAAAGGTCTTGAATGCAATGAAGGAGGTCCTGAGTTTGCTGCTGATCCACACTGTGCATGCACCTGGCTGAGCAGTCCAGTGCCTCCCAGTCTGGAAATCATTGTGGATTTCAGGTTAGTGATGGTGTACTAGTCAGGACTCAATCTGTTGAGTCCTGACTACCACAGGTAGAGGTGACCTGTTTGATTATATTAATATTGAAGTAGTTCAGTAAATTAATATTTTGTTCTCTGATCTTTTGAACCTTTACAAAAGACAAGATTAAATAAGCCACCTAACAGAGAATTAACTATCTGATCACAGAAGCAGTCTAGATCTTAAGCCAAGTGTGAAAAACATTTGCACTGCTATTTCTTTCCCATCTTTTCCTGTATTTCACAGAGGACTGTTACATCTGTTTTGATAAAAGTGAGTAAGAATTTTACTGCCTCTCATAGGGAACTTGATTGGTTGCTTCTGTCTTACAGAATGTGAAATACTGCTGAGATGTCCAAACTATGCCTAAAATCTTATTTCCCAGATGATTTTCCCAATGGCACTATGTGCTACCACTAGTGGATTGCTCCAAGCAAGCCAGCCTAGTTATCTTGAGGCAAGTTTCCTAAATATAGAGCAGAAAACCACCACAACTACTGAACCTTCATATTCCAGGACTTTGGACTGATGAGTATCAAAAGCCAGTCAGGGCTTCGCTGTGAGAGCATTAGAAAAGAGTTCTCATAGCAATGACTGGAATTATTTCTTCTTAGTGTCACGTGGGAAACAATTATTGATTACTGAAAGTTTTATAAACAAGCCCACATATTGTCACTGTGGGTGGCATATTAATTATTAAGTAAACAAGAGAAAATAAATGTGTGCACAGTATTGTTATTACAAGCAGTAGGAGCCATTTATCATGGTGCCATATGAAATCAAATTGAACAGAAGTGATAATTGAATCCCCTGGTGAATACTATTCCTCTGGCAGAGGATCCCTGGGAAGCAAGACCATTAATTGATTGCCTTACATGATTAAAAATGCAGAAATAAACCTCAGCATTATTTCACATATTTCAGTGAAATGTATCCATTAATTTATATCAGTAGTATTATTTGGTCCAGATTAATAAAATAGATATATTGGGATTTTAATATTAAATATGGGGGTTTTGTAGTAAATTTTCTTTGTTCTAGACAACACCAGGCCAAGACTAGGAAGAAACCCACCTTCTTTGCCACAAGACCACCCTCCTTTTTAGATCAGGATTACCCAGTGCTGAGTAATGGAAACAGAGAATGTTAAGGAGGCTAGGAACCCAGCACCCGAAAACTCAGACCAGAGCTGCTCAGACAGGATTGCCAACAACTGAAGACAGATACAGAGGTAGCAGTTTTGTTCTAATTTAATCTCAAACTGTTTTGCCATTCTAGAAATAACATTTCATTACTGCATTTAAAAGAATTAAAAAATATAACTCAATAATTGAAAACCATGTGAAAACTTTTCAAACAAAACTTGTATTTACAGACATTAGAGTGAGATTATCTTAACAGCTCGATGGCCATCCATCAGCCTATATGATCATTGAAATAGAAATCTTAATGAGTCAGCTAACATGCAATGACAAGCTGTCTCTTTCACAACATTTTAAAAGGGTCTATTTATTCTTCAGGCTCTGTCAGAGGATGGGATGTGTTCTATTGGAAAGAAAAGGCCCTGCATCCCAATTTTAGCTTAATTTCCCAGTGCTATTGTAACCACATTTTCAGGGTGCATAACTGCAATTGATAATATTTTATAAGCATGAAAAAAGTGGGAGTTTTTTCTTCAAATTTTCAGGAAAGACTACTAAGAAAAAATTGATTCCATTAATCTTACTAAGTTCATCAGGTCAGGAAACAGAAATAATGTAATGTGACTTTTCAGAGCAATTTCCCATAATCAATAAAGAAAATATTTTTTCACTGTCTTGAATGCTTCCTTCTTGTTGAACCAAGGCCTGAGCCACATTATTTGTGCTCTCTAAGGAACTACATCTTCCCTGTCTCTCAGTCCCTGGTGACAGCTTTTCACAGGACTGGTCTTTTCCTTCAGTCTCCTGTCTAATTATTTGGCTGTAATTGTGTTTTGACCAATGTCATGTTATATTCTTTACTGCTTCTGAGAAATTTTGGTCCTTATCAACCCCAGAGGAATCCCACTTTGTAAAACAGATGAAACCCAATCAGACAGACAATAGTCAGTGAGCACATGTTCCCTTCACTGCTATTCCAAACTCCTTCTGTTGGATAACTTCTCTTTCTGCCCCAGAACATGGAATTATCCATTCCAAGTGCTAGCACAGTTTATCTCCCTGAGAATTCTGAAAGTCAGCAGAGTTAACTGCTCCCCCTTTTCTCCTCTAGGTATTGTTATTGCTTGAGGCTTTCTTCTCACTTTTCTACAAAAGTTGTACTTGCCATCTCTCTTCCTTATTGGGCTCCTGGACATTTGTTCTGCTCTAAGATCCTCCATTTATTAAACATTCTTCCTGACACCATTTACTCTGAATTGTTTTGACTCAAGAAACCAGATTTATTAATTATTTATTATTAATAATAATTAGTAATAATAATTATTATTTACTAATTAATTTATTTCTGTTGAAGAAATATATATATATCAGGATTACATCATACTCCTGAAATGCTTAGAAATTAAAGGAATTCCACAGACAGACAAATAAGATCATTCTCTAGATCAAAGTTATTTTAAACAAAAATGTTCATGGTATGTGTCTGATAAATTTCTATAATTTGGATTCTATAAAAGTATTTATGTGCATAAGCATTTAAGTGTCTTACTGGACTGCAGGCATATCATAGCAGATGAGCTCTTGTGGAAATTAGTCCTACAGCTCTAGTTACCACCTTAAAAAACCCAAACCCCTCAGACTCAGGTTTCCAGAAGAGTTCCATTTGTAAATTTTGTTTTCAGCAGAGGTCTACTTGCAGATAAAACATTGAAAATAAAAAAGTGCAAGCAGGGTAAGTTATATATTTGTGTGAAAGACAAGAAATTCTAGGCTATCACTTCTTTTTGTCTCAGAATGAAAATCACTTAGACATAGATTACTACTTAAAAGGATCTCAAATTTTAAGGAAGAGAAGGAGGTGCATTGAACAATAGGAATGGTTTCCATAAACCCAGTGTTACATTTCAAGAGACTATCCTGAGCACACAGACTGCATTCCCCATCCCAAACATATTTCTTGAGTGAAAGGGGTCCATTCTAAACACACACCTTTTACTTAGCCCTATAAAAAACCTGGACCCAAATCTTTGGAAACAAAGTCACTGCAAGATTAATTAAGCCATTTTAAGAGACCCAAAGTGGTCATCATTATCCCCATTACAAAAGGTCAGCCTAGTTTTACTAACTCCTATGTCAAATTTACCCTGTAGCAAACTTAGCACCTTTATTAAGTTGATCCAAAGAAAGTGAATTGCTGGCAATTAGCCAAAATTAAGTGAGAGCTACTCAGTTCCTCCATCATTTTAATACTTGTGTTTTATTGCTGGTGTAAATAGGTTTATAACCTTCCGCTGTGAAGCGCAGACATCTGTTCAGCTTAGCACTAAACATCTGGTTATTCCAACAAAGCATATAATTATATTTAATGGATGAGAAGTGTTTGATGGATTGCATCCAAGTATCTGAATAAGACAGTTATGCATAAAGACTATTTGCATGGATTAGCTTGACAGGCTAACAAGACACAGTAGAATATTATTTTCTCTGATAGTTACATTGATTTCAGCTGATGTTTTGCATTGCAGAGGCTGCCGACATTTATTTACAATCACAGTTCTTTTACTTTTCTTTAGATTGCCACAAAATGTAGAGATTTTTATTTGCTTGGTCCAACCCCCCCTAACACTGCAAGAGTTCTCTGTATTGTACTTTGACTGTGGGTTGTGTTTTCCAAACTTAGCATTAAATATTGGAACAAAAAAATCCCTCTACTTCTTGCCCTCACATTCTGTTGTTATCCTCTAGAAGATGCTTCTGTCATTTAACAGTTAAAAGTTTAATGTTGGCCAAAATTTCTTGTCAAAGTACTTCTGCACAAAATCAGAAAGTTGAATCATTAGTTGATTAGCCTTGAAGTTGATATGTTTCTATAGACAAACCTCTGGTGATTAAAACATTGTCCAATTGTCATGGCAATGGTTTGTGTCAAAGCTTGAGCCATAGTCCAATGTTCCCCGAAAAGGACTCATTAACTAGTCTTTACAGCTAGAGGGAAAAACAGGTTACAAAAGGAACACAGAGGCAAAAAAGAGTGGCATAGGAGAGCTGCTGCTTAGGATATTTTAACTGAAGTAACATAGAAGGCTTCAGGTGTCTGCCTTCCTTGTCCTTTAGCCCATCCTTTTATCCCCCCTCATATTCAGGCTTTACATCTGTGTGCCCTCTGCTCCCTTTGGTGGTTGGTCAGTGCCACTCCATGGCTCGTTGCTGTCAATGCTGTTCACCTGCTTCTCACAGCTGTGCCCATCCAATCCCAATCACCACCAACTGTGTACCTACATTATGATATCTGTGCAAGACTTTGAAAAGCTATCTCAAAAGAGGACAATTTCTAGAACAGTTTCATCAGAGACACCTCTTTTATTTCAACAGTGCTCCAGCCCTTCAAAAGCCAACCAGTCTAATCATTAAATTCAAAAATTAAGGTCACATAGATACTGATGCCAGTCCAGGATACTGTGACATGTATTTTAGTAATAAAAACGAGATTGGTCTGGGAACTACAGTGTTCTTTTTTCAGTAAATTGGAGATCTTCCTGACAGTAACTGACCCTTGCAACACCCCATCAATGACATGGGCAGATCTGCAGTAACTCACCTTTCTAAAATGTTGCTCATCTAAACAATGACTTAATCCTAGACAATTCAATGATCTGTGTTATTGCAGAGGTCACTCTACACAATAACCTCCTCTACAGGCCTGTGACTTTTTCATATGCAGACCTTCCATACTCACTGAGAATATGAGGACACTTTTTTAAAAAACAGAAGAGGATATTGTGCTGTGGAACTGAGCTGGTTTAGCAGATGTTAAAGATCCATGGTTATAAAAGCTGTAATAATTGAAACCAGCTTCTTTTAAAGAACAGTTTCTTTGCTTCTGGATAAAATAAATGGATGTAAGAGTAGAGAAAAGTCATCTCTCTCTCTGTCTATAGGTCTATACCTACTAAAGAGTTTCCTTTCAGAATAATTAAGATATGAACATTTGTTTCCTGGCATTGTATTAATTTCTGTAACTTTAGTAAAAGCTAGCCACAAGCTTGTCCGTGACACTCTGTAGCCATATACAAGGTTGTTAAACTTCCAAGAACTTTGCAGAGAGATTCATGTAGCACACATGGCAGAGAATGACAAGGCAAACCAAAGGGTCCCATGAGTTGCAGAACTGGGTGTGGGTAGGGGTGATAACAGTCCTCACTTCCCCGGGGACACAGAGGGAGCTCCCAACAGACTTCAGTTAAATGAGAGACCTGATCCCTAACTCTTGAGGTGAACACCCGAGCACATGGGAAAGGGAAATATGTACTGGAAAGAGTATTCATACTTGGCAAACTGATTTATCCTTCCCATGCAACAGAATCAGTGCCCAGGCACAGATCATGCCTTGGGTGACATCCCACCTTGTGTAACATCCTCTGCACACAATGCACAAGGCAGTGCATCCTGTCTGTATGCACAGTAGTTTAAATTTCAGGTGTCCTGTGCTAACCCATGATGCCCTCATGGCATATTCTAGGGAATTCTGTCTGGAAAGTACCCCACTTGACATTGTCAATATTCACATATTGCAGAAACAAATGAGCTATATGGTGGTAGGCACAGAGCAAAAAGAAAACACAGAGGTATCACTTATATGTTCACACTCTTACCTCAGTGCTGGCTCAGCCTAAGATATGCTTAAGGCTGTGTCTGAATAAAGATTTGCAGCTACACAGAGTAGGTGTGAGATAAGCTGGGGGAGAATGGAAGCAGTCAAAGCATGTCTACCACATCGTGAGATAAGCTGGGGGAGAATGGAAGCAGTCAAAGCATGTCTACCACAATAAATTTATTGCATTTTATTATGCAATAAAAAAAGTACCAGAAAATGTAACTAAGGATTCACAAGCAAAGCCATATGTCCTGTGAAACAGCTCTGCTTACACATAATTCACACAAAGTTTGATACAATCCCTTTGCACTCTCTGGAGGGAAAGAAAATCCTTATTGTCAGGGCCTGAACCACATTTTCTGTGAGATACAGCTGTCTCATTCCAATAGTTCACACAGCTGCCCCTGTGGTATCTGTGGGAATAATCCTGCAGAAGTGACCTCTGTTCTACCCCAGTAACTGCACAGCTCCTTTCAATCCCTCTACTGGCTTTGAGTTTTGTTTTTTTGAGGCAGTATCTCCCAAAATTATTAGAGCAGCACAAGAACACATAGAAGCTGTGAAACCCTGAAATCAAATGCAGGGGAAAGTAAGGAAGGAAGCTGGGCAGGGTAAGGGGGGTGTGCACGCATGCACGGAATGAGTAACAGAACTCATTGTAAATAAAAATATTTAAAAATGCAACACCCTAACTGTAATGCCACCTGTCTGCACGAGGTGCCCACTCCTCTCAGGGCCACAGCTTCAGTGAGCAGCTGTTTTCCTGTTACAGGAGGAGACCACTCTGAGGAGAAGCATGAGTGGAAGATTGCTTCCCAGCGATGCGTGTGGCAGCCCAAACATCCAGCCATGCTGCAAAGGCTTTTGGCAGTGAGCAAATATGTATGTGTTGGCATGTGTGAAGAATAATGAATGAAGGTTCATTTTCTGACTTCATTCATTGTCTACATGAATATAAATATTTTATGCTACTAGATGGACGCTACCAGTTGACCATAAGCTGAAAGTAGTTTGGGGGTCCCTCTGCTCTTTCAGGTGCCTTTTCTCTTGAATTTCTTTAAATAAGTAGAAAACCAAACTACTTTAGAATAAGCTAAAGGCTTAGCCATAATTATATTAGAAGCAACATCTGCTTTTAGTGATCCCAAGGTCTCTATTCCCAACATCTGAGGAGTATAATGGAATAAATTTGTCATCATCACTGAGTTAATTTCATATTTTTCCCCGAACAGTATTATCAGTACAGTGAAATACATTTTCTGGAAATCACAATGAGCAGTTCCCACCTTGAAAAGCTTAGATAACAAGGACCAAGGCACATGCAAGGGGGACAGAGATGTCTCAGGCTGAAGTTCTCTGTAAGAGTATGGTGTGCTCGGGGAGATGCCTCATAGAAAATTGAAACAAATCATGAAACTTGCTCAGGGGATAATCATGGCTAGAAGGAAAGTGTCTGGGGAAGATACAAGAGGAGATTAAAGAGATAGGCAGGGGCTGATGTGTAAGGATCTTTGCTATGGGGGACATACACTATCCTAGTGCAAAAAAGAGAGATGCTTTTTCATTTTGAACTAGAACTTACCTGCACTTGACATTTGAAGGATTGTTTTATCCTAAGAGAACACACACCCATGAGGAAAAACCCTTGGAGGAGGTAACAAAGCAGCTAGTAAGAACAGAAGGATCTAAGAATCAGAAGTGATAAAGAAGCAGAAAAGAGTCATTATTCTTCTAACTCCCTGGATAACTGAAGTTGGGAAATTCATAATCTGAAACCCATTTTATTCACTGAAGACTGTCATAATTTCAAAAGCTGCTAAGCATGACAATAAGTACACTACATTGTTGAATGTAGAGAAAAATTTGCAGTTTAGTAAGAGAGTTATTGAACTCCAACATTAATTACTCAACTAGTAAGACTAGTTTCAATAACTTATTGAAAAAATACAGGTATTGGTCTGTCCATGCAAGACAAACAGGAGATAAATATTACCTCAAATAGAAGAGAAGTGGCATGTCTAATGCAACTTTACATTAGTAATACTTTCAATAAAGTGTCATTACAATTTTAGAAAAAATTGTACTTTGAAATAAATTGGAATGTGATAAAACTATAACAAAAAGCAAGTACCAATATTTTTTTAAGAGAAGAATATACTGTGTGAGGTTCTTCAGGAGTCTCACAGCCTGAGTTATCAAGAACCTGGATGATGGAATGAAGAGTAGATCAGCAGATACTGTCATGCAGATTCAGTTCAGATGTTAGGAAGTTATTCTTTGCTGTGAGAGTGATGAGGGCCTGGCACAGGATGCCCAGAGAAGCTGCAGCTGCCCCATCCCTGACAGTGTTCAAGGCCAGGTTGGATGGAGCTCTGAGCAACCTGGCCTGGTGGAAAGTGTCCCTGCCCATGGCAGAGGGGTTGGAACTAGATGAATTTTAAGGTCCCTTACAATCCAAGCTATATTATGATTATATGGTTCAAAGGGTTATATGTCAAGAGCTGGAAATTGCTAGTGGCTTCTTCATGTCTCCGATAATACTAACTTGGAGACTCAGTGCATGAAGGGACTTTTGTTTGCTCTGTTTTGCTTTGCAAATTATTTACTTTAATATATATGTTTCATTGAAGGCAAAAAAAAATTTTATTTTATTTTGTTTCATGGGAGAACACAATTTTAACTATATTAGCAAAAATTCAGAATCTTGATTCTTGAGTAAGCAAGGGCAATTATTGAAAATATTGGTATATAACAAGAAGCACATTCATTCCAATGGAGAAACAAACTACCAGCACACTTTTCTCTACAATCATGTAATTTTTTTTCCAGGCCTTGTATTTTATTAAAAGATATATTTTTATGAGGGTACAGTTTCTGTCTTCCTGTGTTTAACTTTATTTTAAAAAGAGCTTTCTGTGAGTTGCACTTAATGGTGATTTCATTCAAATCAGTGATATTATGGGCAGCACATTTCATTCATTCCTTCTATTCATTAGATTTAGGTCTCATGAGTGAAGAGGAAACTTTAACTTGCCTACACAGATTTTGGTTCTTTTCATCCTTCTGTTGAACATAAAAGGTTTTTATCAGGTTTTGGTTTTTTTGTTTGTTTTGGGGGGGGTTGGGTTTTTTTTTATAACTTAGTACCACAATTGAGACCCTTGAATAAAGGAACTGGGCACCACTGGCTGTGACACTCTGAAGTCCTGGCTGCTGGACACACCCCTTGTCTCTCTCCCAGCTTCATAAAGTGACAAAATTCTATGTTTAATTCCCTGGATTCCTCTATAAGGACCTCCCAGCATGGCACAGACAGAACCAGGAGACCAAGACTCCTGTCCACTGCAGACATAGTTGTGGTCTCCCCATTAGTGCCCTGAGTCCCAGCAGCACTGAAGCATCACCACACCACTCAGAAAGGAAGGTGATGTTCACCTTTGGCACCCTGAAACCCCACCTGGGAACACCTGCCAGCATAAACACGCCCAAAATATCCTTGTGATGAAGCTCCTGTGGGCACAAGCCTCTCCCAGTGACTTTGTACCTCATAAAGGCCACAGGGTGAGGTTTGAAAACTTTGTTTATGTTGCTCAATGTGGTGTCCAAATGTCTGGTACTTGCCAGAAATTCTCTCTACAAACAGCTCTTGAGCCTTCACATTGTGACTTTATGAACTTTTTCTGTATTTCTTTTCAGTTTTCTTTGAAGTGCAATTTACATCACAGACAGCAGTGGGAAGCTAAGAACTCACAGATCCCACAGATTTAATGTTAGTTTGCTTAGGAAAAGGATGGAGGAGAAATTGCCTAAAAACTAAATAAGCACTTTGAGAATAATAAATATTAATAGCAGAGCTTTCTGCTTATAGAGCAGCTTCCATCTGGAGGTCTTGCCTGGCTTCATAAATATTAACAATCCAGTTCTATCAAAATCTATCAGAATATTTCCACTGGGAGTCCATGAAAATGGGTCTTGGTGATAGGTTTTTATGGTGATTATCTTTTTTTACCACTTCTGATTTAGTAATCCTATTCCTCCTTGGATTTTGTCAGGCATTGGAGCACGTTCTCTGAACAGACCTCATTCAGAACATGTATCTTTGATTTGGGAACTTAATTATCCCTGAAGTGATATTTTTTCAAGAGGTGGTGGCTTCCTATGTCTCTGTTTTTCCCTTCCTCTACAAGCATGAGGTAAAGCTGGTCAGAAAAGTGTTATCAGGAGCAAGCATATCTGCCCCAGATAAAAGTACAGGCTACTTCTGAAAAAAGGATTCAAAGTCCTTCTTTTATTCCTTGAAGTCCCTGTCTCTTTAGTATTTCTCTGCTGCCAGTGGTTCCTGTGCTACAGAAGGGCTCTGGTCAGTAGCAGCAGTAACATGAACAGGGGGCAGATCTTCATTAAAAAGTGCTCAGAATGAGAAGGCAGAAGTTGTGGCAATACTTTGAAAGGAATCAGAACTGGGTTTTCACTTCTGAAGGATTTTTTCCCTGGACTTTTCCCAACAACAGCTCTTCTGTGAAAAGTCAAAGCCCTGCAGTGTGAGTTGGCTGGATGTGCACCTCTGGGACAGCCACAAGACCCTGGATAGTTCCAGAGGCAGAACATCTGCTTCCCTTGACACAAGGTAATATCTGAATGGTGAAGTCACCAAGAGCCCAGAGTTGCCACCTCACACAGAAGACAAATTTAGTCATTCAAATAACATTTGTTTTCCTATTAAGGTGCATTTTGTTTGCTTGTGCAGGTTATTGTCTTGTTTGAGTTTCTTTTGCCTTTTTTCTTGCTTCCTCAAATATTAATTCACTGAATAATTTCTCTCAGGGTACCCACAGTGCCAAAAGAAAGACTAACATAACTCTGTGGAGCAGGAATTTTCTGCAGTCTGGCTTGCTGCTGATGAAGGGTTTGCTTTGTTTTCATTTCATGGACGCAACGACTGCTCTAGAGTGTGACACACTGCTGGACATTTTCCTGTTTTTGCAGTTTCCAGTGGAAAGTATCTGGGTTTTAAATATTTTTAAGACTTTTGAGGGTTTTGCTACTAATTTTAAACAATTTGGTCCTTTCATGCTTGATTTACTTTACAGCAAAACAAATATTTGAGACTGGATGTTAGCAGGGAAGACTGTGAGACTGTTTTCGCTTTTCCCACTTCCTTCATCTCTAAATGAACAAACACATGGTCAAGTAACAAGTTCACAGGATGACTTGGCACTTATTTTGGAAAAGAGGGCAATAATGAACAAAGTAGAATATTGGTTAAAAAGGTCAAACAAATCATGATTTGTGCACTGAAACAGGAATCTAAGAGTCAACATTGATTTAAACAAATATGCTAAAAAAAATGTTCTGAAGTAGTCTGATTCATCATGCTTTTAAAACAGAAAAACTCAGAAAAAATTTAGTAAAAATATTTTTTAAAAAATCATTTCTGGACAACAAAAGCCAGAATGTTAGCGCTGTCTGCAAGGTATTCAAGTTTGGAATGGGTTTCAGAATATACTTGCCAGTCGGCAGGTAGTGTGATAATAATTTCAGTTGCCTTTTACTCAGCACTTTGTGTTATTGTTTTGTCCTGAATAAATAGTTCCACAAGTGAGCTGGTGAAATAAATTGCCTTTAATTCACAAAAAATTAATTGAGAAAAAAAGGACCTTCAAAGTTTAAAGGAGAAACGTCAGGTTCTGGTCTTTCCTTCTTGTATCTGAAAGTCCTAAATATCTTGTAGAAAAACACACAATATAAATGGTGCAGCAGCTTTGTTTGCTCAGAGAATTTGCAGATTGACTCAGTATAAAGTGACTCCATCCTCAGCTAATACTTCAGCTGAGCCCAGGGGGTGAAATTATGTGATAACTTTGTAAAGTGTCTTCTATGGATGAGGTTTGCCTTCAAAATCTAAGCATTTTACTATCATGTATCAGAAATTGTATTTTATTATGTGGTAGCTAAAACCAAGCTGCCTGTGGCTCCCAGAACAGTGACCTGAAGCACAGAATGTTCAAAGAGGGGTTAAAGGATTTGTGCTTGTTTAGTGAAGCAAAAGTGAGGCTAAGATTCTTGCTGGCAGTGGCTGCTGTCTGCTCTTATGATGCCTGTGCTGTGTCTTTTGAGCAGGGGAACAGCAGCACTTACTGGGACCAGGGGCCAATTGCTCAGGTAAGTGTCAGAGATCCCGAGTCACAGGCAGCACAACTCAGCCAACCTCTTTGTTCCTTCTGCTGACTGAGACTGCCAACTTTAATTCACCCTCAGAGCAGTCAGAGCAAGGAGGTCATTGCACAGAGACTGGCCATCAGCTGCCAGGCACTAGCAGTTCTTCATTCCTACCCAGCCTGACTCATTTCCTAGATGTGAGAGAGCCTGCACTTCACTGACTCTTCCACAGGCAAGCAAGTACTGACTTACAAGCCTGCCTAGAAATATAAAAGGCTTTAAAATAACATACTTATTTTAACTGCTCAGGATTTGACCTCTGACAGAAATAAGAGAGGCAACCTTACATGAAAGTAAACAGCCTGAACCTTATGAAGAGGGAATTCAATGTTGAAATTTCACTGTCAAGTTTCGTACCACAAAAAAACCCAGTTTATGTACCTCCCTCTGCTCTCAGGAAAACCTTTTCCTCATCCTACCCAGGTGTCCTGGTCATTTGGTAGGGTTTCCTCCTCAAGAATCACTTTTTTCCTCTTTTTTCTTTCTCTTTTTCTTAATTTTTTATTTCAGAAGAAAGCAAAGAAAACACAAATCAGCTGAATAGCATTCAAACTCCAGGACCTCTCCTTTTGTCCCCCAGTGGGGCATTTATACCAACATTCCTCCCTGGATTTCCTTTTTCTGCATCTTTGGAGGTTCTTTTAGCTCCAATAAACACATTGTGTCCCAAAGCATGGATTTGCAGAACTTTGGTGAAGCAGCAGAACATCCGCCCCTGGCACTCGGGACATCCTTCCCTGCCACTCAGGGCTGCTGAGAGCAGAGTGCTGTGGCATTCAGTAGTTGTGGCAGAAGAAAGGCAAAGAGAAAAAGGAGGGTGTCAGAACCAATTTTTTGTTGGAATGTATTTTCCTTCCTGTAACACAGCTCCTGGAGACCAGACGACCTCCTCCTCCGTTGTGTTTATGCAGGGCTGACTCAGCTCTGTGGACATAAGAACTGAAGCCTCCCCTCACAAAACTTTGTGGTGAGCCACCCACCTACTCAGATGTGCATCCCAGACTGCCTGGAAGTCTCCCATGTAATACAGAGACAAGTTTATTTTCTGTTTCTGGCCTTTGGGCTGTGAGGGTATCTCATGCTACCACACCGTGTCAGAGGGGTGTGCTTCTCCCAGCGCACCCCTGACCCACAACTCATCTTTGCCACAGAAGCTGAGGGCTTGAGCAATCCCTTTTCCCTAGCTGGTGACCAGAGCTCTTGTTTTACAGCTGCTTACTGATAGTGTCTTATCTTTAATCCATAAAGGAGACTTTGAGCTGCATCTGGGAGTTGTGGAGATGAATAGATGTTTATCTGAGTCTTCCTCTTTCAGGATGCCTTAGCTCAGAGATAGGGGAAGGATGCTAAACCTTTTGTTTGTTTTCTAATGTGAAAAAAAAAAAGGCTCTGGAGGGGTTGAGAGACTTTAAACAAGTAAGGAGGCTTGAGTGAATGCAAGGAGCTCTTACATTTTTCTTAAAAATAAGAAATCAGGAATTGAAAGAAGTGGAGCAGGGTGAAAAGAGTAAACAGATATGATGGGCAACGGAGAGAAGTAATGAACAAGACCAAACTAGACATAAAAAAATAGGGAAAAGTAAATCGTTTTCCAAAATGGAAACACAGTTCTACATTCTTCAAGACATTATCTCTTTCTGAAGGGAAATATTTAAACAGCAAACAAAAAACAAAGATACTGGTAAATCTCCTTTAGGATGTGTTCCAGCAGATGTCTGTGGGGCTCCATTAGTGGGCTGTTGCCCTACATGGAAAGGGATTCACCTGTGCAGGATGCCTAGGGCATCTCTAGGAAGGGAGGATGACTGCCTATCTTCTCACCCTGGGGTTTTGGCCCTCGTATTCTGGAATCCCAGAGCTGCATAGGGAAGAGATTGGGGTGACAAAACAGTAAGGACATTTTTGGCTGCTGGTCTTGCTGGTTACCCAGACATTGCTCTGTGCTTCCTCTTGCTCTTCCTCAGGAGCAAAGCAGTGGCTGCCAAACTCTCCTTCCTGCCTCAGTGACTGCAAAGCTCCTCTCAGTGGAATCCAAGAGGAGACCAGGAAGCCAGTGCATGTGTTAGGGATCCCAGGACATCATCCTGACCCCTTCCTTTCCTTTCCCATGGAAATGATTCCAGCTGCTGGTTTTGTGTTTTAGCTTCAGGGTCTTTGTGTTTGGACCTCACCATGATAAAAATTAGGTGTTTGATTACAAAGAGAAAGGGAAGATAGCAATACTGGCAATACTAACAACAACAATAATAATATGAATAATAATAACAACAACAATAATAATAATAATAATTTGCAATCTGTTATATTGCAGAATTTTTCAGAGATAAGACAGCTGGCGATGGAAAAAAGGTCAGAAAAATATTCTGGTGTGCTTTTAAACACCAAGGCCTAAGATAACTAGAGTTTTTCCCAGGGAAAAAAAACTTTCTACTTCAGTTGCATTGTGTTTTCTTCTCAATGCAAATAAAAAACCCCAGAGCTCCTGCTGACATCAAGAGATTCTTCAAAACAAATGCTAAGATGATGTTCCTCACCTCCCAGAGACAGGCTTTAATTTTGAACACATTTTGTGAGTGTTCCCAGTTTCACCCCCTCAAACTCCAGAAGAAACTAATCCAAGCTACAGTCTGGAAAGACAAACACCCACTTTAAATTAAGGCTTTAAAATTACTCTCTATGAGTACTCAAAGAAACCTAGAGGATTTGTGTTATTGTGATTATATGACTTGAAACATAGCTGGAGAATCTAATCTAATATGCCACACTGCCTTGCAATGCTGAAGTCTATTAAACCAAATTAATTAACCAAGGGGAATTAATTAATTCCTTTTGATACTACCAAGTTTGAGAATAAGTGTTTAGAGTTGTTTTTAAAGCTTCAAATGGGCAGCTGAGAGAAATTATTGCTTTTAAACAAACATGAAATTTAAAAATATGAATGCTGAAAATAATGTTTCCTCTGTATTGATCTACTACTTAGGTTTCCTCCTCATGTTGCAATTTTTCCAATTATCTTTTTCCCTCTCTACCATTCCAGATGTTGGGGTACAAGATAAGCATTATTTTTATTGCCTTGGCCCAAAGTAACCCAAGGCAATAAAAAGTTTAGAACAGAACCTAGGTGTGAAAGTGTGTATGGAAGCAATGAACTAAGGAGCCCTTTTCTTCTCCATTAACACTGACTGGTATAAGACTACCTTTACAGCATTTTGCTACTGTTAGTTCCTGTCTTGGCTCTGCAATCATGAAAAACAGCATCCTTCTATAAATTTGTATATTTATGATCATTTCTGCTCTCTGTCTTTTCTTTAGGCCCAGGACCTAAGCCACCAATTTTCTTCTACCAACATTTTATTACAGGTCTTGTTTATTAGAGTAATGATCATTCACCCAATCTCCCCTGCAGTTTTCAGTTGCTTCACATCTTTTCTACAGTGCAGTGTAGAAACCTCTGCATTGCAGTTCATGTGAAGCCTTGTCAATGCTCAGATAATCTCTGCATTTTATGGGTGATACCTCTGCTTATGTTTGCTTTTCCTATGACATCATGAATACAATATGATTTGTGCAATTGCTGTAACTTTTCATCTGTCTGAAGAACTATTACTTATTCTTCACCTTGTCTTTGTGCTCTTGATTTTTGCTTCCTCATTCTGGCATCTCATTCTTTCTCTTTTTATGTGATATCATTAGAGATTTTTCCCAACCACATTACCAACATAACAGAATTAGTTTGAATTCTTATCTTCTTTGGTATGTTTGCAAGTGTCTCTACAGTTTTAATAAACATGGATTCTATTGCACTAAGAAGATACATGAAAATGCTATAAGATTTGGCTGATACACCTGCAGAATTGCAGGCAAAAGATTAGTCTTTTTGAAGATGGAATCACTGAATCACTACTTTTCCTCTCCATTGATATCCACTGGATATCATTTTCATCATATAAGCCTCCCTCTCTCCCTTCATTTTCTTTTGTGGTCTCACAAAGTCCCTGTGCATCCCTTTCTTTCTCTCATGTTTTGGGGTTTTTCACAGCTGAGGACAGAGGATAGGAACAGGAAAATGCCCTGTGAGGTTTGACTGTTCAGTGTTTCTCACTGCCTGCCTGTGCGTCTGCTCGACCCCATTTCTCCTCCTTCTTTGCTTTGCTGCTAAGCTGATACAAAGTCCACAAAGCAGCATCTCATTTTTTCCTGGGGCCTGGTAAAATGCATTTTCTTATTAAAGAACATAAATAGTTTCCTAGTATTGTCCCACCAATGATGAACCCAGTCATTTCCTTCTTCCTGGATGTACA
Source organism: Passer montanus (assembly GCF_014805655.1). Lineage (NCBI taxonomy): Eukaryota > Metazoa > Chordata > Aves > Passeriformes > Passeridae > Passer > Passer montanus. The sequence continues at coordinate 15,048,704 of NW_024356504.1, read as the reverse complement.
AAATAATTTGTCCAGCCATGCCAGACTCCCCTTGTCTCATTATTCAGAGATTATGGGGACAGCTACTTGAAGGGGGGAACAAACCAAAAATCTACTCCAGATATATTATTAAAATTGAGCAGAATAAAGAACAGAAGTCTAGGCTGTTCAGAGGCACCTAACGCAGTAAAATCTCTTTTTTATTTATTGTGACTGATATATTTGTGTATATATACTTGTGAATCTTAGCTAACAATTCCAGACCACATTTAGACCATGTACTGCAGCACCTAATGCAGATTCAGTCTACATTATTACATCTTTTGCTGAAAAGCAACCAGCAATATAAACACAGATGATAAGAGTCTCATCACAGATGAGCTGCACATCATCTAATTTGTAAAGTCTTCAGGGTTGGCATCCATATCTGAGGTTTTCTAGACTCCCCTTAGAGACAGTAGACAGAAATAGGAACTTCTCAGTGGTGTTTTGTCACAGCCTAAATTACATGTTTCAAAAGGACTAGATGAATCATGGCTTGCAAATACCTCCTGTTTTCCCTTAGTCATAAAATGAATCAACATGATTGGTATATACATCAATATCCAAACCCTTCCTCAGCCTCATTGTCCTTCTTTGGACCTCTTCCAGCACCTGAGAGTCCTCCTTGTAGGGAGGGGCCCAAAACTGAACTCAGTGCCCGAGTCACATCTAGTCCTACTTTTCTTGGCTGACCTGATGGGAATAAACACACCCCTGGAAGTGCCACCATTCCCTGGAGGCTGTTTTAAGTGCTCAATCCCCTTCCCTTCGTGCTAAATGTCAGCAGAAGGGTAAGACCCAGCTGGATAATGTCAGATAACTCTGACTTTCAAAACTGGGTCACAGAGGACAAAACATTAATTATAAGTTCATTTGACTAACTTTACTGTAAGAGGCAGCCTTCTGAGTTGCTCACTTAAGTTGGAGCAATGTTTTACCAGGAAAGTGAAGACATTTATCAGGGAAGGAAGAGTAAATCACTTGAAAATAACATAAAGCATGTCTTTGAAGGCATAATACTGCACCTTGGAAATTCAGGGGGGTGTATGTGACTTCTTACACAGATTTCAGCAGGATTTAATACACTGTTGTGCATGGGCAGGTGGGGAATGAGATCAGTGAAGGCAGAGAAAAGAACTAGGAACTTGGTATGAAGTCCAAAGTCGTAACATTTAGGCATTGCAAGTACACAGAAACCATTGCTGGTTAACACAGCATGAGAATCTAAAGAAAGGAAGGGTCTGTTGTTATTTATCCATGCTTTTCTTGGGCTTGATTCTGGATTGGTACAATAAATGGTAGCTCTGGAAAAGATTGAGGTTTGGTCAGAATAAACAGGGTCAGATCCTCAGTTTGGAGCAGTCAAACCTTAATTGTACTAGCTGAAACAAAATATCATAAAATTGCAAATTGTATTCGCTAGCTGGGGAATAACAAACTGATGAGGTGACAGATTTCCAAGATTTCAGAAAGCTGAGAAACAAACCCTCAATTAAGCAAAAACCCTCAATTTCATTTAAAGGAACTGGTAGGACTGTGAACGAGCAATACAATAATTACATCCGTGTATATTACTCAGTGTTTTTGTGTTACAGACATCCAGAACCATTATCAGCATCCAGCACAGAGCCAGGCCTCAATAACTAACAGCCCCTGGTAGATGAATGGATAGAGAGTGAACAGCCTTGTGATCTGAAATGAGGAGAGGCCACAGAAAGCTCAGGAGAATAATTATGCTGAATATAGAGACGAAAACTGCTAGGTGATTTCACGACCATTTCAGACACCTTAAGAGAAAGTGCAGCTCTTTGGAGTGACCCAGCTGGTTTGCCTCTGAGAATCCTCTTAAACATTGCTCCTGCCTTTCATGGATCAGCTCCAAAAATAGAACGGGAAGGAAAGATCTGCTGTTTTTAAACAGGAAAAAACAGTGAGATGGTCTCACTTCCAAGGACAACCTGAAAGCAGGCAGCAAGCACTCAGCTTGCTTCACCAAGTGGACAACACTTCAGAGAGACCAGAAGAGGCATAATAGAAACTCCTGTCATTTTGGGATATATTTATTAGAAACATTTCCTTTCTGCCTGGACATCTAACATTGTTCTGTATGAAGTGGCTGCATATTCTGCAGTGTTAAGGGGCACAGACTCTTCACTTCTGTAAACTTTAATGGCTGCTAGCATGGTCTAAGCCAGCAAATGCAAATGTGTGACTGAAGACATGACCACTTTGCAGCCAGCCATGAGATACAAGTGGGCAGATTACACCAGTCTTCAGCACTTGGAGGGGTTGAGCTGTGTGAAACATGCTGAGAGAGGCTGGCTTCTCTTCTGGCCTTAGATTGTGACACCACAAGAGAGAACAAGTGCCCCAGAACTGGGACTTGGTCCCACTGTGAATGTGGTGTGTTGGACCGAGACATGCTAAAAGTAGGAGGAGTAGTTGCGTGGCTGGTGCGCTAATGCCACTATTTTTTTACGTGTAATAAGTGTGTAATTACACTAACTTCGCTTCTACATTACATCCTAATTGACTAGTGTATCAGCAAACCTCACAGATAAAATGATGAATTTCTGCCATAACCTTCCCCTCAAAATTTTCAGTTATTTGGGATCTTGTTATTTATTTCTTCTGCCTTCAGATATTTCTACACAGACAGGAATTACAGGAATTTTTACATTTTTGGTATAGAATTACCTAGACATAAGAGTTTTAAAATTATGAAAAATATTCATAATAGCAAAATGAGTAATAAAAGGCATCTCAAAAAGCAAGTTATGATTCAAGCTTTTTGTCAAGACAGTTTTTACTGCTACACTTAGATAAGCAATGGCATAACTCTCTATGAAAAACTATAGCAGGTTCCTCTACATAGAGGAATAATAAAATAACTGCCCAGACATCAACAAAGCAGCCTTTTTCTAGTGAAAACATCCACCAGCACTAGTCTGGAGAATGAATACTAAGATTCATCATTGACATTGCTGGTTTGGAGCCCTCCTTTCTGTCAAAAGGCTTTCAGTGACAGTTCATCAGTACTGGTTTCCATGTTTTTCTTCATTGTCTCCCAAGGATATCTTCCCTTTCTGAAGAAATGCACACAGACCTTTTTAAAGTCTACTGGCAAATCATCAACTGCACTATGATACAAGGAGTTTTCCAAGGAGGTAGCATTTGTTTCCAGAGTCTGCAGCCCCATCCCTAGGCATACGGACCCAGTTTGATACAAGCTCCTTCCAGAAACTTCAGTGGAATTGCACATCATATAATTCAAACAAGGAAACTTAAGGGCAGGTGCCTTCAGCTTTGAAAACAGATGCCTCATAAATAGCATTCAGATGTTAGAAAACCCAGGGACTCCAGAGGACTTCATAAAGCCTAAAAGGAAGAAACATTAATACATTGTTTGGAGAAATCTGGTGTCAAAAAAAGAGTAGATATTAAAAGCAAACATGAAAAAGAAATGAGTTGTTTTGAAGAGTTGCTACAGTGTTAAGCATTGGGAAGCTGTAAAACCTCCTCAGTCATTCTTGTTGCTTCATTTTCCCACATTGTTACTAATATCCAAGCTACTATAGTGATTTAATTTTACTTTATTGCACTGCTTTTCCAGCCCTTCTAATGAGATAAACATTTCTGACAGTGTTGAAAATTGAGGTGACAACAATTTTCAAGACAGACCAGACACAGAATATGAGCTACACATATTATGAAGTTATAAAGAAGGAGGAGGGGAAAAAAGAAGTACATTTTGCATTCCTTGGAGTCAGACCAGGGAAGGACTCCAGTTCTCACTGCTGAGAAGCATTTGAGGCAGTGGGGAGTCAGCTCAGTGCATGACTATCCATAAATTTGGCTCCAACACAAAACTGGCTTTCTGATTACATTAAACAAGAGGATGGATGCCTTTGTGGTTCATGTCCTTGAACTCTGTTCAGAAGGATAACCACACTGAACCTCCTGGTCAACCTTTTACAGGGCACATAGAAGAGGCTTGCTTTGTGTGGGGACAGCATGTCATGAAAAGCTCGTTTATTCAGTTGAGCTATGTCCAGCAGCAATACAGCCATAGAAGTGCAGAGCTCTGCCACAGCTGCTTTCCTTTCCAGAACTCCCTACAGTATTGGCACACCTGCCCTGGTTCCTGAACACTGAAGGACAGAGACAGATAGATCATCTCATTCAGAGGTAGCTTTAGTACACTCCTACACTAACAGAATAGAAAACAATCTCTCTCTATTCCTCCTTTGCCTGTTTCTAAAAGAATTTCTTCTCCACTCCTTTTTCTTCCCCTTTGTATCCTCCGAATCAGTTTACAACAATATCACATGCTAAAATACTTCAACTACTACTATTTTTTATCTTGTTACCTTCCACTAAATCTTCTACTTCTCACTTTCAGGCACCAAACCATCCCTGACCCCTTGTTTGCCATGTGTTTTGTCAATATAACCTTTGCCGGTAACACCACATCCTTCCGAGAGCGTTTTGGGAAAGGAACAACAAGCAGGTTATTTTTGGTAGAGCACATTTTGTCACACCAGGGAAGAAGAGGTTACACTGCAAGGACAAATATTTAATGATTTCCAGGGGACACCAATCTGCTTAGGAGCTGTGAGGTGCAGGTGCAAAGAGAGCTCATGGCATCGTCCACAGCAGGGTAGCAGAGAAAGCCTGTAGTGAACGACTCTACAGTGAGAAACTTTGATCAGCTGGGCTCAAGCTGAGAAAAGTAGTTGTACTGAAATAATGGAATAAAGTAGAAAACAATATATCTTCCTACTCAATTGTTCTCTCTGGGTAGTTTCTAAGTATTCTGAATACCAGGTCAGAATCTCTTTATTTGCAAGTGAGTCCCTATTGCTTTACATTAGCAGAGAATTCGGCCCTCTCTTTCACATGGGGATGGTTGATATTAAATCTAACACCAAATATCACTCCTGGTTGCACAGTGATAAATCTCAAGTTACTCTACTCTTGAGCTTGGAGTACTGAGTGCAAATCCAACAGGTTTGTCCCACTTTTACAGAGAGATAACAGAAAATAAGCTGTGTTTTGGTGCATTAAGAATAGATGAAAAATACTGCAAAATTACTAACTTTGGACATAAATTATTTGGATTATACAAATATAAGAAATTAACATTTTTCAAAGGCAAGGAGAGAAGAGTTAAGACACTCTGCCTGGAATTGCAATCTATTTTCTTTTCCCACTAGAAGCTGCCCTGGACCTGATATGCCAGCTGCTGTCTGATATATGTCTCCTGCCTCCCCATATGCTTCATGTATATGCTTACATATCACTTTGCAGTCAGCCAGCAGCTTGAAAATGTCACAATGATAGCTTGCTTGGTGACACCCTGCACCCTCTGTGCTCATGACTGAATGTGTAGGTCCCAAATCTACTTATATGCACAAAAAAACAAAACAAAGAGGGTGGTTTACAGTGAGATTCTTGAGCAGTGCTACAGCAGTGAGCTCTGGAGTGAGCCAATACAGATGGTTTTACCCGCCTGGGGCCTCTAGGGACACAAGAGACATCACGATCGTGTTGTTGGATACTCTGCCCTTTACAGGCCATAGATTTTCACTGGCTGATTCACAGATTAATATCTTCAAGGCCACTCTGGCCACAGAATGATATTGAACTAATAACTTATGTTTGACTCATAAATCTTTCAGGAAGGTGTCTGTAAGATTTCAAGAAATAGAAAAATTCACCCTTTTTCTCATTTCTTTTTTGCAAATCTTGATTGCTAAAAAATCGTCTCTTTTATCACTTGCATTGTTACAGAGTAATTGCACAATTGTTAACACTCATTAAAATTTACTCCCCGAGATTTAAAACCTCTTTTAGTACCTGATTTTTGCTTCTCATTGAGATCCTTGTGAGCAATAAACATTGCTTCTTTCTGATCAGCTAAACAGAGGCATTTTGCAGACAGGCCTTGGACTTGCATGAATAATGAGCCCAATATACTTTAAGATATTTAACTTGCATGCTTTAAACATGGAAAAGAGAGAGGTCTTCTGTGCTGCTGCTTCTTGTTCTTCAAATGTAGACAAGATCACAGAAGTTAGCTCAAGCCACCAGTTTCCAGAATAAGTCAGCCATGGGTTGTCCATCACAGACTTTTCAGAAAGAACTGCAGCTGATGAGACATTTTTGTAGGAGTGGAAAGACACGTTCAGTTTCAAGAAGCCAAATGGCCTAGCCAGGAATTTCAGACAGTATATGAAAGGGAGCTAAAGTCCCTGTACAATCAACAAAGGAAAATCAAATGACACCAAAAGGCAAGTTAGTGAGTCTAAGAGATATATTCCTGTGCTCTCCTTCAGCAGATCACCTCTCTTTCTCCGTGGGGTGATCAGACCCTCTGACACTCAGTGGGTTCCCACATGGACCTCCCAGCCTGGAAACACTGGGGCTCAGGGAAACTCCTAATATGAATCCAAGGAAATCCTGTATAGCAAACATTCTGCCTTCACAATGATTAATGCACTATTTAAAGCAGATGCCTGATAGTGGAAAAATCAACGAAGAATGAGCTCTAACCACAGCACCATGCCATGACCCCAGTGGAAGGTTAACTTCTCAGCAGAGAGTTATCAATATCTACCTGTGGCAAAGACATCAGTTAAGAGTAAAGTGGACATGAGCTTAGTTCTCATTGTACTTGTGCATATTTACAAGGAGACAGACCATGTTGATAAAATTTTTATTCCAACATAAAATTTTTTACTTTATTTATGTCAAACTAATGTGACTTCTAAATGGAGAAAAGCCCTTTATAGCTCAATATTGTAGGTGTATTTCTCTTCATAGATAATATTTGCAGTGCAAGATGTTTTTAAATCTTTTTTTTCCCCAGTGATCAAAAATTTCAGCATTTCCAAGCTTTTCTGGCAGTACATTTTAGATGATGTTTTGTTCCTCTAAGGAATCCAAATAATAGGTCTCTGCCAGAAAATGGCAATTTTGCAATATCAGCACACTGGCAGAGTACAGAGAATTGTTAGAAACACATAATCACAGAATCAGAGAATATTTGGATTTGGAAGGGACCTCTGGAGATCATCCAGTCCAAGCTCCCTGCCAAGGCAAGGGTCACCTAGAGCAGATTACACAGGACTTCATCCAGGTGCGTTTTGAATGTCCCCAGAGAGGGAGGCTTCACAGCCTCCCTGGGCAGCCTGTTCCAGTGCTTTTCCACCTCCAATGTAAAGAAGTTCTTCCTCATGCAGATGTGGAACTTGCTTGCTTGTGTTTCAGTTCATGGTCATTGCTCCTCATCCTGTCACTGGTCACCACTGAAAAGAGTCTGGAACCATTCTCTTGACACCCAGTTTTGAGATATTTATATTCACTGATGAGGTCCCCTCTCCTCTTCTCCAGACTAAACAAACTAAACTCCTGCAGCCTCTGCTCTGATCCCACACTGGAGCAGGGAAAGGGTGTGAGGAGCCCTCCCCATGAGGAGGAAGGAGCAGCAGTGGTAGCATGTGATGCACTGACACCATTCCCTCTCCCCCTGTGCCACTGGCGGGGAAAAGGGAGAAAAAATCAGAAGTGAAGCTGTGCTCTGGGAAGAAGGGCAGTGTGGGTAAAAGATGGTTTAAGATTTGGGTTTATTTCTTACTATCCTACTCTGATTTGATTGGCAAGAATTTTTTTTTCCCTAAGGGAGGTCTGTTTTGCCCATGACAGTAACTGATGAGTGATCCTTCCCTGCCCTTATTTCAATGCATAAACCTTCCATTATATTTTCTTTCCTCTGAACAGCTGAGGAGGGAGGGCTGGATCAGGTTTGCTGGGCACCTGGAGTCCATCCAGGGCTAACCCACCACAGCAGGACATTTCAGAGGACATCTGACAATTAGTTTTTGGAGTTAAATAAACGCAGAAGATTGTGGCAGGTGAAAATTCAAATGGTGGAATATTGATAGAGAGTGTTAATTAACACAGAGCATTTATTCGTGCTACATAGTGCATGTAATCAGTTACACTCACTAAATGAGGATTTGATTGCCCAGTGCTCCAAAGCATACCAGCACTTTCACATTGTAAAGACAGGGACTCTGTCCATTTGTATTTGCTAAGCACAAGCAGAATGGCCTCTGGGAGGAGCACAAAACAGTACCAGAATAGAAATAGCAAATTTAAATATTCCTAGAAACACTACAACATCCTTTATATCTGGTTCTCAGCAAAGAAGGGTGTTGGCTTTTTTTTAGGGGGGAGAGAAAATTTTTGAATGTGATGTAGTCCATTGCACCTAATTTTAGCCATAGAATGAACAATCTTCTGGTAACCTCTATCAACTCCTTTGACTCCGGAGGGTATGCAGAAGACTAGGATAGATTATGTGACTAATATTTCAAGCACAAATTTTGCATAAAATGACACAAACCCCCTATCTTTAGAAAGTTTCTTCAATAGACTGCCTCGTAGAGTCTAATTAGGAAATTTAATTTGTGTGATGCTGTAGAGGAAGAGTCCATATATGAATATTTATAGAAGCCTTCGGTAAGCAGAAAAATCTTTCAGCATGCTTACAACTTGTAACAAGACCTAATCATGTGCTTAAAATTTAGAGGAATCTTTGTGTTTTCTTAAACCTTGGTAGCCATAAGGGCATTCTTCAGTGCTTCCCCAATAAAAGTTTGAGCTCCCAGAGATGAATCAGCAGTGTAGCACTGTGCTACACAGGATTACTCCAGCTCTTATTTCAATGTTTGAAAAATCTGACAAGATCCAAGGATCCTAAAGACTTCTAAACTAAGAAAACTAAGTTTTTTCTCAAGACTTCCTGATATAAACCAATTCCATTCCTAAACTCTCCCTGTAACATTTTTTTCAGCCTGACTTCACAAGAGAGAATTCATATTTATTTACCTCATAGAGAAAAGATATGTTTAGATTATTCAGATATTTTCCCTGTAGTTATGTTTATTGTTCTGAATTATAACTTCCTGGGCAGCTCTTTGATTTAATAAGGAAGAAAACTATTTCCAAATAAAGCATTGCATATTTCAAAGTGAAGTATATATATTTATACCAGTTGAGTTTGCTTGTAGCTCACTTCAAGAAAGGAATAATTTCTATGCATTGTCTTTCAGCATCTCATCTTTCCCTTGCAGCTTAATGCTCACCATGTCTAACAGGAACACAAGGACAATAAAAAGTAGATCTGTGTGTTGCCGAACTGACAGCTGAAATCTTCAACCACGTTTGTACATGTCATTTAAATAAGGTTCGAGGAAGTCCATGACATTGTACCCAGAGGGAAACCATTGTGCCCGTTTGGACCTTGCATTAAACGAAAACAAAACTCATTGTGCAATTTTGCCAGCAAAAGCATTCATTGTGTGTCCCAGTGCCCGAGTCGCTGTGAGCATGAGCTGTTGCAGTTGGGCTTGTTGCCATCCCAGCATGTGCAGTTTGAGATTTTTTAGCTTTGTTTTGTTTCTTGCAGCTGTATATTCTCCTGCTGAACATCAAAAATCTTGAACTAGTGCCAATCAGATACAGCTGAATTGCCTTTACTGCAGCAAGAAAAATTATCAGCATGCAATTTATTATTAGAACAGACCATTCTAAATTTTACTTCCATCACAGCAGACAGCTATATCCATTTTTGTATAAAAACTCACTCAGCACAAATAAAAGGAACAGCAGATTAGCTGGCTTTAAAACCATATCCTATTTTCAGCTGGACTCACTGGAGAGTGGACCTCAAGGATAGCCACATCCAGGGCATTTAGTTGCACTTGGGGAGCTCTTTCTCTCCCACACCCTGTATAAAACCAATAAACAAACTTCTTATCAGTGGCTTAGGAACCTCACTTCAGTGACATTAATATTTTATTATTTGAGAGAAGTACAACCACCCATTTAGCAGGGGCAAACGGAAAACAAAAAATTATTTCTACTCTAGCTGGAAGTTTACCCCAGGGCTCTGTGGATCCTATACCAGTGGCATTTTATGTGTAGTTTAAAGTAAGATTTAAAAGACAACAAAACAAACAAAAAACAGCTGCCATTAAAAAAAAAAATCAACCAAACAAAAAACACCACCAAAACAAACTAACAGAAAAATCCAAACCAACACTACCAACATAAAAGTACTGATGCTCTGCATGCAGGATATGATAACCACTTGCCACTTTGGGAATTATCTCCAAGAGCCTAAGGATTTGCAAGTGTTACAGTGAGGAAGCAGAGGAGAACACTCCCTGAGGGACCTTGGGGGGACTAAGGTCTATTCTAATCTCTTGTAAACCCTTTCTTCCCTGCCACAGTGCCAAGTTATTTGTGGGATTCTAATGAACTCCATTAGGATTGCTGACTGCATCTTCTAGTTATTTAACTAATCACTTAACAAAGGAAGCAACCTAAGTCAGTAAACACAAACATCCTCATGACAGTTCAAACAAGTTTCGGAATGAAAGAAAAAAATATTGAAGTTTAAGGTTCTTTTAAAATTAAACCAACTCAAGTCACATTATTTATGAGAAAAATTAAGTTCAAGCCTCCCTTGGGCTAAGAATTTTGCAGAGTTATTTTTAAAGCAGTGATAGGAGCAGTGCTAAGCAACAGGGTCTTGGGGCCATCACACACATCCTTATGGAGCCCTAGTTTCATTCAGTGTAACTGTGATTTTACCACACGCCAGCTTTGTGCTCAGATAGTGGGTTGAAACCTAAACTTCACTGAAGTATCTCTGAAGAGAAGCACGTGATTTTGTTCTTGCACTTATAGAAGAAAGTAATCTTAAACTGATGCCTTTTTCTCTGGAGAGAATAGTACATGCAGGCTAAAAGAGCAAATGCCTCAGTGTTATTATATTTTAGGAAATACCATCAGCCAATCCAGCTGAGTCTGTTTGGCCAAGTGTTGCTGCAAGGGGGGAAGCAGACTCAGGAATGGATTTTAAGCACACACCCTTATCCAACACCTTTGTTGGATGTAATCCAGTTACTGCTTTGGCTGAAGCATTAGTGTGATTAGAAAGATCTCTGCTTTGGATGTATCACCTCTGTGCCTGATACATCCAGGCTAGAAAAGGGTAGAAAAGAGGCAGAAGCCCTTGCTAAAAGTACATGAGATCCAATCTCCCAGAGAGCTCAGGCTGAGACAAGGCCATCATTACATTACATAAGGACAGGCCAGGTGCTGTACTAACAACCTCTGAGAGGATTTTCACCTGCACTTAAATAGCCACAAAAGTAAAATTTAATGCTTAGGTAACAAAACACAGCAGGCTCCACAATCATCAGAACTCTTGACCTTCAATTTTCTGGCCACTTCGGAGTTATCCCAGAATCACAGAGTATGCTGAGTTGGAAGGATCATCAAGACCAACTCCTGAGCATCCCCAAGAGTCACACCATGTGCCCAAGAGCATTGTCCAAATGCTCCCTGAACTCTGTCAGGCTGGTGCTGTAAGTGCTTTCCTAGCTAGCCTGTTTCAGTGCCCAGCCACCCTCTGGGTGAAGAACCTTTCTCTAATATCCAGCCTAAACCTCCCCTGACACAGCTTCAGGCCATTCCCTTGGGTTCTGTCACAGGTCACTGCAGAGTGATCAGTGCCTAACCCTCCTCTTCCCCTCACTAGAAGTTGTAACTGCACTGAGGTCTCCCTGCAGTCTCCTCTTCTCCAGGCTGAACAGACCAAGTGACCTCGGCCACTCCTCACTCGGCTTCCCCTCGAAGCCCTTCACCATCTTGGCTGCCCTCCTTTAGACACTCTCTAATATGCAGCAACTAAAAAACCCAACTTATTGAAATTATGCTGCAGTAACACAGTCACATCTGTGCAGGGAAGAGTAAAGGTTTTCAGTCAAACTGAAGGTACAACTACACCAGATCCTCCAGGAATTATGACATTCAGTGTTTAATTCTGCTTTGTGTGAGCAAGTCTTCCCTTTTGTTTTAATTGCAGAATGATTCACTTTATTTACCATTGTGTCCTTTTGTTATGAGAAATCCATGTGCCAAATCCTGCTCTGATTTCTTAACTGAGCAAGAGCTGATAGTATGATTCACCCTCTCCACATCTACCCAGATGACATTACCACTGTTCCAAATATGCACTATCAAACTGCATGTCAACATCCTGTTGACTGGTCTAGAGTCTGAGCAGATGTGCTTTCCAGTGGTGTTGGAAATTAGATTGGAAAGGAGGCAGTGGCTTTAAGACATTCTGTGTGACCTTTGGACATGATGACACTATAGAGTTACAGACACACTGCACCACTGTCCACTGAACTCCTGACCTTACACATCTTCCCTCTATGGTGTCATTAAATGAACCACAGTTCATAGAGTTACAGACACACTGCACCACTGTCCACTGAACTCCTGACCTTACACATCTTCCCTCTAAGGTCATTAAATGAACCACAGTTCACGGAAAGCCAAGCACCAGGCTACAGGGAAGATATAGAACTTCCTCATATTTCCATTTCACAGAAAGATGGCACATTTTGAAAAATATTTGCATTGTAGTGACACTGGAAGTTCCCCTGAGTACAGATACATACGGAAAAGAGTTTGGCCCAAATAAACGAACAGATTAAGTGGGAACCTTAAACACAAACAGGCACACTACATCCTTTATCTGCAAATAATTGTGCAATAAGGTGAAGCAGGGGATATACATGTTCCAGGGATAAGAATATATTCCAAAGGTTCAAGCAGAAGTCAGGGGAGTGGTAAAAATAAAGACAAATGCTTGGGATGCAAAGTAGGAAGGAGAGTTGATCTCTTATCTCCAGGGTAAACTCTTCTCTTCTGGCCTTGTATGAGGGTCAAGAACTAGTTCAGTGTTATGAATGCAGACAGAAAATTCCTCCTCTGTGTTCCAAGTATTTCACAATCTTGTTGCACTTAAAGTCACAGGCTGCATAGGTGCCACACAAAACATGAGTTATATCAGCATCACAGTCCATCCTGGGTAATAAGTCTATATTGATCCCTTTTGCATCACAAAGGTTTCATTCTCCATGACTTTACACCAGGTCTGAGATGGTCCACACCGTCTGTGGCAAATATTCCTTGCCCCTTCAGAAAAAAAAAATAAAAGAAAAAAAAAAAGGGAAACAGAAAGGAAACAAGGTGGAGGGAAAACCCCTCACACAAGTTAACAAATAAATAAACTATTATTCCTTACAGAGATGGAAAGGAAGATAATCAGTAGAAAATATTATTTCATGGGATGTCCAGAGCCAAATGCTTTCCTGTGAAGAATCTCTCCTTCAGGATTCAGCCTAGCAGTTAAATCTCTGCTTGTGCTTGACCTGCACAATGTCTTCAAAATTTGGGATTCCACCCAACCTCACCCAGATCAGCAGCTTGGCAGGTTTAAGACAGCCTGAGGTGTGTAGCCAGCAAAGCAGAGGAGGAAGCCAACACCACCTCTCCTGCCAGCTGGCCAGGTGACCATGGCATCCAGCCCAGTGGGACACTGAGCCTCTGGTTCATCTGAATGTGTCCACCAGTGCTGCCACAAAGCCCACCTTGAACTCACAGCCAGGCACAGCTGCTGCTACCTCTTCTCCTCAAATGTCCAGATGGTGGATCCAAACACCTTCTCTGAAGCTTGCAGGCTGTGCAGGGTGGGCAGTGAAGGACATTATTGATAGCTGTCCACTCAGCCTCTTTCAATCTTGCCATTTCCTTATAAGATACAGATTACAGATTTTTGCATTATGTTTTGCCATGAAAATCCATCAGAGAGAGGGGTTTCTAGTGTGATGTCCTGTTGTTGCAAAGCATAACTTCCTGGAGAGAGCCTCCTTCCTTTGTTTTATTTATTTATTTTCCTCCAAGTGCAGCCTAAACCCCCCCTTCCTGTTGGGAACAACAGCTGCAGCATGCAGCATCAGCTTGCCAAGCCTGAATGACTGTGAAATATCATTTATCTTGGAGCAAGATAGCATCAAAGAGAACAACTATGTGGGCCTGACCATGCATTCACTACATAGCTCTGCTTAGGAGGAGTAGGATAAATTGCAGTATCGGAGGCAAAAGAGGTCCCACTTCTGAGCTAACACTCTTGGACCTGAAAGTGCTGTCACATCTGAAAGCACTACTGAGAAAAAAAGGGAATTTTCATTTCAATACTCAGAAAAAGACTCTTTCAAAGGCTGGAGATGCAAAAGTATTCACCAGGGCAGGAAAGCAATACTTCTTCTGTAGGTTAATGGGAACACTACGGCCTCAAGATCAAGTAATTGGCTTATGAAAACCACAGAGCTGACACAGATTTCCTAACATACCTATGTTATCCCACAGACCTGGTAAATCCTGTATGAATGCCACAATCCTCAGACAAAAATTACTTTCAGATACCCTTCTGTTATCTTGTCCTTTTAACCCTTTTGGGGAGCTTTTGGTTTTTTTGCCAGAAGCAACTGCTATTTAAAGATTCAGAGAGAGTTCAAATTGAAAATTAATGATTAATCACACATTTTCCCCACCAGCACTCTATTCCCATCTTTTGCTCTGGGTTCCTTTGTTGCCTCCTGTCCCACGTGATCAGTTGGCTGAGAGCACTGAGATGCTTTTTGTTCAGTGCCCAGTCTCAGGCTCTCCTGGAAGCATGCTGGGCTGCATGGGGCTTCCCTTGACAACATCACATATTTCCCATTAATGATGAGTGGAAAAGGTCAGGCAGGTCACTTTAATGGCCTGTTTGAGTGCAAACAGCCTTGGGAAATGGCTCTCTGATTTCTGGGAACCCCAATCTATTCAATAAGCAAAGACAGAAGTACCAAGAAAAGTGAAGATAACACATTAAAGGGGACTTTCCCATGTGAGTTTGGATCTGCCAGAATCCTCCTACATAACTTGAGTATAACTCTTCCAGTGATTTTGGTGGGGGGGAGAGCAGCTTTAATAAGAACACAGGCAGATGCAGGAAGTGTTGCACAGATGCAGAGGGGTTGAGCACCAGGATCTAACTGTGCATGCCATTTTGAGTAGTTTGTCATAAAATTCCTAAGACAGTCCAGACCACTGGCTGTAACATAAAGCCATCATGACCACCATACTTCACATCATCTGCAGCAGCTAGGGAATCTTTCCTCAACAGAAGTTCTGAAATTTCTTAGGGATCACAGCATCATACAATGGTTTGGGTTAGATCATCTAGTTACAACCCTCCTGACATCTTACACTAGACCAGTTGCTCCAAGGCCACCCAACTTGTCCTTGATCATGATGATGAAAGATTTAAATGCAAAAACTTCAGATGAAAACAATTCTCATGACTTAGAACAGAAAGCCCCTATTTTACCTCTGCACATGGTATTCCTTACACAGAAGAAGCAGTAATCAAAAACATACCCATCAGTATTTTCATAGAGAAGATATCAAGTGCAAATGAATGTCACACTATGGAGCTGAAGCCAGTGCAGCAACGTCAGGAGTTTTTCCTATTATTTCCCTGTCTTTGTTTTGTGCCTTGCTTTGCTCTATCACTAAATGTTCCAGAGATCTCTACCACGAGCCCAGAGTGTGGAAATGCTGACTAAAGTCATTTACTGCATCCATGTTCACAAACAAGCTGTTAGTTGCTGTCGGCATGTAAATAAGTCACTGTTCTTTCCATCCTATAGCTGTTAAATAAATATTGTGAGCCAAGTTCACGGCACTGGTTTCTTGTAGGAGGTCACTGAGACGATTTCACAGAAATATCCTGTGACAATTTTGCAAAACAGGATGGTCCCAGTCTGAATTTCATTACTCTGTTTTTTTCCACTTCCATCCTGATGGTGACTGTGTTTCTGCTGTCACAGGCAGGCTGTTAATTCATCCTGACTCCATAACAGACACCAGGAAAATGGAAACTTTGTCTACTCTCCTCAGTGTTTAAAGCATGTGCGTTAAAAATTGCTTGTGTTCTGCAATAACCTAGGAGTCCTAGTCCATGTCAGCTACAGACAGGCCGTGTATGCACACTTACAGTGAGTACATGCCACTGACTGCAGCACAGCATGCAGACAGCCAAACAGATAGCTTTAAAAGGCAGCTATATAAACAAGGCAGCTGGCACCCTAGTCCAGGCTGAAAAACTTGCAGTGGACTACACAAATTAACCTCTGCAGCCCAATAAATACATCTTATTTACAAATAACACCTGCCTGTACAAAATAAAAATAAAAAGACTAGGGAGAAACCAGGTCTCATCTTTATTACACCAATGGCAAACTGGAGCAGAGATTAAATGTTTTGCCAAAGGTGCCATAGGAAGCCTGTGTCAGAGCCATGACTGGAGTTGCTTGTGTCTCAGCCTGTGCTGTAGCCACAGGTTCCTCCTTGTTTTGAGCACAGTGTAGATTCATGGTATATGCTGACGTAACTACTTTGACCCAGTAAATGCCATCCTCAATTTTCACCTGTTAAAAGGACAGAATCAGTCAGACTGAGAGGGTTAAGGGGGATGATGAGCAACAAAATTTGAAAGTCTTACTTTCAATCTTACCCACTAATGGTGGACATTTTAGGAAAAGGAGTCAGCAGCAAGTTTTGCACTTAAAAGAAATAACATCAACAGCAGTGGATAGGGGTTTGGGAAGTGGATTTAATAGGTGTGTCTAGATTTGGCTAAGAATGAAAAGAGCATTTTCTTTCCACTGGTTGCTGGCTAGTAAAAGCAAAGGGGTGGAATACATCCAACTTGCAAAACTTGAATACAGTTACTGCTATCTGCAAATGGGTGCCCCTCCCCGCTCATGTGAGCTACACAGGCAAAAGAGAATGACACATGTGCTGTTTCCTTTTCCAGTTGTAAAGGGGTCAGGAGCCAGGCAAGGAGAGCCCGAACAAGAGGAGCATTTTCCTGGGTTCTTCCAGCTGTTCTGTTCAATCCCGCCGTCAGTTCTGAGCAGGGAAGAGAGGCTGTCAACACAAATAAGGCATTTTTCAAAGGCGTAAATTATGAGTTCCCAAAACAATGCGACATCTCAACCACGTGAGTACCCTTACCCCCCCTCCCCCCTTACAATAAGAGTGGATTTATCAGTTCCTCGCTTAAGGAACAGATTGTCTAATGCATTTCATATGGGGAGGAAAAAATAAGGAATGCCTGAGACTAATCTTGAAGGAAAAAAGTTGGGAAGAAGCTGTTTTCTTTCTTAATTCTTTGTGTTTGTGTGTGCGGGAAGGACTGAAACAGGCTCTGCAAACTCTGCCTCCTGAATAGGTCCAAGCAAAGTTAGGGACGCTTCCGCCTAAACCCCAGCTTAGAAAAGTTTCATTTGAGTGTTTTTCCCTCCCCCCGCCTTCCGGAATTAAGTTATAGAGCATTTTGAAAGCGTACTGACGCTTTTCTGAGATAGTAATGGTGCTGCCCAGCTTGCCTTTAGAGTCTCAAGCTGTCTGTGTGTAACATGAGACTCAAGCCACAAACTGACAGTCTATATTTAAAGCCACAATGTGTTTCTGCTCCTGGAAATTTAGAAACATGGGCTTAAGGGCAGGCAAATTGGTTTTTCAGCAAGAGAGGGTACAGGAGGGCAAGTCCTCTGTTTGTGTAACTCTGCATATTTCTGTAAATTTTAAAAGAGAGAATTTGGCCCGAACAGTCAAGTGAGCACAGAGGCTCAGCTGCACTATGGTAGTGCTCATTTTGGGACAGCATTAAAAAGAAAGGTGAAGGGAAGGGGGTGGATTATGATTTGATGAGCTGCAAAAAGCTCTTGAGTTTTTGGTGCTGCAATATATATATTTTTTTTTTTCTTATGGCTTTAGTGTGATCTTTCTTCTTTTAATTCAAGAAAGTACTTTTGTTTTATTTTTAATAAATAAACTGCCAATAGAAGAATTGTTTATCAGACCATGGCATCAGGAATGAAGGCAGAAAGTACAGACAGCTCTGCTGGGAGCAGCCTGCATTTCAGGGTTTGATCCAGATACTGCTGTAAGGATATTTGTTCTGTATGGCTGTAGACACTGACAATGTTTCCCAAGCTTTGAATGAGGCAGCCTGATCCAGCAGAAAAGACACAGCAAACAGAATCTCTGGAATCTCAACCAGCAATTTCTAGTTACCCTTTAGTCCTTTTTGCAGATTCTAACCAACAAGAAAGATTAGATGTTACCTTTATATTTTATTCTACTTTATTCTGCAGTTTAGAATATTATAGCTTGTTTTCTATTGCAGCTTGTTTTCTGTTATAGCCAGGAAAGATACAGGAAGGCTAATTCAGCATTCTGAGAGCTCGTGTTTGGCACAGCTTGCATAAATTACTGCTCTTGGTGCTCTCCAAGCATGTCCAGGAGGGTGGTCATGACTCACTGAGGTTCTTCTTGTGTATTGTGAAATATCAACAAGGGTCCAGACCCAATCTTGTATATTTAGTGACAGGCTTGGCCAAGTGACACATCCAGGACCGGCTCTACAGTTCTGAATACATTATAAACAACCTCTCTGGCAGACCCAGGTTGTCAGACCCCACAGAAGGTCCTAGGGGGAAACCAGATGAGGAGTTAATGCCCCTTGGGGCCTTTTGTCTGCTCATAATGAAAAAAGACAAATGCATCAGGGTCTCCTGGGGTTTTTTCCAATATGTGGACAGGAATCCTCAACTTGAACTATTTTAAGATCATATGATTCCCCCCATGAAAATAAATTGCTTGCAATCCAACTAGGAGTATTCTGGCTGAAAAATAGTCATTATATATTGTCTTTGGTTGGGGATTCCCCCCATGAAAATAAATTGCTTGCAATCCAACTAGGAGTATTCTGGCTGAAAAATAGTAATGATATATTGTCTTTGGTTGGGGGTTTTGGTTTTGAGGTTTTGGTTTTGGTTTTGTTTGTTTTTGTTTGTTTGTTTTTGTTTGTTTTGTTTTGTTTTGTTTTAATTAGGTGGATGAAATGTATAGATTAGGAACAAAAGTTAAAGGGAAGTCTGATAGTACCATATTTCTGTATAATGCTTCTTTGGTGCATTGATAATGGTTGAAGTTTTGAGGGAAGGTCTTTGGGAAAAGGGTCTTACTTCCTAGCAAAATTCCTGCTAATTTTGCAAGAAACAAGACAAGAAACAATTGAAAGTTCAGTGTATTGACAGGCACTGCGCAGCATGGACAGCAGATGTTTGCCAGAGAGGCAGAATAATTGGGAAAACAAATTTGCTTCATAACCACAGTGAAAATCTTTGAGATGGGTGTGAGAATGCTTAAAATAGTCATCAAAAATTTTTGGTACATATACTGAACATAGGAATTCTTTGCTGAATACCTGCAGGTGAGACCACAGAGCAGATGCCAACTGATGTAAACTGAACAGTGTTAAGTTCCCTAATTTCTCATGTACTTTGCTTATCTCCTTGTATTCACCCATGGCTGATAAGGAATTTTATTCATTCTATAAATGCAGTATCATCTTGTCAATCCAGGGGGGGATCACATACTGTTTCAGATTTTAAATATTCAACTTTGTGTAATTTGTAAATGTATTCTGCTCCTATATGGGAATGCCCCACCATCTCACCTTGGGCACTTCCCATGCCCAGCTCAGATATCCCCCAGATATCTGAGTGGGCTCTCTGTACACATAACAGAGGTGAGAGAGGCAGTAACTCTGTGATGCATTTGCTTCCTGCTCACATGTACAAGCAGTAGCTGCCTGACTTAACTATGAAACCTGAGGAACTCCACAGGTTTGGCAGTCTCAGTTCAGCTGGCAGCTTTTGCCCTCTTCCTGTTAGACTGCAGTGACCCTATTTTGAGGCAGTGGGACAGCTCAAATGAGGTGAAGGATTAGGACAATAAACGTCACCAAGTCAAAGGTTCAACCTGGGGAGGCAGTGATCTGTGCAACACCGTCTTTATGGGTCAGAGGTGGTCACCCCTTTGGAGAAGGTGTTCTGCAATTTACAGGATTTCATCTGTACCCAGCAGGCTGGGAATGTTTATCTGGGGTCTCTTATACTCCAAATGCCAGCTATCAAAGGAGTTAGTGGTTAGGGAGAACAGTTTGTGAAAGCTTTTCTTCCTCATCACCCTTCAACAGATAAGGTCCTCTTCCTGGGGGGATAGGGAAGCAGTGTGATGTGTGCAGTGCAGAAGAATTGGCCCAAAAGGAAACCAAGAAGTAAGGCTGGTCCTCAGGCCATGCCCCAGCTGCAGAGGGAGGAAGAGGGGGAGGAAGAGGGTGAAGCAAAGCCTCCTTGAGCTGTATGCACTCCCTCTACATTGCCAGCCATCCTCCAGCAGTAACCCAGGCTCTGCCCTGCTCAGGGGAGCAGAGTTCCGTGCTGCCTCTGTTCTACAAGCAGGAGGTCTTGGCTCCATCAGCCCAAGCTTCTCCACCTGCCCCAGGGACAGAGCTTCAGGCAAAATGAGTCACAGATGTATCTGTCCCCTCAGAGAGGCTGAGACCTTGCCAAGGTGGCCTCAGATAAAGGCAGAGTGACTTCTGGCCGTGAATGTGAACAGCCTTGCTACATCTTCAACTCATAATGAAATATATTTTTGGGGCTGCAGACTGGTTGTTTTGTATGTTCCTGGAGTAATACCACTTGCCTTTCACACAGGGCTTATGAAAAGCCTTGAATGAACCCTTCAGGTTTTTAATCATGTTATTCACACCTTGGCAATATATGTGATTTCATTGCCCTTAATCAACAGAAGTGTTTGCCTGTGACAGTAAGTGATAAACAAAAACAGAGGCTATTGATTATGAAAATCTTGTCTTCACTGGTGAACCTGTGAGCATTTATACACAAGGAAACCTACAGATTATAATAACCTCTCATTTTTAGCACAGAAATCTCAAAACATATCCTACAAGCATTGATGGAAATTTAATGTCTCTGCTCATATGTTTGTTTGCCACCACTGTGCATGTGAATTGGAAAATTTGGCTTTATACCCCAGGGTTCTCCTGACACCCTTTTTGTCTGGCATATTTATGTGAAAGTCTGGGAATTGAAAGGCTCAGAATGCACCTAAAATTTCAGTAATTAACAGTAGAAATGTTGGCAAACGACTGAGCTGGAGAGAATAGGGAGGATGTCAACCCAAATAGGAGTCTGCTGTTTTAAAATACACAATTTTCAGCATTGCTGGCCATCATTAAAAAAAAATACACAGTAGATGTTAAAGATTCAGGTTGTGGCTAGTTGTGTGCTTAAGCCTGTTAATATTATGGAATTATGCAGTGTCTGCATCTCATTGCTGATACTGCTGCACCTTTCTTTCTAGGCTCTTGTGTAATATACCCTGTATGCATAGCTGTTCAAATGGCTGAGTCCAATCAGCAAAGTCTTTTGTAAAACAGGCTTTCAGGACTGCATTGTCTAATGAAAGTCTGTTTGTGTGTGTTCTCTGTGCAGTGCCTGCCTCTATTGTTGGAGAGGGATCAGTATTCATATAGCATAGAGAAATTCAAGCCAACAGAGGGACCTGATTGTGCTAGGTGCTGTACAGTCACCTCTTCTTCAAAAGGCTGGTAAAGAGGAGAGATTACAGGTTGGAGAGAAATTATTGCTCTCCATGGACACTGCTGGTGAGGCAGCTTTTAGCTGAGAAAAGCTGGGGAGGTAGAAGTTGGTTTGATTCCAGTAGAATCACTGTTGCAGCAGCACTTTGCTTCCCACTGCCTAATTCTGTAATGCATGCTCAGGAAAAAAAACATAGACGTTATTTAGCAACTGGCCTGCTTGTTTCCCACAGAAAGATCAGAAAACTTTTGAAAACAGCATTTGACATGAGTAGGAGGTCTGTTTACAATTTTTTGCTTCACATTTGAGTTGTGATAAAAAATGCACTAAAAACCCAGATGCCACAGTGACAAGAATATAGAAACACCTTAGGAGGGCAAGGATTCGGGCAGCAGACAATTGTGTTTAACTTCCTTAATTTTCTTAGTCAGATGAATTTGACAGCATTACCCCAGTTATGAGTAGATAAAAAATTCACCATCTGCTAAGCGTTCTGAAAAATTACTTGGAGAATGGAGAAAAGTGTCACTTGGAGAAATCAGGCTTTGTTTGCCCACAATTTATGAACACAAATGGAGGAAAGGCCTCTCTTCTCTGGATAATTTATTTGTAACTGATAACTGCATCAAGTACCAACACTGCAATGCTACAATGCTACAGACATGCAGCTCATAATTTGAGGCTGAAATAAGATCTGGACTCCCCTGTTTCTTGAAGAGTCAGCACAATCTAATTCACACCAGATTCCTATCTCTGCTATGTTAGCATGGAAATCAAATGCACTGCCTGTGCTAAACTGATCCCTTATTGCAGATGTACCTTGCACGTGTAGTTTCACCAATGAGACAGCTGGCTAAGTGATTTTCCTCTTAATTAATCATCTCATATGCAAAGGACGCCAGTTTCTCATATCTTCTTCTCTTCTGACATATGTTTCACCACAGGGTTCTTCCTGATGAAGCAGAAAACTTCACTAAAAATCTCAATGGGTTAAACTTGTTCTGCTGCATTAGAGTTTTAAAGTGATTTTTCTTTCCTTTCCTCTGCCTCTCTTTTTCATCTTA
Source organism: Passer montanus (assembly GCF_014805655.1). Classification (NCBI taxonomy): domain Eukaryota; kingdom Metazoa; phylum Chordata; class Aves; order Passeriformes; family Passeridae; genus Passer; species Passer montanus. The sequence goes on along the minus strand of NW_024356504.1, from coordinate 15,026,161 downwards.
AGAGGGAAAAAAGAATTCAGTTATTTCATGAGGGTCTCTACCTCTTTTTTCTCCAGATAAGCCCTGAAACTGAGTTAAGCTTTTTATCAGTAAGTTGCAGGGGGGCATTTGAACACACCCTGAGACAGTTCTTTGTTATTGTGAGTGATAAATGCCTATTTTACTGGGGACTACATGTTTAAAATACCTAGTTTTATGAGACAGTCCACATCATACAGGACATGTGTGACTAGTTCACAGCCATACAGAAACAGACATCAAATCATTACATATGTGTAGGTGTTTACAGTTGTGAGCAGAGATTCTTTCAGTAACACCAAACCTAGAAAATGAGCTTGAATTCTATCTGTTCACAGATATATACACAGCCAGAGTGTATGTATATACAATATACCTTATATCTGTATGCATACATATACAAAGACGTGTATTTATATCCACCATCCTTTCCACTACTTATATGGCTTTATTTCTTCAGGTTTATATTCTTGTTCTAGCTCATCTGTGCTGGGAGAATTTGGTAGCTGCATCTTTAGGACAGTAATCTAGAAATGCTGATCATATTAGTATATTCATACCAAAATTAAAGTTATTAACTACCCTCCTTTGGAAACAAAATATTTATTCAAGAATCGATTCAGTTGTATTATATAATTCTGTGACCCCCTCAAACACTTGAGAAGATTAATTTATGGTGGAAGAGATTTTACAGAATTGTTATTCCAGTTTAACTTTTTTTTTCTGTAGGCAAACTTCTCTGTTCATCTTATTTTCTTTGAAAAGCGTTCTTACTAAGACAATAGTAAGATGCTTCATGTCTGCTAATTGGATGTTTCAAAAATTTCAGTCACTTAAGAAGGGATGAAAAAGCAGGTCTTCATGGCTGACTTTAGATGAACCAAACAATCCTTTGAGACAAATAGACAAAACCAGACAAATAACAAATCAGTTAAACACAAGTGATTAAAGAGTTACCTGTATGAATGAGTAGAGGGAAAAATTATTTCTAGTGTGTGGTGAAGAATTACCATAAAACTGTAGTCATCCAAGAGTTCAGGAAACTTGTGTACATTTTCAAAAATTCTGATGTTTAAAATTACATGCTGGATTTTTGTATTTTTTTTCTGTCTTCTAGAATATATTGTTGAATTCTGCTTTCAGGATTTTCTTAGCATGTATTAGGGCTAGAAGTTTACCAATTTATTATGAAATAGTGTAGTCTTTTTATTTCCTGGAACTTTATAACCAGCACTCATGAGCTAGCTGAGTTTGCTCTTCTAACTGTCAATGGTTCATACAAGTGTAATAAGCACACTCCCAGTCCCATCCAACAGAGCAAGAAGGAAATCAAATCCTTGATGCATCTGTGGCCTCTATCACACCTGCCCTCTCATGTTTAGTTCAGCTATCCTCTGCACCTCCTAATCCTACTTGTCTGTCCCTTTCTTAGCCCACACGTAAATGGCCATCTCTGAACATATGAGAGACACAGGTCCCAGCTGTTAAATGCCATTTCCCCCTTCTCTCAAGGACCTTCCACAGTGCTGCCAGTGGGAAGGAAGAAAAGAACAGGTCAGGAAAACATAGATCTTTCCCTGTCACCATCTGGGCTGAGGTTTGTTTCCTTTGGGTGTTGCCCTCTCTTCCGCTCTCCCTCTTCTCTGTTGATTTCTCTTTGCTCTCTCATCTTCACAGCTTGCTATGAAACAACACCTCCCCTCTCCAGATCTTTCCTCTCATCACATAGAAATTTTTATTTACAACTGGGACATGCTTTTTACATTCCGAATCGCATGATTGGGAGAGATGATTATTGTCTGTCTCTCTTGAATTTCCATAATTACGTCAACAGCCTTTGATTTTTGGACTCTATTGGAAAAAAATCCAGTTTTCCCCACACTGAGCTCATAGGGACCTCTTTTTTTGGTTTAAAGAAGCTATGTTACCAGTCACTAATGGCAATTAAGCTCTTGGTGGAAATAGGAGCTATACACAAAATTAGGCTGTATCTCTCTCTACAAAAAACACTGAATAACATGTTGAGTACACCAGGAAAAAATCTGCAGTTGGGAACCAAGTCCCAGTTCCCGTTTGCTCTGGGGAAAAAGGGGATTTTCACTCTTTTGCAAAACCAAACAGCGTGCTCTTAACACTGTCACTTTTCCTGTTACTCAACCTATCCCTGCTCCAGTCGAAGAAGAGCGGAGTGAACAACTTCTGCTAACATCACCAAAGCCAGGAAGAACACCACCAGTTCAAGGAGAAGAGGGCCAGGTTGGCTGGGACTTTGAGCAACGTGTTCTAGTGGAAGATGTTGCTGACCCTGAGGGTGTGGTTAGAAACAGATGCTCTTTAAGGTCCTGTCGTCCTGTAGCGACAAGGTCCCTTCCAACCCAACCCCTTCCATGATTATATGATTCAAAAGGTGCTTGGTAGGTTCTTCTTGTGAAGGCTGTGTCCACCTAATGTGAAGAAATTAATTATTTTGAAACCTTGCTAATTGCTTTGGCACTTTACCATCTCCCACTAAGAGCTGTCTACTCATCATCCCTACAAGCTACTGCAATAGGAAGTGACTAGACCCACAAACATCCTTTAAAAAGTGAAAAATACCCTTCTCTCTTACCTTTTCTATAACTGAATGGATCTGGTTCCTCACAACACCTCTTACCAAGTCAACCATCCCAACACCCTGACCCAAGAACCCAATCTGATTTGTGTTTGCTGTGTAGGAAATAATTTGAAATTACTACAATTCCAAGCCATTACCACAAGAGTAGTGACACATGGTGACTTGGCATGGTGAGAGATGGAAAAATGGTGTTGTACAGCCCCCAAAAGAAGCTGGTTTTTCATACCCTTGGTTATCGAAGTCTTTCTTCTGTCTGAAGGTCTCCTATTAATGTATCGTTCCTACTCATGATGAAGCAAGCTTTTCACTCACATCCTTCCCATTTCCTCTTGACAAAAACCAGTCTTCTTCATTGCAAAAGTGTATTCTTTTTACTTTGTTTAGTCTGTAAATTTCTCAGGGCAGAATGATCTCTCCCTCCATCTCTTTTGTAAACAAGAATCACCAAATAATTATTTGACATTTCAGTGTTCATGTGGTGCTGACCACATCTGTCTTCCCAAGTTACCTCATCAAGTTGCTGATTCTGGATAGAGATTTCAGCCTCCTGAAGCATGAAGATAAAATGCAAAAAGCAACCTTAGGTATGACATCAACTGGTAATGCATATCAAGCTGGAAGGACTTTAGGGGTTTCTCCTTGAAAACATTTTTCCCCTAAACACATTTATTTGCATTCTCTGAGATAGTCTCTAGACTGTGGAGATCAAAGAGAGCTGGAAATCCAGCAGGGTTTTTAAGTGCATTAAAGGTACCATGTTTCAAAGCCACATGCCTGAACATTTAAGCACCGTGGAAGAAATGAAGTAGCAGGTGGTAGTACATGTAAACATGATTATTCTAATCTTAATACTTTTCAATTTGTCAAAGCCTAACTGTGTGACAAAAAGCCAAAATAATGGATGCTGTGTGCACATGCAGACACACACGAGAGCATAAAACCCAAGGATGCCAGCCAGCTTGGGTTCTCCCTTTCAGCCACATTTCTGATCTTGTAAGTCATTTACAGCAACAAGGATGTGTATTTACCAGATTTATGTGGCAAATCTAACTATGGAGTGCTTCTTGAGAGATTTCAATACAGACATGTAATTCCCTACTGCACTTCTTTTTTTCTGAGGTAAAATATATAAAATGCCATCCACAATATGCCAACAGTGGCATATTGTAAATGTCTGCATATTGTGAGTACATATAGAGAGACACAGTCTATAATGTTGCTCACTTAGCAACTGAGACATTATATAAATATTTTCAGGTGCTTTCACAGAGTCAAAGTGAGAAAAAATGAGACTATTTTTATTACTCCTAAAGAAATGAGAAAATATTAGAAAGTGGTGTCCACCAGATCTAACCCCTTTCCTGCCATAAGTTTTTGTGCATGTTTTCTGTACAGCACTAGCTGTAACTTGAAAACTTCATCACCTAAGATCACATGAGATCCTGGCCTGTAAACAAATACCCAACTATTTCTGTGTCCTTCCCATTTCTGCAGAGTTTCTCAGGAAATGCAAGCTGCCATTGCAGTGATGAAATCTGTCGTTGAGATACTTGTACCCTGGAACCTGAGATTGCTCATATTGATTTTATTGGACTTTGTATCAGAATTTGCTGATTTCAGATCCTAAGTTTTTAATACTACTCTGCTTCAAATGCCTTGGTTTAGCTCACAGCAGCCTCGCCTACTGTCACCACAGATGTTGTTGAAGGCAAGGTGATTTATGAATGGTAACTAGACCTCTTGTAGGAAACACTATTGAAGACTGGGGGTAATGGGGAGCAAATAAAGATAAACTGATCCTGTATGCTCCCAAAGAAAACTTCCCGCTGATTCAAGGTTCTTGCACATTAAGAAAAGATGTCTGCAGCTCCTGAGCTCATTTTCCCTGTGGATTAATGATCCATAGGAGATCCTTTGTTCCAAGGAGGAGTAAATCACCCCTCCTGCTTTTGGCAGTCAGGAACATAACTGGGGAGATAAATGGTTTTACATTTCTCTGAACTTTGCTGTTGCTCCTGGGTAAAGGATTTCCCTTCTGGAATCCATTAAAATCTGTGAATCTGAGACAAAGACTCTTCTTCCTCCTCCCACGTTGTGTGTGAGATGCTTAATCTCAGCATCCTGGGGACATAACCATTTGTGAGCTGGAAACAGAGCATGAGCTGAGCCCTTCTGCTCTCGAGGTACCTCTTTTGGCTTCCTTTGCTTGCAGTGAATGAAACCTTTGGTTGTAACAGCCTCTGACTTATGTCAGAAGGTTCATGACTGACTGGAGCAACAATGGGTTGGCAGAGAGGTATGAAACCCTTTAAAATGTGGCATTGCTTAATAAATAAAGATCAGCTTAAAACACAGGGGAGAATGTGAGAGGAGGTACAGCTGCATGACACTGTTTTTAAGAGAAAATGCAGCCTGGACTTTTCCTCCCTAGTCCTCTCCACGAATTGCATTTCCTTTAAGGAAAAGGTCATGCCTTCTTTCCCAGGCTGCTACAAGCCTTCCCCAGACAGGAAGCATATCCTGTGTCCTGTTTTCTCCAGAGTCCAGTAGCAGAACAGACAGTAGTGTTACTTCCATGCTGCTGCTCCCACCGTGTTGTTTTTAAGTGACTTGAGGACCAAATCTCTGGCTGAATCTTCCCCCCCACCTCAATCATGATGCAGCCCCAGGGCCTTGCAGAGCTGGCAGCTGCTGAAGATGGACAAAAGAAGAAATACAAACTCCTCCCTTTGGAGGTGTGGATGGCTGTTTTTGTCAGATATGAAACTGCAGTAGTCATTTGGGGGGAGATGTGGGAGGGGGAAAAACACATGTTCTGTAATTGAAGATTCTGTCTGTGATTTATTCCAGAAGAGAAGGGTATATTTTCCTCATTGAAGGAGAAAAAGAGACTTGGAAACCGTAACAGGTAGCACATGCCCTTTTCCACCCAAGTGATTTCCTTCCTTCACAGCTCCCACCTGAGAAGAAGCTGGGGATCAGCCCTCCCCAGTCATGCCCTGCTCCCTGCAGCTCAGAGCAAGGTCCAGGACTTGTGGGTGGCTGAGGGAAGTTTGCCAGGGAAATACGGACAAATGTGGGTGTTCAGCTCTGCAATTGATTTTGTTTTCCACTACTTGGCACTTCAGGGCAGCAGCTTGCTGTCTGTGGACATGAGCATCCATATCCCTTAGAGGATAATTTCCTCCCACTCCCCGCTCTGCTGAAAATATCCTAGGTGAGAGGAGATGTAGCAAGAAATGCAAACTCTGTCCCTTAACAGACACAAAGCCATGGCATGTCAGCTGTGGCCGAGGGTTATATGTCTCTCCAGACTCCAGGGCCACACACATCTGTCTTTTCCATTTCCCAGCCTTGCTGGGATTTTTCCAATCCATCTTCTAGCTAATGGGATTTGGTACCAATTTTCCCTGTCCTTTGTTTCACTGCCACTGCACACTGAAGTGATGCTGTAGCATTACCAGAGCTGCCTGTGTCTCCCCTAGCCCTCACCAGGTGTTAGGTTACACCAGCATTAAGGAGAAGTCACTTCCTTTCCCAGGGACAATGCTACCTATTCCTATCTGCTACAGAATCCATATCAAGTGATGGTAAATGTGGGTTTGATCCTGATGGTGCTGGGTTTTCTCGACTAACCAAGACTTAAAATCTTTTTAATCTCTGCCCATGGAAGTGCTGCATGGAGCTGATGGGCTGTCTTACCCACTAGAGCCAGTAGCAGATGCTTAATGGAGAGTTAAAGCACAGGCCAACCATCAAGGGATCTAAGGAATGGGAAAGTTTTGAGACAGAATTAGTAATTCGGTGTTTAAAAGGTTGCCTTGGGGTATAAAAGCTTTTGCATTTACCAGAGTTTCTCATATGAAGTACTTGAACCTCCTGCTCACATCCAGACTTGGCGCTTGGCGGGACTGAGCCTTGTCTGCTGCTCTTTTTGAATGAGATCTTTTAACTTGTACTTGAAAGAATTCAACCTTTGAAGCTCAGCATTACTGAATGCATAGCTGGTGGCAGGGAGTAGGGAAGTCCTCTGTCCAGTTCTCCCAGGTAACTCCAGTGCCTGCAGGGGTGTGTGACCATGACTTTATCATTTTGTCCCCTCCATCTGTGCAGCAGCTGCCCACCCCAGCAATGATAAAAGCTTTTGTCTGAAGCCAGCTGTGCAACCCAGCACAGCACAAAGGTGCTGGTCAGCCTAGCCCCTGTCTTGGAATGCAGCCAGGGTAGGGAACATCTCTGTCACCCCTTCTTCCCTCCTCATTAGGCAGGCCTCCTACTTCTCAGGCAAAAATATCCAGTGTAAGGTCTTAAAGAGTTAAAGCCAGACTGCTGTGTATGACCCTTCTTTATAAAGCTTGTGCATCTCCTAGGGAGCACTTCTTGCTGACTGTCTCCTAAAGGGACTCTCAAGAGCAAAGAAGCTAGAAGGACAATCCTTAGAGCTCCTGCTTGTGTGTTTAACACTCGTGGGTGTAGCAGGGGAAGAGGGGAAAACTATCGTGTCTTGTGAAAAGAGCTGGGTGGATTTAGAAAGGCAGACATTCAGGTCTTGTGGAAGAAGGAATTAAAATTGACAGAGAGGCCCTGTAAATCTGGGGCCTGAGGCATGTTTTATCCATTCCTTTAAGTTTTCTATTTGATCTATACAGACAGAACCAAAAAAATGCAAAAAGGAAGTGGGCTTTACTCCTCTCTTGTAACAGATACGTACTTGTGTCCAAGCCCTGCCATGGCATGAAGTACAGCACAGCTCCCCCTGAAATAAACTGCAGCTCACACATATCTCAGGGTGGAACTTGGCTCTTAAACAAAATTTAATGGGAGTCTGCTCTGGCTGAACTCTACTTATGACTTCATATTTTCCAGGGCTGTGCTGCTGCTGTTGGCTTGTTCATTTTTCTTTATTTTTTTCTTTTCATTCTCTTTATAGTAATAGGTGTTTCAGTGGGATAGCTTGACCTTATGAGACTGTTCCAAAGCATACTTCTCTGGAGGCAGTGGTAAATAGTTTTGATATATTATGAAAGTGCTCTGAGAAATTTGCAGGCTGTCTCATGACTGCTTGAGAAGGCAGACTTCTGCAACCTGTTAGGCAGCATCAACTGGTGAATTAAACTAGGAATTTGGAAAGCAGAGAAGGTGAACAGAGGCTATATATTATGTTTCTGTTTTGGTTCTATCATGTTTCTCATACTCATAAAATGGAGTTTTCAAAACTTTCACTGTTGGCCCAACTGAGCAGGTGGAATGTGTGAGAGAACCGATTTCAAAGGAAGCAGAAGAAGTTTAGAAGCAGTTTAGCAGTGAGAGCTCTTGCAAATCCCACCTTGGGTGTGAACCACTCAGTGTTTCACTTGGTATGTTGGGAAAGTGCCCTGCTTTGGGCCAGCAGGGCCAGCACTGACTGCTGCTTGGTGCTTGGCCGCAGAGCCCTTGGCTGCTGGTGCAGGATGGCACAGGGTAACAGCTCTGCCCATCTGACAGCTGAGAGAGGAGTCTGACTGCTTAGTGCATTCCAATGTAATCTTACATAGGAAATACCAAGCCCAACTCTTTCCGTGGCCTTCTAGAGCTACTGCAGTTCAAAGGAATCACTGGACTCTGAATGTCTGGAGTGCTCTGCTCTGCTCAGAGCACCCTAGAAAAGAAGTCTCCAGCTTTAAACAGCTGCTTTTCTCTTTATGCTTTTCTTCTGGGGAACTTCTTTTTCCTGTATGTAGATTTATGGTGTACTTCAGCCACTCAAAAGAGCATTCCTGGTTTTTGCCCTCTCTGTCTGCACCTAGCAAACCTCTCCCTGTTAATGACAGTCAAACTACAGATTGATTTGGATCAATTTGCCAGTAAGTAAATAGCCCTCTAAGTAAACAGTAAATATGAGTAAATAAGTAAATATTAAATGGGTGAAGGAGCTTTCCTTTTGGTGGGCTGGTTTTCTGCTTGGAAGGGAAATGTTTAGGAAGAATGCCCTTTGCTGCAGAAATGTATTAGCCTGCTCAAACCACAACAATTCACTATCAGCTTTCCTCCATGGATATTTCATACACTTGGAGCAGACCAAAGGCTTTACAGTGAGTGAAAAATATGTTGATCAGAGAAGTACCATAGCAAGCATTTGTTGCTATTGAAAACTACTAGACCATATTTCTTTGCTTAATGACACACATTAATCCTGCATTGAAATTTCCATGGCTGTCCAAGATGAATCTGGCTTTAAAGGTTCAAAATACAGTCCAAACTATAAAAATGTAGCATTCTGAACAAAAAAAGGAGCTGGAAAAAGGTCTCAGCAATGTTCCTTTGTTTTTTCCTTTGCTGTTTAAACTAGTAATCTACAAGTTTTGAAATGGTTTGAAAAACATGGCATTTTTTAAAATTGGTGACCAGAATATGAATACTATCCAAGTACCCACTGCTACTTCTGTTTTCAGTTCAGTTTCCTAATGAAATGAATCTTATGTGTTCCTGCTGTCTGTTTGCCTAATCATCTGCTCATCCATCTGCTAGTTCTCATCAAGAATTTTGAGTCCACTGACCAGTCTCAAACAGATTTGAAAGAGAAACAAGAGCCTCAGAAATTATTGTAATTTTCTATGTTGCATGAAAGTCATCACTGTCTACAGAGAGCCATTCAACTGAACAGTAAAAAGGACTCCTTATTGGGAGATTAAACTAAATGAAGTTCTTTTCTACTTAAGAAGGTAGCAGCATCAAGTTTTGGCATGATTAGTTTTCTTCCATAAACATGACTCCCAACTTAACAGGCAAAACACAGAGGGTAAGACCCCATTTAAGCACCTATAGGAGATATCAGGCCCTTCTGACCAGCGCATGTTGAGAGCTCTGCAAAAAAAAAAAATGGGTCTCACTACCTCATAGCAAGGTTAATCCCTCAACACAAGCTTTGGAAAGTGATGGTTAAGCAGTGCTAACAATAATGTTTGGGATTTATTTTCCCTAATTATAGACTCCAGAAATCTAGGCTTCTTTAAGCTATTTTAACTTTGCTTATTGGTTGATGGGAAGGAAATTCCCACACCATACCCCAGGATTCACAACACTGTGGGCAGGCTGAATAGATCTTCTTGCAAGAAGGCGTGTCAGAACAGAACAGAACAGAATAGCTCCAGTTGGAAGAGACACACAGCTACCATCTCAACCAACTGTCTATCAGTATCCTCCTGCAGCACCTGTGGAGACAGCTGAGCTCACACAGACTCCTTTCCAGCAGTCAAACATCTCATCAGGATGGTTATTAGCCTCTCACCTACATGGTCCTTGACATTAGCAATAAGCTGTTAATGAATTTCACAACAATATAATTCTGCGCTGAAAAACATTCAATATATGATTTCAGTGAAGGTCTTCTCATGCTTAGCTCTGTTAATGTGTTCAATATGCTATTTTCTTAATAATGCCAGACAGTTGTCCAAAAATAATACACAAACGATCCTTTTTCCTTTTTTCCCCAACAATTATTGCACAATCTGTCTAGAATAGCTCAGATGAATGATAGATGGTAAAGAAGTTTTGCTAAAATTTCTCAACTCTGTTCAGACAGCTTGAACTGATACGTAAATGCTTTTCAGATAATACTGTGGCCTTTGTCTTTAGAACAAATACGCACAAGAAATCTCCATATTCATTGAAGAATCCTTAGGAAATAAGAAATATTGTTGCCCTGAGCTACTATTTGCCTTGCAAGTTTCTCAGGTGTTTCAATATGTTTTATTTTCTTTGTTTAATATGCTCAATATTCAAAGCATTTGGAAGATTGTTTCCACTACAGATATCTCCATTAATAATATTAATCTCGTCTGTGCTCCAGGAAAGATCTCTGTGTCCCTGAAGAACATATGCTAAACAACCTGACATTTCCACTTGCAACACACAGTAGACAGCCTTAGGCAAGCACTGGTGTATGAGCTGGATGGAGCTGAATACAATTCATATCAAATAAGCCAGGGGACAAAGCACAGAGAACTCCCATTTCCAAGAATTATCACCTGTTGGACTTCTTTGCTACAAAATATTGACAGTGGGAATGAGCATAAATGAAGGAACCTCCCCATGCTGCCAAAATTATTATGCTTTTCTAAGATAGGAGCCTGGTGCTTCATTCTTTGAACTCTTACAATATTATCAGGCTTTCACCAGTTTCCAGGTGGTTTCTAGGTGACATCATGTGTAGTTTGATCATATCATCTCTAGTTTAAGCACAAGGTCAAGCTTTTTTCATCTCAATGAGAAACAGACATTTATCAGCCTCAAAAGAATAATGGCCGTGTTTCTATCTCAGCATGTCTGTGTTCATTAAAATGAGTTTTGTGCCAGCAGCAGAGTCAGTGGAACACTTGCTTTTGGATATATGCCCCCCTAAATCCCACCCCCAGTATACAGAGGCTCCCTCCCTCCCTCAGGAGCTCCCCATGGATCTCTGTGCCTGATGGCTGGAAAGCTCATGGTTACTGGACTACTGACTGCTGCTAAACAGAGCTTAAAAATGCTCAGTCCTTGCTGCCTTTCCTTTAGTGCTGGGCTACTCTGGTCTCCCTTTTCTCTCCAGTCTGCAGTTTTCATGAAAATTGAAGCACTCCTTATCTTTGCCTGCTTTTTCCTTTAAAAACAGTGGGAGTTGAATAATGGAGTCAAAATTTGTGAAGGATAAAAGGACAGTCAGGCAGATAGCAGGAACAGAGAAAATCAGTACAAAAATGCTGTTGAATGTATTTGATGAAAATGTTTCAAATTCTAGCAAGTAATTCTGAGTGTCTTAGTTAAGGGGACTAATTTTAACTAATGTTTGTCTTCGTGCCAAATCTATAAATGCTTAGTGCCATATCCATAAAAGAGGGTATGTTTCAAATGTAAACCAAAACCTAATTTTTAGAAGTTATTTCAGTCATAAAATCAAGTACAACAACATTAAGATACAGAGATCATCTTATCCTCTTAAGAAACAATCCAAAGGCTTGAGAGTCTGGTCTGAGGCTGCTAGACCTGTTAGGTACAAATTAAAAGCTTGTCTTGGTAAATAATTACAAGCAGTTTAGCAGTTAAGTTGTCTTATGCTTCATGTAACCACTTACACAAGGGACTGGGAAGGAAAAAACACCTACTCCAAGATTTCTTGGCCTCTGACTGTTCACTAAAAGGTTCTGACTCAAAGTTTTATACTTACGTTTTTGACATGAAAAATTTAGATCAGTGGGAAATGCTGTTTTCATAAACTGTTTCTTGAGATTTATAGGATAATTATCAGCTACAGGTCATGAGATGGGCTTTCACTGTCTGTGGTCAGCTGCTTAGATTTCCTATGGTCTTCTGCAACTTCTGCAATGATTAATCAGTTAAGCCAGCGACTCCTGTCTATTCAGCTTTGACCTCAGTGCAGGAGCAAATGGCTGGTTTGTTCCCATTCTGATTCAACAAAAAATGAATAGAACTTAAAATTGTTGACTTTGGAGGAAAGGCAGGCAGAAATTAGCAAGAATCATCAGATTCACTGGATATTTAATTTAGTGTTTCTTTCAAAACCTCCCAATTAAAAAGCCTTCAAAAGGAGTACTCTGCTCTGATGAAGAGGGAAAAGGTGGGAGGAGGAGAGGCAAAGGCAGGAAAATGTCCTGATCATGGATTGTACGTGACAGATTGATTCATACTCCATTTGTCACTCCTTCCTCAATGAAACAATTCCAGGTCAATTTATCTTCCCCAGGAAGATGTTATATATGAGCTGGCTTTGATTGCCATAGAGGAAAAATGTAAATGATGGCCTGGTTACATTAACCTATTTCCATGGAAAAGTAAGGAAATTTTGCAGTGATGTCATGAATGTATGAAACAGACAAAACAGGACACAACTTCCAAATTGCCACATGTAGCATTTTTTCAATAGATTGGACCTTCTTCCAGGTTCCCACACTTCATACACCTTTGTATGATAAGAAGGCAACATTTGGTCTTCAGACATTGAGCAGCTTTCCCATAAGAGCACAGCAAAAACTGGTCACTGCAACATTTATAGTACTTCGAAGGGGGCATTGACCATTTTAATACACTTGCCAGATGAACTTAATTGCCATCAGAATTGGTGGCAATTCTCAGGGTTCAACAACCCTGAGCAATGAAGTTAAAGTCTCCAGTAACTTCAAACTAAAAAAAAAAACAGTACATGGTTCAAACAGTTCAAACTGAAAGGGCAGTTTGAGGGCACTGCCAGTTCTTTTTCAGTTCTTTTGGGGGATAAGTGGAAAAGTTAGTTTTAAAAAAATCTGTGTGTCTTTTAGTTTATATAGTCCTTTAAAACAATTTTTTTTAATATTTTTTAAATTTGATATGTGGTTTTTATTTCAAAATATAGAATATCTGTTCCTTTTAAAAGATCCTTATTATTTTTAACCTAAAATAGTTTCCCAAATTTCATTAATATTTTCTCCTTTCCCCTCTTATCATTAAGGGATATCATATGATTACTTTTTGACAAGATGGCTGTTGTGTATCTCTCCATCTCTGAGTTTCTCCAAGACCCAATGGCAATTCAGCTTCACAAAAGAAGGAGAAAGTGTGTTAGTGAAGTCATTACTTCCACAAACATTGTAAAACATATTTTCTCTTATTTACTTCATAACATTTTAGAATGGTGAAAAACTATTTTGCTAACACTGTGTACTAGAATCAAATGAAATTAAAATTATGTGACAATCTAATTAAACTAATTTGATAACTGCTTTTTATCCTTCTATGTTACAAAGTGTCAAAAATCTTGAACAGACCTTTATTTGAATGAAACTGTACTTAGTCTGTTTAGAATTAATGACAAAGTGTTTGTTAGCTGGGATAACAAGAGAATTGGGCCCATAGCATTTTAATTTTTTAGGTATTTTTAATCTGCGTGATGTAACTTACATTTTCAACACAATCCATTTACTTGTCCAAAAGATCATGTGGTTGTTGTTGTTATATGAGACCATTATTTCCCTTATAATAATTTAGTATACAAGTGGCAGCCAAATTATTCTGTCTCTTTTCCAGATTGACAGATGAGAAACTGTTCCTTAATTTTGAAAGAGCAGTCTTAATGTGTTTCATAGTCTAATGGGAGATGGTGATGACTTTTTCAGCTGAATATGTCAGATTGATGGGTTCAGGCTGATGACCCTTCGGGACAAGAGATGCCAGCTCTGGCAGGGCACTGCACACTTACTGGCAAATATTAAAATAGGTAATGACTTTTTTTTCACTCAGAATGGCCTCAGTGTGATGCATCTGATATTGTAACAGGCCAGAGAGCAGCTTGAGCAATTAACATATTTCTAACATGAAGTTTTCAGGAGTTGGTTTGACTCATTTTTACAGACGCAGCTGCAGTGAACCAGTTCTAACTATAGCTTGTAAATTAAATTGGTGTGCTGAGGTTAATAGATTAATGATTTTCTCATGAATGCAGTGTGTTGGCAAGGCACAAATATAAACCAAAGGGCAAGGAGGACATACTATAGTTGCATAAACAATGGAGGTGTTAAGACTTCATTAGTTTTTCTATACTAAGTGTGTGATAAGGAAAGTCTTGCATCAGTGGAGAAAACAGGGACACATTAGGACCTGCTTTTCCAGTCAAGAGGAACCATGACTGCAGAAGAGCATACAAAGAACAAAAAGAGCCCCTTGGAAAGGAAGAGTTATGATAAATATATTTTCATATAAAGAATATTTTTAAAAAATTAAATTGCAGTAGTTATAGAAACGGTTTTTAACAACTACAAAAGCTGACTGGTGGACTCCATGTACTCCTCAGTGCTTTCAGAAGTTTATAATGTTTTACTGAACCCAATCAAATACCTCAGTATCATCTTGACTGGAGGCAATTAGAACCTCACCTAAGTTCTTTACATAAAAAGGCAATCTTCTTTTTAAATTACAACTTTTTTTAAAATAAGGCAAGATTAGTATGGTATGTTGTGCTAGGTCAATTGATACAAGCCAAAAAAATAGACAAAAATTTACTAGACTCGTATTACTAAGTAAATTGTATTTAATTCATCTTGTTGTAAACAAAGTTCTCTTTCAAATGTATGGAAGAAGCAAAGAACAATCAATACTGAGGTAAAACCCTCTTCTGAATTCCATCTCTATCTGGCCTGAACCATGAACTGGATTCATGAACTATCATTCAATTTTAACATCTCCCTTGTTTACTGGACATGCATGGATAGATAGTAGGAATGTTTAAGACAAAACCATTAAACATTTAATAGCCAAATTCTAAAGACACATTTCAGCCCATAGATAGAGACTGCTTACATACCACTGCCTGCAACAACTCAGTCAGTATTTGGGGTGGTTCTGCAAAGCAGATCCCTGGATACCCTGAAATAAGGGTGAGATGTTCCTCACCTGGAAAGTCCCAATAGCAGCAGTTTTTCATAAAGTGATTCAGTGAGCTGTTTCAAGATGAAATTTTCCTGTGTGTTTCCTAGCCTGCATGCCTAGGAAAGCCCTGAGAAGGAAATGGCTGCCTTATGTTCAACCCATCATTCACGTGGATTGAATGAATTTCAGCCACTTCTTATGCAATGAACAGGAGCATCAAGAGAGAGAATGGGCTGCGCAAGAAAGCACTTAAAGACCTACTTGAGTGTAATTTAGCAGCCAAGGCTTTGTCTGAGAGTGTAACCTAGCAGTCAGCAATGGAGCATCCTGATAAGAAATGCTGGGGTTATTAAGAATCAAAAGCACAAGCTTGTGGGTAGGAAGATCCTGAAAGACAGGAGCAGGAGCAGTGCTGCCTGACTGCTGTCAAGTGGCTTTGAAACCTGTGTTGTCAGAGCTGCTTATCACACACGGATATCTGTATATTCACTCGGCCTGACAAACTCCAAAATGCAGGATCACCCACAGCTGCATGGGAATCATGGCAATGTGAGTTGTAATCTCAGGCTTTTCATTCTCTACTCAACACTGCCAGCTTCAGTCTGGAACTTTATCTTAGGAAATTGCAGAGGCCTTGAGAAGTCTGGGGTAAGGTCTACAGTTACACCATCAAATTGCCCTTGTGGATTGCACAGTAGAGATTTGGCAGTTCACACCAGTAGATGAGATCTATCCTGTAGGGTCATTCCCATGCATTCCTGTCAAATCTGCCAAATGGGGGTCACCTTGCAGGTATGGTTTTCCTTTCATGCTTTTCCCATGTGTAAATCCACAGTAATCAAACATGTAGGTGCTTAAATTGTTTACTACAGTCCTGACTCCAGAACCACCAAGAGTACAAATAATGTTTTGGTGGTTTTTCTTTCCTGGAAACTAATTTAGCAGGCAAAAATGATGCCTGAAAATTAGAAAGCTTGAAGCTTTCTACAAGTTTATTCCATGTGCCACTGATAGTAGCCACAGAATCACTTAAAAGTATTGTTTCCTGCAAGGAGCAAGATCCTACCTCTGAGCTTTCTATGCTGAATGGGAGAAAGCATTTGGGAGGTGAATATGCCCTTTCCCACCACCATGTAAGTTGAACAGCTTGTCATTTGGAATGTCTTAACATGGTTAGGCTTCTAAAGTGGAAGTCTTGCTCAGTAATAAGTCTTGCATCATTATCAGGACTGCCATTATACTTTGTGTTTTCCTTAAAGACCTGTTCTGTGGTGTCACAAAATCATGCCAAATGCTCACTTTCCATCTACAAAGCACATTTAGTCCTTGGCATTGTAATGAAGAACTGGAAAGATCTACTTGAATGAAGCTCAGATATAAAGAAAGTGTAAATTAAATAAATAAAAAATGTTTTAAAACCGGTGTCAGAATTTTGGGGCAGGAAGTGATTTATGGCTTTTAGCGGTTCAGATTTGCAATTTATGGAACAAAAGAAATCATTGCAACTGTCAGAAAAGTGCATCATGAGAATAGGAGAGTGCTGAACCTCAAGCTAAGATTTTCACTGCCTAACAAGCCCACTTCAAACAAGTGTTCCTTAGCCAAAATGGAAGGGGATAGATTAAAACTAGGGGGTGGGAGGAAACTACTAAAATTCATACAAATCAAGTTTTGTTGGAAAATTGTACCTGAAGGAGGTAGTTTAACAAATTTACCAACAAATTTAGCAGGAATGAGTCACCACTGGTTATGTTAACATACAAGTCAGTTGCACTGGAGTGCCATCTGTGAAGCACGAAGCCAGAGATCTGCTTGCAGTATTTAAGTCAGGAATAATTCTGGGACTTTCACAGACTGCTGCCTTCTCAGCAGGATGTGATTGATGAGAATGAGACAGGTAGCAATTGTCATTCTATTGCAAAAATTCCTTATCTGTAAGTTTATGAGCAAAACTGGAATTTGATGAATTTCAGGTCATGACACAAAAGCATTTCTTTCTCATCGTTCTGGCTTTTAGAAACATACTTTCCAGCAACAGACAATTTGATCTGTGTGTTCTATTCTTGATTTGGTCAACTCATTCTGATGGCCAGAAATTTTATGAAAAACATGTTTCCCCACAATCTTTTGATTTCTGTGTGTCATGGTAACCAGTGGCAGTAAATAACAACAATGTTCAAGCACTTTCAGAACTAGTTTGTAGCTGGACAAGGGCCAATATAACAGGGTAATGAAGTTTTGCAATGACAATTTAGCAACAGATAACACAAAAGATGTCCTTGAAACAAAGGGAAACAATCAAAACAGGTGCAACATCAGCTATAGAAACACAGACCTCTGAGGACTCTTCATGTGAAGAACAGAATAAAGAAGGTACAAGAAGGCCAAAGCCATTGCTGAGCTAAAAATTCCTTCAGGAAGCTGGATGTCTTTTTTAACTCAGAAAGGGAAGATTCAGTCCTCATTGGTACAGTAATGCACTGTATTTCTCACACGGACTGAGTTTAGAGAGGCCATGCTGAGGTTCCTGGCCAAGCACAGATTCCCTTCTGGACAGCAGCTGCTGTTTCACTGCTGCTCAGGGAAGATGGTCTCATTCCATCACACATGCCTTGCATGTTCCTCAGCCATACTTCAGGAAGGATGACACTGCTTGAACCTCGAACAACGCCGATACTTTCACACCTGCCTAGCAATACTGTAATATTGCCATGAATCACATCGCTATTTTTGGACAAAGTGAAATTTCAGAGACAGTGAAACAGGGATTAAGAGGTGTCTCTGTGATCTCCCTCAACATTGCTCCAAAACTGGTCTGGGGAGCAGACCTTGGCTGTCTGGTCATTGGTGGTAGCTGCAATGTTCTGGCACTCCAATTGATGTAGCAAAAGGCGGTCTGGGAGGACAGCAAGCCTGTTCTGTGGTCAAAAGGAGACAGACAAAGGAGTAGTCAGGGCCTGGTTATTGTAGTAAAATGGGAGCTGTGGTGAGAGAAGCCACATCACGGTGTCAGCTGAAGGGCACAGCACTGCCAGCTTAGCAGATCAGTGCCAGCTGTACCATAGCTCAAGATGAGTCCTGCAATCTGTTGCAAACTTAGAAAGATAGAAATGAAAACTTTTCTGCAAAGTGATGATACTGTAATCATTATCAAAAAGCACTGTGATGGTAAGTCCTAGAGATAAGGCACCTGCTTGTTATCTGAATCTGAGAGGCACCTAAGAATGCCAGGTATGAGCAGAGAGTTACTCATAAACCCTTTTTTAATTAAGGGGATAATAATTTGAGCTGGAGTTAATGTTTGGCAGCAAGCTGTGTGGCTTGGGAAGCACTTTGGAATTCACACCTTCAAGTGTTTGATTGCTGCAGAGGAGCCTGCTTTTTTGGCATGCAGCATGTATTTGGTGTATGAAGAAATACAGAGCATTTTGACCTTGAGGCAATTAATCTCTTCTGAGCACTGGGTTTTGAATAGACATAGACATAATAAGAGTTTTTAAATTACAGAAGATGTGCTCAATCTTTCCATCAGTATATAGATGGAAGAAAATGCGGGAAGGATCTCTGGGGGAGAGAAAAACACTCTTACTTTCTAAAAATATCACCTCCCATGTTTGAAAAGAAGGTAGATCCTTTGAATCTCATCTCTCCTCAGTTTGTTGCAAATTGACACTGGACATGAGCAAGGAGAAAACTGCTGATAGTGTTTTGTCCTTGAATCATACATACAGATATAGCACAAGTCAACCCAGGTATCAACCATAGTGTCTACTCTTGAGTTTATAGAAGGATTTGGACTTACATTTTCACCTTTTCCAGAGAAGTTTTCTATGTACTACATTTACCAAAGGGAAATTTTTTATAAAACTTTGAATAAATTATAATGCTATTATGTTATTTGATTTGTCAGCACTGAATTCAGACTTACCCTAAGTGGGGACTGTTTTATACCACACACATGAGAGGCTGGCCATGATTCCAAATGTAATCTGAAAAGAAAACAAATGCAAAGATTAAAAACAAGACATTGCAGATAACTAAATATTAATTGAAATCAATGCACATAGATTAATTTGCACCAAATCAAGATCCAGACCATGCTCTGGAGAGCCATAAATGGGAAAATAAATAGACATCAACCTTTTTTTTTCCCAAAACTACCTTTCTGAGAGTAATCACAGTACCTAAATGCTCTTAATTTAAGCATTCACTGGAGGATGTTACAGGTAAGTGCTCATAATACACAGTAGGTGTTTCCCTGGGGCCCATGATAGTTTGCATAATGTGCTAGCTATTTCTTTTCCAGTGTTGTGATGGCAGAAAACTGTTACAGTAAGGCTAACTCTAACGTGAAGTTTCATAAATGTCTTTTGCTAACAAGAGATATTGATTAAGTTCCCAGTTTCACAGGTTAAAATAATACAAAACTGCCAGTACAGTCCCTGCTCCTCCATATGATCCAATTTCTTTTTTATAATTAACTTTTTTATGTTCTATTCTATTTATAGATGGAGAAGTGGAGAGCCCCACAGCTGGAGCAGATGTGGCTGTTATTGGAGGTGAGTAGCAGACCGTGTTAAGCAGCACCACAAGAATTAAAACAGCAGGTTTGTTGATTTCTTGCATTTTGCAAAACCCCTACTTCGCTGACAAGACAACAGGAGCGGCACAATTAGAGTTAATTAGGCCAGTGGGAAATCTGCTCCCAGATGGGCTATTGGGAAGATAACAAGATGAGATAATGAGCACAAACCATATACTGAGCACTACCACCCTCATCCATTCCCCATTTTTGGACAAAATACCATACAGTCCAACAGAAAAGTCAGACTCTGATTTCCTTCAGTATTCACTGGGTCAAGCTTGTCCTTTAGTACAGAACTGGTGGAGCACCACTGATTTGAACGATGTTAGCTTACACCAGCTGACCCTTTATTGTTACAGAATTCACCACATTCTATTTCCTGGTGTTCCATTAAAGCTCTCTCATGCATTTAAACTAAATACAGTTGTCAGAATAAATGAGCAAAGCTACGCTCACGGAGTGAACCTGTCTTTTTATTTTTATTGTGTTTGTTCATTTCCATGCTAACACACTAATTTCAGTCATTCACAAGGGGCTATACCAATCATTAGTGCAAATTGGTGAGGTTCTGCTATATTTCCCTCAGGTCCCATCTCCTGTAACTTTAATTTCAGCTTTCTATGAACAAGTAGCAGGTAAATTGATTTGTACTTAGTCCCCTAGGCTTATTAATATTGTGCTACATCTAAAGCCTATTAGAGCCTCTTGTGTCAAGGGATACCACTGAGGTCCTAAAAATTGATGAAGCCCATGCTGCAACCATGATATTATTTTCAACTTGAAGTTCTTTGTATAAGCAATTTTATTTCTACTAGCAGTAACTTTACCTTCCAGAACCAAGCACCATAAAATCTGGAGGGTAATGTTAATTATATATACTATATCTTTAAAGACAGAGTTATAATCTTTATTTACCCTGCTAATATTCCGTCTATTACGTTTTTATGCCAGTAGGGTATCCACACTCAGTTTACTGATGCTGATAAATCTAAAGCTTTGGAGATACCCACTCTTGCCACTTATCTTGAATATAAGATGCAGAAAAGAGTTACTCTCCACCTTCCCCTCATTGGCTCTGCAGAGTAGTAGGCATTTCTACTGACAATTCTTCTGACAAAACATAAAATTTACTTCTAGAAGAAAGGACGCCACACACACACTGACAGCAGAGGAAGCCCTAGGAATGTCTTGTTCAAGTTCTTTTTATTGTGTATTTCTTTAATATTTGGCATATTCCTGGATTCATATGAATATAGCATCAGCTCAGTATCATGTACTCATACAGAATCACAGCAAAAAATGTATATAAGCACATCCATGCAAAAAATATTTTTTAAAAAATTATAAAAGTCAAACAAGATGAATATACTCCAAAATACTTAATTTTTTCAGAATTTTAAGTCAATAATTTGATCTGGGAGAAAAGATAGAGTTTGTAGATTTTTTAAGAATGGACTTGCCATGAACTTGTCTCTTTTATGGACTTCTACCTTTCACAATGGAAAAGAATAATGAATCTACTTTTTTTTTTCACTAGAAGTGTTTCCATTCATCATTTACTCCTATGCACATTGAGGTCACCTATAGAAATTTTTGTCCAGTCAACACATAACTGGAAATTAGTCCAGGAGACAAGAAAGATCTACCCAGAAGCCCTTCCTTCTGCCAGATGTTACTTTCACAATCATTATAATCAAACTTTCTTAGTTAAAGCACAGAATGAAATGGCAGCTTCCAAGTACAGAGCAGTTCCAGAGTCACACAGCTCCTGCTATTTGTTGAATGTCCCCTGTGAAATGCTCAGTGCCCTGAACATTTCCTGAAATTGAGAACACTTGAGAAGGCAGTGTTGGGTTGTCTTCAACACCCCCCACCCCAGTACCAGAAGGATGAAAGAAACCTATTGGTTTTCCTTTATGTTCTTTTATTTCTCCTCATTTTGAAATTAACTTTCAGCTGCAATATGTTCAATCAAATAAAGCCATTGATTTAAAAGAAAGCTAGTGAGAACTTTTCCAGTATTCCTGCAGTATCTTTATCCCACCTTGTTTTTTGTAGCATGTTCTGACTGTGGCCACTTCCACATGCAAACTCCTTACAACACATGGGCTTTTCCCTACCCAGAAACTCAGTCATGATGTCTGGCTGTGAGACACTTCTCGTATTTTATCCCTGGTGATACATTTAAGTGGTTTCTTTGCCCTAGGTGTGATAGCTGCCGTGGTATTCGTCCTCATTTGCCTGCTGGTGGTGATGGTGCGCTACATGTACAGGCACAAGGGCACCTACCACACCAACGAGGCCAAGGGAACCGAGTTCGCCGAAAGCGCCGACGCCGCTTTGAAAAACGACCCCGCTCTCCAGGAAGCAGTGGATGAGAGCAAAAAGGAATATTTCATCTGAGAGGCAAGGATTTCCATGGAGACCTCCCCGAGGGAATCAGTCAGAAGTATAACATCAACAGGAGTACTAAGAGATGGATAATATGAGGATACAGGCGAGCATCCTAATTGAAAAGTATCTCTCTACTTTTTTTGTCACTGGGTTGTTTCTTTTCCTCTAGCAGTGAAGAACTAAATGCCAGATACTTGCCTGTTGATTTTATTAGCAACACAGCTGGTCACAGTTGAAATCAATATCAGATAAGAAGAAACAAAATCTCAGTATGAGTGATACACCAAAACCAGATAAAGATAGCAAATGTCAAGCCTTGACATTTGGTGAAAATAGCAGATGCCAAATGAAAACATCCTCTTAGAGTTAATGATGCATCCTATTCTGATATGATGAAGAACTACCTGAAATTGAATTTCAAATGGTAACAGAACAAACATTAAACTAGATAAAGGTGATCTAGCTTGAAAAAAAATAAATCTATAGCCCAGATATCCCCCCCCATCCCCTTAAATGTGCATTTTTATTGGCACAGGGGCATTTATCTTGGTTTTTTTGGGGGGGATTTACACTGGGATTTCTTTTTTTAATATTTGAATTTTATATATATATAAAAATCAAAGACACTTCAAAGAAATAAAACTCTTGGAAAACATGGAAAAGGTAAGAGTGAAGGATTTATTACTGACTTTCTCTGCATGGCAGCTTGAGAACTGTGAAATGTTGGAATTTACAATACAGTCAGTAGATGTACAAATATGATTCCAGTTAGTCTGTAGGTTTTCTGCACACATGCATAAATAGATAGATATTAAAAGGTAAAGCATCCTGGTTTGAGCAGGCCCTTTAAAACAGTGGAGCTCAGCTACACTTTTTTTCATGTAAGATATTTTTGCCTGAATATTTATTTATTTATTTTGCATTAGAAAATTCTCTGAGTGCCCGCCAGCAGGACTGTAGATTTTTGCAGGGAGAGGAATTCAGTTCTGGTGCAGATATGAGTACATCTTTCACAAATGAAACCTTATGACTATCGCTATAAAGAAGCTTGTTCATCTGCATCCCACTGGCTTTGTTTCTCACTCTGTATGGCTTCTGTGTATCCTTTGCAGTGTGCTAGACCAGAGAATTACACTGACATCAATGCTTTATTATAAATAAATAAATAAATAAATAGATTATTCATGGTGGGTCACATGAAAAGATCTTATTCCTCACCTAAGAATCAACGGTGATGAGTTTCTTTACCCCAGTAAGTTTGCTTCCTAATTGAAGCCCACAGTTACCTCCAGAAACAGGATAATTGTTCTCTGCACCTGCTCATCCACAACTGTCATGGTGCCCTGGACTACTGAAAATAGAGGTGGAGAAATACAAGATAACAAATAAGATACTGATGAGCTCTGCGCAAGCTGATATATTTTTTCCTGTGCTTTGATCTATAGACATGTGTGTATATATATATATAAAGTCATCTACAGCTGTGCTTTCAAGACACAGTTGCTGATCACTTGTGCTCACTTCTTGGCACCAAATCTTGGAAAGCTCCTGGACTCTGGTGTTCATTACTGACACTGGCCTCAAAAATGCTGTAAGAGATCTGAGCAAGGCAAGACTCTGAGGACCCAACTGAAGAAACAAGACATATTTGTCTTTCAGTCATAGTCTCAGTCTTTTGTCAGTACTTGAAGAAGACTCTGAAGAAGACTCTGAATTATTTTTAGAATCCAAATACCTTTTATTTTGAATCTTAAATCCACATGTGTTAGCATTTTAACCAAAGAATGTGAAACTCGTGCCAAATTTATTAAATGCTTGAGATGCTTTCTGTAACATACCATTGCAGAACCACATTGTGTTCTGTGGCTAGTGCAGTATAAAATGCACAAAACAGAGAGCTCAAATATTTTGATATTATGCACCTATCTCCTGACCCATTCATATTTTAATCATTTTACTACTTTTTAAATAGGAACTATTTTATTTCTCTAAGAAAAGTGTTAGAAAAAAATCTCTTAACTGTAAGACTGAGTTTATAAAACTGAAGACGCCTGATCCTCCAGTTCAGTAAAAATGTAACTATTTCCTCTGAGAAGAAGATAACTGGAGTGACTTGAGCTGCATCTCCCACAAAAAGCGTGGGAACACCAAAGAATTTTCCTCCAGCCCTAGCAGGACCTGTAGAGGACTACCAGCCTTTTATCCCATTTCATACATTCAGAACATGTAACATTACTATAACTGTTAAAGAAAATTGACTTTACAGAAAAGTGTGATGGGCATAAGGAATAAATTCCTGCCTCTCTTCTCGTCATGAAATTCTGGCTTTTGCAAGTTGAGCTTGCAGATTTTAATTAGACACCTGTGTTGTACCTGTTACACACAGGAACCAGACTTAGTGTTTCTTTTGGTGTGGGTGTGAGTTTTTAAATTATGATTTAGACAAAATGCCACGCTGGAATTGTAGAGGCCTGATTTTCTATCGTATAGCATGAGCTCAGAGGAGCTCGCCCAATTCTTACCAGTTCAGTCAGCTTCAGACTTTGTGTCATTGTTTCCCTTAAATCTCAACGCATCTTCTGGTCTCTGACTATATCTCTCCTTTGTAGTTTAATTAACAATCTTTATCCCATTTTCCCTATTTATCTAGGCTGACAAACAGTCCAAGCATTCTGGAACAGCTTCCTTGTTAGTAACAAGCCACTTTGAATAGCTGGGCAGCAGCACTTCAGTCATGAGCTGTGGTTTCAGTATTTCTTTACTGTGTCCTTCTGGGTTTCAGGACCTTGTGTATTTAGAAATTACTTAAGCACACTCAAAAGATAGAAGAAATGGTTTGTGGAGATTTTCTATTTCTCTGTTTTCTTCAGGAAAAACTTTGTAATGAAGAAATCTCATGATATCAGGTGACTGGCACACTCTAATCACATTCTAATTCATATTCTAACAGCCTCATCCTGCTGTTTTTTACTCATACAATAACTCTACTGTCTTGAGTCATTCAATTTAGTTGTAAAAAGAGTGCATTGCAAACTTCCTATAACTGTAACAACTAATTAGCAAAACATCCTTCTGCAAGCAGCATGCTGTGCTAAAACAAACATTGTGTACAAGGCTGAGACATCTCAGTTGGCAGCCGTAGCTTTTCATCACTGATGGTTAAATGACTTTTACAATTTGCTTCCTGAATAGAATAATTTATAAAACAGATTCTTCTTCCCCCACAAGTCAGGTCTCTCTAATGCTGTGGCCTGTTGTCCTGCAGCTCTTTGGTGCCTCATTTTCTCAGCTGTGGCTGCTGTTCTTGCTTGCATTCCCTCAGCTCCCATCTGGATCTCTACTGCCTTCTCTATGGCAAAGGATTAGTCATTTACTTATGTATTTATTTACCTATTTTTATCTGTGAAGGTGCTTTGCCCCTCTCTGCTAGCCAGTAAGAGTTTTCAGAAAGGTTTTAGGTTTGGATTGCCAATCCTACAACAAATTTGATCAAACGTGACCAATCTGACTTGAGTCAGATTTACAGACAACAGGTCAAAAAATATCACTGTAAGTTCTGTAGTTGTTAAATTTAGTGCTATAAATATCCAGCGACCATCTCCAATGTTTCTCCCTAAACAAGGTATCACTACGATGATCCCTCAAGCCACCTGATTTTGTCCTCATGCCTTAATGCCCTGTGAAAATGTATTTTATCCCATCTTTGCATAGGAAGTTATAGGTCCACATTTACAAGTATAACTAAGTAATTTTTCAATGATGTATGGGAAAGCAGTGCACCAAAATGACCAATATTTGCTGAAGTTGGCAGACAGAAAATAAATATGATCCTGTAGGAACACAGGATATTTTTTTAAGATATATGGAAATGACAAAAATTAAACATAGTGTTTCTGGTGACATTAGTGAGCTTTAAGAGTGGCTTCATGAAGCTTTCAAATTCTTTCACTGATAAAAATAATCCCTTCCAAAGGGAAATTAATCTCCTTTAAACCATTTCATTTTGTCAGTCTTTGAAAAAATTTTCACAGTTTCAATATTCTGACATTCTGCCTTAACATCTCAAGCTCAATTTCTTCTAACTTTATGAGCATAACTGACAATCCTCCCCTGCACAAAAATGACTACTTGCCTATCTCAGCTTCTGAAGCATCTTTACAGCTCAGCAGAGTATTTCTGTCTAAAAGAAGTCAGTTCCAATTGTGTATCTGGTCAACCAGACCATGGACCTGGTGTGCATTTTTTCTGGGGCTTGGCCTCTATTGTTCCAGGTTTTTCCCCAGTTCCAATATGCCATTGCACGTTAACACAGGCCTGAGGAGAATTTAGTCAGCCACTTGTCAAGGAAACAAGACATATAGAGATATACATGTATGTAATTTTTTTTCTTTTTAGAATACCAAGACCAAATCACTTTGGGATACTGTTAAAAATAGGACTATGGGATTTCTCAGAACATCAAGTTTTCTCTTAAATCAAATCTAGGGATCATGGGGGTACATCAGCACATGGAACTAGAAAGGACTATTTTCTTTGAACAAGGAAGGCAGACAAAGTGCTGAAACATTTATAGTCTCATGATAAGCAGAAAAAGACTAGTTGAAACCTGCAAGAATTCCTCACAGAACAGAGGAAACACTGAGACAAGATGCTGAGAAAATCAGTAAAAAGATGCAGAGCAAAAGAAGGTAATCTGATGCCAATAGGGATGGAGAGAAGTTTTTCTTCAAACAAAATAGATATTCTTGTTTGGATAAATCAGTGTGTTTGCTCTGTAACTGCTGACAACAAATTTCTTTGAATTTTATGGGATGTTCTCTTTAAATTAAATGAGATGTTTGGATTCCTTGTGTGTGCAAGTCCAATCAAAAAATGATGATACATACACACCAACAGGACACTCCCATTAAATGTATTAAAAGCTGTTTATTGTATTTTCTAAAATCTCTTGTTCTTCACATAAGAAAGCTTTGTATGTTTAGAAAGTGCAGAAGCCTCACAGCAGCAGTTCATTCAGGAGAGAATACTAAATACTTGAATAAGCAATGGACTCACATCTGATGTCTGGAAATTTGGGTATATAAAGGAAGATAACAATATCAAAATAAAACATAGATGGTGAGCAAAAATTCCAACCATATTACAAAAACATTAGATATTTGTTGTAGTAGAGATCCTTCTCTAATCCAAGACAGTAGTATTGCAACTGAAAATAAGGGATCCTTATTCTACGTGCCCATTCCCTGTGTGGTTGGGACAACCACATTCAGTGGGAGAAGCATTTTGTGAATCATATTTATCCTTCCAGCAAAACAAATTGTATTTCCACACATGCCAGAAAGAAACACAGTAAATTAAAATACAGTCTTTGTAAGTGCTGATCTTTCAGCATAACATCTTGCCTTTACACCTTTTCTGTTGTTTTGAACTGTATGTATAATGGAAAGTATCTGATATGTTGTACTAAAGACTGTTTGGATTGCAGCATTGCTATGAAAGGAATGGATAAAAGAGCATCCAAAGCTTACTGCTGATTTATGTTAAAGCTGACTACAATGTTTGTATTTACCAAAGTTATTAATACACTGATGGTATAAATTTACTGAATGGAAAAAATATTAAGAAATTAATAACTTTATAATTAAAGTTCTAATTTTCAGCATTTAAAAGGCTCTTCTCATATTTTTCTTCTTTTTCAAAACATCATAATCTTTTAGAATTGCCAATTATGTTGCTTTCATGTGAATGTAGATCAAAAAGGAATAGTCAGCTAGACTTTTTCTTAATAGAGCATACAAACCCTAAAAGATATACTGCTGGTGTTTGCATTAAAAAGCCAGAGAAGCTTTGATAGATCTAAGAAGGAGTCAACCTTCAAATGAGAAATCAAACAATTGTTCTCTCTGAAGAAACATTACCCTGTGG
The DNA here is from genome assembly GCF_014805655.1 of Passer montanus. NCBI lineage: Eukaryota > Metazoa > Chordata > Aves > Passeriformes > Passeridae > Passer > Passer montanus. The sequence continues at coordinate 14,998,253 of NW_024356504.1, read as the reverse complement.
ATGTCTGTGTGGACCTGTGCACTGCTCTGTGATCTAAGGGATGGTATTCTTAAAAAATTCTGGGCTGATTATAAATATCTAATGGCTATTTGCTGTTGGCTGACCTGCCTTCCACCCAGCTGGTACCAAATGTGAATACTTCTGCTTTGTTCTTCATGCTTTCCATACAACCTATCTTTTATCCTAATATATCCCCAGTTATAGAGTATTGAGAGAATATGCCTGGTATAACAAGTATTGTAATAGAGTCATAGAATCATTAAGGCTGAGGAAACCCTGCTGGACCATCAAGTCCAACCATTAGCAATCTTGCCACTGCCAAGCCCTTTTTCAAAGATCACCCCTGTCAGTGAGAAAAGCTTTTCAGGTAATATGTTCTTGGGTCAAGGTGGTACCTCAAAGTGGTCAAACCTGGAGGGTCCAGAAGGGCAGTGGATCCCCTCAGTCTTGATATCTGTAGAGAAACTGTTCCAATGGGCCTTTAATGTGCCATGGGATTTGATGTGTAGACTGTTTGAAGGCCAGCACCAGCCAAATGGTTCATCAGCAATGTAATGCTGAAGCAAAGATGACCAGAGAGGAAATGCTACTGAAGGCTATAAACCAGATCCTTCATTATTAGCCAGCACGCTGTGGAAACTGGACCTTGACTGGGTACCACATCAGACAACAGGATCCAGTGCTACTGGAGGTGTTTCCAATAATTTGGAGTCCAAATCTGTGATGTCTTTTGCTGTTACCAGTGGCCCTGCAATTCCATGGAGACTGGCCACAGGCTAATTGCCAAGGAATTATCCAAGTGTGTTCACACCAAATTAATATTTTATGGATGGCCAGTAGTTGACAAACTTACAGCAGAAACAAATAGGTGAATAAAGCAAATAAAGGGCAGTACATGAAAATAAGAGCTTTCAGAATGAAGTGCCTTCACATGCACATGATTCTCTTCATAGCTATTCTATCAACCTAAAGCTTCAGCACAAGATATTTTGACTACACTGAGAAAGAAAAGGGTCCAGACCTTGAAGTAATAAATCTGTTCCCCAGCAAATATTTTGATTAACATTTCAATTTCAGTTTCAAAAGAAAAGTTTCACACCTTAGCAACTAATTTTTCTAGAACTACACACAGAGATGATTCTTAATTTCTGATGTTTCCTTAATGATCAGGAACACCTGAATGGGCACTAAGTTTTCAGTACCTTGTAAAGAAAGTATTTAATCTCCCTGAGGGATTGCTACCAAATTCACTTAGAAGGACTTCTCAGTGTGACAAATGGGTATGTTGATGAAATGCAACTCAGCATCACATTCATAGGTACTGGGAACAATCATCTTTATTCATTCTAACACCTAATGGAGTGATCAATAGCTTTTTATAAAGTCCTCTGTTATTCATATTTAACATAAATAAGATTTCGTATTGTATTTCAATTAAATTACACTTTATGCCATTCTTTACTGTCAATTTTTTGCTTTCGTCTCCATTCATAAGTTTTTGTTTCACAAATGTGTGTGAGACCCTCAGGGCTCTCCATATCTTTTCTCATATTCCTGTAATGTTCTGCATAAATAGAGCCTTGTGCTCAGAATTTCTTCCATAGAGCAGAAATATCTTGATTCCCTTCTGTTCAGCAGCAGCACAACTTACCTAGCAGAACAAAAGTTGAAGAATCATAGATTATTACATCTCTCCGTTTTCTGGTAAAGAGATAAAGACCCTTGTTCCGTGAAGGGAGCTCAGGACTCTCTCAGTCTTTCTTCTTGCATGACATGAGTGATGGTTCTGACACCAGGATGCAAGAAAGCAAAATGAAAAATGGAAGGCACAGCACAGAGTCAGGAGAAAGTGCGCTCCCCTGAACAGCAAGATGCTGAACACTTGCCAAAAGCGCCCACAGAATTATTTCTCTTTTTCTTCTCATTCAATACTTCTCTCACCTTCTTCCCTGCAAAGAAACATCTGGCAGCTCTGTTTAACTTTAACCAGATCTCTCATCTCTGCAACTTCACTGACTGCAATGAAAAATGGATTACAGGCACGAGGATAAGAGCAAATAGTTCAGGATCAGATTACTTCAAACCTTATCAGACCCACCAAGCCAGCTTACTCCTAGCCCTACTCACAGGTATAAGTCACATGAGCTTTGAAAACCTCTCCTCATTTTTTCATTTTGTTCCAGCCCTCAAGTCCTGTTTCATCCTCTCCTGCTATAGGATTAGGAATTTTCTTATTAGACTCTAGCTGACCATTCCATGGATACAATCTTCAGGGGAGAGAAGAGACTGCTGTTGTATTGGTTGAGGTGGGGGTTTTTCCCATACAAAAAAACTTAAAACTTGACAAAACTGTTTTCCTAAACTCCAGTTCGTTAGGCTTCCTTTTTGGTAAGGAATATAATGGAAGAGTTGTGAGTGAAGGTCATATTCCCAGAGATCAACCTGCCTCCCCAAAGCATAGGGGCATTGAAGATCTAAAAGAAACAGTACCAGACTATTTCTCTGATGTGGATCAAACAATATCTTTTCTGTAAACCAAATTCTTGGCCAAAGTTGAATTGTTTCTGGAAAAATATAAATCTCAGAACTCCTCCAATTTTCTCTGAAATAAAGAGTAAATAAATAATCAGTCTGGAAAAAAAGCATTTTTAATCAACTACATGAATAAGAGGTCAGTATTCACTAAAAAAAAATTCTTTTCCAGCAGTTCTGTGTTGTACAGTAAAAATTTTTAAGACTGCAAAAAGAAAGTAAAATTTTGTTTCATCTTCCCTCTGCAGGAACATTCATGAAATGTGTTTGTGTCATTTTACCTAATAAACATTTTTTTGTGCAGTGTCTTCCAGGGTCTTGCCCTTTCTCTCTCTATGAATTATATTCAAGGTGGAGATGGGAAAATATATATAATCATTCACTGTCTAGCTCCAAGTCCAGGCAAAAATTCCCATCTTCCAAGTGCTGTTTTTCATTTTATTTATATTATTATGGCAAATTAAACTGCTGAGAAAATTCGATACAGTTTCCTAAAATTGTATATTTAGTATGTATCTTTCTCAAGTTGGAATTCCCAACCAAAAAGACAACAGAGTCTACAATGAATTGGGAAAACAGGAATGAGAGACTCCATTAGTGCCATGAGGAATGCCTCTGGATGTGCCTTGGTTAGCCCCCTGGATTTCAATAAAGAGGGGGAGGTTGTGGGGTTTTTTGCTTGTTTCTTTGTTGTTTTTAGAGGTTTTTCCTAACAGCAGTATAGCCTCGCTGGCAAAATTTCTGATAGGAGTAAAATAAGATTATCCCTCCAAAGATGCACATAGCCTTCTCCTCCAGCTGCTGGGATGCAGAACATACACATGCCCATTCTTAGGGTCTGATGCTGAGCCTATAGAGAGAAAGTTATTCTTTGCTCCATTGTACCCAATAACACCATTCTGAACAAGATCAGGGAATTATTTTTAGCCCCAGGTGTGTATGCCCTAATGTTGGATCATTTGGGAGCCAGAAGCTCTGTAACAGAGCAGCTGCTTCATCCCATCTCTGTCACAAGAAGTGCTGATGTTTCATTATGTCTCAGATATCAGCAACCTCCACACCAACATCTGCCACCAGCTTGTGAGGGCCATCAGCTACTGACAAAATGCTTTCCAGAGGGTCTTATTACCTGCAACTGAAACAGCAACAACGGACTCTGCATTAACTTTGGCAACAGCTGAAAGAGGCCACAGATGCTGGGCAGAGTCCAGAACTTATAGGAGCAGTTGGATCAGGTGTGGTAAAACCAGAGCACCCTATGATCTTGAAATGCTGTGTTGGTGGGTGAGCACACAAACACATGGATGTGGGAAAGCAATGAGTTCTCCCCTGGTACCTTGGGAATGGTGAAAAGTGAATTCATATTACCTAGCAGCTCACTGTGTAAACACAGCTATATACCTGTATTCAAGAGCAGCATGGCCACAAAGACAGGCTGAATTAACCCAGCCCCTTTTATCTGTGGTTGCTCAAACTCAGACACAACAAAATCTAAGAGAAATCTCTTCTGACAGCTGAGTCAGAAAGCAGCAGGAATTGATGGTAGTCATTCACTGTGAAGATCAAGCTGTGGTTCTCACAAATATTTTATCACCATATAGCACAGAAAACCTCCCCATGAAATTCTCTGCACCTGCACACTGACAAACAAAGTCCAAGCAAGATGTCCCTGTAAAAGATGTTTTCTTACTTGTATCCAGAGGTTTGACTCAGCCCACACACAGCTTGTATAAATTAACACCGGTCCCTTCACTTCAATACCATTCACTTCAGCTACTTCGACTCAAAAAACCTCCCTTAAATACCTTTCCCTCCACCTCCTTCGACAAAAAAAAAAAAAAAAAAAACAAAAAAACAAAAAAAAAAACCACACAAACAACAGAACCAAAACCAAGAAAACAAAAAAAACTTAGTGTAAATTTGTCAAGGAAAAAAAAAAAAAAATAAATAAATAAACCAAAACCACGAACAACAGAACCAAAACAACAAAAAAAACTTAGTGTAAATTTGTCAAGGAAAAAAAAAAAAAAATAAATAAATAAAACAAAACCACGAACAACAGAACCAAAACAACAAAAAAAATTTAGTGTAAATTTGTCAAGGACCAATGAACACATTGAAAAAGGAGATCTGCATGAAGAGAAGTTATGAAAAGGCTTGAATCCAGCACTTAGGACTAAAGTGTACTTTTTGTTAGGCTTCCAGGAAAAATTACTGTTGCAATAGGTAAACTGCAGAATGAAAATGACCTTAAACACAGCAAAAAAACCAGCATCTTTGAAAGCAGAGGGTTCTGATCTTTTCTAAATTATGTTGGCAGAGTCTTCAGAGTCTTAATTTTGCAGAACTGATGGCTTTTGTTTTATCTTCTTACCACAGTTAATCTGACAATGTGCTACTGTAATTATAAGCCAAGACAAACTTGCATGCATTCCAGGGAGACCATCACACCAAAAAAAAAGGAAGAAATATGCTATTGTGCATTAATGACTTCATTAAACAAAATTTTCATGATTTTGTGATGGAGGACTGAAATGATGGGCAAGAATTATCATCTTCAAACATCTGGGAGCAAAGCACAGCTGGCTCTCTATTGGAGCTTAGCACTCAGCGTGCTATGAGACATACTTCAGCACATAAGAGAGGCTCTTATAAAGCTGAATCATTTGGGCAATTAACACTCAAAGCAATTTTCACACAAGCTCTTGATACATGAAATTTGAGTTTTCCATAAGTGACAGGCAGGCTGCTGTATGCAGACAGAGCCAGCTTTGCTGTAGCACTTCAAGGTTTATGAGGGGGAAAATGCATTCAGAGATGGAAGGTGCTTTAAGGAAGTTTTTCTGCTCATTTGAAAAGGGAGACTTACTGACAATGTTTTACTGTTATGAGCCTGTGTAAAGTTGATTACCTCACAGGAATATTCAGATCAAGGGGAAAATTTTGAAAGTTTTATGTCACAAGAGTATAATGTCTTAGAGGACCAAAAAATAATTTTAATTGATTTTTTTACCTTTTGCGCAAAATCTTGTGTTGGGTGTAAGCTGAAGAGTTCTCTTAAGAAGGCAATTGTTCACATTTTCTGTGAAGAGCAACAGCGTAAGTTAGTGGCAAGAAATTGAAACAGATGAGAAAAAAATATGGATTTTATAAGTGCAATTACTTTTGATCGAAATTCCTAGAAAGTCATTGATTTAGAAAAAATACATTTCAAAAAGCCTCAACTATATTTAAGTTTCCTATTACTGTTAAAAGGCCACATGCAATATAGTTTCTGACTCAGAATTCCCTGTGATCTGGGAGTTGACTGATGGATTTATCATGCTTCAAATGGTTAATCCTGTTCATATGGCAGCCAGGAATTACCACACACAGAAAAGTATGGTAAAACGTGGAGTTAGTCACAGATAAAATTAGAAATGGAAAATAAAATTTGCTCTACCGTCATACATAGCCCAAGCACTTTGCAAAGTAAAGATCTCACCCTTAAATTTAAAGCATAAAATGAGAGGAAAATCAACATTCTTCTCTCACACCAATCTGTGAACCAGAAGTGAAGGGCTAATGTTCACAAAATTAGTTTTGTTTAATTTTGAATGATTAGGGGTTTTTTTTCTTCTTCTTCTTTTTAATTAACTGCAGGACTGAGTAAAACACAATCCAGAAGAATACCCTGAATTTTGCTGCTCTTTTGGTTCTGCAGAGTAGTGATTTCAGGTACTCTTTGAACTGGAATATAGTGATTTAGTAGCAGCACAAGGAAGGTTATTTAGAAGACAAAGTTACATAGAGCGGTTGCTGCCCACCATTCTGCTCTTAAACTATCAGCTGGTTTTGATAAAGCTGCTCAATTTCCGCAGAGATAACTGAGAACAGAAGCTGTCTGAAGACCCCTGACTTGATTAGAGTTTTTAAGTCAGGGTTGAACCCTATCTTCAGAAGCAGCCTTCCTATCAGTAGCTGCTCAGAGTAAGCAATAGAGATACACAGCTGGATCCTTTAGACCTAAGGGAAAATTGAACAGAGGTGCATTTGAGGGGTAAACCTCTGCACCTGAGGTATCTCAGAAAGCCTGGATTTACTGACAAGTAGAGTCAATACCGAAGACTTTATTTATGCATTGCTGCTAAGACTGACAATAGCACTTTGCCATTAAGTGCCTCAAACTCATTTCGCCTAAACTCATATTCCACCAAAGCTATTTTAGGCTTCAATGACCAGAAGCATTTTATCAATGACTCAGAGCTCCCAGCACACCTTGCTTCTTAACACTGACTCAATTGCTGCACACCTGGACTTCATTCCCCAAAATACTGCTATTATCCAAGAGTCATGAATCCTACGAGTCACCTAGGGTTTGCAATCTAGCACAGCAACCAGGTGTAGTTAACTTTCTGTGCTTGCTTCCACTAGGGAGCAAATCCTCTCTTATTTAGCAAATAGTCACAGCTGGGAAAAATATTTTATAAGGAAGTTTTTCAGTCATCCTTTGATTTGACTAGAGGGGTGCAAAACAGCATGGTTTTCATTTGGGTTTCAGAATGTATTTGTAGCCAAAGATGAAGGATGGAGAAAAGTTTGAAGGAAGAAAAACAGTAGTGTGAAAATACAGTTATGTTTATGAAGAGCACCTAAAAATAGCTCTTGGAGAACAGGACACTGAATTAAAAGAGCAGGTCCTTATTTCTGTATAATTCTCAATGACTTTTCTGTGTAAGGCTGATTTTCTGGCAGACCAGGATACTTAGAGCGGGAGCAATTTCTTCTCCACCCTCCTTTTCTCTCTGTGTTCACCTCATCCAGTGTGGAGTGGACTTGTCAGTCAGACCTCAGTATTGGACCGTTCCCCTTGAGGAATGAGCAGCCCACACACTCTGGTGTGTGTTGGGCAGTGCCTCTCCTACCCTGCTCTCCTGTTGTTACCCTGCAACAATATCTTGATTTTGTCCAGCCCTTTTTCTTTGCTACTAGAATGGTTGCTTCCCACCAGTGAATGCTGAGTCTGCTTCCATGTGTGGTGAGCTTTTCTTTGAGCTTATTTTGTCTCTAGTGACTCAGGTCAACAAATCTCTCCCACCTTCCTCATAGTGACATCTGAGTAAACTTCAGAAGCAGTTAGAGGCTGACTCTGGTAATGTAGGGAATGTGTGTAGCCCTGTAAGAGAGCTGTAGTGGGACAGAAGAAAGGTCCATGTAACCTGGTACCTCATCTCCAAATCTTTACTGATAGCAGGTCTATAAGAGAAGGCTGCAAGAACAGAGGAACCTTACAGTGCAATTTCTCTAAAATATACTCTGAATATTTATGATCTAGAGATGTCACATATCAGAGTAAGGTTGTATTTTCAGATTGTAAGGTTTTTTCCTTCATTAATTTCTTAATTAATTAATAATAGGTTATGCTTTCAGTTAAAATAATTATTTTTTTTGTGTCTCAGACATGCTGAAGCAATAAGCTGCACAATTTTATTTATTTAATAAAGCAGTACTTTCTTTTCTTTGTTCTGACCCTGTCCCTGAGTTTCTCAGCAGATTCCTGATAGTTTTTTCTTCAGAACAGATGATGAAGAGTTGCTTCCATTAACTTCCTTGGTGGTCCTTATATCACTTGGAAGCCCTGTCCACCCTCTGCAAAGCTATTTAAAACAGCAGCAGTAACATGACCTGTCTTGTGTGAGGAAAACTACAGCAGCAGTTTCAAAAAATGTTAAATTAGCTGGAAATTTACGTTCTTTAGATTTTTTTTTGTACTGCTCTCTACTTCTGTTCAATGAGTCTTTTAAAGCTTGACATCCATTCTCTGCATAGTACAGTCAGCAAGACACTGCCTTTGTGGCAGCAGCTTTATTCAAGAATAAAACATTCTGCAATCCATGGCTTCTATGCAACAGACAGCATTTTAGTCTTCATGTTATTATAGACCACTAAAGGGTTTTCAGGACTGTCTTCATGTGTAGTTTTGATAATAAAAAAAAAGAAATTTGGTTTCCACACTTTGTAGTAAAGCTGTTCTCTTTCCCAGATAATGAACAGAACTGGACAGAACTAATTTGCAAGGCAAAGCACTGATGTGTACATGAGAAACTTGAGCCCCAAGTTTGTTTTATTTTGGCTGGACTTGGTTATGCTATCCAGATAAATTGGTGGCAGGAATCTCTGCTAATACAAAGCAGTTGCAGGCTGCAGGTGGGGTAAATTCGAGTTATGATGGTAACAAATTTCTCACTAGCTGACAGCATGGGAACATCATCAGAACGTTTCACCCATCAGTGTTTCACACATCACTCTCCACTTTCTTTTTACAATCATAAAGCTGTTCTTTACCAATGTTAAATAAAACTTCTCTTGTGTTTTCATGAAACATGAATCAGCTCTGCATTAGAACCCAGGAATTTCGAGCCTGTAGAACTCCTAGTCCACCTTCTCATGGGATATCACATCAGTGAAGTGGAGGTAAATATAGAATAGCTCCTCATCAGTGATTTGATTAATATAGATCAATAAGGGTAGTTACAGATCTTGCATTGAAAGTTTGGTCCATCTCAAAAGTCCATTTTCATTAAGTGAAATGTATTACTGATCTAAAGCAGTGAGGAACAAAATGCTAATAACCAGTGTGAACTATATTTATAGTTCATAAAAATGAAACAACATACTTTGCAAGGCTGATATAATGGGTGAACACCTTCCTTGAATGCACCAGCAGACAAGAACTGCAATGATTTTTTTTTCCCTATTTGGCCCCGCTCAGCTGATACTGACACATTTCCTGCATAGTGGAATGACATGTCCAATTCTGGTGTTGACATTTTAAAGAGGATGTTGAAAAACTACAGGGTGTGTAGGGAGGAGTTACAAACATAGCTCAAGGGATGGAGAGAAATATTTATGGGAAGCGAATATGATCTTATCTCAAAGAAGACCTGAGACAACAATGACTGGTGCATTAGTTACCTTACTCAAGAGAAAATAGAACATACAAAATCATCTTTTAATCTTGCAGAGAAAGATATAACAGAAAATTTATGGAAATTGAAATTGAGCAAATTCATATTAAGCATTTTTTAATTAACATGATTAACCATTGAAATACACAGAATCAGAGCATAGCAAGTTCTTGATCTCTGTGCCTGTGTCTGTGTTAATACTTAGAAAAAAAAAAACGAAAAAAAACCAGGCTCTCATCAGCAAAGTTATAGTCTTTCATCCTAGATGGGGGCTTAAATGGATCACAATCACACTTTTATGGATTCAGGTCAAGACTGGCTGTCTTACACATTTCTGAAGCAATATGTAAGCCAAATGCAATACAGGCTGTTGGACTCCATCCAGGATTGAAAGTGTGTGATCAACTGGCCAAGCACTTGGTCTTTTTCATCCAAGGGTGATGTTTTCTTACGAGATCTACAAATCTTGACAGCCTTCCCTGTTCACAAAATGTCTTGAATACCCACACTTGCCCAAAGCAAGCCTGATTGCAAAAATCACCTTCACAGAGGGCAAGTACCACAAGAAGTAATACAACCAGCATCACAGCTGTGCCTCTTGAATGAGTGAGGCCAGTAGCTATTGCCTCCTGGAAATGAAAGTGTAGGAGGCCAATCAGCTTCTCAGGTGCTGTTTAACCTGCAGGTATTGTTGTTTGTGCTGCTTAACACAAAAACGTGTTACAGTGTTATTGCTCACTCCAGCAGATATAGCATTGCTAATTATCCCATCATGAACTACTTTGCAGTGATATAAATAGCCCAGTTAGTGTCATTTTATATTATCTAGCAAAGAGCCTTTGTAGCCTGCGTAGGGAGTAGAATTACTTGAAAAGAAAAGCAGGTCACTTTAAAGACGGATGCTGTAATTTCTTTGCACATGCTTCAGATGCTATGGTTTGCTTGAATCAGTTCAGTAGAGAAGGAAAAGGCAAATGACAAATAGGGTGATCAAAGAGATGAATTAATGAATAGTCTTACTGTTGAGAATTCACCTAAAGCAGAGATGTAGAAGCTGATGCAAATGCTCTTTGCCTCGGATTCCCCTAGATACGATACTTCACAGATCACCCTCCAAATTAATCCATAACCTGGATCCCTTTTCCCTGCCTGCAAAAGGTCATGTTTCATTGTTGCCAACAGAATGGCTTCTTCTAGAGCCCTGCCTTAGGCACTTCTTGTGTGTACACCTGAGCTGTACCCAACACCTGAGAAATTCTGCTCTGTCTGATCTGGGCTGCTTACTCAGCTTTGGTGCAATGGTAGACTCTGTATGGGAGATTATGCCTGATCAATGGGACTCCCAAATTTCAAGCTGAGATATCCAGGCTATAAATAGATAAAATCGGGAAGAAACTGTGAAAGACAGGATGGTTTGGGTCATCTGTGCTCATGCATATGTATGGAACAGCTAGAAATTCTGGACAAATGTCCTACATCCTCAGATTCTGTCTAGGTAAGATTTCTAGGCAGTAAACACATCTAAATGGGAAAATATGTTTAAAAGAGTATCATTATTAATCTAAGCATCTGTAAGAAAATATTAGAAAACTGGGAAATGTAGGCCTACCTCTTGGAGAGGGAATTGACTGAGAAAGTTATTAAAACCAAGCTGAGGGTAGGAAAATTTATTCTTAAAGAAAATTTGCTGATAGTGAGACATTGTGCTGCATAGTTGAATCACTAAAAGGAAGTGGTGTGGGCCTCATTTCATATCTGAAGGACAAAGAGCATAATCCCAGTTAGATACTGGGAAAAGGACGTGACCCAGGGGTCTGAAATTTGTTTCATCTTTTTCCAAGTTCCATAATCATTGCTGCCATCGCAGTCATTTATCTGCAGTACGTGTTGCTTGTGCTGTGTGTCTGGAATGAAAGGAGGAATTATTTACTGGGAGCCACATGGATTATTACCATAGCCAGCTTGGTTCCAGGGACACCATTTGGCTACCTTATGGCAAAAGGCTGGAAGTTCTTCAAGGCAGGTTTTCATACATGAACTTAGGTAGCAGAGGTTACTGAAATGAGGTCTGTGATCTTCCAAGGATACTTCATTCTGAGATTGGCTTCTGCTTGTTCTCAGGTAGCTAATTTTCCTTTAAGACAATGAAAGAATAAATATTTTCCTGGTGTTTCTTTTCCAGTTGAGCAGCCATGTGCATTGCCACGGGGAGAGTTGACTGACAGCAGGAGAGAGGACAGTCCAGCTCAGAGTGAATCAAAGGGTGGTTCCTCTCCTCCAGGGTGTCATCCACACTCTGGAAACCTGAGACCTTCTGCCCAATGTCAACCACAGGAATCAGTCAGAATGTAATAAAGGCATCTTGACAAGGAAGTGTGGCATCACTAATTAAGTGGATTAATGGGAATCTGGATGAACACCTCTTCAAATGTACTCATGGAAAGGATGACACTTCCATAGAAGAAAGCACTTCTATACAGGAATAAAATTTCTATAGTGTGGGATGTGAAGAGTTTCCCCAAATTTGCACTGAAGTTGCATACACTTTGTGTCATAAATTCTTTAAGCTGAGGAAGCTCCAAAACAACCTTAGCATATTACTTTCTGAGCAAACTTCTGTAAAAGGAATGTTGTAAATCCCATCCTTTCCTTGAGATGACACTCGGGCACCTGCATGTCTCAAGGCAGACCCAAAGTTTCAAAAAGCTTGTGTGCAGTTGTTCAGGGAATTTTTTATTCATGTCTCAGGCTCTATTTGCTATGCAAATTGAATAGCAGCACGCCCAAAATAACTTACATGTGTCTGCCTATTTGCAAATTGAACTATGTAAGTTAATAGGCAGGAGAAAACTGGGTCCCCACAGCAAAGTACAGAAATCTACAACTTATAAATCAGCAGGACCTCTCTGTTGCTGTCTCATAATTCAGTTGCCCAATGAAATTACCTCCCATCTTCGATACCTCTAGCAAATTTGGTTTTCATCTACCGGTTTTTCTAACGCCACGATTTGTAAGTATGCCATCCCTGCACAGGATGGCTGCAGTGCCCAAGGTCATCAATAGAAAACCTCTCATTTATTTCAGCAGCCCTTAGAGCAGGCAGGAAAGAAATAGGCTTATTGCACACATTGTCCAAAAGAGGCTTTTCTTCCTACCAAATTACTCCAGGTACATTTGTAAGGAGTTCAAAAGTGTTTTGATGGAAATTAATATATGTCCTGAAAAATCAAGAGAGCTGGAGGTGTAGTCCAGGAACTCAGAATGCAGCAGGTATTGTGTGGGGGTTTTTCTAAAGATTAATTTACAGCACTTCTCAGGGCACTCAGCCTAAGTAGTTGTGACAGACAGACAGACAGAATAACCCTTTATGCACATTACCTCAACTTCTAGCAACACTGCTGTGATGTTCTTCTTAAGTTTTTGGTGTTTTAAAGAGAGATGGAAACTCTATTACCAAACACTTTTAGCTTTCAAAAAAATGCTGCTGTCTTTGAAAGAAAAACTTCCAGCAAAAATTAGTCTATTTAGACGAAACTCCTACATGAAAAGCATTCTCCATTGAAAAAAAATAAATGTTCAAATTACTTATTTTGATGTGCCTGACTTAAAGTTTTATTGTCCATTCCATCAAAATTCTATTTGCAGATTGGTTTTTAGCAAAATGAGTAAAATTGAAGTAACTGATACTGTTCTGAAATTGCAGTGGTGAATTTTTTTCTCACACCAATTCACAATCATAATTGTTTCTATTAATCAGGTTTTGCACCTCTCACCTGATATTTGTGCACTGAAAACTTGACAAGATTATCCTTCTTTCCCATGTCCTGCTGAGCTTCCTGAAGTTAGGAGAGCAGGGTTTTGACCACTTGTGTTAGCCGCTCTTCACTGATATTTTCTTTTGTTCTGTTTGTGCCCATGCAGGCTGCTGCATTTTTAAATCCTTTAGCCAAGAACCTCTCTCTCATATATCCTGGACTAGTGTTGCCTTGAGCACTTGGATGAAATGTTCACTGCAGCACTAGGAGCTCTCATCTAAACATGCACCATGCCTTGGACACAAAGCATTCTAAGCATTTTGCAACCCTAAATTTAGCATTTCCTGGGCTATGAACTCAGCCCAATGGGCATTACATGCTGAAAGTCCTGTCACTCTTCCTGCAAGGTAACACTACAGTAGAAATAAGTGAAGAAGAAGGTATTCTATACCTCCTCTGCATAATTTTCCAGAAGTTTTTGTTCAGCATGAGTGCAAACAGGAGGACTTGGACTCTGGGGTGACTTTTGTAGCCACCCCTCCCTACCCAGCATAAATAAGTTTCTTTTTATCTCAGCGTGGCTTTATGAAAACTGAGCCATTAAGATTCAAGTGAAAGGTGATAGATTCACTGAAAGGTGATAGAAATAGCATAGGCCATGCATATCAACATAATCATATTTTAGACCAGCTGACCTCCCTCCTGCAAGGGAATTAAATACAATTCTGATACCTGATCATTAAGTTTTATTCCAGGATAGCAGGATTGCTTTTATTTATTGCGTAAAGCACTTATGATCATAGGATACTTGGTAAAATACAGATGAACTGCTCTGAAGTAGGCACCTACAGACAGTTGGATTTGGGAAGCCCAGGAGGTCTTACCTCTCTCTCTGAAAACTCTTAGTTCTTCTTTTCAATTGGGATTTTGAAAGAAGAATAAAAGGAGTGAGCTTTCAGCCACCCCCAGTCTAAATCAGCATATTCCCTTTTGCTGCTGGGATCTCATGTTGTGACAGGTCATTGTAAGCTCTGTAAACGCAAAGATTAAAGTAATTGAACCTCTTGAGGGAAAGGCAGAGAGGTTAAAGCTGCAGGTAGCAGCAGGATGCCACAAGGTGGGAGGGGAAGTCTGGAAATAAACCTTGAGATTTGCTTTTCCCTGCGTGGCAGGGTTCGAGCTGCTCTTGTCTCCCCTAAGAAGGCTTGCTGTTTCTGTAACGGGGTTGTTATAATTTGAAGACTAATTGTCCTTCGCTGAAAAAACAGAAAAAAACTGGAGGTGTTGAGAGAGGAGGAAGCTCTAACAAAGTAAAACCTGGCAGAGACATATGACAGAGCCCCTTCCCATCCTGTTCAAAACCACAGATCTGAAAGCTTTCCAGTTCCTTTAGAGAAGAGAGATGCCACTATCCTATATTACCTGACCTCATAATGTGAATTGCTATTTTCCAGATCTTGGTGTTCTCCAAGCATGTAGCTCTCTAAGTTGTTTGTAGGTGAGCATGCACTGAACTGGTCATCACTCCCTGACTTTCAGACTTTGAGTTTTACTAAAATTCAGAGCAGCATGGGCTTAGGAAAGGGGGAATTAATTTTGGTTCTTTCATCTGGGATGATTCATAACCAGTACAGGAAAAACACTCACTTAAAAGCTCTTTCAGAATTTAAAAAAAAAGAAAAATGGGTTTGCATGAATATAAAATATAAAAAAATACAAAATTGATTTTTGAATGAAACAAAATTAACTACCACTTGCCAATGTCGTCCTTTTCCATTAAAAAAAAATTGTTCCCATAAAAACTGTGGTGTTTGTGGAGGACAATAATTCTTGTGTGCTTTGCCCCATCTTCTTATGTGGTGCAGGGTGTCATAGCATGGTTTCATCTCCAGAACTGCATGACAGTAGCACCCCATGTCATACTTTCTGCTGGCATAGGACATGCTGCCATTAAATTTCGTAATTTATTTTTAACTTTCACCACTTGTTGTGCATTAGAATTTTATTAATCTCTCTAAAAATGAAAAGTTTAGCAATTTGCCGCTATTTAGGCTGAAATAACAGACCCTTTGGGCACAAGTCAGTATTGGGGACTCTGAAAAGGGTGCTGCCATTTCATTAGAGTTCTCCCTCCGCTGCCATCACCAGGGCCTGTAGGTCTGGCAGTCACACCCTGTCAAACACAGGGAAACTCAACCCTTAGCTCTTTGACATGTAATGTTCATTAGTGTCCTGCAAACTCCCAAGAACCTGTTGCTTTGATTTTCATCTGGCTTTGTTTAAGCGTGTTTGAGTTCATGGGGTGTGTTGTCTCTTCAATACTTTTATGCACAAAATCTCTCCTATAAAGCTGCCATCTGCCTCTGATATATACACCAAGTATGCTGGGGTTCTCCTCTCTAGAGACCTCCTGTTCTCTATGAAAAACTGAATAAAAAGAATATGGGTGTTTCAAAGGCAATAATTTAAAAAAAAAAAAAAAAAAGCTTTTGCAGGACTGAAGGACTCAGATTTTACTATCTTTACCAGCATTATGTCATCCAAATATCCTCATTGCAACAGCAAAAATGTGAAGTTAGCCTACCCTATACAATTTATCCTCAGACTACACTTGAAATGTTAAAAAGTTTGTGCCATGTGTGAGTTTTATACCCTCTTGACCAAAAAGGTGTAGAGGAAGATTTGGCTTGTACAACAAAATGGCAGCCAACACTGACTAAAGCTCATGGGCACCACTCATTGAGTAATGGTGAACAGTTTGGTGGCCATAATTTCTGTTTCTTACTGTCACTGGACCAATCAATCCTCAGATGCAGCAGTGGAGACCATTGTTTTACTGTCACTGACTTTGAGTCTTGTCCACTGAGGGCCATCATGACGATGAGGCTCTCCATTAGTTCAGGTAAGAAAACTTTTGGTCGTGGGGTTTGGTTGGGCCAGCAGCTGCCCAGTTGGCATATTTGACATCCTGAGCTTTCCAGTGTCCTTAGCAGATAATTTAGAGCCTGACCTGGCACATGAGTTTGTCATACTACAGGCAGACTTTGTCTTCCACCTAGGTAGGCAGTGCCACATGAAACATGAGTTTGTCATACTACAGGCAGACTTTGTCTGGGTAGGCAGTGTCACATGAGCAATGTGGGCAAAGGCTGTTTGTGATGCACAGCCCAGGACAATCCCATGTGGGATTCCTTCTCTTTCCATGAGTGAGTTATTTTATAATAATGCTCAGAAGCCCATTCAGGAGCTTGCTTCCCTACTGATGGATATCACAATAGTCCTTCATTGTGGGCTGAACAGGCTGCCATCTTCTGTCAACTCTATTGTGGAAATTGGCTCCACTGTGGATTTCTTTACTTCTCTCAGCTGGGAAGTGTTTACAATTAATGCTAACTCTGGTCACATGCAGTAAAGGCAAGCCCTGTTCCCAGAAGTTTCAAAGGTTTAGATTAGAGGGCAGTAAGTGGCAGAGTTGCGAAGCAACTCATTTCTCTCTTCTGCTGATGGATGAAATTAAAGTTTCAGCTCTTGCTGAAGAGAGACATTGCAGGTGCACAATGCTGCTTTCAACAATCTGGAAGGATTTTTTTGATGCACTGCTTGGGACCTGCTGCAGAGAGCTACATCAAGCAGCCCACTCACTGCTAAAGGCAGCAATATGCTGTATCAGACCTGCAGATCTCTGGCATCATGCTCTCTGTGTGTGCTTGGCCAAAGCCTCTGACACTTGGGCGTTAGTTGAGAACACAGCTGCTGTTGTTGTGACACAGCAATTCCTCAGAGTTGTCTGAGTTCCCTGCAAAATGAAAACAAATTCACCAGCTGTGGAAGATGTACCACAATTATTTAGTTTGTAACAAAAAGAAAATAGATAGAGCAGGAAACTCTGAAGAAAAGATCTTTCTTCATCATTGGCTTTGGCAGAATAAAATCTAGGTAAGGAATTTGCCATAAGGAGCAGATGGAGGATTTCTCAGAAGAAATCCACGAGAGACACCATTAAAACTGTGTGTTTGATGACTTCATCTGGCCTGACTCCTAACATTATGTGTGACTCACAGCAAAAATAAAAACTGGTGCCCTCTGAACTGAGAAAAGATTCTGAGGCACAGTTAGGGAAGGAAGCTGGGAGTCCTCACACTCTCCTGTTTCAGTAATAGGTAAAACACCTATGTACGCTAAAGGAAACAGAGAATTCCTTTCACTTTAAATGCTGTTAGAGCTTTGGTGCAAGCTGTTGATTTTTATGGCCTGTCACTTTTGAGGCAATAGCAAAATTATTGTTACCCTTATTGAAAACTGCATCTGTTTTGGGATCAAGCACTGTGTGCTGTCCTCGTGATAATGTGGGACACAGCCAAAGGTTCAGAGCTTGATGATATCAAGGGGAGTTTTGCCACTGACTTCCATGGGTACCATATAAGTCCTTTATTCAGCTACTTCATTAAATGTTTCTTTTTTACAGGGTTATTACTGTATAGGTCTGATGTACACAGGATACTGGAAAGCATTTTTACTGCCAACCCTCTGTTTGAACCAATGGGCAGTTTGGAATATTATGGTCCATTATTTTTGACTGAGGCTCTAAACTTCACTGTAAAAATGCTGTCCTTGTAAGTTTTCTATCCTGAGTGTTGCCATAAACACAGGTTCTTGCCAGCTGGGAGACATGTAAGGTAATTTCTGATGATCTGATCAATGCCTGGGTACTCCCAGGCAGCAGCAGGATGCCTGAGCTGGGATCACTGCAATTTAAGCAGTGGACTGAACCAGGAATGGGACTGTATAGTCTATTCAGAGATATATCTCCTCCTTGGCTATTTATACTCTGCATGCCAGCAACTCACACATGAAAGGACAAACCAACTCACACATTTTACCTGAGGATGAAGCTTTACATAAATCCTGTTAAAGATTTAACGTGCATTATAGGCGAGCGAGCAGGAGATCCCCTCCAGGCTGGTGAACATGAAATTTATTGACCCTGTTTTACCAATGGCATTCTGGGGAAAGCTGTGGGTATGTGCCAGCAGCAGCACTGGAGAGAGAGATAACAACCTGCACCTCCTGGCAGATTCCCACTAGCTTTTGAAGAGCTCGGCTGCATTTCATCTAAGAACTTTATTGACATAAAGCAAAGAAATAAGGAAAACTTAAGGAAATTATGCTGAGCAGCCCTGCTATAAAGTTTTGGCCCAGACTTTGCCATAGCCATTGATTTTAAAAGCTGACATGGATTTCAAATGGAATTTGAATAAATAATGGAAAAATAATAGGAATGTAAATAGTGATGCAAATATGAAGATAGCTGCCCTGGAAGTTGGGATCATATTTCTATGTTCAAGCACCCCATTTTGGAATTTCTTATTGGCATCACTGTTGACAGGATCTCACCCCTGGCTTCTCTCTTCCAGTCATTTATGACAGCAAGGTGCAGGTTTTTTTCTGACAAACTAGAAAAAATATGAAAGCTTTTAGAGACTCAAGCATATCAACATTACAGCTAAGCAGTGGAGCTCTGTGTTGTTTCTTCTGCCTTTTAAATCAAAGTACATTTCACAAGTGCCCAGTCCGCATGCTTTTGCAGAACTAACTTCTGCAGTGGTACAGTTAATAAACAGCTGTGCTCTTTTATCTACCAATTTGAGAATGACAGGTGTTTAAATGCTGTAAAAGACTTCAATAGCTCTTTTTAAATTAAAAAAAAGGTGCCAAGAGCCTTGTATTTTGCTCAGGCTCCCAGAAATTTGCGAATGACAGGTGTTTAAATGCTGTAAAAGACTTCAATATCTCTTTTTAAATTAAAAAAAAAAAGGTGCCAAGAGCCTTGTATCTTGCTCTGGCTCCCAGAGTAGATTTTTCAAATGTATATTTGTATGTGGATTGTCTCTGTACTTTGTTGTGAGAGAGCTGGGCCAGGCAGTGGAATGATCAGGCAGCCCAGAGGAGCCATTGTCAGTGATGATTTCCATCCAGCTCCTGGCCAAGAGCAGGGAGTTGTGGGGGAAGCCCCTGTTCTTCTACACTGTGGTGAGTGGGAAGGCCACTTCTCTGAAATGTAGGCAGAGCTGAATATTGTCACCCAAGAGATCACTTGGGTCAGACCCTTCCTGCTGCAGAAAGGGGAAAGAGATGAGGGGATGAAGAATGGCAGTGGGAGGTGTAAGGTGTGGCACTGAGGGGGTGAACTGGTCATACAGGTGCTCCTTCTTCTTCCTCACACAAGACAGCAGCAGCCTGGTGCTCCACAGCTTTGACACAGGGCTTGTCCAAGGGCTGGTGCTCCAGCCCCTGCAGATAAAGCAGCCTGCAGCCAACAGCTTTAACCCAACAGCAGCCCTGCAAAAACAGGCATGAGCCATGAAAGCTTCAGGAATAGAGTGCTGAGGTAGTGTAAGGGAACAGGCATGATGGCTGCAAATACATGTTTCACTGTGAGACTGTGGGAGCAAGAGTTTTGTCGTGGTTTGCATTCAGTAAGTGTTCCTGGATTTGCACTGTACTTTTAAAGGGGGGGATATTCTGTGCTTGTTATATACCTTTTTGTCTCTCCTGCATCTCCAGATAGCTTTGTCCTGCAGTTACCTGTGCCTGTCACTGTGATCAAGTGAAAAGAGCAGATACATTTAGCAAAATGATTTAAAGCACAGCAGGGAAGAAAAATAAATCAATTAAGGTCTAAGTATCTGAAAATCAAAAATAAAACTCATATTTGTTCTTAATGATCCCTTCCTTTATCTGTTTTAATTCAGAAAGAGCCTCTTGGGTTGAGAAGGCTGTTATCATCAACAAATGCCAGTCTTTAAAAACAAACAAACAAACAAAAAAAAAAAAAGAGAGAGAGAAAAAAAAAGAAAATAAAATGCCTGTTAAGTGCTGAATGCTAGCAAGTTTAATTGACCAAGATTAAACATGCTTTTAGAGACATATAACTACCCAGAAGGGGAAGGATGATGGAGGGGGAATTATAAAAAAAGAGGTTTCTGCCTATGAGGTCTGTTTGATGCTTTCAAATGTATCATTCTGCTCATGTGTCTCAGTAGTTTAATTCACACCTCTTTGGACCCTTTTCCTGGGTCTCTTCTTGTTGGCCCCCAGTCACAGAATTGGGATAGGGCTTTGGGATAGTTTTACACTCAAACAAAGGACCTAAATGAGAAGCTATAAAATATCAGAATGCATTGGTATTTGGCCCAAAGTTCCCCAGTACAGACATCTGGATAAAAATGCAGAGCATTTTCTTCATCTTGGTGTCATTACACAGGCCAGTTGCCTTCTTCCTGTACACAGCAAATGTGATGTACAGCCCTCCTCTGGTGGTTCAAGACAAGGCACTTGTGACATATTTAAAATAAACTAGAAGTATATATGTGGCTAGTTACTGCTGTTCAGTTGATGGGGGGTAACATTAATGTTAATTCCTCATTGCTCAGACACATCTCATTGCTCTTAAACAGGAGCTTAAATTTTCACCATAGCTCATGATTTCGATGACTGAGGTAAAACCTTGGACAAGTGTCAGCTTCTGCCCAGCTGGCCTCTCTGGAGCAGAGAATATGTGTATCCAAGGAATCCAAAATACTCTTCATTATTCCAATGAAAGAAAAAAAAAAGAAAATCTCTGAGAAAAATCCCTTGACAAATAAGATTTCCTGGTCCCCTATTAAAGGTTCTTTCCCACAGAGTTCTCATAAACTTCATTTGCAATGCATCTGGCAGACCTGAGATGAGTCTCAGTGTCTCATATTATTCAGCTTAAAATTGTGTGAGACTGAGACTTGGTCCAAGTGAAGCCAAATGAGGATAATTCAATGACTTCTTTTAAACCTTCTTTTGAAAGTTTGAAACCATACCTTCATGTTCCTTTTCAAATCTTGCCATGAATTATTTGTTCAAGGGAGTTTAGGGAGGAGAAGTAAATTAATTCAAATCTCCATGGCTCCTGCACAGTGCCCTCATTTTTTCACCATCCTTCTTGGCAGGGGATGAAGCACACAGCAGAATTAATAGAGACTGGCAGGAGGGCAGTGCAATGTGTCACTCATCAGTATACACTTCTTTGACTTCAGACCTTTTCCAGCTGGATCTACTCATAAAAACCCTCAATGCTCCAGCTGGAAATGGCTGGTGACTCCAACTGTGCCGCTGAGACTCTGGAAAACTCCTGCAGACAAATTAACACAGGAGGAGACTGATGGTCCCCTGATTCTGCACACACTGACCCCAGCACCTGCCTGTAGCCTCCCCCCTCGCTGAGCAGCAGCATTAGCTAATGTGTTCTTGATTGCTGCTGCGCTTAAGCAAATGAACGAATGCAAAGTTGTTAAATGCAGAGCAAACAATTAATTAAACACTTACTTTTGTGCTGTTTGGAATGGGAAAAATAAACCAAAATGTGTCTTTCCTTCCCCAGCCATTGCCACCTCTCACACATTTTGTTTTGATCAGTGCAGCACCATTCTTCTAATGACCTGACTTTTCATAACATGGACTTAATAGCTCAATAAATGCCACTGTGTGAAAAATAGGTTCAGTCAGTATCTCAATCTCCTCCAGCTGCTTAAAAAAAAAAAATAAAATAAAGGTTTTCTTGGCTTCAGGTGTCTATTTTAGGGAAATATGAATCCTGGAGTTAGTACATGCTAGGAGATACCTACCCTGTTCATTTCTGTAAGATCGAAACATTTCTCCAAACAGAGTCCTCCCAGTGAGGGTATTTTTAAGTCTTGAAATTCATTTGGTGTAAGCTTTTATAGTCAGTGTAAACTGTGAGGATCCTTGATGAGGCAATTCTTTTCTGGCATTGAAAATTGTTTAGCAAGGACTATATTCCACAAGTATATAAACCTACTAGAGAGAATCAAAATACCTCTGTGGTAGAAGCTGGATATAAAGTAAAATCAATTCTCACATCTTTGAACAAGTACTAAGTTTAGAAACCTCCCTTCTGCAGATGATAGTATTTTGAGATGGAAGGCATTCAGAAATAGGAAACTTGGGAGAAAGAAGATGGAGGGACGAAATAATAGAAGTTGACCATGATGTGAAACCACAATTCCTAATCAAATAAACATCCTTTCTCTGGGATTTGCTGGGCAAGCCCCTCTTCTTCTATCCTCTATTTTTGCGAGATACAAAATTCCCTTTGAGCAGTGTTTCATGGCTAAAA
This sequence comes from Passer montanus, assembly GCF_014805655.1. Lineage (NCBI taxonomy): Eukaryota > Metazoa > Chordata > Aves > Passeriformes > Passeridae > Passer > Passer montanus. The sequence goes on along the minus strand of NW_024356504.1, from coordinate 14,975,850 downwards.
CTTTTGTCAATTATTTGAGTCAGCTAACAATTTTACTTTGCATATTTTAAGGGGGAAAAAAATCTACGAGTGATCTCAAGCTTATAAAATTTGAAATAAACAAAAAAAAACCGACAAAAACAAATTGAAGTTAATTTTCCTGAAGATGCTCCTTAGTATTTACATAATGGGTTTGTATTTCTAAAAAGAAAAATTTTGCAGATCATTGAACCACAGCACAGTGACTAAGTGAGTTTGCTACTAAATCATTCAAAACAAGAGTTATTTAGCTTTTAGAAGAAGCAAACATATTGTTGCATAAGACTCTGAAAGGACTATTACAGGTTTTGTGCATCATTAAAGCAAAACTCCCAAATAATCCCTTAGTACGCAGGTTGGAAAACCGTAGCCTGTAATGAAGCTATGAATATTTATTATAACAGAACTACAACAAGTGAGAAGCAGCTTTGGCCTAATAGTCTATAATGCAGCTGGCTGCATAATCTGAATATTACAAAGACAAGAATTTACCAAAGCTAAATAGCAGCAATCTGCTGTACAGCTGAGGCAGCTGGAGCTATGGGAATGGACAAACCTCCCCACTGTATGGGACCAGAGGTGACCATGCTCCGTCCAGCCTTGGGCCTCCATGAGGGTCAGCAGCAAGTGGAGAGGGCCAGCAGCATTTCCAGGCATTCTCAATCCTCTGCTATCTCACCCAGGTGCTAGGAGGGGACAGCCCTTGCCCATGCCTCTTTGCTGTCCCTGAGGTCATATTTCAACTGTGTCCCAGAGAAATTCATGGTTCCAGCGCAACACTTGAACAGGCTGATCCTGTTCTGGTCCATACACCCAAACTGTGTCATCCCTATGCTCGCATTATATTGTGGACAGGAAATGTGGGCACAGCCCAGATCTAGAGACTGAATTAATGACCTTTTCTGCCCTCTTCTTACCATTTTCCTCATAATTTCTGATAGGTATTCCTATACTTTGATTTGACTGATATTTTTGACCTCTGCCAAGCATAGGAGGAATGTTTTCATAGAAATCTGCAATGACTAACTTTGATCTAACTTATGTAGATAGCTGGAGTTATTGCTCCTGTTGTGTATTATTTTGCACCTAGCAACACTGAATTTCATTTACCATTTTAATACTCAGCCTCTCCATTTCATCCATCCATAACTATTTATCTGTACCATGAACTTCAGGATGGTAAAATCTAAATAAGTTTTGTGCTAATACAAACTGTCATTTCACTACTACTTGCTTTTCTCAGATCATTCATTAACACCTTGATTAGCTCCAGCTCCCTAGTATGTTTCATTCTTCCACACTGTGTTGGAATACCCTTTAACTTCAGTCTTTGCAAAGTGATGATTTTAGTAAACAGGCAATAATTTATACGATTTTTTTATCTTATCTCACACTGATTTTATGCTTTACCCAAATATAATTATTTACACCTTTTTATTTTCACTGCAGTAATGTGTTATACTGTCCCAAAACATCCTAAAAACCCAAGCATATTTAATCCACATAAGGCATTATTTTCAGCCTATGCCTTGACTGCTTCAATGAACCATATATAACTTTCTCTTACACTGAAGCTTCAATTTTAGACCTTTTTTCCCAGATTCATTCCCTGTATTGGAATGGGATTTCTCCTATTTCTCTAGAGGAAACACCAAGACAGATAATTTTTTTTAAGCTTTTGGTTTATTATCTGCACTGGGTGTTTAGGAACAATCTACAGTTTAAAAGTCACTAATAACTCTCCAAATGAGTCTGAACTATGGAACTGAGAACTATATCCATTTCATATTCATTCCAGAGTGGGGGACCCAGTCAATCTATCTGCATATTTATAAATTTACTGAGTCAGTAAAGGGACAAAAGTACAGATCCTTAAAATGCTCTTTACCTTGAAGTCCTGGTAAAAAGTGTTCATTTAAACACATCAATCTATTAGTTTCTACATCATGTTGGTTGGGGCTTTCTTCCTTTCCTTCTGTATTTTACAGTTTGTACTAAAAGACCTGTTCTTTCAAAAAACTTTGGAAGGCTTAACTTGTGTCACTAACCAATTTGTTAGGGTTTGGTTTTTACCTTTCATCTGCTTTGAAGAGTGTTTTGTTGTTTGGGTTTTTTTCTTTTTTTTCTTTTATTTCTGTTTCGTGGCAGCATTGTGAAATACAAAGCACCCATGGGAGACATGCAGCTCTGTGCCATGATGCTGTACAGGACTGATCTCAGAGTCAGAGAACCCCAAAGGCTGTTCAGATTTAATCAAGACAGCAGCCACTACTAGTTCCAATTATGTCAGTGAAAGATATAATGGAGAATTTGAGGGTCTATCCTGTGCCAGTTGCCATGCTGCTTCCTCCATAGCACAGAATCTTTGGTGGCACAGAGCTCTTATCTGCTCTTATCTCCTCCCTTCTGAGCTGGGGCAGACCTTTCCAGGCAGCTTCAGGTAACATAAAGGTGAAATACAGAGGGCACCCACACATGGCAGCTCAGTCCCTGGCAGACCTATTTTTTATTTTTTTCTGTACAAAAATCATAGCCCTTCTCAGTGAGGACACAACAGAGTTTCTAAATCCACCTATGACAAACAGACATAAATCCTGTAAAGTCATGTTCTGATGAATCTTGGTTCTAAAGGTGGCCCATTTATACCATATTATCACCTGCCTCTCTAAGATTCAAGTCACTAGTTTGTCTTCTGAAGTAACCCTCTATACACAAGCTGTCCTTCACTGGAAAAAATAGACTTCAGCAACAGTTTTTCAATCTCATTTTCCCAAGGTTGAGTTTCCTAAACAGTAGTCTTTGAAAGTCACCAGAATATTTTCAAATTCATAAAGCAAAATCTTGTGTCTTCTGTTTGAGAATGATTAAATTTGGGGGTGTATTTTTCTGTTTTTATAAAGATACACATTTTTGTCCCCTTAAGACACCACAAATTGTCTTGATCTAAATTATATGACCTTCTTGCTAACATTAATTAATCCTCCTTTACTGAGAAAACATTTCCCCACTGAGTATTTTTCCTTCCTTCTGGCAAAGCAGTCAACCAAAATAAGAAGAAAAATCTCACCTCTCGCACAAAGGTGTGTGAGTGTCAGACACACACAGGGCCACCCCCCAAGAGTCTCTCAGAGAAGCAGGAGCAAATGGACACTGGAGAAACTGCTTATATTTTTTTCTCCAGGTCAGGCTGTCTGTTAGCCATTAAGGATTCTGCAAGCCTGACTGCAATGTGTAACATTGAAGTTAAGATCACTCTAGTCAAGAACACAGATAAAATCAATGGCTCATAGCTGCTTACATTTATCCATTGAAGTGGTCAAATTCTTCATATGTGATCCATTTGAAAGAGTTTTCTTGTGATTGATTTCTCTGTATTTTCTACTTTCAAGGCACTGGACAAATCACAGATTTTTGAAAAGCAATTGCTATTCAAACATAGGGTACTTTCTCTTGTTTTTGCTGCCTATGTATACATACACACAGGCCTGATTATTTGACCAAAGCACAGGAAGACTTTATTTAGTTTTCCACTATAATCCATTTAGCCTTTATCATTGAGAGATCTAGGAAAAAAATTGCAGTTTTGCTAGTAACAAGTGATTATTGCACATCATCCAAACTGCACTGCATGACTGTGTAAGTGTTACTACCTGCTGTCCAGTATGAGTGAAAAACATGCCTTCCTCACAGCCTATTTCAGCTCTTCATCAGGGGAAAGCAGTGCACCAGCAGCACGGTGAGCTCAAGCACAGGGACCCCATTTCACCCAGTTGCCAAAAGAAATATTCACGGAGCCACAGCCTTGAGCAGCATTGCCGCAAAAGCCTACAGCAATTTAGCTGGGGAGTAGAAAGCTGTTCTACATAGTAGTAGCAAAAAACTGGTGAAACAGTTATTGATTTCATCTTAGTGTGCTGAACTGGCCCTGCAAAAATCCACGGGAGAGCTCCTAGCAGGAGGAGGAATGTGAGCTGGAATGTGGATGAGGGTGTGGTAATCTGGATGGATTGGTGTAACAGTACACTTAATAGAAGAGGTACTTTATTTTCTAAGATGTGAGCTGCCTTTTGCCTTTGGATCTTGATCACAGATTGGCTGATGTGCAGGAATCTGTCACCATGATCTCCCTATGTTGATACACTAGGTTCTCAAACAGATCACCCAAATTATCTAAAGCACCCAAATTATCTAGCATTATTCTTATGCTTTGGCTAAATTTATGACACTAGTGAACTACAAGGTGCAGAGACATTAAAACAAAAAAGAAAAAGAAAAGGACAAAAGCAGTATTTTCAAACTCAGCAAAACCTGTTCTACAATCCTGTTTGTCTCAGCAGTTCCCACACCAGGATCCCTGCTGGCAGACAAATGCCTCAATCTCATAGCAAGTTTTGAGAGATTTCCATCCCTCTCAAAAATTACATCAACAGCAAACCAACTTTCCAAATGCTTCCCAAGGACAGGTTTCTGACTCCAGGCTGTCTTCTCAGGGCACAGCTTGCTTGACTTACTATATTCTGCCCCTTTTGCCATTGCCTGTGTATCCTTATGTGCCAGGCTGGTGTGAGAGTCCTTCCTGTGGGGAAGAAAGAAGCTGAACCCTCAGAGCTGGATGGGACTGGCTCAGCTCTGGCTCTGTGTGGCAAATAACCTTGCACAGGATTTATTACTGTTGTGAGCCTCTTTCACCAGAAATCTCTTAAGCAGACCCTGACACCAATCCCAGTTTCCCATTCTGAGGTAGAAGGGAGCCCTTTGATTTCATCCTCATGATCTTCATGTTAGTTGTTTGGTTTTAAAATATTACACAGGGTAAGTTTCTCAGCCCAAAGCTGCTGTTTGTTTCAGTGACCCTGACAACTTCTCTACATTTGCCATCTGTTCCAGAAATTGCTTTACCTGGAGACTTTCCTTAGCGTTCTCTTTCTCACTTGCAGGAACACCACTACTAAACTCATCTGAGACCCTTCAAGTAGATGGGGAGCAGTGCACAGCTGCCCACCATTCAACATGATAAGAGTCCTGCTGCATCTCACAGAAACAAAGTAAGGCAAAGTGTCACAAATATTCTGAGACCTTCATATACAAATTTAGTATGGATAGTAGAACCATCACAAACAGGATGGAAAAAGACCTTGAAAAACCCTGTATTTCATTATGTAAAACAGGTAGAACAGCACAACTGCCATTCCTTTGCTCTTCATCCATCTTGTCTCTCCTTCGCCCTCTCATTTTCTCTGTTCACGTCATCATAGCTCTGGAGCTGGCTTCTTTATCCCCTCAAAGCAGCTGGGAATACAGTCTGACTGCAAGGTGCTACTACAGGGAATAAAGATGATCATAATAAATAAGGAAGCAGAAAACTACTGCAGATGAAATAAAATGCAACACATGAGTCATTAAATATTGAACTAAACTCAGGCTGCATAGCCAGACTCAATCTGTTTTTACTGATGGTAAATGATGGGCTTATATAATTTTCAGTATCCTGATGGATGAGATGACATCAGTTGTTTAGGTTGAGCAAGACAGAGTGAAAAGGGTGTATTTTACCATTCTCACTAAAAGGCCAATTCCTCTACAGTGCTGAGGACTGGGGAGGCCTCACTTTCTAGGTGGACTCTCAGTTTCTCCAGTGTTAATAAAAGCTGTGGCATTTTGGAACAGTTTTGTTTAGGCAGTTTATAAAAGGTCCTCAAATACAAGATTAAGGATTGATTACTCTTGTCAGTTTTTAATGAAAATTAACAATATGGGTGGGAATAGATTTTTATAATTACCAGGCCACTGAAATTAAAAAGAGAGAAGATATTCCCCAAAACTCTGAGACACCATTTCCCTCCAGCCAGGGGCACCACCACAGAGTGACTGCAGGGAGGCATGCTTTGCTGCAAGGGAGAGAAAATAAGAATTAACTTCTGATCTACAAGAGCACTGGAGCTGCTGGCAATTAAGTTATTATTTAATAAGATGCCATGCTTTGAACCACTAAAATTAAGGGCTGGGAGAATCTCTCTGCCACTCTGCTCCTTTTGCCACTCAGACCCATACGTGGCAACCACCTGAGGTTAGAGAGCTGTAATTAAATTAATAAAGCAAGGCCTGGCTACTAAAGAGGGAAACAAAGAGAAGAGTGATTACAAGTAATTATTGGATGTATTGGTGTCACTTAATTTTTTTTTTTTTTTTCTGTGCTTGAGGCTGGTAATTTTTTTGCTGCTGTTGTTCTTGATGGGGTCTCCAGATAGAAATCACCTGCCAAGCCACAATTTTTCATCAAAGGTTAAAAAGAGGTTGAGATGACAGAAGAAGTGCCAGCATCTCTCAATAATATCAAGAATGTTTTGCTAGATAACTGAACATGTAAAAAAAATTTATAGAATTTTTTTCATTGGCTTTGTTTTAAGTAAAAAAAAAATACCTTTCCCAAGAAAATTTAGAAGAAATGAACAAATTTATCACCAGTTTCCACTGGAACCCCTTTTCTTAATAAAATTGAGTATGTCTAAAACAGTTTTGCTTCAAGAATTCCTTCCTAGGTGGTAACGCAAGGACACTGTGTCAAAGAAAATGTTGATTGAGATGCTTCAAAAATAGCTGCTGTTCAAACCACATGTGATGTGTCTGGCTTCTTGGCAGCTTCCTTCCTGAAACTGGTATTCATCTTTCCAAATACATGAAGACATTATTGTCTGTTGTTAAGTCGAGATTTTAAATCCCTGGTGCTTGTGAAGCTTATCTGGCCTGAGGTTCAATCCTTTGCTCCATGTTTGATTGACTAAGTTAGAAATACATTTTTGGATCTCAGCTTGTGTATTCCATGGCTGGAGCAACATGTTTTTCACAGCTTCTCTCCCCACCACCCTCAAGCCAGTGAAGTAAGTTGTAGCCTGTTCAAAGGCTTAACAGGGAATCAGTCTTATAACTCACAGTTCACCATTGAGCTCAAGGCAGTGCTCTGCACCTTTTCATATAAACATGTCAGGTGATTTATGCTGAGCACAGCCCCAGGTTGAGTCAGTGCAGGCAAATGTTTTTGTAGATGAGCAGCACATTCACATACATTTGGATGGAGCCCAGCTCCCACCATGGAACTCAGAACTGCTCCAAACTTAGGGCATTTGAAAGATGTGAGACTTTAGATGCAGGGATTTGTCTCAGCTTATCAGAAAAGAAAGAAAAGCCACCTGCAAGATTTAGATCTATATCCCCATAACAACCTGTTGAATTTCCCCAAAAGTGTTTTGATCTGCAGGTTTTGATCCTGGCTCACTTGCGTGTGCTTATCAGGTTTGGTTTCCTTCATATCTAGAGCATACTTATCACAGATTGAACTCCTCTGACTTTGCTTTCTAAAACTGTAGGGTGAATTACAACACCTCCTAAGTAAAAAAAAAAAAAAAAACCAAACAAAAAAAAAACCACCAAAACCAACCACTGAGTGAGTGTGTTTCTGATTTTACTAAAACTTTCCAAGAAAGTGGGCCTTAAAATGGCAATGTTCTCCATCTAACAAGATGGTTATCTATTTGGATATTTGGATGTGGAGCAAAAGGTTAAGGTAACCTGCAAAAAAATTGGGGTTTACGAAATGATTTGAAAAAGGCAGACTTCAGCCATGAGGTCTGTATGTTAAGTATGTTAAATCTGAACCCCAAGCATCCCAGGTGAGTGGGGCAGTTTCCTGGTTCCCAGCCTTGAACACCATCAGTCAATGGAAGAGCAAAAAACAAAACCAAGCTCAAACTTTTGCCTCGGGGACTATTGCAATTTTCTGTTGGGATTGCCTTTCCCAGAAGCTGGGATTTGAAGGAAGACATTCATATTTCATTCTTCTGGTAAAACGGCAGCAGGAAGCAGATAATTTCTATCCCTCAGTGTTTCAGTTCTCACACAAACAGCCTCACTGGAAAAAGCAGGAATTGTGGAAACCTGACCTTAAGACTGACCTTGATGAGCCTTTTATCAAACTACTACCCATTGCTAGGTTAGTGTGCCCTCTCCATCCATCCATCTCTCCCTGCAGCTGAAGTTCCATCCATCCATCCATCCATCCATCCATCCATCCATCTCTCCCTGTGCAGCTAAAGTAACACAGCCCTCTGGAAGGAAACAGGAATGCTCTCATCTCCTCAGCATTTTGAGGTTTTGTTAGTGGTAGGGATTTTTCTCTCTTTACAATCCCCATGTAAGCTCAAATTCGGGTTACAAAGAAGGGTTTGACTTAGCCTTAATTTAGCGCAGAAGAGCAGCGCTGCTCTCTCCAGCAGCCACACCAGGACTTTCCCTGCCAGTGGTTCTGAGAATGAAATTCTTTGAGGGTATTACACAGTCGAGTAAACAAAAGGAACAACTGTAGCAGCTCTGCATGAAAAAGCCCTGAGGCTCAGAGAGAACAAAAGGAAGAGGATCCGTTTAAAGTCCTTACATTTAAGAGAATTGCAAATAACCTGTGACTGCTAATATCTTGACTGAAAGTCATCTTCTGAGCACACTGAAGGGAGCAATTCTGGACCTTTTGGGAATCCAGACTTACAGTGCTCAGGGACAGTACAGGAACAGACAAAGTTCAGTAGCTCACACTCCAGCACAGATTCACTAAACCTCGTTAGGACAACAGCAGCATCTGTACAGTTGCCTAAGGTGTCCAGCTCCATTTTTGGATAAATCTGGTTCAGAGGAGCACCACAGTCCAGCGTGGTTGTGTCTAACCACATAGCAATGAGAGGGGCAGGAAGGACCCTTAGTATCCATTTAACTACTTATTCATTCATCCCAAATTAAATCAGCAAAGAACTGATCTGAATCAGAAGCGAAATTTAGAAACATTTAGAAAAATTTCCCCACAGGGCCTTGGGGGGGCCACACTCCTTCCACAAGGCTCAAGCCCATACACATTTCTGTGGGGATGTTGAGAGGCTGCTTCCTCCCAGCCTGGCTCCTGATGAAAACTTTACACCAGGGCCAGAGTCTCAGCCTGTGGCCTCTCACAGGCTATAAACTGTCCTGCTTTTTAAAGGTAATGAGGCATTTTGTGGCCGGTCGGAGCAGTAACGTGTTTTCAAAACTGTACATTGCACAGATATAAATCTGTGACTTCAAGTACTATATGAGAAGCAAAACCGAAGCACTTGCCTGCATAGGTGCTTCAGTCAGTGAGGAGCTGCAGAGCAGGCCCTGCTTTGTCCAGTGAGAGAAAGAAGGCCAGGCAGGCCAGGCAGGCCCAGCAGGATGAACAGGGCCATGGCTGATTCCCAGATATCACTGTCCTTCCCTTCCAGTCCGGATCCATGCTGCTCAGCACTGCAAATACAGGCAGCTGTGCTCGTGCCTGCAAGCTGACAAAAAGGCTACCAAGTAAAGCTTTGTCATTCCTACCCAGGGGAATTGCAGGTACTTCCAGGGTCGCGCTCATCTCTGGAGTGGAGCTGATATTTTTGTTGGCTTTGGTAATTCCCATGGTCAGAAGAGAGAGAATTGCCACATAAGGGATTCAGTGCAGGCTGGAAAGTGTATGACTTTGACATATTAATCTTCTGCATTTTTCTTCTTCTTTTCAGGTTGAAATCTTGGTGGATTTCCTGAGGAAATTTACTTTAATGGGTCAAAAATACAGCTTTTGCATTTTAAGTGGCATAGTCTGTAGCTGACACTCTTTAAAGGTAGAAAAGCATGCAGGTGAGGTGGTATGCTGTTCCCTCATCAGTCCCAACAAGGATGCAGAGTCAAGCTGTGACCACTGGTTAGAAATTATGCCCTCAGGTTACCCTAAATGTTTTAATCAATCAGGTACTTGAAGGGAATGGGACATCAGAAGCAAGAGGAGTAAAAATGCATTTAGCGAGGGAGAAGAGATTACAGAAGGTGAAGGAGACAGAAGCTAGCACCTGTGAAATACATAAAGGTTATCAAACAACAACGTGAGAAGGAATGTGTCACAGGACATAAATTCAACCTTTTATTGAGTTTCCATTACATTTCTGCTTCTGACTATCATACTCTTTGATCCTGCCTAAACAACACCCTGGTCCTGGATGGAACCTCTGTTGAGAGGAGGACCTGCCTTGCCCCCACTCAGGATGAGCCCATTCCCCATGCCATACACAGAGGCACAACGCCAATCTGATCTGCACTTCAGTCGAAATTTTGCAGTCCTTCCCCAGCTGTTCTATTTCAGCCTTAGGACATCACGCTGCGGGTGAATGGCAGCTTTTTACTCTGGTTGCTCTCCTCTGAAGAAGGTATTTGTTTCAGTACTCACTACATCTGGCTTTCTTGTTTGTGCCTTTGGTTTGAGTAATTGCCTTAATCTGAATTTCAAGGCTGACACCCCCTGCCTGACCTTTTTCTACTCACTTTGGTATTGTTTATGGCATCCAGCCTTCTTACTTTTTGTTTTAATTAAAAACTACAGCAGCTTAACGAGCCACTTCTACATCAAATTTATTTCCAAAAACAATATGCATGTATGTTTATGTACCACAGGATTTAACTTTTGGCTTCCAGTACTCTCTCTCATGCATATACATTAGAAATGGATTTCTGGAAAACAGAAATCTATTTTCCATAGATTTATGGAAATAAATCCATAGCTTTATGGCAAATAACTCAATTAAAATATTTATGTTTTAGTTGAAAGTGTGTCCCCTTAAAGCATCGCAGCAGCTCCTGCTTTTCTCACCAGGTCACCACTATTTTTACCTCAGCTGCTATGAGTGAAGCAAACTGTCCTGGCCCTGGGTAGCAGTGGTTTGGTATCCAGGTGCACACACACGTGTTCAGATGCAGCAGGTTTAATTGCTGTTTGCTTTGCAATGTAAGCCTCTTTAATTTTCCATTCGTTAAATAAGGAACATGCAGCATTTATGTAATTAATTTGCTCAAATAGTTCAGCAATTGAGTTCATGATCTTTGTTCCTGTTTCAGAGGCCACTTCCCAGCTGCTGCAGCCCCGAGAGCTCTCCTGCAGTGCATCACTGCTTCTCCAACAAGAGCACATTGACCTCCTTGAACTTTCTCTCGCACCTACCTGCCACGCTGGTTTGCAGCTGAACTCTCTGATCCTCTAATCTCATTACCCCTTCTTGCATGGCTCCCTCGTCCTGCCCTCTCTGTCTCCTCGCTGATCTTTTGGCTGCCTCTCCCACATCCATCCATCCATCCATTCTCCCATTTCAGCCTTCACCTGACCTACCTACCCACTCCAGCACCATCCCACACTGCTCAGATCATTCCTGTGCTGTTTAGCAGCCTGCTGTGCATCTGTCCTCTCCCTCAGGTCCTTTGTTCCTGATATCACCTTAAGACCACAATGTCAACTGAATATTCAATGCAAGAATTATGAAGATGCTTTCATGCATATGTAAGCCAGAGGACAGATGTAACAGCAAAACATGAGGTCAAAGTCTGAAAATATCACTGAAAAAAAAATGTTGCTAGTTGGAGAAATTGATTAGGACCTGCAAAATGTTTTATCCTGATGCAGATTGGGTTATCCAGAAAATAGCAACAAAAGGCCAGCAACCCCCTTCCTGGTTGTGAATATCTGACTTATATTTTAATAGTCTATGTATCAACATGTATAACAAGACTTCCAGAACAAATACACAGCTGACCATTTACATGCATCTCAAGTCCTCCCTCAAGAGAGGGAGGTGTGTGTGTATGAGGTTAGTTACAGAGATGTTGGAAGGAGATGAGGATCACCTGGCATACAGGCACATAAAGACTTCTGTCAGTATGTCAGGCTTTCATATCAGATAATGATTACAATACTTGCATAAAAACTGTCAAAACAAAATTTTTACTTGCTGGTTGCAAACAAAGGATATTTTTAACTGCAGCTGGTTTGAATTTCCTGTATATTTATAAAAATAAAATGTTCCTTTCATGCTTGAAGTAATTCATTTTTCTGTCAGCTGGTTGAGTTTTTTGTTTTTTTTATGGAGTCAAATGAATCATGAATGTTCCCTGGCTGACAGCACAAATAGTCTTTATGTTTCATAATGCAATCAGAAATTTTCTTGGGATGCATTTGTTGGGGTTTTTTTTGTTTGTTTTTTTCCCTTAAAGCATCCATTTATTACCCTTAAGAAAGCGGTGTCATACAACACAGTTTCCACTGTGTAATTGGAGCTCCAGGCTTTACCCTGTTTGTCAGTGAAGCCCAGAACTGCCCCAACCACAGATATGGCACAGAGCAGCCCACCAGTGCAAGACCACAGTTCATATGTCATAAACCCATCAATGTAAGCAATATATTGTTGATAGGAAGAACAAAAAACCCAGCAAAACCCACCTCATGCATGTTCATCATCTGAGTTGATTTGCTGTAGGAAGTACCCAGTTGCTCTAGTGCAGTAAATTAAAAGAGAGATGTGTGAGTTATCACCATTTAAATTCAGGATGGATCACTTGAAAAATGAATATATCAAATAAAATGCCCTGGGTCCTGAACTGCTGCCTTGTGAAGCCTGGATGCTCTAGTTCTGCATTATACATCCTTGAACTTTTGTCATATTTTAATTTCAAGCACAGATGTGTGTAGTCCTGGTGATTGATCCTTTCTGAACCTTCCTGACAGAAAGCAAAACATTCTCAATCCTGTGTTTGTACAGTTACACCTGCCAAGGGATCATCCTTGTATTTTCCATGCTTTTTTTTTTTGTAAGTTCTTTACTAATAGAGGTAATGAGTCACTATTGATTAAACAGTTAATGATAAACACAATAAAATTACTTAGCAGTTCCAAGCTATTCCTGGAGGGAAGAGGAAAAAAATTTTAAAAAGTTTATTTTAGCCTGAGTTTGTTTCCCTACAAAGTTTAGGAATAGCCACACAAATTTAAGTAGTGGAAGGGGTAAAGGAAAAAGCAGACAGCAGTTCTTGTCTCCTCACTGAGTGAGGATGACAAAGATAATTTAACCATGTGCCAATATTCTGCGGTCACCTTGCACAAGAGTAGTTGCACCATGGCAAAGGAGACAGAGTTGCAGTTGCTGCACTGCTGTAACATCCAGGCCAAAACAAGCAGAGCCATTTTTTCCAGTGGGATTTTGAAAACAATAAGTTAAAACATTCCATTACTTATGAAAGCATTATATATTCAGCCATGAAGTATAATAATGAAATAGAGATGATCAGAATTTGTCTAGGCGTTTTTTGAGAGAAAATAATGCTAGTTTTTGAGTTTTGTTTAAAAATTGAACTTTTGATATGAGTATGTTTCCAAACAAAGTAATTACTAAAAGCAATTTTTCACAAGAGCACTATTATTTGCAAACTTTCCACTGGACTCATCAGAAAGAGCTGGTCTCTGAACAGCTTTACAGACAGTCAAACTGACCAATCCTCTGTCAATTCTTAATGTCTTAGAGTCTAAAACCAGTTAAGGTTTGTTTTCAGATTCCAAGCATAGAAAATATTTTGTTTTCTTTATAAGGACTTTTTCACAAAACAATGAAAAAAGATTCCATTGAGGATGTATAAAAACATATTTCAGATATGTCTGGAAATGCAACATTTGCAGAGTGAGAAGCCCAATGTAATGTTGCCTTGTGATCAGCTAGTCTTAGTTTTGGCAGTGTGATGCCTGCACAATTATCCATTTATCTATTTGTTTGCCTTATGTTTAGAGCAGAACATAGCTTAACTTTGCAAATGGAACAGGAATAAATTATTCTAATTGCCATTAAAATGTTTCTATTTACATATCAGCTTCTGCCAACTGCTACCCCACAGTGGTTTGTGAATGGTACCTAAAACAACACCTGCAAGGGTAGCTTTTGTGATGAGAAAAAAATGAGCTGCAACAATGGGTGCTGTGAAAAGGGGACAATCCTAGAGAATTGAAGCAAGCAGAAGCTTATCTCTTTTTATGTTGCTGTGTAGTTTCACTTTGACTAAATTAATCGCATCTGGAGAAAAAATAATATAAACATCACTAGTTAGTGTCCCTTTCCTCAGTAACTTCAGGATTTTGATCCTATTTTACTGCATGTAGTACCCATGGTGGTTACTGTCTCTCTCAAGCACAGTACTTTTTTGGATGGTAATCAGATACTAGAAAAGTCTTTTAAGATGAGAGCTGTGGAAGTAATGATATGGCTTTGGTATTGCAACATAACTCTGGGTCATCTGCCTCTGTTGTCCAGCACTCTCTATTATCCAAACATGCCCGTGTCCTCTGATTTCTATTAATTATGCTGACAAGTCCCTTGAATTTCTGAAACCTGATACCCAGGCTTATTTAGCTTTCCCTATGGCATCTGAATAATCAGGACTGTACTGTATTTCATTATTTTTCATAATGCATTCTGCTTTTCAGAGGGCAAAAGCAGTCTCCTCTTTTTGCAGAATGCATTAGACTATCCAAAAAATTAGCCTGGCCAGATGAGAAATGCAACCTGTCTCTGTCTCAAGTACTACTTCATACTCTTGTGCAATGCCAGCACTACAGATTTGGCTGCAGAATACTTAGTCAACACATTCAGCAAGAGCAAGATGAGTATTTCAATTTTCATATGCCTCATTAAAAAAAAACCAAAACACACACACCCAAAAAAACCCCAAAAACAGGGGGTTGGTAGTCAGAAAAGTCAAAACAATCATCATGAAAGCTGTATCACTAGAAAAATGTCTACAAACTGGGGATGCACAGAAGGGTAAACTCTCCCCAGTGGATCCAAGATTATCAGAATTACATGAATTCTATGTAGTTAAGGGTGCTATCCTGTCTAATGGCTCTCATTTGAAGCTTACAGATGGATTAAAAGGACAGGGCAACACATCCCTGGGGTGGTGCTCCTTGAAAATCGAAGGCACTATGAATCATCCTGCGCCTCTGGTTGTTTCTTTGTGCATAAAAGCATTTGTAGATTTTATGACTAAAATTTGTAAAATCTCTTCTTGAACTCTGTTTGAATACATCCTGAGTTCAACAGTTGAATGGTGCAGTGTGGGAAATTAAGCATATCGCATTTGTAGATTTTATGACTAAAATTTGTAAAATCTCTTCTTGAACTCCTCTGTTTGAATACATACTAAGTTCAACAGTTTAATGGTGCAGTGTGGGGAATTAAGCATATCTTTTCATTTGCTTTCTGTCCACTGCCTCACAATTCTGTGGCCTTATTGTGCACTGTTTCCTATACTGTGCACAGCTGCCTGAAATATTCTCAATGCAAGTCAGGATGTTACTGACCCCTGCCAGGTCATCATGTGGTCAAGGCAGATGAGGTGAAGTAGATAAGCTTCAAACTAGATAATGGGAAGAGAATTATATGTTCTGGGTTCACCCCTGCATTTACTGAAGAGTGAAAGGAAAATCAAATATACAAGAAAAAGAAATGAATGGAATAGAACTGAGTAGAAAAATGAACAGCAAAGATAAAGGAAGCCTGCTGCTGGGACTGGCACAGGATAAGGATCACCTGTACTACAGCAAGGGCTCTCACTGCACTGTAGTCTCCATTGGCTCCATCAGAGTATAATAACAGAGTCATATTATCAGCCAAACACATTGTGAGACTCCCCAGTTGTTAGGATGGTGACACAGTTGTTAAAATGACATTGCCTGGTCTGATCAAGACATTGAGGATTACCTGTGAAACTTTGTATGTTAATCCATGGGCAATAAAGCAGGGGTCCTAGAACACTGATGCCATCTATATGTCAAATCAGAAATAAATGGAGTAAATAAACAACAAAATAGTGACCATAGTTATAATGGGTTTGGAAACAGAAAGAAAGACAAAGATGGCTCAGTGGGCTTGCTTGATGCAGCGCAGTGACTGAGAAGGAGTAGGATGGATAAAACAGACTACATTTGTGTGAAATTGCTTAGAGAAAAGTTAATAAGAGATTCTATTGAGTAGTGCTGGGAGTTTGTTATAGATGCTTCCCCCTCCAGGTTCAGAGTTGGATATGAATAGCAATTTCTGTAATGTTATTAGAGGATAAGACAGACTAGTGAGAATTGTGTCATTAAGGTAGACTGGCTCCCAGGCATATGTTGAAAAATAAATGCAACCAATAATCCTAAGACTCAGATGCTCCTTCAGGTGACAGGCAACACATTGAGCCACTAAGCAGTGAGGATAAAGTAAAGATTAAAGATGGGCTTGGCATGCTCCTTGCACACTTTGTCTTAGAGCTCAATAAGGGCAGTGGTTTCAGCTGTGGGGACAAATGTAGGGTGAGGACAAGAGTGCAGAGAAAGCACAGCTCTATCTGAGGCAAAAGGACAATTTGGAACTGAATGAGAAAAGACTGAAGAATTCAGACTGTCTTCACCTTTGGAAATCGCAGTTATAAGGATTTTTAATAAATCTGTCAAGTTTTTATGAATGGAACTGTACGCTTTGACAACAATAAATGTACCACCTGTATGTAGTAAAGAAAGATGGGAGGAGAAGCAAAAAGGGAACCTGGCAATTTCAAGCCTCTGAATTTGATCTTTGTAATATGCAGCAGTTGTGGCCTCTCCAGGAAAATGCTTAGGCTGAAAAAAAAAATAAATCTTCTTGCCCAGGAGAGCAAGGAAGCTGGAAAGAGCAATCAGCCATAGGTAAGGCTAACTTCCTAACTGGTGCAGGAGGAAATACAATTCAGTGTATGAAAAAATGATGTGAAACAGTTGCCTGCAGTACCAGAAACCTGGACACAGTAACACCAGCTGTCCCTTCCATTGCTATCACCATTGGTATTTTCTGAGATGTTTGCTTTTGAAGACAATTAAGCATGTGTATTACTCTCGGATTAGAACTTTACCTACAGAAGCAAAAAGACTTTTAAAATGTAGTTGTTTGATGGTAGTGTGGGGCCCTCTAATCTTGAAAATATCCTTGGATATTCTCTGAATATCTCAGTCTCAAATCTCTATCATATATATATTTACTTAAAATGAGACACATAATGTAACACCACCTTTAAATAAGAACTTAGTCAACTTTGTATTTGCATTACCTACTCTTATTCCAGGTACTGCAGGGTAGTACAGCAAGTCAGGAGAGCTTTCTCTCTATATGCTCCCAGAGTTCCCCAGCGAGTTCCCACCCTGAGATCTCATTTCTCTTCCCAACAGGCACTGAGTCACCAGCATCATTCATAAAAGTCCCAACTCTTATTTCTGGATGAATCTCCAAAGAGATATCAAATGCCTGTTCCTACTTCATGTACTTCAGTTTGACAGCAAGGCTTATAAAGAATAAATTAATACATAGAAAGTGTGGTCACTAGGATGCAACAGCCAAAGAATACATTTTGTTCTCAAGAGACTCTATGCAATGAAATATGAAATTTTTAAATAGTACAAATAGCAGCAGTCCTTTGGAAAATAAACAAAAACAGAAAAGGGGAAAAAAAAAAACCCACCACAGTTTTACTTCTCCCTAATCAAGCAGAGAATGACACCAAAAATCTGTATAAACAGGGCTGGTGCCAGGACCTCCAGCAGCCTTCAGCCTGTGCATGTAACTACATCTCACAAATCACATCACAAACAAGAATTCACTTGCAATGGCTGATCACTGCTTTTCAGGAGAGAATATGTGAGATTATGTCTGCAAAGGGCTGGGAAGAGGGGTCTTCAGCAAATATGAAGCACTTTCCTTTTTCCTCCTTGAACTGCTGTCCTCACACTGAAGCAGCGCCCTCTGTGCACTCCACCCATGGTACAGAGCTCTTCAACAACCCTGGTCCCACACCCCTCACACCTGGGGTAAGTGGCTGATTATACCTCCAGGTACACCTTGCAAAAAGGCCATGGAGTTCCCATTGTCTGAGAATGACACTTGCACATATTCCAACAGCTGACTGATTAAGAAGGTGTCAGTAGATGGATGTCAAAATACGTGGCCTAGTTACTGGGTTTTGTGAGACCAATTAAAAAAGGATGTCATTGTTCTGCAAGACAAATGGCTTCCTCTGGATATTCTTTATTTTGGTTCTTGGCATATATTATCTTTAATTACATTTGTCTCAAGGGAAGTCTGATGTACGTTTTTTGTCTCCAAGTGTGGCTTTTTTCCTTCATGTAAAACGAGACTTTTCTTTATTTCTGAGAACTTCACGGTTCATCTCCCGGAATGTCGTGTGCAGTAAAGCTTCACCCTGCCCTCCTTACATTGTTTTTATAAAACAGAATATGTCTACACACAGCAGCTCTGGAGAGGACCTAGCACAGGTGAAGAAGTGATTGAAGCCTTTACCCAAAGTCTCCCCTTGTGGACACTACAGGGTCCTCTGACTCTTGCTTAAGAGGTCTATCAGTGACACCATTTAATGTGCCATCAAAATATAGGTCCCTTGCTGGAGTGTTGGCTCTCAGACAATGCAATTACAGGATTTTATGCCTTTAAATGACAGAGAGGGAATAGTAAAAAAAAGGAGTTTGAGAGAATAATGTCAGTGGAGTAATAGTTGCCACAACAAAATGAAAATCTGGACAAGGGAGCAAAGCGGAGGGTTACTTCCTCCGGAGGAAGTATCCACCTGAGGCTGGCTAATGATTAGAAGGAAGTTAAAAGAGAGCACAGTAAGGATCCTGGTGAAAACCAAGCTGTCCATAAATGTTTCAGATTACAGGGTGTGTCAGACTGTGAGAGGAAGAGAGAGAAAATCAGCCAGTGCTTCCCTCCTCCCTTTCTCCACTGACTTAGGTTAAAAGCATCTTCAGTTCTGCTGTGAATAATTATTGCCAATAATTAACAAGCCATTGCAGAGCTCTTAATCTGCAGAGCTAATTATGAAAAACAAAGGAAACTGTCTAAACCACTGGAACTGAGTGATTAAAGAAAGAGCACAAAACCTGCTTGTAAAATAAGATGAGGGGGTTGTTTTAAATTTTAATAGTATAAAGGGCAAGGGAAACAGAGACAAAAAATCAACTTTGCTCATTATAAAGAAAACCAAAACCAAAAGTTACCTTTCTGGTAAGGTAAAGATTTGGAAACTTTTTTTAGATATGTATTTCTATTTTAAGAAGTTCCTTGCTATTCATTCTCTGGTATCCAGCCCTTTCCTTGTGTGTCCCACAACAAACATACTTTGATAGGGAGAAAGTGGCTTTGTAAACCTTCAATAAACTACCAGCTCCAGGCTATGGATGTAAGCAGAGGAAAAAGGGAAAAAGCACAGGCATGTAAAGAAACACTGGTAGGAAATTCAATTCAGCTTGAGAAAGTCTGATATATTTTTTCTGATCTTTTGGTTCCTTCCTTATAGATAACACCATTAACAGAACATTGTTTCTGCAAACATCCATCAGAGCCCCAAGAAATTCAGAGTGATGGCTAACATATATAAAAAAAGCCCAAATTTCCAAAAATGTGGCAGCTCCCATCAAATGCACACACAGCTCTGCCAGAAGCCTAATTGACTTAGGAGTTGTTTTGTGCTAGCTGGGGAGGCATCAGGCAGCAGCACAGCTGGTGAGGTTTCAGGCAAACTGTGATTTCACCTATTTATTTTCTCTTACAGACGTGTCATTCATAGCAAAGGGGTAATATTTTAAAGACAATTTCCATAAGGAAAAAGGGAAGAATTTTTCTCTCTTTTTAATAAAAAAAAGAAGGCTTTAGCTTGTTATTTGAGATGTTTACACATCTCTCATAATCTATGATGAGTCCTTTAGGGATCTGGATCACTGGAGAGCAACTTATCAAATGCTCCTTTTACTGCTAGGACAATAAACTCAATTTACTGATCAACAAAGTTGATTCCCTTCCTAGTGAATTTAATGCATCTATTATGAATTCCACATGGAGTTTCTAAGGCAAGTTGCTTCAAAAGACATGAAGCTGTGAAAGATATTCCCAAAGTGTTCAGAGTCATCAGTACCTTTCTTCTTGATCACACTCTTATTAATTTTATTCCTACGATTCACAATTCAAAAATAGCAGACCAAAACCAGGTCACTGTGATTTTTTAAAAGTGTATTTCCTGAAATGGGAAAGAGAAAATGAAGTCTGCAATGGACAGCTGGCAAGAAATTTACCCTTTTTGGATAAAAGGTGCCCCTTATAGGCATTAATCTTTTTAAACAACATTTAATGCATTACAAAAGGTTTGCTCTTGCACTGCATACAGTGTCCCAATGAAGCAGAATTCATCCAGAATCCACTCACTGGATATGTGATGCCCCAGGAGACAGAAAATGAGTCCACACTAATGCTATGATTTAGAGTGTGTTTTTATTTATTCCTAAATGCAAAGTGCTTGTGTAGCAAACAATTCTTCTGCAGGGAAGAGCTGTACAATCATTTGAAACTAACAACACATTAAGTTGACTATTAGTGGAATCCTGCTGCCTCTTATTGCTCTGTGTATAATAACTAGACAAATATATTCAGATCTGGCATGGGTTTGCACTCGTTCCTTGACTGTTCTATTTCTACTGGCATGGTCTAATCCACTTAAGAAAGGATAATGACAAAAGGTCTGATAAATCCTTACCTAGAATTTGTAATTAATTTGAGCTTTTTGCAGTCCACAATCCAGTTAGTTTAAAGGTAAGTCAGGCATCTCTCCATAGGCTCCAGACACTATGGAGACAGAGTTCACATTCCTTTAAACAGGACAAACGCTGGGGTGATCTTTGCACAAAGGAGGCAGTGTCACTCCACCTCTCCCAGATACATCCACCTCAGAAATGGAGGTGGCAGAAGGAACGCATCCAACTTAAAACCAAAGTGGCTGAGCAGTGGCAGGAGCAACATCATCTTGTTTCTTAAAACAAGAACTTGGATGGGTTCTTGAAAGTATGTTTTATTCTAATGGCCATAACCACTGAAATTAGACAGCCCTTGAATGTTGTCAGGCATTTCTTGGCAACTTTCATTTCCCCCTGAATTGTTTGCTGCTTAGATTTTCCTTGTAGTGCCAGAAATCACCACAAGCTTTGTGTATTCCCTGGGCAATACCTCCAGGCAGCCTCTAACTCTTGCTCAGCCAATCAGCCCAAAGGAAATCTTTCTTCCAGCTGGTTTAGCTTCTGCTCTAGCACCACGAGAGAGGAAAAGTCTATTTTTCTAAGCACAGTGCAGGGGGCTTTACATCAGTTTCAACAACAGAAAGCGTCTGATCCCTTTTCCTCTGCCCTGCTCCATCCTGCATCCTTCCCACTAGTGCAGATGTATCCCTTGGTGCCTTATCAGCCTGTCTTCATTGAAGCCCTGAACACAGCAGCTGATCCTCTCAGCTCAGCACAGTGCACAGCCCTTACATTACAGCCCAAACTGCTGCAGGCTACACAATCAGTGTGTGCTAAACATCAGGTGCCTCTCACCAAATAACGCTGAGATGAAACCCAGCCCTTGAAGAAAGAGGGGGAGTATCTCCTGGCACACATGGGAAATCAAAAAACAGTCACTGCCAATTACAGCTTTATTAAGATGGAGCAGAAGAAAGGTTTATCATCACTGAGCCAGATTAGACACAATATTTCCTTCAGCTTTTCTTTTCTGTCCTACCTGTTGTTTTTTAATACTGTAAAGTAAATTTCACCAGACACCTCTCAGAGGTTGATGCAGCCACAAAGTGAAAGCCTCCTTTGTGCCCGTGCTGGTGAATAGATGCTACAACAGCCATGCTGGTGGGCAAGAGGGAAAAAGAAACCTTTTTCCTATCCCTCAGTAACTCCTGACCTGTCTCACTGTTGGTCTGCACAGCCCAAAACACAACAGCTCTGATATCAAACTCTGGGAGCTCCCTGACAGCTCCAGGACACCCCATGGTGTTCAGAAATAATTGAACAAGGTTGTTAAGCTGGGTGGCTGGAGCTCTATCCCAGCCCAGTATTCTCTGGTAGAGACTACAAACAGGACAACTTCCACCAGCTGTGCATTAGACAGCTCAGGTGCCACAGTGGTTGTCCCAATATCAGCAGGTGGAGCAAGACTCATTGACCAGTCTGGTTTGGTTTAGGGGGTTTTTCACCACATTCTCTAGCACAGTTTTTGCTCATGCCAGTGAGCTTTTGCTGAAGCTTAGGAAACAGACTGGACAGAAACTGTGTCTGTTAAGCCCTATGGACATCTGCAATTTGTGAGAAAGAGAAGAAGTTTTGGCATTTTGCCCCTAGGCCAAGGGAACAGGTCCTTTCTCATTTCATTTTTGTACAGATGTAACCTGAGAGTCCAGCTGGCTTCACTAAATTCTGAACAATGTCTTAATTCTCATGTCTTTGTCCAGCTGGAAGAAACATCTAGCCAGCTTCATGCAGAAGGTCACCAGCCAGCAGAGCAGGATGTGCCATCAATTCCTGACCTGCTCCAATTACAGGGTCCGAAGATGGAAAAACCTTCTATTAACACCTTCTGAGCTCAGCTGCTTGACTGTGACCAAAGCAAGCTACAGGCTTTCCCTGAGCTGATCAGATGGCAAACCTGAGGGGACAGCAACGTGCAGCCCTTGTGACAAGAAGCTGGAGAAGGATTGGGAGCCACAGCATTTTCTGGAAACCTCTGTGTAGACAGCAGCTGTCAATCAACATCCTTAATTGGTAGTAACAACTCTCATCACAGATTAGTGCCTCAAAAAGCCACCCTCTGTGTCAGGGAGAGCTTTTATGGAGGAAGCTGGGGAATGGATAACATGTAAAGATCCTTTTGATGGGCTCAGGGTTAACCACCATTACCATCAATTATTCAGGGTTCCCATGCAGACCTAAGGCAAATAAGGTATTAAAAATTTACATCTCTCTTTCCCTCCACTCCTCCTTGGTATCATCACCCCTTAAGCGTAGCTAGTGAATGTAGCATTTACTGTTAATTAGCTGTAATGATAATTGCAAAGAAAGTACAAATGTCTTGACTGGGGAAATATGATATGTCTCCCATTAAACCCAGACTAATAGAAAATTCTTCAACTTCTCTTTTATTCCAGAATCTCTGATCCCACATAATTTAAGATTTATTACAATTGAAGATACAGGGCTACATATTGGTCTGCTGAACACCTCTAAAGGCTGTGATAACCATGTGATTTATGTCATTTTAGGAGTAGAGTAAGTCTGCTCTAATATAATTTTTATTTTTTAGACATTTTGGTCTTTCAGAAATTAATTAGCTATAAAAAAGAAATAAAAGTAATCTCTATACATTATTTCTATACAATAAATATATATTGAATGAATAGTTTGCATTCTCTGTATGACTTTTCATTTCACACTTATTGAAGTTCAGGAGAGTAGTATCAAACTAGTCCACCTCAGTATTCATTTATATGCAGTTTACCTTTCTGGTTACTAGTTGTGTAAACTGCTCTGGCACATAATAATTTACAGGCTTGGGAGTCCTCTGGACTCCCTTTAAGTTCAGGAAATCACAAGTCTGTAACAGTTCAGAATAAATGTCTAACTTCTTTATCAGCTAGAATTGCTCAGCTCACTGAGAGGTTACTGTGCAAGGTGGTAGCACTCACTTTGCTGTTTCTTCTAATTCCCATTTCCTTACAAACTGTCACTTGTATTGCACATCTATATTAGAGCTGATGAAGTTTTCCACAATATTTCTTTCAGTTGGAAAAGGCTGACTGGATCAAAGCAAAATACTTTATGGCAGTTTTACCAGATCATACCCAGTATAGCCCATACACCTATGATAAAGCTATTCACCTGAACTTTTCATACTCAGTGGAGCCCCCCAGGCTACAGAGCCAGTCTTTTTCTGTGGCTCACTGAATATTTTATTATTTATACTAAATGGAACAGCTTCAGGAGGAGAGATGGAAAATGCCTTCTATGCCAGGATGACAAATAGGCCAGTAATTCATTCAAGGCTTTGCTAAATTTTTTTAACATGAAACTTGGGCTTTTGCATTTAAACAATTCAACTGTGTCCCAGTCAGGGTATCGCAGCAGTCAGAACAAAGAGAATAAAATATTCTTTTCAGTGTGCACCTGGCTGGTCACTGCTGTGTGCTGCAAAGTAACCCTGTAGGCATTACCAAGCTGTTTCATTTTGCCCAATTGCATCTAAGTGACACATGAACAATGTAAAAGTTGGGAATTCTCTGAGAAACATGAGGAAATAGATTGGACTGAGCATATTTGCAGTCTACAGATGCTGCTGAGAAAGGGCTGTACTTATATTGCTTTGCATTTGTCCCCTGGAGAGAGAAAGGGCCTTGAGACATTGTGAGGGATTGCTACTCTCTCCTGTTGACCTCCACACTGCACAGGCAAATTACAAAAGCTTCCAGTCAGCTAAAACACAATTTCACTGTGAAAAGGGGTAAATCTGCCAGGTGGAAAATGGGAAAGTACCAAAACATTAAAATGGCCATGATTGCCAAGAGGAGACAACGCATATAATCCACAAAAGACTGTTTTTAAGTTTGGTATATGGCAGGTGACTGTCATCCAGAAATCCAAATGCCTTCTTATCACTTTCTTGTTTGTTGCACAAAGTGCTGGAGTGATGCACCAAAATCAGTGAGGGCACATGAAATGGATTCATCTTCCTCCTGAGAGCACTGTACACAGCATTTTCTGCCTTTTCCAGCAGGACTTGGAAAAAAAAAGAACAGCCTATACTTAAATTTGCAATTACCTTGTAGTTCTTCCTTGGCTTGCCCTGAAAATACCTTGTTGAGCAGCTTTTGGCTCCTGGACACTTCACCATGCAGAAGTTTAAGGTCCAGAGAAGAGTAAGGACCCCTTTGATTTGCATGTATTCAGCTGGGCAATTCAGCTAAGCTCTGGCTTTCAGCACAAAGACAAAACACCCATGAACCTACACTCATGTTTAAACTGCTGCCTAAAACCCTAGTGCAGCAAGATGCTTAAGCACATGTATACTTAAGCTGGACTGAAACCTGCACTGGGATACTGAGTGGGTACACTAACTCAGCATTTTCAGGGCTCAAACTTTTTCAGGGTTGTTGCAAAGCCAGCAATGGTTGGGTTAGCACCAACTGCCAAGAGCAAGATCCTTATTGCACCCCATCACCACCTTTTTACAGCACTTTAGAGAGACTCAGGCATTTACATCAGAGGAAGTGATGAATGAATTTTTAAGGCTGCCCAATCACAGCCCCACTCAGTGCTATATCAAGTCCTCTTCTTTAACCCCTGACAAAGTACACCAGCTTTTCCCTGTGGACTGTCCTGCAGTCCAGGTGATCTAAATCAGTTGTGACTCTTGAATTTAAACCCTAGAGTCTGATATCCATCCTAGGCAAGCATGCACTCTGAGTTCACAGGAGCTATTATCCTTTTCTATCACAGCACATGGCACAGTTGAGATGGCCTTGATACACAGAGTATCACTATACAATTTTAGAAGGCTTCAATCCAAAACAGAGTAATACCATACCTCATCAGAAGGCTTCAGGCATCTGCCCATACAGCATAACATCACCTCAGAAGGCTGCAGGCATCTGCCCTTCTTGTTCTTTACCCCAGCCTTTCATCCCCCTCATGTTGATGCACTGCACCCGTGTGCCCTCTCCTCCCTTTGGTGGTTGGTCAGTGCCCCGGGCACTCCATGGCTCATTGCTGTCAGTGCTGCTCACCTGCTTTTCACAGCTGCACCCATTGGGGATGAGGCTGAGCCACAGCCCTAACACAGCCCAGTTACCACACACTCTGTACCTACACTTTTCCACACCTCTCTATCTCATATTCATTAGTCTAGGAAGGAAATGTTCTGTCCTCATATGGTCTCTGCAGATTCCAGCTTTTCTTCCAGAAGAACTAACTGGAAATAAGAATGATTGCAGCACTCATAAAACAGTACTCTAGTGAGAAATCAAAATCTCTAAAGTTACACTATGTAAACTGTATAGCCTCCAACTTCACAGAGTACATGTTTGAAGAATGCACCTGAAATAAAAATTATCTATTAGAACTAATTAATCTTTCAATTTACTTTCCTTATCATCTATTTTAAAGTCAAAGGTAGGTTTGCCTTACCAGAGCAATGTTATTCTTTTCCTTCAGAGCAAGCCCTGAGTCACCTTGCAATAACATATTACAGAGAACGTAATAGAGGAGAAAGTGAAAAAGCAAAAAAGAATGCAGTATATTTCTCCAGATAATGTAAATGTATACTACATATTCATAAACAACATTCAGTGACATTAACTATGAAGTAAATATTCTCATATGGAGTGTTCTTTGATGATGATGAAAGGGAAACCCAGGGCTTCCTAGGGGTTGGTATGTTCTATTTGTAATCATATCTGTCTTACTCACCATGAAACATTTTAATCTTCAACTAGTTTTATGGTTTTGCAAAGACTTAAAGAAAAAAAATAAGGTCATAAAGGTGGTGAAAAGAAGGGAAACTTGTAAATTTGTTTGAACCCAGTGGTTAAAATGGAAATGCCGAGCCCTGTATGAAACTTGTCCATTCGGCAGATCATGTCTGCAAAGGATCAGTATCTCTCTTTGACATTTTTAGAGGTGTCACTGTAGTTATCCAGGCACATTATGACCATTGATTGTCCTCTGAAGACTCATTTATTTCAGCAGAGCTGTGTTGATCTGCCTGGCTGCAGGGCAGCCTTCAATTCTCAGGCATAACATAAAGCAAGGCAGGCTGTAAACAGCCCACCAACAAAAAAATGGCTTTTGCTTAAGCGGGATGTTTGTTAATTTAACTGGAAAACAAATGTGTACCACAAAGAAAAGAGTTGTGCTATAGTGCAAGAAACCTGCAAATAATGTCTTCATACATGCCATGGGGGCAACAGTGAAAACCCCAGGGCGTAATTCTGTCTAAAGCCAGCCCTGTTTGATAGCACAAACTGTAATTATTACTTGTGATTGTATGCTGCATTAACAATAGCATACAGTGCAATAGAAATCCAAGCTTGTTTCAGCACCATTTTTCCTAAGCATATAGAACATTCAAAAAGCTATATGATATTTTAATTGCATTGCTCCCTGTCCTTGCACATCATCCCAGAAATCTTGACAAAGTCTGTATCTAGTCCTGAAAGAACTGTCTACCTGTGACATCAATTTTTTCTTAGTCTCTGTTGAAGAACAGGCATGAGAACACCACCACCAAAATTCAGACCACAGTGGGGGAAAAGTCTCAATTTAAGCTTGCCACTCAAGAAGGGTGGCAAGAAAAAAAAACATGTTGACAATTAGGTACAAGCTGCAGCTGGTGCCAGGTGTCTCAGAGGTTGGCAGGGTGAAGGCACAGCACACCAGTTTCTAATACCAACGATCTGCACCTGTCTGCATCACAGCCAGCACCTTTGATTGTCATTCCTGAACAAGCTCCTGCAGCTGGATCTACCTGGGAGACTGCTGTAAGTACAAGACCAGAGTAAACTCTGTAGATTTATAGTAAAAAACTTTTACTGCTGTCTTGCTGAGTTGTTCAACAGCCTAATTTGAAAGCCAAGTCCATGTTATAGCATTCAGGTGTACTGACAAGCTGCAGGAAAGAAAATTGCAGCATATATAGACATCATTCTTCTGGCAATCCCCTTCTGTGTAAATTAAGTTACACTGAAAAAATAAACATTTTGATGGAAAAGTGCCTGTCCTTTAAACAAATAATTTATAAATGCATTTCTAGCTGAAATTACATTTCATTAAAACATAAAAGAACAAAAGAAAAATGCTACCATTTTGAAAGCTTCAGGACCATGTTCCATTAAGTATGTGAGGGCTTTTTTAATTTTATGCAACTAAATTATTTCCTTGAAAGTATCAGTCTTTAACTGCATACTTAAGTACTTGTTCCATCATGCTTCCAAGGAACAGAAATAGAAAAAGGATAAATAGGTAATAGAAAAACAGAATAGAAAAAGGAGCTTCCCAGAGGGGAGACTCTAAGTGAGTTGAAGAATACCTGCATGATATCAAGCTGGCCTCATTCCCTCTCAGAGAAAGACTCTCTAACCATGTGTTTTAAAATAATTGGTATTATTTTCTTCAGAAGGGTAGCAAATAGGTGTTCCCTTCATGCAGAAATTAATCCCAATACTCCTGGCAGAGCAGGGAAACAGAAGGGTTGTCCTAGGAGTGTGGGTGATAGCTAGAGATCAGATGAAACAGAGAGGAGACATTAAACTGGTGAACCAAAAGAGGTGAAGCAATAAAGATCCAGATTCTGAAAGGGATTTAGGCACCCCGTTCCCATTTCCTAGGAAATGCCCAAGGAAATGCTGCAGAGCCTGCAGAAGATCTGCCTCTCATTCTTTTATCATCTCTGGACCTAAAACCAAAAAAAAGTCCAACAAATCCAAGAGAGAAAATGACCTATGAGGAATTAAGTTCTGAAATTTATTTGTAAATCTCCTCTGAGTACCTTAGCAAGCTCCCACACAGTCCCAAGTGTTCACTGGTAGCCCACAGGGATGTGACTTCTTACCTTGCACAAGCAGGCAGTTGTGATAAAAGACCATTTTTATTTCCATTGTAAAGAAAAGTCAATGTTCATTTGTTTGGGAAGCCTCCCTGACAGAAAGCTTTATCAGCCATGAAATTAGCCCTTCATGCTCTCTTAAGCCAATAGGCCAGGACAGAGTCACCCACTGCACCTGATGCTTGCAGTTAGTCCTGATTAGCAGCCCCTCATGGATTTCAAACAGCAGCCTCCTTAAATGCAGGCTGTAAAACTTCACTGGCTGCACTAAATCAATAGGGAGGCGAGAGACAGGTTTGGAGAAGAGATGGGAGAAATAAACAGGTACTAAAACTACAACATTATTATCTTTTTTGGCAAATAGCCACCAAAATTGCTCAATATACTGTATAAACAAACACTCACACATATACAGTCTGTCTGGCAGAGGAAAAAAAAAAAGGAAAATATACCTTAAATAATATGTTCATTCTCTTGGGCAAATAAGAATCAAGCAGTTATATTTAGCAAGGTAATAAAACTGTATTGTAAAGCCCAGGAGACCCATTACAGCAATGCCCTGTGCACTCTCAGTGCTCGGGGAATTCTTATTTATTTGCCTATGAGAGCATTGCTGGAGACTCATAAAGTGCCACCAGGAAGCCCAGGTGAGCCGGCAATCTCTCTGTAGGATGTGACCATTAGCTACTGAGAACTTCACAGGGGTGCTATCACAAGGATGACATCCCTGCACTACAGGAACTGTGAACCCTGAGGATACCACAGCAACTTATAAACTTAGTGATACAGAAAAGGAAATAGAAAACTGGTCTTGGGAATGTTCCTGCATGGGAGCAGACCCTTTAAAAAAGGAAGGAGAAAGCCTAGATCTATTGTGTGTTGGGGCTGTCAGGAGGATCCAAAGCTCCTGGTGCAGAATCCGTGGAAGGATGGGCACTACTGGGTCAATCCCTGCTGACATCACACAAGAAGATGACAATACAGCATAATACAGGGAGAAAAGGAGAGGGTATAGGTTTCATATAATCTAATCTTCTACATCAGCTCTAGCTGAACTCATGTCCCTCTGCTGAAAGAGGAAAATAGGACTCCTTAATTGGAATTCACCCAAGTTATATTTGTATGGAATTATTTTTGCTCTGAAAATATCTGTTTCTCTCTACTGATTCTAACAGAAGCATAAGCCAAAATCCATTTAGAATGGCAGTGACAATGAGAAGGACAGACTGACACAGAACAAGTTATCTTAATGCACAGAGTTATTAGAAAATGTGCTATTTTTTACAGTTCTCTTTGGATAATCCTACAGAATAGAACAGAATTCATTTATTTCTAACAATAATTTATTAGGTAGGCTTAAAAATTCCTCTCTCTCAATCACATGGGAAGTACCTTTAGAGGGAATTTACTTTGATTGATTTAATTTCTCTTCCATACCACAGAAATCTTCCTTGTAGATTCAGATCAGAACCAGGGATGTTCCAGAAAGAATCTGAATGAATTTTGGCCACACAATGATAGGATGGCATTTAAAAGAATAATGAAGTCACCTGAATGAAATGAAACAGGATGCACTAGGGGTAGGCTGAAATTAAAAAAAAAAAAAAAAAAAAAAAAAAAAAAAAAAAGAGTCATTCTTGGATTTGGTGAACACTTCCACATTTGTGACTGCAAGCAAGGCTTACAGCAAAGTCAGCATCCTGAAAACCCCATGGATAGCTCATTATCTATGTATCTATATATACACATCCAAGCACACCATGATATATACATATCATGCACTAAAGAGTGCAACAGGGGCAGAGTCTGTGAATGTGAGAGCTTGACACTTCTGGTACTAGCTCAGCATTCCCCTCTGCTTCTGTGCCCCCATGTGTAAAATTAGGATAATAATATTGCTTTCATCTTCCTCACCATGGTGTTGTGACTATTAATTAGCTTGCATGTGCAGAGACTTGGATAAATGCTAAGTTTTAATCAGGGCTTGATGAGCTTGGGGAATGCAGCAGGGTCTGAGCTGAGGGTGGAAGAGTAAGTCATACGGATCCCATCTGCCTGGCACAGGGTGAAGCCAATGGCACTGCTTCACCAGTGTCTGCCTCCTCACCCCTCCACGTGACATCTCTGGCTGTCAGTGCAGGGATGCCAGCCTTTTGGACGTGTGATTCACAACACCTCTGGACTCCCTAGCTGATGTGACATCTCTCTGGCAAAGGACTGGTCTGTATTTCCTCCAATAGGAAGGGCACAGTTTGGAGCAGCATTCACCAAAATTCTCCTATTACCCCACAAAATTTGCAAATTTCTTGCTGCCAGATTCACAGGGATTAAAAGTAGGATTTGGTTCCACCCAGTGTTTTGAAAGTACACGTTTAAATCAGATGGGCAGCATCTCTTCCATGTCAGCTGAAGTTAGTGGAATGGCATGAGTGGATGTGACAAGGTTTTGCAACTTTGCATCACAACCTTTGCTCCTCTCTTAGGACCACTTGCTTTCCCCCTTCCCCCACTTGTTGTTTAGTTGGGTGGTATTTTGCTAGCAAGATTTTTTAATAATTCTGTGGTGGTTAGTCCCTTTTGAGCTGAACCAAATATTTGTTCTATTTTCTCCAGAAGTGTTGTCTGCTGCATAAACTACTGGGATAAGCCATCTTTTTGCTGCTCTTTGTCCAGGTCTGATATTCTGGGATCAATGGCACTGCAAAGGACAAAACTCTCTCCAACATAGTATGATTCTTCACCAAGCATGGAAGCAAATTCCACAGGAGCCCAAGCACAACACTCAGAGATGGACACTTGGAAATACAGGTAAAACAAGTGCTTTTGTTTTGATTGTGCATGGAACAGACAACTCAGAAAAGGCAGAAACATAACCCTCTGAATTAATGATGAATCCCAGTACTCAAAGATGTGTCTTTTAAACAACCTTTGATAATTGGCCTCTTGGTAGCATGTAGCTAACATCCTGAAATAATGGAATGGAAATCTGCATCAATCAACACAGCATGAACCTCCTTGTTCTCCAGCAAACACATATTCCTGCTAAACACTGGTGGCTGTTTGTCCTAAATTTAACACCAATTAGGGCCTGATCCTCAGTTCTGCCTGGAGGGATGAATGTCCTCCATACCCATCCAAGTCCATCAAGAAACACAGAAATATCTCAGCAGCTCTTAGAAGGCATTCTGCAGAGTCTGACCCTTAACCCTTTGATAGCTTGAATGCCAGCATTGCCCAGAGCACTCACACTGATCAACAGTCAGACATCCTTGCACATTTATATACAACAAAACAGAGGGAACAATAACAGAGAGGAAAATATTCTATTCCTGTGCTTCTCCTGAGGATCACAAGAGCCAGGAAAGCTGCAGTAGAGTTAAGAGGGGTTAGGAAGAGGAAAAAGAAGAGGTGGCATTGATGCAGGGAAGCATAAATAATTGGTGTGAAGATTCCCTTCATGTCAGAAAGACAAACTGGGCTAATTTTCCATGAGTACCCCTAGAGGAATAGAGTCTCGTTTTATTTCAGCTAGGGAAAAGGGTTTATTCTGCCATGTTACTCCTTTTCTGGTGTAAAACAGGAAAAAAGTTTCTCATATCTCCATCAAGACATTTTTCTAGACTGAGAATGCAGAAGGGAGGTTGAGGTTTACAACAACATGCACCACAGTCTGTCTCTGCCTCTGTCCTAAGCAATCAGCAAATTGTTGCAAGGTCTCTGCAATCTGGTGAAGACCCCCAGATTCTATTTACACCGCCTCACATTCAGTCCTTTCTCTCCATTGCAATTGAAAATGACTGGTGAAAACAAATGCATGCTGTAGGAATGGACAGCACCTTTACCTCTGACCAGCTCACTTCTCATGGGAACAGCCCACTAGAAGGTAAAAGAGAGCCATTCTCAGCAGATGGAACAGCCAAGGAAGCAGCAAGTGCCATAGGGTGAGCAGCACACAGACAGTGAGACTGCCATTGAGATGAAAAGCAAAATCAGGTCCTCTGACCAGAGCTGGAATTTGTGAAAATACAGGGGCCTCAAGGGGTGAAAAGGCCAGACCTCAGTGGTGCCATCAGAAAGGGAGATACAATGGAGATTATGGATGTATCTGCAAGGGCTTTACTGTCACAGAGGAGAATATCCTGCACCAAACTCTCCTCTTCCCAATCTGGGAAAAAGCAAGAAATTGTCATTATCTCTCATCTGTCATTTTGGCAGCTGATAAGGAGAGGGAGTACAGTGCCAGCCTCTTACCTGCCCTCTTAGCTATGACAGACCTCAGCACAGCAAGTCTTGATCTGTGCCTTCTGGCAGACACCAGCACAGGTCAAGTCTTAGTGGCTTTGGGAGATGAAGAAGGCAGCAAGTTCACCACCTTTGAGAGGCAGCCAAAGAAGCCCCACTGAGGTCACAAACGGGGTTTCTTCCACTGTCAAATCAAGACAACTCAGATGAAATGCACACAAATCAATGAGTTATGACTGTCATTCCTGTGCATCAAAAAAAAAAAATACTATTTTACTATTTTCTTAATTTCTTATCCTTCTCTGGGAATTTAAACATGCACAACTGCAGTGCTTTCATTTTTGCTTGGAAATTAGAATATTCAATGCAAACTAGGAACCAGATGAAAACTCCCCAGTAAAACAATAGGCTGCAGGAAAGTGCTGATCTGATGAAATGTTAAGTTTTATAGTAATAACTTGATTGCAAAGTTTCACGGGAAAAATTTTGCTTAAGTGAGGTCAGATGTCTCATTTCCCAACCATCCAAAAGTTAGAATGATATTTGAAATAATACTATTGATGATAGGGGTAAAATATTATCTTTCTGCCATGGTCAACCTTTATCTAAATTAAATGTTTGGACAAACTTGGAATGAAATCTTTTGAG
Organism: Passer montanus; assembly: GCF_014805655.1. Lineage (NCBI taxonomy): Eukaryota > Metazoa > Chordata > Aves > Passeriformes > Passeridae > Passer > Passer montanus. Next base: position 14,942,611 of record NW_024356504.1, on the reverse strand, counting down.
AAAATGCTTTCCAGAGCATGAGAAAAAAAATATCTATTATGGATAACAAAACTTATATGACAATAGTAGCAAAAGAGTGGTGGTAATATTACTTCCATATTTACTGTTTGCTTTATAACTTCAGCGGATCTGGTCTTACTCTCACAGCTACTTTCTATCTTCTTCCAGAGAATTTCCATGTAATTGCCTCAACCTCTGCATTTGCAGAACTCCCTGTTGGGTGACTGCACCAGGCAAAAAAGACCCCATATTTAGGAGCATAGCCAGAGAAGCCCATTGAGGTAATAATACTGAATGATAATAAATTAACAGTATTTACTGTTTGCTTTATAACTTCAGAGGATCTGGTCTTACTCTCACAGCTACTTTCTATCTTCTTCCAGAGAATTTCCATGTAATTGCCTCAACCTCTGCATTTGCAGAACTCCCTGTTGGGTGACTGCACCAGGCAAAAAAGACCCCATATTTGAGTTAATAATATTGAATGATAATAAATTAACAAAGGTGGAAAAGTGAAAATTTCTGTAGCTATGCATTCAACTCACTCCATTTAGAGATCAAATATCTCAAAAACTCCATCATCAAAGTGGCCAAAAGCAGGTTGAAACTCAGCTGCTTTAGTGTGTACCTAGTCCATGTAGCTAGCCCAACCATGCTGGGTATCACATGGGGGTCCAATCCAGCCTGACTTTCTAAAAGACTTGAATATCTTGTTCCAGAAGGCTAACAGAGCAATGTCCTTAGTCAGAAACATGAACACCCCCCTCACCGTGTTTCTGGTTAAATGTATAGCTCGGGTACTTATAGAATAATAAATCACCTATAGAAGTCAATGGAGGGAAAAAAAAAACCCAAAAAAATCCAACACGAACAGCTTGAATAGCAATTTACAAAGTTGCTCAGCACAGCAATATTTAAAGCTGTTCTTCACTATATGTCATTTTCAGATAAGTTAATAAAGAAATATAGGAGAGAATCAATTTTTAGTAATCATTACCATGTACAGTAGTGAAACCTCCAGGCTATTCAATTAATTCTAGACCATAATTATGACCCAGGAACATATTGTATAAATCAGCATTTTTTTATTTAACCATACAAATCAGACTCTGATCTTGAGTTCAGATCAAGAGTTGTATATTTCACAGCTCTTGCTGTCTCAGAAAATAGACTCTCCAAGGATTCAAGCCCCTTGAGGCATAAATTGTGCACACTTCAAATTCCACAGGGATCATGGTAATTATAGTAATTTTTGACTCAACATGTCACCGAGCCCCAATGATACTCAGGTTATTTAATAGAATGCAGAAAAGGAAAAGTGGCTGGATAATCTAATAAATTCTAGGTCTCAGGTGTAAGAGCAGATTTTAAAAATAACCAAACCAAACTCCATTCCCCACAAAATTAAAACAAACAAACAAAGAAAAAAAGTGAACAAAAAGCAACAACTAACCAACAAAAAATACCCACAAATTCTGAAACCTAGTCCAGGATCAAACTCACCTGCAGAAGGCTACAGCAAAGAGAAAGCTGAGTTACCCCTTACAACACTTCCCTTACTATCCTCTGTGGATTTAAAAGCACATTCTGGTTGCAGAATTACATTTACAGATTGAGTCTTACAATGTACTTTAGCAGGCAGCCCAAGGCTCGGAGTTGAAGCCACTTACCTAAAAACATACAGTCGGTGAATTTCAAAAACCATAAACTGAGCTCCTCAGTTCAAGAGGTCTCCATACTCTGTAGAAAAGCACATACACCAAGGGATGCCAGCAGCCCTCCCCACAGCATTCACGAAATCCTTTTCTAAAATCTGTGGTAACATGTTTGTTGTCCCTTTGGTTCTGAAGGAGCATTTAACACCAGTGATTTGGTCAGCTCCCTGCTCCTGTCCAGGCCCAGGTCTCTGCCATTTGTGCTGCACATCTGTTATGTCACTCCCCTGCTTGAATCCAGATGGTTCAGACATGGTCCTTGGGTGCTCATTCCAAGGATCAAGATGAGGATGTCACATCCCAAAGACCCCTGTCCCTGAATCCCACAGGCCTCAGGGCTACCACAGGTAAACCTGAGATAAGCATGGGAGCTCAACAGGTGAATCACTGATGTAATTAACCAACAAAGGGGCAGAAAAAAATCATTCCAAGCCCATTTTTTTTCTTCATTGTATTGTTTGATTCCAGCTCCAATTTCACCAGTTTTAAGTAAGCAGGCAAACTTAGTGATTAAAGTGAAAATAAAAAGTAGTGGTCTCCCTTCACCTTTATAATTATTGATTCAATTTAACATCATTATCATGCTCTGGTTTCCAATTTTTCAGTAGAATATTTGGATTTTCTAAAGTATTATTTGTTAGAAGATAAAATATACATGGCTATTGCTACTGACAGGAGGTCTAATAACCTTCTTTTCTACAAGCAAATGTTTCAACTATGTTGTGACTGCACACCAATCTCTCCAACTAGTGATGAAAGAAATGGGGCCCTCACTTTGTGACAGACTTTTATTTCAGGAAAGTCTGGTGGTCTTTCAGCTACTAACATTTATCTCTGGCATTAATTTCGTGTATATTCCCTTAAAATGAAGGGAAAGCCGTTAATGAGGAGCAATAACATTTCAGCTGCAGCGTCTTAATCCTGCACATATTGTCTGGGCAAAATATGTTTCCACCCAGCATGGGTGGAAATAGGAGATGGAAACACAGACATAATAAAACTAATAATAATAGCTTACAAAAATTGAAAAAAGGATACCATTTGTAGCACATGTACAAGAAGAAGTGGCCTTTTAAAAACATTCAAAAATTAAGAAATATAATTGTTTTTTAATAGAGAGAACACTGTGGCTACTGTAAATAAAAAATAATTTGACCTAAAATGAGATTTGACCACAATTAATCTACATAATAAATGTTGAATGAAGCTCTCTATGTGAACCTACCAAGATATTTTACTAGCTAGTCTTTAAAACAGAAGAAGGAAGGCAATAAACATTCATCTTTGCATGTAGCAATTTAGTCTTTCTTCCACAAATGCTTTTTTTTCAGATACATTTTTTTTAAAAAGCTAACCACAACAGATAACCAGCCTGGTTTCAAAACTAAAAAGGATCAGCTAAACATTCTGACTTTGAAAATCTTATCAAAATTCCCTGGCAAATGACACTGTTAATTTGCAGACAGCTAAAGTAGTAAGTAAAGACATTCTAACACAAACCAACCCCAAAAACATGAAAAAGACATGATGGTTAGAAAAAAGTAAACATGGAAAAAATGGATATAGGCAGTTAAAGTATTTAACATAAATATTTAATTGACTTTAAAGTTCAAACAATTTGTTACAGACAAAATTGACATATGATGCTTCACCATATGCATTCTACATGTCTTATAATCCATTCTATGAAATATATTCAAGATGGTTTTGAGATTCCTATGAAATTTTATTGCTGAGAATTTAAGTATATACTTTACTTTGATTACTTCTTTTCAAGAAAGAGAATGAAATCTTGAAATCAGAGAACCAAGTGGAACAAACTCTGAAGAGGAGATAGGAGGATATCAAATGCAACTGGAAAAAAAACCCTGAAAATTTGACAATGAAGTGACCACAACCAAATGTTCTAAGAGGAAATGAGGTACACTGAAAAGGACTCAAAAAATGGCCAAAATTATTCACATTGAAATCCCAAACTCGGGGAAGAAAGATAAAGAAAGAGACAGGAGAAGAAATTAAATGCGGAAATGTGGGGGAAAAAACAAACAAACAAAAAAAAAAATCAACCACCCAGAAACTTCTGAACTCAGGTGAAAACAATAAAAACAAATGGGACAACATGAAGGATTTCATTCCCTTTCCTGAACTGATATGAATGATATTTTTGTATATGATGTTTCTGGGGTTTTTTCATTTGACAAAAAAAGCAGCTTTGACAACAAAAAAAAACCAAACCAAAACAAACAAACAAACAAAAAAAACCCCACTCAGAAACTTCTGAAATCAGGTGAAAACAATAAAAGCAAATGGGACAACATGAAGGATTTCATTCCCTTTCCTGAACTGATATGAATTATATTTTTGTATGTGATGTTTTTGGGGTTTTTTTATTTGACAAAAAAAGCAGCTTTGACGCCACAGCTTGGAGGGAGAGACAGATGATGAAGGTGATAACAGACATGGCTGGTGACACATGCTGAAGAGTTTGTTATTCCATTCTAGAAAGTTCAATATTCACTTGTTGTTTTTCCATGAGTGACAGGGAGTGCAAGTCCACGGCCAGCTGAAAGCACTCATTTGCACCTCTCACTTGATGTGCTATGTTGTAGCAGAGCATTAGAGCTGTTTTTTAAAAAACCTGTCCAATTCACAAGCTAGAGTGCTTACACTCAAAAGAAACATCCTTCTGAAGCTGAGTGTGGTGGCTCTAGGTAGATATAACAAGCATGGGGCTCCCACACCCAGTTTTAGAATGACTCTGTTAACCTGGCCTTTATGTATTTTCCATACACAAAAAGGTTCCACTTCCTCAGCAACTGGATTAAGGGTATTTTATTTACTGTGGTTTGTGTCTTACCCAGTTATTCAAGGCTCACCAAAGTGTCTGACTTCCATAAGTTGTGGTTTAAGGTTATGACACTGGAAAATTTCTGCTTCAAGCAAAGCCAAACTCCTGATAGGAGCAGTCCCAGAAGAGATCCATCAAAAGAAAATGTCATTTCCATTGGGATCCTCAGAAACCCAGCATCCTGCAGTTATTCTTTGGGGACATTTGTTTGTTTTCTTTCAAAAGGGCAGGCTTAAAATTAATCTCCTTTAGACAGAGATTGAATTTAAATATAATCAAACACATTACTTTGAAGCACTCATTTTTCTTGTTTAAATTTTTTATAGATACACATATAATAGCATGAAAATCTCTAGCTTGAGCACTGGTTTCCAAACTAGGTCAATCTCAGCACTGCCTGGCTGTAGAGGAGGTGGCATGAGGAGCCAGATGTAAATACAGAATCTACTGCTCATTACCTGTGGTATAAAATAGACTATTTAGACTCTTCCAGTATGAAGGGACCTGCACAGATGATGTAGTCCAAATTTCCCTCAGCCCCATCAGCTAAGCTTAAGATCCCATAATTCTCAAAATAAAACTGCAGCCATGCATTTTCTCAGGCACAAAGGCTTGCAGAGATGATGAGGAGGAGCTCCAGCCTAGCCACCACTCTTCTTACTTCCAGCTGAGCCACTGTGAGTGTCTCTGTGCTGCCATCTCCAATCCTAGCTGCAGGGTATGACATTAGGGTCTAGGCACAAGGATGGTGGCATGGTATGGCCTTTTTGCCCTGCTCTTGCTCCTTTGGAGCCACACAAGCTGAAAAACTCACAAACAGCAATCAGACTCAGCTTGGTGACTTCTTCACCCTCCCCAAGCTGTTTAACTTTCCTAGCACAGAGTGCTTGGGTACAGGATAGACAGGCTGCAGGGTTCAGGAATGTTTTCTCTTCCACTATGCTTTATAAGCTTTTCCTTCAAAACCGATTCATTGTACAATGACTAGAGAAAACAAAAGCTTTGAACTACCTTGCTGGTCATTGTATCCTGTCCTCAGTGTCTAGATAAGGCAAGCTGAACTGCAAAAGTATATTCAAGGGAAGGTAGACTTGTCTTTAAATAATTGCCCTCATTAATTACAAGAGTTTGAAGTGTAGGTGCACTAAGTCATTCCAGGCTTTGGTCCAAATTCAGATTTCGCCTACCCAGTAGGAAGTATATATTTAAATAAAGTTGCAGAAGCAGACCTTACAGTGTTTACACTCTGTAGTAGAATAAATATCCTCCAAGTGTTTCCTTTCTTGAGTTCTAAATCAAGCTTGTCACAATAAAAGTGGAGAGGTACAATATTCTCTCAACAAAGGAACAGCAACCACAGAGATTGGAGTTAAATTATTAATAAAAAATTAGCAGCATTTACCTATAAATGCAATCAGGCAGGGTGTTTAATATATAGCAATCAGAGCACAGTTTAAAGCAAAATGAAAATGTGTAATCATTCTAACTGTGAAATGGACTTGAGTTGTACATTATGAAATTTGATATATGGAGTGGGTTAAAATATTTTCAAAATGTCATACAAAGATTGTTTCCCATTTTGACTGTGATCAGCCACAACAATCCAAAATGCTTACTGTGATGCCTTAGCCCTTTTGTTCTCTCACATTCCCAGCTAATCTCTTCAGAGGGTTCTGAGATGAAAGGGTGGGTAATGAGAAAGTTTTTGTATCTAAATTGGAGTATGATGTTATTCAAAAGGATGGATATTTTAATGTTGGGGGGGATTGGAATTTTTATGTTGCTGTTTTGGTGTTCTTGCAATGGTGCTGTGTGACAGTGTAGAATCAGCTCTCAATTTGGAGATTACTGTAATTTTCCATTACTGGTTTGCACATTCATTGGAAAGCTCAGACCTTTAACCTCTTATCAGATATGTCTATACTGGATATTGTGGTTCAAGTATAATGTTGAAGTCCTTTCACAAGACAGATCAACACAAAACCAAGTTAAAATACCATTGAACATGCATGAATAAGTCTGGCCATGTCTAATACAGACAAGTACCTGGCTACAGCTGACTGGGAGGATCTGCAGAGCTTTCTTGTGTCTGTTGACAATTGGATAATATATTCACTGGAAGCTGTTCCAGGTTTACAGGCTTTGTTAAGAGGTTCAAGAGAGGCAGGTTGTAACAGAGGGGATTTGTGCTGCTCCTCTGCCATGATGAGTGCATGAGAACAGATAATCTCCTCATCTTCAGTTCATTTTTCTCAGAGTAGGTATCGATATGAAAATGTTCTGACTGTCAGACAAAGGAAAAATACACTGCTGTCAGCCATTGATTTGGCTTCATGATCCAAAATACAGATCAGGGGACACCATGCCACAGCTTAAGGCAAGGACTGCTATTGCTTCATGATGCAGTGACAACTAAAAGCAGCCTTAGATGAGATGGATAAGACCCATCCAACCCATGGTTCCTCTCACTTCTGAGGGACCTCTCTGAATGAAATGCCTTTGTTTACTGTAGCCTGTGAGTAATATAATTTCTAAATTGTCCTGTGGAAAGAAATAACACAACCATCAAGTGGTGAAACCCACTTCTACCATGCACAGAAAGGAAATGGAAAACTGAAGTCCACAGAAATAAATTAGTTCTTACACACTGAATGTTTTTAATGCTCAGCTTTTAGGGTCCCAGCTGAAGAATCCATTACTCGGAGTTTTGCCTTCAAGTTCTTTGCTCTCTAGGAAAAGGGTAATGTAAGTACCAAGACATAGCATAACTTGTGGGAGGATCTCCTCGGTCTCTCAAAGTTTTCTTGGCTGTCTGATAGCCCCACTGGTCCAGGGAAACTGTTTTCCAGAGCCCTGGAATTATCCTTCTGCACACAGTATTGGCAGGTGAGCACTTTGGACACCCACCCACTTATCTCTCAAGCCTTACTTACAGTGAGGTCAGTTCATCTTTGTGTGACTTTGTGCAGCAAGCAGGTGTGCCACGAAAGGATCGGGAAAAATATCAGCAGTCCTTGCTAGAGGCCAACATAGAGAAGAGTACTGATCAAGCTTGTCAGTCATCACACCTTTCACAAAGTTAGGAAAATAGTCAGACATGTTCTTTGAAAAGGACAGATTCATCCTCCCAATGCTCAATGTTACCCCGAGTAGAGTAAAATAGTTGATCTCTACATGAAAACTTTCTCTCGGAATATGAGAGCTTGCCTTTAGCCTCAATCTTTGTTAAAAGGTGGAATTTCCAGGAGGAAAATCAGCCATCTTTCCCATCCTTGCCTCATAAAATATGCAAGAGAGTGTTGGCAATGAACCCTGCCTCAATTCATCAACACACCATTCTTGAAGCTTAAACTTTCACTGTGCAGCAAAAAAGTCACAATCTGATGGTAGGTTAAATCCATACTGATGCTCTCAGTGCATCAATAATTAAGCAGGACCTTCAACCACATCATTTAATATGACAAAATGTTTCTTAAGAATTGAGAAATTATCACTAAAAAAAAAAAAAAAAAAAAAGAATTAGCAAGATTATAAAGAACCCATCATGCTCAGTGGCCTATGTTCAGAGACATAGAACATTCCTTCCACTTACTTTAACACAGCAGTAGCACTCAATAGCTCCAGGCTGTAATTAACAGCACAAAGCTCTCTTACTGGGAGACAGGATAACAATTCAGCAAAGTATATCTATATTCTGCAGCAGGTTCCTGAGATGCTCAGGGTTTAAATAGCTTTTAAAGCAAACCAAAGGAAGTTGCACAAATTACAGTTAGTACAGGTGAAGAGAAGCCACAGAAGCCAAGGACTAATACAGGAAATTAACACCCTTAATTAATTCTGTTGGCATAGCCTGCTAGCTCCAATCAAAAATGCTACAGTCTAAGTTGTTCTCCACGGTTCTGGGGCTTCAGAAACATTATGTAGCAAGCTGCTTCTAAAGCAAATGCCATCCATTCTCTTGGAATAATACTACAGCATTAAAAAATAGAAGCTATAAGGATGGTCTTAGTTTTAGAGCTCATGAAAAAGTTCAGTAAATTTTTCTGCACATAGAACCAAGAAACCAAGAGAATTCAGGACTATTCTGCAAAGATCAGATTGTCATCCTTTAACCTGCAAACTTTGTGCAAGTAAAGGACAACTCCTACAGCTTTTAGTCCATTCCTAGAGACTTTTTAGGGCAACACACTGGTTAAATAAATTGTTCTGATGGTGATAGCCTGCTATCAGACGTCATCTTTCCTGGGGTCTAATCTTGCATGTTTTTGTAAATAGAAAGGGATAGATTACAGAACAACTGTGCACTCATAGTTGTAAGTGTTTAAGGATATTTTCACTTGATCACAAATATCTGAGTCATCCCAGGACTCCTCAGTTGTAGCAGACCTGCAGATCACTGCTATGAAAATAACCTCAGATAGTGTCAGTTCACTGCATTCAAAAAACACTGCAGAAAAGAGCCTGGTTGCAACAAATAAGCTGGTCTGCATTTCTATTTTGTTCAAGTTGTCTGATGTCTGGGGATTCAGGACTAATTAGTGGATTTTTTTAAACAAAATTATCACAAGGCAAAAAGAGCAGCCTCGTAAAATTGTTCTGGTTCAGGAAGTTTATAACATCTTGGATTCTCTCCGTGGTGGCAGAAGTGCCCTTTCTCATTAAGTTGCACTTGTAGTACTGCGTTGTTAGACTGAGTTAGCAGGTGCTGGACTGTGCAGAATTACACCCAGCTCTACCATTTCCAGGTAAGGTAGAGAATATCTTACAATTGAAACAACTGAGCAGGATGCACAGCAAAACCCCAAAACTGTAGATTTCCTGCAAGAAAGGAATTTCAAGCAAGAAAGCCCTGTGTCCATTATTTCAGTTTTTCGCTGCCTTGGCTCTTCATGCCTGAAAATGAGGCTGGAAAAGTTTCCTCTATTCATCTTGGCTATTGTTATTGAAAATTCACTTGGGAAGGAATTTTGTCCCATCATGTGTGTGTATATCTGGTGGCTGTCACAGAGGAATCCTGTTAGCTCAGATCAGGGGCATATTCTTTTGATGCTATAGTACTACTATCAGTAAAAATGTCACTTCTCTTGTCAGCAGCTTGATCTGCAGTGAACTTTCCAACCCACAGTCTCACTAACTTCCCTTTTTTCCCCTGGGACTTAAAACCGAAATCTCAAAGCAACTGCTGCAGAAAATTTAACTTTTGTTAAACTACAAATCAGTGTAATACAGAGACTAGAGCATTTCTTTCTTGGTATATAAATATGGATTTTTGGTATATAAATATGGATTTTCTTATGAGCTAAGTTGGAAGGAAAACCGATAAGAAAGTTTTAAACCTGTGCAACAAATTTTTTTTATGTCCCACCTGAAGGATCAATATTTAAAACAGAATGTGACTTTTTTTTAATTTAAAATCAATGTTTACACAAACTGCTTGAGACTAATTAAATTACTAATAGTAAGGAAAAAAGGCATCTTGAGAAGTCAGCTTTTCTGCAACCACTTACAATGACAAGAGGATTTTTTGCAGTAGCTAAAAAGCAACCTATAAGATCTCTTTCTGATTTATTCCTGTTTGTCACAGGTGTATTCTCTCCACTCTCCCTCCTAATGAGGTGGGGGGGGAAAAGCTCAGAAGCAGCAGCAGCAGAGCTAACTCTGTTGTAACATACCTTCAGATCTCTGTGTCTGTGTTTGGGGCTGGCTGCAGGTTCTTTCCTTCCTTCATCTTCAGATATGCAAAAGTTCTGGTGGGAAGCATCACCTCCAAAGCGTAACAAGCTTTGGGACAGCCAGGTCAGTGAACACCTGGGGCACTGTGGTGCGTATAATTTCCCCTGCACAGTTTCTCCAGCCTGTAGTTCCACAAGATGCCAGCTCCACAGCAGACTACAGGCAATCCTATCCTGCCCCATTCCTCTCCAAGTTTCTGCTCCTACTTCTCCAACTCAGCGCTCTTTCAGTTTGCTGACCTGTTTGTCATGGTCCCACAAATACCAACTGTGTTATTAAACTTAAAAACGATCCTTTATTTATTCTTACACCAGTTTCACATTTGCATTACCGGTATTCTTAACTTAAGACTCAAAATACGCAGACAGAAAACCAGACTGCTGAAAGATGTGCTTATTCATCCTTACCTACCTCTCCATATTAGCCATTTAAAGTGGTTTAATTACTCATGCCCTCAGGATGGAAGGTGGCAAGAAACAAAACCCTCACCTCAGAAAGATTAGACACTCAATATAAGATTATTTATTAGCATTAATTAACAATTCTTAAAAAAAGAATCAACCTTTTTTTTCCTTAGTGTGATTAATTACTGTTTAAATCAATGTGAAGACAATTCAGAAACTGTCCTGCAAGATTAGACACTCAATATAAGATTATTTATTAGCATTAATTAACAATTCTTTAAAAAAGAATCAACTTTTTTTTTCTTAGTGTGATTAATTACCGTTTAAATCAACGTGAAGACAATTCAGAAACTGTCCTGAATTGTCAAAGAGAGACAGGCCAGGTTCACACGAGTAAGATTCAGATAAATAATAAAATACCCATTAGAGAAGAAATTCAAGACTAGGACTTTTCTCATCTCCTGTCAGATAAGTGACACATCAGATTACACATCTATCCCCAAAATGAAAAGGAAGTAAAAGTTTTGGAAGACTCAGCCTCAAGTTTACTGAGGCAAATGAATTATGGATCTGTGATGGTAGGGTTGTCAGAGATACATGTCAAGGGTGACATTAAAAAACTTCTTTAGATAAAGCCTGTATGGGTTTGTTTGTTGACCAGCAATCTTACAGAAGATGCAAGAGGCTGAAACAGCAGCACAAAACATAGTTGAGGAATGGCTCTGGAGAACAGTTAACACTTGAACTAACCATCATCTCCCCTGAGTTAGGTTCAGAAAATGCCAGTATTGAAAAGCTGGGCTTCTAACATTAATCTTTAAATACAGTGCTCATGCTGAAAATGTGTATACCTTGACAATCTGTGGCTTCTAAAACCTAAAAAGATTGATAGCAAGAAGACAAATGTTGCTGTAAAAAAGAAGGTCTTAATCACTTCTGCAGAATAATGATGGACTCCATCCAATTTAAAAACCTGTCTGACCAATGAGCTCTACTAAATGTGTTTTGGGGGCATAAACTAAAGAGAAGACTTTACAACAACAGAAAAAAAAAAACAAACCAAAACAATATGTCAGCCACTTCACAGCAGGCACTTGAGGGTAACATGTTCACTTGGAATCTGCCTCTATATTGTGCTGCATTGCCAGGAGCTCAGCTCCACACAGACACAAAAAAAAAAACAAACCAAAACAATATGTCAACCACTTCACAGCAGGCACTTGTGGGTAACATGTTCACTTGGAATCTGCTTCTATATTGTGCTGCATTGTCAAGAGCTCAGCTCCACACAGACACCCTTTCCCTCCCCTAGTGGGATGGGGGAGAAGATCAAAACAGTAAAAGTGAGAACACTCTTGGGTTGAGATAAAGACAAGGTAAAGGTAATGCAGCAGTAGGAAAGACCATATTTTATGTTTCATATAAAGAAGATCAAAACAGTAAAAGTGAGAACACTCTTGGGTTGAGATAAGACAAGGTAAAGGTAACGCAGCAGTAGGAAAGACTATATTTTATGTTTCATATGCTATCTTCTTACTAACATGTCTCTTATTTATGCAGTAGCCCAGCCCAGATTTCAAAGATTTCCAGGAACTGCAATAACCTCTGGAGAAAAATACAATAGGGCAATGAAGTATCCCTACAAAAACTTCATTCTAGAAGTGTTGAAAACATTTTTAATAGAAAGAAATTACTCCCAGGGTATTTTGTTTAAAACACACTATATAGCCACTCTAATTTTATATTCTCTAAGCAACAATATAGGCTTATAGGAAAGAAGAAAACAGTAGCAGGAAGCTACTAGAAAAATCAAAGAACACAGGAATTTAATTTGTATCATTGACACCATGAGAAAACAGATTAAAAAAATGTTACACCCCTATCTACCTCAAATTTGTGAGCCTGAGAGAGTGACTGAATGATAAAATCTGGAGGTCACATGGTGCTCCCTCGGTTGTAGCTGCCAATGTTGATACTAGTTCTGTCCTCTGAGCAGAATAACAGCCACAAGGTTATGGTCACTCATTTTTGGAGATAATAAAGCCAGACAATCCCTCATCTGGCCTAATTAGGATAAAGCAGAGCCCAGCCATAAGGGGTCACGGGGGAAAGCAGAGCTGCTGCCATGCAGCAAGTCGGTTCCTGTAGGAGAATATCCCATTTGTGAGCTGGCTGCGCTCCACAGCCCTCCTGCATTCTGGCACTGCTGCCAGTACCTGCCTGGGGTGACACAAATAGAGACAACTCTCTGGGCCAGCCTCCATCAGATGCAATTTAATTGATTTTTTTATGGTGGAGCAGCACACCATAAAATTGAGAGCAGGGGGAAAAGACCATTTTAATTTCTCAGCTAGGCAGGAGAAATGACACATTTGTCCGTGTGAAGCCCATCAATGCTGCAGCTGTGGCCAGCTCTGCCTTCCCATGTGTTTGCTAACCAGGTCTTAACAAAGACATTGCTGAGGTTTTGTGTGATTGAAATCTGCTGAGGATAGGATATAAAAGGATCAGCATGAAGACTGTGCTTCTACATTATCCTCCTGACTAGATCTCAGCTTTCTGGAGACTAGGAAATAAGGATATTCTTCAAGGCAGAATGGTTTTACTCTCCTTTCATATCTTCTCTGCATTTCATGACTAATTTCCTACAATGAGGATCAGGACAAGAAATAATCAGGTTGATTTCATACTTTCTTAAAACTTTGTTTCCTACCAGCAAAGAATCAGCTTGGAGCTTAATATCTGGGCAATTGGTCAGCACCTGCATTTCCAGAGGACATATATTGCCTTGAAAATTGAAGGAGCCATCAGAAATGATGGCCTATAAAGCAAACTATAATTCTCCTGGCTCATAAAGGTACAACAGAAGACCCAAACTGGACAACTATTAAGATTACAACAGGACAAAGAGGCTGAGTATGTCTTTATCAGGAGAAAGAGCAATGCAACTCAACAACCCCCTCTCTGTCCTCCTCACAATATTTCAGAACTCCCCTCTGTACACTTGAAGATGAGATGAAAAGACAGCTTGGTATCCACATCAGCAAAAAGCACCACAGCAACACAATTAATTTGATTTTAATTGCAATGATTAAGCCTTGGTGCAACACTTACCTTGCATTTCTCTCTGCTGAAGTGCAGAGGAGCAGTGAGTGGGGTGTCATTGGATTGACTGTCACAAGTTACTGTCAAATATCCATTGGTGCAGGATGGATAATGCAACAGCCACAATGGACTTCAAACCTGCCTGTTTGATACACCCTGAGTAGAGCACCTGTCTACAGTTGTTATGCTGTTGGCTGATCCCAGACCAAGGTTCACTACAGGACAGATAACTCAAGCAGAAGATCAGAAGGAGGTGAACCCCAAGTATGGAGAGTACCAAGGTATTTTTCAGTCAGTGAACTTTTACAGACTCTGGTAGCTTTGCACTTCTGCAGCCAAAAAGCAGCAATTTTGAGCATAACCCAATGCAAACATTAGCTTCTGGTCCTGACTGTTCAAGTCTGGAATTATCCTAGTGACATCAAATAAATATTTGGTAGGAGAGCATTTCTCTGAGAAATACTTTAAGATTTCTTCAAGATCAAAAGAAGAACTTGTGGACAAGGCTTGTATGCTACCTCTAGTTCTGTGCCAGCTCAAATGTTAGACTGTCTCCAGCAGGTAACGTGAACTCAGGTCTGAAGATGGGATACCATGGACTCTGAGTATAGGGAAGTTCACTGCACAAAATTATAGGGAAGGAAAAGGTGTTACTGCAGAGGATGAGTAAACAGGAATCAAATTCTCAGTCCTCTTCTTTTCTTTTTTCAGTGAGTTTTGACCTAGGATGTTTGGGAAAAAAAAATCAAACAATCACAAATCATGGTTGTAGCTATTTTGCTCAAGTGGTCACACTGAACACCATATTCAGCTGAATGCAGTACCTTCAGTTGCAGAAATTTGGGATACTTGAAACTATAGCAAAAGATAACTGAAGTCCGTTCCTTGTAAATCTAAGAGCACCAAATGTACTGAACTACCGAGAAGACCTTGGTGCAAAATTACTAGTAAAAGAGAACTCAAAGTCCTCATTGCCCTTCCCTTGTTTTTTTCCGCTCCCTTTCAGAAGTCAGGACTGTACCTTCCTTCTGCACTTGAATAATGAAGGTCTTACAGATCCTCTTTTCAGATTTTCTTTTACAGTTGCCAGATGAAATAAGTCTCCCAGCCAACACCTCACCAAATTCTTGTACAAGAGGAAAAAAAAATCACATTCCTCAAACAAGGAGACAAATCTTGGTGAACAGGATTCTGTGTTTGCTTTGATTCTGGGAAGGTGAAGCCAAACATTATCTCACATTCTTCCAATGCAAATAACAGTTTTTATTTCTTTGGGTTTTTACCTTTTTCTTTTTTACTGTGTTGCTGGGGAAAGTTAGCAGTGAATACCCACAAGGTTGAGAGCGCCAGGAGGTGAGAGAAAAAAATTCTGTGCTGCACACATAATAAACTGAGAAACTAACCCCTATGTCCACCCATCCAGCAAAGCTGTCAAGCTCCAGCAATCCCAGCTTCAGAGTAAAGTCATTTCCATATCACCTAATGAAGGATGCATAGACATTTGTTATTACCATTAATTTATTAAATGGGCAAGGGCATCAGCAATCATCAGCCTCATTATAACCCTGAGAGAACTCCTTGAAAATCACGGGAGAGCAGGGCAAGGGGAATTAACTGCCCACACAAACCTCAGCTGCATACTAGGATTCTGAAGTGTCATCCTTCTAATGCTATTTGTGACGACAGTCAGATTTAATTAACTGCTTAATGCTCAAGTATTCCTGCAAGAGCTTGCTTTGATGGGAAGGAAAAAAACCACACACATGCACAAAAAAAACCAGCATTCCCAAAACCTGACTAAACTTATTTTCAGAGTTGGCTAGCAGAAAATAATACCTCTAAACTGCTGTGGACATGCAGAGTTTGATACAGGTTTCTTCTGTACTCCTTATGCCGTTAGGGGTATTCCCTATATAGGGTTTCCCTATTTTTTCTCCTGTCTGTGAAATATTTTTCCAGCCTGTCACATTTGTGGGGGACCTCCAGACACCCAAAAAGCTCTTTAGATTTCTATCACAAAGTCACACACATGTATACGCTGCAGAGAACTGCCAATCACAGCCACTGTCTTGTGGACAATTTGGAAATTTTTTTGAGCACAGGGGGTGGAAGGGACCCAGCTGCCCTAGTCTGTGGCTGGAGCCTGCACTTGGAGACCACAGAGCAAATTTCCTACTCTTAAATGCTTACAACCTGCTGAGAGGGTTTAGCCCCTTGCTATTATTAACCCCTGAACAAAGGGCTGGGATGATAAATTCTAGGGCAATATTGCTCCAGCCACAATGTAACCCATTAACGGCACAGATAAATTGCTGTTCCTGCACTGTTAAACCAGAGCTTTCATGCCGGTCCACAGCCTGCTAGTTATCTGACAGAAATGTTCTGCTTCCTTTCAGTAGTTTCCATTTTTTTCACCAACGTCCACCCAGCAGCAAGACAGATTTGTCTGTAAAGACATTTCATTAAAATAATTTTTCATTAAAGCCCAAGGACCATAACAAACCTTACCCAAATGAAAGGGTATTTCACTTCTTACATATATAAATTGATGGGTTGGTTCCATCTCCAAACTCAGCTGAGGATGCAGTGACTTCTTCCAAGCAACAGGATTTTTTTAAATTGGCAGCACCTTAGGGCTTCATCAACCCAAAAAGGGCTAATATCTTCATGTCATTGTCCCCAAGGGGAATTTCACTAGGGAACATGCAAGATCTTCAGGGATTTCCAAGCACAGCTGGAACTGCTGTGTGAAGTGACTGCCTTTAAAGCAGAGGTGCTTTAGAGCTCAGCACACTTGAAACCAGAACCTTCAGGGGGAGGCAAGCACAACAGTGGGCTGTGGAGCTGGAAGCACATTTCACTCCAGGGCCAGGGCTACTTTATGTTTCTGCTGTTTTTACAGAAAGGCAAAAACTTTTACAGTCATACTCCATATTAATAGAAACATATCTGAGAAGGAACAATAAAATAAGTAATCTCTAATAATTCCTGCCAAGTATTAAAAACTGCTTCTTTTCTAATACTTTCTTTTCCTACTGTCACATTAACTCAGAGGGCATCTGGGAAGCCCCTGAGCCCTCTTCTCCCTCCCTAATTCATCTCTCTTGAAGATTCTTACCCCTGCCATCCCAAGCTCCTCATCTCCCAGTCCTTTCCTTCCCAGGCTGCTTTCCACCAGCACACCATGCAGGAAGCATGTTTTATGGATGACTCACTGAGCACTAAGGTGCTGCTGCTTCCATTAATCTGCCGCCTTGGTAAATAATTTACAGCTTCTTAGCTGAAGGTGCACAGCTGGAACAAGGCAGCCATCAGTGGAGTGCCACAGGTGGATTACCCACCCAAACCAATCCTGTCTGCACCAGGCTTTTTTTTTTGCTCAGTCGTAGGCACTAGCAATTTTAAGTCCATCAGATCTGAAGTCTCACCATCTTTGTTATTACCCTTTCTCTGTGACAGTGCCTAGAAATCACATTTGTTGATTACTGAAATACACTGTTTCAGGCAGCAGAAGTGGAACAAAACATCAAGAGCACAGTGAAAGGCCAAACTCACCCCTTCACAGCTGGTATAGAAACTAAGAACGGCAAACAAGCATGGCTTGCTCTCTCTGCCTTTTTTCTCTATCTTCTTCCACTCAGTTGCCTCCTTGCCATGCTGTACCCAGGCACTTATACACAGATATTCATAGGAAATTTCCCAGGAATATTTGTTAAAGTCAGCCCTTGTCCTTATCCTCCTCCTATTTCTATCTGAATCATACTGTCCTTACCAGCACAGAAGCAGGACGTTTATGAAGATGCACAGGTAGGAGAAAACAGGGTTGAGTTAACATACAAGGAGGCTGTGAATTTGCAGTCTGTTGGAGTTACTACCCGATGAGTAGGAAAGGGAATTAAATTGTATGCCACAGTGACACCTGGAACTTGCTGAAATCAACAGGGAATGTCCCAGGAGCATCACTCCAGTGACCTACATGACGCACCCCATTCCTATGTTCTCTTCCTTGCTGGTGGATATTCATCTAGATGCATTCAGAAGAAACTCCTGGCCTCGTTTTTCTCCTAACTTGGTTTTCTCTCCTCATTTGTGCCCTTAATGCTGATCTTGGGGCTTAGTGTTTCCTGCTTAACATCATGCTGTGGACTGATACAGTGGGGATAATTGCTGGAGTATCTGCAAATGAGTGGGAAAAGCATGACCTGTCTGCTTCGTCTACAGCATTTTAGCATCTTGCTGTAGGAAAACATACACTTTGGGAAAATCCAAACACAGTTTTCCCTGGAAAAACCAGAATCAGCCCTTGGTCCCATCATGGTGCACACCCTGGAGCAATGCAAGGGAGGCGAGCGTGCCTGCAGGGAGCAGCCCACAGCAGCCCTGCCAAAAGACCTCTCCTGCCCCAGCAATCCTGTCAGTGACCCGAGGTGCTGCCCATGGCTCAGCACAACCCCAGCTCCACAGACACCCTGACAGTTTCACCTCTCATAGGGAACCCAGCACCAGCAGTGTTTCAGCCCAACACCAGCCACATGCCAACCTCCTGCTGTATGAACCTGGCAATGTGTGTGCCAATATCATCACCTGAGCCAAAGCTCTCTCCAGGGAGTTACAGCATCCTCTGATGGCAGCCAGCAGCAGGGATATTTTCCAGCTCAGGGACATCCTGCTGACTGTTAATTGCTGTGGGTGCTGAGCTCTTCCATCTCAAATACCTAATTTAATGAAATGATGGGAACTTCACATTACATGGGAAGTTACTACGACTTGTAACAAAACTACCATGAATAATGGTATTACTCTGGATTTAACCAGTGCTTTCCCCAGGATCATAGCAGAACTAACAGAAAGCAGCTGGTCAGTCCAGCTCATATAAATCAGCTTGGGGTAAAATACCCCAAGTCTTTTTCTCAGCACTGTGGCAGGATGGCAGAGCCAAAGGACTGTCATTGTGAGACAGTGAAGCAGCAACATGCACCGAAATTGCTAGAGCTGTAAATGCCACTGTCCTGATGGGGAAATATAAGACACTCCCTGTGGACTTTGTCTCATATGGATTATGTCTCATCATGAGGAGCACAGGTAGTAGTGAAGTCTAAATTTCTTGCACCAATTTGCACGCAAAAAGTTTGAACCACAACTCTTAGCACTGGTTCCATTCTGAGGCACTTTCCATTTGAGTGACATCCTCTCCTCCAGCTAAACAGGGTGTTTGACTGAGAGCAGTGCTGGACTGTCACACAGGGCTCCCATGTTCCACTAGCTGTGGGGACCAGATTTGCACTCTCAAAAGAGGTATTGTTACTCTAGAAAAGGTGCCTGGATGAGCTAAAGGAGTCAGACTGAACTTGGGCTTCAACAGTGCATTAAATGAAACTCAGATGTCACCTAAGATAAGGCTGAGCTGTAAGGGAGTTATTTCAAACTAAAAACAGCAAGGGAGCAAGGGCACCAGGGTGCACACAGCACCTCGCTGTGGGGCTGGCCACTTTGATGAGCAATGTGCAGCACTTCACTGAGATTCCTTACTGGGGGCAGAGGTGAGATTACTTTTTGGAAAGGGAATTTCTACGCTAATGTTTAGCAATAATAGCACTTTGCCCTTAAATTGCATGTCCTGGCTCAGGATCAGACTCAGTGGAAATAGCTATGCTATAGCTTTGTGAGAGGAAGAACATTTTTTAATTATACAGCATGATTGGCAGACAATATCAATGCCTTCTCTTGCAAAGCTGCTTGTGGTCAGGGCTATATTGGACCAGATGCTGTGCAATTATGCAGTTTAAAAACATGTTTTAATCTGAACAAGCCTATAGCTTAGATGCCCTTAAATTATTTAAGCACCTAATTCAACACAGGCACTCAACAATTGCCTTTGGCTTTCATGTACACAAGCTAAGGCTCCAAATATCTTAGTACTTGTACTTTGATAAATTCAAGAAGCAGAAAGTTATCCCATGTAAGGACATTTCACAAAGAATAGATTCTGAATGAGTTGCAGGGTAAACTAGGTCAATAATGTAAAGTCAGGATCACAGGCTAACTGGTGCAAAACTGTGTTGTAGTGAAAAATATCATTTTCCTACAAGTCCCTCACAGATGAGAGGAGCAGGAATAGGGCTCAGGAGTCTTGTCTGGACAGTATTCCTCCCTCAGGCATGCAAACATCCTCTTCATCCTGAAACCGAGAGTCAGAGGGTACTTTAAGCCAAGTACAGCATGTGGAAAGACATCCCAAAGCCTCAGGACACCAGAGGGATGTTTTACTATCTTTGCTCGGTTTTGACAAGTGTGAGTAATGTGAGCACCGGGGCATCTTCCAACCGCAGGGAAATTATTTAAAAGAAGTTCTCAATAACCACAGGATGACACATTGGGGACAGCCATGAGAAGGAGAGAGGGACAGAGCCTATCTTCAGCAGGGTAAAGACAAGGCTGTCTATCCCTGGCTTTGCTGAATGACAATTACACCTGGCAAATCTGAGGATTTATTGCCTCTTAGGCAGTTACACAGAGATGCTGCTGCACCTGCTCCTGAGGCTGAGTGACAGCCAGGCTGGGGAGAAAGGCAGGCACTTAACGGGTGCAGGAAAGCATATGATACTTGTCAGGGACAATCTGGCTGACAACTGTGTTGTGCCAGGTCTTTCCAGGCTGGCTGGAGAACCATAAAACAGGACCAATCTCTAGCTGCAGCCAGCCTTTGCTGGGCCTGGGGAAGGGCAGGGCAGAGGCAGATATTTGCAGCAGGGCGCAGGTGGATTGCCTGTGGGAGACACAGTGCTTATCTCTGCCAGCAGCAGGGATGCACCCTGTGCTGCCATTTCTCACCCAAACTGTAGAATTGCAGAGTAATCCTGTGCTCTTTGAAATTCTAAAAGATAGCCTGGAGATGTTTTTCCTTTACAAAGGCCAAGATATGCCACTGGCACAAAGCATCAGTGCACCCAAGATATCTGGGAAGCTGAACATTCAGCTCCATGCAGCCCAGCCAGGAAGACGTGCTGCAAAAGTCCCACTACTGCACACTGTCAGCTCTGGTAAAGCAGGCAATGTCAGCCTCTTTGTTGGCTGATGAAGAAGCACCCATCCCAAGTGGGTTTTCATTTTCTTGCCTAATAAATGGGAAGTTTATGCAAGAAAGAGCAGGCAGTGCAAAGCCAACCTTTTGGCTCTCCCAGTTCTGCAGAAAAATATAGGGTTTTGTGGACTTTTCTAACATACACAGACCAGCCTCTCTTTAAGCTAAACTATGAATGGTTTTCACTTTGTCTCCTTGGACTGTAATTTTAGTAAAACTGAGAACTGAGCCTCCCTAAAACATAGGACTGGCTTCAAAAAGGAAGCAGGGAGAAATTTGCTTGACTTGCCTTCTTAGTGATAGAGTTTGGGCTCAAGGACTTAAACTTTTCTCCACCGTCCTGACCATTGCAAGGTTCCTCAAATAAAACAAAAGAAAAAAAAATTTAATCAACCTGCTACTTCTATTACAGCAGAGCCTAATCAGAGTCTCATCACATCCCAGTCTGCATACAAATTGAAGCAGCAAAAAGCCAGGAAAGAAAAAGGAGAGAGGACAGAGAGTGCCTCCAGGTCACCCTGGAGCAATGGCAGGATACAGGCCAGCTCTGTTCAGTGTAGACTAGAATGCCAGTGAAAGCCCCATGCAAAGTTTTTAACTGTTAATTTAAAATGGCATTTGTATTCATGCTGAATGCATTTCTTTCAGTACCTATAGACATATTCCCCACATGATATACCACAGTAAAGGATTGTGGTACTCTGTGCCTTGCACATGAGATTACCCTTTATCAATGGGTTAACACCCATGATTTTCTTCAACAGAGCTATGAAGAAAAGATAGGTAAGGATTGGAATTATTATCTACCAAAAAATAGTTTCTGACTGCTCTCACAACAGTTTTTTATCTTCCAGAATTTGTGAAACTCTTTGGGGTAAATACAGTAGGAATTAGAAGAGGATTAAATATGTTTATTCTGGGTTTACTTTTAGGATCAGATTTTTGACTCTAGCAGATGAGGCAGATGTTTCACTAGACATTCTGCAAACAGGCAAGATCTGACCCTGAGTAGCTAATGCAGTAAAAATACAACCCAAGCAACAGTAAATCTCTGGATTAATAATGGACAGGGAGGCTGAAAGGGACTGCACAAAAGCTGAGCTCAATTTTTGTGCAGAACCTGGATGGAGAAATAATGGATGCCCTTCCCACACGTCTGTAGGTGTGCTCTTATTTGTTATGGCAACATGGCAGGTGGAAAATAAAGTTGAGCCATTTCCAGAGCAGAGGTGGATTCATTTTTATGGTCCTGCCATGCTGCTGTGATGGTCTTTGGCTGTTTTAATGGTTTTGGTTTGTATGTTACTGCAAGGTGAAAAATGTGCCACATCCTGCACCAAGAAAGAAAAATATCTGCTTTTCTCAAAATAGACTGAAGAGGAAAAAGGAAGGACACAGGGACAGCAAGAGGCCATACATATGCTCCCATAATAGCCATCAGTTGAGAAAGTCCAGGTTTATTGGCAGCTGTTTTTCTCTCTTCTCTCTTTCCAAAGCCAAAGACTCCCATTAAACTGCCATTCTCATCCCAGAGACCTTGATCCAAACCCACTTAACAAAAAAAGGAGAATTTATTTCAGTCTTGACAGATCAAGACCAGAATTCAGTTGTAACAGGAGAGGTGAAACAGCGTTCACAGGTGACCAAAAGAAACAGCAGTGACCTGGGTGTGGAAGATGAAGGATGTGCAGGTTACTAATTTGTCACATGGGCTATGAAGGGAGCTTGGTACAAGGTACCTGAGGTTTGACTGTGTGCTATCTTCATTTACATTTTGACTCTTAGATATTCAAGACAGTACAAGAGTATTAGTAATGAAAAAATTCATTAAGGCTGTGGTTCAGCCCTGTCTTGTCAGCTGCCAGCAAGCTTAGTTGAAGAACTTCTGGCAGTTTGCAGAAACCTGGAGTTCAGGTTGTAAGTTCTGCTGATGCAAGCACAGCCCTTTCTTTCCTGTGATCCAGTGTGTCCTCTTTTCCCCCAGTCACCAAAGATGATAAGACTCCTTCTAGATGAACTCCATCAAAGTATAATAAGATCCAGCGACATCCCCTTCTATTTTTCTTCTTTTGCTCAACATCAAGAAGACAAAGAGAAGCTAGAACACTACATACTGGAATTCTGAGTTTGGGGGTTGTTATATACTTTATTAGTGTTATAATTCCCATTAATGCAACAAGTAAATAGGTACCTTTAAAAGCCTCATGTGTGTCTGAAATCCGGAATACTGATTTTCATTATTACCCCCTCAAGAGGTGGAAGTACAAAAGAAAGTATGCTTTAAACATTTGTTTACTCATTACTCTGGAGTGACTCCTATCAATAAAAATACCAAGAATAATTCATTTTTTCCTCATATACATACCTTATTTTATGTTCAAGCTTGTGCTATGGCTTCTCCCAAAACTGAACAGTTTTACATAGAAATGAACTCCCGTTGTTCTTTCAGCATATGGAGAAAAATGTGTTACATCTAGACCATTTTGACCCTTCACTTGTTTTCTTATTATACTCTTGTACTCTTGCATATTACTCTCTCTCTTTTTTGTTTGTTTTTTTTTTCCTCTTCTATTTGCAATGCAAGAAGCAGAACACAACCACCCAGAGATTTAGATGCAGATAGATTGAAATCCATGAGCTGTGGATGCTGCCTAAATTAACCACAAATGGACAGGAGTGTCTCAAAGCTCTGTCTTTCATCAACATTTCTCATCTAAGTGCCCATATGCCTTGAAGGTATGGTCATTTATAAATGCAACAGGTGTAATTCAAATGGGGAAAGGGAATGTATGAGAGAGAAAAAAACCCCCTGTGTTTTTCTTGCATCAATAACAACGTAATACAAGAAACCACCTGTGAAGAAAGGCGTGATTAATGAAAACAAATACAAGAAATTGGAAATATAAACTATGGCAATAAGGCTTCAGTTTCAACAGTCTTGAAGTTCAGATCCACTAGTAAAGCACAACATAAAAGCTTGTAATATATGGAATAAACAGGACTATAGGACATGAAAAAATGTGCCATAAAAATAAGAGGGTTGTTAAAAAGAGATGCACAATGCATAAACAAAACAGTCAACAGTTCCACAGACACTGAGGGGAGATCTCTCCTACAAACATTTTTCTGACAATTAATTACTTCTGTGGTTTGTAACCTAAAGTCCTATAGGACTGTATGGTCTTTTATTCTGACTGTGACACTACTGGCAAGGCACACACAGCCTGGGCACAGCAGGGCTCTAAGATGCCTCTATTCAGTAATGCTTGCAGAAGGTGCTGTGAGCAACTCTGGCATCTCCTCAAATCCACATCCAGTTCTCTGGGCTTCTTCCCAGTTCCCAGGAGTCACTGCCCTTCAGGGATGCAGGCGAGGATCTCCAAGACTGCAGACTTCTGCTCTGGTTTGATCTCAGGACTCCTGGTTTTTGAGTAATTTTTAGCCCAATTGCACGAATTCCTGGATTAATCCTACAAGGAACTGAATATGCCCAGCTATTAGCAGACCTCTACTGAATAGTTACATGTTCATTCTGCCTTTGGGAGGTGAGTTAATCATGAAGGGAAACAATTCCCACAGTACCTTTGGTTTAGCATATCTCAGCTGCTCTGCCCCAAGGGAATTTCTCAGGCCAAACAGAGCCTGATTGTCAGATGTTAAACAGATGTATTTTAAGAGACAACTGGGGCAAAATACAGTTCATTGTTTATTCCTTTGATACATACTGTAAAGTCTCTTTGGTAAAAGTAACAGGGACAATCATAGAAAATTATGATGTTGAATAATTACAGTGCAAAATTTTTATTGTAATACTTATGCTATAGCAGTGGCCCAAAAAGTGAAATCAAGACCTTGTGGTAATGGATGCTATACAAACACAAAGTGAAAGCAATGAGTCCCCACTGTGAAAAATGTTATTCTTCACTGAAGACATGAATTCACTGACACGGGTCTTCATAGCACAATGGCTAATTAGTCAGTGCAGTAGCATCCGTTAATTAAAACTTAATAATAGACAAATCATGTATCCTTGGACAGCCTCAGATATGACTGTGCATTCCTTGCTGTCGGTGTTGATCATCCCTTAGTACGAGTCAGTCCCCAAAGACACCCAAAGCTATGGTTTAATTCTGAGGAGAGTATCCTCAGGGTGGTGGTAACCAGTATTTATGATAAAAAACAGCCACCTTAACAATATTACTTCCTTAGAGAGAGAAGTATGAGGGGGAAATCCTTTGTCCCCTCCTCTCTGAGGAATGCACTTTCCTCTCCCCGAATTCAGAATGCATTACTGGATACTTTCATACTCATTTAGATGAAATCTGTATTCAGCTTTATCAGAAATATTTCGTGGTGGCAGAAAAGGCCATCCTAATTTTTTAACTTTAGAAAATAACTCTAATTTGCCAGATCCAAAAGTTTTGTCTTAATGAAATTCAAAACCTTTCCTTTCTCTAGAGCAATACTGTCTTAAGTCAGTTATTCTTTTCATGACAAATCCCCAATAAACACCTTCAATTATTCTACCTCCTGGGATAGATGCTAACAGCATTCTTAGCACATTTGTTTCCCTGCTAATATGATTCTAAGACATCACTTTACAAGATGATCATTACACTGGTTTTCTCTGGTTGGTGCTTTAAGTGTGAAAAAAGCACACCAGGATATCACTCCAGATGGTTAGTCCTGACAACTTGTCAAAAACACACTCATGTGGAGTTTACATGGCCACAAAACATAACCCTATCAGCAAGGAAATCATCTGGCTGGAACAAAGGCTGGTGATTGGCTTGAAAAGATAGAGGTGTTCTTCCATTTCTCACATCAGAAGACATGTTGAAAGAACATTAACAGAATGTAAATCTTGATTCTTGACATTCACTTGCATGTGGATTTTCAACCACTGTTTTAATATACAAACAATGAAAAAAAATCAAAATAAAAGGGGGAAAAGGAAAAACATACAAAATACTGCAAAGCAGAACATAAAGCAAAGCAAAGCAGAAAACCCTGTAGGAGCAGTTCTCAGAACCACTTAAGTGGAAGAAGAACTAAAGATTCAGTCCAACTTCCCCAGTGTTGAACTTGGAATAAAATAAAAGGTTCACTAGAGTCAGCTAAAGAGAGATGTTGGTCAGCAATAGTTTTACAGTCATACAGTTCAGCTGGGACAATGTCATCTGTAGGAAGGGACAGACCTGGACATGAAGAACTTGGTGCACAGGGCTTGTACTCTAGGATGGTGTTAGAGGGATTTGTGCCCTTTCAGGCAGAAGGACTTAAAGACTTTTGGGCAAGCCATAGGCTGCATGAAGTCTGTCCCTAGGAGAAAATCTGATTTCTTTCAACACAGCAGCTTTACTTTTCCCTTGCCCTTCTGACATTTAAGGGTGAGGCTCATGACCATGTTGTCTACACCCCTCCCACCACCCTCCTCCCTATGAACAAATGACAGGAGCATAAAAAGTCTTTTTTCATTAAGCATCTTGGGGAAAACACTGTTCTGTTGTTGACTCCTGCAGGATTACTGGGATTGCCCAAGTGATAGCAGGGGAGGGCTTCTGAAAAGAAGATCTAGGAAAATTTCCATAACCCCTTTCCTTTTGGCTAATTCACATGGGAGAGCTATTCTTTCTTGCTTCTCTCTGGCCCTATTTATTCCCATGGACAAAAATACACATGAATGTGAAAAATACCAGTGTCTTCTACATTTATGGAAAGTAGCTCCTTTCATGTGGTCCCAAAGCATTTCCTTGGATTTCAAAGGCAGAAGAAGTGGTTGCTAGTGTCGGCAAAGGCAGTACAAAAATAACCCTTAATTCAAGCCCAGGATGATCAGCGAGGCTTGTAACCATCATCTATGACATATTTACATCTCCTGTTGCCAATATGTTCCACAACATGAGTGACATATTTACCCATCACAATATATTTAAAAAAAAATCAAATAACTTGTTTAGCTGAGCATATAAGAGGGGAGGCAGTTGATCAAAACCTACCTCACATCAAAAATTATCCCTAAAGAGGTGTGAAAGAGATACAGATAAAACTGTCAGTTCCCAGACAGTCTGTCTGCTGTAACAGGGGCTGTCAGACAGACAGGTTTAAAAACATCAATGGCAATGAATTGCAAAAGAGATTCTGCTGTGATGGAAAACTCAGGCAACTTCTGCAGCCTGCTGCCTGTGGTCCCATGGGGTGGGAAGTGGTGTCCTTTATAATTGTTTCTCTTGAGGCACAGTAAGATCCTGTATTTTATTGAGCTGCAAATGCTCAGGACTCCTCGGGATACAGGCACATGAGTGGAAATGATGGCATTACCACAGCTCATCAAGTTGCCATCTGTTGGTGAAGACGTTGAGGCACCAGGAGTGACCTTGTGAACACTCCAAACCTACCCCTGTTAGAAAGGAAAACGGAACATAAACCATGGTGGGTTAAGTTAATACATTTCATTTTACAGCTGAAGCAAGCGTGAATGTGTGCTC
The DNA here is from genome assembly GCF_014805655.1 of Passer montanus. Classification (NCBI taxonomy): domain Eukaryota; kingdom Metazoa; phylum Chordata; class Aves; order Passeriformes; family Passeridae; genus Passer; species Passer montanus. The sequence goes on along the minus strand of NW_024356504.1, from coordinate 14,915,237 downwards.
GATCAGTCATACTGGCTCTGCTGATGGAAAGGACTTGATACATTGCAGGTGGCAAATGCCTTCCATCATGTACTTTCATCCTCAGTTTCAGTCCATCAGTAATTTATCAAAACTATTGTGCCCTATACATGACAATTTTAATTTCCAAAACAGGCCATATCCAACACCTACAAAACCACCCCTCTTTGGAGACAGCTAAGCCTGTGTATCATACACTTTAATCTTGCACTGTTCTCTGAGCACTATTAATTCATTAATATTTAGGTTTTTAGGCAGGACTGCCTGTCAGTTTCCAGCAAAGTCATTGGAGCAGAAGTCTACCATTGACACAACTGGATGTGCAGCATCATGAGTATCACTTGCACAGGGCTTTAACTGCAAAAACATGCAGCTGGCCTTGGACCACATGCACAGCAGGCTTATATTGTTTTGCTAAAGTCTACCAGAGAAATTCTGACAAAGTTCAAGGGCTAGAGAGCTCATGCTGAGGAAACTCAGACCCACAGCTCCCACTTACCTGACAAGTGCTGTCACCCTTCAACTCAAAAAAGGGAGGAAGAAGACTCCTGGATTGAGGTAGTTGGTCTTCTAAATTAAACCTTAGATAAATCTGGATCTGCTTTTCACCCGCAGATAGTTGTCATCTCCTCTTTGCCAATATGGTTTTCTATAAGGAACAAGGTCTGTATTGCCACCCTGAAAAACACAACCATGCAGTCCTGGCCCTGACACTGTTTTTAGTGAATGGGAAATACCTCTCCCTGAGCAATACTGTAAAACTTGGCCTGCATTTAGAGGGTTGTTTCTCCCGAATAAAGGGGCTTTCCAAGCTGAGGAGGAATAGTCTTGAACAGGTCTGGGCTTTACCCAAAAAGAGACCAAAGCTGCAAACTCTCTCCTTCTCTGCCTACCTGCTACTAAGATGCATTTATTTGCATGACCATATTCTCAAAAAAACCTTGAAAAACTGTATCTTGGCCCGCTGCTGACAGTTCCTTACTGCTCAATGCATACAGATGCTCTTCTGTCTAAATCAATTACATGGTGTCACAGCTTGGAGTTTTGATTTTGGTGCTGTTTCCTTTTTCTTGATAAAGCTTTATGTTCATCTGTGCCATATGCTGCCTTGAATTTATGCTGCTGTGTTTTGTTAAAGATCAGATTTTCCTTTGCCATTAAAGGAAAAATAGAACATTTCAAATGGACTGTGAAATAAGGTAAAGAAAAGTTTAATCATGTTAAAATCAATTCAGTGCAGTAGCTTTATTAACAGTTATTGCATTCTGCATCACATTGCTTATTAAATATTGTATAGTTTGGAAACTGAACTATTTTGTGCTGTAGGTACATTGTATTTTAGCAAGCGGCCAGTTCCCACTTCATGCAAGATTTAGAGAGACATGCTTTTAGTTCATTGACAGACATCACTGGAAATACAGAAATCATCCTGCTGGAGAAAATTATGGATGATTTAATACAGCATCCTTTGGTACCAAATTCTGAGGAGGAAAATGTAAGGGAATTCACAGTTGACAGTTATGCATTACCTTAGCTAACTCCTACCCATTAAATGAGGGCTTACATAATGATTCATAAACTTTTCTACTTATTTTTCACTTTTATACATCAATTTTTGTAATTTTGAAAACTATGTAAAGAACCTATATGTTTATCATTTGCACTGGAAATTATGTTAGTATATCTTGAAGCAATGAGTTACGTAGCTTTACACAGCTTTATTATGTGTATTGGAAATATTAATCTTTTATTTTTCCTTGACTAACTTTGCTTGTTTTTCTTGTTTTGGAATAACCAAGACATCTCAGGCATAAGTCAACACTTCATTATAACTAGACTTATATAAATAGGAATAAAAAGTTCTTACCCTGTGGCAAAGACCATTTTTCTTTTCACTTCCCTACATCATCTTCTTCAAGTGTGTCCCTCCACTTTCCTGATCTCGAAGAAGAGAGCCTCATTTTCAGCTGGTCTTGTAATATATAGGAGTTTTATTTGGTAGGAGGGACATTTGGAAGCCTCAGCAGGGAATTCACAATCCTTTGTGAAGTATCAACTAAAATGGGATCAAAGCTAGTCCAGCCTTGGCTTATACCATCCTACCTGTCCACGCTTTTGATCATCTAAAGAAAGGTTTGTTTCAACCTGCCTTTCATAACTTAATTCTAGCCCAGTGCTGAAGAATTATCACTCTATGAAAGATTACTGGAACTCTCTAGCATCTGCTTCACCCTAAGGCCAATAGAAAAAGTCATTAACTTTTATCATTTGCAACTGAGGACGGTGCCTTTCAACTAAGGCAGAGAAGCACTAGTGGTGCAGATAGATATTACCTCCTGATCCTTCTGATCACTCACCTGAAAATGCTGTCTCTTTTTTGAGCTCTGGCTAATGAATATATACACATTTCTCAGGTTCCTGTGTAGTGAAATGTTTATTAATCTATAGGAGGAAGTGGACTCTGATAGAGAAGGATTCATCTGGGAGAAAGTCTGAATATGTAACAAATACTGCTGCAGCTTCAAAGAATGGTGAATCTACTGGGCTTTACCCAAAAAGAATGGTGAATCTACAAGGATTCATCTGGGAGAAAGTCTGAATATGTAACAAATACTGCTGCAGCCTCAAAGAATGGTGAATCTATTGGCTGTTGAGAATGGTGATAACTCAGAAACATCTTTCTGTACCTTTAGGCTCTTTCCCATCAGGAAAATCTCCTAGGGAAAAAGACTTAACATAGCTACATTGCATGGGGGATGTCATGGTACATCTCTGTTGGTCAATGTCCTGTCTCCAAAGAACTTTTCCCTTCTTGGACTATTTAAACACAATTTGAGAAAGATATCCCGTGTTTCCAAAAGTAAACAAAATGAATATCATTGCACCTATACTTTTATTTGCACCCTTCATTTTTAATTTGCTCTCCATGACTTTGGTCTATTTCTCTCTCTCTCTGCCCCTCTTCCATCTCCTTTAAGTGACAGGAAGCACCCTGCCTGTGCTGCCCTCCAGTTTTAGGAAAATAAAACAGCCTGGAAAATGAAACAGACTGTGTAAGTATTATCAGTTAAAGGAAAATTTTCATATCACTGAGTCCACAATGATTCCTTGCTGAAAATTGCAGGTGACAATGTTTGGTGAGTAATTGTACAGCTAGTCAGGCTCAGTTATGACTCGAGTCTATTCAAGGCTCAGAAACCATCCACCCATCCTAAGTTACAGTATGGATTTTATTATGTCATTGATCTTCATAAAATCCTAGTACCTTCCACATAAAGTTAATTGGTAATCATGAATTGTCTGGTACATGCACAATCTGTCTCCACAACGAATTAAGAATGCTTCACATCTGATTTGGTTTCTTTATCTCATTATGAGCTCCAGGTCTTTAGTGAATCTGAGATAATCATGTGGCAAGGAGTATGAGAACCATTCCTGCACAAGTAGTTTTATCAAAGAATAAAGATTTTCAAAGTTACCAGGCAAGTTTTCCTGATCTAAAATCTAAAATACCATACCATTCTTAGTTTCTCCCACTCCTGCCTTTATTTGTACCTCTTTTCTAATTTGAACCCTCAAAAAAAAAAATCAAATTTGCCTAAACTGCACAAAGCATTGCCTTGTTCATTTCATCTCAGCTCCCACTGCTGTCTGTTCTCTTAAGACTTAGAGAGGTTTTTCCCCTGGACATCTGCTTGCTATTTTTGTTAATCACCTTGTACCACAGGACTCCAATGCTGAGTGTGGATTTGGACAACTTGAATCATAAATATGCAGTACAACTGAAAAATAATAGAAAGAAATTAAAAGAAAAACAAAAGAAAACACTTGGAGTACAGGTTCTGAAACTGGTCAATGTCCTTTGGCTCTCAGAGTCTGGCAGCTCATGGGATCCTAATTCCAAAATCTCATGTGTGAAAGCCAAACGAGAGAATTTGTTACATCAAAATTCAATAAATGTTTCCAAAATCAGAAAAGAACCTTTGGCAAGGACATTAGGGAAGGTCCTTACTTTTCCTTAGGAAAGTTGTGAGATTCTGTTCTTAAGAAGAATTTATTAACTTACATAAATACCTTGCAGATTATGACCTATGTAATTTATTCTACTTTCTTGCAGCCAGAAGAATGTGGTGACTTCTGCAGGTTGCATCCAATTTGACAGGTCTAAACTGCCATGAAAAGCCAGAAATGCAGTTATAGTCAAGTCTCCCACACCATCCCACAACCTTGTCACTTCTGTGTCACACTAGAAACCAGGAATGTGTAAGCACACTATCCCTATGAAATCCTAACACTCATCTCTTCAGATCATAAAGTAAATGTCTTTTGCCATCCCCAAATTCTAGATGATATATTTTTTCCCAAATGCAAAATATGGAGCTGAGACAAAGTTGGAGACTTCATACACACCATGTATATGCAAAGTTTTGAATTCTTTGCTGTGGAAATTGCTCAGATCCTGCACTGATAGCTGGGTCCCAAACTATGTGAAACACAGATAAATAGAAACCAGCAAGAATATATATGGGTCCGGACTCCATTATATATTGATTCAGACTCAGATTCTGACTCATGATGAGGAATTAATGCTAAAGTGTGAGATTTTTCAGAAAAGCTAAAGGATGCTGCTCCTACCCAGCGTCCCACGGGGTAATCCAGTCTTATTATTAAGCACGTTAAGAGGCAGAGAAAAATGTTCCACTTTTAATGAAGAAGAGATAGTGCAAAATAGTTTACTAAATTTCAGCCATGGCATTTAAACCTATTCATGTGATTCAAACTCATTTACTTCCCCTGAAGTTTCCTGACAAGAACATATATTTCCCTGGAAATGTAGCATACTAAAGCCATTGTAAATAAACTGCATGAAAAATAGTGCTTTTATTTACATTATGATTTACCAGTCTTAGGTCCTTATCAATCTAGGCTCCCTGTATGCTTGCTATAAGGCTGAATATGAATCAATGTTTTCTCTGTGTGTTTCTTCAAAACCTTGTGAAAATCACTTTCCAATCATGGGGACAGCTGTTAAACTTCATACCTGGTAGTTATTTCCTAGTAGGTGGCAGTAAGGAAATGAAACCATATTCTAAATAGGTTTTATTGACATGCACATACAATATATACCCACAATGTTCTCTGTTGGCAATATCTGAAAACAACAACTTGCAATGGGATACAAGTTCAGGCTAGAATAAAATGGAGATATGGCTCATAAACCCGTGGTCTTGATGGCTTGTGGTCAATACAAGTCCTGCAGAGTTAATTTTGCAAGTTGAGACATGTATATCCTCCACATTCCTGTATACACACTACCAGCATTTTCCACTGAAGAGTTTTACCTGCTTCCACCTGCTCATTGGATGCGCCTTGAAACAAAGCCCCTTTTTGATTTGACACATCAACATCTACTTTCTACTTTGTTACAGGGTAAAACACTGTATAAAGTAAATGGGTCTGATTATTCCAGATGAGAAATCAGTCATTCTTGATATGATATAACTGTAATTTAAAGGATGCATATCTTAAATGGAGATATACAGAAACACATAAAATGGAAGCTATGTTTTCATTAGCAAGTGTTAAGTTGTGTTAAGTTAATATAAAAACTGTGACAATGCTCTGTTTTTAGCAGAAAGAGATGACAAAAGTTTTTGGGAAGTTTCAAAGCAGTACTTTTTTAAGAAACCAATAAAGGGGAAAATGTATGCATTAACCAAATTCGGACTCTCCTTATGCCCAGGTTTAAGCAGAGAAATAATAAGATGTAAAATGCACCTAAAGAATTGCCATCTGAATGTGAAAGACAGAGAAAGTGCTGATATTATCTCCATAACAAGAAAATAGAAAGTAAATTGACAAAACCACAGAACTGAGAGCCAGACAGTCATGAGCTGAACTGAACCCTCCTGAGTGCAAGAGTAAAATTGAACTGCTTCATGATGGGAAGATGACAAAAAGCAAGTTGAAAGACAAAGACAGAAATTCTGATTTCAGATCAATGGACTCCCTTGTTGTTGTTTTCAAATGTAATTAGAGTTTCCTGTTCAATTTGCATTTGCAGCTGTTAACCTGAACATGCACCCATCCATCTGTTGCCCTTTCCTCTACATCCTGTTCTAGGCTACCACATATTTCAAATGGACTTTCAGGACTATGCAGGTTTCTTCAACAGCCTTGTCTTCAGCATTTTCTGTACTCACCCAAAATGCCTTTTCTTGCTTAAATAATGTAGTTTTCTGCATTAAGGTAATAGATAAAACAAATCCCAAGAAATAGAATATATACAAAAACAAGAAAAATTTCCTTTCCCTTTTTTCTTCAAGTCATCCCACTTGTATGTATTGTGTTTCTGGGTAGCATTAGAGCACCCCAATGTATTCAGACCTTTAACTGATGAGACTGTAGTGAGCAAAGTCCTTCATATTTTCTTTTTTTTTTTTACACACTTCATCATTCCAAAGATGATTTTGTTTGTCTGATTTATCAAGAGCAAGTCATACTTTATAAACTCTCCAGACAGATGGCTTGCATTTGCTTCACTTCCCCACATCTCTCTTCAACCTGACATGCATGGCTTCACTAGGCACCCCTGGAGGGTCTAGCAGTCAAAACAAGGTGTTTAACAAGAGTTTTCTCATTGTGCAGTAATTAGATCCCTTTCCCTTATGATTTCCAAATATGATCGAGTTTGAGCTGGATTTTAATAGCCAATGACTATAGGGAGATTACTGAAATAGAAGGGTCACTATGTCTCCTGAGCATGTTCAAAAGAATTACACAAAAGCACATCTAAAACACAGGTTCCTGAGATGGTAAGAACTATGATGTCCACATTTTTTTTTAAATGTTTCTTGTTTGACTAAACAATATTAACACCAAGTAAAAAATACTTGCTCATTACAGATTCTTTCAGGAAACTAAGACTGCAAAAGAAGAGCTATTTCTGATACAGAACAATACTGGTCATAGGGAAAAAAATTTTAAAAAGCAAAATGCCAAGAAAAAATTAAAACAAGGTACATGTGGGAGCTCTAAAAATTGGTCAGGTTCTGTGGCACACCTTCACAAGGACATGCAAATAAAAGGTTCCCTGTTTTCAGGCAGGGAACACGAAAATATATCAGAAGAAATCTTTCATCTGCTACTTGAGCTTAGCAAGAAACTCATAGCAGATGTGTTTTTTCCAGGTCTCCATATAGGACATGCTTTCCTTGAGTCATTTCAGAAGCCAGTCACTTAATTCAAACCCATTCCCCAGGACTGTGTCTCTCAGGAGGATGAACATTTCCAACAGATCCCACTGCACTGGCCATAGATTAGGCTACACTGCATCATATGGAGCACCACAAAAGCCTTGATTTCTTTCTGTATATTTTCCCCAGAGGAAATGGAGATTCCACCAAGAGCAAATCAATATTTAGTTCAGAGTAGGGCTCCTTGGCACATATGTTGCTATCTCCAAAACACCGTCAGCTTCAAAGGAAGCTTCTTGGAGCCCTATAAATTAAAACTGGAATAATATAGGGGCAACTTCTGGCCAAGCCTTCATTAATGGGAGGTGTTATGCCCTAAAGCACAAGGATTGATCTCCTAAGACTTTCTTTTCCCACCTTATAAATGTGCAATGAAAGGTCTATAAGTTGTCAAAATACTACTGTTCTTCCTATCAAATTGTTCTCATGGGCAATGTCTAATGTCAATGAGTTCCAGTGACAAATTATGTTCTAGGGGAAGAACAAGTATAGAATAGATTTCCTTTTGCCAGATACAATTTTAAATGCAGCCCACGCTTCAATGCCCCCCCTGAAAAATTGCTTTTGTTGAGGTGTTAATTAAAACCATCCACCACACATTTATGGGACAAGTAGGTTTTAAATCAGCCAGAGAAAACGACTTATTGTTATTAAACCCATAGGTTATAGCACACCTAAAATGTTAATAGTCCTAAACCCACTGCAATCTCTGTTTCTGGGGATCCTAATAAAAAACCCCAAATATTTGGATACAATTATCCAATGTTTGTACATAACACTAACCCCTTTGTTTGTCAGAGGTTGCCTATAGGACTTCTCATTTTTATACAAAAGTATTGAAATCAATAATCCCTGTTGCCCAACAAGATTTCCATCATTTCTAGGAAATGCTTTGATTGTTTCTTTTAGTCTTTTAAAAACGTGCATGCCAAAACTACTTGAACATGCTCTGTATGTAGATTTTTGTTTTAAAATACTCATCCAAATGCTATGTAAACAGTAACTTCTCTAATGATTGAATCAGACTGAAAAAACATTGATTATGTGCACAAAAATGGTGATGTCTAGGGTATCTTTCTAGACAAAAAGAGAAGAGAGGTGCTTGACCCTAAACAAAGTGATAAATGGCATGAAAGGTGTCCTCAATTCCCTTCTGAAATACTTTATGGATTATAAGGGTGGTAAGGAACAGGGAAGTGAATAGTGGGATGCTGGAAGCCAGTGGCTGAGCAGTTTGTGGCCTTCTATCTCTGATTTGTGCCCCAGCCATTTGTATGTCACTGAGACATGATTAACCCATCCTGCCTTTGCTTCAGTATTTTGAACTCTGTGTGTGCCATGTCCTTTTTGGGAGAGCCAAAGGAGCAGGAGAGGAGCCAGAGTGAGAGGCAGGAGGCATTGGAAGGAAAGTGGAGTACACAGAAAAGTGTTCAGTGAAATTAAGGGATTGAAAGGGAGGGAAAATATCTCCTTAATTTCATGTGGAAAAATGCAAATGGTGAGATGAGTTAGCCTGCAAAATATCGTGCCAGGAAAAGTGATGGGGGCATCAGAGCTTAAGACATTTAAATTACTTTGGATAAAGCACTGGGGTATGGAATATAAAGAGCAGCCGCGAGTGTGCTGCATGTAAGTTTGCAGCTCATTTCCCTCTCCTCAGGGCCCAGTTCCTCACTGCCCAAGGACAGGCAGGTCCCTGCAGCCCCAGAACACTGAGTTTCCAGTGTTGTGGTGTTCTCTGACACAGCCGTGGGGCTGCAGGTAGGGAGGGAGGATGGACAGAGGGACAGAGGGACAGACTTGTGCTGCTGATTTACCTCAGAACAGTGGGCTCCTACCCCAGCAATGGCCACTGCATTCAACAAAAGATCTGGACAGCAGTGCCACTGCTATAGGATAGAGAGGAGAGCCTGGGGGGCAGTTACACCACTTCTGACCCACATCTGGCTCCCTATCACAAGGGTTTCTCTGAGCCCAACACCCTCTACTCTGTCCCAGGACAGACCTCAGGCATGGGAACCACCAACACACACAGAGCATCTGTCCTGTGAGTCCCTCTCCTTCCCAGCAAGGGCAAAAGAGCCTACCCCTGTGGCATGGCAGCTGTCTACTTCTGAGTGAATAACGCAGTGAAAACCCATAATAAGAAAATGAGAACAAGCTCTCAAGCCCTGGCTATAACCAGTCCTTACTGTTCGTGTCTTCGATGAGTTGGAATGCGATTCTCTGTGTTTCTCCTGTCATCCCAGGGGCCACTGGCACAAGAGGATGCCAGGCCCATAGCTTTCTTTATCTGAAGACTTCAAACCAAATCCCAGTGGTCACAGACTCGTAGACTCCTAGTGACTCCAATGAGACTCACTTGTTTCTTCATGAAATCTTGCATGTAGGTAAGTGGTAGGGGTCATGGTGGGTGCTGTAACATATTCCAAGAGATCTGCGTAATCTGCAAGTATAATTCTAAGCCACAAATATTTACAGATGCTTTCAGGACTCCATTAAAGCTTTATCCATCCCATTTTATTCTCAGCATCTGTATGGTAACAGCCCAGTGGAGTTTCTATCTTTCTATTCTCACTTTGCAGGAAGGTAGTGGTACACTAGAAAATTAATAAATGGCTTCAAAAACATTCTTTCCTATTCTTCCCCTGGAAAATAAAAGAGCAAGAAACAGACCACAACCTCCATAACTGGAGTATATTACAATTGCTAGTAAATGTTCAGAAAGCAAGAGAGGGTAAATTAAAGTGGTATGTGAAGTGCACATCCCAGCCCATTTTTGAGTTAAATGTAAATTGGGATGAAAGCAGTTTATCATGTGGCTATTTGCTGATTAGAAGAAAATGTCTTGTGGTAGTACTGAGCTGAGGGAACCCCCTCTGGGAGTCCTTACACACCAGGCAGACAAACCTGCTAAATCTGCAAAGACTGAGGAAGCCAAGCCAGCATTAGAGCACAAAAGGAGCACTGAAGTTCATTCTGAGGGATGCCTTCAAACCCCCTTTGCAGGAGCAGATAATAGTAGGAGTAATGTGCTTAGGAGCTTGTTACTCATTTCTTTACAAGGGACCTGATGGCTGAGTTTGATTCCCCAAACATGAGAAACAGCCCTTTTCAAGACTGAATTGACACACCTCTGAGTTGGTCTGTTTGAAGGATGTGCATTAATGCAGGCATATGGGCACCTCAGGACCCCTTTGCTTCTGCCAGTACAGGGAAACAGAGCTCTTGACAGAATATGTGTTTTTTATGCATTTGCCATGATCATGTTCTGAATGTTACATTAGATCCTGAAAAGGATGAAGGCACGTGCTCATTCTGAACAGAGATATATGACTGTCCTTTCAACTGATCTTCTCTGCTCAAATCTCCTCAGGCATGGCTGGTCAGAGAGCACTTTTAACCTCCAATCCCTACAGCCACAGCACTCCGTGACAAGCCCTATCTCAGCAAGGAGTAAAAATCTCTCAGGATCTGATTCATTGTTTAGTTTCTTCTGCTTCCCCCAAGAATCTAGTCTTTAAAGAATGGTTCCTCTTGAGCTGAGGTATTTTGTTTTCAAGGGAGCTTCATGTTAAGGATGGCCATGAAAGTTTATCATCCTCACTGCTAGCCCTGCTCTACCAAGGTAAAAGTCTCCTTTCTAGTTTTGGCTCAGTTGGAAGGTAAATGAAAGGAAGAAAAAAAAAAAAAAAGAAAGAAAAAAAAAAGGGAAAAACCCTGAATGCTCACATTCCCTTACAGAGAGTTCCCACTGTAAAAGAGAATTCATAAACTGAGTCCAGAATCACTCTCCAAATTGCCACACAGTGCTTCAAAGCTCTTTGCAGCAATTAAAGTACTGATTCAATATAAGATATTAGAAAATTTGTTTTAATGTGCTCTTTTGGAGAATAGTTCATGGTTTCCAGCACCTCCATGGAGCCATTATATTCTGAACTATTATTATTTGATAAGCCTTGAAATGGAGGTGTTGGGGTTTCTTGCATCAGATAGACAGAGAGATGCTACAGAGCCCTGCTGACTGAAACCCCATTTCTCTCAGATGCTTTGAATCACACACAAATTCAAATCTGTATTCACTGCTCCAGCAGAATGGCAGGAATTAAGTTTGATGTGGTGCATCAATTGCCAGCAATGCACAAAGAAATCTGGATATCCTGGATCCCTCATCCAATGAACTCAAATGATGCCCCTTTCCTACACGCATTATCAGCCCTTACATCTTCCATTATTTATTTTATGTGAACTGTCATCTTCTTCCATATCTCTTGCACACATTTTAAACTTAGTAATCATGTTTTTCTACTCGAGAAGCCTGGGCACACCTCCAGTAGGCAGCACTTCATGGCATGTGAATTCACAGCCCTTGAGCATTGTGACTCCAGTGGTATCCGGTATTCATGGAAAAATACTGTAATTTCTAGGTGGCTTCTGTAAGCTTTCATCAACATCAAATGACCTTGGAGCTCATCTCCCTGCTGAACTCCACTGAAGAGCAATGCTGAGCACACACTGTCAGTAAGAGCTGAACATACCATACAACTGATTTCAACTCATAACTCTGCTGATAGGTTTTAGGAGGTTTCTTCTCTGGTTTTGGTCACACCCATTCTCAGCACTGATTAATTTTTTGTTGGATGCCATGCCTTGGAGATTGGTTAGCTGCTGTTGAGTGGCAGGTCATTAATCACAGGACAAAGTCAATTGATACTTTAGAGAAAATTCATGCATTGTTTTTGAATGCAGAATAAAATCATATTCCTCAAAGACTGCACCTGAATCTGTCATCTCATCAATAATGATAGACTTCTGAAATGTCACTCATTGTAACAGGATTCCCTTGAGGAAGAAAAGCAGGAAGGGAAAGGGACTTAATACTACTTTTTCCAAATTACATTTTTCACTTTTCTTTCTGTCAGGGTTTCGAGTGTCTGTTTCCACAGTGGCACTAATACACCTCCCGCCAATTGCTGGAATTATCTGTGTTCTTGCTTTATTACAGCTCAGGCACCTGATATGGGAAAAGATGGCTCTGTAATGTCTGACATTGTGTGTGAAAAGGGAAAATGGAAAGCCAAGTACTGAGCTTCTGAGAATTAAAGTAGCTCTTGACCCTACATGTTCACTGATCTGTTTGGTTCACATATTTGTGTGGGTTGAGCAGTGTAGGCAATAAGCTTCATTCTGCAGTTCAATGTTTATATGGGAGAGATGTCTTCTTTTTGTTTTTATCTACAAAAAAATGCAGGAGGGCAGCCCTCAAGACTGGATTTTTCCATTTTTCTGCAATATGGTGTAAGAAATGCTGCAGAGGGCTGATGCTGGATGTAACCAAGCAGAGAAGAAACTTGCGCCAGATGTTACAAGCCAGGCTACAGTGGGACACAGAGTGCTTAACAGGCAAATTTAAACCCTTCTACATATTCACCTGAAAAGGGAAACCACAGTTTCTGACCTTAGAAGGTCTTGTAGCTCTGTGAGCTGCTTTAGGGCTTTGCACCACAGACACATGTGAACATCCAGGGCTATGAATGTTCCATGAGAACACAGCCACTTCTCAACAGTTGAGCTGTACCTGCAAGGAAACCCAAGTAAAAAAGGGCTCCAGGGAAAATGTGGGTCTGGGAAATGCTGCCAGCACCCCAGAGAATGCTATTCACAGCTCTGAAGGACAGCCCTCAGACTGAAGTGATTACAGGATACAATAGCGAATCAGAAAATAATGTAATAATTATTTTTCTAAAAGTCTTCTCCCCTTTTTCTTCTCTGCTTTTTAAGCTTTGAAGTTATTTAATATCAATGCAAAATAAATTGAGGCAAAAAAGTTTTAGCATTAAATTAACTTTTCATTGCATTTTAGCATTTTTAATCCAGCAGACAAAAAAAATCATTATTTTCTTAAATTTAATTAATTTACTAAACTCCTCATAGTTCATTGAATTCAATCCTGTATCTGCGATCTTTCTAGGTCCATTAAGCTCCTGGGGTTCAACTTCCTCTCTTCTAACTCATAAAAATCTCATCAAAATGGAAATAAAATGCAATTTTGAACTTGCTAATGAAGGGAAAAAATGTTAACTTTCCAGTGCTGTTGAATTAATGGATTATCTTTACCAGCCCATTTTAAAGCAGAAAACTTTCACACTGGGGCAAACTTATGAAAGTGGGAATAATTGCACAAAGAGGCATTAGCTGTGCTGATATTTTTCACTGCTTTACTCTGCCACTTCCCAAGATATTACTACATTAAGATTTCTTTCCCCTGAGCTTGCTTTGTCTTCTACCCAAGTAAGATGGATATGAAAGTTCTTATAGCATATCACATATTGTTATTAACTGCAGAAATAGTCATAGATATCAAATGTTCATTATGACTTCAAGAAAGAACAGAAGCACCTGCAAAATTTTAAGTCTGGGGAGTAAAAATAAGTTATTGTTTTGTAGTAAGGAGTTTTGAGGGATGGAAAGTGAAAGTGGATTTTAATTACTTACAACCGTGAGAGGGGAGAGGCAGTGAGGAGACCTCTGGTTTTGGTGGTTTTGCAGGTCAGGTGTTGTATCACAGTTAATATTTTAGCTTGCTTCCTATGTAGTCTTGCATTTTTGAGTTGGTGATATCTTCTTCTGATCTTAAATCAGGGGAAAGTAGAAAACACTTGGAGTCTGCTACGTTTCACTCCTGAAAAACACATTTTCTAGTGCTATAGGAAATAGTTTGGGGTTCTTCTAAATACCAAGTTTATAAAAAAGAGCTCACATCCAGAAATTATAGAAGTAGTCATATTTTTCCCTAGTAATTAGTTTTTTTCATTGACTCTCATAACACTTTTCTTACCTTAGCCTTTCTGGTTGTTACCTTTCCTTGAAAAATAATTTGTATGTATTGTTCGCATTTTTGTCTTGCCCCATCCTTTGATACTTTTTTGCCTCCTTTTAATAACAATATTTTTCAAGATAATTTTCCATAAGAAATAGCCGGGAAAAAAAAGACCTTGGAAAACAAAGAAAAAAAATTTAAGCCTGAAGTAGAAAAAAGATAAGAAAGAATTGAGAAAACTATTGAAAACAGAAAAAAAAATTAAAACTGACATGCTTATCACTGTGAAATGGAAACTAATTAAGAATTCCACAAGGAAAATAAAAGGTTATTTCTCAAATATTTCTAACAAAGTGCAATATGCATTTATAAATAGATGTATATAGCTCAAGAAATAACTGCTCATTTTATTAATTTTACTCTCATTACTGTCATGATTATTATGACATACACAAGTGTATCCTGCTCATGGACCAAGCCAGACTACATCAATGCCTGTGAAAATCAAGTGCTAGCAGTGACCAGATAAAAGCCTTTTTCGTATTAGAGCACTTAATTACCATCCTCTAAACACAAAACCTGAATGACAGATGAGAGGTTCTTTATGGAAAACACTGATTGTCTCTCAGATAGACAAGGAGTTGATATGTTCTCCATTCTAGAGAAATCACAGCCTGGATGAAGGCTTGGTAGCTTGTGGATGCTCTTCTCTGGAAGAATGTGCCTTTATTCAGTTTCAGACAGGGACACTTTAATTTTTTGCATGTGGAATACAAATAACAACTTCTTTTAATGACAAACCTTCAACTTCTCTCCCTTCTCTGCCAATATTTCCCTACTGCCCATCAGACCACATGAGTTTACCCAGTTCTTTGCAACCTCAGTAAGGAAAAACCATCATCCTTCCACACAATTGTTTTCATGGCATAACTGCTACCCTCCTACAAAGTTTTTCTTAGTGTCTAACGTAACATTACACATGACACCTCTTGCTATACTTTAAGGCCATTACTTCTACTCTTTTTCACAATGAATGAAGAGAGCAATTTTCTCCCTTCTGCCTTGAAGCTGACTGCTAGATGGATGCCTGCCTTTGGCTATCTCTTCCCTAGGTAATTCACACTCAGTTTCTTTCAACTTTCCTGGCAGCAGCCTTCAAGTTTTCAGCTCTTTCTAGGCTCTCAACATCTGCACCTCCTGAAATACAGTGATAAGACTCACGTTCTGGCATCCCAGAAAGCCTTTACTGAGTCCTGAGAATGATTATCTCAAACAGCCTGCAAGAAATCTTCCTAGTCTATATCCTGGAATGAGATCTGCATTATTTGCATGGTCTGAAACTGCTTGATTTGTTATCTTACTCCTACTGTTCTCCTCCCTAAAATACTACCTGGCTCACGTTTCTTCTTTATATTTACACTGTAATTTATTCCTATGAGGCAGGGCACATTGCTCCCCCTTTGTTCACTTGCATGCTATTTCCTTTTCCATTCAGGTCTCTGTCTTGGTTCTACAGGACATTTATAGTCTTTCCTGATTCAAAATTATCCAAAGCCATATTTTTATTCCTCAACAAACTGTTAAGTATGGTGAATAATTTCAGAGCAACAGCTTGTGGGATCCTTCCTAATAGTCTCTTTTAATTAGCTACAGAGAGCAGCTGTCCCAGTATGGTTTTCTAGACTTTTATCATTCAGAGTACAATACTTTAAGCTAGACTACTCTCTCCTCCTAGTCTGTTTATTCATAGTTTGGTCCAGTTCTTTGAGTGAGCCAAGGCAACCTAACCCACAACTCCACACAGCTGTTGCAGCATTTCTACTGCTGTCCCATCTCATTTAAGAGTAAGCAGCCCCTCTCATTTAAACTGTTTTTTAAATCTTCAGTGTCATCACAAAATGAAGATAACTTCCAATGCCAACTTATTTAGATACTCTGGGCTGTTAATTAGTTACTGGGGTTAACACCATGGTTATTAAAGGTGATACCCAGAACATGAATTTCACCTGAGCAATGGGTGATTTCAGAGCTCTAGCCAGCAAGCACCTGTGGATCATTTGATTCCTGTTCTTACAGCTCGACATGCACCATCACCTCTGCACAGGATCTGTTGAGGACTTTTGTTAGGAAACTTATTTTCTGAAACACATTGACCCAGCCTAGTTTTTAGTACTCTGATTTAAATGTTCAGGCAAATATTAGATTATTAACATTCTGTCTATATTTTACATTTATCTCTCTTACCTAAAATATCAGGAAATGGTCTAATTGAATGCAACCCCTATAACTTCTGTTGCAATAGTCTCTTTCCTTCTGACTCCTATTTCTTTACACAAGGCAGAGAAACAGTAGCAGATTTTCCAGGAACAGTTCAATTAATAATGATGAATTCTTCTACTTTCACTCACAATGTTTAAGTATCTGAATGGACCTTGACCAGGACAGAAATGTGTCCTAGTCTGAGGACCATGGCAGAGTATCCCAGGAAGGTAATTTCAAAAGCAGGTGCTTCTCTCACCTCCTTTGTCTCACTGTGCTATCCCCTCACCCTGTGTCTGTACAGCACAGGACAGAAATGTGTCCTAGTCTGAGGACCATGGCAGAGTATCCCAGGCAGGTAATTTCAAAAGCAGGTGCTTCTCTTACCTCCTTTGTCTCACTGTGCTATCCCTCACCCTGTGTCTGTACAGCTTCTTTCACAAGTCCCAGTTTGGACTGGGATAGTAGTACAAATGACAAACAGCAGAAGGAGGAGGTAAAATAGAGCTGCCTGTGATTTAGCAAAGGTGGTACAAGAAAACCTCGAGTTACTGATAGACATACAAGTCTTACCTTTCCAAAATTGTGTTGGTGAGGTTTCACCATATCCATATCCTCGTGCTTGGGCTCAGTCCCCACAACCTGGCACTTGGCAGAATGTGATAAGCAGTCTGGCCATATTCCTCCACCAGCAAAAATCACAGACCCCTCTGTAGGACTACAATGAGTCCACATAGGTTGTCTATAGTTTCCTGCTTCTCACATTGATTACAGACATGGGAATGATCTCATGCTCATGTTAAATACTGAGAGATAAATCAATCTTAATCTCTTTGCTGCCTGTCCAGAAAGCTGTGTAACCAATGGAAAGCAAATAAACCATATGCTGCTATAATCTTTTCTGAATATCCAGTTCAGCTGTGTCATTACTCAGTGTCAGTTGAAACCAAAGGTAATGGGGATGCAGAGAATTAGATGTGACACAGAGGTGAGCTGGTGCAACACTTCTTCCTGGTGCACTTTGTCTGCAGCCCGTGCAGCTACTGCCACCCTGGAAATATGTGCTACTTGCTCCTTAATCCCAGCTCTTGAAGTACCGTGGCTATTTGGGGCACTCATTATTGTTTTTTTAAAGGGCTCTTCTAGACTGAATGAAGAAAAAAATATCTGGCAACTGATATATGAAAGCAATTTCAAGACTCAAAAGGGAAAAAATTATCTAAGTATTCAGTTTTTAGAAACCTTCCTATCTGATAGTGCTGAGAGACATGGAACAACCCATTCATGATTTCAGAATAATTGTTCCAATACCATCAGTTTGAGAAGTAGTTCAGTGCACAAACTCCCCATCTAGACAAAGTGTTGCAATAGCAGCAGTAAAAAAACCACCCAAAAAAGCCTCTAAAAAGCAGCTATAAGGATATTTTGCTTGTTGTCTCACTCTCTTTTTGATCACAAATAAATTATTTTTGTCCCTGTGGAAAGCCCATAAATACCAGGCATTCATTTCTCCACAGATTTGCTCAGAATAAGTCAGTGATACTGTTATTGCTACTCTATTCCAATTTTTTATTCTCTCCTTTCTTTTCCTGTCTTCTTTCAGAATATAATTTTTCTTAGAACATGAGTACTTGGGGAAATCATTAAATTTTGATAATTTACTGTCCTGAGTTTGTTGAAACTCCTATTCCTCCCTACAATCACATACACTCCTGCCGACCACTGTAATTATGTTTGGTTTATATCTTTTACTTTATTAATTGAAGAACTGTGTCAAAATTACCTCTACCCCAGTGGGTGCCATTGTTTGCTTCATGGAGATTTTATTCAGCTGGTGAATAATGTCAATTAACTTGTGTTTTAATTATTAAATGATTCACTGATATAATTATGTGTTTTATGTCAAGCTGCTGATAAACTGATAATTCATAATGTTACTTGGACAGATAAATCTCTTTTTCCAAAGATGTTTTTTGCATTTGTACTTTTGGTCATAATTAATATTCCATTGAATTTGGATGCAAGCTGTGAACACAGTTAATTTGGTTTTGCTGGCAGTTATCATGCTCTCTGCAGAAAGCAGACTTCTGTAGCTGGCACCAGGATGCCAGCATCCCAGCCCTGATGCCACTGTAAAAGTGTTCCCCATTTACAGTACCTAGAGGGAGTACTCTGGATGAGCTTCCCCTAAAATGGGGCTCCTTTAGGGCAGCTCAAGCAGAGCAGCCAGCACTGCCAGTCAGGAGACTCTTCAGACTCTTCACTGTTTCCCTGTCAAATTCATCTGCCATGGCTCTGAAGGTCATGAGTTTGGCACTGGCTTGGGGATGAGCTTCACAGAAGTCTGTATTCCACTTATCTGACATTTCTGGGGCAGCTGATACCACAGAGGGCAGCTGCCTTCCCCTGCCCTGCTTGCACAGCCCCCATCCTGCACCCTAGCATACCTCAAAGCACCTCCAGTGGAGCAAGGAAGGTGAATAATTTCTCCCTTCTTGTGCACCTGTGCACAGAGAACCAATGTTCAGGCCAAAACATTACTCATGGCTCAAGGCATCATCTTCACCAGCCCAGAGTAATCTCCCAAAATCCAGGGACATGCTGTCCCTGCAGAGCCTGGGTCAGTTGCACCCTGTACCACTGCACCAGCTATTTATCACAAAAAGCTTTTGGTCAAGTTAATTCAAGATGTGTCTTGATGTACTGTCATTTAAAAGCAGGACTATAACTTTACATAAAATCACTCTGGCAAGTGTATAATGCTGTGTTAAAATGCATTACCTTAAATCATATCCACTTACACACAGCACTGCAATGTTTGAATACATTAAATCTCTATTGCCTCAGTCTGGCAGCCTTCACTTCAGAGAGTGAAGATTGCACATATTTCCTTGCCAATTCTCTTAACAAGCAGTATTTGTGATTGTGGCTTATATCCACATGGGATATAGGCATCCCTTGCCCCTTAATATCAAGAACTAAGGCCATAATACCTACCCAGTTTCTGGGCAGGAGATCTAAAGCCTCAATAGCCAACTCAAAAGCTGTGTCTCCTTCCTAAAAGAGTGGAAAACAGGGGTCAAAAAAATTGCACAAAGAAAAGAGGATCTGTGACAAAACCAGAAATCAGCTACACTCTCCCAAGCAGCCTGCCCATGCTTTCCCCAGTGGGAAGCATTGCTGCAAATGCTTTTAGTCTCCAATATTTGGGGATAACTTTTTCTTATTTGTCCTGTGAGAAGCCTTATATAAGGACAAAAAAGACAGATTGATATTGAAAAGTTTGTCACCTAAGTGAATAAACTTTTCTAATGTGATGACTATGGTTAGACATTTATTTGAACATTTAAATGGCCTCCTCTTTAAGATTTATGGTATGGCAAGGAAAGAAAGAAACACAGATTGGAGAATGAAACAGAAGAGTAGTGATGCACAGCAAAATTTTCAGCTTGTTCTTGAAATGGACACTATGGTGGTTTGACTGCAGCCAAACTCCAAATAAGCCACTCCCCTTCCCCAGAACTCCTCTGGTAAGAGAGGGACAAAGGCAGAACATGTGGGTTGGTAGAATTTACTGACAGAAAACAGCAGTGGAATTAGAGACATGCATGGACAGCAGCACAATTAATAATAGAAGTTTACCAAAAAAAGGTGCTTTACAAACAAAAGGTGTTCACCACCTCAATTTACTTCCATATGTTGGCAATGGGACAAAGACAGGGTGGTGGCTGTTCCCTGCAGCACTCTCCCCTTCCTTGAGCCCAAGACAAGGAAAACAAGGACAGACAAAGCTCCAGAACTGAGATCATCTGCATCTTACAGCTGCTTCTGACCACTCTGCTCCACTCTGCTGGGCTCGGGCACTTTCCTGAGGGATGGGAGGGGACAGGCAGCAACAAGAGAGGGAGAGGGTCCATGTGGCTGGTCCCAGCAACCTCCTAGAGGAAGAGAAGCATTAAAGCCTCTCATAGCTCTAAATCAATATCTGAAACTGATTACATTCCAGCATTTTTGTTCTGAAAATATGTATCGCAATGGAATGAAATGAAACACAAATTAAACACTTTCACTATCTCAAAACATTTTCTCTAAAATATTTCAAGGGGGACTAATTATCAAAACCCCCTACCAACTTCAGACTAATCAAGGTGTTTGTGTGGAAAAAAAAAATCTTGGCTCCCTGAAAATGTTTCCTTTCCAATTCTGTTAGAGGTCAAGACTGAAAACACTTAGAAATGAATAAGGTGGCAAGAGCTGATGGGAGCAAAGAGGTTGCCCTCATAGATGCATGAACAGCTCTTTCCTGTTTAAACAAATTTCTGATACAAATTGAAATGTTTGACCTGATTAAGTTCCTTTTGCTTGACACCTCCCAGTTGTGCTGTGTGCTGGGGACTGTGCAAGGTGAGTGGTGTTGATGAAAGTAAACAAAGGCTCTTTCACTTAGGCAGATCTAATCCTGTGGGCTGACGGTTCCTGGGACCTCCAGATGTATGACTATGATCAGACAAATGTGCTAAAATTGGAAGTTGTACAGTCTGGACCAGAGCAAGGAACAGAGCTTGTTGGTTGTACAATGTGACTGACTTAATGCTGCTGTAGGAATGTTAATAGCTTATGTTTTTTGTGTTTCTTGGCTGTTTTTAATGTTAACTCTGCAGTCTTAATGGAAGTGTAATGAACTCCTTTGCTAGACTGCATTTGCAATGCTGTGCTACTAAATCTTTATTTCACACCTTATTACAGCCCTTGCTGCATGAATCTGCCCAAAGTCATGAAGCACAAAGTGGTGTTATTGTGCAGACAGTACAGCTTAGCAAAAATGGCCTAAAAAGTAGGGCTGATAGTGGGTGCATTACAATATCTGCCTTAAAACAAACAAACAAACTCCACTGGCTTGTTTTTGTGCATGTTGCCATTTTCAAAAGGCCAATAGTTATTAACTGCATTTACAAGCTAAATGTAATTTTTTTTTTGTGAAATTTTTGTTGTGAAATTGTTGTTGTCCCCTCTGGTATGTGATTTTGTCGGACACCATCACCACAGACAGAGCTTTTGTCTGTGTTTGCAGGCAACTCCTGGACCCGAACCAATCCTCCCCAGGTCCCTTTCTGACTCCACGTGCCTTTCCAGACCTGAGACAGTGTCAGCGCTCTGGATTGTGCAGACAGAGTGCCAGGCTGGCTCCAAACTCAGCAGTGTAATGAGAAGACTGGAAAATCTGGGCAAGTCTTGTGCTCCATCTCTGGGTGCACAGTCCCCAGCTGTGCTACCACTGGAACTGTGACTGTGCAGTGGGAAGGTTAAAGGACCTGATGGAAACTAACAAGAAAAAAATTTTTGACTGGCAACAGCCCAATCACAGGAATATCCACGATAACTAAAGCCAGAGGAAACATCCACAGCCAGGGGGATCAGCACAACCATGATCTGTTGACAGAGGTCAGCCACCATGGCACTACAGCCTTCACAAAGGTACCCTACCTCTAAAAATACAATGAACTCTTCAGTTTTACAAGCTTTAAAGGGAGGAGGGGATGCTTAGAACTTAATGGGGCTCTTATTATTAAGCTTAGACCTCTGTGGAGAGTTTCTTTAAAGGTTATCCCTCCCAGGCATGCTGCCTTCTAACTCCAACCAGGATCAGTCTGGTGGCTTTTGTCTGATAACAAAAACGGTCTGAGTGTTGCTTGGGTAAGATAAGTCCCTCTAGATCCACTGGGCATTCTCAAGTGCAGCAGGGCTGAATTCCCCACATCAATAACCAATGCACAGCTTTGGGTACAGGTTTCCATAAAATTGCATGAAATATTTTGTGCTCTTAGTGTAAGATTTCCCCACTCTCCTCACCAAATATGAAGGTTCTGTATATGTTATTCAGGCACAAAATATTTTCAGTTGGAAATTCTGAGCTTCCCAATGCCTGAGATACCAGGAAACTCCTCAGATGGAATCCACAGGTCGCTTCCAAATCAGTATATTCCATGATCCTATGGTTCTATGAATATGGTGGTGCTGGCACTGTGGCAGTGCAGGACTAATCCCATGGAATAGTTTAGAAATGGCCAAGGCAGAGCATAGAGCTGAAGAGAATTGAAAGAGGATGGCATCTCACACTCATTAGCAATGTGTCATAAATATGGTAATATTGGAAATCCCTCCTTTTTGTCCCTTGGGATGGTAGAATGTAAATGAAAATCTGCCCTCATGTTCAATTAAAAGTTCAAAGAAATACCATTGGGTATTGCTGGTGCAAAAATGAAGTTTTAGTTTAAATTTTAAAACACGAAGGAAAAAATAAATTTAAAAATCTTTCATAAGGTTGGAAACGTGGCCTCTGTTCATTTAATTATTTGGGAAGAGAAGAATTCATCATTGGGTTTTTGTGTTGCCCTTCTTTTTAAAACTAAATCTTTCTTAAGATGGAGATTCAAACATAACTCACTGCAGGTAAAAATGAGTTCTGAAAAATGAATATAGTCTTGAACTAGAATTGTTGAACCTTGTATTGAGGGGAAAGCAGCCATTACTTGAGGCAAGTTCTATTCTTTCCGCATAGAAATGAGCACCAGCAATTTGTGGATAATTTCTACTTTTTTTATTTCTGGGATTTCTGTATATCCAGCCAGCATGAATTTTAGCAGATCTGATCCCCATTCACAAAAATACAGGCAGTTTCATAATATTTTTGCAAATCAGCTCTACCCTGGATCTGTAATAAGTATAACAGTGTTGGGAGATGCTGAACAGAAATATGGTATTCATGCTGTCTAGCTATTCAGTTTACACACAGTAAATCCAGTTGAAAGTTCTAGACACATTACACATGCTCCAGATAATCAGGACAAAATGATAGAAATTGTTTGGTAGCATCTCCACTTTAGAACTAGAGATTCTAGCAGCCCATGGCAGAGGTTATTTGTGATTTTTGGCATTTTCTGTAAAACCCACATTTCTGGCCATCAAGTCACTTCTCCTTATCAGAAAGAGAAAGAAAGAGAGATGAAAAATAAAATCTTGAAAACTAAAGGAATTTTAAAAAATTACAAACACACACTTCTT
The DNA here is from genome assembly GCF_014805655.1 of Passer montanus. Lineage (NCBI taxonomy): Eukaryota > Metazoa > Chordata > Aves > Passeriformes > Passeridae > Passer > Passer montanus. The sequence continues at coordinate 14,891,822 of NW_024356504.1, read as the reverse complement.
CTTTAAATGAAATGTGATTTTTAAGTCACAAATGATCTTTTACTGTTTTGAGTTGGTAAACAGTCCTGCATCCTTGCCCCTCATTTTATACAGTCTGCATGGTTGTTTTACAGGCAAGAGCTAGCATTAAATGTTTTTTAAACCCACAGAAAGTCCTGGATTTTTAGTGTTTAAAAGATTCACTGTGGTGATGGATGAGTGGGCCATCTACAGGTGAAGAGATCAAAGTTCCATGATAATTGCAATTTAGCAACAGAGGACAAAACAGAGGCACAGGAAACTTTGTGAAATGAGAATAAAGGGAAACATATTAAAGGAGCTAGTTAATATCTAGTTTCCTGGGTTTCTAATGAGTCAGCTTGGTGCAGGATGATGAATTACCTGCCAGCTTTGACTCTACAGATAGAGCAGCATCACACTGAAGTGATATTCATCCATGACAGGGAAGAGAGAAGGTGGTACTTCTTAGGAAACAGTTTATTGCTACTTTCAAAAGCAGTGGTGCTGTGGATACAAACCTGGGAAAGCTGATTTGCTTTTCACTATAGCAAAGACAACCCTCCTTTTCAAGCTTTGAAACAGTTATAAAGCAGTGACTTTGAACTGACACATCAAGAAGACTATTGCAAGATATCTCCATTACTGGTTCTGGAAAGAACAATGGCCTGGTACCTTGAGGGGAGACAGGATTTGGGTGCAAGCAATGCTGTGTTATGGTGTGACATTGGCCATGCAAATCCCATCAGTGTGTTTTTCCTCCTGTGTTGATAGCAAGCACAAACTTTCCAGGTTGCATTTCCATTCACTTTAAATAGCTGCTTGATGCTTCTCAGAGGCAAAAGCCACAAGGAGGAGTCCTCTGGGCAATTACCTATGAAATTCACATCCTCAGAGGTTTGCTCCCAGTCACTCACTAAAGTCAGAGGTCCAGATATAACTGCAAGCATGTTTCCAGTCATCGAAATTCACAAAGCAATAACAAGACTCATGTATGTGTTGCTGCTCCAAAAACTCAGCGTTAATATGGCAGACCCAGATTCTAGCTCCTGTTGGTACAAATGTCACAAACACTACTCTGCTTTCATAGTATTCATAGCCTGGCCCTTCACTCGTATTTCTCCCCTACATTCCCTAACTTTGTATTCATTTTTACAGTTGAATACCTTCAGAGTGAATGCGCTTTTTTATTATTATTTTTTCTCTAGCATTTCTCCAAGGACTGCCCTGAGAAAGAGCGAGGACTGAAATATTTATGTATGCAGATGAAACTGTTCTTCTAGTTGCTGTTAATGATGTTTGTTTCCATTTCTACTATCCTCTCTCCCAAAATGACATGTACTATTACCAAGCTTAATAATATTCATCTCTCTCAATCTTAATAAAACTTTCCATGTGTTAGCACATTTAATCCTTCTAATACCTTTAATGCATCTGACCCTGTCTGTTCAATCTGGGTGTGAGCAGATTCTGATTTTGGACTTGTGAGTGTCTTTGATAAATTTACACTCTAGATATTTAAAAATATTCCCCTCCCACAGTAAACATCCTGGTGATTAGTCTGCAAATAGAATTAAGTTATTCTCAGCAGTTGGTGCTGGGCAAAAGGCAGAGATGTGGATATTGAGATGAGTCCACCTATTATTTTGATATAATCTGATCACGAACTTGCCCACATATAGTGGGAAGTAATGTGAATGTGTGTCTCCCACAAGTTTGCTTGGGCTAATTATGCTCTTGGGCTTTGTCAGGACACTTGATGTCAAAGGTTTGGCAATTCTGCTCTCTTCCCTATAAAACAACACTAAGGAATGCTGAAATTTTCTGAAGGTTTTCCTGTGTGTTTGTTCTGGCAAAGTTCAAATTCTCACATAATTAAATCTTTCCGAACACAGAAGGGCTGAGTGAGTACTACTTTTCATAGTGTCTTTCAGAGACATTGAAAAGTTCCATCTTATTATTCAGTATCTGTGAGCTCTGGAGATGTTCTGGAGCAGTGCATGGCTGGCAGCCATGGGGTTCCAGAGAAAGCATCCAGGAGTTTCTTATTCTTGAATTAATCCTGTAGACTCAGAAATCAAGACAATGAAATTTCTGCATGAGAAGAAAGCTTTGTGACATTGCAGCAGATCCTCTGGACTGGATGACCCACTGAGATCCTCTCCAGCTTGAAACATCTTTTCATACTAAAGCTAATGTCTGTGCATTTGTAGGGGAAACTAAAGGGATTAGCTAATGCATTTTGAGCACTCCTATTTTGACAATTCCCATACATAAACACACACATGTGCAGGATATCTGAGCAGTGCTGTCAGCAAACAGAACTTGGAACTTGGTCAAGTGCTCAAGCAAAATGGCACACCATGGGAAAAGAAGAAAAGCTGAAAGTGTTGTGAAAGAGAAAATGTGGCAATGCAATTAGGATTCTTGCCTTGCAAGTGACAAGTGGTTCAGAATATGGGAGGAGGCTGGAAGGTATTAGAAAAGAGGCTGTAGCAGTAAATCAAAGCTGATTTTGTGCCCACCTGTTCTGGAGCAGCATAAATGTCTCTGTGTAAAGGAGATGTTAAAATGGCTATTTAGGCATTTTAGTCTTGCAAGGGTTCTTCAAGCATAATGATAGCTTCTATTCTACCAAAAAAACCTGCCCTCAAGTCATCTTTCCCTTTTCCAAGTACAGGAAAGCCTGTCCTGGACAAACACATGTCATGTCATGGCTTTGGAAAAGAAGAAAAACTTTCCATTGTCTATGGAGAACTCATTCCTACTTTCCTGGCTTTGTGGTCTACACTCAGGCTTGCCACGGACCCTTTTTCTGCTGTATAGACAGGGAGTATACAGTGGTTTTAAGTGCTGAATAGCTGCAAAAACATTTCAATTTTTGTACAAGACGGTTTTTGTCCATTTGCTGTGTATTGGTTTCAGGCACATCTTGATCAGGGTGCTGAACCACCAGGAGGCTGTGGTACCCACATCTGTCAATTTTGTATTCAATAGGCATAAACATTAACTGAGTTTTCATGATCAAATCTGTTTCTTTGTCTTAAACAAGCTCCAGATAGGTTTGAAATTGGGTACATTTTCACCAAAAAGAGGAGAAGATGGAGAAGAACTTACCAGAAAGCAGTATATCAACTGTGGGTTGTTTGGGACAGAATAACTGACAACCCAGAAGGCTTTTTAAATTAAAACTCATTTTCTGAAAACAGGTTTTGCAGGCTATGTGTTAAATAAATTCAAATTGGATAAAAACAACACCATCTCCAGATTATTCTTTCTTCTTTGGGCAATTTATTAAGCCGTAAACCCTAAACATATTAATAAAAATACAGAAGTACAAAAAAACCTCTGTGTGGCTCATCTTTTATTCAAGAGCATTGCTAAATAAGAGGCATCCCCTTTAGGGCAAAAAAAAAAGCCACTTCTATTTCATACTGTACTTATTTCTCTAATGTCTCCTAAATGATTATTTGCCAAAAAGCATATTACAGGACCATCATTTCTCTGTCTACCTCCTAGCACAAAGGCTGTTTCTGCTTCTCAGCAATAAGAGATCTGCTGCCTCTTCCCATCTTTTCTTTGTGTGTGTGTGTTATGTGTGAGCTGGCAAATTCAATCTGCATTACAAACAGCAATTCTACATGCCAAGCAAGATGCTCTGCAACCTTAGCCCCGTGCTCTTTCAGAGCAGCATTCCCAGAGGAGAGGCTTTACAGGTTATTAGTAGCATGCACAGAAATGGCAACAGATATCCCTGCTCCTTCCTCTGCATTATTCATAAGGCTGCAGATTTGTCATGATAATTCACAGACTCCTCTCACTGGGGCCTGGAGTCTGTGGACCTCGAGGAGAATAGCAAGTTGTGGACATTGCACCATGTGTGTCCAAGTTTTGTATCACTCCAAGTTAAAGGGAAAGTGCATTTGAGCTTCTCTCCTTAAAGACAACACAAATAAGTATGAAAAGAGACTCCGCATGTCAAGGAGAATTTATTCTGATTTTGTAATTTGAATCTGTTGGAAAACAAACTGAAGACCATGGAGATGTCAGAGGAAATAGTAGGTGATAATTTTCCTCTATTATTGGACTAAGGTGTAGCTCAGTCGTGGAAAGGAATTGCATCAGATCCCACTTTCAGTTTTCCAAATCATCATGAATTTACTTTTCCAAAGGCTGAGGTGTCTTTGAACTGAGCATCTAAATTCCTTGTGATGCCTTGAACTTCCTTGGCCACAGTAAATGGAAACATACTTTTAAAACATAAAGGGTAGTATACATATTTTTAACTCAAAATAAGAAAACAGAATGAAAACAGCATGCAACGGGAAAAGGAAAGCATAAATATATGTAAGAAACATACATACATATGAAATTTAATGACATTATGAAATCAATGCACTTCCAATGCTATTAGGTCTTGACCCCTAACCCATTTACACTTTTCTTGTGTCCTGTGACATCAGAGACAGTAATTAATGATGTGAATGTATTAATTCTCTGTTCATCTCCTGGATGCCACATGCAATTTCAGTCACCTGTTTGAAAGGGTCAGCGAGAAGAAACAGAGAGGAGGAGTGGAGGTACACAGATACTCAGTGGTTTGAAGCAGCTCCTTCAGAAAGCAAAATTAATAATCTGTCTCTCCAGCCTGGGAAAAGATGACTCAGGAGAATGCAGCAGAGCTCTATAAAATCACAAGAGACACAGACAAGACCAATAGCAAGTTGTATATTTGGTATTTCCCAGCACATGACAACCAAGGAAACGATCAGGCAGTTGGTTCAGAACAAACAGGAAAAAGAGCTTTCTCAGTCAGATGTATTTGTGTGTGAATCTCTTTGAGGTGAAGAGGTAAATAGATTCAAAAAGAAATTAGGCAAATTCAGGGAGGAGAGGCCCATCAGGAGCTATTGACACTGCTGATCATCTGAATTCTACAACTCAAAAAGTCTTATACCACACTTTCATGGATGTTGAATAGATGTGTCAGAGGAAGGCATATATATTCTAGTGCAAGAATTAAGGAGATTCAAATTAAACTAGAAGGAAGTAAGCTCTAAATAAATGTGTAGTTCCTCTAGGAACATGCTATCAGGCTGTGAAACTTAGGATGTTAGAGATGAAAACAGTTTAATTGGATTCAAGGGGAGAAAAGAAAAAAAACGAATGAAAGACAGGATGATGGAGGAAGCCATGCGAGATGAAAACAGTTTAATTGGATTCAAGGGGAGAAAAGAAAAAAACTAATGAAAGACAGGATGATGGAAGAAGCCATGTATTAATAAATGCTTGAACAATATTCAGTGTAATTGCTACACAAACTCACTCTGTTCTTTCTCACTCCTGCTGCCCCCACTCCTGAAGACAAACCCTACAGGCTTTGACCCCCAGCAGCTGCTCAGATGCTCAGAGTGGCCTTGGGTCTGCAGTGCAGTGAGCTGGGCTGGGGGGTTGGATCTGGTACTCAAAGGGTTTAAGGGGAGTTATATTCAGTTAAAGGGAGTTAAATTCAGTGGTCAACCCACTGCACATTCCCTCTGTAAGTCAGTTCTCTGCATACATAATGCAGCTGCTTGTTGCTCTTGGGCATCAACAAACTCTTCAAAGAAATGAGGCACAGTTCCTGCAGAACTAATAAAATGCTAGGGCAGTTTTTTAAAGAATTAAATACATTACAAAGGCAAGTTATTAAGAAGATATATTCTCTATACAGCTTAGGATCAGATCTATAAAAATATTTGGCCTCTTAACTCTCACTGACCTCAGCAGTTAGGAATCAAAATACATCTGTAGCATGCTCTGGCCAACTAGGAGGAAAATAATGATCTGGTAAATAGCAAAAGCAATAAATATACGTATATGAGAATGATCAATTCTGTTTTGTCAGACTTGGTCAGATCCTACTAAATGAAGATTTCATTGTGCTGCCTAGCAGTGAATATTCCAGGAACACAAAGCTCAAGACTGACAAACAATGCTCTGATTCTTCTCCCCACAACAAGCACAGTGAGCACAAAGGATTTCACTAAAAGCTTGTAATGCAGCACTACTATTAAGTAACAAGAAAAGCAAAAGGAAACATGGACGAAGATATTCTTGCATCAGGTTTCCATCCTGGGCTTTGCTGGGAAAACCATCCAGCCAGATCCCCTGGGCCTGGCTATCACAAGGCATGGAGCTGGTCATGGTTCCCCTATAATTCTGCTTTGCTTCCAGCGCACATTGTGGGCATTTTGGCATCTGCCAAATCCCAGCCTGAGGATTTATCAGCCCCTACAGAACAGATGGTCCCACAGATGGTCTTTGCTGCCCCAGATCAATGAGCTGGCACTCATCATCTTTTCCAAGAACAGGGCTTTCTCCTCAGATTCTTCACAAGGGGGATAGTGCAGAGGTTTTTGCTCTGTGCTGCCCATAGCAGTACAGAGCAAACCCACAGCAGCTTGTCTGTGACAGTAACCTGGATGCATTTCCTGGCTGAGAAGTAGATGTTATCTTTCACATTCACAAGGTCTACATATTCACCAGGGAAATCTTTGTCCTTAGGCTCTGAAATTATTCTGATTCTAAATATTTGGAAGGGGGAGGGGTGATATCCCACCATCTCCCACTCACAGAAAATCAAAGATATCTTATTTTTTTTAATACTTGTGAGCTCAGACAAAACTAAGACGAAAGTTCAAAAGATTATAACATTACACTGAAATACCCTATCCTTAAATATTTCTTCTGAGTTGTAGCATTCTTTATAATTTTTCTCATTCTCACATAAAGATGTTCTTGTGAAAATGGAAACATTGCCTTCTGGTTTCCCAGATAGTCATGGTCTCACTTATGAAGCACAGTATCTTCCAACACTTGTGTGTTTTCAAGGGAAGCGAGTATATTTTAAAGGCACATGTGACATCTGTGGAGGGGAGAAAGTTAGTTCTGCAGTTCATTAATCCAAACAACAGCTCTTCTGTGCACAAAGGTTTTGTGGGGTGTTTTTTTTTTTCCCTAGCCAAATTGCCATGCCCTGTGTATATGTTCAGGTGTAAAATCTGCAAAAGGTAATTACTTTCCAAGAGCTCTATCAAGGCTCAGGCACCCTCCTCAGCACATAAATCTGAGGCAGTCACTAATCTCTCCAAACTGAAGGAGGCTGCTTGAAGAAATATAAAAACTCTGAATTTAGCCTTCTCTTATTTAAACTAAACACCTGCAATTTCCTCACAGAGGCAATGAGTCCCACATAAATGGTTTGTAATGCAGTTCTGAATCAAGCCCTTAAGGATTATTAAAGTAATCCATCTTAATTATAGTGAAAATCTGTTCCTGGCCTTACATAATAATGCTTCTTTTATAATTTCCACTTAGGTCTGCTTTCTATCTTCTCATGTTTCCCTCCTTCTCCTACAGTATTTTTGCTTTGACTCTCTTTGAGCAGAATTACCCAATACTTTTGAAAAGTGAGAGAATGTTCTTTGGTGACAGTATGACCATGTACTTAAGGTAGAAGTCTAAGGAAAAAAAAAACTTTATGTTTTTATCCTAGTTATGTCTTCAGCCGAGCCTTTATAAGCAACTTTGTGGTCACCTTTGCAGTCCCTGCCAAGACCAGATATTAATGAAGTGAGATACCATAAAGGCTCATCTCTACACAGTCTAAATACTTGCACCTATCCATCCTATGCCTTGCATTCCCTGTGCTATTGATGCTAATAAACTGTGGCTTCCTCAAAGGGAGGGTGTAACTCTTAAAGGCTGGTTGATGCAATAAAACCCCAGAAGAGTAAATGATTCTGTGTTAGAAGAGCAATTAGAGGTACAGGTGTAATACTGTGTTCTGATAAAGTGTATGAAGACATGCATTCCAAGTGTTTCTGCCAACACCAAATTTTACTTCCCCTTCATATTTGAGTGAGGTTTTGTGTTCTGCACGAAAAAAAAAATAAAAAAATTGAGATGCTGCTTTGGTTTGGTGTTTAGGAAGTGACATGCTTGCACCCCAGCTTCAAAACCTATGCATTAAATGCTTTCTTCCAGGCACCTTTCTGCAGACAACAAGCCTGCACCCAGAGGCATCCTCATTTTGGAAACACAGGCTGACACCTAAACAGGAACAGATGTGAAGTTTTCAATCAAGCAGTTTTGAATGCATAATTCTTTGGTGAGCCATTCTTCAATTCTCCTGTTTATTAAATGATCAGCAAAACAACTTCTTTGATACTCTGAAGAATTTGTAGCCATACACCTCTTTTGAAACCTGTTTCTCTTTCCTTTTCCACTGGCTCAACCAGAGCACAGCACAACCAAGTGTCTTGCTGCCAATCTTCAACTCTGTCATCTCAGAATTTATATTTTAACTGCCAGTTGAGTCTTAAAATCTTGGGTAGATATCATGCATGTATTTTCTAGCTTTTATTCCTCTATAGCTTCGGTAATAGACTTGCCTTTAGTCCTGCTAACACAGAAGAATAAGATAAGGCACTGCAGAGCCTCTCCCAGCCCAAAGATATTTCTTGCTCACTGCTGGCAATACTGAGTATGCAGCATCAGCCACAGCACAAAATCTTTCAGCCCCTGAGTTGTTCAACACATATGGGCTACTTAGCTTTAAAAAAGAAAAAAAAATTTAATAATAATATGCAGACTGTGAGGTCTGTTTTCATTTTTACACTTGGAAGAAATAATGAACAAATTTTAATGCTCACAGACAGCTTGGCTGACCACAAAGGAATCTGCTTCTTGTCAATTCAAGCAACCTCAGGAAATACCCTTTACTTCCAGTCAATTGCAACATTTGCATTTTTTATGTTAATTTCTGTTATAATTCAAGGGAAGTCATCTACTCTCTCTTTACCATGTACAGCAGAGACCTGAATGAAAATCATTTTCAGATAAAGAGACTTCTTTCTCCATTTTTTTCTCTTTTGAGGGTGTTGTTGATGTGCTGTATTGAAAATACATTATAATCTCCATTCCATGCACATGATGCTTTGGAAAATAGGAACACAAAACGAATACCCTTGGGTTAGCTGATATGTGTACTGCTACACATAAATGTCTACCTTGCAAAATTTCTGGGTATATTAGAGTCAATATTAGTATGGAGACTTCAAGTTTAGATGCCTTACCTCATCTATATGGGAAAGGGAAACCTAGTCTGTGGCAAACCCAGTTACAGATCAACATATCCAAGATTAAAATTTAATTGAGGATATTATTCTTCTTTCCCTCTCCCATGGAAGAAAAGGTTAAGCTAAATTTAAATAAGCCATGTTGATCTCTACATTATTCATTCTGTTGCTGATATATCACTGTCTTGATAATTTATGGGTTCTAAAAACTACCTAGATGTTCACCGCCCATCCCAACATCTTGGGGAATCATCAATTAGGATATCCCTTGGTTCCAAATCCATTTCAACTGTCAAAGATTTGTAGGAATTGATCAAAATTACAATTCAATCATTTTTTGCAGATGGAGCTCTCTGACCTCACAGCATGGTGTCACCTTTCCTTCCTGTGGTGATGTGGATGCCACCAAGCACAGACTGCTCAAATTAAAAGCCCACTATTAATTCTAGAAGTGATTCAATACTGCTGCATTTGTAAATCTCCCCTTTTATATCAGCTTTACACAAAATCTCCTTTCTTTAGGATTGTATGACATTTTCTCTTTTGCTTTTAAGTGCATTTAAAGCAGTATTTTCAAAAATGAGAAAGGACCACAGAAAATAAACACTGTTTTCAAAAGGTGTTTGGGTACTGAGACCCATGTCTCTGCACTGTATTTTGTCTTGCTGATATCACTGGAGCTGCTTTGGAAATCTTTGCAGCTAAAGGCAGAGAATCAGAATATCTGCATGGAAGAGTCAGCATGAAGGGCAGCCACGCTACCCAGGCTGTCTCTGAGTTCAGTGAATAGAAAGGTGAGCTCTCCTTGGCATTTCACCCAACTTAAGGTGTTTGTAAAATAGGGGAAGATAAATTGTCTTCCTGACAGAACTCACATCTCTCCTTTGACAGCAAAGGGACCATAGAATGGAACTTTGACCAGCAGAACAGTCCAACATGGACTCCTCAGCAGCAAAAATACATAAAATAGCTTATAAAGTTGGTGCTGTAACATTTACAGCAAGCAATACTACATTAAGTAGAGGACAACATTTCCTCAAACAAATGAAAGAATAATTTTTTAAGGTGACTTCAGCAGCTGGAAATTGAAGATCAATTGCCTTACAATGATACTGGGACTTCCAAGGACTCCCTTCACAGACCTATCTGAAAGTTGTTCTGCTTTCTGTTGTAAGATCTAAGCAGTAAGAATAACTAAGTCCCTCTTTCAAGAGTGACCTTGGCGCTGGGAAAATGTTTCATCTCATTGAACTGTACTTCTCCAAGTGTAGGTTTTTGTCGCTGTCTTAACATGCACTTTCACCAGAGTGGCCAAATTTGTCTTCTAAGCACTCCTCTGACTGCCGTTGCTAAAACACAGTAAAGAAAGAAAACAATTAGAGAGGTAACACATCTACCCAGCATGAGGCAAACATAATAATTTAATTCCTCTATCACATATCCTTCCATGAAACGATTCTTGAAATCCATGATTCACACTCAGATACCTAAATTTCATCAATAGTAGTTCTAGAGGGGGTGTAAGAGAGAGCAGAGAGACAGAGGAAGGTATTTTTGGAAGAGTGTGGGGAGCCACTCCTCTAGTAGGTCTTAATAATAGATCAAGATCTGCAAACGACCTTCCATTGCTTCTGCTGAGTTTCTGAAACTCAAGCTATCAAACAGCATAGGCAGTAAGAGCCTTTAAAGGCAAAAATGAGGAGGTCAAAATGCTCAAGAACACAAAACCAAATTAAATGGCTTAACAGTGCAAGTCACCTGATGACTTACCAGTCATTTGCAATGATTTCCCAGTGTAAGTTACTTACACCAGTAAGTGGGAAGCAATGGGAAGCAGTGATTCTGAGTTCTGACCATTATTTACAACAGTTGTTTAGCCACAGGACTGCCCAGACACCACCCACAGAGCTCAAACTCATTATTTCCCACTGCTGATGGGCTAGAAATTAGAAAGGCAGCTGTGCCTGATGGACCTAAAAGGCAAGGAGAGAAAGAGGTGTTCACACCCACCAAGATCAAGGTGTTGTCTGCTCTCAGCTAAAAGAGGACCCATTGGAGAGCATAGGCACAGCCCCGCCACATCCCAGAAAGGGATTCAGTTTTTGATGCCATCCATGAGGTCTGACTGCTATCAGGATGGGCAGCTTTTCTCTCCAGCAATCAAAAGGATAAGCCCAATATGGGTTTCAGAGATGGTCACTGCATGGGGGAGGGAGGGAGTGAGGCAGGAAAAGGAACTTGCCATTATTGTGCCACATGCAGAATTGCAAAGGCATGCCCTCAAGGGCAAAGAGTATCTCTTCTTCTCTCTGCCCTGATTTGCAAAGAACTTCAGTCATAGTCACGCAGAGAAATCCTGGATCACAACTTGCTCAGCTACTCTGCTGTGTTCAAGGTGTTAATAAATAATTGACAGTAGCTCCCGGAACAGACAATGTCACTTTTGGTCCCTGTCAAGTAGAAGACATTTGGAAAGTTTTTGTTTGTGTTCTTTTTCTGCGTTTGATTTGATTTTCTCCTTTCCTTCTCCCTCCAGTTGCCCTAAAGCTATAAGAATAATATAAGATCTGTCTCATCCAGTATCTGTGACAGGTACAGCTCTGCAAGCCATGGCCCTGAGGAAGCAAGAGGCCCCCGAGTCTCCTGCAGCTAGCTGGCAAGTCTGAATTAACTTCATATCCATTGGCAGGCACTTCAGACCTAAGATAGAGATGCTGCTCAGTAGGATCCAGGCTGCCCTTTTCCCCATCCTCCTTGGTAATTCAGGGGCTCTATTTTCCTACATAGTCTGTGCTGCAGGATTTGGAGGTGGTAGGGAGGGAACATGAGAGCCGAGTCAGCACTGGCATACAGGATCCTAGTGCAATTTGGCACCATTCCACTTCCTGTGCAACATCTTGTGAACTGCTCAGATGATTAAAAAATCTGATCCCAGATCCCTCCTTAGGGTTTTCTTTTGCTCATTTGTTCATAGCAGCAAAGGACATAGTAAGGATGCTGTGAGTTGAGACAACCACTTTTTGGGAACAGGATGGTACTGGTACAAAATGAAGAATGTCAGTTTGTTCTCGAATGGCAAAAAGGGCTCCATATTGGTGTAGTCTAATACTATCCTTCTTTTCCGGCTCCTGTGGTTACATCTGTGCCCTGCAGAAATAACACAGAATCACAGAATCATAGACCATCTTGAGCTGGAGCTGACACACAATCACCATGGAAGTACAACTCCTGTCCCTGCACAGGACCACCCCAAAAATCACACCACATGCTTTAGAGTGTTATTCAAATGCCTCTTGAACTCTGGCAGGTGTGGTGCCATGACCACTTCCCTGGGCAGCCTGTTCCAGTGCCCACAAACAGTAGCACAGGATAATGATGGGTGCCTCATCCATACCTTACCATATGTCCAAGGGTTGCCCATCTGAACACCCAGGGACACTTCATCTGTCCCTCAAATTGTTACAGTTCCTGTCACATGAGTTAAGTGTCTCTGGCAGGTGCTGTGGTGCTGTTCAAGACACTAGAGGAGGAGATGGTCCTTAGTGCTTCACATCAAACATCAATTTCCCCAAACTGGGGCATTTGGAATGTCTGGAGACCCCTGGAATGCACAGCCAAAAGCAAAACCAAAGGTGGGTCCAGCCAGGCATCTGGACCTGACTCCTGAGCCTCTTCAGCTGAGGCTGATTCTCTCAGAGGCTTCCATAGCGATAATGAGGCTGTTGCTAAGCTGAGAACTGCAGGTGGGTGTCCCTTGTTATTTCAGGCTCTCTCTGCAGTGAGAGCACTGTGTTTGGGAAAAGCTCAGGTGCAGAGGGGGTCACTGGTTGCTGCTGACAGAACTGCTCTGGTTTTTCAGTCTCCATTTGCTAATGGAATTTGAGACCCAAAAAGACACGGGTAGTTGTTCATTAAAGTCATCTCTTCTCTCTGTCTGTTTATTTCCATTTTTAAAAGGCCACCTTCATAACTCAGAGAAGCCTGCCTGCCTTGCTTTTACTAAAGAGAATTTCGAGCAGGCTTAGACTTTATCCTATTTTCAGACTAATAGATCCTCAATTTCAAAACACCACTCTGCACTCTACAGGACACAGGGAAAAATTGCAGCAAGAGGATGCTCTAGGAAAGAAAGATTCTTTTTCCAGAAGCATAAATACCCAGCATACAGGCTACAGCTCTTAGCTTTTTTTTTTCTCAACTTAGTTCAAGATGGTTTATTGAAAATTTATTATTGCATCTTTGGTACCAAGAGCAGCTTCTTGGTCCTCTTTTTATTGTTTGGGGGGGTTTGGGTTGTTGGGGTTTGTTTCTCCCATGCAACCTGCCCACATCTTTTGCCCCTGGCTCTGATTTAATGTTATCTTTGCAAGTCAGATTTAGTACCTGCTCATTCCAAGAATACTGAAAGGTGTGGGAAAGCAGATTTCAGCTGTAGTGTGTATTTTGTCTCTGTATGGCTCCTGTCAAGGATGCCAGGTAGTTACATCGTCTGATTCCCTTGGTGTCTTTTCCAACTGAATAAGACAAGAAAACCACTAACAGGGAAGAGTTTCAACTCAGATTTTATTTTTTGTTGCTTTTCTCCTCAACCATTCCACAGCATGAGGTACTGCTGGTTTTAAAAGAAAATGGCTCAGGTCCTTGGTAGCATGGGGACAAGTCTAGGTGAAGAACTAATGCAAATCATCTCCTGTGTATGCTCATTAACCTGGGCTGGGGAGGAGGAGAGGAGCTGCTCATCCTGCATGCTTGCTTTGCTGGGGAGAAGTTGGTTCACTGCTATGAAAGCACTGGATAAAGTGCTTTGGTATGAAAGTGAAAACAGTATGAAAGCACTGGATAAAACAAACAATCCCTTCCCTGCCACGCAGCCCTGGGGTTTTCAGCCCGCTCAGTGGAAATTTCCTGAGCCAAAGATTTTATGCCTGTCTCTGTATCCAGCCTTGGATGGATAAATGTGTCCAACTGTTTGAGGGGGTTGACCCATTACTAATTGGTAAAACTTGTAGTGGAAATAATTACTGTTCTACAGCTGAGCTATGCTATTCTGTACCTTTGTTCTACCCCTGTTGCTTGGCTATTCCACTGGATATGCTTGTGTCTTGGTGAATTCCCTGTTCTGCTTCACTCTTCCCATTATTTGTCATAGATCTGTCAAAAGTCCAACTTTTTTCACCTCAGTTCTGTGTTTTGATCTTTCCTTTCAGATCCAGACACCTGGGAAGGGTCTGGCTCTCCCCACAATGGAAATAGTCAGAGAATTTCCCCCTGGGAGGAAAGGATTTTTCCAAAGGAAGAACAAAATTCAACCCCAGAGACAGAAGATCACAGTAGTGTGGGAGGATACATCAGAAAAATGGGACCCTTTTGGCTGGGTTAGAACATGGCAGGTGCCCTTCTGGGAGGCCTCCCTCCCCACAGCAGTGCCCCAGGCATCTCAGGCTCTCCCTGTACAGCAGCAACAGCTATCAGCTCTGTGCAAAGCCACATGCAGGACTGCAAACCTTCAGCCAGCCCTCACTGTGGCTGTACCAGTTGTAGCTTTCTCTGGGTCTGGATTGAAGGGACTTGAGATGGTAGTTTCAGACTCAAGTGTTTATTGTTCCTTATCAGTAAAACAGTCTCCCTACTTTGAGTTCAGCAGCTTTTAATTAGAAGGCACAAAATGGCAACAATCTCTTGTTACAAGATCTTTTAAGACTAAACGAGCCAATTAAGAACTGACACCTAGATTATTTTCCCTTTTAACCCAATAACTGATCCCAAAGAGCCCCCAATGTGGACTTTTCTGCCCAATTACAAAACACCACCCAAACCCATGAAGAAGAAGGAAGAAGAAGCATGAAGAAGAAACCCAGGACAACACCCTGTGCCCTCCATCTTGCTTCCATCCACAACATACTAAAAATCCCAAAACCTAAATTTCTCACCAAGTGATACACCTACACTACTCTCTATAATCTATTTCACACTTTTGTGGATTCTAGTCTATCTTGAAGTTTAGGAAACTTTCTCCATGAATGAGGGTCAGAGTCAGCGCTCCCCTGGGGGCCAGAGCATCCCAGAGCAGACAGAGAAATATTCCCAGTGTCCTGGGTTTCCACAATAATCTGCTGCCACCCCTCTCCATGCTCAGCCTCTCCAGGCACTAAGCACAGGCCCAGCCCCAGAGGACAGGGTCAGAACAGACAGGGTAAGGGGCTGACCCACCCTCTCCTTTCTACCCCATGCCATGGCATGGTGTGAGCACACCATGCAATGCCTGCAGGAGCAGCTTGTTTGTGGAAGGTGACTCCTGTAGCCAGGACAGCTTTCTTGGAAAGTGTGTGGTTCCTTGTGTAGAAATAATGCAAGTTAAATTCAGACTAAAGTGGGCAGTTTGTATGAAAAGAGGGAGCATTCCTCCTATTTGCCTGGGGATGCTGTTAAAGAGGGTTTATATAAAAAGAGGGAGAGTGACTTTGGACATGGGCAGGCAGTGGTAAGACAACAGGTAACAGTTTTAAACCAAAAAATCAGATATCTACATTAGATGTGAGGAAGAAATTCTGTACTCAGAGGGTGGTGAGGCAGTGGCACAGGTTGCCCAGAGAGGCTGTGGATGCCCCATCCCTGGACATGTTCAAGGCCAGGTCAGCTGGAGCTCTGAGCAACTTGGTCTAGTGGAAGATTCCTTGCCTGTAGCATGGAGTTTGGAACTAGATGATCTTTAAGGCTCCTTCCAACCAAGACCATACTATGATTCCATGACTCTGTGCTGTCATGGAAGGTGTTAGGGAACTTGCACTCTTGGACAAGATCCTACAGACACCTTCCATTAAAGGATTAATCACAAATACCATATATATTTTTTTTAATATTTTTTATTCAGTGAAGCACTGGCTAATTTCTTACAACACATCCAGGTATTTTTCATATATTTCTTGCAGAGCACTTTGGTCCCAGCCCATCTCTAATAAGCACATGAGAGAACAAGCTTTCAGTTTCCTGCTTTACAGTCACTATAAGGAAACTCATAATTCAGCCTCCATGTACAAAGTTCTGATGAGATTTAATGAAATTCTAAGTTCTCTTTATGTACATACTGGGAATCAATGGCAAGGTTGTGAATTCATTTGCTGAGGGACATTTACAATCCCTTCCCACAAAATAAAAACAGAACATTTCATGCTTCTTTTGGTAGGAGACTGATGCTTACTTCAGCAAAAAGTGAATAAGTAAGACGAAAAATCTATTATTTATTTCTTTTGGACCTCTTGCAGTGATTAATGTATATGTTATCTATTATATATTTTAAGCATCACAGTTAATTTCCAGAGAAATGTATACACACCTTAAATTCCTAAACAGTCAGGTATTAACCATAAGATGGCTAGAGGAAGTTCTTGTTCAGCTCTCAGAATCTGTTTTGAGCATGAAGACCACAGATTTGAAATGTTTGATCAGTCATGATCAGTATAGGTGTGGAATGCATTTTAGAAAGTATTTTTGCTGGGTGTTCCTCTGTTACATGCTTTACAAAACCTACCTACTGGAAAAGAGGTTTGGAGCTTTGAAGGTTTGGTTTTGCTAAAAGAGTTTTGGCAATAAAGTTAAAATAGGAGTGGCTCTTTCCTTCTTTCAGATGCTCTCACATCCTTGTGATGTGGTACAAAAGGCTACATAACTGCATTTTTCCTGTGCAGCAAATGTAGGGGTGGAGGCAGAGTCCAGACATGATACTGATCCTAAGTAAATGGCCTGAATAATGCAAAGATATGAAGAGACACTTTTTGCTCATTGGATAAAGTTAGATAAATGCATAAATCTGTGCCAGCTTCTTGCTGAAGGGGTTCCATCAATACAGATTCATAAATTAACCCTCCTCATCTGGAGGGACTGCTTTGCTCCCATTGTAATTTTTGAACTGTGTTCTGAAGTCACAGCAGCATAAAACCAGCAGAGCAGAATGATATCCTAGGCCTGGTTTGCCCTCATCTCCTTCCTATGAAAGTATATTAATAAGAAATTTGTCTTATCACTCAAAGCATTCAGGGGCAAAACCTGACTTTAGAACAAGAAGGATGATAAATTACCAAAAGATCTGCAAACCATGTTTGTGAAGATTGAAAAAGATGGCCTTACTTGATGTTATCTGCTAACCTCATGATCTGTGTTTAGTATGCATGCCTGGGCCTTTCCATGGAGGGATTTTACTAGTTCACTATCTAAAATGGCTTTCTTCAACATTAATTTGATCTTCCACCCACATTCTGCATTCCAAATATATTTCATTAGCACTTCATCGCTAATAATTTCAAGGAAATATATTTTAAGGAAATAAGTGATCACCACTTGTTCAAAACTGACTCAGTGAGAGTGAAATTCAGCAGCAATTTTCTTGAAAGTTGCTAAGATGTTCAGCATCAGAGTATTTTTTTCCTGACAGGAATATAGTGCTTGAGTGATAGGAGAGCAAAAGGTCTATTTGCTGCATGGTCCAAGTGACAGGTTCTAAGTGAGAAGAGGTGGAAGGTGAAGCTGATGTTAATGAAGTATATCTGGTGGTAATGTGACCTCAGAGCCCATGCTCTTGTCTGACATGACAGCTGAGGGAAATCTTCATCTCCATCCTGCTGCTGAGAGAAGGAGTTGCCGAGAGAGGGTGTCTTTGTGAGCACAGAAACACCCCACACCAGCCAGACCAGGGGGCCTGTCTTGGCTGTCTCCCCTCTGGGGGATGCTCTGTGCTCCTCAGAGCAATATGATTTGGCCTGTGCTGAGGACAAATGGCACTACATGAAGTCACCCCAGCCTTAACTCACACTTGGATCCCCTGCTGGGGGAGCAGAGCCCATGGAGGAGGCACCACAGAGGCACTGTAGGTGTCTGGAGGAGTAATACAGCACTGTAAGCAGCCTGCCCCAGATGGAGATGGGAGAGCATGGGAGAGCAGAGCCCCGACCTCAGTCAGCCCCTGGGCAGGGAGGGGCAATCCCAGCTGCACAGGCTGGCCCCACTGGCAGTGGCAAGGAAAGGATTTTCAGCTCCAAAAGAACCGCTGGACTTCCCAGTGCTGCCGAGCTGGAAGAAGCCTTTTTACCCAAGGCAAACTCAGCCTGCTCAGAAAAGGTTGAAGCGTGGCGCAGCAATTGCCTGTGTCACTCTCATGCTGATGGGCCTGTGTGTTCATTCAGGGCTGCCAAGCCAGCCATGTTCCAGAGAGGAGAGATTTGCAGAAAAGCAGGGATTTAACATCACATTAAGAAGCTGTTTACTGAAACTATGAGACACTGACTGAAACTTGGCATGAAGCAAAACTGACTGCATCTCATCCCCTAAATGCTCAGACTAATAACAGTGTTTATCTGTTGAGTACAATGCAAATTTGTCATGCAGGGGACAGCAGAGGCCTCAAGTACAGCATGTTCTGCACCAAACTCAAGCTATTTAAAGGCTTCAGATTTGTGAAGCAGTTTGCTGAAAATGCAATGTGATAGTCCTCTTAATCAAAGTCTGAAAATCTTTTTTTTACTTAATCTCAAAACTTTCTGAGAAGCATAAACAAAGATAGTGAAAATGATAAAGGGTCATATTTATTATGATTACTGTTATTACTTCAATCATCATTACTGTTATTATTTCCCTCTACCCAGGATACCCACTCAAACTAAAACATCATCTTTGAATGTTATCACGCTCTTCAGTATTTCAGAGGTTCCCATTAATGATGGTTTTGGAAGGATGCTTATACCACAATAAAACCAATTTCTAATTGACATCATGCTGCTT
This sequence comes from Passer montanus, assembly GCF_014805655.1. Lineage (NCBI taxonomy): Eukaryota > Metazoa > Chordata > Aves > Passeriformes > Passeridae > Passer > Passer montanus. Next base: position 14,872,932 of record NW_024356504.1, on the reverse strand, counting down.
TAATATTCCCTCTGGCCTTCTGCCCCCTGGGATCCCAGTGTGCTGCCAATGGTTCTGTGTTCCAGATTTTCTTCAGCTCCTGTCACATTTGTCAGTTCCATTTTGGCTCTTCAATCAAGTTTCAACATACACCACTCCACACCACTCCAGTCCACTCTTTCTTCTTTTTCCCTACCATGTCTCCTAGGATGGATTACAAGGCAAAGTTCTACTAGAAAAAAAAAGGATCATCATTTTAAGATCGTGCTTTTTCAACTCTATCTAATATGTGATTCTTAAGCCCTTCTCAAAACTGAATTTCAATAAGCCACACAGACTACAGAAGAGGGAGGCTAGTGCCTCATCTGTTTGCTTTTCCCAACCCACATCCAGACAGGATTACCAAAATGGACACAGCTGGAACTTCAGCCCATGCCCCAGCCCAGCTTTTTCTCCCTCAGTTCTGCCTCTACTGCATTCACTGGGGATAAGTATTGCAGACAAGGCCCAAAAAGAGAGACCAGTTTCCATATAATTATTCTTTTGCAGGCTAAGGAAATGCCAAAAATATTTTAGAAATTCCTCCAACAATTATTTCAGGTAATATTTTCTAGTTTGCTCAATCAAAAATGCCACTTTCCAGTTGTTTTGGTTTGGCTTGGGTTTTTTTTTAAACATATTGCTTCTGCCTAAAATATAAATGCTGATTGATTTCTTTTAATTAATTTCCTCAATAAAGAGACAAAAACAACAATAACAAATAAATAGCACAAACAGCCCAAAATTGAGGCATCAGTCAATTAGGCTAAAGTATTTCACATCACAGACTTCTGACTTGTCTGGTTTCCCTTGGTGTTTTTGAATTTAATACATTTTCTTCCAACTTGCAAGCTTAAATGATCACATACTGCCCGATGAAATACCCTCTAGAGCGGATGATGCTGCAAAGTGCTGAGCACTTAGATGAATAATTTGTGGGTTTCTTCAGGGCAGTATGGACTGTGAATTCCCAAAGAATCTAAACAATTTCCTTGTACCCTTCATCATATTTCAAATGTCATATTTAAAAAATCAAGGGCTGATCAGAATTGGTCTCTGCCAGCCTTGAAATACCTTTTATGGGTTAGATCTTGTCCATGCAATTAGCTAAACTGCAGTTTAGGCAACTGCACTTTGTAAACCAAATTTCTCATAGTCCCAGCTATGTCCTCTCCGTTTTCCATCTCCTCCATTACCTCCTTTGCCTCATGAAAGATGAAGGAAAATGAGAAGTGCAAACTCCATCAATGCTTTCAGCCTCAAAGTAAGAAGCTGAAATGGTGAATTTTTTTTCTGCAGCAAACATCTCAGAAAGAAATGTCATTTGCAACATTCTGGCTCAGCTTGACTCTGAGCTGTGTGTGTTTGTGCCGCCAGAGAGAGCAGCCTGCCTGGCCCATGCCCCCACAGCCATCAGCCACGCTCCTCCAGTGCCTGGCAGCACAAACTTGAGGTGCTTGACAAAAAATTCACAGCAGCATCGTAGCAGCTCACGCAAGCACAAACTGACCTCGAGGCAGCCTGAACCAGCATTTCATCCTACTTTTCTGACACTTCTTTCTTCTTCCTCAAAAAATAAACTCTATGTTTTCCCATGGAAAATAAAATGTCCATTATTAATACTGTAAATATTCACTAATAAACTGTAGGGGGAAAAAAAAATCCTGAAGGCTCGGTAGAGTTACCGTGCTGCAAAATCTGACACTCTGCTAATGGTTAATGATCCTCACAATAAATCAGTCCCCATTTCTTTAAGTGGGCTTTTCTTTTTGTCACCTTTAAACAAAATAGGGTTGGGTATTTATCATTTAAAAAGGCTTTAAAGCACTTTGGAGGGTAACATAAAAGAACATTATTTCTCCTGAAAGAAGGACCTTAATTTTTAAGAATGCAGTAGCTACATCAGTTTTAAATCAGAGAGCTTGCAGGACTCTAATTGAATATGATTCTCTGTGAGTGCATTTTCTTTGCTGAAGGAGAGGTGGTATTTTCTATTAGGCAAATTGTATGGTATGTGTTACACTGTGGGTATGATGAATCAGAAGAAGATTTATTTTTTCCATGGAAAATGTCATTAAAGAAATCATTGCCATTCTGAGGCATTGTAATGTTTTATGGAAAAAAAAAAAATCAGAGTTTAGCTTTCATTTGGATTCTTTTTTTTTCAAGTACATCTTCAGATTAGTGTAGAAACATGACACATAACATGAAAAATGTTTACAATCAAATTGTCTGTCAAAAATAGTTTAGATGGGGTATTTTTCAGAAGAAATTTTGCCTTGGTGCCTTACAAGTTATGTATCTTATTTGAAGAATACATTAGTCTCTTCACTGCATACTGTGCATATGCTTAGATAACTGTTGAGAACAATCAGTACATATTGCAGAAGATAAGTGAAGAAAAACATTTTTATAATTACATTTTATTACATTAAAATTTAAGGGGACTTTAAAAATGGAGCATAACATTAAATAAGCGCATAATTAAACAATCATAAGAACAGAAAATTAAGGAAAATTCACTCTCTTTTGTTGCATTTTCTTCTTGTAGTACACTATTTTCCTTTTTATATTTTATAAATACAGTAAACCTTGCTGTATTTTGGAAATATGCATACATTTTCATTTGTTAAATGTACTGTTCATGCAGGTGAAAAGTAAATTAAGATGTGAGACAACTTTTCACAAAGTGCAAAAAATATATTCTGTTCACCACATTTGTCCAGCAAAAGTGTAAGAGAATGAAAGCATAAGTGATGTATCTCTTTTCTTGCTTTACTTTGCCTTTTTTGCCCCAGGTACAAAGGGAAAGTAGTTGTTAGCACAACTCTGCTGATAAATTCCTTACCTGTCCTCTGTCTTACACAGTAAAAAAAAAAAATTAAGATAAATAAAGCAAAACTTGTTTTTGCTTCTGTTGAAATGACAATACTCTCAGTGACTTTGATAGGTGCTGATAGGGCACTAAATAAAGAAACATGCACTAATTCATGGGATTTCAAAAACCAGATTTGCTAGCAGAGCCTTGCCCCTAGGAGGGACTGGTCTCCAAAGAGTACCTTTGGAACAGTGCAGAACAGAAACTAAAGTACAGACAGCAGCCCCAGCTCCTTCCTTGCCTGGTCCCTGGAGCCAGCAGGACCTTGGGCTCATTTCCATTTGCTCACCTCACAGAGGGCAGCAGGGGGAGGCCAAGGGAAGCCCAGGCTAGAGCCAGTGTGTCCTGTGCATGGGAACATCTCCCCTTGAGTGTCTGGGGTCCATCTGAGCCTCCATAGGTAATGGCAAACTTTCCAGTGTGGTCATGGGAATTTCACTCCCTCTCTTGATAAATCTCTAAACCAACTGCATGTGTGAAATTCTTACTCCATCCCACTGCGGGCAAGTGGAGCCACAGCAAACATTTGCTGTTCATTAATAGTCCCACCACCAGTGTCCAAAAGAGATATTTTTCATTTTCTGCTCCTCTTCTCCTCACTCTTTCCAAGTGACCCCTGAACCCCTGTAGCTCCTCCCTACCTCACTCAATGGAAGTATCCTCAGCTGCAATCTGACAGCTGATTTCCTAAATGCTCCTTGGCATTCAGATGCATTCACAGATGTAAATGTTGATAGCAATCAGCTTTAAATCCAGCCTTTGCCTTGGCAGATCATTAGACTGTGAATAAAACACAGAGAGATATACCTGGATTTCTGATCAGCGGTAGGTGTGCTGATGACTTTCATGTGAGGCATGAATTGTTAGTGTGACAGGACTCATTACCTATAAATCACTGCTTGCATTGTGGTTAACTTTCCGTGGTAACAAAGATAAAACACACTCTCTCCCTCATTAGCTGGGCACTGAAAAAACACTGCAGGGATTTTTCTGCTGCACAGAAAACATCTGCCTAGATTCAACTTCAGGAGATCTTTCACAGCAGCATTTCATCCAAGTGAAGTCACACACATGAGAGCAAGGTGTGTCACACACAGCAGAGCAGGGTCTGTGCCCTGCCCTGGACACAGGTCAGAGTAGCCACCTTCAAAATCCAACTCCAAAAAGTCCCCAAACCCAAAAGCAAAGCTTTCCCCTGCAACAAGCCTCTATCAAGTCAGAGGTGCCCCACTCAGGTGAGTTTTCTTATCAATTTTTGTAGTCACCTGTGTTTTCATTTGCTTAAGAGGCTTCAGTTCACACATGCTCTGGAGAAGCTCAGCCCATCTGTGCAGTTTTCTCTCTGGCTTCACCTGCTGCAACACATTACCTGTAAATCTCTACAGCCCTAGTGGACTCCCTCTTTCTGCCTCCCTCCTTTCAATTTACTTCTGGTGCCCATGAAATATTGGACAGAACCATTTTCTGCTCAGCTTTTTATCTGTGTTGTGTTGCATTTTCCTTACTGTTTCTCTTTCTGTGTGGGAGAACAGTAAAATCCTTGGTGCAGGGATTGCAAGTTGGCAATCACATGTTCCTGTGGCTGTGGGATGAATGCATTGCTGCTCCTTGGGAAATCCAGAGATGTTCTTGCTGTACAAGAATATCTGCACCCGCTTGCATTCATGAATTCATAAGATTAGATAACCTGAACACTTCTAAGAGCATTTCTCCCCAAAATTTAATCTTTAGGTAGCCACATCTCAGAAAACCTACACAAAATAAAGGGCAGAGGCTTTTTTTAAGAAAAAATGGCAGAGGATCGGAAGGACCAAAGAAAGGTCTAAATAAGAAAAGGTTGTGTGGTAAATTCCCCTGATATAATAGTACATTCATGACGTGTCTGGATCACATTCTTTTACAGTTTGGGGTTTTCATATAGATAATATTGGTTATTAAAAATTATAAGACTATAACTATTGCTAGGAATATAGAGCACAAAAAAACCACTGTGAAAATTAGAAGTAAATGACACATCCTGTCACAGAGACCTGCAAAACCCAATGAATCCCTTTTCTGCCTCTGTGCCCTTGTATGAGGCAGTAACTAGAGGGCAATTTGGGAAATGGAAGATAAGTGCTTGTTGGCCTCCAGGTCTGGCAAGTCATTTTTCTATCAGCGAAAAGCCAAGAGCAAGAAAGCATTTGCTGAGACCAGGTACGAGGAAGGAGGAACAGAAAGAGCAAGGTGAAAGGAGACAAATCACTTCCTATTGTGGCTGGCAGCAGAAAAACCTGCACACTGGCAAGGCACAGTCACTTTCTCCAAATAATCTTATAGCATTTTCAGAAGTTATTAATCAGCATTCACAATCCTCCAGGTAGGCAAATAGCACTTCCCATACTTTTCACATGGACACATGAGTTACTGAATGACAGAGATTAACTCAGATTCTTACAGCAAGTTAGCAATAGGTTTATAAAACTCTTTCTGAAATGGAAGGACATTATCTTTTGTTGATTCACATATAAAAGCTAAGAGCTCTCCTACTTGGCTGTGAACACTACAGAGCTCCTGAGCACACTTATTTCCAGAGCCAGTGGTGATTCCCAAGGGTCCTGACTTCTTCACTCTCACCAGATCCAGGGACCTCCACCTTTTAGGTGGCCATCTCTCAAGGTACCTTGATTCTTTACTTTCAGCTTTATTATAACTCCCTTTCTAAGTTAGTCTTTGCCACCTTTTATATCTTCTTTGACTATACCTTATTACTGGTCATGCTGGTGACTGTATTGTGAAATGAAACTGGAAATTTTTTTAATGACCAACAATGTAGAAAGAAGACCTAAGGGTGGATGAAAGGCAAACCAACATATATGAACTATTAAGAGGATCCATGTCATGCAGACAAAACCTAACAATACTTAACTTTTATGGGTTGCAACTGTGCTGAAGTCCCTCTCCTTCCTTAATCACACACATTTGCCTTGTATTGATGCTGGGATGATTTGTTGCTGTGGGTTTCAGCTGAATTTCATGAAGAAATATATTAAAACAAAATGAATAGCATTGTGTAAGTTCAGGGTGAGTATTTATTTCTGGTGTGTTGCATTTCTTTTCTGCTGCGCTGTCAGATTGTCTGCAGGGCAGCAGCACCCAGCATAGCAGGTGAATCACTGCACTTCATTCCACAGCATGATTTATACTTCTTCTGTTTTGGTCATGCTGCTGCTGCTGCCTCTTGTATTTATTGCTCTTTTTTTAGGCATTACACATAAGACTAGGATCTTGAACCTCTGTGCTCTCACAACTTGTAACACCATTTGTGCCTACCAGGGTAGCAAGTCACTGGATTGGAATGGCTGATTTATAACTAATTTGTACACCACAGTCTGTTTTACACAGGGGCAGAGTAGGCAGCTGTCTACAGTGGTGTATTATTAAGGGCTACAAGACCAAAGCCTGTAGCAAGGCTGAAGGAAGGAGACCATCTGGGACACCCAAGAGCAGCTGTGCAATGGAGAATATCCTGGGCTTCACCTTCATGATGGTCTGCAGGTCACTGGGCTACCAAGAGCTTATCTCTGGTAGAAGGCAATAGAGTCTTCCAGTTCTGATCTCCACCTGCCCCTACCCCTTCCCAAGGGATATGGAGGGTTATTGATCCCCCAGAATCCCTTCCCCTGGCTGTCAATCCCACACTGTCTGGGGTGGATCTGGCAGGCACACTCAGTACCAGCACAGGATGGGAGCAGAGGGAGGTACACAGAGGGACCAGGCACACCACAGGAAGAACTCAAAAATCTGTTACAGGAACCAAGGAAGTTTAAGAGCCACAACCTCTTCACCTCTTGAGAAGGTCAGATTTTAGGGCAGCAGTTCTATTAGAGCCTTGAAGATTGAACTATGATGAGAACAAAATATTTACTCTATTATCATCTGTGAAGGTTACTCAACACAATTCTGTCTATGCAGTAATACATTTTGTTTCTTGTAAATGGAAGTGCAGACTGCAGATGATGAGAATCTGTTCCATGCTTGTGCCTCCCAAATCCTTCAAGGATGAGCACTATTTGACAAAAAAGTTGATATTGCTGGGGGAATCCAGCCAATGAAATTCTTCTTCATCCACTCCAAAGGAATTAAATCAGATCAGCTACAGGAACTGATCACAAGAACTAGCTTAAATCCACTTTTAAAACAACATCTTTAGTAGCCTAGCTGCTGGCTGAGTGCAGCCAACACAATAAGTTTTGTATTGCAAAAAACATTCTTGATGGTTATTAAATTCCTACAGTCAAAATAAAATCATGCCAGTGGGCTCTGCAGGAGAGTCACACAGAAATTTCTATGCTGCATTATTAATTAACCATATATAATTTCACTTGCTGGAAAAAAATGATGTTTTGTGAATAGTAGAAGCTAGAGACTTCTGGGGTTAGAACTGTCTCTATTGCTCTGTGTTTGCAGGGACTAGAAAAATAAGGCTCCTTACTGCAAAATAGGCAGTAAAGCTGTGTTCCTGAGTCATTTATAAGAGAAAATACTGTGCAGGCAAAGAATATGAAGTAGCATTTACAGAAAGGAAGCCTTCAAAACTGTTGTGGAGTGTTACACCAGAGAAAACCATTTTTAACTACTTTGTCTATTCTCATAATTGAAGGAGCAGTTTCACCTTGTTCTTTTCTCATGCAGCCAAGTCCAGTGAGCAGCTATTTAACGTCTTTTGTAAGGCAGGATAGTAAGCAGCTATTTAATGTCTTTTGTAAGGCAGGATAGTACTTATTACTACAACCTACACACTAACTTGGTTTTCAATGTCCTATAAAAGTCCTCCAATGGAAATTCTGGGAAACTTCTTACATTTCTACTGGCCTTTCCACTATATTTATTATTGTTTTGTTCCAGTTCTATGTTAGGGTTTAAGAGTATGGTGCCTGCCTTTACCCAGTCTGGGCTTGACCAAAGAGGTTTTATCCAGTCCAATGTTTCATCATGCCATGTTGGTGACATTTCCAACAGGCTGCCACCGATGCATGAATAACCTCAATTAACATCTTGAGAGATAATGAAGGAGATGGCATCAGATCCATGCAAAGTGCAAAAGCAGTCAAAACTATCCTGAAACATCAGAGGGGATAATCATCACTCTTTTCATGACCTTGAAACCTGAGAAATCCCAAATTCGACTGAAAATGGATAAGAGAGATTTTGCTTTTTAGTCATCCAGAAAGTGAAAATCCATTTGACAGGTGTCACAACATCCTGACTGCTGGATAACCCCCAAGGACCACAGGCAATCCATTTACTTGGCACCTTGACACTGCAGGTATCAATCCCAGCCAAAAAGAAACCCCACACCAGCATTCCTGCTCAAGGTCCAGTGTGGAGGACAAGCAAGGTAACAGAGGGTGACAGTGTCCCTGAGTTAGCTCTGCAGCTGGAAAAACCCAGATGGTCACTCCACCATTCTAAAGGGTGAGTAAGTCAACTGGAAAAATGCACCCAGTGTTTTCCTAACAGGCTTCTCTCTCCTTGAGCTGGTTCAAAGACATTCATACACTGACCTTTTCTGGAGTGACAGTGAACAAAGTAACACCCAAGTAGTTTTGCTTTGGGGTTTTTTCCCAGTTCTATGTGACAATAAAAGTGCTGAGAATCCAGAACTTTCTAATAGGCTGGACATTTTAAATTTCATGGGTCACTGCAGGTCCATAACACAGTGTTCAGTTTCAAAGAGAATTCCTGGGAAATAATAACTGTCAGTCATATTCAGGTCAACTTCTCTATGCTGCCTTGTTCACTGAATGTCATCTTGAAACTTTCATTCCTCCAGTGCATCCTTGAGTCAACCACTGCCACTGAGTTGCTAAGGTATAAAACTGGAAGGAAGTAAACAATAAAAAATAATTAGGAGAAACAGCAAGGTATGAGAACAAGCTTTGGAAAGAGAGTATTCCAAATACCAGGAATAATAGTTAGAAACATAGATTTTTACTACTTAAGCACATCAAAAAACTAAACAGATTTCCTGTATTACTACATTTACTCCCTGCTGCATGTCCTAAAATCGTGCATTTGTACAATTAAAAATCTCCTGTTTCCTGCTCATGCTGCTTCTTTCCCAGAATGATTTCCATGCTACTGAGAAATCCTCACATTTTTACAATTTCTTGCAGAGTTCCCAGCAAATATAGAAAAGCTCCCTGCTGTGCTTTGTATCTGGTCACCCTTCAGCTCTGTTTCTCCTGGGCACCAGACACTCTGTGTTCCACATTGCTCGTTTTCCATATTTTGTACTTTTTTTCCTTGAGTCCCCTCTCACTTATTACAATTTGACCCCTCTGTTCAAAAAAATAATAACACATTTTACCCCCAAATTGACTCTGAGTAAGTTTGTGATGGAAGTGGAATAAAGTCCCTGTTTCTGCTTGCAACACCCAATGCTTTCATTAACACAACCTCTGAACAGCGTTTCCCTCTTTTTGTGACTCTGTCATTTCCAGTTTATCATTCTTTCTATAAATTTTAGTTCCCCTGTCCTTCTCAGTGGCACTGCTGCCTCTTCAGGATGATTATGAACTCAGTGGTAGACTACCAAGTACTTAAAAGCTATAAAAAAGATGTGTTGCACTTTATCTTTGGCTCAGGATATGTTGGGGTATCTATTCTGTATTGGCATTATTTCTCCTTTCTTTTTTTCTCCCAGCTTCCAGCAGTGGCTTGTAACAATTGCAATGATAACAATGAAGCAGCTGAAAATGTTGCTGTTATTTTGATTTAATGAGCCCTCTATTCTGTAAAGGAGTCAATACTTCCCAAAAATAACATCAATGCTTCCTATAAGATGACAGGAGGGAGTGGAAAATTTTGTGTGAGTAGCAGAGTCTTTTCTCAGTCACCATTCATCCTTGAAGACTGATGGTAGGAAAATCTCCTGTGTTGCTTGATGCCTGGTAAACCAAGCACAGGGAGTTAATGATTATGAAAACTTCTGCAGCAGCAGAACAGGATCTTTTATCTGAAAACAAGGATTTGCACTATTTCTTACGTGATGAAAACATGTTCTCACAATAAACAGGATGGAATTGTGTCCCTCCATTCATGCAGGTGCCCGTGACAAAAACAAAAAACAATCTCTCTGCAAAGAGGGACTGACCACAATAAGTACACGTGTGTCAGGTAAACTGCATCTGCCTTAGAGATGGGCAGTTTTATGGTTACACACCTCATCCACATCACTGTGAAAGACATGACTTCTCTATGTGTTCATTACAAGCTGAACCTGGCTCATCTATTAAAGAGACAGAAAGCTCTTCACAGTCTTGTAGATATAATTACACATGATGAAGATGACAATTTCTTTCAAAAATATGTTTCATCCTAAAAAAAAACAATGTCTAGTACTGAAGAATCCAATGTAACCTTGGGTAGTTAAGTTCAATGACTACTTTCCCTAACAATTAGAATTTATTTCTTGTCTGAAAGTTGAGTTAATCATGAATCCTGTATCTGGTCAGGGACACTTTCAAGTAATGACGATTTATTCTTTGCAAACTTTTTTTTCATCTTTTTGAAAACTTAAGATTTATAAAGTAGAATTTTAATGAATGCTTTAGAGGGCTGCTAGACAAGATAAACAGTCTAAAACAGAATAGCTAAATCTAGGAAAAGGATAAAGAAATTATTTATGTGAGAACAAGTATGCAGGACAAATGTAGAAATCATTTCTAAAAAAATTATGATCCTCTAAATTAAGATGTCTCCAGTCAACAGAATCAAGCATCAGAGTCCCATGCTTTGGGGTCCTAAATTTTCACCCTTTTTCTGCTAGACAGAAATGCCATCTCTCTCCATACTTCCAATGAGTTTGTGTTTAATTATTGCTGTGGCTCCTTTCCAGCCACATTTTTCAGTGTCCAAGCATGCACAAGTTCCCCACAGTTCTTGAGCCACCCCTGCCTGCCCCACACAGAATCACAGACATGGTGCCATGTCCCAAATGCTCTGGGTTTCTGGCTTAGGCGACTGAGCTCAGTCCCTGTCTCACATGCAAACAACACTGAATATTTATTTCTAGAGGTTCAATCTGAAGCTGAACCCCACAGGGGCACTTCCAGTTCTCCAGTGCCTGTGGTGCCATTTGAGACATCCACCAGGGCTTGCAGAGATGGCTCAGCACCTGTAGGAAGTCTTCCTATTCTGGGTAAGAGTGGTAAGTCAGGCATGTTGTGCACAGTACTGGATTGAAATACCCACAGTACCCCCTGTGTGTCCTGGAGATCAGTCCAGTCAAGCTCAATCAGTTTATTGATTAGAGATCTGTATTATACTAAGCCAGAGAGGTAAAGCTTATAGTTACAAATTCATAACCTTTGGTTTTGTCACAGGTGCTGCAGTAGCTCAAAACAAAGCCAGATTAATATGCAGAAATCTCTAACAGCATTTATCCTCACTGTTGATTACACTTAACAAACTTTCCATCATGTCACTTAATTCCCCCCTGCCTCCTTCAGAATCATAAATTAGAATGTCACCTACAAGAACACCCTTCAGAAACTTTTCTTCAGAAAGAGTCAGGAACAGAATTACTGACCTTGGAACAGAAAAACAGAGAATGAAGAATCCAGGCCTCTTCTATGTTTGCTATGAATAGTAATCAGCAGCTTCAAGAACTGAAAATTATTTAATGAAACTGTGGGTTTCCATAATATTTAGCCTGACTCCCAGTCTAACTAGTAAAGCATTAGAGAAGTTTGGTTTATTGGTTGTCCAGGTAATACTAACCTTTTATCCTAATAAACACAGATATTGCAATCAACATATAATTAATATATGAGCCACCACAGCTCTGAACAACTTAGTTTTGACATCAGAAACAGGCTGTAATCATATGGAGTTTTACATAAGCAAGCTGATATTATTCCTCAATGGCTTTTCAACTTGTGGCTTTTGTTTACAGCCATTTCAGGCAAGCTACCACATGGTAGCATCCCAAGACAGAGTCCCTACAGTAAAGCCATTCAAATCCATTGAAATAAAATGTTAAATTTTCACTGATGCCTGTATTTATTGCTTTTGCATCCAGGTTTTTCTGTGCTTCTTTATCTGCCACAGAGAGAGGGTGTTTTGACAACAGATGCTTTCTGAGCTCATCTCAGTGCTGCATATTCCCACTTGAATCCCTGTTTGTCACTTTGCCTGGCTGTCCAATTTGTGCTTTTGTAAAGTATTCATCTCTAGCAGCATCAATTACTCTGGAAATCATTAGAAATGGAACAAACACCCAGGGTTTTTGTTGACTACTAAAAGCAATCCTCCCCTTCACGCTGAACGAGGTGATGGCAACCATTGGGCTCAGATCCATGCAAGGATAGAATTAATCTTTTGTGCTATAAGACTGTCAGATGCCAATGACCTTTATTGAAGCAGAAACATATGAAAATACGACCTCAGAGGAGAGACTGAGAGAATTAGCATTGTTTAGTCTACAAGACAGTAATGAGATACATGACAACAAGACTAAAAGAAGTGAAAGGTAACTTCAGTGGGCAATTTATTCTCCAGAAGCCACTCCCGTTGGGTGTTATATTTGAATGGGGATATTGAGCAATTTGATACATATCATAGTGGGGAGGGTATGTTTGTAAAGAGAATATAATCTTTTCATGATGTGATGTGATGTGATATAATGCATTTCTCAGTCCCCTTGCATTTTGCAGTTGAAGGGTGTGATCCTAGCCAGGGAACTGCTAAATCTTGGCAGATTCACAGCACAAGACAAGCTCTACCTCAGCAAGTGCTTCATGTTATCTAGGTTTATCTTTCCTGTTGAACCTCCTTTGAAAACAGAGAGGGGTAGAAAATAGATTCCCTGTCACACAGCTGAATCCAGTTCCTGTCACCTTCCAGCTGGACTCCCACTTGGAAAAACAGGAAAAAAACTTTTATCATTGAAATTGCTGAGCTGGGTCCAAACCGAGCTGGTGCCCTGGTGACATTTGAGTAGCAGTGATATTTTTTTCGTTGTTTTCAAGTATGACTTTGAAGCAGCAAGATTCAGTGCTCCACATCTCTTATTGATCTTGGCTGCTGAATGTTTTATGACAGGGAGTCGCCCTGCGTGAATTCGGAATAGAAGATCAATAGGCTGCTTAGGATGTCGTGCTGTTTAGATGACTGACATGGTTCCTTTCCAACACCACCACCACTCCCAACCCTTTTCTTTCAACATCCCATTCCAACCCTGAACTTTTTCCAGGTGTATCCTTTGAAAGCTTTCACCTGTGGTGTTATTACCTGTCTGATGCACACCTTATGAGATTGGACGCTCAATTTGCTTGTGACTTTTCTTGTTATCAACATAATTAGCACCAGGACACAGTCTGTAGGAAGGAAAAAAGCCTGCTTTCCTTGAACCTTCAAAGTTTCCATTCCAGGGACAGGCTCCTAGAAAAAATTTTTTGCTTAAGGAGTTCATTATGTCTTATTTTCCTTCCAAGGAAATATAGGTTTATTCCTCATACTTATTTGGGGACATTCTTAAGGATTTCACTAGACTAGAGTGCTCTAAAGAAAATACTCTTGAGCTCACATAGCAGGGCTGTTTCTCAAACTACATTCCCTCAGCTCTTCTGGATCTGGGAACAAATGAGCTATAACCCAGCCATAGAATAGCTCCCTCCTCTGTGGACTGGAGATTCAGTTTCCTTCTGCCTGTCTCCCACCTCTGAGCTCTGAAGTTAATGTAATGATAAGAGAGACATGAAGGGAGCACCAGTGGTGAGGTGGAAACCCTTCCACTGAGAACTGGACACAGATCAATGCATTTCATAGACACCAACATCTCACATGTTTAGTATCTGATGCAGCTCACTCCAAAGAGTGCTCAGCCCAGTTAAGAAATGTTAGCTCCACAAATTTCTTGGCTGTGGCACAGCTCTAAGGAAGTAAGAGCTGCTGCTCCTCCTGCAGGTCTGGGATAAGCAAAGTACCTTCATGAGCCCTCCCAGTGGCAAGGTGTCCTGTAAAACCACATTTCTAAGGCTTCCCAGCATCACTCTGCCCCAGCTTTGCCATTTCTATGTCTCATGAGCAAGCTCAACTGCAGTACTTCATCTGTCAGGAAATGAAAATGGAATTCTGTGTCACTGCCTTGAGTCAGTTCAGGTTCTGGAATTACTCATCAGATTAGGCTTCAAGGGAGAAACAGAACTCTGACCATGAACTCTTCTGCCCCCTCCTGCTTACTCAGAAGTATAAATTTTGATTCAAAAGCTATATTTGAATTTTTGAGCAGTGAATAAATATCCTAATGAATATTCTAATTAACTTTTTAAGAAGTGGTGGCTCAAAAAATCTTATTCTATTCTTTTACTTACGTTTACAGCGGAGAAAAGATTAAGCAAAGAGCTCAGTTCCTATCCCAGGTGACTGACCAGGATTTGTAGGCTGTGGAACCAACCATCTTAGTGACTCTCATGCTAATTAGCTGCTATCTAATAGATAGGAAAATGTGATCAGTCTTATGTTGAGAATAGAACCCAAAAAAACTGAAATCAAGCAACATTTTTTGCTGTCTCAAACCAAATATTTTCCCTTTATGAAAAGTGTTGATTTTCTCTAGAATTCCTTTTCATTAAAAATGTCTCAAACATTCTACACATTAAAAACTACAACATTTTGGTTATTATCTTTATGACTGCCAAAAGTGTTAACATTTTCTAGGGGATTCCTCTTCAGCAGGGAGGCTGGACTAAATGACCTCCAGTGCTCCCTTCCAACCTTACCCCTTCTGTGGTTCTGTGATTCTGTGAATTTTGAGGTTTTCAGTTGAGAAAATTAATCATTTTAAAGTCATTCTTGTTTTTATACACTAAAATATTTCCATACAGTTTTATTTAATGCCTTTTAATTATCAGTAATCTCGACAGTATACTTTTTTTATTATGCCTTTCTGGCCAGTGAAGCAGTGGGTGACTGGGGCCTGCAGGAATTCCAGGGGCAGAGCAAGGAAGTTGTTTCTGAAGCATGGGAGATGGCTGCAAGGAAGGGCACTGTCCCTCTCTGCCTGTGAGATACTGCAAAGGAACTTTTCCTTCCCATTGTGCGGAAGGAGTAGCATCATCTCCAGCGACAACAGTAACTCCAGACCTTGGTGGGGTTGGGTGGGGTACAGACAACAGCATTTTTCAGGAAAGACTGTGAAAAGAAATGGCTAAAAGCCTTTAGCAGCACATAGAAAGCTGCAAATGCACCATTTACTTAACCAGAGAGAGGGGCTTGTATCAGACAATATTTCAGGTCACAAAACATATTAGACAGGTATTTGCCAGGCAAGGAAATTAGTAGATGTTGACCCTAAATCAAAGACTGTATCACTTCCCTATAGCCTAGTTTATATTGTACTAACTCAAAACAGAACTAGGCTAAAACATTTTGAAGCCTGCAGCCAGTAGATGGAAACAAACTGAAGAAAGCTTCTGACAATGCAAGTACTCATTCTCCATAGCACCTAGGAGTCCATAAGAGGTGACTACAGGGTCAGCAGAGCAGAGAAATAGTAAAAGAAAGGTAATTCTGAGCCCGGATCTTCAGGTACAACCCAAAGATAGAAAGCCATGAGAAACAGCACAATAACCCAAATTCTTCAGCAGATAATCTGATCAGCATGGCCAGATTATAATAGAAATTAAATAGGGATCACAGAGCCACTAAAGAGTCTTCTACCTTGATGCTAATCTGAAATCCAGATGTGATTCTCAAAGACTAGAGATCTGACACTTTGCATGGTTATGAGGACGTCTAGGATCCTCTCATGGCCAAATACCTCTCCCAGGCCTGAAAAAGTGGAAAGAGATTATGTGAATAGAAATACATGGCATTTTCATCCCCTTTTACTACACTGTAATTTTTAACTTTTTTTGGGCAAGCAGGTGAACTGGAATTGATAAATTAAGGAGAACCTACTCTGAAGGAAGAACAGAGACTCTGAGATCCTGCAATGATGTGATTGCCTTTCCATTTTTTTACAGCAATCATACTCGTGTTCAAATGTGCTTTGTAGAACTTCACATCTCATCTGAGCAATCTTTGTACTTATTTAAAGTTCTTAGAATGACTTGACTGTGAATTCCTGTAACAGACACAGGCAACACATTGGTAGGCATCAGATAAAGTGTAAGAGCATCCTTGAGACTCTCCCTTGGATTTGCTGCTCTTCAAGTAATTACCTTTTGCTTGCATGGATGCTTGAAGTTTAGTGTAATCCAAGCTGATAGGAACTGGCAGCGAGAGCACAGAAGAGACCCCCCAGATGGAGAAACATAAACTAGGCACGAACTCCACACGCCTCTCGTTAGATGTTAATTGTCCTCAATTGCAATATGATGTCTTCTGAGCTGACTGGTTCTCAAATGAAATCTTTTAAAGCTCCCCTTTCGAAGGGAGCTGAGTTGTCTCCTGCTGGGTATAATCCTAACAGAGACTGTGTTCCCCTTCTCTACAAAGAGATTTGACCAATCTCCCTCCCGGAGACAGAGATGGTCTGACACAACGATTCTGCTCTCCCGCACAGAGATGCTTTGATAATCCTTGATGTTGCTGTAAGGCTCTAAATGCCTCAGTCTTTTAACTCTCTTCAGGGGCTTTGTCCAGATCCTCTGCATATAAAGAGCAATTGACATACTCAGGCAAATATTTATAATGTCACACTCTGCAGCAGGGCTGAGATTTCCCAAACCATCTCTCTGGGATGAATGACCAGTATCTATCACTGTTAGTGTAAATCAATTGCCTCAATACCCTACAGGGCTTCAGAGATAACCACTGGAGTCCTTTGACATATAAGAGTTCCCTGGGTTTGTTTTTTTCCTTTCTCTACCTATTAGTTAGAATCTCAAGTTTAAGTCATAGAACAGGTGTTTTTCCATCAAAGAATAATTTTTAAATTTGAGAAATCACAGAAAATTTCTGAACATACAAAAATATGTCTACTTCAGTGAATTTTTCATTTTTCCTTTTAAAATAATTTTTGTATTTGGAAAAAGAATAGTAGTAAGTGACAGAAGTTAACAGTGGAGTTCCACAAGAATGTGCTAGTAAAAGCTCTCTTCTGATAAACATATTCACAAATTGTGTAGTGAAACAGACAAGTATGTCTCAACAATATTTCAGTGTTTCCACTGAAAAAAAATTATATTCAAATCTACTGAAGACTAATTCATCCTGCTCTTCTCAAACTGCATTCTTCTTTTTTCTTATTTCACATTTCTTAAAAAAAAATTCTTTTGCCTGGACTACAGTTCAGCTTTAGCTGACTTACAGTGAGCAGAGTGCACAAGTGTGTAACATAATCACTACAGAGAGGCTTGAGGAGAGCTCACATGAAGTTTTATTTGTCACAACAAAAGTGACAGCAAATTCAATCAGTGAACCTCAAAAAGGAGATTAAAAAAAAATCAGTCTGTGATTTAAAGAAATGTCAAAGTGACTATTTTCCAACCCAGCAGATTTCTTTTTTGAGCATGCAAACCCAACATGGTAATAAGTAGTTAATTGGTGAAATAAATCTTGTCTGTGCTTGATCTGTCCTTACCACACACCTGTAGCCAGATTAATGATTTAGGCTGTCCATCAGTTTTATGTTCATCCCAGGATGTGACTGTGAGGGTTCACTATGGATGGTACATCAATCTAGTCCTGGGGGCAGGGTTGGACTTTGAGTTAATAAGATTGTATATCCTAAATCTTCCACCATGGCTCAGTGATCTGAGGTTCACAATGCCCACATACAAGAATATTCCCCTCCAGAATTTTATGCCTTTAGGTTTTCATCCTGGTATTACCTGCCAACTTAGCAGAAATTGTGATTTTAATTGGGAATAACATTGTCTGTTAGTAGCCTACAATGTGCATTGCTGAAATTATCTGTACAACCTGACTGCCACAGACAGTTAAGGAGAGTCACATGAAAATTAGGTCACTCAATCACCCCACTTCCATACTACTTGGTAACAAGCAGTCATTTAGGAAAAATTCCTTTGTGAAAGTTTTTGTTCAGTGCTGTATTGTGTCATCATCTATGAAGCAACAAACTTTTCTTCCCTGGGAGTCAGATGTGATTTAGCAGAAGGGCTATTTATCTCTTAATCTAAATTCTTTCCAACTCCTCCTTAGTTCATTACTCCTTTTATCATGTCTTTTCTGTACTTAAAACTGAAAATTCATAAAGCACAGGATTCTGTTTTAACTTGCATATCACATTTGCCAAAGACAAGAGATGATAAGATATGCTGCAAATTTTTACTTTTGAATGTTGATGAGTCTTCAACATTCAACATGAGAAGGATCTTCCAAATTATCTGAGAAGGTTTTTCTAAACTATCATGACTTTTGTTAAATTTCTTGTTCTGTATGTTGTCTTTGTTGCTTCTTTAGTTAAAGAGACTGATCACTGTTAGCCAATTTTTTTTTTAAAAAACCAAAAAACCTAACAAACTCTAATACAATAAAATAGAAAGGAAAAAAGAAGTGTAATACAAATAAATAATTGGGTTCAGATCACTGGAGAAAAATTGCTTTGCTGTCTCAGGGAAAAGTAGTTGTATTCTATCTCCTAGGACACCAATGTAACCCCTCTGAAACTGGAACTGGTAGGGGAGTTTACCTTAGAATTATTAATTCACAGTGTGGTTGCTCTGATTTTATTTTAATTAATCCTAATTTAATTTTATTCTTGCACCATAATAAATCTAGAAGAATTAATTGGTTTTGCACTTACATAACTGAGAGGAAAACGTACCTGCCTATAGCTGTTACCATCTAATACCAATCTTGCTCCTCAAGCCTACTTGTAGTCTATATTTAATGGGATTACAGAATAAAAAATCCAGGCTACTGGATGGAGTGAATGGAGGTTTTACCCAACAAATTTTGTACTGCAATTTCTACAGGCCTCTAGTCTAGTCTGTTCTGTCTCTAATCCTGACCCATAAACTGCTAAACCACTCCTGATAACCATAAACTGGCTGATCATCCATCCCAGGCACAAGTCCATGTGTTCCCAGCACATTCCCATGTAAAAGGGTCACTCCCCAAGCAGGTTTGCAGCACTGCAGGTCTCCTTTAGGACAAGGAGGGACGACTAGGGGGAAAAATGTTTAAACAGAAAATTCTGGTATAGAGAGCAAAAGGACAAATAAATAATGTGACTATCAAGAGTCTCTTTTGATTCTCTGGATTCTGAAAAATGTTTGACCCCAATATGTTCGGATGTTTTTTACTTTTATACTTTTTTTTTTTAATTCTAAATTTTGTGGCTGTGGGTGTACTCACTGCTGTGCATCATGGTACCACAAGCTCAAAAATATGCAACACCACTATGTTTTATTAAACCAGGCTGTTCTTCACAATCAAATGATGACTTTGTGGACTAGTATGTGCTGGATTTATTGGAATCTGAGATAATTTTTCAAGAAATCATGAGTTTCCATGTCAGAGATCTGACCTGGAAAATCTCTAGAGCATGACATCAGCAGTTATCTGCCTGTAATATTTTACTTTTTGCAGTAATATACAAACCTGTCATATTTTTATGGGATGAAGCTCTCAATAAAAGGAAGCAGGTTCAATCATAAAGTAAGGGAAAGCACACTTTAAGAACAATATTTACATAAGGGGTCAGAAGAAAGTAAACAATACCCAGACATGATAGACAGTTCAGATTTGAAGCTAAACCAGCTGCAAAGGGACATGTCATCACTCAGTGATTTTTATGCCTCTGTATTTATTTCTCTATTTACAGGGTAAGTGAACTGGCAGCCATTCTAGGAAAGCTCCCACTGCCCATCCTTACATACATGCTCTGTGACTAAATGAAATATTTTCTGTTGTCATGACTACTGGGTCCTTTTTATATTTGTCCTCCCATTTGCATCCACAAGCAACAAATTATGCTGACCAATTAAATACCAAATAATAGAGGGGAAAATAGGGAAAACAAGGGTTTCATGTGTCCTCATCTCTAGCTATTTAAATGCTGAATGACTATCAAGAAGAAGAGGACTTTCAAGTTTATAGGTTTCTAAAAAGAAGCCACAGAGATTGCAGAGCAGCAGGATGTGTGAAGGGCTTTTGATGCACGATGCCATCTTAGGCAGCTCACAAAGTACCTGGAGGGGTGCAGCAGCTCCAAGTGGCTTTAACTCTTGTATTCAGATAATCTTGGATTCTTACACTACCCCCATCTCTCTGGCTCAGGCTCATTATGTAAATTAGCTAATTTCACAACGGATCAGGTCTCTATATCCTTGTTTGAGCCAAAGCTGTCAAAACCCAAAAAGACTGAGCATTAATAATTTGCATCATAAAAGTCTACTTTTCATCTGGATAACTGAGCTGGCCAAGAAAGCATGATTTAAAAGAACCTACTATTTTTTCAAATGCATAGACAAATTCAGGAATAAGTTTACACTGAAGAAGTTCATGCAAAGATAACGCTTCTGAGATATTTAGGACACAACTATTAGGGTCAATGTCTGTTTTTCAGGATAATGTTGACCAATATGTTTAAGATATATGTCATATCATATCTATAGTTTATATACCTTATAAGATATATCTCATGAAGTGCTTGAGAGTCATTTCATGTCTTGGCACTGAATGCCAGAGTAACCCACGGGAGCTAAAGAAAATCAATACAAAAGGGCAAGGAATTATCCCCAAGTGTTGTGCCTTCTGCATTCTCCACATGTCCCTGATATTGAAGAAAGTTTCCCATAATGCAGAAGTCATTGTAGTATATTTCTCTCACCTGGCCTTTGTTTCTGAGGGAAGTCTTCTAATACAGCAGCAAAATTCATCCTCAAGTTTCTGTGGTGAAATGTGTCTTTTACTGCTGACTCATGCAGCATAATCAAGCCCTAAAGCAATTAAGCTACTTTGGCCTTTGTAAGGCAGTTTAAGAGACAGATCCATTTCAGCACAATTCAAACAGCACAAAGAAAAGCTTTTATTATCCTGATTTATTGAGTTTTTCCATTTCTCTTTTATTTAAGTCCAATGTCCTGCATTCAATTTAATGACAGTGATTCTGTAAAGCATTAAAAGACCCTATGACTATTAAAGTAACATTTATTGAGGTCTAATAAGAGACAAATCAACTTTTCATTTAAGTGCCTCAAAAATAACACAAGCAATAAATGGCTGATTATATATTTAATGACACTGTAACTTATACTGTACCAACAGAAGAAGCTTTTGCATTTCCAATTTAACACTATTGCATGTCATCATCATTAGGGAAAATGTTTATTGTTATTCTAATTGGAAGCAGCAAGCTAAAATACATCTTCATTTAAAAGCAAATAATGCTGCTCAAATGCTTAATAAGTATATACAACTCTTGGCTATAATGTAGGGCTCATTTCAGAAAAGGCTGCTCCAGTTGGAAAAGTATGGCCCAAATTCTGACTTCAGACTTGTATACATTTGCACATACAGAAGAAATCATAATAAGAATATTTCCAGTGGTAGAATCCAACTTTTCTCCTTAGTCATGGAAAAACTACATTTTCATAGTGTCTCATTAATCAAGGTGATTGTTGAAACTGTTCTTGTGTTTTCCTTCTAATTCTATGTTCCATTTTTTCTTATTTCTCCACTGTGTAACTTTCTTGCACTTTGTAAACAAGACAAAGTTACAAAACTTCCTTTTGCTAATTTGCAAAAAATTCAAGGGACCAAGAAAGGCCACCATAGAAATAAGCCTTTATAGTTCACTCAGTTGTGAAGGAAATAAATAAATTGTCAAATTATTTCAATCTCTGTCCCCCAAAATAAAGGAAAATTGAAAACATTTTCAGGGGAAGTTAAAATTTTCAAATATTATCCTCTATTAAATTTTAAAAATGAAGCTTGAAGAGGTTTAGTAGCTGGCAGCAAAAAATGTCAACAGAAAAAAGCAGTTTAAAATCTTATTCTGTTGTCTTGACTTCACTCTAACCTAAGTGACTAACATGTTTTATTTCAGAGGACATGGGATTATTTCTCTGTATCACATTTCTGGCACAGTTTGTCCCTACAGTTAGGTCCTTAAGCCCAATGCCCTGCAATACCAAGAACCAATGCAATAGAAATTTCATCCAGAGGTGTCTTTCTGGCATGACCTCACACCCCTCCCCTGGCATCTCATGAGAAACCAGACTTCTAGGAAAAAAACAAAAGCCACAATTATTGAGCAGTATAGGAAAGAGAGAGAGGTACAGGCTATGCCTTATTTATAAGAAATTTTCTTATGAATCAGACCCCAGGGCTACTTGATGTCCATCACAGTGCTGTGCAGGACACGGATGCATTTCCCACTGCGGAGGTCCTTCTGTGGATTCAAACCCCATGGTGGTTTCACCTGGGGAAGTACTTCCAGCTCAGGTCTAAAGGCTCTCTAAACATTTTAATTTTGCTTGAAAATTGTCTTCTGTTACTTCATTTGTGCTTTTCTTGGAAAGATACAGGAATGGACAGGTGTGGTGATGGCAGCCACTCCTTGCAAAGGGCACAGATGCAACTGCCTGTGGCCATCATGAGGGCAACTAACTAACCCCTCACTGCTGCTGGTTTGCAGTTCTTGCATTGCTCTCTTCAGCCCCTTTCATTTCAAGAAAGTTCAGAGTAAATTTATTTTATACAATCTTCAGCTGGCTCTGAGAAAAGGTAGACCTTTGGCTATGATTCACTGACAAGCTTATTTTCTTTCCTAAGAATTGATTTAACTATCAAAGCAAAGGCTAAGACAGTTATTGAACCAGTTAAATGATTTAAAAATAGGGGACTGAATGTTTGAACCATCAACAGGCATCAACACTGAGATTAAACCTGCAAGAAGGCAAGGACTTTTTATTTAATTTTTAAAAAAAGCCCATGTAAAGTTATTTACACTTGAGACAAAGATTAAAGATGCTGTGAAATTTACTGTCCCTGCACTCAAGTGGGGAGCAGGGCAGAGTGGAGTCTTGGTAGGAATGCTGCCACTTCTGACACCCTGTTAGCTTGCTAGTATGAAATACGATCAGACAGTGCAGGAATATTTGTAAAGCTTATTGAGAAGGCTATCAAATCATTCTGTTGTTTATTCAGTGAAGCTTAAGCACATCACCCTTGAGGTTATTCTGTGTCTTGCTTACACATCTTGACTTTCCCACACCTTCCTTTGCAAAATGTCTCCCTTAAAAGACTTCAATTTACCTTCAATGTTCAAACAACTTTGCACCATTTCACTCTGCAGTAATGTAAATTATTCAATTCATGGCTAAGATTCAAAGCCATAAAAGTGGACATTTGTAGTTTTCTACAGTCTGCATTTGTTGCAGAAAGACATATTTATAGAATCTAGGGAAAATAAGCAGGCAGTGGTCCAGGTGATTCCTGCTGTCCTGGTGATCACATTTTGTTTGCTGTCGACTTCCTATACTGTCCTGTTTAATTTCTGTTATTCACCTGTTGCATTCTCTTTGTCTATCAACTTGAAAACTTACAGGGCCAAAAAGTTTTGTTTTCATTATTCTGTATCATAATGAAGTCACTACCAGCGTCCACTTGTACATATACATTTGCTGCAGTTAAAGAGCACATATATTATTATCCTTTCCTCAACATGGTCTCAATTTTTAGGAATTACAGTAGATTTAGAAGGCCTAGTACCTGAATGCCTTCATGAGCTATTGTAAAAGATCCTGATCACCAAAGGAAGGAAAGCCCAAGTGCTCTTTGGGTTAAAAAAAGAGAGAAACTTTTAGAGACTGCAAGCTGAATGGTTTGCTTTAGAAATAATGCATCTAAAAGCATGTTTGCTCCAGACATTTCAAGCTTGAGCCCTACCGTATTTCAGAATTATCCTCTTTTCCACACAGAGCATTACAGTAAAACTAAAATGCAATCAACAGAAAGACAGATAGCATTTAATATAAAAGATGGTACATCACAATATGTAGTACACTGAAGCACATTCAAATATTAAGGTGGATCTATTAGTGTCAGAGGGGAGGGGGAAGGGGGAGTGTTTCTGGTTATTTGTTAACACTGTCTGACTTCCCAGTGGTGATATACCAGAAACACCATCCCTCACTTGATTTCAGATAACCACATCCACTTCCCATAAAGCACATAATTAACTGAGGAGACAATACTTCTTAATTAAAACTGTTTGAAATTAATGAAACACTGCAAGGTTTGATTCCGCGAGGTTTGCAGAATTCTCCTGGTTTTGCTCTTACTTCTTTGCTTGCTCAGAGGAAGCTCCAGTGCCCCATGCTCTGGTGTCATGGTACAGGAGGTGCTCACCTTCCCAGCACAGTCAGGGTGGCTTCATTTGCAGCCTGGGATGAAAAACTCACTCCTGGTGAGTCCTTCTCACCAGAAGACAGCAAGGAAGGAAGAAAGTGCAAAGCCACAAACAATACTACATTTTCAGTATTGAGGGTTATTCTGGCCTCTTCTGTCTTTCTGAAACCATATGGCAAACAATCACTGAGGCTGTTTCTCCAAAAGAACAGCACCCTAGGCCTGCCTCCTCAGTAGGTGCAGATGCTCCTGGGGGAGCCCCACCACAGGTAAAACAGGGGAAGTCTGTGAAGATGCACGTGAGCCTGTCCTGGGAAAAGAAGCCTAGAAGACACTCTGACCAGCCTGCAGCAATGGCATGGGAAGGGGGAACAGTTCATACACACCTCTGCTCTGGGGCTGGGCCAGGGCAGCCCCTCCTTTCTGAGCCTCAGCAGCACCTGTGCTCTCATGGATGGCTCTGGTGGATGCTCAGGGGCTGCACGGTGCACTCGTGCCACAGCAAAAGTACAGCACATGGGCAGGGAGGCTGCTCAGCCATCCCACGGGGGCAGACTCAGCACCAGCAATTCCACATCTGAGGGCTGTGAAGATGCCCTTGTGGGAATCAAAAAGAAAGATCAAAGGCAGGCCTGAACAAGGAATAGCACTCTCTGAAGTTACTACTTTCATTGTTACTTTTGTGCTTCATAGACTAGTACATCACAGGGGTTTTTTCATTCCTTCTTTTTTTTTTTTCTTGGTGATGTTCTTTCATCTTATTTGATGGATCTTCCCCTAGTTGTTCCACTTCTTTTATCTCTTGAAACACAGCTCAGGGCTACATTGTTTTCTCCTGTTAAGGTGGTACCATGAACCTTCTTGCTGTAACATGGCATGACCTCACACTGACAGCTCCTGAGAACAAAGCCCTGCTCTGACTGTGAGCTCAGTCTCCAGGGCTCCATACCTGCAGAGTTCAGCTGGCCTCACTGAGGACTTACACCTTTCTGGGGGAACAAGGACAGGGGGAGAAGCTGATGAGAGGGAGAGACAGAGAATACCCTGAGCTGAAGTTGAGCATGTGTCACAGCACTCTTTAATTCCACTTTAAATTTGGTCTCTGAGCTCAGTAAGGGCACTCACTGTTAGCTGATATTGGAGGTTCTGGTACTTTCAGGAGTAACAGTGGTATAAGAAGAAGATAACAGAATAACTGAATATATTCACTGAAAGATCAGGGTAAAAAAATACATTTGTCCAGGGACAGAGAATTGATCCCAAATAAACTATTTCAGAAAGAGGATGCTGAAATATTCCAGAAGAAAAAATCATTATATATATATATATATATATACACATACATTACATATGTAAAATAATATAACCTTACCCATTAAGACAAGGAAAAATTTACCCTTCCCTGGAAAACAGTTCAGGAGAATGCTAAAGCAGCTGGGTGTCATCACAGAGTGGTATTTGCAGTGTAGGCACTGTGCTGGGACATGTTCCCAAGCCCTGGCCGGCTGTGGCAGGGAAATGAGGTTGCAAAGTGGCATTGCAAAAGGCATCTGCTAGGTCCAGTTTCTTCATAAGAAACAGTGGTGTCCATGATGATTTTCTTGCACGTGGTTTTAGTAGTGCTTTGTTCAATAGAAGACATTGCCCAATTCTGCATCCCACGTGTAAATGGAAGTGTCTACAGACACACTTCTTGACTTTTTCCAGAAAAAGACTCACCTGCATCTCTAATTCAGAAACTGCCTCTTTATTTCGTTGCCCTTCCTCATGTCCAGCAGCTGGCTGTGAGGATGAAGACCCCCAGCACAGTGCTCCTCTCCTTCCCAAGAGTTCAAATGGATCTCAAAGCAGTGTCTCTGCTGTAGAGGCAAATACTCTCTTGGCTTCACTATTTACTTCCAGGAACAGAAAAATCCTCAGGTGGAGGAACCAATGTCTTTACTGCAAGTGAAACCATTCAAGCTTTCTGCAGGGAGCCAAACTGGAGTATAATGATTACAATGAAGAGTACCTCAGAGAAAGTGGATGGAGTAATGCAAGAGAAATGAAGACTGAAAGCAGAAGCTGACATTTCATCTTGCATTATAGCCCATGGGACAGAAGGCACAAATACAGTAAATTATCTGTAAGAGTCTCTTCTTCCTAGAATGAATGACTTCAAAGGCTCCAGCAATACAATGAAATAAATGAAAGATTCCCCCTTTCTGTCTTTAGAGGACTGAGTAATAACTTACCTGCTTCTTTGTAGAGCAATGCTTTAGTCAATATTTATACAACTATGCAGTAAAGCAGCTTCAAATTTGTTCCCCATGTGATAATAAATAAAGACCATATTCAGATTTCTAGTTGCCTTTAAAACTGTCCAATCTTCTATTTTTATGCTATTTTAGCCTGAATAATTTAGAAAGCTTGCCCCAAAAAATTATGGTCTCAAAACATCCAGAGAGGAAATTTGAGAAAAAAAAAAAAAAAGTACATTTGTGTGATGTAACAAAATATGGCACATTCGGACACTGTACTAAGGTCAAAATTCAGGGACAAATCAAACTTCATGTCCCTGTAGCTGGTTATGTGTAATAAGTAAGAAGGTGCTGATTATAGTTGCTACTGTGGCAAAAGTTTCCAGTCCTTCATTCTTTCGGAGTGTCTTGAATTCACCAGTTTCAAGAAAATCCCAGTGTCTCTTCTGCTTCTCTTCTCAGTTCCCAGTTTGTACTACAGCAGTGGGTTACATTTGGACATGATTATCATGGCTGTGAGAGCAGAAAAGCACAGAGATCCTTTATTTTACTTTATCAGCTTTTTTTCCTGTTCTTCAGTTATGTCTTATTCCTCCATGCTTCTAAATCACTGACTTAGAGATCTGTAATCTCCAATGTTTGAAGTTCTGGAATAACACAGATATTAATCTGCTCTGAAAGGTGTCCTTAGCACCATTTATATTATAATACAGTGTACTGTTTTCTTCATCATTACAGTTTATCTAGCATTTCACAACACTTCTCCCCTCTCTCCAAACCACTCATTAAATCTCATTGCATCCCTCAGTGGTGAATAGAACCAGTCACATCCCTACCAAAGGATTTCTTATGTTACTATTCTTTGACAGAAACAGATAAATCCATTCTGTTTCTCTTCTGAA
Source organism: Passer montanus (assembly GCF_014805655.1). Lineage (NCBI taxonomy): Eukaryota > Metazoa > Chordata > Aves > Passeriformes > Passeridae > Passer > Passer montanus. The sequence continues at coordinate 14,845,579 of NW_024356504.1, read as the reverse complement.
ACCTAAATTGTATTTAAAACTAAGGGAACAAATCAATAAAGTCAGCAACCCAACTTGAAAAGGCTGAAGTTGGACAAACTTCAGACCAATCCTGCAGAGCTACCACATGCAGGACAGCCCAGGATCAGGGCACTGTAATCCAAATCAATCTTGATTTACAGGAGCTGGGCATTAGACCATGAAGCATCAGCCCATCCTATCACAACAGCATGGTTTTCCACCTCACCAGCTGTGCTGCTGACCTTCAGACCACGCATACCACCACATTAGCTGAGGAACTACATTATCAATCACTGCAATAATAATTGCAGTAGTCAGTGACACTCTCCCTGACTTTATTTAGATTCATTGCTGGTGGATCTGTGTGACCCAGGGTCTCCTTCCCCAATGAACATATCACTGCTGTTATCTTTCCTTTGTTCATTCATGAGCTTGATTAATATACACACTGCTTTGAGAAACGCTTTTTAAAAAGCCAGAAAAAGAAGATTTTGCCTTTCTCTGTTCAAGACAGTTAGTTCCTTCTGGGCAGATAATAGACAATTAAAACCCCCCAGCATGAGTTAACCTTTACCAAAGCAATGGGTGTGTAGCAGACTCCAGCAGGAAGCAGCTGCAGCAGCAAGGTAAGAGCCACCCTCCTCTGTGCAGCTGCTCCTCCCCTGCCCCATCATGCATCATCTGCCTGGGCTGAGGATCTTTGGCTCCAGCATCTGAGATGCCCAGGGATCATCTGGACCTCAGTGACAGCAGCCCAGAGAGGACTGAGTCAGTGTCTACACACCTTTAAATCCTTCCTTCATCTCTCCAAACTGGTAACTTAGGTTTACATTACTTCTCTAAGAACTATTGATTTTTAAAATCATGATGTTTCCACCTGCTTGACAGAGTGAAAGTGACAGCAGAGAGAGGAGAGCAGAAATGGCAACAGTTTACAGCCTAACCCAAAGTGCATCAAACTTAATAGAAAATAGCCCATGGTCGCCAGCAGGCCCTGGCTCAGGGTTGAGAGGCAAAAAGGGTTCTGGTAGCCATGAGTTATTTTTAACTTACCTTGTATGGCATCCAGCTGGACGTGTTGTATCTCAAGAAAGCTCTGAGCAGCTCAGCCTGTAGACGACTCTGAGAACTCCGAATCCAGCCATGGGACAAAAGAAATCATAGCACACCTAAAATGAGGTTAAAGACAGCCACAGGCCACTGGTAGAAAATGGAGCCAGGATCTAAAACTGATGTGTGTCAAGATGCATAAATCAGTGCCGCCCTTCCACCGCACAACACTTGGAGTTCATCTAAAACAGAATAGGTTCTCTCTCAGCTCTGCTCCAGCATCTGCTCTGTGACATTTGTGCTCCTGAGCCTCAATTTTCCTGCATAGCGAAGAGAATTTTAATCAGACATTTCCCTGACTTGTTTCTTTAGGCTGGTAGCTCTTTAGGACACAGTTGATTCTTACTTTGGAATACAGAAAATACTTTTGTTTCAGATCTATTCCTGATAAAAGCTTCTAGGTACTTACTGCAGTAACATTTGGTGAAGGAAAAATGTTGGATAATTTTTCTCACTCCCTACTGGTTGACTGCTAGTCCAATACAAGACACTTGCCAAAAAGAATATGAGGAAAATATTAGAATTTCAGAATCTAGGTAAACACTTCCCCAGATTTGACTTCCCCTTTCTCACCTGTGCAAACTAAAATCCTCAGTCAGGTCTAGGTCATGGTGTGCTGATGAGTGCCATGTTGTACAAGAAAGCTTCATCAGCACATTCAATCAAGATGTAATTGCAGGACCCATTAAATTGCAGATAGCTCCTGCACTCTGCTTTCAAGATGGTAATGATACCTCTTGTTTTGCTTTTCTGCTCTCATTTTGGTAATGAATTAAGGCTTGTGGAAGCATTCTACTTCACAGACAGATGATGAGGCAGAACAGAGACTGTAGTGCAAGGAGGCACCAAAAGTTTAAGAGAAATGTGCACAATTTGGGGTGTTATAGGGGTTTTAGTTATGAAAAAGGATTATAAATCAAATTTGTTCCCTAAGAGAAACAGCCTTCACTTACTTGTTTATGGATCAGTTACAGAAAACCCATTATGCCAACTTGAAATATCCTGAGAACAGGAAATAAGTACAAGGACAGGTCAAGAAATGAAAGGAATGAGAAAAACTAGAGGCAGTGAGTAACCCCACTGTTCATTGTTATCAGCAACTTGAAAGATCTGTGCTTGTTAATTCGTGATCTGTCTTGTTAAACTCTGAGCACGTAGCTCAATGACACTGTGTCCTAATTATGAGTCTTTCCAAAGTTGTTAGACCTGGATGGTGCTTGTCAGTGTTTCTGAAAGTAAAAGGGATGTTTGTAAAGGAAACAGAGCTCTTCTTGGTTTGTTTGTTTTTCAGCTGCAAGGGAGAAGGTGCATTTTTAATTGTCTTAGCATGATTTGGTCAGGGATAGAGAAAATATGCAAATACCATTTGCACATGTAGTTTTTGTACAGTAAAATGCCAGGATCAGCAGATTACTATTTACCCTGAACCTGCCACACATTTCCCTGTTGCTGGGGCACAACCTTCCCTTTCTTTGTCCTGAAGTGAGAAGATTGCTAAATTTGAGGAAGCTATCTTAGGCAATAATTCCAGTCAGCAGATTACTTCCTTGAGGAAACTTAGAACCTGAAATAACAGCAGGCTACAAAATGGAAACTGTTCTGTGTTTTTTCTATGTTCTGGTATGTCTCCTCAGACTTCTTTTTTTTTTATCATTATATTTTTCATCCAAATATTTAAAGAGCCTGGAGTTTTGGAGTGGCATATAGTAAAGCAGGATAGATGGGTACTACTGTCTATCTAAAATGCACTCAGCACTTCCATAGCAAGGTGCTGTTAATTTTGTGTCGCAGTGTCTTTGCTCACAGTGTCTTTGGCTCAGAGAATTAGCAGTTACTGCTGTTTGCAGGAAATCCTGGAGAATAACACAGTGGCAAGAAGAGTACCACACTGATATGCTGTGCCTGATTGTAAAAATTCAGCCTGTTTCACCATCCCTAATGAATAAAGAAACAAGTTTAGAAATCAGTTAGAAATCCTAACTGTAATGCTCAAATTAATTGGAATTATAACAGAATATAATCAATAACCATATATGCAGTTAAGTTACTTGACAGCTTCTGGCCCAAACTGTGAAAATGTTATGCTGAGGTTCCCTCACAATCCACTGAACACTTTAAACTGGGCAGTAACAAGTAAAAAGTGGTTTTGCCATGACTGCCTAAAATACCCCACTTCCATAATGCAGTGTGAAAATGTTATGCTGAGGTTCCCTCACAATCCACTGAACACTTTAAACAGGGGCAGTAACAAGTAAAAAGTGGTTTTACCATGACTGCCTAAAATACCCCACTTCCGTAATGCAAGCATCAGAACTTGGAGCAAAGGGAAAATCTCAGTCTCATCACCCATGGGGCCAATGGTCCTTCCTTCAAGACAAACAAACATGCATGAGGCTGTGATTTAGTGGCTTTGGGCTTGTAGGTTTCAGGGCTTTTGGTAATAGAAACATTTAGAGAGCAAATCTAGCTAAAAAATCTGTTCATATGAGGGCTCAAATGTGGGACCTTACTGGGGGGTTCCACTAGTTCAGGATGATGGGATAGGTCTGGTTGCTGAGCCTCTGTCCTGGCAGGTACCTCCTGGTGGCACGGGAGAAGCACAGAGACATCAGCACGGAGCTGAGGAATGCAGGAAGGTTTATTCAGCACACAGGAACATTCTGTCAGCCCCCACCCTGCCCATAAAGGCCATGGCTTGGTAGCTCAAAGCAGGAGATTTGCTCAGCATTTTCTATTAAAGAATAAATATTTTCTCTGTAAAAACAATGGGGTCAAACTTCTTACTGACAATATGGTGATCACTGTGATTTCTGCATGCTGACAAATTACACCAAGCCTTTGAAACTGGTAATTAACCATTTATTACTGGAACAGGGGAACAAAGAGGAAGACTGAATTGAATCTTAACTAGGTTCATTGTCTCAGCATTAAACACAATTACGACTGCTTTACTGGACACCTTCAATTTTCACCATCATTAAATAGACACGTATTTCAACCACTTATTGACTACAGCCTAAAATGAGACCTTCAGGAAAAGAGTTCTCCAGAACCAGAACTGTGTTTCCCTAGAGTGCAAATTCACCCATCTAGGCTAAGGCAGCCACACAGTCCCAAGCCAAAGCCATAACAACTGGAGGCAATTAGTCCCTTCTCCATTTGGAATTCAGCCTTGTTGGGGTTGCTCAGCTCTCCCCTTTCCCACACAGTGTGATTTGATCATTAAATATACTTCCAGTGTCTTTGCCATAATGTGGATCCTGCTACTTCAGTGTCACATGAGAGTGATAAATCTAGGATGTACAAGGATCTCAGTCTTTCTCTAAAAGTTCAAGAGATTTAAAAGATAATGATGACCCCCTGGGACCTCAGTGGCAGGGCAACATCATGACCTTCCCCACCTCAGGCCCACATGTGCCATGCCAGTGGATCAGATGTCAAATCTCAAGCTCCAGAGAGCCAGAGCTGATGCAGGGCTGCATGGATGAATGCTGGTGAGCCACATCTGGGCAGTGAGGGTGTGAGCCTCCTGCCTGGTGTCTGAGACTACACATCTGAAAAATACTGAAGAGTAGACCAGTTCCTGCTATAATCCTCTGCAGTCACTAGAATCATAATCATTTAAATAATATGTAAAATAATGTAGTTTTCATTTATATACATCTTACTTTGGCAAAACAGTCACAAACTTACTGAAAGTTACAGCTTATGTGTCCATCTCTGTATCTGTTTAACTTTGAACATGAGATTTAAATGCATTTAAAGTTCTGGAGCATATGCTTAAAATTAAATATATGATAAAATATTTTGCTAAAGCAATAAAACAACCTAAAATTAACACATACAGAAAATGTAAGTGCAGTGGAGCAAATAATAACAACAACAGGAAAAAATTCCATTCATTATTATCACGCTGAACTGAAACATATTGTGATAGCTGTAACAGAGCATATGCTTAAAATTAAATATATGATAAAATATTTTGCTAAAACAATAAAACAACCTAAAATTAACACAGAACCCAGGGGACTTCATGGCATCCTACAGCAGAATGTGACCTGGGAAGAACCTGTTGTGCTCATGTCCTTTCACCTTTTGGAGAACAGAGTTGTTCTTACAAAGCTGAGCCAGAATACAGGGACTTTGATGCTAGCTTTGTTGAGTCCTGTATTGGTTTGCACATCTGTAAAATACTGAACACCTTTACAAAGCTCTTTTGATATATATAAATTCGGTAATGAGCATGGCTGATCACCTCTCCACTTCTCTACTGTGAAGAGGACGTCAAGGGAGACACATCTAAATTTGTCCCATGACCAAAATAACTGCATTAATTAAGAGGCTGTCTGGATGAAGCTAATTGCCACCAAAAAGTCACAAGGCAGGTCTTCTTGACTCCAGCACAATGACACCCTTGTGCAGGTTTACTGCTTTCAAACAGCCCCATGGCAGGCAGCTCTTACATGGTGCCCCATGTTCCTGCACATCACTCCATGACAGCCCTTCCCAGTGGCCCATTTCCAGGGGCCCTCAGTCCTCAAACTCTTTTCTCCATAAATCAGTGCTGAAGTTATTCTGTCATCTATTTTGAAACTGAGGTCAAATAAACTTTAATTATTTTTGTCCTCCCATTAAATTCATCAGCAGTAGACTCTAGAGGGTGGAAATACAGCCCCCAGGTGCCTCACACAGACTTTTTGTCTGCACAGGAGATTAATTCAGGTCAGATCCTCATTTCCCCAGCAGCTTGTTGTGCTGAGATCCAAGACTGCAGGTTAAGCCCACCAGTATGTACATCCAGGAGACAGTTTACGCTCCTGTTGCCTTTTTGATAGGAGAACTGACAATTTCACAGATTCTTTCACTTGCATCTGTCTCATCCTCTTTTTCCTTATTACCCCCTGCAGAGAACTAAATGAATTTGAGGCACTGAGGGTCTTCACTGGTCAAATGCACTTAAACTGCCGCAGCCTGCTCAGCAGCTGACAAGTTTGCATTGCTACAAACTTGACTTGTGACACCTGCCCAGCAGGAGAGCCATTGGTCTTCAGCAGCAAGATTGACCTTGGGAAGTCCAGGCTGGCCTCCTGCTGTGTGAAATGCAGCAGAGATGCTGCAGGGATCCTGCCACGCAAGTAAACAAAGGTTGGGTTCAATTCAGTGTGTGAGATTTCTGCAACACCCAGCTGAAAGAGCCCTGCTAAGCTTGGAGTGCAGCTCCTGAACAATCCATGGGGAAAAACAAAGAGGGGTTCCCCCCTCCAATATGAGTGCAAATCAACTGATGATAAAAACATTATTGATGATTATGATTATGGAAAAGTACAAAACTTTTTTGGGAAAACAGCTCTTGGAGGTCAAACATCAGTCCAGTCCCGTTCTATTCTATATTAATGACCTGGCTGAAGGAGTAGTTGTGCTGCTTATTGAATTTGCAGTGATATTGGGCTGGAAGGGGCTGCCAGCACTTTGGAAGAATGGATCACTGTCAAAATTCTCATGCAATTAGTGCAAAAATAGAGGCAGAAAAATAACTCAAAGACAATGAAAAAATCTGGGCTTCTGTTGGAGCAGTCACAACTGGATCTTCAAGTTAGGTTGGATCACAAAGCTAAATTCAATAATGTCATACAGGAAAAAAAAAATAAACCTTATTCTGAGATAAATACATAAGGGGAAGGTCACAGGAAAGACAGAAAAGGGAAGAGTAATTTCTTTTTTCTGTTATGAAAGCATAGGGTGGTGCATTTTGTCCACTCTGGAAGATCTTTAAAAGAAAACTAAATGTGAACTGAGTGAAGAAAGGGGAGATAAGAACATAACAGAAATCAGTGGACTTGAAAACATGAGCTGGGAGGAAAATCTGAAAGTTTTCTCAATCAAGTGAGGAGATGCAAAACAATCTTCAAATAAATCAAAGTTGTGTAGAAAGCAGAAGATTGTTGGCTTAAATTGTGACAAGCATGATTTCTAGGCTCAATTCAGTGATAAACATAGATCTTTGCAGCCATTTCAAGTGTTTTCGGGCATGTGATACACTTCTAGGAGGCTGCAAACTCGACACAGGTACTCCAGCAGACCAAGCCTTTCTGGAGAGATAGCTGGGGATGGGCTGGCAAGATGAGCAGCCTTTGAGCACAGTACCAATTGCCTGGATTCTCAAAGCTCTGCTAGCCAGAGGAGACATCCCTAAATTAATTGGTGTTCTTCCTCTCCCTTACCTACAGGTAAGTAGGGTTTACTGGGAAGCAAGTAAAGCCTGTGTCCCTGAAGCCTGCTGGTGGATCACCAGGCGTGTCCACCCAGCCATGGGCTCTGGAATGCTCAGAGCACCTCCAGTGGGCATTAACACGGATGGCAGTGTGCAAGATGTGACTCTGCAGTGCAAGAATTTCCCTCACACCTGACACAGAATGGTTTGGGTTGGAAGAGAACCTAAAGCTCATCTCGTTCCAGCCCCCTTGCCATGGGTAGGGACACCTTCCACCAGGCCAGGCTGCCCAGGGCCCCAACCAGCCTGGCTTTGAACTCTGCCAGGGATGTGACTAAGCCCAGCTGTGAGCCCAGCCATGTGCACTGCTGTGAGGGGAACACTACAAATGTGTTCCTCACTCTTTGGGTGGCTGCAGTTCGAGGATGAGAAATCAATATACAGAAAAAGAGAACTGGATAGGAGAGCTAAGGATAGTTGCTGCATATAAGGAGCAGAAGCATGAACAGGGCATGCCAACCTACCCTAAAATTTCCTTTTCCTGTTCCAACATTTCTTTAGTTTTTTGTGTTAGCTCTCTTTCTTCCTCCTCCACTTTGGCCTACAAGAGGAGCAAGATAATTTGAATACAACTTTAACAGAATATTTGTCTTGAGCTGGGGAAAAAATGGAAAATTCACTCTGCTTGTAGAGGAAAAAGGAGAACTCCACTTTAAGTGGCCTTAGTTCAAAACTAAATATTGCTAATGCTGTTATAGGACTACATTTCTTTCTCTGCATTCTCGTAATTCAGGCCAAAACTTTAGTGAGGAAAGGAAAAAAGCAAGAATTTATTTGAATGTTGGAGGCATGCCAACACCTCTGAATTAACACAGGTTTTTGTGGTCTGGGAAGCTCTCAAGAGGTAATTTGTAAAAGCCCATTAGGAATGTCTGGCAAGCATTGATGGCTGGGGAGGGTCTTGGTGGCTCAACAGGTGGGGCAGCCTCACCAGGAGACATCAGGGAGGGGTAGAAAGATGTCATGCAGAGATTGTTCAATATATGGTTACAGACAACAGTTGCTGATGGTTAAAAAAACTGTTAAAAACCCAACCTTCCTTATGCCTCTCAACACAGCAATACATTTCCTTTAAAAACAAGATTAGGCTGTCTGATTTCCTTCTCACTGCCGGGAACCCCATGCTGTGGGGGATTCCTGGAGCTGGGTTTGGGCCCCCAAAACATCCTGCTTGCTGAGCAATGCCTGCCTCCTCTTGTGGGGATGTCTTCAGTCTCATGTGGATGGAAAGGCCTGAGGAAAAAAAGGGGTTGAAGCAGAGGCAGAAATTCAATTTTGTGCAGCCCCTCGGAGGCTGCCTGTGGGTAACAATAAGCCTTGTGATGGACCCTGCAAACAGCTTCACTTGTTGCAGAAACAGCAAACATTTCTCGAGGAGCAAAGCTCACAAAATATCACAATAAAAGGCCCTTCCATCAGGAATGTCCACCAGTGTTCGTGCAAAAAGGTGGCTTAATTTTTCCTCTGTTTCTTCACTATCAAATTGGTGCATAAAACCCTCCAGCAATTCTGTTTCTAAGGTATTATTTAGTAACTCTGGCATGAAATGCTGAGAGGAAAAGTGCCTAGATTAGCTGAAGTAGCATCTGAGACTTAAAAGGCATCTAGATCTTCTGTATATTTAATGTTTCAATCAGAAATACAGTCTCCATGCTTCAATTTAAAGACAGAGAAGCTCTAATCTTCACAATGTGGCCTGGAGTTCACAGTACCAAAAAAATAAAAAAATAAAAAAAAGAGAGAGAATGAGTTGGGAAGACTATCATAAGCACTTAATTAGCTGCTAGATCAGCCACTGTAGCAGAGCGGGATTTATTTGTGAGATAAATGGGTTTTCAGGTTTCTGTCTTACAGTTTTATGATTCTCATCATGAGATAAAACAAGTAAAATAACTCAGACTGAAATATCAAATAGGTTTTACACAATGGGTGGTTTCCCCTCCTGTTACCATTTTCACTTGTCTCTACCCACTCTCCTGTTTAGTGGAAGCTCAGCACTTTTCAAAACTCTTCAACTCTGATATCAAAACTAAAAATTCGTCACAGAAATATTTGTGCAATAAAAATCTCTAGCAAGTTTTCATGTCTCTGGCATGAGCAGTAGGTCTCACAGTATACTGAGGAAATATTTGTGCCTCATGAACTGGCTTCCTTTACAATGTAGAAAATACAAGAAAAAAGCTGGAATGGACCTGAATTTTCCACCTGTCATTGTTATGAGGTAGCAAGAGGTGGCTGTGCTGTGCTTGCCTCAGAGACAGGTTCCAAGCTGTGGCCACCCCCTGCACTTTGCATGTCTGAGCTGACACCTGATGCTGCAGCCCTTCATCCATCACAGCCAGAGCAAGGCTGTGATCCAGGTGCACTTCCCACCTGATTAGCCTCATGTGAGATGTCACCTGCTATCCCCATGGTGTGAATGTCATCCTTTTAAGGCAAGTTTGGAAAGGCCAGCCTGTCCTGGGAATTATCCTGCAGCCTTTCTGCCTCCCTGAATATTTTGGTTACTGCACTGTATTTTTCTCTGCATGCTGCAACTGCTCTGCTCTCCTCAGATGTTGAAGCTGTACCAGTAAATCCTGCAATCTTTCTGACCTGGGTTCATTTCTGCATGGTGCCCCTTGCCATCATCTTGAAAAGCAGCAAGGCAGTCATGCTGCAGTGAAATGTTACGTGCCCACCCACCTAGAGCACAAAGGAGTGAAGGCAGCCTTGATGCAGATGCGCAGGAAGAGATGGCTCACTTTTCAAATATTTCCAGTGTCTGGATACAAACTTATGACAAACCAAGAACAGAGGTACACAGACCTATATCAGGATTATGTGATTGGAGGGTTGGAAGTAAGTGAAAGAGTCATATGGAATAATAACTTTTCAGTGTAATGTAGAACATCAATATTTTGCATTATATCTAAATGGGTTGAATTAATGACTTGGCTTTATCTTTAAACTAAAAGCTGTCTTTCAAGTCCATTCCCTAACCTGGTATTTAAAGAGTAAATACACAGGTTGCTTTCCTTTTTTATTCCCTTTTTCTGTTTTAACTCAGAATATCTGTAATGCTTTTTTGTGGTGTTAGGATGGGTGTTTTCCCAGTCTCACCATGTTTCTAAAGAACCCAGTGTGCTGAAGAACAGTTAACATAGCAAATTGAACAGCAATGAACCAAAAGTCTACTTAGCCCCATGTCCTGCCTCCTTACCTCAGATTAAAACAAATCCGTACAGAAGAGGATGTATATCAATACTCCAAGGACTCCATCTCCAATGTGCAGCTGGAGGGTTTCAAATGTTTTTTATTGAATAATTTGAAGTGGAGACAGGTGTAATTATCTGCATTTTCCTTTCATTGGAAATAACTCCAAGGACTCCATCTCCAATGTGCAGCTGGAGGGTTTCAAATGTTTTGTATTGAATAATTTGAAGTGGAGAAGGTGTCATTATCTGCATTTTCCTTTCATTGGAAATGCTTTTTATCTGTCCTTTGCACAAACCACATTTTCCTTCATTTATTCTTTGTTGTAATCTTCACTTGAAAAGGAGAATAAGTATCCTCAAGAATATTTTGGGCAGAGCTAACAAAAAATTGGAAAATCTCAAATAAGATTTCAGAGACCTGATGAATATTTTCTTCAGTCACAAATTTGAGGGTCTGTTATGCATTTATTCAGCAAAAGCTCCTATATCTTTCAGTACTCTTGGTACTTCAGACTAAGCATTAAAGCTAGAAACATCTCTACCTTCCTCTAATTTGCAGCTGCTTTCTTGGATGTTAATCCAGCACACTTGGTCTGTTGTCCTGACTTCATAGTCATTATTTCTATCAACACTCTCACCATTTTCTAGGCCTATCTTTTGAAAATTCTCAAGAAGTTACTTGCTGGCAAGACATGGTTAAGCAGGGGACAATGCTGGTAATTTAGGAAATCTATACTTCTATCTGTAGCAGCTAACTTTGGACCTCAAGTAATTAAGAAATTACAGAACCCTCTGAAGTGCACAGAATTCTTCAAGCTCCCATCAGCTTGCTCTCAGCCTGTTTCTAGCAGAAATCTCATTTACTACATGATTTTTTAAATCTCAGATTTGTAAGACTGCATTTGTGACAGATCCCTGACTGCACAGGGAAAAGCAGCAGTTACAGAATCACTTTGTTTCACTCTGGACTCTGGGGTGTATTTTGGAGCAGGCTGGAGTAGATGAACAACTTTGATGAACACTAGGATGCTGTAAGCCCGTGTCAGCAGGTACGAGCACGGGCAGAAAATGACAGCTATTAATACAGCACTGGCTGTTAAACTCTAAATGAGCCTGAATGCAGTTCTTTGAAATGAATCTATTTTCTTTTTCCCCAAAGTGTAAGAGGTCCCTGTGCCTAAAGAAAAGGAGGGACACTGTCACTGTCAGAAGATGGCTGTAAGGAAGGCTTTTGCCTCATCTTCCCTTTCCATTAATCAAGCCGTTTTTATGGAGAGGTCAGGAAAGGCTAGTGATACAGCTTCTTCACTGCAGGGAGACAGCAGGACAACACAGATCTTGATGGAAAAAGGGTACACTGTGTTGTCTGTAAGAATTTGTGGGTTTGTAATTTTTTTGCCTTATCATTGTTTGTAATTTACAAAAGCCCAAAGCATTTCTGTGGCTTTTTTTTTGCACAGTGAGTTTCTGTATTCCACTTCAAAGTAAACTGGCTTTTCCAAATTTCTCTTAATAAAAATCTTAAAAGTAGGTCCAAGAAAAGAAACTCAAATACTGAAATATCTTTCAGAATAATATGTTTGGGGTTTTTTTCTGGAAGAGATTTGGTTTTAAATCCTGATAGAAGTGAAATTGAGTCTCATGTATGTTTTGGGAGATGGAAGGCAATGTTCCTCCTGGGTACCAGTTCAGAAACTTACATAGCTCCAAAATAATGCTATTTAGCCTCTTTCCCCAGAAACTTTTGAAAGGACAGTTGTAACTATGAACATGTTTTCACATGAGCATGAGCAGAAGGGGACCTTTTTTGGAAGGGATTTTATCTCTTCAGTGTCTTCCATGCCTGCCTGGGAATCACACGGCCACACACAAAATGCTGTAGTGCCTGGTGGTGTTCAGGACCAACTACAAAAATTGTATTGTCATTGCACTACAAGTGACTGGATGTTGTGGATGTTGTGCACTCACACAAATGAAAGTTGGGACATGGATTATTTAAAAGGCCCCTTACAACTGAGATAGCTGACTTCATCATTCTGCACATGAATCTCCTTTTCTTTTTCTTTCCTCCTGAAGGTGTGTCTGACAAAAATGAACAGAAAAATTAATTCCCAAGAGGCAAGAATACAGCATCTTCTCCATGTCTGCTAAAGATAAGCATATGGTTTTATTCTGTGCCTTGAAACCTGCTTCACACTCTCAGTCTGTCTCACAGACCCTAACCCACTTTCTGAAGGCTTCTATAAACTTAAACTTGTTTCTTTATTGCTGAAGAAATAGTGAAGTTGAAAAAAAAAAAAAAAAAAAGAGGCAGAGAGTTGGAAGGTGAAGCAAGCAAACAGACCTCTGGTTCACTTAGAGCCAGATGTTGCTGAGATGAAGGGTGGGTGCCTGCAGGCACTTCGCTGTGCTGTTGTCGCCTTGCTCCCTCTGCATCCCGCGTTTTTTGCTCCTCCTGTCAGCTGCTCTGTGTGTCTCTGCAAAGCTCTGTCCTCCCTCAGTCCCTGCACATTCTATTTGCTGTTGTGAGCACCAAAGTGCAATCTTTAGGAAGGTGCCCTTCTCCACACGCACATATTTTTCTACTGTTAAAAAACAGAGGTGTTCCCCACAGCCAGTTTGAAATTCCTTCCTCACACACAACAGAGGTGAGGAAGTACTCTTTTTTTTCTTGGCTTTGCCACAAATCAGTGGAAGTGGTTATTGCTGCCTGACAGGGCAATTGAATGAAGATGTTTTTCTGAGGTGGCACTATAAAGGACATTGACCATTGATATAAACTACTCCTTAATAACTTTCTCTGGGTTCCCTTATCAAAACTGTGCCAAACAGCAAAGATCTCCCATTACAACCAAAAATCAGCAAGGGGGATAATGTTCTATTTCAGTTCTCCTGGTAACCACAACTAAAGAGAGAAGTGTGATAGAAAAATGAGGTTAGGGATCTAAGTTATTTTTAAGATAGGACCTGTGGTATTAAGCTAGCTCAGTTACAAAATTAAAGAGCAGTCATACTGGAAACCATTCTTATGCTGAAGGACTGCAGGCACACTTAGACCTGTAAATAATTTGCTGCCAAACTGCTGTGAAGGGGGCTTTCTTAGAAGGGCATGATAGGCTTTGTTATAATAAAGAAGCTAAAAAGGCTATGGTATGATCTGAGATGGGATGAAGAAAATGAAGCTTCATGTCTTGATACTCTTTGGTTTACCTACAAGGGATGATTACAGCCTATTTCATGTAGAAATGCAGGGCTTATGACTCCTATCAGTCTAAAGGCCCAGACTCTGGGTGTCACCCCAACAATAAATTCTGAGAACATCACTTGGCTTCAGCCAAATTTTACAGAGGAGCAGAGCTCTCAAAAACACACCTTTCATATTCCAAGAAAACCTGCACCATCAAAAGAGAAGAATCTGTGTTCTTCACCTATGAAAACTCAGCAGGATGAACATATCCTTTCCTAATCACCAGCAAGCTCAGCCACAAGTCAGGAAGCTGTGCAAATAAGGTTTCATTCATTGTACTGCTCTCAGCAGTATTTGTTTGTCTAAACAAGCACATGTGATGAGACATTCTGTAGGAGTCTTGGGGGCTGGGTGACATTCATGAGCAATCAGCTTCTCAATGAAGCTGGAATGTTTGGGCCTATGATTAAGGTGGACAATCAGGGAACAGAAAGTGAAATTTCATCAACATGTCAGCGTGCGTGCTCACGGGGCAAGACAGGCACTTCATTTTCACCTCTATATTCTGTCTCCGTATCCAGAAAATGGACACAGTCATTCAAGCAGAAAGAAGAATTTGCAATAAATGATGTATTTGACTTTGTTCCCTCTGACTTACAAAAAGGGTGACCACAGTTATCACTTCTGAATCGGTTTAGTGTGTATTCTCCAGGATACCTCCTTTGGTCACCCTGTCACCTTCTAACAGTTCCTACAAGAGGGAGAGAAATGAACAAAATATTTCACCAGAATGATTTGAGCAATTAAAGTTGAGTTTCTCTATCTATTATAAGGCCCATGCTCAACCACTGACACTCCATAAACAGAAGGAGGTAACTCTGAACCCCAAAGTACCTGGTTCAAACAGGAGGTTCTATTCATGTCTCCAACAAACCTGTTTAGAGATTGTTTCACACATTGCCATTAGCAACTTAATTAAATTTCAGTTAATAATCAAAAAAGTCAGATAGAGATACCAATAATTGTTTAATTAATTCCACATTAATATTACATGCTGATTAAATACCTAACACCATCTCTTGATTTACCATGTTAACAAGCAATAAGTGTATAATCAGGTTAGTTATGAAACTTCAAGCCCATCTAGCATTCTGGACAGGCAGTCTTGCTTTCTTTTTACCAAATCACTCTTGGATCAAACTAGCCAATGATATAATGAGACGTCATCAATGTAATTATGCCGAAACAGAAAATTGCATTTTGATCTTATATTCAGCTATTTAAGATATATTTTGAAATTTAAAGGATACATCATTTATGCTTTTTATGCATCAATAATTTTTATCTGCTTCTGCAGTGTATTAAACAATAAGGATTCTCTAAAGTTTAGACTGGAAATAAACATGAGATTGAAGAAAATCACCAATAACAAAGGAGCCTGAATTACTCTATTAACTGATCCTTTGGCCAGACTGGTTCCCTTTGTTTCTGTTGAGCAGCTGAAGGGACAAAGACTTTGTTGCTCCACACCTTGACTTTCAGCACTACAGCCCCATTCCTTTTTTTGTCAACCAATGCCACAGCTGTGTTGACTTATGCTGAATTCCTGGAAAAGTTTCCTCCTGTAAGCAGCAGACTCGACCTGCCAGTGCAAAGGAAGTATGGCATAAGAAAACACCTCCACAAATCAGGCTCTTGACTGATCCCAGTGCACAAATGTTGGCTGCTCCAGAGCAGGGAGGAAGTCTAAATTTTTATGGTAATGAAGGTGGGCAGAGAAGAATAAATACTGTCAGAGCCTGCTAATTATGAAAAGAGATGGATGGCTGCTGTAAATCAGTGTGCTGTGGGGAGAGAGTCTTGAGACAGATTAAGTTATTATTCATACTGGGGCTGTTCAAATAAATCAATGGAAATTCCATCAGCAGCAGGTTCCATTTTTGTTTCGCTTCTTGATTTATGGGTTATGCCTTTGGTCTTTTTATCAGAATCCCTTTCTGCTTTATTCCTAACAGGTATGTATAATCTAATCTGAAGCCACCAGATATTTTCTTGTGCAAAAGGATTGTCATAAACAGCCTACTAACAGGAGAATTCACAGGGAAAGGTGCTTTTTATGTTTCAAATCCTTCAAAGGACTTTATTGCACTGCTCTTTACCTACATTCCTCACCAGAAAATCAAGGATTAAAAGGGTAATTTATTCCATGTTGTTTAGCCTAGTCTTCCAATGAAACAGTATCTATGTAGTCACTACATGGTCTGCGTTACTTGGCCCTTCCACAGCAGATCATTTACATTTTTCCACCAGTTTCAAGCAAGTTTAGGAAAGGATAAAGATCCCAGGGAGGCTGAGTTCTAGTGGGATGAAAATAAGCAGCTGGGCAGAAGATCCCACATATCTTTATGAGGAAAGCAGAGCATCTCCAGCACAGATACATTATGAACAGTGTGAAATCTAAGTGGAAAACAACCAAGGACCCAGCTTCTGAGCTCTGACATTTGTAAGTTTACTTGCTTGCTTATTTAGACATCAATTTCTTTGTAATGGTATTGGTCTTTCTGTGTTGATGTTCAGCATCTTCTGTGTCACAAGAGTCCCCATGCACTGCCAAAGGTGGATCAATAAATGGCCAGGGCATGTGGTCAGGAAGGCCAAACACGTTGCATCTCCCCTTTAACCTCTGCTTCAATTTATTGTTATGTAACCCTATTTACCCCACCAGCAATGTCTCAGGGTCTGAATACAGATAACACTGTGAAGTCTCAGTGAGTAGTTCTCTCTGCCAGTATTTCTAACAATGGGCAGATTCCCGGACAAAAACATGGATTGTAGTCAACAGATGAATGCCCAAGCAGTGGCTGGACAGCACAACAGCACATGGAAAGGAGAAGCATTTCAAGGGTGAGGTGAACTGTTTGAGAGAGGGAAATCAGCCACCTTTATTGAACAGACAGGCTGAAGCTGATGGTAATGGGGCACAGACTCCTTTGAATAATAAGAGCAAGTTCATGGGCTGGGCAATGACTTCGAGCAATGAGGGAAATTATTAAGGGCCAGCTGACATCTACAGAGACCTGGATAATCATCAGGCAGGTGCCTGATGAATGTCTCCTTAAATGGGCTGAGTTTTACCTGCTCTCAACTGCTTAAAATCACCTCTGGCTACACTGTAGGAGCAATGATGCAGACAATAGTAAAACTGGATAGAAAACATTTATCTTTTCCTGTCTCTTACTTGCTTGACAGAGCCATTCATACTATTCAAAGAACCTGCTATATTGTGTGTGCTGCTACTAAGTGCCCACTTGCTTTGCATTTGTAAAAAACTGTTTTCAACAGTTTGCCAGCCTGGCATAGTGTGTTTAAATGTCCTGATCCCAGCAGAGTGTTTGCAAATCCAGTAATTGCATATCATTACCTCCTTTTGTTGCTGATGATGTTGCCTGTGCCTTCATTTACCTGTGGCTCTGGACCACTCACTGTTAGAGAGGGCTATCTTTAATGCTCTTCTCTCCAATGGTTTGTTTGAAGCAGCATGCATACATCTTAGAGTCCTGCAAGCAAAGCAGCATGCCACAGAGCTTAATTAAAGAGGAAATAAAAAAAGAAGCCTTTCCCTAGTGAGCTGGGGGAGTTACATACTGCTGAAGCTGATGGGATGAGATTGATTATCTGATGTTAACATACAGAAAAAGGGAACTTGTGACAGAGGTGAGAGAGCTATATTTCATTAGGGACAGCACCATTGAAAAGGACATTCACTCATAATCTACTCAGGGTTGTTTTTTTTATTATTATTTCAGTATCCAGCTGTGTTTTAAGGCAATTCCCATCCTACCTCCTGCTGTAAGCTTGGAAGCAAAAGAAGCCAGCTTTATACATCAAAGTTACACTAATAGCCCCTTTTCTCTCCCATGAACCATTAGCATGGGACCAGCAATACTGACAGGTCATGGCTGTGCTATTTCCATCAAACATCAGACCTGTGCTGGAAATGATGGCAGTATCTCATCCAATTAGTCTAGAAAAGGCACTGGGATATGTCTTCCAGGTGATTACTTCTGACAGCCAGGTCCACCATTTTCCATTTCCCATTTTCTGGAGGTGCCTACTCCAGGATTAGTCGTCACTATTTCAGAGCCTTCAGGACTCTTTGCTCTCTTTAAAGGCACAAAGCATCTTACTGTGGGATTTTTAAATGGTTGTTCACGACAGTTTGCAATCAGCCAATGACAATAGAGGCAAGTCCGTGGGAGTTTTCCTTTCTCTCCAAAGCAGCAAAGCACTTCATAAGCACTTCATTTTTGCTGAACAGAATGCCATCATGCATCTCCAATAAATGGTAAAAATAATTTCTGAACCTGCTGGAGCCTGTGCTGTTAAGGCAGAGGCTGCACACCCAGGGAGTGCTGGCTGTACAAGCAAATTGTGCCAGAGGATTGGTCCCTGTGCCCACATCAAGAGGCAGCTCACAGCAGCAATCCCTGTGGGCATAGTTATCTGGGATCATTCACAATGATTCTCTTGAAAGGATATTCTCTCTTTTGCAAGCTTCCTCATTCCAGCATCAGCTTTTTGGGATGTCAGTCCAAGAGTGTGAGGCGTTGCTCTATTTTCCTTGCTGGTCAGCCATGTGAAAGGGACAGTGAGGGTTTAGGTGATCCAGCTGGTGAACCTAAAAGGAGCCTGGGACCTCTGGGTGTGCTCCAAGGACAATTGCACTGCCATAGAGGGTCTCTGTCTTCTTATGTGGTACTTGCCTGACAAGCTCCATGCTCCTCTGTCTCTGCAGCAACATTACAGGATTGATGTGTGCAGGCTGTGCAGCTCAGGGCCTTTCCTGCAAAGACACCTGCACTGCAAGGAAACCCCATTATCAAAATGCACAAAATGGTCTGGCAGCCTAAACCACAGCTGAGCTCAGGCTGTCTCCAAGAGAAATCTGGAGCCACAGTAACCCAGTTCTTGCTGCACTGTGCACTCAAACCTAAGGAGAACTTTGACTGGACTTCTACGCAGCCACAAGCACCAGTACAAAGTCTGTTCCTGAGGAGAATGATCGTATTTCCCAGCAGCCTTTTAGGTGCAGTTGTATGTAACTCATTCTCCTTCCTAGGAAGAGAAGTACAGGCTGTGCCTCAAGGTGGGTGGCTAATAATTTTCCTTAGATGACAGAAAGATTTCTGACCAAAACAGGCACAGAAATATTCAGATGGGTCCTCTGCTCTGGCAGAAATGCCATCTCTCTGCCCAAGGTTACTTTCCTGCTCTGTCTACCCAAATCCCTGCCTTAATGGTGCATAAATTGGAGTTAAGTTCTTCTCTTAATATGAGGCACCAAAGGGAAGATCTCTCCATGTCCTCACCATGTCTTACAGGGATGGTTTCCCATACCCATATGTTTCCCACACAAGCCAGATAATTATACAGAAACTTCACCTCCAGCCCACTGTGGCCCTGTGGATTAACAGTCCATGTGGCTTTTTCTCTTGTTTCCATCAGCTAATCAAGAATCTCTGGTTTTGTACCATTTCACAAATATCAGTCCTTTCCCTGGGATCATTTCAGCTGCATAATAATGACCTGTAAGTGCCAATTCCAATATTCAGTTGACCTTCAAGGTAAATTGTGTTTTGCATTTGTCTTACACACTTTCATAGAAACTTAATCCACTGTCTAACATAAATGATCATTTCCAAAGAACATAATGGCTCTGAGTGCAGACAATAACTGGCTGCAATTTGCTTCATGAGCAATTTTATTTACATCGACAGCAGAAGAGCTAAATTGAAAGGTCTGCTCTTTGACTGTGGCTGTATTTGTGCCAACACCAAAAGTATGTTCAGCTTCAGGAAATCAATTCACCTTTGATTTAGCCCTCTGTATTATTAACACAAGAATAATACAGAATATAGATTTCCTGCCCAAATGAAATGAATGAACGTCTGTCTTCCTGCCAAGGCAAGCACCACCCAAATTATTGAGAAATAGCCATTTGATGGGGGACAGTGCACCTCTCAGAAGGGCTCTGGTTGGGGTTCACACAGATGGGGCCAGCTCAAGATAACTGCTGTGCAGGCTGCTTGGGTGACCTGTGGTGCCTTGTTGTGTGGCTACTGCGTCATCCTTATTGCATGCTAAAGGTGGCCCTGAGGCAGCCTCCACTGTCAGACCCAGCTGCCACACAGACCCTGAGTGTCACAGTAAATCTTACATGTGCTGGAGTACATTACCTGGAATGGATTTTGTGTGACACAGCCATGATGCCCGGTGTTGGGAAGGAATTATCACACTCGCTGCCTTTCAAAAGGCTGGAGGTCACTTTTCCAGAACAATGCAAATAAAGTCACTAGGCTGGATGGTGTAAGCAGGTTACTCAAAAGGATGAGTACATCTGACATGGAGTTGGGATAGGATGTCTCAGGCACACAGTTCTTTAAATTCTCCATTCCTAGCTGGGGCTTCGTGGCTGCAGAGGGAAATTTTCTTGATGCCTAATACACTCATATTTTTAGAAAATATTATTCTTTAAATGTTCTCTTCTTTTTTTTTTTCCCATAATCAAAATGATAAATCATGGGATGCTGAACAGAGATTAAGGGAAAACTACTGTGTGGGAAACCCCAGGTACTCTCAGTTCCAAAGAACCTGCAAATTAATTAGGAAGTGCACAGCATGCAGATAGGGAATAATCGCAAAAGGTTTGTGTATTATCCAAAAATAAGGAAGAGCATGATGTCCATTTTATGAGTGATAAGTGGAAGCCAAGAAAGTTAGGCTAGTTATCCACAGTCTTTAGATAAGTATGTCATAAAGCATTCTAGCTGCTAATCTGATCTATTAAAAGGAGTCCTTTGCTGTGCATCAGAAGTCCGTAATGGTGGGGGTGTGGAATTTAGGAGCCATTCCACTATATTCCCACTGAAGATTTGGTAGAAATGAGGGAATCATGTATCAACTTAAATTTTGCTGTGCTGAAAATCTAGGAAGAAATAAGTCCAGACAAAGTCAGTCTAAACTAGTGATGACAATTTGCCAGCTGACACCATTGCTAGCAAAGCACTAAAGAAATTTTAAGTGCCTGCAGGTCAGAAAAAAACAACTTTCATTGTGAAGGCTGAGAAAGAGAGGGGAAGGCTGTCTCAAGTGCTCTAGCAGCCTCTTGGACCGTCACCAGGAAGACTTAAGACTTTGCAAGTACTCTTTGACCTTTGTCAAGGGGAGTGATTGAGAGCTGGTGGCAGTGGTGTGAAGGTGACACACAGCACAGAGGAAGGCAGGAGAGGGAGCTTTCGTGCAGCAGTGACATTTGCACATACAGTCATGGGCTGATGTACAACCTTACTTACTGGTGCCTCTTGTGTTCTGGAAAAGAACAGTAGAAATAACTGTTAATAAAAATAAATATACCTTAATTCAATATTGGCTTAATAAAAAAAGTATAGGAAAAATATGTTATCGAGTTTCTTTTTCTTTTTTATCCAGAAAGCATATAAATAGTCACAAAAATGTCAGTAGAAGAGAGAGAGGTGAGGGAATAAAAATGAAGCATCTGGTGATCACAGGAAGTTTATAACCGGAACTCAAGACTTTCTGTTGTTATCTTGAAGGCTGGTTTGTACCATGGCATGGAATACAATCAGAGAGACCCCAGAGCCAGTGGCAGCAAAGAGGCAGCCTGTCAGACTGTCCCTAGCCCCATGCTAACACAAGGCTGAGTCAGAACATGCTGTTAGAGCAAAAGTTAGTTCAGCAATCCATTGCCCTCAGGCACAAGCAGGTGCAGTAAAGGGGGAAAGGAAGGACAGAAGCAGCAAGGAAGCAAGAAAGAGCCTTGAAAAAGGGGCAGGAGGCAATGGGGCAAGAGATTAGGAGCACCCCCATCATGTCAGAAGCCACCCAGCTTTTTGCCTGGGAAGGTGGCAGGGAGCAGAACCAGGTGACATGGCTGGGTGGGCACAGTGCAGGGTCACCAGCCCAGGGGCTGCAGCTCGTGCTAGGCTAGCAAGGCCTGGAGCAGCTCCTTCTCTGCCGTGGGGTGGGAGTGACAAGGAGAAGATCCACGGGGCTTAAAGGGAGAGGACCATCCCATCAGGTCTTTTTCCTAGCTTAAAAGGTTCCTGAGTCACGTGAACCCTGGAGTTAGCAGTACAAGCAGGCAGCACACAGTCCTGGCAGTCCTTTCCCATCTGGGTTTTAGCATGGAATAGTCACTACCTGCTCTATTTCTACAGACAGTTATCCATTTCACTACCCACACACCTTCAGATTTATTTCAGAAAAAACATTTTACAATTACAACCTTCTCTTTTTTCTAATGTGGTTAAAATTTTGCTTCTAAACCAAAAAGGTAAACCTCAGCTGGCTTCTTCAATGACCATTTCCATTATCATTCTTCAGATCAGCTCTTATTGTCAGTTAGCCACTCTTGTGACGCGAGGATCCTGACAGCAAGAGTAGGAGAGATTTGCAACAAATTACTCCAATTTAAAAGCAGAAAAGCACAGCAGGAGCAAGCAGTGTCCATATTATTGAAGCCCACTTCAGTTCAGTCCAGGATGGTAATCACAGCTCCACGGAGGGAAGGAAGATGTGTGTCCTACGACTATAATGGGACATTATGCTGTCAGACACTGAATAGGTATTACCATAGAGGGACTTTTCCTTCATCAAGCCCTCAGTTTAAAGGGCTCTGCTGTATCTAGAAGTGCTGATCATATCTCAGCAATGCTGCATGACTTAGACATTAGATGATATCAAATCCATTAAGGAGTATAGTTTAATAATCTGCATCCTTTCATTTCACTGTGTATTTATTGCCACAGTATGCAGTAAATGCAAGACATTTCATGGCTAACAAGATTCACAAAGATTGAAGATGGTTTTGTTTTGCTGGTTTCACACAGTTCATAATGGGACCCTCTGCACAGCGTGAGGTTCACAGAGCTGGGCTCATTCCAGGAGGAAAACAGTAAATGTGTGATAGGTTTATAATCTGTGAGACACAGCTCAAGTGCCCTGCTTTCACCAAATAGGTCCTGGAAAACCTTCCTTTTATTGCTGTTCAGACACACACTGACACATCCAGTTTGTTAAATAATTTTGCATCTTGTTAAATTTCATTAAAGTGAGGGAACCAGAAAAATGTCTGTGCCTGCAGAAGGTTTACTCAGTGCTGCATCTTGGTCTATCCACCAGCAAAGGGCAATTGCATCCCCAAAAATCCTAAAAATAAAAAGCTGTTGCAGTAAAGCATTTCTCAGCTGTTTACATCTCCTCACAACTACTTATTTGTATAACATATAGTGCTTTTTGAGCCTCAGTTGAAGAGCTTTAAATGAGTGAGGATGAAGGAATAGGAGGACAGCTGTCTCCTTCACACAGACCTGCCTGAGCAGTACAACTTCAGAGGAAAAAGAGGGCTGGCAGACAAATCCCTCTTGCTTCCCTGCTCCATAGTTACCTCTGAGTAACTAGTGGCATCAGCAGTGTTATTCACAATTTTGCACCCATCTGACTAGAGTGCAGCATGAATAATTTCTGATCACTCCCTGCTGAGCTGGATTTGGTCAGGTGTCCATCAGGAGAAAGCCTCCATCCCACTGGAGCCATCAGCATCTCTGTTTCAAGCCAACTCCTGGCAAAAGCAACTTGGAGCAGGTGGCCAGTGGGTCCCTCTGAGAGGGCAACATCTGCAGGTCAGATGCAGCTGCCATGGCTATTCCAGGATCTCTAAAGCTGGGGGTGCTAGTTCTCAGCCAAGTCATGCAATAAATACATTCAGGGGGTTGTTTTGCCACCTGTTCCCATTTCCTCACCTTCAGCAGTGACATTCAAAAGAAGTTTGCCATTTCCCCACAAAAGCCTTAATAAATACTCCACTGAGTTTTGCTGCCAAGAAATGAGGCATTGTAAAATGATGTTGACAGAGAAGCCCAGACCAACAGGGAGAACAGAAGGTGTGTGTTCTTGTCACTGCACTTTGCCCTCCAACCAAGCGTGGCTGGGGCTGGTATTTGGCCCTCCCTCCTTGGTGGGAGCTTCAAAAGAGAAAGGCAGTTGCAAGGTTTCTGCTGAGCTTCTGGTCTCCTGAAATGTCTAAGCTAAAAAACAAAAAAAAATCAGTCAATCATAAAACAGTGAGGATGCTCAAGGTGAAGAAGCCCCTTCAGCTACTGCAGCCATCTTCCCTGAAAATCCAACCAGCAGGTTTGACTTTTGCATTTAAAAATTTCCTCAGCATAACAACATGCCCAAAGGCTGGTACCAAAGAGACAGAAAGCAGACAGAAGTCTCCACATAAACCATTGCAGCAGGTACTTCCCTTGACTGTTATGCTGAGCCAGATCACAGGGAAGGTAAATACAGCATCATCCATCCATCCATCCATCCATCCATCCATCCATCCATCCATCCATCCAACCATTTCCAGCTGCCACAAACCAAGCCAAACAAGGTAGATGGATTTTCCTGAGAAAATATCCCATCCTGCTCAGTAGCTTCCTAATTCTTACTGGTTGTATCTGAATGCTGTTTCTCAGGAGAGCCCATCCAGACAGAGCTGTTTGCCTCAGCACACAAAGCCTTTCCTATTTGCAGTTATTTCAGTGGCTGCACCTTCATGACAGGGCTGATAAATTCAATTCTGACTGCAGAGGGACTGGGTGACAGCTAAAAACAAAAAGTACAAGCAATCCTGACAGTGCCTCACTTCAAAGAAAAGAAAAGGCAAGGTAGGAAAATGTTCTTGAGGCAATCTGGTGAAAAGGAGCTGCTGCTGTGCCCCTGCATTCGCTGGGGTTTTCAAAGGTCACTCCCATCCTCCCTCTTTCTGCAGCCTCTCATAGATCATCTGTGGTTCAGACAGCACAGGCTTTATTGGGCTCCCCACCCACCTCAGCAAAACTTGATTATGTATGTATTTTCCTTTTGAGGACATTTCCTCTCCTTATTTCCTTGGTTACCTATTCTCTCTTTCATCTCAAGATGGATCAAAGTGTTCCACCTTCATGGGCAACTCTTATCCCAGGAACATGTGAATCCAATCCCACCAGAACATCATAAACATCACTAAAATCTTTCCTTGCTGGTCTTCCGTAGCAGTGACCTGCATTATTGTATCCTGCTACCAAGGTTAATGAGAACAATAGCATGCAAAGCAGCACTATTACTTATTTGTTATTAATACCAGCAAGACAGCAATATTTAGCTATCATAAAATGGAAAATAGAAAAATGGCTATTACCTTGCTTATGCTAACTCTCCTACTCACACCTTTTCATAGCCAACCCAGCTGCTGCTTTAGAGCATATCTAGACCTTAGTGGAAAAAATAGTATCTATAAAAACATTGCAGCTCATAGCAAAATTTCATTTCAGAGAACTCTATGGAGCCCTGGGATCTTGATGTATTGTTCCACACACAAAAACCAGCATCAAACTGAGTGCTAATGTACATGTTAATACAGGATTGCTGTAGGACAAATGTGTGAAATGTTCCTTCTCTGCCCTGCTGCAGTGCTGCATCCAGGTTTGGAAACCATTCTTTGAGAAAGATGTAATCTAGCTAACTGAAAATAATTATGAGCAGAACAAAAAGGGTCAGCAAATATCTAGAAAGTCTGACTTAATTTGGAAAGACTAAAAGAAAAGAAGTGATTTAAGTTTCCAATGATTGAAAAAGAGGGGAATTAGAAAAGCAAATTTTACATGCACTGAAGGTAGCAGCAGAGTGAGTCATAAATAAATAAATGCATGTCTACAGTAGATATAAGAAGGTATTGGCTTAAAAGCAGGCAAGGAGGATTTAAGTGAGACATTAGGAAAAAGCTGGCAAGGCCCAAAATAAACTAAAACCTTGTCTAAACCTGATTCTGCCCTGAGGATGCATCTGGGTGAGGTGATGTGTGACTGTCCCTTCCTCCTGCATTTTTTTTCTGCAGAAGTTGGTTCTCCTTGGATGAAGTTGTCCTAAAAACATTTTTCCATCCACATTTCCAGCATAAGTTACATTATTCTTTGGCAGTACCAAAAGAGACTGCCCAATTTAATAGCGCTGCTTTCTGCATTCATAGGTTGGAATTTCAAGGAGATCCTAAAATTGCTCAACTTCCTTATATTTTCAATGAGATTTGAAACTTTGGGTGCTTCTGATTTTGTGTTTGTTAAAATAAAATGCCAATTTCAGTGATAAAGGGATTACTATTAAGAGCATATTATCTAAGTAGCAGAGCAGTGAGCAGGCTGCCCTCTGCTCTGGTTGACTTTCTATCACAGGTGTGACTCAGTGACAAGGAGAGGTCAAGGAGGGCCTTCCTCTGCCTGCTCTGAGTGTGCCTAGGAATGCTGGGGAGCATACCCAGCTGCCCAACCCAGTGGAGAAACAGGAAACCACAGAGTTCAACACTGCAAAGTGAATAGATTCCATTTTGTAGCTGTCTCTGTGGTTTATCATGACTGAAAAACTTTTTCACATTAATACAAAGATGTTGGGAAAGAGATTGAGAGTGGTATACAAACTATAATACAAACTTTTCCGTATTATAACATAAAGCAGCAGGCTATGCTTTAGACCACTTGTCCCTGAAATATTCTCCTCTTTAATAAACTGTGTCATTTGTTTTCTACCATTCAAAACCATCTAGAGGCATCCTCTTATGCTGAAAGAGACCTCCCTGTGCTCTTCACACAAAAAGGGTAATTGACCTAAAGTGCAACGAGAGAGCTGCCTAAATGAAACCTCCTTTCTGGTCTGCATAGATAGGCAGGAGAAAATGGGATGGCTTTGGGGGTGAGATCTCTTGCAGAGAAAAGAAGTTTCTGGAAGGTCACTCCCAGCAGGACTAAGATGCATTAGAATAGCATGGCATTCAAGCACCACTGCTTATTTCCAAGGAGAGTGGCAATTTCACTTTGGTTGTCCTGGGAGATAATAACCTCTTTAAAATAGAATATTTCCCACTCCTCTGTAGGGTAACCACGTGGCTTCAAGGAAAATGGGCAAGCCCAAAGCAGAGGGCATCTCAGCTCTATGCAGAGAGCATCACCACCAGCATAGGGACACAAGATCCCTATGAGATGAAGAGAAGCCTTATTGCTTCTTGGCATTGCATTGTTCTCCTTCTCAGCTCTGTAGCCATAGTGATCTGAGCCTGGTCCTCTATTTGGCCCTCTGGTCTTTCTTTGGGGATTCAAGGTGAAAATCATTTAGCTATCTAGTTATAAATATCATCTTACTTGAGACCTTATTTCTGTAGCAATCAAGCTACTAAAACTATCTGTACTGTTAATGAATTACTGTTAATACCCTGTTTCCAGGATGAGGCAGAGCTGCATCTGGGTCTCTTCAGGAATAAGGCATCCTCCATTGCTTTCTAAATATTCTGTAAAAACCCTCCAGATACCTGAAGCTTTTCACCACTGTTACTTCACCCTGTAAGAGGGACAAGATGCAAGGAGATAGAGAAGGTAGGAGAATATGGGAGAGCAGTGAGAGAACAGACACATCAAGGAAAACTGCAATATCCAGGCACACCACCAGCCCCACTTGTGTAATCTGTAGCACTGTTGGTCATGGCAAGCCAATTAGAGTTCCTCAGCCCAGCACCTATTCATGAGTCCAAATACTTTCTTTTGTTCAAGCACTGTCAACAGGGAACTTTACTGTGAGCTGTCCAAATATTCTATAATTAAGATGAATTAGCAAGTGAAAAAGCAACTGCAGCAAGAAGAAGTAAGAAGGAAGCAATTGTGCAGAATATTAAATTCCTTCCTCAAGCTTTAAGTCTAAACTGACAGATCTGTGCACTTTCTCTCTTGTTAGCTTTTTTCTTTTTCTCTTCTTTTTTTTTCCCTTCTCTTTCCTTTGGTGACAGAAGAGTGAAAAGGACACAAATCACTAACTACTAAACTGGAGCACACATCTTTTTTCCCCCCTTGCTACTCTTCACAGAGCCCTTTAATCTCAAAGATATTCTTCCTATTTTCTCTCTGGAACACTGATTTAAACCATGGGAGTTGGGAGTGGCAGGAAGCAAGCAAACAGGGGAATGTGGTTCTGACACCTAGAGCTTGAAGGCATAAGAAAGTAGAAGCCGTTTCTCCTGGAGAAAGCAGAGATTTCAATGGCTTTCAGCCTTGAGTTTGAAGTAACTATAAGTATTCTGCAAGACAGAAGCATGTGAAAGGGAATCTTCCTTAGGTTAGATCTTCTGTCTTCTCACTTGGCATCCACTGGCATGTTGAGATGTTCTGCTGTGTCAGACTCATGTCCAGGAGCAGCTTTTTCCTTGCATTGCCTGCCCCTGCATCTTCCAAGCACAGTGAAAAACTGAACAACTAAAAGGTAGCAACAAGCTTACATGGTCATACCTTTCCCGTCTTAGATGACTTTTCAGTATCACAGAGTCCTCAGCCCCCAGGAAAGGCTGGGAAATTCTTCTTCTCTAGCTGTGTTTGTGCTGTAGTCTCCTGGGACTGCTGCTCCCCACAAACGGCAGAGCAGAAGATAAAAGAGACAAGATAAATGCTTTGGGTCTGACTCTGGGAACAGAGCCCACAGGTGGCATAAGCCTAAAGCTCTCTCCTTAAGCATTATTTGGGTGATCATGGGACTGTTGTGGAACAGCTTCCTGCTCGAGTTCGTCCTCTGGCTTAAATCAGAAGGGATTGCTCAGCTTGAACCATGAAAGTTTTCTCAGGAACTACAAACTCTAAGCAAAGAAAGTCTGTGATCTTAAGGCAGAAGCTGAAGTGGACAATTAAAAGGATTGTGTCTCTATATTTTGGCGCTTACTTGACTTTCCAGTCATCTTTAGGATGATCCTAAATCCCAGGAGAGTCCATAGGCCTTTCCTAAAATGTTTTGCTAGATGTGACTGAACTGTATTAGAGCATAAGGAGAGGTTTAGTAGTGGGGTTTCTGTTTACAAGAGAAAGAGCAATTCTGGAGTTGGCCTAGACACCAGAATAGGTTTTGTTTGTTTGTCATATGCAATAATATTATTTAGTTTAGTTTAATTTATAAGTCACATTGCTTAGAACTTTATTTCCTCTTGCTTGAAGGATGTTCTGACTTTTTTTCCCTGTGGTGGATTTCTGCTCCTGTGATGCAGGACACATCCTTACTCTTTGTCTAATAAAAGCTCTTCATCTGGCCCATGAAATGGGCCATTAGTCTTTAGAAAGGACCATAAGATGTGTCTTTAAGGGTGAAAGACTGTAAGGAAAGGCTTTCTAGGGCAAGGTGAACCTTTCAGTGTGGTTTTGCTACACATTTCTTGGTGAGAGGTGAAAGGGGAAATGGGCATGCAACAGTCCATTTTCTGGCAAACAGGTTAGAGTCTACAAAGCTGCTCCATCTCTTCCACCCTGGGGAAAAAAAAAAAACAACCAAAAAAAAAAACTATTAAAAAAAAAAACTTGCCCACCTCAGTGCCTAGCAGCCTCCTTTCCCAGAGATCTCCTGTGATCAGATTCAGAAGCGCTGGGAAGTAGCGGCTGCACGGGAAGATCAATATGGAAAACATTCAGTATGCAGCCACCCCTGGCCCCGAGGTTCATCACTGCACAAATGTAGCCATGTTCCTCATTACAAACAAGATTGATGTATTTAGTTCGCCCTGCAGCTCTCCTTAATCAGCTATCTAATTTTAGGCCCTTGCTTTTAGGCTGGGAAAGGGAGGAAGGAGGGAGGTTATTGACAGAGTTCTTAAAATACTGTAGCAAAAACCTACACTTATTAATCATTCTGTATTTGATTTATACCCAAAAGACATAATCTGCTCTTCCCTCCCTCAGTTCCTTTATTCCTTACAGGATTCATATTGCAAAGAGTGCAAAAAAAAAATCAAATGGAAAAAAAATCATGAAGTTTCACATTGTAGTTAGATGCTCTGTGTGGGATATCTTATTGCTTAACCCTTTCTTAGCTTCTTAGTTGCCACTGAGAGACTCTCAGGTCTCAAGCACTATTGGTCTATATTGGTCAGTGACAAACCCAGAACCTTTCCACCCTTTCAGCTCGTTTCAGCTCATTTGGTGAGGGAGATTTTTGACAGCAAAGAGCCAGATGATCCTTGTGGGTCCCTTTCAGTTCAGAATATTTTATGATCCTGTGTTGGGTAACTCCTGCTGTGAAACCCATGAACTGCAGTCCCAGAAAGAACGAGAAAATTCTGACTCCTGCAGGCTGGTGATTTATTTCTATGTCTCTCTGGAAGAACAATGTCAATAAAAAGTTATTACAACTCTTTCTTTTCCTATAAAACCTAGTCAATAAGATATTACTGTGGTGTCTTGTTTTAAAGAAAAGCCTGGCAGCCAAAACCACACAGAGAAATAAGAAGGAGACTTGGAGGAATCCCCTAAATACAGAAGGTCTGTGTTTATCTCCCAGGTGTGTCTGAGGGAGCAGTTCAGGATCTGAATGTCATAAAGATAGACTTGATGCACAGCCTGGGTGATCTTATGGTCCTTCACAACAGCACAAGCTGTGGAAGCACAACAGCACCTCCCAGACTGAGCCTGCTGCAGCTCTTCTCCACGTGGATCACAGGCAAGATCCTCACAGACTGAAAACCACTGTACTGGATTACACTTCAGTGGTGGATTTGATTATTTCTAAGTCAAAAGTTACCTAACTTGATCTTTTCTTTACTGCAGATCATTCAGGTTTATGCTGAGGAGCTAGTGCAACTTGGGCTGAAATACAAACAGCAAGTAAAGCTGCAAGAAATGTGTTGCATGTGTTCTACTGCTTGCAAAATCTGTCAAGAACTACCTGCTTGGTGGGTGTCCCATCAGCCATCTGCCTATGTCATACCCTTTTTCCATTCCTTGGCATACCTGAATGCCTATCAAATAGAGCTGCTTTGACAGTGGTGCAAATCCCACAGTTTGAGACAGCTGTAAAAAAAGACCATCATCCAAAGATCTAATTTGTGATATCTGGTGTGTGCCCAACTAAAATTGGTCCTCATTCAAAATTGATTTACGTTGTCTGTGTTACAAAAACCCTTCCAATGAAGGTCTCTCACACCTCTCATCACAAACATGAGAGGGATCTCCAGATAATGCTTCTTCAACCACACATGTCCACTTTTTTACTATGATAAACCTTTTTTTACTATGATAAACCTAAACAAATCAACATTTTTTGGGAGTACTGACAGGAACCTATTCAATTTGTATCAGCAACCACAGTCCCAGAAGATTTTGCTTCAGTTGGAAGAATATCAGAATAGGTGAAGTTTGTGGCATCACACTAGAGGTACTCTACTAAATCATCAGTCTCTGGATCAAGCAAAGCATTTAGAAAAGGGTGGAACAGGAAACATAAAAATTTAATTTAAAATTACTGTCCAAGATGTATTTACAGATCCATGGTTTGTGTAGATACTATTAGGTATCACAAAGAGACAAAGTGATGCAGGAAGGAGTAGGTTGGGAGGGGGTCTATAACCTAGCAGGCTAATCCAGGTGACAAACTGATGGGACTGTTCCTTTCCTTACACAATCCAAATGAAATATGTGCATTTCCCACACCAGCAGAGAAAAAAACTTACCAGTCTGATGTTCACTAACCTCATTACTGCATAACTGATGACAGAAAGAAGCAGGGATGGGCTAGTTACAGCTAGTCCATTAATCAGGTCCCTGGTGAAGCATCTCAGCTAGAGTTAAAATTAACGTTGGAAAATTAATCGGGACTTCACAAAGGAAACCACAAAGCATATGGTGTCAGCTAATGGAGAGGCTGCACGGCTGAAACCTCGTGTCTTCCTGAAATCTAATTAGACCCTAATGGAAGGAAGACCAAGTGAAGGCTCTTAATTGAAAATTACACTTCCAGTTCAATCAAAGCCTGCTTCCGTGTTGCTATTAACGGCCTTTTAAAAATAGCTGGATTCTACAGTGACCTTGCATACAAAGTGTTCACTTACTGAGACTAGCTGTATAGATAATCAATGGATGCCTGAGTGATGGATTTGGACCCATTCTGTAATAATTTATGACTAGTGTGTATTGACCTGGTTACTGGGATGTTGTCTGTATGAATGAATATATGGTTTAATTTAATAGGAGCTGTCCAGAAAGAACAAACAAGCAGGTAAAAATGTCTCAAGGCAAGTCACTCCTTGGCAAACACTCAGAAGTGTTATGAGATAATTCACAGACAGGAAACTGCCTGGGAAAAGCCATGCATTATAAAAAGGAAACATTTTTCCAAAGAAAGAATGCGTGTTCTCCAGGTGGTTTATAAAGGGCCAGCTTCACCTAACTTTGGACATGTAACAAAAGTACACATATTAGTGAGGGAAGGTACTGAAGTGCAATTGCTGCAGGCTCTGTCTGTACCTTCTGGGCCATTGCAGAGCCTGGAACCAAACAATTTATCTAAATGCCACTGGAAACCACAGGACAGAGATAGCAAGCTGCCTTCAGAACAGGCAGCAGAATATCTCCATCAGGAGCAGCAGGAATTATATGACTGTCACGCTTTAAAGATCCAGGCTAGAATTTGCTCAGCAGGGGATGCTTGGTAAAAGCAAGGTCAGAAGCACTGGCATAACCTCAAACCTTCAAAACTGAAGACTTTCCAACTAGTTTCCAGAGTTCTCAGCCCCATTCCAAAACTTTTCACGTCAAGGCAGCTGAAGCCAATTCTCCAAAACTGTGTGAATCATAGTACTTTCTCCTTTTGTACACAGCCCCAAAGTATATCTTATATCTGTATATGAGCTCTGTGAATCATCCTCCGAATTTCTTTCCTTGGATTTAGCAATACAGCAAGTTTGCCCTCTATTTCCTGTCCTAGAGCACAGATTACCTGTGTCAACATTCCCTCATCCCCAGCACTCCCCACACTCTGCCACTCCGTTGCTCTGTCTTGCAGATGGAGACCTCTTTGCAGCCTCCACAACTTCTCCTGCCAGTTTCATTTTTATGGCTTGGTTTGCTTTTAGTCTCAGCAGTGGCTGCAGTGCTTCTTGTCATATCAACCAATGATTATGATGCACCCTATGAAATTTTGCTCTCCTGAAACAGTCTGCACTATCTGAAAAGCAACAATTCTTTCTGCATTGGGATTTTTTTCCCCAAAACTGTATTTGAAGTCCTGTGTAACTCATATTTCTTTCCACTGTTCTGACTCTGACACAGCATTGCATAAAGGCTCAATGTCACTGGTTGCCTCCAATCTCCATTCAGGATACTTCTGTCCCTCTCTTTCTCTGGGTCTTGAGGTAGACAGGCCATGACAGGAAATGCGTGAGCAATGATTTGTTCATGGTTTGTCTGACACTGACTCGTGACTCATTTTGGTTGCCTCAAGCTTGGAATGGAGTGGAATTGGTGTGATTTTTGCATCAGCTGAGAAAGTAAAATTAACTCAGAGATAAGCAAATTCCAAACAGATGCAAGGGAACATTTTAAGCCGTGTTTATGGCTGTTAAAGCACTAAAAAAATCAGAGGAAGTCATGATTCCTCCATCTCTTCATATCTTTAAGTCAGGGTTGCAGAAAGTTGATTTACTGGATTTCTTTTTTTCCCCTAATATGGTTTCCAGGCAAAAACTAGGCAATTCCACTCCTCTGAGTTATTTACTGTTCTTTCTGTCTAGTCCATCTCTGCTATTCCTTCTTCTGAAAATGTGTTCTGGTTTATCTCATAATATTCTTTGATTTTCATGTATCTCCTTCATCTGCATGTCTGGACATTGCCATGTGCAGCTAATTTCAAATACATAATTTCCTTTTTATTCAAGTGAATATATAACTACATGTGGGTATTTCCACATCTCTGTTGGTGGGAAGATCTTCCTACCCAGTGGTAAAATCCCTTCAGAAGTGTTTTTATTCTCCAAGATGTCTGGGGTTTTTCCCTGTCTAGCATTTCAACAGTTTTCCACATCTCACAGGAAAAAAAATGTTCTATTTGAGATAAGATTTAAATGATAAATTCTCTATGTTGTTTTAGTGCTCTATGTTTGTGATGAGAAAGAAAAAAGCTTTGATCTATTTCAGCATGTTTGAGGAGAAAGCAGGAAAAATTCTGCAGCCTGAGTTGAAGAGGATGCTGGAAAGTATGCTCTAATGATCTTTAGAATCCATGTGTCTATTAATTAATCCACTGAAAAAAACCTCAGATTTCCAAAGTTTTGTTGTAAGACTATTTCTAAGCTTCACAAAATTGACCCAAGGAATGTATAATATGTCAAAGAAGATGGGATTGGACATGACACATGGTAACTCAGATGTCCCCTTCAGTCCATTTCTGGGCTATCACCACCAGGTTTCAGCCTGTCTCATCACATTGCCAAGGCAGTGCCTTTTAGGGGCAAGGTACTCTCCATCTTCATTCACAGAGCCAACACCACACTGGGATCCAGTGAGAATAAATGCCTCTAACTGAGCACAGTGGAACTTCTTGAGAATTTCTGTATTTTCATAGGGCCCACAAAATTTGGCTTCACTACTTTCTGAAGTCAATTTGCACACGTTTTCCTTCTGCAAAATGGAAGCTATGGAAGTGATTTCTTTTGTAAAATGCATGAAGTTGTTTTCATGGATGATATGGAATAATAGATGCTTCAAAAAACCATTTCCATATCATCTGCAAAGAAAGATTGGAAAAAAATGAGAAAAACAGCTAAAAACTAGAAATCAGAGCAAGGCTTTCACAAGAGCTAATCTCACTTCAACAATCCAAAACCACCCTCCATAATAACCTAATCATCTGCTTTTGCCACTGCCTCTGTGAGCAGAGGGAGCTTTTTCTTCATTTTAATTGTCCTGATTACTTTTTAATTATACCCCTTCCTCTGATCTGCTCAATGACATCAAATACTGGAAGAAGACTTTGGATTGCAGCCTAATATATTTTGGCTGAATCAAAACTCATGAGATTCAAGTTTCTTGAAACTTGAAAAACCTTTCTTATTTAATGAAGTTTTATCAGAGGCCTCTTAAATTTGGGCAGCTGCTTGTTCACACAATTTGGTTTTGCAAAGGTTCACTTTCTTTCTAAGGTTAACTTTCCTTCACTGCCTTAATAAGTAAAACCCAAATTTTTGGACTGATTTGTTACAAGACAGAGCTCCTCAGATTGAAAATGACCATTTTTGTCTATTGTCAGTTGATAAATTGGGAGTAAAATTACAGCTCCGAAATGGGTAGAATAGTTTTTCAAATCAGTTGTGTTGCACATTTCACATCTGGAATTTAAAACAGTCAAAGTGGCCATAATGCTTTGATTCTGGAAAGTGGAACGTCTAAGAGGATGACAACACTCATCCATTAAAATCTAATAATTCTCTGACACTCTGAGCTATGAATTTTACAACTGAAAAGCATTTTTTCTAAGAGCAATAAACAAACATAAGTAAGGGTAAATAGCTTCATACATATAGAGTTAATATTTTTATTTCACTATTTGATTTTTAATTTTGGTCTCCATACTTTGAAGTTGGATCCAAAATGGCTTATTGAAAAGTTGCTTATTACTAACGGAGGAGTGAAATGACAGCTGGATCCCAGTATCTCCATCTGGACATATTTGATGATGCCTGGGACCCTGATATCTCGTGCACTCAGAAAATCAAACCTAATGTTTTAAAACTATGTTTCTCCCACACAGCTTTACAAATCCCACATTTCACACATCCCACGAAATTTTACTGCCTTTCTTTCAGCTGCTCCTGAAGACACTAAGCACAAAAATCCTTAAACAGTGGAAAGAACAGATGCTCAGCAGGGAAGAAAGGTCTCAGCCTTTCCATGGCCACAGTCATGTCTCTGCTGTAAATCTCATCTCTGCAAGAAACGAGAATTATCTCAGAGTCCCACAAGACCAAGAACAATTTCCAAGTTTTTTGGAGAGTGCCAGGTATGTGTTTTCAGTCTGCTTTCCCCAAAAGGGACGTGGGGTGATTGAAGCAATAAAAAGCAAGGTGAAGCTCATAAGAAGCACGCCTCTTCTGATGCTACTCTTTCCCACAGCAAGTGAAGGAAAAAGTAGAACTCACAAGGCAGATATTACAGAACTTAACACATAACTCAAGGGCATTCAGTAGGATCCTAGAAATTCAGGCAGAATCCTAAAAATTCATGGCTGAAAGGAGCCTGATAGGGCTTGCTCCATCCCCTTAAATGAATGGACAGAATAGACACAGTTTATCTCCTATGAGAGGTTTGTCCCATTCATCCTTAAATATTTTCACATCCAGAAATTTACAATCTTTTAATGTTATCCATTCCAGTACTCATCTGTGCTTCCAGGTACAATGTCCAAGGACAAGAAACTAAAACATAGTGTATACCACAAATAGTTGCAAGTTTTAGTCATGTGATGCTGTACCTCAGCAAATGCAGTTTTTAGGAAGACTAACTCAATGAAATTAATTACTAGATTAACTCATAAAGCTAAAAAAATAAATAAAAAACCCCTCACATCCTTTCATATCATTATTCACGATCTGTGCTCAGACCCTCAAAAACACTTGTGCAATTCCAGCACCTATATCCAACAGGAGATTGGTGAGACTCAAACTCCTGAATCTCCTGAATGACTCTGAAAATGCTTTTGTTTATTAACAAAGTCTTACTTTATGTGAAGCGAAATCACAATTTCCACTTCTCCCATCTTCTCATTCGAGAAGCTGTCCTTGTAACAGCAGTCAGTAAAAGATACTCCTCCACCAAAATGGTTTCTGTCTCACATATGTCTCTCTTATGCATGGACAGATTAAAAAGCTGCTGCTCATTTTTTTTCTGAGGGAGTTAAAATTCAGAGGCCCACTATGCAGAAGTTTTACAGGGATTGAAGAAGAACAGAAGCAGCAGGGAGACATTTAGGTCTCTTCCTTCTTTTTCATCTAAAAATTGTTTGTAATTACAAAACAGGGACTAGACACCTCATTCACACTATTTCTGGCAACATTTTGATTCATTTTAGCCTGTGGCAATGTCTACATATACCTCAAAATGCAGAAAAGCTTTCTGAGAAGAGATTCTTCCAAATCACGTTTGTAAATGGAGTAATCCATGCTTGACCTACATACAAACCATTTTGAGCTTCACCACTGAAATTCAAAGTGGCACCTGTCAGTTAACAACAAAATCTCCTTATTACTTGGGCAGGAGAAAGAAATTCAATTTGATTTGCAAGTTCACTAAGGATACATCTATATTTCAGGGCTGTAGAGGGAGAGGTGAGTGACATCTTCCTGATGTGTGTGAGTGTCCATGTCAACTGGCTGGCATATTGCAGGCTGAATCCTGGGAAAGGCTTACCCTGAGCTGCAGAAAAGTAAAGCAACAGTGAAGTAGGGCAGCAAAACAAGGGGCAGGAAAGTCACATTCTGAGATGTGGAAAACATGGAGTAGACACAATTCTGGCCTGTCTCAAGGAGGAGGTCTATTGGGTGGCACTCTCTCAACCAGAAGGATCACACAGAGCAGTTTCCCCAGCAGAGCCACAGCCTCAGCACACCCATTCCCTGTCCCAGCCAGCAAAAAGCCCAGCAGGGGACAGGCCATGGCCATGCACAGAGTAACCTGCCAGCTCTGGTGGCCCTTGTCCCCCATGCTGAGAAGAAGCAAATGCCTGGAGCAAGTTTTTGCAGCCACAGCATTACTGGTACTCCAGGGAATTTATTTAAAACCAGTAAAAGTGCCTTCTGTTGGTTTGGTCACACTTCCCAACTGTGGTGCTGGCAAGGAAACAGCATTTTTCAGCTCAGAAACAGAATGAAAGATTTAGCAAGGTATGTCTTACAGAGTTCTCCACTGGTATAGTGGCTGCATCTACCTCAACAACTAGGAAAACTGAGTTATAGACACTAAACTCATTTAAAAGCAAGTTGAGCCTTTCATTGCAAGCTTTCAAGAGCTCTTACTGTGCCACCATTTGGCATCATGGGAAGTGTAGTTGAACTTGTTTCCTTTAGGAGAAAACAAGGTTTGAACTACAGCTGCCTGGAGGTACCACAGACATATTGCTGACTTATAAAAAAATCAGTCTTCATGGTACTCACATTTTTATCAAAAACTATTTTTCCCCAGAAAACAGTACATTTATTTTTTAAAAGCTAATTTTTAAGCAGAAAAGTTGACTGACCATTTTTTCTAGTGCCTGAGTCTACTCTTGCTTTGGGAGAGAGAACTTCAAATTACTGTGTTCCACAGTCTGCCAGTGGGAACAAAACTTTGCACATTCCCTTCTTTACAGTATGGAAAATATGAGTCATTCCCCACTACAATGCTGGTAAACAGCAAAGCAAAAAGCTATCATGAAAACTGAAACACTCTAAGGGCTTAAATCAAAAATATTAGTCAGACCAAGGTTGGAATGATGAGTTAAAATGGAATTCCTTATTATTTCAGCTTTCTTTCTGTAAAATGAAACAGAAAAAGGAGAAAGTGATTCCACAGTGGAGGAATTTCTTTTCACATTGAGTCTGCAGGGCCAATAAAGCTCTGTGCTCTTCAGCAGATGAGACCAGAGGAGACCAGTCCTCATTTTCTTTAAAGGGAAATTGCTTACCTTGAGCGCCTCCACAGACAGCTGCCTTCCCTCAAACATACCCACAAAGTCCTCCAAAACAGTGTGGTTTGCAAAACACCTGCTGAGTGTTAGGTACCCCCATAGAAAACTGCAGACCAGGCTGAGTCAGCATGGCAGAAGTTGGTGTGTATGAAAAAGAGCTCACTTATTTACCCTCCAGTTACAGTAACAAATCACAACCCATTTTCATCAGACAGATGTCCATGCTTTTGCAAAAATTAGGACCTGACCATTGGCTCCTGCCTTTTAGGGGCAGACATGACTCAGTAGATTTGTTTCACATGTCTCCCTTAATTTCATTCATGCACTTAAATTGCCCTCCTTCAGTCCTCCCACCTGAGAGACAAACTGTCAGCCTTCAGAGCTGAGACAGCCAAGGTAAAAGCTACAGTCTTCCTTTCAGTAATCATCCAGGAAACAATACTTGGCCTTCACACTCTTCCAGTCAGTAGGTTGGTACCAAAAAAATCCCACAAATAGACACTGCAGTGAGATAACAAGAAAGAAACACATAACAGTTCTGGTAATTAAGAGCTATGACTGCCTGCACTTGTGATGATTTTCTGTCGCTGGGAGACCTGGAATCGAGACTGGACAGCTCCTCCAGTCAAGCTGTTGATGAAGCAAGAGTCAATACAGTGAAGCAGTCTGGTGTACCAAACACAATATCAGAACAGATAGTTACAGCAGGGGGTTTTTGACCTTCTGAATTAAGAAACAGTCAGACCAGAAGACTAAAAGACATAAAACAATCTGGAAATCACCCCCTTAGAGCACACATGTTCTGATAACATTAGCTCCAGGTGTTTCCATTTGCTCAGTCTTCCAAGCTGTTCCTCCCAGTGTGGACATCATTTCCCTGTGCCTGTGTTAATGGCAAACCTCCCCAAGCTGACTCATCTAGACCCACAAACCACAGGCCAGCCCAGATGGAGCCAAAGCTCCCACTCCAGCACAGCTGTCTGATGTGGTGCTCCCAGCAGAGACTGATGGCATTGCACTGCTGTGTCTACCAGCAAATGCCAAACTGGTTTCCAGTAATTCCTTATGCTCCACTTGTATTTGAAACCCAAATGATTCCATGTTCCAGGCACAAAGAGGAAAGCTTGGAGTGAGAGATGAGATTCTGCCCGAGAAGGAAGCATCAGCTCTCTCCAGGCTGTGCTGA
Organism: Passer montanus; assembly: GCF_014805655.1. NCBI lineage: Eukaryota > Metazoa > Chordata > Aves > Passeriformes > Passeridae > Passer > Passer montanus. The sequence continues at coordinate 14,806,079 of NW_024356504.1, read as the reverse complement.
CCTAAAGGGAGATGATCATTGATACCAGCTGTCAGTGAGCTTGCTGCCTCATTCATTTTTTTGTAGTTGTTCCAGTGGCTTCTTGTACCAATTGCTCCAGAACAGTCTAAAGCTGACTTCAGATGAAATCCCAGAGGAGATGATCATTGATACCAGCTGTCAGTGAGCTTGCTGCCTCATTCATTTTTTTTTGTAGTTGTTCCAGTGGCTTCCTGTACCAATTGCTCTAGAACAGTCTAAAGCTGACTTCAGGTGAAATCCCAGAAAGCCCAGAGACCACCCACTTTCAAAAAGCCATCCACCAATTTCAGGTATTAACAGACTCATAGAATAGTCTATAGCTAGTTCAGGTCAGAAGGGAAGGTAAAGATGATCTTGTTCCAAACTCCCTGCCACAGGCATGGACACCTTCCACCAGAGCAGGAGGCTCAGGCTGCTCACACACACACACAGACCCAATGCCTACCACAATACTTGCAGTGTGGGCGTTTGCTTGGGCTGGCCAGAAAATTTTTCTCAGTGAACAGGGGACAAGAATTGTGGCCTGTTTTACTTGCAGCTTCCATATTTTCCTTGCTGTTTTGGTACAGCAGTTTCATTCATTGCCAAGAAGATCCCTGCCCGAGTACTCAAATCTCACTGCCTTGGACATACATCCCTCCAACACAAAACCCAAGCTGTAATTACCAAGCAGGCAATGCACTTCAGAGAGACAGCAAAGCCCACTCCTGCTGAGCCCAGCTGTGGATATGGTGTTGTTTGGGACTCTTTTCTACATTCATACCTATAATAAACCAGGACATCTTCCTTTCTCACTTCAGAGACGACTCCAGCAAGAATTACTGGGACATTTTTTGGCCTGACATGAGCCAGGGTATGATCACATTGTGAGCACACCTGCTTACGGTAACAAACAGCACCACATTGCAGAGCATGAAGCTGCCATGGTTTAGTACTTACACATCCTTTGGCAAGATTTTCCTCCATGACACTCCATCCCAGGGTGACTGTGAATGCAAATCCATTTCATTGTTGAAGGAAGTTTCCAATTCCTTTTCTTTATGAAGCTGTTTATTTAGTAGTCTCACACTAAGTTATCACAGGGAATTGTGTTTGCACAGGAGAAAAACAAACAAACAAAATATGAGCCAGTTTCCTTTATTGCTGAAATCAACCTTAGCACTAATGACAGGAAGTTTTCTCTTATTTCCAGACCCAGTACAGCAGAAATAAGATGAACAGCAGCTCCTACAACATCACCCTAGGAAACCACTCAAGGTGGCTATTATTTTTATCTTTTAAAAGTCTAATTAACATAATTATTAATTAGGTAAATACAGCAATTATTAATTCACAAAAGCATTCCGCAATTGCCTTCCCGCAATTGTATTTTCAGTGACCTCATTGCAATGTAAATTCATACCAGTACTTTACTTAACCTGAAAAACAAAACTAAGCTGGAAGTAAAAAAAAAAGTTAATGCTTTTATGGGAGTGCATTAACTGTTTTAAATATCAAAGCTTTTTTTTTTTTCAACTTATTTAAACCCATTCCAAGGAAAATAAATTGACACATCAATTTTATTGTTATGGAGCCTACTTAACAAAAAAATATAGAGAATCACAGAAATGTTGGTGGGATGGGACCTCTGGAGGTCACCTAGTTCTACCTACTGCTGAGCACATAAGCTGTGTCTTTAGCCCTAAAATGCCTGTTCTGACTCTGGTGCATGCCTACAAAAACAACAAGCCAGGGCAAACTCAGTCTCCCTGCTCAGGAGGAGGATCAGTGGGGAGGACAGAGCTGAACTCCAGGCAGCAGGATGTGCCTGTGACCTGCCCTCAGTGTCAACCTCTTCTGTACCGGACTGGCAAATCTCACTCACTGTCCTGAGATGGTTTGTGAGAACTGACAGGAGCAATCCTTTTCCACATCAGCAGAGATTCCACAAAGCCAGGCAATATGCAGTGCCTCTTGCCTGCTGCTAATTCCATTTTTTAGATGCCAGGTCCCCAGAAAAATTAAAAAAAAAATGCTTGAGATATTCTTGTTGATTTGATCCATGCATGCTAGAGCAGCTGTGTGTGGGCACACCATGCCTCTCAGATCATTGCAAACCAATTAAGGGCTTTCTTCACCATGTGGATAATTATTATTATTCAAAATGCATTGATTCATTAAAGAATTTGGCTCAGACACAATAACTTCCTTACTCCTGGGTAAGGAGCCTGTTGTATAGCTCAGCCTTGGCCTCTGGTCCTTTCCACTAGAGTTTCAGTGTCTGATTATCCTCAGGCTGCATCCTTACAAATTCTTGCTCTTAGACAAAGCTGTGCCAAAGCAGATAGACCAAAAGTGGGGTTTCTAGAGGGAACAGCAGCAATTATGTCTAATTTTTCAAAAGCTTTCTACATTCAAGGAAATCAGTTTTGAGCTTCCCTGGGAGTCAAGCTTCCAAAAACCAAGGCCCAAGCTAATAAGAAAGATTAATACCATGTAGTACTGAAAATTCCAAGGGAATGTCATGTCATCTTGTCCAACTCGCTGCGTAATGCAAATGAGATAATTCCATCTAGTACTTAGAGTGGCATGAAAGCACATTGTCCAAAAGGCAGCTTGCCTTGATTTGAGACTTCAAAAGAAACCAAATCCATACAAGACTAAAAAATTCCCCTCTGTCATTTCAGAGAAAGGTGGGAGATGTAGACTGAATTCTGCTTCATCCTATGCTTCAATTATTTGCTTGTCACACTTCACTGCTGCCCAGTTTAGCCAAGGGATTTGGCTAATTTCTTCCAGGAGCAGGAAGTCATAGTCCACAGATGATTTGCTTGCAAATATCCATAAAATCAACTGCCTCTAAGTAAGGGATGACTTGGGCAGCCCTTTGTGCCTGTCTTCTTTTGTCCTTATAAGAGGAGCTCATTTGGCTTTTTTCTCGTTTTTACTAACATACAAGCACTAGAAATTAGACTAAAACAAAGAGCTAGACAAGACCTGTATGTTTCTGCACCTCCACCCACCTCTTGACCACTCTCCCATTTGCATCTTGGACCCATACCACCCACCTTTACACCTGTTTTAACACAGAAGTTTCATAAGTTTTTCATCCAGACAGTAGCTTCACCTTACAGGTATCTAACTAGGAGTCCCAACAACTGTCCCCATCTTCAGTTCTGAAGAACAGACTCATTTATACCAAGGAGCTCAAGAGCACAACATTCAGTTCCTTTACATTTTGCACATCCTAGCAAAATACTTCGTTCCTGAAGGCACACATTTTTCCTCAATTAAACATGAAAGCTGTTCAAGCCCAAAGATGACCCTTAATTATGGCTTTGAATGCACTTGTTAGAATTACCTCCTTGCTCATCTTGGGAAAGTATAATAAGAAGTAACATGATAATATGCAGTGCTGTAGTTTTGGAGTAATTGCCTAGTATGCATGAACTCTGCGAGGCCTTTTCCAATTACATTTGTAGCTTGCTAATGTTTGGGGATTTTCCAGGATAAATTACGTTAATTGTGTTCCTTGGATCTGTTTTCCACAAAAAGCCCAATAAACAGCAAGAAGAGGGAGGGGGAGAATTAAGTGGCAGAGTTAATTAGATTAGGTTTGTGCTGTAGTGTAGCAGGAAGATTCCACTAAATCCTATAATAGGCCCTAATGAGGATTTTATCATGCTTGTTAAACGGGTCATTTAGTTGTGTGACGGGGCCGCTGAGTGCAATGTAAAAACTGGTTAATAAAAAAAAAAGTCTTTTAATTGCACACACAGGCAAAGCAGTGTCAAAAGAATCCAGCCAAATGGAATAGCCACCAAGCAAACACAGGAAAAGCTTTGCAGTTCCTGAAGTGGTGAACATGTACTGTGATTAGGCCACTTAATTTTCCTTGACTGGCATAAAAATTAATGCTTCATGAGTGATTCACACTGGGGAACTTTAATAATCCAGATTTATCAAAATAGAAATTACATTTTTCTTCTTTGTTGTCTTGTTTTGTTTTTTTTAAACAGAGTGTACAAAAATGAATGTAGATCTGATTGCTGTTGAACCATCTGTACCTGTCCCTTTTGTTAGTGTTTGTAGAAATATCCATAACAGAGTCACTGACTATTCTGACTCCTGCCAGGTATGGGATGAGACAATCTTAGCATTTTGTTTTCAGGCAGCAGACACCACACAGAAAAATAAGAGTCCTGGAAAATGCACTCCATAGAGAGTTCTTCCTTTCCACTTTAATTTTTCATTCAAATGCAAAGGTCCTGGATGTCCTGCTTGGTACTGGGCAGAAGAACCCATATATGCCCTGAATTTGCCAAGGGGTGTGAACATACCATAGTCTGTTGGTTTTCTGTTCTCTTGCCCCTGAGACCAACTCAAAAAAACTGACCTTAACCATGCAGACACACTTTGCGGCTATGTTTAATAAACAACAAGAAAATCTAGACCATCAGCAAAAATGATGAAGAATACCATTTGATCCCTCTGCTTGTCAAGGTTCACCAATTCAAAATGAGACTCATGATAGGAGCTTAAAGACCTCCTGTCTCCTGGAAGCCTGTAAATAGTTGCTCACTACAAGCTACTCTCTTGGGTGACATGTGGCCTGCATGTCTTCAGAGGCAGAGTACATCTCATCCCTAGATGGTATTTCAGCCCAAAGCTCATATAAACAATAAGGGAAGATGTTCTAGCCTTTGATTACTCTTCCAAGGCTCCCAGAGATGCTCTCATGTGTTCATGACTTCCTTCAGCATTCAGCTCAAGCAGCACAACAACCCCCCAGCTCACTGCCAGCCTGTCGGGGCTGCATCTCTGACACTTCCTTGTACTTGAAAACACCCATTTGTTTTCCCAAGCGCAGGAAGGGTTTGATTTATACCAATCTCCGCAACCCCCCAGCTCACTGCCAGCCTGTCGGGGCTGCATCTCTGACACTTCCTTCCTTGTACTTGAAAACATCCATTTGTTTTCCCAAACGCAGGAAGGGTTTGATTTATGTCAATCTCCATGGCGTGTGGCAGGGACCAGGTGGCGGCTGAGCAGAAGACCATCGTGGCTCCCACCAGTCCAGAGAGTGACAGCCATTACCCGAGCAGCCCGTGGTGACACGCCAGCTGCTGCGCCTCCAGCACAGCTTGGTGGCACCCCCAGAGGCACCAGCACGGGACAGCAGGTCATCCATAAATGCCTTTTCCAGCACCCGGTGCTCTGGTGCCTCAACGACCAAACATCTGCTGGGGAAAATGAAAACAAGAAGTTCAACTCTTCCCTGCTTTTTCATTCTGCACTAGCGATTTTTCAGCTTCTTTCGGTTTGCAGGGGTCTAAGCATATTCTAATGGCAGCATGTGAACCCTCCTGCAGTGATTCAAGCCAACTGCTTTATTTTCTTAGTTCACATTTCAGGGATGTTCTGTATGCTCTAGGAGACCCAGAACTAGCTACAGGTGGAATATCATTGTCCTGATCACTTTCTAATAACAGAACAAGTAAAATAAAATTCAAAATACCTGTTCAATTAGACACGACAATACCAGCCCACACACACTATTGGCATTGTAACTGTACATGTGTCTAAGCTTGTTTAAAATCTAAGTTTTATCTGTGACAAATACAATCCTTATAGATTGTAGATTTGGATTGCATAGATCCTTATACAATCCAGCTACTAGAATTTGCTAAATTTATGGCAGCTGCTTTATCTTCCTTCCTTGAATCCTTCTTACAACAATCCTGTGCCATAGAAGCTCCCCAAAACTATGTAAACATTAAGTAGCTTTCACTGCTTTGCAAGATCTATATCTTCACTGTATTTCATCTGTATCATTCTATTATCCTTTTTGTATGCTTAGTCTGTGATCACTGAATTCCCATCTCTGTGTTTCTCCAGCACTTGACACAATGGAACCTGATCTGTATCTGGATTTCCTCCCCACTATGAACATGCAAATGTTAAAATGATGTTATCTTTTAGAAGTAGTTGCATTGTGGGCCAAGCTGAGGTCACAAAGCTCTTACAGATGAGGTGACTCCTGGATAAATAAATTAGCACTGCAGTTTGACTTCCTTGCTTCTTTGTCTTGAGTTTTCAGATCTGTGTTCAGCCAGATTACTATGGGCCAATTCTCTGTTCATCAAGACATCTGAACAACTACATCAGTCAATGTGTAAAGTGATCCCTGTTGCTCACAGCCAGATTCCAATGTGCAGCCTGTCAGTGATCCTGCAAAAAGCTCCAGCTCCTTCCTGTTCTCAGTCTGTTTCCTCAAAGTCACATCAGCGAGCACAGGGATACTGAAGACCTGGGTGAGACAGCAGGGTAAAATCACACTGGTGGTCAAAGTCACAGCAGTGCCAACCAGAAAAGTAGGGCAATGTGCTCTGGAAAGAGACTTGAGAGACTCTTACGTTCACCAGGGCCTGCTGAAATAGTTAAAGCCAAGCACAGGCTCTGTTGCCATATCAATAACCGTGCTTCATCTGTCATACTACAAGATACAACTGCTTGTAATGGCTGGATAGCATTTTGTCCCTAATGTTTCATTGCATTTCACATTGCACAACTCAGTCTGCTACTCCCAGCTTGCAGAATTAAGTTCACTTTACTGAATCATTTTGCCAAGGAAAGACTTCTGGTTTTCTTCATCTACTCATCAAAAATTATCTGTCTGTGGGTGCACACACATATCTATGACAACATCCCTCAGATACACAGCCATGACTAATAACACAGAAAAGACCAGGAAATACAAACTAACAAATGTGACCTATGAAGAATATTCAAACAGTGGCTGCCAAACTGCTTAGAAGACCGAGGAGAAGATTTGCTAGTGGTATTCAAATAAGTCACCCAGGGAGAGAAAGCCTCTTGACTTTAGAACTAGCTCTGCTTTGAAACGGAGGCTGTTCACCCAACAGCTGCCCAGCTCTGTGCTATAACATCCCCTTGAGCTCATTAGAGCAAAAACAGTGGGTGTAAACTTCAGCAACTGAGATTTAAATTAGATATCAGGAGAATTAAGAACTAGGAAGCTGAGGCAAGTGTGATGACTCTTGCAGAAGGGTTTTATGAACCATATAGAAAAACATCATCCTGGAACAGCCTCTGGGGTGGGGATAGGATTAGATGATCTATTGAGTCTCTGCTATACATCTGATATCTGTGATTTGACCTGTTTCCTAACAAAAGCTGGACAAGTAGGATGTACATTAAAGGAGTGTATTGCTTCACAGCAGAGCAGACTTCCCTTCCAATCAATGAGGCTCCCAGAGTGCAAAGTGCTGAAATAAACTCAAAATATTTTAATTGGCAACTTCCTTTGTTTAAACAATAAAGAAGTCATATGGGTCACTTCTGTTGTGGAGCAGCACAGACTGTCTGTCAGGCACAGGCAAGACTTGTATAACAACGAGGTGGAAAATGCTGGCTTTATGTTCTCTGCTATTATACTTGTGACCTGGACTTCTCCCTTTTCTTCCTTTTTTCTCTCTCTCTCTCTCTCTTGTTTTTTTCCTCTTAATGCCAAGCCCTGAAAACATCCCAACCTGCCAAGTTGTCTTCCTACAGGCAGCTGAAGCTGCTAATTGCAATCCCATCAGTAAAATGCAGACCTGCCCCTCATCTCTCCTGTACCATTCCTGTCTTTCCCTTGCAGTTAATGAAGTGTCTCACACTGCGGAGGGAGTAGTTTGTAGACCCAGCTTTCACCAAGACACTTACAATGCTATGCTCACAGTAAGGAATTAGAGCCAAAGCTCTCTAAAAATCAAAGGAAGAAAGAACTACCCACTGTTTTATAACCTGGGCAGGCAGTGGGCTGCAAATACAAAGTGGCTGGGGATGGCTCTGTTGCATGGATTGCTCTGGACGCTGCTGTCTCCCCTGAGACTGTTTGTTTGCTTAGTCCCTGATGCAGCACAGAGAGTCCATGCTCCAAGATTCATCTCTTTGTTTTTTGTCAAAAGGTCAAGAACACTCTGTGGATACAGCATGGCTTTTTCTTGAGAGGCAGAAGAAATGTTCTTCCTGCGAAAAGCAAAATGCTTTGGCATGGGAGGGTTGTTGTGCAGGGAGCTGACCTGCCTTTCAGCTCTGTTGCTGGAGGCTGGGGAAGCTACACTTGTGGCACCCAACAAATTGAGTGAGCTCCCTGATATGGCAGCCTGATGACACTCTTTGCTTTCCCAGACTTCAAGGTCCTGTGGTTTGGGGATACAAATGCTATTTTTTCTCCAGGAAGTCTATTTTTTCCAATAAGCTGTACTGAATTAATCTTAAAACTGTGACCTGAATTAAAGTGACTTGGGGTACCCTAAAATTCCCCCAAAAGTGGTCATCAACATGTAAGAGAAACAACTGCTCTTAGCCTGTCTTGCAAATCCAGTGGTGATGGAGGATGGATGTCTCACAGCAGCATTAATTTTAGCTACAAGTAACCAGAATTACTTCCAGAGTCTTTTGCCCACTTGGTCTCACACTGGGAGTCACCTAGGAGAGGAAGAGGAGGGACAATTCCCAGGAATGAATAAATTTTGGGTATGCCATGACAGCTCCCTATTTTTATGCTTGGTACTGGCCCCCAGGATCCTTGCCTGTCTCTGCTGATCCTGTCTGCCCCTGCATCTTCTACACAAGTCCAGGGTTTGTGCAATATTTGAGCCCAGGGCACTGCATCCCCTCAATCAGTGTATTTATTTAAATACATAACTGATGAAACTAAAATAAACCAAATACTGAGGCCCCAGGTGCTCTGGAGATTAATACATGGCTATATTTATGTTAGCACCTGATTTCTCCAGAGATGGAAAACTGGCTCTCATCCCTATCACAGCTGCCTCTGCTTTCTGTAGGGAGGATTGAAAGGGCCAAACCTCAAATAGGATTTCTAGATTCCGGCTTGCAAACAAAGCAAAACCAACAAACATATGGGATTTTGGGGAAAAAATAATTTAAAAAAAAAGAGAGAGGAATACTTCATTGCCATTTGCTTCCTATTGTGAAGGGTTCATTTCTATGTCTTATCTCCAGCTATGAAAGCTGAAAGTTATTCACAGTCATCCCAAGTTTCACAGTTTAGTTACTTTCTAAGCACCTGTGCAAGGAGGCAAAGTAAAAGGTCATGTGTGCTGTACAGTAACCACACATGCAGAATTTCAAAGCTCCTCTTCAGTCTCCATGGGAAATTCTTGGAAATCAATAAAGTGCAACTGTTTGGAAATGCTTTTTCTTTATAAAGCTGCGAGGACTAATCCATCCTTGTGTTCTTACATCCATCTATGTGCATGTTTCTGGCAAACTCTTCTCAGTTTGAAATTTTTAAAATCTAATTGGCTGAATGCAACAGAACTTTGTGCTGAAAGTGGTCCCAGCCATGGAGAGAAAGAGGCAGAATCTTTAGATGCACCCAGGTTGGTGGGGAAAGTATGAATCTTTGCCTTGTGATCACCAGGTGCTAAATGCAGTATAAGAAAAGTGCTCCCAGCCCAAAAAAAGCTTTTAATTCTCACTTCTTTCTGTTGGTGTGAATGAGATGTATGTCTCACCTGCCTTAGGCAGACCCTCAGTGCTAAATGTGGGCAGCTCTTTCCCCACAAACATTTCTGCCACCACATCTCAGCCAGGGCTCATCTGCTGTCCCGAGTTCAGGGCTGCCCACCTTGCTCAGCTGCATCTGCTGCTTCACACAGCTCTACTCTCCAGAGGGGAACCACTGTTAATATATCCCATTGCTGCAAAAAACATTCATAAGAACACACACATACAGAGAACTCAAGGAATTCATCAAATTAATGGACAGCCCCTGAAGCACTGTAAATTCAAGCATATGAATCTCAACATCTTCAGGGGTTTTAATGGCATTTTTCCCTTCTGGTATCTAAGTGTTATAAAACTCTGGGCAAGTCAGCGAACCAGGGACTGAAACTGATTTGAAATAAAAGCAAAATGACTCAGGGGTTTAATTGTCCAGGCTGGGCAAAGTGAAAAAAAGTAAATAAGCACTTTGTTATACATGATGGAAAACAAATTGGAGCAAGTCCAATGCTGCAAACTTTCTTCAGGCAAAATTTTCATCAGTTTCACTGGCAGGGGCAGGTATGAGTTCCCAGAGTGGGACTCAGTGACTGGAAATCATCAAAAGCTTCCAGAGCCACAGGGCATTTCTTAACATCAAACTGGAAATGGCCAGAAGGTGGGTGATTTTCAGAGCATTTCACCTATATAAATCTGGGGTTTTTAGAATATCTCCACCAGGGCAATAAAAAGTCTGATGTTGAAGTTGTGCTCCCTCAAATAACATGTAGAGTGGTGTGTGATATGAAGAATACTGAATTTAGCACCCTACAGTGGGTTGAATTATTTTCATAAAGTACTTCCTTCATGAAAGAAAAGTCTGCCTTTTTTCTTTTAATTACAGGTGATATTTTTCACAGGAAAACTTTGTTTCCGCTTGATGATCTATTTTTTTTTAGTCAAGAAGAGTCAAATAAGAGGATTTTAGCTTTGCACTGACATTTCAAAAATGCCAAGAACATCAACATTTGTTTAGATCATAGGTGTCACTATTCATCAATCTGATAGTTCAGAATTGGGATTTTCCAGAGCAAAAGCATTCAACAAAAATTTGATTTTTATCACAGCCCAAAAACACATTTTCAAAAACTTCTCCCAATCTCCAGATGAAATGACTGCATCCACCAGTGTCCCTGTGTCTCAGAAGTCCCCAGAGTGCCTGGCAGGGGGGCACACTCCTGCCACAGCCCCCTCCAAGGCACTTGCACAGTGCACCTGATCCACCACGTCTGGGAACAGCACAACTCCCTCTCAAGGGCTCACTCTCATCTGAGCTGAAGAGCTCTACATCTGCTGAGATAAGAGACTCACTCTGAGGATTCAGAGGTGCAACATGCCCTGCATTTTATTAGTGTAGCTGGAACAGCCAGCACAGCCCCAGCCATGAGGCTACCCAGCTATCTCCAGCCTTGGCTGCTCCCTGATGCCACCTCTGCTTGCTTCTCCACTCAGCTGAGCACTTCTCCACTCAGCTGCCCATCCACACAAAGGGATGGAATCAGGAGAAGGGCCCTGCCTCTCTGGCAGTGCTCACCCACCTCTCCAAGGTGTGGGTGTCACAGCAGAGCAGAGACACTACACAACAGCCCATAGTGTTCAAGGAAGGGGTGCCTGGCATAAAGTTCTCCAAAACCACGGGGAAACTGAACAAAGGGAAAGGCAGCAATCTCCAGTGTTAAGCTGGGCAGGCAGAGGAGCTGGAAATTCATCTGCTTTTCCCACCCAGCAGTTTCTCTCCCTTCTCTAGGTGGTGGCACTAAGGACGAGGGACATGATTTCCCCCAGGCCCGTTCACGTGGTGAGGCTGAAAGCTTCTCTGGAATTGGCAGCACTGCTAAAATCTAATCAGGTGCTTCTGTGCAACAGACCCAGAAGCAATTGCAATCAAGCCAATTGCTGCATCTGATTACACATGAAAACCCTCGTGCCACTAAGTGTTTTGCAGTGCTTAATAAAATGTGCTGGTCTTGTCTCAAATTGCATCAAGCAGGGCTGGCTTGGGGTTTTTTTAATATTAAGAATTATGTGAACAGAAAGAAAGAGGAAGAATAGGGTGGAATTTGAAAAAGCAACCAGTGAAAGCAAGGTAAAAGAGGCCGAAAATACACTCATTCCTTCATATGCCTTCATCATAGTGAAATGAGATCTTCAGGATGAACTTCATAGAAAGCCCAGCAATCCCAGGAAATAATTTGGCCAGGTGCCCGTAGCTCCTTTGTTGTCATGACTATCATGACAGATAGTCACACTGGTTAATCAAAGGCAGTGCTCTAATTCCCCAGAGAGCAGTAGATTTTGGATTTGACACACAATGGGTTTGGGGGTACACACACAAGCACCCCCAAACAAAGACAAACAAGCCAAAACAGACAAAACCCACAGTATTTGTACCCCTTCTGGCTGAGTTTCTGCTTTTCCCAATTTTCTAGCAATCTTCACAAAGACGGGATGAAAACTCTGAATTTTCCTTGTTAACCTGTCACTTAAAAGACACGGATTTTGGTACATCAGCACAGCCCGTACTATGTTCCCTAAAGTCTTGATTTAAAGTGGGCCAACTGGAGAACAGAAACTGCATGCCTGTGATAACTCTGGAGAAGTCTTGCCTGCACTGTGCTTAGTCTAAGTGGAAATTCACCATTTCTCAGGCCCTGTGAGTTCACACATCTCCTCCTCCAGCCAGTCCCACCATGTCCCCATCTCCCACAGGTGCAGTGCAGCACCACCATCATCCCAGTCAGTATTCTCAGACCTGTTGTGACCTTAAAAGTGCCATCCCTTGGCTCTCTGGGCACCCACTTCCACATCTGTGCAGCTCAGACTTGCTGCCTGGGCCAAGCACCTCCAGCAGTATATGGTTTCTCCTGAGCTCAGAGGAATGTATCTGCCAGACATACAGAGCTTCAGCCATTTCCAGAAAGTCCCAGAGTGAGGGAAGCCCCAATGAGCCTGTTTGAACATTTGAGAGAAACAAAGAGTGATGGTGAAGAGGGATTAATAAGCAAAACGACAGCCACATGCATTTTCTTTTATAACATAAATTGTCCCACTGTCAATTATGGTCTAGTCATGGCAGAGGAATTTTTATTTCTGCAATAATGAGTAAAAGCTTGAAGCTGCTACAAATCCTGGAGCAAGAGGCCACTCATCCCTGCTGCACTAATTTTCAGCTATGAAATCCAAAATTTCATAAAGAAGGGATACTCCCCCCTACCACTCTGGCAAAGGCAAAAAGAGAGCAAGGAATTGCAGTGGGAGAAGAAAGCACCAGGTCAACAGTGATTCCCACACACACCCAACCTCTGCCAGTTGCTGCAGAGACTTGGCTCTGCTGCAAGGTTTTCAGCAAGGGGGCCATTGGAGCTGATGAATTAATAACCTCTGAAAGTCAAACCCATTTCTTGCAATCACTGGTCAGGGCTTGGCAGAAATCTCTGGCTTGAAAGGGAACTGCAGCTGCAAGCTGGGACTTACAGACACCAGTGCACATCTTCTTCCCTTGAGGAAAGACTGAGCTCAGCAGCCAAATTCCAGGGCAGAAAGTTGTATCCTAGCGCAATTGAAGAAATTAAAGTAATAAAATGTTTCATGATACAATAAAGAGTACTGACAACAGGGAATCATTAAAAACATTATTAATTTAACATAAGGCAAAGATAACCAATAGTTAGAAGCACTATCTTCCTCTTACAATGACAGCCTCCAGGAGTGAGAGAAAATCTGAATGCTCTGCTCTTCCATGCTGTTCCATAGGTTCACCATATCCCACTTGTCCCTTTGGATTCCTTGCAGAGGCCCCTGTACCCTCCTTCAAAGTTCACCAAGATACTGAAGGGCGCTTCAGTGGTTTTGGAGTTGCTGTTGAAGCCCATTCAGAAGCCCAAAACAAAGGCACCAGGAGGGTTAATGCATCCTGAGTGCTGGAAAAAGCACTGCTTAAAACATTCAGCAGAAGGATGAGGCTGTGCATGCCTGCCCAGAGTCTCACGTCAGGAATTGAGCCTGCAGTGCTCATTAATAATAATGGGAACTAAATGCTGTATTGCATGTGTCGTGATGGGAACAGACTCCTTCTGGTACAGCATGGGGCTGTCCTAAACAGATGATTTAATTAGTATGTTACAAGTATTGATTTTGGGAATAAATATGAATTCAACAAATATTGCTAATGAGCTTCTCAACCCAGCAGTATGTCCTCTACACAAACCAGAAGCAGTTGCTAATTTAATAAATGCCATGTCCCAATACTGACAGGAAATCTTAAAACCACTCTTAATGGCAAGACCAAAAATAATCTCTGCTTCCCTCAAATCTCTGCTTCAAGTCAGTATTTACAACTGGCCTTTCCATATTCTCATTTTACTGTGTAGGTTTCTCTTTTAAAAGATGTTACTTTTTTACTAAGCAGAATGTCCATGTGAGGACTGGGAACAGGCTTCCTGAGCGGGATCCAGGAGCTAGGTCTCTACTAATCGTTGGATTAAAACCAAATATCTACATAAAATTCTTTTTGCTCTGGTCTTTTCCTGCAGAGAGTTGATGTGAGCCTGCACAGACCCCACTCCTAGATATGAGGACCAGTTCAGACCCTACATTAAAATAATGTGTTCAGAGAAGTCCTGCTGCAACTCCTCCATTCCATGCTTGCAATTTCTTTCTGTGCTTATTCTCATTCTGCTCCTCATTAAAGTCTTTGGGGGGCTGAACTCTCCTGGCTGCTGATTTCTGCTAGTGCAGTGCTAGAGGGATCAGCAGGCTTTTAGCCATCATTCTCCAAAATCTGGCAATGAACCTAAGTGCCCAATAGGACTCCCCACTGTTCCACAGAATACAAGCAGTGCCAGGTCCAACTGCAAGTCATCCCTTGCTTTCCATCAGTGAACCAGACCTGTCCCAGATAACCCTACATCTCTTGATTCAGATTTCCTCTTCCTGATGACTCATTGCACCACCAGATTATTGCATCCATCATGACTCAGCTGTTTGAGTAGCTCCAAACTGGGAAGAAGGGAAGGATTCTCTCCAATGAATTTGACCTTCACTTAATAGTTACTCATAAGTGTATATATGAACAAAAATTTTCACCTGAATTGTCTGCATTTTTGCAAAAGAGAGATACCCAAGCTTTTATATGTGGTCATTAACTGATGCTTTCCCATCTGCTCTTTGCAGGGAATATGCAGGTTTGTTGATAATATTAGCTGTGGTAGTCAAGGGAAAAATCTCTGACTGCTGTGCATTAGCTCGGCTTTTCTCTGTTCTGGCAAGTTTGACTTATCATTAAACATCCCAGAAATGCCAGCTCTAAAAATCATTTCTACTTTGATGTTATTTTCCACCTCTGAGAAATTGCTGCTCTCTTTTGGGGATTTGATTTTTATTAGAAACTTTTTTAAAGGCCAAAAAGCAAGAAATGCATCAACAAAATCAAATGACTCCATCTCCAACTCAAGAAGAGAGCCAAAATCCTTCCACATTTTGGCCACTTTTTTGATGCACATTTTCTGATCCATCTTGCTCTGTCCCTTCTTTATTACATAAATGTATGAATGGAAAATAATTCTTTTCCTAGTCAAAATTATTATCTGTTATGTTAAATGAGAACTTAAGAACAGTCAGTCTGGGTTTAAAAAATTGTCCAGTCGGGTATGCTTCCACAGCACAGGAGGTCAAGTTTATACAAAATTTTCCCCCGGCACTCGTTTCCTCCATGAGTCATTAGCAGTCATTAGCATTTCCTTTGTGTTCATTAACACTTTCATGTAATAACTAGTTACATGTAGTTCATGAAGCTCAAATTCAGTGTTAGTTTATGATAACTAGTTGGTGCTAATCCGTACTGGTGTTGAAAGAGCCAAGTGCCGTCTTCCCTGTTCCCATTTAACTAAATGCCAATCCATATGCACTTACACAGAGATCCTGAGCAGATAACATTACTCACCATTTCCAACCTCCCCAGAGAAGTGTTTTCACTGCAAATGTTCCCAGCCTCGTGTAACACTGAGTTGTTCTTGTCCAGTCATGTCTCCAGAGTAAGCAGCTCACTATCAGCTGTGTGCATCTGTAGGCCAGAATCACTCTCATGAATAAATAAGAAGGCATGATCAATTATCAGGAGCATCAACATGCTGGAGACGAAAGCTCACTAGGGGAGGAAAAAGGCTTTTATTACTTTTAGATGCCCTTTTGGTCTTATTAGAATGGAAACTGTGGGACTAGAATGTGAAGGGAGATAAAGAAGTGCTGGCAACGGTGAATTTTATTAGAAAAAAAAATTATATATACACATTGTCAAGTTCCTGTTCCCACCTGGACATCCTGTGTGGCCTTCAAGCCCTGCTCACAGAGTGGCAGCACCAGTTCCAGAAGGGGCTGTTGGCACAGGAATGTCCTCACAGCTTGGTTTGTTGAGGGCCTGGAGTACCACCAAGCCTGGGTTTGGACTGCAGCCAGTTTGTTTCCTTTTAGCCAGTCCATTACAGAGCTGCTTCTGTCCCTCCTACCTGAACAGTGACCGATTCCACTGCACTCAGCTGAACTCCAGAGAACCTGCTAAATAAGAAGCTGCAAAGGATGTAGAGTCTGACTTTGCATGTATTTGTTATTCCTACCCATAGGCTGGAACAAGCCTTCAAATTTTTCTATCAGTTCAGGTATTCCAATGCAAGGACTTCAGGGTTGATTGTTCTCTGCAAGCCTTTCCCACAGACTTAAATAAAGAATTGAACTATACAACAATTAAGGTATGGAGACTGCAGAGACCAGTCCTGGATCATTGCCAAGAGTGCTTAATGATCCTTAAATTCATGAGGAAGAGAGAGGACCTCACTTCCCCCAGGGGCCCATTTTTGCCATTTGGATCAGGTCCAAAGAAAAATATGGCAATATTCTTTCAGGGAAATTTCTGCAGATTTGATTCTGCAGAGAAAACACTGAGATGAAAGGTAGTTAAATGAGTTGTTTGGTTGGCTTTGTCTTTGGCCGAATTTTCTGATGTCTGATAGATTGTGAGTTCTGAAGCCTTTTCTCAAGTCTGGACAATAATAGCAGTGTAGCCTTATGTGGACTCTACTGTCTATCAAAGGCTGTGGTTATACACTAACACAGAAAAATTCTCCTTAACCTCTTTCAAGTCTCTTCTTTTTACAAAATTCATAGAACCTATTTGAGATCTCTACCAAATTTGGGGACAATTCAACCCTCTAAAAAAATTCATGCAGGTAGAAGATGAACACACAGGCCTGTGTAGACACAGGAAGCATGGTCACATAAGTCAAGGACAACACAACAGAGGACTGGTTGATCCAAGATTTTCCTTCAATGCTGATCAATGCCAGCTATTCGAGGAAACATATTAGAACATGACAAGCAGTTAATGATACTTCAAGTATTTTTTCAGCCTCCAGGAAATCCTATTAAAGATTTTCCCAAAACAAAGGGAATACCTATTAAAGGATTTTTTTCCCTGATAAATTTGTTCACTTATATTTTACATGCATGGAAACTTCTAGCATCTGCAGCAACTGCAGCAAGGAACTCCACAGCCTAAGGATACGTTTTGTGAAGATGACTTCCTTTTGTTTTCTCTGAGACTGCACCATAACAGTTTCATGCCCCCATATTGAAAAAGGCATGGTGTTGTATTTCATTGGATTTAGAAAAAAAATCAAACAGTCTACCCGTACAAGAAAGTACTTGGCCTGCAGGCTACTCCAGAGACCAACATCAGAATCTCACTAGTCACGTTAGATGTTCAAACACACACAAATCTGAAGGCTGCTAATACTTGGTTTGCCCATCCCTCGTGTCAAGACTTCTGGAAAAAAAAACCCTGTAACCCAAAAAAGAAAAAGTACAAGAATAAAAGTTCTCAGTCCAAACTCTCTTTCTAAGCTATCCATCATACTGTGGAACATCAAAGATATTTGATTCTGGCTTTGGAGACTTTTATAAGCTCTTTTCCTATGTAAGTAGCTGGACCATCTTCTCTATGTACAATATATTAATATCATCCAGTGACTACTGCAATCAATGGATGCCCTCAAGTTCAGCTCAAAATAGTTAATCAGTCTCCAAAAGCTGATCTTTGTTAATCTGCTTTGAAAACCTAAAAATCAAGGCTTTTTTTCTCTTTTGAGGCCTCTCAACATCTTGAAAAACTACTCAATCAGACATTCAGATTACATTATTTATTAATCTGCTCTGCAAACCTAAAATAGAGAAAAAAATAAGATTATCAATGTCTCAAAGAATGATGAATGTAATTTTCACTGATCCTCCATGTAGGAAAACTTAGGGCTGCTAATACTGAATATAGGTCAATAAATCATCCTAGTAAGAGTGACCTAATTAACACTCAAGCACTGATTTGAATGCATGAAGCTCATTATCTTCACTCGAGGTTCACTCTCATAGAAAAGAAAAAAAAATTAAAACTAAAAAACTCATGGAAAACTTTGTGGAAGTAAAGTTTCAGGACAAGATTAAAGGCAAATATTACTTCTGGTTCCCAGTCTAAGATTCCTTCAGAACAAGAGAAGACAATAAGAAACACTTTTAATTAGACTGGTACAGCATCACCGATGATAATTCTGTTTGTAAAAGCACTCATTGCCTGTTTGAAAGGATCCCCAGAGCTCAAAGGATATAAAAGCACAGAGGATATAAAAGTACCCAAATAGCACCCCTGCAGTGGCCTACCCCCACAGAATACACAAGCCCAGCCTGGCAGGCAGTATTCCAGCCCTTAAGGTCTTTGGAAGAATCAAAACCATTGCTCTGCCTCCTTAAGGAGGATGAAGCCAAAGAAATTTGTATGATCACCCATGTACCTAAACCCAAAAATCCTTCCTTAAATAATTGCAATGTCCCAAGACTAAACCTATATCATTTCCTTATACAACCCCTTCCTCCCCAGCTCCAATGGAATAAGAATTTTCTCAATGCTTTTTTACTAAAAGTTGAACAGTGAAAAGGGAATATACTATGGCAGATGAACAGAGTAATATTGATTCTGAGTATCACATGTCAATTGAGAAAGATTTGGACCGGAAAGTGACCAAATCCTGCTCTTTGACAGACAAGGTGGATTCTCTCTGTGGTACAAATGCCCACCAATGTATCCCCAGCTATGCATCAGACACAAGTGGCCATAACCCAAGCACAGACACTCAGATTTGGAAAGAACTGAATAATTTGGAATAAACTAAGTGCAAGGTAGTTTAGACACACTTAATCTAGAAACTAGGAATTATTTCTAATACATGAAAGAGACAATTTCTAGATAGAAGAACAAGAGAAATACAGATTACTGGTTTTGAAGCTGCATGTTGATGTATGACAGGGATTATATAGTGCAAAAACTTAAGCTTCTGCAGTGGACCAGAGCTCTTCTGTGACCTGTAGTCCTGCCTTCACAACATACAGCTATGTATAAACTCATGTACTTGTATTCAGTCTTTGGGAAAGGTGCATGAAATTGTGAAATTGAATCCATTTATCTCATTAACTGAAAAAACGTGAAGTGGAATCCTGTTCCATACAGCTCACTTGACTTAATTAACTAAAGCCTGAATCAGTGCTTGTTTGCAAACACTGTCATTCTAAATCAGGAGCCAGAACCAGCAATTGTTCCTTTTCTATTAGAGTCATTGAGGAGGGTACCATTTGATTAGCCCATGCCTTTATTGATTAATTTATCATTTCTTTGTTTGGTATAGATTTTGACTGATTTTCTATGCTCTTTGCAAATGAGTAGGTTGTCATGAATACAAAAGCACTACACACACACCCACCACCACAGCTCACCAGTCTGTTGTTCTCCTGATGCTCTAGTTACTGAAATTGCCTCTTTTTGCTGTCCACCAGTTCTCACCCACAACTGCTGCCTGAATTAATGACTGCACCTGGACTATAGCTGCCAAAAAAGTATAGTGTCCTTACCAGAGGCACAACAGGACAGAAGAGCAGGTGGTCACAGTGCCCCTTCAGTATGAAATTAAGGTCTATTTAGACACAGGTCTCATGGTAGCATGACACCAGATTGCTACAGAGCTATGACATTTTTAGAAATTGCTGCTGATAAGCAATAGTTAATATTTTAGGGATAAAGCAGAGATATGATGGCATTATAGGGCAAGACCGTACCCATGTGGTCACATCAGCTTGTCCTGTTTGATTTTGGAATGTTAGAAACTTACATTGGTTCTGCAAAGGAGGCCTTGCCTCATGAGTGGATAACCTGAGATTGTGTTACAGCCCCTCTGAGGGAAATGGATTTGTAGAGTGTTTTTAGGGTTGATAGAAGGTTTACACCTTCTTAAGATCAAAAGATGTTACTCCAAAATCATAGGCAGTAGTATCAGATGGACACACAAACAGAAATGAGAGGACCTGTTAAATCTGAATACAGAATACATGAGGTATTGAAAGGAATTTGATCTTTTTGGTAAAGGTTCAACAGTTAAGGAACCTAGGTTTAGTTTGTGATTCTTCCTCCTGTGTCTTTAGGAAGTCAATTCACCATTTGGGGCATACATTCATCCTCCGCAAAGACAGGTATTGCACTCTCACCTCCTGGAAATCATTGTCTTGAAGACAAGTACCTTGATGCTGTGTTCAGGCCCTGCATGGACCCATTGTCCTGGTACTTTGTGTTTAGTTTTCTGAACCAGCAAGTGTGTTTAAAGTACTGTTCTGCCAACAACATTGCAAGAAATCAAATCCCAGCTGAGAATAGCTAGTGTTTTGCTATCTCTTGCTGCACTATTGGAAAAAATAGAGGGGCTGTGCTAATAAAATATGAAAGTGACTGTTGACAAGAAAAAACCTAGAACTACTAAGACCAGTTAGAAAAAAAGAACAAAAAATCTGGGGAGAGGGGGGAAAACTGCAGAAATAACCACTGTGCTTTTAGCTGTGTGGCAAAAGCAGTGTTCATTAGAGCAGTACCATTAGGAATTGAAAATGGGAATTCTGAGTTTGTATATATGTGCCTGTATGTACCTACCTATATGTATTCACATATGTATTCACATTTGTACATTAGTATCTCCTAACTGACAGTCAGGAGTTCTCTATCTGTCTCTGAAACATCGTTCACTGAAACAGAATGTACTATAAGATAATTTCTTACTAGCAATAGTTTGAAAATATAGAACAACAGACAGCTTGAAGTATACCCAATTCATCTGTGATGAAAAGCAGAACAAAGACAGTATTTCCAGAGTATAGAAAGAGAAACTATAAATGTGATGCAGATCAAGTGTCTGAACCTTTTTCCATTTACCCCCATAAAAGTTCAGTATTAAATTGAAAGGGTTACACTGAATTTTAACAGCATGGCATAGCCCTGTTCTATTGTTACTCCACTCAAACCTAATAGTAAGCAAACCACAGAGAAACAGAGAGGCACAACTCAGGGTTTCATCCCTGATTAAAAGACTGTGGAGTGTGATAGAAAGCACAAAAGCTGCTGTATCCAGATACCATATTTTAGCGTTTGTCGCTTGGCGGGTTTCTGATGTACCCAGGATGATGCTTAGAAGCCAGGTGAGTCACCCTTCCAGCACTTTTCAATAAAAGACTGCACAGCAATGAGTGTAAGGTACTAGAGAAACAGAGAAATTTGGGTACTCCCCTTTTCACCTCATGAGACTGCACAGCAATGAGTGTAAGGTACTAGAGAAACAGAAATTTGGATACTCCCCTTTTCACCTCATAAAATAAACTATAATGTTAACAATCCTGAAACATCGATCTGTGCTGCCTTGCATTATAGAAACCCCATCAAAAACTAATTAAGAGCCAAATACCATGCTATCTACTTCAAGATATGTTTCTAAAAGCATTTCATGCTCCTCTTCAGCTAATTCTGTGATCTCATGAAAATAAAGCATTCATCTTTACTCCCATACACACAAAGACACAGGTAGGACCTAGGCAGCCGTTTTTGCCTGACTACTAAAATAGCACTTTGCTTCCAGGTTTAGAACTGATTCACAACAGAAAAAGTCAGAAGGTCAACAAATACAATTAGATTCAAAGCACAGACAAGCAAATCTTCACTTCAGGCCACATCTCCAAACAGCAGCCAGTTGGCAGAGAGAATCTCAGCAGGTTAGCCTTGTCCTCTCTGCCCACTTGCCAGAACAAATGGTGCTATTTCAGTCTGCCGTGGCTGCAGGCAAGCGATTAACTCTCAGGCTGATGAATTGAGAGCAGGACTAAATGGAGCAACCCAATTTTTCAGTGGGGTTCTCTAATCACAATTCACCACCTAGTAGGAAGAAGTGTAATCTTAGATTTTTGCAGCCTTTCTGCTGGGTAACGTGATTATATTGTAAAGCCATAATACAGTATAATGCTGTATACCTTTATGGAGCCTGAGATGGCTGCAGCATTTTAGCAGCATTGTAATACAAAACCCAACCCACATTACACACAGAATATATTTAGCCCCTGTTACAGTGAAGTTGAGAAGATAAGGCTAAACTGATCAGTAAAGAGTCTACAAAACCTCCCTGCAATGAAGCAATATAGGAAAGATGAACTCGGGATTTGACAGAATCCAAAAGTGCAGGAGAGAAATCCTAAAATTAAAGAGAAACAAGGAGGAGTCATCATCTGTGAGGGGAAGAAAACTATATAGGCGGGCTAAAGGTTGACCAGGAGATGATCAAAGTGAAAAAGGATTTCCAAAAGACTGAACTGAAGCTAGAAAAAAGAAGTTGTGGGGATGAGAGGAGAAGGCAGGTATTCAAAGAAAGGGACAAGAACGGTTGAAGTCTAGAGTCAGTAGAGAAAGCCTGAGAAAGCCAATAGAAGAGCAAGAGAAGAAGGATTGAAAAATCTGAAAAGAGACAGGGGAAGTTAATTCCAGTAGAAAGACAGAGAAGGACTGTTAAAAACAAAGAAATGGGTGCAAAGAAAAGAAATTCATTACATCCCAGGACACGTGATCCTGTGAGAAAGCCAAGGGAGCATGCTGGGGCATTCACACCTTAGTTGCTTTTTGGTTCTGGATTTTGACAAGAGGTTTTGCCTTTGCTTCCTCCATAACCCTACAGAAAACAAAGTAGAAACAGGCATTAAGATGTTAGATATTTTTCCCGATTCATTTTCCCTAGGACAGAACTGGGACAGGACCAGTTCCTCCTAGGAAGGAGGATCTGACCATCCAAGTCCTCTGACTCAGAGGTACCTCCTCCTTTCAAGAACCCCACAGCCCTGGCAGTGCCCTATGATGGGATGCACAGAGCTGGGCAAACCCATGACTCCTCAGATCTGCCTGGTTTGCCTTCTCTGTGATTATATCACTTTGCCTGGCTCAGAGCAGCTGGCAGGAACAAGCCTGGTAGACATGTTCACATTGCTCACCTTTCACCTCACCCCAAACCAAGCTTCTCACACCCATCCATCAACATCCCCCAGCCTGGAGAGAGGGCAGAGATTCTTCTGGCTGGCTGTTAATAGCAAACAGCACTGGATGTGAAGCCTGCAGACTCCCTGGTGTTGCAAGGAAAGAATTCTCTCTGGCCTATCTGACCACCTTTCTGCAGGTTGGTTTTCAGTCAGCGTTTTGGCTGCCCTGCTGCACAGTGCTCAGAGAATGAGTAAGCCTGTTCTTGCACACGGGTCTTTCATCTCTATCCAGGCAAGCTGGAAATGAAAGACTGGGCCACAGCATTCAACTAAGGTTTCCAAAGCAATTGGCTTCCCATTCCCCATGGATAGACTGAGATTACACCTAGAAATGGTAATTGCCACAAGTTTGCTGAGATCAAGCCAAGGGACTACTGAAATATATTCCCCAGCCTCTGCAGTATGTGCAGACTGTGTCTGGAGGCAAACTGCTACCAAATTTAAACCAAGGTCCCCAGACCACACAGCTAAAAGCCTTGTGGTTTTATCATTTATATTTCATACAGAAGCTCCTGAGGGAACAGAGCTGGTTTAATCCCTCCCACCAGCAGCACTCCCTAAAGCTTGAATGACCCCCTTGGAAGTACCTCCCACCATCTCGCTGCTAAGGCAGGACAAATAAACAGGCTGATGTAGATGTCTGCAGTCTGGGTGGGCAAATGAGCTCCAGTAACTGCAAAATGAACAAAGGAAATAAACAAAAAAACCCACCAGCAATAAAACCAAACAAATACCACAAACAAACAACCAAAAACTCACACAAAACTCTTTGGAATTAACTCTTACGATCATTATAGTGCTGATTCCACTGATCTTTACTGCAAGATTTTATCACAAGCCATTTTATAAAGAGGGGGTGGGAGTACAAGGATTATTTTTGCTTTAATTTCCTTTCCCAAGAAAGGGATCTTTGAGATGATCTAGAGTAAATGTTGAGGGGAGGGAACGTATATGTGCAGCAGGGAATCTTCCACCTTGAGAACACATCAAACCTCTGTAGAAGTTCAGAAACTTTCCAAAAGTTTCCAGTTTTTTTGCTCACTCCAGAAATCTTGTTTGCAGAAATACACTGCAAGTCTGATCTTTAAATTGGATTGCTACACAAGCTTTTCACTGCCTCTAAACAAAGAAAAATACAATCCTGTGGCAGTCTGCAATGTACTCAATGTGAAATATCTGAGCATTAGCAGAACTTGCTCTGCAAAGGCCGATCTTTTGGGAGCTCGTGGGACCACCTGAACTGTCAGTAACCTGGAGCAGCCTGGCAAAACACAGATCCACAATTGCTACTAAGATGGTTTATCACAGGGTTCTATTGAAAGTCTTATAAGCTCAACACACCCATTAGTATGAAAATTGGACTCACTCACATCTGCTCAAAAGCAGGCTGGGGCCAAGTTGAAAAGGCATCCTGTGCATTACACCTCTGCTTAGAAACCAAGGCTTATTGGTAAAGTTCATTTTGCAATAGGAAAGAAATAAAAAGAGAAAAATTCCCTCCTCAAAGTCCCTACACGGCCTCTGCCAATTACACACACAGCAATCCCTTCAAAGAACAACAAAGTTCATACCTTCTCATAAGCCAATGCTCAAGAATTGTAGGCTTTAGTTCATATTTGCTTTTCTCTCCTGCATCTTTTTTTTACAGTTAACATATTAAAATCAGAACTGGAAATGTAACAAACATCTCTTCTCAAACAGAGCAGAGATTAGAGAATATTGTCAAAGTCAGTTCATATCTTCAAACAAGTCCCTTAAATTTTAGTAGGATTATTTGGGTCTTGTGTGTGCATGTATATCATCACACTTGAGACACAGGGCCTCACACTTGATTGTAACACTTTCAACATGATTTGTCATGCGACCTGGCAGCAAAAAATTCCTTGTTGACACCCTTTCCTTTGTTCTTATTCCTGTAAAACCTTATTTCTTACTTCCTACTAAACAGACAACATAGCCCAGAGATGTTATTTTTACGCCAGGACATGGGAATCTCCAATGCCTCAGAAGTGACCATGGCTGTGGGAAATTGAGAAAGGACTTGAGAGGAGAGACTCATTCTTCTCTTTCAAAAGTGCAGTCTCAAGGGCTGGCACACAGCAAGCTCAGATGCTCTGAGATGGGATGCAGTGCTACCAGGGCTGTAGAGGAAGGGGAGGGCTTTGAAATATCTGGGAAATAAGCCCCCCTGCATTACCAGTGTCAAGCAGAGCACTGTTCTCAGCAGGCAGGTAATGAGATCACACCACATTGAAAGTCAATGAAGACTTTGAAGTTCTGATTTTACAAAGACAAACTGATTCTTACATTTTTGCCTTTCCCAAGTAGCAGTTCTGGCAGACACCTAAAAGGAAATGGTAACGAGACGTAAATATAAACAATTACTGTGTTTTACCCCTGTGTTATCCCAGTGGTACCTGGCATTTTAAGAGTTTAAAGTTTAATTACATTTTTGCTTTTGGTACATTGGATAGCCATTCACCTATGAAGAAAAGCATCTGAGAGGGTTTCAAACTCATTTAAAACACTCAGAAGCAAAAACTGCTGAAGCGTGTGAGGCTGGCTCTGTGTTTTGATGTTCTATAGAATAATGTATGGAATTATTTATACATTCCCTAAGCGGTGCATTTTTCATTGTGCTTTCAGCTAACTTGCAAACTCCACTGGTCCCATCTCAGGAAAACTCTCTCTTCACACTTGCTAATGCTTCAAGTAATATGCTGAATTTTTCCTTGCCCCATAGCACTATTGTGTGGAAGGAGATATTTGAAAGTCTGCTCAGATTGCAGTGTTACAAGAAAGGGGAAAAGAGATGATCGAGAACATTTCAGTCACTTCATTGCTCACAGAATTTCTTATTTATTCAGATTACCCACTCCCAGCTTCCTCCAATAACCTAAGTTTCTGATGCCCTTCCTGCCATTACTTCAGGAGATGGGAGATGGGGACCCTTCATCTTGAATGTCTGAATTCATTCATCAGCAAGAAACCCCTGTTACAACACTGAGCACCAAAGGTCATGCCCACAAGGTCACAATATGCTCCCCACAAAAAAGCCTGTCAGGACAGGCTGTTTTGAGGGACAGAAATGGCCACGTGGAAGGCAGCTTTTGATCTTCATCAGGTGAGCAAGGAGCCGGGGGAATCACCAGAATCACTGCAGAGGTTTCCTACTTGCCTGGTTACATCCTGAGTTCCACCACCCTCATGTGTTTGCCTCCTCCATCTCTCTCACACTGTCTTAGGCATCCTCCTGCTGCCAGAGGCATGGAGCCCCTGCTGTGCTCAGCTCCACCAGCCTGCGCTCCGGAGCGTGGGAATTGATTTTGCTAACACACATCTGAAAACACAGCTTCTGCTGCTGTGGTAAATCAACACAGCGCCACAGGATCGGAGCAATAAAACACTGAGCAGGCTGGGGGTCTATTTCCTCTGCCTGAAGGGTGCTCCATCATGCCAGGCTATGATTACTACAGCCCCACACCAGCAATCTCCTCCATTTCTCAGGTCCAGTTTCAGTAGTTTGGTATAGGAGTGCATAGTTGTTTGTTTTAATCTAATCACTATTTATTTTCAGTTATCCAGGAAAATGAGAAAATCTTTCACAATACACAAAGCCCTGGGTTTCTTTACCTCTGGCTCTGAGTGGGCTGGTTGCAGAAAGACAGGACCTGGCCACTGATTTGGGGAAAAGATAGAAAATGTGTTAGTGGGCAACAAAAACATAAAAAACCAGCATAAAGAAGCACAGGGAAATATGATGTATGATCAAAATTTTGATATATGATAAAAAAGAAACTGCTAAATAGATGGCCTAAAATTTCTTATACATACATGTATACATATATGACTATATATATAGTCACTGTATACTTATGTATAAAAATATGCATACATATATAGAAAATGCCTCCTTCATCACATGTGGGCTTCAGTAGAAAACCCATTATTTTCATTCTAATCTGTGAGGGAAGTGCATAGCCTGGTGTGATTTTTCAAAGAAAGAAAGGGGAGCATTTGATGACGCTGACTCCTACACTGCCTCCTGCCTCTTTCAATGAGGCTTTTTTCCTCCCTCAAAGCTGTCCAGGGGATTCTCACATGCACACATACACATATGCTTCTGTCTTTGCTCAGATGCTTGAATGATTGTTCTGGCCAGCAGTTACCCTCTCAGTCACAGGGAAAGCTTGTCTTTCACCAGCAAACTTTGTGAGAAGCCTCTGGACTTCCTCACCGTTATTTCAGGTTTTGTTGCTTTTTCTTATTTAGCTTCAGAAAATTGTTAAAGAGAAGAAGTCCAGCTCCCCACAGTGCCTTTCAAAATCATTTCAAATGTACCTTACTGGGCTGAGACAGCTGTTTTTATCTTCTTAGAGGGGAAAAAAAATAGAGAGAGAGAGAGAAAGACAAAGAGTTCTTTTGCTCCTTTTTTTTCCACTCTACAGACTCTCTTTTAAAAGGCACGTGTGTTTCCACTTCTGACCAAGGTTTCACAGCAGGAAAACAGCATCTCTCCTACCACCAGCAGCCTCCAAGCCTCACTCTGCAGCCTTTCCCTTCCACATGGAAAGGCTGCAGAGCTTATGTTGCTCCTTGTCACTGAAGAAGAGAGGTTACAAAGACACTTTCATTTCTGGATCACCAAGTCCAGTGTACCATGCACCAGGACCATTTGTTGTTGACTCTTTGGAAACCTCACTGGGAAATCATGGTGCCTGTATCCTAATCCATGCATCCTAAACCACACTATGACTCCACATGCTCCTTCAGAGCTGCTCCAGAGGAACACCCAGGGTAAGGGGAGCACAGTGACCACCTGCACTCCCAAGCTGGACAGTGCCCCCAGGTCCTGCCTCAGGGACCCACTAGGTATCAACACAAAGTTTCTCACAGGTTTGCAGAAGGAGTCAGGTTGTCTGCAAGATGGAGTTGTGTGCAGGCCACTGGCTGGATTAGACTGTGGCAGTACTCAGGCTGCTGAACCTGAACACATTTACAGAACCAGGAGTCTATCACCTCACACAGGGCTACCAGGTCGATGAGCAAGCTATCTCCCTGCTGTCCAGCTTTCTTTTCTAAGGACTCACTTATCACTAGCACAAGATGTCCCCAGCTCACACCAGGGAGAAGAAACTCAATAATTATGGTTTAGTCAATTAACCTTTTGGACTCCAGCTCTAATGGGGCTACTGCTGACATCAAGAAAAGGGATAAGGGGTGTTGTGGGATCAAAGCTTGATAAACCAAGGGCCAGATTAGCAGAATTTTAAGGCACTGGAAAATTATATTAAATATTATTTATAATCATAGCTGTTACACAGCAGATCCAATGAAAAAAATAACAAGTCCTTTGACAAAAATAAAGGCAGCTACAAAATAACCTTTCTGAGGCACTAGCATTCCCATGTAAGAGTCTGAAACCAAATCTATACTGCAACGAAATAGTTTTCTGCAAAACCATGCTGCAGTCCATTGGCTAGGTCATGCTCATGAGCTGAACTGTGACTCTGGGATCTGAAGGCATCAGTCACTTCTGTCAGAGCAGTGTTAGTAGTTGTGAAGCAGGAACCAGGATCTGATCTCTGCAAAGGGACATAGACAAGTTCAGTCAATATATTATTTGCTGTGTCTACACTGACAGCTGGATTGGATCCAAGCCCCCTGGCCACCCTCTGATTTACTGGAGCCTTTCAGTAACTGCATTTCTGCTTTAGCTCAGTGGTGAGCCAGAATTAGCAAGTCCTGCTGAGATCCCCAAAGAAGGGTTGTGGGAGGTCAGAGCAGCTGTAGCCATGGGGAGAAAAGGCAGGTTTCTGTCAGTGTCCAGTCAGGGATTGTGGCAGCTCTGTGGGAACATTTTCCTAAGATAAACTAGGTAAACAACTCATTAAGACCCTTTCCTATTGGCCATCAGTGGATACTCACTTTCTCATCTTCTCAGAGAAACTCCTACACTGGATTGCCATAGGACCAACATCGAGTTCAGCTACACCGTTCCTGCTGAGACCTGTCTTGGTTCATCATGTCAAAGCCAGCGTGACTCTCCTGCAGGCTTTCACATCCTCCAGTTTGGAAAAAGACAGCACAGAGTCAGGGCAGCAAGACAACAGATATGTCTTAGAAAGTCCTCCCCAAGCTTAAGTAAAATAACAGCGAGCTCTGAACCCACCCAGGGGAAACTCAGACTGAATCACACTCAAAGCTCAGGCTCAAAATCAGGCTGGAGCAGAACATCATGTTGATGATCAGTACGTTATTACACAGCAGCTGGGCTACAATAATTGTACTCCTCCTTAGCCTTGGTAACATCCCAGATAATACAGCATGGCTGATCCCCAGGAAAAAGAAATGTTACGTCATGCTTCTCCAGTCTCATGTTAAAACCATGTGAACAGAGGGGCAGTCAGCCGTGCCCAGCTGCCTCCCTGACTGAGCCACTTCAACTTGGAAAATTGTCTAAGCCCCATATTTCATGGTATTTCTTTTAATATGCATGCTGGAGGCTGTTTGTCATGTTGGGCTGTGTAGCTTATGGCTGTTTTGTGGTGTGTTATAGAGCACAGTTTGTTAAGGTTCCTGTGCAGGTGCTGGGGTAGATCAGAAGCATAACCCTCCATGACAGGGACACATGCACCACTCCTGTCAGCCCATCTCACCAGCCTCTCCAATTGTACAGGAGTGATCCCTGTGCTGTTTTATGCATTTTGAAGTCCATTAAGGCTGACACTTATGCAAATGTAAGTGTCTCATCCTTATTAGAAGGGATGTTTAACTTTGAGCTCCTATAAGAATACCTGTGTGCTGTAGCCATCCAGGAGCCTCTCACACCTTCTGCCTACTGAGACAAATGGAGCATTTCAAGCAGCCACCCACCTTCTTCCCTGTGAGACCATGAGATGTTGGCACAACAGGCTGAGGAAAGCCAGAGCCATACTGACACTGACTTGTTCTATGCCTGCACCAAGGAAGGTCACACAGACCTTTTAATCTTCATCAGCACAAAACCCTGCATCTGAAAAAAAAAAAATCAAGCACAACGAAAGGGCAGAAGAAGCCTGAAAAATTAACACAGAGCCACCTTCCCACCCCTGTCTTTTCATATGAGGACAGGACATTCTATCAGGACTGTAAATGGAGCCCCCAGTTGTGAGAGATGCTGAGATGTGCAATTTTCCTTCATGCTCTGCCTCTCACAGATGCCACTAAATGATAGTCATGGAAAGCTAATCTGTCATCCCTTTCCTGGAGTGATTTCCACTTACTCTGCTGACATGTGGCACTTAGGGACATGGTTGGCAGTGTTAGGATAATGACTGGACTTCCAACCTAAACTGTTCTATTGCTGTATTTGGTCACATTGCACTGTTCATTAAGTGATCTCAAAAACCTTTTTGAAAAGTGGCTCCTGGCACTGACATCCTTGCAGAGAGGGAAAATTGAAGTGTATTGTGGTGAGGGACCTTGCCTGTGGTCCCAAGGATTAGGAGTAATTGGAGATGGTTTTGAAGCCTCAGATTAATTCAGGCTGCATAATCCAGGCTGGTACTAGGTAGCTGCTGGCACTGTCAGATCTTGTTCCTGCAAGGAAATAATTATTTGATCAAGAGATTTCTCATACACATATATCTGGCATGTACACATGGAATTAGTTATAACTGCCTCAATTCTAAGCCACATGAACTCATTAAAATTCATTCCAATTAATGCCAATGAGCCGAAAACAAACCCAACACCTGCAAGCCAGAGAGAAATCAGCAGTTACAATACTTTACATATGTCACCCTACCTTGGAAGTTTTGCTGGAGCTTTAATGTGCAGGCTGTGAATTGAAAATGACAATTTCTCTGCTTAGACAGATCTTTATAGCTAAGGAGTTGAGAAGGTCGGGGAAGCCAGTGCTCAATTAACCTCATTGTGGCACTCTGCATGCAGCTGGTCCAGAACTACCTGCTTGCACAAGTTTGGAAATCTTTCCCTCATCTTACAGTCAAGGAAAGTGAAGCACAGGAGGAAAGGCACAATGGCACTAGAATTGTTCTCTTGTGAGTCCCACCTCAAGGAAGAACATGCACACAGGTGTTGACTTGATCCAGGCTGAAGAGGCAGAGTCTGCAATTCCACTACTGCTTTGTCAGGGAGCTGGGAGAAAAGAGTATCCTAGAAAATTGTCTGCCAAAAGCAGGAACGTGCTGGTGGTGAGAGCAGCCTGACAAGCTGCTGAGGTCCAGCTGCAGCTGCCAGCCTCTGCCCGAGACCCCTATCAATCAATTACAGCCCTCGGGGTAGGGAAGAGAGCTTGAAAGCACAAGAGCACACAGGTTATTCTCAACAGCCCAAAACATCACAACCTCTCCCAGCTCTGCCTCTGTGCTAGAGGAGATAGAGCTGAGTCTCCTCCACAAAACCATTTCCCTTCCAAGGGTGCTCCACAGCTCTAGAAAGGTTTAGTCATGGGCACCTCACTTTAACCTCATGCACAGAAATATGTAAATTGCAATGACAGCACTGTTTCTTTGTGTCACACATAATCTGGGCTGATGGAGGTTCTGGGGCAGGATGCAAGAAAACAAAAAAAAAGATAGAAACTTCTGAAATTCATGTGAACTATTTCCCCTGTTTCTGTAATGCAGCAGCACTTCAGAGAGCATGCCTTGTGTTTGTTCCCTCTTCTATCTGCAGTGTTGATATTTTCTTTAATGACTATTTTTTCATTTCTTCTCTAGGTGTTCACTGGGAATTGTCAGCATCTCTTTTTCCCTACCAAGAGTGAATGAACCACAAGTGCATTTTATATTCAACTTAACAGACTGATTGACTTTAGACTAAGTTTCACTATTTCCCACCTGACTTTCATTACCTAGAGTAAGATGGTAAGTCAACCTGAACTGAAAGTAATTAAGGGAGTTTTGGAAGGGGAGAGTAAAAAAATAAAAGAAGAGAAAAAATAATCATTCTCTCTTCAAACACATAATTGTACAAAAATAACAGAAAATGCAAATGACTTATAGATGTGCCAATCTGGCTCATTTGTTGTCACTTTGAAGGTAGTAACTACAAAGGGCTAATATTTGTAATCTACTGACACAGTAGTACTGCTAACATGTGCTATTTAACATCTTCCAAAAACACCTCCTGGGTTGGTCTAAAAGTATCTGAAGGAAGATTAGAAGTCATTTCTCATTCAGACATTCCCCAGAATATCAAATCAAGCAGGATATGGGATAGACTCACGTAAGTTAACATTCCAGCTCTTGGATTTCACACAAAGTCAAGTACAGCCCCTTTGTCAGCATGACTGGCTGCAACCTCAAGGGTATATGGTTTCAAGAGCTCTGTTCAAGGCCAAAATATTCAAATGTACCTTGTCCAAACTTGCATCTGCACATGAAAAGCAGGATTTCTTGTGTAGCCATGGCCAACCAGTATTAGGAACTTTCAGTACTGGAAGATAAAAAATGTGAAATCCCAGAGAGCTATAAAGGACATCACAGAATTATGCTGGAAACTATCTAAATGTATTCCAGTCTGCTTTGAGAAAAAATCCAAACAGACTCATAGGGACAACCTGAGTGTTGAGAATGACACTTTGTAGCTCTAACTACTTCATCCAATAAAATTTCTCTTTTCAACAAGTGCCATTAAAACTCTGGTATTTGATGGCAAACCAGGAAATATTTTGGATCAAAATCAGGCAGAGGGCAGACAGCAGGGCATGGTACACTTTGCCTCTAGCACAATATAAATTACACTCCTTCAAAAAATTACTTAATGGTGATTTTATGCTGCTTGAACCACCTCCTTCAAAAAATTACTTAATGGTGATTTCAGCCTAGATCTTATGCTGCTTGAACCACAGGAAGAGATAACACAGGCTCCATATATGGCCCATCAGTCCCACGAACAGTGAGAGGAAGCAACAAAGACAAGTGGTAATGACAGCAAATCCCCAGGAATAAGGACCAGCAGTGCAGGAGGAGAGATAAGTGGCACCAGCTTGTTCAAGTCCTTACCCCTAACAGCTGATAAATGCCTGCCATTGAATCACCTTTTGGTCACTCATCTAAATAATGCTTCCCACAGAGCAGAAGTCTTCAGTGAAACAAGAACTAATTTCTGACATGAAAGACTTTCTTCATCTCAGCAGCACAACAAATGAATTAAAGATAAAAACTGGGCCAGGACTTTACTTCGGGGCAGGTCAAAAGCACAAAGCACAGAGGTTTTCCTTTCCCCAAAACTTATAGGGCAAATAACAGTGCCATGCTGCGAGAGGTCCATGAAGGCAATAGATTTCTGGCCACTGTGTTTTACTCATGGTGTATGGACTGGAACCACATTGGATGTGTGTCCATAGCCTTTGGGGACTTTTGGATGAACGACCATGAAAAAATATTTTCTCTCATTTCCAGATAACTGTGCACTGCAGGGATTTGTCCTCTAAACAAGATAATTATCCTCTGAATAAGCTTCTCTGTCACATTAAAAATAGTGAAACCTCTTAAAGCAAGGAAGAATTGCTGGAGTCTGGAACTAGCATCCTCTGCCAGTTTTTTGTCAGGCTATGAGACTCCAGCATGACCCTTGGAAATTTACAAGTAAGAATTTCCACAGATGAGAAATAGGCAGGATATACAGGTGTAGTTGTCTGCTCACCTGGCTTGTTTATAGGCTCTGAGTCTGTGTTTGCTGCTGCTACTCACATGCCTTCCTGTCAGGTGAGAAATGTCTGAACCCCTCCCATGCTAGATCTTTCATGGGTGCCTAAGAAGGAAACTTATCCAATGTCTTGCTTCATCGGGAATGTTTTTTCTTCTGAGTTTTAGCAGAAGAGCAAGGTCTGGTTTATCAAAGCTGCTGCAATATGGTATTTATCCTCATAGCACATCTGGCCTCCAGTGATATCAAAATCATTTATTAAAATTGAGTCTCTCACAATTAGATGGGGGGCCATTATTCAACTCTGAGAAAGCAAACAAACAATCTGTCCTAAAGATAAAGCCTTACCTACCAAATGTATCAATTTCTCTACCATCCATCATTAAAAGTCCTCCTGTCCTCAGGGTCTCTCTAGGGCACAGCTTAAATTCCAGCTCACATGACAAACAGCCTTTGGACAGCATGCCCCAACTCTGTGTGTCCTCTGTGCATTGACATTGGCCAGAAAACCCTTTCCCACTACCTGCTAATTTCTAGTGATGCCAGGTCCAGCTGAGCCAAATAGACATCAGCTGTTCATAGAGGTAGTTCTGGAAGCAGTGGGGGTTGAAATTTTTAGCAAGGACTGTCTTTTCCTTCTACCTCTACAGCTGTCTTGTGACCTAAAAGGGAAAAAAAGAAAAAAAAAGCTTAATTCTTTTTTCATTAATTGTTTTTAATTCACTCAGTTCTCTGATCCTGTTCCAGTGCCTTTGCACAGACAGTGCTGTCTGTGCAGCAAAGGTAAGACCAGGAACAGCAAGAGGAAGGAAAGGTTTGAAAGCCTGACTCAGTGTCATCATGAATGCTTGACTTGGGAAATCAAACCTGAATGTTCCCACCTGTTTCTGAGATTTTAGCAACCCTTTTTGCTCTAATTGTTTCACTGATGACTGTAATTAAATCAAAGTACAACAATTGTCCCCAACATTTATTTACCTGGAAGTTGGCTGCTTGTGCTTTAGGCCCAAAGAAAGGCTGTTATGCCTACCAGTTCCTTCAGTATTTAATTATTTTCTAGATATGGCTCTTGATCTAATAAGAAAATATATTATCCCTGTCTGCCAATTTTATCTCAAATATTTATGGTGATTATGTTACTAAGGGCTGTGGAGTTACTTATCTGTCAATATATGCTCACTAATTTTTATGTTCATAATTTTTTTTTATTTACCTGCAAGGCTGATTTTTCCTTTTTCTTTTAAGATCTGTTTAGCAATAGATCTTCTTTTATGACAATGTTTCCAAGTACCAGAAACAAGAAAGAAGGCTCACACCATAAAAGCCTTGGTTTTTGGCTGCCTTTATGATGTAAAGCCAGAAGATGGAGGAGCTATTTCTTTTGCTTTTTCTGGTACAGCATTTTTTGTGTGCCTGTGCCCCACTTTCCCTTGCATCCCTGAGGTGTTCACTGACTGCTGCAACCACCCCCATTTCTCACTGGCCACTCTGCTATGGAGAAATGTGATTTCCTCGGGATTTCAACTTACAACACTTGCCAGAGGCTGGGTTAAACATAACTAAATCTAGAGAAGCCAAGTTTGGTGCAGAGGCAGAGGTTCCTCCTCCTCACTTTCCCTCTAAACTGTGTAAGTGCAAACACAGAACAGCTGCAGAACTACATTTATACAGCTGGTCCCGCACACCACTTGGTGGCTCCTACTTTCAGAGAGCTGACCCAAGGTCCAGTGTGGGAGAAACCCACCCCAGATCAGATCCTGGGCAGGACAGACACAGCTGGCAGCCACAGCGGTCTCCTCACAGAGAGCTATCTCCATAAAAGACAACTTCAGAGTTAAATTCTGGGCTAAATAATTTTTTTTTTTTAATCAGACTGGAAGCACAGCTGCGGTTAAAGGCAAAGGCAAAATAAGAATTCTATGAGAATCTGATAGGGACAAACACAAAGGCCTTGGGATTATAAGGGAGGTTCTCCTATCAGATCTACCAGGAATCACCTATTTGACATTATGCAAATCTTATAGAGTAAAATCCTGAAAGATTAGGTTTATCAAGGTGTAGTCAAAAGGCCTTTCTTTTTTTTCTTTTTTTCATCTTTAGTGCTGTCTCTCACACAAGAAACTCATGAGACCATCAGCCCTGTACAGGCTTGAGCAGAACCTCTAGCTGGAGTTTTACAGATTAGAAAATGTATAAGGGAGGGAGATATCACCCTTTAAAGTTGTCTGCA
This sequence comes from Passer montanus, assembly GCF_014805655.1. Classification (NCBI taxonomy): domain Eukaryota; kingdom Metazoa; phylum Chordata; class Aves; order Passeriformes; family Passeridae; genus Passer; species Passer montanus. The sequence continues at coordinate 14,770,189 of NW_024356504.1, read as the reverse complement.
TTGTGCTCACGCAGGAAAACAGCTCTTGGCTGCTGGGAGCTTCATCTTCCATTCAGCTCCTTCATGCCCCTGGGGAGCCGGTCACCCTTTTCCCCTCTTGTCCTATTTTACTCTCTGATGGCCAGTTTGGTCATCTGGGGAATGTTTCAGCACCCTTTCAGGTTCTTCCAGCTGAGATAAAGAGAGAGAGAGAATTTTAGGGGAAAAAAACTGCTCAACAAAAACACTGTCCTCTTTCTTTTTGTAAACACAAAAGCTACCCAAACCTTTGATTTGGATTTGCTTTTAGAGGACACTTGCATGTCTGCAAGGCACTGCTGGAACACCAGAGCTGAGCAGAATGTACCCACATGCTGGGCAATTACCCAACTGCTAATTCCCACAGACAGAGCAGCCTCTGATGTGGAATGTGCTGGAAGGACGGGAGCTGCCAACCACTCTGGGCTCACGTGGGAGCTTTGTTCCTTGAACTTCAGAGCAGCCATTTCATCTGGGCACCCCAGCAGCGAGCGAGCGGGGCAGCCCTGTCGAATGCAAAATAGAAATGAGCAATTCCTATAAAAGAGAGATATCATGAGAACCTGCCTCTTGGGAATAATGAAAGGCTCGGGCAGGTTGCGCTGATTGTGCAACCTACCCGGGGCCTGTCAGCTCTGATAACAATGGCAGCCATCAATTCCTGCAGAAACGGCAACAGCGTCAATTGGAAATTGTGAAGAACCATTTAGGGTCAAAATGAGATTTTCTTCAGAATGCATTTGTCGGCATGTTCCCATTCACTTGAAAAGCTCTGGACAGATCAGAACGAACGAGAAGTAGCCAGGGTTGGGAGGATATTTTTTTTTTGTTATTATTCCTCCTCCTTACAAAGCAGTTTTAAATGCCAGAGCTTTCACAAAAACAACAGTGGTTTCAAAGCTGCCAAAGGGCAATTTGAAAGTGAAAGGTATTCTCTTCAAATTACCTTGGAAAATGATACATGTTATGAAAGGGGTTTACTTTTTGGAGTGTTAAAGAGATACCAAAAATCCAATTTTATTGTCAGAATATGGAGGCAGGCAGTGGGGGACTGTGTAAAATTGCCAGATCTCCTCTTTAGATTCCACAGATGTCTATTTGCCTTTCACTGACACCTACAATGAGGTATCAGACAGAACTGAAAGGGACAAAAGAATTGTGGTTGTTTGGAAAATCTGTTTTGTTAGAATATTAACAAAAAGAGTCAGAGCTTACACAATTGTTACCTGTTAATAGTGAGGAAAGCACAGCTTGAGACAATGCTGGTCAAACTCCCTGGAGAGACAGGAGCTACAAGAAATTTTTGTATTGGTTAAAGGAAGGTTGAGCCTGAAGAGGAAAATAAGTCTGTGACCCTCTTTATCAGCTTCAGATAACAGTATTTAGAATGCAGGTTTTTAATAGGGTTTTCTCCCCACACCCTTTGGTGCATGGAGAGGGTTTTTTTTATTTTCATTTTTCTGAACAGCATGACATCTATTATTCCCCAAGGGAAAGAGCAAATCAAGTCAGCCTCCAAAATGTATGTTTTCTAACTTGTAGAATGGATGGATGGAAAATAACAGCACAAGGCTTTGAAAAAGGAAAATTGAGTCTGAAATCTGAATAGGATGAACATAATCGCTGTGTTCAGTGCAGAGGAGAAGGCAAACCTCAGGATTGAATTTTGCCCCAAGATGAGCAGGGAAACGTAAACCTGAGGATGGGTTCAGTCCTGCTACACAATAGACTCCTTTTGCTTATAAGTCCCAATTCTATTTTCCCTCTTTCATGTTCTTGAATTGGTTTTTATCCTTTAGAGAAAGATGGATCAGTAAAAAAAGCTACTTTTTGAAGAGCTTAGCACACTTAGTTCCCAGAGAGTAGATATTCCTTTCTCTGAAATCACAGAAGATTTCTTTTCTCTTCTGGTCCAGGCTGACCAATGACAGCTTTGTCCCTGTGGGCAGAGATGACACTCATCGATCCAAACCCAAACATGACAGTAATGGATGATGCCCCCTGAGAGTTTCTAGGAGACAAATTCTAACTCAACTAAGAGCAGTCAAATCCAGCTCGCTTCCACTGGAGTCAGGTGGTCCACACTGTGGTTTATGTCCTTCAACAAGCACCTAGCAGTCTGAGGTGAGACTGGTAAGAATTGGGAAGCCTTTTCCATCTCTGTGTTTCTTGAAAGCAGAAAGTGACAAGTTACCATCTTTCAGTTATTCATTCCTGCTGGAACCAAAAGGTTTAACCCTTCCTCCTGCCCTTGCTTCCCCATCTGTCACCTGTGGTGGCACAGTGATAAAGAATGCATTAGAGCCTGAGAAGATGCTCTCAAGCTAGCAGGATGCAGGAGAAGGCTGGCACATCTTACTTTGGCCAGCTGGGAAAGGAAAGCCTTAAAAACAGCCTGGGGCTTAGCATGTGCTTCCAGAACAGCAAGAGCATGTGTTACACTATTCACCCATCTTTGATATTCCACTTCTATCATCATCACAAGGAAGTAATTGATTAAAAATTAATATCCCAGCTCTGAGATAGCAGTATTATTTCCTAATAAGTTTCTTGCCAGCCGCTGCAAAGCAGTAAATCTAATGTGGCATGGTCATAAGTGGAAACATATAATACTTCACTCCCTTCTTTTTAAATCTCTGCTCAAAATTCATCCCCATGCCTGTAGAAGTTTCCAGGTATAGGCAACCTTGTCCTTCCTTCTTAAGCAATGTAAGGAGCAGTAGTTAACAACAGTTAATTGTAGTATTTGTCTTGATGAAATCTTTTGCAGTGTTTGGCAACATCATCATCATTAGAGACCTCTCTTCCCCCTGGGTTGTTTAAGCATCACCATCTACTCACTGTCCAATAATTATTTTTGTGTCAACTCCTGGCACTCAGCTAAAGAGTGAGAAAGGTCTCATACCTTGAGTTACTAGTAGTAGGACTTCCACTCAACCACTTTTCTTTAAAATTTCTTGCCCAGAATATTCATAACCCATAACACAGTATTTTATCCCATTATTTACCCTTTCTAAATCTTCCCACAACAAAAAGATGCTGGGACCTGATACATTCCTGCCCCAAATCCTCATGCTAAGAGCTAGAGCAGGGGTATTATCTCTTATTAACCCAATACCTCCCCAAATCTAGCTTCTGCAGTGCTCAGACTGAGTCATGTGCCCCATGGACTCAATGCTCAGCATTCTCAGGCCATTTGCTAAATACATGCAGACTCTGTTCAAAGCAGGCTATTTCTAGGCAGAGAGGGGATTTAACAATCAAAGGAGGAAACAGCAGCAGTCAAAAGAAAAAATATTGACTTGTCCATTGTGAGCTGAAAAGTCTAATAATAACCAATAAAGTTCCTCTTCTTTCCTCTACTCCCCAGTCTAAAATACGTCTGCTTTTCAGATTAACTCATTGCTACTCAGGCTCCCTGCCTTCATGCCTTTAATGTTTAACACAATATATTAAAGCAGAAAACAATGCCCTCAGCTCCATTTCAGGAAGCACTATGAAGTAAAGTATATCATAATCTGCTTCTTTATCTTTTCTCCAAGGGAATCTTTGCTCTCCTTCCCTCACAAACATTCCTAGTAAACTGGTACTGCTGATTATCTCCTGCTCTCTGTTGCACTGGCTCTGCCATTTGTTTCCATTTAATGTGGGGTTTTTTGCTTTAACCTTTTTGCTCTGAGGTTCAGCCCCCGAAGTCCCAACACAAAAAACACCAGGGCACTTGAGGTTTGGACTGTGTGAAGTCTCTGAAGACAATTGCTGGAGACCTTCACTCACCTCCAACTCCCAGACAGAGAATGAGATGAGGAACCACACATGGGGACAGAGCTGTCCCTTGCACAAGTGTGTGCATACATCTGGTGAAATCCTTAATCAGATTCCCCCAGGCGCTCCAGGCAGCTGCCGGTGTCTGACAGCCCCATGAGAAACTGGATTCTGTTTTACACTGGGAAGTGGCAAAGCTGAAAGCAAAGGTGACCAAGGGCACAGTGAGGATCCAGCCTCCCAAGCGGCAGCCAGGCTGCAGCACAGCAGCACACAGAGCCCAGACCCCCTGTCTCTGAGCCCTCTGCCTAAACCACAAGGCTATTAAGCTAATAGGCATTAGTGTATGATTTTTCCCACAGGAGCATTTATTTCCTTGTGTGGTTAACTGCTTTGTCTTGTATTTCTCACTGTCATTGCTGTGTTGGCATTCTGCAAACCTCCTTATTTGCTGTTCTTTGCCCTTCTCTTGTGGGTTTCTGTCTGCACTGGGACTGAGGTAGACTGAGGTGTCTTTCATCTCACCTGCTAAAGTAACGATGTTTGCCATGAGAGAGGGGGCTTGATCAGTGAGAAGGAGGGGGAGGATTTAGAAGGAGAAAAACAGTGGAAAGAAGATGAAGGAAAAGTAACTCAGGCTGAGAGAGAGAAGAGATTGAAAATGCTGGTAGATTTGACATCTGATGCTTTAGAGAAATTCTTGGCCATATCTCCTAAGCAGGAGCCTTTGTGCTCCCTTTCTAGCAGCAGCAGGAGAGACACAGCAGCAGAGACCTGTGCTGTAGACAGTCAACAGAATATCTCGTCCTCCAAAAAAGCAACTGCTGTCCCTGTTCTTAGGGATAAAATGCCCTGCCTGAATTTTGTGGGGTTTGCAAATCCTAGAAAACTGTATTTGGCTCCATTTTTACATATTGCTACTTCTCTTGATTTTTTGTGCTTTGCCTTTTCCTAGTTCCAGTCAAAAATTCTCTATAGCCTCAGTAAAACACCCCTGCTGTTTATGCTTAGGGGAAGCAAACACAGGAACAGAAAGCAAGTCTTCATTCTGATGGAACTGTTTCTCCTTAGGCAACTCAGGATTTGATTCCACATAGCCATAGAGATACAGAAACCACATCTGGGGACAAGTCCACCACTGTGACCTGGCCTGCCCAAGCACTGCTGACACTCTGCTGTATCAGCACAACCAGCTCACGTAGGACTCAGAGTTACTTCCTCACTGTACAAGGAGCAGATCCAAAGCACAGCATGGGGAAAGGAGCTGGTAAGGGAAGCCTCCAGCTGGATGAGGAGAAGAAATAATGATTTAAAATCTAGCTACCCACCCTGGGCAGTACCAAAGCTCAGGGGAAGCCCTGATGCTGTCTAGAACAAGTGGAGACATTTGCTTCCCAAATCACCAAAGCTCCAAGGATATTTCAGGCCTTAAACCTGCCAGTTCACCAGGATGGGATGTTACCTCTGAGGCTGGGACAACCCTGAGTGAGGTAGGAGAAGCATAGAGACATACACATGTATACCTGTATGCTGTGCCACCCAGCAGGATGCCTGTGACAGGACACCTCCCTGCCCGGGCTCCTGAAATTCTCCCCTGCAACGCTGACAGAAAGACACTGTGAATAGCAGTGGGTGGATTTATGATTCATGTATGGACACATAAATGTATTTCTGAATCTCTTTGTACATCATGAGGGCTGCCTTGTTTCTGTCTGGGAGCCCCTGGACACATACACATGCTCTTAAGCACATGGGCCACAGGTTTCACATAAAAAGCACAGAGCATCCACACATCAGATATGTTGTCAGGGAAAAGGTACCAGTATAGCTTAGGTACCTTATGTCAGACTACACTGGAAATCCAGGAAAAACAGGGAAGATTATTAACATCAAACTGAACAATATTTTTTGTGAATAAAATGCCTAGGAGAAAATGTAATGTCCCATTTCCTTTATATTTATTTATACAGCTATGTCTAATTAGGTGGGTGCATAGGTTATATAGGTTAAATAGATTTGGCAGATAACAAATTGCACAGAAAAATAAACCAATTGAGTAGGCAGATTTTACATCATAGATCAGCTGCTTGAAGTTCCTCAAACCCATGAAATTCTGTCAGTCATCCCCAGGAGACAGGTCAGTGCTAAGAGCACAAATGAAAGAGTAACCAGCACACCACGAGGCTGTGTCTGTTCCAGATTTGTGTGCCACTGCTCCCTCTCAGCCAGATGATGTCAGGATGAAGAGCTGTCACTCAAAGGTGACACTTTCCTTTGGGACTAGGCAGTGCTAACGCTCAATGATGTGGCATTTTTTAGTGTTCCTTTCCAGTACTTCCCACAGAGGTTACACGCATTCTCTTTCTACCACGTACAGCAGAAATGTGTGTTTGGCATACATGGTCACTCGAAATGCAAAAAATAGAGAAAATAGAAATACCCTTCTCTTTCTACATAGCAGTGATTTAATATCTCCAGATGTGAGCCCAAATCAGTCTTGCCATAAAGCCACTTGAATTCCAGCACAGTGTGACTGGAGAAAGAGAGATGTTACCAAACAGGGACTTTTCCAGAGTGCCCTTAATTAAACCCAGCATGGCAGGACACAGACGTCTGCAGTTTGCATCTGTGGACTATTTTGTATGAAACTTCTGGGGATACAACTCCCTGTGTGTCAGCAAGAAAATGAAATAAGCAGAGGGAACAGTGCAAATCGCAGGGCAACACTGCCACCCTGAGCTGCTCCTGCGGAGCTGCAGGACAGCAAGGCAGCAAGACGTTCAGCTGCCTAAGGCAACAGGATCTTTGTGCTGCCTGGATTAGGCAAGAGCTCTCACAGCCATGAAGAAAGCTCTCAAACTGCTTTTGGCTTCAGCCAGACAAGTTACCAAAGCGGAATAGATGTATCTCATTCCTAAAGCCCAAGTAATATGTTAGCCAGGCATGGCACTCATGATAAAAGTCTGTCAGGTGTCAGCTGTGACACCAGTCCATCAGTCCAGATTCCCTGCAACAGAGCCATTGCTGAGCCTCCCAGCCTTCCTCACTGGGAGAAATGCTGCAGTTAAAAAAAACCAACAACATGGAGTGTTTGAAGGACAGGGACTTTGCTTGGCTTCATGATATAAAGTCCCATACCTGGACATTTATTTGCAAACTGTGGCAATGTTTCAACCCTGACTGTAGGATCTCCTGTCTCTCCCCACAGTGTACTATTCCTCTTCTGCCACGGCCACCCTTCGAGCATCCTTCCTTGCTCACAACCTGCCTCCTGCAACTTTCCAATGGCTGAGGGGTCGTGCTGCTCCCAGGGGACCTGGCCACCTCACAGGGACTCTTTTGCTTTCTCACAGGAGCTGAGCCACCTTGAAGGAAGAAATGTACCCTTTGCACAAGCACGCCAGTAACACACAGCAGTCCCCTGAAGTGTTAGTGGAGATACCCTGTCTGCAACACTCTGTGCAACACTCAGCACGCTGACTCTTTAACATTAGGCTGAATTTAGGAGAAAAAGGTATGCGGTTCTTTATACTGCACAGGTCAGTGCTATAAATCTGGCCTTTATAAGTGCCTGGTGTGATCAGTGCTTTCACAACCTTTCAGTGTGCTATAACCAGTCCTGTAGCTTTCACTCACCACAGGGTGTTGCAAATGAAGTACTTTGGTCCAGCAGCCCAGGAACTTTTACATCACGAAAATTTGCTTTGTCACAGAGTCCATTAAGGGGAAATGGTGCTGTGCTGCAAAGCAAGTCTTCTGTACCCCTGTAAAATCATATAAATCTACCAGTCTCACTGCTGGGAGGGACTGCAAACAGACTGAGGGAGTTCTGCAGTGAGCCAGGGCTATTAAGTACTATTGACTGAAATTTAAAAAACACAGGGAGTTGCTGGTTCTTTTAAAGACCATGTTAATAACTAAAACACACACACCCCAGCTCCTCATCAGAGAAGCTGGCCTTGTCTTCTATTTGCTGCTGAAAGATCTGCCCAGCTGCAATTATACTCTGCCCTTCTCCATCTGAGGGCTGAGCCACACTCCTGGGAGTGATCCAACCTCAGACAACAGAACTTTTTTTCATCTGAAGAGTGGGGGATAAAACTTGTCCCTATACTAAGAAAGAAGAAAAGACATAACAACTCTCACAGCTGTAGGGATTTATCCTAATTACAAAGCTCGTTTACCCAGTTCAGATGGGGCCTTTTATCCTTCTTCCATCCCACGAACTCTCACAGCTGTAGGGATTTATCCTAATTACAAAGCTCGTTTACCCAGTTCGATGGGGCCTGTTATCCTTCTTCCATCCAATCCCATGGATAAGGGACACCTACTAGAATACTTCCACCCAGAGCAGTGGACAACAAGAAAATTGACCAGGATTACATGAGGTGCAGTGTAAAGGGCCAAAAGATGCCCAAACTAACCTCACAGATGCTGCAAAATCAGGAGAAAAAATCATGGAGGAAGACAGAACTTTGAGGGGAAGATGTGAGTGACGTGGCAAGAATACTGAAAAAAAAAAAAATCTTTGCCAAACTCAAAACCATCAAAAGGCATGGGATGCTGTCAAGTGCAGGGACACGGACCAAAGAAAGATGTGAGTGACGTGGCAAGAATACTAAAAAAAAAAAATCTTTGCCAAACTCAAAACGATCAAAAGGCATGGGATGCTGTCAAGTGCAGGGACATGGACCAAAGACTGCTCAATTGATCCCCATTGAAATTGCAAGATTTCGTTTCCCTTCCCAAAAGGAAATGAAATTTCCTTTCGGCAAGGGAAACGAAATCTTGCAACGCTGCAAAGAAAGACTTACAAACGCTCTGGAAAGGAGATACCACCAAATGAAATGCGACTGAAAAAAACCCCAAAACCCAGAAAAATGGGACATTTAGTGACTACAAGAAAATCATCTGGAGGAAAGGAGGTGCAGTGCAAAGGACCAAAAGATGCTGAAACTAACCTTGCGGATGCTGCAAAAGCAAGGGAAAAAATAAAGGAGGAAGACACAACTTGGAGGGGAAGATGTGAGAGCCATGGCGTGGATATTGAAGGAAAAAAAAATTGGGATATTGAGTAACGACAAATAGATATGAGAGCCATGGCATGGATACTGAAGGGAAAAAAAAATTGGGATATTGAGTAACTACAAAAAATGGAGCAGGATTACATGAGGTGCAGTGCCAAGGACCAAAAGATGCCCAAACTAACCTCACAGACAGGATGCAACTAGCATGATTCCTGCTGGGTTTCCAGAGCCTCCATCCCACTCCAATTGTTTTCACCCTAAACTCAGAGCCAGGCTGCAACACTGCAGGGCTGAGGTCTTTGTGAGCTATTTCTGCTCAAAGTGCAATGTTTTCCTCAGTAAAAACAGCTGCATGGTGGCAGGATCATCACAAAAGCCCCAAATGCCACAGCTGGAAGTCCTGCAAGAGCTGTAAAGAAATTTTTTGCAAGCAAGGACTCACCTCTGTCAAAGCCAGTTCTTGAGCCAGTCAGGACCCTGGCTGTAGTGGGAAAGCAAGATCTGAATGTCATAAGGAAGAATTGAGTCTGGAAGAAGCCATTAGAGTAGAGCATTACTTGTTCTCATACCAAACAGTTGGTAACCCGTTGCCATATAGTCTTGAATTTGAAGAAGCAAAATCATACAGTCCTGTCCCTAGTAACTCTGAAAGACACTTTGTCTCTTGTGCAATGGCTGTTATAAGAGAGACATGTTCCTTCCAGGCTGTCCCAAAAGGAAAATCAACCCCTAGGAGACATCTCATGCTAGCCTACCATGATACTGGACTCTTGGGACAACAGTTCTTGAGAAAACATGAATAATATTACTTCTGGAGATGAGAAGTAGTCCATCTCATTCCATAGGAAGCCAAATATGTCAGTGATTTCTGAGAGAAACTGGATACAGTTCAGAGACTAAACAGGAAGTAAGGTGAGAGACCTATAAACCAGCCTCAGCTGCTGTGCTCTTAAGAGCCTGGACCTCTATGATCTCCTGCGATTATGCAGGAAGTCTAGGGCAGGGCAAGAAGCAAAGCCAGCCCTCCTGAAGCCCTTTGCAGCTGAGATTTCTTTCCTGACCCACTTACCCTTATTTAGAGATGATCTTCAATGTTCTAGAGGCAATAGTTTATCAATGGCAAGGACACCAAATTATACATTTATCTTGTTTACTCTACCTTGGCATTGGGTATTTCTGTGTCTGCCAGCTCTCTGTGACATGTGACCAACATTCTTGAAAGTGGGATTTCTCACAAGTGTCTTGGCACCTCTGACAGCAAAACACCCATGATTTCAGTAGGATGTAGGCATGGAGGCTTCTCAGTCAGTCCCCACAAGTATTTATCTGAATCCTCCAGCACCTAAACACTGTAGAAAATTCAGCCCAAACATCACACTGTAGCCTCCCACTAGGAAGACTGAATAGTTGCATAATTGACATGAAAACCCAGCAGCCTCCATGCAATTTCCCAGCTGACAGCTGCTTCCACTACAGCAGTGCCTACGTTTGTGTGAGCATCAAAGGGGGACGGCTCTTGTACATCATCACATTTGGCCAGAAGATAACTTAAGCAGATGACAGATAACAGAAGATGATTTCAAAGAACAACACAAATCACCCTTTTCCCCCTCATTTTCTTTGCTTATTTCTTTTTTTTTCCATTCAAGCAACTGCCTAGTGACTACCTCTCACCTGAAGAGACGGGTGAAGCAGAGGTGCTTTAGGAGTGCTGCTGCTGTGAGACATTCCATGTGTCACAAAGGCTTGGTCTGGCTGCCTGTCCTGCAGAGAAAGGCCACTGAAACATTGCTCTCTTTGTTGTGCCAATGTGTCCCTTCACCTTTAGCCATGGAAAGCCCAATTTTGTTTCCTGCAACTCAAGATCTTTCTGCTCAGCAAGCGTGATGGTTGGCACCATCCCTTAGCACAAAACCAGCCCCTCAGTTTTAAAAACTAAGCTGGGTCTGGTCCTTCCTGGAAGGCTGTCATGGTTTGTTGGAGCATCCATGTCCCTAAGATGCAAAAACTGCTTGGATGAACATTACTGTGCACAGGGAGGGGAGATGCAGGAATGGCTTCAGTGCTGTGCACACATACTCTGTTACACACACAGAGGCTGCAGCTCAGTTGCCACAAACTCTCCAAAGAATGGTGCAGCCACAACAGCAAACACCTTAGGAGGTTAGGTCTTCTTCAAGCTACATTTAATTCCTTCACTTTTAAACCTACACATTAATAAAGAGGGAGTATTGGAAGAACCATTCATCTCCCAGTGCAAGTGTTTCAAGAGAGCATAAATGAGGCCTTGCAGGAGTTAAAGAGTACCAGAACAGCAGAAAGTTCAAGTGGAAATGAAAAAAAGTCATTACAGATTAAACCGGCTGTGTAAAACCCCCAAAGCTTAGAATTAAAAGCTTTTAAAAAGCTTTGCATGGACTCACTGACTCATCAAAATTTAAAGGCAGAATTATTCCAAAGGAGATGCTAACAGACTTTTAACTCAATGATGGAAAAGAAGTGGAGCAGAAAAGGATTTTTAAAAATAAAGGGAAAAAAAAACCTTTAAAGCCCTGATAGACTTGAGCTGGTCAAGCTCTGATAGCAGCACTGCTGACTGGCTGCAAATCCCATCTTCATAGTGGAGCATGAGGCAAATGCACAACTGGGAACTGCATGGGAAGCTGCTGCAAAAAGCTGGAGCACACTGGATCCCTCACACTGCCTTCTTGCAAGCAGCTCACCTCTCCAGAGCTCACAGCCACAATGCCCGAGGCAGAGGTTCCAGAAGGTCTTTAATGCAAAGGAGTTCATGCTGCATCCTGTGCTGCATCCAGCAGTCACAGCACCAGGACTGCTGCTGGTTGTGACTCTGAACATTGCTCTCAGCAATTTCCCCTGTCCTTTCTTGCTCTTTAGCCTAATAACTGTAAGGAGTGTTGCACTTCTGGCCTGGATACATATTTCTTGAGATTCAGAAACAGAGCTCAGAGAGAAACAGAGGTACAGACAACCCAACTTTAACACCTGAGAAAGCTCCACAGGAAATTTTCTTTTGGGCATCTGGATTCCTATTGAAAAACTTGGGATTTAACTCTTTCTTTTTCAGGATGTGTTAAGAAGATCGCAGCAATTTCACTTTCTTTCCCCTTGAGTTTCTTAACACACATTAAAATCTACAGGATTCCCTCCTGCTGCTGGAGATAAAAATGGCACAAGCCAAGGGCTCTGCTTGGGAGTGCTCCATATCTAAGCTAAGCAAAGCTGGTCAACAGCTCCATCACCTTACATAAAAAAAAAAAGAAAAAAAGAAAAAGCTTAATTAAGAAAATTGTAAAATTTGTAGAATATTTGTAGTATGAATATTATGTTCTAATGTTTTGATTTTCTACTTTTCAGTTCCACAATAGCAGTGTTTAATTAAAATCAGGAAATAGATGTCTATAATAAAAATTGAAACAGGAAAATACAGAAAATAGGAGTTTGGCAGACTGGTATTACACATCAGCTCACTGAAACTCAGATTTAACTTTTAATCTCAATTTGCTTTTAAGGCAAATTTGAAAGTCTCAGGCTAGCCCAGAAATAGGAAATCAAACTTTTGTTTTAATTCCAATCCACATTCATTCCTTCATCACCCCGAACTTATTGTATCAGAACAATAAGGGCAGAGGAAGACCCCATACCTGGCTTTTGCCCAAATTTCCAGCACTAATAGACAGCTCTTGAGAAAGCTGCAATTTCTACAAAGGGACTAGGAAAATAGACACAGAGCTCTCTGAGTCTGCTGCTATGGCACCATCATGTCATCCAGGTCCTTTAAATTGCACCTAACCCTGCTGCAGATCCCACAAGAAGCCTACATGAGAAAATACTGCTTATAAAGAGCTTTAGTGTCAAAATTAATCACAATCAAGAAGGCCACACTTGGAAGGAGGAAGTCAAAAACATAGTCTAATTTCAGGCAGAGAAGACTTTCCTGGCTGTCTCACACGCTCATCAGGAAGCCATTTGTTTATTCATTATTATTATTATTGATGATAAATGAAGTGTGCGGTAAACCCAAGGCCGGAAGGAGCTTTGCAGCTGGAATAAGATGCTCCTCAGATGGCTGCTCTGGGGAGACTGAAATGTTTTTGCAGAGCTAATTGCCTCATAAATTGGTTTTATTCTCCTGGCTGAGGCTAATGTCTTCTTTTAAAGTTAATAAAAAGAACTCAATTTGCTGATTGTTCTGGACTGGTACTAGCAAAAAGAGCTGCTCAGGGACTCTGGAAGGGCCCAGACAATTCCTCAAAGCCATTGCAGCTTGGATGCTAAGTGGTGACAAGCAAGGTGTTCCCTGTCTGCTATTTAATCTGCTTTCCAGTGATGCTGTCACAGTGTGTGCCTTGGGTATCCCCAAAAACGTTTGAGGGGGAGAGATTATAACTGACAGCCTCCTGTAGCAGACTCCAGGGCTCGGGGAGTGAGAGAACAGAGCAGGTGTTTGTGCCAAAGAGTGTGTTATCAGCAGGCACGATGTGAGCTCAGCTCCCAGCAGCGCTCCAGCGCACAGCAGCCCCAGGCAGCCTGGAGCAGCCTCCTCACAGCACACATCCCATGGCTCAGGGCCACCAGCCCACAAACCCGCCACTTCCAAGTGCACCCCTCTGCAGATAAAAGTCTGAGCAGCTCTGCAGAGGTTTGTCAAATGGGGGCTGCAGAGTTACACCTAAAGCTGGTGCACACTGACAAGCCCCATCACGGGCAGCTGCTGTGTCCTGCCCCACCACCCCAGTGCATGTGGAACTGCACCAGCAGGAACATTCTGACCCTGGTCAGGTAAGAAATGAGCTATTCCCAGCTGCTGATCCTTACCTACCCCAATATCCAGAGTGAAGTGTGAGCCCCTCACAACACAGACTCCCTGCCTTTCCAGTCAGGAATTAAGTCCCTATCCATGACCATGCCATGTGCAGTGCCTGGGTGCTGCATGCGATCATTGCAGACACACCAGCTGCAGCCACCACACCTACAGGACCTCTTTGATAACCTGAGATAACTGAGGAGGTCACAAACCTACAGCTTCTTACATGGACACAAATTTCTCAGGAGTTAAGCAGGGACTGACTGGAAAACTTCAGCTGAAAACTTGAGCGGATATCCAAGGAGGCTGCTTAAAGCTTGGTGCCCCTCAGCCCCTCATGCATTGAAAGGATCAAATCCTCTGCTAGTGCTGAGCACAGGGAATTCAGCTCTGATGCTGAGCTTAATTAAATAGAAATATGAAGTAAGAAAGAAGGGCTAATTAGATAGAAATGCAGTTAGAGGATGTGAATGCTGATTAACCTAATAATAGACAATAATGCTGTTAAAGGGAGTTAAATGGATTGCTTAATGGATGGAATGATCTATAGTCTATAATATATAAAGTACTTGACAGTAAACATTTAATTACCTCTTCAGTTGCATTTTTCTCTACTGTGTGGTGAAAAAGTGCTTCATAAAAGAGTTATTGGATGGGAGTAATTTACAGTCCTGCAAAAACATCTGTATGGTATGGGAAGAGTAACAATTTGTCAGAGCCACAGCAGAAAGCCTGAGACACAGTGAGCAATGCTGGAGCTGCCAGATAGGGCAGAGCAAGGCAAATTAAATACCTGTACTCCTGTTATGGTACATCACTGCCTCTGTGGGCCAAGAGGCACAGCCTTCCCTGATGTGCCTCCCAGAGGGAGGGCTTAGGAAGCAGAAGATGGACATGACACTTCACAGGATGGCTCCAGGTGAAACTTGCTGAGGATTTAGGAAGGTGACCACTTGTGACAGAGGAGCAAAGCCAGCTTCTGCTGTGCATTATGGGGAAAGTTCTTAGAGGGCTGGAAGCATGTCTGGTTAATGTGACCATCAAGTGCAATGCCAAGGCCCAGCCACTAAAATACTGTAACTTCTCCCAGCTCAGATGAGCTTTTTTCAGTTTGAGCTTTTCTCAGATTTCCCCAGGGGAGCCAGCCAGAAGTCTGGCATACAGAAGGTGTTTTTCAGACCTTTGGGATGTTTTGTACTGAGACAGGGAGCTCATGGATGTCACGAGTGCCTCCGTGTGGCCAGCTCACTCCTAAAGCAGCATCGCCCTCAACAGCAAACACAGCACTTTCTGCAAAATCAATAGTCAGGTCTCTCCTGGAGGCCTCTAATAGAGATGTACAGAGGCAATCCTGAACATTAGAGAGGGGAAGTCGCTCCAGGAGGCTCTCACAGGTCTCTGAATTGGAAAGAGGAGAAATTAAAGTCTGTGGCACAGGGGTTTCTGTACATTCCTCACTTCTGCTGTAATAGGTATCATTGTGAACATCACAGAACATGCCCTAAAGGGGTCCATGATCATGTCCCTTTGGGACAAGGGACAAGGCTTGCACTCCTACTGGCAACACAGCAGCAGTCTCAGTCCCATCACATTCATTTCACACCCTGGGCTGTATCATGTTGCTCAAATTATGAAAATGTGTGCAATTTAATTTCTATACCTTGCACTCCTGCTAGAGCTTTTCTTTCTCCTATCTTATTGCTAAGCAGCTGGGACAGAGGCAATCCCTTGCACTCAGCCCTGTCCCTGGCAGGGTCACTACTGGAGTGGATTCTTCCTCATCACTTGGATTTCAAAAAGCAGCCTTGCTTTCATGTCCTCGTTACAGCACGGCTCTGTCATCTCCAGTGCCTGATGCAGCACAGGTGGCACCTGAATTTCTAAATATTAATTCATGAGGAAGTGCTGAGACAAGCAGAGTACATGTGAAGAAGTCAGCCTCAGCAAGAGGGAGCACAAGCAGGACGAGAGGTAACACCAGCACCAGGAAAAGGAAAGCTGATATTAGGCTAGGGCTGTGCTGGAGTTGCCTACCTAACGTTGATAACTAACAAGTTCCCTTACAGATCTATTCCCCCAACATCTGAAAAAAACAATCTCACCCAAAACCTCTCAGCAGTACATCAGAACAGCTCACAGACTGCCCATTGCTCCTGGCAGGGAGCTATGCCTCACCCAGTGGGAAGCGATGCCTGTTCCATTACCTGCACCACAGGGCCAAGGAGAGCAGCCTGGCCATTAACTGCCCATGATGAGCTAATTAATCATGGGCACTTGCTGAATGCCTGTTCCCACACCATTATTAATGGCTCTGTGGATTGGGCTGCACAGCAGAGGCTCCTCCACGTGCTGAAGCAGCAGTTCTGCTCTGCAAAGGGCACCAGCTTCACCCAGCCAGCAAACAGGAGAAATTGCTGAGTGCTGCCCCAAACTTCCATCTCCTTCTCCTCACTCTTGTGGACTGACTCCTAGCTTCCCACTGGGGCTCAAGCTTCCTGTCACAGGGTCTTCCCAGGTGGCACATGCTCCTACTGAAGGACAGCCCTGGCACCAACTTGTCCCTTCATGTGGGCATGTCATGAGGTGACTGACACCAGTCACTGCCAGTCCATTGCAGAACAGAATGCCCTGGCTTCCACCTTGACACTCCCAGACACTCCAGCCTCACCTGGTGCCACATGTGTCTCCTATGTGTTAGAGGCTTCCTTCTTCAGCTGTGGTGCCAGCGGGAAGCTTCCCTCAGTGTCATGAGATCCACTGAGGTTGGACCAGGGCCCCTTGACTCTGATTCTGCTCCAGATGTGCTGCTGGGGCTTATGTGGCCACAGCCTGCACACAGCCAATGACACCAACTGCTGCTTGTTTGGAGCAACAAAACATCACTGGGAATGAATTATGCAGGTGAGCAGAGACTCTGACAATGAATTATTCACTCTCCCACTCATCCATCTTCTCCCCTCCCATTTCCTTGCTATTTCTAGGTGATGGCAATGAAACTGTGAGGCAGGACAAGCAGAAGGCAAGAACAGAGCCTCTGGGTCTTGCTCCTGCCCTGTGAGCTTCTACCTGCAGCAGAGCTGGCCCAGCTCAGCCTCACAGGAGCCACCACACCAAGGCAGAGCCTGAGTCACCAACTGCAGTGATAGCTCCAGGGTCACAGCCTGCCTCTTGCTCTCCCTCTGCCACAAGATGTGACTCAGGTCCATCCCAATGCCAGAGGCAAGAGGCTAAAAGGCACTAAACCCTCCAGGCTGGCTGGAAGCAAAGGAATGGTGCAAGAACAGCCTAGACAGCTCCCTGATCTGGCTCTGGGGCTTGTGGGGTTGCTTCCCAAAGCAGTGGACTCTGGCAGTCCATCCATCAAAGTGCTAGCTGGCACCAATTTACAGCTGGGCCAAGCCTGTCTGGAATCAGGCAGGGAGGGAGTGGCCCCAAAACCAGTCAGCTATGAACTGTGACTCCCTCTAATCTTGTCCCTCAATCCCTGCGGCTGATGGGCACAAACACAACACCCCCTTTCTACCTGCAAAGGATGTGTCCCATTTAAAGAGCAGAACCCAAAGCCAGCCTGGGAACTGAGCTCACACAGGTGTGGCAGGAGGCCAGAGGGAGCTGAGAAAAGATTGGCCAAGTGGCAGAGTGCCCTTGCAATGTCATAGTCCCACCAACAGACCTGCCTTAGATGATGAAGGTCACATCACTTTGGGGTTAGCAGCTAACAAAAATATCTCAAATCCTTCCTTACACTACATTCATTTGGCATGACAATCAACTGGAACAGAGATGGCTGCTACAAGAGCTTACCCTGCTGTAGTAAGGACCAGCATCACCTTCTCCATCCCATGTGATTGTAAGAACTCCCAATGTTAAAGGTGCCTGGACACAAACATCTATGAAGCTACTCACCTCTGTGGGGAGAAATGTCCTGAATTGTTTCAGCTTCTTAATATAAAGGTAGGAAAAAAATAGAGAGAGAAAACTGACACAAGATTTAGGATGACACAAATTATATTTCTGAACATCACCAAGAAACAAGATGGGACAAATTCATCTAGTACTTGTGGAACTGGGTATCACAGCTCTAAATACAATGGGAATTGTTCAGCTTTGATTAAACAAAAACAAAAATTAATTAAAAAACCACTCAACCCCCAAACATGTTTCAGGTCATTGTGATTAAACTCAGAGACTGAATTAACAGAAGGAAAAGAGATTGCTAATACACTGCCAAAGTCGTTCCCACTTAATTCAGCTAAAGAGAAGCAATAAGCCCAGGACTGCATCTGGCAAGTTTCAAGTAGGGACCTTCTACAAGAAATGCAGACTAGGGTCACAATAGCAGAATAAGCTGCAAAAGGAGGTGAAGGAATTATAGCCATAGGACACATCAAAGTACAAGCTTATACAGACCAGTCTTCAAAGCTGCAGTTTCTCCATTTAGTTTCATAAGCAAAATTTCCAAAAGAGCCTTTTATTCTTAGCCCCCATATGTGAACTAAACCCGATGGTTTGTGAGGGCTGGTGACACAATCCAGCTCTGGGCACCACCCAGGACTCCTTTCCATCAGGAGTTATGCAAAAAGGTGTGAACCAGAGCATGCAAGCAGAGAGGTGTCTGCACCAGCACCAGGTGAGACAGTACCTGTGTGGCAAGGAGTAGCTTCCCTTTGGTGGCCCAGAGAAGAAAAGCTGTTGCTTGTTTACCTGATATCAGCACTATCACGCTGCATTGTGTAGGATTTGCTGATGGACATGTTTGTGCATCTTCTGGCTTTGCACTTTTTGGCTGGTAGAACGTGCCCAATGCTGCCATCATCCTCAAAGAGCATGGGAGAGGCTGGGAAGTGAGAGGAGCTGGAGAATAGGGCCGGTGCTGAAATCAGAGGCGACTGTGTTGGATGCACACAGGCCTTGTCTGTGGGAGATCCATAGGTCTTCCTAGAAAGGGCTGAGAGACACCTCTGCCTCCTTCAGACAAGGACATTCACTCTTTTGATGCACTGACTGCACAGAATCCAAAATATCTGTGGCAGAGCATTACATCTGTCTGGCACAGAGCAGGAAACAGGATGCTCTGAACCCAGTGCCACTGGCAGGCAAGGAGCACCTGTTATCAGATTGAACATACACATCTTGGCCATTCCTATTTTGTTCTCAGCCCTATAGAGTTTCTCCCTGGAACTAAGACGTGAGGGAGTCAGGGTATCAACCCAACCTGACAAAGATAATGAATCATCCCTCTATCCTCCTCCATCTCCTTAGCCTTGGGCCTTTTCCCTCCAAGAGGCTACTGCAAAACCTAATTGAACTGGCATCCCAGTTCCAGATAGAATTTGGAGTCCTGACTCCTGCTCCAAGTCCCCTTTGACATAGGGCTGTCTGCCTTGGCCGCAGTCTGAGGATAGTGGGACAGGAGAGGGTTCTGCAACAGTGAACAAAGCTTCAAGGATTGTGGCACAATTCACACAAAGCACTACCACCTTTGAGCAGCTGGAAATGAACCCGCACAACCCCATTTACTGCATCACCTCAACAGCTAAGCAAAACAAAGGTGATAAAAGCAGACAGCTGAGGAATTCCCATGGAAAACAGCAGAGAGTATGGGGGAAACCCACCTGGAACACCACACTCTTCTTCCCCCTGGGACCTTTCCTTAATTCTATCAAATAGATATATTACTGACACTGCTAAGATAGAAAAAGGGGTAAGAAACAATACCTTATTTCTTTCTCATCAATTGGGTACATATTAATTCCCACACTTCATACTAGGATTAGGCTCAAACTGGAGTAGTACCATAAATCTGTAACCAAACTGAAGACAACAGAGCAAGAATGTCTTTCTAAGTCCAGCTACAAAACCAGTCAATGGCACGGGATGAGAGATGCTTTTATTTTTCACCCAGAACAGTCAAGTGGGAGATTATTAAATGGGGAAAACAGCAGCTTTGATGGGCCAGATACCAAGTAATCCCTGAAATGTGTCCAGTGTATCTGTCAGTGGAGCAGAACTGGGCTTCTTTGGGTTCTCTTCAGTGGATAATGTATTTGCAAAAAAATGCAGTTTAGAGTTAACTGAAACCAGTCATCAGATTAAGAAAAAAGGCAAAGGCAAAAAGACTATTAACATTAAAACATTTTCTTTCAGCATTTTCAAAACAGAAGGTTTCACATTTTTGCTTCAAAGCAACCTGTTACAGCCCAAGACGTAACATTGTTAAAATGCAAGCCTAGAAATTAATGTTTCATTTTGGTATGAAAGGATTTGTTTGTTTCAATTTTTCCCTTTTTCATTCCACTGAGAAAATAGAAAAAAAATTGTCTCAGGTCACCCTTACATTTTTTCTCAGATTTTCAGTTCAGCCTGCAAACTGAAAAACCAGAAGGGCACAGCCTGCTTGGGAGTTTACTGTCCCTCTTTCTATTTGAATCAGATCTAAACCGAAGGAAAGGGGAAGTTCATTTCCAGGTAATACCAACCAGAATCAAGGTATTTAGGAGATGTAAAAACACTGAAAATGGGAAGAGCCATGGCTGTTTACAAGGGGCTGAACAATCCAGGAGACAGATCTCCTGGCTCTGAAGAACACTGCCATCTACAAGTTTCCTGCTCTGCCATCCTACTTTCACATAAGGCAATTTATAAACTGTGGGTCTGATCCTGCATTTTCAGAACCTGACTGAGATGTGCTGACACCACTTATCTGTGAGCAATGCAAGATCCAGGTAACCCACCCTAACCTGCTCTAAAAGCCAGGGGGCTTGGGGGTTTTGGGGGAAGCAAATGGAGAGAGACACAACACTCTCCCCGCCACCAGCAACACTGGAGCATCGCTCACGTGACCTGAAAACAACATCCCTTTTTTGCAAAGTGCTACCACTTCTGCAGGGACAATACAGTACTGGATAGTTGCTCTGCAAGCTCAATAAAATCAAAAGGCCTTACAAGGATCTTTGTTGGGACAGTCATCTGGTTCAAGCACAGCAGAGGACAACAACGGCAAAAAAAACCCCACAATAAATTAGGTATCAGCACAGCTTTCTAAATGGTCTAGAACAGTTACTACAAGACAAAAAATCACAGCTCTGGTAACTTAGAATCTTGTTCTTTTTTTAAAAAAAACAAAGCTATTATCCACAGGTTTTGCATAAAAATAAACATTTTAAGCTGACAGCATTATGTTAATTGGATCAACCCGCTTTTTTATATATATATATTTCTATATATATTTAAATGTATATTTTTATATGAATAATCTTTAAAGGAGTAATGGGAGTCACAAATGCATAAAAATAGATACTTTGAAAAACAAAAAAGAGTAATAATAAAGACAACCCTGATGAAAAAGGAAAAAAAAGTCAAACAGGGCAGTATTCTAAAGCAACAGCTCACCATACCATAATTTGTGGAGTCCAGTCCTTCTGTATTGTGAGCAGTTACTCCTAAATACTATTGGGGTTTCTAACAGTGATGCAAAACAAATTCCTGCACATTTTTTCTTTTAAAAAGGAGAAGGGATTTGGATATATAGGACAGATTTAATGCCTGTTACATTGCTGTAAATAACTAGCATGGATCATCTCCCAGGCTGAAAGCAGGAGGAACTCCAACAATGCTTGCATCTATAAGAATATATTTTCTAATCAAAATCAGATCTGTTCCTCCAAACTAAGTTGGTTTGTTTTTGTTTTTTTTAAACACAATTTCTGCCCTACAATGTTTTTCTGCTGTTCTACATATAATCCAAAGAGACTGGGAAAGGTGAGATTTTCAGTACTCTGTCAGCATTTTGTGCAGCTTTGACAAAAGCCAACTCCTACCAGTTTGGAAGATTATTTCAGAGTGATCCTGAGCATGGCATAACCTCACTGTTAAAAATCCCTTCAGGGCAAAACAATCATGGGGGAGGAGGGGAAGCTGTAAAAAATTAAAATAGTCTGACTTGCTTGCCAGCTGCATCAGTATTCAAGTAAAGTTTATAAAGTACCTTTGTGGGACTTTAGAGTCTTGGAGAGCCAGACCGGCTTATATTAACAAGTGTAATATGCACTTAGAATATGCCTTGTCATCTGCTTGTCTAAACTAAAAATAAAAACAAAAACAATTCAAAACAAACAGAAGCAAAGGAAAGGTAAAGGAAAGGACTCAGCATCAGTATTAGACTGCAGTGTCTTCTTGACACTGACACTTTGATATTCTTGCCTTCCTTTCTAATGCATTACAATAGCATGAAGTCACACAGCCATTTTAAACGAGCATTTCAAGAGTCCAGTTTTCATAGAGGTTAACTTGATCATCAGCACAGCACTGAGAAAGCTGATCTAACAATATTTCACTTATAGAACTCTTCAAAGGAAAATAAGAAATACAATTCCACAAAAAACAACGCCAATGAAAAGCACAGAAAGTAATTTGTTTTTTATCAGTGTTTTCTCTTTGATATTCTTACAGAAAAAAAATTCTTCCCTTATCTCTGTCTTTAAAAGCAAATTTTCTAACCAGTAGATTTTACAGCTATTTTCCATCTACATGAACCTAAATTTTCTGAAACCACCAATAGGTTTGGGGTTTTTTTGGGGGGTAGGGGATGGAGATGCGTGTACTGGAGGATTCCCTCGCCTAAATTTCAGACATCCAAACAGCATCTGTTTGTTTTGTCTTGTTTCTCCTCTTGAATTTGTCCATTCCCCTTAGGATTTCAAAGGCCAACACTACTGTGAGAATTTAGATCTCCACATTTGAAATTACTTTGGACTGAGCACAGCTTCACGCATTTCACCTTCTTGATGCCCTTTCCATGTAGTTTCTTCTACCTTTACATGTATAAAATCACAGTTTATGTAACATTGTTTTAAAGGAAGAAAATAAAATACACACACACACACATACATTGTAGTGGTTGAACACTATACACTAAATCTTTTTTTTCAACAGCATAACAGAAAGTTTGGCCTACTGTAGGTTGAAGATGTAGGGAAGGCAGAATTTTTATGGTTGCCATGCAAGCCACCTTCAAGACAAAACAGAGTAACCCACCCAAGAGCAAATGCAGCTTCTACTTTCAAGCCGTTTGACAAATACTGCCTTTCCAGGAACCAGACTGACATCTGACAATTCAGTCAATGCAGTACTTGGAGAACCTCACTCAGTTGCTTCTGCATCAGTCCTTTGAATCCAAATACTGTTTAAACCAAAGGGGAAGAGGGTATCTGAATTGCCTTAATATTATTAATATGTATATATTTCAATAACACTTTGAATTTCAATTAACTTCTGAAACCTTGCCCTTTGAGAAGAACACACCCTTTAAGTTGACTTTTTTTTCAGGCTTCTATTCCTTCATAATTCTCTCTTCATTTCTTTTCGTTGTTCTTTTTCAGTTATCTACCAGAAAACTTGCTTTCTTCCAGCAGAAATGCAGCTGGTGGGCTTGGACTTTCACTGCACCCGTTCGGTGAAATTCTCAGGGAAAACCCCTCGGCATTGGTCAAGTTCCTTATGCTGGATCCAGTCAGACTCCTTCACACCCATCAGCCATCCTTCGTCCTGGAGGAGAAGACAGAGATCAGATGCTAAGGGACAGATGTGAGCAGGGATTTTTCTTACACGGTGCAGGCCAAGGAGGTGTCAAGACATTACCAAAGCCATGCTCTTATTTGGCTTGGAGACAATCCAGGAGGAGTATAGGGGAGAAGGAAAAAATGCTTTTGTTTCCTTTTAAACAGAGAAAAGCCTACATCCCACCAGAGTTCATACCAAAGCTCTCACCCGACCCAGACTGTGCAGACACAGTAAAAAATAATCAAGTGTAACAGAAACATGTCATAATTTACAACCACTGAAACAGGAGAAATTCTGCCAAAGAGACTCCAGAGCTACAGGATGGGAATCATCTATCTCACCCTTCACAATGCAAACATGAGAGGTCTAGGATTCTCCATAGCCATAAAAGAGACAGGCACCTCCGGTGTGTAATTCACCCTGTTCATCTCAGGCACAAGTCTTTGGAAAGGATGAATCAGCCCCAAGAGGTGCTCATCCCTGCTCCAGTCAGAGCAGCCAGATGATTGGCATTTTAGAGGTGGTACTGGCAAAATGAGTCTTGCTATGCTGAAATCCTGATCTATAGGAATTGGGAGCTGAGGAACCCAACCCACCTTCCCAAAACTCAGCAGTCCATTTGGTTTGATGCAAGGTGAGGTTAGCAAAACTCCCAAATTTTGGCTACATGTGATTTAGGACTCTCAATAAGGTCTTCCCTATCCTCCAACATCTATAAACACAGATGAATTTTCACTCAGGCAAAAGGAACCCTGCTTGGTAGAACCTGCTCATGAGCAGAACCAGACTTCCCACCCTCTGCCTGCAGGCTGTCTGGCATTGAGATTTCTGCTCATCCTAGGCACATGAGGGAGATACTCAAGATTTTCAAGGTGGGAGGGCTGCACTGAGCTTGCAGCTCAGTGTACAACCACTCTACTCTCTGCGTGCCTTGGAGCTGCCACAATGGAAGCTCCCTTCCATGCACACACCCACTCACTTGCAGTGGGGCAGCCCATGGGTTTAGAGTGCAGCATGCAGCATGAGAGCTGCACAGCTCCCAGAGCCTGCAGGCTCACTTAGCCCTGGCTGCTGCCTTAGATTGGAACATTCAGGAGATGTCATGGGAATGAGATAAGATGGGAGCCCATCTGCAGCAGCCAGCTGCAGGGGCTGTGGAAGGATTGACATGCCATAAATCTGGAAGACAAACAATGAGGCAGAAGACGCTGGGCCCAAGTGTCTAGAAGGCAGCTTCCAGCTCACAGCACGTCAGGCACAAAAGCTCATCCATTTGCACATAGTGCTGTGCCATAGAGCACACATGCATCACTCCCACCACATCCTGCTACGAAAGGTCTCCTTGGCTGTAGGGATTAGACATGAGGATCCAGATAGGGCCTTAACAATTTTAAACCACATCATTCGAAGTGCCAGCTTAGAAGTGCTGCTGCCCTCAACCCTTTCTTCTATTGAGAGAGATGAATCCAAGCCTGGGCATACCCACAGACTGAGACCTAAGCTGCAAGGTAGGGATGGGAATCAGTGTAGTATCCTAAGCTCCCTCCACTCACGTGCACAGTTCATGCACATGTTAACAGCCAGCAATTCCTGGCTGGGTATGGTTGGGGTTAGGGAAATGAGTTGTAGCACAGGATACACTGTAGAAGGGTTAGAGGGCTTCAGTGCAGCTACAGAGTCATGTTAGCAACACTCAGAGCTCACCCTCGGCAGCTTGGAGAGTCTTGAGTTCATGGCTGTTGCACCCACATCCAGCTAAAGTGCAAACACAGGGCGTTGAAAAACTCTGATCCAAAAATGCCATCTGCTCCACAAACGCCATTTCCTACCACAGAAACTGGGGGAGCTGACATTCATTTCCCATCCAGAAAGCTTTCTGACAAAGAAATGTTCACAAATGCTTGTGTAGGGCAGTCCCACCCAGTGGGGAGTCTCGTCTCCAGAAAGAATCAGTGCCTGTTCCCCCAAAACCTTCCTCCTGTAGCTGTGTGGGAACTGTTAGCATTTTATAGCTCCATCTCACAAGCATCAGCATGATCTGCCTCCACATTTCACAAAGCCAACAGCTGGGCCACAAAGAAGACCTACATTTTCTGAGTTCGTGAACTGCATCACCTTCCCTTCACCCCTTGCAGAATATCCAGATGTTATCTGAACTCGGCCAAAGCCGAAGAGCTGATGACTGCTCAATCGATTTGGAGAATTCTCTTTCTTTTCCAAACAGAAACCTAGAGATGTGAGCATTAATTTTATAAACTCACCACCTCTCTCAGTCAAAGTAGTAAAACTGCTGCAGATTGTCAGCTGGGTGCCCACAAACACAGAAAGTGAGGACGACTTACTCAAGGCTTCTAGCTCAAATTAAATAAAAACATGACCAAGTAAATTCAGGTAGAAGATGGGCAGCAAGACTTGTTCTCTGGAGCTGAGACCTGCTCTAGCCTTTGATTCTGCTGCCATCTCCTGACCAAACACAGTCATTTGGAAACAGCCACTGCTGTGCTGAAGTGCAAGACATCATCCACCACCAGCTGCTTTCTCAGAGCTCCAACATTTCTCAAAAGAGAGGAAAACATCATAAGCTATGAGTCACTTTTTTCAAAGCCACAGTCTGCGCTGTAGTGGTCATAGGGAATGTGCATCAAGTTTAAGGGCAGCAAGGAGGCAAAGCATGGGCTCTCTTGGGCTCCCTGATCAAGAGAGCCACTGTATTGGCTCAAATGTTTTGACAGGGACAAGAACCCATGACTACTCCATATGCTTTATGCAGGATAATGTCTCCACTTTCCAGTGACAAGCAGAGTCCTCCCTTCTGTTGCAAGAAGCCAATCTCAAGCTCAAGGCCAACCGGCTCTCTTGCCAGCTCCCAGCCACAAACTAAGGGCTCAGCATTCAGCCAGCCAACTGTTAGTGAAGAAAGAAGCAGCTCAGGAAAGCCCCTTGGCTCCACCTGGCCCATGCTCACACCCTGCCTCCCCCACTCACCTGCTCCTCAGGGTTCTCAAATGGAATCACAAGCACCACGTCCCCAGCCTTCAGCTGCAGCTCGTCAGTGTCAGTGGCCGTGTAATCATGCATGGCCTGGACCTGCAAGGGACAGGAGAGCAGCACTTTGAGCACTACAGCCTCAAATGCCACCTGAAACCACACTAAGTGTTATGAGCCTCCCGGCATTCTTCAGGGCTTTGCCATTCTTTCACTTTCAGCAGAACTCACAGAAAAAAATGGGAATGACGAAAGCAGAGAAGTGTTCCTATAGTAAGACGCTGTAAATTCTCACTTTCAGGGCATGATACAGCTGTGCTTTCTGGCTACCACACTCCTTTATGCACATTAAATTTGTGGCTTATCTTCACCCAAAATCACTCCTTCCTCCATGCCTTTGCCGCAAGTGATCTTTGGCATATTCGGAATACCCACCCAACTTTCCTGTCTAGTCCTATACTTTTCTCTGTTAATTCTGACTTTATAACTTCCCTGAACACAGAGTTCTCTGCTCCTGCTGGTGTTCCCAACTCTTCTCAATTTGTCAACTTGCACGAAAGTGTAACTTTTCCTGTCAGGAGCACATTTTATCCACTATTATCCAGAGTCTGTGACTGACACCACCACACCACCAAGACAGAAACCACTCCAGCAGAGAGAATGGATTTTGCTGCACAATACAGCAAGACCTTTAGATACTGATGCTCTTACATAATCCTTTAAAACATCTGGAACTGCATGAAGCTGCACTGCTGGAGAGGCAGATTTATCTCTCCTTCTACTTCTGTTCTGCCTTTCAATGTGGCCTAGCCCATGGCCATGCTGAGTAAAAGCAGCTAATGCCTTACAGGGTTAAAAAAAACCCTCACCAGGAACTCGATGCTGCACAGCCACACACTCACCTTGAACAGAAATCCTGGGGGCATGTCAGCTCTCTCAGATGAAGCACCTCCTTCCACAGTGCCATTGACAGTTGCAGGGAAAGTTTCCACAACAACAGCAGGCAAAGAGCTCTGATAGGCAGTGGCAGCCAGGAAGGGAAAAAAAGACATTGAGAAAAGAGAACCCAAAACTGAAGCTCCAAGTCCACCCTGGAGCATCCAGACCCCAACCATCCCATGGCTTCAGTGGGTTTTACGAGCACACCAGTCAGCAGCAAGAACACCCCAAGGGACAGCACAGGCAGCAGCGGGAAGGCAGGATTGGTGACTGCTGTCTTTCTCTGCTTAAGGCTGCAGAAAGGCAGGAATGAGCTGTAGGTTTTCTGAGACCATAATGCGTGGCATTTCCCAGTTGCTGTGGTCACAATGCAATCTCATAGAGCCCTCCTGGAACAGACAACTCAAATGTGACAGCCTGTAGGAACAAAGCTGCCATGAATGGGACCTACCCCTGACCCCTAAAAGGGCAGTAGTGTCACCAAAAAGAGAGGAAGCCTGGATATCCAGGAGACACAGCCAGAGCCCAGAGGACAGGGTAGGTAAAGTAAATGGCAAGGAAGGGGGAATCCAGCTGACAACACAGCTTAGGACAGCTTGTGGGCTGACTTTGTAACATGGGTGAAGGGACAATACTTTTACTGACTTTTCCAGCAGAACTTCTCCCTAAGCATTACACAGATAAAATGCAACAACAACTAAGTCTGGTTCCTGAATAAGAGCACTGTAACTCCTCTGGTGGCAAGGATGTGTTTTTCCAAGAAGCTACACAGCTCTTTTCCCAGTCTAGCCTCCCACATGTGCTGTGTAACAAGGGGATGGAGAAAAGGGATTGCTGTCCCTTGAGTGTTTACCGATCCTGAGTCAGCTTCAGTTTTAGATGCTTCAGCTCCAGCTGCTGCTTCTGATCCAGCTGCTTCAGCTCCTGCACGGGCTGCTTCTGCAGGCTGCAATACAAAAGTCATCCCAATGGGAAGTTACTCTCATTCCAGCCACACGAGTGTGCAGCAAAGTGCAGCCCAGCCTGCCCAAGTGCTCTGTGCCACTGCCTGAGCCATCTGCTGACTAACAGGTGAGACACTGTCGGGTCTGGCTGCAATTCTGTCTTCCCCTTTCTCTGCAACTCATGGAAATCACAACGAAGTCAGAAACCCTCAACTCCAGCCATGCAGTATGCAATAATTCAGAGGAAATCAATGAAACGCCAAAAATTCTGTGTGCCTCTTCACAATCCAAACTGAAGACCTACTTTACACACACACACACACAGAGTATCTATTATTAGATGTAGATTGCCCACTTCTAAGAGAATACAAGTTCTCTTGCATGCCAAAGAACAAGGATCTCTCCTTAGTTACTTCCAAGGATAACAATCGCAGAATATTTAAGTACTCGCCTACTCCCAGAAGAAAAAGAGCATGGTAATAATGCGTCCAGATGTGAAATTTAGTCCAGACCAAGCATCAACACATTAGGACTGAATCAAACTGAGCTAACTTTCACTCCCTTCAATTTTGGACCGGCCCAAAGAGTTGTGAATTTGGATTCTTTTGTGAATATTCTATTACTAAGAATTTTCTATGAATATTCCAGATGGGGTGCATAACACATTTGTGTTGATGGAAAGTTTCTACTGCACAAAAGCTGCCACTACCAAGGAGATTCAGCACCACCCACAAATCACTGCCTGACAAAGACTATTCTAAAAAGCCTGGGGACAGGGGTTTCTGTGCACAACAAAAGACCAACCAAACACCTATGACAGACTTGCAGCAGTTCAAGTTTTTATTTGTCTTATCTGGAGTCACATGAACTCTTTCTAACACAAAATTAAAGATATTCATTTGCCCTTCCCAGATATTGCAACAATGCAGGAAGTACATTGGATCTGGTAGCACCAAGGCTGCAAATCAGCCCCTTGGGAGACTGGCCAGGCAGCATCTGGGAAGACTCCCAAGATTTCCATTGTTAATGCATGGGAATACCCAGCTTTAGCATGCTACATGCCTCATACATTTGATAAACACATGTTGTCCTGCCTCAGCTGGGATAGTTGATTCTCTTCCTAATAGATGGCTACATTTTGGAGTTAGGATGAAAATAACGTTGATGATGTAGCTGTTGTTGAGCAGTGCTTACACCAAGTCAAGGACTTTTCAGGTTCTCATGCTGCCCTGCCAGCAAGGAGGCTGGGGAGCACAAGGACATGAGGGGACACAGCCAGGACAGCTGACCCCGACTGACCACAGGGATATCCCAAATGCCATCATGCTCAGTGTATAAACTGTGGGAAAAGCGGATCAGGAATCACTGCTCAGGAATGAGCTGGGCATCAGTCGGCTGGTGTTGAGCAATTGTTTTTCATTTGCCTCACTTGGGTTTATTTTGGGTTTCGTTTGTCTCTGTTATTTTTCTTTTCATTACAATTATTATTTTGTTTGAATTAAGATGGTCTCATCTCAGTCCACAAGGTTTATTACTTTTATCCTTCTAACTTTCTCCTCCATCCCACCAATGGGAGGGAAATTAGTCAGTGGTTGTGTGGTGTTTCACTGCCAGTTGGAGTTAAATCAAGACACATGCACCCCTGCATACAACCATATTTAAAACAAGGCATTGTCCAGATTCCTTAATGTTGAAGATCTTATAGTTCCAACCTTACAAAACTCCAGAGTAAAACAATCACCATGATAAACCTTAAAGTACACCCATCTGGCTACTAGCCATGCACTAGCACAATGCCCCAAGCAGCTTTCCAATAACAGCAGCAATAACAAAGAAATAAATTCTTGATTTAATAAAAATCCATTACTTTACCTTCAGCTGTTCCAGTGGTGCCATCTAACACATTCTTTCCTCCCCTATCACATCCTTCCTCATGTCTCCCAATCACCATGTCCACAGGCCTATACTGCCAGCAGATATTACAGAGAGCAGTTCCCATCCTACAGGTTTCCCTCAGCAGCTTCGGTAGAGCTAAGGTAAATATATGCATATGAAATGCTACAAAGGATTCTCCTGTTTAATTGGATTCACTCCCAGGTTTTCATTTGGGTTCAGTGAAATTGGAACAAATGCTAGGCCAGCTCTATCTGACCAAGCATGAGTTTTATATGGGCAAGTGAAAAGGACCTCAAGGTGAGGGTTCAGGGATTTTTGTTGGGTTGTTTTTTGTTGTTTTTTTTTTAAAGCAGCTAATTTGCAAAAGTAGTATGGAATAATCAGAGAAACTGGATCCAAATTAATCCCCTGGATTTCAACAAAAGGCATTTTCATGTCAACTATTAATTTTTCTATTTATATACCCGTGGGGCATCCTGAGGCCTATAAAAGCATTTCCAGTCACGGAAAGATAGTACAGGGAGAGGAAGAATTGCTCACTGCTGCTACCAGGTTCAAAGGCTTTGCTTATTTCAGCAGCAGCATCATGCACACCAAATGCACATTTCCAGTCTGCAGAACTAAGACAGTTCTGCTGCACTGAAGTTTCTATGCAGTTGTTAACCTCATGGCCTATGGGACTAAAGAAACCCAAAAAAAGTCTCCTCTCATCAACAGCTAAGAACATTTATGACAAAAACACCTCAGAAGACTTGGAGAGGAAGATTCCCCTGCTTTAGGAAGCTCTGCTCTTTGTGTATGGTATGCAAGGTGAGAATTGGTACAGTGAGAACACCTTGAATAGTAGCATTTCCTGGCTGAGCAGATTCTCTTTTGGGTAAAATCAGTTTGCAGGATGAGAGAAGTGGTTAAAAAAACCTTGACCAATCAGATCAGTCATACCTTACCCCTGCCCATTCACCTGAAAGGAATGAGACTTTTCCTAGCTAAACCAGTCTCTTCTTCCCTATGACAGATTGACAATGCACATACAGGGGAACAATAGATGTTAAACACTGATGGCTGATAAAACACACAGGGGAAACCTTCGTCCTTGACATCACCCAAGCTCATGTGAAGGAGAGTGGTGGCCACAGTGAGTCCTTAGGCCAAGGCTAAGTTGTGTCCTTCCAAGTACATTCATTCTAGGGAAGTACACTCATGTGGCCCTTGGGAATGGAAGGTTGGCAGGACTCATTTCCTCTGCATGAGCCAAGGCCAGGAGCTTTCTCAGTGAATGCAGCCAGTTCCAGCAGCAGGCCTGAGTACCAGATCATGCATTTTCTGTCCACACTGCTGGCTGCCAGTCCAGAGGGACTCAGAAATAGTTGTGCTTGCAATACCTCTAAGGGGGCTAATCTGCAGCAACCTGAGGCCACACATGTAGAGAGGGCATAAATGAGGGTCAGGTTTTGGTTCAGATGCAGGGCATGTGCAGGGTCTCACTGTCAGCAAGCTGTCAGCTGTGGCTGAGGCAGATGCCAGGCAAGTCTTGGGCCAGCAGTTAACTTCCAGTGAAGACACAGGGTGAACAAATTCACATCACTGACAACGATGGTTGATGAACAGCAAACACCACAGACAATTCCAAATGTGTACATATCTAAGGGTACAGGCAGTAATGATGATATATTTATGATAGCTGAGACATTTATTCATTACACACAAGACCAACAGGACGCAGAGTTTAGGAAATGCTCTGTTGCAGAGAGTGAGGATGATGCCACAGTAGTATTAAATATGAGGTGAAGGTCACAGCATTATGCCAAGGGAAGGATGAGTGGGTTAGCAGGGAAAGGCAATGGGCATGTGCACTGGTAGAATTATAAGTCTCAGAGTGCCAGACTGACTTGCAAACATGTGGTTGGCCCTGGGGCTTCATACAAGGTGCATAAGTGGGTCCAGCAGCACACAGAGCAGCTTTGTTCTGGGGTGTGCAGGAAGGGGAAGCAGTGAAGGAAAGGAGACAGGCATGTGAACAGAGCTGGCACTGGCATGTGAACAGTACATGATAAGAGACAAAAGCTGTATGAATTTCTTACCTCCCATAAATCCCAAGGTAAAGACTAAGCATGTCAAAGAGCAACAAAAATAAAACATGTTTATACATGATTATTTCAGCGAGTACAAACATTACAGACACTGATCAGACTGAAGCAGACATACACATTCAACAGCACTTATCTCTGCATGTTTTGAAAATATCTGTTGGTACATGAGTTTATACATTCCTGGGAACAGAAGACCTTTAAGGTCCCTTCCAACCCTTAACATTCTATGATTCTGTGGTGTCTTTGGATCAGCAGTAAAATACCTTGACCACTCTGCCATACAGGAAATAAATCTGACTGTTTTGATACCTAGGTTTCACTATTTTTGTACTCTGCTTACCAGTAGAAATTATTGATTTTTGACTCTCTTTTAATGACTTCTGAAGGTACTAATAGTTAGATTAGAACACTAAATATGCTATTGCTGAGCACTTTTGAAAAACCCCTTAGTGTAATATTTGTTGCTTGCTGGAAGGATAACAATTCCATTTTAAGTCAAATTTATCCTATGTCAGTATAACCAATTATCTGAGTTCTAGCTGGTAATTCAGAAAAAAAGTTGTTGGCTTGTTTTTTTTAAAAAGCTTATTCTTATTTATCTGAGTTCTAGCTGGTAATTCAGAAAAAAAAAGTTAATTTTTTTTGAAAGAAGCTTATCCTTACATGCAGCTTGTCCTGAAGGCAAGTAGACACAAAATGCTCGTGTACCCATATAAAGTTCCAAAAAAGAATATCTTTGCCATATTGGCATGTATCCAATGACGATAATAAGTATCTTGCAGATACAGTATTTTAATTTAGGGGAATCAAATGCCTAATGTTTGACGGCTCTGACAAAAAGAAGTCTTATTCCTACAAAAATCCGTGCCATACAGACCTGTTTAACACAATGATACTGGAGATGTACTATAAACAACCCAATTATGTCAATTACAAATTTTAGTGGCATCCACAGGCAAAAAATAGCCAGTTCACACACATAAAATGGAAAGTCTCAGTGAGGACAACAACCATATTCAGGATGCACCTCAAAGCCTCCAGTCATGTAGATGTAAAATGAGGCACAGTCCACCTGCCTCTGACAGAGGACAGGACCAGGTACAGGCCAGAACAGAATCAGGCATCTTCCTTTATGATACCACACTGTGATAGGCAGGAAACTGCTTCTCAACTATGAGTGCAAGCTGCGTCATACAGATAAAAAAGGGCTTCATATCACTTGAATATCCATTTACAGCCTTATTCACCTTAAGTAACTGCAGATTATCAAAGTGTCTGTTAATTAAAAATCCATTTGAGAGCAATTTATAGCAGGAGCACAGAGCTCAGGCTGAATTCCCATCCACAGAATAACAACTTTAGTACATACAGCATACAGAGGATGCTGCTCTAGGGAGGGACATACATTAAGTGGATCATCAGAGCTAGCCCAAGCACCCCACAAACACCTAGTCTCTGACTGTGGCCAGGCCAGCAGCCACCTGATTCTTCCTGGACTTCCACATCCAACAGAGAAGACCAAGGTCCCCATCCTGGGCACCCACCCAAGCCCAGCCACCCACAGCTCAGGTCCATGTCATCGTTCAGGTGGGTGCAAGCCAGTTATGAAGGGAGAAGGAACGGCGATATGAACCAACCTGGGAGGCGGGTGTGGGGGTCTTCCCCACAGTGGCATCTGGTTTAATGGGATCAAAATCCAGATCCAACAGGCTGGCTCCCTCCTGGAAGGGCCCAGGGGCATCAAACTTGGCAGCAGTGAGGGAGAAAAGTAGTATGAGCATTAGACACGCGCGTGTGCACGGTGGAGGGAGGGCTTGTGATATCCCAGAGCTGAGGCTGCAAGCGCAGAAGAAATGGTGGCAGCGCAAACACTGGATGTGAGTCCTGACTGCCTGGTGCCCACAATCCCAGGCAGCACACATGGGGGCCCTGCAAACCAAATCTGAGCCTTTTCCACAGCACTCATTCATCTTCCCACCTGGCCAAATGAGCTGACATGGTGTGAGCACCTGACCTGCTGCAGTCAAAGGGATCACAGCCACTGACGAGTGAGAAGGGCTGCTCCTCTGAGTGGATCTATTCCCCACAGCACATCCAGCTGCCTTTACACTGACAGATCAGCTTCCTCACCTACACATAAAAGAGCTCCCCATCCATACAACCCACCTCAGGAACAAAAATCCAGGCAGAATACCACTCAAACTGCTGGAAGGGAAGTCTGAGAGACCTCAGAGCTAACTCCCAAGGCCGCTAATTTCTTCCTGCCTTCTGAGTCAGAAACACAAAATATGGCAGCTCACCCTAGCTAAGGGATTTGAATCCCCCCCAACTCAAAAATGCTGCTTTCAAAAGCTTTCATTTGTAGGCATCCCATAAACTTACACATGTAAGCCTTCTAAAAAGCACACTTTTAGAATTTGAGAAGCTTTGCTATTTTCTTCAAAGTCATCAGAATAACTCCCTTTGAGTGAATAATGTTCTACCTATAGACAATGATCCCACATTTGCTGATTACCATTAATAAGAAATCACTACAAAGGACACAAATCATTAGCATTTAAGACTGGATTATCACTTTGGTGGTTTAGATTTAATCTAACTACAAGATACTGCTTTTACTCAGCTTCAGAGGAAGCTGCTGTCTTTGGGAAGTCAGAAGATTTGCTTTCCTATGACCCCCAGCTCACCGGCCCTACTGCTTCAGCTATCTTTTCAATAACACAAAATTTGGCAGGTTGGTCTCCACAGTTTATGAAAATCCCACAATGGAAAAGCTTCTGGAAAGTAGTAAGTCACACCCTTTGAGGTAAGTCCTCTGAATACCACCGACATCACCATCATTTTCACCTCTTTAATTTTCTCTTACTCCAATTTTCTTACAGATTTTTCTCTGCCTTATGAACATGTCTTTTGAGATCCACAAGGAAGAGGATGAGGATAAGGAACTAAGCTCTCATCTCAAAATAATGAGCCCTGACCAGCATGCAAAAACCAATTAGCATTCTAGTATGCTCTTCCAGCACATCCAAGCCACCCATCAGAGAGGTTACAACCCCAATCTTTAACTTTGTTCAGCAGTGAGACCTCAAAGGCTGCAGCGATGGAATAATCTTACCTGTCATTCAAGACTTGAATGCAAGGGCTAACACTCCTTGCCTTAACCCAAATCTCCCACAAGACAGCTCACTGGAAGTAAGACACCTGACAGGAAGAGCCCTGGGCAACACACTGAGTGCCAGGGGCTGCTGGGCCCTTCAGTGAAGATTGTTCTGGAAACCAGAGTCCTCCCTCAGAATTCCCATCTGGTCAAAAGTCACAACAGGTCCCATCCTGGCTCAGAGCACTGATCAGGTGCAGAAGAATATTTCTAAGGGCTGGCATTCACATAGAAATACATGATAGAGACCATGGGGCAGACAGAGCTGTCCATTACAATACAGGAGAAGGAAGCACAGATGATGATAAAGAGTTGCTCAGCTGCCTGCAGTCCCCGCCTTCCAGCAGTGATGTCAAATAATCTCTCCACTCTGCAAGTTTTATCTATTGCAATGCCAAATCTAACATGGACTTCCTTCCCTCCCCACTTCATCCGTGCCCCTCAGCAGCTGGGTGGAAGGTGGCAAACCAGAGGCAATGGAGCAGCGTGACGCAAAGAGAAATAAGAGAATGAGTGAGTCACAGATGAGCACTGATAGAGATATGATTTGTGCTTTAACAAGCATTTAGGGAATATATACACACATGTGTATACATATATGTGTGTATATATATTTAAATAAAGTAGATGCAGGCATCTCATGATACAGCCAGAAATCTGGTCAGGCTCCTATATACATAAGGACTGCCATTCTCCTAGACCCAACAGAGAACTTCCCACCTGGACAGCCTCTCTGGTAGTAACATAAATCAAAGAGAAAGTGAAGAGGAAAATCCATAATTTGAAAACTTTTTCCTTCTTCAGGGCTTCAGAAGGTGCCACTTGACAATACTGACAGACTGTGTCAGCAGACTTAAACTACAGGCACAGTCCTGCCCATGTAACTGCATCAGCTACTCTTTGCAAAGAGAACGTTGTCAAATCCTTTTGGCCTTTTCTGTGCAGACCTAGGCTTTAAACCACAAAGCCCACAGGTGAAGGCACAGAGAGCACAAAACTGTCTTCTCCAAGAACTGGCAGAGATGCCAGGATCAGCAGTTAGGGATGCACATGAGCAGAAAAAAAATGTTTCACCCACACTCAGGATCAGTGGGTTTGGAGAAAGCATAGCACACCACAGGATATGAAGAATGTCATAATCCATGTGCACTGCTGCTGAACAAATGCAGTGATTACTTTCTGGTATCTTGACCAGGTGCATTTCTCCTGTTTCTTCTGTGAATGAAAGCTCTCAAAAGGCAAGCTGTTACTGCCTTTTAGGTACTCTCCCCTTTAAGTCAGCTCCTAAGTAATCCTTTGTCTTCTGAGGTCCAATGCTGAGCTTGCCTTCCTCCTTTACCTGACCAGGTTTCATGGCTTGACACCTCCAAAGAGAAGAATGGTCTGAAGGAAGAGTTCAGAGGCAGAGAAAAATTAGGCAGGGCATAGCAGCTAACCTGCGAAGGGGTTGTCACACTTATCTCGGGGACAAAATTGTCATCAAACAGACTGATGATGTTCTCCTGCTTGATCTCCTTGGAGGGAGTGACTTTTGGAGGCGGAGGCACCGGAGGCCCTTTCCTCAACTGCATGCAAGTGAGCACATGGCCACAGCACAGACGGCGACACCCAAAAAAACCAAAGACAGGAACCAGGTTAGTCACAAAAACTGAAGGTGAGGAAAATCACAACCACTGGCACAGAGCAGGCTCCAATCAACTCCATCTGAAGAGAGAAGGGAAGGGGTGAAGGGTTGAACTGAAATAAAACAAAATAAATAACCACACGCCTCCAGAGAAGGTTTGGCATCATTAGTTACACTTCAGCCGTGGGCAAGTTTCCCTCTGCAGAGGAGAAGCGTAACACAATTAATATGCATTGACAGGACATGCATACATAATTAAAGCATGTGCAACCTTCAAAAGAAC
The DNA here is from genome assembly GCF_014805655.1 of Passer montanus. Taxonomy (NCBI): domain Eukaryota; kingdom Metazoa; phylum Chordata; class Aves; order Passeriformes; family Passeridae; genus Passer; species Passer montanus. Next base: position 14,733,072 of record NW_024356504.1, on the reverse strand, counting down.
CACTGGGAAGGGAGCAGATCAATTACTGAGAACATGATCCAAGAGAACAGGCCAGCACTGCCTCCCTTTGCCATACTCACCGTACCTAAGGGAATGAGGGAACAGACTCCATTTGTCCTACAGTGGGCAGGTGGCCATGAGGACAGACTCATCTGCCCAGTACTGGCTCCCTGGCTTCCACTGTGCTGTAAGAAAGGTCTGCAGGAGCTCTTGATGGCATCTCAGCTTTAGGCAAGAACAACTCAAACTCCTGAGAAGCCATGACTGCTGTGAGCCCAACTCTGCTCTCAGTTTCACCAGTGAGCATTGACAGTAATGAGTTGTGTCTCCCAAATGGAGATCCCCGAGAATACATAAACCACCTCACTCTGTAACTCTAACCCATTCTATTACCCCTCATCATGCTAAAGATTCAGCCTGACACTGCATCCACACCCCATGGAAGCTGTGGTAGACCCCGCCTAGACCAACCCATCCACATAACTTTTCATATTTTGCTGTGCACAAGGCTTAATGATCATTTTTAGATCAAATCAGACTTTGAGAAGCTGCTGCTGTGTTGGAGTAAATCAGCCATACAAGTTCCCAGCACCACAGCAATGCTCAGCAATGATAGTGTTTCCCACTTACAGTGAAGTTTTCCAGCTACTTGATCTTCTGACTGCATCCAAGGCAGCAAGACCCAGAGACCTGACCATGTGCACCCAGTGTATAGTGTCAAGCCCAGATCTGAAACACAGAAATCCCTTACTCCCAAGGCCTGTGTTCACACTCCTCCAGCACATAAATGAGTTCTACACAGCCTTTATTCAGATTTCTAAGAAAATCCCCAGTTTTCTACTGGATTAATCTACTTTTGAGAGAGTGATTGTGTATGAAAACACACTTTTTTACCCCTGAATAGCTAGCTAGGGGAAATAATGGAAGCATGTTCCCTTCCAACTTTTTGTTTGCAGAAGGTGGTGTGTCCATATTCCCTGAGAACAATTCTGTCCTGAAAATTCCCTGTCTTCCAGTTGCAAGAAGAGACCAGAAGTTTCAGGGAAATGCTGTTCTCAGAACAGAACCACCCTCTGCAGAAATGGAAGGCTCCAATTACTAACTCTCAAGTTAAAAATATCACAACTCTTCTTCTATTTATTCCTCTAATATGAATAGTCAGTATCCTTCATTCCAATGCAATAGTGTCTTAGAAATCACCACTTCCACACTATCCAGCATTACTTCCAACAGCAGTCTAAAACCACATTTCAAAGACAAGATGATTGCATATTGATGCTGGGTTATACCCATAAATTCATCCTGCACTAACAACTTTGTTGCCTAGAATAGAATACATCCTCTAAAATCCTTCTGCTGACTTGGATCTCACAGAGCTTTATCTGCACAAATTCCACAGAGTTGCACTGATTTCCAAAGTCTCATTACAGAGTTTCAGTGGTGTAACTGAGAGCAGAAGTCTGACCTTTTAAGTTTCACAGATCTCTTGAAGTCTTGTGTCATCACCAAATTATTCTGTGGAGAGCTACGAGCATTCACTTTTTCCAAAAGACAGAAATAAACTGTTTTTAAAAATTAAATGGCAGTAAAAGAGTTTGAGGTTGTTTTGGGTTGTATAGGGAACAGTTCAAAATTTAGTTAGCATTTATTTGATCACTCCTGGTGTTGTCTTTCTCTCCACGGCCTTTGCTTACACTTTACATTGGTATTTCAGACACAAAGAGGCCAGGGAATTGGTCTTGCTTGTTACTTTGTGCTCCATCCTCCCAAAGAGGGTGAGGCTCCTCAGCCTCCCTCAGAGGACCACTGCACAAATCACTTACCCATAGGTCAAAAGTAATGACACCTGTGAAGATTTCAGTGCTAAAGTCAGACACTGTTGAGAGAGCAGACACTTGTGTTCCCAGCTGCCTGGTAAGCTGACACACTCTTGGTTTCTAGATTTTATCCACACAGACACCAGGCTTGGCTTTGAGTGAAACTCCTGCCTTTGTCTTCCCTGCCTCTGGAGCCAGCTCCAACTCTTATTAGCTACAGTGAACACGGAGTGGAACTCTTCATGATGCCTGGGGGATGAATTAAACACAAACTGGGAAAGGGCTGCCGGGCGGTGGCAGCATTGGCTGCAAATGTCATTTCAGTCTTGCCTGTGGCCCGTCCAAGCCAGGGCTGTGCTGGAATATCCTGCTTGTTCCTCAAGGGGTGCCTGCAGCCCCATTCCTGCAGGTGGGCAGGCAGCAAGTGAAGGAGAAAGCGCTTGCAGGCTGGCAAAAACAAGGGTTATGTGTGCTATTTAAAGGAAAGGGAAGAAACCAAACTCAGCAAGTTGAGTCCACAGGCGGGGTGAGTGAAGTCTGTTGTGAACAGCTTAATAAATCTCTATATGATTTCTTGTTCCAAATATTACTCAAGTTCTGGAAATCTCTGGGGGGAAAAGAAAAAAAAAAGAAACCTGCAACAGAAGAGCAATTTTGGATATCCTATCTTCTCTCCCCCACACACAGCCTACTCCAAAGGTCCTAACCAGGTTAGTGGTGAAGCCATGGGAGGCTCTGCACTGCTGAGCTGTTCAGAGACCCTGGAGAAGTCCTGAAAAGACACTGCCAGGCATCCACACATCTCAACAGGCTGGAAAAGAAATTTTGCCGCACATCCCCTTCCTGTCCCTCACTAATCCTAAAAATCAAATATGCAGTGGAGAGAACAATATAGTGAGAGACTATCTAGAAACAGTAGAAAAACTACCCTAGAGGCTTGGATTTGGAATCACACTGCTAGGATGGGAACAGCAAGGAAGTTCCGGGTTGCACCCATCTCTTTTCACAGGCAGTGTGTTTTCTCACCAGTTTGGCCAGAACCCCTCTTAGTTTTAATTCTTCCTGGAAGACTTCTCCCAGTGTCCCACTTACTGAAATACAAGGATTGGAACCCAACATAAATTTGGCCTAGTTACTAATTTTCCCTACTAGGTTTTTCCCCCACTCAGCAACAGAGGGACAGGGAGATGAAGTAAATATTTTATCTTTCCAAAGTAAAACACACAGATGATATGCTGAGTAGCTGTATCTACTATTTTGAACATGATGCTGGATATTTCCTATGTAAGGAAAGGCCTAATGAAGGCCACATGGAAGGTATCAGACTCCTTACAATGGACTATCTTCTTCCTGGAACTCACCTAATTTCTTCCTATCATAAAAATATAATCCCTTTTTTTTTAGCATAATATTTTATCTTGATAGTAAGGTGAAGCATCATCCAAAGTACAGATGTTCTTCTTATAATATTAAGCTGGGTTTTTTAACCTTTCTCAGCTACAGAAGTTCTTAAAAAGAAACTAGACCACTGAATTCCACTGATTAATTCAAACGTAAAGAACAAAACTCCTTGCCTAGTTATAACTCCATCCTCCCTGGATCTTCTTGGCCATCCTGTCAGACAGCAAAAAGTATTTCTGGCCTTCCCCCTGTGAAACCATTCAAAGACACTCAGTTGTTATAATAGAAAGACAGCAAATAAGCAACTTGAATTCTTAGGAACTTTCTCAGGAACCAGTGGAAGAGAACAACCATCATGTGATATTCTGTGAGCTCAGTGGCAGGATGAGGTCTAGAGAGCACTCACAGAGCTTGTGCCATCAGCAGAGACATGGTCAATGTCATGGGGACACTACCTGAGACGGTGACTTTGGGATGCTTGCCCCAGGTGCTTCCAAAGTGGACGGTTCCAGCTCATGGTTGACAGTCTTGGTCTCAGGGCTGGTGATGGGAGATCCATCTGGTGGAGGCGAAGGGCTTTTATTTGCTTTCGCTGGGGTGCTGTCACTGAAGGAAGTGGAGAGAGAAAGGGGGAGACAGGGGGAGAGAGAGGGGAAGAAAAAGAGAGAGAAGTCTGAGCCAGGCCTAGGAGGAGCTGTGCTAATCAGCACAGATCAGTGGCCTCCATTATCTCTTTGCTTCACTGCCCAGATATGCAGTGAGGACATTTGGAGCTCCTGAGAAGCATCTTTGCTGAGTCACTCGCAGTCCAACACACTGCAGAAGCACGACTTGCAGCAGGCTACTCACTAAATGCCTACAGAACTTACATACTTGCCTCAAACACAGAAAAACAAAAACAAAACAACCAGGCATCCTTAATTTTGCCAGATTTTCATATGCCTGATGTTAAATTATAGTCTTTAATACTGGGGAAGCAGATGGGGAAAGGAGTTCAGTGCTGCTCATTTAGTTTTAAATTCCACAGACTGGAATTTTTCTGTGTGGTAATCTATGGACCTCTGCATGGGTTATGACTAATAGATTCACAACACCTGAACTAAGGCTGTAATCACAGAATACCTTATTCCTTGATGTGGTATGAACTGACTAAGCCAGTAGAGAGGCGAAGTAGCCAGAGGTTTCACATATCATTCCAGACAGCAAAGGAACAGTGAGGTTCTGGCTACTAACAGAGATTTCTCTATTATAAAAAGTCTCCCTAGTTGATCTCTATTCCAAGACTGTTTCTGACACACAGTCAAGAGGGATTCTTCAGGAAATTAAGATGCAAGAAGCATATGCCAATGGCATTTGTTGGTTCACAGCTTGGACACATTTGGGCAGATTTTTCAAAGGAATGGCAAGAGGCACATGCCTTTCCCTTTCCCTACAGGCGTGCCCTGGCTGGGTGTCAAGTCTCTGCTTCAAAATACAGAATTCGTGAGAGATTTAGTAAAGAGTTGGTTACCAGAGAATTTCAACAGGGAAAATTCACTACTGGGGGATATTTTAACAGAAGTGGTTACAGTTGGGCAAAACCATACACAGATCAAAATATAATATCACAGCATATTATAAAAAGGGCTGTGCAACCTCATCTACAGTGATATTTGACTTCACTAAAAGTCACAGTTCCTGTGAAATTCAAGGCCTTGAGAGAAGCTGAAAGAAACAGACCCTTTCCTACAACTTGAGACACTAAATCCTGGCATAGAGCCAGCACTAAAGCAAGATCTGATTCTGCAGGGAGATCAAGTAATTTATTACTTTGCTCTGTCCCAAGAGAGCCCAGAGCCTCAGACATGTACATCCACTCACACTTGAATGTCTGTGCTGTGGTGGTCACTAGCCAACATGCAGGATGGCCTCATTCCTAAACATTTGCTTGCAAGTGGGGAATAGCAAGAGGAAAAAGGGATAGCAAGGCATTTCAACAAACCTCCTCTTACAAGCAAGCATCTCACCCTGCTCAGCATTCCAGCTTTCAAGCTCCGCATCCCATTCCTTCTTCATTCACTTTCTCTTCACCCACCCCCCCCAACTTTCTCCCCCATATCCACACCCCACACACACATTTCCCCACAAAGCACTCTTCTCAGGTCCACATGCAGGTTGGATACTTCTGATGACACTGATGCCAACAGCACACCAACATGATGCAACAAACCAATGACATTCTCTGCCAGCAGCTCTCAACCAGGGGCACACACACCAAGGGAGAAAGAGGGACATGAAGAAGGAAAAGGGAGGAGGAGAGAGTAAAGAACACGTATGCCAACAGGTATGGAAACCCCTGCAGCTCTTCAGTCTGACTGAACAGTGTCCTTCCTCAAAAGTTCCCAGAAATCACTTCAATACCTGGGGTCTGTAAAGAATTCTGAAAAAACTGACAGAAGTTGTGCTACAGATTAAAAGTAGTAATGGTTGGAGGGTGAAGGTAAAGTCCTGATCTAAACAGGAGCTACCAGGAAATGTCGAAGAACATCCTCTAATGCCAGAGTTGGGGGAAAAACAAGTGCATGTTACCTCCCTTGGAGCTGAAAGCACTTTGAGAAAATGGGGGACACAGTGATTTACATCTAGAGTGCCAGGGCTTCCCAAATGCCCAGACTGCACTGGGAATACTGGGACTATCAGCTGGCCTACCAAGACAAGGGCAGACTTTTCCTTCTAGGGACTTCAAAACGCCAATTCTCCCAGCGAGAGAGGAGTTCAGGCTTATTTTCTAAAGGCCGTGGAACAGTTTTGTAGTGACTTATTTCCAGTGCCTGGCAGTGACTTAATTTGGAGATATATTGGTAAAAGGCTCCCATGTGAGTCAGCCCCTGAAGGATGAGGGGAAGAATTGGGCTGTGAGGGGCCAACACTTAAGCCTTCGTTAAGTCACTACTATTTACAGCTTGTTTGATGTGTTGGCCAGTCCCCCTAGGAAAATGCCAGTGCTAATTTTGGCTGAGCCTTTTTCAGCCCCCTGAGCGGCACCTTCATTCCTGCACTTGTTGCTTTGTAACTCGGCTGAATTTAGCCAGTGCAACCAGCATCAAGTGAGATGGTGACCAGGATCCTCTGTCCTTCACATGTCCCCAGGGAGCACATACTGCCCACACTGCTTGCTCCAGAAAACACAGGAAAAAGCAAGAGTGCAGGGACTCTACCTACTGACCAAACATGAGCACCACAGTAAAAGCAAGCCAAAACAACAAGGTCACTGCTCTTTTTCCTTCCCATGAGTAAATGGGAAGTGATGCCAATTCCAGGAATATCAGGCAAGGAAAGGAAAGGGGTGTCAACTTTCTTCTGCAAACAGAGAGCTGGAAAGAGAGCTGGGTCTAATACAGCTGAAGGGAAAGTCAAAATCCCCCAGCCTCTTTTAGTGCTGCTGAGCTCCCAGACACTCCAAGGTGCTGCCTTATATGTTCTGGAAGGGAAGAGTAACATCTGCAGATGAGTTTCCCTTGCACTTGTAACAATCCTACATCAAAAGATAAAACCTACTTTCCAATATGGTAAAAACAGAGCAGTCACGTCCTGCCAAGTTCTCAAGTCAAAAAAGAAAAAAAGGTTGGCATCTCAGTTAACACTCAGACTGGGTCTTTTAGCCAAAAGTGATGAATTTTTTGCCACCAGAGCATGCTGGAGAATTATTTAGAAATTAAAAAAAATTTTAAAGAAATTAAAAAATTAAAAGGAGTGGGTGGAAGAAAGAAGGCAAAAAGAACCTACATGCCCAAACATATGGTGGCACAAATGTAGATTCTTGCTGCAGATCAAAGACTGACCGAGTTCCACATCCTCCCTCTCTGCACTAGGGACAGCACATTTCTCTGTGACCCCAGCAGCTGCTCTGACAGCACAAACCCCCAGTAGAGCCCAGGTCATGCACCTTTATGGCTGGGTCAGCTGGACTTTACCAAGGCAGAGCAGGAGCCCATGGTGAGTAGAGCTCATCAAGGGGAGGTTTACTAGCCCTCCTTCTGATGTATAATCCATCCACTCTCAATGACTGGAAATACTAGACCTCCTGCCTGGCACAGATACAACACCAATCCAACCAAGACCAGAGATCCAGAGGGTACTCCAGTTCCTACAGTAGAAAACCTCAAAACAGTGACAACACAATATATTGCTTTTCTACTTGCATTTGAAGATATAAACATCTAAATTTGCCCATCAGCTTCCTTGTGAAATTACCACTTTTCACTCTCCAACCTCCCACTTTACAAAGTATGCACAGCAGACACAAAGAGAAGGGCTGCATGACTTGCCCTAATCAGTGGGAAGCCAGATCAGGAAAAACAAGGATCCCAATCCACCAGCATTTTCTTTTCTTGCTGGCAGGACACCATCTTGATGATTATAATTTTTTTTCCTCCCTGTAAGGATCTCATGGAGGAAGTACCAACACAAAAAATAAGAAAAACAAAAAACAGTCCCACTTTACAAAGTATGCACAGCAGACACAAAGAGAAGGGCTGCATGACTTGCCCTAGTCAGTAGGAAGCCAGATCAGGAAAAGAAGGATCCCAATCCACCAGCACTTTCTTTTATTGCTGGCAGAACACCATCTTGATGATTATAATTTTTTTTTTCCTCCCTGTAAGGATCCCATGGAGGAAGTACCAACACAAAAAGTAAGAAAAACAAAAAACAGGAATTTTCCATGCCAGCAGTTCCCACTTTGCTCCAGAGCATGTTCTTGTCAGGGTCCTTGACTCCAGACATTGCAGCAATCCAGATAATCAATGTCATCACTGTTTTAAAGGCAAGATGCAGACATTTGTCTTTATACAACACAAGAGACCTCCTTTTCCTCCAGGCACTCGCAAAATTTTAAATGGACAGAGCAAGATAGTGAGGATCCTCAAGAACAGAGCAAGCAAGGAGCAAAGCTGGAAGTATTCTTCTCCCACCTCATCATTCTCCCAATTGCAACAAGTAGATAGGATAGGACTCCTGAGTGTGAAAGACCTGCCTACTGGTCCTCCCTGGCTAGGCAGGGGATGAGAATGCAGCATTTCAGACCTGTTCAAAAGGACAAGCCCACTAGGTAAAACTAGAAGCTGTTAAACACCAAAATTGATTATACTTCCCATGGAAAACCCAGCACTGCATTTTCCATCACACAAAAACAACTGGACAGACAATGCCTGAGTTTTCACACTGCCTTCTTAGATAGGAAAAGAAGCAAGGATTCAAACCAGGCACACAAGCAGTTAATGGCATTATCCAGACACAGAGATCTCAGCAGGACCCAGCAGGCCACAAACACATCTTATCATGCAAAGGACCCCTCTCCCACCACAGGGTTAACACGTGCCAGGCTGTTAGAGTCCAGCAACAGCCTCTCCAGTTTTAGGAACTAAATGAAACACGTATCGAAATGCTGCTCTCCATACCGGTACCTGCTCATCTTTTTCCTCAGCCTGGCGAACAGTTTAGTTTTCTTTCTGTTGAGGATGGCACGCAAATCATTTCAGTTACAGGATGGCACAGTCAAACCAGGGAGGAAAAGTTAAGCTTCCAAGTACCCATTTAGCTGGTGCCACAAAACTTGCTGTAATTAAGATGACAGGATCTCCTCTCTCTCTCACACACACACACAAATACACACATGCACACTTCCCTTCATCACTAGCAAGCTATGGCCTGGTTTGGAGAAAGCAAAAGAAAATAAAATATACATACATATCTATATCAAAATGATATAGATATGTCAAAAATATACATACATATCTATATATATAAGCAAACTAGAACTTTCCCTGCACTTTGGAACATGGGGCCAGGGTGCAAATGGAGAAGAAGAAAAAGGAAACTGCACAGACCACCTGAGTACTGTAAATGTCCTTTCACAGCTCCTCACTCTCCCCTGTGAATATTGCTGCAAAAGAAACAAGCTCCCCATTCTTCTTTTCTTATGTAGACTGTGCAGTCTTATACATGGGACCTACTCAGCAGCTTTCCTTCCATGTCTTTTTCCAGTTTGCCCAGTCATACCAGGATAATCCCACAGATCTCCTCAGTCTTCTAGGCATCTGAGCCCTGAACATTCCTAACTCTTTCAGAAGTAAATCCCAAACATAGGTCTGAGGTTCCCAGAAATGCACCAGCTCTTCTGTGCTACCCTGCCAGCTCCAGATACATCAGCCACAGTAGTATTTCTGGAGGGCCTCACATGAATGCTATAATGATGTGCACAGATAACTGCCTCTCTTCTCACACCTCCTCATTCATTTCCTGCCATTGTATCAATCTCCAGTCCTCTTCCCAGTGGAAAAGGGTTAGGGAAGCATCTGCTCCTACTGCAGACCCCATGAGATGAGTGAGGGCCATTTCCTCCTGCACACTCTCACCCCAGCCCTGCACCACAATGAGAGGCCAGATGTGCAGCAGACACAGAAGAGCCTCACAGCATTTCCTGGTCACTGCAGAGCTACCCTGACAAATCTTTGCTATATCCTCCTACAACACCCTGCTCCAGTGTGCTGACAAGGAAGAGATTCACTCTGGGGCAGGTCTGGCCCCTCAGCTGAGATGCAGAGAGCAGGTGATGAAGCAGCAGCACTCAGACTGCTGCCCACACAGGAAGCCCTGTGCATGCACTCAGCTTTGGGTTTTAGGGCCATGTGGTCTCCTAGCCACAAAGGGCACAGAACTGCAACAGAGACACTTGTTACAGCCCCAGAGCAAGCTAGCAGGCTGGGGGAGGAAGAGGGCAGAAGCTGTACAGAGATGGGGCAGGAATTGTAAAAACAGGTAATTTGTTCATTGAAAGCTCTTTAAGGCCAGACACTTTCCACCTCAACAGCAATGGACATCTCTGGGCCAGGCTGCCACTACTGCCTACAATCAGTTCCTCGAGGAATAGAGAAAGGAGGAAAAAGAAGCTGGGCAAAGCAATAGCTACAGCCTTCATCTGTCCTGTTACCTCATCCTCCTCCAAGGACCCTGCAGGATGCTGCTAACAGACACAACACAGCCCATGGCAGCAAGAGGATGGGCACCACAACCTCCTGCTGTTGGAAGGGAAGAAGATATTATTTTCACAAGGAGCATTCCAACTAACATCACTGAAATCTGCTGTCAGCAATCCAGAATTCAGGGGCCAAAATTCAACTCAAACCATCTCTTTCTTTAGACTTGGCAACCACCACACTGGAAGAATTGCTGGGAGAAGACATGCAAGTCATCTATGCATGACTGCAACAGGTTAAACTGGGAGGGGACACAAGGGAGCACAGAGGTCTCAACAGCTGATCTACCCCTTCTAAACCAATGCACTCAGACCACAGCTTGCCCTTACTTCATGCTGACTTCACCAGCTCCCTCCATCAACACAGCACTTGAGGACCTGGGCTGTGCTCCTGCTCACCCAGCATGTGGGATTAGCAGCAGCTGGAAGCCAGAGCCCAACACTATTTCATCACTCGTGCTCTTGGATGGGAGCCAGTCAGCCTAATCCAGAGCCCAGCCCCTCCCTCCCTTCTCAGTGCTAGGGAATGTGCAGACTTGCACTCAAACATACAGGACAGGAGCCAGCTGAGGAAAGAAAACTGAAGGCCCAGAGGACACTCACTCCTTGCACACACACGGGTTGGAAGTGCTCCGAGTTCAGGAGGCCTCGTACTAGTGATGCTGCAACAACTCCCACAACCCACAGGAAGGAGAAACACACGGCAGCTGGCTACACAGGATGGCATAAGGCTTTGGCAAAATGGTGATTCCATGTTTGGAGGGCCAAAAAAGGGGCTGGGGAAATGAGCTCTTGGTGCTCAAGCTGACAAGCTGCAGGTACATGGTGGGAGCTTTTGAGGGAAAGAACAGGAGAGGTGCTGGGCAACTGGACCCAGAAGGAAGGGCAGCTCAGCAGCTGGAATTAGATTTTAAAAGCAGAGCTGAGAGGCAGTTGCCTAAATATCAGGACCTAGTGACCGTTTAGGCCTGCAGATGCTATCCTAGAAAGGTAAGAGGTATTGGATTGCATCATGCAGTGCCAAGTGCAATCTTGGGCATGGCTCTAGGAAGCCTCAGGAGGGCAAATCACTTACAACTGACAGCTTGGAGGTTTCAATACCCCTGGGTAGGTAGAGATATCCCTGTCCCACCTCCCCTGCTGAGGGAAAGACACTACCCACAGTTACTGACCTGGGCTGTGCTTTAACAGGGAAGGCATTGCCTGAGTACTGCTTGTCTAGACCCAGCAGGACATCGTGAAGATTTTGGTTCAACTGCAAAATACAAAAACAAAAGACAGAAAAAGAATGAGAAAGGAGCTCAGATGCCAGAAGAGAGCCTGGGCTGGCCTGGACAGGCTGACCAAATACAAGCTTGTGCAGGACATGCACGAGTTCCTCAGTTATCCCAAGAGAGGACAACTCTAAATCTATTTCCACTTCTCTGTGGGCTTTGCAGTGCTGCAGCACTTGAGCTATCAAAGAGCTGCTGGCATCTCTGGGAATGCTCTGTCTTCCTTAGAGATCATCCTCTTTGCTTTCCCATCACCCAGGCCCACCAGTGTGCTGCCAGGTACCACTGCAGAAGCAGGTTGATTGTTTCCCTAAGATCTGTGTGCTGCAGCTTCACTCAGGATTTGTAGCCAAAAGCTGTTTCTCAGACCTGCTTACCAAAGCTTGGGACATGGCCATTTCCACTGTGGAGCCAAAGGCAGCTGGCCTTCAGGTGAACAACCCTCAACTCACCAGCTGCCTGGGCCAACCAGGCTTGGGCAGAACCTGGATGTCTTTGCAGACATGGCCATTTCCACTGTGGAGCCAAAGGCAGCTGGCCTTCAGGTGAACCTGGGCCGTCCAGGTTGGGCAGAACCTGGATGTCTTTGCAGGAATGTAATATTAGGGGTTAAACTCTCCCTGGCACTGAAGGCTGCAACTCCAGACACTCCTATTCTGAAACAGCCAATCCATGAACGAGACAAGATGCTGGATTTATCACTGGCAGGAGGAGGGATCCCATGAAATCAAGGTTGGAAGCATTGTGCAGGCAACACCAGCAATTAATTGGATGCTGTAGCAGTAATAAGAAACAGATGGTTCTTATGGAGCAAAGCAAAGGCCCTGCCCTCATACAATATTCCTGCAGAAAGAAAAGTCCTGACAAGAAAAATCATACAAGAAGAGAATTCCTGTCTAACAAGCATCTTTCCCATGTTTTGTTGAATGTGAATTAGCAGCAACAAACTAGTAATTCTAACAATCCTCCCTATTCTTAACACTTAGTTCATCCCTCAGCGGAGAAGAGCAGGCTATTAACTGGAAAAGACCCCATAAAATGTCAGCAGGGCTCAAAATTGATGTGTTACACCAAGGCAGAGGGCCCCTGACTGCTGGGATTTGAAGGACTATAATGTTTCCTGTTGCTTAGTGGCTGTTTTGTTGTCAGGATGACATGAGGGAGCACAGGGAATATAAGGGTTTTCCAGCTGGGCTCTCAGTCCCGCCTCAAGATTAGTGCAACATTTACATTTCCAAGCAGCATACAGACCTAAGGATTCAGGATTTCTCTAGCTCTTAACTGAAAGACAAGAACATATCTGTAAATGACAGGGGACTTTCCCACAGACTGGTCCTGAGGTCTCCTGTGAGTGCTGCCACACAGCACCAGGATCTGCCTTGCCAACACTGCTTTCTGTTGTGATTCCCAACTCAAGGCACACTGGTAGCCCACAAAAGCCCACACTAAGTACTTAAATGTCTTCTTTTGGGTCACAGGGCAGGACAGAAGCCAAAGCAGAGAGGTACTGTGGGGGAGAGCCTTTTTGAGGGACTGGAGTGAGGCATGTCTTAGTCTTCAGTCAACTTGCAGACTCCCTGGCTGGTGTTAACCCCACACCTGGGTACAGTGAGGGTACACAGCAACTGGCTGCCAGGCAGCAGAGGGGGAGGAAAACAGATACCATACCATTACCAGGTTATAGGTTACAGATCCTTAATGCAGATGAACTAAAAATGGCAGCAAGAGAAAGGTCTAAGAGTGGCTTCCCTTTCCTCTGTGGATCTGGAAATGAGTGCTGTCAAGTGACATGAACTCCCCACTGCTGCCCACAGCTCTGTGTTCTCTTCCCTGTGCTCCATCCCTTTACATTACTGTGTCAGACTGCCTTTGTCCTATGTGGCTCAGAAAAATACCAAGGGTTTGTATTATGCTCCAACATAGGGCCATTTTCTCCAACTGTTTTTTAGCTTGAGGTTTTGGGGTTTTTTTAGTTCTTTTCTTTGGTTTTGTTTGAGTTTTGTTTGTTTGCTGGATCTTGGGTTTTGTTTTTCTTTCATTAACAGTGAAGAGACAGTAAGGAGGAGAAGCTGTTGGTTGCCTTACCTTGCTCATTTCTTTATGGAAGTTCTCTTCTAGGCCAGCTATACTCTGGAATGTGTTGACATAGAAACCAACACGACTGCCAAATGAAAAACAAGACAGAAGAACTTAATGGGCACAATGCTCTCTCAAAATCTTTCAATCCTGCCCTTTCTGCTACCTCCCACCCACCATTCCCATGCAAACTCAACTCTGTCATATCTGGTACGTGTGAGAAGAGAGGGTGGCAAGGAAACAGAACAATGAGCAAAGGCCAGACATGTCCGGGGGAAGAAGAGACTGAGTAGAACAGGATTTAAATTTACACTGGCTAAAGTTAGAGGGAGGTATAGGGTGGGGAGGAAAAAAAATGAAATAAAAAATTCAAAAGAAGCAGGGGGGAAAAGCACCAGCAGTAGAAAGATGGAAAGAAAAATGGATAGATGCTGTGATGCAGACAGTGCTGGGAGAGCTGGGGGAATTAGCAGGGGGACAGATATTAATTCATCCAGAAGTCCCTTAGCACCAGGGAATCAAAAAAAGCATGAACTGTTTGCTTCAGGGGCAGAAAGAGTAAGAAAGCAAAGGATAGCACAGAGAGCAACACGGAAGCAGAAGGATCAGCTGGAAAGCAGGAGCCTGTGAAAAACCTGTGGCACTTTAAAATGCCAGCAGCAGCCTGTCACCAGCCTGCCAGCTGCCAACAGGGAGTGCTCTACCAGCACCCAGCCAAAGGAGCAACAGCAGGAGGGAGAGGAGAGGCTGTCCAAGGCCAGCAGCATCAGGGCTCTGCACAGAGAACCACCCAGATGCCTCTGTCCCTCCCAGCTCCTTCCCCAGCCAGGCCTGCAGGCTGCTGAGAGCAAGGAGTTCTGACTCAGGCTGGTGGAAAGGGGAGTGAAGGCAGACATCAGCACTTTGCTTTGCCACCCCACTGCTGCCCATTTTCTCAATCCTCACAAACCAGCACTGTCAACCTGAACACGACCACTGCATTTAAAAATAAGAAACTGGGACACTGCTAGGAAATGTCTGCCAGTTTTCCACTGTGCTGTCCCCATAAATCAGCTTCTGCTGCCCTGCAGTTCATCCCCCCAAGCTAAGTGTTGGTCTTTGCTTCACCTCCCTTTTCATCACCACAGTCACTGGCATGGCAAACCCATGGTCTCTCAAGTCTTTCAAGAAAGTTGAGCAGAGCTGGTAGGGCAAAGGGATTAAGCAGACAAAGCAGAGAAATACAGCTTCTCTTTGTGGTAAAATCATGTTTTTCAGGAAAATCATGAAGTAAAGCACAACAGTGAACCTGTGGCTGGGGGGAATACCAGGACAGACAGAGACGATCCAGAAATAAAAAAGAGCAGACACCCAGTCTAGGCTAAGAAGAATTGCGATCCAAGAGCTTGGATATTCATTTCCTTCCAACCAGCCCCTGGGAAAACTTTCAGCACTCACCTATTCCATAGTGAAGGCAGTTCCTCCTGCAGATCAACATTCATCTCTTCAAACACCTTCTGAGCCTTTACCAACTCTTCTTCAGCCTTAGCAACAGACAAGGGAGACTGTCAGCTCCAGCACAGACAAGTACCCTGCAGGGCTGGAACAACTGTGACTCTTTTGACTTCTCTGGGAGACCAGGCAAAATTCTGGCATGAGATAACCAGCATCCCAAATGAGTCTCCCAGGAACCAGGGCTGCACTATAGGTGACCCTTTAGGTTGAATGTGTTCCTCTCAGGTTCTCTCAATGGATTTCCTCATTTATACACTCAGCAAGTAATTCAAACAACCAATGATGTGTTTCAAGTTCTTTAAATTTCCCTGACTTCAAAAACTGAAAGGAGTTGGTCAGGCAGTTCAGCCTTCAGCTTGGATACAGGTGAAGGTAATCAGGGCCTCTGTCCCTTGCCAGATCTCAGAAAGAGTTGAAATCCATCCCAAATGGCATTAGAGAAGAATCCTCCCTCTTGGGAACTCTGCTGAGGTAAGGTCATGCCAAAGCCCCATCTCCTATGAGGAAGAGAGGAGGTCTGCATCCTTGGCCGATACAGCACTCCCACAAAGCTGACTGGAGAAGCAAGGAAGGGTATGCAAAGCATGAGTTGTGCCAGAGGGAGGCCAGGCTGCAGGGCTTCAGCAGCACATCTTGGTTTCCATGGTCTCACAGAAGTGCAATCCCAGGCTGACCATTGGCCCCAACTCCAGAACTGATCTCCTTCTCTCAGATGAGAATTTAAATTTGATCTGTTCATTGAACCTAGACACTGACAGATTCCAACACTGATGGATGAATTCTGTCAGGTTTCAGCAACAAAAAGGATGCTCCTGGTTTCTGTTGCTGACAGCAGAAGCCAGCAACAAGCACATGCCCTTTCCTACATCTGTCCTAGGTCACCTCTTTCTCTTTTCAGTACCCTGACTTAAAGTTCTCTAATTAAAATGTTTCTATTCTGTAATCTATAGCAGCACAGCATTCTGCCATGCAGTGAGATATATAATGGAAAAAAACCCTGCAAAAGCAATTTGTAAGGTCAGCACAAGTACCTATATTTGTGACAACAGCAGAAATTTCACAACACCACAGGCCTCTGCAAAGAGCCCACAAGCTATGGAAGCTGGATCTCCCTACCAGCCTGTAGTCATATTCCTACACCTTCTATGAAATCAAATTTTATCTTCTTTGCGTCAGCTTAATTAAAAAAAAATCCAGCTTACTGCTCCTTAGTGGCAGTTATATACAATGACAGGAATGATGGGAGCAAGGGCTTAAAAATATATTGCAGTTCTGAATCCTGCTCCTCACAGGAATCACTCTCCATTACATAGAGTAGGATCCCTTCACTCTCCATTTCTCTCCTGACTCAAGAGCAAACCACAGGAGCTCCTACTTTCCAGCTGGCTTCACCTGTCAAAGGGTTGCTCATTGCTGCCATAGGCAAGGCTAAGGCTCTGTATTCAAGACTAGGGGGAAAAGATTCTTCTGTAAAAAGACATATCTGGGAGATATTTAGAAATTAAGCCCTGGTGAGGAACAGGCAAGGGGAGAAGGGGTCATGATGCTTCCACCCAGAAACCCCTGTTTCGCTGCTACACCCACTGAAAAACTCAACATTTCAAGAGGGTTTGCACAAAAAAAGTCTTTTAAACAGACACAGTTTACGCTGGATGAGAGACAATGATCACAAAGACTCTTTCTACCTTAAAAAACCTTTATGAATGAATATTTCTAATGCAACCATTTTAAAGGGAGTAAAAAAAATAAAAAACCCAACAAGTCTACCCTTTGGCTTTATCGTATTCTAACTTCCAAACTACTGGAACCAGAATCAATCCAGGAGATGATGTGGCATCATTGAATGCTGTTAGTTTTTCAGATGGTGGTGAATATCATTAACATTCTTTCCCTCTCTCATTTACTTGTTTATAAGGTCAGAAAACCTAGAAAGCAACGTGTGAATATTGCGACATCCCGAGGCAAAGGCAAAACCAGTAACAGGCAACGTTCACTCTAAAGCAGTTGTAGGAATCAGGGATCCATCCAGCAGGGCCTGTGGCTCAGCTAGTGCTCTCATCCCCAGGAAGAGGACTGAAATAATTCTTCAGTCTGCCCAGGGATCTTCTCACCAGTGGGATTTATTTTGCTCGGAAGCCAGAATCCTGGCACTTGATAGCCCTGACTGCTTCCAGCCAGAGCCAAAGCCAGACATCAGCCTGGTCACAAGCCCTTCCAGAGAAAAAGCCAGCTCAGGGAGTGAGGTGGGGACAGGCAGAGACAGATTCCAGGGCAGAGCCCACTGTCACATCTGTGCACTTTGTTTCAGCTGCCATCCCTGCCGCCCTGAGGGGAAACCGAGGCAGAAGAGAGTGAGGTGGGGACAGGCAGAGACAGATTCCAGGGCAGAGCCCACTGCTACATCTGTGCACTTTCTGTTTCAGCTGCCATCCCTGTCACCCTGAGGGGAAACCGAGGCAGAAGGACTTAATGCCCACACCCATGAAACAGGATCTCAGAAAATCTTTCTCTCCTCTCCCTGCCTGAAGGGGGGAAGGTTCGAACAGGAGATGGACAACCAATACTTTCCTGACTTTCCACCCAGCCAAAGCTCAGAGTGCCATGCACAACCAGTTCAGCTGTAGCAGGGGACAGTTTTTCCACACTGCTTCTGCTAGTACCACACATCTCAGCCCTCTGAGTGCCTGGTTATGTCCAGCTTGGTGCTTTTAGACAGTCTGATGACTAGTGCCATGCACAACCAGTTCAGCTGTAGCAGGGGACAGTTTTTCCACACTGTTTCTGCTAGTACCACACATCTCAGCCCTCCTGAGTGCCTGGTTATGTCCAGCCTGGTGCTTTCAGACAGTCTGGTGACCATTTAACTTCAAAGACTATGTTGTGAATTGTGGTAATTAGGCACTGCTCAGTAAATAGTTTAGATATCCAAGAGACAGGGATAAGAAACAGAGCAGGAAGACTCCCTCCAGGTCCAATTCCCACCAGTCCCAGCCAGACCTGCCTCTCAGAAGGACTCAACTTGCTCATCCTTTCCTACAGACAGAGATATTGTTCTGTTATCACTGCAGCACCAAGGATGTTGCTTTTTAGTCTGCATTAAACATGTCAGCAGAGCTTAGTCAAAAGACAAGAATTTGCTGTTCTAAGCCATTTTACTCTTTGTTTCAAAAAGCACAGCCACTGACATTTTAACTGGGAGTGTACAATAGCAACTCCCACAGCAGACATCAAAAAAAATCCCCACTGTGTTGTTTTGGTTTTTATCTGTTAAAGGCCAGAGGTTTGCACACTGGAGGGAAGGACTCTGCTTTACAGTAGAAACAAATACCAGATCTCACTGACCCCATTTTTGAAGCATGGAGGCTGTAAAAGTATCAGGCAAGAAGAGACAGCAACACAGCTGCTGGTAAAAGGAGACTTTTTTAGGCTTAACATTCTGAAGCTTCTCAATAAATCCAGCATCATCAGCTCTCCTAGTTTTATCAGAGGTTAATGAGATTTAGGGCTGTCATTAACACCTTCAGTCTTGAAATGACACAAATGTAAAAACTGAAGCCTTTTTTTCCTACCTACTAATATTTGTGAAGGCAAGCTGGAAAACCTACAGGTTGAGAATACAACTAAAGTTCTTTGTTAAGGGGTTGGTTTTTTTGTTAGTATCCAATCCAAAAGCAAAATTTAAATAAAGAAAAAAGCAAAGAAAAAAACCCCAATGCTTACACAAACAGAAACAAAAAATTAGGGTCAGCAATAGGAGGAATAAAAAGGAGTGTTTTGAAAATATTTGTGGTCACTGAATATATTGATGCCATGTACTGGGAGATTAACACCCCCGCACCACAGTGGGTGGAAAGATTACACAGTGCCTTGCACATGCTGTAGGGTAAAGTGACCCAGTGCAGTGAAATTATGGAGAGACTCTTGGTATCCTGTCTAAGATCCACAGGCAATGGATGAGGAGGCATTCACAGGTACTGCCTCTCTGGGCATCTGTGCATGCTGCTATTACAGCAGTCACCACAGCCAAGCCTGAGAAGAGGAAAAATGCCCCAAGAGCTGATGGATGAGAGACTCTTGGTATCCTGTCTAAGATCCACAGGCAATGGATGAGGAGGCACTCATGGGTACTGCCTCTCTGGGCAGCCTGTGCATGCTGCTACTATAGCAGTCACCACAGCCAAGCCTGTGAAGAGGAAAAATGCCCCAAGAGGTGATGGAGTTATATATTTATTTGTGACTTGAGGAACTTCCCATACATGTTTTCGAGTCCTCCAGAAAAACCACCAGTCAAACACACCAGTCAAGAACCACAACTGTGCAGACAGATCCCAGCTGGGCCAGTAGAGACACAGGAAAAGCCCCCAGGACGAGGAAAAATGCCCCAAGAGCTGATGGATTTATATATTTATTTGTGACTTGAGGAACTTCCCATACATGTTTTCTAGTCCTCCAGAAAAACCACCAGTCAGACCAGTCAAGAACCACAACTGTGCAGATAGTTCCCAGCTGGGCCAGCAGAGGCACAGGCAAAGCCCCCAAGAAGCTGCCATGTGTGCTTCTCCCTTCAATCTAGAATGAATACATATTTCATCCCTTTGCTCTGCATCTTAAGCAGGGCTGCTAACAGCTGTTTTTTTCCCCAAGCTTTACTGATGTGGTAATGGAGTCTTTTCCCAGATCCAAAGTCATAAAGTGACTGTGAAAAACCCAGGGGCCTCATAAGGTGAGAGGCATTTCTGAAGTGCAATTCATTCCCTGGACAAGGCATGTGAAGACATAGGAGCATTTGAATGAGAACAGATGAGCTCACCAGGAATTTGTGAGCAGGTAACTTGTGCTCTCCCAGTTGGGGTAAGGATTTATTATCCCTTGCTCATTGAAAGCATCTTCTTCTCACTGACTGTCTTCTGACAAGTCCCTCTTATCTCTAAAGGTGTTCCAACTGAAACACTGACCAAGACTTCCTCAGAAAGTCACACTTCTATGCAAGTAGGATTGAAATTTTTATTCCCTGCAGTTCCCCTGAGCTGCTGATGTCTCTCAAGATGCTATAACCTAAGTTCTGCTAGATGACACCACCTTGATGTCAGCCTGTTCAAATATGTCACACAGGGTACAAATCTGGGGATCTGGGCCCATCTCTTCTCCTTTGCAGATCAAAATTGTATCCAAAAATGGCTCTTTTAAACCACAACAGCCAGGACAGTGCTCATTTGGGAATATCACAGGAGAATGTTGCAAGCTCACTCAGCAGCCACAGAAATCACGATGCTATTTTTTTGTGGCTTTACTCAGTGACACAAATCCATAGGCCAATTTTTCAGCTTTTTTTTTTTTTTGAAACAACAACAATAAAAATTGACTGCTTCTCTTAGAGCAAAATGGAAGCAGTAATTGGAGGAACTGTTTACTACATCACCCTCTGCCTCAGAGTTATTCTACAGCCTTTCTTCATCCACATTTCATCTCGGGGGGAGAAAACAACAGTCCAGTATTAACACACCTGACTAGAAATCAGTCGGGCAGGCACAGATTCATTCTCTGGTCAGCAACTTCCACATGCCCACTGTGGCTAAGGAGTGTCAAGGACACACTTATCAGAGAGGACTAGAGTGAACGTTGCCTAGAGATTACTGGCAGGATACAACCTAGAGCCCAAAATAGCGCATGCAGGGTTAGAGCCAGGTAGATCAGCAGTCACCTGATTTCGGAGCAGATTAGTTTGTGCAACGAGGTGAGCTTGTAGCTTCCCTTGACACCACTGAGGCGCAGCTTTCTCAAGCAGCGAAACAGGCTGGGGGAGGGAGCATGTTTGAGTGGGAAAAAAAAAAGAAAAACAAATAAACAGAGAACAAGAGAGACACAAACATATATCTTTTAGGATAAAAAAATTAAAATCACAACAGAGAGTGTATTTAGAGGCTGGGCCAAACCAGTATCACCAAGGCGAGAGAAAAAAAACAAACATCCCGGGACTGATCAGTTATGAATCCTTTGAAGCATGCCAAGTTTAGCAGTAATTAATGTTCCCATGTGGGCTGGATACTGCAGACCAGCCAGGCAGCTGTAAGAGCAACAGATACAGTTGTTAGTGACCTAGCACACAGACAACCCTACTCCAAGGCATGGCTGTGAAGTTGGAGCTCCTTAAAGAGAGGTCAGGATTAATTAACCATCATAATTATTGGCATGCAACAGGTGAAAGTCCACAGTGTTTTATTTTAATAGCAGGATGTAAGTTTAGCAGTAAGTGGCAGGGGTCCTGGGTGGGAAAAGAACATCCATATATTAGAGAAGAATAAAGACTATTCTTGTAGTGCCAAACAGTATTTACACTGCTGTTTCTGTTACTATACCATGAAACCTTAATCAAGTCAGTTCCCACTTGTATCCTGTGTCAGAAACATGATTTCTCTCTCCTAGGGGTCTGTCATCACATTCCAAAGTAACTTACACTGGAACAACCCTACTTCAAAGGTCACAGGAGCAAAACTGCAGGCACAGAAACAGGGAGGTGAACTACCTCCAGCAGCTGAGAGCACGCTGAGCCCTGGCTGCTGCCCACAGCCTTGCAGAGCTGCGTGACTGAAAATTCCAGAGCCCAGGCTAGGCAGGGAGAACTGCCCACTTGGGAAGGCCATGGATACATAACTCCCTGGGACTTGCTGCTCCCATCCTGGCAGGCTCAGGACAGTGCAATGTGTCACGTATTACCCTGTACATGAGCTTATGGCCTGAATTCCAGAGGGTGAAAAGATCCAGTGCACTGCATGCTTTGGCTAATGAGAAGAGTTTGATCAGGTCCTTTCACAGGTTAAATCATGAATAGAGCACCAACTCCTAACTCCCAAACATTCACTCTTCAAACTGCACTTTTTTCCATACCTGTTGTATCATCTTAGCTGAACATTTGGGGCAACAGTGAGTGCAGCAGCAATAAAGGCAGCCAACCTCTGCTGCAGAGCTCCAGGTACCAACCTGAGTAGATCAATTCCTACAAAACCATTTCCACTGCATCAAAGATCCTATTGGCATGCACCAATAAAATAACACGCCCCAGGGAAATTCTGCTCCTACCCCAAACACAATAAATTATTGCTTTGAACTGAAGGCACAACCAGCTGGGCCTCATGCCTTGCATACAGAATCAAGACTTGCTTTGCCACACGAGTGATGCAATAACACTTGGGCCATCAATCTCTCTCCTCCTTTGTCTGTCAAGGTTAATCACAGTGCATGCAGTGCACTGTGGATGACTCAAGACTTGCAGCTTAACCATAAAAGTAGTGTGACCACTAAACGCATATCTTTCACTCAGGGTAGGGATGTATGTTAATTTCTTTTATGCAGGAAAAACACCAGCATCTCTTACACAGCTCATATTCCCCCCTACCAGAAATAACCCTAAGCAAAGGATGACAACTCTTGTCAGCCTGGTTAAAAGATACAGATCCAGGGTCTTTCTTTCCCGTACTGCTTCTACTCTGAAGAGTCACGATTTGTCATGGCCCACACTGCAGAGAACAAAAGATGTCTCTCCTGCCCTGGTCTAGTCTGTTGTGTCAAGAAGTGTCCTGTGAAGGGAAGCACATGGATTCAAATACACTTAGGGTACAAGAGGATTCCATGGCTCATTTTAGGGACAGTATTCAACTCATGTACCTACTCTAGAAGAAAATTAGCACTATTACATGTCTTCTGCTACATTAAAAAATGTAAACTATATTTTTAATTAAAATAAATCTCATTAAAAATAAAATTCTTCACTTGACTATTGGGCAAGCCCTGGATCAAGCTATTCAGAGGCAGGAAAGAAACCTGACATGAAAAAACTCTTCTTTTTCTGCTTTCAGCCATATTTATTATTGGTAATTTTAACCAACAGACAATAGAGTACATTCATCAAGTGTGCACACAGTACATTTCCACTGATGTGCTTGTAATTCACACTGCTAAGGGCCTCTCCTGTAGGATATCAGAAGGCTTCACAAACACAACCAACTTCAAATAACTCTGAAACATTCTTACCACTGCTCTAGGATGGGGAGAAAGTCCCAAGAAGCAGACAAACTGTAACATTTTTCTGCAGCACTGCAAGATTTTGCTTCCCCAAGGGCACACAGGCTTTTCTGCCAGAGGTTACTGGTCCTGTGTGTGTGACAAAACCATGCCCAAGCATTTGGCCACCAAGACACACAGACTGATGGTGGTGGGTCTGAACCAACCCAACAGAGGCCATCCTGCCTTCCAGGAAAACTAAACAAATGAGAAGGAAATACCTAGCAAAACTCACCAGTTCACAACACCTCAATGATCTTAAAGGTCCTTTCCAATATGAATGAACTCTACGAAAACACAGTGAAGAGGTACAGGGGAACTTAAAAGCAGCTCAGTTGGCAAATGCAGAGCTCCCAAAAAGAAAGGAAGGCTGCATATCCTCCTGATTCCTTTACCTTTGCGATTTTGGTTTCATCCTTCTTCTTTGCAGTTTGCAGGGCTTCAAAGTGGTGTCTGGCACTGTCATAATCCACAAGCTTCCTTCCTCGCTTTGCGATACGAGACTGGAAAGATGGAGAAAAGAGTCACACCAATCTTCCCCAGCAGCCAAAACTGCAAAACCTCCCAGGAAAAAAACCCTCCCAACTTCCACAACACCCCACACTCTGCCCACACAAGGACTCTCCCTGGATCCTCCACACAGGAGGAGGCCCTGGAAGCCACCATTTCAGAGGGAGCACCTCAGGAGGAAAGAGGAGCCATCAAGGGAAGGTGAAGGGATCCAGCCAACAGGCCCCATCTCTGGGTAATGTGTATTTTCAGAACTTTAGCTCCCCTGCTTCCTAAGCCCCACAATGTGCCTGCATCCTACATCCTTCATTATTTTCAGGGCTTCCTGAGGGCTGCAGCCAGTCTCTAACTAACCAGCTCACTAGTTTGTGTGGAAGCCTGAGAGATTAAGTTCAACAAAAGAAGGCATTTCTGCTGCCAGCACAGCAAAAGCGCTCATCCACATGCTCTGGACATACCATGGACAGCCTTTTGGACCCTGAGACAGAAGCTGCAGACAGTAGTGACTGCCAAAGGCAGAGGTCTGCTGTCACCAGCATTCAAGCAAGGGAAGTGCAAGGGAAAACCTGCAGCACTGGGTCACCAACACACAACACTGAAGCCAAAACAAATACAAGGAGGGAGCCAACTGGGTACCAGACTTAGATTCAGGAATGGAGTCCTGACAAATCCATGGCTGAGAATCCAGGACAGACAGTCAGGCCTGTGGCCTGATCCTGTGTTACCCTTCTTGAACTGAGGAGCCTAAGGCTCTCTCTCAGCAGAGTCGTACTTTACTGAGGCTCTGTCCCACTGGGTTTCCCTGTTTTAGGAACTATCCATCCCCTCTGGCCCCTGCCTCCCACACTGTCTGCAAACACCCCAGACTATCTGGGCTGGAGCACACACCTTCCCAGCCTTAACACAGCACTTCCCCCCCAGATCAGAGAGCCTGGACCATTGTCAGTAATCAGCAGCCCAGAGACAGGCTGGATAACAGAGTGAAAAGGCATGGCAAAGAGCCAGGAGGATTGCTAAACAACCACAAAACCCAGGGACATAGTGCAGAACGAGGAATCAGCACTGGGATTTACTTGCAAAAGCAGAATCCCCTTCTCTCCTGCCTTGGCAGGGAGCTGTGGTTTCCTCTCCCCAGGCTCCTGCAGATACGCTGCAGAACCGCGCTCAGGGCTGATCCCTGCCAGACCAGCTGGAGCAGCTCACACATCTCCCACACACGCTCCTCTGCTCCTCCAGCAAACTCTGCTGCAGCTCTAGGTGAGTCACAGCAGGTCTGCAGGATCTCAGACACATGCATACCCAAACTCTCCTCTAAATGCTCAGCTCACTCCAAGAGAGGAGTCACGAAGAAGCTGAGCCACCACACAGTCGAGGTCACTAGAAGAAACCTCCCCAACTCCACAGTGCCAGCCAGGAGACAAGGTACTGGAGGGGGCTTCCAGCTGCACAGCAATCTGGGATGCAAGTTAATGCATCTTACAAACACACCAGAGGAAACACGGCCCCATCTGGGATTGAAGAGATACCACTTTGCCCCCACGTCAGCCTGGTAGAAACAGATGCAGTTTCCCCACCTCTGACATGGCCACACAGCCATTTCAGTTTTTTGGGCTACCCCACCAGGAAGTTTGATTCAATGTCACCCATCTTTCAAACAAAGTCACTCTTCCATGTTTATGCAGCTCCCAGATTTCTAATAGCCATCACCATGTTTCTGCTGGAGTACAGGGAAATGCTGCAGGATACAGACACACAGGGTGTGAGCCCTCCTGCAGTAACCACTGAGCACACCACTGCT
Organism: Passer montanus; assembly: GCF_014805655.1. NCBI lineage: Eukaryota > Metazoa > Chordata > Aves > Passeriformes > Passeridae > Passer > Passer montanus. The sequence goes on along the minus strand of NW_024356504.1, from coordinate 14,707,629 downwards.
GGTGATGGCACTCACTGGATTTTTAGGAAGGCTCAGGGCTGCCTTGTATGACTCCAGGACAGCTGCAGAGACCCAGCATCACCCAAATGTAACAGCTGAACTCCAACAGACTTCACTACTTTGCAACAAATCCATCTTAATTTAAGCCTCCTTAAAAAACAAACAAAGCCAAGCCATCACAAATCTTTTGTCCTCCACACCCTTTTTTTACTCATATTTGGTTTTACAGCTAGTTGAGCACCAGTTTTAGACAGAAAATCCCCAATTCAACAGCTCTTCAGAACTTGGGCTGTAGTTTAGCTTCTCTGGCCTCACTGCAGAGACCTGTACTATTATTGCACAATGAGCAAAACCAACCAAAAACTCACTCAGAAATATTAAAAATTATGCAAGAAGAGTCCTACTCCAAGAAGTACAGACACTGACCTGAAAAGAAAGTTAAAAGTACTTTTTGCATTCCCGTTTTTCAAGTTAGAGAAGATGGAGAGGCCTTGTTCAGGAGTGAACATCCAACACTGGATAAATTATTTTCTTTAACACACAAAAATTCCTTACTAAAGGCATGCTCTGTTTTCACATTCCTGCTGTGGATTCCTTTTCAAGTCCAAAAAATCCAAGAGAATTTTTACAGCCCCTCAAGTAAAGACAGTTTGAGAAGATGTTAGAATGTAACAAAAAAACACATGCATGATCTAACTCATCACACATTTTAATTACTAGGCCATTAATGAAAACAGGTCTTTTCACAACAAAATTAAAATCATCTTTCTCCATAAATCAACTTCTTTTACCAGGGTAATTCCAGAATTCTAGAAAAAGCAGAAAAATTCATTTTGTGGAAAACAAAAACCAGAAAACTAACACTGCAACAACAAAAACCAACTCGTGTTTGGCCACCACATGTTTGGCATCAATAGTCTGTAAATGACATAAGACTGGAGCTTTTTTTTTTTTTTTTGCCTGAAAATATCAAGAACTCTAATTTCTTATGTGAGGCCTAGCTATGCTTTTGTACGGTTTAGAAATGTTTGACAACTGGTAAAATGTGATTTGGACCAAAGCAAAGTGCCAAAGTCTGAGTCTACAGAAAGCCCACAGAAAGGCATCCTGCTGAGGAATCACACAGGCTGCACTTCTGACTGAGGCCCATGGCATCACACCCAGAGAGACCAGCCCTATAGCCTCCAGAGGGTGGAAAGCCACAGCCCTTCCCCACATCCCGAGGTAGAAGAGGCTGGAAAAATGAAGCAAAAACAGGGAATCCCAGGAGACAAGGACACTGCTGTTCAGGGCTCGTTTTACAAGCCTGTGACCTGCCCCCATGTGATACAGCACCATCCTCCTGAAGCAATAAATATTGACAAAGGTTTTAAGAGACATGTGTTGGGGAAAGGGCTGTTTTCACTGGAACACTGGAAAGTAGCCAAGCTGATAGTTCCCATATGGTGATATCATTACTAGTACTTCCATATGGTGAAGACATTTCCTGCATAACCTCAAAATGAATAGAGAGGAGATAACTGTGGGGGAAGGGAAGGTCACAGGCCAGCACTCAAACCCAGGCCCCTGGATACAATCTCTCCCTAAAAAGACACCTATCCAGCATTCTCCCTTCACTGAAAAAAAGCTGGGTACACACACAGCAGGCCTTCAAGGGCTCACAGAAATCTGCCTTCCACACCAGCCTCTGCTCATAAAGTAGATTTGCCACTAACTGCTTCCTCAATGTTTTCTACTTACAAGGAAGTTACAAGACAAAAGGACCAAAAAGACATTGAGACCTTCTGAGCTATTGCTGACACTGCCCCCCTGCACTCTGATGCAATAGAGAGTTTCATGGATCCTCCTGTTTCACACTTATATTTTCTCTTCAGCATCTTTCCCCTGGATTCTTCATTCTTGTTTTAAGCCCAGAAATAGAACAAGACATTTTCAATTAACCCAGAGCTGCAGAGATCTTGGCTGCTTTTAAAGAAGACCTTGGAGAAGTACAGCACACATTCTCCTAAAGCAGATGGGGATATAAGAAATTGATCTTCAGAGCGGTTATCTGCTGTGAATTTCTAGATCAAATAGTTCCAAGAGAATCTTACTTTAATATCTGGAAATTGGCCAAGATATGTATCCATGGTCAGAAGTGCTTGATCCACCAGCTTCTGATGGAAATCTGTCCATAGGAGATCATTGTTCTGAAAAACGAAAGTAATGAGTTAACTATTAAGAACACAAGGCTCCACATTTCTGTTTTTCTCTGTGAGTGCTACAGCAAACAATCCTGGGCATTCAGAGCTCTTAAGAAAAAGTAAATTCTTTGGAAAACTAATGATAAAGTATCTTGGCAGAAATGAGAAAGCCTGATGCTGCTACTTCAGGTGACCTCTCCAAGGACAAAATGCCTTTGAAACTCTTTCCCCTGCAATGTTAAACTCAAGTCTGTAAGGTGATTGTCAGGCTGGTTTTGCCTCCTCCTCCCAGCAGCTACAAAAAAGGGACACCTGACACCACAAGGCACCATTTTCTGGTTTTTATTACAATACAGTTTCCTGGAGAATCATGAACAACAGAAAGCAGTCTTCAGGCCTCACACCACTTGTCCCCACAGCCCAGTGATTGTCAGGCTGGTTTTGCCTCCTCCTCCCAGCAGCTACAAAAAAGGGACACCTGACACCACAAGGCACCATTTTCTGGTTTTTATTACAATACAGCTTCCTGGAGAATCATGAACAACAGAAAGCCACACTAGCAGTCTTCAGGCCTCACACCAGCTGCCTCCACAGCCCAATGGAGGACAAGGCATGCACCATGAGCTGTGCCCACTTTATCCTTGACCTTAGCTCAGGCACAGCAATTTCCTATCAACACCTTGGATTAGGTGAAAATTACCCCTCTCTGCCGGTTTTGCACTTGAACAAAGGGTTTTGGCTAAAAGATTCAGAGAAAGTTCCCACTTTATACTTTTCATTTGGCAGGAACAACTCTTCTCTTTCACCTGTCTTTTCACAAGCAAAATATAAACAAGGAAATAAAGGGGAAGGTGGAAAGCTGGAAATATTCTTGCAGACCCAAAGGGTAGCTACAGTTAGTTCTCAGGATTCATGTCCCCTTTGAAATTTTCTAAAGGGTCAGGAAAGCTGGAAATATTCTTGCAGACCCAAAGGGTAGCTACAGTTAGTTCTCGGGATTCATGTCCCCTTTGATCTCTCCGGCTGAAATTTTCTAAAGGGTCAATCTCTCAAGAGGCACCACAGTGGCTCAGGAAAAAAAAACAAGGCCAACAGAGAGTGTGAAGTCAAACCAACTGAAATACAACTCCATTATTTACTGCAACAGCACTTCCTAATGCAAAGTTTCCGTGTCAATGAAAAAACTGACCTGAAAACGTTCAGATTTTGTTTGAATTATCTGCTTTGAAGTCATTATTTTCTGGGCAAGATACAGATGTTATTTCAGGTGAGATTTTCTGCAGGAGAAAGGAGGAGAAGAGAAGAATCCTCCTCCTGCTCTCCTGTCAGTTCCTTCACCACTTCTCCAATGGCACAGACAGCTGCAGATAATCCCAGTCCTGCAGCCTCATGGCAAATGAATGCAGAGAGCTGAACTGCCACAGCTGCTGCTCAGCAGAACAGCTGAGCATGAGAGCAGAGGGTGCTGCCTCCAGCTGGACCCACCCCAGGCACAGGCCAAGGGGATCCACGCTGCCAAATGTTTCTGAGCTCCACAGAAAACACCTGGGCAAGCTGCACAGGCATCACCTCGCCAAGGGATGACAACACCAGCAGTCTGGGGTGACACATGGCTCAGCCAGACAAGGGAACAACTGGAACAAGACAGCTGGTGGTACAGCCATGAGGGGTTGTGGCAGCTACACAACTGGCTGCTCTGACTGCTTTAGCCATCGTTTTATCTGCCTCTTTCTCTTACACAGAACATAAGCAGTACACCCAGCTGCCCTACTGAGTTCTGTTGGAATCCTCTGTCCCCATTTAGCCACTCAGGGGAAACAAGCAGCCTCTGGGCATAAGTGTACAGTTCTGGGTAATGTACAAGCACCTGGCAACAATCTCCTACAAAAATACTGGCCACATCCTTCCAGCCTTCCTTTCTTCACAGTGCTGAGTTTGTCTCCAATTCTTCTGCAAAGTCATATGCCTGAAGAAATGTGGTGCACAGACACAGCTTCCAAAGCTCATCTCTGCTGACAGAGCAAGTCTGGACATCCCCACATCCTGGCCAAAGTCTTACCTCTGCTATTTTATTTGTGTCATCTCTCCCAGGCCAATCTGGCTCATAAACTTCCTGCAAACACTCTGTCAGCTTCTTGGAGGCCTCGTGCATAGCTAGGAAAGAAGAGGGAACTGTTCAGACAAAGAAGAAAATAATGTGTTCCTCACAACTTAACCTTTATCCTCAGGAATGGAGGCACAGGAACATTAAAACCGATGCTGAGCTCTTCCTTACTAAATGTCCGACCCTTGATGACACAAAGATGGAAGGAGATAACCTTTATCCTCAGGAATGGAGGCACAGGAACATTAAAACAGATGCTGAGCTCTTCCTTACTAAATGTCTGACCCTTGATGACACAAAGATGCAAGGAGGGAGAAAGGAACCAAGGGTGCAATTGCATCAAGCCTTTTGTGTTCATCCTCCTCTAGAAGAACAGTGAAGGTCCATCTGCTAAGACACCACCACATGTTTGGCATTAAAGCACAACCCCATTCCCAGATGGTCCCAAGGGATTCTGAAAGCTCCCCCACCTGACAAAGCTGCAACTCATGCCTGGGGAAACACCAGGGAGGGGAAGGCTGCAGAAACCTCACTGTGGAGGTAAGCACTGGAGGGGAACAAACCTCTGCTCGTGCAGACCTTACCTTTGACAGAAGCCAAGTAAGTTCGGAGGTCCTTCTGCAGCCTCGTGCCTTCGGACTGTGAACAGAAGGATCATCAGTTATTCTCTCAGCTAAAGAGAGAGTGTAAGCACTCAAGCAATTCTAATTAAAGAAAACTGGTCTTGCAGACAGGCTACACTCCAGTCCTATGATCACATGAAACTCCAAGCTATCACAATTTTTGTATTTTTTAGCTCTTTGTTCTAGGAACTTCTAGGATTTTTGCAGCAAATGTAATCATAACTCATCTCCTCCTGTACTCTTTGGGTCAGTTCCCAATACTTCCCCAGTTTTTTAGCTCTTTGTTCTAGGAACTTCTAGGATTTTTGCAGCAAATGAAATCATAACTCCTCTCCTCCTGTACTCTCTTTGGGTCCGTTCCCAACACTTCCCCAAACCAGAAGACTTTGTTTGTAAAACTGGCCAGCTTTTTCCAATCCCTCATTTCCTTTGCTGATGGCAGTAGGAAAAGAACAAATGTGAACTCATCCAGAACTTTCGAGGCATGGAAAACAATTTGGGCCATGCTGCTGGAAGCAGATGGATTTCTCACAAAACTGTGCTATCACTGCCACTTGAACAGCTGGGCAGATTTAGCCACTGCTTAGAGAGCACAGCTGCACTGGGAGCACAAAGGATCTCAGCACGAGCTCAGTTGAGACAAGAGGTGCCTGCGTGGTGGGGAGAGCTGATGGAAAACATCTGCTTTTGAAGTCAGTAGCTCTGAGGCAGCTGTTGAAGATGTCCTGTGAGCTCCCTGTCTCTGGTGTTGGCTTCAGCTGTCCAAATTCATTATGCTGGAGTGCCCTTCAATGGGGCATAAACTGGGAAGGAGGAAGAATGACAGCAGGCTGTGAGGGGCAGTGGTCTCTTTTCTGCATTCTTGTTTTGCAAAAGATATCACAGTCCCACCAGTGGATACATTATCATCCTGCATCTGTATAATTTTTAACAATAACTAAATTTCAACTCACTATTTGGAGGTTATCAAAAACTATCAGCAGGGAAGGTCCTCTGCAGAACTTGCCCACTACACACTTGGGCACTGCAATGTCTGGAGCAGTAACATTCAAAACTGTAGCATCTAAAATCAGAAGCCACTTCTAAAATTGTGTCCATGCATCCCCTAATCCAGTCACACAGCAAATGACACAAGCCAAACTCTGAACTCTTCAAGTCTCAATACCCAGTTCCAAGGCTTCAGCTGTCCAAATTCATTATGCTGGGGTGCCTTTCAATGGGGCACAAACTGGGAAGGAGGAAGAATGACAGCCATGGATCAGAAAACCAGCAACACAATTAAATGTCTAATCAATATTTTTACATAGATCACCTGGAAAACCTACAAATCAGGTCTGAAAACTGGAGCATGCAATTGCAGCAATGCAGAACCAGCCTTCTGTGTTCTCCAGGATCCTCACCAATGGTGCTGCGTCCTGCAGGTGCAGTGGTCTCAGTCACCTCTTGCTGATGTTTAAACTCAGCTGATCTCTGTCATTATGGAGTTACCTAAGTCTCCTAAAAGTACTGAGCCTGACAGAGAGAGTGAACAGACTTGACAGCCTGTAAGATCTGCAAGCAGAAAGATTTTCAATGAGAGACCCATGTTCAGAGTTTTGCTCTGAATCCTGTTTTCCCAGCTCCCCTGGGTACCTGTGGTTCCTGTCCAGTTCCCTCTCTGGCATCTCCGTAGATTTTTTTCTTGTCCACTAGTAAAGCAGCTCCCTTGCCACAAAGGCTTTTTTTAAATTATTTTAAGCATTAATGTTTTCCCATAAACTTTGGGGTAACTTTAAGACCATGGTTTTCTCTCTATGCATGCAGCACCTGCTTTATTCAAGCAGCCTATAGTGAGCTGTCAGGTACTGCCACAATTCTGCATAAATCAGAGAATCATTAAGGCTGGAAAATACTTCCAAGATCCCCAAGGCCAAACTTGGACTGAATATCACCATGCCCACTAAACCAGTGCCATGTAAATGTACTTTCCCAATACTTCCAGGGATGGCTTCTCAGAGGAGCCTGTTCCATGCTCCCTCCAAAATACCTCCCAGAATGCAGCTAGAACTGTCAAGTACTATACAAAACAGAAACTTTCAACAGTCTTGAGTGCACATTTAAAAGATGCTTCTTAAACCAAACAGTAAAAAAAATAGGGAAAAGAGCCAAATGGAATCAGAAAAACAAATCCACCTCTCAGTTATCAAAGAGTTGAAAGGTGTAGAGAGGGAAGTTACAGAGGTATGGCTCAATATGAAGATGCTTAAACACACAAGTGCCATCTTGTTTGAGCAGACACTGCCACACTTGCAATCACAGTGCACTCAAGCCCACGAGCCTACAACACAACAAAGTATAACATGAAGGCCAGATGGATATTTAAAAATAAAAGTGCTATGCTTGCAAAGCTGGAAGACCTCTCTCTCTTCCCAAAGACCTAATGAACCACCTATTACTTACAGCCCTGTGAAACAAAAACACAAAAGTGGTTTGATACCTTTCTATGCTTTCTTATCTTGAAACCAAGCCCTAGCTAAATATGTGATTTTCTGTAGAGCTGCTTCTTGGTAGTAGACAGGTTTCCTAAAACCCTTTTTCCCCATTCTTAAAAAGGAATTATTTCATCCTAATACTAGACTCCAACCCTTTTATATAACCAGTCTGGTTTTGCAGTTCTAGTGGGAAGGATTTTATTACCAGCAGGGATGTTTGACATCTGAGGGGGCAGGAGGTAATGTCCTGTTCCAGATTAGATTAATGCAGGCTGGAAGAACAGACTGTGTAATTACAGGGAGGAGAAGCACTGAAACAACAGCTGCAGGTAAGCCCCCACTCAGCAAAACTTGAGAACTGTTAAGACAGAGCACGAACAACTGGGGGGAAGCTCCACCTGGGGTACCACAGGGAGGCTGCTAAGCTTGTTTTGCCACACAGGGCTGAGTGTGAAAGGTTCTTGTCAGGGAAGAAACCCTCTCTCTGAGCTACTGACTGCAATGGGAACCCCCTCTGTGACAGCAAAAGTGCAGTCCCCACTGCCTGCCCTGCAGCATGTGTCAAAGTGGCCCAACACAGTCATTAGAGTCAGAGGAGCCTCTAATCAGCCAGTGAACAAGGTCACTGCCTGCTCACACCCTAGCCAGTTCCACAAGAGAGCAGCGCTGCTCTGTCACCAGCCTGCAGCAAAAGGTCAGCTTCCCTCCAGACTTCCATTCCCCACTGGAGCAGAGTTTGTAATGAAAGTTCACAGAAATCTCAAAGACAACTATGCTACACACACCTTATACATATAAAAATATAAAGAAGTGTGTATATACGTATATATAGCTGATTTTTTATTCCCCTAGCCCTCAGCTCTGGATATCCTAAGAATCCAGCTAACCCACACTCATGGTTTGCCCTGTAAAACAGGCACTGTCTACATTTATTTTAGTAATAGGGAAACTGAAGGCCTAAGCAAAACCAGAAGAACCCAAGCAGCAAATGCAGAGCAGCCTCCAGCTTCTTTGATTAACTATTTGGGAAATTTAGCTCATGGTCTGCTCCACAAAGCTGGAAAAAGAATTCAGATGTGAGGGATACAAGACGCAGTGCTTCTTCAACAGGCTCATCACTGCACCACTGGAACTCATGGCTTTGGAAATTGAAAAAGCCACCCCAGAGAGTCACATCTAGAAATCTGGATTTGAGGGGTTTTTTATTTCTCATTTATAAAGGTTATTTCTTAATTGCTTAAAAATTATACCCAAAAAGTCACATCTGGTAATGCCATGTTGTCAGAAAGCAGTTAAAATGTATTCTGCTGTGTACAAGAGAATATCATTGCTGGACATGCTACAGACATGCTGCATGAACTTCTGGAGCAATAGCCACTACTGCTGCCAAGAGAACAAGCATTGGTGTCCAGGAATCTGCAATCAGCTCTGGTTACATATAAGTCAAAGCCAGACTGAAGGATTTTCATTACATTCAGCTGTGGCAAATCCCTGCTCAGCTGGTTTTGCGACACAACCACATCTGCTGAGTCTCCACAGACATGATGCAGCTGCCACTAACAGCTCTAGAAAAAGGTCCTAAATGTGTCAAGCCACAAAAGAATAATATTTCTTCAGCACCACCTGAGCTAGGCTGTGTCACACATTTCCTGCCACAAAACAGAAGCAATGCTTCCCCAAACAACAAGCACCAGCAAAATCCAAAAGGTAACCGGTGTTTTCCCTTCTGGGAGGCTGAAGGTTCTAGGCTAGGCTGTGTCACACATTTCCTGCCACAAAACAGAAGCAATGCTTCAACAACAAGCACCGGCAAAATCCACAAGGTAACTGGTGTGTTCCCTTCTGGGAGGCTGAAGGTTCTATATAAAAAGTAAAACAAAGCACACCCAGTCGAAGATCGAAACCTACTGCTGTGGAAGTAGGAGGGTGGGGAAAAATTGCTACACTGTTAAAATATTTCTGTGCCCTAAAATATTGGGATGAGGCAGACACGCAGAAGAATAATGACTCAGGCCTGACACAGAGATTGTGCAAGTATGGGGAACAAGTCAGATTTAGGTTTTAGCCATAGAAGGATGTTCCTTTTTCACCATTTGCTTTCTTTGTCTCTTCTGCCCTACACTGTGCTTAGGAAACCGAAACTGCCTTGTTCCATTTTATTTTTTATTTCTTATCTGTTTCCCAACCTATCCCTCATTCAGGGACACAGTGTTGCTCTTATATCTCTGCTTCCACCAGAGCAGCAAAAATTACATTACAAAGCAGCTGCTAACTGAAGAAAGTGTTCTGTTTGAGCTATTATTAAAAATAATACTTGTTCTAGACCCAATTTTTTTTCCCTAAAACTGGGTCTAGAACAACTATTATTTTTACTGATCTCTTCACTCTTGTGCCCAGTGACAGGACTGAAGAAACAGGATAAAGCTGAGGCAGGGGAGATTTAGGTTGCATATCAAGAAAAGGTTCTTCACCCAGAGTGTGGCTGGGCACTGGGACAGGCTCCTCATGGAAGTGGCCACAGCACCAAGCCTGACAGAGTTCAGGAAGCATTTGGACAACGCTCTTGGGCCCATGGTTGACTCTTGGGGCGTCCTGCACAGGACCAGGAGTTGGACTTGATGATCCTGATGGGCCCCTTCCACCTCAGCACGTTCTATGATTGCCTCATTGATTCCATGAAAGGGACCCTGGAAGTCACAATGCCATTTCTTCTAAGTGAGAAGTTATGAGTTATGGGTCACTTCAATAAGCCTATGTTATTGTTTAATTTAACGGCCTTTAATTACACTGCAGGAGATGACTGGAGGCTAATACTGAAACCCAGGGTGCAATTACATATTGACAATTATCTTACCAGCTGTTTGTTGAAGTTTTGCACACACTGTTCAAATTGCTCATCTTTTGTTTCATCTGCTTTACCAAGTTTCTGAAGGACCTGCAGAGAAAGAGGAGAAAGGAAACTTCAAACACAGACACAGCAAAGCAGAGAAAAACAGTTGCACGTTTTTGGTCCTGAGGCCAAAGTTAAAAAGTCACCCTTATTGTTCTGCTCAAGATTTTCAGAATATTTTTCCATACAGTCATAGTTTGAAAACAGATTTACAGATTAATCAGGAAGAACTTGGACCTCTTACATTCTGCTGTACTGAAGAGCATGGCTGAGGCTTCTCTTTCACTGATGTAATGTTTTTTGCAGACAAGGCAACAGCAATCCAGTTATCTCCTGAACCAGCAAGACACAAACCACAAATCCCTAATATGCCCTGTGTTGTGCAGTTACACTTTTCCTGATTTAACACTCATGTCTAGTACAGACAGGGTGGGGTTCTGCTCCCAGAACCACTGGATTGGCCTCAAACACAGAGAGCTGTGCAGAGATCTCAGGGAGAGAGGGTGGCTGGAGCAGTGAAACTCCCACCTTCTTTCCACCTTTTCTCACTATGCACATGTTTGGCAAGAGCTGGCTGCTGAGAGCCACTGAGGACCTCACACCATTAATCTGTGTGACACTCAGTCCAAGTGTCACTTCTGAGAGTGTCAGCAGCCACCCCCCTGCACAGCACAGCTCCCACAGCCTGTAAAAAAATCCTTATCAGACTACTTCTCTTATCACCCTCCTCTCCTAGTTCCCTCTCCATGCAGCTAAGTGGATTGCTCCCAGGCTTAGAACAAAACAGCATTTCATGTTCTGGGCTGGCAGGTACATTCATCACAAGAAGTTTGGGCAAACCTGTGGAGGAGGGCAGCAGCTATTTGCCATGCCCCAAGCAACTCCAGCTGCAGGGAGACTGGGACCCTGTAGCTGGTAGGGCTGATTTCATCATCTCTCTGAATCAAAACTAAAACCTAACCATGCAAAAAAAAAAATTGAAAAAAGCCTTGTCTCACAGGGACAGTGAAACCAAAGAAAAGCCCTCCCAGTCCTCAGCCACAGGAGGTTTTGGTGAGCCAGAGGTGAGCTAGAAAGGGAGCACCTCAACAAGCAAGGCAGCCCTGTCTGGGAAAAGCATGAGGGGGCATGAAGAGACAGAAAGCATTGGAAAGCTGGAGTCCCCCTTGCTCTGCTGAGCACAGCAGAACAGCCCTTTACCCACAGACCCCGGTATAAGTTTCCCCCTTTTGAGGAAAAGGGGATTAAGGCAAAAAAAGCAGGTCCCTGTTACTGACACCAGATCCTCAGGCAGACCATCAGTAACTGTTCCCAGACTCTGAGGGACAGCCAGAGAGCCAAAAGTCACCCAAACCAGATTCCTCCAGTTGCCTTTGCTACCCATGGATCTTCTCAGAGAACACAGAATTTTTCCCCTTCAAGGCAGGGATCAGTCTTTCATAATTAGTCCCCAAAATGGAACTGAAAAGGATCATGCAACAGGATGTAGAAGAGAATATTTTCAATTTGAAGTGACCTACAATAATAATTTAGTTCAACTGGCCATGCACCTACTGGCCCACTCTCATGCTTTTTTATACTGTTGAGGTGAAGAACAGCTGTTATGCCTATTTGGCTAATCTCAGCTTCTCTCTTCCCCATACATGAATGGATATTCCCATCTCACCCCAACCACAGTAACTGACTGTAGTGGAAGATGTGAAAATCAATGCAAGTCATTCAGCATCCAGCTCCTAAATCCCTTATTTCAGCTGGGATTAAATGTCTAGGAGGGAATCACTGTTTTTCATTCTCCCTCTGTTCAACAGCTTCTCTTCACCTCCAGAAATTGCTGAGGTATTCCAGTGTCAGCAAAAGGAGGGAAAGGGACACACAAAGAGTGTCCCTTTTGTCACCAAGAGTTGAATCAAGGACCACCAGTTTTTTGAGTACAGCTTTCTACAGCTCAAATGCCAGCAGCAAACACTGCAGCCACAAATGCCTAATGTGCTTGGTAAATCTGTCTACACAGCAGGACATAGCATGAATATTCCCTTCTTCCTCACACACCAACCCTTGGCACATAAGAGCTTGTTGGAGAGAGAAGCAGCAATGTTGTTTGTACTGGCAGAGTCCTGTACACCAGACACTGGTGTCTCCTGTGCCCACCCACTCTAGCAGCAGCACTGCTGCTGAGGTTACACGTTCCTCTGCCATGCCAGCAAGAGACAAGGATTCAGTATGGCCTCATCCTTCTCATCAAGTGGTATCTCCTCCAGATTTTGTTCAGCTGCACTCCCCTAGGCTGTCAGATCTATGGAACAGGGGTTTCCCACCCGCTGGGTGACTTTCTAGGTATCCTAAGAGCAGGCACACCAATAGCACTCACCACTGATAACAATAAAGTATGCAAGCTGTAAATTCTAAAGCAGAATTTCCTTCTCACTCAATGTGCAGATCAATAAAATTACTGGAGATACAAAGGAGATTTTTACAGGGCAATGCATCTGTCTGGCTATTCAAAAGATGTGATGCTTTCAGGCCTGGAGGGAAGGGAAGGAGAGCATTTAACTGGGAGGAATCTGGAGTATGTCACCAGGGTCAAAGACTTAGAACAGCCTCAGTGCTTCCTGGTGTAAAACACTGAGCAGCACTCACAGACTATTCATTATGGAGCCACATGCCTGCTTCCATCATATCCATTTCCAGTTCTACAGCCCCTTGGGGAACATGCACACTTAGTCTGGGATCATCTGGCCAGCTGGGAAAATCTTGTTCCACTGTGCTGAGGGGCTCTGCACAATTCCTGTGAAACGCTGTGCAACGCAAAGAGCTCTAACTCCCAGCCTATCTCTAAGGAAAAAGCTCCTGCTGTAAGAGGAAAGCTCAGGCGAGGAGCAGCTCTGAATGAGGGGAAAAGAAGTACGAGGAAACCCTGTGTGATTCCACAGTGGTGACAAGGGGTGGGTGAAACAGATGACCTGGGGATGCCTGCAGAGAAATAAAGCAAGGAAAACAAAATCAGGTACAAGAGAAAGCCTGTGAGAAGTGAATTCCTGGCTACACACAAAAAAAAAAAGAAAAAATTCTTGCTTCCTACACTACTCCCCATGTGGTAGATGAAGGCTTGTGCCCCATGTCTGCTGGCCCTATGGGCAAACCCCACCACACAATAATCTCTTTTTTCACCTGCTATGATGCAGCAGAGAGGCCAGCCCTGGGCTGCAGCAGGACAGTGGTTATCTCCTCATAATGCTCTCCCCCATAACCAGATCTGCCCCACACCAAGAGCCCAGAGGTCAAACCCCAAGTCATCTGAGAGGCACAGAGGACGGCACCTCAATGCTGGCCCTCAAGCTCCCCCATCAAAGAGCTGTGCTGGCAAGTCATACTAACAAATCCCTCTGGACTCCCTGAACCCGGCACGATGGAGCAGCTGGCCCTGGGTGTGCTGCTGACTGCAGACATGTCTGTGCTCCCTGCTAATAACCCGTGAGCTCACAGGACAACTCCCCTCCCCAGGCTGGTGGGTGCCGTCATAGGTCAGGCTATTCCGGGTGAGCCGCGGCTGCTCCCTCCCTTCCCCTGCGCCAGGTTTTAATCCTCCAGCTCACTGCAAAGCCAGATAAAGTTGGGATGGAAACTTCAGGCTCTTTGATAGCTATTAATGGAGCAGATTTACCAGGGTAGGAGACAGGACTCCAGCGCAGCTCCCAAATCTCGGGGCGGATCAGAGATGGTGTGATGTGTCAGCTGCTGTCTGGCGGCAAACCGCACCAGAAGCGGGCATGGATCTGGCATTTAAAAGATTAAGGAGCAACCATGGCTTGGCTCTTTGGTCTGCCCTTGACCTCAGAAGTCCTGGCCATGCAGAAGGATAGAGACCATTTCAAGATAGTGCAAGATAGGGTGAAGGATGGAATACTTTGAATCCCACAGAACACCTTGTGAAATGGATTTCAGAGGAGGCTCTAGTGTTGCTGTGGGTTTCAGTCTTGATTTACTATGGTAGTAGTAAATTGGTTTACTATGATTTATTGATTTACAGTCTTGATTTACTGTGACAGGATGGGGCTGTCACCCTAGACAGTGTTTTTGGCCTCAGGCACCAGGTATCTTTTCCAGTGTTTGTCAGAAACCGGGTCTCTTCTAACAATTATAGCTAGACCTGCAAATGCTCTGCATACACTAAGACCAACAGGCACAGACCAGCTACTGTAGAATCTCCAAAGAGAGCCAAATTCTACCAATGGAGCCTCAGTCTTTCTTGCATTTGAACAAAAGCAACAAGCAAAACAAGGAAACTCAGAGTTCAACTGAAGTTTTAAAAGCAGTTTAAGAACTTAGAAGGCAAGATGCTATTAACAAATCAGTAAATAATCACATTCCTCTCATATCACAGATGTGTTTGTAATCTGTTGTTGTGGGCAGAATCATCTGCAGTAAACTCATAATTGCTACACTTTGAGAAGTAACACAGAAGAAGTGAAAGGGAAATATGAAAACCTTCATACCAGAGATGTGGCATTTGCTAACAATGGTCAGAGAAGTCAAGGTGTGAAACAGCTTTAAAAAGAGCAGCAAATTTGAACATTTGCTTTGGGCTATCCAAGTTGCAGGTTCTCCCCAAAGACCATTGGATTCACACAATGACTGATCATTACCTAAATATCACAACTTTGTACAACTCCAAAGCAAGCATCTTATCTGGCTGCAGTTTATCCTTTTTTTTCAGGTTTGTACAGGTGGAAATGTCCCTGAAGGGCAAGGCCCCACAATGATCAGCACGGGATCTCTGCTTCAAGCACTGGGCAGGAAGGGAATGGAGATCTGGACATCAGCCCTGTGACCACCAAATTCTGATACAGAGCAGCAATCCCCAGTAAGGACAAACACTTGCTGGCAGTGCAGCAGCTGTCAGCATCAAGAAGTACCAGACCCAACTAAAATGCAATTCTGCTTTGCTCAAAAAAGCAACTACAACCACATTTATGCTTTCTAATAAATATATGCCAGCTGCTTAATGCAGCCACAGTCCTCAGTCAACACTTTCCCTCGCTCCCTTTTGAAATATCAATGCCACAACACAACAAAAGCCCTGAAACTCCAAATATTCTCAACAAACCCCAGGTAGACTCATCATGTGAACCAATAACCTAGTAAAAGTCTACTTTCCATGGCATATGGGTCACCCAGGCCAAATACCAGTTTAGGGAATGCAAGTGATGAGCAGGAAGGCAATAAAATAAATGCATTTATTTTGTGGATCTCAAACAAAGCTAAATCTGGCTCTGAAACATCTGAATTTACAGTGGTCCAGCCCTGATGAAGGGCAAGTCACTAAGCCCACAGCCAGGGAACTTCAGCCCTACAAGTCCACATCTTATTCCCCCCATACTATAGAGAGGAGCTGCACTTACATCTTACTGAAATGGGCCCACTGCCCCTAAATCACTCCATCTCCTGACCTCTCCACCCCTTATCAACAACACCTCTGACTGTTACTGTGTCTGCCAACTCCAGTGCACAATCTCCAAGGTACCAAATGGGCACTGAGCCACTAACTACTGTGACTAATTTTGAATTGCAATAAATTGGCATGTGTCAATGGGTCAACTAGCAACAGAACAAATAGACCTTTGATCTCGGGCTGCTGCCTGTCATCCCATGGAAGACATTCTACTCGAAAGAGAAGAAGAAAATAGCGTCCCAGTCAGATGGAAAGCACAAAGCCATGTAACTTAATAAGGTACAAACAAAGGAAGTTTCATAAGCTTTTTTAAGCCTTGTTTCTTCTGTGCCCAGATGCAAAGTGACTTGTTCACTGAAGTAGATTTGTGCTCATGCAATACTTTGGTTATTGCATTCAGATGTAGGGAAAAAAGCAGGAGCAGCAGTGGGAATCTGCTCCCCCTCCAGCCCTCCCCAGGAGAAGGGCACGTCCTCCTGCCCTCCATGCCTGACTCCAGGCTCGTTTTAGGGACAGCCTGGCTTTCCTCATGCAAGCCTGACACAATTAAGTCTTTCTTTCAAACAACTGGACAAAAGAAGATGGGGGTGGAGAGGAAGAAACTCCAAACATATTAATGCTTAATTTTAAATTGAGGAAATTATTCCCATAGCTGAGCAATCACCAAGGCCCTTGGATCACCGGAAGATGGGAAAGGGCAATGTCAAACTTGGCACAGAGCAGTTCTTGTTTGCTTCTTACTTGCTAACAAGGTTCAATAGATCCCACAAAGACAGGACATTGCCTCTGCTACAGAGCCAAGTGTTGGGAAATGAGGGTCCAATACTGCATTTTGTTAGCAACTTCCTGAACAACCTGGAAAAGCCATGTCTAATGTCACACCCATCCAACTGTAAGGAGGTGTTTGGTCAGCATGTCACAGTCACCAAATTTATCTCCGGCATTTCCAGCTGGCAAATTGGAAAGAGGAACAGAGAGATGAGACATCCAGTTTTCAATGCTCAGCTCAAGGCACACTGAGTTTGATTTTCACAGGTGTCTCTGCAGTTAAACTACGTGAGAATTTGCATGCTTAGAGCCATATTCTAAAACACAAAGGACTAAAAAGACAATTTTCTGTACACATCCCCAAAATATGTTACCACTAGGAACTGAAATAATTAGGATAGATTGCATGAAAGTCCTTTGCTAATGACAGACTTTAAGACAAGCATCTCAACTGTGACTTAAGCCAGAATCTCACTGTGCAAAGGGGTCAGACATTGTAAGGCCTTTCCAAAGCTATTCTGTCCCAAATCCAGAAGATGACAGCTTCAATGAAGGCAAATCACTTCATCTCCAAACAAATACATCAAAGAGATCACATTCCTTTCTCCCTACAATACAAAGTGTAACATAAACCCAAGTGTGACTATATACTAACAACATGCACAGCCAAAGAAACAGCATGTATGTGTCAAAAAACCAGCACCTTCCCTAAATAGCACTATATTAAAATATTTCTGTAGGAGCCAGTCATGCTGCATTGCCTTGAAGGCTCATCTTAAGAATTCACCTCTGACAGCTGTTAAACAGCAGCCTCACCATGACCTGCACCTTCAGGACACACCTCTCAAGTTTAACATGACTCAGTGATCATATTATGATGCCTTTCACGCTTCACCCTTCTCCCTCACTCTGTAGTCAATACAGAAAAAAAAAAATCAAGTTCCAGTTTTCTCACTTAGAATTATTTCCTGGAAATTCTGCTTCCCTGTAACAGGCTCAAGAGAAAGTTCATGGCAACAAGTTTCACCAGGCTGAAGTCAGCATCTTAAAATACACAAGACTTCGGGTGTCCTAAGACTATAGGTGACCAAAATGAGAAGAATCAGGTATAACCCCAGTTTTTGGACATTCCTCCCACAGCTACCTCCATGGGTTTAGTGGATCTCAGGCTGTTCCTGCACCTGGAGCTCAAGACGCTGTCCTCCATGCTACTGTTGGAAAGCTCCTGACCTGCCAGGCTGGTCAAAATTGCTATACCCATAGGTAGAACCCTGTGCCCAAGATAAAAAGCCCTCTTGGACATGGGGCTAGAAGCCCAGTTAATCTTCTACCCTAGGAAAATGGCCAGGATTACTTTAATTTCCTTGGTTATCTCTTCTTCTCTTTCTACTGCTCTCGGAATATGCAACATCACCTGCTGATCCCACTCTGTCTCAGCAAAACCAAAGTGGCTGAGGACCCACATTAAAAGCATCTTTGTTTTTGGAGTAGAACCTACAACAGTTTCTCCCCAGGCCATTCCCACCCTACTGACAATACTCAATTTTTCCTGAAGCAGGTACCAAACACTTTACCTTCAACCTCCATGCTATGACCAAATCACTTACCTAAAATGGGCTTTGACATTTCCCTGCCTTAGTGCCACTCCCACTCTGGGAAGCCTTTGGTATCTGCTAACACAGTCTCTAACTGTGCAACCCTTTAAAAAAATTTCCTAGTGCTTTACATTATTGGAAGGCTCACTGCTACTTCCCACAGAACAAGGCTGCAGTATCTAGGTGGGATGGCTCGATCCTTGACTCCCCAGAACACAGCAGAGGCACTTGCGCAGGTCAGAACTCCAAACCAAAAGGAACAGTAAGTGCTGTACAGCTAATCTCTGCTGCTTCTAGTCTCATACAGACTCATTAAGGAAAAAGATAAAGATGACATTCAAGTGCACACAAAGCCCAGGGGCTCAGTCAATTTTTTGCAGCATCAGCTTTGGCAAAAAGCCTATAAATAATCAGCTCTTTGAAGAAATGGGCAAGCTCTATATGCACTCCCTTGCTTTTACTTCAGACAAGCACTTTCAGCGGGGAAAAAAAAAAGTTCATCTTTCTCTTGAATAGCTCCAGTTGAGTTCTAAAGGAAGAAAAAGAAAGTACAAACTTAAAAAACCAAAACCACAAACTCAAGAGCTCCCCAATATCACTGATATATTTAAAAGCTCCACCCCAAGCTCATTATTCCATCTAAAGTGTTAATCAAAGTAATTTTTTAAATAAAGAAAAGATAAAAGCCACAAATAGAATTGCTCCCTTAACAGTAGTATGTCCTGCATTTTTTATTAGCTGTCCTAGGAAAAGCTTAAAATTTGCTTGCAAGGATTTTTAAAACTGACAGTGTAAGAGCCTTCTTTTATTCAAGACCCTAAAGTAACACTGTCTCAGTGGTCAATAGTGAAAAGTCATTTCACTATTAGCAGGTTTTTTAACTCATATGACCAGTCCCCAGAGGTTCTTCCATCTAAGAACAGGTTGCCAAGCACAAGCTTTCTCCTTCCAGCAACAACTCCTGTGAACACATCTGCATCAAGCAGATTTGCTCTGTTAGATGGACCCTGAACTTGGAGATCTTTAGAAGGAAGATACCATGAAGAGATTAAGTCAAGACCACCTGGCTGGCCTGACAGCAAATGCTTTCATATTGGCAAAGAGCAGATCCAGAATGCTTCACCATTTTCTTCTAAATGCACAAGGTGAAGAACATTCACCACACCTGTGTCAGGTACAATACAAATGACATTTCTTGATTGCACCATTTGAGAAGAGGGCCCTTCCACATTTCACTGCCTACATCAGGTATGGATTTCCCAGCAGTGTGAAAGGAGATGCTGTCCCCATGCTACCAGTCACGTATGTTCCCACAGCAGTCAATGACAGGAGGAGTTCAGCTGCCCCTCTTCCCAAAGGATCACAACTATGTCCTCCACATAGAGCTGTACAGACTCCTCAAGTATCTTTTTCTTTCGTGGAAGAAGATGCCAAGAGCTGCTGAGAGCCCAGCTCAGCTGACATTGGCACAGGGCAGCAAGGGTGCTGTGCTGAGGTTCTGTCACACCAGCACCAGACAGCAGGGACTGCTGAGTGTCTGCATCTTGTGAGTTGGGCAAATGAAGCCAACATGAGAGAGGCACCTCAGGGTGCTTCTGCTTTTTTTTTGTTTTGCTGTTTTTTTAAAGAGAGAGGGCTCCTTCATATGCTAAAGCATCAGCAATTGTTTGCTAAATCCTTAAACATTGTACATGGCAAAGCACGCTGTGCTCTGGTTATCAACTCAGCCACTTCTGTCCTTCACAGTCTGCAGTTCTCAGATATCCAGATCTGGTTCAAGCTCAGCAGCTTTTATTTTTGACTGCAGTCTCAGAGCTCAGTTACCAGCCTTGGACAAGATGGCTCTGCTCAGCTTCATGCTGGAAGGGTGTCGACAGATGCTGAATATATTATGAACAAGTGGACATGAGCTGTCACTCCCTAAGGAGAAGAAAATGGCACACTGAGGAAATTTGGTCACTATAAATCAATTGGAGGGGGGTCTGTTAAAAGATCCTCAGATTGTTTTTATTCCTGCTGTGTACCATACATTCATCAACATTAAAACAGGTCCATGAAACAACACAGGAACAACAACTTAAAGCTAATGCAAAGTACTTCAAGGAGAGCATTATGCAGCTAGAAATGGCTCAAAACATCTCTTTATTTGATGGAGAGTGGTGGAAAGAAAAAGTATTTTCTCTTTTTTTTGTCCAAGCGAGGCAGTACCAATCATAGGTATCATTATAGATAGATATCATAGATATCTGTATCTATAGATGTAGGTATCTTTTCACTCATATCTTTATAGATGTCACATGAAATGTCTAGAGATTTTAGTACTATACCATACATAGCTACTGAAATAAGATTCATCAACCAGCAGAACTTGGTACCTTTCATTTACAGGAGTGTTGATGGACCAACTCTTCTTTCTCACCCTGGTAGTCCATGCCCCAAAAAATCCCAAATCCAGGCAACCAGGATTGCTGATTACAGCATCAGCACAGCTGCAAAAGCTTGGTCTGCTGAGCATCATCATTCATTGTATGCACCCTCAAGGCAGAAGGCTTTTCTTGTTCCAGATTTGTTTACAGGGGATCCCAGCCCTGGAACTTTACTCTTCAGAAGTGCAGCAGTGCTAATGCACCATCACACTAACAAGAATGAAACTGGACCATGTGTCCAGCTTAGCAAAGGGCAGAAGGGCTGCAAAGCACACATAACTGAAAATCCTCGAGTCTCCTACAGACAAAAGATGCAGCTCATGTCACAAATATCAAGTGACAATGGCTAACACTGCTAGCACTGCTTACATAGGTGTAGTTTTGCAAACTTGAGGAGCAAGGACTAAAAGAAATGGAAATAGAGGGTCAAGCTATGCATTGTGACAATGGCTAACACTGCTAGCACTGCTTACATAGGTGTAGTTTTGCAAAATTGAGGAGCAAGGACTAAAAGCTATGCATTAGCTCAGGACATTTCTGGCTCAGCCATCACTGGACAAGGATCTGCTCTTCTCTCCCTGTGCTACCAGTTGTTTGAAGACTCAAATAGACCACACTTCCCTCTGATAGTCCTCATCCTTCAAGGCCATCTCTGTTCTTTTGGTCTAGCCTGCCGTGGGAGGCAGGAGAATTTCTGTCTTGCAACAAGGATCATTAACAGAGACTCTTCTGAAAGAGTAACAGGGATGCAAGGCAAGAAATGAAATCTCAGCAGTCAGCTAAGATCACATGCTATTTCCAGATGGCTTATGGACATACACCCACAAGACATGTCATTAGCTGTGCACAGGTGGGGCCAAGGCTACCAGCCAACTCTAAGTTCAGCTTGCCCAGAAAACCCAAAACCACAGTGATACTGACAGCCCCAGAGTTATGAATATTTACCACACACTTCAGGAGAGCAAACCCAAAGTGCCAAAAAAGGTAATAATCTTTCAACACTCTGGTATCTTAAATGAGAATCTACAGCAACTAGTCCATGAAAATCCATGAAGGTTTAACATGTCCCTCTTTCACATTCAGCCATGGTTTGGAATTCCTGTTACATTTTCACTTGCAGGCAGCCTCCCTTGTTTTTGTATCTTATTAAGCACACACATGCAGACAAATACAAAATCACCACCTAAACTTAGACCGGAGAAGTTAAACCCAGTGACATTAACAGCAGAGTTAAGCCTTGGCTGGGAGGAGAACAAGTTTGTGTTACTGTCAGTCAAAACCAGGCAGAGACATATTGCTGTACCAAACACCATTGTCAGCTGTCTCCCCCAAAGCAAACACAGAGTCTATTCTCAGAATCCGAGAGCCTTTGCTGTGGCCATTAATAACCAGGGAACTGTCAACAACCTGCAGCTCTCCCAAAGCCCAGCTCCACATGCCTGCACTCAATGTTACAGCCTCACTTGGAAAAGCCTGAAATTTCAAGTGGATTCACAGGAAACAACGTTTATATATGAACAAATGAAGCTGCCCCTGGTTTCCAGAGCAGCACACATGAGTGGATTGAGCCAAGCATGGGCTCAGTTCACCTGCATCATCACTCAGGGGGTGTCACGAAGAGCCAGCACTTCCTCTGCACCATCCCAGCCACATCTTATTACAGAGTGACACAGAGCCAGCCTGGCACTCACAATCGCTCATCTCTCCAAAAGGGCTCACTGAGAATCCAAGATTCTCTAGGAAACTGGTGGATACTCAATAATCATGGAGAAAACCCCTTTGCTTTTATTTGATTTCAGCTTTGTGACACTGCTTGTGGACAAAACCAGGCCCACTCACTTTGTTTTGCATCTAGGATATGAGTGTAAAGAGGGGGATGTCTTGTTATATATTACAGACTTGAAATTTCCAATACAGACCTTTTAAAGCAGAGCAGAGGCAGTACCTATAAAAAAGTAGAGTAACCAGAAGGAAGATATGATTTGTGGCTTTCTGCACAGAGCAAAGCTGGGCAATACCTAAAGGAGGAGAGTTACATCCATTCCTCACCTTGGTCCCTAGGCATGTATATCTCTGGAACTACAGCCACCAGTGCCTGAGCACTCCCTGCCCACCACATTAGTTATATTTCTGTTTATCCACTAAAAAGCACCTGTATGTCTACAAACACCATCACCATTCTTTCAATCCTCTGTCATAATTAAAATTATACAAATATCAGTCAGAATCATACTGGTTGCTAAGACACCCACATGCCCATTGATGTCCCCCTGCTACTCTGTCCTGGCCTCCCTCTTGTTTGTGTTCTGTTCACCATCTTCACATGCTTTTTGTATACATCTAGGGCCACAGCTCTAGATGGCACCAGCTCCTGCAAGAGGAGTCAAGCACAGTTCTCACCTTCCCTGCACAGCTGACTTCACCCTCAGCACACTTTCAGAAGATGTTTAAGGGGCCTCTTGGAAATTCAGGGGTCAGTCTGGAGTTCTCTGTTCACTCCCACAAAAAATGTGCAAATCAAAGTCCTTTGCAAACCTCTTGAGTTGTTACAATGAAGATCCACAAAGTTCCTGTGCCCACATAATAAGCAAAAGGGGAAAGATGTAAAGTTACAAGGAGGACAAGTTACCTTGCCACAAATAAACTCCAAGTGCATTTTCATTATCAACCTAGGATCTCAGCTTGTAAAATAAAACTCCCATCACAGTATCTGATACGCAAAAGACACCCGGTATTTACATAGGTGTTTCTCATTTTAAAGATGGGATTAGCTTCATTTCAACATAAGGAAAACTCCAGAACCATTTCAAAGAAAAAACAAAACAAAACAAAACAAATAAACCCAGCACTCTTTAAATGTTTGTATTTATTAAAGTTGAGAGTTCCCACAGAAAACACTTGTCACTGAAGACCTGATTTTGTCAAAGGTTTCAGCCACAACATTTATCATGGTAATGAAAATGTCTTCATACCAACCCAGATACAGAAGATTAAAGACCACCTGGCTTGTTCTGTGAGTCATTTGGTGCTAATCTTGTTATACAGGCTAACAATAAAATCATAATGTCTGTCTGAAGCCCAAAGGCCTTGCTGACCTTCTGTGGTGAAAGCACACTTATTCCATTGCTAGCAGCACTACAAAAGGAAGGCTGGAACTGCCTTCAGTTGCTTTTATCTCCTCTTGCCCAAGAGTTTATTTGTAAAGGGTTACCAGGAGCCAGCAAGTCCAGATACAACTCAAGCTGTCTCTGGACCACATCAAGCCTATTTAACCACATCATTCCTGTTCAGACCTCATGCACATTCACTGCTGCCCACCTTTGGCTATGCCACTACCAACTGCACAGCTTTGTGAAGTCCCCTCTAACATTCAACACAGCCTGCAAGAACATCATCAGGACATCTTTATATCTAAAGTCACTTTATGGCATCTTTATGTCTAAATCTTCTATGCCAAGATTTCTGTATTTCACAAACTTTTTCTGGATTGCCTTTGAAGTAACAAGAGCCAGTCCCTTGAGATCCCACCTTACACGTCTTAAGTCACACACACAGAACAGAGAAGCCCCTGCCTGTATCCAAGAACATTCACATCCTCGCACATTACATTTCATACTCAACATGTTGAATTAACATTGCACTACCCTGGATGACCAGGAAGGATTCAAGTGCACAATTTGCTTAAGAAGTGGGACCAAGGAACCTCCTAACACATCTCTAGTCCCGGACTCACTCTGCAGCAGTACAGACACGTACATCCCAGCCTTGCAGCAACTCTGCCCTCAGAGCTGGCCAGGGTCCTTTTCTGTTCAGTGCTGGCTGTGCAATGCTGCTGCAAGACTCAATGGCACTGTGAAAAAGACAAAGAGCTGCCCGCACACAAACAGGAACAAGACCAAACTTGGCATAGTACACTTTCTAACTCCCACTTTGATGCAATACAACCCTGTCCAGTAACCAGGCAGTCTGTGTTCTGAGTTACTGCCAGTACAGGTCACCACCACAGTGACAAAAGCACCAAGCTGAGACCTGCAGGTAGATTCATCACTGTAGGAACACTTACATGCCAGCATTCCATTCAACTCATTCTGCTGCACAAAATTTACCATGATAGCCAAATAACAAGCTTTTGTGCTTCTGTCCCACAGGATACATTTAAATGCTTTGTTACAACAAACAGGACAAGTTATCTGTTCTAAAACCTGCCTCATTTAAACATTAACTGTCTCCAGACAGTCATGTACAACTTTGTGTAATGATCAGTCTTTTAAACAGATTTTTGAAAAGTTTATCTCTGGAACAGAGCCATGTTTGAATCTTTACTATAAAGTCAACATCTAAACCATTTTTATTCCAGATAATTACACACAAGTGATTTTGCCCTTCTTAATCCCACTCAAGAAATACAACAGAGGCCTTTTCCATTTGCCCAGTTCCTCACAGCAGATTTTTTCCATAGGTCATGTAAGATGAACTTTTGTTTTGACACAGACCCCCTATCCAGGTGATTCCCAAGCCTGCTTCTATTCTTGCTGCTGCTGTAGTCAGGGAAGAGCAAGAACCAGCAAAATAAGGGAACTAAGATTTCAGTGAGTAGAGTGATTGAAGGTTTTGTTCACCTACTCAGAAAATGAAATTCCCAGAGAACGAACCCTGCAGAGGAGAGTCTAAATCTATGCTCAAGAGGAACAGGAAGGGCAAGGGGTCAATACATGAAATAAGGCAGAAACCACAACAGATGATCTGGCACTGTAGGAAGCATCAGAAAGCAGCCACATGGGAGTTGGTGTAGAAGTTACTCCTTCTCTGATTATCCATGAAGGCAATTGTCAGTCAGAAGATGAGAGGAACAGCCAGGCAAACACAGGCATCAGCCAAACCTCCACTATATATTACCAAAAATCATCCTTCTCAGAAGAGACAAGGGGACCAGCAAGGGAGCACTCAGTGCAAAGCCATCTCACCACTCTGGGAGCCAGATCTGAGCAGGCAATTTTGCTTTGCTCATGTTTGGATGGGATTTGCTCACGTTTGGATGGGAATGTGCAGCTCTCACCAACATACCAAGCACCAACATAGTGGTTCAACACAGCATGGGTAGGGGTTGCCAGGGTTTACTTTAAAAGTACCCCAAGAATACAAGGGACACATGAAAGGTACACTGTCATTCATCCAACTTCTGCAGAATGGGGAGAAATCCCCACTGAGTTTTCAGATCATTGACACAAACCAATCTGTTACATCAGCCCAGGATTCCAGACACAGGAGACCATGTTAGGAAAAAAATAAATGTCTGAGCTCAGTCTGCAACAGTCATGCTAGATTGTGGGATGGTGGTTCAAATATTTTTTTTTCCCCAACTGTAAACAGCACAGGGAGTTAGACAGCAAGGCCAGAAGATACTGGGTTGAAATTACAGATCTGGCAATAAACACAAAAGAATGTCGCGTGATTTTCAGCATGTGGTCTGCAGACCTCAAGGCCAACGAAGAACAACTATGGAAAGAGAGCTGTATATCTGGCATTTACAGAGAAGGCCAAATCCTTGGAAAAGAAAATTAAGGCCCCATGACCCAAGAAAAGGTTTGAAACTTTGCTCTAGTTCATCTAGAAAATGGATGAGACTTTTTTCATTAAGTACATTCCTCTCCATGGTTTTAAGGGAACCTCCTTCAATACCACTCACACATTCACATACAACTCAGCTATGGGGAGCCAGTACCTGGTGTGTCTGAAAAAAGAACAGGCACCTCATTAAGACTAACACAACACAATCTGCTCCAATTATGAATAAAGACTTAAACCTGAAGTGAGAGGGGTAAGAAACACAATAACCACAGTGGTAAGATAGCTTGCTAAAAACCTTATAAAGGCTTCTCTGTTTTCTGTAATTCCCAAGCAGAAGGGGAACTAATATCTCTTTCTTAGTCTTAAAACACAGAGCCATGCCAGGCCTGCCAGTACAGCTGTCCAAGTCATGTACCCAGCAAGGCTCCTGCCTCAGCCACATCAGCCACACCAGTGTCACGGCTGTGGTCACTGCCCCTCAGCCCTGGTGCTGCGGGCGCGAGCCGCGTGCTGGCTCACACGGGTGTCCTTCCAGCACAGTCACACCAGCCTCCCAGGCAGCTCCTACACACTAATTTTGGCTCAGCGTGGTTTTAATAAAAATGAGTCATGACAGCAACCAGCAAGTGTTCCATGGCTGCGGCTACCCACACTGGTAGCTCAGGAAAACAACAACGGCATGTGCACACATCTCTGTGCCTTCGTTCCTGTGAGGCAGCTGCCATCACCTGAATACTTCTGCTGTCACCTGCAAGAATGAGGGTAGGCCTGGAGGCTGCTGTCAGCAGCTGCTCCATCCATTTCCCACCACATTGGACAGTGCTGCAGATACCTGATGGGCACTGGACAGTGTTACCAAACCTCCCTGCTAGATCCTATCCTGCCACAGGTTTCACTTCCCGCTCCTGAAACAGCTCTGCGTGACAGCAGGCAAGCAAGCACAGGAACTGGAGTGCTCCCATGGAGGGGAACAGAAACCTGAGAAGGGAGGAGAACTTCTCTTAACAGGTGGGTGTTCTCCAGCTCATTCCCAAGTCCCAACCTGCTCCTCCAACACCACCACACTTCAGTTTCAATGATGTGCAGCCTGCAGAGTTTCAATGGTGCTAAATGCTACTGCTGAACAAAGACAGGGCTTAGGAAAAACAAAACCAAACCCCAAAAACAAACACACAACTGAGACTAGCTGCATAAAGTATCTTTAAGAGCAAAGGCAGAAGAGAACAGGGACATCTGCTTGTCACTGTTGATTCACTGTTTGTAACTTGCACCTGGCCACAAAAGGCCACATCCACCCAATATTTAGCTTCCTCCTGTGCAAACCTCAACCTCACTCATGCCTTTTCTCCTCTCACAGAGTATCACAATAGGAAACACTCTCTGGTCAGTGTGGAGACTCCAAGACACACATACACACACACCCCAGGAGGCTCTGAGATCCCACTGGAATCTCTGCCCCAGCAAGAGGCAATTGCTGAGAAGCACGTCCATGCCCCGGGCTGCAGCTCCCAACAAAAGGAGCCTTTGTCCCCTGGTGGCTTTTGCAGGACTGTGCCAGAATCAACAGGGATCGATTCCAGCAGCGCTGGGAAACAGGATGGGGCAGGAAAAAACAGGCTGGGCTGTTCCTACCTTCTGCTCACCTCTGACTTGCACTGGGGGGGCTTATCAAAGGAACCTGGCTTTTAAGGAGAGTACCATCATAAAAACCTTCAGGCACTTAATATAAGACATAGGAGCCATTCTTCTGTAGACAGCTTAAATACACAAATCTTTCAAAAGTACAGCCACCTAATCACTTCCAGGCAAGACACCTGATGGTAGCAGTTTCCAGAGTCAAAGTTCTGCTTTAATTCATCTCCTGCAAGAAACAACAGGACCTTCCTTTGAAGTTCACTCCCCAGCACAGATGGATACAGCATCCCCTCCACTCTCATTTCCAGAATGGAACTATCCTGCTCAGGGGACAGAGAGAAAATCTGCTTTGGACTGGAAAAATTCCCAAAGCACAGGAGTCTTTGCAGAGGTCACAGTTTCATGAATACTTAAAAGCTTTCCTAAGAAGGCCAATGGAAAATCCTCATTTCCCACTGTCTCTCCTGCCTCTGTATCACTGTCCCTCCTTGTGCTTCCCCAAGAATGCAAGAGCTAAATGCCAAAACAGGATTGACAAGCAAACCTCAACTCAAAATAGCAATACAGGTTGGGTTGAAAGTAACCAATGGTTTCTGATGTCCCAGCCTGGCTCACAAGGGGTGGGATTGATTTTCCAAGTAGCACTGCAGCACTTACACCCTCTTGTAAATCATTGGCCCAGTGTTTTTACTAAGTCACACCAGTGAGGGTGCATTTTGGGCTAAAGGACTAGAAAGGCTGGGCTGTTTCAGCAGAATGTCCCCTGTTTCTAGCAGCCTGGAAAGCACCAAGCTTTAGACTTGCTAAACTTGTATTTCAACACTAAAAATTTCCCACTCATTCCTAAAGAAGGAGAATCACTGCCAAGCCTTTTTCTTTTTCAAGATAAGATGCTGAATTCCAGTCTCAGCATTTTCAAGTTTCTTTTAAACTCTTAATTATACAAGGGAGATGCAGATAAGTCAGACACAATTGGAGACAAACCCATTCAAATTCAGTGGTTTAGGAACTAGTTTATTGACTGAAAACTTTGGCTTTGCTCACCAAGAGTAATTTCCAAACCTCAATATTTACATACCTTCTATAACACTTGCAGTTCTCACTGAGATTCAAGTGCTCAGGAAAAAAAAAAAAAAAAAAAAAAAAAGGTGTGAATCTACTATTTTAAGCAACCTAGAGTATGACCCAATATTATGGAGACAAAACTGCAATGGCAAAGCTCCAAACCAACTTTACCACATATCTTCACAGTTCATGCAACTTCTGGGGTAGGTTTTGCTGTCCACTCAGGACAAACCTCGCAAGAAACTGAGTGCTGGGTTTCTGAGACTTCATTACTGTCAGATTTTTAAAGACACACCATCTAAACTATTACAAAATTATTTTTATATCTAAACTGGTTTTTAAATTATGTAGCTTTTTGAGACAGTTTCTCAGGCTGATGAGACCACTGCCATTGTGGTAGCTACTCTCAGGATGAACTTCAGAAAGCAGTTAAGAGCTTAAAATGACTGTATATTGCCCAAATCACTAATTAAAATTCTGAATGAAAGAAGAGCCAATGTACCTTCTAATCTTATTTCCTCAGTAAGAATCAGAGCCCTATTATTAAATGCAGGCTAGGATCAAAGAGGCAGCCCCATCTGGATTCTGGTCTGATTGCACAGCTGCCACAGGCAAAGGCTGAAGATGATGGGAAGAGAAAGAAAGAATAGAACAAGGAGGATCTAGATCAACAACTAAATAGATGCTCCTGTGGAACACCTGAGACGGAAGCCTTAACTTGGAAGAAGAAGGGTCGCCTGTGTTTTGGCTGGTCCATGATTAGAGGACAGAAAGCTCTGAAGAGTTGCTTGAAGTGACAGCTTCAGGTTTTCCAAGAGCAGGAAAACACAATGAAAGCAGGGCACACTTTCTGACACCAAAAGGGAGCTGGGAGCACAGACAGGCTCCCAGGGCTTCCCTTGGAGCTCTCTGGGGAAAGCCCTTCTCGGTAGCTGAGGAGGGTATCCCCTCCTTAAGCACTTGGCTGCCTGCCACCTGTGGAGATGGCTGGGGATTACCATGAGGGATTGGAAGGAAGGTGGGATTGGAAGTAGGAACTTGAACGATGCACAGCTGATGCTATCTAGGCCTTAGGTGCTTTGCTAAGCAGATGAAAAGAAATAAGTGCAGAATCAGAGCTGATCACCAGTTTCTTGTGAAGGGGAGTACCCAGCTGCAGCTATTTTTTCCACACGCACCTGCAGGCAAGTGTAAAACGTTTGGTCATGTTCCACTGAAACAAACACAGAACCTTCTTCTGTATCAAAAGATACAAGCACATCACACAACAGCACTGGTACTGCCCCAGTGCAAGCACAAAACACTTTCTTTCTCATCTCTGACTTCAGAGCAGGGACACAAATAAACCAAAGATGCTCGCTGAAAGCAGGCAGTCTGTCTCTGCCAATCTTCACCAGCAGAGACAACACAAACCCAGAACACTTGGGCTGCAGAGAGCAGGGCAGTCTCACCCATACCACAGCAGCACTGCCAGGAGGAGAGCAGGCTACGTGCAAAGGCTTGGCACACACGCGTGTTCAAAGACTCCTTTCACCCCAACACAGAACCACTTCCTCTTCATTGTTTGAAGATATCAGAATGAGACCTCTAGAGAACAAGTAACTTGGCTACAGCTGTACAAGGAGTACACAACAGTGCTACAAAATAACCCTAAATTACATGGAGGTCAGTAATAAACAGTAACATTTATTACAGAAGGAATGGAGAAACTCGCGCAGTTCCCTTCAAACACAGAAAAATCTGCACTGAAAGACTGCCTCTGTCAGATGCACTGTTCAGTTTTGTACAAAACATGGTGCCCTTCTGCATCATTACCTTTCCTTTCTGTCAGTGGGGCCAGTACTCCCACACAGCTTCTGGAGAGGTGTATAAAAAAATCAGGTGCTTAATTTAAGAATTCCAAGCATTTTCCCTTACCACTGCTGGGGCCATTGTGTATGGTAACACTACGTTCTAGCAAGATAAGACTTCTGTCAGGTAGACAAGTCCAGCTGGCTTCTTCAGCTACTGCTGAAGGAGATAAAGATGTTGATTATGTTCCTGGCTCCCTTTCAGCCTTCCGGCTTTTAAACACTGGGTAATGGTGAGGGCGGGACAAAAAACTGTTTACTTCTGCAACCTTGAGTCAGCTTTGCACGGGCTACAGCTCAGCCACAGAGGAGTTTTCCTTCTAAAAAGCAAGGACATCAAGTAAAAAAAAAGTGAAAACCAGTCTAGAGGGTTCAAAATAACATTCCCAGGTGGTCATTCTCAAAGTGAGATTTCCTGCTTGGGCAAGACAGGATTGAAGCATCCAGGATACACAGATATTGGTCCCAAGATATACTAAGACAGGTAAATACAACACAGGTATTCCAACCCTTCTCCTTTTTTCCTGCACCCACATGTTACCAGCAAGAACTAGTTCTGAAGCCCAAAGAAATGAGTTGCACTGGTGCAACATGTCCCAAGGACTAAGCACAAGGACAGGGGAACTGCCTGACCTCACATCATCTCCTCCTCCTTTTCCCCTGCAAGATCCTCCCGGAGCAGTCACATGTGATTGAACAAAGGATATCCTGACTTGTACCTTTCTTTTCTTTACAAAAATGGCAACACCAATCCAAGCACGACTGATGACTAGAAGGAACACTAGAGAGAATGACAGCAACAAACAGAAAGGAGATCAATGGGTAAGGAAGCTGTAGAGCCAGACAGCAAAGGCAGCAGAAAGCACTACATATGAATTTTCATCTCTCAGCCTGTCACCACGAGAACAGATTCTGTTTTCATACATTTTCGTCATGTTTCCAACCACTTGTTAACATCCCTGCTTATCCTGGCCACAGTTTCAGGATAACCCACTAAAAATCTGTCTGGGTTGGTCCAGGCACACGGGGTTAGAGTAGCAGGGCTACCATCACTACTGGAGACAATATCCTGTGAATAAAAATATCTTCAGAAGGTCACTATAGTCAGAAAACTAAGGGAGGCAACAGCAGGAGGAAGAAATTAAAGAGTTTGTTGTCTCAACACACACCCTTCTTTTCCACAGTTTAATCTCCCATCATCTAGAGACTCCTTATAAGCAAGTGCTTTAAGCATGGCACAGGAGTCTACACATCTTTCAGACCTCAAGTTTTCCCTTTTTGCATCTTCCCCAAGAGCTTCACCACAGAAAAAATCTTAGGGATGGGAGGAAGGCATGAGGTGAGGGGGCACAGGTCAGGGAGGGAACAGGAAGGACTCATGAACAGCCCATCACTGATAACCAACCCTACAGCAAGAGATCAGAGCAAATGAACAATGCTCTCTGCTTGAACAGCCTTCCCTCCAACTCCAACCCTACTTTTTTAAAAAAAGAAAGGGACATCACTCAAGTCTTTTGATTTTCCATGTGGGAGGGAGCTGATTTTTACATTATAAAGTCATGTCTTAACGCCACAGATCCACCAACAGCTCGAGGAAGAAGAGAGGAGGAAGCTCCAAAGGCAGCAGGTTCCAAACATGACAACTGCACCTCCAAAAACAAGTACCTGTTTCATCTGATGAGGAAAGAAAAGCTTTTTTTTCTGTTCTCCATTCCATGAAACAAGGAGTTGTTCATCCCTTAAAAATGACACCTGGTTCCTTCCTCAGCACCAGGAGACAAAAAACCACAGGAATAATTCTTTCTTTTCCTGGCCTCTTCAACCCTTGCCCCTTCTCGTTCTGGCTAAAAATATCCTTCAAGGCTTTTGATACCCTTCCATACCTACAGCATGACTGGCTTTGGGCCCATGTCATCCCTGGGCTCGAAGAACGCCCTGCAGGGTTCCTCCCTCAACACAGAGGTCAGCTGTCCCTTTCCTTCCCACTGCCACCACTGCAGCCTGGCAGGCAGACACTGCAGGCTCTCAAGGAGGGCTTTCTTCCCAAGGCCTGCCACTCCACTGTCCCATCCTGGTTTCATTAACAGCTCCATTCACGATGGTGAAACCTTAACTCACACCCAGGCAGCCAAGCTGTGCTGCTCCTTGCTGCCTGTGGGGCCCAGGGTCTGTGTCTGCAGGGCTGTGAGGACAGGCACAGGGCACACTGCACAGCAGCCTCTGCCAAGGGCAGCACTGGGGTCAAGAACCTGTTCAAGAGCAGGACTCAGCCCCCACCACCACCTGCTGCAGAAAAACAAGGCAGACCATCACACTCTAGGGATTTCTTTGGCAATCCCTTTCTTTCCTGTCCTTCTGAAGTAGCACTTTAGATACAAGCTGGCACTAGGGCCATTTCCCCTAAAGCAAAAAGCCTCATTTCCTCCCCTGGAAGCCTTACTCCAGCCCTCACTCTCTCCCGTTCTTCAGGTGCAGCTGGACCCTGTTTTTCTATTCAGGTCCCTAAAACACATTTGTTCCTTTTATACAATCAGATCTCCTGTGACACAGAGAACATTTCCCTTCCCTTCCTCAAGCAGCCTGTGCAACTCCCAACAGTGTGCTGCTCTCAGACACTGAACATGAAAAGGTTTCTGATGGCCAGGTCCCTCCTTCACCCCCTTCTGCCCCAGGGCCTCCTGAGCCCACCACAGACACAGACAGCTCCTCACCAAGCCTGCCCACCCATGGGTGGCAGAGCATCCAATGCCTCCCATGTGAGACCTTGCTGTCCCACCAGGCAGGACTCTGCTCCTTACTCCATGGGAGAAGGCTGGAGCTAGGAAACAGAGGTTTCAGAGCAATTCCAGCTTAGTTTCCAAGATTTGACAGGGCAAAGGATCTTTTATTTTTCCCTGTTCTATTCCAGAAGACTTTACTGGGTGCCTCAAACATCACCACAACTCACTAGTGACAGTTTTAATGACACAACTTCCCAAACCTATCTATCTGTCTCTCTACTCAAATTCTTCAGGGCAGAGCTGCTTTTTGGTTGACTTTTTCCCAACCAGGCTGCACTACTCTGCTGACAAGTCTGGCAGCTCAAATTCATCTCCTGAGCACTTCTCCCTTCCTTCCTTCCCCAAGTATCCATTAATCCCCATTAATCCACCCTCCTGGATAATCACAGTAATGCTCTTTAAACACATAACACAGGGGAAAGCCACTCTCTGTCTGCAGGTTGTGTTAGAGGGCACGGTGACCCTGCAGGTAACATGACTGGGAATATTATGCTCCAGAGCCTCCAAATAATCCATTTGTGGAGAGGGGTTCCCAGAACAGGACATGAGTATTGCAGAAAAGGCACTTTTGCTGAGTGTCCTGGCATACTCAAATACACCTGCCTAAACAACAACTTACTGCAGTCCTAAAACAAAGTGTTCCCTCCCCTCCTCCAACCACCCTGGACAACATCTCACCTAATTTAAGAGTGACATTGGATGAATCATTTCTGTCTTCGTGAAAGAAAATCATCTTGAGAAGAGCTGGCAGCACAATTTGAGGCTCCTTTTCCAATAAATTGTCCAGGTCATTAGCATCCACACTACACAGAATTGCCAAAAAGTGAGGGCATGGGAACACCAAAGGAGACAACACTGGGACTCTTTACCATCACAACAATCTGCTTTTCTGACTCCCTGACCTTGGAGCAGGAACTGAAAAGGAGGCTTTGGCACCCATTGCAGGAGGAACCAAACTGGTGCACCATGAAGCAGCAGAAATGGAAAGCTGCTGTTAGCACCTATCAAATACCTTGGAATTAAGGTGGCAGGGAACTGTAACATCATTTAATTCTCTCTTCTGTCCCAGGAGAAGAGCCAGTTAGATTTCATTAGTTGGTGAGCTGTATCCTCATCCCTCATTCCCCCTTCTGTGCAGTCAGCTCAGCACGTGCATGAAGAGGCTGGAAGGAGGGCAGGTTTCTCACCCACTCCTGCCAGCCTGAGGAGCTCAGACTCAGTGAATTCAACAAACAAGGATAAAGACAAAGTTCTTCATCCAACAGTAAAAATAGATTTTTTTTGCTGCCACTTAATATTACAAACAAACCAAAACAAAGGTTATGACATTAACATTAAGATGTGGCTTCTTACATAAAAATCCCTCAAGTGACTTTCAGAAGTGACTGAGATATAGCAATAACCTCTGAAACTGCTCCAACAATAACACAAAGCCAGTGCAAGTGGGAGACTGGCCAACAGCACTGCAGCAAAAAGCCAGCCTTGGAAATAGGTGAACAGTAGTTGTGTGACCTAAACTGAAATCTGACTAGAAGCAAAGATCTACCTTAAAAGTCTGGATTCACTGTTGTAACAGAAAATTAATGCACCTTCTATATGTCAAATATCAGCCTTTACAAGGATCACTTTTCTCTAGAAAACAGCCATATTGACAGTTTAGGAAAACACAAGAACAGATCTCCAGGATGCAAGAGTTATTTTCCCCAAAGCAATCTACAGCATGTTTACAGAAAGATACAAATAAACCCCCGGTTCTCCGGATGTTTTGCAAGCACTCTTTGCACATGGCCAAGCAGTTAAGAAGAAAGGCTCTTGTACCTACATAACCACAGGCTCAAACCAAGAATCTCCTCTCCACAGAGGGCATTTAGAAACAAGACCAAGCCTCGAGATGCTGAACTTGCTGGAGCCCCTGGTTTGCATCTACTGACACAAATCCTGACATTCCAGGATTTTTTTATATGAAGATTTTAGTCCCTTCACTATGTTGAACATTCCAGGTTGCTTCTCCCTCCCCCTTCACCCACAGTTTTTGCAGTTTAGCTCCATTCGTCAGTCAAGTCTAAATTAAGTGATGCCACAGCAGGAGTGGGGCTGTGGCAGACAGCATGGAAACGCAATTCCCTGTCTCCCTGGCAGGATGCTCGGTCTCTGCAGTCACACTGTGCTACACTCACACACTTGCAATGCAGCTCAGTGTCTGCCTAGCCCGAGGCCACCCAAGCACCTTCAAAAGAAGGTTTCTTTTCAAGGCTCCTCCTACATTAGTTGATTTATCTTGTTACTCCTCTCTCTCTCATTTCTTTAGGTCATTTTGCATTATGCCTGCCCTGCAGGTACAGCCCAAGCACTGTGTTCATAGTCCAGGATGAATTTAAGGGTTGGTTCTCTGTTATAACCAACATTATATAACAAACTAGAAAAAGGAGGAAATAATTCTTTTTTCTTCTCGAATATATCTATGTTCCTACCCCCCCATATACCTCCAAATATTCAACTGCTACGTCATGTTCCCTGCAGGTCTAACTCACTGTGTTATTTTTTGTGGACTTTTTTTTTTTACTTTCTATAAAAGTACAAGGTTGCCTTGCTAAATAAAAGCTTATTGGAAAAAAACTATTGGGTTTTATTTACTTATCTTTTCCTATTCTTTACAGATGTTAACAGTTACAAAGAAAGCATAGATATTTCCCTCTTCTATCCTTTACTCTTCACACTCTTCCCCCCATTTATCTTTAAAGAAATGAAATGTCCTGCTTTTTCACCACCCAGGATTTTGAGAATAAAAACAAATCCTGGCAAATGTGATTTAAACTTCACTTCCCATTTTTTCCTCATCTATTTTGTAGCCTTCAGTCAGGGGCTACAGAGAGTCAAAAGATAAGCTAAAGAGAGCATAAAATTAAGAAGTTGGGTGCTAGCTACAGGTCTAGTTTTGCTGAGCTGGGACAGAGGCAAAGCTCAGGCACCATCCCACTGCTCTGTGGATTGCTTGTCTTTTCCCTGTTCCCACACTTTTTGGTGCCCTCTAGTCCCCCATCGAGAACTTACCATCAAGTCTACCCATGAGAGGAGAGATTTGAAAGAAAAACAGGTA
Organism: Passer montanus; assembly: GCF_014805655.1. Taxonomy (NCBI): domain Eukaryota; kingdom Metazoa; phylum Chordata; class Aves; order Passeriformes; family Passeridae; genus Passer; species Passer montanus. Next base: position 14,671,125 of record NW_024356504.1, on the reverse strand, counting down.
AAGCAGCACAACCAGAGGGTTGATAATGGAGCAGCAGAATGCAGAATAGAGGAGAAAAAGGTGCAGCTAGAGATGACACATCTCAGTGGCAGAGGTGGTTTAAGAGTGATGTGAAACAGCTGCCCCAGCAGGAGTAGCTGGGTCAGTTTAAACTTCAGTCTGCAAAGGCAAGACTTTATTTAAGGCAGGCAGAAGGAGACACAAAGAAAGTGCTCCAGCAGCAGAAGACAGGGCAGAAAGATAACTACTCAGGAGTGGTCACTTCTCCCACCAGAACAACCCCACTCCCAGAAGCAGACACCTGCCTCAAGAGGTGTGGGAGATTAAGAATCTTAAAAGCTTAAGCCAGAGTTTTCAGACTTTGAATGCTTTAAGTCTTGACACCTTAAGCAGATGGCCCAATTCCTGAGGAGCTGAAAACACAGCTCCAGCAGGAGACACAGGCTCTGTCAGGGTCAGCCTCAATCTGTCGTGTCTGGGGTGCACAAACTGCACACAGGCACCACTCTGCCACCATTCATCACTGCCCCAGAGACAGACCACTGAACCCTCAGCTCCTGGCTGTGCTGGTGACACCTGGCCATCTTAACCACATGCCATTGTATGCCTCATTCATAATTTGGGGACAATTTTTTTTCTACTTGGTTTGCTCTTATTCAAAGCAGGCAGCTAAAAACACTGCACTCCCCAGTTCATGTATTCAACAAAGCAGAAACTGGAGAGAATATGTGTTTATCAATACCCTGAAAATAAAGGAGGAGGAAATTTCAGTCTTGAGAAAGCAGGTAAATTTCTACCCTCCCTTCTGTCTGCCCCAGCCTTAAGCAGACACCCAACAGAGGCCAAAAAAAGTGGCACAGCTGTGGAGCTAGACAGTCACTCCATCATAGCTCTGTAATTAATAAAGCAAAATGGCATCATTTAATTCAGCTGGCATCAATGTGACATTCCAGGCAACAGGACTTCAACAACATCAATGTCTATTACTTGGGTAGGCATTTAATATAGCTTAATTAAACCCTATCTATAGCCAACAGTAACACTAGCAAGAGGAATAGATAGTATAAACAGTGTTGTTTGCACAAATTCCCCTTCTCAATTCCTCTGCCTCCTCCTCTGCAACGCTCATTTTAAATGCTGATACTTCTGCAAGAAGTATTTTTATTTTTACACAGGGCCTGATGCAAAATGAAGCAACCAAATCAGGAAAAAACATAAAAGGCATTTGAGGCCATGACTGAGCTGGAGAATGAGATAAAGGAGCAGGTGCATGCTAGGAGGGAGGGGGCCAAAGAGCTCTTACAAGGCAAAACAATGCCAGAGGGGGTCTCCAGAAGGGACAGGCTGGATGCAGAGCCCTTAAGAGGCCAGTACAGCTCCTCCACAGGTTCACAACCACCTTGCTGAACAACAATGAGAGTTTCTCAAGCACAGGACAGATTTGGAACACGTGACACACACAGTGGGACACAGGAAAGACATGGGCATCTGGATCAGCTATTGCAATTCCCTGAGCTGGAAGCTGATAGCTGCAAGGGATCAGCCATGGGGAATTCAGGAACAGTGCCCTCCAGGGCCGGGCTGAGCCCCAGAATGTGGTTTGTCCCATCAAAGTGTGAACATATGGATCAACAGATGATCAGCTCTTGGTTCTTCCCTAGCAGCTTCTGAACAACTCTTCTCCTTTTCACCCAAGAGGATTGCCTTTCCTCCAGCAGAGCTGAAGGACAAGGAACAGCAAATCAGAGAGCCAGGCTTGATAAGGCAAGGCACGGCAAGTCCTCTGGCTGTAAATGAGTGTTAAGTCCATCAGCTTCTTTGCCAGAGCACTTGTTAAGAATCTGCACCACGCTGGCTTTAGAGAGGAAATCACCACGAAGTGCTCCCCAAAGAGCCTCCTCAAAAATGAAGGCCTCAGCTGGAGACTCAGGACTGCCAGCTCAGGAGACATTCCAGTTAAAACACCCCAGCTCCAAGTCACCTTCACCCAGCATGACAAAGCAGCTCTTTCAACCTACTACATCCACAGCCTCATGGTAAGGGCATCCAGCCCTGATAACACACACTTCCTTCCTGAATTATTTATGGCCACCAAGGGTCATGGAATAAGGAGAGCAAAAGCCTCCAGCTTGGCAAAAAGTTCTAGTCTGGCAAGTGACTCTGATATCCATTCAGAAAGAAGTCCCAGAGCTTGAGCAATTGGGTGCAGCACTCCATTCCAGAGCTCTGTGATTGATGGATCACATCAGCCCTCTGACCCCCACCACAGCCAGGTGTCCAAACCCTACTGTCCCAGCCCTGCACATAAACGGCTCTTCCTCTCCAAAGAAAGACAATCTCTTTTTCCACTTTCTTCAGCTATTTTCACAAAAATTTTACTGCTCAAAAACTATCCTGAACCTTTGCCTACAAAACCATCCATATCAAACTTCTTCAAAAATATCTAAAACCCCTTTTATACCTTTTGGAATACACTTTTACTGAAACAAACCAGAATCATCTTTACTAACTGAGACTGTCCAATATTTATACTGAACTGTTTTAGAATAAGAAATGGCCTTTTTTGGCAATACATAATGCAATCACACAGCCGATACTAACAAATAATCATACTGACTGCATGCATGATGTAGGAATTATCAGAGTGACTACATCCTTTTAATAGCTCAAGTTTATTAACACACAATTAAGCTTGGCCTTTCACAATGGCTATCCAGTCTAAACAGACAAAAAAACGAAAAATCCCTAGTATTCTTCTACTGCAGAGGTCAGTTCAATACACTGAATAATGGCCATTTCACTCCTCTGCTGAGGAAACTGTACCTTAAGGAATGTTTCAGTCAGAACCCAAGTGTATTTCTCCACCTGAATGATTTTACACTCTCCTTGAGCACTGTTCCTCTTATGGAAGCTGCCTTCTCTCTCAACAGAATTTTTCCAAAAACATTTTCAAGCAAACTTTGAAATATGCTGTCCCTCAGTACAATAACTCAAACCCCTTTTGTGCCTCGTGTGTCAGACTCAACACTTGGACCAAGGGGTCATGTTGCACCCACAGTGGGGAAAGACAGTAGCTCTCCAAGACAACACTTTACTGCCTGAAAATTCAAAATTAATGAGCTCAAATGTTCAAATTCCAGGAAAGGAATTTCCTGCATTTTTTAAAGCATACTCTTTTTTTTTTCCCCTCAAGGTTTTGCCCATTTTTTCCCCACAATGACTGTAGAAGTAGGAATAAGGAAATAAGGTTGGTCCTTCCACACTCAAGACTCACAGAGCTGACAGGCTCAAGACTTAAGTAGTTGTAACAACTTACAGGAAGGGTGAACTTCACCTACAAAGGTACTGAAGAGCTACAAGACCAGCGTATCTGTTCAATAAAAAGATGTGGAGATCTACATTTTCTTTAGATGCCAGTCTTTATATCTCCTCAGTATAAGTTTGCATCTGTTTCTGGCACCTTTCCAAGTAAATCCAATGGGAAGAATTGCTATTTCATTCTGCAAATACCATCCAACTCAGTTCTGAGTTGGTTAAGTCACACATTATTGTTCCTGGCCTGATAAAATGTACAATCAAGCCAAGTAGTACAAAGGGGGAAAAAAAACCCCAAAGCGTAAACACTTTTAGCTCTGTTTGCAAATACTGTAGTTTCTGTACCATTGAAGTTCCCTTTCCATCCCTGCTGGCAAACAAGCATTCAGCTCTGTCTAATACAGTTCCAAAGCAGAGTATTAGCAATCACCCAGTGAAAAATGTTTGCACTTCAGCTGAATCAACCTCTAATCTCCCTCCTGAAGAGCTAACTTTAAAAGGAGAAACTAATGTGGCTCTTAAACCAAGTTCAACAAAAAGTTCTAAACCTGTTTAAAATAAACCAAATATGATCAATGCAGAATTCCCAGGAAAAAAAATAAATCTCAGAACAGGTTACCAGCTTTCTGAAACTGCCTGTCAAATCCTTGCAGAGAAGGTAGCACTTCTGCATGTCAAGAGATTAAATACAGCCCATGGTTTTCACATGGGGATTAGTTGCTGTTAAGCACTGCTTTCTCCTTATTGGTGAAGTTTGCACTCTCCATCCTGCCTGGCAGCCTATATTAAGAACACACTGCCACCCAGACTTCTTCTTTCTTGTAAAGAATGGGACAGAAAGAAAGGCAACACTGTCTGGCTTTCAGGACTCTCCCAACAGCACTTCTGTGGAAATGCTGACTTTCAGAAACTTCAACCTCCCAGCCACAGGTCTGAGTAAAGCTCACTCCAGCCCAGCCTAAACATCAGAAAATTCTATGTTGCACATGTGTACTATCAGAGATCTGAGCAAACACAGAACCTATTTCTCATTTCATAAAGCTGCTTCACAGTGATTCTGTGAGACCTCCAACTATATCTGTAAATGCCCCAAGCTCTGGGTTCCAAGTTTGTCACAAAACGCAATTCCCTTCTCTGGCAAACCCTTCCTGGATGCATGCTCCCAACATAAGAAAGGAGAAACCCAGAAGAAAAAAAAATAGGAGAGAAAAAGGGAAGATAAATTAAACAACTGGCACAACTCCAGCAGGTTGAAGAGTTTCTATTCCCTTCTGTTCCTTCAGATCACAAATGTAAAGAGAACTACAAATCTACAGAGAAGTACTTTCTGAATAGCAGCTAAGAAACAAAACTATACAAGCAAGTTGGCATAATGAAAACATAACCCAAAAAAAAAAACCCACCAAAAAAAACAAACAAAAAAAACCACCTCACCAATCCTATTTTCTGCGGATAAATACACTTCAAGTTTTTCTCCAGGAATGTGGCCCAGGACCTACCCTGCAGTACTTGCCAGGTTCATGAAGATCAAACAGCTTCAGAGGCTAGGAAAGTGCCCAGGGAAACCTGAACAGTCTGAGCTCCACCAGCCACTTGGATGCACCTGCTGAGAAGACACCTGACAAGATTTATTCATCCCCTGTGCCACTGCCAAGAGCTCCGGCAAATTTGCAGGGGTTCCCCTCTCCTGTTCTGACAGAATTAAGTACTCAACTAATACCATATTTAAAACTGATTTTGACTAGCAAGAAAATGGAAATTACTTTCTTCTCTCTCCCAACCCCTTCCTGTGAGAAATGTCCCCTTTTAGCTCAGCAGTAGGGATGCCAGAATGATACACGTTTGGTGGCACTCATGCATTCAATATTGCAGTTGCTGGAGAAACCCAAATATACAGTCCCTCAAGAGAAGGCTAAAACACAGCCTGAAGTCAGAAGGGCCCTTTTTGCAGTATTCTGCCTGTCAGCAGTGCTCCAAGGAGGCTTTATTCATATTTTAATGTTTGTTCCCATCTCACTGCTCTGAGGTAGAGAATGCACAGTCTCCTGGTCAACTTAATACAGTCTCAGCCCCATTAGAAGCTGCTGGTCTGCACACCCTAAACGGGCCAGCCCACGTAGGGGGCTGAGCTGTGGCCAGTTCAGGGTGGCAGACCTGCCTGTTCTGCTTGGCAAATTGAGCCTGGCTTTGTGATCATGTCAGGGTGCCAGCACAGAACTTCTGGGAAGACAGGCTGACCCCTGTGTGCACAGGTAGGCAGCCAGGACTGTAAGATGATCCTTGCAAAGCTGTGGAACTCGCACCACGGGCAGCTCAGGTGTCTGGTGACCACTGCAACAGCAGAAAAAAAAATAGCCACTCCAATACCTGTTAACCTAAGGGACCCTCTTATCATTCTAAATGTTTCTAGATCCAGAGCTTTGTTATACATTTGATCCCAAGCAACAGGGTCTTGTATCTCTGTATAAAGAGTCATGAACAAAGGAAAACTTGTGTTATTCCCAAAGGCCCTAGTCCAGGGAGATGCTGAACATCCCAGGCTGCATCCAGCTTTCCCCAATGCCCTGGCTACAGCCACATAATTTGCTAATCACGTGTGAAGAACAAAAGAAAACAAACATCAGTGCCTGGAAATACAAACCTTGCCTTAGAGCATGCAGGATGGAAGGAGAGGCCAGACAAGCTTTGATGTCACCCCCTGAGAGATGAGGTCTGTAACACTGTATGGCCTAGAGCTTCTTTAGAATCCACAGAGAAAAGAGATCTTCCAGATCCTGCCTCATAAACCTGATCTCACAAGAACTGCACTGAAGATGACTGTTTGCAAGACTAGAACTTAAAGGGAAGATAAAGTGACAAGGAATAGGGTTGGGCCTTCTCCAATCAGAAAATTCATCCATCCAGGAGATTCTGCTTCATGTAAGAAATCTGTTGCCAATAGGGCAGACAGAAGGGCACCTTCAGCACAGCACTGTAAGTGCCCTGCCAATCAAACCATTCCATGGGCAAGGGGACATGTGGAGCCTGGTTTCCTATTTCACCTCCTCCCTGTACCATGCAGATTATCTGATACCAGTAATACAGTCTGAGCTCACACTGGAATCATCTGAACGTTAGGGGCATTAATTCAGACCTCCCTGCTGTATCCTGCCTGTTTTCCAGCAACCTTTAGGCACAAAGTACCTTTTTAGATCTACCCCTCCCCTAAGCCCTGCATTCTTAAGAAAGCAAGCTAAGAGACAAAGTAAAAAGCCCTGCCTTTGTCATCTGGGGAGTCCCTTAAAAAAAAAAAAAACAAAACCTCAATTCTCCTGCCAGATCAGTAGGCAAACAATACTTGTAGCTCTTCAGGCTATTTGTTCTTCACTGGCACAACAAGGCAGACTGCCACCAGTCATCCTACCAAGGCAAGAAAAAACTATAGAAGTTTTGCAGAGACAGAAGGATCCTGAAAGAAAACCAATAAGGAACTTCTCTCAAGGAGGTAGATGGATTACTTCCCAATAAGAGAGCTTTCTGCATCTACTATTTGTATAGAAAGGCTCCCTCCCCACCTGCGGAGTTTCTACAGAGCACAGAGCCTCTGACAGGTGAATCCTGATCCTTAAATTTGCTTTAAGGTTCTTGGGTATTGCTCATTTAGTATGGACTCTCACCTGCTTCAACAGGGCTGAAATTTTATTCCAGGTGTTCCCTCTGCAATGCTCCACCTACTGGAGCTTGACTTAGAAGGAGAAAAAAAATGTCTTATCAGGGCAAATTCAAAATGCAAACCATGCCTCCTGCAAACCCAGTTCCACCCAAACCACAATCTGTGAGGCCAAGACTACGGCCCAGCCTCCTGGACTGTGCAGCCAGAGGTGAGCAGAGCTTTGATGGTTTAACCGGGAAAACTTCAAACACATGTGGGCAAACATCGGTGGAATTAACAAAGCCAAGAACAGGAAAACAAAGTGACATTTCACGGCAACACTGCAAGCCAGAGTCTGACTATACACGGCGGTCTATGACCTAAATGTGAACCCCTAACACAAGGGAGTTTGGATGTCCAAACTAAACTCTGCCAGGTCCTGCGTGGAAAACAAATCTTCCCCTTTGGTTAGGGATGGAGAGGGAGAAAAGGGGATTCCTTGGTTTGTTGGTACATCAGAGGAAAGCCATGACAAAACACAACAGTCTCTTCCTGTCACAGAACACAGACTCCTCATTTTGCCCAGCTTTGTAACAAAAAAAGAGTGAGATACCACCACCACTACTATAGGATAAGAACTTCCCACACTCAGTCTAAGTAAAAATAAGTTCATTCCTTTCTACTCCTCTCCACATAAAAAAGCTCCCAAGGGAAAAAAAAAAATCTTTCTTTCTGATGTCAATTTTAAAGTTCATCTCCTCAGATAAAGCCATCAATCTGTATGCAGCTTAAACCAACAGTTGGTGCCCATCCAGACAATACCATCTCTCCACACCGAACTTCCACCTAACACACAGAAGGAAAGCAAAGAGCCTGATCCTGTGACAAGGACGCTGCCAGCCAAGCTACTGAATCCCAACTCATTTGCTCCCTGCTGGAGCCCCACAGAGGAGTCACCATCACCCCAGGACTGCATCAAGTCACCAAGATGCTGTTTGAATGTGTTCAAAGCAGAAACCCGCACATGCAGGTAGACACATCCAGAAACAGGACATTATTAGAGGAAAATGGGAATTGTGGAAACTGGGGAGATTTTTAACATTTTAAGAAGTGTTAATATAAAACACAAACTTGAACCAAGATAATGGATTACAGACATAAAGAAAAAAAAAAAAAACTTCATAGTCTCACTGGAAAAGTTTAAAAGAGCTGCAAACACCAGGCTCCCTCTAAGACACCATGACACTGGGGGCATTACATCTTTACTGATATTTAAGAAATTGAGCATTATGAAAAGTCCAGAGCTCAACATCTCAGTCTGAAAATCCTTTAGCTAAATTTAGGAGGAATAGATCATGACTTCCAGTCTAAATATCTTAATTAGTTGAAAAAGGTGATAAGAGTTAAAAACAGTTGCATGAGTTCCCTCTGTAAGGTGTGTTCCTCTGGATAGCAGCATCAACTTATTTAATACATTTCAGTGGCAATTGGCAAATTATTGCCCAGTATTTTACTTGAGGCTACCTCTGAGTAGAGGTTAAATGTGTGTCCATCCCCTTTGTAAAAAGCACAGTCGACCATTCCATCGTATATTTCCTGTGGGATTGCTCAAGTGTCTTCCAAAAATAGCCAACAGTTTTGCTGAAAGGCTCAAAACAAATAGCACTTCTGAAGGAATATCTTACATAGTTTACATAATAGGCATCTCAGAAGGGAAAAAAGGATGTGTACAGTGTTTCAGTGTGAATTCTGCAATGAACAAAAAGACATCATTCTTTGCTCAGCACAAGGCTGAAATTCACCAGGAAGAAAACTGCTAAGGTCAAAGCCTCAGGGCTCAAGTTGAGAGGGAGATATTCTCAAGGTAAGAACTTTTTTATCCTTGATTCAAAACAAAATACAACATGGAAAAGGAACAGTCAGCTTGTTTAAGCCTCAAAAAGGAAAAGTTCAACCCTAGCCAAAATATAGTCACAAAAAAATCTAACACATTTTTAAGTTGTTACCAGATCCACCTCTGCACACTTCTGCTTACCTTTTTTTTTAATTATTTAACACCTGGTCCTTATCTCCTGACCCACAGTTCACCCTTCCTGCTAAACACAGCATCTCAGTTTATAACTAAATACCACAAGTGTAGAATGTCCTAAGCACTGGTGCTTCCATATCACTTCATATTCAGCTGCATCTCTCCTCACAACCTAAATGTTAACACTGACATATATTCCTCAGTGAAAGTCTGTCCTTTATGTGTAAAATACTGAATGCTTCACAAAAGAAGAATTGTTACAGAGAATCCTGTAGCAGTATGAAGAGGCAAGTCAGATGATGAAGCATACGATGCCATTTTTTTTTCTTTTCTTTGAGAGCCCAGAGATTAAAGTTGTACCGTTTGCATCAGGATAACAACAGCTGAAGGATCTAAAATTTGTGTTAGCAAATGCACCGCTTGTTTTCCTCTAAGGAGGAAAGGAAAACAACCCCAAAGCTTTTCTCTTCCCAAAGAGACAAACAACTGTTTTCAGATCGTGCAAATCACCTGCAATACCCAGCTAACTCTCGATTATTATTGTCATTCCCCGTCCAGGGCGTGAGCAAGGAAGTGAGCTAGATCAACAGTTGACAGAAATTCGTGGAAAATCCTCCCTAGGAAAAGAACCTGTGTATGTTCGATAAGAGACAGGGCAGGGCTTGGCAGGACCCTCCAGGTTCCAGGCTGCACCAGTAAATATAATAACTCCATCAGCAGGCCCAGGAGCTCAGCCCCTACCACCTACCCCAATATTAGCTACAAATATGGTTGCCATCTGGTGGCTAACACAGAATGAAGTTTCGCATCTGTGATGAGTTCAAGGTGGACCAGATTCCCTGTCCTGTCCCCTCTGGAACAACAGTAGGATAAAGAAAATCACAGATGTGGCCAAGCTCGCTCTTGTGTACAGAGGGAAGCCAGGACCTTGCTGCTGCGCTTCCATACTGGATCTGATAGTCACTGGAATTTTTTACAAGCAGTCAGACAAGCTCAAGGGATGTTCCTAGTCTCAGCAAGTGAGCTATAAGCAGTGGATGCAGCATGGGCAACATTAAATAGAAGTGGTTTGGGCTGCCATTCTGACCCAGCAGCGTTTTTGAGCAGTGCCAGAGATTGGTACAGGGCTCAGGCCAGCCCTGCATTTAATACCAGCCCTCCTAGATTAAATCTAGCTGCTAAAGATAACTCCCAGGGAACACGAGCAGCAGTGGGCAGATCTCCTCGCCGCCCTCCCTCAAAGATGCACCAGTCCTTATTCAGTCAATGTCAGCCCACAGCAAAGCACTGAAAACCAAGACGAGCGTGCCCGCAATAAAAGCAGCTGATCAATGTCCCTGCGTAAAACGCCCGATAATCCCTACACAGGGCAGGCAGCTGGCATCAGATGCAGCGTGCCAGAGAGATGAACAGGAAGAGTATCCATTGCATATTCCTGGCACCTTCTGCTGGCACAGCGTGGGCGGAGAGCAGCGAAAGGGCTCCCGGGATTCCAAAATCCCCCCCCTCTCCCAGCAGATCGGCACAATCTTTAAAGGCCGTATGGCTGAACCACCATTCCAAAGTGAGGGGCTCAAGGTCAGTCCGGCCAGCAGCGACCATCAGCAATGCTGCTGGCAGACCAGGGGCCAGCGTCCCTCTCCATCTTTGAGGTCACGCATTCAGCGCTACGGCAAAACGCAGAACCGCTCTGGAAAACGCTGCATAAAGCACTAAAGCCTAAATGCCACAACCAAAGGTCTCCTCCTGTTGAGACAATAAGCACCAGCGGCTGCGAGCCCGGCGTGCGGCGCTCCGCTGCCGATGCCGTGTTTCCGCAGGCGGCCGGCGATCCCGCACCGCTCCAGCGGGGACACTCGGCATCCTCAGGATGCACACGGGCCCCAGCTCCGCAGGCAGGGAAGGCAGCCGCCACCCCCCCGCCAGCACCCCCAGCCAGACGCATCCCTGCTCGGGGCAGGGCTGTCATCCCCGCTGCCCGCGGCCCCCGCTCCCAGCCCCGCATCCCGCGGATGCCCCCTCGCTCCCCACCTTCTCCTGCGCCCGGGTCAGCTTCTTCTGCACGTTGCTGGCGATTTTCCCGGCCGTGACCCCCTTGCTGCCCAGCTCGGCCATCTTGCCTCCTCTTTTTAACGGGCTGCGAGCGGCGGAGCGGCAGGAAGGGGGGGAAAAGCCGGCGGGAGGCGATGGCCCCGGCCGTCACCGCCGCCTCCAGCCCGCCCGCCGCCTTTTAAAGCGACAGCGCTGCCCGGCGGGGCCGGCCGCGGGCTGCGGGACGGGGCGCCCGCCCTGCCTGCCCCGGCCCGGGGGAGGGCAGCAGGGTGGGAAAGCATCGCCAGGGATTGGTCTCGGCTGGTGGGACGAGTGTGCTGCCGTCTTTCACCCCGCAGCAAAACGCCGCTCTTGTCTGAGGAGATCTGTGCCGCTAATTGTGATCGCTGATTGTCCAAATCCATAGGAGAAAGGCACTTCCCAAATTATCCCTGGATCTCCACAACCATAAAGGGGAAATTAGTTCCTTGAGAAAGGGGGCCTGGAAGTGAATCAAACCCCTAATTTTTAAAAGGTGACATGAAATTTCAGAAGATTCCATCCTTTTATCATGGAATTATTAAGGTTGGAAAAGACCTCCCATGTAATTGATTCCAACCATTACCCCAGCATCATTGTGTTCACCACTAAACCATATTCCCAAGTGCCACATTCCTCCACTCTTTGAACGCCCAGGGATGGTGATTTCACCATACCCCTGGGCAGCATATTTCAATGCCCGACCACCCTTTCAGTAAAGAAATTTTTCCCAGTATCCAATCTAAACCTCCCACAGCACATCCTGAAGTCATTTCTGCTACTTCTGTCACTTGTTACCTGGGAAAAGAGACCAACCTCCACCTTGCTACAATCTCTGTTCAGGTGAGCACAGAGAGTGGTAATATCATAGTTCAGACAGCCACAATACACAGAGTATCACCATACAATTTCAGAGAGCTTCAACCCATACAGAGTAATGCCATACCTCATCAGAAGGCTGCAAGCATCTGCCCTCCTCATTCTTTAGCCCAACCTTTTAAATTCTTCATCTTACATGCTTTACCCCTGTGTGCCCTCTGCTCCCTTTGGTGGTTGGTCAGTGCCCCTGGGCACTCCAGGGCTCATTGCTGTCAGTGCTGCTCACCTGCTGCTCACAGCTGACCCACTGGGGATGAGGCTCTGCCTCAGCGGCACTCCAGGGCTCATTGCTGTCAGTGCTGCTCACAGCTGCACCCACTGCACCTGCTCCAATCACCACAAACTCTGTACCTACATGATGAGGTCTCCTCTGAGACTCCTTTCCTCCAGGCTGAATCCTCCCAGCTGTTCCTCATGGGACTTGTGCTCCAGACCTTTCACCAGCCTCGTTACCCTTCTGTGGACACACTCCAGCACCTCAGTATCTTTTCTGAATTGCACGGCCATGAAACTGAACACAGGATTTGGGGTGTGGCCTCACCAGTGGCAGGTACAGGGAGATGATCAGTGCCCTGGGCCTGTGGCCACACTGATTCCATTTCTGATGTCATTAGGCACGATGCCATTGACCTTCCTGGCCACCTGGCTTTGGTTTTGCTTTGCTGGACCTACTGGGCAAATACCTTTTGTGAAACTTTATTCCTTTACACGTCAGGACAGAGTTCTGCTTCCTGGAATACAGGAAGCCACCTCAGTGCTGTTATTCACATCCTAACACTAAGCCCTCGAGCTTCCCTCAGTACCACACACCAGGGTTTGGGCGAGTGGTGGGAAAGCTTCCTTCCTTCCTCTCCTGCTTCTGCACGCTCATCCCAGGTCTTTGTGGGGGCCTGGGACTGTGCACTCAGTACCCAGTACAGTACCAACTAATCCAGTGCTCTGCAGAAAGCTGAGATATATAAACTTGCATTTACCTTTCTTTAAGATGGAAACACCTATTTTCATTCAACAATGGGAACAAAACCTCCTTGTGTCCCCGGAGCATTTCACACAGTCATTATTTTTCCAGATGAAGACTCTTATCTCCAGTTTCACACACACAGGGAATAGTGCAACAGGCACTACTGCAATGTAAAGCTACAGATAAATGTTGAAGGTGAGAACTTAAGAGGGCTAAGCCAGGTCTTCCAACATATATCTCCTTTATTGTTTCCCATTTCTGCTTCAGTACTATTTCTGTTCATTCAGAACAGAAAATAAAAATAAAAACAATTAGAATAAAAACAATAATCTTGCCAGAGTCCTTAGAAACTGTGAGCAGAGAAGCTGTCAACACCTCTTTGTAAAGCTTCATGAGACAGTGCCTCTGCATTTCTTGCCTGTTTTGACAATGGTTTTTAATGACAAAACCATCATTGAAAATCTAGTTTAAATCCATGATGTACTTTCATTCAGAACAGAAAATAAAAATAAAAACAATTAGAATAAAAACAATAATCTTGCCAGAGTCCTTAGAAACTGTGAGCAGAGAAGCTGTCAACACCTCTTTGTAAAGCTTCCTGAGACAGTGCCTCTGCATTTCTTGTGTGTTTTGACAATGGCTTTTTAATGACAAAACCATCATTGAGAATCTAGTTTAAAACCATGGTATACTTCAATTGTGTTAGCAAACATACTATTCCCATTTAGTAAAATACTAGGGCATGTGTTCCAGTTGTGTATGAGACAAATGCAGTGATACTGGACGTACTCAGAGTGTGACTACCCATGATGCCAGTCTGTATTGCAAACCGCAAATTTATTCAATTCCTTCCTGGTTTTATATTTAAATTCATCCATCTGTATGATTAGCCTTTAGTATTAATTTACTATTCATTTTCTGTAGTATTTGTCCCAAATGCATCTGATTTCTTCCATAATTTCAGCCTTACTAGTTCTTTCCATATTACCTTTCTTCTTGGGTATCATCCATCATTTTTCTCCCACCCCCACCTCCCCCGCCTTAGCTGAGTTTTTAAGGTTGGAAGATGCACATGTGGTTAAATATTTGTAACATCACATTTAAAAGAGCAGATGTTTCAGGGTCAGAACACATTCCTCTCCACCCTACCTCATATATTTGCTTCTCCTGCTTAGGTCTTTTCTTCAGTGGAACTGGTTTTGAGGGGATTTTTGTCTGATTACGTCCTTTCGAGTGAAAAGCAAATTAGCAGAGAAGAGAGTCCACAGCAAACATCAGACAATGGTGAAACAAAAGCAGCCAGACAGACATGTTCACCACAATGAAAAATGATGACAAACTGTGTACACTTTAAAAGCTGGGATTAACAGCAAGTATCCACCTCTCAGCATGAGTCATCTCCCAGTTATTTCTGTACTTGATTGGATCAGCACCAAAGCTGCAAAGCATTTGCTGGGCTCCAGGTGTGTTGCTAAAGGTACTCCCCTGGCATGACCCACATATTATGAGGGGCCATGCACCTGAATGACCATGAAAGCCATCTCAGCCAGGTCATATAGGCAGGAGGATCTTGCTTTGTGAGCAAGAAAGGCTTCAATTTCTTATCTATCCACAATGGCTCTGATCTCAAGCTCACTGTGTTTTACAAGGTTATAAATGTAAATTTCAATTGGATGCAGTGCAATTATGTAGTAATAAACATACAGGCTGGTAACTTAATGCTTTTATATTTGTTTATGTTTTGTGTCATTGTGTGACAAATGTCAAGACTTTTGGAAGCCATTAGTGACAGATTCTGCACTACTGGAATTAAAAGAAATCAAATTTAATGCTTATGAATATCACCTGCAATGAGATTAAGTTCAATATGTGCATAGTTGTCTAATCTATTCTAACACTGGACCCCAGAACACTTCATTTTGCCCAACTGTAACCAGCTAAACATATTTAATTTCAGCTGAGTCACCTTGGCTCCTTTTATAGTCAAAAGAGAGAAATCTCTATCTCCAAAGCTGAGGAAAGATAAACCAGCAAGGTCTCCCTTCCCCCTGAGCTACAGAGGGAGATTAGCTGGATAGCTTAAATAGCTGAAGTTCAGAAAGCCAGATGGGTTATGAAACCCACCTGTAGTCCATCTCCCTGGTGACAGCATGACTCACTGCCACAGAGCACAGGGAAGAAGCAAATCTGTCAAACACTCCAGCACAAACAGGCACATTTAACATGTACACAGCCCCCCCTGCTTTTTTATGGCTCTCTTAATTGATTAATGCTCTAGTCAGTAATAACTGTGTTAGGCCTCAGCCCCATAAGTGCATTTCACTTCTCAGTTGTCTCATTAGAGGGAGATGAACTGTTCACCTGTTTACAATTAAACATATGCTTAAATGCTCACTGGCTTGGAGTCTATTATTTTGTAGCTTAGGTACAATTTATTCCCTTCATTGCACAAATTGTTGTTCCAGATCTTTTTTTCATTATTATCAGTATTCCTGTTTTGCCAGTTTTGTCCATCTGGGAGCATGATTAGAAGAGTGATTGCAGAGAGTGATTTCAGCAATGTATCCAATACCTTATTTTTTCTTTTTTCTGACTTGAATATTTTAATTGTAGTTCATGTGTTTAAAAGTACAAGATGTGATAATCAAAATCTTCCCTGCTACTGATGGCAAAACCTTTCATAATACAATTAATTTAAATAAAATAATTCTAAAACAACAGCAGAAGTGGTTTCTGCTATTGATGGAACTAGAAGTATATATTCTCTGTTCCACTTCCACAGAAAATTAAAAGCCAGTTAAATTGATTTTTGTTTCTTTTCAACTCCAACCCTGCCCAGCTTTTTCTTTCCATTGCAGATCACGCATTCTTCTGGGACAGCATTCCAGAGGAGTTTGCTAGGGTGACTTCTGTCTTTTTTCTAACCTGATAACATTATCAGGGATAATTTGGTTATCAATTTCACCATTATCTAGTTTGCCTTAGAATTCCTTTCTGACTGACTAAAATCTCTTGCAAGCTCTCCCTTTGTTCTCCCACAGGAAGGTGCAGGGAAGAATCAGGAAGTTTCTGCCATAAAAAATAACAGATAAGAACTTGCTGATTACGTGTCCTGTCCTTTAAATCAAGAGCATCATGAAAGAACTTTGATTTAAAAATAGTGTCCAAAGGTGTTCCTCCCACACCTCTCAGATACTCAATTCCTGTTGAATCTCTCCATTTCTTTATGAGAAACAGAAGATGATACCCAAGTTACTCTTCTCATGCTCTAAACAACAACAACAAAAAACCAAAACACACAAAAAAAAAAAAACACCACAAACAAAAAAACCCCTAATACTATAGCACTGGGAAGGCTCCAAAGCTGAGAGCTTTGCCTGTTTAGTGTTTAGTCCAGACTCACCTGCTCAGAAACAGGGAGAGGCAGGAAATAAAATTAAAACTTTGTCTCCTGTCTCACTGAAGACTGTCCTGTGATTGCAAGCTTGCTTGAATTCTAGGGAATTATTGGGTGTTCATGATGTGCCTTACTGGGTCCTCCAAATTTTGGCAGATTTTTCAAAATTGAGAGTGTATTTCTTTTCCATCCACACACCTGTTTGGGTGCTTGATACACATGCATGTAACTATTTTGTTCTCTGCCTGAGTGGATTTAGCCATTACAAAGTGATCTTTGACCCTGAATTTGTGACAGATTAGCTACCCTTCACTATTAAATGAAGTGAGTAAAGAATGGCAATGGTCTGTAAGCTTTTTTTGCACAAATTTCCAAGAAGCTTATCAAAATTTCTGTATACCCTATTGTGTAGGAAAATAAGGGATTTAGCAAATATAAAATAATTTTGGTTTTACTTTTTCATTATCATCAGTCAGCAAGGAACAGGCAAGT
The DNA here is from genome assembly GCF_014805655.1 of Passer montanus. Taxonomy (NCBI): domain Eukaryota; kingdom Metazoa; phylum Chordata; class Aves; order Passeriformes; family Passeridae; genus Passer; species Passer montanus. The sequence continues at coordinate 14,654,351 of NW_024356504.1, read as the reverse complement.
GAATCATGTGCTTCCTTTGGAAAATATTCTGAGAATTCTGGAAGCCTTCAACTATTTATTAAAATATCTAAAAAATCAGAAATAATTATATACTCAAATGGACAGGCTGGTTTATCCCCATCTATAGCTACAGTAGAACACATGGGGCAACTGGTGGAATCACACAAAGGACATCATATCACCAGGATGCCATATCAACAGCACAAACTGTCACTGAAATGCAGGAGGTATTTGATATTTTCTGTCAAACACACATCCACAAGTTCCACACTTGTGATAACCATGCCAGGTGGATTATGTAATGGTAACAGTTGTCCTAGGAGTGTCTTCCTCCTTGCTTCTCCCCTTCACCAAGAGCTTCATTTTATTTCCTTGGTAACGAAATAGAATGACTTATTCACTGCACATTACTTACAAGAGCCATCTCTCCTTCAATTACTGCAAGCTTGCTTTCAATTCGAATCTTTACAGTTTTCAAAATTATCCAACTCTTTGCTTTTGAGGTTTGGGATTTGATTTTTTTAGAAAATAAGGATGGTAACTTTCTAGTCTGGGCAAATCCTGCTTTCTGCACATATCTAATACAACATTGGGTACAATTTATTCATACAATCTATTCTATTTAATAATTACGGACATTTATAATTATATTTTGCTAGACCTGGATCAGAAGAAAGTAAAACACAGAAAAATGTAAAAAAAAAAAAAATTTTTACCTGTAACAACTCGTCCATTTCCAGAGCTCTGTCAACTCTGTAAAAATGTTTTAGTAAAGATTCAGCAAAAAACAGTGAAGGCCTCAAATAGTTAGAATTTATATATTTCTCTTCCCAAATTATGTGATATTTTAATGTACCATTCAATGCTGTGACATCTTCAAGTTTCCCTGCCAAATTTAAGAGAGAACATTCACAGTCCTAAAGCAAGCATCCTCTGCTGTTTAATAAGCCAAAGCCATGTGTATACAGATATCAGGGTCATCAGCACGGTAGAAGAATAAACAAATTTCAAGCTAAATTTCTGCTTTGTTTCCAAATTATATTTTGAAACAAGGCAACACCATCAGATAAATGAACCAAATGTAATAAATTGTGAAAAATATTCTTAACATGTCATTCACCGCACAAGTGATGGAAATACATTTTATTTCTATTATTGTACTCTGAAAGCCAAAGCACAAGTCTGGAAATGTTGCAGCATCTGAGCATCTTTACTAGGAATTTTTCAATACAGGATGTTCCCTCAAAACTCCACCTTTTGGAATCACAGGAATAGGTGTCCAGACAGGAAAAAAATGTCATCATCTGAAATACAAAAACTGAAAACCAAGAAGGGGCAGGGTGAATTAAGCCATCACTTCAACATTTTCAATTATTTTAAGGAATTCACAGCCTTAGTCACAAGCTAAGGAAGGACAAAACATGGCACTTCTCTCTTGGACAGGGAGGTAAAGATAAATTTATTATATGTATTACAGAAATGTCCTGATTGTAAAACAAGCTTCCAGAAACTGGTAGCAAATAGAAAGCCAAAAGGCAACTATTAACAGAGAGCAGTATTTTTGGTCTACATTACAATTAATTCTACATACACAATTGATAGTTCATCACGTCTCATGGCAGAAAATCATTAGTAGCCCACTATTTTCTGTTCCAGTAGAAAAAGGACAATGTGCTATTTGTAATTATTTTCTAGCCAAATAATAGCATAAATTTCATTTGGTCTTGTCTTTAGTATTGTGTGTTGGAATGCCAACATCAAAAATAATAATGAAAGTACTTAATACCAAATTATACATCAACACAATTGCAGTAATTACAAGCACTGCAGTAATTACTCTGGCATTCCAGTGTGACCCAGAATCCTGACAGATTAAAACATTAATCTCTACCTGTGCATTTGCCAATGAAGCTTTGTCAATCAAGATGACCCAGTCCCAGAAGATGCAGAAAGAAGAATTCAACACAATGAAACTGTTCAGTGTGGGCCTAAAATTTACAGCTTTGAAAACATACAAATATTACAGACATCTGCTCTGATGGAGCAGCACGGCTGTGTTAGATCTTTCCTGCCTCAATTTAATCTGACATAACCAGTGGATGGATAAGTGCAGCCATTCCCTGCAGAGGTGATGATTGATCTCTGCATCAGAGGATGAGCTAGAAAGCTTTGCCATCTGAGATTTATGTCTCAGAAATCTGCAAAGTTGGGATGTTTTGTAACCATTTTAAAAATACAATGTAGGATAGAGGTGAGACAAATGGCTGCCTACACTTTCTGGGGCTGATATCTGTTTATATTGCAAAACTAAGCTGACTAGCAATCAGTGAGTGATTATTTATTGGATGAATTTGGTGCTTTCATTCTTTGTGGAATGAAATGCATGTTATTTAATACAACTTCATCTGCAAATAACAGGTGTTTTTGATAGAGTTATCATGATTTCTATGCACTCATTATTTATTAATTTGTGACCATAAAAGAAGCATCTATAAACATAATAGTGAAATACTGATTGCCTATTCAGTGGTATCAACTTAGATGAAGATTTTTAGCCAGATAAATGCAACTGATTCCCTGCATACCTTTCTGATTCTCTAATCCTCTAGATAGACTTAATGCTTCTTTTTTGCATCTGGGATGAGACTGTCTCTGCATTATTTGATCTTCAAGCAAATTCAAGTATTCACCCCTGTCTGCATAAAGGAGACAATGAGCTTCACGCTGCTGAAAGTGGGAAAGGTTTGTTCAAATGTTTCTTATCCCATACATAACCGTGGTGGCAAACATTCTCTTGCAGTCCTTTATCCCTTAGACACATCTTTCCAAAATCCCTGACTCCAGCCTTCCTTTGGTCCGAGTAAAGTGGGCTGCTTCAGTGAGTTTACACTTCTAATGTAATTGTTTCCCAACTAGATAAACATTTGACAGCAAACACTGTGTTAAAACATTGCCAAGATTGCTACAACACCCTCTGAATGGTGTCAGATGTTCTCCTGTTTACTGTAATGTTTACTGCAGTAGTGCCTGAAACACACAAATAACCCCCTCAACTATTTCCTGTCTCCTTTGCTCTTATCTCACCTAGACCGTGATCTCCTCAGAGTAAGAACTGGCTTCATTTTGAATTTTGCATGATAACAGGTAGAGTGTCAAAGCTCAATGATTAACAAACTGTTAAAGACAAATCTCAGCAGGAACCATACAGGACTGCAAAAGCTCGATTTCCTCTAACAAAACTTTACCCATATGAAACTTCGGACACGCTCTACTTTTTTCCACGTGTTAATTCCCATTTTGAGCAAGGATATGCAAAAGATGAACAGAAATTGAGAATGTTTACATGTACAGGGGCAAAGAGACTGTCAAACAAGGGTAACCAAACTCCTCTATCTTTAAGAAGACATAATAAGTACATTGTTCTTAGTTATATACATATAGGTTTGTGTTTTGGTTTTTTTTTTTCCCCTTGTAGATGTATAATCCCAGATTTTCACTAAGGAATACTATAAAGGCAGCACCACCTAGTGGTACCAAAAACACAGTGTAGTATTTTCAGTGGTTTCCTGAAAATCCTTTTGGAAATATAGGGGAAACTCAGCTGAAATTATGTTTGAAATACCCACATGACATTTACATATTTTGGTCTTTTTTTCCCCAGTAAGAACACGAATAAATATTTGCAAGCTCTTAGCCTACATATATATGTACTTGTTTTCTGTTGTAAGTACCCTTTGAAAAGGAAAAAGGGAAGTGAACATGTGCATTAGTCACAGCAGATAAAATAGTTTTCTTTTCATTGTACATATATATATATATAAATATATTTTTAAAAGGTCAGGTACCAAAATAACTACTACTCACATCTTTCCATCCAACTTTATTGTTTACTACTGCATGTGTAAGGTTTAGATGAAAACCTACACAGGAATAGAGAATGCCTGGCAACTTTGGACCGCTTCCCAAATATTTTCCAGCACACATTCCAGGGAACTGTAGTTTATCTCGCTTCAATACATATAGTCCATGACAGAGGTGCTCACTTCCAAAAATCAGAAGGGTCCAAGGTGTCAGAGCAGTTTTTCTCCCCAGCCACGGTATTGACACATGTATTTACATCTGTGCTCAGCAGCACAGGAACTATCACTTGGTAGCACTTTAGATCATCCTACCATCAGCTTTTCACTTGCCCTTGTAAATCCTCTACTGACACTTCTGTGACACTTCAGGAGGTGAAAAACCCTGGGATGCATCCGTGGGAGCCTGCCACTATAAACTACCATTGTTCTGAACACTGGGAATCAGTGGTTTGTTACAGAATCTTTCTCTGGGCATGCACTGGCGAAGTTTGGCATTACTAAAGATATAATTTCATAGAATTACTAATGATTTATATGATAGCATGTTTTAAAGTTATAAATGTTATGTGACAACACAGCACAGGAGGAAAAAACATCAGTGATCAAAACCAGTAGTGGCCTTGTTTTTGTAATGCAGGGCAAATAATACACAACAGACACTCTAAACTATTCCTGCCTCATTGCTTTTCTCCCAGCCTGCCCCATCCTCATGCAGTCCCCAGCTCACCTCACACTTCCTGCACTGGCAGCCACAAAGCCTCCACTCAGTGTAGCTTTCCCACTCCTCTCTTCTCTTCCCAGTCCCGAGTACCAGCACAGCTCTTCTGTTCCTAGTTCCAAACACACCCCAGTGCCCACTTCTCTCCTGGTCACAGCTGCCAGGCACCCTACTCTCCATCCTCACAGCCATGTCACAGCTGGGGTATTTAAGAAGCTCCTAAATTTCATTCACCACTGGCATACAATGTTGCTGGCTTTGTGACATTTCATCACTGACCTTATAGATTCCTTCCTTGCCTACAAGTGAGCATGGAAAAACAGAGAACAAACTGACTAAATAGTGTAATTCCAGTTAAACACTTTATAGAATTCTTTTTACCATGCTTTATCATTTCATGGTTGGGGATATTTTTTCCAGTCTTCCCCATGCCTCACAATGACTTTAGAATAAACTCTAATTCTCCTGATAGTTTGAAACCTTCCACACTGGTTTATTTATTCACTGTTACTGGTGATACTTGTTTTGAACAGGCATTGTCCTTTATCTTAAGGAGGAAAGACCTTAACCTGAAAGTATCTGAAGGGAAGACTCAAGTCCTCTTAAAATATTCACTTTTCTAGACTAATTACACAAACTTTTTGAGGATAAATTTAGTTTCTTGCAGACATCCATGTTTCCACTACCTGTTATCTAATCCAACTGGAAAGAGCAAAATCAACTCAGCAGTTTTGTGTCCAAGAAAACAAATTCTCCTAAGCCCATGGTTACATAGCTTCCAGATGTGCCAGGGCTTGATCTGCCAACAAACCACAGGGAGGCAGAGCAAAAACCATTGCAGTATAACCCTTTCTCCACTCACAGAAACTATTAACCTGATAATCTTAGTGTATCCTCATCTGTCCAAATCAAACTCCACCCTTCTTGAACACTTAAACACACTGTATTATAGCAGTTAAGAAAAAGCATCTCTGATAGAAGTTGGGGAAGAATAGGTCAGATTGTATCTCATACATTGTAGGCTGTATTTCTCATTATTCCCACATACTTGCAATTTCTAGTCACCTGTGATTATCTAGGCCTTCCTCCACATATTACATTTTCAAGTGGTGAGCTCCTCAAATAAATTATTTTTATTTCCTATATACATATACATTGCCATCTTATTGCAAAGGTTTTATACCTTCCTGGCGAGCTCTCATGGGCAGCTCTTCACTGCACCGACTCCTTCCTCTTCTCAGCACAGCCAACAAACTCCATCTAACTTTTCAACCAGTTAACTTACTCTTTTACAATACCTATCCTAATTGGTCTATTAAGGGCAGGCCTGTTCCTAATTCTTGATAATTAGCACAGCTGTAACTCCTTCATCACTATCTCTATTTTCCTACATTCCACCCATCCACACATATATTTTGCTATTAAATTCCAGCCTATTTCTATTACATTCCGGGTTATTTTTGTTGTTGGTTTGGTTTGATTTATGCCTTTTTTCTTCATATCTTTAATACTCCTCTGTGTATTCAGCAATTAATCAAAGCATCAACATTAGAGTCAATCCTTGGGTATTTCTTGGACAACTTTGCCAGTACCTTTCCTCCACAATGACAGTACTATTAACATAAAGTTATCTCCTGTTTCGCCAAGTCAAAATTCTTAAAGCTTTAAATTATTGTAAGAATCCCCCTCTTTTCTAGCTGAACTATTAATTTTTCCATGGAGTAGTGAATCTTTCAGTTCAATACAACAAGTTGAAGACTTAAGGCTGCTAAAGAAAAATGCAAATATAAATAGTAATTAAAATAAGAACAAAGACTTGTAAATACTGTATAAATATTTTATTATGTATAAAAGACAACTTACATGGATACGTGCTCTATTAGAACAAATACTGGCTGTTTTCATTAAAAGATTCAAATGCTATAAAAAGCATTTTAGAATGTCTCTTCCATCTTCTGCACTGACATTTTTCTTAGGGACTCCTACCAAGCAGCAAACATAGCAGTGGCTGGTGTTTCTAATGATGCTATGACAAAGCAAAAGGAAGGCACCATATGGCATCCAAATTTGGATTCAAGGCAGGAGTTCCTTGTTTCCAAGTCAACAAAACCAGGCAGAATTATGGAGTCAAATACTCATTCCATAGACTTTTAAACAGATTTTGCAAAACATCTCCTTTGGGATGTCAGCTGGCTCTGGCAAATACAAATTTCTTCATTTGATTTAAGATGGAGACAATTGAAAATAACAATGGGATAGAAAAGAAACAAAACCAAGAAAGATGGAATAATTGGAAGCCCTGGAAAAATCACAAGGCAGGCTTGTTCAAGGAAAATACTCCCAACAGAATACAGGGTTTTCTTACAGTACACATATATGCTCAACACCAGAATAACATTTCAAAGTCCTTATGTAAGCATTTAATTCTCTCATAGATCAGATCACTTTTGTTTAGTCTTATTATTTTGTTTAGGAGATCCATACAAAGGGGATTTTGTTTTTCTTTTCTCTAAACCTTGAAAAGGCACCACAAAAAGGAATCAAAATACTTTAACAGCACAACTGTAGTAGCTAGGTGGCAATGTGAAATTTCATGTACACCATTAAAACTAGAGATTTTAAATTTCTAACCTGTCTTTGACTTCCAAAGACTAGAGAATCAAAGAAAAATGTTGTCATTTTAAAAAACAAGTTGCAAAACTTTCGCTAAGTTTATTTAGCTGAAATATTTATGATTCTCAGTATGTAAACTACCTCCCAAAAACCAGTCAGAGCCTGACATGTAAACACTTAACTATATATAATTACATATGTATCCTAGTAGGATATGCAGTTTTGAACATTGTTCAAGCCATAACATGGACACAGGGCACAAGGTTTCTCTCAAAAATGGGAATGTAAGGTTAGTGCAGTGATACTAAAGTTATCCAAAGTATCGTGCAAGGGAGAGTTTTCTGTCAGCTGTCATAGAAAAAGTAATAATAACAAAAAAAACCCCAAACAAACAAAATTACTCCCAAAAGACCAAACTTCCAGGGGTCTACTCCTTCTGTTAGGCACCAAATAGTAAAAAATCTTCTCTGAATACTTCAGTAGTCACATTTCCATCCTACAGAATTCTGTATTTGCCTATGGGTTCAGCAAGTTGAAATGGGAAGATTCCAGTTCTTACTGTTGAAGAACAGTAAAACTTACTGTTTCCAGTTCTTACTGTTGAAGAACAGAATAAAGTTAAAAGCAGTATTTTAATTAAATGATAAAAATGTAAAAACTACTTTCTTTTAATATTTACATTTGGGTTTGGCATATTAGCTAGAACAATGAAAGTGGCTTGTGCTTTGGTGATGAGAACAATGCCTGGCTTCAAACTCTCCAATGTGACATTTAAACTTTCATTTTTAAGACTTTATTTTTTAAAATATATAGAAACATTTTATGGGAATTATGTTCAGATAAATTTGTATATGTTATGTATTTCAAGTCTAAACAATGTGACATCAGTTGTATTTTTTCTATCTTTACTTTTCATATTACTGGAATTATTTTTTTTAATACATGCAGAGTAAATGTTTTTACATATTAAAAAAATGATCTCATCATTTCATTGTTATGTGGAAACTTTCAAAAAACTGGATGACAAGAAACAGAAAATATAAACTTAGACATGCAGCTAATTTCCACATATTATATAATAATCCCCTTGCTCTCAAATGCACTCACTGAGTAGCAGCGTAACAAAAACTGAATAATACTGACATGTCTGAATTTACTTTTGGCTGGCTTTTTTCAATGCATGTGTTGTTATTACAAGGAATTCTCCCAGATAAAAGGAGATTCCCAGTGCGAGAAGGAATCTTTTTGGCATATATTTTCATATGTGTAATTAACTGTTACAGGAGAGGTAATTGCTCTTATGTACTGCTAGAACTCAGGCAGAACATAATACTTTATGATATTGTCAAATACCTGCAAACCAGAGAACAAGTGTGTTTTAAACTTCTGCAAAATGCAAACCTGTTTCCATAAAAATTGTATTAGTACTTCCAAAACATTTGAGTTTCACTTCCTGTCAGAAAATCTGACATTGATGGAATTTCCAGGAGTCAAAAGTCCATGAGTTTTGGCATGAACTGGTTCCGTTTTGGGAGAAATTTTGATTTCAAAATTCTGAAGTAACTGTGAACATAAACAGAAGAAGTATTAGAAAAACTGAAAAATTACCAATGAAGAGTAGCCTTTAAACAAGAGAACATAACAGACTGTCACAAGCAAAATTTGTGTTGCCAGTTTGGCAGAGTTTAAGTGCTGTGATTCCCATCCAGGAAACAAAAAGAAGGTGTTACAAGGTAAAGATTACAATTCAAAATCTTTCTCCTCTGATTGAGGGAGGACTGAGCAAGACCTTTCTGAAGAAATCCCACAGAACCAGATTAAACAGTCTGAACTATCAAAGAAACTAAGGTCTCTTCCAAACTTTGTGAGGTTCCCCTCTATGTGTTTTTGATTTCACTTCCTTTAATATCAATCAATATGTGAAATTATAAAGAAAGCTGCAGGAATCCCAATCCCATCAAACTCATTTTTCTGAATGAAGAATACCTCGGCTATCTACTTTTACACTTTCAAGAGGGAAATACTGCAACATCTTCAACTTCTCCTCATAATAAATCTCAAACACTTTTTTTCTATAAATTAAGTAATTTTCTCTAGTCCTTCTCCTAGTATGACTGATAACCAATGCATTATTTTCCCATACATAACTACAGTTTTCAGTATGAGATGTTTGACAAAGCTTTTATTTAATTTTTCTCTTTTTAAAATCCCTCTTGTTATCATCTTTGTCTTCCAAATTTCCTTGAATTTGGCTATATTGTCCTTAAAATGCAGTGCATGGGGATGTCTGTTTATTGTTGCTAAGTGAGTTTGGCAAGACTGAGTAATTTAGCTCCTCTTTCTGACATACAAAATGCTTGCTAATGCTGCTAATAATATCTAGAATCACATTGCCTTGTCAGAATTGAATTATTTTTTACTATATCACTCCAGTCTGTTCCTACAGTACTAATATTACTCAGACCATTCTTCATAAATTTGTATTTATGCATTTATTTCTTCTCAAGGGCACTAACTTAAAATGGTCATTAATGAATAATTTTGTGTTGCTTCTAGAACATTTCTCCTCTTTCTTCAAAATTCTATATTGACATCCCCTGATTTTAAATTAATTCACATCAGCTTGGCATCCCATGAAAACTGTAAAAGTATCCTCTAATCCATCACTTACACTGTTAATGAAAATAACAGCCTAAATCAAATGCAGGACAGACTTTTACAGAATTTTAATTAAATTCTTTCCAGTTCAACAGCAATTATTCTATAGCTACTGCCTCCAGCTATTTCCTTTTTACAACCAGCTGTGCATGCATTTTGTGGGCACTTCTATCTGGAACAAATTTTATTAATTTAATTGAGAGCAAAAACATACAGGACGTGTGAAAATACTTCCTGAAGTCAGAGTACATGACTTACTTTATACCCTCACATGAGGTAAGTGATCAAGTCAAAGAAAGAAATCAGACTGGTCTGAAACATTTTCTCTTTGATGAGCTCCATGTGTTTCTAATTTTAACTCACTTAAGTATCATCTCTGTGTTTGTAAATAGGTTGTGTGCTGTTTTGCTCTAGTTTCTTTCCAGAAAACAAAGCAGGTTCTCCATTGCTTCCTTGAGCCTCCTTTTAAAAAAGATGGAGGTGTGTTTGTTTTACCAAGCCCCCTGGGAGCTCTCTCACTCTCAGCTCCAAAAGACAGGCACTAATTGTTCAGAGATTGCTCTAGAAATTTACTGAAGGAAATTCAAAGACAAATTCAATCAAACTTTCCTTTGAATACATAAAATGGATCAAAATATTTTTATAGTTAATTAACTATAAATAGTTACCAAATCTTTGCAATTTGATTGCACAATCTGTACTCATTATTTCAGCTATAGACTGTCTTGTAAATGACAAAAAGTATAGCAGCTGTTGGGAACATTTTATTTATTATATGAACCAATCAAAAACAATATATCTCAATATGTACTATTTATATAACTATAAACGATGTATATCTAAAATGATAATGAGTTAGAAGAAAGAACCAGAAGAGACAGAAAAGCCCAGAATATAGAGAAATTTTACTGTTTGTCATCACACTATAATCAGTGCAAGGATATAAAATCCATTTTACATCTTTGTAAGTTCTGTAAAACACAGAAACCATTTTAATATACATTAAGAAAGATTTCTGATTTGCTTACAAAAGCCTTCTGTACCAAATTTATACATTTCCTTAACAAACTTACCTTTAGTTTTACATCCTGTGTACCCTACCATTAGGTACTATGCTATATTTCACACATGATTATTTTCAATTTTTTAAGTCTTTGCAACTTGAGTACATTAGACAACACTCCAAAACAAAGATTTTGAGCACTGTAGGATACCCAGAAATGGCATACATTAAAAAAATAATACCAATTCACTTTCTTCTTGTAATGCTGTCACATAGTTCTAACCTGAATCAGTGCAAGATGGATTTCCAGCTCTGCAATTCTTTTTCCTATACAACTTCTAATGCCATAACCAAAAGGGATGGAGCCAAAGTTGTCTACTCTGTCCAAGTTATCTTTCCTCAGCCAGCGCTCAGGTCGGAACTCATTTGCCACTGAGAAATTTTCTTCACTGTATGAAGTAGCATAATGACAAAGTGCCAGCTGGGTCTGAGGAAATAAATGATATTTATATTTAGCTAGCTCCAATGCACGTAGCAAAATTTAAAAGCATTTGCAATTACTGTAATTTCTGCAATAACAGTGATAAAAATTAAGCAACTCTGAGTATTTCTAAACACAAAAGGAAAAAATAAGTCAAAAATCAAATCCCTTTCTCGATTGGTCAAAGGAAATAATCTTCAAATTGTTTCCAAAGTTGCTGCATATATTAGAGAAGATGCAGTGGGGAAGGAGATGGGAACTAGTCACAAGTATTGGGAATTGTTTCATGAAGTTGCTATGAGAAAAAGGGAGAAATTTTCCACAAAGGGAATTAACAGACAAAGAATTGGAAAACTGCAAGAATAATGAAATCCATGCTTTTTAAATTGAATTGTACCATTACACAGATATGTTATTAATAGACTCCATCTTCAAGAATATTAAGATGAAGTCATGATGATAAATTTCATTTGCAGGTGAGGACCCAAATAAAAAAATATCAAAACAACAGCAACCAGTCAATCATAAAATCTATTTGTGGCATATAAATGGGTATTACTGAAATACCTTTCTCTTAATGTTCTAGCATGGAGAAATCTTTTAAAATCAATGAAGTGTATATATGTTGTAGCAGATCATATTTAATTTGCAAAAATTAAACTGTTCTCTGCAGAGGACTGCAACAGAACCTACCCCTTTAGGTATCAAGTATCCTCCAATGATCAAGTCTTTTTGGGTCACTCTTCCATTTCCTGGCAATACTGGATATAACCTAGTGAGAAATATTTATCTGAAGTTCAACAGTAATAACTAACACATTTTTTAAAATGTTTAGATTCCAATTTGCATTCACAAATATGCAGGATGAATGCCATATTCAGTCACAGCAATAATGTTTTTCAGGAGTACAGAATACCTTGGAGCTTCAAAGACCTTGAATCATCTGAGAAAAGTTATTTATTAGTAATTGAAGGTTGAGCTATCTGATCTATGCATTTATTCACTTTACACACATACAAGCATGAAGGTAGATGGTCAAGCTGGAGACATTTTAGCACTACTGCTAAAGCTGAAAAAGCCTTATCGATGCCTTCTCTAAAATCCTCTTATTCCTCTCACCTCATGATGAACATTTAGTATAAACATATTAAAAAAAATGTATGTCACATGCCTTTAATTTAAATCAAAAACCTTTAAATTATTGAAGTGGGACTGCGAAGTACCAGTGTGGGAGAGGAGGTTGTTACATTTTATCATACAGACTAAAGGAAAAAATCAAGCTTTCTATTCCCTGCCTTAACAGACATGTCTTACATATGTGATACCACTTCTACCAAAATGAGAAACATTAAACATTATATAATCGATCTTATTCATTGCTTGAGCATCCTTGGACACAATACTGCTGAAATAAATAAAAGTAGAAGCAGCAAATTGCAGTAGCAACAATAAACTACAAATGCTAAAATGGACTCAAAATTCATCAGAATAACATGGAATTGAATCTTTTAGTTGTCTGCTACTTACCTCAAGGTTTCTTTCAGGACAGCTCTAATCAAAGGCAATTTTGGGACATCATGAGCAACTGGAACTTGATCTTTCCTCAGTTTATTGACTATTTCCTCATAAACACGTTGCTGCACCTCTGGGTGCTTTGCCAACAAATATATGGCCCAGGACAAAGTGAAAGAAGTCTAAGGAAAAACCACAATCATCAAGCCCAACAACATTACATTAATAATAATTTCAAGCCAAGAAAAACAATCAGCTTTCAACTATGTTTTATATGTTTAAAGTTATGAAACAGGCTGGCGATGATTCACATCTGGCTTCAATGGGAGGTTGCCAGATGTTGCCATCCCCTCCTTCATCCCTTTTCCATCTAAAAGTCCACCGCATAGCAAAACAATCCCTGCTGATATTTTCCCAGTGAAATATAAAAAGCAACAGACAAACCAAATGCAAACCCAACTATGTAAGCAATATTGAAACATAAACACTCCAAACAGCAATGGAGTAATTTAGCTCTTAGTTTTCAATGTGCATTTCACCTTTCCTTCCAAGAAAAACACTTCACAGGAAACAAGAAAGAAAATTCTTCTCAGAACATTTCCAACCCCTTTTAAGCATATGGTGGCCCCCTCATAGCATCCACACGACAGAATTGGTATCATCACTGCTAACATTATATTTTATCCTTTTGGTAAGCAATGCTACACCACTATCATTTAAAAATATTTTGTGTGAAGAAGAAACAGAACACGAGGTAGGACACAGTTCAATTTTGAGCACAAGAGGATTTAAAGAAACCCATAATCTAATCTTTTTTAACCACAGCTGGGAAAAAAATCAGCTTGTGGAAATGTCTTATTTTGGTCTTAAGTTTAAGATCAATTTAGAATGCAAATTCGTCATGATGGTAACCTTTTATGTCTTGTCTTCAAACTGGGGTATAATGCTTGAAGTACCATTCTCATAAGTTTTTCTTGTTTTTCTTGCAATATGGAATGGCTGAGCCTTCTACAATGCAACCCAGCTCTATTCCACTCAGAGGAGCTGGCAATTGTGCAGAACTTCTCCGATATAAACAGTGCTCCTCCCCAGGTTCCCAGTTCCTACATAACTTCTTAAAAATTAGGACTGTTCCAGCAACAGACAAAATGCTTTGCAGCCAACAACTGCCTCACAATTCTGTTGAAAGCTTTCATAATCCTCAAACTCTCTTTCAGTTTCTATGATAAAATGAGATCTGAATTGACAGCAGTAGGAAAAAAAGGTTCCTTCCATTTTTGTTTTGCACTTGAATATGAGGAAGTTAGAAGTATAGTAATCTCAGAAAAAGTCTGTTCCCAGCTGAGAAAGCTGAATCAAATGGAAAGGGAAATTCTTGTTGGCATGAACATTGTCCTTTTATTTTAATGAAAACTGTCACACACTAAAAATGGAAAATTAATGGTCTGAAAGATTAGAAAATGAATGGGATTAATAATCATGTTTTACTTAAGAGCCAACATCAAAAAGCTCTACAAATTCATATGCCCTTGGGACATTTAACCAATGGAGTAATATTCAGCACATAAAGAAGTTTTACATATGCTCCTTATTTTGGAATTCAAAAGTGATTGCTGCTGGGTTTTTTTTGTTTTCTTTAGAAACCTTACAAACTTTCTTAAGCCACAAAAAATCTGAATCCAATTATCCAGAGAGTTTTTCTTTTCTTTAAGACCATTTTATTTTTTTACTTATTTTAAACCTTTTTACTATAAGACTATTTAAGTCCTACATAGCACTTCTTTAGCAAATTAATATAATTTCTTTAAAAAATTTGTTCAGTAACAATCATTTATAGTAGAAGTGTTCACTGATATTCTAAATAATTCTGTATACATTGTACATACAATAACTCATCTTTCTTTTTCCATATTCTTCCAATTGTCATGCTGCAGTCAGTACTGAGCTACACTGGTTTCACATGCTAGGAATGAGACGGGAAGATACACATGTGACATTAATGTTTCTTCAAATGTGTGGCAAATCAGAAGAATAAAGAATGAGAGGCATTTGAAACATATTTCCAGGTGTTAACATATTGGATACACCAGCCCCATTAATCCTGAGCCTTTACCTCAGCTCTCTGCCTCAGCCTGACTCTATGTTGCCAGCACAAGCAGGGGTAGAGTGAACTTATGACTTATCCAAATCCTTGCTGACCTAACATCTCCCACAATGGGTTCCAGCAGAAAGCAGGTATCTGATCCATAATGTGTGTCCCAGTTGATTTACTTAGCCATACATGAAAATCAGTTACCAAACTCTACGCATGAGTTTATTGATCAATTTTTTTCACCCTAACTTTCAGCTAACCTTTCTATTGTGCTCCACCTAAAGTAGCACAAAAACCAACCTGATAAGCAAACTAGTAAAAGAAAATGTATGAAATACAAGCTGAATGTAAAGACAATTGCTATTTTATCTGTTTAATGAACTGTGGAACAGATTCCCAAGTGATGGGTTCCTGCAAACCACAGCTAGATCAGAACACTGATTTCATTCCAGTGGAGATTACACAGTACAGGAAGTATTTTGTATCTCTTTAAAGGCATCATGGCTTAAATGTGTTAAAATTACATCCTTAAGAGCAATGTAACCCCCCTGAAGAGAGCTGCCAGTGATCCTGGTGTACAAAAACAACTATAAACAAGAAAAATGGTAACAAGCTTACTGTGTCCACTCCTGCCAGAAGCATTTCAGTCATGTTGGCATAGATCTCTTCCAAAGTAAGTTCCTTACTCACTAGGAGGTGTGTAAGTAGCCCACCATTCACTACTTCTCCTTGGTCCAGCTGAGACTGAATAGCCTTCAATTTGTTGTCAACATGGATTTGACCTTTGGGATTCAAAAAAATTGTTAAGCCTCCATTTTTATTTTTCTGCTGCTTCCATTCAGTAATCACATTTCCCATGCTACACTGCATATCCAGGGGAAAAAAAATGCATTTGTCTTAAGGAAAAATCCTAGAGTGGTGGTGGAGGTCCTTGGGTACTCATGGCAGGGAAAGACTGAGCTGACAGGAACCTTGGTAGCTCACAGCATGAGAATGCTGAGCACAAAGAGAGGACACAAGAGACTTCAGTTCCCTTCCTTGATGGAAGCTCGAGGCCAAGTTTTGATGCCCACCTGGCTTGTCTCCTGGTGACTCTGCAAGAAGTGGTGAACTCTGCAGAGCACTCTGCAGCTCAGCACACAGAGGCTGCTGCAAGATGCTAGCAGCAACCAGAAGGTCAAAGCCACAGAACTTAATTACTTTGAAGACAAAGATGAGGACCATCAAGTGATAACAAAAATACAAAAACTTCAGTGAATGACACGCTGAGCAATTTCACCCACAGCTCCATGTACACTCTGCAAACAGCATCTTTGGTCAAGCAAAGGATTTAAGAAGAGAAAAACTCCTTTGAAAGTTAATGGCTCACAGAATGAGCCTACAAAAAATTAAAATGCATGCAGCTTTCTCATATTTGAGAGAGAAAAAGGGTTCAAGTTTTTTTAACACTCAAGAACATGAAAAAAATAAAATTGCAAAGACAACTCCTTCTTCCTACCTACATGAAAACTGATTTGTAAAGTAGCCTGGAATGTTTTATTTAAACCCATATTGTAGTACATCAGTGTACTTTGATGCCAACTTATACACCTGTATATATATAAATAAACTTTACAAAGTTTTAGTTAATTGCCAGAGCCTAGTTTATTAACTTTCAAGTCAGTTTTAGTGGTGATTATGTCAGGGCGCTTAATTAAAATTTTGCTGAAGTCAACAAAACTACCCTCATTAAAATTGAAGTGGCTTAAGATAAAACCTTGGCAAAGCACTTGGACCTGGAATGACAAGTGGGTGCTGAAACAGATGAAGATAAATAAAGAAAGAGCAGTATAAAATAGGGGAGTTTTGAAATGTACTGGTAAAGTTTGTTTTCAGTAGAATATTTTTTAAAACAGTTCCCCTGGCCAATCTGCATTTAATATGAAACTTACTTCTGCCACAATGTCTTCTTATAATTTTAGAAGAGAAATGCAGCTTGTTCCGTTCAAACACACACAGAACCTGCAGAAATACAGCTGAACTTTTCTACTACTAAATCTTACTAAATTTGAAGAGTCCATCCCAGGATCTGCAGAACTCTCTCCAGGGTTTTGGAATAAGTGGACGAAGCCATTTGGGAATAGCACCTGCATACATAGTGGTCTTAAACATGCTAAACATCAATTCCAGAGCCTCAATATATTCAACAGTCTGCTGTGGGATGTTGTTTTCCAGGCAGCCCAGCCGGCATTCATACAGAATAGTGGCCACACCTGCACATAAAAAAACAAAAGAAATGTCTATAGACATGGATGAATACATAGTAATAATTTAAGGAATTAACTAGCATTAAATGGAACTACTTTACAAGAAATTTATTAATATCATTATTACTACTTCAGCTGGGGAACAGATAAAACAGAAATTCCAACCACAGTAAAATAGCCCAGCTAAACATTGCAGCAAGAGAGTAGTTGCTATGTCAATAATGCTCAGCATGAGAAGATAGCCAGGAATTCCACCAGAAGTAGAGCAGCCTCCAGCCTGTTTGCTGTGTTTTGCACTGCACTGTGAATCCTGAGCCTGCCCTGGTGGCCTCTGAAAACACAGGGACACACGAGTCCAAAGACATTTCTGATAGCTGGTGACAACGGAGGAGTTTCTACCACTGGCTGTGTCTGTCAGCAGCTGGTAGCAAATGAATACTGAGTCTGTGTAAATGAACAGAAAGCTTGCATTCCAGACCGTGCTTTTACTGCACATGCCAGTCTCCATCCAGCCCTAAAAACCAGCAAGTGTGACACTGCTGCAAGTGACAATATTGACTGTCTCTTGTTCTGACTTGCTGTGATTTTCACAGATCTTTTTCTGCAGTTCTGCAGGCACCCCCACTAGACATTATCTTTATTGACAAAAATAATTTTAAATTTTGGTTATTTTCAATTCACTCTTCCTTTCCTAATTTTCCTCCCTGGGAAGATATTTTTCTGCATCTTTTCTTTCTTTTGTGCCTCTTTCAGAAACTGCTTGTTCTTATGGATCCTCTCACTGCTTACATGGTCCCTTTAAAGAAATCTTATGTATTGGTTTTCTGAACAGTTACAGTGTAAGTTAAATAATCAGCAACTCATATAGAAAACAAATGTGTGCCAGGCACAAGTTATAAATGAAAAACTAAAAGAATGTGAAGAATTTAAACCAACCCATCAGTTACAGTGAATCTGTAAGCTCACAGTTTGAAATTCCATAAACTGGTAGTTAAATGCTGTTTTTAGACTCTATTAATGTGAAACAGACCAAGCAGGCAGCCAGCAATTTGACACAAAGTGAACAATCTGGATATTCTTCAAATCCCAAATTACTCAGCTGCCTGTCAGCAAAGAGTACCAATGTTTTTAAAAGGCATTACATATAACAAGATGGGGTTGTATGTAGTCAGTAAAAGAAATACATAAAATATGTATCACCATGAGATTTCTGTAAGAACACAGGAACTGCCATACAGGCTCAGGCCAGGGTTTCATTTTGCATTCCCTCATTAATTAATGGTAGCCACTGGCAGATGATCTTAAGGCAAGCATAACAATCCCATACATGGCATCTGTAGGCAGGGAAAAGCAGTATTTTTTCCCACATTAAGCTATGAACTGAATTTAGATACATCACATGGGGATTCCTCATTGGAATTGGCTGATATATTGTGAAATTAACATGTCTTAGAAGTCACCTGTTAGAAAGTCAGCACCCTTATTCTTGAAAAACTAATACAGAAATACAGAGTATTGAGACTGATCAAGACCTTGACTGAACATTTTACCTGTACACCAGCATTTCCATGGGAATGGCTCCTTAATACAAGGACTCTACAAAGGAATTCTACTGATACCCACTGCACTAACTAGGAAGACACACAAATGCAGAATGTCAAACATCCTTTTTCAGACTAACCACATTGGGAACAGTGATTTTACAGAAATTCCTAACCACAACCACACTGCTTTACATCCATTTTCTTTACAGATCCAGCCTGGGCTCACCTTCCATTGAATACTTGAAGAAAAGGTTGTTAACATTGGTCACTGTTTCCCCATCCTCCTCTTGACTTCTGAGGGTGTGGATTCTTTTAATTAAGTCTGTGATAACTTCATTGACTCCTTCAGAGTAAACAGCCACATCTTTGGGTTTCAGAATTTTTTGCCTCAGTACACTTCTCATTTTTAGCCACTGCTCCCCCTCCCTAGAAGAAATTATTAATAATGTCAATGCACGGTTTTCCTTAACAAACATCGGCCAGGTAAGAGCTCTGCAACCAAACTGTTTGCAATTTTTCATGTCAAATGAAAGCAAACGGTAAAATGAAAATCATGATAATGTATATTTTGTATTATGCTCCTACAATTTTATTCTGTATTTATTTCATGTCCTCATTAAATTTCAGAGTTGCAACATGTCAGTCTCTGGGTTGAGTGACAGAACTCGCCCACTCAGTGATCTGAATTTGATGAGTATCCCTATGTTAGTCTTTTAGTAGTAGCTAATGCAAGGAATTAGTAAAATATTCTATAAAAATTACTTTAAATAAACATTCGAATGGGTAGTCTGCAAAACTACTTTTACGGAGAAACAGTACTTAATTACCAAATAAAGGTCTCACATTCACATCTGACAAATCAACAACTTGAGTTGGTATCATAAATTCTGTTACTGACACATCACTTTCAGCCATTACAGTTCTAAACCTACAAAGCAATGAGCAGAGCTACCTGTAAAGAAACAATTTACAGCTACAGACAAATCAACAACTTGAGTTGGTATCATAAATTCTGTTACTGATACATCACTTTCAGCCATTACAGTTCTAAACCTACAAAGCAATAAGAGAGCAGAGCTACCTGTGGAGAAACAATTTACAGCTACCGATTCTGCTTTACCTGAGCTATGCATGGAAACCTTGATGCTGAAGACTAAAAATCTGAATTGTAGTATCAACATGCTCTGTATGAGCATAGTATTTGGGAACAGTGGTTCCAGGGATACCTTTCAATTCCTTATGAAAATGGGCAATTCTCTTTTGTTTATTGTTATATTTCCCGTTACTTTTTTTACCTGGAGCAATGCCATTGCAAGGCACAGAAACTTATCAGCCAGCAGAAGAATTTGATCTCTTTAAGAGATATTTCCTGAGTCTCCTGATTTAAGATCTCTTTTCACTAAGTATCAAGGAACTGTTAGTTTGAGTCTCAACTGCAGCTTAAGATTTGAGCCTGCCGTGCAATACATAAAGCCTTTTGCTACCATGAAAAAACAGACTGTCCATGACTCAGGAAATTAATTTCCCTCTAAATAAACATCCTATGTCAGTGGGGACTCTGAGTAGTTCCCAGTGGCAATTAACCACACCCACATGCGCTGCCAGGTTATGCAAGCTGTACAGACAGATAGCTCCTCTGGAATCAGCCAGATTCAAAAATATCTGTCTGGGGATGCACTACAGTGTGAATTGGCCATTCTTTACATTCGTCTGAGCGGGCACTTCAGTGAACAATAAAGCTTAAACCAATCTGAGCCAACAATTCCCCACAGCACACTGCTTGCTAGATAGAACATTCTAGAACTGATGCAATAAACCCACATTCATGCAGTGCAGTGCCAAAGCTAGTAAGCTCCATTCTGTAAAACTGCTTGCAGGTAAGTGAGTCAGCTCAAACTCCAGTTGATACACACTCCCAAAGAATGTCTTCATTCAAAGCAGCACACTGCACACCACATCATTGCCATCCCTTTGGAACTTCACAGCAGAACAAATTCACAGCATTCACCACAAACACCTACTCCCTTCTCCTCACCAGCCACACAAATTTCCCCACACAGAAAAGCCTGATTTCCCAGATGACCTGTACAGTCCTTCAGAAAATCACGAAACTTGCACAAGAAAACAAGGAAAGTGAAGGGCTGACGGCACTTACGCAGAAATGAGCCCCGTGGCTCTCCCCCGTAAATCTCTGTACTCCTGCCAGGATTCCATGTTGGCTCTTTGTGGTGCTCTGCCTTCTGCTCGGAGCACTTGAGCAACCATGTCTCGATCTGCAATGGATACAACAAACTGGGGACCAAAGTGAGACTTGAAGATCTTTCCATATTCCTGAGTGTGTTTTTGCTACAGCATCACCAACAAAGAGAAACAGAAGTCAAGTATTACTAAGGAAAACTATCACAAAAGGAAAGTGACAATTTGTTATACACAAACTCTCACATCTAGAATTTCAGTTTGAAATGTCAGGAGAAGCATGTAAGCATTGCTGTGAAATATTCACAAGGAAAACAAAGAGGTCACACAGTTCAGGACCCTGACTGGAAAGGGTCCAAGCTCTAAGGCACAGAGTGTGAGTGAAACCAAACACTGAGAAGATGAAAGGACTTCAAAACACATCCCTTCAGATCAAACAGGTTAGAAAGAATGTCTGCAAAAATTAAAAACATGGAAGCATATAGGGTTAAATTACCAGTATAATACAAAGATACATTTTGTGAATAACTACTTACTCTACCATTTAATTGCTTATAAAGCAGCTATTTATAAGCTTCTCACACCTAACCAAGAATAATGACAGCACAACAGCCTAGTGAAAAAACTGCATTTTGGAACAGATTTGTCAGCAGTGAACTTGAGAGAGACATATGCTAATTATGCAAAACAAAGGAAAAGGGGGGAACTTATTCTTCAAGTGGGGTTTATTAAGTGGTTGATCCACAAATCTTGTGATTCAGTCTGGAGGCAAATAAGAGGATTGGAAATTAACAAAGAGGATTGGAAAACATTAAGCTGTGTCTATATATTAAAACAAACAAACAAACCCAACCCAAAAAGTTTTCCAGTAAGGTTACACTATCACTGTCCCATGAAATCTTACTATTTCAAATAAATTTCATTCTGACATGGTCATGAAGTGAAATTCTCAACTCTTACAAATTCACTTGGAGTCCAGGTTCATCCTCATTTCAGAGGGGATTCCCTCTCCCCACAAACTGCAAAGCCGTTATTAAAAGATATTATTAAGACTCTGAAAATCAATTTTAAAGCCTTTATTTCTGGTTAAAGTATTAAGACAAGTTAAACTGACCAAAGTTTAACATTGACATGTCCAAAGACATCTGCACACAGAGTTATGCTGGTTATAAACCAAAGATGGTTGACACCAACTTCACTTGTGAAAATCTAGTATTGACTCAAGATTAATGTATGTGAAATATATTTTATTCCATCTTAGTTACAGAGATGAATTGTTTAATTGCCAACAATAAGTTTAAGACACATGAATCACTCTTCAGAATATGATACCAAGTACACTTAAAAAAATGTAATTCTTTTTGTCTAGTTTCCAAATAAAACATGAGTTGTGCAATTGTGGTCTCTGCCAGTCACCTCTTAACTACTTTTGGAACACAATGGCCAACTTCAGTCGAAGTTCTAAAGGTCTCCCAGAACAATATTCTCACCATTTTCAAAAATCAGTATCTAGATTCACATGAGACACATGTATTAGTCATCCTGATGAGGGAAATGCTACAGCAGGAACTCAGTTGTCATTTCTGCGTGGTCTGCTCCTAACCAACGCCACAGACAGAGCAATGTATGAACAAGCTCTCCCAAAACCCAAAGCATCTCTTGCCTTACAAATACTTCAGGGATACTGAACTTGGAGATAATAACTTTGAGAGTATGTGTCTTGAAAAGAAAGCATGAGTTGGGAAAGCAGTGTGGCAAGGAAAAATCAGTGGAGTGAGGGGAATACAGGCCACCAGTCACAGAAAAACAGGTTCAACAAATTTTGGTATTTATGGAGCAGTTTATTTTTTCAATGATGGTGA
This sequence comes from Passer montanus, assembly GCF_014805655.1. Classification (NCBI taxonomy): domain Eukaryota; kingdom Metazoa; phylum Chordata; class Aves; order Passeriformes; family Passeridae; genus Passer; species Passer montanus. Next base: position 14,631,566 of record NW_024356504.1, on the reverse strand, counting down.
GGTTTACGGTTTACATGAGACAACAAACTTCAACAGAAAATAAATCAAGTGACAAGCTATCCAATCAAATGAATTAAATACTAGTTTAAAACCAGAAATGGACAGGGACAAAGTATTTGGACATCCCTTTCTTTCAGTAGACTGAACACCATTCTATCAACTTCATGTAAAAAAAAAAAACTCGCAGGAATTCTATTTCTATATTTTCTATCACAACATGGATTTTTCTTTCCCTTGTTCCAAACCTTGAAAATGTTCCACTCTAGTGCCTCACACACCAATCTCACAGCAGTCATTCTTTCACAACCATAAATTCAAACTGCCAGCATCCAAATCCCTCCCTCCTCACCTTTCTTTTCTTTATCCTTGCATAGCACTGATGAGACGAAAGAGCTCCAACCTCACCAAATTAAAAATACTTTTCCTTTGTCATAATTGCTGTAGGCATTACTACTTTGGCCAGGACTAACTGGAATCGTGTTACTGAGAACAGAACCTCCTTTGTGAAAAGGCTCTGGGCTTCCCCACCCCTTCTGCATATAGCACACAAATATTTGTGTGCACCAGAGGACATCGTTTAAGTAGCTGTGCTGGTTACCAAAGGGTTCGGGATTAATTCATTCCTGATGTTCACTGTATTGCTAAATTTAACAGACTGTTAAATTTAATGCCTACTTGCATTCTAGGCAAACAGGGCATCCTGTGATTCTTGAGACTCTAGGCAGAATAAAAACTAGTATTATATTGCAACTTATCCTTATCCTTTTCTTTCTAGGAATAGTACTCACTAAAGACGAAAATACCCATATCAGCTAGTCATAGCAAAAAGGATAGGCTATTTAGGATGTCTTATATTATTTTCAATATTTTGAATAATTTTCACTGTTTTGACAGGGAAAGAACTTGAAACCAATGGCAGCATCTTTTTTAGTGTTACGAAACTATGATGAGGACCTCTCAAATTCTGTACACCACCATAGAGTTAGAGGAAAAAAGTAAGCAGAATGAAACAAAGAGCTTTAGATGTCTTTAACTTTCATGTGCATGTATTAGCTAGCAAGCAATCAAGCTGAGCAGTTCATCATTAGCAATCTAGTTTGGGTGCCATGGAATACAGCACACATCCTAACATTTCTTCTTAAAAATCTAAATGGTAAATATAAGAAAGCTGAACAAAACTAAGCAACTTATGTGATTCTTTATTTTTCTGTCTCCTGCCTCCTTTTTTAAGGCCCTTTGTAAATATCAACTTTCAAGTTTTGATTCTCATACCATTTAGTTTGGTTTTCTTTACTTTCCCTTTTCTATTTTTATTTCACTTTCTCTCTCTTCTTTCTTCCTGAAATTTCAGTAATTTTCAGACAGCAAACCTCTTGGGGCTGACTGTGATTTTTTTCCTAGCGATTTGGGAAAGGTCTCTAAGAAAAGTAAAATAATAAATGTCCCATTTGAGGTATTCCCAACGAGATATGTAGTGCCGGTGGGAAGCTTATGGATCCTAAGCTGCAAGAGAGTGAAACTCGCAGCTTTACTCCCTCATACACAAAGCGCTTCCTTTGGAATCGCTTGGACTACACGGGGAAAGGGCCCCAGGAGATGCGCTGTGACTTTTCAGGAATGAAACCCACATGTTTGGCCAAGCAACCAAAAGAATTCCTCTCCGGATAGCGACAGCCTTACGGTAAGAGCGCTGCCCATGCCAGCATCCCCGAGGCGCTGCACAAGGATCCCTGTTCCCCGAGCTCCCTCAGGGATAACGCGCCTGGCCCCCCCTCGCCAGGTGCGCCCGGCGGGACCGGGTCCGCGGGACTCCGCAGCAGCGGAGGTGCCCCGACCAGAGGACGCTGCTCAAGCCCCACCCGGCCCCTGGCTCACTTGACCGCCTCCCCCCGCTCCGGCACCGCCACACGCCAGGTGACAGGAGCCGCTCTCGGCCCGCCCCCGCTCCTTCCCTCCCCTCCCCTCACGCCGCCATCCGGCCCCGCTTCCCGCCCCGCCCCCCCCCCCCCGCCAATGTGGCGGCCGGGGAGGGGGCGGCAGGGCCGGCCGCGCCACTCGCCGCCACTCGCGGGCCTGGCCCTCGCCCCCCCGGTTCAAACCGCCCGCCTCCCGCCGAAGGGACGGGGGCGGCCGCGGGGGGCCGGCCAGCGCTGACGGCAGCGGGGCCAGGCGCATCCAGCGCTCCCTCGGGGCACCGAGCTAGGCAGAGTGTATTTATGTAAGGGGAGGCCGGGGCAGGAGAGACAAAATGGTCTCTGAGCACGGCGGAGCAGCGCCGGGCCGGGCTGAGGGAAGGGCAGCGGCCGCGGCAGGGCTGGGGCGGGCCCGGGTGCCGGCACAGCCTCACCGCACGGGTGGGTGCTGCTGACTAAGAGCCCGGGGAAGCCCACGTTTCCCAGCCCTGCCCGCCAAAAATAAGTCCTCTGCAAGCTTGTGAAACAACCCAGTTTAAAAAAAAAAAAAAGTGTGGTTTTTTTTCCTTCTTTCAGCTTGAGGCACTGGGGCGGGCCCGGGTGCCGGCACAGCCTCACCGCACGGGTGGGTGCTGCTGACTAAGAGCCCGGGGAAGCCCACGTTTCCCAGCCCTGCCCGCCAAAAATAAGTCCTCTGCAAGCTTGTGAAACAACCCAGTTTAAAAAAAAACAAAAAAAAAACAAAAAAAAGTGTGTTTTTTTTTTTCCTTCTTTCAGCTCGAGGCACCTCCCCAGCGGTTCGAAACGCGCACAAAGATGCGCGGGGAGCGCTGGCGGGCGCCGGGATCGTGGGATCCCCCGCGAAACAAAAGTGCCGGAGCCTCCGGTGCTGCGGGGACTGGAGCGGGGTTTTCCCCCGGAACGCGGCTCTCCCTGCGGGAAGGCGGCGCCGCGATGCCCGGCTGCCGTGCTGCCAGCCCGGCCATTCACCGGCGCCTTACCGGGGGCGGAGAGGAAAGGCTTAAGTAACCCTGGCGTGGTTAAAGCTTTAAGTAGCCGAGGGAGCTGTACCTGGATTTCATGAATGCGGCCGAAGCCGTCCTTCCAGAAGAACTCGTAGAGGTTGTAGAGGGTGTTGGGTCCGGGCATTTCGTGCAGGCTCTTCACCCTGCCCAGGGGGGGCTGCAGCAGCTCCGCTCCGCGCCCCTCGCCTTTGTTCCCCGCCGCTGCCCGCGGGCTGCTCCGCACCGCCAGGGGCTGGCTGCTGCACGGCCGCGGCTGCTGCCCGGGAAACCTGCTGCTGGCAAAAAGCGCCTGGTAAAAGTAAGTCCTCTCACATTCAAGTGTCTGCCTGCATTTCATCGTCAGAACCCTGGTGAAGAAAGACATGTCTTTTAATTTCAGAAGGGTCCACTTTGCTCCTGCAGCTGCTTTTTATTTGGTTGCTCTTTCTTCGGTGCCTGCTTTAACTTGTACAAGCAGCACTTCTCCAAACTCTTACTGCATGAGCATCAGTTTACACAGACCATTATTTAACGCTCCCTCCCCTAGGGCTGGAAAAGGGGGGTGGGTCTGGGATGAGACTTGAATAGAACGAACCTATTATTTTGTATAATTCAAATCAGATAAATTTACCCATTATACATGCAGCCAAAGTCCAGTTTTTGCCTCTTTCACCCATTAGTTTGGTGAAAACCTCACCCCATCTTTCTCCTGTTTTTTAAAAAAACAGGATTAGGCCTTTTTTTGGCATTAATTCCATCCCCTGTGTTAGAAAATAGGGCATTTCCTGCAAGATGTTCTCTTAGAACCGTTCATTATCTTGTAACATATATGAAAAACATTTGTGCATCCACATATAAGTAGCACTGGTCTTACACAATAACCTTACACAAAAAAAATCCTGTAAATTACAATATTCAGAGATGTTATTTGTATTGCAGAATGATTTATCTTTTGGATAGGATCTACTGCATAAGCAGCTTGTGTCAACTTCTGCAGAAATCTGCACAGTTTAGAAAGTATTTGTGTTATTTTCGTTTGCATTTCTGTGTAATTCCAAAGGTGTTAGTGATTATCTGTAAAATGTTGATTAGTTTCCAAAATTATGTGGAAGAAAGTATCTTGGTTTTTAAGTCAGTCAGACACTCAGATAAAATTTGAGGACAGAGGAAAGTCTCAAGGAAGATCCACATTCCTAGAACAGAATTATGAATAAACTGTTGGAAAAATAAATCTAGTAAGCATCAAAATTATTAGCTTTTGTTTTCCTTATTTATCTTAGATTTTTGAGGCTGTATTCTGATTAAGCTCTGTGTGCATACTTACTTTGGGCACTGATAACTCCACTGAAACAAATAACTCTGAATTTAGGCGTATCAGTCTTTATGGATACAGCAGTAAATGTTACAGGAATAAAATCTGTTAAAGTATGTGCAGGTTTAAGCTAAAATCATGTCTGAAATGGACTTTGTCATACTTGAAAGGGTCTAGAGAAGAGAACAGAAAAAGAGAGGTTTTTAAAAACTACATGAGAAGGTTGAGACTTATTTAATCTGGGAAAGATGACTACCACAACCATGACAACAGCCTACAGATGTGGACATCTTTTGTTTAAAAAGGTGCATGTCAAAGAGAGAAGAAAAAAAATGACGGGCTTAGTTTGCAGCTACAGATTTCTTGATTACTTTTCCAGGTAGCCTTGGTACCTGACATTTCAGGTAGCCAAGGCCTCGCAGGACATCACATACTTGATATCACTGAGCTTTGCAAGAACAGGTTTGAAAACATCATCAGGGAACCTCTGAAGTTCTCCTTCCTACATTTCTATGAAGTGTAGCTACATTATTTCTTTGCTATCAGTATGGTTGATTTTTAAATTTTAGTTTGAATTCATACATGGTCAAGGTAAAGCATCTGCTGCTATTAATATGCTAGTGAGATAAACTTAGATCTATTACGCTGTAAAGGTTACAGTTTTGCAACTGGTAGTAGCTTTCTCTGAGTGTACTTTTTCCCAGTTTCCATATATGGACTCCTCCATTATTTTCCCGTTACCCTTTTTCCATGAAAATCATTGCAGGACATATTGTTTCTAGCCACTTGAAAAAGCCTCAGAAGCTTTATCCTTTAAGTACATCGCCAGAACAGTACCAGCTTTCCTTCTGAAAAAATTCTGGAGGTGCCAGTTAGTCCCAGCATAGGAACTGGGAGTTGTATAACCCCACCTGCACTCAGTTTCTTCTCAGTTTACTTATTGTTAGATTTCTGTTTGTTTACAATAAAATGGTCTGAAACACAGACCCCATTTAAAAAAAACCAATATGTAAACACTCAGAGAATCTGCAATTTCAGTGAATCAGGGAGCTCACCTAGTGCAGCCCATAAAACAGCTGCAGACCTTCAGATCTCATTACTGGCAAACCTCAGCACATTTTTAATATTTTAAAGAAAGAGTGGAATGTGCCTTTTGAGAAGAGTCCTGACCCAGGAGTGTCTGTGAGATCACCTCCATGACTGCTTACCATCTTGTAATTTTATTACATGGAGACATCAGTGTTTGATAAGCAAAACCAAAACCACACCATCCTGAAGAATTTCCAGAGTACATTATAGGCAATGGCAGAGGGTAGCAAAGAAATAAATTAAGAAAGCACAAAGTGGCAATGCACTAATGATGAAAATTGCCAAATTTCTTTGATATAACAGAAGGATTTAAAGGGTTGTGTAAAGGTGCCATTATGCAAATCTGTACAGAGCACCTTTCTTGCACAAAAGGAGATGAATAGATTAACATCACAGAATCCTATTTTTTTGTAGTGCAGGTTGTGCCCAGAGGTAGGTCTGATGACCAGTGGGGCAAAAATATTTATAAGTAATAGAAATTTCTAGGCAATTTGCCAGAGGGAGTAGAAATTGAGAGCCACTAACAGATGCACGTCTGGTGCTCTATTAAAACCTTGCTCCACAATAATCATCAGTAATACCATAGCAACCCATCAGTGCAGATACAAGTTTCTTTTTCTATGTAAACTGTACAAAAAGAATACTCTAGACAACAAAAGCCAAATTGTAAGGTGGTTCAATAGCTGAATAGAGGAAGGGAATGTTTATGAATGTGAGTGAATACATGTGGGCTACCACAACATGGAATGTGTAATTAAACCATTCACTTCTCTTTGCTGTGCCAGATCATAATTGTGTGGTTCTGTTTAACTTTCAAATTAGGAATTTTAGTGTACATATGTGCCACTAATGTTCCTGCTTTACTGACACACTTCACATCCTTACTACTGCAGAATCTGAGTTGGAAGTCAAACTTGCAAACTGCAGAATGTTCAGTAGACAACATTATGAGTAAACACTAAAATTTATGTGACAAGAGACGGATGAAACTGAAATAAATTTCCTAGAATAGACTTGAAAAAGAGAAAGGAAGAGTAAAGGAAAGAAGCCTACAAACATTTGAAAGTGCAGCAGAAAGTGAAAGGGTTAGAGGGCAGCCTAAAGTGGTGGAGGGGTTGGCATTGTCTGGTCCCATTTTCCTCCCAAATATGAACACAGACTTGTTTCAAGTAACAGAAGTCCAGTAGTAGTGCCACAGAATTCCCAGGAATAATGGTGAGTATAGTAGCCATTATACAAAACCTCCTTCCAATTCCACATAAAGCCCCCAAACCTAAAGAAAGGAGTTATGCCATCAGCACAAACCAACCAAAACACATTTATGTGACTTAAATATTTTCTCCTACTTGTACAACCTACCAGTATATATATTTATCAGACATCTTAACACTGACTCAGAAACAGACTCAGAGTTGTTTAAATTTAAACAATGATGTTTGTCCTAGCCTGTTGGTCCTTGGAGTCTGAAAATATGTTTTATGTAACACGTCAGTTGGGACTTTTGTTATTTCAAACAAGTTGGAGCACATGCCCCTTCACAGCAGACATGCTTTAGTTTTAGTTAACTTTTGCTATGTAACGGGATCACAGTATTAACTAAACTTGGCTTATTGATAATTTAGATTATGTATTATTTTTGGATAATTTGTCTTCAGACCCACAGTCCTGCTGTTCCGTCAGTCTAGACCCCCCAATGGTCTGATTAATTGTAGTGTTACCTTCATTTAGTTATTTCTAAATCCAATTTAAACTTGCCCTCCTCTTTGCACGAACTCTGACAAAGTTCAGTCAAAGCTCTTTGTGTCAATAACATTGGTATTCAGAGTCAATGGTTACATTATCATCTTACCAGGAATTCTGTTTTCTTAGAATTATTCTCACCTCTTAACAGTCTTGGCTATCTCTGGTTTGTAATTGTTTTAACATAATTTTATTATATCCAGTATAATAAATATTGTACTGTATGTTTCACATAACTGTTGAAATAGCTACAAGTATAAATCATTTGTAAGTATAATTTATGGACATAAAAGTGATTTGATAGGAGGCATTTAACTTTGCCTAAGTAACACAGCTAAGACTACACAGATATGCTCTTCAGAACATTTGCAAAGAAAAGCTGAAAAAGGGCTGCAATGTCAGAAATGTAAGCAAAAATTTTCAGTGTAGTTTAAAATGTTTTTACTTGAAAAGCCATACAGTAAGTCATAACTTTTTGCCTTTTCTGATTGTCCTCAGATCCATCTTCTGAAAGATTCTTTCAAGTGAAGTTATGTCTTTGGAACTTTAATGCTTTGAAACTTTAAATGCTTTCTAAATTCCTAGGTTGTTTTTTTTCCTGAAAACAAGACAAATTTGAACTTCACAGGCTAAGTACTAATAGAAGATTGTACAAAAATAAGGTATTTAAATCAGAACAAGAAAGACAATGCTGTTGTGACTTACTGTTCAGCCTTTGATAAAAGACCCATGAATCAACTGTAAAGAATCCAGTTCTACTTGCAGACTTCTTATAGATTTACATCCTTGCCCTGTGCCTCCAGGGCATATGACACTAAGTTATAGTGAGAACCACTTGCCTTGAAGTCCAGAGTTTTTAAATACAAAGAGGAAAGTATGGCATTATGAAAAATGACCATCGGGAGGGCATAACTGGCTGTATGATGCTTGGGTGAGCTGTAATGCAGTGAAATTGCCACCCCATCATCACTGCACTTTTAGTCTAGAATGCCATTTTAATGAGTAGGAGCAGCACCCTTCAAGCATTAACATCTTCACATGGACACTTCCTGGTTTGCCACAAGAAGGAAGGGCACGTAAACACAAGCTTGAGTTTTGCAGTTTATCAGAAACACAAACAGCAAATATCAAAAAAAGACAGTTCCTGAAGAAGATTAAGTTTCTTCAGTATCGAATTCAGACCAAGGAGGCCAGGGAGCAGGGGCCAGCAAGGAAACCTGAATGACATCCAAGAAAATCACACCTCCTCTATCTACAGACTTCCAAGAAATAATTTACTTACCCCTGAGTTCACCTGCCTCTGGCATCAGTCGTAATCTGAATCACACTTCTGCCACACTATCTGTTCTTTTGTGGACAATTTAGTTTCCTAGGGGCTGGGATTACAGCTCTGGAGCTGTCTACTGTGACCCTTGTGTGCACTGCCAGGGTGCAGGGGTAGTGAGGGGCCAGCAGGACAGAAACTCCAGGAGCAGCAGCTCCTCTTGACTGACCTGCCCAGCCCTGTTACGGTACAGGTGCTGCCATGTGTGACAGCAACTCAGCCGTGGTGAGTAAATGCACCAGTGGATAACAGCAGGCAGTAATTACTGCACTTAATCTTATCAATGTAATGGATTCTAAAGTTTGAATATCAAGATGCTATCACTGATGCATGGAGTCATTCATGCCTCATAAAATTATTACACTTGATGCTGAAAGTACTGCATCCCACACACACATTATTAGAGGAGTGAGATCATTAGTCACGATTTATTACACATGAACTACAGCGCTCCTAAATCCAGCTACTACTAGCGATTCCACAATTACAGGAATCAGTATTAAGCCATTTGCATTTAGGAGGTTGTTGTGAGTTATTTCAAGTTTATGAAGGGTGGAGAATAGTTTCAAAGCAATTCATAAAGCTTTTTAAGAGAGAATTATGCAGAGGGACACTGCCTTACTTGCTCAGCTAAACCTCTGTCACAGGCCCCCCCATTATACTAGATTACCATTTTGCTATTAACTGTTGCCATTAGAGTGGGTCCAAACTACTATCAGAAGTAAATAATGCTTTAAACTGGGGAGAGAATATAAGCACCAGAATACTGCACAATTATCTCTTCTGTATAGCCACTCCAGCACTGCCATGGCTGGGTCCAGGCTGTGAGGCAGAAGACTCAGCATGAGAGAAAGAATCAAATGTTACAGGGTAGGGCTCAGAGCCTAAACAAAGTTTAAACTGAGGCAGATCAGTTCCCTTTTTAAAAATTACCTGATTCTGACACAGACCAAAATTAAGCACCATGTGTTCTCAATTATTAAATGCTTTCAATATTTCTACATTCTCAAATTGTGAATTCATGCTAATAAGAAACAGAATTCAGTATTCTTCTGGAACACATTTGTCATACAGCCAGAATAGCTGTGCCATGCATGTTCCTTCCAGTACGGTTAACCTTTATACAAACCTATTTTCAACCAACAGAGGTCGTTCCTAAAGCTCTACAACCAACCAGAGAAATAACACCTCTTAATACAACACCAAGTAGCATGTTACATTACTAAGGTGTTACTTAAAAAGCATTCTTCTGCCATAAACCACCATTTCCCTATTGTTTTCCAGAATTATAATGCAGTCTTCATTAAAAAAAAACCAGAACCTCAGGAATCTTTCTTTCACACATTCTTCCAATTCACCTTGTGAGAAGTCAAAATGCTTTTTGATTCAATAATAACCTCTGTGGTGACAGTGCACTGTTTAGCAGTTATGAAGGGTTTATTGCATGGTTAATAAATAGACTATAAATAACAAAAGAAACAGCTTTTATTTGAGCAACTCCTCAAGAGTAGCAAGAAAAATTAAGAAAACGAGCACAGAATTCATATGTATTTACTACTAATGCTTTCCTTGAGTTTACTTTGGAGACAGTCTCTTTTTCTTCTTGTGTTCAAACTCTAAAGTATTTCTGACCTATTTGTTGGAATTTTAATACAGGTAAAGTCACAAGTATAAATTAGCTTTCCGTTTAAAAATATAATGTAAAGTGCTCCTTTCAGGATTTGTTCAGCTCACTGAATGGTTTTATTTAAGCATTTTGAGAAACAGTATATTGTTGGGCAGACACAAGAATCAGATAAATAATATCTCAAACATCAGTACAAACTTCATTTACAAAACCTTTTCAGGACTCTTCTGAAAAAGGATCTTCAGCTGATAAAAATAAAATCTATTAATTACCCTGAAAACCAGACAAGTACTTCTCTTGAATGAAGTGGCCCATATGCTTCTTCCCTCTGGCCATGAGGAAATGAGGGCATAAGACAGTGCCACAGAAAAAAAAGTATGTGCTGTGACATATTTGTATCTTAAGGTTTCTGAAAATATTTTCATGGTAAGATTTAGTTCTGTCTTTGCTTTCCCATTCACCTACGAGAGCACATACATTGGTAAGTAAATATGTGGCTGTACAGATGCATATAAAAGAGTCTGTTAAAGGAGCTGTGATAACTTTCAACTCCATCTTTCCAGTAGCAGGACACGTCCACGGGTGACATTCCGAGGACGTGTGAAGGACGTCACTTGCGGAAGCGCTTGAACAGGGGGTGGATGTGTTTGTTGGCAGAGGCCTTGCTCCGTGAGGAGTGGTACTCCATGTAAACGGTGTCATCTGCTCCGGACATGGAGCTCATGGTGCCTGCACGGCGCGACACCTGCAAGGACAAGGGGCACAGGCACGTGCTTAGTGTGGCATCAGAGGCTTCAAATATTTTCACTGCATGTGACTTAAAACATTCACTTCAAAATCTGTAATGATAGATCTGTTACCTTCTCCTTTAAATATGATGGAGAAGGACATGAATTCCATGTCAAATTTCTTCTGAGTGCCCAACAAGTGAATTATTCCAATAGCTAAAGGCTAATACAGATTAAAAAAACAGATCTATTCTCTAATGTTTCACAAAGACACCAGGCCATCAATGACAACATCACATTTAGAATTGGATGGAAATAAAATGTCCCAATTCTGTCCCACCCGTGGTCATTCTTTTCAAAGAATTCTTCATTACCTGAGCTGACTTTGAACCATATTCTCCAGCAACTACTTCCTCCTCAGCATCCAGGTCAGATGCCTGCAGGACTTTCTGGAGAAGCTGCTGCTGTTCTTCTTTGGTTGAAAATGAAAGTTCTTCTTCTTCCATACCTGCCAGCTTTGTGATTACCTAAGAAACAGAGCACACTACAAGGTGAGGGCTCTTCCCCCTTTTAGCTATTCAAAGCCAAGACAAGTATTTCTGATTCTATATCCTGTTTGAACTGCCTTCAATTTTTATTAATGGTTGGAACAACCTCACACTACAGATAGCACAGATACACACAAAATCTTGCTAAGTGATGTACATATACATACACTCACAGCTCTTGTTATAGTCTGGCTGGAAATACAAATGACAAATCTTTGGGGAAAAAAAAAAAAGGAAAAGAAGAAAGAAAAGCTCTGGGCAGAGCATGCCAGCTAAACATTGTTTATACCAGCTTGACCAAGAACCTGACCAAAGCACATGTAACTTAGACATGTATTCAACTTACTGGAAGGTTGGTGTCATGCTGTAGGCTCTAGATGTGTCTAGTTTAAGAACCAGTATTTTATATGTAACAAAAATAATCCCCTAGCTCTGCAGAGACTTAGAATTTTAGCAAGAAGCCTTCAGGACAATGGGGAAAAACCCCTAACAAATGGAGATGTACAGCTGTTGGGAGAGAGTGCAGCAACCTGCAACAGAGCATCAGTCACAGAGCAAAAGGACTCTTCCAGCCTTTGACTACTTCAACACTGGGTAACTTCAGTTAAGTCTGCTCTCCTTGGAATTCTCAGTAACTCATCTGCTAACTGCGTGCAGGGCACATGTGGCCTACTGGCAATGCAGTGCCATGGGCTCCATCAGCTGGCAAAGTTCCTCTTCTGAAGAATTGAAAGATCTCAAGCTTCTGTTATAAAGATTTACAACAGGCAGCTTACTTTCTTAACCAGAGGTATTTTGAAAGTGTCACATTTGACATGGTTTTGAGAAAGACATTCTAATTCAGCCATTGATTATGTAATGTTTTCCCTCATCCTTTCTGCTTACCTCCTGAGTCAATACAATTAGAAACTAATTATCTCAGCAGTCTGGGTTGGAGCAGATCACAAAAACACTGTAAATAAAGTTTAAGTTAAAGAAATCCATATTAGCTGCCAAGTACCATTTTTCAAAAATGGGGTAGGGAAACACTGGAATGAATAATAAGTGCTGTGGACTGTTATTTGTGGGAATGTCTAGTCTGAAAAAGGATGTTTTCCTGAGAAAACATCCAAACTTGAAGAATCCATTAATGGAAAGAATCAGTCCTACATTGCTAAAGGAACACTGTGGTACTCCTTGTTTATTTAGGAGGATATGTGTATGGTCATCTCAAAAATAAAGAAAAAGGAGTCACAAAAATCCATTTTAAATTGTATTTGCCTGTTGCCAGCTCTGGTTGCAAAACAGTGCTAGCATGATTCATAGAATGGAAAGAATTCCCACTGCATCATCTTTTAAGCTGTCCAACTGATGCTCTGTTTAAAAGTTACCCCCAGTTCTTTAATATACAGAGTTCTCCTGCTACTGGTTTAAAATTTAGTATATCATACATTTAGTCTCTAAATAAAAATACAATACAGTAGCAAAGGCAATGGGTTAACTAACCAAAAAAAAAAACCAGCCAGCAGTACACTCCAAGCAGTAAACTGTAATAAGGCTGATATTTAAGAAGCAAAGACAAGATATGTGGATTTAGCAAAAATGTATTACTCCAGTTCTCTTTTTGATGGAAAGCAGAGAAATGAAGCTATTGAGAGATGGCAAGAAGAAAGTAAGTTCTAAACAAAAAGTGGAAAGTGTTACCCTTTTAAACTAGTGATGAATTTCTAGTTATTCAAGAACACAACTTCTAAAGGACAGGACATTAGCATTGAAAAAATTACCAAAAGAAGGGTAGGGTCTCCATATTTGGAATACTAAGAAAGCAGACATCTATTGGGAATGGCATACACATAGTTCATCCTTGCTCGGAATGAAGAAACACAATAGATGGTTTTTTGGAAGTTTCTTTCGGCCCTAATATTCTTTGATGCCAGCTATGACAAAGTTTGGCAAACAGAAGAAAATAGATTCTAATGTTTTGTTTCCAATCTGCAAATAAAGAACATTCCAGTACTGGTCAGCAAATGTTGCTCCAGACACTCAGCTGGCCACTTGCACTGCTTTTGTGCCACATTGCACCAAAGCTCCTAAGACTAAGAACTCCTTCCTTGCAAAATTAAATCCCTCTATTTTAACCTCCTTTTTAGCTCTAGAATCCAGGGCATTCAAATATAAGTAAAGGGATTGCTCTAATCTTCCTGGCTACAGCCACACAGATGTATTTGCTGTAATTAGTTGCAGCTTAGTACTGATCTACGACTTTGTTGAAACATTCACTACAAAGGAAAACAAAGTTCTCACCTATAAACACCATGACAGCTCTCTTTCTAAAGAGCTCTTTAATGGGCTGCTCTTTCCAGAGCAGTGATTTCCTCCAGCTCAGCAGTTCAGGGGGATGTCCTGTACTGGTGTCTCACCCAGACAAGCCAGATGTGGGAGTCTCATTTTTCATTCTCCTCAGCATTGCTTCTCATCGGGAAGGCTTCTATCAGAGCAGTAAGCTCCAATTTTTCAGAGGAATAATTTACCTAAACCCAAGAGCTATCATGATACTCTGCTGCCTTTACAGCCTAACAGATGAGCATACAGGGCAATCCATGCATTAAAAGAAAATAAGTAAGATACACCATGAAATCTATAATATAGAGGAGCTTTGGTTATGTTTGGAAGATGACATAGTAAAATGTCTGATACTGGAGCTCTTTGGAAATTGTCACTTCCTAAGTTTTGCAAGTTGTCTAAATTGGTGCTGCCCACTCTGACAACACCCAACACTGCTTCATGCAGCGCCAGTGTGATACTGTATAATGGAAGGCCTGCACAGATGGACAACTGAACAGCAACCAGCAGCCAACCACCAAGGAAGGAGCACTGCACCCTGCAGGGTGCCTGCTTTCAAGTTACAGCACTTACCTTTCTAGAAGCTGTACAAAGCTACTTGTATCTGCCCTCACAATAGATGATAAAACAATACCAGGGCAGTTCTTGCTTGCAAGAAAAACCTTCATTAATGCATTCCACACCCAGAATTCTCAAGTACTGGACGGAATACTAACACTAAACAATATGAAAATTACATTCTTAGGCCTCAAGCATAATAAATAGAAGGAACGAGTTACCTTGAAGCTATACCCTTGATCTACAAGAAACCGTTGTCGTTTTGTTGAATATGCCATTTCCTGAGTGTCTTGGGATACAAGGGAATAAAAAAAGGCATTGTATTCCTCAGCAACCATGCCTAAGAGACAAAAGCACTCAGTGATTAGTTTCATTTGGAACACTGCAACAAAGAACAACTGAAGAATAAATATTGAAAACAGGTACTTGTAACAGTAACTTGTTCCCACAAAAACTATTTGCATTGTCTAGCTGCATCCAGACCTTGCATAAACTGACTGACACAGCATGGAAACTCCTACTTTTGTTCTTAATAACTTGAGGATAGGTGAAAAGACAGAAAAATAGAAATATAGACTAACACAATCACACAGGTGCTCTAAGAAGAACTTGCTGCTTTATTCTGCTAGGCAAGGTGAAATTTGTTTTTAAGTCTATCATGTCGAGAAGAAGTAAAAAGTCAAGAGCAAGGACTGTTGTGCATGTCAAAAGAAGTTCAACAGAAAAACACAAAGGAAAAGTTTTATCCATGTGAACTAGAGTTTGCAGTGTTTTTGAATTTAAAAAATGAAACAAAGATACTTAGCTAAGAATTCACAGCACTATCTGAAGACCAGCACCTACCAGGCTGTGCATAAAATTTTTGTCACTTACAGTCCTTAAGGTCTGTTACCCTGGTAACAGGGTTCTCTTTTAAAACCCAGGGTTTCATTAAGACTTTATCAATTTACTAACATGGGGTTCGTTTGCATTTTCAAACAAAGCCTTACCTGTAAAAAGCACAATAAAATAAGTGTCTGCAGAGCTTAAGTCTGAGTAGAAAGTATTTTAAGAGTGAATTGTTCTAAACAAAAAAATCCTTTGGCCATGTTTTACAAAAACACACTAGTCAAAAACCAAATCCAATTTTTAAAAGCAAGTAATCTACAGTGTCAAAAATGTGATTTCTAGAGGCTTGCTTCTCAGAATAATACTATGATCCAACACAAACAATTTCATGTTGCAGAAAATATCAAGGAATGAAAAAGTGAGAGAATTGCCATAGAAAGTCAGTTTTCTTTCAGCTTTTTTTGTCCTTTAGAAGTTTTCTCATCACTAAGTTTACTGACCCAGAAGATGCTGAATTTTCATTCACTGGTATATAGGTATATTCTGTTTGACTAAAACATAAGAAAGCCTCATGAACATCCAGTTTCTCCTGCTCTAGGCTGCTGTGATCCAAGGCCCAGAGCCCAAGCACCACCTCCTTTACCTTTTTTGGCTCTCAGCACTCGTCCCAGCCTTTGAGCCTCCTGCCTTCGTGACCCACCGTGGGATGAAATCTGAATGAGAACATTGGCTTCTGGCAGGTCGAAGGACGTGTCCCCTACCTGCAACAGAGCAGCACCCTCTGAGCAGTCTCTTATTTCCACACCTCCCCAGCCAACACTAAATACAAAGCACAGCTTTCTTTGTGAGCTGTGATATGAAGATGTCAAATGCACACCATGCATGCGCAGCTGAGTCTTAAAGCTGACTCCAAAGATAGGCACAAGGATACAGTGAATATACTCCCTCACCTTGGAAATGAAAATAGTGTTGATTTTTGGATTGTGCTTGAAGTTTTGTAGAATTTGCATTCTTTCCCCTTGTGCAGTAGGACCATAGATATAAGGTCTGAAAAGAACACAACATATACAAAAGAAATAAACACAAGATTTCTCACTGATTTCTTATGAGGTACCATGGCAGGGAGTGCAGGACACCTTTGAGCAGATATGAAAACAAGCCAGATTTTGGTACAGATATCAGTTCACTTTTGTTGACTCTTCATAGCAGCTGCCCAGGGGTTTGTGGAACCCTCTGCAGCAACCCAGTCAGCCAGAAAGAGATTCTGACAGTTACAAATGTTTTTCAATTACGTGCACCAATGAAGCTGTATATCAACAGACTGAATACATTTCCTACGCCTACATGAAAGACTGAGGGCAGCTGTTAAAAGACATTTTTTTCCTCAAATGTACTGAGTTAGCACATTTACAGCTGCAACCTTTGGTTCCTATTTAAACACTTGAAAATACAGGCTTCTCTATCAAGGAGATGCTGGGTGTCACAAATGGGCTGCTGGGTGTCGTTCTGGGAAAATTATATTTGCTTTTCGAGCTAACCTCTGGCCTCTTCTAATACCTTCTGGGCTTACTGAAATCTGAAATGATGCAAAGGCCTCAAAAATTTCATGAGCAGCTCACAGTGGCATTTCATCTACGGTTTCTAATGTCTGACAATGAATTACATGCAACATTTAATGTCTCAGTCCTGAAGGCTCACACAAACTCAGTCACTCACAGACTTCATGAGTAACTTGGACTGCTATGAATTTTTCAGTGTCTGGCTGTTTTATTTCTGCCTAAGCAGAGTTAAAAAAACAAAAAGCTAAGAAGAGCAAAGCCCACACAAAAACAGTGAGCTGCATGCAGGATAGCACTGCACTGCTTTGTCATCTCTTGTACTACTTATCCAAATTAAGGTTACCAAGCATCTCCAAACAACAGGAGTTAAGTTTTCCAATTACCATTTTGCTCACAGTTTCATAAATTACTTCTAAGACAAGGAACCAAGCTCAAATTTTCTATTTGGTATTGCACATACACGAGTGGTAGCTGAACATAAACATGACAGTGCATAGGACTAAGGTTTTCTATTCTTATCAACTAATCCCTGTGCACTGGCTCCTCTTGCTTTTTTACTACAAACTTTATTCTAGGGTTTTTTACCAAACAATCCTAGTCATCTCTAATCTAATTCTTCTATTTAAGCAGACTTTTAGAAAAAAAAAAAGCTAAAAAATGAAAGTAGCAAATGAGTCAATTTTGAAAAAAATATCTTCATTATTCAATTAGTAGTGTTCTGTAATATCTTATTTTAATTTTCATGTAGTATTTAAATTGTGAAGTTAAATAACAGATTTAAACTGAAACTAAATTTTTGAGCCTTCCTTAAGACCACCGAGAAGATATTCGAACACATTTTGTATTGAGAACAGAATGATCCTGAACTCCTGGCTATCAATCCTTCATTTTAACTTGCCCAGATCCTTCTTGATAGCATTTCACTGGCATTCCTGAGTACTTTTCTGAATCTAGAACATTAAGTGCTAAATGGATTCTTTTTTTAATGACTTATTTTCCTCCCTGCAAAAAGACATCTGAGGGATTTGGAAAGGTAGATTCCTCTGCCATTAACTGACAGAACCACAAAGGCACAGTCCTTCAGAAACAGTGATTTAAACATATTCCTAACACCAGTGAAACCAGTCATACATGAGCTATGCTATACTGGATGACACAATCATGACAGCCGGCTGAGCAAATTTAGATTCTCTGGCCCCAAAAATTGTGGACAAAGTAATTCCTGTCATGTGCATGGATTTCCCCTGATGGTTCCCCACTACCAAGGGCAAGGGGGTTAAGGGAGGAGCCAGCAGAGGCAGCCATACCGTGGCCACCTCTCCCCCCATGGGGGAGCCCACCCAGCCTGCAGGCTCCTTAGGCCATGAGAAGGGCAGTGGGAGCTGTGCTCCTGCTGGGCACGCAGCCACAGCACTCCTGCTCTGCCCACTGGGCTGCTCTCTCCTCCACACACAGAGTTCCTGCCCTGCACAAACTAACAGTTCCTTCTGGTTTAGCCTGCTCACAGCAAAAAACCTCCAGTTAAAACAAACCTCACCTCTGTCAAGCACAGCAAGCCTCTTTTCTTTCTAAGAGTGGCAGCTGGATAACCTGGAGCTCCATAAACAATGTGAGAAATACAGAATTCACTCCAGAACATAAAAAGGGGCCACCTACTATTTCTTCAACTGGTTATCCTGCCACGCTTCCACAGCATCTACCTGACTTACAACTGCTGTGCATCCCCTGCCCCCCCAGCACTGCCTGTGCTAAAGGCTTTGTCTGTGGTACACTGAACACTGCTAGAGACATTCCAGAGGCATCATTACAGCTAATCTCTGTCCAGACAGATTAAAAAAAATGATGAAAGAGACCACGGGTTTTGGAATTCATCCAACACCATTAGCTCTGCTTGCTATTTGATGTCACAGCATGCCAGCACCACACGGCCCCTTAAAATGCAGTCAGAACTGATCATAAATTTTGGAAAGTGTAAGGCTTGTTTGTGGTTTTGCTAAGGAATACTGCTGAAATTCCTAGACATGATATCATAAACCATCTAAATGCCCCGCAGCTTCCAGCAAACAAGGCCTTATCAAAGAAAGGATGAGGCCAGCTAATAAAGTTATGCTTCCCAATAATCGCTCTATGCCTGATCCTGACAAACTCTCCCTGACTGTCCCTCCCCAAATCCTACCAACAGATTGATGCTGACCCCCCATAAAACCCTGTTTGCACAACCTCCTATAACTGCACTCATGTAACAGTCATTTAAGGTAATCAAGGAGCTCTAGGGAGAAATGTCCTTTAGTTTACTAAACAATTACTACAGTTCTAGGCACTGCACTAGTACAGCACAAATACCAAAAAAGCTTGTCTTCATTATTTTTAGGCAAGGGTAAAACCTTTTGAAAACCTGAAGAAGGCAGCCCTGGATCTCAGAACATCCTGAAAGATCCAGAGAGTATATATTTGAAAACCTTGGTCTCAGAGAGACAGGGGAAGCTACCATCCATTAAAGAAACAGTTCTAGTGATATGCCCAGAAGCCCCTCATTTTTCCATTGGCTTTTACTAATTAAAATAAAATCAAAGTACTAAATCTTTTGCAAAATCCTGAATGTAAACTCTTCTGAAACAAATGCTAAACAGAGACTCTTTTCAAACACCAAAATCACGTTTCAGTACCAGTAATGTCCATCCACAAAGACCCTCCTGAGCTTTTTATGCAGGAGGACTGGAGTTACAACATTACAAAAAATATTAAAGACTACTGAAAGCTGTGAGATTGCAAGGAAATTGTCATGGAAGGAGGAAAACAATAGTGCCATCATTGGTTGTGAACACTTACTTCCCAAGTCTGACTGCATATTCCTTCAGTGCAAACACGTTGTCAGCAAAGACGATAATTTTATCATTCCGTCGCTCATGAAACTTAATCAGGAACTGACAGGCTCTGAATTTGTTTGGGTTCATGGTGTAGAGCAGTATCCTCTTCTTTGTTTTAATAGCTACATATTCTCTGTAAAATTCAGGTGACATTGGGCACCAGACCTACAATGAGAAAACACACACAAAGTAGCACTCTATTATTTGCTGATTTAATCCCAATGGGAATTGAAAAGATATTGGGGGCTGGTAATGCATTCTGTATAGGGCAGGTTACACATTTTAACAGTCATTTCTATACCAAAAGGAAAGCTACCAGTCAGTGAAGTCTCCTGCACTGCTAAAATCTGTTTTTCCAAAATGCTTTGGCATTGAGATCCATGACAGAAACAGGCAGTGTGACTGGAACAAGATTGTTACTTCATGTTCACATTTAAATAATTTACTAAATACTACTACTTCCTACAAAGCAGCGATTAAGAGAATTAATTGTGCAGTCTCCCTCTCACAGCAGTCAAAGCTTTTTCCCATAAAGACTAATTTTCATCCATATTCTGAAATCTGAGATGTTTTGTCTTCATTACAGAACAAATTCACCCATCTTTCTTCATATATCCACAAAGGAGTGACCTTTATTTTAACAGCTAATGAGTCTAGAGCTTCCAAAACACAAGGATTGATTAGAAGTTTTCAACAGACATTAACATCATCCCAGGATACTCAAGCAATAACAACCATAGTACTTCAACAAGTCTAGGTTTATGTTTTCTACTCTAGCATGGAAAAAGAAGAAAGTATCTAGTTTGAGCCAATGAAGTGACACTATTGATAACATCTGACACTATCTACAGGGGATATAATTTGGGAAACATTCACTCTGCTGTACATGATGCTCATATGTATTGCACAATAGAAATTAACAAGCTCCACAGAGAAAAGCCTCTTTCATAACCACCATTCAGCTAAGGAAGTTAATGACAATTTACAGGAGTTTATTTAAACAACATTAATTGTTCTGTACTGATAAGACCTAATTTTTTGTTTCAAAGTACTTTTTCCAGTGACTTAAATGCCAGACGATGCTTTTATTATCCTCTGACTACATTAAAAATAAATTCATGTACTGAATAGGCTCTGTTGTTATTGTGTGCTGCCTACATGAAAGACTTAAAACTCTTGAACCAAAAGACAATTACATCAAAGTGACAACAACATACAAATACTGAATATTTGACTGTGATAAAAAATTTCATCTATTGCTCAATGCCTCTGACTGCATGGCAAACACATGTATTTTGTATTTTCATTTTACATTTTGCAAGACAGGCACTCCAATCCAAAGACTTAGTATTCAGAAAGGGATTCTGAAAGGGATTATTTGTAAATTACAAAACTCTGAAAAAACAGGTTTGTTGTCTTTTTTTAAACTTTGTGTAACTTTTTAAACTGTGCTGCTCATTCTCTTTTGGAGCAGTGAAAGAGCAACATCTGCAACAACCATGACCTGCCCTATGAGACATCAGCACTGCCCTCTCCGGCCACTTGGGAAGAACTGCACTTAAAGAGTGAGCCACACACCTTTCCTGGCTGAGGGGAATAAACCAAGTTGATTAATGGTGCTACTCCTCAAGGAAATCCAAACAAATATGCAAAGCAGTTGTGAGTGTATTGGACTCAACACTGGACTTTTTTGTTCCTTGCCTTTGGCAGAGTCAACAAATGTTAGCTCAAAACACTGGCCTAAGGAATTTAAACTTGCAGAATTTTCCCATCATTCAGAACAAAAGGTATGCCATGCTTCATTTTCAAATGACTGAAGGGCAGTTCAGGGACTGAGAATTTTGCTTGCACAGCAGAACTAACCAAAGTGCCTAAATGCAAATCTGAATCTGAGGACTGGTTACTCTCCCTTCAACCCTAGTTCTTCTCTGGGTACTTTTCACTTGCATTCTATGTGTTCAAAGCAGTGGGTTTTTTTTTTTTCTTCTACAACCTCCAGTTTGCACAATGTTCAAAAGGAGAAGGGCTGACCTGCATCTGCATCTTGTATTCCAGTACCAGAGCTAGGGAGAATTCCATGAAATTAACAAGGCAGGTTTAAAATAAATCACCACAACAATAACACAAAGACAAAAAAAAAAACCACCCAAAACCCCAAACAACCATAACACAATGCAGCTGCTAAAACTTTACTTCCATTCAACAGGAGACCAGATAATTTTTTAATGAAAAAGCAATCCCCTAATGCTTACATGGAAACCTCGTAAATAACAGAGAGCTTGGAGAAAGTTATACTCTTCCCTAAGAATCTTCCATGTCAGTTATCAGAGATAATACACTGAATTAGGCTTTCCAGAAAGATTACTTTAACATTCTATGTGCCTGTGTGAAAGATTTTCACCTCTTTTGATACTAGATTTACCTCTCATCCATATGCTGAAAAGAACAGAGGTCACATCTTTATAGTAGAAAGAATGGTGAGATCCAGTCCTACGTTTTCAAGTTTCATTCTCATATGTTCAGGCTTGAAATAAGCAGATATTTTCTTACATGTTTTAAAATTTCTACTATTGTTATTTTTAAAAGAGCTGCCAATTTTTTTTCAACTTTATAAGCATACTAAATATACACTAATAGTACCAAAAAGCAGAGCATCACCTCAGCACACTGGACTTTAGCAATGTAGCCACTGTTCTGCAGCTCCATCCAGTTGGCTTCATAGAGCTTTGGTCCAATCAGGAAGTTCAGGTCAACAATTTTATCATCTTCTCTGACCAGGGTAGCAGTCAGCCCCAGTTTACAGTGAGCTTGGACGATAGTGAGCACACGTCTGAACATTTTTGCTAAGAAATCCAAGACAAATTTTTTGTTAACTTTCCTGAATGTTTTCAGAAGATAAATACTGCAACTTTTAAAAGACATTTTCATCAACTCCTGAACATAAGACAAGCACAGCACCGGGAAATCGTACCCCACTGCACACACACTCCTAACAAATCTGTGTTACAGCAAAACTTCACAGTGATTGCAGCTTTAGTTTGCATTGTCAAGTGTACTCTGAAAATTCTAGTAAACCTTCTTTATTTCCCATTCCCCAAGAGAACATTAATATATTCAGAGGTTACATGGCTTGCTTTGGGTCTCTACTATTCCCTAGCAAGAACTATGACACAAATACTCTTGGCTGACTGCCACATTCAGGACTTGCAGGATATAGCAGAATTACTCATCTTTGCTATTGCTAGAAATCACAGAGGAGTTGCTATACCTTCATTTCTATGAAACCAAGCAAGAACAAAAGTGACAAAACAGTGCCAGTATGCTACTTTGATAAAATGGCAATTAATCACCCAGGTCTACTTCTGAAATCCATTACTTCTGTAGACACCAAAACGTATTAAAGTAAAATAAAGGAGGAACAGCTAAGAGAATCTTGGGTGGTTTTTTAGCCAGGATTATTCCACAGACACTTTAATAGTACATTATTGTTTTCCAGTAGTACAGATCTCAATTACATGGCAATTTCAAAGATAACAGATGTTAATCACTATGGTTACTCATAGATATTAAAAGCTGGCCTGCAGTGCCACTGCATCTAAGAGAAGAAGGCAAATGAATTCCTGTCCTGTTCAAATAAGTCTACAGCTAAATTATGCAACGGTAATTCAGATATTTTAAGAGCACTTTATCAACCTACACAGAGGAACTTGTTCTTTACACTGCTATTACAGAAAACACAGTGACTAATTTGAAGGGTTTCAGAAAACTAGTGGTCAGCTAAACTATGTAGTATCAGTGGGGGGAAAGTAGGACACATCAGTTTCTAATTTGAAGGGTTTCAGAAAACTAGTGGTCAGCTAAACTATGTAGTATTGGAGGGGGAAAAAAAAAAGTAGAACAAGGCAGTTCACTTGTCTCAAAACCCTGAGCCATGGGTTTACTCACTACATTAACCATGAGAAGAACAGCAAAAAAGCACCACTTCTACAAGAACAGAAGGACATTAACAATGTGTGCAACATGGAAGGCTTGCACACATTTTCCTTACCAGGAATGGTATGGACTTCATCCAGTATCATAAGGCCCCACTCTTGACTTTTAAGCCACTCCATTACTCTTTCTGCTTCCCAAGACCTTTTTGTCGTGTGCCCCAACATGGAGTATGTACTGATGGCAACAGAACAACCAATGGGCTTGTCTTTGGCATCAGACGTGAAGCGACAGATCTGGCTGTCGTCGATGGTGGACCACATCTTGAACTGGGCCTTCCACTGCTCCACAGACACGGCAGAGTTGCCGAGCACCAGGCACCGCTTGCGCACGGTGCACGCGGCCGTCACTCCCACCAGAGACTTGCCAGCACCTGCAGGGCAGGAGGAGTGACACTCATTAGTCGTCTCTCAGACACCACTGGAGTAGGAGGAAAACAAAACCAAAGAGTGAAGGAAAACCATGAGAGGATATGAAATCACGCAAAGGGAAATTTCTTTGTTGCTTCTTTGCTACAATACTCATAAAGAGATCAAGTATTCGCTTCTTAAAAATACAGCTGATTGTCTACAGGACAAGAAAATAATTCCAAACAATGGCTTTGACCATTAGAAGCAATCATTTTACTGCTTTTTAATTTCAAAAGAATGTTAAATTACAAGTGGCTACAGAAAGCTTCCCTAGGGGTGCTTTATTGCTCTGTCTCTGCCAGTTATACATTCCCCCACAAAGCAACTCCTTAAATCTTCCCATCCTTCACACTTCTCCCAGCACTCCTTACGGACTCTCAGGCCCTCATCAAAGGTCCCATGTGCCTCCTTCTCCCTCAATACTGAGGGTACTGGCACACAGCCTCCTGTTTGCTCCTTTTCCCCGTTTTCTCTGTAGGCTGTCCTAGTCAGCATGTCTCTCATTTCTTCCTCAAGCTCTCCGGCCCAGCACCTGTGCACTCAAGCTCTTTCCTTCCCTGGACACCCCTTTATGCCACCTTTGTATTCCCAGCTCCCCGTAGTTTCCCCATTCCCAACCAAGGAACAAATTCCAATGCCAACAGCTTTACATTTTACAGGAAGATGAGCAGAGGTGGCAGAGGGCACAGTGGAAACACGGCTGGCAGTGTGAAGGTACCAAAGCTGTTCCCCAGCCCCTGCCAGGACACAGACAGCTCTGTGACCCAGCTCTCCCTCAGCACAGCCTCACCAACAGCTCAATAAAAACCACCAGGACTCTGCACACTGGGACCATAACAGTCCCTGCTGCTGTCTGAAATCCAGGCAGCTGTCATCTTTGGAATTTTCTTTACTACAGGCAAATACAGAACAAATTGTCTAAGTACCAACACAGACACTTACCACAAGGCAAGACAATAACACCAGACCTGGCTCGTCCATTCCCAAACATCTTCCTTAGGCTTTTCTCTTGATAGGGCCTGAGGACTGCAGTAGGCTTCAGATCTATATTGATGTCAGGATTCACAGAATCATTTCTGAAATCATATTCTGCTAGCAAGGGGTACTCCAAATGGATACAACGCTTCTGAAGTTCTTCAATCATCTCCTGAAGAGGAAACAAAGCTTCACTTGATAAATTCTCCACATCTGAATTAATTTCTTTTTCCCTAAAAACAACTATGTTACATAGTACCAAGTGAAGTTACATTTATTTTTATGCTTATGAAGTCTTATTCTGGAAACTTTACCTGTGATCACCCCAGCCCTCAAAACATTTTGAACAACAGTTAATATTAGAGAGGGCTCTTTAGGCAGATGGAAGAACATGACACATTCAGCTCATGCTGCTTGCCCAGCAATGACTAAACTACAGCCTGAAGTCCTGCAATGAAAAGTTCAGTAAGAGACAAGAAAGGTTCTCCAGGTTACACAAAGCTGCACATCTGTTACCCTGAAAACCTCCACACTCTGTATGGAAGTTATTCCAAGACAATGACAGGCTGAATCAGTCACCAAGAGGTTGTTGGTTTGGGTTGGCTTTTTTCAAATAAACAAAACTCAGCTCCTAAGTTATCCTTTTTAAAATTCCTTTTTCCCCTACTAAGGCATCATTAGAATCACTGAGTCCAAAACCAACTTGAGAAGTTCTATAGAAGCTCTCTGAAGGTCAAGCAAGGACTGCGCTCCAACCTCCAGCTCCAGCTTCTCAAGTGATGAAATTGGAACCACCCCAAAACCAACTTGAGAAGTTCTATAGAAGCTCTCTGAAGGTCAAGCAAGGACTGTGCTCCAACTTCCAGCTCCCCTTCTCAAGTGATAAAATTGGAACCACCAAGAAAGAGTTCCTTCTGCAACCATGAATTACAAACAAAAAGCAGGAGGGAAAAGAAAAAAAAAAAAGGGCTGAAAGCAGCCCAAGAGTTCCTTCTGCAACCATGAATTACAAACAAAAAGCAGGAGGGAAAAGGAAAAAAAAGGGCTGAAAGCAGCCGTCCACTGAATTCTCATCTTGAACTAAGTAATACTCAGCCACACTTGACAGGACCTCCCTGAGTCCCTGGAGCCTCTCTGGCCTGTAAGCACTGCGCTCTGCAGGCAGGGAAAGAACAACACCCACACTGCCACTCTCTAAGATTCTAAACTTTGGAAGGTAAAAGGAGAGAAATGTTAATGACTTCCAATGATCTCCTCTACCAAACAAAGAGCCACAGTACTTCCTAGTAAGTTCTCATGCTTATGTGCTTCTCTGCAATATTCATACCTGCTTGACTTCAAAAGACACCGTCTGTGTCTCCTCCTCCTCCTCCTCATCTTTGTCCATCTGTTCATAAAACTCAAATAAGTCAGCTGGGACATCTGGCTTATTCTGAGCATCTGTTCCCTGTGAAGTTGATGGACCAAGGCCACCTTCACTAGATTTGGAAATCTGAAATAGAGGAACATGAATTTTCACCACAAGTTTCATTAGAGACACACTCTGCTCCCCTCTTCCCCCCACATTTAGGCTCATTAAAGAGGCAGAGTTTGTTACTGGCAGAATGAAGCTGATACAACAAACAAACAATAGCAACCCCAAACTACTCAAGAGTTTACCTCCAGTCACTGCAGTAATTTTAGAACAGGGCTGGACATACCGCTGATTTACTTGTGAATGTCTCTGTAATCAGCTCTGTCTCTTCACCTTCAGCATTTCTCAGGCGACATTCTTTAATTACATGGTCTTGCAGAAGCTGCTGAATGACATCAGGGTGGGTACTTTCCACAAAATACCTAAAATTAAAGAATAAAGGAAAACATTTTTATCAACTCATCACCTGAATAACTCACAGGAAGAGTGGCATAGATGCACAGCTAGAGGCACGCTCAAGCATCCAGTCTTGGGGTGCTAATTTAAAAATAAAGCCATTATGGCAACTAAAACTTTTAAAAGATGCCTCACACCAAAAGCATCACATACTGTGCAGTCATTCTTCCATCTTATTCAAATGCTGTCTAACCTAATCTGAGTGGCAAACTCCAGCAGAAATGCCCACACAGACCTCTCACATACCTCTTATCTGTGACACATGCAAATTAAGTAAATTGTTTTGACTGAACTGAGCTGAGTTTGTGAAAACACCAGATGTGGTGTTTTCAAGTCCTGTCCATAGCACCAGAAAAGCCCAAAACACAAACCCCCAAACTTCCAAAACACAGACCACCTGAAAATTTAAAACTAATGCATCCTGGAGATTCCTCAATGATGATGCTGGTTGGAGATCAGAGTTAGAAGATGCACTGACTTCTCCAGGCCCCTTCCAGCACTATCCTCTGGCTTTAAAACAAATCAGATTCAACAGACACACAAGCACCCACCTCTTGCCACTAGAGATAAGCCTCTTGCTTATCTTTCCCAAATGATTTGAAAACCTCAAAAGACATACTGCAAGTCCAAACACTAAAGAAACAAGCTACAATATTAAATTTGCAACCTACTTTTAAAAATGTGATGACAACCAGCGCTACCTCACGACAGCCAAACACAATTCATCAGCTAATGTACTAAATACTTCCAAAAGCTGTAAAAGTGATACCTGAGAGCTGTTACACTCAGCTGGCAGCTGTGAGAGCTCCTGAGAGCACTCACTCACTCACTCACTCAAAGCTGTGCATTTGGAGGGTTTCCTGCCACAAAAGCTGAGGAAGAAGCCACTTACCTGTTATGTTTCAGAACCAGCTTCACCTTCCCATAGCTGACGGTGCACAGCTACAAAGAGAGCAGTCATTAGGAAAATGCAAAAGAGAGATTCCATGTTTAGGACCAAACACTGCAATGGCTTTAGGTCTTTGTGGGGAAGCACCTTACCACAAAACATTTACCTGCACTGCTGTTATGCTCATGGAACAAACCTGAAAAGGCATTTTCAGAAGATGCTCACATCATCTCACACAGGGGATCAGGCACAGATTCTCACTTTTGATACCTAATCTCAAACTGTTTCCAAGACTATGAGAACACACTTGCAGGATAAGGCAGGCTGTCTCAGAGTGCCCCACTTACAGAGTGCTTCCTACATTCTGTCTTCCTTCAGAGCAAATCTGAGGAAACTTTCCCCAGGTACGAGTTGTACTGGCTGAAAGTATCTACAGACACTTAAATGTACTTTTTATAAATTCTACAAAGGCTATCCTATGAAAACAGTACATGTGCAGCAATACCATATGCAAAAAGACAGAAAAAAATATGTTCTCTTGAAACAATGACAGAAGAATAAGGTAGTTAAAAGTAATGAATGATTAAAAAATAATAAATCAATTAGGAGAGGCAGCAGGAAAGGTATTCCTTAGTAGAAACAGATGCTTCCTACATTCTGTCTTCCTTCAGACCAAATCTGAGGAAACTTTCCCCAGGTACGAGTTGTACTGGCTGAAAGTATCTACAGACACTTAAATGTACTTTTTATAAATTCTACAAAGGCTATCCTATGAAAACAGTATACATGTGCAGCAATACCATATGCAAAAAGACGGGAAAAAAAATGTTCTCTTGAAACAATGATGAGTGATGAACGATTAAAAAATAATAAAACAATTAGGCAGAGGCAGCAGGAAAGGAATTACTTAGTAGAAAGAGATATATTTCCAATGCCAGTACAACAGCCTTACCTTGATAAACTGAATTATTCCATCTGGGACACCAGTCTTGCTGAGTTTCTGCAAATACTCGGTGATGTCACTTGTCTGCAGGCCCACACTCACAGCAGCATACAGGGAGTAAGCAGTCAGCTTGTACTCGTGAATGTGGGTGGGTCTGCACACAGGCTCAGCAATGGCAACCAGAAAGTCCTGTGCATATTTGTAAACTGGAGAAAAGGCTTCCAAAAATATATGGCCATCAGGAGCCTACAGAAACAAACAAATGCTGAAGGCACAACAGTGTTAGTCGAACTGAATCTCATAATGAAGTTACAAGAAAATGAATAAACATGTAACTTTTGTCTTCTGAAAATGGTCCAGGAATTGATCTATGTTCTTTCCATGGCACTACGAATACACCACACCCAGATCAGTAAAGTTTTTACAGACTGACATGCTGGGGTATGCTTTCTTTTTTAATACTAAAGAAATTACTGCAGTAGAGGCAAGCTTCCAGCCCCATTTGCTGAAACAACAAAACTCCTTGCTCATTTTACACAGAATGAATGAATAAATGAATGAATGACAGGCAGCACTTGAGTGTCACAGCCTTAGGTGCCTGTACAACACTTGGTGACAGGCACCATGCAGACACTGGCTGGGAAACCACCTCTTCCCTAGATGATGCACCGCTGGCCAGACCTTGGACAAGTTTACTGACACCCCTTTCCAAGGACAGAGAAAACAAACAGCACCAGTTACAGAATATGAGGCCAGCCTGTCTTAGAGCACACTCCAACACACAAACCCTGCTCCTGTGTCACTGCAGCGATGGATCCCTCTTGTGCCATCAGCCAAGGCGATGCTCTCCAGCCCCCCCCGAGACGTCTGGGCCGTGCCTGCAGCACACCCGCGACCCGCCGGGAGGCTGCCGGGGCTGCAGCAATGCCTGGGCGCTGCCGGGGCCGCTCCAAACCCCGCAGCCAGGCGCGCCGAGGCTCTCCCCGCACGCTCCCGCCTGACCCCGCAGCGTTCCCGGCTTCTCCAGAGGAGAACACCCCTTTCCCGGCCGTGTCCCGCCGCGGTCCCACCCTGGGGCGCACGGCCACAGCCTGGGCCCGCCCTGCGCACGCACCACCCAGAGGGGCCGCGAGCTGTGGTCGGCCTTCAGCGGCATCTGCAGCCGGTAGTCCTTGGCGCCGTACTCGTCCACCTTGGTGCCGCTCTCCTCCACCTGCTTCCCCGCCGCCGACGGCACCGCCTCCTGCGGCTCCTTCCCGCCACCTTCGTCCTCGTCGTCTTCGTCGTCATCGTAATGGCGCTTCTTGGACTTCTTCTTATCTGGGAGCAGAGCGGGAGCCGTGACGAGCCGCCCCAGGTGCCCGCTCCCGTCCCCGGCCCGGCCCGCGCCGCTCCCGGCCCCGCTCACCCCGCTCCTTCCTGCCCATGGCCGCCGCGCGCCGCGCTGCGCCCGCCCGCGCGTCACTTCCGCAGGGCAGCGCCGCGAGGGGAGGAGACACCATCGTCTCTGTGTTCCCGGGGCCGCCCCCGCCACGGGGAGACGCGCGGGCGGGCCCTCGGATACGGGGGGCAGCCACAGCCCGGAGCAGCGGGAAATGAGGAAAAATAATTAAAAATTAACACAAGAAATCGAACTTCTGGAAAGCGCACCGTAAATAACAATAAAAAAGCCAACTCGGAATTGAGATACGAGAGTGACATTGCGCAGTGTTCTGAAGTACAGAATTCTTAAAAGAGAAATCACACTGTTGTCCCTACAGAGTGTTTTAATATATTTCTAAGTACAATTCGTGTCTGATTTTGGAAATACAAATACATTTCGAATGGTTAAAAACAAAAATTAAAAAAATATTTTGAACATCAGCCAGCTGAAAATATATTTATCTAGTAAATCATCTCTCAAAGCTTTTATATATTTAATTATTCTAACTAAACATAGTACCCTTAAAAAACAAGTTCATAAAAATGTAGAAATGAAACTGTGGAATAAGATTACTGGGATATATACACACACACATTCAAT
The DNA here is from genome assembly GCF_014805655.1 of Passer montanus. NCBI lineage: Eukaryota > Metazoa > Chordata > Aves > Passeriformes > Passeridae > Passer > Passer montanus. Next base: position 14,601,047 of record NW_024356504.1, on the reverse strand, counting down.
GCATACACAGAATTACAAGGCGGGGTTGGTTGGTTGTTTTTAAGTTTGGAAGGTTGTTAGACAACGGAACTAGCAAGCAATGCCCAACTCCTGAGTTCCTCAACCATGATAAACATAAGCAAATTTTTAAATTGTTTTTATATTTTTTTTATACACAAGATATTCCATGTAAAGCAGCAACAGCAGTGCAGTTACTGGCAGCAACATCTCAAAAGTAATAAAAAACCCCATACATCCAGACAGTAGTACATTGCACACACACGTGATTCTCATACACCCATCGACAATTGGTCAGAGTATTAAATCAGTGTACAAATTAAATATTTCCAAAAATGTGCAAAAAAGTCAACGTTGATAGAAAAAAACACCTTTGTGTACATACATTACAAACTGTGCCCAGCATTCAACTGAGAGTAAAAACATTTACAGTGAGAAACTGATAGATTAAATAGAGAATTTAATGGCTACATAAAAATGTACATTAGATCAAGAGTAAATTTACAAATTTTTATTCATAGCTTCATGAAAACTAAAAGCCTACGATCCAATTAATCTAAGTCTCCTCCACATATTTACAGTGATACTCCATTATACAACTCCTCCGAGGTCTGAGATGACAGACACTATGCTTTAATAAACCATCCCAATTTTAGGGTGACACCACCTTTTTTTACTGGTATTAACAAGAAACAAACACTAGGGAAATGACAATCTAATGGCTGTTCAGAAAAGAAAATGCAATCCTTGTTTTTATATCAACATTATATAAACCTCTGGGGAAAAAGGACCATTTGTTTTGGGGTAAGAAGCACAAAAAAGCTCTGATGCATTTCCTATGACTATCCACTCATGAGCTGGACTATCCTTTTCCTTATTTCTCAACAGAAGACCCTGACCCTCCAAATCCATACCTGTGGACTCAACATAAGGGTTGAACCATGAGATACAATTTTTATGCCGTTTAACCCAGGTCCTCTCCCTTTAAAATAAGTTTCTGAAAACGAAGCCCTAGCCAAGGTGTGACTGCTCTGAAACATGAGAAACATCATTTCCTCCACCCCATCTACCTCTCCACTCCTTACACACACATATTGCTAGAGGAAACCCAAGGATTGCACCAGCAATCTGGGAGCTGCAGTGTCCTGGGTTCAAGTGATGAGCGCCCTGGTCTAAAGCTGGACACACACCTTACTCAGGAGCTATCAGGGGCCACCACCTATGCAGGACTTAAGCTCTGCCAGCTAGAAAGAAAAATAAATGGTGTGGGCCAAGTGGGGATATCAAATGAGAAAGGAGCTCCTTTGTTTCTGATCACAGATTTTGATTCAGAAACCCTGGCTTGATAGCAAACATGTCTGACCCCTCAGTGCACATTAGTGACTCCTCCTGAAGGCAGCACCCACACCCAAGTAACTGTGGGTGACATCTGGCTGTCACATAAAGAGGACTGGCCGCTTCCCAGAGCTTGGGAACATTCTCACTATGGTGCACAAAACAGATCAGGTCACAATTTTATCTTCATGGTGTTCCTGAAATATCCTAAGGCTCAAACCCAGCTATAGTCACCAGGTTTTAAGTCACCAAGCTTATGCAGTAATTTTAGAATGACAACAGTAAGATTAAATTAGAAAGAGCTTTTAAAAAGAAAACTCTTCATTTTAATACAAGCATGAGTTTTGTATATCAAACAGCAACTGTAAACACCCACATGTCTGAAATATGGGCAGCGTCTATCACTTTTTACTAGTACCTGCTTTACTCAGTCACCAACAGCTTACTGGTGGATATACACTATTTATAAGACATGAAACATCACTTTTGGCTATATGTATATGGGATAGAAAAGCTTTGGTAATTGTATGTGATTCTACACTGCAGACTTGTCATTGCCACAAGACAGCAAGTTACCAGCAAGAAGAAATGACACTGGCAGTAATACTTTCGCTTTTCCAGAAACACCATAGGGACTTACATTCAAGCACACACATTATACTTTTCTATATGCGTGACACAGTCTTTCAAGATTAAAAAAGTAAGAAATTGGTTATAAATAACTGTAGATCTGACCAATTTTCTCAAGTCTCTGAAGCTGCAGTTAGACATTGCTCTATGTCCAAAGGAATGGCTTGCTGTACTGCACTGTACCTATGGGTGCTATGAGGCTTTCAGTCAAGACAACGGCAGGATTAGGATTAGCCTAAAAGCACAGGAAAGAAATCTGTTGGTTTGCTTGGACAGATCATATTCCTGTGCACTGAAAGTAAACAGCTTTTAATACAGTACCACACTTAGAAATGTACCAACTTTGCTTTCAAGCCCAGTAAGAAACTCTGCTGCAGTGTCTAGTACCCAGAGCCAGGAAGCCAAATCCTGACAATCCAGTTACTTCAGTGCATGCAGACAAATTCTCTTTCTGGCATGTGCATTGGTGTACAATATCCAGAATGCAAATACAAAATGTGTATTAGCACAGAAAGCCAAAAATCACTTTCAAGTTCTGAATTTGAATGTCTGCCTGCAGATTATAATTCCAGCACACTTTTCAATGCAGTTAGGCAAGCTCTGCTTAGGGCACTTTGAAAAACACAAAAGACTGCTAAGACTGCTTTGGTGACATGGAATTGTGTGACATATTTCAATATGGTGTTCTAACATGAACAAAATTAAGGCATACAGAGAAAAAGGCACTAGCTAAAAAAACCCCAAACTTTTCATTTTATTTTACTGAAAGGACTATTTAGCTACAAATCAAATTGGAAATCAAGTTAGAAGTTTTAATACTATATTTAAACTGTCAAGACTGTAGATTTAACTATGCAATTATTACATCCATACCTTTTTGGGTTCTTTCATGGACATTTCTATCACTAAAATAAAAAATAAGCAACTTTCTCTAACACAACTGAAACCTTGAGTCATGCTCTAACAGGGCTGTTAGTTACCCCATTAAAACCATACCACAGAAGTAGCTTTTGTCACTTAATATGTGCAACAGACAGAATACTAAAAATCATTAGATAAGTAAGACTTTTGAAAATACACATACTCACTGTGAATTTCAACCCTTATTCTTTGAGAGTACAGCTTCATTGTGGCATTTGCAGAAAAGCAAACCAACCCTGCAGCAGTATTGCTTTCACTGGCATTTTTTTATAATTGGATTCAATAATTAATTCATGATTCTAAAATGCTGGTGGCTTTTTAAGTGGGATACAAGAAGTTGTGAGTCGGGATCTTGGCTCTGCAATCCTATTCCATGGAGTTTAAAGCTTGAAATTCCATGCAACCTCACAAATTCTAGAATGAGGGGTCATTCACCATCACCCCAGGAGTCCCTGTAAGTGTTTAACAAACCCTGCATACAGCTTGTTTTACTACATTACCCCACTAGGGGTAAGTAATAGCCAACCTCTTGGTAAAAGCCTGATTTAGCTTCATAATTATTTCTAGCTCAAAGTATTTTTGTTAATAACCGTCTAATTTACTGTAAGTTATTTAAGTCAATAGAGAAATTATCCTTAGGGTGAAAAAAACTAGCTTAAGCCTAACCTTGGTTAAATTTGTAAAATTTTACTAGAATCACTCAATCTGGAAAACGTCAACTTCATTTAAGAAGCACAGTCTTACATAGGCAGCTTTCTGACATGCCAAAGGCATGATCAAAAATGCATTCTGAAAGTTGCTTTTTTCCTGGCTCCAAAATGCTGACCGTTGTCATGACTGAATGCCATTTTTTTTTAGAAAAGGCACAAAAGCAGCAAACTTGATTGTTCAGTAATTAAAAATCACAACAAGGAAGTGATATTGCAATATACATGATCCAGCACTGTCTCACAGAAAGGTCACATTATAAGTAAACTAGATTCTGAAAATTTTCAAGCTTCAGAGAATGCAGTTTCTCTTTAGAATAGTATATTTAAATGTTATGAATGCTACAGATAAACCTGGTTACATTTTCCCTTTAATGTCCTTTTTTGGTAATATAAAATTTCCTTACCTTTTCAGGAATCACTGACCACTACTGATTTTTATATACATTTTCACCTTGGTTTTGGTACCTTCTTAGTCTGAAATCAATCATTTCAATTACATGATTTTGAAAATTACCTACCTAAACTATTAGGCTCTACATTAAACTTCCCATTTCTACTGTCACTATATTTTGCTTATAAAGCAAAGGTCCCTTACAGCAGAGTATATACCAATTCTTCTTAAAGGCTGCTTCATAGCTTTTATCTAGTGAGAGAGAAACAACAACAAAAAAAAGAAGTCAGTACAAGCTGCCTTTCCTTTCAGCCTTTTACACTTTTCCTGGTTTGACTAGTTCCTTCTCTGTTCAGGAAACCTTGCACAATTGTGTACCCTGACCAAGAAAATCTTAAGTTGGGTAAAATACTCACATAAGCTGAAGAAATCACCACTCAGTCTCTGGAGAGATGGCCACAAAAAAGTCATTCTTACTCCACTACAGGTAAAGTGATTAGGATAGATCCATACTCCTGCTTATGCTCTGGCAAAACATATGGAATTCAGCAGAATAAATTCATAGATCTCATATGTGAGTGACTGTGGGAATGGGTAAGCTTATTGTTCTGTCTCCATGCATTTTGTAAACCTGATAGTCCTCTAAAGATGCAGAACAGGAGAGCCTTGCCAGACTTGACAAGGGTAACAGTACCAGCCTGCTCTGCCTTTAAAAAACAACAAAAGCAAGCAATGAATCATCCAAAACAGTAAACATAATTTCAGTTATTTTGTCCAATAGTTTATTTCCAAACGCCCCTTTAAATTATCTATGTTCTGTTCTTCTACAAAAATATGAGAGTCTGATTTTTCTGTTGTGAAAAGACAGTTATTCACTACACCTGATCAGTACCTGGGCTTCTCATCTGAGAAGCAATATTTCAGATTTTTACTTCTTTTATTATGCTCTTTCAGAAATAGAAAAAGTAATTAACATACTCTTTATGACAGCTGGAAATCTGACAAACACCAATCTGGATTATCAGGCTGGAATATTCGCACTCATGTTATTTAATTGCTGGCTCTCTGCACTTTTGGCCTGTTTTTTGTATAATTTTCTGTGCTGTGCCTCCTTCTTCATAGGATTCATCAGTGCAACCTTATTAAAAATATAACTGGAGTCTTAGCTTTCTCAGTGACTCTTTCCTGATGTTAAGAGATGTTTGACTTGATTTCAGCAATTTTCAACACATCCTAGATGACTGACCTGCATTACTAAAACAATTTTTTTAGTGCAGAATGGGAAGAATTTTATATTATTCAGGCACTTGATGTTGACATACATTCCATCCTAGCGCCTCTCAAGAGCTTTGCAAACATTTCTGAATCCAGTAACTCATATACTGCACAAGGATTAGTCACTCCCTTTCCCCTGCAGCCATTCATGGGACTGTGGAGGAGAATTGACCTCAACATCAGTATTTTTTTTATCAGCTAAGATAACTGTCTCCCTCAAAGCTTATGCAACAGAGGTTCTCTTTGGCAGATAGAGCAGGAGGCATTCTCCTAACTATTTACATCCAATAGCTGACTCTTGTCTGGCATGGAAAATTTCCCCTTTGCAGTATAGTAGTTTCTAGGAGTCTGGGCCCATAATCTGTTTACTTGTAATTATTTTCATATTAAGATAATACAATAATTCTACACAAAACCTCTAACTAGTACATCAGTTTTGAGCTCATTTTTGTTATTTTCTTTTGGTCACATAGAAGTACCAGCTAGACATGCTGCTGTACAAAGAGTTCCAAGTTCTTCCAGCTTCATCAATTAACTCTAACCGCATGTTCCTGCTTAAACTGTACATTCCAGAAACTGATTAAATTCTAAAATACAGTAAGAACTTAGAACTCTCTGCTGCAAGTACCTACAATATAGATAAGAATCACATAGAAGTAACCTTCTTGTCCTTTAGCTGCATGTCTATTTTTCCCTGCACCCTGAGTCAGTCAGCGGTGTCAGAAAAAGTCACACAGTTCCTGACTGTCCAAGCATTTGTAATTTTTTTCCTCTTTAAATAAGGAACAAATATGTACTAAAGTGCTTTATCTACATCAACCACATCAGTACATTATAGAAACAAAAAGTTCTAGTCCTGGTGGGAGCCGGGGAGAGAAGATTCTCATTTTAGATACAAATTTTAGATTGTTTACAATCTAAGTGAAACAAAGATTCAAGAGAATATTCTCTCTCTTGTCTTTTTTCTCCTTTTTCTTTGTAAAAAATAAAAAATAAAAGTGCAGTCAAATAGAAAATAAATGCAGTAGATGCAAGCCGAGTTGAGGCAGGTGTTAGTGATAGTGTGCAAACGTGTGTCTTAGCAGTTCATCTGCAAACGGTCGCAGCTTGGCCTCGATAAAAATCCGTTTCAAGAAATCCCGAGCGTGGTCGGAGACGTGAGGAGGGAGCTGGGGGTTGGTTGGCTGAGTGGCAATTTTAAAGATGGCAGCCATGGCTTCAAACTCTGCCCACGGGGGCTTCTCAGTGAGCATTTCTACCACTGTGCAACCTACACTCCTGAAACAGAGGCAGAAGTGAAACAGCAGGTTACAACAGAGTCATGTCCTTCCAGGAAAACAAGAAATAGCAGAGAAGGACTAAAATATCACAAGTAAGCAGGGTCCACATAACACTACAGAGTAACTTCAGCATAAAAGAGGCATTGGAATAAACTGGCATGCATTGCTATACCTTTATCTCAGAGTTACACAAATCATTACCTGTGTCTCCACTGTATTACTACCCTGGGCTGAAAGCTACTACCTCAGTGAAGGGATAATTACATATTTATCCAGGTAATATCAGCTGTGGTGGGGCACTGCCAGCACCCACTGCTCAGCAGGCCACGCACTCAGCACTGCACTTGGAAGCTTTCCTGCTCCTTGAGGCTGAACAGAAATGCAAAGCATCAGGAAAGCTCCCTGCATGCCATGTGTGTTGCCAGCTCATTAGAAATGCACAAGTTATCACTCACCAGTGAATCGTGTGCAAACATAATATGGCAGCTGAAGAACAAAAACCCTACTTCAAGGTATCTTCTCTTTTAGTTAAGGATACTAAAAATATACTTAGATTGACAGAAAAAAAGTTCAAGTTCCTAAACAATCTTTGCTCAGGAATAACGTTTAAAGAATTTAGGAAGGCAGAAGGGCATATATATGGCCAGAGAAACTTTGTTCCAGAAGTCCTTAAAGATCAGCATCTTCCAATAACAAGTGAACAATGACAGGCTGGAATAATTACCCAATTCTTAGAAAGTATGAATGTTTTTCAAGATGCTTGCAAGAAGTTTTGTGCTTAAACACAGGTACATTTCTTTACACAATAAGGATTTACTGACTGACAGCTGTCTAACTTCAGTATTTTTTCTTAAGTTTCCACCAAAAAACACACAATAACCTTGGTACCAAGGCTTCAAATTTGAACAAGCAAACTGCTTGATATTGCAAGGTTGACCTATTTTTCAAATATATCAGAGTAATTACTAAATAATCTGAAGTAGCTGAAATTAATTTCGCTGAGGTTAAAAGTATTGTCATTGCTTGGATACAATGTAGTTCCTTTTTAAACACACAGTGTTACTACTCCAGACTCTCTGCTGCTGCCTGCCCATTACTGTGTATCCACAGATCAGCTGGAGTGCAAGGGGTCTCTGCCAAAGTCATCTGTCCACTGGGCTGGAGCCAGGTTAGACTGTGGCATATACAATGTTTCACTTAGCTTCATTTTTGCAAATTACCTTTCCCTCTTAGTTTTTATGTATTTAATAACAACTTAAACCAAATTATTTTTTGATACTCCCTTTAAATCTGGCAAATTTACTCTTAAGTGTTCAACTTTAAGAGGAGCAGCATTTTATTTTCTGCCTTGCATCAAATGTATTTTGGTGTTGAAGTTTCATTAGAACACGCTGACTGAACTGATGTTTCAAACTGATGTTTCACATACACCTTTCTTTCAGTCAGTACCTCTCCAGAACTAATGAACAGTTTGGTAATCCTAACTTCATGCAAGGTCAGCTGAAAGCATTCTCTTATGATCTCTAAACTGATGGGCTAAGAAATTGCCACATGAAAAATTAAATTTCGGTGTTAAGACTCTGCAAATACGACTGCCAGCGTTCACATTTGCCACCTTCTTCAGCTTAAACCCCAGGATGAAACACTGCAGCTTCAGATAACAAACACCTACTCTCTGTTGAAAATGAAATGACACCTCTCAGTAGAGAAGGGGTTTTTAACATACCAGATGTCTGCTTTTCTGCCGTACCCTTCTCCGCTAATAACTTCGGGACTCATCCAGTAGGGAGTTCCTGTGACAGACTTCATTCCCGTACCAGACAGACAGATGGTCTGCAGCCGTTTGCTGGCACCGAAGTCCCCAAGCTTCACATTGCCTGCTGAGTCCCGCAGAATATTTGCTCCTGGAAGGAAGGGAACACTGCATTACCTTCATAAAAGACTCAAGGTTTTGGTGTGGGAAACAGGTACAGAAGTTTGGATTCAGTGATACAATTCAACATCAACCTAGGATTTCAAGCCAGAGAATTTACTTTCTCCGCTCATTCCTATTAGTCTACTCTGGAGTTCAGAAAATAATTAATTGCACACACTGGTTTGCATGCTAGGCCTTTTCCAAGAAGGGGCAGTCCCTTTGTAAAGCCCTCCTGACAAAAGGAATGTGCTATACATAGGAAATTAAAAGAAATGGGAAAGGAATTTCCACACAACTGAAGATGTCTCCATACTATTGTAATGCAAAACCTCAAACTGTGTTACAGATTTATTCAAAACAGGTATCCACGCAAGATGTACAAATTGATTGTGATATCTCAACCTGCTTTGGAACAAAACACAGTTGATACAAAGCAATAGAAAAATGGTAAAAATATTAGGGAATACAAAAGCATTGTGTTCAACACACCTATTCTGCACATCACCATCTTCCTACATATTCACACCTTGCTTATGCAACACCTGCAAGTCACCTGCACCTGTCTGCAAACAGTAGATGTTACACCACGCTTCCTAGCAGTAAAATGGAAGCACATTCCAAGTCTGATCAGGCAAGTCACCTCTGCCAGTCACTTCTTGTACCAGTGAAGTGCTGGGTAATTTCTATAGAATTGATGAAACCAAACTCCATAAATTTAAACCTTCAAGTCATGACACTTTTCTCTGCACAGTCTATTTCTAATGACATCATCCTCCAATATACTTAAAGCTATTAATAGTAAAATAAAATCAAAGGAATTTATCCTGCTTGTTTTACAGATGAAGACTAAAGAGACATTGCTAGAACTGTGCTAGAACATCACAAAGTTGCTTATTTTTCCCTCTCCAGGTTACAACAGTGACAAGACTAAAAGACAGAAAGCAATCACACTGATTTTAAGTCAGTATTTTGGTATTTTAAACTTAATTGCATTTTAGTGCTTCACATAAGAGTGGAAAAGGATCAGTAATAAAGAGCACTGAACTGTGCACAGAACTCTCATTACCTTTAATATCTCGATGGACAATCATATTGCTGTGCAAATAGTGAACTCCTTCCAGAATCTGCCGTGTGTATTTACGAGTCACGTTCTCTGTGAGTGCTCCGTATGATTTCAGTTGGTCTTTGATGGAGCCCTATGGCACAGAAGCATAAAGCACTAACACTTCTGGAATTCAACTGAAATTCAATTAAATTTATGCCTGAAACGTAGACATTTAAAATTACAATTCTTCTTGATTTAACCTTAAAACTTGTAAGCACCTGAATAGTCCAGTCCAATGTACAGAAAGAGAACAGCACCCTTAAACTTTCTGATGGGTAAGTGGTGACACAGGAGGAACATAACACATGCCCTTTGGGTTAGCTTATACTCAGAAAAAAACCTTGTCAGGAAAAAAACTACCACATGCTATAGGGTGGTGCCTTAGGTAAAAAAGACGAGGTAAGCAAATCTTAGCTTAAAATAAGATTAAATCAAAACTTTTTCAAAAATAGTTTTGCAATTATTTTTGTATAACCTGTCTCTGTCACATGGAGTTACAAACTGCTAAGATACTTCTGTCACATTTCCAAGTCTCAGAAAAATTCAAGAAGTCCCACAAAACAAGACCCAGAATTTAAAAAAATGAAGAAGCAAACAAAACACCTACCACCACAAAGAAAACAATGCCCAGATACTGCTTTTCCCCTCTGGAGTCTCATAGCAAGTAGACTGCTGTAACTATTCAAAAATACAGAGCCCTCTGTTTTTATAGGAGCACATTTTATTTAGCTCTGCTGACCTCACTTGGTGAGAAAATGAAAATCTACAGTTTTCTGACCTTATAATATTTCCTAACAAAGAAGAACAGCAGTTCAGCATGTACTAGGTGCCACACAAGAAGCAAGCAGCAAGATTATTTTCTGTATGCACTTATTCCCACCCCCACCTCAGCTACTTTTTGTTTTCCAGAAATACTTGAAGCATGGCAAACAAAACAATAAAATTCAGGGAGATTTAAGAGTTTACTAATGATAATATTGTCTTTTCAAAGACACTGCCAGGCACCACTAATGCCAAACCAAACACAAAGAGCTTTTGTACGAACCACTGTAAATTCTGAGAACCCAAGCAACCAATGGAGAAGACAGGAGGTTGCAAGCACTTGTCAGGACCTATCTTTGGTGGTTTTAATTTGGACAGTTTTAAATATCTTTTATGCAAAGCTGAATGCTTGGGTGCTCATCACACTGCACACAGTTGATGGCTGAAGTGGATGAGCTCTCTTGCTTACCCCAGGCATGTACTCCATGAATATTGAAAGTGTCCTTTCAGGTGGATCTCTCAAGAAACCATAATACTGAACAATTCTTTCATGCAGCAGATTTTTCAGCAACTGAATCTCACACTCAAGTGCATTTACTTCCTGAAAGCACAAAACAGGACAGATTTACCATGCTTGATGTAGTAAAACTAACATTTTGGATATGAATTTTTTCAGTCAGAGCAGTGTGTACATATAAAAGTGTTATGCAAACTAAGTAACAAAATACTCCTAGAGCTAATGTAAAGTTTTTGCATTTTATAACAAGAAAATATCAATGTTAAATTGATGCAATTAAAAACAACCAAAACTATGTATTTTCTACACATTATGTTTGGGATGATTTTGCTGGTTTTTCATTGTTTCTCTTTTCTTGAAGTTATGTATGTTTCGGAGCACAGCAGATATAAATACGTTCATGAGGTCAGTGAACACTGTGCAACATGTCATAAGCCTCCAGTTGGGTAAAAAAACAACAAAACACAGAAAATCACCCCAACATTTTAATCTTTGTGGTGGAATAATTAGCATTAATTCCAGGATTACAGACTATATTTTAAAAATGCCTTTGAGTACCACTTGATACTGTGGTAATAATGAAATGCAACAAAGGAAAACACTAACAGCTGGTGCTTTCTCTGGAGCCATCCAAAATCCTATAAATTTTGAAAACAGGAAGTAAGAAAGATATTTTGAAATGGACTGTACAATCAGATCCTGGAAAAATATTAATCCATGAATTCAAACTTGAGTAGATTCCCAATTTCACCTAGAAGTTTTTCATCAAAATCTGAATTTTTATCTGTCATAGCCTGTAATGGACACCCTCAGAATTCTAAGATTAGAAAGAAAATAGATTTTTTTTTTACACACAGAGGCACATAATACTACAAAATGCTATGATAGGTGAGCTCACAAAACTGTTGCTTGCAGAGATACTACCATATTTTAACATTTCCAAAACATAATGAGTTGTTCTGTTACACATTTTAAAGAAGCAGCAACAACAGCTACACTAGGAATCTACAGCACAAATGATTCTTGCCTTTTTCTTTTATCCTATCCACTAATAGCAGCAACTCTAACTGGCAGCCAGTCAATTCTGCAATCATGCTTACACCCATTGTTTCCCCAGCCTTGCTCCCCACAGTGCAGAATGCAGTCATAATGTAAGGAAAGCAATAATTCTCTTCCTATCCTGTAAAAAGCAGCAAGTATGGTTTGGGAAAAGAAGAAATAGCAGATCTGTGCTACTTTTAAATTGTTTATCTCCTTCAGCACTCAGTACTTAAAGATGGACAAGTTTAATTTTAGAGAGAGAATAAGCTAACAAGGAAACTTGTGCTCTTTAGGGAGAAACACAGTGTTACAGCAGCTAGTCTTGATGTACAATGTTTAAAAGAAACAAAACAAATAACAGTCCCCCCCCCCCCAAACATAGAAATACCGCCCCCAAAAGATGAAAAATAGGTAAGAATCTCAAACTGTCTTCATAGCTAAAACCAATTTCTTTTTGGCAATTGGTTTTCAGGAACACTTGTACAGCTTTTTCTGCTTATAAATGTAACTTCTTCCAATTCCTGTTAGTATAACTAATTATCTATTTCAGACCACACTACATAATAGATTGTTTGATTTTAGAGACTGAGACAGCACCAAATCAAATGATGCATTCTCACAGCATAAGGATCTATCTGAAAACTAAAAAATGTGACATAATATTAAAATCAGGTAAGCAGATTAATTATCTATGGTACTAACAAAACAGAATTCCTAACAAGGACACTGTTTCCTAACACAACATGATTTAAAACATGATCATCCTGTTTAAGGAAAGGAATGGGAGTCTGGTCTAGAACACACCACTTCAGCAGAAGCCTTTTCCAAGGTGTCCCTTGGGTATCACTCACCTTGCTGGTTTCTGGGCTATCGGGATCAAACTGAACTTGTTTAACAGCCAGTTCTCTTCCAGTGTCAGCATCGTAACACAGATACACTCTGCCAAAGGCACCTTGACCCAGCAGTTTACCAAGTCTCCAGTTAGTTGGAGCTCGTGGTGCTGAAAATATAAGTATGTTTTGGTTTTCAAATGAGCTTGTTATTCAGCTGATCGAGAAAAACTGGAATACACAGAAAATGATTTTTTAAAAGACTACTTTTTCAACAACAGAGACTGTGCGTCTTAAACCTCACCATATAAATTACAAAGATCAATACAACTCCCTGTAAGATGGAAAACATGAACTACTTAAATTTATTCACAAAATAAGTTGTGGTAGAACTAGACATACTTAAAACAACTAGCAATAGCTAATTTGAAGCACAGAAAAAGAATGTTAAACAAACTACTTTCTTTTTTAAAAAATAGAGGCATAATTACAAGGTATGAGCTACTGAAGTCATCACAAAGTATACTTGCTCCTGAAATTCTACCACAAGTATGAAGCAGTACCACTAAAAATTACAGTTTAACTGAAAACATGACTAACATCTGCAAAAATAAATAGTATGCAACCTACAAAATCCTTCTCAGGTCCTAAAAAGTCTAAGAAATCAGTTTTACAATGTTTTGTTATCAGAGATGTAAAATTCAATTGAAAGTCTACATGGAGGTAGATAAGGTAAGCAATGAAAATACTGATGAGTGTAGTCCTGACCTTTGCCTATTAGAGAGATAAAACCATGTTATTTAATGGCATGTGTTTGGATGGCATGCTAGGTTTTGACATGATATAGTTGAAAAGTAAGAGTTGTACAGTGGGGTTCACAAAGTGGCAGAACTTACAGCGGCTGGGTGGGCTGATGTCCATGACTGACAGGGTAGGATTGTCTATGTCACTGCCCCTCCTCCTCATCCGGTTATCTTCGTACTCCGGCGTAAAGACGCTGCTCCCACTGCTGGTGCTCAGTGAGTGATCAGTGGGGCTGAAACTGACCGGTGATCGGAAGTTGTTGCCCTGAGTCCTTCTGGCTCTTGGAAAAGTTTTACGACCTTCAATGATATACACAGAACACAAAAGTTACAGTATAGAAAGATACAGCAGTGCAATGTGTGCATGCAAATACTTTATGAGTTCTACATCATCTCGTTCAAATCTGCCACAAGACAGGACACAACCATCATCAAGTTTACCAGTTTAACTTTCCACCTAGAAGAAAACAAACATTCATCACAGATGTATATAAGGACTAGATAGAATCAAAATCCTGTGTTTAAGAGATGAAAATAGGGACCAAACTCTGGAATTTTTCTGAAATATAATCAACATGCTTGAAAAACCTGGAGACCTGTAAGAGGAGGAAAGAAAATTCCATGCCTCTGTTTTTTATGCTCTATTAAATGTGCAAATAACAAATTTCTGATATTTAGGAGAACAAATACACATTTACAATGCTGTAATGCCCAAGCCAGCCTCTTCCTTCTGTAAACTAGAAAGAATTTAATTCAGAGAAAGACTGACACCTGGAATCAACAGGAAGACCACAAAAGTATTTTAAAAATCAGAACACAAGCAATGCAAAATTTGGAGATAGCTATGGCATCAGAACAAAAAAAAAGCACCAATCTGCAACATGTTAATTACAACCAGGTGACTAAAACAATTTATATTCATCTATTTACATAACACATCTATTTTTAGGATAGCACCCTTGATTAAGTTTCATCGTAGAGAACTCAGCAATAACTGAATGAGTTTTCGATTCATTAGGTACTACACTGGAGGAGGAGTTCCCAGAGGACTAAAGAAAGCAGATAACAAATCTCTGAAATAGTAGACTCAGTCTTATATACTAGTCTGGACAATTTAAATTCCAAGAAAGATATGTAAACAAGTTATTAAACTGATTTATTCATGATTGAAAAGATTAAAATGTGATAAACAAGTCATAATTGGTTTGTCTCATGTAGCTAATCCTATTTTCCCATTTCAATGGGACATTCTCACAAGCCAACTCATGAAGTGTTGCACACCATCTTACTATGCAGATTATACCCAAGACAGATGCAGAACAGTTATCAATGATTTCTTATCAAAGGGGAAGATAAACTGCTGGGGATGTCCACTTAAATTATCTTCAGTCCACTTCCATGCACTATTTTAATTCATCATGTACATATGATGGAACTTAATACACTGAAATATTGCAGATGGCATCATGTTAAGTGTGGCTGAAAATCCATTTAAAGATAAAATAAAAATTCACAGTGGTATTGGACATCAGAGATTATTCAAAAATCAACAAGATGAAATTCAGTAAGGAAGTACAATATACATACTTAGAGAAATCTAATGCAGAAACTACAAAATGTAAAGCAATTGGAAGTCATGAAGAAAATTATATAGGAAAATGTAACCAAAGACTGAAGAGCAGTCAGAATGGTGACCAGAAATTAGGGTCACTCTGCAACATATTAATGTGACTGCTACATACCAAGTTCTGCTTATATCCTGTGTTATGCATAAAGCGGCCATGAAAAAAGCCTCAGCTTGGGCAGAAGAAGAAAACTAAGGCAAGAAAATATCCCTGTGTTGCACGGATATATAAGGGCAATGACCAATTCTTCACTGTGCTAAAATGGACTAACTATTATTTGCAGGAAAAATGTCTTGGGAGACAGAGAAAGTTAAGTCATAAGATAAGCTATCTTGGAAGTTGGTAACATAAAGGAAGTGAGTATCTCTTCTGTTCAAGTCAATTTAGAGTTTACTTGAAAAGTCAGTGTGGCAGATCATTGCCTCTTTAAATCTTGCCTTAGAGCAAGGGACTGGACTTCGCAGTGCCTCAGTTTGATATTTCTGTGATTCCTGTAACATAATTCCATTTATTGCTCTGCACATTCCACACTGCAAGTGAAACCATCTGGTCTTGGGACACATTTCTTCTTAACTCTTCTCAACTAGCGCTTGACACATCCTCAAGTATGAAAATCCTTCAGCTGCTCCTCTCTACTTCCTTAGAAATTTAACACATGCTAAATTTATATCAACGGTATTACTGTCCAAACCAGTTTTGTGGACACATTAGCAGGTGCTGCCTTGCATTCCAACAATTTATTTCACCAATCAATTCTCAGTTTACATCACTGCTCTTAAATTTTATTTACTCTTTTAATCTAAGAAACTGTTAACAGGAACTCCACTGTACTAGGGATTTCTTAAAGCAAAACAAGACATTACAAACAGACATACCTACTTTATCTAGAAAAGGGTCACAAAAGTCAAAAATTTATACTGTATGATGTGTGTGGCCAAAACATTTCCACAGTTGTGCATATGAATCAGGAATTGTGTAATCCATAACTTTACCAGAGATAAAACTGTTCAGAGGTTCTATCAATCATTAGAAACTTAGCAAGTGAGTTTGGGGAAAGAATTGAAGCTTCCAATTTTATCAATGTTTTCACTTAATTTCATTAAGATCTTACAATTTTATTCACATTTTCAGATGAGAAAAACAGATTAATAAAATTGTTGCAGTGCTTACCATCATTGTAGTCTTGTTGATGATATGAAATATGGTATCTTCTGGGATAAGTCCCTCCCTTTCCAAATTTCTCAAATATTGGGATATCATACTCTACTAGAAAATAAAATTATTCATTTCAAAATCTAAAATGTGACAAAAGCACGTTAAATTAATCACTTTGGTAATACAAACTTACAATGGGTGAACATATCAGAAGATATGAAGGGTTGAAGCATCAAAGGAAAATGATGTATAGAATAAAATTACACAACTCATAAGAACTAGAAGTCCCAAAGGATCAAGAATTCAACAGCTTAAGTGGTTTGTAACCTCTTGCTTAAAAGCATGTTGGAGGACTGCAGTATGCCTGATTACTCCAGTTTTAAAAATACTTTATAGAGGAGAAACTATTCCAAAGAATACAATTTAAAGTTGTATAAATATGAAAAACTGGTGAATGAGTCAATACAGCTTGAATTACTAAAACACATTCAAAAGATCCTCTTTTAAAAGTAATTGAGGGGGAAAAGTATAAGATAAGGGAAAAAGTCCCTCAGGCATAATGGTTAGAAGATAAGTACATAAGAAGGAAGGAAACAGCCAACAGTCCACAGGAATCCGGGCTAAAATTCATGCAGTTTCATTATCCATGAATTCTCCGTACAAAACAAGGACCAGTGAGGTGACAAAATCAATTTGAGAAATAAAACCAACAGAATAATTAGAGTAGGCCCTGAAGAGTCTATGTGACTGTACATGAAATTTGCAGGTGAAATTCAGTATAGCCTTCTGTAAAGGTTTGTGATAGAGACTTCCAAAAAAGTAGCAGCTGAACTCTTTGTATTAGCTGAGAAGAAAATTAAATGCTGTAAGATACACTGAACAAAGTTTTGGTCTACTCAATTTCAAAGAATTCAGTAAAACTGGAAAATATTCAGAAGTACAGAGATGATCAAAGATACAAACTGCTCCTCCATACGAAATGTAGGCCTCTACATATTAGAAGAGCAAAGGGAGCAAAGAGGTCCATAAAAAAACCAAACCAAAAAAATCCACTGGAAAAACAGTAACAGAAAAAACCAAAAACCAAGCCTTAAAAAAAGTTACAAAGCACATACTTCTTCATAAAACACAATAAATTACACAACTTTCTGTTGCAACTTACAGCTGATGCTGAGAAAGTTTAAACAAGTTGAAATAGGGACAAGAAAAATTTGGGCAAGGAAAAAAAATCTATCAAATCACAGAAGAACATCTTGCATTTAGAGAACCCTTGAGCAATATGTGATTAGGAGTATATTCTGAGAGAGGAACATTACACACTCCTCTGCAGAAGCCCTGTACTGGTGGTGGCAGGAGGAAGGACTAGGCCAGATGGTATTTTTTCTGCTTCTTTTACACTTCAAATCATGAGAATAAATATTGAATATGGAATTAATGATTGCTGTCTATCCCATTGCTTACATACGAGAACATGGAATGGGAAAAAACTCAACAAATCCCAATAAAAAATATTGCATGATCTTACTAGAATAGTAACTGATCTTATCATGAGAATAAATATTGAATATGGAATTAATGATTGCTGTCTATCCCATTGCTTACATACCAGAACATGGAATGGGAAAAAAACCCCAACAAATCCCAATAAAAAATATTGCAAGATGATCTTACCAGAATAGTAACTGATCTTACTAGAAAAGTAACTGAATACAAATAAACTAGATTAGGACTATACAAAAGGCAAAGCAATTTCTGACATTTCCAACTCTTTTGGTACTTATCTCTGCCACCTAAATGCTACTTACACACAGTTTTAGTTTTATAGAATAGTAACTGATCTTACTAGAAAAGTAACTGAATACAAATAAACTAGATTAGGACTACACAAGAGGTAAAGTAATTTCTGACATTTCCAACTCTTCTGGTACTTATCTCTGCCACCTAAATGCTATTTACACACAGTTTTAGTTTTATTTAAAAGTGGTGCAATCTGTTAAGCACTCTAGAATTCTAAAAAGAAAAAACTCACCATCACAGATTTATCTGGATAAAGCTTCAAAATCAAAATAAAAAGAAGCCTCAAAATATGTAATAGACTGAAGAAATACAAACCCCACCATCACAGATTTATCTGGATAAAGCTTCAAAACCAAAAAAAAAGAAGCCTCAAAATATGTGATAGACTGAAGAAATACAAAACCATTTTGATTTACTGGAAACTAATTATTGTTCAACAGCAAAGTTTTGCAGTGAGACATGACTGTGAGGAAACACTTCAGAGCACTTTCAAGGTTACCCACTGCACTTGGCATCCTGAGATTTTTTTTGCACAACAACTTAGATTTGAGCCAGAGTATTGTACGAAAAGACCATTAGTGGTGATGATTAACTCATAGGCACAGCACACAGCTCTCCATCCTGTCACTTTACAGCGCTTTCAAATACAGAAGTCATGAGCACTTCAAAGTGATACTTATTTCACAGAGAAGAAAACAAAGGCTCCATGTACTTGTTTTGGCTGGGATAGAGTTAATTTTCTTTATAGTGGCACGTATGGTGCTACATTTTGGATCTGTGGCCAAAACACTGTTAATAACGTATTTTAGTTATTGCTGAAGCACATTGACAAGAATCAAGGAGCCCTTTTGCTTCATACACTGCCCTGCCAGCTGGTAGAGTGGGCTGGGAGGCACAAGAAGTTGGGAAGAAGTCCACATCTGGACAGCTGGCCCCAGGTGAGTTAAGGGCAGCTGGTAGAGTGGGCTGGGAGGCACAAGAAGTTGGGAAGGAACACATCTGGACAGCTGGCCCCAGGTGTGTCAAGGCATATCCCATATTATCTGAGGTTTTGCTCTGCAACAAAAGCTGAGAGACGGACGGACGGAAGGAAGGAAGGACATTCATAATGATGGTGTTTGTCTTCCCAGATAACCACTAGGAGTGATGAAGCCCTACTTTCCTGGAAATGGCTGAACACCTGCCTGCTGATGGGAAGTGGTGAATGAATTCATTGTTTTGTTTTTCTCATGTGTACAGCTTTTGCTGTGCTATTAAACTGCCTTTATTTTAACTCATGAGTTTTCTTACTTTTCCTCTTGGGCTCTCTCCCCAGTCTCACATGGGGAAGTAAGCAAGCAGCTGTGTGAGGCTTAGCTACCTATTGGGATTACCACCTCCAAATTAAATAAATTAACCACAGTTATACACCATCTGAGAGACAGATATTATTTACAGTCCAATTTAACTAAGTGTTGCATGCCCCTATGCACTGCAACATTTATTCTTTTTACAGAGGCAGATAGTTATACTACACCCAGCAGGGGTGGTGTCACACACAATAACCTGGAAGAAACGTGAAATTTCTTGTATTTCCACGATATCTTTCACTATGTGCATTTGGGGTGGCTTTGCTTTCTTCTACCATATTGTTTGTGTAATACAATACTTCTCCCATGTGAACATCCCTTCTAAATCCTATTATTTGCAAGAGAAGCAGTTCTGCAAAGCTAGTGTCTGCAGTGATTTTTGCCTACCTGAGAATTCCTGATGATTATCTGGATAGCTCTGTGCTCTTGGCATCCGAGACTTGGGATAGTTGTCCCTGGAAACGTAAAAATACACAGAATCGAAAAACTGCCATTAATCCAGACTCAAGCTTACTGTCCTCTTACTGATGAAAAGCCACTGCTATACAGATTGCTGCACCAGTTTACAAACGTGGAACTCGATTCTGAAACTCAATTCTAGTAGGTAACTGTAACAATTAAGGATCATCAACAATGGAAAAGCTTGCTCATTGAGCTTAATGTAGGTAAGAAAGCAATAGACTCTGTTAATGAGCAATGATATTAGTAAAAACATGAATTATCAGAAGTACAGCCACAAAGGAACACTGTTATGTTTAACACCTTTATGGCTAAACACAAAGGTTTACAGACTGGCAAAATGGGTTATACAGACTACAAAAACTCTTGAGGAAATTTAACCACAGAAATGTAGAACCTTTTAATGAGAAAAAACATTTTCTCTTCTCTCCATGAAAGTCATAGGATTAAGAGAGTGATTTTATTGAGTTATAGAATGATGAAGAATTTTTTGGTTCTTACATAATCACATTGTTTCTTACCTACAGTTGGTATGTAACTCCCAGCCACCAAAAGGAATGGATGGGATTGCCAGTCAGAGCAATCGATAACAGTTTATTTCCATAAACATACCAAAACAGTGTCCTCCTTTTTCTGGTAAGAATTTCTCTAATGGGTAACAGAAGCTAAATGGAGACACAAAACCTACATCTTTGTAGGAAATATTTAAATAGAAAAAAAAAAAAAAGGAAAAGAAACTAAGTAGACGTGACAAATAAAGTAAACAAAAACAACCAAAAAGAGTTTTGAAGAAGAAATATAAGTTGCATTAAGTTTGCTTTGTTTCCCCTTCTTCCACTCACTTCTACCCCACAAAACCATTAAACTGGGCTATTAGATAAAAGTATTTTCTATGGAGCTACATTAAATACTGTGTACGTATAACCTAGCACACTAAAACCACAAAATACTTTTCATGTCTACTGTCTTCTTGCTTGTGATATGCAGACTTATTAAACTCAAAACTGTATTTGTTAGACCAAATCTATTTGTGTCCTCAAACCACATATTCTGAAATGAAACAGTACTACTACTGAATAATACAGCTCTGATTAACTGCCACAGGCAGTGACCTCCAACACTTCACCTTTCTACCAGTTAAATAAAATATTTTATTAGCAGTTTTATTAGTTTTGCAGTTTGAAACAAACAAAGAACAAATCTACACATTAAACCCAAGGTTATTTGCCTGACCACCATAAACCAAACAGGAATATGCTCTACTTGACTTGGCTGGTGGACAGTGACCCCCTCAAAACACAGAGGTCTCCTCAGAGGTCAAGCCAAAAAGACCCCCCACAACACACACTGCCTCTTGCTGACTGGTGGGCTTTAACAAAGAAAAATCAGTTGGAAGTTTGCAACAGGAACAAGGGGAGAGGAACAAACAGCAATTGCAAAGGAAAGGATGGGATTGACTGCTGAAGCCAGAAAATTATTCTACCCTCCTTCTTGAATTGGGTACCCCCTGCTTTGGAAAAGGAAAGCCTACTTCATATGGCAGTGCCTAAGAACTGTAAACTTAATGGAGTGGCTCACTGCCAGCATATATATACTATCCATGTGAAAGACCTAGCAACATTTAGTAAAAAAATTCAGTACATTTTTGTAGGAGCTTAAATCTAAATTTTTGTGGTTTAAATACAAATTATTGAAAAAAAAAGTGCTACAGTATTTTCCATATGTTAGTAAGCAATTAAATTTCAATAAGCTTTTATAAACATTCTATAACTTACAAAAGAATTTCTGGAAGAAGCACTGTCACTTGAGAGGAGTTGTATTTTACAACTGAGACATTATGCAATCTAATATAGATAAATAATTAAATAATGAATGTAAATAATTTTTACCCATCTAACGGGCTGTCAAGCGAGGGACAACTTCCTGAGCCAGAGTTTTCAGGACTGCTCAAAGACAATGGATCCAGCATCTAATAAATAATAAACAGAGGAAGATCAACAAGTTCAAGGGGTTCTTTTGTCAATTTTTTTCCCTACATAGTTAAGGGGTTTGCTATAAGACAGCTAATAAGAAACAAATCCAAATCAGATATGAACTGGTAAAAACAGCGTGGAAAGCTCAGCTGTTGCCTTAAAATGAGCTCCTTCCTAAAATGAAGCTTGTTTTGGTATGTTGTATAACATCTATTCTTTTCCATGAATTGGACAACAGTCTTCTGCTGTAAATTAAGCAGTTATCCCTCCAATTTTTATGGTCTGTGTTGCATCTTAAAGGACCTGGGCACCTACTTTGCCACACACCAATCAAGGACTTATTAAAGAAACAGTGTCCTGAAAGTGAGTTTGCACTCCACAAACTCAAACACTTAAATGAACTCTGTACTGGGGAGGACAACATTTATCACAGGTTCAGCATTTTTATTCCTCTTGTCTCATGCTGAACAATACTGATTACCTCTCTAAGCCAATGCACTATGGCCCAACTGGCAGCCCATGGGTTTCATCCAATCCCTCATCTCTTACAGGAAGTGTGAGGTCTGCTGTCAGAGTGCCAATAGCTGTGCTCAGGCAGATCAACAGCAGAGCAGAGGAAAACCCTCCACTTCCAAATTCCCTTCTTGTCTGTTGGGCAGGCTGTGACAGATAAAGGCAGCATGGCCAACACTTGCCAAGGTGATGTGGCAATGTAGGTGGGGGGGAGCAAACAGAATTTGTGAGCCTACCACCCCAGAATGGCCCTTGAGGCTGCTTAGGTTGAACTAAACTGGCCTCTTATCAAAGTAAAATTCATTAATTTAAACCTGCTGACAGCTCACACAGCAATAAATACATGACAGGTTATTTATTTCTGGAATACTTAGATGTGAATGGACATCCCAGGCTTCAGGGATCATCTGTCTGTCTGACCAGCCAGTGACCAGAAATTACTTTGCCCACACCAAAAGTAACTATTTCACTGGAATGAATCTAGACCTGGGCTGGATCTGACCACAGGGCTATGATAATGAATAGCCCTGGTCTGGAAAGTAGGAGATTCAGTCCCTATTCTCAGCTCAGTCATTAAAATTGTGCAACAAATTGCACTATCCCCTTGCCTTTATTTTATCATCTGTCTCTCATTTAGTCAGCTCATAAAAACCGTTGCCTCTTGCCATTTGTAAATACACTGCCAATGTCAACAACAACTTGAACTGATTTGTGTATGCAGAATTATTTTTCTTTCCTCCTTGAAACATCTCTTTCTCCAGTGCCAATTCTGTGAGCAGCTACATTCCTTCTCCTTTTCTTGCTGTTTTGAAGGGCAATTTTTATATTCACAGAGTAGGATTTTTATTTTGCTAAGTGTGAAGATATACTACATTAATGCAGGCAAGACGAAAAAAAAACCCATATATTTGTGATCTTTACACACCAAAAAGGTGAATTTGTGAAGTCTTTCACAGCTTATTTATGCCAGGCCTACAGCCATCCCCTTGCCCCTACCCCAACACAGTACCTACCACACAGAATCACTGACTATTATGAGTTGGAAAGAACCCACAAGGGTCATTGATCCCGACTCTTAAGTATCAACAGAGTACAAATAATTCTGACAGATCCAAACTCTTTCTTAAAATTTCCTTTTAATTACCTTGAAAAGTTGTAAAGCTGGTCTTGCTTACATATCATTCTCGGTAAAATAAAGGGGCTTGTGCTTTCTAATGTTTTCTAATGTTTTCCCCTGGCATCTCTGCTGTTATTTGTATCTGTAACTTTCTCACTCAACTATCATGGCAATTAAAAATATTATCTTTCTCCTTGTAACAGCATATTTTAAAAATTGAAGAGACAGAGGAAAAAAAACCAGGTTCTGCAAGACTAAACAGCACAATTACTTCGACCTTATGTCACCAATCAAGTTTTACAGAGTTGTCATCAATTTTTTTGCTGTTTCTTCTAATAATTCCATATCCTGCTTGAACAGCAGTATTTCATAAAGAAACTTAACAAAAACTTTAATTTCAATAATCACAGACGTACCTGGTCCATACTTTCTGGAATGAATTCACCCTCACTGTTGATACTGGTGAAGGATCCATTTCGAGCCACCTGATGCAGCTCATCTGGAATGTATCCTGGGGGAGGTGAACTCCTATCACGAGTATTTGAACCTTTTGAAAGAAAAGGGTGGTCAGAGTCTCTCCACTAACCCAGAATTCAAGGCTTTATTGAAATGTTTCACAGGCACTGAGCCTGCCTGGATCACTACTAGCTTTAGGAATCCCCCAAACACCTGTGCAATACAAGACTTAAGTATAGCATTTAAAATCTGCAATCCAGAAATTATGAAAAATTAGGGGCAGAGTTGCTTCGATGACATTAAAGAGAATTTTCATTATACAGAAACATAATTTGTCCACATATCTAGCTGAGTAAATTCCTTCTTTTGACCAAAATCAAAACCCTTCTACCCAGGTCAACTAATCCTTTGCAACTCTTAAAATTTCAGTTTGTTGAATATTAAGTCTCTAAGAACAGAAATACATATATTCATGATAAATGTATAATAATTTATTACGTTGTCTGGAAAATTATTAATTAAGCTCTCTAGTTTCATAATTAAATTTGGAAGTTAACATCACCCAACTTTAAAACATGAATAAGTAAAGAGGTTATATCAATCCCAAAATCAGTATGTTAAACAAATGCTCACATAGTAAAAAATTATGGAGGTCATAAAATGAGCAAGGAAACACATTGTCATATAACCAGCTTTTTCAGTAGCTCATTCCTGTATTAGAAAATAAAGGGGAGTACTAACATCAGCTTTTTAAGTTACCCTGAAATAACTCTTTATACACTAAATTAGTTGTGGGTTTTTTTTCAGGCAATTTTCGGTATTATATATATTTAAAAACCCTTTTGTCCTAATATTCAAAATCAACTCTCCCAAATGCAAATTCTATAGTACTCACTGATGAGTAGAAGAGACAGTTTGTGTTGGGAGCAAAATTTTCATGAATAGTAAAAGACAAAAGACATTTTTACAATTAAAAAATTGTAAATTTTTTAATTAAAGTTATTGAAATGTGCAACTTACCTATTACAGACAGTCGCCTTTTTCTGTCTGCCACACCAAACACTATATTATCTAAATCTTCCAGTGAGGGCAAGGGTTCCACGTTATTTACACTGGGTGACTGAAAATGCATAAGTATTACAACCTGCAGTTATACTTTACATTCTTGATAATGAAAATAATTTGTGAACTTTATAGGCTTTCTGTAGTTCATTTCATTTTTTAAGCACTCAAAAAAGCAGCTTGCCAATTTACATCACAATTCATCTATTTTAGTAGCTCATTTGTAGCCTTTAAAATTAATTTTCAATATGTGCCAGTATATCAATGCCGTGAATATCAATGCCATGATTTGTTAGATAATACCAAAATATCTCAGCATTTAGTCTATAGACCACTAGTCTTTGCTACAACAAATACTGAACTTCTTACATATGATTTAAAGAACAATTTCAAATTATTACCATTACTTAAATTCTGAATGCTTTTTTTTTATCATTCTACTAAGGTTCACTTTTCTACCACTATAGGGTAGGCAAACAAAAAGACAGGAACAGGATCTAGGAAAGACTTAAAATTGAGTCAGCACAAAATGCTAATGGATGCTTAAAGTGAAATGAAGAAGCAATCAGTATTACATTCAATTGGGGAAATGCCATCTTCAAGAAAAGATACAAATTCTATTTCATTATGAAAACTGAGGAAAAGGCATTTAGCATGTCTGCTCATACCTGTGTATTTCCATGTATTACAAGCAGTATCTTGAGACTCTTCATATGTACACTACGGTCAAGTAGTTCAACTGCTTTGTCCAGGTCATCCTGTGTGGTTAATGGAATTACAAGCTACAAAACAAGGGGAAGGGAGAAAAAAGTCTTAAACAGCACACAAGAAAAAAATGAGGAATTCAAATGCAGAGAAACAGAGTGTTTCCTTTCATAGAAAACAACTTGAAAATAAACCTTATTAAATGATCCCTTAAGTACTAAAAATTCAACCTTAACTCTTCCTTCAGATTCCTCTACTATCAGAACAAGTCTTCACAAGAAGCAACCACTTTGCATATATAGAACTTAAATATCCAAAAGTTTCAGCAAAATGGGTACAATTGGGTCAATGCCTAAATTAACACAAGTCTGTAAGATAAACCTAAGTCCTATTTCATAGAGTATAAAGCAGATTTTTGTATCTCAGCTGTTACAAATACACTTGTTTAAAGTTGCATGACTAACAGGATTTCTCCACTGAACAACAGCATTTGCTAAGGAAGATGTGATCCATGTGCAACAACTCTAGTCCTCACTAGAATCTTACTTGTATCTAATTAAATAGAATTAGCTTGGCATACATATATCTTTAGAACAGAAAATTATGCCATTAATGTGCAGTTGAAATCTGAATTCTATTACAACGAAAATTTGGCTCATCTTTCAGGAGTGTAAATTACAGCTTCTGCTTGTAACAAAGGAAAAACAGAATACAGATTTTCAAATCTATTCTACTTGTAAACAGCCTCAGTCAATGATGCTTAAATACAGTACTTTTATACAAAAAGAGATGGGATTGAGGAGGAAGATCTTGATAAAATGAAGAGTATGCTATTTGTTAAATTGCACTTTTAATACTAGTGACACATTATTACCATCACATTTCTGAAAGGTGATGGGATGATTTGCCAACTAGTGCAGAAGGTAAGAAGCAGAAAACCTACTCAAATGCCTAAAAATCTACTAATGGAAGGAGCTGAGGCTAAAGCATTATGAAGGGCCATTTCACCTGACCTTCCAAATATCCAAAAACCTTCTGCTGGAATTCTTCATTTTGAGGATCAGTTTCACAGAAGTGTCTGGTAATGTAATGAGTAACTAACGGAGAGCAATCACTGGCATTTTCTTCTGCAAAGATGCAGTGTAGATACAGCAGTTACATTGTGCTTAACCAAGCAGATGAATAAGCCTTCATGCACTTTGCTGACTCAAGGCAAAAGCCAGATGTAACCCTAAGAATGGATCCTGCATCTGTAAATACATTTGCTATTAATAATTCTATCCCTACTTCTAAAGGAAAGCCAGAAGTAATATTGATCAGGCCTAAGTGGCTTGACAGTGCTGGCCCTGTTACCAAGAAATCTTTGGCAACCAGACATTTTAGAGGAGCAACAGTTAAGCGTAGTTCTCCAAACTACACGTTACCTGAATGCAGCATTCTAGTTATCTTGTAAGATTAATCCTTAAAGAAAATTACCTACAGGAAAGGATAAAAGCTATTTCAAATTTACAAACATGCCAAAGCTCAAAGAGGTAAAGAATTTCCCAAGATCACACAACTGGACTGTGGAAGCTCAGGAAGATAATTTATCCATTCCTCAACAAGTCGGAGGCATCATTATGATATAACACTACTCATGAAACATTTCATGCATTTCCTGCCTATCCTAATTCAGACAAGACTTACAAGTTTGAGAAAACACACATACACACATTAGATATCTGGGGTTTAGTCACAGGAGTAAGTTTGGTCACAGAAGTGGTTCCCACTTCTTGCAAGAGCAAATTTCAGCCTTAAAATGATCAATGGCCAAGGCAAGAATTTTGAGGACACAGCATATTACCTCATTATTGCTGTAATGTAAATCCATAGTCTGTCCAAAAGCAACTTTTGCTTTAGCTGCAAGATCTTCAAGTTTAACAGGCCTTGGTAATTGCAGGATCCTGAAACACAATTTAAGTTATAAGGAATTTCTGTCCATTACTTATGGAAATGTGGCAAATCATTACTTAAGAACTATCTCAGAACTAAATTTACTACTAAAAAGACTGTAAGAGGCTATACTTTATTCCCTGTCCTCCATATTTTGAGACTTTCAAAAAAGAAAGAAAAGCAATGAAAAATCCAAAAGGGATAATCAGATACAGAATTAGATTTCACTGTAACTATTTTACTTGCTTAATGCTTTGCAAGCCTCCATTTCTGAGGGAAATTCTTACAAACTTCTACATTTTTCTACTTTAGAAAGCTAAGACAATGGAGTACCATAGGCTGACAAGCATAAGCATCAGAAAGTAATTACTCCTGTAGTCCCCATTTTTTGGAAATCCGAAAGACTATCTTACCTGAGGAAGGTAACTAAATTTCACCATCTTTACCATAATGAACTACACACTCAAACTGCCCAGTCCATCACTAACTGTGCTTCAAGTGTGCTCCTGTAAGAATGGTGCAGTTGTAGGTCAACAACTTAAGATTTTCTTTTAACTCAATGTCCCATCAAACCAATTAGCCCAAACTGTGTATAACTAACCTTTTACTATAGAAAACCATTTCATTTTTGAGATACAAGACCATTAAACAAAAAAGAGCTTTTAAAAGGCACTAAACTACTAAGGTACACTCAATTCACATTAAATAAATAAAGTGCACTCAAGTTCTGTGAAGTATAAAAGTTAGCAAAGGGTCCCTTCCATCAGTAGTTCAGTTAGTAGTGTGGAGGTTTGGGGGACAATTTTTCTCACTGAAATGAGGCTAGAAACAAGGCCACTTCAAATTAAAAATTATTTTAAAAAATGAAATATTTTTTAAAAGATTCTAAAAACCCAAACAAATCAACCCCCCAAAAAACCCAACAAACACCAATTCTCACTATAGTTAATAATTTGGGCAGCAAGCCTGCAACTCTATCACACTACATGCTCCTTGGAACAAAGTGTCACATTCACCACTGAAAGCAAGTCTGGAATCACTTCTCTTTTTCACTTCCCATCTTAAAAACTAATGAGAAAGCCATTGCACAATTTTTTTTCCCTGCATGATTTCTTCCCTTGATCACTAGAGCTACATGCCGGGGCAAACCGAAGTGCTGCAACTCATGCTGAGCAATGAGCCCAGGCTGTCCAGAACACCTGGGCAAGCAGGCTGAAGTCACCTGGGACAGCTCATAATGGAGCTAGGCTCATGAGTATAAAAACCTGGAAAAGGTATCTTTCCATGCACTTACTCTGTGCTTGTATTAATATTGAACTGGTTAGCTTAGCCAATGTGAAAGTGAAATATGATGATCTGCAAAATGCACCATCTGTGCAGACTGGCAGCATGTAAACATTTCTCTGTTTTGAAATTCATGTTTCCTCTTACTTCACTAGAAATTGTTAGGTAGATGAGACCTCAATTCTCAAAACCTTCAAAAACACATATTCCCTCCAAATTATATAGGGAACTCAACCATTACTGATGCACTTTTTCATGTGATGTTCAGAGAGTCACATTAAAGGCTACCCGGAACTAGTATAAGGTTTATTGAAGCTAAGTTTTAAAAAATAATTTAATATTTCTCTTGAGAAATAGCATGCCCAGGATATTACTTCCTTTTCTTAGTAAGTATTTTCAAAAATCTTATTCTACCATAATTTCTCTGTAAGTAGAATGAAATTTGATATTTTCAGAAAGAGACAGGCGAAATGAATTGTCAACAAACCAGTTCTGCATGGAATTATTCATCCAATTCTGTAAAAGCTTTTGAGCAGCCACCAGAGAAGAGATCATACAGAGACAGATGTTTGTATACTTTAAGCAGGTGCATCATCCACCTCTCTCATAAACAAAATGTAAATAAATTTTAACTGATTAAATGAAAACAATCTGAGTCTAATAAATTTTCCTCTTACTGTTGTTAGACTGGCACCCCTAAAGTACAATCCGACCTCCTCCTCTGGGTATTACAGTAACAATAAATTATCACACATTTATCACACAATGAAGAACGAAGAAAAATGCATTTTCTGGTCTACTCAAACTGAGATCTATTTTAATTACTTAAGTAATTATTCAAGGCTACAAAGATCTATCTGAAGGGTAACCAAATGAAGGATACTACATTGGACATAGTTACAATATGATATTTAGGTGTTTATGCATATTTAGAACCCACATTTTAAACAGTTAATTCTCTTTAAATTGTGATCATAAAAAAATTAAATTTTAAGCTCAAACAAAAAAACCTTAGAGATCTCAAACACTTCAAACCAATAATTTGAAACTTTATGACAGGATCATAACCAAACTCTAAACAAAGAGACAATACTGTTTCTTTACCTTTTTTCACCTCGATGTTCAAATTTGACTCTAACATCATTCTGTAAGAAAAGAGATAAAGGAACCACAATTAGTTTGTTATTACCTCTTTTGACGAAGCTCACGAACTCCCATTTAATACTCCTACACTAGAACTAAATTCCATATTAATTTTCTGTCCTTTACAATATATCAAGTATTTTAATAAGCCACATCTGCTGAGGTATGTGATAGTGGCTTAAAGAGTCATAAAACAGAAAGTGTTAAAAACAACTTGGAGGGTTAAAATACAAAAACTTATTCTGCAGTGCAATGGATGCTTTGCACTGTAAATAAACATATTATTTTCTATCAATATATGTTAATATTATAACAGATTTATGACTTTAAATTTAACGTGGAACTGGTTACCAAAGAATTCCGTAACCTGAATAGGCAGATGGATTTAGCTACCAATAACATGTTTGTAAGTACACTTTGCAGCTGAGTGTCCCAGGCCTAAGAAACATATCTTGTTTCATAAGCATTACCATAGAAACCCACACATACAATTAAGTCAGCAGTCATGCAATACATATCCCAATAACCATCTCTGTATATACTAAGAATTACATGGAAATAACATTGCTTTGCAACATCATAAAGACTCAACCTGTATTAGCAACTATTGCAGGAAAAACAATAATGCATTCAACCACAAAGTTTATCCAAGCAACTATGTTTCGTCTTCCAAAAGAACTGATTTTCAAATGATTACTTTCAAAATCCACAAACTGAAACAGTGATAAACATTTCTTCTAACTTTCTAAACACTGATTACACTCAAATAATTTTGGATCATATGTGGATGTTACCACAGTGTCTAAATCACAGCTTAGATGCGAGTTTCATGACAGTAACAAAACACCACTGTGTTACACTCTGAACTCTCACAACTTCTAAAGCACAGAATGAAAATTATGTAGACATTTGGTTTTGACAGTTTAAGAGCCAAATATATCGAAAAAATTTCATTTTTAAAAGGTTAAAATAAGTATAAACTGAAGTTTATTGAACTGTAAATTAAGGATCAAATCAAATAAACATACAGTTAACTCAATTTAGGTAGAAGTCTACATCCTATCCTAACCTCTCCATATAGTAGTTCAAACCTATCAATTAAGTATTTACTACTTTTTTATTTATGTTCAGTATCTATGGAAAAAAATGCAGCTGGAAAGAACTCTTATTTCCAGCTGCATGAACGAGAAATTGAGGCAAAAGATGCAGTGAAAGAGTTTAAGCATATTTCTGCTGCTGTACTGACATTCTTTCTTGGTATGATATACGTGACAATTGGGTAATCTTCTAAACCTATAAAATGATTCCTTGGTATTTTAAAATAGTATAGTTCCAATATAATAATAGCAACAAATATAAAATCACTTTACATATGATGTAAATACCTCTATAATCTTCAATTTATTTATTGAAGCACACACTATGATCTGCTCTGAAATGCCACCATTTCATTTTGCTGCTAATATAAGAATATGAAGAAAGAAAATGGCAGCACACGTGGGAGACTAATAGCTCATTCTGGTATGCTCACTGGTCTGGCAAGAAAAATAATTACAGAAGACACAGCAGGACATTCCATGTTCAGTAATATTGAAGATTACCTGTTTTTTAGGAGAAGATGACTTTGGTTTTCCTGTTTCTTGCTGGGGCAATACAGGACGACTGGCCTTATGAAGCACAGCCAAATCCTGCATGATTGAATTCAAAGCTTGCTGCTCATCTGCTCAAAGAAAAAGACCAGACAAGTGTAAAAGACTGTTACTTTTGAAGGGCATTACTGTCTCATTTCACAATTAGGTAGGCATTAGTCTAAAATCTAAGAGTACACTTCAATACATAATTGCTAAATTAAAAAAAATTGTTGCCACATTGTTAACATTTTTATTTTATTTATCATTAACAGTGCTTAAGGAAATAGCTTAATCAGTAACCCAATTCAATAACAGGTTTGATAAAACTGAAGTCATAACAATGATTAAACTTTACACACTGCAGGCTGTATTAGTAAGAGAAAGGGGATGCAGGAGAAAGCCTTGTCTACTTCAATTCAAACAATAGCCATAGATGAGACGTTTACTAGAGATCATACTTCCCGCTCCTTTCCATAAAATAAAGAATAAAAAGCAAGTTCTTTTGAACTATTTCTCCTCTGTCCTGAACAGGTATGATCGTGTCCATGAGAGGCATACACAAACTGCCACATGAACACCACAACTACCTGAGCATCTGCTTTTGAACTATTTCTCCTCTGTCCTGAACAGGTATGATCGTGTCCATGAGAGGAATACACATGAACACCACAACTGCCTGAGCATCTCCTGATAGCCCACAGAGCATTACAGCAACCCAAAACAAAGACCTCACCACAACAAAAAAACAATAAACAAACCAAAAATAAAATGCCACAGAACTTTTCCAGGACTGAAAATACAGAGGACTTTAGGGCTTAAAGGAAGAATTCACATGGAGAATCAGAAGCTTTGAACCCAGGGGATAACTTAGGGGCAGGAATGCTACTTAAGTTAGGTTTCAAGTTGACAAAAATCCTAAATCCTGACAATCTGCTGCAGCTGTGATGTCCTGATGTCATGTTAGACAAAATCTGCCCTAGAACTGGGATGTTCCTTTAGACAGGAAAGCACTTAGGAGCTCAGAAGCCTGTACATCCATCACTAAGAGTAATTTACTTCTAATATTTCATATTAATTCCTTGCTACAGCAATGGTACTGCACTCAGCATGTATCTAGAACAGTGGACAACAAAATTTATCTCCAGAGGTGCTGACAGTGTGCTTTCATGCTCCTTCACAATGGATATGGCTTGTTGAAGAATACATTGCTAAAAGCTGTGATTTACAAAGAACTGCATTTCTCAAACATGGACCTGAGAAAAGCTCAGCATTAAAAGCAGCAAGCAAGCATCCCATGTATTCAACAATGAGAATTCCTTCACATTCTACTAAAATAAAACTAAATATATTTATCATATAAGGAAATTTAAGTTTTTAAATTTAATAGATTCCTTATAGAACAGAAAGCTGGTCTGAAAATTAGTAACTTTGATCATCACTCATGCTGCTCGTGCTGTCACTATTTTATTGTGTTATGGCCTATTCTAGTGCTCAGCAATGCAAAAAGTAAAATAATGCTTTAGCAGTTGGTTGGAGTTTCCAGTAGTTACTAGATTGGATATTTTATACAAAAGAAACCAAAGTGCTGTGGTAAAGCATCTAAAGTTACTAAATATCCAATATGACTCAACAATAACTTCTCTCACACAAAATGTCAGAGAATATGAGAAATCTGAAGAGTGCTGTATTCCTAGATTGAGCAACTTGATTATTAAGCATAAGATTAGAAAAATTGGCAAAACATTAAAAGATAAAAGCAATACAAAAATGTGTGTGGCTTGTTGGTTTGTTGGGATTTTTTGGAGAGAACTCAGAAATGATTACAACATGGTGAACTCACTAAAAACATATAACTTGAAAAACTGACATACAATTAAAAGTAATACAAATGTGCCACAGAAGTGGCTTAGCACTGCAATGACACAAGGCAGTAAGATAACTCTTGTATGTAGATTTTGTGGTTTGAGTTTGATTCTTTCTAACACGCATCACCACTCAGAGCACAGTAAGTATTATTCAATACTCTAATACCATGAATCTCAGTTTCCTAAACTTGAAACTCTAAGAACAGCTGAAGACAAACAACTCTTGTTTCTCATGCAAGAACTGTGAACACGAAGCTGAATTTGATGTTGTGTTTATGTCTGTTTTGCTCGCCTTCAGCAATGTGGTTTTATAATAAAAAAAAAGAGGGAAAAGTACTACATAATAAGGAAGGGGGAAAAAACCAACCAACCAACAAAACCCAAAAAAACCACAAAAGGAATATTTTCAACACTAGTGAAGCTGCTGAACACTGCCTTTCACATATAAATGTTACATTATGTTAAACAGCCAAAGCACGTTTCCCAGGATTGTAGTAAATTTTTATGTAAGTTACACAGAAGACTTACCCATTATGGCAGTGAGTCTGAAAACTCGAACTTCAGGGAAATGGTTGCTTCATTAGCATTATTTTATTTCCTAAAATGTAAAAAAACCCCCCACAATTACTAAAGTTGTCAAAGCCATGTAAAGCAGTCAACTTTTCATTGTTTATAGGCAGTTTTTCTAAGATTCTACATAGCAAACACACAGATAAACTACAAATAAGCTTGCATAGGACACACATATTATGTGTGGAGAAAACAGCTTTTGCATCCCTGAGAGTCCAAAAAGCAGAACATATATTATTTCCTATGCTATGTTTTTTGTATCAGCAGTTGCCTTGGACAATCTTCCAAAAACTTATTCACTTAAAATGCTTGTGAAACATCTTTTAAAATCAGTATTTGACCCAACTGTCTTAAAATGAGAGCTAATGTAATTTTCATTAAAATGTCTGTTTTAATTAGCTGTCTTAATACATTAAACATAACAATGTATTTCAAGATTTTAGATTAAGCACTTCTGTAATATTTCTTTGTAAGCATTTCAAAGAAATACAGTAGTTCTGTGAAGCATTTTAAATCTTCTACCACACCTGAAGAAAACAAAACCAACTTATATCTCCAAACAAAAACACCCCAGATGTTCTTCCTCAACCCAGCAGGAGAAAAAAACCAAACTTGGAAGCTGAAGATATTTGAGCTCAAGGGCTCACATAGGGCTAAAGAAAAATCATCTCCTCCAAGTTCCTCCAGCTACAACAACTCATTCTTTAGTATTAATCTGTGATATGTCTCACTAGAACATAAGCTAATAAGTGAGTATCCATTTATTTTCTCCTCCACCTCCTTATTCCTTAAAAGAAAACCCAACTTAAGAAAATTTAATTTTTCTGAATAACTTATGTTTCTTATTTTATCGCCCCTTTTAACCAAAATTCTCAGTTCAAATATGAAGTATAATCAGTCACCTTAACAACCTTTGTGTTAGCATTTAACGTTACTTTAAAAATAAGCTAACATTAAAATTTGAATCAGAAACATGATTCAGACCCAATTTTATTAAAACCTTTAGGAATTTGCCTTGTGAAATTGAAAAAGACTTCTCTTTTTAACTGATCATTTTCACAACGGGTTATAACAACAGGGTGGTTGTGGAGAGTGACTAAAAATAAGGTAACAAAAATCAACACTTTTCAAACAAGTCTATATAAATTCAGTAAAAAGCTAAAAAAGCACACCCTAATCCCTGTCTGCAAAGTAGCATTAGTATAGCACACACACAAGAGTAGACTACAATACAAAACAAAAAAAAAGGAAGCAAAACCAAAAAATTGAAAGTCGGAGAAAGACTCAGGAGAAGCAAAGGCTGCAAACACAAAGAGCAGATGCAAAGGTAGAATAAAATTATGTCAAGGTCTTGCAGAGAGACACAAGCAGCCTGAGTTTGAATGTAATTAAAGAAGGGATGACAGAGTGAATTTCAAGAAGGTGTTTGCTACACTCTTATCACATCATCAAAGACGAATATCCTAGCAACAGCATTTTGTATATAAGGGTGGAGAGATGCTGATTCATATTCATGATTCACTTCCCACCAGCCACCTTCCAGAGTCTGGAAGTCCTTCAGAATGTGAGAAGCTAAAAACAATTTCCAAGAATCACCTGGATACTTTCTTTCTTCAGTGGTTTTGTCAATGCAAATGAAACAAAGCCTGAGGACAATTAAGCCATGCAGATGATGCAGCTGTTTCAGACACCCTGAGCTAATTGCCCATTCTCACACACTTCTGTAACAACCAGACACGGTGCCTCTCAGTTACTAAATCAAGAACAAAAAAAAAAACAACCCGTGAAGCAAGCAATCTAGCTCAGCCTGATTT
Source organism: Passer montanus (assembly GCF_014805655.1). Taxonomy (NCBI): domain Eukaryota; kingdom Metazoa; phylum Chordata; class Aves; order Passeriformes; family Passeridae; genus Passer; species Passer montanus. The sequence continues at coordinate 14,565,085 of NW_024356504.1, read as the reverse complement.
AGTAAGGAATTCAGACTTACACAGGAAGACTTTACCTACATAGAAAGGTGCTTTACACTTTCAGAGTCCAAACCTGTTGCAGTAGTGGGGCAAGAATTTCAAGGATATCAATTCCCTCCACTAAATTTTCACTAAAACAAATGAGTGCAAAGATAAATGGTTTCCAACCCCTACACCAAAGCAAAATGACATAATGTGAACTCAAAATACGAAAGATGCACTGTAATTATTTCAACCACAGGTGAAGATTAAATCTGACTTACACTGTACTAGCCATGAGCAAGTTAAACTAAGACAATACAAAAGAAAAAAAAATCTGCTTGCACTGCTATTCAGAGACACACTTGTCTGTAACACATCAAGCAAAAAGAGCCAAGTAAAAATTAAGAGGGAGCATTCACAGGTGTTTTTCAGACTGCAGAATGGACAATCAGCATATCTAGTAAGACTATAAAATTTTATTTCATAGCAAGAAGAATGAGCCAGATAAAACGGTTTCACTCAAAAAATGTTATTTTTAAACAATCAAATGCTTGGTCTCACACAACCAACCTCCTATAAATCACAGCAAGCAAGGCTGACAAAATCTCCAGTGATCACTAGTCAAATATACCTACTTAACCTTTCACCAAAATAACGTGCAGCACTGCTTGTTAAAGTTTTTATTTTAAAAAAATAAACATACTATCCGTGAACAAGACAAAGAGTAATAGCTAAATCTGAACTTCTGTAGCATTTTTTGTAACTCAAAGCAACTGTTGGCATAAATAACAATAATGACAGTACCTAGTGTGGTGAGCATAGAAGTCAGTATTGTTACAAGGCATTAGAAGATATCTAAAAGAAGGTAACTCCACAGAAATGAACATAAAGAAGAGGATTGCATATGGACATACACACAAATGAACACTGGACAAAGAGCCAGCCTTTTCAAAGAATATGAAAGCAGCAGCAGTAGCACAAAATCACGAATGACAGGAAAAAAAGGGAATTGAAGAACAGTAATGAGAAAAAGCTGAACAGTAACACATCAGATGTGAGATCAGCTTTAGAAAAACTTGGATCTTTAACATATTGTAATAATACATTCAAAAGGTATTCACAAGGAAAGCAGATAAGGGAGAAAAAAGATTAATCCAAATCACAAGCCAATGATACATTGCTAAATTAAGGTAACATTTGGAAAACAAAATCATAGTAATAAATGCAAAACACAGCAAATGCCTCAATTTCAAGGTTTACTGCCAAGCAAAATATGTCTTCTTGAAATAATTAGTTAACAGAATTAGTTAACAGAATAATTGAAAGATTAGTTAACAGAACTAACTGCAGCAATCACACTACTTAGGCTTTTTCAACATATCTGCCTAAATATTACATGATATTCTAGTTATTTGCTTTCAAAACTCAATTAACAGGAAACCCAGAGGATGGACTAAAATAAAAGAAATCCATATTCCTACTTAGCAGAAAACTCCAATGAACATGATTCCCACTGCAGGCCCCTGGAGACCAACAATGATCAGGCAGGCACAATGAAATAGACAAGTTATGGCATAAGGAAATTACCTGAATCATGTCTGAAAACAGTTGCAGTCCAGCAAAATGCATTTCAATACCATTAAGTGTTTTAAATACATATAATAATTTACTGTGGTTACTCTCCATTAATTATTAATTAAAAATAATACTAAACATTTTTAAACTGAGATTAACTGCATTTATGGTACTAAAACTGACAGGACTGCTTTCTGAATTTCTATACTCCCTGCAACCATGAGGGCACCACCCACAATTAGAAGCTGTATTTCATGCAAGTCTAAATATTGTGGTTTATTACATTTACTTAGTGATGTTTTTGCATTGAATGCATTTTGACATACTGACAATCATTTAGGCAACTGGAAAAAAAGTTGAAGCCGCAAGACTGGACAGTCTTAGCAAGAAACAATTGAGAAGAATTATTAAACCACAATGTAATTATCTAACAGAGGTGCAATACACATTAAAGAGGCACAGTGAAATCCTTGTGTGTATAAAAATGCAGTGAATGCAGAAGCCATCTTGCTTCTGTACACAACCTGCAGGCACAGTGCTCTGTGCAGACTGCACGTGTGGGATGGCTGAAGCATCAGAATCTTTGTGCTGGCACAGAGATATCAGGTATCTACAATGAGCAGACTTGTGATTTCTTACACTGAAGACTTTTAAAATCTTCCTGGCAAGCAAAAAAAAAAAAGTGAATTTGTGTCTCACTGAGCCCACAGCAGCATGCAGACTTACCTCATCTATACAGCTACAGACATGCTCTGGTATTTGTTTATTTTAAGAAAAGAATGGTTACTAGCTGTACTCCTTTTTGAGTTCAATTTAATTCACAGACAAACAAAAAGGTAACAAAAATCCCCAAACCAATAAAACAGACCACACTTGCATAAAAATTGGTATCTATGGATGGTGCCCTCCCAGTTCCAGGAAGACTAAAACCTCAAAAATCAGTGCTGTCATTTCTAGCACCTTAAATGCAGCTTTCACTCAAATTACCTCAGGAACCAGATCTCAGAATTAACTAAAGGATCCAATGTGCCCAGTAACAACAGCAAAATTTCATTCAGATTAAATCTTTAGTTCCTGCTGTTCAATAAACTGTAATTTGACAGAGTCATGTAACATTTATCAGCTTGATGAACTATGATCTTGGCTTGAAAAACTTACAATGTGCTGGAAGGTTTGAGAATGTAAGGAAAGAGTTTTTAAAGACTGTTCTCAGAAAAATGGAAAGCAGCAGTTCAAGATGAGTTTATACCAAAATTAGGCTTTTGAGATAAATATCTTAACACTTACAGCAATATTCACAAAGAATAACCATAGTCTACGAAAGCTAATCTCTCTACACTTCCTTTACAGTTGACAGGGAGAGATAAGCATATTTAGAGAGTTTCAAGACACTTAAAAGCAAGTTTCCTGCTTTGAATGAACCTCTTCTTTCCAAGTACTATCAAGAGCCTCTATTACCTAACCCTTCATAGGCCTACTCCATTTCAAGTACACCAAAAAGATAAGACTCTAATTGGCCTCAAACAGAAAAACATCTACCTTCTTCAAGATCTCTTTCCTCACATAATTCGCATTTTACAGAACTTCTCTATTTCCTGTATCTGTCATTGCCTCAGCAGCAGCCAAAGCACTTGACAGCTCATTTCTCAACCTAACTGAAAAATTACTTGCCTGATACATCAAGTAAATCTTTCTTGGAAGTCACGATGCTTTCTTAAGATCTGTTCATGATTTTTAAACTTAAAAATATTAAATTGAGGAAGGGTCACAGCAGCTGAAACTTGCAGACAGGCACCACAGCGACACCTTCCAAAATACATTAGTGCTGTCAATTTTGCAACAGAACATACTGGCTGCAAATTGACTGTTCATCCTCCTCTCTTATCCAGAACCAGATTTTCTCACAAAGGTATGTCAAAAAGCAACAGACACAGTTCACTGGGCTACACATAACTGCATCACTGTCTCCAGAGCACTCCGGCATCTTGGAAATTTATCACCACCACCATGGTGGAAAGCCCCAGCACCACAACACAAACATTCCTTGCCATTAGCTGGGCTATATGCTAAACCAACTGCTTAGTGCTATTCACATCATAAAAATATTTAAGGCTAACTCAATATATTAAGACAACACTGCAGTGTCGACAAACACACACAATAAAACACTTCCGTGATGTTTGTAACTTTATCCTACTTTACTATCTTAGATGAACTGAGTAGCTGCATAGAAGGTGTCTCAAACAAAATAGATGTATGGAAGTTTTAGACTCTAGAATACCATGAAACATGCACTACAGTGAGTGCCATACGGAGATTTAGGTGCTTCTGTGTCTCCTTCCAAAAATCTCAAGTGGTGCTCGTGGCTTAGCACTTATCAGAGCCATTTGGAGCACTTATGCTGAAGCTGTCGTGAAGGACACCAATATCAGTTTTTCTCCAAAATTTAAACTAACAAGTCAAAATATTTGTGAAGAGGGGCTGAAGGTGTTACAATGAAAACCATTCCTCACTACAATGTAACTGCTTGTGCTCTATCCAAGGTCCTACAGGAAGGTAACTGTTTGGAGGGGGTTTTGTGCAACAGACAGTTCACAGCGTACACCCTAAAATAATGCAGTTTAGCTCTCATCCTTGCGACAGCATTCAAGATCACCAGCTCAGCCAAAGAACTAACTGTACACAGTACAAACTTAATCCTACCAGCACTATCAGTACTGATGATTCCTGCAGCCCTCACTATTCTAAGAATGGAATGCTACAACCAGCGACAAATAAATGGATTTTAAGAGTAACCACTCACTAAAAAGAGTAAACCTATCACAAACAACTTGTATCAGCAATATTCTATGAGCAAAAATAAAGTACATTAGAAGAAAATGCAGTCTTCCAGCAGTCATTGAGTATTGCAAACAACTGCAGCATTTCAATTAATGTACAAGAGTGATTACACATAAATCATCAGTCAGATATGGCTTTTGAGGACATACAGAAGAAAGTTCTATCCTTTTCACTTAACCTTCCAGTTTTGTGACTGTGATGGGTTGAAATACAAGCATTTTGGGAAATAAACCAGACTAATAACCCCACTCTCCATTTCTACACCAAGTATTAATATCTACCTTCAGGTACCAAAACTGCAAAGCTTTGTTCTTCTTCAGTCTAACAGTCATATTTGACAGAATCTTCCATTCAGGGCAAAACTCAACTCAATTTCAAATTTGCAGCAGTTGAGAGTTTAAATCACGGCTGCAAATCACATCACCATTCCAAATAAAGTACAAAAATAAATTAGCACAAGGATACATATGAGCCATTTTGATTAATATGATCCACCTGGCATTTTGCTGTGACGCCAGTAAGAACAGAATCTAAGTCTCCAAGAACATTTCTGTGTCTCCACCATAAAGACAGCTTAGCCTCAATTACACTCCATCTTCCAAATTTTTCAAGACATAAATGAGAAATTGTCCTCAGTGAACAGTCTTTGTTCTACACTATCTTACTCATTCCTCAAAGCACAGTTGTTCCTCAAAGCACAGCTCTTCCTGCTCACTACTCAAGGCAGTGATACATTGAGGAAATCCAGAGTACAGTAAAACAACTATGATTTTTCTCATCTTCTGCTGCCTTGCTGTAATGTTTTCTCACTCCAATGACGCACCAGCACCTGGAGCTTCTGCTAAAATGCATTTCCTGGCTCATACTCAATTCTTCCTCATTAAGTACCCCACGTGCTCTTCTCATCATAATTCAAATTAGCTTTATACATTCAATCAGACAGTTCATTTTTATCCTATCCTCAAAACAAATATAAAATGCAAAAAAACTCTCATAATATGCTAGCATAGAATATTTAAGTAGCTAAGACATTCATGAGCCATACAGATTTCCTACACAGCACAGAAAAACAGCCCTGAATCCATCTCCAATTCAAGAACAGAACATGCAATAAAATAGCAATGAATTGAACCAGGGTGCCCGAGGTACAGACAGCCTCTGACCTCTCACACTTGGAACTGTACAGAGAGCTCAATAACACCACCAAGAAGACAGGTAAGTGTGTAACAATAATACACTGATGGAAATGGAGAAAACTGTACCTGCACAGGTAACACATAGTATGCCAAGTCCAAATATTCTTTTACATGACTGTGCAGCATTTTTGTAGCAAACAGGTCTCGCTGCGCAGGTCTAAATGGACAAATTTATAAGTTTTTACCCATTTGTAGTAGGCACTGTGTTTTAAACCGGATGAATCACAGAGGCTAAAACACTAAAATTACTAAGCTATCAAGTGCACAAACTCTTCATCACTTTACACTTTGGTAATAATCTTTAGCTGCCTGTGAAGGAAAAAAAATCATAATTCAACCCAAACCCTCATAATAATATTTAAACCAAAATGTAAAAATAGAAATCTAGGTTTGTCAAAACACACCACAATTATATGCAAAGACACAAAGACAACCTACTGTCATAAGGTTTCCTTCTTGCACCTGCACTAGCACAGTCCTTAGCAGTGGGTACCAAATGATGAGGACATCTATGATGCTTCATTATTGTACTTTTCCCTCAAGTGATAAAAGTGTAAGAACGCTCATAAATAGAGCTAATAAGGAAAACTAACTAGACTCAAAAGTTCCAGAGAAAGGTATACTATGTCTGTGCCCACTTCTACCTATCAACTTTAGGAAATCTGTTCCACTGCTAAGGTTGTATTCATGCCAGGAGAGTAGTGCTGCTTATCTACACTAACTGCTGCTGCCCAGCTGAAGCCTAATGACAAGCAGGAGATCTGGAGCAAACAGATGACCCAGCTGAAAAGATTTTAAATTTTAATTAATAATCAACCTATCCAACTGATTTCACATTTCTACAGTATCAATGCCAACACAAGGAAAAGAGCAAGAACTCGTGCTGAAATTCACCCTCTTGGCCACTGCACAGATCTGGATCTTTTAAAAAGGATGACATGCATAATGCAGAGATTTCAGGAAATTACACAATATTAAGTGTGACGTATAACAAACTACAAATAATGGACATACGCATAATTTTGACAGAGCAGGGAAGAGCAGATACAGCTCTCCAAACAGAGATCTGCACTTTCAAATCTTGGTGCACTCTGTATGTGTATAGAGAACTGATCTCACTCAGTGTCATGGTCTACTTGGATTTATGGTGCTGGAGAAGTTTTGCCAAAGGCCTTCTTGCAGTCACAGCTTAAGAAAGATCTATGCTTGCATGAATAAATTGGTTAAAATATAGAAGACATGGGACAGACATAGTTGTTTTCACAAGGAAGGAGGATACCAGCAGGCCTCCACAACTGTGTGTGTTGCTCAATATATTCTAGATTACACAAGAAAAAGGAGCTTTTTGAAACTCCTGTTATTTGGGACAGCAAGGAGAGGACTGACAACAGTAGAGACGGTGGTCTTTAACAGAGAAAGGAGTGAGCAATAAAGCAGGTAATTGCCAGCATTAATGAAGGAAAGTGCACGTTGAGTGGAAGGGAGGAAGGAGAGCAATTGTTCCAGCTTTGCAGAGAAACCAATGGCCTTTGCACTGAATACTGCCAGCACTCAGAAATAAAGCCAGTGTTAGGAATTGTGAACAGAAGTGTGAAACACATCACTGACTTTATATTTTGAACACCATTATATATATATTTTTTTTTTTTTTTTGAACTCCTGGGAACTTCAGCTCCAGAAGAGGATGTAGCAAAGTTGGAAAAGGTACAATCAAAAGCATAGAATGCTTTTGTTCTACAGGGGAAACAAAATAGGCAAATTAGGATTCGGGTTTCAATAACATTTGGGTGTGGAGAGAAAGTGATAAAGGGCTACAAAATTCTACAAGGAACAGAGAGATGTATTGTTATAACACACAGAGAATGTCCAAAAGAAAGGTGGCAACAAAGGAATTCAGTAAAAGTGTTTAAAAAGTTTTAAAAAGGAGTAGTTTTTACTAGAACGACTAAAATACCTACAGAATTTCTCATGCCTGACATTTATTTAGCTGCATGAAAAAAAGTCTGAGAAAAAAATTCAAACATTACTAGCTACACAAAAACTATTCCAGATTTAGAATCAACCTTTACTAAAAATAATTAGGGATTGAAAGAATATTCAAGCTAAGAATACTTACACTTTTCTGACTCTTCCATAAGCATTCATTCATGCTCATCATTGAGGGATGAATACTGAATTTTCTTTTGTTTGATTCTATCACGGATTAAGATTTTACCTAAAACTTGCCAGACAGTTCACCAATAACATATAAACTTGCTTTTGAAAGTTTCATTCAGTATTCATGATAGTGCTAGTATCACAAATACAGAAACATAACAGAAATTCCATGAGGGAATTTGCTGCAGCAAGGCATTCATTAAGCCAGTCATTAAGAAGTCATTACATTATCCACCTCATCCCTGCCCGAAGTTACTGTGCTTACTGCTACCAGCAGCACAAAAAACGCTTTTCTAAACCCAACTTTACACCAAGACAGTTATCATCAAGCCATTATGAACAAAGAACCCCATGGGGATTTGCTATTCAAATTGATTTTTATTTTTAAAACAAAGTCTTATGCTGGAGTTATAAAAATTGTGGCACTGCTAAAAACACACATAGTCAGTGTGACAAAACAACAATTAAATACAGGTTGAACATTACCAGACTTCAGACGCTGCATTAATAAAATATTTAGGGTGACAAATCTCATGCTCCTCAATAGAATGCTCTATTTCTTTTAGACTTTCTTTAGAAATTTAACTTCTGCTTGTGTCAGTATTTTAGCCCTCTGTTATCTTTTTTTAAATTATTATAAATTCAAACAGCTTGATCCAGATTTTTCCAGTTTTCAAATGTTTGTTCAAGAATGAGACTATAGTTACTTCTGGTAACAAAGCATTTAAACTGTTAGGATTTACAGACCTCTTGTCTAAATTATTTTCAAACAATTTTAAGACCAGGTGAGATGCTATAAGCACTGACTGCTTGAATACTTCTTCGTGCAAGAAACTAAAAAGGGTCTTCACTAGTAATCATTATTGGTGTCCATTTAAATTTTTGTGAAGAGCACACTGTTGCAAGAATTGCAAAATTTGTCCCATCTGTGATCTAGCCTCAAAAATTATGGACAAAATAATTTACATAAGTCTGATAAAATGGAGTAAAACCAGGGAACATGCTGAACACATCTGTTCCATAGCTGACTCTGCAATTCTTCCAATAAAGCATGCCTACAGGATTAAAATTTCTTCTGCTATGTCACTGGACCATATGACATCTCAAAATGGCAAAAGGCTCGTTCAGGTACAGTGACACTGACAGACGTTACCTCAGCAATATAATTTACTTCAAAAGACAGCACATGTACAAAACAGACCAGTAAGGACACACTTGTGCCAAGAGAAACTGAATCTAACCCTAGGAGAACTTGTCCTCAATCCAAATTTCCTGTAGTAGTGCAGGCTTATGTTCAAAAGCCACAGGGATTGCACGTGCTGGAAAACAGATATGGAAGAGCAGCAAGTGCACACTCTGCTAAGTCAAAAATGCTAAACAGAAGAAAACTAACCCAAAATAAAGACTGAATTCAATACAGTATAAGGTTATATTCCTTGGAAAGATAACTCCAATACATATATATGAAGAAAGAGATAGCTGATACAACAAACACTAGTATGAGCTCCTGTGTTAGCAAATGCAGGAGCCAGGAACTTGATGCTGTTGGCAAGAAAAGAAAAAAGCCCCAACAACAAAACAAAAATAAAACCCAGCCATACCTGCATGCACACACCCTAGAATGACATTTTAATAAGGCCATCATGTTACTTCTGCTACTTGCAGAGTAACTTAATTACTCTGTTGCTCAAAAACTGTCTGTAGAACTTTGAAAAAGATACAGACAAATCAGAGCACAGTGAGACTGAACAACAAAAACCCTGTCTGGGTACAGTTTAGTAATGAGATGTCTAAAATAAAAGGAGACAGAGGAAGAGTCTTCATGTATGAAGACTTGGTGAAAAGAGCACAGAAACCATTATCCTGCATGAGTAGTAAGACTTGGATGAGAATTAAATGGCTTAACTAACACCAAGACAGAGTTAAATATTAAGAAAAGCCTCCTAACAACAGTAATAGTCGTATGTACCAGCTATAAATAGACCAGTGCAGAGGTGTGGTATTCCCCTCTTCTGAGTTAAGAGAAGATCAGACAAATGTCTGTCACACATGATTTCAGCATATTTCCTTCTGCCTCTAGTGGGGGATGACCTCATGAAATCCCTTCCCTTCTTACACATCCATCATTTCTTCCTCCATCCAAATGAGAGACGTTCATCAGTGTTACTATACCTGAGATTCAAAAGTACAGTCTTCCTAATACAAACATCAGAAGGCATATGAATTTTATTACATTGCTGTTATCATATTGTTAGTGTACTTGATTTGAAATACAGGAAGAGAACCAAGTGAGAAAGATATTGTGAAGGATTCAAAGAAAAAAAAGGCTAAAAACAAAGTTACAGCAAAGAAAAACTACTTCAGCCTAAAGAAAACTATTTTCCTCTCACATGAAAACCTGAGTTAAAGTTTGCTGGTATATCTTAAAAAATATGCAATAATTTGAGATACAGAAGAACACATAAGTAAGACTTCACAAACAGATGGGTCAAAGACACATCTCTACAGGACTCCCTGAATTACTGATCCCCAACTGCCAGTTTTTAAAGGAAAATGCAGACACTTCTGCTTTGGTCTTGCTCAAGTAAGTCCAACTTCAAATCAGCTCATCAAGATGGGCCCTAAACTGTGCCACATGTGTATTTGTAGGTCAAGTATCTCTAGAGCAGGGGTTCCCATTTCCCAGGGGAATCCCTGCAATCCCACAATACAGAACTCCATCTTTGCTTTTCTCATTATCACCAATCTTTCTGCTGCTTCTAAAAGATGACATTTAAGATGAATATATTAAAACATCCCAGAAAACCCTGCAAATAAGCATGGTTACTGTGAGAAAACAGGTTTACATAGAGCCATAAACTTAATTTGTCATATTATTAAATCAAGATGTCATGCCAAGATCCAGAAGTGAGAAGTGAATCACAAATAACATGCTGAATTCTAAACACGTTCCCATGTTTCCAGTGTTATTCCACAAGCTGTGTGCAATTATAGCATGCATGATCTATTTTGACCTTAGCACTACAAAATATTAAAATAGCAAAAGAAGCATTTCTTCCTAAAGAGACTTTTTTCTCACAGAAAAATCAGTGTGTTTAGCAGAAATCACAGATTTTTTTTTGATTTTTTTTTTTTTTGGTTAGTTTAGTACTGTGTCAGTCCTACCGAGAATTTTAAAAGCTCGCATTTAGAAATTAAACTTTCAGGACAGCAAATCTAATAGTTTGCCTAATTAGATAAACCTAGAATCACGAGGCAATATACATATTTACATTAGCTTGACGCAAAACTCCTAAGATTATCAAGCTATCTTGTAAAAAAAAGATTCCTCCGACAGTTTAGAAATCTCAGCAAGCCAAGGCAAGCAATGCAAAAACTTCTCTTTTCTTCACCTTACTCTTCTATTAGTGCCAGGTAAACCACCTGTTCAAACACCAACACAGAGCTCATCAGGGCAAACTCTACACAGATTTTTCTTCTCAAGCAATGAGTCAATCTGACAAATGTTATCTTCTTGTTCTATTTTATCAACATACATTAAAACTTTGGGGGAAAAAAGTCAAATTAATTATATACAGCTTTGCTACCTTAATCAAATCTGGGTTCAATACGTATTGGTGGGAGTCATGATAGAACACACAGTGTAAAGCAAACAGGAATTATAGCAAGTTCTGATTTTTAAGTAGATTCCTGAGGAAATCAGTTATTTACAAAGTCACTCTAAAGAAAGGTATAGGTGAAAGCAGGAAAAAATAGCAACGAAAAGCTCATCAATGTCCCTTCTCTTAAAAACATCCACCGGGAATTCACAGGCAAAAATACTTTCTAGGGTATTTCGTTAATAAGTGCTTTGCCACCAGAGAACCCAAGATACTGTGCACGACAAGCCCGCAGCCATTCACTCTGCTAACACGTCTCTGCCATATACACAGCAATACAATTCCGAGGGCCTCCAACGCTCTGCAACGTGCTGCATTGTTTAAAGAAAAGAAACGCTGTAGTTGAGAGACATTTTCTGCACGGACTAGAAATCCCCCTTATTTCAAGGCAGGCTTCTGTTATCTTTTGCCACCCTCTTAGAGGACACTGCACGATACAATACAGCCTAGAAGCTCTCAGCTAATTTAGCGCTTTGATCTTCAGTAATGCCACAGCCAAAAACTAAAAGGAGATTTATGAAGCAAAAGAAATCAACTGGAAAAAAAAAAAAAAAAGGCAAGAAAACCTCCCAACCTCGTGGGTGCTGCAATGCACTTCAAAAGCAACACGGGAATAAATAATCCAACATCCACTTTTTCCCCTGACAAAAACATCTCGCAGAATCTGACCTACATACCCAATTCACAGCACTACCACTGCAGAGCAATTCAAAGACGAGAAACCACAGCACCAGCGAGCAATCACGGGAAGCTTCAGGGTGACACAGAAATACTCGTCAGGCACGTAAAACACTTCAGACACTGCAGCGCTAATGCAAGCAAGCGACACCGGCGTGCGTCTCCCGGCACCGCAAACAACCACACGGCCGCGCAGCTCCACCTGCGCCGGGCCGGATCGCGCTGCCCCCGGCCCGGGCAGCGCCGGCACCGCGCCAGGGGTTCGAGTCCCGCCCGGGACCCTCCGCGGGCCGGGGGCACCGGGGCCGTGCGGCTCCATCACCGCCGGACGGGCGAGCGTAAGAGAAGCCCGGCCTAGTGCCGGTCCGCGGGTAGGATGGGAAGGTGCAGCGCGGTACCACCATTGCCGTGCTCGCTGCCCAAATGCCCCCTCAGGCCGGCGCAGGACGCGCTGCCTTGGCCCGCCTCTTACTGTGGGGGGCTGTGCGCGCTTTTAGGACAGTTTAGACGGCGCTCTGCCGCCTTCAGGCCGCCCATGACTCCCGGGACAGACTGACCGCTCTCCCCTGGAGGCACCTGCTTCCCGCAGGAAGTCAGTGCGGGCAAGGAAGAAGGATGCTACCCTCGATTAATCAGCGAGGAAGCAATCCCTGAGACGTAGCAGGGCAGCTATTACAGCTGCCCTTGCGGTCTTAAGTAACCGATGACGTTAAATAATAGCATGACACAGTAATTAGTTTTGTACAGGCTTAACAGTAACCTCAGAGGCATGAACCATGGTGTGAGGTGCACAAATGACCTGTGCGTGTTCAGCGGCCCCTCAGACACGGCCAGGCCCGGTGTGGTCACACAGAGCTGCAGTGCCCCGTGCTGGGACACCTGACTGCGCTGCTGCCCACATGCTGCTAGCTGGGCAGGTGCTAAAAGGTATTTAAACGTGTAAGACATCAAGAGGTGTGCAAATCCTGGACAAGCCCTCAAAATCTACACCAAACAAGGGTTGGGGGGATACTTTGGTCACCCTTAATAAACCTCTGAAATAATACTTGAACAGAAGTTTAAGATTTATGTGTCAATTTCCAGTGGGAACCACATATGAAACTAAGTAATTGCACATCAAGGTCCATAACCTGATTATTTTGAGATCTCCTACCGAAACAGGCTGCAAAGAATAATAAAAGAAAACACCATCATATTTTTCAAAAGGCACTGAAGAAGACGGTGCTAAAGAGCATCTGATGAAGCACACCCAAGAAAGGCACAAGGCACTGACTCACTGATTCCGGAGCCATCATGCAGGAGATATAGTCATCTCAAAGCTAAGACACTTTGCTCCATACTTGGGAAAACTGTCAGTGGTGTTCACGAGATGCTGGTCATGATCAAGAGTCTTCAATTAGGAAGTTAAAAAGGTGACCTTTTCTGCCAAACGATAGGGAAACAGCCAAGAAAATGCTGATGTGTGATGCTCCTGCACCATCAAGCAAAATCAATGAGCCACAGCTGCTTACACAGCTTTGAAAACACATCCAGTGTTTCCCTTGCCTTAATGTTCCATTTCATTGCCATTTGTCAGCTTTAGCATCTTGTAACTGCATTAAACTGATGGAGGAGGGCTTAGCAAATGGTAGGTTTTGAAGTCAAAGTTCTTTCACTACAGAAGAAGCCAGCAAGGACTGTGGAAGATCATCCCACATTCCTGTGCCCATGTGATGCTCTGGATTGCTGCACAAAGCCTGCCCAGCCCAGAGCAGCATCCCCAGAGTGCCTTGCAGAGGTGATGTACATCCTGACAGGCATCACTGCAATCGTGCCATAATCCTGAAATCTGAGCATCTTCAGTACCAGGAACAGGATAAACAACTAAATATTGACTTTGAGATAAAAAATACCTATCATCACCAAGGACCAACACTTATGACACTGGCTCACACTGAGCTCAGCTCAAACCCAGGGGGCATGGTTCTGGGATCGTGTATCATGCTACCAGAGCAAAATAAATCTTACAGAAACAGTGTAATTGCTGATATGGAAAATAACAGTAAAAAATAGCTGACAGGAGTTGAACTAAAGTATATCAGTTATTTATCCATTCAGTTCAAACACTGTACAGGTGACAGAAGCTAGGAGGTGTGGGAGTGGAAATTATAGAGTAAGCACATCTCAGGATAGTGTACTCAAGCAATTGATTGAAATCTGGCAGAATGGCTCTCCCTGAATTCCAGAATCAATACCTCATTGCAATGCGAGGTTCTCACCTCCTACATGTATTGCTTGAGGCTAACAAGTGCCTGTATTACAGACACTGGAGCCACAGCTTCTAAACACTTTAAAATGAACAAACCAGCCCCTTTTCAGAGCCATGCCATCATTCTCCCTTTTCTCCCACGTTTCTTTGCCTCCCCACCACTCCTTCCTATAGATGGCACCGTATTACCACATTTTGAATGACATCCAGAAAAGGATAAGTTAGTGATTAATTAATATTAATCAGGGGTCAACTGACAAAGGAGCAAGCTGCTGGAGACAGAGCAGATAAGAGAAGTCAAAATGGCTTCTTCTGGGAACTGCAGTAGGGTAAAGCTTGAGATGCCAGGATGTTATAACATGATCCAGTCTTTCCTCACCAGCAGGAGGACAAAAGGTCTATTTATAAACTTAAATTCAGCTCACATGCATTGAGGAAACAGCAGTATTATTTGAAACCTTTGCTAGTCATGTCTGCTATGCTCCTCTGCCTTCCCATGACAGAAAGAAACAACTGCCTGCATCTCAGTACTTCCACCCAATCCAAATGCACCATCACTGTAAGGCTGATGAGAAAAGAAACAAAGAGCAAATATCTTGGAGAGGACAGTCCTAAACCACTACTGGAAGATTTATAAAAATGTAATATACACTAAGTGATCTTGGGCAGCAGTACTGATAGGTTTATCTGCTCCAACCCCATCACTGAAGTTTATGAAGCAACTAATTTACCTTTAGGACTCAGCCATATTCAGTAACCCAAAATACAGACACTGTGGACTTTACTAATAAGACAATTCCCCTATGAAATTACACTATTGTGGACTTTACTAATAAGACAATTCCCCTAACATCTGCAGCACTCAGCCATTTAACACAAGGCTGCTATTTGAGATGGCCAGGGGAAACTGGGAGATACTGATTAGAAGTATATGAAATTACACCATCTTGCAAAGAGCACACTTTCTTAAAGATTTAGGGCATATTCTGTGTGACTGTTCAGAAGACTAAACACAGCCATAAATGCTTGAAACAAGCAATGATTGCCTCGTAGTTGTTCATTTACATCTTAAAGCAGACAAGAGACCTTACTGCAAAATGACACTGCACAGACTACTCTCCCTTTAGCAAACATGACAACTGTTAATCTTTAAAGAATGAAGATTTTACAACACAGACTTCATTTTACACTAAGTAAACCCACAGAATAATCAGACTTCACTTCATGCTAAATAAATACCCTGAATGAACAATATTCTGCTTAAGAGTACAGATACAAAGAGTATCTGTAAAAGGTAAGGCAAGTGCAGTTGACAGAAATTGACAGAAGTTCCCCTTCACTGAATTACACTGCTGTCACAAATGTAAAGTTCTATGACACATATTCAGATATAACACCAGCTAGTGGTGTATTGTAGCAGTTGGTAAGCACCTATTCATCCATCAAATTAATATCTGATAAGAGATAGGCAGAATAGGCAGAGGCTTAGCCAGAGGTAAATACTAAAGCAACCAAAAAGAGATTTCTAACAGAATGGTAAATGTAACTGTCATTCCAACATTCTTCTCTTTGCTTATTACAATTATACAGTGCAGCAAATGTTTAGATTTCAGTGTATGGCTGAATCTAAAGTAAATCTTGATTCTTCCTGAGGTTCCTTAGCCCTTTTCTCACAGTTGTTTTCACCTCCCTTGTAAAATAAATCAAATAAAATAAAGCCCTGTTCTCTGAACTCCAAATACCCCAATCTTAAGGTCAAGGATGTTTTTGCTACCACACCCATTTCTTTTAACCTCTCAATGCCCTTTGATCAAGGGCTGTTGGCATCGGAAGAGCGTTGCTACAGTTGATATTATCTGCAGCATTACAGCAGAAACCTGAAACAGTCTTGCTGCCAGCTGACACAATACTGGGTTTCTGCAAGGTGCTGCAAAACTTTTTAAATCATTTTAATCTACATAAAAATGGACCAAAGAGGCAAGAGCAAAATAAAATCTCTGTTCTGAGAATTAAACACTTCGTGTAATCCGTGGTGCAAGATGAAAACCACAGAAACAAAGTAAACCCCCCAAAAATACAAATAAAAACAAAAAAAACCACCCCAAAATAAAAGAAAGGCTGTGATTACTCCAAAACCAGTACAGCAAGTGAGTTACAATCCTAATAGCTAAACAATTGTGATGAAAATGTTAATCTTATGCACAGTAAGCCTCAGCTTATGAAGGAACCTTGATATTATTACTGGGGAAAAAAAAAAAGCAAAAGCAGAGAAAAGCAGAGGATGTGTCCCCTTCTCCTTCTGAGAATGTATTTTCTATATTTTGAAACCAGATTTACCCTTAGAGTATTCTGAGTGAATTATCCTATTGCACTAAGCTGAGCACGTTAGGGCTCCACAAATGCTGCCTATTTCAACTTCCTGCCAGTTAAAAAGAAAAGCACACACAGCCTCTTCTAAAGTACGAACTTACATCTTCTGAGTACATCCATTGCTTTGCTGAAAGTTGAAGAAGGCAAGGTCAAATTTTATTCAGCACAAGCAGAAAGGTTTGTTATCATTTTACTTGTGAAGGAATTTATTAACTGCAGACTGAACCTGTCTCCCACACAGGAGCATGCTCACCTTTCTAATGTTCTCATGATTTCCTGAGGTGAATGATTAATTTCACCATCATTACATATAAACTTCCCCTCTTTATGAATATTCACACTATAGCATAGTTAAAGAGGAAATTTGCAAGATTAAAAATTGATGATTTCCAAGTTTGTACTCAAATATTCAGTGAACATTTTCTGGGATATAATAAAAGTAATCAACTCACTTCCATTTCACTTTAAAGCCACAGTGCACATGTACCACAGAAACTCACAGTCAAACATAAAGAGAAAGTAAGTTCCGCAAGTCTCAAGCTTATTCATATTTAACCTTCTTGTCCAGAAAGATGTTAAGGATGTTGGAACAAACAGTTAATAAACTAAATAACTTCACTTGAATGCAATGGGCTAGACTTCTAGAGTTAGTTATCTAACAAGGGCATTTTCTTCCAGGAATCCTCTTGCTGAGTACCCTAAACTAATATTTGGAATGAACAAAATATACCTTGCACAAGAGGTTGGAAAAAAATTGGCTTTATCTCTGTACCAATTTCTCAGTGTCCAGTTACTAAGGAAAGAGGATAAAGCAGAAAGAACACACATGATGCCCCAAACTCCTCCTCCCCCGCCCAAAACTGGCATTCATTTCATTTTCATTAAAAAGCAATCTACATGTACCTATATAAGAACACATATATTACCGAAAGACACAAAAGTCAAACATCATTGTAGAGAACACACAACCATCAAACTCTTACATTCAGTCCAAAATGAAGTATTAAAAGTTCTCTTCTATAGCAGCAACTTGATTCCAGGAATTTCAGTTCTTACAGCAAACAAACATAGTCATTACATATTTTTATATTTTCATTAAAGTGAGCAGACATAGGAACATTTGCCTTAAAGTGAATAAAAAGTTTACAAATATAACCTCTTCAAGTGATGTATTACAAAACTTCCATTTTTGAAATGGCATCTCTGCATTGTTCACAAAAACCACACCCAAAGACAGCGACGAAAAAAATTCTGTTAATATTGTAAGACAACAAGTATGGATAAAGGGTGTTTTAGCTGGCAATGAAGAATTCCAAATTTCTCCTTTACTAGTGTAGCATACTGCAGAGAGCACTGCAATATACACCACGGATTTTTCATGTTAAATCTATAATGTATTTATTATCACTCCATTTATTATCTGCTTATTCTGTCATCAAATTTAAGTTGCAGCCAGCTTAACTCCTTTATGTCATTATATCTGCAAATCATTCAAAACATTCAAAGTTGATATGCCACATTAGTTTAAAACACTAATAACAGCATTCCATCTTATTTTTATTTATTTTCAGAGAAATACTTACTCTAGTTGGTAAAACCATTGTTGAACACTCAGTATGTGGCTGAACAGAAATAGTGTAGAGCTAACACTGACCCAAAGGTTACTGATGCAACTAATAGTAAAAGATGTAAATTACCTTCTCTGTAAATTCATCAAGGACAGAAGGATTCCTAAACATTCCCTCTTGGCTATCTTCACTGCAAAATACGTATTCTTTTTATTCACTTCTGGCTGGGATTCTTCATTACTCAATGCCCATGTAAATGGATAATCTGTCTTTTATATCTTTTCCCTTCCCAAAAGAATGAATGATTTCAGGGTGAGTGTTTTCAGAGGAGGGATGCACAATGTAAAGCCTTTCAAAAGTTTTAAATATAAACCAACAACAATCAAGGCACTTAATGTAGTTATATATGAGCAAAATAAATTATTACTGAGAATTAGAAGGTCAAATCACAAAGTGAGATTATCAGCAAGAGTAAAATCACTTTCTTTTACAGCTTTGATTTGAACTCGCCAGAAACAAGCTTTTTCAGCATTTCAGAATTTTTTCCTTCTGGTGGGGAGGGCCATCTGTCATGATCTGAGGAAAACAAATAAAAGAATTTACTTAGGTGATTGAGAAACTAGACATTTTACTTTTGTGTCCTCCCACTGCACAACTTCAGTCACTTGAAGGGCATTATTATGTAGCCCATGTCTTTCTTACCAGGTATTTCTAGGCCATGGCCATACAAACTCTGGCCACCATCCACGACCATGGTTATCCCAGTTATGAATGATGCAGCTGGAGACAGCAGGAAACATACTGCAGGAGAGATCTAGCAAAAGAATGACATTTTAAAATCTTAATTTTAAAATCTCAAATGTTAATCTTTCTTAAACTGCAGAGAATTGTTTGTGTCAAAGAAGCTTGTGAAAACTTTTACAGGCAAGATCCAGTAACATTTTCCACTTAGTAATGAAAACTCTAACAGCCTTAAAGCCATCCTTCCAGCCACAAACATCAAGTATTTAACAGAGGAAAACCAGTAAGCTGTCAGAGAGCAGCATCAGATACCAAAAAACAACGAAAAAAGGTTGATCAGTTTATCAAAGATGCATATTCTTGGTGGAAGAGAGTTAAGTGCTTTTAAGATACTCTTTTTTCCCCTTAATATTCATTCTTTCAGTCCTTCTTGCTGAAGTCAGCTTTTCCAATAAATAATGTCTACTATCAAACACTTCAGCTGGCAGAGGCAGCTGAATTACATTTTCTGTGTAACAGTGACTAGTGGTTAAGTCTCTCACTTGGCACAACCACACATTGGTACAAGCTTTCTTCTTTTTAAATATTCCATCACAGCACAAAATTAAATCTTTTTTGTTCTCCATAAAATCAAGTGGCTTCAAAATAGAGACACAGAAGTAGGTGCACCAGAAGCATTCTGAAATACATTACCTCCTCAGGAACAGCTGACCTCTTGGCAGGAACCTTTGGTATGCTCTTCAACCACATCATTACACCTTGTTCTCCATAGTTTGCAACAGCAGTTTCCGAAAATACCAGTCCCTATTTAAAAACAGCACCATGAAACTTAAGTTCTCTTGCATACATTTAAGCTGATCATTCTAAAATTGTGGAGTTGTCATTACTGATTTTCTGTGGGACTGAACTATCTAAAGAGCACTTGAATACAAGTTTTTGAATGTAATAACATAGTATAATTTATACAAGAAGGTAATTTGGCTGCTAGCCACATCTCTGTTCAAGCACAATAATTCTGATTATTCCAATTCTCTGCTGTCACTTCAATAACAAAAAAGTGGAGTATAAAAAAACTCAGATGCTGCTTTGAAATTACAAGCATTTCATGTTAAATTACAGCAGGAAACTACAAAGCCACAAGAACAAGTTCTCAAAAGTTTCTTGTCATCTGTAGGAGCACTAGACCGATTTATTGTGAATTACAGAAGCAGACAGATTTCAGTCAGAATTCTGACTCTCCCTACTTAGCTGCTCTAGAAGCAGAAAAAGATGACTGTGTTTGCTCTGGTGACCACACAGTCACCAGAGTGACTGGTGAGAAGGAAGTTTTGAGAAGGAAGATGGCAATGTGAACACAGAGTTACATTCACCAGTTACGACAGAACTTCTGGGAGTCAAGTTAAAGTAAAATAGCAACATTTGAATTCACCTGTGAAGCATATACTAAAATGCTGAAGATACCTGTATAATGTATGAGAAACTCTTTTTTTCAGAATGCACACTTCCCTCTGTGTATCCATTCCCTACAGGTTACTCTCCTCCCATACAGCAGTAATAATTTTATATTGTTACCACAGACTTGATGGGTCCATAAAGGTGACAGAAGTATCATTGTACAACATGGATTTTTGTTACCAGCATAGTAACAAAGCTAGCAAATACTTCTAAAAGAGCCAAAGCCCTGAAGTGTTTGCTTGTCAAAAGCGTCTTCTGACATGTGCTATAATATCTAATCAGCATGATTCATTAGATAATTAGCATGCCTGAAAAGTATATTCACATAATAATGCTGTCTTAATTACTTACTTCCCCAAGACTTGATAAATCAGAAAAAGCAGATAAACAGGAAATACAAGTCAGTACATCTTAACATTTAACATGTCTCCAGATGAATCGGGTCTCACAAAGGTTACATAAAAGCCTTTACCTGAATGATTAACACACATCTGCCATTAAGCATTCTATGTTATGCCAAACAAAGCAAGCCAGATATTTTAGGACAAGAGACACGACAGAATACACAGACATTCTACAAAAACCGTAGCAAGATCTTCCTAGGGATCACTTAAATAAACATGACACCTCACTTAAGACACTGTGAGATAAGCTAAATTCTGACTGTAAAAGTAGCTGGACAAAGTATATGTTTCCTCTTTTAATTTCAAGGGAGTAAATGTGCAAAATAAGTTGTGGATAAGAGAAAACTACAACAGATTACACATTCTCAAATGTCAAGGCTAGAGCTTCTATATAACTTCTGTATTTGCAGCACTACAAAGCGTAGCTGCTCTTTCTATACAGTTATTTAAAACAACTCTACCTGCTGTCTACTTCCTCAGAAATGTGGCAGGCATATTTTAGCTGACCTGTATAGTGGTTTCCTGTCTGCATCAAGTTGTTATGAAAAAAATCAAAACACACACTTTTACATATGATTTCTCTGAGAGAAGGTACATTCCAATTACAGTCTCTTTATATGCCTAAAGCTAAACTAACTTAACATGTAGGAGACAAAGTAAAAGGCATTATGTGAGACACTCAGAGATTTTCAAACTAAGTTTGTAAACATAGGTGGAAACCATCAGCATACCTGAACCTCAAACAGAAAGGTTTCCTGAACTCAGAAGTAATGTATCTATTACTGCAACACAGAGCATTCAGTAATTTTATGTCAAGGCTTTGTAAGACAGGTCACCAACTCCTACCAGTATTATTTCATTTAGCTATAAAAAAAACTGAAAACCAAGCGTGCCAAGTCAAAGCAGAAAGCAGAAGCAATTTTATCCCACATCCTCTGACTCATCATCCAAAAGTACAAAACACTGTCAAATGGTCCAAAGAACACAGTAAGGGAATTATAAATAAACAAATATATAAATAATCCACCAACAGTTACTGGTAATAAATAAAAAAAATATTTAAAAATCTGTTTTGGTCCAAAAGCTTTAACTATGAACATATGTAATAGCTAATTTTAATCAGACCATTTGCTATTACTTACAGGAGCAACGCTGTTAATTCTTACTCCACTGTGAGCCCATTCTAAAGCTAAAGTTTTGGTTAGGTTATCCACTGCAGCTCTTGCAGCTCCTGAGTGCCTATGGAGAAAAGAAAGCAAAGGAAGCATCTGTTCCCTTAGCTAGTAGTGTCCAGTGTTAATGCTACTGCAGCCTCATTAGGGTATTCAGAGTGGTTTTCTGTGGCTGGACCAAGCATCTGGAAGAGAGAGACTCTTTAGCTTCCAAGTTTGACCATAGCTTCACTGTTTAAATAAGCCATGCTGTGATTTTCTGTCATTGCTAGAAATACTTAAAATCTCTTTCCCAATGACACATGGGGCCAACTGCACTCTACTGCAGGAGGAGGCTTATAAAAAGAGAAAGAACTGAAGTTCAAACTGTGTAAAACTACCTGCAGCTTGCACAGGTAAAGCAACACCCAGAACAGTGGTCTGGAAGATTGTTTAAATCTTCTGACAAACATGATTAAAGTAAATCACTGTTCAAAAATTACTTTAGGTGGATGGAGATAGAGAGAATCAGAGTGAACTCCTACGCCTTGCTGCTGTAGGTAACCAGTCTGAAATTATTACAAGTTTGAACAAGTGCAAACAAAATTACTGCAGTAATGAATTGTAGACAGCTGTAGTCAGAGGAAAATGAATAAATTTAGCTGCTTTAGCTAGCAAAAGAGACTAAAAGGAGACAGATACAATACATTCTCCAACACAGGGAAAGAATAAGAAAAGAATAAACCTAAGATAACCTATTCATGTGTTTAGGCCAGAAATTGATAACCTCCAGGCACACTCTGAGGAAACATGACAACTTCTCTGTTCAAAATTAGTATTTATAAAAAACTCCTATCGAGTAACTTTAGGCATGAGTGGTGGCTGGACTTGTAAAGGCATATCTTTTTCAACAGTACATTTCTGCAAGAAGTTCCAACTCAATTTAATTTGGAAGTAGTTTTGTCTATCCATCTGCATACAACGGTTAATTAGGAAAATTTTTTCACCGTTATTCAGAATGAGCTTGTTTTTCCTCTTAGTTCAACTCAAATTGAAACATCTTCAGCCTATTTGCCATGACAGCTGAACCAGATACCACAGTGGAGATACTCAAACCACTGTAGCTTCAGCACCACCGTGTGGATCTCTATGTTTATTCTGTATTGTGAAGAACGAGCTAGTGAAAAAATATGCTGCTGCTCCTTAAAATATGTTGGTTTTGAAAGCATTCAACCCTGAATGAGGACAAAGAGACCTAATGCAATTTTTGCTCAAAATATATTTTTATATTTCTTCAACAGAAACTCAATTTCCAAGTTAAAATAAAAACCAAAAACAAAACAAGAAAAAAACCCCAAAAAACAACAACAAAAAAAACCCCACAAAAACAAAACAAAAAAGAAAAACCAGAAAAGGGAGCCATTTCCAATTAAAGCTTCACTGGCAAGTCTTGCTTCATAGTTTCTTACAAACAAGTGGAGAGAGACCAGAGATGCCATCTACTGGATTATTAAGAGATCCCCACACACACAGCCAAGTGATACCCTTTCTCTCTCTTGACCTAACTACTGTATTTCTATACTCTGCAGCTGCCCAGTACACACCTTTCTGAAGGGTTTAGGAACAGTTAGTATTTCTGGGGAAAAAATATAGGAAAGTATAAAAAGAAAATATATATTACGACATTCCAGGAAAGCCATTTCTCACGGCAGCAGTAATGTTGACAATGGCTCCTCCATGTTCCTGCATCCAGGCATTGTACACTGTATGAAGGAGGAAGATAACCTATAAATACCAGAAGAAATGCATACAAATGAACTTGCCAACTGGAAACCAGATTTGGAGTCTTAACTGCAATCACACTACACTTTTGTCATACTGGTTTAGAAAAACAATCTGCTGTTTGCCAATCCAGAGGTGAGGCCATGAGGCAACAGGCACAGTCCAGGTAAGGCTCAAGGATTGTAAAGAAGCACTTGATGGAAATCAAGATTTCATGTTTCCATGTAAATTACTTTCATTTCCACATCCCAAATGCTATCTGAGAATGACATACCGCAGTTAAATTTAAGGCTAAATTTATATCCCTGAAGAAAATATTTTCCTATGTTATATACAGTGAATACAGGTCACAAAAGTTAAAAGGTTTTCCTACAGTCCTTTAAATGAGTATCCAAGTCAACTAACTTCCCAAACCTGGCCTTAACCAGAATATCATGCTTGCCTAAATGTATGTTTGTATTTATGAACAAATGTAATATACCATTTAATGCAAAGCCTTGGATGAGACTCAGGAAAACAAATATCCACTGTCAGATAAGTGCACGAAAAGAAGAATCTAGGGAAACTTGACATTCCTTATCTTCTGGTATTTCTGTAAAAAACAAAACCAAGTAAACATAAAAAGCTTAATGTTCAGACCTTACCTGCTTTGCAACAATAGAAGGTCCCTGTCAGATTTGTGTCTATCACGGCATTCCAGCCTTTTGCACGGATGGCTTCAGAAGGACTTGCAAACTGGCCCCCTCCATTATTCACCAGGAAGTCAATCTTCCCATGCAGACTCAGCGTAGACTTCACCAAAGCTTCTACCTGAAACAGTATTTGTTAGTGTGGTATGCTGATCAAGGTCTGCACCCAATTTTGTTCTCAGACAGTATATTCTCCTGCATGCCCTTTTCACAGCAAAAGAGGAGGTCTAGCCTTCAGACAGGCTGTAAGATTGGCAGGACAGGTTTAGCCAACCAAGAAGGACTGGGCTGTATCCATGTTTACTTAGGAAATTTTGCTGGAATAATGCAGGTGCTGCATAAAATACCAGCACCCAAAGAAGAAGGGGATTTAAGCTGCTGAAGTTTTGTAAAATCAAACAGACACAAAAGCCCACTACATGTGGCCTACTAAGAATCTCCTGATGTTTTTCAGAAGAGTGGGGGCGTTCACATGAGATCTGCAAAGAGTTCCATATAAGGTAGCTACTGTTATTTTTATCTGACCATATACCTGACCATTTTAAATAGAAAACATAATTCATCCTGTGGAGTTTTATCACCCTTATATAGAAGTTTAGTATATTCACTACAGCTCTGACATATGAGTTGGCAATAGCCAGTCTTCTTACACAGAGAAGAAGGTTAATTATCCTACAAAACATGAAGTCTAAAAAATGCTGGAAAGGCAAATTATCTTCTTTAGCAAAACTATTATTGCAAGATAGTAATAAGAACTTCATAGCAACAACTTAATAATTTAATATTTATCTCAAGAAACAGGAAACGGGACAAAATGATTGTTTCCTGCTTACATCATCAATCATAACTAGATACCATGCATCGGTTATTCCTACTCAAGCATATACAAAAAGATAACCTTTTTAAAAAAAAAGGTTAAAAAAAAGAGAAAAACACAGAAAAAAATCCCCAAAAAACAGGTGGAGCAATGCTGCCACTCAAACAGATTGGGCTAGGGGAAGGATATCAATCAGCAATACAACATCAGAAAGAGAAAAAAGTGCAAGCAATGCATTATCTGTATCTCACAAGGAGTGTTACCAACCCAGTCTCACAAATAGCTGCCTTACCATCTACTTACTAATCTTTTATTTCTAACAGCGCAGAATGGTTTAACAGGACAGTATGGATCCTGTAAGGATGCACCTCTTGAAAGAACAAAACCCTAAACAAACATATAATGAGTGAAAAACTAGTGCCTGCTGGGAAAAAATGCCTTCAATACCTAAACCCAATCCTCAAATTCTGAATGTCATCTTATTCCTCACTTATTAGTCAGTTTGTGGGATGTGAGAAAAAATGCAGAAAACCAAATCATCTGTGACAGCAGTCCCAAACTCATAGCTTACAAGAACAGCCATGCCACAAGGACATTCTGGCTTTTACTTTTCTCTTGTGAGCAAAGGAAAGTTATGTCTGGCTAGGCAGCAAAAGTTATGCTTTGCTCAGCAATATCAAACTCTTCTCCCTGTCAGTCTGAGAATCTTGCTTTGAATATTACTCTCGGTCAGTCACTGAAATATGGGCTCATTTATGGAACAGAAATGGTTTCAGTACAAAAAGATTTGAACAGACTAAGGCTATTCACACTGTGGAAATACGAGAAAGAATGCAAAATGCTAAGAATGATAAAAAGAAAAGACTGAAAACAAATTAACAAGAAAAATCCACTGAGAAGAGACATTAAAGCAACTTTTCAACAGCTGGAAAAAATGTATGCTATATGCTATAGCATATCAATTCAAAATGGTTCATCTGTTGCACTCAAGGAACTGCTGTTGCTCCTATGTGTTGCACCATACTCATAGGAAAAAAAATTAGAAACCAACAACAAACGTGTATCAGTTCTGCTTTCTGAAAGCCAGGGAAGGCCAGAAGGCTCTCCAGTGACAGCTCAGACGGCTCCAGCTGTAGCAATCTTCACAAAGTCTTCTGTGCTGTAGGAAAGTATCACTGAAGTGCTTCTCCCAGTTACAGCAAACATGGTGGCAGCAGCCAGCAGCACAGGGAGAAGGAGGGTCTGGTAGAACACATTTAAATCACAGTGACTACTAAAGAAGATTCTTTTCTATTGCTATAATTAAAATATCCACTTGGAAAGAACTTCTTAGAAAAGCTATTAAAGACTCTCTCTGGAAGCAAAGCAAAGCTGCATGAGGCAGAGCTACCAGTTTAAGACATTCTTCTGAAAAAGACAGAAAAGAACAGAATCAGGCACTTCAGACATAACCAGAAGACTGGAACATATAATAAGGAACTTATCTGCAATAAGGAACTTTTGTGTGTTATTTCAGCTGAGATGTATTAGGCAGTAGCACATACTCACAAATAACTGAGATGACAGCAGTCACTGACTCAGGGAAAAGGGACAAATGTCTACATGCATTCACAGGTCACCCTGAGTGAGTAAAATACACAGGAAAACAACCCACCAGTCACTGACTCAGGGAAAAGGGACAAATGTCCACATGCATTCACAGGTCACCCTGAGTAAAATACACAGGAAAACAACCCAGTACAGAGTTTTAGAGATTTGTGATATGGTGGCTAGAACTAATAGGCATTCTGGCACAGTGGTAACAGGTATTTTTACTGTGTTACTGCTGTGTTATTTAAAAGTACAACAAGAAGAATCTCTTATCCACAACTCCCCACCAAGCTAAGGTCTTTCACTACAGGCTTCACACAGACAGGCATTAAGTATTTATAAACCAACTGAATCTATGCTAAGCTATAAAGTTTATTGGAAAAGAAAAGCAGCTAGTGAGCTCAGACACAAGGTATGTGCTAAGTAGCACTGCCCTGACTCTGTCTGAAGTTGTCTTGTTGATGTCCAATTGACAGATTTTACCCTCAGGGTCTGGTCCAGCAGCAGGTTCTCTTGCTGGAGTTCAAGTATGGAAAGGAGACACCATGAACAGAATTCTGAATTGTTGATTTCAAGAACAGCTGTGACCTTCCAGAAGTACAAGGATTTCTTTTCCATTTACCTAGACATGTAAGCTTCTACTAATCTAGGTGCCAAAAGAAATGTTTGTCCACAGAGTATTGCAAAAAGGCTTTACAAGTATAAGGATTTAAAGAGTGCTGCTGCCTGTCTCAGAACACTGTCGAGGCCACAGAAGGAACTTACCAAAAGATGATAAGCCACCAAAGCAGGAGCTTCTTGAGAGAAGCACAGAAGGGAGGAATTTGCAACAGGAAAGCATTAATTCCAGGCCTAGCAGAGGTAAGATTGGGTTAGAACATCTTGGTTAATGCATCCAGACAAAAGTGCCCACTGTGGCAAACTGTGGGAAAGGAAGCAACTGCTCATACACATCAACCCAAGTTATGGGAAGGGCAAGATCGGGTTAGAACATCTTGGTTAATGCATCCAGACAAAAGTGCCCACTGTGGCAAACTGTGGGAAAGGAAGCAACTGCTCATACATCAACCCAAGTTATGGGAATAGCACCTGTGACCACCCCATGGGTACTTGAAACTTGGCCAGTGTGAAGGTGGTATCCCCAGAAGACTGACAGGACACTGCTGCGTCCATGGCTCGTGACCATTATCTGCTTGGTCTCTGTCTCTCTCAGGCTCTCTCCCTGCCTTCCTCCCCTTAATTCAGACATTCGTTCCTCATGTCTTGTCCCTGTCAACAGATTTTGCTGTAGCTCAAAATTCAAGACACAAAAATAAATAAATAAAGATACACATGCACACAGAACTGTCTGGTTTGCATCTCGGCAAGAGCAAACTGATCTGCTCTCAACACATTATGAGGCCAGGAAATATGCAAACAGTGAAAACCACTTCAGTTTCATAATCACTAAGAAGCAACATCTATCACTATATACACTCCATACCACAGGAAAAGGGAACAGATTGTGCACCTGCACAATCACTGCTCCAGGATAAGGCCCCATGACAGAATATAGAAATATATTCTGATGACAGAATAGAGAAACCTCAGGGCCTCTTATCCCAGAACCCTCTACTCTGCCATTTTAAAAAATAAAACAGGTTTTTTATTCTTTACAGAACACTCAATGGAAAACTCAAAACCAGCAGCAAACTCCTGACAAAAATAAGCCTGACAGGTTATGCAGTGGTTCAAACCCTTCCATCAAGCAGGATTATTTCTTGCACATTAAACAAAAAGTAAGCTTTGCTAGAAAGCAAAAGGGCTTCTGAAGATGAAGATTTAGAGACTTAAAAATGTGAATTCATTAAACTATTCCCATGATATTTGCCATCAAGCTTCTGCAGTAATTAATTCACTGCACCTTCTTTGCCTCTTCCTAGGCCAGAAAGAGCTCTAACAAACATCCTG
This sequence comes from Passer montanus, assembly GCF_014805655.1. NCBI lineage: Eukaryota > Metazoa > Chordata > Aves > Passeriformes > Passeridae > Passer > Passer montanus. The sequence goes on along the minus strand of NW_024356504.1, from coordinate 14,536,232 downwards.
GACTACATGGTGAGGGATGAACCTTCTAATGCTTGAATTTCACAGATCCAAACTAGAGGCATGAACCGTGTCATCTTCAAAGCAGGTCAGTTACTTTAAGATTTGCAATAGGAGGCAAGAAATAATCTTCTGGCAATTTGAAAGCAACTTCATCTTTCTTAAATTTTCCCTACTCAAAGTCCCTCCCTCCAGTTTACAAAATTCAAACCAGGACAAAATTTATAGAGGCCTTTAGAGAAATGCAGAACAACTGATAGAGCAGGAGGGATTAAAAAATGGAATTCTGTGATAAGAAGAAATGGCTTGATCCTACAGGTGATCAGGGTGGCTTCCTTTAAAACAAAGATTTACTCCTAGAAAGACTTCAATGAGATGTCAGAGAGAATGATGTATTAAATGAATTATGTACTTCTTCAGGAAACTTCCTGGGCTTTGAAGCTTGTGATAGATCACTTCTGACATCTAAGGGAGCTTGAACTCCAAAGGTTTTTTTTTCCTGTTGAAACATTTATAATGTTTTTCTCCTGCACATGTTCTTTGGTACCTGGTGTAAGAGCTAAGGAGGAGGATGTTGCGACTCACACAGAATTCTTGCAGAGGCTGTTCCTCTCTACCCAACAATGTGCTCCCGTGATTTCTGAGGTACATACTCTTCACTCACACTAAGCTGAAAGCAAACAATGAGTTGTAATGTTACTAATGAGTAGCACACAGGGCCAACACAGTTGTAACTAGTCTCACTTCTTTCATGAAGGAAACCAAAAGTTGACATGCCCTCCCATCCCCTCTTCCACTGTAACAGGAAGCTCTTCCTGCATTTGTGAAAATTCTGAAGTGAGTTATATTAATGCGTTACCTTTACTCAGTATTTGCCTCCTTGGCTAGAAAAATCCTTAACAACATCTTTTACTGATTCTTATGCCTATGACTCCAAGTCCCAGGCACTAAATTTTAAGTTAAGAATGGAGTAAGTTTTAAAAGTGGATGTACATACTTTATGAATCTAAGTAAAAGCCCAAAGGTACTTTTCCTCTAGTTTCCACAAGGCAAGCAAGTGAAAATTAGGAAAAAAGTAATTTTCACCATTGCTGCTCTAGAAGACATACTAAATAAGCAATAGAGAGCAGTGGGATGTGGAAAACCTGCCAAACATCTCCGTTCTGACAGTTTTTAGCAGTGTAAGTTAACAATTATTAATTTGAATTTATCTAGTTTCAACCTACAAAGTACCTAAGTGTAAGGTACCTAAGCACTATCCTCACTACAAATTTGAGAGCTGAAAACATAAATTTCTGGTCCAACAGTAAATTTAGTAACACACAGTCAGGATTTAGCAATCTTTGAGAATCTCAGCATTAACAGAAGAGAACAGAGCCAGAGAGGCACAAGCTGAAGAACAAAAATCACAGGATGTCTCTAACCAATAAAATATCTGGTCTTGGAGATGGGCATCTGGAATGGAGAAATATTTACCAGGTACACAAGTTCTTATGTTAACATGCAACAGAAACTACATTCATTATTCAGATCGTCAGCAAAAGGCTTATGAAAATTTCATAGTAATTTTTTCTAAATAGGACTTGAACAGAAATAAGTAAGAGCAACTGCAGAACTGAAGTGAGTCAAGCTATAAGACTAAATCAATGACTGAAAAGTTCAAGACTAGAGTTTAATCTGCCTTTTTCCTCTGAAGCCTGTCTTTGATAGAAACAGACATGAAAGGACAATGGGTGAAGAGAACTTCCACTGATGGGAGACACCCAATAAAAGCTTCACTAATATCATATGAAAAGTTCTAGGAAAGTTCTGGTGTGTCTGTAAACGGGCAGAGCTCAAATTTGAAACAGGACAATTCTATGATAAAACTGCAAGGTAATAGCAAAGACAGAAGTTTCTTCAAGTATCAGTATGGCTACCCATAACACAGAATAATGCCTAAACTCTTTACACAGCATTATAAAGAAGGCTTGAAAAGCACCTTCAAAAATTTCCAAAGCCACTTAAGCCTGTTTTGTCAAATAGGCATTTAGCCACACTAAAGACGAAAATAAAGAAGGAATGTCAGTTTGGTGGAGATTACCTTATTTCACCATCCAAGCAAGCCCCAAACTATCTCACAGACTGCTGTAGTTCTCACTGATCAATTCCACACTGATACAGAAGTAAGGTTCACCTGCAGAAGGTTATTAAGCATGCCAGAGTAGTTTCTGCAAGAAACACATCTGAAAAAAAGCTTAAACCTTTTTTCCTCTTTACCTCTTTCTTTCCTGTAGCTTTAATCATGCAAGTTGCCCTCTGACATCTGCCATAACATATTATGTTGCACTGCTGATGCCAGTAAATACACACCTAAAATTCACTGGTAGGTGAAGTGACAGTGCACAGCCCCAGGGTGCATATCCTTCAGGAGAGAAAGTCTGAGTAGATCACTATAAATATTTTATGGCACGAACTGTTCCACAAGGGAAGAATTTTAATTTTTATTTGTTTTATGGCTATATCTTAGAATATTTCCAGCATTCTTATAGCTACTGAAGGTCATTAATATTTAGGTTAAGAGAGACTTTGAGAGGTTTAGAAAAATGCTGCAATCAGTGGTTACTGGAAGATTTTCTAGCTTTCTTCAAAAAGTTAAAAATCCAACCTGAAGTTGGGCTTCTAAATATTTAATTATAGAGATAAAAGAACTCGGAGGTGCATGCAGACTTGAAGAACCTGGATTATGTACTTTTACTCTTGATCTTCCCTTTTTTGTAATATGAAGAAAAAAATTTAAAATCAACTTGAACAGTAACAGAGTTTGCAATGAGGAACACCTCAAACTGTAACCAAAATTTCTGACATGGCTAAAATATTATGTATCTGTGGGTTTTTTTGGCTTTACTACAAGCCAAACTGACAATGCAGGGCACTTGTGTCAAGTCACAAGCATTCAGATTCCATGCTATGCCTTCCTGTTTGAAGGAACTATTCTGAGGTCTCCATCTTCACAAGTTTACACCCCCTCACTGCTGTCACAGCAATGTGACAAAGAATCATGCTAAGTGGGCTCTGCCTCACTGTAGAACATGCCAGTTACAAGGCCTGCATCTCCCAGAAATATCTGAAATATGTAAGCGTGGCCAGAAAAATATTTGCCAATATTTACAAGTGCTTTTTTGCTTAGATGGCTAACAAATGTCTTTCCTTGAGAAGCACACCTATGCAGATGAATTTACTGATCTTTGCTCCACCTTTCCCCTGATCTAAGCTACTTTTGAGAAGGCCAGAAATCTTTAGAGATCTGAGAATTTATATACACAATATGCTTCTGATATGTTAAGCCCCAGAACTAGGTCACTAATCTTTACCTCTTCTTCTTTGCGGATATTGCACGCTATGGGGGTCACTTGGGCAGGACTCATGGAGGCAAATCTGTTATTCAGCTCTTCTGCAGCAGCTTTTAATCGGTCAAATTTACGAGAGGCAATAACAACACTGCAACCTGTGTGTGGAGACAAAATGAAACATCATTCAGCTAACACAATTATGCTATGCTTTTTAGTAACATCGCAGAGATGTCTTGTAGGATGTGCATTTATTAGTCACTGACTAGAAAATACAGTGTTGAAGTTCTTGCAAGAGAGAAATGACTGATGTCAGATGCTTCTTAGCAACAAGATCCCTCTGTGCCAGGAAAAGAGCAATTAAAAAAAAATGTCCACAAGATTTCCTCTCCTTCCTGCAGAAGAGAAGATAGCCTGTGAGTTGCAGAGTCAGCAAAGCAGCCTTCAGACATCACTTCTGCTGCTTCTGCTCACAGCTGCCTTGTTTATCAATTAAATGATTTAAAGATGTTTCAGCAGGTCTTGATTACAAAAAAATGCTTGCTCTTAGAACCATAAAACCATCTCCTTGTACAACTGGCTGTAATTTTGACTAGCAGTGAGCAAATGTAATGGTCTGTTTTTTAACTCTACAGAGACTGAAGGAAAGGATAATAGCCTCACAAGATCAATCCCTATCTGCAGTCTACAGACAGCAGGAACAGAGCCCTCCCTGTGGCACTGCAGAATCCTAGCTGCAGAAAGGAGAGAAAAAAAAAGGCAGGAACTCAAGTACTCCCTTTTTTCAGCATTTGGAGGAAGAAGGATTCATTCTATGGAGAAAAAACAATGCAGGTGCCAAATTTAAGTTAAGCACTCACACTACAACCAGTCTAATTTCTTCATCTTCTTTCCACATCAGTGGACTCAGGACAGCTTTAAGGCTTCAGCAATTGCTACTACACAGACTAAGCCAAAGGACACCGAATTAATTCCTAGATCAGTGGACTCAGGACAGCTTTAAGGCTTCAGCAATTGCTACTACACAAAGCCAAACGACACCGAATTAATTCCTAATGCAAATCCAGCAGGCATGCAATATCATGCAATGGATAAGCAAATTACTAGCCAAGCAGGCAAGGAGGTCTTGTTCCCAGTTTGCTCCTTCCATTATCTTAGCATTTCAGCAGAAGTAATCTCTTCTTCATATCAGGTCTGCTGCTCATCTGCTTTAATATAAACAATCCTCAGCCAGCCAAAAAAAATAAAAGGGAAAAAGTTAACATCTTGCCAGGTATGGGGCCTTTTTCCCTCCTCTGCTGCAGAGTGGAATTTGGCCTCTCATGTGATCAAGCAAACACAAGAATCAACTCAAAATAACTAGAGGGAGGAAAGAGCAGCAGGCTGTTCATTTGACTCAGGCTGTCTTGTGAAAATATGTATTAAAAATATTAAAAATAGAGGAGTTTAATTCTTCTAGGGGGAAGCTTTATAACTATATATCCTTAGGAATAGGAGCTTCACCCCTAATTAGTGGCTATCTTAAAACAACACATATAAAGACAGTAGTCTCTGATTTTTTCTAAATTAAGAACTCCATTCACTTGCACAACCTAACTAAAGCAAAGTTCATAAAATGCCACACATAATTACCAGTTAACACAAGATACTGAATCACAGTAGCCCAGTTGTATTTACCAACTTAAGTGCTTATTAATACACACATTGATATAGAATAAGGTCCAGTAAGAGACTATATTTTCGCTAAATGTACTGACTGGGAGAGGGAGAGATTGTAATCACTGAAGAGCATTTGGTACATAGTGTGCAAGCTGACAACGTCACTTAATTTTCTTCACAAAGAATGACCAGACCATTTCCTGATAGCATCAGGGAAAATAGCACAAGTTTCCAGATAAAAGGTTTAAATTTGCCCAGAAGGCCTCAAAGGAGACTGGTTATATAAACAATGTATATCATGACTAGCATTATGGGTCACTGCTCCTATGCCTGTAAGAACCAGCCCCCCTTACCTGAAGTGCAGAGTATACCTGGAAATAGTTCCTAATCATCATCTTGTCAGGAGTAACCAGCAAGTCTACAGGTAAGGAAGGTTACTCAGTCAGTCTCGAGCCCTGTATAGCTCTTTCTTCATTTTTTCTCATGTGCTTTAATAGATTTGTTTTCTATTGTGTTCTATTCAGGCTGTTACGGACACACTTTTGCTATTGTATTTTGTTTGAGAAAAATAGCAAAGATCAAATTAAGCATAATTTTAAGGTAACTGGGTAACATCACCAAGCAACAGTGTGTGATGACACTTAAAAAGCACCTCTTTAAAGCGGCATGTAAGGACAGCTAAAAAAAAAATACTCAGTTCCTCAATAATACAAAGGTAACAGAACTAATCCTCCATTCAGCTCTAGTGGAAAGCTGCGGTACAAAGGCAAGGAAAGACAGAGCTGTCTCCCAGCACAGCGTAACAAAGAAAGCTCTTTACTATGCAGTGCAGCGGTGCGCATTCCAACAATGCAAACCACGGGAGTGTGACACCGAGGGCTGTAACGCCAGCGCTGGTATCCCCAAAGCGCTGAATCTAATCATGGCAACAAACTATCCAAACCCAGCCTGTGCCGATGATCCCTAGCAGAGCTGAAATCTGCAGGAAAGGTGTTGCAAGGTGAGTGTAGGAGTCATTCCTATCGCTCCTGGTCTTGGACTGCCTTTCACTGTAGGTTTTACCACTTCTCTGTATTCAGAGTGGAAAGAAAAGCTACGCCGTGCATCATGACGATGTTCTTCAATTTCAGGACACACTGGGAGAAGCATCACGTCTCTAAGATGTAACTGTGCGGGCAGCAGTTTAAGGACACTGCTCTGTAAGGATCAAGGTTCAACAACCTCGTAAATCCTCCAGTTAAAGCAAGACGAGAACTCACTGAAGAGAGAGTCTGAGAGAAAGGGTCCTGGTTTAACATAACCTCACTGACCTCTGTGTTTAAACTGGCGAGTGTTTTGCGGGCCAAAAGGCACAGCCCCACATGAACCTCACCTCGTACCCCTTGCTGATCTTGTCACAACGTCCCACCCACGGGCTCCTCGCCCCGTCTCAAAGCACCGTCAGCCCCCGAAAGGCAGCACCGCCCGCGGGGGCTTCCCGACGGCCCCTCGAGCTCCATCCGCCCTCCCAACCCCCGCCTGGCCCCGCTGCCCCACCGGGGCTTCCTGCGGAGCCCGCCCCGCGCCCACCTAGCGCCAGCAGGTCGGCGGCGATGGCTTTGCCGATGCCGGTGCCGCCGCCGGTGACAATGGCGACCCGCCCGCGGAGCAGCCCCGCCGCCAGCAGCCCGCGCCCCGCCGCCGCCATCTTCCCCCTGCTCCCCTCGCTGCTGCCGCCGGCGGCGGCGGCGGTGCCCGGGTCCAGTGGCGCGGCACGGCGCGGCACCGCGGCGGCAGGTAAGGCGGGGGGGCGGCTGTCCGCTGTCGGTATGGCTCGGTTCCCGCCCCGCGGGGCAGGCACCGCTCAGCGCCGGGAGGGGTCGGAGCCTGGCGTGGCGCCGCGAGGTCGCCGCTGCAGCCCCGCAGTGAGCGCCCACCCGCCCGCAGCCGCGGGCTCGCCCGCTTGCCAGGACGGGTCTCCTTGGTTTTCTGTTCCGCTTCGGGTCACCTTCCCCGCGGAGGCGGGCAGGCGCCCCGAGGAGCAGCGGGAGCCGAGCCGCACCGGGAGCAGCCGGCGGCTGTCGCGGACAGAAGAAGGTGCTGGCGTGCTCCTGCCGCGGACAGTCCTCTCTCCGGGCTTGGACTTTGTAGGGAAGAGGCCGTGAAGACAGGTGACAGCGTGTACCATGTCCCCAGTAGAGTCATTTTGGGCTCAAATGCCTTTGTGGTCGTGATGTCCGTCCCCCCTCTCCCGGCCCCCTTAAAATGGCCCTAACTAAGCTCAGTATTAAGTGCTCTGCTGATTCAGAGGACAGGCAGCATGATTTTCTTTTCTATCCCACAGCGAAGTGACAGAGCATCCTTGTCCGTTGCAGGTGATTTTAACCGGCGCCGATGTGCCCAGCAGCATGTGTGTGCATGTTCAGTGTCTTTCCAGGCATCTCCTCTGTCCTCTGCAATAGAAGAGATGTTTGAAAGTATGTCTCAATTTTGTCGTGTTATTTTTGCCTTTGGAGAGTTGGCTAATGTGAGAAAAGAGTGAAGTTTGGGGGTTTTTTTAAAGACATGTAAGTAAAGTGGGAGAATCATTGAGTCTCTTTTGGGATTCTCATTTGTGAAATGAATTTATTTAGTTTTCCAAAAGCACATTTTAAGGTTTAATACTTTAAATCAGGGACAATTTTAGTATAATGTGTATATCCTGTAGTTCAGTGTGTTTCGATGGAAGCTGCTTACCCTCCTTTTAAGAGTGTGGGAGGGGGGGCATGGAGGAGTGAACTGGGTATCCAGATTCATTCACCTGAAATGAAAGGTTGACAAGACAGGGGTGCATTTCTGCATGGTGGCTTAGGCCAATAAGGAACTGTTAGACAAAAATGCCATTTTCAGGTGGGTCAGTGTTTGCAGAACCCATCAGTGTTGAAAGCATTCCACTTTCTGGGAGCAAAATGTGAAGCACTGTGAGTGACACTGCAAAAATTTTTTCCCCCCTCCTTTTAATTATCTTTCACAATCTGAGACTTCACAGATTCCCATTAACTGTCTCTGGCTGCCCTACATATCTTAGGCAGGCCATATCAGAGCAATCATTAATTAATCCCAGGGAGAAGCACTCATCTGTGCTAGTGAATTAGATCTTCATATTCCAGCCTGCCTGCCATCCCAACTGAGCTGCATGGCTCCAAGAAAAATCCAGTGGGCCTTTCTACTCATGTGACCTCCTTGACTTCAGTGTTCTTCCTAGAGAGCACTATCAAAGAATTTTTCTTCCCTATCAGGATATATTGCTTGGTTCCTGCAATTTCCCAGGAGCCACGGAAACGCCATAAATAAGGGGCTTATTACACATGAGTTAGGGTTCTGTGAGTGATGGGTGGGAGGAAAAAGGCATCAAGACTGGAGAGGAAGGAGGAGGGAAAAGGAGACATCCATTCCTTGGCATTCAGTGGAGGGTAGCCCCTTCTGGTACAAAATGTATTCACAAAAAATAGAGCTGGGATAACCAATGCTCACAGACATTTTCAGCAAAGCAGTGGCTTCTGTTCACTGTTGTGTGTGTTGCCTTTTGAACCAAGGACTCAAACTGTACCTTTGTGTGAATTTATTTGTCCCCAGTAGTTCAAATTCAAAATTATTTAATCTGAAAGGAAGAAAATCTTATTAACTAAAATAAATTTTAATCTTCTCATATGCTTGTACTTTTTAAATCACAAAGGAATGTTACTTTTCTTTTATTGAAAGTATTAAAACATGTCTGTCTGTCACTCCACACAGACAATGGTAAATTCAGTAAGGATAAGGCTTTTGCATATTGATGTTACTCTATAAACTTAATGTTAAGATTCTGAATTTTTATGTGTTAGAAAATAGTGTCTGATTAGACAGCTTATTTTTTTTCAGTATATGTCAGCTTGAATTTGGAAGAAAATAAATCTGCATTTAAAGCTTTTGAGTCTTAATTTTTGTTTTCTGAAGTTAACCATCTGACTTTTTTTTTGCCTTGGTATAACTATCACTTAAAACATCAACCATTCAAAAGTCAAAATGACAAAAAAAAAGAATTCAGTATTTTTTTCCAGTTGTCAGCTCATTTGGAGTTGTAGGATTAGCATATGTCATTCTTGAACATCCTCTTTTTTATTTACATATTGAAGAGAAAAAACTAGATTTCCTGTTTTTTTAGATTTCCTAGCTCCCAGATTGTGTCTTGGCTTTGAATGAAGTAGTTCAATTTATTGAGATGAATAGGAAACTCTGCATTTTCAGAAAAGGCTGCTTTTGTCCAAAGCTGTGCTTTGCCAGCCTATGGCTCAGATTGCACCTGCCAGTCCAGTATGCTGCCATGCTTTAAAAATCCTGGCACTGATATGTACTGCCTTGAGAATTCCTTCTGGCATGCTGTCCTTCAGGGTGTCTGTGCCCTCCTATAGCTCAAAATCGGTGTTGGCATGAGGAAAGGTCTCAAGAGTAGTTAAGTACCAACCTGATGAGAGAGAAGAGGTGGCTCCAAACAGGAGAGAAACCTCTGCAGGATTCAAACCCTGTGAGAGGTATGCTTGGGGTCAGCAGTCTCACAAGGAGGTGAGGGCAGAGGAGATTTAATGAAAAGCACCTTAGTGCAAGAAATAAAATTTTAGGGTTAGAGACAGCTTTTCATAGAGGATTTCTGCTAGTTAGCCTTCAGAAAAATGCAGGGTTGTACTCCAGTAGCCTCTGCTTTCCCAGACCCCACTCTTATTGGTGTTCCAGGCTCATATTTTTCTTCTCCTGGGACAGCAAAAACCACGCAAAGTGTAACAACAATAATTTCTTCTCTTCCATTACAAGAAATACTTGGATTGAGCCACAAGCAAATGAAAGCTGGCATGAGTTGTGTCCTTACCTCTCTCTAGACCTTTCCATGGGATTATGCAATAGGCCTCTTTGGAAATCCCTGCTACTTTCTCCTCCTGTCTGTACATTCTCTCCTGAGGCTGCTTTTCCTTTCATCAGCTCTCAACAGCAAGTGAGAGCCTTTCTGTTTTGTGGCTTCTGGTTTCCATATCAGAACAGCCTCCTGGTCAGACCCAGCTGACGTTCAGGCTCTCTGGTCAATTCATCTTTTTAGGGACTTCCTCTCTGGAAAGGCACTTTACTCTCAGCTATGTCTGGGGGGATTTCAGTCTAATTAGAAGATAATCAGGATTTTACAATCTTTTATCATTATCCCTAGCAATTTCACTCCAGTGATTTAAAAAAAAAAAAAAAAGAAAAAGAAAAAAAAAGGAGATACCAAGACAGACATCCCACTCAAAGCAGAGTTTGCAGTTGTGTGAGATATAGAATATCAGCATCAAACAGTTGAAACAGGTTCATAGGAAGATTTTCTAAACAATTACATACCCTGCTAATACCATACTAATGATACTGAAGCATTCACTTGTTTGCAATTCAAAGTGCTACATTTTTAATATCCTGGCATCACAGGTCTCTATCTCCACTTGTATCCAATCACAACTCCCCTGAGCCAAGTAATTCCTGCTCCTGGAGATACTGTCTAAATATCCTAGATTGTGTTTATTGTGCAATGCATTAAACAGTCCTGAATCACTCCCAAGGGAATATTCTAGTTCACTCTGTGTAGTTGTGCTTTCCAGCAACTCCTGGGCTGCAGCCAGGTGTTACTCAGAGAAAGCTCTGATTTGAAGCCCCCAAATATCTTGTCTAAAGAAGAACCACAGGATGTGTGTAGCTTGTTGTTGGTATTTTCAGATAATGCTTTCCAGACTGGATTTAGAATTGACTGTATTTTCCATTAGGCTGTATGGCTGCAACTGCTTCCTCTCTAATTGCAGGTATTTCAATGTGTGGTTTCTCCTCATTTTGTCAGAGAAAAGCACTGACTGGGGTGCTTGATCTTGCCAGCACAGAGCAGGGCAGGAAAGGGGACTGAGACTGAGATGATCAGGGATCTTCTGAGTAGGAAGGAAGGAAAAAAAGCCTGAGGTGTTAACCAGGGTCCCTGCTTCTAGTTATTGTAAAGGTCAGAAGAGTCCAGCATGCATTGAAACCTTCTCTTGAGACCACTGTGTGATGGAGGACTTGGAGCCCTTCACTGGCATCCCCTGCAGTCAGGTCTGTAGCAAAAGTCCTGTGTTAGCACAGGTGCTTCACCACTGGTGTTTCATGGCTTTGGAGCCACTCCCAGTGATTCTTACTTCCACGTGTGCATGTGTATGTGCTGTGTAGGTGTTTTCTCTGCACTCTGGTTTGTGTATGCAGCAACAGTTCCTAGAGCATCTTCCAAACCCATTGAAGGACAAGTTGGGTCTTATACCAATAAAAATACATGCTACACTTGATCCCAGCCTAAAGGCACTGCTGTGGAGGCAGGGTGTTTGACTAAAGTTGGTGGGATTGACTTTGTTCAGATATTCCTGTGGTACAGTGTAATCCATTAGTGACCTTGGCACATGGGGTAGGGATTGCAATGAGCACCTTCTCTTTCAAGATGCAGGATGGCTTGTTTTGGCAAATCCAGAAGTGAGGGGTAGAGCAGAACAACAGAAAGCATGCCTCTACAGTTGAAATTTCTTACAAAATTTAGAGACTTGGGTTGACTTTATTCAAGACTCATATCTAAATGCTTGGTTTGCTTTGAAGATTTCAAACCTTCCATTTCCAAATCAGGCTCCTTTTAAAACCTTGGTTCTCTTTAAAGTCTAATGTGCCCATGCCATTCCTTGACATTTTTAACATAGTATAATAAACATAAAGAAACAGTTATCATCCATGTGGAGGCAGTGGGAAGCTTTGTGTCTTTTATCTAAATTTTTCTTTCTTCTAGCAGTCTGTTCAAATAAGTGGGAAGACGAGGGCAAGACAGCATTTCAGGTTTTTGCTCCAAAAAAGGTAAACTAGTATAGTTGGGGGAGTTTTTAAAAGTTGGTATGCAAGAAAATTGACTAGGCATTCTATTTAATATAAAATAAAAATGCTTAGCTATTTTGTATGCTGTCTTCCAGCCTTCAGTAATAAGTGATCTGCACAGCAGTTACTGTTCTGTGACATTTGGAAAAGTTATGGAACAGCAAAGGAAAATAAAAAGAACTGATTCATAAAACAGATACTCTGCAAAATGTCCTTGACTTTTAAAAATATCCTTGGAAAATGTCATTCAGAAACAATAGTGATACCATGGAATGTATTTCTCCACTACTTTTTTTTGGGGTGTTTTGTCTGTATCTGTAGAATGCTGTCACTGAGTGTTTGGTGTATTGTGGAAGAATGGAAGGGAGAGCAAAAGTCCTGAGGGACCCAGCATGGCCCTGGGAGCCAGGAAGCCCTTAATCCACACCCAAGCAAGTCCAGTCTTGCTGCAGCTCCAGTGATAGTCAGCAGCTGAGCTGGCCACAGCAGGTTTGGCTCGCGGTGTGGTGCAGGGCTGGCCCTAATGGCACCTGCCAACAGGCAAGAGCTGTGTGCCTGTGATAAACTGGAGGGACTGGGCAAACTTGGGTCTCTCAGTGCTTGCCCACAGAAATCATGTTGCTTGCCCACACCTCCCTTTGCTTTTAGCTTGAGTTTTCAGCACGCTCTGCTCCTGAGGGGAAAGCATGGAGCACGGGGGTCCACTAGCAAACACCTGTAAATTTTTGGTGACTTGGGTCATCTTACTGTGTTATCCCTTCTGCTCAGGAGCTCAGTGCTGTCCTCTGCTTGTGGCGGTCCAGCTTAAAGTCTGCTCCTGCTTGGAAGCATCCCAGAGCATGGTCATTTTACTTGTTTCTCTTGGAAGCCTGTGGATTAAGCAGGGAGGGAAAGAGGGTGTGAACATTGAAATTTGGTGTTTGCTTTCTTTTACCATGCTGGGGTGGCAGAGGTAGATGTTTTCCTTTGTGTTTCTTGCTGTTGTTATACAGACACTTAATGCAGTCTGAAATCAGCCACTGCCAGGAGGGGAAGTTTTTCCCTCCTTCCTTAGACATTCCTTCCTGTAGAAGGAGCTGCTTGGTGAAGAATCTGTATGGCTAAAAATAACATTTTATTCTTTTCAGTGAGATAAATCCCCCTGTCAAGCTCACCACAAGCTGCACAGACCTGGTACTGATAGGGAGGAGCTGTTCTTGTCTCAGTGTCTGATATGTCATTCATCACAGCCTTGAGTATTTGCTAGTTTCAATTGTGCAATATAGTTTGATCTATTTCACCATGAAATAAAGAGGAAACAGACATTCTCTGTTTTAGCAGGTGAGGATGCATATGTGAAAGATAATGTGGAGTCATTTAGGTATTTAAAACAGATCCAAAGCTGTGGAGAGAGGCCTACCATTTGGCCCTTTTCCTACATCATGAGTGAATTAGATTTGCTTTCTTATATACGTCTTGTCACATGTTTTTCTAGGGCCTGGGGGCTGCACGTTCTGCATTAGACCAATGCATTTCATCGTAACACAATTGGCTGATGGCAGACAGATCTGTCCTGAGCAGCTGGATGCATCTAATACCACCTATTTTTCATGTGTACAGTTTGCCCCTGCAATTATAGCAGATAACCCCTTTAAAAATACTAGGGATTGGAAAAGATCCTTTGGGTAACATGCATGGTCAAAACCACACACATGCACGTGCACAAAATCAGAGGCAGGGGTTGAGTGGAGATGGGATGGGGGATGCAGAGGTTATGGAATAAAAGCAGCAAGCAAAGGAAGATCTGTGGCTGGGAAGCTTTCTCAAGGTGTGTCTCTGGAGTACATTTCCCTTCATCTCTTCCCCATCCTGCATAAATCACAGTGCTTCTAAAGCACAGGTTGTTTTTTCGTTTCTGCAGACAACTCCTGCATGATGTGAGTGAAGACGCCGTGCCAGTTCTTCTTATGTGTTGTACATTTTATGTGACTATAAAAATAAAAATTTATGCTCCTTGCTGCTTACCGTCTACATTTTTTCCTCTCATGTCTACTCTGAGCAGTCATAAAAAGGTTACTTGTGCTGTAGCTGGGATTTAAGATCAAGGATTTTATTAGCTTGCAGGAAGGCTCTTCCTCCCCATCTGCATTCAAACCAGATAATTTCTCTTCTGTTAGCAGCAGGATCAAACCCTGAAAACCAATGGAAGAAGCTTCCTTTGACCTAAATGGTGCAAGGCCAAGCTTTTAGGCTCCTGTTTTGTGTGTCAAAGACTATTACTGTCACAGGAAACATAAGCAGCCGTAGCTTTCCTGCATAGTAACAGAAGACTGTGCTTCTAAAAATTACTCTACAAAGTGTTTTTAGAGAGCAGCCTCCCCAGGGTTCTCCATCTGTTTTCATATGGAGATTAATAACAAATTGTTTGGCTAATAAACGGCTCCTTGCTATCTCTGAAATATGACCATTTCTTTTCCTTCCCTCCCATGGACAGTTATTAGATTCCTGTCTGCCCCTGTGCACCCACGCTGGGCCATCACTAGTATGGGATACACAGCAACTGTTAATGTTTCAGCTCCATAGCAAGGCTTTTAAAGGGTGAAGGTTTTGGTGTGTGGCTGAAGAAACTGGTGCTGTGGACAGCTGTGTAGTGCTGAGGGCCAGCCTTATTCTTAGAAGTGGTAAAGAAAAGGAAGAGAGGAAAATGAAGCTCTTTGTACACTACTGTGATTCTGCAAGAGCCCATTTCTTGTTTGCAGCTACAGAGAAAATATTTCCAGGAAAAATGGGACTGAGGTTTGAACCTGTTTAACTCAGCAGCACTCCTGTGGGATGTAGGGCTGATGGTGATATTTTGAAGTGCTGTGTTCAGAAGTTCTGGACCAGCTGGCAGGGGATATTCTAGCTGCTTCAGTGGAAAACCAATGAGAGAAAAAGAAACATGTACTGTGAGAACAGGCATAAGATCAGGAGGGTTCTTTGTGATCTTCAATCTGACTGCTCCTTAATGCAAACCAGAGGACTTTCTGTCTTCAGGTCAAGGTGACCAAAAATTCTGCCAAGACAGCCAGTCCAGATTTGGAAGTTTCCCATGACAGTTTATCACCCAGTGATATACCAAGGGACACCTACCCACTTTGTTAAAACACCTACCTAACATCTGCCCTGTATTTACATCTTTCAGCTTTTTATCATCTTTCAGCTTTTTATCTTGCTGCATCCTCCTCTGCTGGGTCATAAGGATCTCCTACATGCTTTTGGTTTTGATGTAGACAGACTGACATCAGATTTTACCTTCTCGTGCCGTTAAACACAATAATCTGGGCTCCTTCACTTCCTTTTCCCAAGGGCTTTGCCTCAGCCACAGCAACACTGCTTCTTAGGGGCTTGTCCCCCATTGCCCATTCCCTCTCCTTTTATCAGCAGGAGGACAAATTGAGCTGCCACTCTCAGATTCCCTGCTGTGGAGGTGTTTCTAGTCCTGCTGGTAGCTCACAGAGGCGGTGGCTGCTGTAGTGGGCTGGGAACATCAGACATAGCAAAATAACTGGGGGATCATGGGCATCTTCTGGTCATTAATCAGTGCTCTACCTGCGTGATGAGCACAAGAACAGAGCACAGATTGCCAGTGCCTGTCTATGAGAGATTCAGAAAGGATGTCACCTTGCTGCCTTCACAGACAAGGCACAACTAGTCCTTTGGGCTTTGGCATCACACTGAGAACTGACATTAGCTTGTCATCCACTGTGAGTTTAAGCAAGGCCACAGCTGGATCAACTTTAAGAAAAAAAAGTGCCCAACTACAAATATTTGCCTGTAGATTTGTGTTACTTTTAAATGTTACTTGTAAGTCATCCCCTTCTCAAGTCAGTAGGGACTGAACATGGAACTACAGCCAGGAACTTTGGGAATCTAATCAACTTCTGTGTCTCCAGACTTTTAGTAGATTATTCCAAAAGTGATGCTTTTGGTTTCTGTTTCCAGGCCCATTGGCCTGTTTTCCTCACTTTTGGAAGCAGAATCTCACTGTTGTCTCATTAGGCTCAATCAGGTAATTTCAAAGTCTTATAAATGCAAAACATGAAGTTTTACAGCTGATTTTCAGAGAAAACTGTTAGAGTCTATTGTACTTCCTGAATTAATTTACTACAAAGGGTGAGTTTATTCCATTGCATAAATTAATACCATTTACCCCTAAAGGCATTAAAAGAAAAAAAAAAACCCAACAAACGAAAGCTTACATGAATTTCTGTTTTCCAGCGTATCTGTTAATTTAGACATACATATATTATGGCAGGTGTGATGGCAATCTAAACAGATTCTTTCCAGCCATGCTGCAGAACTAAAAATATTGTCTGCCCAGTAATTTAGAAGTAGCCTGGCTTCTGCAGTATACTGAATCTTGAGGGGTTTTTAAGTCCATTTTATGTGTCTTCTGATCACCAGGGAAGATTTATTTTCTCTAATGCATAAAAAAATCTGAATTGTTGAATTCTTCAAATCTCCATAGAGCCAAATGGGCAGAGTCTTAGGTGTTTAAGTGCTGCAATTAGAAGTTTTGTGTGGGTGTGGTGTGTTTAAGTGTGAGTGTACCAGACATAAATAGTTGATCTAAAGTTCTGCACAAAATTTCAAAACAAACCAGCAAAATCTTAGATCTGTGGGAAGACCAGGACCATACTGCCAAATTTAAAAATGTTTAACTTTTTTCTGTCATCCATTCAAGTTAAACTATTTCCCCAGCATTATGTAGGCTATAAACTATGATACTTGTGTTTCTTAGTTTCCTGTTAAAGGAAAGACTCAGTTACTAGGTAGAAGCTTAATTATTGGTCAGTTGCATTCTTTTAAATATAATGTTCATGTAAATGTGCCACAGAGCTCTTCAGGGTTGTTAAAATGCTATTCATTGTATTCAGATTTGTACCTAAATGCTTCATGAATACTTGGCACAGTCAGTTTCCTTAAATGTTATGAAATCTGAGAACCATTAATCCTTTTTCCATATTCATGGAGCAGGATTTTTCTGCCTCAATGCATGTTTAATTATGTGGTTTTTACTTAGGTAGCCTTCTCATGGATGACAGTTTCACTTGATATCGCTGTTAACTTTGCTTGAATGAGGAGCAAAAATTTATTTTTGCTAAAAAGATTTGTGAACACTTGTGTTCTCTGTGCAATCAGAAGAACTTGCTGTGGTTCCCAATTCCCTCTCCAGCAGAGTCATCTTAAAAATAATTTTGCTTTAAATCCACTGTATATTCTGTGTTTTCAAAGTATGGCAACTACATATTGCTAAATTGTTAAAGTTTGAAACAGCACTCATTTTGACATAATTTGATTAATTTTTGTAATATCCTTGCAGAGGGGAGTAAATCATTAGAAGCTCAAAATGAGAAAGGCTGGCACCAATATAGCTGTTGTAATGCTGGACAAGCACAGTGTTCCTGTTGCAGTTGTTTCTAGGCCAGTCCCTTAAATTGGTCAACTTCTTTTACTTCTATTGTTTCAATTCTTTATTCTGATGCATTGGGCCAAAACTATTGTTTTCTGTTTGTTTCCAGCATTACAGAGGAATGTTAAATTCATCCAGTTAGCTGGCTGTTTAATCCCTTCTTATAAATTTTAATACTCTTTCCAGTAGTTTTGGTTTGTTATAGTGAAAACTGGACCCTAAGAATCAAGATAGATTAGATACCACAAAATATGTAGCCATGTAAGAGAACTGATCTTCAGGACAGTAATAGAGATCTTCAGATGACATTTAAACCAGTTGGAAGTAAATGTTTTGAGGAAAATTCTGACAATTTTTTCTGCTTGGTAAGACAAAGACACATTTTCAGCTTTCTCTCTCATTTTAGGCTGAGAATGGAGTGCATAGTTTGGATACCAGCAGTGGGACGTCTTACCAGAACAAAGCATCCATGGGACCATTGTTAATCAATGACTTCTAAGTGCAGGATCGGTGCAGTTGGATTGGAAACAGGTGCTACAAGATGCCGGGTGAGGTGACTGAGAGCAGCAGCGGGATGGAGGAGACTGTGCAAAAAGACAGCAAGTCTGGAGGCCAGAGCCCTCGCTGTGGCACAATGAGAAGGGCTGTGGCAACCACTGTCACCTTTGATGGGGAAGCCACTATGGACCGCAGGAAAAAGAAGAAGAAAGAGTCCAGGCCTGAGTCAATAATAGTGTATCGGTCCGAGAATGACAATAAGGTGGAAGAAGAACAGGCGGATGAAGAAGGAGGGGAGAAGAGCTCTGAGGAAGGCTCCAAGTTCCTGGGTCAGTCTATGACAGATGGTATGTAGTCCTGAGAATACTCACTTCACATAAGCTTTTTTGATGCCATCATTCTCTAAGGTCAAATGGAAGTGACTGTGGGAGCAACCCTCTCCAAGACTGCAGGCAAGGAGAGCTTGAGTTCATACATGAAAATGCTCTGAAACAGAAAGCATTTCAGGCTGATTTGGGATGTCACCTGCAGTTCTTTGCAAACTTTGGGTTTTGCTACAGTTTTAGTTTTAAGTGTCTGTGCTGGTTGGGGTTGATGTGCTGCTTGCAGTGCTATGCATGCATTAAGCCAATGATGTCATTCTAAGCCATGATGAAGCCACTGACCATGCCTGAACAACTGCCTGTTAAGTAAAAGGATGGAAGCAGATGGAGTTAGTGGCTCTACCTTTGGTAGGGAATTTAACTCATTATCTAGGATTTGCTGTTGCCTTCTGTTTGCATGCACTTAGCACGGCTTCCTCTTGAAGGATGATTATTTGGCAAGGTCATCATGGGGCATCTTCAAGTCACTTTCACTTCTGCTATCTGTCCTGGGTACCCTTGCAGGGAAGAAGTGTGGAAGGGAGATCCTGTGGCTAAATACTCTTGTGAGTCAGCAGAGCAGGCTGAGAGGGACTTAAATGTTCCTGGTCCACCAGGTGCCCCCATGATCCCAGACCCTATCACTACTTGCCTGCTGCCTTCCTACTTTTGTGGAGCACTTCAAGCTGCTCAGCCACTTTTTAAGAGTTTCTGAAGACTTTCTTCCAAGCTAGTCAGAATTAAGACCAGGAGGAAATATACTGTAGTTCCAAAGAAGAGTTTATGTCCAGTGCCACTGCATGGCCCATCCTATGCCAATGTCACTTGAAAGCTAAAACAGTCCCTTTGTAACTTTAACACATACACCAGCGCTGTCCAGTTTGGTGCCTCTACTGATCTCTTAAAATGCCAATATAATTTTATGACAGTTTGTTAAGTTTTTCTAAACTTCAAAAATTAATTTGGATTGAGATACAATGCAAATATAAAGTGAAATATTAGCTATTCACCTATAATTCCATGTGTGGATATGCTCATTCCAAAACAAAAGTCTCAGTGATACTTATCTAATCAATCCCAAACGTCCATGCTGCTCAGCAATAAATCCATGAAGTAAACAGAAAATAGACATACCATTTTCAATTGAGTTACTCTGTCTCATTCTCTCTCACTCTTCTATACTCTTGCAGCACTTTGCCTTCACCTGTTGTCCCTAGTGGAGACACTGGAGTTTTCTTCCTTGTGATTTCTATCATCTGGAATTCCTGTCTTTTTCCTCTTTAGCTCTTCTTCCATTTTCTTCTGTGGTAATTTTCTTCATACTGCATTGCTTCTTGTTTTCCATCTTTTTAAATTTGATTTTACATGTAACTCCTTGTGGACTACCTAATTGTCTTTGGGGTCTTTGAAGATTTACACAAAATACTTTGTACAGAAAATAAATCTGATATAGATGAGCTTATCTGTGTTGTAGGTGTCTGGAACATGCCTTTAGACAGCCGCTATGTCACCTTGACTGGAACAATCACCAGAGGAAAGAAGAAGGGTCAGATGGTGGACATCCACGTCACCCTAACGGATAAAGAGCTGCAGGAACTGGCTAAGTCAAAGGAACCTCCTAAAGAAGATGTGACTGAGAAAAAGAAGAAATGTGATGTTGGGTTAGACAGAGGACCTCACATCGTCCTCTGGACCATCATCTGCCTCCCCATCATTTTTGTAGTGTCCTTCGTGGTTTCATTCTACTATGGAACCATTACATGGTACAACATCTTCTTGGTGTACAATGAAGAGAGGACCTTCTGGCACAAAATCACCTTTTGTCCCTTTTTGATTATCTCCTACCCAATTATAATTATGGTTGTTTCTTTCTCCCTAGGCCTGTATTCAGCTCTAGCCCAGGTAGCATGGTCTTTTGGGTACTGGTGGCACGCTGTCAGGGATATGGAGAAAGGATTCTGTGGCTGGCTCTGCAGCAAGCTGGGCTTGGAAGATTGTTCTCCATACAGCATTGTCGAGCTGCTTGATTCTGACAATATCTCAGGTAGTCTCTCTGGCAAGAGCTCTGCGCAGGGGGTTGAGACCTCAGCAGTCTGAGCCTTTGTCCTGGATGACTATTTTGGTCATACACCAGTGTTCTCACCTAGAAAATAACACGCTGATTCTTTTTAAAAATATACATATATATTTAAACACAGACTTAATGAATAAAATGTTGGGCTGAGAGTCCTCTTTAAATGTCACAGAATGCAAGAATGCTAGCTTCACATGCTCTGGGTGGGGAGGTGCATGGCTTTCCAAGGATTTGTCATGTGTTGTAGCTAATTACAGCTTCTGGGAATCATAAGGAAATCCAGGTCTGCAGGGCTCTGGCTGTTTGTGGAGTAGCAGAGACATATTATGAAAAGTCCACTTCTGTCAAGGTAGACTTTACTTTTCAGCGATAGGACATAGTAGTGACCTATGACACAGTGAAAAGAAGTCTCTGCTCAGGGGATGAACTTGAAGAGATAGGAACCCATTCAGAGGTGAAGGCTAAATTGCAAAATGTATGATGTTCCTGCAATTTTCTTAGAAAGGATCCTTTCCCAGTCCTTCCAACAAGAGCAGCTAACTTAGGCAGGCTGACTGCTTAGACAGTGTCAGAGTCCAGTGTCACAGACCACTGGAATAGTGGGAGAGGACACCATAGCTGCCAACAAAGGTGAGTGAGTTCTGCACTGACCTGAAACAGCCCCATTGCACAATGGAAGAGCAGGGCTTGCTTTGTAACGTGTGTAACCTGATGGGGCTGTCACCAAGAGCCCTCAAGTGGCTGCAGGTGCTCAGATAGCTGCTTGGAACACATCTGCAGTGGATCTCTTGATATGTGCACCGATAGGGAGGAATGATCTACAGGAGTCATACACAGTGTGCAGTGCAAACAGCTGTATTATAGGGAGGAAACACCTGCTCTAAGAAGGTGCCTGCCCCTAAGGAGGGGCAATCCATTTACATCTCACTGCAATGCAGGTGTGGACTTGCAGCACCTGGATTTAGGGAGGTGGAGTTGAAGGCACTTGGGATGCAAAGGGCTCTGAAACAAGTTATTCTGGTTTTCAAGTTGCTCTTATGGAAGAGCTGTTGGACCTCCTGTTTCAGAATGGGGGAGTCCAGAAGTTCATATCTGTGCCTGAGCTCTAGAAATCTGTTTCACCTTCCCCACCTTATCCCTCTTCCTATTTATTTATATGGAAGAGCAATGGATCATACATTCTTCTCCCCTCATGTCTCATTTTCGTAATGGGTTTCCCTCCTTTTTGGATTTTTCATGGCATCACAGTGGGCTCCCTGACCAGGCTGAGGTGGCCACCATAGGCTGGAGAAATTTTAATTGTCTCTAAAAAATGACTAGCAGAAAATTTCTTTATTCTTGATCACCTGTTGGGGTTTTGGCCTAAGAAGGAGATGAACAAAATAAAAGAGAGGTATAGCAGATTCTAATGGGGACTGAGTAACACATCTGAAACATAGTTAATCTTCTCAGTGCTCCAGTTCAGCTGGTGCTGCTGGAAAGTCTGTGAGGCCCAAGCCAGAGGAGCCCACCATTTCCTTGTGTGTAGGTAGGTAAGTGTGGCGTGCAGTCTGTCAGCTGCACAGTCACTCCTGTCTCTGTAGTGTCTCACTTCCCCAGTCTCCCTGTCAGGGGGAACTGCTCTAGTTTTAGGATGGTAAAAAGAAGCATTCAGAAGCTGGATTTCACAGAAACTAATGCTTTGTGTTGCATTTGAAGGTTGAGCTCAAGACTACATTGACTGTCCTGGTTAGAGCATCTGGGAACTGGTGATGTATAAACAAGTCCATCTGATCCTCTAGTCCTGACACTGAGAAATAAGCAGTTCCTGCTGCATCCTTGTCCCTAGGAGATCAAAGGAGCCTCTTAGCATTTGGTGAAGGCTCAACAGTAAATAATGCACAAGCCAAATATCAGCAGCATCTTGGCCCCAAACTTAACTGGGAAAGCAGTGGTGCTCCCTGGGCACAGGTAGAGCCAGGCTGTGTTTGTTGCTTCCTACTGTCATTTTTTACTGGTGAAGACTTTCAAAGCAATTACCAACTTCCAAAAAAAAAAAAAAAAGTAGACCCCAATCTGTGAGATGTCAGGTGGTTTAGTGAGATTCAAAGAGGTCAAGCAGTGGAATGCCTTTCACAGGCCTGTTCCAATCAGGCAAGCTGATATGCCTCTGAATTAATGGAGATGCTGAGGATAAGCCATGCCAGTGCTGGCAATCTGTAGTAACCCAGTGCAGCCACTCTGCTTAATACTGCTCCACATGGAAACTGCAGGCTCCCACATGGCTGGAGAATGGGAATAAGTGATGCTTAACAAGCATTAAGGAAAAAGAAGGTCCAGTGGCAAGTGTTCTCACGCTTTGCCTAAAGGGACACTGCTGGCATGAAAGGGGTGGATTGTGTATCTTGGCCTCAACATGCAGCAGACAGGTTTGGGGAAAGGATGGCTGGCAAGTGTGCATTGCTGCAGAGGAGAAACCCAATTCAGCTGTCACTGCCAAACAGCAGCTGTTCAAGGCTAGACGAAAGGCTGGGGTCAGTAGCACAAAGAGCCTTCAGCTTACAGAGGGCTTGAATGATAAATACCAGCTCATTACAGAATACATCCATGTGAAATGTCTGCTGAGCTGCAGGATTTGCTTTCAGGATTGCTAACAGTCCTCTGGAGTGGAGACAAAACCAAATCTGTGCCTCTTACTGCTACGTAGACACAAAGGAGCATCAGAGAAATCATAGTACCCTCCCTCTGCAGTGGCAGCTGTGCTTCTGGGTTTGGAGGTCACATTTTGGGGGATTTGCTGGGACAATCCATCATGTGTTTTCTACTTCTTTACACTTACCTAAGCTTTCATTGGCTCCTGCTAAATTCAAGGCATTCCGTCATTGATTTTGGTGGGGGCTATTTTAAGCTTGGGGTTAGTTCTGGTGCTTGGGGTTAGTTTTGGTGCTATTTGTAAAAGTTTAATTCAGACTTTTCTCTAAAAAACTGGATAACTTTCTCTCTTGCCCACTATCCTCTGTAGTAGTTTGCCTGTTGCAAAATATATAATAATAAATTGTTGTAATAGAAAAAAGCACAAGTTTTTGTCTTGTTCTACCCTGCTTTCAGAAACAAGTAATTTCTGCTTATGTGCCACTCTCAGACTGCAGGGAATTCGTTTTTCTGATTGTTGAGTGTGTTTCTGGCTGCTCTAGTCTGGATGTTTTTTAATTAAAGATACTGTTTGCTGATTATTGTTTTCAATTGCATTCCCTTTTCCCATCCTTGCTGGCCTGGGTGGAGAATAAAGATGTATGTGGCTTTACAGGAGTGTTGCTCTCATGCTTCTGTTTTACTTTGTGTTAAAATCAGTGCTGTGGGATGGACACAGTCATTATATGCTGATAATTGATTAGAATTCCTTGTTTCTGAAGATCCGCTTTAAAGTGTGTCTGAAATGGGTTGAAGTTCTACCCCTTGTTCAACAATGCCTATCCAGAATTGTCATATGTCTCTGGGGCCTGGGCTATTTATTTTTACTTCATAACTCACAAATGAAAACTTTTGATTTAATTTTACTCATTGGGTGTCTGTTTAGCTTTAGCCACAAGGATTTATAGTGGGGGACACACTTCCATACTAAAACAAGGAGTACTTTCAACTCTTCAGACATGGTTTGTGTGTCTGTGACTTGGAGCTGCTATTTACAGCTCTGCTCCAAAGATTTCTTACAACCCTGGGTACTTCAGGAATGACTGTGATAAGTCAAAGGAGAATCCACCAGTACAGTTCTTCAAGGTGTCTAAATATTAAATGACACCTTTGCATCTCTCCCACATGGTCTTATTACAGCCCTACCCTCCTGCTGGTGCAGGGAAAACACTGCAAAAAAATCTTTCTTCTAAGAAGGAGAGATGGATATTCAGAGAACCCAAACAAAATTCCTAGCTGAGGGCTAGCACAGCTTCAGTAAAACAGCTCTTTGAGCCAAAAAGCTACTTGTAGGAAATTCCCTTAAACTGGAAGTGCAACAGCTGGAAATAGCAGGAAGGTGTTTTTGCTTTGATGCCTGCTGCAAACACAGCCAAGGGAACAGAATTCCTTATGTGGCAGATGTATGCTGGGGACTTCCAACCACTTCACCCCGTGAAGAACATAATGAAGGACACTCAGCTTCCTGTGAGATTGAGGTGGTGGGCCCAGAGAATTAGCTCATTAGCCTTTGCAGTTCTCACTTCTGAGGTGCAAGGTAATGATTTTATAAGATAATGGTTATCAGTGAGAGACTCCTATTGAAGATCTTTGCATCAGGCAAAGCACACCTGTGTGACTGCACCATGCATCTCACCAGGGAGAGGAGGTGCTAATTCTGCCTGCTGACTTACCCACCCCTTTCAGTTTCTTTGAGGACTGAAACAATAATAACATGAATGTGCTTTTATCCACAGTAAGTCCCTCGAATTCACCCTTCTAGTCCCTCCAGTGTGTGCTTTGAATCCTAAAACCAGGATCCTGCAATTCCTTGCTGAGATTATCAGCAGAGGTTGCACAATGGATCCTCATAACAACCCCGCACAGGTACATTTTAGAAGCTGCAACCAGTAGCTAAGAAAAGCCACTCCAATGTGTTCTTGAACATGCAATGACACTAGCATTACAGAGAGAAAATAAGGATGCACAGACCACAGCTCTGCACTGTGATGGACACAATTTGGCTCAACATTTATGCAATCCCTTTTTGTCCCAGGCAGTGAATTATCTATGGGATCAGTGCCCTCCCTGCTTCTTTCCAAGCATTTGGCAATGTGGAAGCAGTTGTATTAATGTGTTTCATCCCTAGACTAGTCCATGCACATTTATTCCCTGAATGGAAAAGGGAACTCAAAAGAAAAAAGAGAGGTTGAATCAAATTCAGAAGGGGCTAATCCACTTGAAAACACAACTTTTCAATTAATTTGGTGAATTAGAATAGACATTGTGTTTGCTTGTCTTAACTGCTAAAGCATGATTTCTCTTCCAACAGGCAGACACTTCATGATGAGGGAGGGCTTGTGGTTGTGTGTTAGGTCCAAGTAAATTACCAGGGGGTTCCAAAATCCTCAAAGCATCCTTCCACATAACAGGTGAAGTGTGATTGCATGCAAACAAGCAGTCCAGGGAAACGAGACTTGAGGGTCTGTCATGTATCACCCCCTGGTCTCCCAGTTCCATTAACTTCCAGTTCTCCTAATCTCATGTCATTACACGGTAGCTGAAGTCTGTCAGAATGCATTAAAATACAGAGAATGCCTGAGTCAGGCCAACAATGCAT
The DNA here is from genome assembly GCF_014805655.1 of Passer montanus. NCBI lineage: Eukaryota > Metazoa > Chordata > Aves > Passeriformes > Passeridae > Passer > Passer montanus. The sequence goes on along the minus strand of NW_024356504.1, from coordinate 14,510,722 downwards.
TTTTCCCTGTGTTAAAAAAATGCCCTTGCTTTTAGTGTGCTAAAACATAAAACCTTATTCCCAGAGTACAGCAGCTAAAATCCATTGTGGTTTGTATCCATTGAGATTAGATATGCCATGACCTGGAGTCCCTTACGATACAAATCTTGGATGTGATCTCCTTGTCTTAGGGTTCCTTTTCCCAGCCATTTCTTCCAGGTGCAAACACAAGATACAAAAGGATAACTACTGATTTTGATAGTATGTTCTGCCTGCAAATAGGATAAACCCCCCACCTCTCAGGCAACATGTTCCCCAGAGTATGGTTTATTACAAGTTCCTCCAGCAGTAATGTATATTAAGACAAATATATTTGAAGGTGCCTTAGACTATCTTCATATATATGCCAAATTCTTTCTGCTCCTACAGTGTTAAGGTAAGAGAATAAGAGAATCAATTATTTCTACTACAAAATACCAGCAAAATGGCTCATTAGGATATAACACAAATATAGCTTAATTTATTCTAGCCTGATTATCTGAATAACCTGCAGTTGTGATCCGAACACCCCAAATATCATAAATAAACTGAAAGGCTTTTATAGTGTCAGTGCTGGGCATGAATCCAACAGCTCCTGGGGTAGTCAGCCTAAGGAGAGCATGTATTTTATTCAGTCTTTCTTTCTAAAATACATTCTTGTCCTGAAGTATGGAAGTGTCAGTTTCTAATGATGTACTTAAATGTATTTGTAGTGAGATGCCCTTATAATTACAGGCAATTACTAGAATATCCTTCCATGATAATGGAGATTTTCCTTAAATCCATGGAAAAATGGCATGCAGAATTAATAAACACAAGCAATTTTAACCTCCATTAATTTATTCAAATGAGCTCCTCTGTGACCTAAGAAAGGGGCAGAAATAATTTGTAGTGTCTGCATGTAGTAAAGAAAAAAGTGAAATATTTAATGTAACGAGCAGTATACAAGGCACACATAGTGCCATTGCTAAATGGTGTCTCAGTTCTCCCTAAATATGTGTTGGTGGAGCTGCCTTCAGTGAGTCACAGTGATTACAGCACTGGCTTGTCTCTAATGCGATTAAACACCGCTGGAGCGATGGACTCCAGTATCGAAACAGGCTCCAAGGCAAAAGTTTCATGGCATGGTGGTGACTTCAGCCAGCCCCATGATTACAGCAGGATTGCTCTGAGGCTCCAGTTCTACCCTAAAACCAAGTCTGTTTTGATGGCTAAATTTGCCATTTATTTCAATAGAAAGTTATAAAAAAATTAAATGTCTGTCTTGAATGTGTAGTACAAAAAAACCTGCAGAAATCATTGTCATCTTGATGACTTCCTTCCAAGGAATTTCTGTGAAACAATAAAATAACTGACAGGGAAAACTTGAATTTATTCTTCCCCTTCCTCTACACTCACATATCTGCTAGTATAATGGGTTAGCATCAATTTACACAAATAGAAGCCAAACCTAATCCCTTCTTTCCTCTCAAATATAAGCTCCCTCCTTCACATTGCTGCTTCATCCCTCAAAGCTGTATTAACAGGAAACTCACAAGAATTAAAACATGACGTCCCCTCCTCAATGCTGCAATGTTCCATTTCGAAAGTGCAATTAAAGCAAATATTTTTCAAAAGATCTGAAATTTCATCCTTTCAGTCTGATTTAATCTGCTTCCAGGTGCAGGCAAACAGATAGAAATTTAAAATGGGATCGTCTCAGCTCAGAAAGAGCCTTATTTGGCAGCTGAAGATCCTCATCCCTTCCCACAGTTGAATGGATAAGGAAGAAAATCCTGTGCTGTGAGGATTAAATTAGATTATTAGCCAGCGCGTGTGCGTGTGTGCATGCAAACACGCACGATGCTGGTGAGGGCAGAATGAAACCAAAGGGGAGGATACTAAAGGCTTATCCTTGTGCATCTGCTAAGCAAATCCTTCATGCAGTGAGTTATCCCAGCTAGCTTGTCCTGAACAATGTGCTGCATGAAAGCGCTTTGCAGAGCCCCTGCAAACACAGCTGCATTGCTCATGGCTGCCAACAAAGGCACTGCACAGGCAGCGGTGTGGTACAGCCTGCCAAACAAAGAGCACGTGGAGAGCAAGATGGATGAGATCCTGCTTCTGCCACAACCCCATCTGAAACAGCAGCAACCACTTGGTACTTACTACCTCTTAATAAAACACTGGCTTTAACTTTTTTCCAAACACTATTTGATACTCTTTTGCTGGGCTGTTGCTTTCCCCAAAGCAAATAACCTGACATGATCTTTCTGGTCTTCTCCAGGAACCCAGGTGCTGTGGAGCTCAGTTGAGCCCAACTATTTCTATTTATTTTTAAGAAAACCAGACCCTACATAGGCAGATAATCCTATAAAATGTAATAAACAAATAATTTGTTGTAACAGATTTAACAAATAATCCAGAAAAATCTGCCAGAGTTGTTTCCATTGCAGACACATGTCTGGGGCTTTTCAGTTACTTAGCAGAGGGAAATATTTCTCCTCTCGTGATAGCAGGCATCACTGCCTGCAGAAATCCTTTGGCTAATCCACGGATTTAGAACTCGTGAAGCAATCCTAAACAGAAACACAGATTTTAGATGCAGGAAGAAATTTTTAAATCTACCTCCCCAAAAGGTGAAATGTAAGAGCATATGGGTTTTTTGCTGCTGTTATTGCCTATTTTCTGCCAGACTCGTGCAGAAATTCCTCTGCAGTTCGGCAGTGCTTGCTGGGTGAAGCTCCCTACTCCTGCGGGCTGCAGAGCTGCCTCTGCCGGTGTCTGGGATCACGTTGCCCTCCAGTGGCTGAACTGAAAAATGGGGATAAAAGACCACTGCAGTACTTCTCTCTGCTTTAGAAATGCATCCAGAGAGGTTTACATGCCATGACATTGCAATGGAAACAATAAGAATTTATGTCATGCTAATTTTTAATATATGAATATAAAATTAAACCTTTCCTCCCTTCCTGTTCCTTGTAGGTGTGCAATCTGGAACAATCTTCATCCTCTTCATGCTGCTCTTTCTCTGGTTTGCTAGGCTTATATAGTGAGCCATGGGAGAATGTTTAATGAGAAGCAAATACAGCATTTTAGTTTGTCCTCATATTTGAGAGTGTGATCAAACTCCATTTTCACAGATTGTGCAAAGGAATCTCTCAATAATACGTGCCACTGTAACATACAGGATCTCCTCAAAAATACTTTTGAATTTTGTTCACAAATGCCTGTGAGTGTTCAACATTTATTCAGATCTGACATATCTCAAACTGAGCACTAAGAAAATGTGATTCACACAACCAGTGCTTACTGGTGAGAGACTTGGTTCAAGTGATACCTAAATCAAATTATAGGCAATCTGCTGAACAAAACCAGAGTTTAATTCTTGAAGTGCCATTTAGTTACCATAATCATAAGAATTTCCTCTTTCTGTCTCCCGATTTTTGTAACAAATGAGGCAAGAGTCTCATGACTCCTTGAGTGCACAGCCCTAACTTTATCCCAATATGTATTGAAATAGACTATGACATTGTCAGACAAAAAGTAGCTGGTCCTGTCATTGAATCTGTATCACAGTGTAGAGAAATACTTGGTTAAGGTTGGAAAAGAAACTTTAATGTCAGAAATTCCTGTTATTTTGGAGCTGGACTTTTGCAACTTTAATGTTCTCTTTACTTACAGAGAAACAAATAAATAGAGAAAATAAAATTACATTAAATAGTCTCCTCCTGACAGTTACATGAGATTCAGCTGGGATGAAACCTTTGGACCCACAGCATATGCTTCTGCCTTTTGAGCTAATTAAATAATTGACAGCTGTGGAAAACTGTCCATTTACAAAGGTCATCTGCAATCAGGCAGCAACACAATTAACATCTGCAGCAAAGAGTGATTAGAGATAAAACAGGAAATGTCAGAGCTTTGCAGTGGAGATCTTTTCAAATCAGCTGAGCCAGGTGAATCCCATCCAAGGCAAATATAAAACTGGCCAAAGCAAGCTTTAATGATTTCCCTTGAAAGTCATGTGTGAGATTACAAATATAGCATCTACTTTGAAAAGGGATGAGACAGGGCAAAGGTGTCAGGGAGTTAGGGGCTCTCTGGGTTCTAGAGAGTGGAAAGTAGTGTAGCAAATAATTAAACTTTTAGTAGGTACTCAGAACATAATAAGTAAAAGGAAAACCAGGGGGATTTAAGGACAACTGTTGTTAAATTGTCCTCCCACCTTCCTTATTTTCTTTAGTGAGGCTTGGATGCTGTTTGAAATGAAATTCTCCTGAGCAGGCTGGGAAGCGTTGTGCATTTTAGTGCATGACAAAATAGCTGCAAAAGCAGGTGGAGTGATGTATCTGAAGCTGTGCCTAGTGGTTATTCCCAGGACTGGCCACCTTGGGCTGTGCAGTGTCCTTTTGTGACCTGGATGAAGACAAAATAGTTTGTATGACATCTGGAAATGTCACCAGAATAAGGGGGATGGTGAGCACCATGGCTGAGAAGATAAGAGCTAAAAAAAAAATTATTGTTGCAATTTCATAAATGGATTGAAAGAGGAAAGAAACCGGGATTCAACTTGTTAGACATATGTGCAGTTTAGTTCATTGGAAATAAAAACCAGCATGTGAAAGAACTACTGGATGGGCAGCAATTCTGCAGGACAGAACATGCAGGCTACAGAAGAGTGTGATTCTCAAGTGTGACTCCATGACAGTGTGGAAAAGGTAAAAAACAACATGGGGGGGGAAATGGGCTGTAAATACTGTTGGCCTGTGATTTCATGCTTTCTCTCTGTGGCATCTCTTGATAAGGCCTCTGCTGGTGTACAACAGCCAGGGGAAGGGGTGTTTTTCTGCTTGAGAAATGTGTAATCACTGCATAATCTGGAGAAGGGAAAGAGGAGGCTGTAAATTCAGCAGCTGGGGTGGGGGCAGTGACAAGAAAAAGTGACAGTGACATCCCTGTGGGAGACAAACTGCAAACATGGAGCCTGTGTCTCTCAGCTTCATGCTGAAGAATTTGAAGAGCTGCTTCCCCTCTGCAGTTCTATGGGATTAGGTATTTTGGGTGTGCTGCTTTGAAATAGTTTATCAGCTGTGATCCATCCATTTGACACTATTCAGGAGCCCCTGAACTGGAATGTGCCTGGCAGGACACACCCCGAGTTGATATACCCTCCTTACTCATTACGGGAATGTGCCTGGCAGGACACACCCCGAGTCATTACATCACTTTCCTATGTTTTTCTTTGGTGTTTTCAGGCAAGGTTGGATGGTGTGGTACCATCTTGGCTATTTTGCTGATTTTCCTACTGCAGTAATGATGTCTTTGTTTCCTAGGAGGCTCATTTCTTTGCATTGCATGAACTAAACTGAAAATGGACAAAGTAGGTAGACCAACAGATGAAAACTGTCAAACCCCCCAAAGGATTTCCAGAAGTTATTTTCCAGTTATTTTCTTTTATTAAAGGCACAGGTTTTAATGTGCCAAATGTTGTTGAGTCATGGACAGAGAACAAGCCCTGTGGACTTAGAGCTGAACCTCAAAGTCAAAGACCAGATTTGCTTTAGAGAGTGGATCTTTTGAAAACTTTTCCCTGCAGGTGTAGTCCACAGAAGCAACTAAGCAAACACTGTGAGTTAGGCTTGCATCCCATGGGAAAGGCCATAAGAAATCACTAATCACATAATAAATACTTGTATTAGTCTGCACCACAGTTTTGGCATGTGCTTTCAAGCAGGTGTTTGGAAAGACCTCTTGGGAGAAGACAACTACACACCTCACAAAGCCCAGCACGGGAGGATGCTAACACATGTGCTTCCAAGCTCTGCTTTGTTTTGGGTGCCAATTTCCCATCTACTTTGTCTTCCAGTCTGCTGCCAAGCTTGCACTCATGGAAATACAAAGCTGATTGGTGACACGGTGTGTTTGCCCTGCTTTGTTTATTTGTAGAAAATTCAGTTCATAATTCCTCAGTTTGCAGTCAGCACCCACTTTTATGTATCATCCCAGGCAAAGAATAGGTAATGATTGCAAAGTTAATTCTATTTTTCTGTAGAAAATTCTGCTTCATGTATCCATTTCAATGAAGCTATTGGGCTAGATCCCAGATGGTTGTGGTATTCATCTTTCCACCAGGCATTTATCCAAAGTTTTACCCTCTGAGTAAAGAGGGAGAAAGGCCAAGTCATCTTGCTACTTTTACATTTAAGTAATTTACATTTGCTCAGAGATGCCATAAGCAGCTGGGTCTCAGCTATAACTCTCTGGGTAATACATTCCTTCTTGTAAAAAAACTGGGAAGCCATTTTCCTTGCTGCCTTGTAAATGCACTGAGTGAAGTTAAGCACAAAGCAGACCATTCATTGCTGCTTCCCAAGAGTGTGTTTACTTAATCCAGGATTGGTCTGGGGAGGGGGAACGGGAATTAACCAAAGAAGGAATGAGCAGAGCAATGAGTGAGACCCTCACAGACACTGAGGTGGGACACACTTTGGTGTGAGTGAGATTACAGCTGATCACCCTGGATCCCGAGTCCTCTGAGATGTCACATATTTATTATTTATACCCAGAGACTGGCATTCTATATAATAGAAACAGACCATTAATCACAGGCCTTTTCTTTCCATGCTTTTACAAGCAAAGATCCTCAAATCTTCATCCAGGCTAACAAAGCCCCAGTGTCCCAGATGGAGCTGATTAGTCAGATTTGATGATTACCAATAAGGGAGCCCTGTTCAGACTTGCAAAGGAAAAGGGAAATGTGGATTCAGGTTTGTTTCAGGAATGATTAGTCAGTTTTCCTTTGAATGGTGGAAACAGCCCTGAAGAAATCTGGCAGCATGAAGGCGTGGCGTGGAAATGTTTGGGTTTGTTGTTTGTGTATTTTGCCAGAGAGCTAAAAGCCCCCAATTATGTCAGACTGAGAGCTAAAGGACAGAAATATCACAGATGGAGTTTCATTATTAAAGGTGTCTTTAGTTTTACTCAGACTTTGTAAGGAAATAGGATGCTGGTACCTGGGCTGGGCACACAAACCTCCTGCAATCAGAGGTTCCCAGTTCTGGATCAAATTGGGTTTCCCTAAGTAATGTTTGCAATTACAGCTGTAGCTGCAAGAACTTGGACCAAAGCCTGGGATTCAGCTTTCATGTCAAATCTAGGATTCAGAGAGAAGGGCTTTATGTCAATATTCTGTTCCAGCAGTCAGGGCTGAGTTTTTACTTTCCAACCCCAGCATAAAAATAAAATGTTAATTGATCATGATACCTTGCAAAATGCTTTTCTGCTGGCGTGTGAAAAGCTATTGCTGATGAAATTGATGAGTTCTTGTTTCTCTATTCTTTCCTCGTGTGTGTGCACATCTTCTGTCTTGTGCCTAGAATTCAAGCTATGTTGGAAATCAGCTGGAGTGGGGTTTGCCTAGTTGTGAGCCAAGGGAGGGCTTTTGGACTAAGATAACATCAGGAATAATAATAACGATAGCAAGCAGCCGGATTTCCTTGGCTGATTAATCTGAAATCTCCTTAGAGACATTCAGGAAGACAATGTAAGATTTTCTCTGGCAGTAGCTGACTGGGGTTTTTTGTCTACCAGTTTCCCCTAAAATGTTTGTCACATTGCCAAGCAGCTCTGTTCCTTTGATATGCAAAGTGCTTTGAAGAGAGAATCCCTCAATTACCTCTATTCCCAAAGCATGACAATGTAGTAAGGAGGGAAAGGGGATTTTTGTCTTCAGACATCAGTCAGTATAAAAAAGAAACACTTGTGTTTGTAGGGTCGTCTTCAAGTACAAGATTTTTGAAGTGTTCGTGTAAGATTTACTCTTTTGTAGCTATACTAGTATCCCCACATCGAGCTCTGTTTTGAGAATAGTTACAGATAATATGTGGGTTTTGAGATATGCCTAGAAGTGAAAGACACTGGTAATGACATCCTCAAAGGATACAGGGAAGGTATTGCAGAACAAGAAGTATTAAATACATGTGATGCAATACTTGCCTTCTCATACATCTCTAATGATTTAATAACCAGTGGCACCAAGATATACCTGATATAGCATCTGTTTTATTAGAGCTTCTTAAAATCATTGGGTTCCAGTTTGAAAAAACAGCCTGGATGTAGTGTGGTTCAGAAGTTCTCTCTGTTGTTAATGGTGGGAGAAAGCTAGTGTTGTGCCAGTGTTTAATGGAACAGTCCTGACAGAATGCAACTTTTGGGATGCTCAGACAGCTGCAATCCCTGTCCCAGTGGTGAAGGGGAATGACTGCTCTCCAGCAGGCTGTGTCCTGTGGGACTCTGAGGTGCCATGAAGAGGAGGCTGGGGAGCCCTGGAGCCACCCCCTCTGGGGTGATGTGCTGGCTTTGGCTGGGATAGAGCTCATTTTCTCCGCACCAGTTGGTATGGGGATGTGTTTTGGGTTTGTGCTGAATGGGGTTGGTAATACAGAGATGTTTTTGGTATTTCCGAGCAGAGCTTACAGAGCTAAGGCCTTTTCTGCTTTTTGTATGGCCACGTTGGCAAGAGAGTGGGGGTGACACAGCTGGGACAGGTGACCGCAGCTGACCAAAGGGGTACTCCAGACCGTATAACATGATAGTATATAAAGGGGAGGAAGAGGGGCTGTTGGGAGGGATGGAGTGTGGATATTTGGAGCCTTCCCAAGCCACCATTAGATGTGCTGGGGTGCTGCTCTCCTGGAGGTGGCTGAGCACTTGCCTGCCCTGGGGAAGCAGTGAATTCATGCCTTGGTTTGCTTTGCTGGTGTGCATGGCTCTTGCTTTTCTTGCTACACTGTTGTTACCTCAACCCACGAGTTTTCCAGCTTTAACCCTTGTGACTGTCTCTCCAGTGCTGCTGTGGGGAACAAGTGGGTGCCTGTGGGGCTGGGCTGACAGCCGGGGTTACATCGGGATGGGGGAACCGGGAGGTGCTCCAGGGCAGGGCAGAAGAGCCCCTGGCACCTGCCTCTCCTCAGGGACCCCATCCAGCTACGTCGGGCTCGTCCCGGGCTGCGCTCCGCTCCAGCCGCGGCCAAAATGACAGCCACGCCTGCGAGATGCGGCACTTGGAGGGAGGGCTGCGGCGAGCCCTGAGGAGGAAGATGCGGGGGCACCCGACATCTCCCTTCCCTCTCCATAGCCCGGCCGTGCCCACCTCAGCTTCCCCTCAGCCCGTCCCGAGCCGGCACCGGGAGCGGCCCCGCCCGAGCCCCCCCTCCGCCGCTAGGCGGCGCTGCCCCCGCCGCGGAACGCGAGGCGCCGCCGCCGTGTTCCCGGCGGGACGCGGGGCGGGCGCGGGCGGAGCGCTGAGCGCGATGGCGGCGGGCGGCAAGGTGAGGGCGGGGGCCGGGGCTCCCCGGGCGGCGTGTCCCGGGTCTACCCTCACGCACCCGGGCTGGCCGCCCAGCCGCCGCCGGTGCAAAGCCGAATAGCTGAGAGGGAATCGGTGTTCCTGCTCTAGAGCACTGTGCATCTCCCGCAGCAGCAGCAGCTACTGGCATTGCTGTTGCTAGAGTAATGGTAGAACTGGTTTTGCTCTGTTGAAAGTGCAGTCTGTGTGTGGTGCGTTTAAGGGAACTTATTGGTGAAAGCTGTGTTCAGGTCTCCTGTGATACAGGGGAGTTGAGTAAAGGCTTTAAGCGCAGCTTTATCTGCGCTGCTGTAGCCCTCTCTGCCTTTGCTTTGTTGTAGCGGCTTCAGCGCCCAGGGGCCGGAGATGAAGGCAGGCGCGTTCCGTATCGCCCTTACCAGCCCTTGAGCAGCAGGCTGCTGTGGCTCAGGTGTGACGGTGCTGTCCTGGTCACAGGCCACAGCTTCGGGCCAGTGTCGCCCAGGACCCTGCACCCGCTTCTCTGCCGTCTGTGAAGAGAATTTTACCCTTCTGGACACAGGATGGATTTGGCTGCCAGCCGCTGTGTGTTTTCAGGGAGCACAGCACCAAGCCGAGGGTCTGCAGCTGCTGCTGTGGTAGATACAGCAATTCCTCAGGCTGGAGTGGGCACTGACTGGGCTCTTGTGAGAGCACAGTGCAGCCTCTGGAAGTGCCTCTGCTCCTCTCTGAGCTTCTGCAGACCTGGCTGACTCAGGCACTTATTCCCAGCTCCCAGGCAAGCCTGGTGCAGGCAGGGTGAGGAGTAGAGTGCTGAGACTGAGTGTAACCTGCTTGTGGAGCTCTGCTGCTCAGCAGGTACTTGGAGTTGCTTGCAAGGCCATATTCAGGTCTTAGAGCAACAACTTTTCTCGCTGTTCATCCACTTTACTCTGTAGAATCTACATCTTCTGTCACTTGACAGACTTAGGATCATTGCTCACATCCTTTTGTCAGCTTAATTTCTTCTGGAATTGGATATATTTTGTATTTTAAAACAAGTCATCTGGCTCTAGCCTAGATAATACCTGACTTTCCTGTGTTCTGGCAAACAGGTTTTTTTCAGTCAGTGTAATTTAGTCTAATGGTAGCCCATCAAGCAAGGTTTTGATGTATATTTAGGGAACTTTGGTTTAATCCATGAGAATGAATTTGAGCTGGCCTTGGACATGCAGGGCCTCATTTTGCTGAATGCCTCTTGCAACTACCTTCATCTGGATGATTAATCAAGATAAGGGAAGTTTGTGAAACAACTTTAGAGGAACTTAGAGTGAAATGAGAAATTACAAAAAACAATTTTATGTAATTCTAGTGTATAAATCAATTCACGGGCAGACTTGGGCAGTGTTTTGTATAATCAGCTAAAGAGGTGATCAGAAATGCAAATGTATAGATTTAATATGAGGGATTTAAGCCCCTAAATTGAAATTGGAATTCATCCTTCCAATTGTCAACTAAAATATCTGTTTAATTTTCTGGTGCAGAAGAGCCCTTAGATCCCTAATACATTCATGGGATTGTGTAGAAATTACATGCCCTTTACAGGTTATTGTGTAAAAGGATTTTTTGTATATTTCACTGAAATGTCTGGAACATGGTACAGGATGAAATTGTTTTGCTTTCAGGACAGTTATACCAGTTCTGTCTTCTACCATTGTCTCTTATTAACAGTTAGTGTAAAACAAAACACTTGTAATGGAGTTTGATTTTTAGGTTCTGTATGTACCCTTTTAAGTAATTGTGCTTGTATTTTATTTTTTATTCTCATTCATTCTTTCCAGGTGGCAACAGTGCTGTGCCTGGATGTAGGCCTTACAATGAGCAGCTCTTCCCCTGGTGAAGAGTCTTCACTTGAGCAAGCCAAGAAGATTATGACAAAGTTTGTGCAGCGACAGGTGTGTGTGACTTCATAAGTGTTAAAAACATCTGTGAAACATTTTCCTCATTTTCTGATAATTGAAATAAATGAGGAATGAGTGAGAATTAGTCTCTGTTTATGCAGGAGTGCCAGGGCTCTCTGTTTCAGCTGTATTTTTTGTGCATGAGATGTGTCAGTTGGGTTGGTCACCCTTTTTCTTCAGGGCAGCAGAAACTTTAGGGAAAAGAATTGCTTTTCTCTTTCTCTAAAATATTTCAACACTTACTAATTGCCACGCAGAAGACTCATTTTGAGGACTGAATCAACCAACTTGACTTGTTTTATCCCAGATAGCCTCTTGTAAATTTGTTAGTTTAATCATGTCTAACTTTGTGGTCTCACTGTAAGTTTACATTTTGAGAGGATAGCACCGAATAAGTAAAAATCAGTAAATCCATTGTAATTGATGCTTCAGAATAAGTTCAGCTTGCTCTAATCTGCCTAACATAGTTGTGTATGAATCTACCTGTGTTTTTATACCTTTTTTGTGTTCTCTGTATCTGCAGGTTTTTGCTGAGAGTAAAGATGAAGTCGCTGTAGTTCTGTTTGGCACTAATGGCACTAGAAATGGCCTTGCCAGTGAGGATCAATACCAAAACATTACTGTACATAGATCACTAATGCTGCCAGATTTTGATCTGCTGGAAGACATTCAAAGTGTGATTAAAGCAGGCTCTAAACAAGCAGACTGTATCCTTTTACTGAAGAGCACTTCTTGAGCTGATTCAGCTACGTAGGAGACAGGAAGTCAGTGTTGCAAATTTGGGCTCAGCTTCCCAAGTTTTAACTACTATCCGAGTTGAGCTAATTTGTGGTTGTAAGTTTGTCCAAAAGCAGGCTTAGCTGCTTTTTGACGTTCTTTTAGGCTAACAGATGTAGCCTTGGCCTTAAAAAGAATCATTGCTGTTATGAAGTGTTCTGTTAATTAGAGAGAACAAAGATAGTAATATAATTTTAGGCTTCAAATAAGGCATGTATTTTTAAAATAGCATTACAGAACTTGGTTTATGCTTTTTAATAAAAATGTTGTTTATGAAGTAAGTCAGCAGAAGTTCCAGAAACCAGGCTGTCGTGATTTCAGCCCAGCTGGCAACTCAGCCTCACACAGCTACTTGCTCATTCCCCCACCAGTTGGATGGGGAGAGAACTGGAAGGGTAAAAGGGAGAAAACTTGTGAGATAAAGACAAGTTAATAGGGAAGTTACAAGCTGTGCACACAAGCAGGGCAAAACAAAGAATTATTCACTGCTCCCCCAGGGCAGGAAGGTGTTCAGTCATCTCCAGGAGAGCAGGGCTCCATCAGACTGAACAGTTACCTGGGAAGACCAACACAGGAGCTCTGAATATACCCCCTTGCTGCTTCTTCCTGCCAGTGTTACGTGTTGAGTGTGATGCCAGGCTGTGGGATATCCCATTGGTCAGTCGGGACCAGCTGTCCCTGCTGTGTCTCCTCCCAGCCTCCTCACTGGCAGGGTGGTCCAAGAACCAGAAAAGGCCTTGGCTCTTGCAAGCACTGCTCACCAACAACTACAACATCCCTATATTAATATCACTGTTTCCAGCACAATTTCAAGACACAGCCCCGTGTGAGCTCCTGTGAAGAAAACTGTCTCTACTCCAGAGAAAGCAGAATAGAAGTTTACCAGATTGATTTATTTATAAAGTATTTCTAACATTGCCAAATATTACTCCCTGGTCTGAATGACATTCATGTTTGAATGTGTTCTGCTCTTAGTTACATGTAAGGTGAAGAGTTTAAAAGGGTGATCTACATAGTGTTCCTTCATGTGTTTCATTTACATTCAGTTCAGTTTCCTGTGTTCTCTCTCTGGCCCTAAAACGATTCCTGTGAGCTGTGTCCAGACAGTCAGAGATGTTTCAGATGGAAACTCAGCTGGCTCACACATCCCAATGGACATTGTGATGAGGAAGAAATTAAAAGCTTGTCAGATGCAGGTGGTTCAAAGAAAAACTTGCATGAAAAAATTATATGTATTGAATTTTTGTTGGTGGATTCAGATTAACATTCTAAAAGTTTGATTGCTTCTTCATGGACTTCAGCCTCTCATTGACAATTGAGAGGCTGGGATGTGAAGTAGTCTTTTTAGTGTTCCATTGGGTAAGTGGGACAGGGACAAGATCACAATACACACAAGTTGTATAGGAACCTCTTGCACATCAGTTATTTGAAAAGTCTTTATCTCAAAAGAGTATTTCTTAACTAAAATGCATGTTTGTCAGTCTTTGAGAGGGAGTGAAAATGTAAAATTGTTTTATATGAGAAACACTATATTCTGAGATTTTTCTTAATTTTGCTTAGTTTTGGATGCTATTATTGTGTGTATGGACTTGCTTCAGAAGCAGACAATGTGAGTATGTAACCTGAGGGCTTATACAAAAGTCTGATTTTGCACTGATGTTTTCTTGTCAGTCTTGTATTTACTGTATGTAAAGTAGGAAGTGCTTTATGAGGGCTTATACAAAAGTCTGATTTTGCACTGATGTTTTCTTGTCAGTCTTGTATGTAAAGTGGGAAGTGCTTTATGAAAAAAACCCAAGCAAACATTAAAGATAAACAGGACACTACAGCCAAAGAATCCTGATGAGACATTTGACTTGCCCAGACAACTGGAGAGCTTTCTGAGGCAACTGGAATCTCTGTAGTGAAGCCATGAGAGTGTTAGTGCCATTATAGAAGGCAAAAAGCCTTCCCTTGCTGTCACATGCTTTGTGTTCTGCTTTCAAAAACTGTTAATCTGGATGCTAAAATGCTTAGGAAAGGGCTACTGAATTTAAACATGATGGCACATTTTAGAAAGAAAAAAGAAAACAGAACTAGAAAGGTGAATTTGTTAAGCCTAGAAATTTAAAGGCTGTTGGAGATGAAGTAGCTGTTGGTAAATCTGCAGGCTGTGGGAAATAAAGGTGCAATAGGAATAAACACTCTTTAAGCTGAGAAAAAATGTTGACATCAGTGTTACAAAGTTATCAGTGAATGTAGTTAGGCTGGCAAGGTGTTTCTAACACTCAACTAGTGGTGCAGGAAAAGGAAGGTAATTGCATTTCCTTTCAAACCAGAGTTTGATCATGTTTCTAAAAAGGTTATATGATCTAACTGTGAGTGCAGAAGACTGGACTTGGTGATGCAATTTATATTTTTATGAATAAAGTCTAATCAATGTGGAAAGCTGTATCCCTTTATTGGTTAAAACTGTGTTGTGAATGAAAATTACTGTATTTATGGCATGATAGTCCTGAATAGTTGTGGAACACTGGATTTTGTTGTAGCCTGTATACACCAATACACCAACCCCTTTGATATGGAGTTTTCCTTCCTTTGAGAAAATACTAGAGGGTAAAATCTCAAGAAAATCCCTCTTATGTTTGATTATCCAGATCAAAACTGTGCCAGTTCAACTGAATTTTATTCTGTCATTGGCTAGTCTTCCTGATCTGTATTGTTACTACTTCTTAGTATATTAAGTAGTCTTGAAAGTCCATCTTCTCCAATGAATCTACTGAATTAGATTACTAAAATGGAACCCCCACCAGCAACAGTAATTTAAAATGCATTTTCACAAGAACAGACTTACAGTTGCAAAGGAAATAACCAGTGTAATCCATAAACAGCCTAACATATTTTATTAGCATTTTATCCACGTTGATGAAAATTGGCAGACTTCCATTCATTTAGGTGTAGTTAGTGATTTATACACTCACAGGGCTAGAATCCTCAATTTTAGGGTAGGAGGGAGAAAGGGGAATCATAAAGATAAACACTTAGGATGAATAGTATAACCTATGATATAACAACTTCTACCAAATAGGTTTATTTGCTTTATTTCATTTTACAAGTATATTTCTTTGGTAAATGTAATTACAAATATATTACTTTTGTTATTATTTTGTAAGGAAATAATTTTAAAATAACCTTATAGTATTTTTAATATGTATAAATGTTTTTCTCTATTTTAAGAGGAAAGAAATGTGAGAAGAGACACATTGAACTGTTTACAGACCTTAATAGTCCTGTCAGTGAGGATCAGCTGGGAATTATCATTGCTAACTTGAAGAAAACAGGAACTTCTCTTCAGTTTTTGTAAGTATGAAAATGGCTGTTATGTATTGTGCCATCTTTTAAAGGAAAATTATTCTTTCTTAATAATTATCTTGAAATAGCTGGTGATCTGCTGGAGTATGGTCTCTTCAGAGGTGTACAAAGTAATATGATTATTGTAAGTATTTCTGTCAGTTATATGTACTTTGAGTTCCACTGATGAGCCAAGTTCCCTTGGTTAAATAATGTGCAAATAAATTAAGATGATGGCTTCTTCTCCACTTGAGCTTATAGCTTAGAGCCAAAGTGTAAAATGGGAGACAAAAGAAAAATATAAGCAGAGAATTAGGAAGCAATAAGCTAAAAATAGCCTCAGAAACAGTGATTTTGTCAGCCTAGATCATTTTAGGTAAGGACATCACTGGGAAGAAATAATGATGTAGTGTTGCAGATGTTAATAGCTTGATTCTGGTGTCAGTAGAGGAGCAGGTTTAAAGAGGACGGTTGTATTCACAGTGATGGGCTTGGAAGAGTGAAGCAATGTCTTCAGTGTTCAAACAGGAATCCCTTGATTGTCATGCTGTAGATATAAGCACTGATCCAATGGAAGCTGTTGGCCTTCTAGAGGAGTTTATTTAAAAGCCATTTATTTAAAAATGTTGTGGCTGATTATAATAAATACTTTCACAGGAGAAAGTTAAAGCTCTGGTTTTACTTCTGACCATGTGCTTTTACCTAGATGCAGCATTCTGTAATGTAACAATGTTGTGAACTTAATAATGAATTCATTTGAGCCATTAGCCAACCCATCTGGAAGATAAAAGAGGGGTTAGGAAGGAAAATGTCACTGAAAATCATGGTCTGATCCTTCACAAAACATCTTTGCTTTTGCTTAGGGGAGGCTGGATGCAGAACTATCGGGTTCTGTCTACACAGGAAAAACAGTTACCCTTCCAATGTGACGTGCCCCTCCTGGCTTATCTGAGCTGTTGCTGGCACTGGAGGCAGTAGAGGTGCATCACCATGAATCTGAGTACCTCTGCCAGTCAGAGTACATCTTTTGGAGCCCTGCTATTCAGCCGCTGCTCCCTTGTCTGTGAAGCAGAAAAGAAATGTTGCTGTTTCAGCATTGGTTTCAGGTTTGCATCCTGTCTCCCAGCCACAGGAGCAAAAGATTATTTGATTTTTACTTGCACAAATGTAAAACACTTGTTTAAAAAAATTTCTTGCTAAACCTTTTGTTATAACTTATGCTTCTATCTCTTATGCCCTGATCATAGACTAGGTTGTAACTTGCAGCAGAGAGTTGGTTTTCCTCCCTGTTTCCAGGTGCCAAGCACATGCTGAGCACTGTGTAGTGCTGGGTATTACGTACTTCTCATCACAGTAGTCTCTGGGTATTGTATAGTGAATGTAGCCTAACTTTACCTATCAGAGGTTTGAAGCTTTTTGGTGTTGCCATATCAGCTTAAAAATACAATTTCTATATTTTGTCAGTGGAATCTGCTTCCTAAAAAGGTATCACTTTGTTGAAGCTTGATCTTTAATTTTACTGTATGTGACACTGTTGTGCATAATGTAAACTCTGCTTATTGTCTGTTGCTTCATGGATAAGTTTAGTGAGGACTAATGAGGTGGAAGTATGGTAGAGACATGTAGGCTGCTTTTTAGGAAACATAATACAATGCTAAAATTATTTCACTTTGTAGACATGTGGTAAAAGGTATCATGTGGTTCATTCAGAACTGGATCAGATGAAAAATCTGCAGGTGTTTTCTGAGGCACAGAGGTGAGGATCTTGCACATCTTTCTCTACTGTGTTATACTTAGTTAACACTCTTGTATTTTGAAGAGCAGCAAAATCATTTTATCTATAACCCCTGGCTAGATTTTAAAATCTGAATCATGAAGTGCAGAAAAAATGTGTTATCTTCAGTCAGACATTCACCCAGCATTGTAAGCTATTAGAATCTCAAAGAATAACATTTGTTCCAGAAATACCTAATAGCTCCATGCAGAGAATGTCCTGCTTGCTGGCATTTGGAGCTGATACAGAGTCACAGGCCTGGAACAGCCTTTAACAAGTCATCTGGAGCAATCCTCTGCTTCAGACTGGGTCAGGTGATGTCTGTCATTGCTGAGCAGTGTTTGTCTAACCTTCTGATAAAGATTTGCAGTGATGGAGACTCTTCTCTCTCCTCAGGCAGTTGGTTTTTGAGATTATAGTTTGAAATGCCTTTATCAGGTTTTTGACTATCTGACCTGACTCCATGATGTGGTTGGAGTGCAGGTAGAATACAAAGAACTGATTGTTTCCTACTTCTCTGCAACAGCTTTTTTTGTTTAAGGCTGCCTTGCCCTCTAATTCCCTTCTCTACGAGCTTTATTTTGTTCAATCTTTTAATGGATCTTGCTTTTTAATCAGCATTGACTTTACTGTCTAATCTATTCCTGTATGTGGATGTCTTTATTGATGCACAATACCCAGAACTGGTGCATTGCTCTGGTCAAGATGTTACCAGGGCCAAGTAGACTTGAAATACTGCTTAATTTGTTTTGCAAGTCCTTTGGCTCTTTATACATCTGTCTGCAGCTAGATAGAAATCGTTGATCCTGAGAACATTTTTGTTTTGTTTTGCTTGGTTCTTTTAATAAGGAAGAAAGTCAAACTAACTGCTTCGTCTTTTGTTCTTAGTCTGCCATTCCCAGTGAGTGTTGATGATGGAAGTGGAGATACAAGTGCCAGTGTACATGCTCATATGCACAGAAACTCTTCTCCAATAAAGGGTTTAACTGAACAACAAAAGCAAGGTGTTGACGTGGTGAGGAAGCTCATGTATACTTTGGATGAAGAAGGAGGGCTGGAAGAAATTTATACTTTCAGGTAAATTTGGCTAGTCCTGGTTATTGTACTATAGATGCACTCACTGATTTCTTCTGCAAAAGATGAAGTTAAGTAATCAGGAATCAGAAGTCAGTGAATTTTATGACTTACTGTACCCTCAATCCCCTTCATACAGCTTCTTCAGTGGCTTTAGAATAAGTAAAAGAGTGTAGAGATTTGAGGGGAAAGTTAATTATCTGTATTTAAATAAAAAAACAGTTTTCTTCCATCTTTAGGGTTGGAGGATTTTGGAGGGAACATTTCTGTAAATGTAATTTCAAAAACGTTTTACAAAGAGATGTAATTTGTGACATAGTTCAGCTTGAATATCTGCATTTAATGGTAGCCTTTGCTCCTTGGTTGCTGACTACTTTTAGCTCTCTAGTTTGATAAACTCCCACGAATTCTTTGAGTAAATGTTGTTTGTTGAATCCTTCTCCTTAATCACAGTCTACAGTGCCACTGTGACAAACAATATATTTTTTTATTTTTTATTTTTCTTGCATTAGGAATGCAAGAATTTAAAGATGATTTTTCACTTCTTGTTTTCCCTATGAAAGAATAAAAGTTTGTGTATCTCTTGAAAACTGTACCTAATGATATGTCCAAGACTTTTCTACATAGGTGTTGTCTTAGTTGGGAAACAGGCAAAATGCACCTGCGTGCCTTATCATAGACTGAAGTTACTGTCTCAGTAGTTCTGTTCTACAATTACAAAAAGTGATCTTTTAGACAATATGATTTTCAGGAAGCTTAGCAGACTACAGCTGTAATGTCATTATCAAAGGTAATTTTTAGATGAGGGTTGTCCCTGTAGGTTTGTATGCTGTAATTCATCAGTTTATTTGTGGGATTTCCTTCCTTCCATCCCCCCAGCTCAGCTGGTCAGCTTTGCACCTCAGCAGCCAGAGGAGCTGCTCCTTGAGCATTACTGTGCATTAGTGAAAAGAGATGTGTCACTGTGTCTGTGTTCTGTACTAGTCAACAGAGCAGTCTGAGTCTCTAGAAAAAAGCAGGCTTTGTCCCTGCTTCAAAGACTGCACAGAAAAGCAGAATCTTTCCTGGCCCATTTATCCTTTAGGATAATCCATATGCATGAACCTACCATGCGGCTTGGCCTCTTTATACTTTTTTTATCACAGACTCTTGCTACTTTACAAGCTGTCTTTGTGCCATACTTTCAGGGGAAATCCAAAATCTCAGGATAAATAGGCATTTGGCTAGTAGATTAAAGCTTTAGTTGGAAAAGTTGTTTAAGAGTATGTGAGGTTTGAGATGCAATTAAGTTGCTTATCAAGCTTTAAGAAGTCAGCTTTGCAAATCTGTCATGATAATTGGCCAACGCAGATACACTCTCCATTTTCCTAGATTAATTATTCCTGCTGGTAAAAATATTTCAACTCTTGTAAAAATAAATTAGCCATGCCAGGAGTGACTGAGGAGGTTTTGTTGTGATTTTCTTTTTTGTTATGATACTTGGCCTATTAGACAGGAGGTACTTCTGCTGCCTCTGGGTTTTGGAGGAAGGGGTTGCAGAGCAGAGGAGAAAGGTTGTGTTCATAAAATACAAGCTGAAATGTACGTTTGCAAGGTTTAATTGACTGGGTCATCTTTAATTACAGGCAGCATTTTTCTTCTGTAAATATAAAGGACCGAGATAATAAATTGAGCTTAAATTACATTTTTTGGCATTTGGCACTTGTATTTGATTTTTGTACTCCTCCCTGAATGTATGTGTTGCAGTACTCCTAATGAGGTAGTACCATGTTCTTTTTTAGAATACTGTATTGATGTCTTTATTGCTAGCAAAAAAAAATCTTCCTTTCCCTAAGGAAAAAAACCCACAACAAAACTAAAAGAGAAATCCACTGTTTATCTCATATTAAAATCCCAGTGGTTTTTTGCCTTTCATTGTGCTTTTAGAATTTAAAAACAACCCAACCCTGTTTGTACTAGGAAACCTGAAAAGTAGAATGCCAAGTGGAATTCTCTACTGATCATTTTAGGAATTGATCTTGATTTCTGCCAGACAAGTTCTTTAATCAAGAGAATGGTGAATTCCAGGTTTTATCATAATGCAAAAAAGAGTAGTTCAACTTTGTTTTCTTTGCTTTATCATGCAATAAAAGAAAAAAAAATGAGCTTTCTCTGTGTTGCAATTTTACAGCCAAATTGCCAATACAGTTTATATTAGCTGAAA
Source organism: Passer montanus (assembly GCF_014805655.1). Lineage (NCBI taxonomy): Eukaryota > Metazoa > Chordata > Aves > Passeriformes > Passeridae > Passer > Passer montanus. Next base: position 14,490,299 of record NW_024356504.1, on the reverse strand, counting down.
GCTGTTTTGGGGGGCAAGACTATTTGAATTCACAATTACATATTATAAATTACTGTGAGTTGTTAATTTTGGACTCCATTGCTAAAAGTTGTGCAATTAAGTTAACACTTTTCAGTATAAATTCATTACAGTTCCTTTTTTTTTGAACTTGTATATGTGATATATGTGCTGTTTAGGCTAGAAATAGTTGAAGTAACTTCTTTCACTATGACAGAATGCCCTTAAATTAATGAGTTCACTAGTACTGTATAAAAAAAGTGTCAAAAGTTAATTTCTACATAAACAAAATCCCGTTAATTGAAACTGGATTCTTTATTTCTTCAGCTTCACTATAGAAAGCATTTTACCACTTAGAGAGCTTTTTCTAATTTATGTTGTTCAGTTTGCTACATGCCCTAATTGGATGAACACAGAAAAATGGAAAATGCTTAAGAAGCAATTGTGTGGCTTTATCACTAGACCTAACACAGTGCCTTTAAGTCACACCATCATAAAGGCTCAAGATAGGGATAATCTTCTGTACCACCTCTTTTTGTCATTCTCTTTTCTGACAGTGGGTAATGGTAAGATTATTGATACAGTTTATTTGCTTTATGTGATCTTAGCTGGAACAGTTTGGACTCCTGCATTTCCTTAAGGAGAGTGTATTGTCTATAATACTTTATTACAGTTCACCAGAGTTCATTGCTGTTTTCCTGATTCCTTCATTTAGAGAGAGCCTGGAACGTCTTTCAATGTTTAAGAAAATGGAAAGGAAGCCTATGCCTTGGCCCTGCCAGCTCACTATTGGTCCTAATTTGTCTATAAGGATTGTGGCCTACAAATCAGTAAGTGTGTAAGGTCATATGTTCTCGTGTAATTTGGCAGCAAGTTAGGTGCAACTACATGTTATTTTTTCCCTTAAAGCTAAGAAAATAAAGATAAAACGACATTGAGATAATTATAATAGAGATTTTTGTTTGGTTAGAAGCCAGTACATCTAAAATTCTGGTTCCCACAGCAACTTTAACTTCACCATACATGTTAAATAACTAACATTCTTAAGGTACAGAAATAGGAGTAATTGCTGTCTGTGCTGGCACTTGGTGGTATTGAAGTTGATGACACTGATTAAGAATGCTGTGATTGAAGATTTACATTCAGCATCAGTGATATGTGAGACTTATATATATTTTTAAGCCCTAGGCATGAGAAGAATTTTGGACATGTGTGTGTAAAATGGTGGGTGTAAATGTTTTACCAGCCATTGTTTCAAATCACATCTGTTGTTATTTCAGACTTGGAATAAAAGGTCTGATTTTCAGCTTGTTTGTACTGTTTGACAAAGCTTGGACCCAGTCTGTTTCTTACAATTTATATAGTTCCTTTAATCAGTGCTAGGAACAAGTAAGTGTGTTTAAAGGCAGAAAAAGTGCAAATTTCTAGTTATAAAATAGTTAATGGGTAACTGTGTAGTGTGGCAGTGTTGATGGATCTGGTGAGATGGAGTTTAATTGGTTTGTTATTTCAACATGAGACTGAGCCTGGTATGATGAAGATGAAATATATCTGAAGTCTGAGAGCTGGGTATACTAGCCTTGAAAGACATCCACTTTCTATTTATAGTTATTAATAATTTTGTTATTAGGCTATTGTGCAAATAGCCAGAAAGAAAATGTCCCTTCCCAAAGATGTTTACACACAAAATAAACTAAGTTTGGGAGAATAAGCGACATGAACTGAGTGACTGGCCTGAGGTCATACAGCAGTCATACTGACAAACTATTCTGTCTTTACTGTTTTCTGCTCAGCTCTACATTTTTCTTCTCATGTATTAGCTATACCATCAATTTCACTTAAGCAGAGAGAAAAGAAAGCAGTTTCATTTCTCTGTAGTTGGGAAATACTCACTCAATGTAAATACTTATTCCTTCTTTCCCTTCCAAGTCCCATAATGCATCTGGGATCTTTTTGCCTTTTGGGGAAGTTGCAGTGATATAAAGTATTTTTATCCTGCAGTGTAGTAAGCCTGATGGAAAACTTGGCCAAGCAAACTGAGTGAACGTTGAGTCTTACTGTATCTTTAACATATTCCTTAATGCTTTGTCAAAAGTATTTATACAGTTGGAGGTAGTAAATTGCATAGCAAGCAAGTTACATGGTATCCTGTGATTCAAAGACTTCCACAAATGGCTTAACCTACAGGTTTAATGAATAAGAAGTACAGGTATGCTGTCAATATGCTACATTCCATGTGTTAGGTCTCATACAGATGAAGCAGTGCTGAAAGCACTGTGGTGGCAGCCAAAGATGCATTATTTGGTGGTCTTTATTAGTTCCTTATTGGCAAAAAAATGCTGCACTCAGGCTAAGGATTTTTTGTGTGTTCTGGTAAGTACTCTGGATCCCACTGAAATGTTAAACATTCCTTTTCTTTGAATTCTGATACCAAGGTCACAGAAGAGAGGGTGAAAAAACTTTGGGCAATTGTGGATGCTAAAACCCTCAGAAAAGAGGATGTGCAAAAAGAAACTGTTTACTGCTTGAATGATGATGATGAGACAGAGGTTCAGAAAGATGATACTATTCAAGGTACGACATCTTTATGTGCACCCTGATGACAAAGGGAAGATAATGGCTTGGTCTCTTAGGTCACATAAGGGCCCCTTAGTTTTATACCTTGAAGCCTGGCTGTGGTCTTAGAATGTGAGCCCTGTGGATTTTTTGTGTGTTCTGGTAAGTACTCTGGATCCCACTGAAATGTTAAACATTCCTTTTCTTTGAATTCTGATACCAAGGTCACAGAAGAGAGGGTGAAAAAACTTTGGGCAATTGTGGATGCTAAAACCCTCAGAAAAGAGGATGTGCAAAAAGAAACTGTTTACTGCTTGAATGATGATGATGAGACAGAGGTTCAGAAAGATGATACTATTCAAGGTACGACATCTTTATGTGCACCCTGATGACAAAGGGAAGATAATGGCTTGGTCTCTTAGGTCACATAAGGGCCCCTTAGTTTTATACCTTGAAGCCTGACTGTGGTCTTAGAATGTGAGCCCTGTAGGCTGGTGGAACACGGAGACTGTTACATGAGACTCTTTGTTTTCACATATTTTGAAAAATCTTACTTCGCCAGTAGTAGCAATAATAATAATAGGAATGATAATGACAATGAGAATGATAATAATAATAGAACTAACAACAACAATAAGCAGAACAGATGGAGCTTAGAAGGCACTACAGCTCTCTGAACTGCACGCTGTGGAAGGCCATACCTCAGTTCTGTAGTGAGTAGTTCTGCTACCACTATTCCATTTTTAGATCTTCAGTTGTACTGATAACGTCAATGCTTTTAGTGCTGCTTTCTTGTAGATGAGCAACTGCTCTAGTTATTCTGCACTTGGAAAGATGAAGCCATCAAAGGAGGGTTTAGTGTTCAGGAGTACTAGCTTTGCTGTACTATAACAGGATCAATCTGAAGTAGTGGTACGCAACATACTTTTTATGACCTGCAGCTTCTTTCTGAGGAGATTAATTTCCTTAGAAGACTACAGGCCCCAGAAACAGCAGGAAATAGCCTACTTATTTTTAAAAATTGAGTTAAGCAAATCTGTTTCATTTTTTTTGTGATTGTATAGATATATTTTGTTACTAGTTTTTTTCCTTTCCTTTGCTGTTTCAATCCCGCACAAGTAGGGCAAGTGTATTAACTGTAAAGAGCAGAACTATTCAGATAACAGTATAAAGAGTGCTGTAAGATGAATAACAGAAATTGAAAATTAGAATAAGCTGTATTTTTTAATTTAATCTATTTCAATTTTAGCATTCATAGGTGTTTCATAGCAGTATCAGATCAAGTTCCAATGACAATGTAACCTTCTTTAAGAAAAAAAGTGGTTAAAAGATGGTCTAGTTATGTTTTACAACTTCAAAACTGTGTAAAAAAATTCACTTCTTACAGAGAATGCATTTTGAAGGATTTGCGACTATTGTCAGCTAATCTTCTGACTGCTTAAGTTAGTAAGTAGTTTTGGGATACTAGTAAAAAGAAGTGGTGAGCAGTTCAATGTGAACAAAAGAGATAAAAGATTTCCCTGACAATGCTGTGGTATTTCTAATGCTAAAAGAGCTACTGATGCCTCCTGGACTTTTGCGAATCTTTTGAGAAATGTCATAATTAGACAATATTTTGTATTTGCAGCACCCGCACTGAAATTTCTTTCATTCTGTGTGTTTGCTTTTCAGTTTGTAGAAAAATATATCTGCTTATAGGTTTTTCATATACAGGAATTTATCTCTGTTACCTTCTGCTTTCTTCACACCTGAGCATATCATCCTTAGTCTGTGGCAACATAATAAAGTGATGACATTACAGGGAAGATATTGGAAGCTGAGATAAGAGAATAAGCAGTTGGAGCAGATAATACCTCTAAGAAGTTACAGCTCCCTATTTTGTGGATATATACTGTAATGTATGGGATTGGAAGTAAAATACAGAAATATATAAAAAGACCAGTTATGCCTACAAGAGTGTTTTGGTTTTCCATTGTAAACCTTGCTTCTACTGTTAGTACATTTTATTTTCTGAATCTCTTCTGGTGTCATTTCGAGTGGTATGATTTGTGGTATGTTTGAGGTTGCCTGTATTATGTTTGCAGAGAGTGTTGCAATCTGTTTGCTGAAATCTATTCTGATTTGCTTAAATCTATTCTGTGAGCGTAACTTTGTTAGGCAAGATGTTCCCTTATTTTCTTTCCTGCTCTCTGAGAGTACTTGTGTTACATAAAATGATGTACAAGGAGGGCAACTGCTGTTCATGAAGTACAAAATGTGTCTATGGGTGCTTGGGTTTTTTTTGCTAACAGGGAAAGTAATTTGATGAGCATGTGTGGAATGTAGCTGTGGGGCATGAATGCATTGTTAAAATATTCAGAGAGCTAATTTCAGTGTTAAAATTGTAGGCCCATATGCTTACCAGATGCTCTTCTCTTGTTCTCCAGGTTTTCGGTATGGGAGTGATATAGTTCCTTTTTCCAAGGAAGATGAAGAGCAAATGAAATACAAAACAGAAGGAAAGTGTTTTTCTGTTTTGGGATTCACTAGATCCTCTCAGGTGCGATACTAAATATCTTCCTAGTCAGCTTCCTGGGTTATTCAAGACAACTGATCTTGGTTTGAATTCAGTAAAGTCCTGGTGTTGTATTGGGTTTCAGTATTTGCAATGGGACATCCCTACTCAGGTATGCAGGGGTGACTTACTTGCTGATTCTAGGACATGTAAGCAATATATGGTCTTTTGAAGGAGAGAAGCTCATAAATGTGCCCACTGGTCCCTCAAGTGAAGCCAGAGCCAGTGAACTCAGATCTCTGCTAAGAGGAGACAGAGGTATTGTAGTCTCATTTCATCTCACAGACTTTAATAGTCTGTCTTCTGTTTAGCTCAGACAGCAGCCTTTCTGGGCTTTGTCCAGCCAAAAGTATGGCTGCTTCTTAAAAGAAGCTTCTCCCTCAACATTAAAGTGATGTTAAAGCAAACCTGAACTGACTCCATTCATTCTCAATTCCATAAGGATTAGTTTGTGAACCATGATTGGTCTCTTCTTTCTATTGTGACAAAACTTAAATGTAGGGAAGATTTCTTGGACAAAGGCAGTATAATTAAAAAACACTCTGTATTTCCATGAGATGCCCAGTGTTTGTAATGCACTTATCTCTTGTAGTATTTGATTTGGTGTTTTTTGTCCCTGACAGTTGTAAGAAACTTAGTTTGAGCAAGTACTTTAATAAAAAGTTACCCAGCACAAGGCAATTTCCTTCAGAAAATCTAGGACTTAAGCATTAGTAAGGCCTTAGGCACAGGCTTAACAAAACTGTTCTTGAAGAAGGACGCATGAGGAGAGAGTACAGAGATGTGAGTGCCAAATAATTGCTCTGAACGTTAAGCTGCTCCCCATCTTTTTTCTCTGAAAATGTTTCTGACTGAAACTTTACTCATCTTGGAGTTACCCACACCCATTCCTCTTCACCAGTCAAAACTGAAATGAAATCATAGGGCAGTTCTACACGTTCACTTCTGACAGCTCCCAGCCCTCCTGCTATTAGAAATATCTCACTGTCTGAACAAAGAACTCTTGATAAAGGCTAAGACATCATCACCTTTAGAATGAAGGAAATATGCTACTGAAATAGGAAGCATCTGTGGGAGCTTACTCCCAAATGGATGTAACTAAACATCTTCTTACTTTACAATACAGGTGTCACAGAGACCTTGTGCACATTGTTAGATGTGTCATTAGACTACCACAGTGCAGTGTTCCAAAACATAAGCTCTGAGGAGCAAGGAAGTTATGTCATTTACTGAAAGGAGAAGCCAGCCCAACTGGAAACTGTAACCTGGTTGCTCCCTGAGGACTTTCAGACTTGTTGTTGAGTGATATGGGAGCTTGTGCACTGCAAGTGATTGATCAAGGAAATATCTTGTGCTTGAGCTTATGTGCCCTAAATTGGCCAGGGCCAGAGAGGTGTTAGGGAGTGCTACCTCCTGTGCCAGAAATGATCTAATAAGTGAAATGTGTCTGAATCCTGTGTTCCAATGAACAATTTCTTGGATCTCCCCATACATTATTAGCTTCCAGCTGAGTCTTACTATTGTCATTTAGTTCTGCAAGATGTATTTCACTGTGTGCAGAGTTTTCTTATGCTGGAGGTTAGCTTCCTATTTCAACTTAGTTTCCATTTTCAAATAAAGTCAGTCTAAGAGGAAAGCAGATGAGGAATATAGTGTTCCTGTGAGCAAACTGTTATTTCAGATGAATTTTTATTTTCCTGTCATTGGTCAGATAGTGTGGTAATACTTCAAATACATAGTTAATAATTGTAGGGTTACAGTTAATTTTAGGAATATTTTTTGAATCACAAAAATATGCATTAAATAATTAACAAGTTGTTTTTAAAATTTTTCAATGTACCAAATATTGATTGCTTTTAATTAGTTTTTATTATGTACTTCTCTTGTCTCTGGATTTCATAACAAACAGAAATTATATCTTAAAGTGTGCTCTGGTCCTGTAGCTGGGAGTGTGAGTAGTTATGCCCAGTAGTAGCTGCACATCCCCTCAGTGGAATAAAATTATTGAGGCGTGCTTGCAGGATTAAAATTACAGTGACTAGATAATGATATCAGGAATTTTTAACAACAGCTGGAATTTTCAAGACCTGTGTGTTATTTTAGTTTTTGCCTCGTAATTTTATTGTTTGGAATGATAAAACTGACACTATTTAAATGTTTTATATTAAATTATTTCTTTAAAAAACTTTGATGGAAAGATGATTCATTATTGACTAAAAAATCTGGAACAGCTCCAAATACATAATTAAATAAGGAATAGAAGCATCTTATATTCTTTTCCTGAGTTGTTCGCATCCCTCAGGAAAGAAGATCAGAGGCCGCTTAAACTTTGATTTTTAATTTATAAGCCATGCCATGTAAATCAAGAAATAATACCTGCAAATATTACAAAGGAACAATTCCTTTTGCAAACAAAAAAATGTGTAGTGATACACACATCTAGTTATTTATATTATACTGAACATAAAATTTCCTGAGCATTTAGAGACGGAACAGGAAAGAAAGATTGCAGGTAGAATAATCTGAGCTGAAGAATTGTTCTGGAATACACTAAACAAATCTGTTCTGGTGCAGGATGTCACTGACTTCAACAGCCTTATGGTAATTTGCTAAATAAAGCAGATAAAATAAAAAGATTAAATGAATGAAAGAAAAATCAAAGATATAATGAATTTAGTTCTGAGACTGTAATTCAAAGAGTTTTTTCTTTATCAAAGAGAGGTTATTTCAATCAGTGTCCATAGTAGTGTGTGATCTTTGTGACAGGTCTGTGATTGGAAGCTTTCTGTGTGTGTGAGCTGCTGTAGCTCCAACTATTCCAGTGATGCTCCTTGATGAAACTATTTTTTCCTTTTGTTTTGGTATCAGCCATGTTCATGAATAGAATAAACTCTGCTAACAGAAATGCTTCTTTGCTGGGTTGATGTTGCAGTAGCTTTATTAATTAAGGATGCAACTTTTTGCAGCTCCTTTTTTGATGTATCTTTGCTAGGAAAATTTAATAATGTAGATATAATAACTGTTAGGTTTAGGTCTTGTATTAACTACTGTAGTTTTCCACAATGACTTTTGAATTACTGAAGTATAATTCAGACTGGTAACAGCTGGCAGTAGCACTGTCTTTTGTTCCTGCCCATCATTAGGAAGCTATGAGAATATCCTACCCAATATGACTGCATATTCATTAGGTGATAAATGGAGATATAAGACAAATACAGGGCTTTAACCTCTATGCACTGTAATTAAATTTGGTGACTTCTGACTTGAGTAATGCTAGTTGTTTTGTAATTTAATTGGTCTAGTTGTATTAGTGACCTTTTCTTTAGGTCAGGCTAACTCTTGACCATTTGAATCTGCAGATCCAGAGGCATTACTACATGGGCAACCAAGCTCTGAAGGTCTTTGCAGCAAAAGGTGATGAGGTAAGGTAAACTGCAGTTTAATGCTGAACATATTTTGCTGCAGAACAAAAAAAAGAATAGTAGTGATGCTTGAGTTTGTCCTGTCTTTCTGTGTTAATAAATATTTCTAATGCAGCTTACAGAAATGTCTTATTTCCCAGTAGGTTAAAAAGAGGTTGCGTTAAAACCCAAATGAATACAGTATCTCATGAATAATGAAAAACGGGTAGATACTGTGTTTGAGCAAGGTTATGAGGAACCCGAAATTGGTGCTGAAATTGATTCTCATGCAGAGCAGCAGTGTGCCCTGTCACTGTGTTATTTAGAACAGACCTTCAAAGCACTGGAGGTAAAAAGCTCACTGTGGAGCTCTAATGTGTTCCTTTAAGGGGCTTTGCTCCCTTTCACTATCTCATGCAAAATCTCTGAGAGTTCTTCACACCTGGTGAAAAAGGTGGAATGTGCTGAATCTAAAGTTGGCTCAGCTTTGAGTGGATCCACCATCATGATGAGATTTGACCTTTCTGCTTCTTTGATTTATGAACATGAAAAAATGCTTGTGTTAAAGTTATAGCTGAAATGGAGACTAGTCTTGACTAAATCAATGCTGTTGAATTCCCTGTGAAAGATGTATTTCATGATTAAGAACTTGCATGATTTTTTAGACTTCTTTTTTCCCTCCAGAATGCAGCAGTTGCTTTTTCTGCACTTGTTCGTGCCCTGGATGAGTTGAAAGTGGTGGCTGTAGTGCGCTATGCTTATGATAGAAGATGCTATCCACAAATTGGAGTAGCTTTTCCGTGTATTAAGGATGCATATGAGGTAATTCTTCTCTCCTACCCTTCTGCAGAGAGACCCAGAAGCAACACAGTATGTCAGAACTTTAGCAGCGTATGTTTCCTCTGATCTTTCTTACGAGAGACTATTGAAAGAGCTAAATATGTATAGCATGGCTGAGCAGTGACGGAGGTGGGGGCGGACACAACAATCTTCAGACTTTTGAAGGGAATAAACACAAAAGATGGAGAGGAATTATTTAGGGTGGTATGAACTGGAGGAGGTAATGGAATAAAAAAAATGAGGCAGAGAAATGTTAAAAAAACCAATTCCATCTTTTGACTTTGGAGTACAGTAAGCTGTGATAAAATCTCCAAAAGCGCCAATATATTGGATATTTAAAGCATGGATAATTGGAACTCTGCATGAGAAAATGGGTGGGGAGGTCTTTATTCCACGAGCAGAAAAATTGAGTGTAGCCATCACTATAGGATATAATGCTGTGTTTTGTTCTGATTTAAATTGTGTTGCTCTGTACATCTCTTAAGTGTGTTGATGTGCACAAACATTACATCTTCATATTTTTCTTAGGTTTCATATTGCTCTGATATGGCACTCTGGGAATACAGATTTTTTTTTTCTTCAGGCTCAGTTGTTTTTTCTTTCCTCTTGCACAGTGTCTCATCTATGTGCAGCTACCCTATATGGAAGACCTAAGACAATATGTATTTTCATCCTTGAAAAACAGTAAAAAATGCCTTCCTACAGGTAAGACATTTGCTGGTCAAGTAACCTGCTTGTTGTCTTCTAAGATGCTCTAAAATAGTTAGAATATTTGGCTCACCAATGAAAGCATAAGTCCTGTTGTTATCTTGGCTTAGGAAAACACCCAGGTATTTGGGCATCCATTATGGTGATGTCATCTTGAAGTGTAAATGTGTATTAAAGCTTTGGCACTTCAGGTGCAGGCTGAGCAGAACTAAGTTTGCAGGCAGTGTTTCAGCTGTCTGTTAAATGACTTCTGGCTCAGGTTACAGCACTGAGAGTCTCACAGGATCCTGTGATGGAGAGCTACGATTAGACCTCTGCATCCTTTGATCTTTGAACTCATTTGTGGGCGTAAATGGCCAAACCTTGTGGGATCTACAGTGTGTGATTAGCTAGCTAGAATTAGAACAGAGGCAGCTGCTCTGTTGGTGCAAAGCTGGTCCTGTAGCCATTTGCAGTATGGCCTGTTAATATAATGTACAAAGGCAAAGACAGTATTTTCTGTGGAGTGTTATTAAAGCTTGTGCTTATTGGTGTCCAGGCTGAGATGGATGGCATCTTTGGAGAACATGCAGCTACACAAAACTTGACTTGCTGTTCTGAGAGTTTTGCACAGCAATGAGTCTTAAGTGGCTGTAGTTTAAAAATCCACTCCCGCTTCTTTCATTTGTTATGAGATGCATTGAATGGGCACCTGCACATCAGGGTATATTTAGCATGCTGGTTTGTTTCTATAGCAGTTTCTGTTTTCTTGCCTGTAACCAGCAGTTTGATAACAAATCTAAAACCTGTCTTACCAAAGCAGTAGCTGGCTATTGTGAACTGTGTTAATTTGCAATCATAACTTTAAAAATTTATATTATGCCATTTAGTTTTGCAAACCAACTGTTCTCCTTATTTTCTAAGTGGCCTATAAACCTTCTGTTGCAAATGAAAACATTTTGAAAAAGGAGAAAAGCTAAAGCAGAAAGGCAGCAATAATTGAGGTCTTGGGGGAAAAGAAGAAGGCTTTATGACTTTACACTGTAGTCCTTAAATAAAGCAGGGGTTTATTATTGTGTCCATTATCCTTATTCTTTATTGGCACATCCATAGCTGCAGTGTGTTCTGTGCCATGTAATGACTTAGTGAAAATCTTGCATTGTGAAGCCAATCTTCATTTATAAATGGTTTCAAGAAATCCATCCGTCTGCAAGTGTATTTAATCTTCCTTTGTATGTAATTGCTGCCTTAGTGGATCAGTTATCTGCTGTTGACTCACTGATTGATTCGATGAATTTGGTTCAAGAAGATGGAGAAACTTTTGAGGACCTATTTAAGCCCAGCAAAATTCCAAACCCTCATTTTCAAAGATTATATCAGGTGAGATGAACTATATGGTATTTTTTAAAAAGTTTTTTTTCTTAAGACTTTTCACCTTTCTGTCTTTCTTTGATTCACATTGGAAAGATCTACATTGTGAAAATGCAGATATAAATCTCTGGCATTAAAGTATGTGGTAACCAATGATTTCTGTGTTGTCCCTGACATAGATTTATCTCAAAAATTTCGAGTTTCCAGGAAGCAAGGGAAATTACACCTGTGCTCAGGTGTCTACAACAGCATCAGTGATATTCACAGGCACATATACTAGGCAAGTTAAAACTTGCCTCTCAACACTCTATTGTGGACATAGATTCAGTCTTCCGCTTTTGGACAGAGAAAAATTGGCTGAAAATTGGGATATCTTCAGCTTCTCATTCTGTGTCCCATCACTTTTCTGTGCAGTGTTGCATCTAGCAGTGTTCCAAACCAGGTCAGTCTGAGGTGAACTGGATCACTAATAAATGGTTATTAACATTGTTGACATTTAAAATATTCTGTTGGGGTGTCTAAGCTGATGCACTTCACGAGCCAGCAGAACAGTTCACACTTCCTGCAGTTATTATATCAAGCTGTCTCCATTTTGATTTGCATTCCTTTCATATCACGAAGACTTTCATTGCAACTGTGAGGATGAGAGACTTAATTATACATTGGAATTCAAGTGTTTAAAAAACGACGCAGCAAATTCAAAAATAAAGAAAATTATGTTGCAATTTAAGCAACTGCAGAATTGTACTGTATACAGATCCATGGAGATACATTGAATGTGTGGCTCTGCTCTGAAAATTGACCAAAAATGGTATTGTAGCAATCATGTTCATATCTCAGCAATTCCACATGATTTATTTCGGTTTACAAGTAGGAAGAAGATGTTTTTTTAAATTAAGAAAATTTACCCTAGCTTCCCAAACCTTGCTACCTCAGTGTTGCTAAAATAACCAAAGGATCTGAAGGTCAGTGTGTGTTTCAGAAACACATGTAAGCCCACTGTATTCAACCCTACTCTGATTGACACCTGAAGAACTCAGAGGTCTCATCAAGTTCTGCCAGTCATATTGACAAGACAGTGTGTAACTGAGTGCAAGATTTGATCAGTTGGAGGTTATTGCAGGGCAGGAACTTAAAATGAACTGACCTCTGCACAACTCTTATTTTAGGAAGGGCTGTTAAGCTTGGATAGTACAAAACTTGGGCATTACTTGTAAATGAATTACTTGGGGGATAGAATTTCCTCTGTTATATTGCTAGATAGAGTTTTGCATTCTTTTAGTTTAGTGCATGTCACCTACTGGTGAAAGATTATTTTTTTTTTTCAGGTGTGCTATTTGTCTTCTGAAACAGTGTGATGCTAGGGTTCCAGCACTTGAGTCAGTTGTTGCTGGAAGAGACTAACTTGCCAGTTTCCATAGAGGATAATAGGATTTTGTAAGGTTGAGTGTTACTGGTAGAAAAAGCATTTGAGTGAATGTATGGAGTAGGATACAATTTCTGTCCTTGCTGTTCAGAAAGCCCTAAACTGTCAGTCCCCTTAGTACTTTCTTTTGGCCACTGTTGCTGCAAAGATGTTCCAGGTTCTTAGTATTTTGCTCTTAGGCAAAATGGCACTGCTGGTTCCTTAAGAACTGTGAAGAAAAATTCTGCATCATCTTTTGACTGTACCCAGTAAGTGGATTAGGCTGAATAGAACCTATAAATGGTTTTGAAAAATAACTCTGAAGAAAAGGATGAACTCCTACTTCATTTCCTTGCTTTGTTGCTTCATGAAGAATGATAAGTGACAAGAGCCAGAATTTAAACAAAAACATCAAGCTAAATTATATCTCTGGAAGTAGTGGTAGGCATCAGGAAATGACAGAGTGGGTGAGAAGTAGTCGTTAATGCTTGCTGGAGTGGAAGATGAGGAATATCCTATATCCAGACTTTCAACTTTTATTCCTTGCTTCCAGAAAAAAACTAGGTGAACTTCTGTAGCTTTTGTAGTGGTAGACTTCCAATATTATTGTTTAAGTTGTCCATCTTAAATTCAGGGATTTGTAGCACCTAAGACATTCAGGGAATGCAGTGCATTTTATTTGTTAGCCAAATAAACAAATTGTTCAACAATGGTGGCTCTCTAGAGAGATGGACCTGTTGGTCTGTTGGTGCATATATGTCACTGCTTATCACAGAATTAGTGGTGTGAAGCCCAGTTCCACCAGTATCCATTGACTTATCTTGGTATGGCCCCTGTTCCTGAAAGCTGGCTGTGTCTCTAGAAGTGGAAATGTAAGAAATTAGGAAGAGCAATGAGGAGCTTGGTGACAGCATGCATGAATACAACAGTGACTGCAAGGCAGTGGCAGTGTGAGTTTCTTCTAGCTGTGAGGGTAGGAGTGACTCTTGCTGGACACAGAAGGAAGGGGGGAAGCAAGGTTAAGAGGGATGGTGTTGGTTTAGAAACTCCAGGTTGTCTGTTTAACTTAGTGTCCATTTAGCATGTGAGTTTTGACAGTATCTGCCATCTCAGTTTCAGATGTAGTCATCTACTTTAAAAACAGGTACAAGTGGATGCTGTGGCCACTCAGTCTGCTCAGCTCCTGCAGCTGCACACATTAAGATGTCAGTTACAAAAGCCTGAAACACACAGGCATAACAGGGGACTTAGGTTTTTTTGATTTGTGAATTTAATTCAATTATCTTTTCTTTTTTCTTTTTTCTTTTTTTTTTTTGTATCACAAGAGCTATTGCTGCAGCTTCCAGCAACATTTTTACTCCCTTTCAAAATAATTGTGCCTTAAATCATTACAAGTGTTTCCAAATCAGTAGCCTTGTGCAACTGCCTCCTTTGGCAATATGTTCTAATACGGACTGGAATCTTAATGGCAGCCTGAAAACATATCAGTATTGATGTGTCACATATTGTCTAGATTTTCTGTTTTGGCATATTTCCAGTACAAATAGGAGCTTTTATTTGCTTTGATTTTGTATTTTAAATTAATGTCATGTCTGACAGCCAAGAGGGGAGCAAATCTCTGCTGTATTCCTAGTTTACAGAGTAGGTACCTTCACATGGGTGTCTAATGCACTCAGTACAATGGGCATGGAAAAAAAATTGTCTCCTTTGTATATCACATGTTTTGATGTGTTTGTGTGCATGCACTGGTATCTGTGTGTGTATTTGTAAATGCACATACCTCTTTATTGCTATCTCACACTTCACAAAATTGTAGAGATACTTACTTTGTTTTCAAAACCCTCCATGGAATTTCTGTAGCCTGCCTCATTAACCTCATCTCTCCCCGTCTGCTTGACTCTGTGGCTGTGTGCACTGACTCTACACTTGGGTGAGAAATCCTTCTCTGTAGCTCTCACCATCTGTTCCAGCTTTGTGCATCTGTCAGGCCCCTTCATTGCCTTCTCCTTTCAAAGCTAGGTTCCAAACATACATATATTCTGTGCCTCACCTGTGCACATTTAATAGTCTCTCTTTCTATTTGCATTCTCTCTTAAGCTTGTGAACATTCCTCCTGTATCTATACTGAGTTTAATTGACCAAGAAGAAATATTTTCTTTGAGGGACATTAAACTGTTACAATAACTGGAATGTGTGGTTGGGATAGATCTCGTTTACTTAATTTTGAAGTGTATAGAAATCTTGCCTGTGGGACTGTTTTATAAGAGAACTGCTTTTTAAAGGTAGAGTGAAGCTAAAAATATGAACAGTTGCAGATGAGTGTTTCATTCCTGGGATTTTTCTAATAATTTTCATAGCACTCATTCCAGTGAGTGTGGGAACACTCATCTGCACCAGTATTCTTGTTTAATATCATTAATAATCTCCTTAAACAGTTGATCATAAACTTTCAGTCCATTATGAGACAGAATATTTTTCAGCAACACAAAGGTAGTATGTTTAATATGGAAGATATTTTGCAGTTACCATATGGTGTACAGGCATTACATTAAAAGTTTTTAATATAATTGAAAGTTCTACTTTGCTCAGAGTGTTTTGTTTCTTGCAGTGTTTGCAGCACAAGGCTTTTCACTCTGATAAGCCACTGCCACCAATAGAGCAGCACCTTTTAGAAATGCTGGATATGCCTTGTGTGGTAAGAGAAAGGTGTCAGGCTCCTCTGGAAAGAGTAAAAGCACTTTTTCCCCTAAAGGAAGTTGGCAAGAAAAAAGAAGAGAAGACTGCACAAGACATCTTCAAAGACAAGTACGTTAGAGATGTATTATGGATTTTTCTGAAACTTTTTTTTTTTACACTTCAGGTTGTTTTTGCTGGATGAATCAGGCTCAGAATCTTTTGAACAGAAAATCAATGAGTTACACACTGGAAAATATGCTGATGGATAAAGAATATTGTGGTGCCACAGAATGTCTGGAGTGTTTTGTGAATAGTGGTGGTCATACTGTTGCAGTGTAAGATACACTAGGAACCAGTGAGTTCCTAGTGTATCTTACACTGCAAGTGAGACAGTTCCGTCATACTGTTGCAGTGTAAGATACACTAGGAACCAGTGAGTTCCTCATGTCTGGGGAGCCTGTACCTACTCATGCAAGCTCCTCATATCTGTATTTGCTGTCACAGAATCACAAAATCCATCAGATTGGAATGGACCACTGGGGGCTTCTTGGTTAACCTGTTGCTCAAAGACCACCTGTGAGATCTCAGGAGGGATTCATACAGTCTGACCTTGAAAACCTTCAGGGTTTGTGCATCCTTTCTGGGCAACCTGTTGCATTGCTTCTTGTCTCCTGGTCAGACAGTTTGTCCTAGAGGTGGTTATGAAGGAACTCAAATAACACTAAAGGGGGTCTAATTTAGTTTAGAATAAATGCCTTGGTGCTTTAAATTAGCCATAAAGTTGAGCCTTCCTTCTCAGCATGCTTGCTTTAGGTAATTGTGTAGCTTTCATTTTGAATATCAAAAGAAAAGCAGTTTCATTATTATCTGCTGTGCAATTAATGTGGTTGTCTCCAAAAAAATCAAGCTGGTATAGACTATTCCTGGAACAGCTATTGTTTGAACAGTTTTAAGACAGGGTATTTTTGTTGTTAAAGAATATACTGTGTTTAGTTTATTTGTGATGCAGATAGGAAGAATAAATGCTAAATTGATACTGCAGTTGTACTGTCACCCCAGCCAAATCAATTTGCATAAACAAAATCTGCTTCTGAGAAATTAATTTCTTGAAATCTACAATATAACTAGTGGGTCCCTGAGATGTTGGAGTGTTCTCAGTTGGCTCCTTCTCCCTTCATTTTGTCATTTTTGGTTCAGACCTTTCAGCACTAGGAATGATGTCTTTGATGTGTTTTGAGCTCTTGCTTAGCTCAGTCCTTTACTCTTGGTTGGGTAGAGCCTCCTCAGCATCTTCTCTTTGGGAAGACATGGCACAGGACTCCTCACTTTGCTGCTTGAGGCTAATGACTGCATTCCTCTCTACAGACTGGAAAATACCTGGCTTTTTTGTTGTTGTTGCTGATTTCAGTGTGTTCCTGTTGCCTTGGTGTGTCTGTGAATTCATACTGATGAAATTCTCCTTTCCTTACTCCATGCCCCAGTTTCTCTGGGTTTTTGTACATATGTATATTTATATGTATATCTTAAAAAGTGGTAGAGCCATTTTAGAAATAAAAGACAAAAAATTGGGCTCAAACAAGCTAGAGAGAGAATTTAAACAAAAAGCAGGGACCCATTACTGTTAGTTGCTTTAAAATCTATCTTCCCAAAAGCATCTGACAAGCAAGAAGGAAATCTGTTTTGTTGAAAAACTGGTTTCCTTTAGAGGGGTGATAAAAGAAGCTATAAAAGAAATTTAGATAGAAATTGATGTTGGGCATTAAAATGATTTTTTTTAAAAAGCTGTAAAGGAAGCGAAAGGATACAGACTCAACTATGCAAAGAAGAATGAATGATAGTTGAAATTTTTTTTAAATTGCAGAAAAATGGTGTTGCTGTAATAATGAATGGGACTGGTAGTATTTTATCATTGCTACAACAGCAGTCTTAACTGTATGTTTTTGTTCTGTGTTTGGGTAAAAGCTGAGACGATATCATTTAGTCACTAGATAAAGAAAAGTGCATCACTCTGCAACAATGATGAAGGAAAATATTAAATAACAGAGGCACTTGCACAGGCTTCCCAGAGAGGTTGTGGGTGTTCCTTCCTGGCAGTGTCCAAGGCCAGGCTGGATGGGGCTTTGGGCAGCCTGGTTCAGTGGGAGGTGTCCCTGCCCATGGCAGGGGTGTAGGAAGTGGGTGATCTTTAACACAAACCACTCTGTGATTCTAAATGCTATGGTTCTATGAGATTCAACTTATTGATACTAAGATATAGTTTGCACTTCAGTGTTTGGAAAAAGTTGTTTAAAAGAGGTCTTAACCATTATTTTTGTTTTCTAAAATTGATTTGTATCTCCTGTCATCATATTGACCACATTCTTCTCTGTTACTTTTTATGGTCTAATGGGACTAAAGCAGCATAATTGTAGGCATGATATCTTAATACAGATTTCAGTATTCACTTGTATCACTTTTGCTTAAGATCTGTGTAGTTTTTTTTTTTTTAAATCCAGTAATATAGAAAACATTTTACTTTTTCCTTCTTAAGTTGGCTGTGGAGAGGCTGTTATCTCATCCAGCTTTGTAGGATGTGAAAGGCTTCTATATTAATGTAGAAGTGGGTGTTTTAAATTAATCTTGTATTTTATTAATTTTTCTCAAATAGTAATTGCACGTTTTGCAGTTTAAAAATACTGCTAATCAGTGCATATTCTAAATGTCAGCTCCTTGGCTGGTATAAATGGCTATGGATTCATTAGTTTCTGCTGTGCTGCACTGATTAATGACAAGTGTAGATTTGGTCCTAGGCTGTTAAATGCAGCATCATCATTTATTTTCTCTTTCCTCCAATCCCAAAGAATTTTGAATCAGTAAAAATAATGCAGGAAGAAAAAGAAGAAAATTGATTGCCATATACTTCTGGAGGAAAATATTCTAAAAGAGAATTTTTGTTGTTCTTTACACCTTTCATCAAACCATGTTAATATACAAGATTTTTTTGTTCTAGTGGAGCTTCTAAACTCTCTGGTTTTGCTAAGTATCAGTTTCTCCCTTTACAGTGAGACACACTGGTTGTTCAAAACAATCAAGCAACTTGTTCAAGGTTAGTCAGAAAGTCATCAGAGTTGAGAATGAAGCAGAGGTATCCTATCCTTGTCCTTAGGCATAGCTAAAGTCATCATTTCTCCTGGAGTGATAAGTAAGGTTATGCTGAATGACAGGAGTTGCTGAGGAGAAGGGATTTCATTTTGGTAGTGACAAAATTAAGTAAAGGAAAGAGAAGATTGCTGAAACAAAGTGAGATAGACAATGGTTGTAAAGTAGGGAAGGGAGTGTGCTACAGAAAGCAAAAAGGAAGACTCCACAAGTTCTTTCTAATAGTTGATTGCTTCTGTAAAGTGCAATGCAGTTTTTGCAATCAGTTCTAATCTTGCAGAATGAAAAGTGGCTCCTAGTCCAGGATCTCTAACATTGTCCCTATATCATCAAGCAGTTTCTTCTTTTCACAGTAATAGAATTTTTCAGAAAAACTTGGTACTTTGTTTTGGGATTCCTTGAACACAAATCCTGTCCTTTGGGTTGCTGAGTAGCTTTCAGTCATTCTTAAATGAAAATCAATTTGTCTGTGTCAGTAGCCTGACAGCGTCTGATTTTCCTCCCCTTTTGTGATTGTCTGGATTTTACTCTGTTGCTGAGATGTGCTCTAAAGTGTAGCATGTTACATGTTAGAATTAAGTTCCTAGTTTGAATGTACACCTTGCTCTATCTTACCTGTAAGGACAAAGCAAGAAAGTAGCCCAAAATCACAATTAGCTTTTAAAAAGTAAAATTAGTCTTTTGAAAACATTTTGAGATGTAGCTTAAAACATCCTAAGAGAGTTCTGATCTGCTTAACTGGCGTTTGTCTAGCAGGTTTTAACAAATACAAGGTGGAAGTTTACAGAGCTCTCATGTGCTGATGGAGAATAGTGGTCATTAGACTCAAAAGCCACTGTGTAAATATGTTTGTATTAGCTATAAACTCCAAGACAGGCTCTAGCAGGTAGTGATTGAACAGTAAATTAATGTCTTACTAAAATGGTACATTTTCACTGACATTTCATGTTTAGAAAAAAACTCTAGTGAAAATACCAAATGTCATGTTATATACTGTAAATTATCAAGGCTAACTCAACACAGAGGTTCCAAAGAAAGTGCTTGGAGATATTCTGTATTTAGAAAGATGAAGAAGGTCTATATAAGGAAATTCACACCTGAAATAAGCAGTAATAATCTCATACCTTCAACAAGTGATGCCTTTGCTGTATGTGAAGATGAAGTTTGATCTGTTTATACTGTCTGGTTTGTGCAGCCTAAGGGGAAAATAAGGCATGGTTAAGTGTTGATTTTGGAACAGTTATGTAATCAAGTTTAGTTCAGTGTAGATTTCATTAATTTGACTCCCTAGTTAATAGGCAGGACAATTGTCTTCAAGTGTTTATATTCATTTTTACCCTTCTCATTTGCAGTGAAGATGAACCCAGCCTTAAGAAACCAAAAATTGAAGATGAGGAAGAGAGCTTTAGCCTTATGAAACTTGCTGAAGGCAATATCACCTCTGTAAGCATGTTTTTACAAATCTGATTATCAAAGGGGAAGATTAATTCTATAAGTGTATTGTAGTGAATATACAGAATTCCTCATAAAAGGAGAGTTTCTAGCTGAAACATGACTGAAATACTGTCTACTTGTACATTTGAGACTCTGCTAGAGATTGTGAAGACAACTTTCTCTGCCCTTAGGCATGTGTTAACACAAGTTTCCATCAGTCGTGGATATTTTAGGACAAAATTCTCTCCTGGTGTTTAGAACACTAAAAGAAAAGCCTGAGGATTTGAAGAAAACAGAATTGGAGCTCAGTGGTTGAATTTGTTCTTGCTGTCTTTCATATCTTCGGCAACATAGAAGTTGCCTCTTTGTATTTAATCAAAAGTAGTGCTGTGATTTTAGACATTGTTCTCTGCATTAATTGGGGGTCTAAATGAGAAATTTGCCTTCATCTTGCTACTAGATCTAACTTACAATTTTGTGGCTAGATGAAACTTGTATCGTAACTGTGCACCTTCCTTTATTTGATGTTTTCCTATTATAAAAAATAATTAATATTTAACTAACTTCTCTTATTTTCAGATGTGCTGTTCGTTGAGGTTAATTTTGAAAAAAAGTATTATTGATACTTATAAAAATATTTCAAATCTAAAAATATTTCAGTGTTCTGCACTTCTAATATAATTTTGGTATTTCCTGAAATGTGGCATTGTGAGATCTTAGAGAAATACAGTGAGACCAAGCAAACTTATTGTAAAGTCCATGAATTATTTTAACAACAAAGCATAAAAAAGTAGGAGAATTATGATTGCTGATGGGAAATTTTAAGCAATGTAGGTTGTTGGTTTTTTTCCCCTCAAGTTAATGCATCCGTTTTTCAGTGTTTATTTATATTTGACCTGGTTTTAGTTCCTTTGAAAGGTTTCTGCATTTGCATGCCCATTTAGAGCTTTGGCTTTAAGATGTCAGAGTCTGCCAGAAAGCCTAGATGATTTAAGTGCAAGCTTTTAATTTTTAGGTCCTATTGGAGTGGCAAAGTGCTGGTTCTGTACCCATGTGCCTGGGAGCTCACACTCCTTACTGAGCATCTGCTGAGATTAGGGAGGTCTAAGAGTTCTGTGCTACAGAAGATCTCAAAGCTGAACTAGCAGATAACCTGAATTATTGTGCTTCTGTCCTCTCAGCACCAGAGAAGTGGCCAACTTGTAACAGTGCAGCAGAATGAGTTCATCTTGCTCATGTCATAGCCAGCCTTTGCCAGGAGTACTGTGCATTAGTACACTTTATAAGACTTGCATTTTTGAGTCTGAATGTGGAGAAGTACACAGTTTGTTTTCACATTAAAATAAAAAAAAATTTAAAGATTCTTGTTGCCTGACAAGAAGAAAGAGGTGGATATTGGAAGACAATTGAATTGGTTTTGTGCTTTTTGTAGGTAGGCAGTGTTAACCCAGCAGAAGATTTCCGAATTCTGGTGAGGAAGAAAAATGCTGACTTCAAAGATGGTAAATGACTTTTGTCTATCTTAATTATATCAGTAGCACCTTCAGAGTTCAGTAAATGCAATCCATTTGTGTAAATGCAATGCAATAAATTTCTAGTGCAATGTTAGTTGCTCTGGAATTTGCGCATTAGCTTGTAGTGCCACTCAGTCAAGGAAGCTGTCATTTGTAATTCCCCTGTTAATACTTGCCTTCCCCAATTAAAAGTCTCAGGTAGCTGTGTTTGGGTGAGAAGGTGCTAGACAGCTACACTGAGGACCTGAGCAACTCCTCAGGTGTTTTTAACAGAAGACCCCTTGGTAATCACTGACTGCCTCATTCAGAGTGAACCTCAGCTTCTCACTCTCAGGATCTTTGTGGCCTGAAGTGGACCAAAGGTCATTTCTTACTGCTTGTTTGTGAAAGAAAGTACAGGTGAATTCAGACTGAAGTGGACCAAAGGTCATTTCTTACTGCTTGTGAAAGAAAGTACAGGTGAATTCAGGGTGGAATAAGCAGGTAGTATTTGTAATCTGAAAGCTGAGAGAAGGCTGTGTGCACTGACTTTCCTCAGAGATGAAAAAGAACTCCAGGCACAGGTCAAGCACTGTCTTGCATGGCCTAAGTCTGAAAATGCAATGAAATTATCATTGGTTTGTATGGTATTTCCCTCCTGGAACAGCTATGCAGGGATATATGTAATCCAAAGGTGTCTTAAAAACAAAGCACAAGATGGACGGGGCCCTTTATCTCCTAAAGGATGATTTGAAGGTTGTGGCAGGGTAAACTTGATCTGCCAAATAGCCACTAATGTCACATTCCTTTTCAAAGAAAGATTTGCAGAGGTGCTTAAGTGAGGTACTGGGTATTCATAAGACCTTTGGTCCTTTTGGATGTAATTTCAGGAGTGTGTTTAGCAGTATACTGAATTGTGATATGGCCTGTTAAAGCCTGCTTAGCTGTTTTTCTCCAGAATTTCCAGACCTCTAAGCTAGCTAGCTTTTTTACATGGATTATTCATTAGACCCATAAGAAATTATTTATTGAAAAAATATTTTGAGTTGGCAGGGTAAATCTCAGCTATTAAGATGTATTAAGATGCAGTAAAAAAATTGTACAATTGTACAATACATTATAATACAGAAACTGTGAAACATTTGACTGCTTTGTTATGGTGTTAAATTTTACCATGTAGGAAAGCTTTAAGGCAAAAATAAGTATAGTGATTACCCTTGAAGATGGTTTAAATAGAAAGAGTGCTTAAATATGTCCACTTGGTAGCTGTGCTGGAGATAACTGCAGTACATGGTTGGAAGGTCCTGAAATTTTGAGCAATTTGCTTTTATTCTTTGTGATCTGCTCTGTAGTTAAACAGAATGTAGTGCAGTCACCCATTTAAAGGAGAGGTAGAAGCCACTATAAATAAAAACATACTTTGCATATTATCTTTTTCTTCTGGATAATCCTTTTTGTGCTTTAGAGCCTTTTAGGTAGCTTAATATATTGAACATTGCAGGCATGTTTTTAATGGCTTGCTGTATTGCACTTTGGTTATGTAAATAGTAAATTCTGCCTTAAAATTATTTAGTGGTTCTAAGGGGTTTTTGGTATAATTTTGTCATTTAATGATGAATTTTTTTTTCCCTCTGCTAGAACATAAGAAATATAAAATTTCATTGCAGAAAAGGATAATCTGTGGCATTCAAGTACTTATTTGTAAAAAAGGTAGCATTTTATGTGTCAGGATGCAGACAGGAGAACTGCTAAGTTGCATTCTGTTTTTCTTTCTTGTATTTAAAAAAAAAATCTACTACAGTCTTCGTAACTGAATAGAGCTTACATTCACCTTTTAAAATAACAGCAGTCCTTTCATTGGGAAGAGAAAGACCTTTCAACTATTTGATTGAAGGTGGGTTGTTTTTTAGTAGTTAGAGAAGTTGTAGCAGTTGGAAGAGTTGTACTTTAAATACTGACACTACAGTTGCTTCTTAATTCAGCTGCAGGTTAATGGCACACCCACACCAAAATTATAAAGTTAGCAGTACCAGAGGATGGCAAGGTGCTTATTTTTCTTTTTCTTCTGAAACAGCTTGTAGGAAGTCCTGATGGTGTATTTATCACTGAAAATAGGAACCAGTATATTTCCTGCAGTGCCCTCACTGGGATGTGTTAATCAGGGTTATTCCTTTCATAGCAGAAGTCTTAAGTGAAAGCTAGTCTGTGTGTGATGTTGTGTGACAACTTTGCCACTAATGCCTAAATACATATCTGCAGAAAATCAAAGATTTTCAGATTGGTAAGGATCTTAGAGATAGGTTTTCTGGACTGGCAGCTCAATTCCTGAAACAATAATCGACTTTGGTTTTACCTGAAAACTGTGTCCTTTATTACAGTAGGGAGCTGCTTAAAGGGTACATGGTGAGATGTGTTTGATGGTTTCAGCTTACTGGTTAACGCTGATGCTCATGTAACTAGAATTGTGTTCCCCTCTAGACATCCTTTCTTATTTGCATTCATGGCCAGAGAAATGTCATGTTATGCAGGTCTTATTTTGAGCAAGTCACAAGTGTAGAGTCATCACAAAGAGATGTCTCCTGATAACAGCTTCTGACGTTTTTGTCAATGACTGCACATAAAATAGATTAGTTTACCTGAGTAGAATTAATTGTTGCTCCCAAGGGTGTGCAGTGAGTTTCTTCATTGCTGTGGCTTCAGAGCAGGCTTCAGAAAATGCAGTCAGTGCTTGCCATCTTTGTAATGCCAAGGGAGTAGCCACATAATTCCAGTTAATCCTCCTATTTGAAGGTTCCCATCCATGATCTGCATCTCTGGAGAGTACATCATCTCTGGTGTGTTGTGTTTTCATAGGCTTCTGTATAAGAATCAGGGGAAAGGTATTGACAAAAAGTATAGAAAAAGGTATTGACGCATGCATAATATTTTCTTTGATTTGTAAATGTTCTGTGTGAGTTTATAGGCCACATTTCATTGCATCTTACAGTACTCCTGTCTGAAACATGATGTTGAAAAAGCTTTTTTTATTTACTGATTTTCAGTTGGGAGAGAAATCTTCATGTCCAGAGACAAATAGCACTAAGCTCTCATTTCTATATTTATAGTAAATTAGTTAATTTATTTTTTCCCTAGGCATTTCTAGAAAAATATAGCTGAAAGAATCAGTGACTGCATTTGAACAAGGATGAGATTTTATTGCAAGAGTTTCTGTAGAAATAAGTATAGTTAATTACCTTTCTGGAGCTAATATAATTTTTTTTAATGCTAATACTTAATTTCATTCTTTGTTGGCATGTTTCTGCAGTTTGTCTGCATTTTTATCTTGCTGGATGTTTTTGTATATTTCAGAGACTATTCATGCTCTACTGCTACACAGGCCAAATGCAATGACTGGTTTGATGAAAATGATTCACTCATTAGAAGGGTTTTTGCAAACCAAATACTTGAGTATATAGAATCACTTTGAAGTTTTCTGTATATCTGCTTCACAGAGAAGATGAAGCCAGGTTTGTCTTTGAAGGGCACAGTGATTGGGTGAGACTCAAAGCTCTGAGTTTCAGCAAACAGAATTTGAATTAGATGTTATGGGGAAAAATATAATAAAGATCACAATGATGGAGCTCACACAGAAAAAGGGACCCACAAGAACTTGGAGACTCTCCATCTTTGGAGCTACATGGAACTCAAATCTGTGGAGCACTGAGGCACCCGTTCCACAGTGAAACCTGTTTTTAGCAGGGATTTTGGTCGTGTGTCCTTCAGACATCCAGCCTCAGTCATTCCGATCCGTACTCACAGAGCTTTAGGGACACCATTTCAAAACTGAACAGACCCTCAGAGGGTACTGGATCAATTCAACAGCCAACAGCTCTTGGTTTTAAAATTCTTATTTCTTGGCTTAAAGGTGAAGGAGGTCCTTAAAAATTAGTACAGTTTTCAGTTCAGAATTTCTTTCTTCTTTTCAATTCTAGAAAAATGATACAGAGCAGTATTTTAAAATGAATTATCAGGTGATTTAACTGATTTGTCAGTGAATCACACTTTAAGCACTGCCCATGAATACAAGTCATTACCACCAGCAGCATGAAAATCAGAAGATTAACAATGAGAGTCTTTTGTCTAAAAGAAGAAATTTTTTTTTTAGCATGATTAATTTTTTTAGAGGGGGAAAATCCCCAAGGAGTCGAGCTTGGACTGTAATAATAGACAGCTTTGGCTCTTATTAATGTGTAATCTGATTGATATAGTAATCAAGACCAAGAACTGAACTGAAGAAACATGAAAGTATAACTGCACTTCTGTAGCGTAGCTGTTCAGAGATAACAAGTGAATATAATTGTTCATGGCATATTTCACAAAAAATGACAGCACTAGTGAATGTATTTTGGAGTAGCAAACGTATCTGAATGCCAGAGGGGAAGGGATTAAATTCTGCTAGAACTAAAGATCTTCTATTCTGGGATTTTTTTTCCCCTGCAGTTCTCCAACCCTTAATAACTATATTTGTTATCTAACCAGTCAGGTACAGTAAAAAGAGTAAAGAGGAGATTAAAATTTCTTGGGATGTTCTACAGAATGTTGTGGTTATTAGGACTACTGGAAATTGCAGTTAATGTAAAATGTAGAAGTCTGTTGTTAGTTCTCTTCCTTAAATGTGTGTGGAATGGGGGAAGCTGGGAAAGAAGAAAAAAGTTACAATTACACAGGAGTGGCCTGTATAGGCTATCAGTTTGTAACTCAAGGGCCTACTCCTCAAAACCTCAATGCCTGAGATTTGTCTGGGACACATCAGAGTTAATGCTTATCACAGCTTAGTTAAAAAAACATCTTTATGCAGAACATGCCTTGCTGCAAAAACAGGGACGTCTATTTTTTGCAGCATCCAGACCAAAGATTCAGACTAATGAAAAGGCAGCAGGAAATCAACGAATTTCTCAGATTAGAAATGTAAAGGAACAGCAACCACTTCAAGAATTTCCTGCTATAATCCTTATCTACTGTCTTTAATATTACTTTTGGTTCCCTGAAGTAATTTGGTAGTCTAATCAGAACATAGGAGTTTTTGTCTATTTAAGATTCACCCATCATTGCCCTATCATTTGAGGGAAACCCAATAGACAGAACCAACTTTTTAGCGTGGCTACTTCAGGATGTTAGAATGAGACTTTAAATGCTGTTGGCATGTAACCTGTTTGCTGCCTGTATTATGGACTCTCAGTGCCTGGTAAAACATTGCAGGTTTCCTTTGGTTCCTTACAACAGATTTCAAATGGAGGTATCTCACAGTCAGTAACAAGAATGTCTTTCCTTCTGACGGCTGCCAGGGCAATCAAATGGAAAGGGATTTTTAAAAAAATAAATGCAAAAGAAGTACTAGAGTGTCTGATAATTTCAAACAGTATGCTGGAATCTTTCTGACAATAAAGACTTTTATTGCACCCTTATAGTGCCTGGGGCTTTAATTTAACACATCAATGAGAAGGCAGTGTTTAAAAAAAACACCACCACCACTGAAAACACCAGCAGGACTTGCTTTTATTAGTGCAATTCATAAGAAATTAGAACATTTAATGAGAAAATCATTAACCATGAAAAAAATGGACTGACTTAACTTGGGAAGCTTAAGTAGTTAGACTTCAATTTAGTTTGTCAGCTACTGGTGAAATAAATAGAGAGTGAGCTGATTACCTCTGGCACAGTAGGCACTTCAGCACACTTTCTTGTGCTGTAGCTGCTGTTGGGCTGAACCATTATCTGCCTCCTTTTCTAGAAACTGTCAAAACCTAGTGGGAGAATATCAAACATGTCTTGTTTCACACTATGCAGAGATATTGTCCTTCAGATTCAGTTCAATTAGGCATTTTATAGAAAATTATGTAACAGCTGGTGCTGTGCATACTCACAAGAGCAGAGAGGAACACCATACTTAAACAATGTTTCCTTCTTCGTGTGTTTACTGCTTGTTTCTTCCACCACTCTGGCAGGTACTTTTCTTTGTTGATGCTTCCATAGCTGAGATTCTTGAAGTGATGTCTATGCCCATAACATCTGGAGCTGAGAAGGGCTATAGATCAGGGGAAGGGTTCTGCTAATCCACTGACTGGTCTTTAACAGTGCAAGAACAGGGCAGGCAGATGCTGTGACTTGGTCAGAAAGTGTTCCTGAATCTTCTTCCTCAATGGTAACAACACTCCCTTGACAGACATCCTCTTTTAAGAATTCTAAAAATTTCTTCAAACATTTTTTTAAGTTGTTTAAACTTAAATCAGCCTTTGGTGAAGGGGTTAATTGCTGATATATGTTCCAAAAGATCCTGTTTTATTGTTTGTTCTTAACCCAAGTCTTGGCTCTTATTTTGAGAGAGGCAGGGCACTATCAGCTCCCTATTCATTCTTTTCACAATGCTTCTGAGTTTATAGATACTGTTGTATCCTCTTCACACTTGTTTTTTCCCTGGCTGATGTGTTTGCCAGAGGGTAAAATTGGACAGTTCCTTGACTGTAAGTAAACATGAAAAGAAAGTAAATTACTAAAATCTAGCAGAAATTAGTTGGGATTTGCAGAGCACTTGGGTGATGTTTTCTCTTGTCTGTTTGCAGTGGTTTACAGCTACCTACCTTTTAGGAGCTCAACAGTAAGGGTAAAACTGGTGTTCCCCTTCTTGTTGGTACAGGTCTCACTGTTTACCTCTGCTTCTTTCTGTCAGGCACACACAGTTTATAATATCTATAATTATAAACCTCCTTGCTCTGATGAAAAATTATTAAACTACCTGTACGAGAGACAAGACATACTCTGATGTCAATAACAGCAAGGTCTTTTAACCCCACACATGTTGGTTTGACATGATTACACCTTTCTCATAAATTCAATGCTTTTATTGAAATATGCATCAATTGCAAAGGATGTTTAGGGGATACACTTGTGTTGTAGAACATTAACCTCCTTAAGCTTTAGGAATCCAAATTTTTATCAAGCAAGTCGGGCCACTGCTTTTTTTTCTGGGCTTTCAGGGAAAAGTATGCCTTGGACATGCTTGAGGTTCTTCCTAGTGTATCTGGCTTTTCCAGACATGCTGAAATTATTGTCGCTAGCTTATATAACAATTATCAACTTGCATAGCTTCAGGCAGTGTGGGTATGATTAACTACTTAGACGCCTGTGGAGTAGAAAAAGAGAGATATAAAAGAAAAGTTGGGGGTTTTTCCTTGAAAGTGTGTATTCTTTTATTTATTTATCAGTTTATTTCTCCTTGTCTTCCAGTGAGTCAGCAGTTGATAAACCGCATTGATCAGTTCTTGGAAAATAAAGGTTCCCAGTACTACATGAAAGGGATTGACTGTATCAGAGTTTTTAGAGAGGAGGCCATGAAGGTAATGTTAATGTGTGAATACTCATACCTCTTTAAATTAAAAGCATGATGGGCCTATTTGCTTGATAATTTATTGCTGCTGCAAAAAGAATTTAAATATGTTTCAAATTTTAGAAATAGAGTTGCATTTTATGGGGGTTTTTATTGTTACTGAAATGGGGACTGGCCTCTCTGGTATTACTTGCTGTTGTTTGTTTTTGTTTAAACATGAAACAGAAAGCCCATGACCTGATGCTTGTGCTAGCTAAAAGTACAATCCTACAATTTTCTTCTTCAGCAAAGCTAGTTACAAGAAAGTCTTTCTAGCATTCTGAGAGGCACTTTTTGTGGCTCACCTTTCCTTAGAACTCAGTTTTAATAGAAATAAAACCCACATTCTGTAGAGACTTTTGTGTTCACCATGTTAAATAACTTCCTGAAGAAATAAGCTTGCAGTGCTCTTTAGTAGTTTCAATATTTCTTGCTTACAATTGCTGTTACATTTTTTTCAGCTGTCCAAGGTGCAGTGCTTTAATGACTTTCTGCAGGAACTGAAATCAAAGTTGGAAGATAAAGCCTTATCTGATTTCTGGGAGATTATGGTACAAGGTAGGATGGCATTTTAAAAAAACTAGACAATTTCTAGCTGTATTGCATTTATCCATTAAGTAAGAAAACTGCATTAGCAGTGGGACACTTAGATTAACCCCACTGCATCATTTTGATATGCTTCATTCCTGCAGCTGTTTAAAAAAAAAAACCTTTCATGTTGCAGCTTCCTTTCTTTTTCTGCACTAATAGTTTCATATCAGCATTATTCATAAAGCATTGCCAAGTCTTGTTGAAATGGTAAATTAATTGTGGAAGAGACAAATTAAATGTTATAGGGTAAGGAGAAGAAGACACAATTTCAGCTGAATTTCAGAATAAATGGAAAAACTCATGCAGTAGAGCTATAAAAAGATTCTTGCAGTTTAAGCTTCCAAAAAGTCATAGATAGCGTTGAAATGTGTCACTGATCATGTTGTATTTAAGTAACCTGAAGGACAGAATATGTGGTAATATGACACCTACCTATGATTAAACTGGGAGATACAAGGCAGTGCCATTCTAAAAGACATTTAGAGACTACACAAGTGATAAATAAAGGAACATTTTCACAAATAGAAAATGTAGTGGACTAAAAAAAAAAAATCTTTTACCTCATACTCTAGTTTTTAATTGGAACCAATGCTAAGAAAATCTGTTAAATGCCCAGCTGTATCTCTTAAGGGTGCATGCTATAAAATGCAGTGATGTGATTTTTGTGTAGTATCATTCAAAGTGATAAACTCCAGACATGCTGTAATGTCTACTTTGTCTAACTTTGAATAACAGGATGGGAATTTGCTTAGCAATGTGAAAAAAACAGCACAGGGCAGCACTGACATGAACATTATATTGAGTAGTGCTGTAGGGGACCTTCTCTGTATAAATTTGGAAAAAGAAACCAATAAACTTTGAAAGACATGAACTTGGCTCTTTCAAAGCCATGAATAAGTTTTAGTTAGTGTAAATCAGAGTTTTTGACAAACTGCATTATGTTTTTTAGGAAATAATCAACCAAACAAACAAATACAGAGAGAAATTATAATTTCAGACAGCATAGGTTATCTTCCTTTGAGAACATGGTGAAATGAAATCTTGATGGTTAAAATGTAATCTGGCTGCTCTCAGTAGGCAGTTGAAATTGCCTTTTTACTTGCTGCTAGCAAGAACAAAAGTTCTGTTTTCTCTCATTCTTGCCACATGACCCATCCCCTCTTTTCTACCAAATGTGATGTGCATTGGGTCTTGTCATGAGTGGCTGCCATCCCCAAAAGAAGATGGATATAAGTTAATGAGTTGGTGGTTCAGAAGAAAGGCAGATCTGTTTGACGAATTCCTTTGTTTTATCAAACTCTGCCATGTAGTTCTGTGAAGGTGATGCTACACTTACACTGCTGCTGAAATTTTTATGAATCTCCTATTCTTTGCTCTCACACCCACAGCTGCTTGTTCAGGCACAAGTATTTGTATGGCCAGTGATGAACTAGACTGGAAAAAATATTGGGGTCAAAATAAATGGAGATTTTATTTTGAAGTTTTGTTAGGGAGGTGGGACATCACTACACAGGGTGCTGCTGTTGGCACAACCAAGGAACAAAGTGGGGCAGGACCAGCACTTTGGTAGTCAGACTAGGTAATCACAGCACAAGTGTCTGAATGCTAGGAGTTAATTTTTTCTGAGGACCTGAGAGCATGCTGTGAATGACTAAAAGTGCAGTTTCTAATAGATTTTCAGCATTTCATCTGTGATCTATGCTTTCAGTGTCTCATTAGTTTGATTGTCACAATATTAGCAGTTTCCTAAATGGATACTTCCACAAGCTTATGAATATGCTCATTAATTTATTTTTGTATCGTATTTTATATCATAGTTGACTCATTTATGCGAGTCACATTTTCCTTTGAGTGATACTCCTTTTTTTTTACTGGTGATGATGACACATCCAGAAGTTGGAATGTGGAACATTTTTTTCACTTCTAACATTAGGTGAATTTTTAGGAAGCCTTCTAATGATATTTTTATGTAATTTTTTTTTCAGAAAGAATTTCTTTGATCACTAAAGATGAAGCGGAAGGAAGTTTGGTGACAGGTGAAGAGGCTGAGAAGGTATCATTTTTTTAATGAGCATCTGTTTGTATAGAGCCCTTGCTGTGGAACTGAAGACTTTCTCACATGGATAAATCTTCAGCTGAGTGAAATAAGATCCATATGAAGAAATAAGAATGTTCATTTGCCACGCAATTGAAACTTCTGCATTTCAGAGCAAAAACACGTTAGCATGTACTACAAGTTTTACTGTAATTGGTCTTTTAAAAGTAGCATGTATTCAAATGGTGTGAAAATATCCTCTACAAAGAATAGGAACTTCAGCAACTCAGTGCAGTGGAACAGCAGAGAACTCTTTACATATGTAAGATAACAGCAGAATACTATTTCTTCACAGAAAGAAATATGTTCTCACTGGTAGCACAAGTTCAAAAATCTGACACTTGTTTTAAAAGGTTTTGTGAACTCCAGCAATTCAAGTTGTTGAGGCTAGTTTTCACCATACATGCAGTGATACCAATATTTTAACTTTGTGCAGCTCTTGTGGATTGGTGAACATCATAGGTGATGCTGGGGGTATTATTGGTGGCTATATTAGATCCTTCTGGAAATGGGAGTTTTGGACTATTTACAGGCATAATTTCTATAGATATGTAGCATTTTAATAACTACAGAGATCAATGAAGGATGTCCCAGTTACAAAGGACTGAATTGTAACAGGCAGAATGGTGCCTTCTCTTTGGAAGGAAGCAGAATTCAGAGCTGCTGTCAAAAATTATATTTGTGTGGAGAGGATAAGACAGATGTTTCTGTACCAGGCTGCTAGTTTAGGAAAAAGGTCCTTGTATCACATACCCCCTCTGAAGTTAAGACTGTGTCTAAAATCACCATTTTGCAGAGAAGTAGTTTTTATAAAAGATGCCACATTGATTTTGCAGCTTCCAGGCCTTCCATAAGCAATAGCCAAGAGTGAGTAGAAGTAGGTTCTCTATGATTTAGTAAATGAGTAGAAAAAGCTTGTATTTTAGAAACTGCTTTTTTCATCTGTAACAATTTACCTCAAGGTGAAGGAGGCACAGAAATGTCATGAAAATGAAAAGCTAACAAACTAGGAGTCCAGAAAGCTGAGCACACATGCAGGATACAAATGACAGAGTATGGTGATTTTTCTGGACATGAAGGACCTACTGGCTATTTATCATTACACATAAAGGTATAGAGCAACTTTTCCCCCAGTGGTGGTTTTAAAGAGTATCAGTCTTTTAATCTATTTTAAGTGCTATGAATTTATGTGGAAACTTCCTAAGACAATATTGTTATTGAGAACTATACTTTCTAGTCTGAAACTACCACTAATGTTCAAAAAATGTGCTAATGCTGTGAAATAGCCACTGTTCCTTAAGAAAATCTCTGCTAACCACAAAGACCTTGCAGCATACCATTGTCTTCACTGTGAGCTTGTGGTGGCTAAAAAATACTGTGCCTGTACAGGAATGCATCACAAATGATAGAGTACTGAGGACTGGATTCACAGCTGTCAGGCTAAGCTGGAGAAGGCATTTATAGGCTGACTGCCAATTTGCATTTTTGTTTACCTTCATCCTGCAATCACCGTATATTGCAATACAGGAAACTATTTTGTGACTGAGGATCATTTTGTGATTGATTGAAGGTCATACAATAGCTATGTCTTCCCATTAAACTGGAGAAATACGAGATATCACATGAAATCAGTTTAGCACCTCAGTTCTCTAATCTGGCAGTTACCTGAACTTCCAGAGTAATTGGATTGCATCTCTTTGCTAACTAAGCAGTTAGCAATTCCAGATATTGACTAGATAAGCATCTCCCCACACACTGTCCAAATCCAATCCCAGAACCCTAATTCCCATTGGCTCTTAAGGGCTCATATGACTTTTTCATTAAGAAACTGCAAGATTGTGTATTCTTGGAGTGAAATCTGCAGGGATAGAATATTTTATCTTGGTATTGTGAGGCTGCTATAAAGTCTCGTCCTCTTTGGTCCAATTAAACCCTGCCACAGTTTTCCTGTGTGATACAAAGCCAGCATTTTCCTAGGTCTACAGCAGATTGCAAAAGTGGTTAATTTAGTTTCTGTACTGAAGGTGATACCCTTTGCTTAAGGGTTATATTAGATTTTTTCAAATATCTCCCAGTAGAGTAAGATGCAAGTTTTCTTCACCTCTGTACAGGTTGTGTGCAAGCCTGTAGGTCATGGGGTTGTCTGTCAGTGTTGTCCTTTGTGACACAAAAGCCCTTTCTCTTATGTGCTGTTTACTAGCTGCTAGTAGTTGCAAGACTGTTTTGTCTGTAGGATTACAGGTTTTATAGGCTTGCTGTCTGCAGGAAAAAGGAAGAACCTACCAGGCTGCTTATTAGACAGGTCAAACTTTCCTTTTTCTTTTTGCTTGAGGTAGGTTATACATGCATATTTTCCTATCACAGAGAATTTTTTTCCCTGTAATAGTGGAGATACTCTTTTTAGAGCCTGAGAATGGTAGGTTAAAAGAGCAGGAATGTCAAGTGCTTTTTCTGGTTGCTTTAGGGAAGATAATGGATTTCAGCATAGCTATTATATGTAATTTGCTTTTGCATAAATGTAAAACAGGTTTTCAGAAAAAAACCCCAACTTCAGATGTTCAGCATTTGATAGAAACTTCAGGTTTCAATTTACTGCAAATCTTCATTGTACATTTCTCTAGCTTTTAGCTTTCTTTGCATAATTTAGTATGAGAAAGCTGCTTGTAAAAATTTTGAAAAATATGCTGCTTCCAGAAATACCAATTGACTCTTAATTAAACGTGAAAAAAGGAAATTTGATTTGGCACAAAAAGCCTTTCAGAGCTGACAAATGTCATGAGCTTTTAGTTTCATAGTATGTGCTTTATATTACTACTAGATTAAGAACTCTTCCAACAAAAAAGATAAGCAGACGTACAGCATCCTGAAATTCTAATTCAATTCCTTCTGTCACATTCCTTGCCTTTTCTTTTTCATCAGCTACAGAATCTCTACAATAAGTTAAACTCAGCTTGTTAGAATATGAATGTTGTTTGTGCAGTGAGATTTCTCTATTTCTCTTGGATGTTGCTGCTTAGGATGCAGGAAAGGTCTGACCACTGGTCACTGGGACAGTGAGGCAGAGGTTGCCCATCCTCTGTCTTTGGTGTTACCCAAACATGATGTATTGGCTTTGCATCCTAGAGGATGCAACAGGAGAGTTAGAGTTCTACCCCATGTCTAAAGCTGTCACTGGGGTTCTAGAGAAGGATCAGAATATTTTATTTATTTCAAATAATGCTGAAGTTTTTCACACTACAAATGTATGGTCTCAGAGATTGGTGATGTTAATCCCATGGCCTCTTACAACCTCTCTGGCTGATACAGCTGAAGTCCCCAGCTGAACAGCAGCTCCCTTTTAGGAGCACAAAAGAGTTATCTAAGCAGGTATTTATAGCCTGTTTAATGTGGCTATTTTCTACTTAGCTGTTCTCTTTCATCATCTGGAGTAATAGTGAAGTTGTTTCTGACTTAAGGATGACAGGACTCAAAGTCTGGGAATGTGGCTTTTCCTCCTTAGCTTCATACCTATGTTTCCAGGGTTGTTTCTGGCTGTGTATACTTCTTCTGGTGCATTTTAATAATAAGAAAAAAAAAAAAAGATTTTATATTAAGGACATTGATAAAAAGGTAGTAACTAGGATTTGTAGACAACTGGATGCTTTTTAAAGTAGGAGTTAAGTATTGCCATTTTTTCCCTACTATTTTAGTGTTTTGGGTTTTTTTAGGCTAAGAGAAAATCTGTGAAATAATTTGGAGGTGGTTGTACTCCAGATATTGTCTGTATGTTTGATTTCAGTTTTTATAGTATCTGAGCAACTTACCTTTCTCTTCTGTTTATGAATGTCATGCTTTAAGTGAAGGGCATATGGTGAGTTGTATCAGCAGCTACGGCAATGTAATTTTACATAATGAATTTTCCATTTTTAAGACTGGCATTCCAACCATCTTGCATGTTATAGGGTTTTTTTTTTTAAATTCATATCTTTGTTCATGTGGTAAATGTTAATTGAATTAAATGGGGAACTTATAAATTCAACACAGGACTAGAATGCTGGGTGTAGGAAATGTCTCAAAGAAGCCCTTGGTCACCCTCATGTATGTACTCGTATAATTGGGGGCATTTTGTTATCCCTGAGCATTTTGTAGCTACACACAATATTTCTGAAGAACATAAACGTGGTCAAACTGAAATGGATAAAATTTCCATCTAATCCAGAATCCCATCTGACAGTGGACAAAAAGGGATGGGTAGAGAAAAATGTACAGTCCCAGGCTGCAGCCACTGATGCCTCAAAAACTTCTAGTGCCTGAGGTTGTTTCTGTGGGCTTAGTAGACGTCAAATGATTTCTCTTCTATGCATCTTTATCTCCCCCCGAGTCTAGGGAATAATATTTGTAGCATCCTTATCACAGGGTGTTCTACAGCCTAACAATGTGTTGTCTCAAGAACTGTATCCTTATGTCTGGTTTTTGACACACTTCACCATAAAACACTTTAAAAGCAAGTCTTACAAAGTTTTTTGTAGTTTAATATGGTTTTGGAGGGTGGAAGCCAGAAAACACTTCCTTCCTGGTGTTTAATTTCAGGTGGCTTTGTTTTGATATACAGAAGAGACATTCTGTCAATTTAACATTGAAGGCTCTCAGTTTTGTCAGTATCACATAAATACCTTTTTTTTTTTTTTTTTTTTTAGTTCTTGGCTCCAAAAGAACAGAAAAATGAAACTCTGCCTCCTACAGATGAAGGTGGTGATGTTGATGATTTGGTGAGTACCATAAAGATGTGGTGTAGCTTTAGAATTAAGCTCTGAATGAAAGGTGCAACAAGAGAGCCAAATGCTTCTTAAAGCAGTAGATATTAGGGTTCATGACTTAGCAAACACCCAAGGAATTCAATCAGAAGAGCCACATGAAATTACTTACTTGCTATTGTAAAACTTAGCCAGGTGTGTAATTTCATAATGGCAAATACTGTGTGATGTAGCAACATAGGTGTTTACAGGGGTGAAATGTGTCCTCTAATATGCTTCAAAAGAGCCAGTGAGCCATTCATTTAACAGTGGATTGGTATAATTTACTATAATAGCATTTTAAAAGCTTTATAGCTCTTGAACAGCTAGTTATGTGGGTTGAAAACTCAAAAACATTTTTTAAAAGATGTTTTGATTTTTCGAATTAAACTTCTCTATATAGGCTTGCTGAAATTCAAGGATACCAGGCTTTTTAATAAATATTTTAGCCATCTTTTACAGGCTGACTCATTACAAATCTGTCTCCAAGGCTTAAGCTGATGGTGTAGATGGTTTTAAAGAAGCTTTAATAACAGACAGATTTCTACATTTGGACTGTACTTTTAAAAAATCTATAAATTCACAGATGATTATGTGGAGATGAGATTTTTAGGTTTGTTTTTGGACTTTATAGAAGATTAGTACTGAATTCTGTGCAATCTATTTATGTTAGATGATAAGGATTCCCAAATTTGCTTGGTTTTCTCAGCACTAAACACATGTAAGAAATAACTTCAATGCTGCTTCTTTCAAATCTGTTTCTTCTGTTTGCAGCTGGACATGATGTGACCAGTGATACATGGTGACTATAAAAGCAAAGTTTTGGAAGAGATGTCTCTGGGAGATGGGGCCCAAAAAAAGATGCTATGAGAAGACAGTACATCCATCTTTATTTTCTCAAATGAGAACAGAAATCCCAGAAACATTTCCAGCTGGTATAAATGGCACCTGACTTTCAAAACTAGAACAGAAGATTGAAATTGTCTGAAGTATTTGGGAAGTAATGATACCTTTAAGGCATCTTTTTTTTTTTTCCTTTAGAACTGAATTTAGCTTATCCTTTGTATTGCTTTAAGCTGAACACTACTAAATTTAATGAGAATCTGTTCTGATGCCTGAAATTCTTGTTATATTGCCTGGGAAGGAAGACAGAAATGTAACAGCAAGGTTACCAGGTAATACTGAATATTTAGTGGAGATAACCCTATAGGTTTATTGTTACAGAAGGGGAAAAGTCTGTTATTTTCATGCTTTAAAAAAACCAACCAACCAACTCAAACAAAAAACAAGATAGAGCAAAAAAAGTCCAACAAAGCATCATGAAAATCACCACAGAGGCTTGTGGGAAAAAATTCTAGGCCAGGGACTCACAAGTTAATAGTTTGAAATACAAACTATTAATACAACAGATTCTAAAGCACGTAGCAGAGCCAGGTGTGCTGATTTTGCCACACTGACCCCAGATCTGTAATTATGGTCATCTCTGTACTACAGGTTCTCTTATCTGTCAGCTCAGCAGCAGCCCAAGGTTTCTGTCCCTTTCTGTTACACATTTTCCTGTTTCATGTGCTGGGATTTTTGATTTTTTTAGACTTCTAACTAGTACAGTTACTGTAGATGCTCCTGGTGCTAAAGCAGAATGAATCAGTTCTGTGTCCATTCCATACACT
This sequence comes from Passer montanus, assembly GCF_014805655.1. Lineage (NCBI taxonomy): Eukaryota > Metazoa > Chordata > Aves > Passeriformes > Passeridae > Passer > Passer montanus. Next base: position 14,452,217 of record NW_024356504.1, on the reverse strand, counting down.
GCTGAGAGCTGCTAACCCAGAGCAGAATGCCTCAAAGCTGTGCACTGACAGCTGTGATAGGTAAGTGATAATAGTTAATACTGGTAACCAGGATGGAGTAATGTCTACACAGAGCAATCCAAACTGGTCAAATACTGCTTAGAAAGAGACATTCAAGTCTGATTACAGAGCAGAAGAGCCAGTAAGGACACCTTCACACATGCTTGTCTGTTAGAACCAGATTCATTCCTTTAAAAGCTGTTGTTTCATTATTATAAATGTATAAATATACTCTGTGAAATGGTATTAAGATCACAAAAAAAGGAAAAATCATGATCTGTAGTTGCAAAATGTTGTGGAATGTTTGCACTTTTTACTGGCCAACAGCTCCTGTGTGGGAAATAGCAATTGCTTTTTGTCCCTACTTCCTTACCTAGCAACCTACTCTCCTGTCTTGCATCCTCTCCTGACTGAGTTAAAAGCATTTCTCAAATGCAGCTGGCAGGGAGCATCTGCAAATGCAGACCTTTATAGCTTTTGTATCACCAGAAGATATTTTTCTCAACTGTAAATAAGGATTATTTGATCAGTGTTTCAAATGCCAATATGTGGGGTATACTGGCTGGGGGTTTCTTTTACACTTTATTTTTTTTTGTTTAATAAAAACATTTTAAAGGTCGGGTTTTGTCTTCAGAGCCATGTTTGCTAGAATCAGGTGACTACTTATGCAGTACCTAAAGGAAACTATCAAAAGCCCTTTTTCTGGGCCTACAATGCAAACATTGAATATCAAAATTCCCTTCACAGAAGCAGAGTATACTTATTCTTTATGAACTCTAAACTTTGCAACACCCCAGTAAAGTAGTTTTTACTATATTGCAGTGATGATGAGAAAATCTTGGGTCAAGGCCACACAGAATATAGAACCTGGTGACCAGAATATGGAGTTACTTTGTTTCTTTTGATTCAGTAGGCCACATTTCTAGAGTGTATTGTTTCTGTCAAGGAATATACATTTAGTTCATGGAGAATTGCTGCATAGATCTTCTTGCTACCTGTACAGCACAATACATTCAGGTGGGCTCAGTGTGGTGATTGAGTTGCTAGTGCTGAGAAGAGGAATGAGAATTTATGACTCAAAATAAATAAAAGTGAATTCTTGCAAGGCAAGAACAGCATCTTTCATTCTGCCTGGGCTTCTGAGTTCAGTCTTCAGAAGCTTCTGATCTTGGGGAGGGTCTGTCACATCAGCAGCCTGATTTTACATTTGTTCTGTGGCAAAGGGCCAGCTTTCATGTTCTCATTCAATGACTGGAAGTGATCTTACATTTAGTTTAAGCTCACATTTTCAGTTACAAATCTGACTTCCTGTTTGGTGGGCTGACTCAGTGTTTACACTGAGAATTCCCATTTTCAATTGCCACACTGACCAGTCCTCAGTAGCACTAGAGCAGTTAGTTGTTCCCTTCAAAAGCAGCTGTAAAGGAAACATAAAGTGCATTTGCTTTACTGCAAGCAGCAGAACATAACATACTTTATAGGCAGAGAAATTATCAGAGCATCTACAAAAAAGAAGACTGTGAAGACTTCCTTAATTAGAAGTGGGGTGTGGACTTGGGGAGGTGGAGAATATCCAAAAGTATTATCCCAGAAAGGGTAAGTAATATGTGAGGGAGCTGGGACCATAGCATGGAATTGAGAGTACTCCACAGAAAAGGACAAAATACTGGGTTTGGGAGTCATAGAGGAAGAGTAAGACACTTCTGGTTACAATATACTGTGAATCTGTGATTATCTAGGCTATATCAATTCTGCACAAAGCATTTTGCTCTGTCACTGGGTAATGAGGTCTGCTATCTATTATGCAGTTCTCAAGTTTGGTCTCTCCTTTTGTACTCAGAAACCACATTTGTCCTCTTGGACAGTTGTCAATATGCCACAGTAATAAAAAATAACTTGTAGAATGCTACATAGTTGAAGACTTGAGAGTTGTGTGATATTAATCAGGTTGAAATGAATGTCAGGTCAGCAGTATGATGTCAATGTGTTTGGACAATTCTGAAAGCAAGGCTTCATCTCTGTCCTTAGAATGTGGCACAGAAGTATTACAAATGCCATCAAAACACTTCTAGTGTGAAGAGACCTGTTCTGCTGCACTGTGGTCTCTTAGTTGCCAGAGTGAATTTACATCTTGCTAACTTTCCTGGTATTTGGGTTTTGACAGAATTGTCTGTTTGATGTTGGAGCAGGACCTTTGGAATTAGAGAATGAGGAAGGAAAAGCAGTTATCTCAGTTCTGAATTCTAAAGACACAGGCCGTTTTTGTAGTCTGCATTTGCACATGATAAAAGGCAAGGGAGGAATTCCCTTGTGGTCTCAGTAGGGTTGGGGATAATCTGGAAAGAAGAATTTTGACTTGGCATGTTGCTAAGCTGGCAAATATACTGGTAGATATTGCTGCTGTGCTTGTAAGGGTGGGTTTGGATTTGTTCAGCCTCCCCACTGTCAGTGTGAAATAAACAGTTAAATTTAGCTGTTGGTTTCTGACAGTGGAAAACTCACTTCCACTAAATTTTCAGCTTTGCTTCCTTTCCCCTTCCATCTTCATTCTTCCCTTGGTACCATTACAGTAGTGGAGCACAGTGCTGGGAGCACTTGTGAACGTCAGATGTAAGAAACCTCCAAGTTTTCTTGTGTCTCTTTTGAGATGTGGTTTGCCAAGATTTTTTTAAAACTCAAAATGTTCCCAGTACTAGCAGTGGACTGGAGGCCCACCCAGGCTTTTGTTTCTTAATTATTTGAAGAACTACCACATAGAAAAACCAGTTCTTTCAGCAAACCTTCACCTCTTAAAGGTACTGGTAACGTAAGACAGCACTGACTTCTGCAAGAGGTGACTTGTCTTTCTGGGGGTGGAGTTTGTGTATAGCATTTCTCTGCACTGTTTTGAGGGCAGCTCTAGAAGAAGTTCTGTACCAGTTTGGACTCTTCTTTTCTTACCTGAAAATTTTAGATGAATAGATTACCACACATTAAAGAAAATAAAGGAAACTAGAATAGGTGAACTTTTCTTTTGTAATACTATTATATTCTGATATGTAGGTCTGAAATAGATACATTTTAAAAGGCAAGGCTGTGCTTTTTAGCCTCTCTTACCTTTCCCAAAGGATCAAAACCCACATTGAACTCTGCATAAAAAATTGGCATAGAGATATTCTTTACAAGAAAATTACTTGGAAAACATTTGAACAAAGCTTAGCTTGAAGTTTGATCATATCTTCCCATGCAGCAAGTTCTGCTAAGTGGAAAGATTATGTCCCACTCTACCTTTCCTCTTCTACTGTTCTGGAATAATGCTTGCTTTTATGCAAATAACTAAACAGGAACTAGAAAACCTCTCAATTTTGTCTTTACAAACCAGGCATAACTTCAGTGCATCTGTGAGATGAGCACCTTAAAATAGACTCTTTGCTCATCTGACTCTGCACATGCTGTACTTTAGTGACTTAAGCTGGATAGAAATTAATCTGCTTCTTCCCAATAAACTTTGTGAAGACAGCATGGCTAAGACATAGTAAGATTAATTCTGTTCCTTCTGATGCTTCCCCATTACAAGTCTCAACATCAAAAGTCTGACCATCAAAAGCACCTCTTTTGGCAGCAACCTGAAATACTTACAGTACTTTTTGCTGTTACCAAATAATGAATTATTCCACAGCGCTAAAAATTACTCAGATTTGGTCACATATATATTTACTGGTGTATTAATTCTTAGGACCCCTCCCTATGCACCAAGTCAGCTGTATGGACTACTGTGAAAGTTTGAGTACTCTATAATGGAATTAGTAGGTTGACCACAGAAATATATTCACTGTTGCTTTAAATATATCAAACCAAAGGATTGTTTTTCTTCCTGGTCTTACTGAGTTCCAACTCTGTCTCATCCTTTTTTCCTATTTTAACATACAATCATAGGCAGTAATAACTGTCATTTTCCTCCAGAAGGGAGTGAATCTTGCAGCTTTCAAGATATTATCAGAAAACAGAAATATCTCCAATGTAGGGTATAACTAGAAACATTTTCTGTCTGCTGTCTGGGACAATGCATAAGAGGAGCACAAGCCCCTGAGGAGACCAACTGTGGTGCAGGTATTTTTGCCTGAAGCATGTGGATCAGACATAATGCTAGGAAAAGAAAGGTAAAATAGCTGTTAGTACCTGATTGCTGGAGTTTTATATGACTGGGATGTATGAGAATGCCTTCTCCAGCCTGCTAATGCAAGTAGTCAAATGACAAATGTTCTCTCCCTGTGGAGTGAGTGCATCTGCAGTGTGAACAAATGGCCCCTATGCTGTATCAGAATGCTTAGGGACGTTTACGTACTGAAAAAGGAGGGAGTGGGGTGGAGAGAATTTTTTTCCTTTGGTCCCAAGTAGGCCAGCATTGAAGGCCCTGGTCTGAATGGGTGAGAGCCTGGCAGGAGCATTTTCCTGTGATGTGTTAATACTGTGTGAGTCCTGTGTGAATTTGATCTCCTAGTCCACAGTTGTCCTGAATGTTGAGAAGGTGTCATTTCTCTGCCTGCAAAGGATGAAAATAGCTCAGCAAAGGTGAATTGAGAAATCCTATAAACTTTGTCTAGTGATTGTGATATAGATTCTTCCCTATAACTCCTTTGGAACTTTCCGTAGTTGCCACCTGTGGGATCTCTACATTTCAGTTTAACACCAAGGTTTAGAAAGCTAAATGCTCTCCAGGAAGAGCATAGCATAAGTGATAGTAATCCACCTTTCACAGAACTGTGCTGGGTACTGTACAAATTTGTATATCATCTGAATCCCACCTTTAACATCTGATCTAGCAGCTCAACTTGCTTATTCACTTCATTTTCTTGGGCAGGCTGGGGGGAATTAATCAAAGAGAACATCACCCAGCAAGTATATCCTTTTTCTCCCTAAGAGGAATAGATTTTCTTCCCTAAGAGGAAGGAAAGTTGGTTTAGTGATAGGGAAATTGCATATGTTTAATGAACTTGCTTTTGTTTTATATGCTACCACTTAAAGTGCCAGGACTGTCAGTGTGTTTTGTAGCTATTAAGCCATTGATTAGTAGCAACAGTAACATTATGTTTGGATAATGCACTTACTGCAGAAATGCCTTGAAGCGGCAGAGATAGGGAAGGTTTCTGTCTTTAGAACAAACAAGGGAAACCTGGGAGCACCTGCACTTGCAGGGACCATGTGCATAACTAAGCTGGGTGGACTTGCTGCATGTTGTTCGTAAGGGGTCTGTGGCTTTGTCACAAGGGGTGGCTCAGAACTGTGAGATCTGGTGGTCAGGCTTCTTGGAAGGTAAAGGAGGTGCTCCAGAAGAGGTGAGTTCTATAACATGTGACTCTTCAATGATTCCATCTAAATCAACCTGTAAATTAAACAGTAGGAGAAACAGGCTGTGTCCTCCATAGCTGCATTAAAATTTTTTCGTTGTTTTTATTTTCTAAGAGAGCTAATATCACTAGTCAGGGACAGCAACAGTACGGTTTTATTCCTACTTCTGTTGAAGGCTCATTAGGGGCTATTTATTCAGTTTCACAGAATATCCTGTGTTGGAAGGGACACCTCACAAGGGTGATTGAGTCCAACTTTTGAGTGGCCCATACAGGCAGTGAACCCACAACCTTGGTGGTGTTAACACCATGCTCTGACCAAAAATCTCCCTGCCTGTTGATTATTCTCCCTCTCTACTTGGGGAAAGTTGTTTACTTATGATATTTCCCAGGGAAGGCAGGTGGAAGACTTTTGATAGACTTTGGTTGGATGAGACTTCATATACAGAAGGTATGTCAGTGCAAAACTTTTATGACAGAAGGTTTGGGCCGATGGGAATAAATGAAGGAAAAAAAAGCGAGTTATTGTGATGTTCCCTGGGCATGAGGAGAACATGATCATTAGTCTTGAGCAGAAATGGAACAGTGGGAGTTCCATTAAGTGTCCCACAGGCACCAGGGATATATGGGAAGCAGACATTAAACAGACAAAGACTGAGGTATTCTAGAGAAATGGAGAAGCAGTTATTCCACTTAATGACTTTGAAAGGCAAGGAGAGGAAACAGATGAGATTTCAAAGCTGATTATTGGAAAGAACAGCCTTTCTATATCTCTTTTCACATTGCAGAAAAAATTATCTATTTTACATAATGAGCATTTACTTACAGTTCTCCCAGATACACACACACACTGACCTATTTAAAAATGCAAATGGTCGTGAAGTTCCCTTCGGGCAGCAGTGACAAAATCAATGTAGAAGGAAGAGGGTTAGTCCAGCAAGACAAGATGTAATTGTGTTGTAGTTTGTCTGCAAGAGATTTCTCTGCAGTCCTCAGGAAATGGGAGCAATATAGGCTTTAGCATTCGAATGACTCACAGCTCAAGGTTTACACATGAGATTGTGTATAATCCCTGTTAACCCAAAGCTGATGATGATTCAGAAGTAAGAACTGTGATGAGACAGAGGACATGTGAAAAGATGAGAGAAAAACATGCAAGAATGACCTTTTGCTACCCACAGGTCACTGTAACTTAAAATACAAGAATGACACATACCCAAGGGGGCCACTGGAAATCACGGGAACCACATTATGGATATATGTTACAGATTGAATGTGTGTTGGAAGGCAGGACCAGCTTCACCTCCTAGACAGCTGTGTACTCCTCAAGGGAAGATTATTCAGCAGAATCTACTTCTTCACAGAAGAGATGTGGGCAGTTTCAGAGATTTATTGTGGAGTAAAGAGAATTGAAACGCCAAGTCACAACTGCATAGAGAAAACGTATGTTAGGTATCCAAAGCAAAATAATATCCTCCTCTGAAGTTTAACTGCTGGAGCTTTTGTGCAGGAATTTTCTTGTGATGGAATCTGGTCTTTAAGTTGCTAGTATCTGGTCTTGAAAAATTGCTCTAGGCCAGGCTGCAAATGATTTGTGGCTGGTACAAAAACTCATCCTATGGGATGAGCTAAACTGAAGAAAATATGGTTCTGTCATTCACTCAGTAGCTTCATAATGGCAATAATTGTTGGGATGTAATTCTATACTTTGTTAGGCTTTAAGTCATAGAATAGTTTGGGTTGGAAGGTGTGGTGGGCACATTGTTTGTGGTGATTGTGAGTGGGGCTGTGGCCCAGCCTCATTCCCCAGTGGTGCAGCTGTGAGCAGCACTGACAGCAATGAGTCCTGGAGTGCCCAGGGGCACTGACCAACCACCAAAGGGAGCAGAGGGCACACAGGGGCAGTGCATCAACATGAGGGGGATAAAAGGATGGGCTAAAGAACAAGAAGGGCAGATGCTTGCAGCTTTCTGAAGTGCTGTGGTGTTACTCTGTATGAGTTGAAGGCTTCTGATATTGTATGGTGACACTCTGTGTATCATGGCCCTCTCAACTGTGGCAGGAAGGGGCCTTGAAAAGTCATCTAGCCCAGTCTCTCTGCAATGTTTCTTTAAAGAAACAATCAACTCCACTTTCCAATTCCTAGAAGAGCAAATGCATCTGAAGGTAATATACCCTTGGCTAAAGTCTTTGTTGTACAAAGATTTCCTAAAGTCTCTGAGGATTTTCTGTGTATTCTCAGAGACAGCACAAAACCAGCCAATAGGGCAGAAGTTGATGTCTTCATTACATTACAGTTTTCCTCTGGGTAGCTTTGATTGCACAGATGATACTGAGGCAAAATCCCCAGGTACACCTAGAACTGGCAGCCTGGTTGATCAGGTTCTAAATTCTCTGGTGGCAGGGTGCAGGGAAGCTTGCACAAGTGCTGTGAATGCTCTTCCTCTAGACTCTTTTGGGGATTTGTTTGGTACCCAATAAGCCAGGCATGTCTGTGGAGCATGAATTTTTCCCAGCATGAATTAAAGGCATCAAGGCAACTGAGAGAGGGAGAAGGAAAAGGCAAGTCAAAAAGCATTTACAGTTTGAAGTCAGATATTAGCTGAAGAAACAGTTCTGCTAAATTGCAGCTCCAAGCCATATGATTCCCTCTCCAGCCTGTTTTGCAGCTGTGCTTCATTCCCAGTTCTTTTATTCAGATAAAATCAGCAATGTGTGCTGCACTTCCAGGTTTGGGAGGCAAAACTATTAATTGCAGGAAATTGCCATCTGGTTCTGACTCTTGGGGACTGGAATGAGACCTATGAAATCCTTCTGTTGTGATGGCTTTTCAAAAGTCACCTTTCTGGAAGGGTACCAGTGAGGCTCCAAGGTACCATTCTTTGGGGACATAACTATTTCTCCAATGCTGCATGGTAGGCCCCTTGCCAATTTGTTGTGCTAGGCTGCTCCATTATAGCTTTTCATCTTGCTGTACAACTAATCTCTGCTCTCTGAGGCCAGTGTCAACCTGGTGACCTAGAATTATCTCTCCCGGAGTTTTCTTGGGATCACTAGTTCCTGAAAATCATTTTGGATGATAAGGTGAGAAAAACTCACATTATGGTGCTGCTATATGAGCGGTTATGGTATCAAGCATATGTATTTAATTCATATCCAGAAACTTCTGTGAGTAATGAACCAAGGATTCAGGTTTCCCTGCTGCTGAATTTCTAGCATATACAGGTGGTAAGGGTTTTTTCAGTGAGAATATCTAAAAAGTTTTCAGGGCTTTGTGTGTTTATTAATAACCTAGTGGCACAGAGAGTGCTCTAACAGCTTACTTTCATCCTGAGGTTTTCAAAAGAAAAGGTTTTGCTCCTATTTTTCAGCTGAGTGGTTTATAATATTGAGAAGCAATATGCACACAGATAGGTGTATTGGTAGAAATGCAGATGTAGGCAGGACAAGATTGTTCCTGTGGAGGATTTTGGAGATGCCCATTTTGGGCTGGGGCACAGCCAGTGGCAAAGACTGTGCTCTGCCTGCATATTCTGTGTGCATGTTACAGTGTGCCAAGGCTGCATTGATTTCCTTGCAAAATTAACAAAGAAACTGTCTTTTACCCACAGGCCTCGAGTGTAGGTGTCCTCAAATGATGTCTGCAAAAAGAGATTAGATCTGAAAAAAATCCAGTGGAAGCAGGCTGGTTGTGCTGTTCCCTTACCCCCTTATTGTCTATTCTACTCAAGAGGCTAAAGCATCTTCTAGCAATAACAGAGTTTCAAATTGAAATCCTTCCTCTACCTGATTCCTCTTGGCTGTTAATCTCTAGTCCGTGTCTGTATCACTGAAGATGTGCTCTTGTATACGGGTGTATTCACAGGGTGACCAGCTGGAAGCTGCATCTAGGAGGTGACTGTGAAGTACCAACCTAGAGCTGCATTTTCTGGGACACTGCCTCCTTTGCAGACCTCATCCCTGCTTAGAAAAGAGACCCTTTGCTCTGAGGACAGAGTCTGTTTGACCACACTTTAGACAAACAAACCCTGTCTTTTGCACTTCTGGAGGAATATGTAGTAGGAAGATGGAGGGAAGTGGACTAAATAAAGCAGGACATCATTTTACAGTAAAGGAGAGCTAGGGTTCTGTCACAGATACTCTGCTCCTTACATTCACTGTACTCCTCATTTCCTCCCTGCACCTGATGTGGAGTGGCCATTTATCTGTGCAGTGGATGGATCCTCCATCTGAACCATGGTGCAAGTGCTGTGTTTGCTTAGTGACAGCTCAGTGACAGCTCCTCTTCCAGCTGCTCTTTGGAGCTGAACTCTGCTCCCTGTGTTACAGTGAGTCATTTAGCTTGCAATTTTGACCACACAGTTTCTATGACAAAGGAATGATTTTTATAGCTCAAATAAGATCGAGCATAGATGATCTTTTAATGAAGAGATCCTTGTGCCCGATTGTATTAACATCACAGGGAGACAAATGAACCTGAGCTGCAAAGAGCCCCCCTGCAGCTATAATTAGGTTAATAAAGAAGTTCATATTGATCTGTCCATTGGCATGAGGAAGGAAAGAGCATCACCAATATGTGCTTTCAAGACAAAAGCTGGCATGGGCTGCAGAGATATCAACATAAAATTGTGACCCTAAACCAAAAGTTTCAACCTGCTTGTAATGATACTGCTCCACCTACTCTGCAAAAGAGATGGCCTGGAGCAGAGTCTGTGCCTCTGGAGCTTTTGGGGTCACTGTTGCCTGGGAGGAGCTGTGTTTTGTGTGGTGTGACTAAGAGAGCAGCTGTGCTTGGTTGATCTAGCAATGAGCAAGGTGATGGTCTGGTATCCTAAGAAAACCCATTGTAGGATTTTCCTTTGCTGGCACCAAGTTGGCTTGTGCACTACTCAGTGCCCAGTAGTCCCTGAGCACTGATCAGCACCTTCTGGCCAATTCCCCCAGTTTATGTACTGAGCATGAGGTTTGTTGAATATCCCTTCTGCCACACTGGGTCAGCTCTTCTGGCCATGCTTTCTCCTGGCTTCTTGTGCACCTGCTCACTGGCAGAGCATCAGAAACTAAAAAGTCCTTGATTTAAGGTAAGTGCTACTTAGCAACAACTAAGACATCAGTGAGTTATAAACATTATTCTTACAGTAAATCCAAAGCACAGTCATGTACCAGCTACTGAGAAGAACGTTAACTCTCCCCCAGCCAGAAGCAGGACACTGCTGTAGCCCAGTGTGTAGGTGTTTGCTGTCTCATGCAGCTGCCTGAGATCCTCACCCAAAGGGAACACAATCCCTTTCAACCAGGCCTTCACTCCCTTGATTGCTTTTTAAAATGTCTAAAAAAAACATTTTCAAAACAATCAAAGGAATCTAATCATCTGTTCATGCTTAAATCTGTATGAGCTTGCAAGAGGTCTCCAGACACAACTGCTTCAGTGCAAGGGGTTGTTCATGCACCCTTCGCTGCCTGCTGCAGTGTGGCTGATGGAGGACACAAAGCAGGAACGTGTCATTGGACTTGGTGTTGCTCTCTGCTTGGCAAAGTAAAGCATATAAAAGTATTTCAAAGATCTTATGTGCTAATAAACATATGTTCTGGTGGCTAATCAGTGATACTTGTGATTAGGACATATGGGATTTACTTGTAATTTTGCTGAGTTCTACCCTCAGGGGAGGTGGTTTAGGTCAATTCTCTGAGCAGAGCTTTGAACAGGACTTTAACATCAGTTTTCAGTGCTGCTCATCACATACACTCATCTTTCAGTGCTGGTACACCCTTTGCCTTGCTCAGTTTTTGTGCTCAGCTTTTGTGCACCTTTGTTTGAGAGCAGCTCACTGGGCATATCTTTTACAGTTTCTTGGACAGCCATCCTTCCCCTTTCTGTGCCTCAGAAGGAATATCTGGATCAGAGGCCACCTGTGAAGGAACTGTGAAAATTCAGTGTTAAGTACATGAGATGGAAAGGGATGAGAAAAGTGTAATAATTTTGTTAGAGAAGAAGACATTAAAAGCTGTATTATATCCATGAATGAAGCGAGAATCAGGTCAATTTAGAGGTGAGCTTGAATCAAAAATTATTATCTCTAGTTCCCTAAATAGTGTTTTTGTGTCTTGAACTGAGTTCTTATCAGCTGAGCCAGACCAAACTGCTCAACTCCAGCTGTATGTGAATGGTCTGAGACATCATCTGTAATTGCAGATCTCAGATCAAGATAAAAATGCTAGAAGTGATGTGTTGCCTTTTGATTTGATTTTTGCTGGTTTGCATACCAATACAGTTTCATTGACTTCATCAGAGAGATGCTTATTTTGTATATTCTTGTGAATAAAATAAGTCCCTCTGCACTTCCAGATGGGTCTATGACAAAAATAAGGCAGCTACTGCAGTAAGTGGTTAGTTAAGAACCATGCTACATCAGAGAAGAGCTGGTTTTGTTTTCCCCTCTTCCTCCTCACACAGCTTCTAAAGGTACAAATGAGACATTCTCCTGACATTGAGAACTGAGAATGCAATTGTCTATTGTACCAGACTAATTAGTGTTTCTCCTTGACTGTCCATGACAATAATGCTATGTAACTGGAGGTATTAACTGATTTATAAGACAGGTGTTAGAAAGTGATTTTTATATTTTTTTTATATTACTCTTCAACTACATGCCTGCTTGTGGAAGAACAGGACAGAAGTGTAGTAGAGAATCACTAATTCAATATGACACTTGTTTTGCAGTGTGGCAGGTTACACCAAGTTCTTCTGTAGTACCTGGTCTATACAGTGGGTAAAAATAACATTGGGGCTTACCTCAAGCTGACAGTGGCAAGAAAGAAATTTGAAGCTAATGTTGTACCCACATCCCCATCTTACCTTATAATGGCCAAATACTGCAGGGAGCCTGGAATGATGGTTCTCTTTGCAGCATGCAGTAAGGTTTTAATGTTGTTATGAAAAGAGTTTCTTCTAACATGCTTTTTTGGAGGGAGCTAAAACTTTAACATTAAAAGACAGTAAGTGAAATGGGCTTAAACCTAAAACTGGGACAAAGAAAAAAATCCCTGTCCTTGGAGCATGGTTTCCCATACTTTTCCTGATTGTGCAGTCTTTTGGGGCTGGACAACAAGGGAAGGGCTCTTGGAGAATTTGATGAGTTAAATATGTAATACTTGGAGGGGTTAGAAAGCAAAAAGATGTGAAAACCCCAAATCCCCCACCACATCCTTGCTCTCTGGTTTTTGGAATGGTCTTTAGTTGAGGTGCAGGTAGAGTCAGAGAATCTGACCCAAATCTTAGGTTGAGTAATGGATTCAGTCCACAGTGGATGCACATGTCTGTACCTATCTGTCACGTCAGCTGATCTGCAGAGACATGCCACATTATCTGCTTCCTGAAGATGGCTTAAAATGCACTGGTGGAAGATTAACCTCCTCTAGCCCTTTGGGCTCAGGGGAGCACAGTGTTCTGAGGAGATACTTGCAGAGCTCTGACCTAGCTGGCTTTTCACAGATGCCTAGGGCACTTCTGCATGCTTCTGTTCTGCATGATACAGACATGCCTTGAGGCAGCTGGGGTCACCTGAGCAATAACATCTCCTTCTGTGTTTTGGTTAGTCTTCAAAAATTTTAATCCTTGAACATCTGGTCTGTTCTAATTTCTCTTCCATTCTTCTCCTGAGACATATAGGTATGTATGTGGCATCTGTCTCTCACCCTCCTTTGCTTAGATGGAGATAAGAGTTGTTACTATTTGCAAATGGCCACAGCATCTGTTGGAAAGTGCCTTCCCCATTTTGATTCCATTTCTTTCCTTGACAGTTTTCTTCTTTTTGTGTAACAGGAAAAGGGGCCCATTGTTACTTTGCTTGTATGTTAGAAGTTCCTTTCTATACTGAAGCCTTTTGAAACACTGTAAGAACCAGGTACTGTAATTTGAAACAAGAGCCCTGTGAATAAACTCATTTTGTTGTCCTCTGCTAACTGGATCGTGTCTTACCCCTTGATATATGGTTCTTTTTCAATTACTGAACTAAAGACCCAGCAAAAAGCACGAGCCATGCACCCTGGGTATAATCACCCCCTCTAATGTGGGTGGAACTGGTTGCTTGTTGTGGATGCCCCATCCCTGAAAATGTTCAAAGCCAGGCTGGATGGCACGTGGAAGGCAGGGAGGTTGAAATGAGATGATCTGCAAGGTCCCTGCCAACTCAAACCTTTCCATGATCATAAAGCAGTGGTCTCTGTATTTACTTCAGCATGTCTAACCTAGCTGTTTCTTGTCCCATTCCAGCCTGAGGAGCTGTGGGAAGCTGCAGCTGCATCACGCTGAGCTGGTGCTGCAGAGAGCTGTCCTCTTGTCCTCAGGAGCGAGGCAGTGTTTAATGAGAGCAGCTGGCGTGATCCAATGCACTGATGCCTCCAATTGCCTGGCAGGCAGTGGGATTGTTGCATTGTGGCCATATTAACTAATCACTGCTGATAATTGTTATTAATCATTGGATCTGTAGCATGAAGAAGCCTTATTTCCTCAATTTTTACTGTTCGAGGTGAAATGCAAGAACTGCTTAATAATGCATAAGTAGGATAAAAATGGAAGGAAAGGCTTTTCCTCCCCATCTCTCTGAAAAGGCAGCACCTTTTGCAAGGTCTCCAAACCAGATGTGTGAGCTGCACTGGCTTTGAAGGTGATCTGGTACCCTCTAGCTCTGTTTGTTGCACAAGAAAGTGGACTTTTGTGGTGTTCCCTCAAAAATCCATTGCCTTGTAGTTGTGCTTAGATTATAAAACTTGAAAAGCCCTAGTTCCTGCCCCTGGCTGTGGGCATTTTCTTTGCAGTACAGTGACAACATTTTTTAGGTTTAAATGGCTGTGCACTAGGGCTTTCCTCTTTTCCCTTCTTTGGAAAGTGCTTCTGGAGTCTGGGATTTCTCAGAGTAGAAAGTGCCTTGATCAGCTTCATCCTGTTTGACTCAATGATCCTTGTAGGTCTCTTCCATCTCAGGATATTTTATGGCTCTGTCATGCCTGGTCTTTGCTCTGATGGAATCAGGACTCGTGGTTTGTGTCTGGTTTCTCAGAGTCTTCCCTTGACCTGCCCACAGGTGCCCAGTTTGCCACCACTTCCTGAGCAACTGCTGCTGATTGCTGTCATTCTTTGACTGCTGAACACAGGAAGCATTGGAAGAGTTTGGCTTCCCATTGCATTTCCAAAATCCCTCTTTTTCAGGACAGGTTACAACTAGTTGAAGGAGAACAGACACTCAAGATCAAAAATGCAACAAATTCATTACAGCTGGAAGATTCTGGAAAAAGGACAACAAGGGCCAAAGTCTTTAATTTCCTCAGCAGTTCCTGTCCTTTACTGAGACTGCCCCTTCTGATGTTGAGAGCTAAGAAAAGGTGATTAAACAAGAAGTTAAAACTACTAGGCCCCAGCTCCCAGCAACACCAAAAGATTAATGCATCATGTTGGGGATGCTTCAAACTCCATGATATGCTCTGCTGCCTCTGTTCTGGGGCTGTTCACTGTGGACTCTTCTGCCAGTTCAGTCAGTGGTGCTGTTAGATTTATTGAGGACTTTGACAATTAATTGCTTTCAGACCTGAGAAGGGCCTCATTGTTGTCCATCAGAGTTTTAATTAATCAAAGCGGCAGATGGGTAGTATCAGCCTCAAATGCTGCTGTAATTAACTCATTCATTATCATGTTCTCCTGCTCTGTGACGGTTTATAAAGGACATCTTTAATCTAGCTGTCATGATGCTGTCCCCATAGCAGGAGTTAAATCATCAGTCCTTACCATAATTGCCTTCTGTCCAGGATACCATTAGGGAAAATGCTGATTTTTGCCAATAAATATGGAGGCCCCCCTTGGCTTCAGACAGGTGAGTAGAGTTTGACCTGCAAAGATGAGCAGGGCTGGTGAAATTAGAGATCCTTTTGAAAGTCTCTGGAACACACCTTTTGAGGCCCTCAAAACTGGCTGTGCAAATTGCCTCAGGAGGGTTTTGTTTGCAGCTGACCAAGTCCTTGCTGGGATATAGTGCCCGTTTGGAAGGAGTTTCTTGGGTCTTTCTGAATATTTGAGATGTCCTTGTCATGAATGGATGCCCAGGAAACACTCCCAGGCTCATCTTGGTAAGTTGTTAACACAGATTTTGACCTGCTTTTGGCCCCAGCTGTCGGCATGAGGGTACCCAGCAAAATTCAGGAGCTGACACAGGTCAGGAGGAATGGACAGTTTGGATGTGGCCATCCTTTGGCCTTTTTTGCCCTGAGGAATAAGAGTTTGCACTTGGCTGAGTCTGTACCCATTGACATTGGCACCAGAAAAAGGTCCTGAGCACACTGGAATAAGTGTTGCTATAGATACACTTATCATGCATTAAATGAAGAGTTTGAAGTGGAACCAGGAGTAAAAAAACAAAGAACTTAAATTCTGTGTATCAGAAATATAACCAGTACTCCTCCTAAGTCCTCATGTGATGCCCGGGAGGATTTCTGGCTGTCTTGTGGCAGCAGCTGCTTCAGGAGCTTTGGAGTGACCTGCACAACTGCCCATACCCAAGTGGCTGCTTGCAGCCTGAGAGGGCTGAAATGGTCTTTCCCAGATTGCCTGTAGGGTTGTGAAAAGGCTGAGACCTTGGCCTGCTGAGGAAACTTTTGTCCTGGATGTTCTTCCTAAGAAGTGGAGGGAAAGTCATGGCTTTACCTGAACTGTGGGCCCTTACATGAGGATGGAGGCACTGTCCATCCCAGCTGAAGCCAGGGCTTCTCTCCAGCACTGAGGCATCTTAAAGAATGAGATCATCCACCTTTAATGTAGCATCAAGAAGGCAAAGTACAGAGTTTGTAGCTCCGACTGTTGTGTGAAGACTTTCCTGCTGCCTGCATTATTGCTTCCAAAACATTTGTTAGGAACAAAAAACCCATTAAAATTTAGACCAAAATCCTCAGCCAAACCAATACTGTGACTTTATTAAGCACGAGGTTTGGGAAAAGAACAGCTTGGCTGTTCTTAATTAAGGTTGTCTTTCCCTGGCAGATTAATTACCCAGAATTCACTGCAGATTCCTGGCACCATGGATGTTATTGATCCAGTCAGGCTGATAGTTTGTGCTTGCAGGGATCTGTCTGTGATCCTTCTTCCATGGGAATTTGGGGAAGGAGGGTAGGAGAGAGGTGGCTGGTAGTTATTAATAGAATTTGGAGTAGGTTTTTTTCCCATGCTGATTAAATCAAAATGCTAGACAGTTGCATAATCTCGTGCATCTCAGTAACAGCAGCAATTACCACCACCACAGGGCAGGGAAAAGTGTGGAAAAAGTGTGGAGACAGATGTCAAAGGAAGTAGTGAATTTTTTTTTTCTGGAGAAGGAAAGTAATGGGATTTTTTCACACGTGTTCAGAAACAGAGCGCTGAGTGTGTACTGTGGGTGTTTCAAATGCCTCCTGGCTGTAGTTTTAGTGTAATTTCATGTGTTCAATCCAGTCCATGGCAAGGAGCAGGGTTGCTGGCACCCTTTGATGTGCACATGCAGGTCAGGGCTGATCCCACCAGTGCTTGTGAGCTCAGCCCAAGGCCCACTTGTTGGTGGGGGTAGGAAGCCAGTGGCCTCTGCTCCTGCCCTGCAGGAGAACAGCATGTCTTGGCTTTCCAGAATGGGAGGCTGAGATCTGAGATGCCAAGTGATGGGAGAGGAGCATTGCTGTTTGGGTAGCTGAGAAAGGCAGCCCAAGGAATGTCTCCTGGGTGCAGAGCTCTCCCTGAAAACATCAGTTCCTTGCTGTGTGAGATCATGAGTGATTCCCTTTCACACATTTGTTACTTTGCAAAATTTAACGAGCTCCAGCAGCTTTACCTTGTTGAGCCTCTGATCTCCCTCAACCTTGCAAATAGTATTTCAAAGCCTCAAAACATCTCCCTATGTCTCTTCTTGCTCGCTTTGGCTGTCAGAAAAATGCTTTAGTTAAACATTTTCAGGCATGATTTCTAATCCTGAGGCTGTCCTTTAGCACGAGGCTGTGCTTTCCATCAGGCCAGCTCGCTGGTTATGGTGGCTTTACTTGCTCCATTTTGTCTGGTACTCAGCCTCTTTCTGCATTTCCTTTTCTGTTTTCTCAGGATTTTGTGCAGGCTTTAAACAAGTAAACTATTTTCCAAAGCTCTGAAAGATGCTTCTGTTACAAGATGTGCTGTAATGATGAGAGTCACAAATGGTGACAGGCATAGGACTAGCTGCCTTGCTGTTTAGAGAAACAACTTTTTGCCAGACTTCATCCACAGCCTCAAAGAATTTGCTGTTTAAAAAATCCTGTGTTTCCCCTGAGTGTTTAGAAATTCAGGCCTGAATTTTCAGGACGCAACAGTAATTTGAGGTGCTAAATTGGCCTAGAAAGTGTTTGGTGGTTTTTTGGGTTTTTTTTTTACTTTTAGGAAAAGTTGAACAGTATTTTACTTTATGCTTTTTGCAAATTCAGAACTGAAGTTAAGAATAGGAGGCAGGTTTCAAGCCACAGGTGTAATGATCTGTAGACCCCAAGCACAATTAACTGCAGGGCTGAGAGGTTTGGTAGCTGAAGTCTCACACTGACTGTGGATAGTAGGAGAACCTCACAGTTGCTGGAGGTTCCTTCTCCCTTTTTAAGGAAGTGAAGAAACAACTGTTTTGGAGACCACATCTTGTATTCAGCCTGGGCAGCCAAACTTGCTTCCTCTGATTAATAAAGTCAGGGGGAAAATGACTGATGCAACTGCTGGGTATGTGGTACATGCAAAAGAGGGGTGGATGCTTTTTTCCTAACTTTACAGAGAGGTGTCAATTTAAAATTGAGACAATGGAGGCCAGTCAAGCATCTCAAATCATGCTAGACAACTGTGTGGGCAGTTTGGTGCTGAACACAATTGAGATGAATAATTCCAAGGAGGCACCTATTTTTCTCTGATGATTACTAAAAAAGCTTAGAGTTTGACAAGTGTCCTTTAGATGTATAAATTTGGGTGAGCTGTAGCTGTAGATGACTACGTTAAACACAGACAAAGGCAGGTGGAAATAGGTGGCCTTAAGCATTGCTCATCTGGCAGAGGTGGTTTACTGGAGACTGAAGACACAGAGAGCTTCAAGGGTCACTCCATGTGCTGTGAGCAGAGACAGCTCCAGATCTGGCATCTTTCACCACTAAGAAACCTTATCTGAATGGAAAAGACACGGCTTGTATGTGAAAGTGGCTCTCAGTGAAATTATTTTTCCTTCCTATGCACCAGTTATAGCTCTGAACATGATCCATCATACTCTGACCTGAGACCACTCCAAAGTTTGATGGGGCTTTAGTGGTGCAATAAAGTTCACAGTAGTCACAAATTAGAGCGAAGGCTTGGGCATTAAAAAAAAAGTATATAAAGTAAGTGAGTTTATGGGTGTCTGTTGTTCTTTAATGCATTAATCAAGGCACTGTTTACATGAAGTAATCAGTGCTTGTTGCTCCCAGCTAAACCTGAAATGAGACTGAGTGAAATACTTTAATTATTCTCTGTAAAGTGTGCAACTCTGTGCCTGTGTCTTGCCTGGATGCATGGAGCTATTTTTGGCTCTTTTTGAGGATAGGAGGCCTTGTTTACAAATGTAACTGACCTTGGTAAGAGCTCTGAATATTTCAGCTGATCTACCATCCCTGCCTGTGAACCGGCTCTTCTCCCCTGCAGATGCAGGTACCTAACTGTGGTTCCACTTTGGCTGCTGCCCGTTGATGGGGCAGAAAGAAATGCATGCCAGGAGTCATCTCAGGTGGCCTTGCTGTGACTTTGTGTGTGCCTGAGCACTGCCACCTCACACAGGCACAGGTTTACACAGGTAGGCATGACTGGGTGTAGCTGTGTCAATTTACACGAGGCTTTTGCAAATGTGATGCTTTAAAATTAAAGGCTATTAATGCAATAGGAAACATGGGAGGGGTGGGGAGGGCTGTATGGTTAAAATAGTAATTTTTGCAAATCCTGCAGCAACACTGGCTCAGTTGACCTCGCAGAGCTGATCCACTTACTGCTCTCCTGTGCTCCTCCTGAAGGATTGCAAAACCAGAAAAGTAATGAGGAGCTGGGAGAACAAAATGCCCCAGGGGCACAGCCCTGATCTTACTTGCCCACTCAAGCCTGAGGAAAAATCCTGCAGATTTCAGTCAGGTTTATGTCAGCCCCTTAGCTGATCTCATTCAAAATTAATAAACTTGTTGTCTATTTAACAGACTTATATTACATTGGGAATTTTACCACTATAATTGCAGACAGTTGTTTGCCATCTTCTTTAGAGATGGGCATTCTCTGGCCATTGAGTGGACAGTGTTCTATTGCCTCTAGAAGTGGCCAGTAACTTCTGGATGGGAGGCACTGACTTGCTGCTTGAAATTCTCAAAGATTATTTTCTCTTTGAGATTCAGGTAAATATATTCCCATTCACATGATACCTACATTCACAGTAGTTTAGGTTTTGAAATTTCCTCCCATTTCTAAACCAAAATACTTGCATGTTTCCAGGAGTTAAAACAGTTTCCTGTCACCACCTTGCCACTAAAGTTTTTCACTCGAGCCTGTGATTTTTGCAGTTCTGCTGTGAATTTTGGAGCTTGAGCTCAGACCCCAATGTTTTGGCAATACTCCTTTCTGTGTGTGAGGGAATCCAGGCTGCAATATCACTCAGACCTCCTCGTTTTACAGACTGCCTTACATCTCTGTAGAGCAACCCAGTGTTTGTGTCCCTGTTCTCTTGAAATCCACTGATGTGGCAAAGACCACAGCTCAGCAGAGCCATGGCTGGCTGGTGCAGGAAATTCCTTTTGGTCTGAGCAGGTGCAGGGCACATGATGGCTTTTAGCAATGGAGCTGTGTGCACTGAATAAAACTGGCCCTTGAAGGCCACCTTGAATTAGGAATAATGCATTCTGTTTAGAGTAATTGGGTTTGAGGTAAGATGATGTGTGCAGTAATTTGTGTTTGTCTAGCCTGGGCGATGCAGGTTTTTGTTAATCAGGGGATATGATCTAGCAAGAAGTTTGTCAGGCTGCAGTCTGTGAAAGAACCAGTTTTGTTACCAGACTCATAGAAAGGCTGGTTGGAGAGGGTTCCTTTAAGTCCATTTTGTCCATATTTCATGGCTTCTTCCTCATTTCCCTGAGGACCCTCTAGGACCTGTCTCAGCCTCTTTATTCCAAACCATGAGTGTTATCACTGAAATAATCAATAATTGCCACCAGTCTCTTCATGTTATCTTCCTTCTCTCTATCAGTCCTATCCCTGCTCCCACTGCCATAGTGCTTCTTCTTCTTTGTCCCTCATTTCTGATTAGCACAGCTGTTTCTTTACAGGCACCTCCTTGTCCTGCCTATTTCTTTTTCTCTATTTGTTCTTTCTCCTTCTCTGTCTCTCTGCATTTCAATAGACTTACTGGAATAGACCTATATTAAATAAAAAATAAAAAAAGAAGTGAGAGAAGTAAAAGGCTTATCTGCTTCCAGGGGATGGATGAGGAACAGACTGCCTAACTCTACCGAGCAATATCCTCACATGTGCAAGCATAGGGAAGTTCAGTGATCTTTTGGCATAAGTAGAATAAGCTCAGATTTCATAAGTTTTCTGAGTTCCTTGTGACCATCTTCTGGTGAAACCCTGCCCCTGCTTTCCTCCTGAGACAGGAAGGCTGTGTGGCTGATGGCACTGGGCTTCTGGGCACATCACCTTGACAAGTGATGCTCTAGCTATTCAGCAGGCACCTCAGAAGCAAGGGGCAGCCTCAGAAGATGTCCTGGAGCACAGCTTGGCTGCCACATGCACTCAGGAGAGGAGCTGTGGATCTAGCCCAGCTCTTTACCATTCCTTCCAACCATTTGGAATTGCTTCCACTGTCCTCCCTTTCCCTGTGCATGCTTGCTCTGAGCACTGCCTGTCTCTTGGTGTTCCCACAGCAATCTGTGGAAGACACAGCCCTGGATAGAGGTTGACTCCAGCACTGCTTGGACAGGAGATGCTCTGTTGAGGGCAGTTCTGTACGGTCCCTGGGAAGGACACAGCACATCAGGGTGGGTACTCTGAAAATAGCTGCATGCACTTACCATGGTTGCCTCAAGCTTCTCTCTTGAACATAGGGAAGGCATTACACAGGAACCTTACAGTGAAGTTTGGTAAACAATTTTTGCTGTTTAATGCCATAAACAAATGATAAATCAAAGTGCTAACACATTGTGCTAGGCATGCTGAGCCCTGGCCCTTTGTTCAAATCTCCTTATGTGAAGTCTTCACCTCTGATGTGTAAAAAGAAGATAAAAGTTTACTGTGCAAGGCCCTGTGTGAATTGTGACCAGAAAGAAAGTGATTTTATTGTAGCAAACAAATGAGAAAGGAGGTGAATTTCACAATGTGTTACAAGTGAAGAGAGGAAAGGAAAAGATTACCAAGAGTCATTAATTTTCTTTTTTTTATTATGTATATTTTCATTAGAAAACAATCTTGAACACCCAGGAATAGTTTTCTAATAAACGTAAGCTCATGAAGAGCACTTGGAAGTTTCCATTCTGGGTTCAGGAGAATGACGGGACAGTAACACAGTCGACATGGTCATTCCTCTTAGTCAGCCCCTCCCTTGTGGCTGATTTTTCCTTACATTGCAGCCTTCCCTTCCCCGTGCTTCCTGCCCTGGACAAAACCACCCCCTCCCTCCCAACCCCACAGACATCTCTGTAGTAGTCTCAAAGAGAGTATTTCTGCATGGACACACCACTGACTCATCTCAACCCACAGTGAACGTAGTGATTTCTGTGGATCCCAGCAGCAGACCTGGGGGATCCATGCAGAGACACTGCTTCCTCTCCTGGGCAGACCCTGTAATAGTGAAGGAGGCCTTAGGAGTGACTTCAAAGGGGACTCACATGTAGAGATGCAAAATTTGCCCACTGGGGACGAAGATCCAGGGAAGTGTTGTTGCCATCCCTGCTAGCTACCTCCATTCTTGCGCTCAGCCTCTCGGGGGCAAAAGTCCTGAAGGGATCGATGCATAGCTACGGGCTGGTTGTGCTTCTGGAATGAGGAAGATTTCCTGCCCAGGCCTGGCCTGCATTGCCTGCAAAAGGGTTTGTTTGTAACGGAGAGCTGATGTAAATGAGCTAAAAACACAAGGGAACAAGGCCATTTTGATTTGCTACCGTATGAAGCTGACAAAGATTCTTGCTCTTCTGTGGTCAGAACAAGCCTCGCCCAGGTTTACCACCATCCAAAGTACAAGTTCTTTGTCCTCACTGTGTTTCTGGCTCAGGTACATCATCCACTGTAGTTACCCTGAGGCTAAGAAACAAAAGATTCCCCGTGCCATTATCCCACAGCTTGATAGCAGTGAAGGAGATGCTTGAAAACAGTTGCTCTTCTGGATCAAGAAGTGAAACTCCACGAAAAAGGGTTCTGCTGGCCACATCAGTCTAGAGGGGCAGGAGGAAGATCTGTGTGCCTGTTAGCAAGGAGTAGAAGGGCTGTCCAGACTCCCATCTCAGAGAGATTGCTGCCATTTGGTAGCAGTGAATCACCCCTTTCCAAAGGAAAGTGAAGATTATGGAGTAGTGAGTGAAAGGGGAGAGGGAATATCATCTCGTAAGAACAGAGGTACTGAGATCAGCTGGTCAGAGAACATTAATTTTTGTCTCTCTAGCTAGAAAATAGATCAGGTGGGTTAGTTAGAAGTCTGTTAATCCTTATAGGAAAAAGGATCTTTATAAAGTGTAGTAGAAAAACTCCCAGAGAAGCGTGGCAGGCTGGATTTTAAAGGAAAGCTCTCCTGTGATGAAGACCAAAGCCTAGAGTAGCTCTCATCAGCTTGAGCTGTGAAAGGATGAGACCGGTCACTTGCAGGGGCACGATGGGCATGTGCAATTTTTGTGATTAGTAATATTATAACCTATATCAGCTGATCAAAGCTGCCCAACAGTGACTTGCTAACAACAGGTGGTGATCCTGCCACAGAAGAGAGAGGCCGGAGGCAAACAGCCTGATGCCAGCTCATCCAGATGGGAGCTCTGGTACTTTGGTGAAGGCTACACACTAGGAAGTCTCCTTGAGCAGACTCAGTCACTGAGACTTTCTTTGAATGATCAGGGAACTGAATGTAATATCCTAATTCTGTTTGGCAAAGCACATCTTGATGCATAATATAACATAGAAAGGAGCATCTTCTCTTAGTACCTCTTCTCCACTGTTACTTCTTTAAGACTTGGGTATCAGAACACTCCTTTTTCATTTTCTCTTTTTTTTTTCCTTTTAAAAATAAGAAATATGGGAAATGTGGCTTGGAAAATAATTTCTGTGTGAGTTCTTGTCCCGTTTAGACATCCATCTCTTTTCAAGCAGTTGTGATGACAGCTGTTTGTGCTTTTGCATCATTGTGCTTGTTTGAGGCTCAGATAATTTTGGGGGTCTTTAACCTGTTTCCTGCTGCTGGAGCTGAGTGTCTGTTTTCCATATATTTCTGTCTTAATTAAATGCTATACAATAATGAGCATGAACTAAAGATAGGCCAAAAGTGCCATAAAAGTATCTCCCTCTTCTTTCTTCTCTTTGCCTGGTCAAACCCTATATCGCTTTTTCCCCACAGCAGCTCCCTGGCTTCTGACAAGATCTATTAAAAATCAAGTATTGTTGTAGGTTTATTTAGGTTTTTATCTTTTCTTTATGTTTGCAGGATAACATTTATAAATATATATGTATATGTTTACATATCTATTATCTTGCAATTCCAGTTCTGGAAGAGAAAACATCATTCTTTCATCAAATGAGAAATTCACCCACTGACCTGGAGGTAATTTGAATAATGAACTAAGATAGTTTTTGATGTTTGTGTAAACAGCAGAGAACTGTCAGATTCTGCTCTCCTTTTATCCAACATGATAGATGTGAGATCAAAGACTGCCTGCAGTAACTGCTGCATGTCAGACTTGCATTATTGAGGGAAACATTCCTAGAGCCACTGGTCCATTGCTGCAAAATGGAGGAAACCAATTGGTGTTTTCAGCACACTTCCTTCAGCACGTGAGAGATGGTGAAGGTCAATGCAATAGGCTGCTACACGTGCTTGTGCTCTCAGGATTCGAATGTCATTGTTTGTCAATGGAGTGAATTTTCCTGTCTGGAAATGTAAGGATGTAGGAGACTTAAAAATTACTCTGGGAGGAATTTTGTCTGCTCATGAGATCTTCAGAGCCAGTCTAAGGATGGCAGTGGGGATGAGGCATCTGTTGCCTCAGGAATGAGAAGGAGCAGTCACAGGGGAGATGATGGTGGAGATCAGGATTCTCAACCAGTAGTTCCTAAGGCAATTGCACTGCTGAATGTTTTCCTCCAATTCCTTGACCAACATAAAAGAGAAAGAGGAAGCAGCAGCTCTTCTGACCATGCATCCTCACAAGAAGACAGACAGGAATCCTGGTGGATGTACCACAGGCTGGAAGTGCTAATGGTGCATCCTCATCCTACACTGAAGAGCATTAGTGCTTTGCTTAGTCAAAATAATATTTTTCTCTCAAGGAAAACAAAGAATGACTGACCACTAGAAGTGGACAGAGGATGGTCTTCAGAACTGGAAAGTCTTCAGAATGGTCCTCCAGCTACAGCCATTGGCTCTAGTATTACTCATGCCATATCAAGGGCTTTGAGAAGGGCCAGGGATCTAGCAGGCATGAATAGTATTTTCCTGTCTCCCTGAGTGAAAACAGGACAGCCGACACTTCTCTTGACTCAAATCTAAGCTGCTGACTTTCTCTTTCCTTGGGTTGCCCATTCCATCATGGGAAAGTAAAACATGAACCTCTTCATCACCTTGCTTGGGAAACCACGCAAACAGGGAACACACCGGATTTGTTTGAAAAACAGCCCATAGCTTTTTACATTTTAAATTGGAAATGAAGTGTTAGCTGGGTATATGGGTTTTGCCAGCATTTGTAGCAACCAATTAACAGCAGGCACTGGGATTGGCAAAGTAAATATATATCAAAGACTGATGGTTATAGAGTTTGAAATATTGATACAGACTCTTAACATTCCCTGTGTTCTCTGGTGACCCTTGGGTTAGTGCATGTGCCTGACCTCTTGCAGGCACAGAGGAAGAGGGTTTGAACTTGGCAGTGAGTATTTACCAAGAGACAGGATGGCAAGAATGGAAGAGCTGTGGAAGCTGGAGGCCAGCACTGATGTTTCAGTAGGCAAGAACAGCATTGGCGACTGACACAGAGCAAAACACCTCTGAAGAGCATAACCAGAAAAGCATTACCAGAAAGACCTGTCAAAGCTGACAGAAAATCAGGGGACTGGCAGAAATCACAAGATCGAGCAGGACCATACGCACACGATTTCTGATGATGGTTGAACACAGTCCTCCACACTGACCACCCCCAAACAATGCTGGAGGACCACAAAGCCCAAGAACTGAGGGGTCTCCACAGTGATAGGACCCAGAATTTTCTCCATTGGGAGAAACAGCTGCCATACTCTGCAAGCTTTGTTTGTCAGTGGAAGGTGATCTGACAGCTTTGCAACAAAGTACAGGGAACGTCTCTTCAGGGACCCAGCAGACAAGACTAAAAGAAAGACATGGGGAAGAAGAGATGCCTCTGTAGCATAGCTCTGCCCCGTCTCATCTATCTGCTAGAATCACCCAATACTCAACTTATTTTTCATGTCTTGGGAGCGTACTGTCTCCATTTGCACCTTTGAAAGTCCTGCATAGTAGCACAAAGGGGACGGCACAAGGAGATTGTGGGAGATGAGAGAACTGTGCTATGGAAGGAAGAGATCCTCAGTATTTCTGCCATCAAAACTTTGAGGAGGAAAGGAAAAGGGAATTCAAAACCCCAACCCCCACACTAAATTTGCACTTGTTCTCTCAGGCTGGCAGCCTAGAAGTTCGTAAACTCAGAAGTACCTTGTTGTGGAGTAAACTGTTCTGAAAATAGTTTCCAATGGCTTCCCCCGAGTTTGCTTTGTTGGTGGCAGCCCTTCGGCTCCCATGCTGGCACATGTATGAAGTTCTTTGAACAAGTTTTGACCTTCCTTTAGCCCCTCTGCCCATCAAGCCAGCTAATGACATGCTTCGTATTGCACAGAACACATACAATTGACAAGTTCATAGTGTTGTTTAAATATTAAACAGTCTAGACAGGCTTTGGAGTCTTATGCCGCTGTGAAAAGGCTCAGACCGTGCCCATCTCTGAAACTGGGCTGCGGGATCATTTGCACAGTAAGACAGACAATAAGACTTGTATACATTGCCATGCAACAGAATAGACCCCAAACCGCCAGCCCTAAGTGGAAAGTTTATTTCTAAGCACAATATATGGAAAAAACAAACCAACAAACCCCACAGATATAGAAAACGTTGTAGCAAATCCCTGGTCAAGTAGGACTTCATGTCTGTCACTATCCTGCACCTCACAGCCGCTTAAAATGTCATGCAATGGAGGAGAGGGCACTCGGACGACAGCCTCCGCTTCCGATCGAGGAGGGTCTCCAAGGAGGAGAAGGCCGATGGGACTCCCGCTGTGATTCAGACTGTAACCAGCAAAAGGGCAGCGCTGCTCACCCCCACCACACACCTCGTGACTACCGGTGGTAGACTTAGCACTTCTACAGGCTTTACCAACGTGGATTCTCACAACACCCCTGTGAGGTAGGTACGTATTTTTATTCCCCCTTTGCGTGGAGGGGGGACTGAGCCAAACAGCCCAAGGCTACAGAGTCAGTGGCAGAGCTGGAGTGAGAGTATGCAGAGTCCTGTGTGCTCAGAGTACACCACTCTTTCACAGCAAGTTGTGCTTCTGACCTCATAACATTTTATCTGTTAGCCAAATAAAAGGAATTTGACTTCTCCATATTAAATGAGTGGAGGGCAGGGAGGGAAACGACATCATGGGTGACAGCTGTCCCTTCATTCTGTGTAGGCTTCCCCCTTCCCAAAACCACTATAATTACTCATCTCTTGGAATGAGGACAGCTTCCAGAACAGGCATAGGGGTGAGAGGCTGCTGTGTTTGCTTGCTTTGGCCAGGTTTCTCTCTACTGAAGCAGTTCTTCCAGAGATCATTCATTGCAACACCTTCCTTCTGGGGGATAGCTACTTTCAGAGATGATTGGAACTGCCCCTTCCCTCTCCCTCTGCCCACCACCATCTCTCTTCTCCCCTCTGCCAAAAGCACTCTTTGGTAGATAGTAAATCTGGTCAGACAAAGGTACAGTGGCCTCAGAAACCATGCTGTTTCACACTGGTCCTCAGTAAGCTTTCTCAGATGGTGTTCCACCTCCCACATTCTCTGCCAGAGAACCTGTTCTGTTGCATTCTGATATTTAAAGGGACACTGTCAAGTAATTGAGGTGAAAAACATGACCTTGCCTCAAGCTGCTAACTTCCATCTTCAATGCTGCAGGATGGCTGCCATGTTCAAACTCAGAGGCACCTTCTCCACTCCAGAAACACCTGACCTGTGAGAGCCTGGCTGCCAAAGGAGCCTGTAGCCCACGTTTGCCCTGTCTCCCCAGAAGGTGCGAGAGGTGCTGGTATGATGATGGAGGGCAGCTGCATTCAGCCATCGTGCAACGTTGCTTGGCACTGCTGCCAAATGGACACAGTTTGGCTGAAGACATTGTCTTGATTTCGGAGGGAGCTGGGTTCAGGTTTGAACTCTATGGGGCCATTGTTTTGTGATAGCTGAGCTTTTGCTCCTCAAAATCCCAGCTAATCTCCATATTTCCAGGGTTCCTGCTCTTATGCTTCCTCTGTGGCAGCTGCAAAAGAACTCAACCCATAGAGTTGGGACATACCCTCCATAGAATGAGGACAGTCAGCAGGAAATCAGAAATATGGATTTCCTCCTGTTGCAGAAGAAAGGTGGGGAGGAGAAGGACAGGGATGGTGAGAGGAATGGGGTGAGTGGAGAGAACCATACATGCCCAAATGGAAAAGGACAAAATCCATAGGGAAAGAAATTTTATTTTCAAGCTTGTAAGAGAATATTACAAACAATGGAGAGTAAAAAAAGCCCAAACCCTAAAAACTATTTAAAAAGTACTTGACAGTGTCCCTTTAATATCCACAAATGATTCAGCCATTGTGCATTGAAAGAGAATGTTCCTGAAGAGCAACCGATACCTTCGAGGATATACCCCAGAGAAGGAGACTTATTAGAAGTGCTACACAGTCAGTCAGCAACTGTGCTCCCTCTTCAGACTAACTCTCTTTTGGATGATTGAATGGAATAGACTCTGTAATAAACTAACAGACTGGATGTGAAAGGATCAGCCTACAAGACTGAGTGAGACTGTTGCAAATTGAGCAGCAGAGATACAGACACCAAAAAAAAAAAAAGTACATCTCTAATGCATGAGTGTCTGAATCAGCAAGGGAGCAGAAACCCACCAAAGATGGGTCAGCTTCTTGTGATTGGAGTAAAATGGAAGGAAATTAACCTGGAATGTCTGCATGGAAAATGATGTGTGTGGGTGGCAAGGTCTGGATGCTGGATTTGGGGTTATGGAGGCATGAATCACACCAGTACTTGTGCTTGAAACACCTGCGGAACGTTTGTACAAAATTTGCCAAAAATGCCTATACGTCAAATAAAGGTTATGGAGCACCCTCCCCCCTCCCAGTTCTACCCTCACAAACCCCTTGTCAGGAACATTATGAAAAAACAGGCTTCTTGGTGAAATTTGGGTATGCCTGGATTTTGTTAAGATTTTCTTAGTGAGATGATTTAATCTGTCTTCTGTAAATCAATACTGAAAAATCCCCAGCCATTTCACTTCAGGTACCCCACGGTAAATCAAACAAGGCTCCAGTGACTCATGAAACAAAACAACTCATAGCCCTGGTTAATTGGAGTCTGGGAAATAAAAACACTCCAAATATTTTGTTCCCTTCCATGTTTTTACAGATCTCACACTACGTGTGTGTTTGTGTGCGCGTGCGTGTGTGTACGGGGGCTGTGCACAGAGCGTTACCTATTCCAGGTAATAGGATTTGTAAGACATGCTAAACCGTCTGTTCCTCTGCTTCCCCAGAACTCTGCCTACTCAGTTTGTAGTCTGTATTGCACTTGTTTTGTTGGTTTTTTTGTGATTTGTGTTGTTATTTTTTTCTTTTTTTTTTTTTTTTTTTTTTTTTTTTTAAACAGGCTGGAAAACATTAACCTCTTTAGCATGAGTGTGCAGCTCTCCCTCCACCTGCTTTTTTCCTTAGCTGGCCAGGTGCCGCCTCTTATATCTTGTGCAGTTACTGAAAAAAGAAAAGAAGAGAAGAAAAAAAAAGAAAAAAGAAAAGGAAAGAGAAAGAAAAAGGCACACCATGCTCCTCTGCTTTATGAGTTCTTTGTCTCCTCCGCTTCGTGTTAAGGCCTCCTGAATTCCTCTGCTCAGACCGTCGTGACCCTCATGACGAGCTCTCTGTTACTACTAGACTGACTCCTCTGTTCGTGAGGCCTCAGGTGGCTGAGTATATGCAGGATGGTATAAGCACAGTGGTGGTCAGAGAGGGTGCCTGTGGCATGGCCGGCAGCCCGTGCCCCGCTGTCGGCTGGAGCGGAGTTAGTGGCTGTACCACCAGTGGAGGACGAGTGGGTGGTTTGGGAGGAGGGGCGCTGATTTGTCCTGGTCCCTGTTTTTTGCTCCTCCATGTCCTTTGTTTTGTCATAGTTCAGCACTTTCCACTGCTGATTGACCGCCTGCCACCGTTTAAAAATCCGGTAAACCGAGGGCCCTTCGTGTATTATTAGACCTGGAGGGAAGGGGGAAAGAAACAGACATAAACCACAAAACTTCAGAAAGAACCATAAACTTTCCCCAGCATTCTCCCCCAGTTAGCTGGTTAAGCTCAGCTCTCCAGCCAGTACTTTCTCGATGATAAATCCTGTATTTTAATTACCGACAGGCAGAGCACTGGTGGATCCCTTTTCCCCCTGAATTAAAGGGATTACGGTTTTATCTCAGCCATCGATAAACGGATCGTAAATGGAGCACAATGAGTTATGCTCTTACAGCAAAAGAGTATCTGTTTACCAACAAATGCCCAAGGTTTATCTCTCACTGGGCTAATTTTGCATGCTGCATAGGCATGATTCACCAGGCTCAGGCGTGTGTTTGGAGGGGGTGTAACTGCAGCTGACGTGTCACTGACGGCTGCTGCACAGCGCCGTGTGTGTGCACAGCCCCTGTCTCTCCCCACACACACAGCAGCAGAGCAGACACTCATGTGGAGGCCAGAGGCAGAAACTAAGCAGAAAAAGAGGTCTGTCTATACCTGTAAGTGGTTTGTTATCCAAGGCAAAGTTTTGCTCATTTGCAGAGCAGGTACCTCATCGAATGTCACTGCCTCTTTTCAAGGGGGAGCTCAGCACGCTTGACAGAAAGGGCAGAGAAGCTCCCAGTGTGTGCAGAGCATTCAGACAGACAGTGCCTGTGTCCTGCTGCCCACCTGCAGGCACAGGGCTGATGTCTGGGGACGGCTCTGGGCTGTAGGACATGGCACTGCTAATGGTCTCTGTTCATAAGAGAAGGAGCAGCTCAGGCCCCTCAGTAGCCCTGCAGTTATCTCATTTCCCAGCTGTCTCCATCATCCTCCCAACCCATGCATGAGGACTAAGGAATTAAATCATTTCAGTTGCTTCGATGATGACAGAACTTGAGTATAAAGCTCTGCTATTATTATTGAAGTTGCCAGACCCTGGCTAGACCCTGTGGCAGTACTAGGTTTAGCAGTGGCTGCCACACAGGTCTTCTCCACTGATGCTGGAGGAAGCTGCAACATCTCCTGTAGACTGGCTTAGCTGGCACACCGTAATATACCTCACAAGCTTTGCTAGAGAATGGGATTTATGTGGAATGAGGGGAGACTGAGTGTCCCTGCTTTGCAGCCATCTGACTCTTAAGGGAAGTGCCTTTGTGTCCCATGTAACTGAAGCCAGACCAGGAGGCAGGACTGGGTGTGTTAGCACATGGGTGGCTTCATTGTCCTTAACGATGAAGGTTTCACCATTCTGGGTCAGGATCAAGATTATCAAAACCCCTTCTAAGAAGAATAGCTCTCTTGCCTTCCTGTTGCAAGCATAAAAATACAAGAACAAGACTCACAAGAATCAAACCCATGCCTAAACAAAGGGGCTGACTTGACCAACAACGTGTAGAGAGATGATGGGCACCCCAGAATAAAGTGGTTTACAGCTATTCCTGATTAATCAAATGCTACAGTTTTACCCACCACCTACCTTTTCCAGATAGTTCTAGCTTCTGATGACAAATAATTACTGGAGACAACCTGTGCCACATCAGACCCCAAAATACCTGAAGGTCATCTTACCCTTAGGGCTCATCTCTCCATTATTCACTGATAGGATGCAGCCACTTGGTTTCTTAGATCAGATCTGATGTCAGAGAGTTTAAAGCACTGCCTCAGTACAGACTGAGTTTCCAGCCTCCCTGGTTCTAAGCATAACTAGGAGCCCTGCTGACTTGATCCCAGATTAGCTTCAGGGGGACTGACATTCATTGAAATGGGGTGCTGAGCCTGCTCACTGGCTGGAGAAGTAACTCCATTGGGTTGCTTGTATGCAGATCTGACTATTTTGGGACAGGGAATGGTGTAGGGCACTACAGTCTGAGAGAACTCTACCCTCTGGTTCCCACAGGCCACTGAGATTGCACAGCTGTAACCCTGCAGTGCTGCTGGCTTTTTATAACCAAACCCCGTGATGTCATAATAGAAAATGTGGGTTTTCCTTCCTGCTTTGAAACACGGTTGAGAATTCTGACGTGCTCTGATCAAAGCATCATCCATAAAAAGCAGGACTTAGGGAAAGCCTGCAGATCCAGCCAAGGAGACAGAGCTTTGAAGCATGCCTGAAGTGGATCAGCCCATGACAAGGGACATTAGACATACATTTAAATGAGCTGTCTGATCGGTAATGAATGAAATTCCACTCTGATCAGTGTTTCTCAGAGACCACTTTAAGCCTGGGATAAAAGAGCCAAAATCAAATGTTTTCTCTTTGGCTGTAGAACATTCTCCATAGAATCAAATCCATTCTACAAAGTATTAAACACCGAGCCACGACTGTAAATCTATTCTTAATTACCTTATCACAAATATTTAATGCGCAGCCTGATTCAAGAGGGCTGTTTATAAAATTCTTGTTTGTTTGCTTTCTAATTATAAATGTTTATGATCTTATGCAATTAACTGTGTGATGCTGATGGATGGGTTGCTGAGTCAATTGAGCAGCTGTTTTCTTAGATAGTTTTGGTTTCCAAATATTTATAAAAGTACAAAATAACCTCTTTTCATCTGTATTTACTGGGCTCTAAATTACTTATCGATTTCCCAGTGTCAAGCTCAGGAAGCTGTAAAATTGAGAAGGAACCAAGTGGAGGGGTGGGCATGGAAGCGGAAGTAACAGTGATGTATTTGCAAGAGGAACTGCCAAGAGTAAGCAAGAGTCTATCAGTTAATATCAAGCTGCAGGATGCTTAATGCTCTCACTGAAACAAATCTTGTCTGCCTCAGACAAATTAGGATTGGAATTCTTACATTCAGCTCTGTGCATCCCTTAACAAGAACACCCCTCCCCTCAAGAATCATTGTTGTTGACAGAGGTGAAATGGTCAATTTAAAAGCCATAATTCCATGGCAAGTCCTTTAGAAGGACTGTATTCAACTTGAGGTGTTCATTTGGAAGCAATTATTCCATAAGCCAAATCCTCTATGTGAGTGTGTAAGACTGCAGGTTGGTGTGATCTCTCTCTTTTTGCAGTCCTCAACACAGAAATGTCTGTATCAGAGTTTGAGATGGATTCTGGGAGTGTCCTGCTCCTTTTCTACTCCTCCCCATTTTATCTTCACATCTTTATATTATGCTTCACAAAATCTGTTATCAGTGGATCCTCTGTGAAAACCATCCTCTTCTGAAGGAAGATTTCTGTGAGTTGTACACAAAACCTGTTAGTCCAGATCGCTGCCTGCTTCACAAAATCCCTTGTTTGTAGTGCTGGTGAAGTGGAACACCCATGGAATGTGGGCACTCATGATGTGCTGCTCTCATTCCCATTTTCTCATGTAGAGACCTGGCTGGACCAGCACTGGATGAAATTCCTTGATCTGAAAATCATCGGAAGCTGGACTCTCTTGGGCTTAGATGAGACAGAGGTGCATTGCATCAGTGGGCTTGTAAGAAAACTGATCAGGAGAAAAGTCCTGAGCCCAAGGGCCAGAAGGGCTGCTGGGAGAACAGTAGCAGATGTAACAAGGGAATTGTATTTGTGTCTCTGGATGGGGAAGCAGGGATCAATTGCTGTACCACCATCCTGTGAGATTAACCCACAGGATGTGAGCCTCCAATTTAAAGTAACTTTGGAGCAGCAATTTCCCAGAAATTACATTCAGTGAATTCCTGAACATGGTCAGCCTCTGCCACCAAGTGATGTTTTCCCCAGAATTTTCCGCCTCTAATTAACCTTCTTCTTATTCCAACACTTGTCAGGCATTTTCCTGAAAGAAACAGGTAAATTTTTAGGGCAGGAACTGTTTCACCTGTTTGCCAGTAAAGAAAACCACCAAAACAGGGCTTCTGCTGACAGTGGATGGCTCATCACCCCTGCACTGACACTGATATTATCTACACGAGAAAAAAAATCACAGTCCATTCCAGCCAGTTGCCTTCTCAAAAAGGCCCTGTTCTGTCACCTCTTGTTTCCACCTTCAGCAGGACTTTGCCTTTTTGTTTTCCTTTTCAAATGCAATTTCATCTCAGGCAGACAGCTGCCATGCTTCAGCCTGTTTCTGTTGCTTTCATTATTGGGTGTCAGGGGAAGATTATGGCAGCTGTGATCAAAGCTTAATGTTTGCCTCCACAGCAGTTGTGACTCAGGCCAAGGTAAACCAAGCTTTCTGGAAGATAACACTTTATTTGCTAGGCTTTCTCTCTACTGACATCATTGCATACACAAACCCTTCCCTCCCTTTCTGTGAATTCTTTAATCTTTTGTGACAATCTCAAAATTCTGCACTTTTGTTTCCAAAGCTCCACCAGCTCAGCCCTCACTAATCTTTTTGCCTTTATCTTATCATATTTGCTCCATCCTTAGTCTCCTTTTATCTTGACCTAAGAACAGGAAAGTGTCTGATGATAAATCAAGAAAAGAGAGCCAGAAGGATCTATTCCTGGAAATACAGGCTTGGAAAGGGGTACATAGTATCTGCCATCCCTCACCCTTGTGCCCAGGTCAGTTCCAGCTGAGTATGACAGGTTCTCTAACAGCCTGGCATACTTAGATGATCCTGTGGCTGATACTCAAGGCTGCAGAGCTGTGCTCTTCAGGAAATGGGGAAGAGGGTAAACCAAGGAGCAGGGAGAGGTAGTTTTGTAATTGAAAACAATGTCATGGCATCAATGTGACTCTGCACTTGGGCTGATTTGGAGGAGAGTTGTGAACCTTGGAGCTGACTAGGCTGGGAACGAGGTAATGTCCTTCTTCTCCTCAATCCTGTTCATCATCTCCAGAACCTCTTCATTTCATCCCCCTTTTTCTGCAGGCAAACTCCCCAGCATAGTGCAGTCCCAAACCAGAGAGGTGCAGAATCAGCACTGTAACACCCCACCTGCCTTTTGATTCCCTGATGAAATAAACTGGTGTGTCACTTTCTTCAGCAGTGTGACTGTCTGATCCAGCTTGCATCTGGGATTCTGATTTCTCATTCCTAAGGGTAATGCTTTGCACCGCTCTTTATTCAATTACATCTTGTTGATTCCTCCAATTTGCCAAGATAATTTCACATTTCAAATGCCGATCTGATCCTCCAAAGTGCTTGCAGCCTTTCCAAGCTTGGTGTCATCCGTGTATTTTATTACAGCACATCCTATTTAATTATCTAAGTCAGTAATAAAAATATTGAAGAGAGCAGAGTCCAAAAGACTCTCTACTTGAAATGTGTTTCCAGCTTACAGCACACCACTGGTGACTACTAAGAAAGCAGTTTCTCCATTGGCTGTACACCTGCATTATACTTACTTAATCTAGAACATGCTTCTGTGGGAGGAGAGTCCAAAGGCAAAGCACCAAGAGCATTGCCCAAGCCACAGCATATTAAAATAACAGCTTCCTCCTTAGCCACTTTACAATTACCTTTCCAAATTACATCTGGTTATACTCCTGTGCTCACCAATTGGTTAGCTAAAAAATATCCAGTATCTTTCTATGCATCAGTTAAGCTGATGTGCCCTTCATTTCCTCAGTGCCTACCTTCATTATCTGATAGAGATTATATTTAAAGTTAGGTACTCTGCTTGCATTTCCCCAGCTGCCTGGCACCTCCTGCATCCTCCTCAAGTTCCTGATGATGAAATGCTCATGGGTCAGCCACTGTTCCTGCAGCTGCCTCTGAAGTTCATTAGGACATGCTGACAAGGACAGAGCTAACTCATTTGAATATTTTTGAAGCTGTTCTTTTCTGATTCTGCCCTGGGCTCCTTTCTCCTCATTAAAATTATTTTAGTTAAGTTTTATTTTAGTTAAGAGGACTGAAACAAAAGCAACATTTAACTATTTGGCCCTTTGTTATCAAATACTATTTGAGCTCTTAGACTTGCCTTGTTCTTCTTCACTTATGCTTATGGACCCAGTTCTTTCTGTCCTTTGAATCTCTGGATACTCATTTTGGGGCTCAATTCTGACAGCTCCCCCTGCCTGTGTGATTTCCAGAGACTTTTCATTAGTTGAAGGTTATTCTTTCTGCCTTTTGTGTGATTGCAGCTTCTGATTTTGGGTCCTCAAAGAGTTCCTGATGCAGCCTCTGTGCTCTCTTCCCACGCTTCTGAGCTTCCCCCTGCACAGGCACAGTTTGCTGCTGTGCCTTTAGTATCATCACTTTTGGCAGCTGTGAGCTGTTCACAGCTCTCTTATCCTTCAGATTCTCTTCCCAAGAGACATTCGCTGCTCTGCTCCCCTGGGGATGCTGCTGCTGCTTTTCTGGAGTCCATTATCCTCACATCTTACTTTTCTTCAGCTCTGGAATGCTTTCATTAAGCAGTTGCTTCCCATACAAACTACTGATACATTCAAATTTTCAGGGAGTCTTTGCTTTCTGGGGAAATCGAATAGGAAGTATAGATTTCTTCATAACTGTCATCTCCACTCTCCAAAATATAATTTTTGTCCCCAGAATGTTTCAAGAGCTGAACACTCTGCCCTGCATCCAGAAGTAGTTCCTACTGGTTAGCCTGGAACATATGGCACTGTCTTTTAGACATTTCTGGAAGCTGCAAGACACTGGACCAGTGATCAAGATTTCTCTAGTCCACAATACTTTTAGCAAAGGTCTGCTCTGAATAATGCTGTAACTGTACTAAGAGGGTGTACAAACTTAGCAATTGCCAGCATTGAATGAGATAAAGTATAAATTGAAAATGTATTCATAATGATTAGAGCTCAAGTGAATGCTTAACATATGGAAAAATAATTAGCTGATTATAATCAAGCATTTTTTATCAATCATTCTCAATGCACTTTTTTTTTTTTAATGTCTAAAGAACTGATTATGTATGAATCTGAACTGTGTTTTGGCTCAGCAGAACTGGGATGTCTGTGTGGCCAGACTCCCTCGAGTGCTGTTATCACTGGACGACATGGCCCTCATGGATCCCATGGACCTGGGGAAGCCAAAACACTCCTTCTGCAAAGTGCATTCACTCTAGTGAGGTTTCACTATCACACAGCTTTCCCAGCACTGGGATGCCATGCTTGGATCTCCTGGGCTACAGGGCCATGACTCCAGCAAAACTGAAATTGAGTCCCTCAGAGAATGGTACCTCCATGGCCAGGGAAGAGCTCCCACCAGTGTACACAGAGAAGCTTCTCCCAGTCTTGAGGAAGTATTTTATGAAGGTTTGGACTCTTCCATTTTGGGTCACTACAGCAAAAGCAAGCTGACCCATAACCCTTCAAGTGCTGACTAACCAGAAAACCTTGTGTTTATTACAGCTCATTTCTCCTTGTTCAAAGGCAGCTGTGCCTCAGAGCTTCCTCAGATCCTGGTGGGCAAGGACCATCCCCACCCCCAAGTGCAGTGAGAGCCCTTCTCCCTCCCTGCTTCCTCCACTCCATCTGGCAGAGCCACGGGAGCAGCAGATCCCATCTGGGCAGGTCATTATGCTGCATCCCAAGCTCTCTGCATCAAGAGCCCTGCCAGGTGGGACAGGGATCCAGCATGCTGGCACCTCAGGGAGTCCCCACAGCTGCTGCTCCACCAGGTGGGTGATCCTGGGGCACAGTGTGGGAGACTGGGGACGGAGGAAGCTCTTTTATTACTGCTGGGAGTGCCTGGTGTGGCAGCATCCCTCCCCCAGGAAGCACTGTGATTTTGCAGGATGAGGCTGAGCTACATGGCAAGACACAATTTCCAGGCTGTGACACTGCAGCATGTCACGAGTTCACGTGACACAAGGATGTAGCAGTGATTCCTGCATGCACAGGATACCACAGGCTCCTCCTGGAAGTGGGAGCTGTCCACACCACAGACGTGGCATTTGTAGCTGCGGGAGGAGGAAGGCTTTATGCAGCAGGATGAACTGAGTTGACAGGCAGGACTGCCTGTCATGGGACTTGTGGAGCTCATGGGAACTGGGGGCAGGGTGTTACAGAAGCATTTGAGGAGCTTTTATGGCTGCAAAGTAATTCATCTTCTCTGTGAGGTGCTGCCTCCATCCCAGGGCAGCCCTGCTCAGCCATGTTCTGCACAAGACATGGGCTGTGCCCTGTAGGGCTGAGCTGATAAGACCCAACACTAGGAAATGCTGGCAAAATTTAGGAGCTGAGAGGAGGTGCCCAATGGAAATGAAATTTCATTTTGTTCAGCACTCCCACACGGTTTATTTGCAATGGGAGAATAACACCAGCTGTCCTGCAGAGATGTGACAGAGGAGCTGGGCTGATCCCTGGAGTTGCACACAGCAACACCATGGCCCTGGAGGAGATGCCACAGTACTTCCAGCTGTAAATATACAAGCTACCAATCACCACAACTTCCTCCTCCTGCACTGCCCAGAGCAGTACTTTTTGTACCCCTTGACTCAAAACAGCAATAAAAAGCACCCTAAAGCAATACAAGAAATAACAGTGAAAATAGGTAAAATGCAACCCAAAGAAATTCTTGCCCAGCAGTAGATAGAAGCATAAACCAAAGTACTCCCATAAACTCAGCTGGCTGTGGACAGCTACAGCAAAGTGGATGTTGTGCCCTAAAGGGCCCTTGTTCTCCTGTGGTATTTAACACACAGGGCATTATAAAGCAGAGGATTAAAGGGCAGTCTGTAGTTATTCAGGCAGCAATAAATGAGACTCTTCCTGGAAAAAGCAAGTAAATAAATGGAGATGGGAACTCCAGCAAGAGAACAACCCCTTGCTTCTGAATCACACCTCTCCAGCACTATTCCCCACTTGTGTGTTTGTCCTTAACTGTGCCAGAACAGAAGGGATAGGGCTTGGAGGCAGTACTCATATATCTTCTTGCTCTCTTAAAGTTTCCCCTCCTTGCTTTGCAGTTAGGACTGGGTAGATCCTTTTGAAACTTTTTTTCCCCTCTGAATTTAAAATGGACATAAGAGCAACACCCCACATATTGAAAAGGCTTTGTTTAAGAGGTGAAAGACACTCATTGTGTACATGACAGATACTGCAAGGTCTTTAAAAGAAGGGAGTAAATAATAATTTCAAGCTAGGTTGAACAGAGCAGTGATGTCTAGGTGATTTTATGGGTCTTTTCTACCTTCAGATTTCAAGACAGTCCCTACAGAAGTCCATGGAGTTGAATACTTATGGATGAGGAGAGAAAAAGCATGTGGCTTCCACTTCATCTGTTTGCATGACAGAAACCATTCCTCCAGGTCTGGGTCCTGAAAACCTTCCTATGCCATAGCTAATGTTACTCTGACCAAAGAACTGCCTGTACAGTCATGCTGATCCCCAGACATTCCAGGGACACTCCTTTAAAAGGAAAGCTGGACAGTACCATTGTGCTGTGCAGGGCTTGGGAATCTGCCTTCACACTTGGAGACCTGAAAAAATCACATTGTTCCCCAGAATGAAAGAACACATGTGTATTTGCAGACAGGTTAAAATGTTTCATTTGGAATTGAAATTTTTTTAAATGTTGTATTCTAAATTCTGACACTGAATTTGAAATACTCAGCATGAGCAGTCATCTCTAAATGTTAAATCAAAATGCTTTGTTCAAGAATGATCAAAACATGACATTTGCTTATTGAAAGTAGAACTAATGCCTCCCTCTCTGCTTTTATTAGCAAATGAAGTTCTGTAAGGAAAAATTAGAATAGTTTCACAATTTTTTCATTTTCTAAGGGATGCAGGTCCTGTCTGAGCCCAATTCCTCCAGCCTATTTCAGTCACCTAAGTGCTTTTTCACTAAGAGAAACACAAACCAATTAGGAGAGACACAAAGGCAAGTACAGATCACCCTTGCCATCCCGCAGGGTAACCTAGGGCACACAGCAAAACTAATGGACCTGAGTTGCCATATTATTGCAGAAGTCCCATACTGTTGTCTCCTTATCACAAGTTTCATACCTTCTTGGTGTTTTCTCATGAGCAGCTCCTCAGAGCACTAACTCGTTCTTCTTCACAAAGCAGCCAACATACTCCAGTTCCCTCTCAACCAGCTAACCCACTCTTTTATAGCACTCTTCTTCTTCTCACTGGTCACAGCTGTGGCCTGTCAAAATCAGGCCTGTTCCTAATCTTTAGTAATGGGCCCATCTGCAACTCCTTAGGGGTGAGATTACTTTCTGCACTATCTTTATTTTCTTACATTCTGGCCCCCCACACCTGAGATGCCTGTGATGTCACATGTTGGCATATGCATTGTGATTGCCTCTACTGCCTCACTGGAGTGAGATGTGGGCATGTGGGCATCTTTCCCCTCCAAAATGCAGGAAGGCATCCCAAGGATGTGAGGCAGAAGGTGTTCATGCTTGAATTGGGCCAGCCTTTTGCTGGGATAAACATGTTCCTGGGGCACACCACAGTGCAGCCTGTTCTGTGCTGCTTTGTAAGAACAAAGCCATGACAAAAAAAAAAAATCTTTCATTGCAAACCTAGGATTTCTGTGAGATCTCCCAAAGCCTTTCACCTTTGGTGCTACAGCCTCTCTCTGCTCCCTGACAAGGTCCCCACAGGTCTCGTCCCACCTCCTCCCCTACAAAGGTCTTCAACTTTCCCACAGAGGCCCTATTCAAAATTAACAAAGGTGGTAGAAGCCAGGAGGGCAAGGGTCTGTTACTTCTGATCTGTTACTAGCTAGGATCTCTAGGAAGGCAAAACGTGTTCCTTGCTTCTCTGCACCTACAAGGGTCTTCCACCAGAGCTGAAGCCTTTGTGGCTGCAATATCCAGATGAGTGAATGCTGACAGAGGCTGAGGGGCAGGTAAGGGTTTACCTGCACCTATGGGGTCTAACAATGCTGAGCTCACCAGTATCACAGCAGTGAACAGAGCAGAGTGTGGCTAAACCTGCAGCAAAGGTTTAGAGAGCCTTAGAGAACACAGCAAGGCTCCTCATGTGGCTGTGGCTGAGCAGAGTGAATTGTCCCACCTGGCATAGCATGGATATTGTGGATCCAGCTCTGCCATGGGGCAGAGGGGCTCAGGCTGTGGCTATCATTTGTAGGTCTTGGTGCAGGAAGAAAAGCACTGCTTCATGGAGTAACTTTCAGGAAAAACTAAGTTTAGCAACTTAGCCCATAGGCCTGTTTGCAATATTCTTCATTACAGCCTGTTCTATCTAGTTGAAAGATGACTCTGCTGGTAGGCAGCCATCAATCAGTCTCTCCGAGGTGATCCTAGAGCCTGATTAATGTGGCTTCATATTAATCTCTTCTTACCTCTGCTTCTGGCTCCCCACTGAGCTGGAGACACAGCAAAAGCAGCTTCATCCACGATACATGGGGGGTGACCCTGCCACGGTCTCATCTTTGACCATGGAGTTGAATTCTCTTGCTACAGCCAAAACAGCCTGCCATGGACCACAGCTTCCACCTCCAGGAGTAATGTGTCTGTGGGGATGCAGGCTGTA
This sequence comes from Passer montanus, assembly GCF_014805655.1. NCBI lineage: Eukaryota > Metazoa > Chordata > Aves > Passeriformes > Passeridae > Passer > Passer montanus. Next base: position 14,410,727 of record NW_024356504.1, on the reverse strand, counting down.
GTAGGAGGAGTGACGGGACAGAAGGCAGTTGGAAAAACACAGCCTGGCACAGAACTGAGGACTTTTTTCATCCCTTACTAGACAGCACAATTTGTGCAGCTGGCATGGGAGATCCTACCAGCTGCCTACAAGGGAATTTCCTGCCACAGTGTAGAGGTTGTGATGGGCAGGTGAGTGCTCCTGCCTCTGCCCACATACAGAAACTTAACCCGGGGACACCAGGCACATGATTTTGTCAAGGAGTTTAGTGACAGGAAGGCACCATTCTGATTGTAATGTATCACACCTGAAAGCACAAGATGCAGTTCACAAGGCGAAAGAATTTCTTTTTTCCCTCAAAAAATGTTAATTATGTTGCCCTCATTAAATGCCAAACACATTGATCCACTGGAGCAGAGAGCACCATATGGTTATTCACGATAAATACATCCCTGGAGCCCTGCTGCAACAGTGGGACCCTGCTGGAGATGGATGTGGGGAAGGAGTGTGGAGCTAAACGCACACACGTGAAAGCCCAGGTGCTGCTCAGGTTGTGCTGGAAGCCAAGTTCCTTCCCTGCAAAGAGGGAGAGGGATCAGAGCCAGGTCCAAAGCTGTGTCTCTGCTCAGCAGTGATGTGCTGGCTCTGTGGAGAGTGGCCAGAGCTGCGCTGGAGTCCTGTGGGCACACGGAGCCCCTGCAGCCCTGCCCACTGCTGGCAGCACGCAATGCACATGTGCCAGAGGCCCCTGTGCTCTCTCATGGAACAATCAATGCAACAGTGGATAAAAATAGGTCCCTTCTTTCAGGGGCAGAAGGGTGGCTTGTCTCGATTTTGCCGAGCATCCACTGTTCCTGGATGACAGCCAAGGAGTCAATGGTCAGATCAGCTTTGCAGTGTTGCTTCTCCTGATGCTGGCCCAGCTAAGGGCTAACAATGATTGCTCCCCAGGAGGGACCCTGCCCATCTGGATCGAGAGCCCCACAACATGCCCTGTGGGGGCCGTCCTTTCTGCACAGCCTCTGTACAGCTGATGGATCAATGATTTGCTCAGTGTTTTTAAAAGCATGCGCACTGTGTCTGAATGTGTCCAAACCAGAGTTCATGGTGAAGAAAAGGTGATTTTGCTGCCTAGCTTTATCCCAACTGCCTGCTCTGAAGGTAGGACCTGGATCTGGCCACTGCTCTTAGCTCCTGACAGCTCCAGTTTACATGCAGATTGGGTAAGAAGTACATGAAGAGCACGGCAAGCAGGGCATTAAGCTGAAAGACACAGAAGACTTCTGTATACTCTCACAGATCTCTTCCAGGTATGCCAAAGCCACACACATTTGCTGTGTGGGCTGCTGTCAGGTCTCTCCTCCAAAGGCATTTGCTGAACTTCTCTGCCTTGTGCTCTGCCTTTAGGGTGTCATCAAGCCAACATGCAGGTTTGGTGCTTCCTCAAAACTGATTCCCTACCACGGTAGTGATTCTTCCAGCTTTGTACCTTGGGGACTGTGTAGACCTGAATGAAAACATCTGCTTTCCTTTTGAGAATGGGATCAATACAGATGAAGACCAAGACCCTGAAGACACCTCATTTCTCAGTTTCTTTTTATTTCATTGTGATTTTGACTCCTAAATCCTTTGAATGCTGAGGGCCCAAGTGACCTGGCTAGATAACACCCTGAGGCTACCTCAGCCTGGCATTTCCTCTAGAAAGCAAAGCTCATTTAGAGCAAAACCCCATTAATCTTGGCAGGAAGCTGGAATTGTCACTGTTTCAAGGAAGCTCCATTAATTACTGTTCCCACTGTACTATGAAAGATCAAATGCTGTGGATCAGTTTTAATTGGCTATTGATTTCTTATGTTATTACCTATGGTTGTGCTGAGATGCTGTCAGACATACTGGATGCTTTTGATTATTCCTTCTGGCAGCTGGGATTAAAAACATCAGGCAGACATTTCCTGATCTGTAATGGATTGCCATGGTGTGCCAACAAGAATCGTTGGCTGGATGAATGGTCCTGCTCTATCTTGTGCTGCTGAGCTGCAGTGCTGTTTTGAAGGCAAATACCATCAGGGACCAGCCAGGGAAAGAGTGGGGAAAGCTTCAAAGAGCACGAGGATTTAGTCCTTGCAGAAGTGCACTGCTGTCAGCACCAAGGCAGGGTGAGCCAGGGAGCAGGGACTTGGGCACAGACAAAGCAGAAGTGCCCATCAGTCACTGATCCACGGAGAGGCAGATCAGATTACTTTTGCATTGCTGGGGATAACCCCCCAGCACACCAACTCCATGTGATCCCAAGCAGGCCAGCACACACAAACCATATTGCCACAGCCCTGTGCACACAGCCTGCTAATGGCCCTCCTGGGACATGCTTCTCCCTCAGAGACCATCTGGGGATGCCTGAGCCTACTCTGTGACATGCTCTCATTAGCTGGCAGAGTTCCTCCTTGTTTAACAGGAGATGCTTTCCTGTCCTCCTGACCCCAAATGACACCTTATTCTACAAATGTCGACTTCCCCTAATTGCACCCTGACAGGGAGAGAGGAAAACCCCTCCTTTCCTCTCCAAGGACTGTCATTTAATTAGCAGACAGGTATCTCTCAGGATTTACAGGCCAGCTCTAAGCTGCTACTCTCTCTGCTCAGTAGCTGAGGCCTGTGAAGGCTCATTCCATTTATCTGTGCATTTCTGCATTTTTGCTAATCTCACTATGCAAGAGATTTACCTCTTGGATTTACCTCTCATGGACCATGGAGAGAGCAGTTAATCAAATGAACAGTCCCCATCTCACGTCTCATTCCCTTCCTGGTTCCTGATCTCAGATGTCTGTGTTGTAGATGACTTCATAAGCAGAGCAGTACCTATGCTGACATCGTCACCAGTTTCTAGTTTAATCCAACTCTCATATCTGTCCTACAGACATGACCAGAGATAGCACAGATGAAAGAGAGATCAGAATCAAAGACATCGAGGCTGGCTGGATATCAAGAAGCATTTAATTTGTTCCTCCTTCACAAACTGGGATCATCTCTCTGCAACCTGTTCTTGACATATGTTTTCTAACAGGTTCTTAAATAAAATCCAGTACTGGAGGTTCCCACAAATCCCAAGCAATCTTTCCCAGTGCTTCTTGCCCTCCTGTTAGATGTCTGAGAGCAAGGGGGAGAACAGTGTTGAAAGGCCTTCTTGTACATCTTGCCCAGAACAGAGATTCTGGTGCTTGGGGCCATACCACCTGTCCTGCTGATCATGAGGAGAAGACTGGTTTTACTTTGGTTGTGATTGTTGTTTTTATCGTGGGTGAAGAGGTAAATAATGGTTTCTGTCCCTCCCAACTGTTTTTGTGGGGCATGCCAGATCTAGTAAAGTCTGAAGAAAACTAGTATATTACTGAAGGTTAGTGACTGAGGGTCAAATCCAAACCCCTGGATTTTGTTCCATGGATCAGCAATCTCTGAGTAAACAGACATATTTTGAGAGTTCAGCTTGGAGATGATCTGATCATTTCAGACCAAATGAGGATAACAACAACCAAATGAGTGCTGAGGGAGCTATATGTGCAGGGAAGCACTCATGCCCTCACCTTTGACTCCACACCAGAAAGATCAGTGCTGCCATGGGATTGTCCATGCAAATTTCCACTGGTATCTCTGTCTTGGCAAATTGCTATCTAAATCCCTTACTGACTAGGTAGAGAGGAGAGCACACAAAACAGCGGGGCAGTTGCTGACTGCTTGTCTGATTTTAGTCACACCTCTGCAGAGTTGGTGACTTCTCCAGCTTTGAGACTCCACAGTGCCAGAGGAAGTGTCCTGCTGAGCACCTCCAGTGACAGTGGCAGTGTAAAGAGGCCTCTGGGACAAGAGTCACTGGCTACCCAATGGATGTGAGACACCCAAGTATAACTGAAGTGCAAACTGGCAGGAACTACAGAGGAGCTCTGTTTCAGCACACCTGCTCTTCAGTAAGTACCTTGTCTTTAAAACCTCTGCTCCTCTGCTAGTGAAAGAAAAACTTGGGGGTCAAGCTGGAGGAAGAAACAACTGGAATTAATACTATTACTGAAGGACCTATGGTATCACATTCTGCTAGCTATGGCTGCCCAGCCTGTTACAAAAAAATGTACAGACATCATCTTACATTAGCTGAAAAAAACAAGTGTGGTAGAACTGAGTGCACCTAATGTCCTGACCTTTCCCCATGACTGAGAATTTCTTAGTTCCTAAATCTTTCCTGCCCACCCACAGGCTAGGTAACAAAAGAGGAAAAGGGCTCTACTGCAGAGGAGGAGACACTGAATTGCACCGACAATGCTCCACTATTTCAAGATCCATTGCCACTGTAATTATCCATGAGAGGTTTTATCCTAAACTTGCAGAAGTTGAACTAAAACCCAGGGATGAATAACAAGAGGCTTGGGGCCATACTGGCAGTCAGGAGCAGAACTTTCAATCTCTAGAGCTGCCTTTGACTATTTGTCAAAAGACCCTGCATGAAGCAGTAAGGTTTGGAGGAAGGATAAAGAGAGGGAGAAAAGCTGTTCCATAGTGAGGAACTCACTGCAAGCCTTCTAGGGAGACATTGCTGCATCTATCACAAAGTTATTATGAATGAGGAATTCACCTCAGTTGCAGTGTTCATAGAATGGGTTGGGTTGGAAGGGACCTTAAAGATCATCTTGTTCCAACCTGCCTTGGGCAGGAACACCTCCCACTACTCCAGGTTGCTCAGAGCCCCATCCAGTGTGGCCTTGAACATTTCCAGGGATTGGGCACCCACAACTTGTCTGGGCAACCTGCTCCAGTGCATCACCACCGTCACAGTAAAGTATTTATTGCTAATATCTAACCCTGTAGTGATGGAACACGCCATGACCTGTGTTCCATCACTACATGCCCTTGCCCTAAGTCCCTCTCCAGCTCTCTTGTAGGCCCCTTGATGTACTGAAAAGCTGTATCCCCAGACCCTTCTCTTCTCCAAGCAGAACAACCCCAACACTCTCAGCTTGTGTTCATAGGATAGAATCCCCTGTGATCAGTCCTTTCCCCTGGCCTTGCCTCTCAGTGGGACAGACCAGCCTTTTGGCTCGTGCTAGTGCAGCCCCCGAAATCTGCAAGGCTGAGGAGAAGTCACTCAGAAAAGAGACATGACCACATCAACAGCCAGGGAGTCACAGCTCCTGCTGAAGATCTCATTTGTCGCTGAGTTTGAACTGGGCAGAAGAGGAGGAAGAGGAGAGGAGAGTGAACACACACTCAGCTAGTACTGCTCAGACCTCATTTCCTCTGCACTGCTGAGCTGGTAGCAGCAGCAGAAGCAACAGCTGAGATTTCAAAAGCAAAAATGCACTATACAATAAAGTTTTACACTGCAGGGTGGCATGGGCAGAGGGCTGGCAGCATCACATATGAGCTTTTCTACAGAATGGAGACAGAGCTCACGTGCTCCAGAAGATCCCCTCTCCTGCAGGAGCATGGGTGGGCTGCCTGGCAGCACGGGCAGACGTGCTGCACACAGCCCAAGTGCAGCCAGCTCTGGGTAGCTGCTGAGTGCTGGGCAACAGAACCCACGTACAGACATGTTAACTCACTGCATCTGTAATGCTTCCCACTGGCTTTTGAGTTTGTGGGAAAGCCAGCATGCCTGGCACCCCAGGACTACCAGCTGTGCTGGGAGGAACATGAGACAAGGGGATGCCCCAAGTCACGACTGAAATGTTCCTGGGAATGGGATGTTTGCTTGTTCTTTTGCTGGAAAAAAAAAATCAAAGCTCTCAGCTTAGGGCATTATGCTTAATGGTGACATCAGTGGAGATGCAAATAAATTTATTTTTCCCTCAGACAAGGTGGAAAAGAGAAAAAGAGGCCAAATCCTTAGAAAAGTTAACAAGAACAAACAAACAAACAAACAAAAGGACCTAAAATCTGATCTGTCTGCTCAGTTCCCCTTCAGTTCAAGGTTGGCATGGTTTGTTCTCTGCTATGTGGGAAGATTTACCTTCTATTAGCAGATGAGCTAATCAGTTCCCCTCAGCTCTTGAAGCTTTATCAAAGCCAGTTAATCATGACATTGATGTCCGCCCATCTCAGAGCTCTCTGCTTCTGTCCCCTGCCAACAAGGCGACACATGTGCACACCACACATGCATAGGGAAATGTTTTTTCCACTTTTAATTCCATCAGCAAGAGGTTATCGCCTATTGTGCCAACATATGGGTGCTGCCCATCTCTCTTTAACCCCCTTTGCCACACTAGTTCCTGGGGAAATGTGGTAGCTCCACCAGCATCACATGAAGGAGCAGGATGCTCTCTACAGGCCAAGTGCACATCTCATTGCTGGCACAGTGGTGGCAACAGTGGGAGGAATTGGTCTTGGCAGGCCCATGTCCTGTGCTGGAAGGCTGCTGAGGCTGAGAGCTATTTGAACCTGGATACCAGGGTGTGCAGTCCAGAATTTTGTCCCTGCCACTGGGTCTGTTTTACTTCTGCACCCAAATTCCACCAGTTGCTGCTCTGTCCTGCTTTTCCTGAGGGTCAGAATGGGGGCTGTTCTTCCCTCTGGAATGGCTCTATCCACACATACACATATCCACCAAGTCAAGAGGACCGCCTTTTCCCACTGAGTTTGTGAGGAGGGCTTCTTCTAACTTCATAACAGTGATGCCAGGACCCAGACATGAAAAGCTCTCTGGGTCCCTTTTTGCTTCCTGTCAGGGTCACTTGAGCTGACAAGTTTTCTTGTGGCCTGGGCTTGGGTGGACACTGCTCAGGGGCACATTTCAAGGTGGCTGGTGCTCACCAGAGTGCTCCAGGAGCTGCTGCAGGTATTGGCAGCTATGTCCCTCCACCCTGCAGACCTACACTGGTCCCAGGGAGACTCTACTGGGGTCAGGCTGCCAGCAGCTGCTGTGCTTTCCAGGCTTGTGCAGTGTGAGCGAGGCAGCTGCATCCTCAAAGAGCTGCTCTGCACCAGCAACCTGACAAGGACCCCAGCCTGGCCCATGATCTGGTTTGGACTTGCAGCTCCAAGGTGGCCCAAAGAAGAGGAAGCCATTCCTGCCTGGCAGAGAGACTGGGCTGGAGAGCCAAAGAGCTGCATGTGGAGAGACCCTGCCATGCCCCGTGTGGGGCAGTCTGTAAATTAGCTATTCCAGGAGGAGAGGAGTTCCTCTAAAGCCTTACACTCTCCAGCCTCCCCCAGACCTCCCCACCCACTTCTTGCTCTGAAGAGACATCTGCTTCCCTCTGGTGTTTTTGCAGGTCCCTCTGCCACCCCAACCAAGGAAACACTCTGGGGCCGCCCAGGTGAGCTGAGAGAAGAGTGAAAAATGGGCCATAAAAGCAAGGAGGAGGAAAAGCTGTGGGCACTCAATCCAAGCCAAACTGCATGGGCTGGCTCTCCATGCCATCCCTCACTCCTCTCCACAGGCGAGTGAGCGGGCGGCCGCAGCCGCGGTGTGAGAGACGATCACCCACCTATACAGACAATGTCCATGAAGCCGTACATTCCATAGCAGATCTGGAAGAGCAGGTCCTGGCGCTGCCACTTGGCTGAAGGACTGAAGGTCGACCAGATGAGCCACGAGATACTGGCGATGAGGAAGAGGGAACCCAGGATGGCGGCTGCTATCTGAACCTTCTCAATGACTGTCAGAGAGATGGCCTGCCACTGCACAGGGAGGGGACAAGAGGGAGGGAGGGAGGAAGGACAAAAGAGAAGAGATTAGTTACTTGGAGCACATCACTGTTTGACACCATTGTGGTGGCTTTGGAGATCTCAACGAGCACCTATGGGCATAGGTGCTTTTACCCCATCCACATCTGGGATGGAGTGTGGCCGTTGTTCCGTAGTGCATGGCCTTGGGTTTCTTGACAGCACTGCCAAAGAGGCAGTGGAAAGGAGTCCTGCATCTCACCAGGAAAGCACAGCAACCTGAGTGAGGTAGGATGGATGAAGGCAAGACACCAAAAATAACATGCTCATGACGGTAGATCTGCCATGGCCATCACAAACCATAAAGTCCAGTTACTCCCTCAAATACAGGCCAGGCAACATCCTCATCCATGGCATCCCAGTACCAAAAGACTAAGTATCTCAAAGAAGCAAGCTTTCTTTGGAAGGCCTCATATGAGCTGGCTCTGAGCCACTTTGTGAGATCTGGCACTGATCACAGCCCTAGGTAGAATCTCACAGTGGCAAAGCACATCCCACAGAACGTGCTACAAAGAACACAAGTTGTTGTGGTCAGGACACCCTGCCTTTAGATGATGACATATTCAGGCTGTGTTCCAAGGTAAATGTCAATGCTTCTTCCTCAGAAAAAGAAAAAAATAGAAATAACTCCTCCAAATCCATTCACTTTGTCAAATAGCTTTGTATAAGCTACGTTATAAATATCCTAAACCCAGACTCCTCTCTGTCATCCAGCATAAAACCTCCCCACTCAGATTTACACTGCTGAGAAAACTGTCCTATAAAACAAAGAGCAGAAATTGGAGTCTTTAACAAGACTTGGGGACATGGTCCATAGCATCTACTGCAAATCAAAAATCAAATGTGTAAACAGGCTGAGGAGAGGCAGTCTCTCCTGGCATTGAAGTATATAGGCCACCTCTAGCTGTGAGATACATGCCCTTGAAATCACAGTGGGACTGGCAGGAGGATAAACAAAGATGGACTTCAACCTCCTGCAGGTACAGAGGATTCAGAGGAGTTGAAAATCTTTAGCCTAGATTCAGTCTGAATTCAGTGTCCCCATGAAGTGACAGTCTTGTGAGATCTCAGTGCTCTGCATGTTGCTCAAACATATCCTAGGACAGCAGCATCACCCAGCAAGCCTTGTCCCATTCTTCTGCAGTGCAAGAAGGGAGTTCACGTACTGGATACCTCTTTAATCTCAGGCCAGCCAGGATTTAGCAATGTTTTTTGCAAGGACTTTTGAACTGAAGGGCAAGAAGGACAAGAAGTGACTTGTGCTGGTACAGGCATGCATGGCACTGCTACCAGTCCAATGATCAAACTCCTGAACCGAATGCACTTCCCTGTAAAGGGCTGCATTTGGAGAGGGACAAATGAGAGCTTCAGCCAGAGGCTGAGGTCTGCGGGTGCCAGCTGAAGGAGATTCCTCTGCCTCTGCCAGCCTTGCTCCCTGGCTTACATCCTGCAAGGGCAGACAGCCCTCAAATTGTCTACCATGGATGTGCAGCACCAGTGAGGTGGGCAGTACCAGCTGATTTGGTAGTTGGCCACAGAAATGGCCACTGAGCTGCTGAGCAGAGAGAGAGCTTGTTCCCCACTGAAGCAGGACTGGGCTCAGTTAAACCCAGTCTTTTCCCTGGGCTCAGTTACTCCAGTCCCCTTCCTGCCATCTGCCCCAGCAGCTGACCCAGGCAAAGGCAAACACTCAGCACTGGGGACACTCAGTAACCTTTTCAGCAGCCCATTCCCACTCTTCCACAGCCTGACCTGCTCCATGCCTCCACCAAATCTATCTGGCCCCTTTGTGCCACTGAGAAGGTGCCACAGTGAACAGCCTGGAAGTCCCAATGCTGCAGGGGTGCTGCAGTCCACAGGAGAGGTGCAATGGTGCAACTCCTCTCCTGACATCAGGCAGAGCAAAGGCCACCCAGCACCCATCACAAATCTGGCTTGTGAAGGTGGGATAAGCAGCACTGCCATCCTCCTATCAGCTCTGCCATCCTTGTTCTCAACAGCACCATAAGCCAATGAAATACAAATTTGCAAGCAATGCCATTAGCCCAGAGCTCCAGGACTAAATTCATGTGGTGGAGAGGAAGATTGGCTATGTGCATTGGGGTTGCAGTTTCACCCCTGCAGCTTTCCCCAGACCTCATCTCCCCTTCCACTGCTTGTGGCTGACTGGGAGGGAATGAGAGCACAGCCTGGTGCTGGGTGCGTAGGCTTTACTGCAGGCCCCTCACACTGACCGTGTGCGCCTGTGCCAGCCAAATCATTCTGCATCATTTCTCTCTCTTGAGGAGGTAATGGACTGGCTCCTCACCATCTGCCTGGCATACTGCAAGGCCTCTGGTAGCAACAGGTCCTTCCAAGGTAGCAATTAGAGGCGAAGCGAAGAGAAAAAGGAACTGTTTTCTACAACTCAAAGCCATGTACAACCAACACCATGGCTTTGCAGAGAAAAGGAGGCTTAGGTGTAGCACTAAATACACTGTCAAAGGGGATGGGGCTCAGAGAACAGAAGAGTTACACCTGAGTGCAAAACCTCAAACCCTGCTCCCCTGGGCTGGGAACAGGGAGGCTGAAACACTGGCAGGGACAGTGCCTGACACTGCTCAGCTGGCAGTGGCTACTGGGAAGTTCACTGTGGTGATAATGAAGAGCCTGGAGTCTGCCAGCTGTGCCAGGGGGTAGGAGGCTCTCCCCCTGCATCTGGCACTAAGTGACAGTGACACACACAGCAGCAGTCCTGACTCTGTTCAGAAGGTGGCACTGGGGTGTGATTTCCCTCTGGCAAGAAGGTAAATGGGTTAAAGCTGAACATTGGGGAAAACAGCCACCATGCAGAAGAATTTAATATTTTTCAGTTAAAAAAAAAAAGAAGAAGAAGAAGTAATAAATGTTGTATTTTCTCTCTGGCAACCCTGAGAACTGCAATTTACTGTCCCAGATCTAGCTTGAGCCACTAATAACTAGAGTGATTATTTTTCATCTTTTAATTCCATTTTGCTACACATTAGTGTATGAGATAGAAGATGTTAGCATGAGACAGAAGATAGAGCTCTTACCCCCATGAGTGCTCAGACAGAAAGGTCCAAGAGCTGTTCAGAGGTGGAATGTGCTGATGAATTTCAGCTGCAGGAGCTGGGCTTGACGTGTCCCTGCACGGGTAGCCTTAGGAGCTCACCTCAATCACAGCACTGTGTCTCTCAGATTTCATAACAGCCCTTAGAAAATCACCCTTTTCCCCCAAGCCCTCTCCACCCTCATTATGTCCAGCAGACCAAGGACTTGGCAGGTGACCCTATCATCCTTGGGTCACCAGTAGAGCTGCTCAGCAACTCTGGAGTCCCTCTACTGGCACATCTGAAACCCCCAAAGCTCTTTGTCTGAATGCCTGGCAGCAGGCACAGCCCCCTCCCTCCAAATCTCCAGCTCAAATGTTCAAGATCTAGCAGGGTCACAGTGTCAAGCAATCCCACCTTGTGGGAAGAGACCTAAAGCTGAGCCCTTCTTCCCTCAGCTGATAATGACTGGAGCTCCTGGTAGCCACTGAGCTGCACTGAAGTGCACCTTTAACAACCCAGCTCACCCAGGCTGTCAGTCAGGGACGTGACCTTTAGGCAGGTAGAAAGCTCTGCTGGTGCTGAACAGGGCAGAACTAAGGACTTGGTGGTACCAAAAAGTTTAAAGGCTCCTACAGGATAACAGGACCAGCTTTGTGAGCTCCAGACTCACAATGGCTTCAGAACATGCGCCAGCAGGTGTCTGTGATGGTCTGCCATCCCCTCTGGAAAAGTGCTCCAACCCTCCAAACCATTCTGGAGAAGCTGTCTGGAGCTGTCTGTCTGTCCTCTGCTACCACCCCCCTGGGCCAAGTGCTTTGGCACACCATCCATGTTTGCAGGTGCAAAACACCACTCTCTCTCAGACCAATTTCCCCAAGTTTCCCCATTTTGCCCAAATTGCAAAGCTCTGCAACCCAGATGCCTCAGAAAGGGCTTCTTAGGAGCTCAGGTCTGACATCTGTGATGACTTTAGTCAGGGTCCAAGCTGGTACTGCTGCCTTTGAGCATGTCACTTACTCTCCTGCACTGTTTCATAACCTGCAAGTTGTACTTGACACAAACCTGTTTCCCTGTTTGCTTCAGTGCTCCTGCTTAGAGGTTTTGTAAGTGAAAACCTGCTAATGTAACACAGATGAATAATGTCATTACTATAGCATTTAATGTCTGATCTGTATTTCCCTTTCTTTGGCACTTGCAGTCTACAAAGGTTCCCAAGCACCAGCACAAGCATATCCAAGGCAGATACTGCCTGCAGAAGATGTCTATGTCTTACTGCAGAGGCTTGAAAAGAAGTCTCATTTGCTGGAAGAGCCTTCCTGCACTCCCCTGAGAGCTCCTCCATGCCTGCCTCAGGCAGTTCAGTTTATTTTTATTGCTGTATCTGACACGTCCCCTTAATACACATCATTAACATCCTGAGCTGTGCTAGTCAGCAATTTAATTCTTAGACCCAGGGTCACAAGCAAGAGGAGGTTTTTCCTAGAAGGTTGGAGAGGATCATTTGCAGCCTAGGTGTGGTTCTCCCCTTGCTGCTGTCCCAAGACCCTGGCCATCCTCCTCAATTATTTTCTGCAGGATGTTTTGTTTTTTTGTTTTGTTTTTTTATAAATTCACCAAGTAAAATTAAGCCACTGCTGTGGAATAGCTTCCCTGCTGTGCACTTTCAGATGATGTGGCTTATTCAGATACTAGAAAAGCAGCAAGGAGGAGGGAGGGCCCAGTAGGGCCATGTAATGGAAACGTGCAATGATGAAAACTCCCCTCCTCCATGTGCCACAGTACCTGGTAAGACTCAGGCTATAGCACCAGCATCCTGGAAAATTCCTGTTATAACACACAGGCCCTGAAGTGTCTCTTGCAGTGACTTGCACCCATTGCTTGCAGGCTGCAGCTGAAGCTCAGCAGGGACCAGCAAAGCTCATGCTCAACACAACTGATTCAGCAGGCTGGGACAACCAGGAGACATCAGTAAACTTGCCTCAAGCTTTTTAGCTCAGCATCTCAGGCTGAAGTTCAAACACCCTGTGAGATCAGCTGTTCTTGCAGTTGTGAGTGTCCTGATGAAGGGGCCGTGTAAGAGCACTCATCAGCTCCTAACAGATCATCACCATGGACAAAATGGAGCCAGAGGAGAACAGAGACCAGACCCCAACCCCAGCACTGGATAACTGGGGATCTTTGGAGCTGAAATAGCCTGCAATGCAGGAAGAGTAGGAGATAACAACTGTAAATCAGAGCTGAACTCATCAAGACTGCAGACAGTTGTTGGGAAGGTTGGTTCAAACAGATTTGCTCTTTGCTAAAATCAGAGCATCAGAGTGGATGTGGTTCAGGACTGACTACAAAGGAGGTGTACAGATTAAATACACTTCAGAGGCCCATCAAGGCAGATACCCACTCCACAATGTATCAGCACCAGGATGCAGGCAGTATGATAATGTGCTTCCAAACTCCTGTGCCTTCAGGGCCTTTTAAAAATCATGGGCTTTGCACAAGTATTACAATGGAGGGAAGCATTTAAAGCCTCCAAGCCCATGACTCCTGTCTTGGTGACTGGCAAACTGGAGAGCAGGAGAATGGATTGGTGGATGGATGGCTGGATGGATGGGTAGAGGGATGGATGGATGGATGGGAGGGATGGATGGATGGATGGGAGGGATGGATGGATGGATGGGAGGGATGGATGGATGGATGGGAGGGATGGATGGATGGATGGGAGGGATGGATGGATGGATGGGAGGGATGGATGGATGGATGGGAGGGATGGATGGATGGATGGGAGGGATGGATGGATGGACGGACAGACCAAAGCTCTGGATTTCCTGGTTGTTCACAGCTGATGGAATATTTTTGCTCATTCGCTGCCCAACTGCTGCTTGGCAGGACACCTGCTATGTTGTCCAACAACTAATCCCCCAGTCTCAGCAGGTTAGCAGTATTGCTGCTTTAAGACCTTTGCTCTTAAATGCCTGCAACCCAGGGAGCAGAGAGTGGGGTGGGTTAATTTATAGAGATTAATTCTGCCAAAACAGAAGACTAAAGGTCTCTCTCTGGTATGAAACATCATAATAGCCTGGAGGCTGGAAGGAGACTGTGTTAATTATGCATGAACCCGACTGTAACTTCTCTGCCCACACCATGAGTCTCCAGACACATCTGGCCCATGCTGTGCTTCTAAGCACTCCAAAAAATGTGCAGCAGATGTCAAAATGGGCAGAGAAACATGCAGGTCCCAGGGAACATGTGGGTGTTGGATGCTGCTCTGCTCAGACCAATTGGACATGCTTCAAGGAGCCCAGGGTCTGCCAGCTGCCTGGATTTGGCTTCCCAGCAGTCTATCAAGTCTATCAGATACAGGACTCAGAAGAGAGGTAGGCCATGTTGCTGGTTAGAATCTAGCCAGGCTCAGAGCATCATCCAAATAGGTTATATTGGACAAGGACATGAGGTTTGTGTGGTCCTTGCCTGTATTATGGTTGGTCTGGAAAAAACAGATGACCATGACTTCCTCCAGCATTTGTCCTCTGAAAACTGTTTGAGAAATTCAGAGATTTCTGGTAAGAATAAAGCTGGGCCCAAGTTCCAGCAGACCCTGAGAAGAAAGTTCAGGGACTTTGAGATATGCTTGTATGTCCAGCTGGGCCATTTTATTCACATGTGGGGTGCAGGCCAAGCAGAAAGGATGCTCCTCCCACCTGCACATGCTGTGACTTGTTTTGGGGAGGGGGGCAAGCCCTTAGTACTGGTAGGAAGTCCTGGCCTGCTGCATCAGCCACTTCCCAGAGGATTTTGCATATTAATGCCAGGGTAGCATCTGCTTCCCAGCAGTGCCTTTGTGCTGGCACCAGACAGGGCACCCAGGCATGCAGCTGTAGCTCTACACACTGCATTTATTCCAGGCCAAGTGGCTTTTCACTCCAGTTGCTTCTTCCCATCCTCCAAATTTCCCAGTGCTTCTGTGAGAAATGCTGTGAAGTCTAAGCCAGCAATCTGAAGGCTGCAAGCCCCAGATCTGCACAGTCCTCTGGGACCCTTGCTCCTGGAGCTGAGCCCTCTAACTCAGCTGTTTCTGCCACTCAGATTTTTGTGTTTGTGGCAAAGGCCATCAGATCAGGCCACCTTCTGACAGGGGAGCCCAGAGAGAGAGAAGCTTTGCACAGGCTCTGAAATTTTTGTGTATGAGGCGGAAGCCTGTCTATGAGCAGCTCCAACAAATTTTAGCTGAGTGAGGAACAGGAAGAAAGTCATTTACCCATTGCCCTGAGCCACCTGAAAGTGCATTTGGAAGTCACTCATTAAAGGTGGTTCTGGGGACACAAAGGCTCACAAATTTGAACTCACAAACTTCAGTGCTGCTCAGCATCACAACCCCAATCTGAGACACAGGAAGCATTAGGGCATTCATGGAGCAGCTTTCCAGAAATAAAAAAAAGCTGCTTTGTCCACATCTCCCCTCCTGTGTTTCAATCTGCTCTGAGTTGCTAGAGCCAAAAAATTAAAACACTCTGGGTCTGATGCTTGGGATGAAACTACTGATGTGTCCAGCCCATGGCTCATGGAAAATTGAATCAGAAGCTGTAGGGACTCTCAGAGAACAGGCAGGTTTTTCCTTCCCCTCAGCAAAGTTTCCCCATGATGTTCCTCCTAATTTCACTACTTCATTTAAGTCTGGAGTCCTAATGGGCTGTCCCTTTTTCCTCAATGTGGTAAGTGACCTCAGGCCTAGAAAAAACCACACAGAGATCACAGTTTGAAAGAGAGCAGGAGTTTACATTCCCCCACTCCCCTGTACAACTGAGCACCATCACCAGCCCTGTCTTTGCCTCCTGGTAGAGAGTGACCCACAGAAGGCCAGATGCTGGACAGACCAAAATCCCTACAGACATGACCCTGGTCTCTAAACCACTGTAATGCCTCTCCAATCCAGATGATGATGATTAAGCAAAAGTGCCTGGCTGTAATGTGCTTCCTTATTGCTGAGGCACTAATGATGCTCAGCAAAGGCATGGAGCAATTAATGCATCTTCAGGCATTGCCCCCGCAATAAATCAATAGCTTTTAAGGATAATTTATCCCATTTTTAATAGTCACACAGGTTTCCCCATTATGAATCCTGATTTTAAATCACCAGTCTGTACTTTGACTTATTCACTACAATGCTTTTCAGATAAGAAAGAATGTGGGTCCTTGGATGACTTTCACAGACCCATCAAATGTGCTTTACCTGTTGTGTGCACATCTGCAAAAGTCCATCAAGAATCAGGCTTGAAGAGACCAGAGTATCAGTATGGCCACTGCCATGCCATGATTGTGTGAGAGCAGTAAAGTGAAAAAGGGGGTGAGATTAGAGAGGAGAGCTCTAAGAACTCTCCATCTGCCTCCACCATCCCTCACGCCAACACAGCGGAGTCTCAGCAGGAGGAGATCAGGATTAATGGCACAACTATAAACACATGGTGTCTCGACTGCTCAGTCACAGACTGTGTGCTCTGTTGCAGTAAATCCCACAATGGTGCAGTCCTTGCCTGGCCCTGGAGACAGGCACACCTGGGGTCTCCAGTGGATGAACACATTTGAATGGCTGTGAGGTGTTATAGCATTGTTGTGGAATTTTCAACAGAAGGCAAGTGAATATAGGAATCGCCAAGGACAGAAAGAGCAGACTCCTGAGGGATGCTCCCAGAACCACAGAGCAGAACATGGGGCCTCTTTGGACCAGCCCCTGGCAATCCTTTCTAAGTACCTCAGACATATGAATCCCTGTGCACAGGGAAGGAAAACCCACACTGGTAAAATCCGCTTGCTCCCAGAAACAAAAACTGAAACAAGAATAAATAGACTTTGAAATGTCTCTAGTACCTTTACCTGCAGAGGGTTCTTTGTGCTTATGGCAATGACGTGATACTTGTAGTAACACAGCTCACAGCTCCAGCAGCCTCTCTCGCTAATCCATTTGATCAGACATGGCTGGTGCGTGCACTTCACAGATCCATCGCATCGACACGGGCTCAGCAACTCCCCCTGAAACAGACAGACAGCATCAGCGAGGCTCCCCTCCTTCCACAGCACAGCACACGTGGCACGGCATGGCAGAAGCTCCCTTAGCCACCATTTGAACTTTCTTCCTTTTTTCCCTGGCTTGGCTCAGGCAATTATGCTGCTTCCGTCCCTTTTCCCTCTAATAATGCTTGGCTGATTGAACTGAAACTGTCAGGGATGTAACGGTCTCAGATACTGGGATCTTACATGCCTTGTCACCACTGAAGGAAAAGCTGGACAAGCACAACTCTTACCACTCCAGAGGACCCACACTGACCCCAACCAGTGGACACACCTCTGTTGGCAACCAGATGCCACAGGTTCATTGTTCAGGTTTTTGTCTCTCTGCTACGTATTTTAGAAAGTGAGGTTGGTGGTGGTGATAAATTGTGAGACAGCTTCTGCTGCAGACTGATGTCCTACTCAGACCCAAGTAGCTTCCTCAAGCCAAGGCATGCAAAACGTCCTCAAATTTCTCTCCCACACCATCCACCATCCCAGACAGTCATACTGGTAAACTACAGGGCTGGCTATTTGCACCCTAGAAGCAAGCAAGATGGAGAACAAATTGTGTTTTGGCTTGTGACCCAGACAGTTATGAGTGGTGGCTGAAACTCTGAACCTCCTGGCTCATTCCCTTGTTTCTGTGCAGCTTTAACAGGGTATCCACGAAAACCCCATATTATTCTGATCTATCTGTTATCATCCTGTTCACCATGAGACTGAATTTCTCTGTGCACACAAGCTCAGGAGCCCTTTACAGTTGTTTGCCATCATTTATTTAGGTTAGTAGAGAGCCATTACATTTTCCTCCTCACTGTTTAGTGTTTAAAAGCCATAGTATAGATTCCAGTAGCCTTTTTTGCTGTGCTCCAAGATTAAAAATCTTTTAAAGGCAGAATAAGAATATCTATGGGACAGGAAAGGCTGGATCATACTTTCAGCACTGGGGAGAAGATATCTGCTCTTACAGCCCAGATCAGACTCATCACTAGCCTGACAGAGAACCAGGATAACAGACCCTGGCACTGGACACTGCTGGGTATGGTAAAAGACATCCATTCCACTGCCTTGGGTTACGAACCACATCCTGCTCTTGCTAACCCTGGGGGGAAACTGTCTCACCTTCTAGGTCACTACATCAGGTCTCAGGACCTGAGAAACTGAGGGCCACACTGGGCAAGAGTGATACTTCTTTTTTACAAAACCTAATGCAAACATGTTAATAGTTTCATTTGTTTCAGCTAGGTCACCTAAAAATGTCATCTTTCATGAAAATTTAGCAAAATGTAAATAACTGTTTATGTTACAAACCCAGACTTGGTCTGTTACTGGTCTTCATTACGAATCGGAGGGGATACAAAGGGAGAGGGGGAGCAAGGAGGGTTGTAGGTTCCATGAACCTTTTTCACCTGGCAAGGGGTAACATGACAAACCAGAAGAAAGGAAGTAGGGAAGGATTAGATGGGAGAAAGGTGCACGTGGGAATGAGCACTGACATTTGGCACTCAAACTCCCACGTGAGGTCCAATTTGAGGGGGCTCAGGTTTGGCTGTGCATGTTTGTGCCCTTGGCTAAGACTGAGGGGGGACATTGCCAGAAGAGCAGGTGCTGCCAGACAGGATGCAAAAGGGGAGGGACCAGAACTTGGCACAACTCCTCTGCTTCCCCACTTGCCAAACCTCTTCCACACCAAGAGCCAGCCTGGTACAAGGACCACTGCACTGTGCCTCTGGTCTTCCCTTCTCATCTCAGTCCCTGGTGCCTTATTTTGTCAACAGCTTTGCTCCTCAGCACACAAGTGTGGCCCTGGCAGTAAGGAGGTCATGCAGAATCCTCCCAGATCTGCAGCATCCCTGCCTTTCCACCTCACTGCACACCTGGGTCTCTTGCAGGGCTCAAAACAGTGAGTGCAGGACCTGGGCTTTGTCTAACGAGCAGCTGGAGGCATCAATAATGAGGGATCAGGAGAGGAGCAGAATCGAGCAGGAACTAAGAGCAACAACCTCCAGGCAAAGGCAGAGGGGAAAAGCTGCAGCTAAGCCTAGACTTGCATTGGCTTCTGGGGCTCTGTAATAAATGAGTCCATGAAATCTGAGCTTCTCTCTTCAGAGCCAAGAGATGTTCACAGATGTCCTACAGCACCATGGGGACCCAGTCTCCCTCTCTAACTGTGATGCTCAAACACACAGTCCTGCCAGCTCCTACAACCTCAGGATTCAGCTGTGGAGATGAATCTGCCAGTAACTTGATTTTAGCAGATCTAGCAAAAACTCAATTTATCACATTTTCTCCAGCCGTCTGAAATATTACATCCTTGTATGTGGCACACAGCTATTTTTGCATACTGTGAAGCCCAATTCTATCCACAGCAGGCATTTGTAAAACACTGCCACATGCACACATGTGCACATGCACTCCTGTACCAGCAGAAAAACAAACACCAGGGGCATATTAAAGGAATAAATCCTTTGTACAGCAAAGGAGGAGTCTCATTGCTGGCTGTACAGAGAGCTCAGGAACAGACCATTGGCTGTGATACACAGGAAGGTTTTGCTGTACAGAGTCCTCTGCTGCTAAAAGCTACAGGAACACAAAAGCAAACCCAAAGTGAGACAAAAAATCACAACAATTAGAGATGGAAATTAAATCCCTAGCACCCATTTTTGCAGATTTATAGAAGATACTGCACAACATATTCTCCAGTGCTCAAACAGCAGCATTCCCACGAAATCCCTTTGGGGACTGCTCTGCAAAAACCCTTTGAAGGGTCTGTTTCCCTACTTCACAACAGTTATTTTTGCAACTTCCCATTGTGGAGTTCTATCCCGTCACTGGGATGAGTCTAAGCAGCATTCTTCCTTTGTCAGTAACTAGTGGAGAAATGCTCCCCAGCTGCAAGCTTCGTCCTCAGTTCGCTCACTACCATCTTGTTCTTGTGAAACACTGAAGTGTGCTAGTGTGCTTTGGAGTCAGGGCACCTGCCTTTTTTTTTTTTTTTTTTTGGTGTTTTTTTGGGTTTTTTTTCTGTTATCCAAGTTTTTTTTTTTTTGGTGGTTTTTTGGTTTGTTTTTTTTGTTATCCAAGGCTAAATTAGAAAAAAACAGAGTTAACAAAAAGGGAAAAGTGCTCTGGCTCAGCCACAACCATTTCAAACATATTCATGAAATGCTCTTCCCTACTTCTGGCAAGAGTAATATACTAAGCAATTACATATATAATATTCTTCCCTATTCTTACTTTGATGGAAGCTTGTCTCAAGGAGCAGCAAGGGCAAGGCCAGGTTGAACTGGCTGTACCCTGAGGAGGACAACACTGCTGGAGATACACCAGTAGTGCAGCTCTGCTCCAGCTCTGTCCTTTCTGTCTGAATTTCCAATCTGTACCTGCTGCAAAATGTCAAAGTGGTTAATGATTATCTGGCCCCTGCTATTTAAAGCCTACTGGCAGGAGTGCTGAGAAAGGATGGGGAAAAAAAAAATTATTGCCAGTGCGTGCTTGTGGTGCTCGGTATATCCAGGGAGAAAATAACCACGTCAGGAGCAGCGTCACCCCTGTGGAGCAGTGGTGGCAGAGTTTTCCTGGCTTTTATCTGTCATTTATCAGTGCTGGGAGCCCATCCGCACATCCGCAGCTGCAGCTGCTCACCCACCAGCAGGCAGATATGGGATGTGTTTCCCAGGCCTGTTCTTTTAACTGCAAATTAAGCACAGCAAATTTCCCAGCCAGTCTCCTTTAAACAGGGCAGGGCTGGGGATGATGGTGTCACTGGGCCAGGATGTGGCTGGTCTCCTGGGCTGGCCCAGCTGTGCTCACCTATGTCTGGTGCCTGGGCTGCTCCTGAGCACCAGCCCAGCTGGCAAGAGCCACGTTACCAACATCCTACTACCACAACCATTAAAGCAAACATTTTGAAAGCCAGTGAAAGCTATACAGAAAACCAAGATAGCTGATGATGATCTTAAGACCTGCAGATTTTCCTTTACCTGTGCATTATTCCTGCTCAGGTATGCAAAGTAGCAGAAGCATCAGTAAGAGGAACAGTGCCTGGGCCAGAGCAGGTCAATGAGAAGACACTGGAGTAGCTGCCCCATCACAAGGGCTGCCATCTCTCTTTGGGGGTGTACATGCAGCTGCTGCTGCTCCCAGATCTGCATGTGTTCATCTGACTGCTGGCATTTATCTGAGTTTGTCTTGTTTGCAAAAGGAAGTCAGGGTCATTTAATTTCAGGTCTTCAGCTGCATCTCCTAAATATACTTAAATCTTCACATTGAGTTTAAATGCAATAGGAAGCTTTATTACGGCAAATAAATGCCAAATGATTTCTGTATTAGGAACATAATTACAGACAAATTAAGTAAAATGGCAAAGAGAAGCCCATTGTTACACAGCTGGTAAACTTCAATAAACATGTACTAATGACCACTCTGTCTTCACACACTTACAAGAGTTGCCCTTCTATCCTTTTGAACTAAACATGTTGAACTAAGCATCTCAAATTCTTCCCCATGCATGCAAGCCCTGTGCCAGCCAGCAATAGGCAACAAGAGACATGGAATAGGTATCCATGTGTACGTGTGTGTATATGTATTTATTACATTGCATTAATTTCTCCAGCACTGGGGGAAATTGACACAGAGTGTGGACCCAGAGAGGAGTGGACCTAGGTCTCCTGTGGTGTCAGGACAGCACAGGACATGGTTATGTATGGTGCTCTGGTGAGATGGCATTTTCCCAGGAACCTCAGCAGAGTAGGGTGCTGATCCCAATCTCCATCTTGGCAGAAATCTGCTGAGAGACTTTTCTTGACGCAGCTGGGGGAATTCCCCAACTGGGCACCTCCCTAACATCTGGAGAGCCTATAGGAAAATCTATGCAAATGATTAGAAAAAGAAATCATCCAGACTGCCATCTCTGTGACCAGAATTGGCTCATCCCACAGCTCCCCAGCAAGACCTGATATCCCTGTGCCATGCGGAGACAGCACTGTCCATGGCAGGCAAGACCTGTGTGCCCTAGGGTGCTATGAGTACCCCCATCCCAACAGCAAGAGAAAATACAGTCCCATAACGGAGAAAAATCCAGCTCTGGACAATTGTTTCTGTTGCTTAGCTGTGATTTTATTAAGTCTGTGACTGCCTGGCTGAAGCCTCTGGTGTGTGCTCTTGGCCTGGCAGCTCCCTGGGTCAGGATCATGTCTCAGCAGGGTTCAGCTGTGGTAGAGGTGTGGGCCCCTCTCTAGGATTCCTCAGCCTCTTGGCAGTAGGAAGGAGCAGCCACAGCTGGGCATGTCAGGCTGGGGGCTCTGAGATGGGTGTGGTGGGGGCACAGCTCTGCTTTTTCATGGTTTTCTGCAATTTTCAATGGGTATTAGCTGTTCTGTGTGCCTCAGGCATCTCTGCCTACAGGCTGGGTGTGAGCAGACAGGGATCTCAGCTTTAGTGCACCCAGCCAAACCATCACACACCCCTCTGAGACCACCAGGAGTATTTTGGTGATGTCTGGGAGTGTGGGCGCTGGTTGGGAAAGGGATGTGTCTCACAAAGTCCTGAGCCGAAACCCCACATTTGTTCCACAGTGAGTCTTGTCTGAAAAGCCATCATTTCTGCAGAGCTCCCAATGCTCCAAAACAACACAAATTGCCTTTCCACCCACATAGGCTGCTGCTGTGGCACCTGCGAGGAGCGCTGGGGCTGCCACGTTGCTCAGGCTTTTTCTGCACCTCTCTGATGAAAACATGAGAGGTTGCAGCCACAGCTGAGAGGAGGGCAGGGTCGGACCTGCTTTGCATCTTCCTTCTGCTGGAAAACTCATCCCACCACTATCACAAGAGGCATGACTTCCCAGCTGAGCAGCTGATGCCCACAGCCTCTGGTTTCACCATGGACCAGGGAAATTTTAAGTTTTCTCTGCTCTTTCCTGTCTGCAGTGTTTTGTGCCTGTCACCACTGCTGAGACAATGACAGAGGTGTCAGCTCAGAATTTGGGAGTGGGATGGAGAAGTGGGAAGGGAGACTTTCCATTTTCTGAGCATTACCATTCCCCTGGGGACTCTTCTGTCACTGCAGAACTGAGGGACCATCACCTCATCTGGCTGCTCATCAGGGTAGGAACAAAGCTTGCCCATGTTTTAAATCAAAACTTTTCTTTTTTTTTTGGTTGAAGCAGATGACTCAAGAGTCTCAGCTGTGCTGGAGGCAGACAGTGGGTCAAATCCCTGTACCCATGCCCAACAACAGGGGGAGAGACATCTGACAGGTCCCTTCTCAAGGCTGTTCAGCAGAGAACAGGAAAGTCCCAAGAGGGCCCTAAGCTGAACCATTGCACTGGCTGCCCTCTTTACCAAATTGCTCTGCTCCTACTCTGCCACTTCTGAGCAGGGTGTTCCAAAGCAAGACCCCTCATGGCACTGTCCATGTGCTCCAGGGGATCCCCACTGCCTATTAACAGGGGTGGGTGCCACATCAGACGCCTGAGGGCCACGTCTGTACTCCACCTTCCCACAGGGTAAGCAATGATGCCACAGACTCAGCCAGGCAGGAGCAGGAATGGGTTTCCTCTGCACACAGATCATCTCAGCTCTGCCAAGCAGCAGGAAAGAGGATGCCTTCTTTTCCTCCCTTAATTGTTAAAACCTTAAAGAGTTCTGCAGGGCAGGAGGGTGGGAGAGGGAAATGAAGACAAGGAATAAAATCTCATGAAGAAAAGAAAGAAGAAGGAAGAGGCTTGAGAAGTCCTGGGTGCAGAAAGCCCAGCGCATTAGAGAGGCGGCTCTGGCTGACTCAGGCAGGAGCCTTTGCTGTGGTGACTCATCCTGGGAGCAGTCTGGAGTGGTGGCTCTGCCCTCACTCCTTCACTCATTTCCAGAGCAAGGTGATTGAACACAGCTCCACTGAGCTTAATGTGATCTGTCAGGGAGCTGGGGCGCATTTGCCTTGGTAACAGAAGAGAAAACAGGCAAGTTGCAGAGTTTAATATAAAATATTTGGACATGACCCAATCCCTTTTCACTATAAAAAAGAAAAAAAAGGACTTAATCTTGGCTAGGGCTGTTTCAGTATTTATCTGACAGCAACTTGGTCATGTGTTTGCCCACAGCCTGGTACTATCCAACAGCTCTGGGCACTTCTTTGCCACCACTGGTAAAGACCAAAGGGAGTTGGTTTGGGAAGGGCTGAATGTCTCATGACTTAACATTTAACTTCCTTCAAAGGAGCAGAAAAAATACTTTTTTTGTGAGAAACAGAGAATCACAGAGAATTTTATGTGCAATGAGCTATGGAGTACTTTAACACCTGGTTTCAGGCCAATGAAAGGTGAAGAGCAGATTCAATTGAAGTCCCACTTGGCCAGGGAAGGGAGACAGCATGGAAGGGGATGCTGGGGATTGGTTCTCACCTGAGTCAACCACTGCAGAGGAAGTAAGAGGGAAGGACAGTCCCCAAGGGTCCCCTTAACTGGGAGGAAAGATGCTGAACTCCCTATCTGTGTGGAGGTCTTGCCAAGACAGGCCCTTCTCAGAGGAGATTCCTCTGAACAGGAATCCTGACCCATCAGTTTTCCTCAGAGCAAATAAGCAATTGAGAGCAAACCAGAACAAGGCAGTCCTCAGAGCAAATCAGCTCCTCATCAGGCACTCCTGCCATGTTGTTGTTGCCACCAGCAAACCCATGACAAAATAGCTGAAACTGATCCTGAAAAATTGTTCCACTAGAACAAAGTTGAACATTACCTGAAATACGGAATAAGGAACCAGGAATTAATTATTAATAGCTCAAGGGGCAGAGAGGTTACAGTATATGATATTTATTTGCTTTTCTTTCTACAGAAGGATTTTCACAAGAAAAATAACTTCTGTGTTCTACAGCCCACTTCATCCTAATGTCATTGAACATGTTTTTGATTAGCTGATTTAAGTAATTCTTATAAATGTTGCTTGGTTGCAAGGAATCAAAAGGCAAGTGTCTCAAATATCACCTGCTGTGCCTCATCAGGTGTGATAATAGCACCGATTAAGTGAAGAGCCTTCAGTGCATGGAAAGCACAGTGCTGCACATGTGAAATCAAGATACCTGAACACCCCATAGCACTTGGGTGTTGCACTGAGTTCAGCTCCAGACTTGTCCTGAATACCGAGTGGAGGCATTTCAGCATCCTGGAGAAGAAATGTCATAGTCTGTAGCTCCTGGGCTTTCACCCAAGGTACTGAGGGCTTTAAGCTTCTGGAGACTTACTGTAGACCCCAACCCTTTCATGAGCTAGAACACTCTAGTTGCTTCTGAAAAAGAAATTCACAGTTGTTTCACTCTGGCTCTTCTTAATTAAATTTAAAGTATTTCAGACAATACTTAGATTTATTCTGTGTGAGATACAAGAGGGAACTCAATTTTGCTCCCTAGGATGCAATACTGGGATAAATCTGATGCGACACCATGAAGTCAAACAACTCTTCAGCACAAATCAAGTACCCTTAAGATATAGCTTCTTGTAATAAATGTCTAACCAATTAAAGAGGTTTTCTTCTTTTTTTTTTTGGGGGGGGGGGTTTCATTAGAGAAAGCCTCATCTAAATAAAATTTTTCTAAATATATTTTTCTTTTCATAGTAAAAAAGACAGCAATTATTCCTTACTATCTCTAAGTTCAAAGTATAAAGTTAATGCTTTCAGAATGCAAGCACCGTACAATGCAATTCTTATCCGAGATGTGCTCATAATTCAGCCAATTGAACTTTGCAGCTACTTCCCTGGGAAGCTGTTCATAAAGATACTCAGCTAATGGCCATTTCAGGAAACATTATGCCATCAGCTGCTGAGGAACAGGCATGGAAAATCCACAGAAATGGATGCTGGTTTGACTCTCCAGATGTAGATCCCCCTTTTAAAGACAGTGAAACAAACAGAAAATAGGCTTTTTGGTTTTCTTTTTTTTTCCTCAGAGAAAGCTGAAAAAGCCCTTCAACATTAGACCTGAGAAAATCTTTACTCTGTAATATTTGCCTAATCTTCCTGGGTTCTTCAGGTATGAGAAAATGGCCAGGTGCTACTGGCAGTCGTACAGCAGTGAGATGCTCCTTCCAAAAGTGCAGCAACTGCTTACCTGGTACCAGCAGCTCATCAGTGGAGGGGAGCAGAAGATGATGGCAGCCAGGATTTGAGGGCTGTTGTTTCCCCTAAGTCCCTCAAGTGACTTATGTCCCTCAAGTGTCAGCACTGAGGGCAGCATGGTAGGGAACTGGGCACTGGCCATGTGCACATTCAATAATGGAAGCCAAAAAGGTGCAAGCAGAAACACAGAGCGAATCTCCACTACTCGGAAGCAGTGTCTCCCACTTGGGAGTGGAGATGAGGACATCACAGGAGGGACTGTCCCAAGAGGTCTGGATGGGAATGGTTATGCAGGAGTTTTTCCTGCTCCATTTGGGATGGTCAAGACTGGCAGCTCAGAGATGGAAACCCTCCAAAGCTATGTCTGTCTCCAAAGCTGTTTGTGTCTCCTGTGGCGTGAGGTAGAGCTGGAATGTGGGCTGCTGGCCTTGGGTGCACCCGGGGTGAAGGCTGAGGACAGCCTGGCAGAGGGCTGAAAGCAGAAGTGAGGTGGGAGACAATACACATGGCTGCTGCAGCAGCTGGGGAGTTGTGATATAAAATAACGAGCATGGGTTGTTTACTTTTGGCTTCACTAGCACTGCGGGACTGAGCTGTTTCATTAAGACGTGGCCTGATCCGCTTTTCCTTTCTGCCTCCCAGACTCAAGGAGAAGAATATGCAATTACAAAGTTCACTCATGTAGAGCCCTTCAATTACCGGGTAACTCTGTTATGGCTTTTCCAAATGTTTCAAGACTCGTGCAATAGGACATGACATCTGAAGTAATTCATTTTTCATCTGCTGATTAGCAGAAATTAAAATGGTTCTTAGAACATCCCAATTTATGTAAGATCAAGTTCCTTATCGTTTTAGTGGTGAAGGCATTTCTTTTTAATGTCTCAGGCAACCCTGCAAGCAGAGATGCTGAACAAAAATACATGAAGGAGGCAGTCGGGGTGAGAATAGAGGCCCACAGGGTCAGCATGGTGGTGGAGCTCCAGAGCCTTGCCTTCCAGTCCTGCCATAAGGTCACTTAAGTATTTGGCAGAAAGTCAAAATTCTTGCTGGCACAAATGCGCACTGGAGGCAGAAGCACCTCCCTTTGAAATGATGCAGCTACAGAGTGAAGCTAAACTGCCTTTACTGAGCTAAAAACCAGACATAAATATAAAGGTAAAGAGTTTCTTCTGCAGGTGTCTGCCAGCAGCAGCAGAGCAGCTGCCTGCAGGATGTACTTGTGCCATGATGACGGATACCACTCAGGATCCCAACAGGCAGAACTGCCAGCAGCACCTCTCCAGTGGGATCCAGGGAAGTACTCGTGGGGCTGTGGTGGGGGGTGTCTGCAGGGCTGGCAGCTCAGGGGGCTGCCAGTCAGATGGAAGAGCGACAGCATGGAGCAGCCTGAGTAAGGAATGGGATAAGGGAGAGGATAAAAGCAGGGGCTCTCACACCATTTGGCCATGGCAAGATGGTCACATTGCCCTTTCATTTGCTTTCTATTTTCAAGGCATCCTGGGAAAGCAGGTGAAGTCCCCTGGGGAAAGGCTGGGATGAGGAGGCAGGAGAGCATGCTCTTACTGACTCCCAGAACCATCCTCCCTGCCACCATAGGAGCCTGCTCCAGAGCTCATAAACTGAGCTGAAGTGCACAGGCCCACTTAGCTGAAGTGCAGCAAAAATACACCACGGGAAAAGGCAGCTTAATCCCCAAACCCTTTTGCATAGTGTGACAACTTTCCAGTCAAGAGCAGCCCAATAGGATAGAGCCAGAGGTACCAGTGGCAGTGGCTGCACTGTCCCCAGGGGAAGCTGCACAACATTAATTATGATTTTTTTCAGTGCTGCCCTAGCAAAAGGCCTCCAGTATATGAAGCTGCATAAATCCATGTGTTCCAGTCTTTGCCTGTATGCATCTCCTAGAAAGCCCTTTTGTGTTTTCCTACTTCAGCTGGGGAATCCAGCTTTCCCTTTCACAGGCAGAGTATGAAACAGAAAGGAGAGAAAGTAGAAGTAAAGGTAAGAATAGCTGTAACATTAGTCAAGTGGGCTATAGAGGCCATTTTCTTTTTTTTATCAGTCTTTTGCACAAGTTGATGACCAGGTTTATTGGTGTGTGTAAAAGTGAAATACACACACACAGATGTGCACATACAAACAGTGCCAGGGCTTTGAGGTTTCAGCACTATCAGCGCACAGATATTACATACTGCTCACTTATCATCTGATTCTGTGATAACCTTTTGAAGATATACTGATTGGTAATTTACATACTAACAAAAACATCAACACCGAGGCAATGTCAGATGCTATGCACAGCTATGCTCCACTCTAGAGGTGGCTGAACTTCAGACAATGGCCAAATCATTTGTATCCCTCAGCATGAAAGATGCCCTATTGAAATATGAATTATTATCTCTCTGTTATTGGTCTTTGTGCTTTGTCAGATTGGTTCTCCTGCCCTTTCCCCATGGGATTTGCTGCATCAGATACAGGACCTGCTTGTGCCAAGCAAAATTCCTCCCACCACAGCTGAATTAGCTCTGTGAACTAAGTCCAGTCAGACTGGGCTGTGGTCTTCTTTAGCTACAGGTTAGGTTGCCTTTCTCTGAACCAACACATCTCCTCTGTAACAACTTACAGTTCTCTCAACAAGTTGTGTCTCCACACAGGGAGGCTCAAATACCTGTTCCTGAGTTCCAGTGGTGGAGATTTTATTGTCCATCTAACCTGCACTCAGTTTTAAGGATGGGGTTGTCCTTCACTGCTTTGTTGTCCCAGCTGCTCTACTCCACTTTTTGGTGCACCAAGCCAGGAACAAAATGAAAATGCCCAGCCCACTTCCCTGACGGTGACCTGCTGTATTCTCGCAAGACTCGTCACTCCTTCACTATTGTTCATGCAAGCAGCTGGGATGGAAGAAGGACACTGGAGAGAGAAGAGGAAAGAGGAAAGCTGTTCTCATTGCTGTCATGAGTACAAAGGGGACAGGGCTGCAAATCCCAAGAGCTGAGTTCTTTTAGTACAATGCTCCTAGGCTTTGTTGTGCCAGAAAGATTTTAAGAGGTTTTTGAAAGCTCCTAGTGTTTTGGATTTTTTTGCCTTTGCAGAACTGGGGCTGGTAGAGAGATAAGCACAGAAATGATCACTATCCACACATGTGTATTTCCTGGAGGAAGTCCCACTAACAGCTCAGGGCAGGGCATTGTGTAATCAGTACTCATCTGCTCTTTGGTGTCAAACGCTGAGAGGTTGTGTCTGCAGAGCCGAGAGCATTCAAGCAAGACTAAAGAAACTCATTACCCAGCTATCACCCTCCAAGGCGATGCTCCAGGAATGGGAAACACCTGCAGCAGCCACAGATGCTCCTCGTGGGCTGCAGTGTGACGGGAGCACAGCCGTGTGGGGAAGGCATGGGCAGAGTGGGCCCTGGCCCCAGCTCTCCCTCCCACAGCTCTGCTGATGTCCTGCTGCTGGGTTTGGGGAAGGCTCTATGTCGTGATCCTTGCTCTGTGCACCAGACTCTTAACCACCACCCAGGGACAACTGTAGACTTCATTTATCTACATCTGTCCACAACGTGTAAAGATCTTGAAAAAACAAGGCTGTTGAAGAGAAAATTATTAAGCATGGCTGGCCAGCTGTCTGCATGGACATGGATCTTCACTGGTGTGTCTTTGTCGCTCTGGCAGTCAGAGCATGTCAAGCCTAAAGCACTGGGGCAACCAGTTCTGCCCTGGAGGCAGATCCCATCCCTGCCCTATTTATCTGCAGAGGTGCTTAAGTGGAAGCTGTTTTTCAGAGGCTCTGCTAGTGTTCTCTGATAGCAAACTGAAACTTTAAGGAAAAACAAATTACCTTACTACTGCACAGCCTCCTGGTAAGGGGGCTTCTCCTCTTCAATATGTTTACATACAAATACTCAGTCTGCTTTCTGTGTCCTGGGTGAAATGAATGGGCAGCTGCAGATGATTTTTTGTTTCCAAAACAAGTGCCTCCAGCTACCATGCAAACCTGTGAAGGGCCAGTGCTCAGTGAGCCCTCGCTGCAGGGATGGCAGAGCAGGGTCGAGGTGCCTTGGCAGAGATACAACACCTGCATCCAAAGCACTTGTCCAAGCCATGTCTGCCTTCATCTCTGGTTGAGACACATTTCCACAGGTAGTAAATACATTTCGAGGTTTTCCTTTTGAGGGGCAGTGAGTATGAAATGAAAGCAGCAGTGCCTCCCGGCAAGGCTATGGCAATCATCCCAAGAAGCTGGAAGAGTTCTGACAGCCCCAGGGCCTGGAGGGTGAAAACATCCATGTCCTCCAGACCCTTTCCCTGTGCTTGGCCACATTCCTGGGCTCTGGTAGCCACCATGGAAGCTGAACAATATCTCTGGGTGGGACCTGCATCCTGGCCTTCACTGCTCAGGATCTCCTCCAGCTATTTTGCCCTCCTGCTGCTGGGAGGAGAGCAACGGGTTTTGAATTTTTAATTTAATTCCTTCTCTTTATTTCTTTGGAGATAACGGAGATGAAAGTCTGCCTGGTAACAGTGCTGAGGAACACAAGCACACAGGGGGCAGGTCTTGAAACGTGCTCTGCTGCACTGCCACGTGTTTTAGTGCTGGCTGTATTACAAACTGAAAGCAGGGTGTCCAAGTCCCTCCTGACCGGTTCGTTTTCTGGTTAAATTCATTGCTTAATAGGAAAAAAAGTAAAAATCCAAGCCTGCAGCTATTAGACTTGCCCATGGTTACAGAGGGGAGCTTGCCTGACTCTTTACCTGAATAGATTTCAAGGAAACAGGGACATAAGCTGAATGAGATTTTCCCCAAGGTGAGCCAAAAATATGGGCATGTTTGCCTCCACAGGAACGGTTTTATTTGCACAGCCTGCAGGTAACTTGGGCACGTGAAGGCAAGGCTGGGGCTGGAGCACAGGAAGAGGGAAGCTGGAGGGAATGCAGTGATCTGGGTGTAACACCATGAAAGGGAGCAAGGTGCGAAAGCGCAGAGGAAGCAGAGCCGCAGGAGCTGCGAACTCGGGCAGGCAGCAGCGCAGAGCCCAGCCGGGCACAGATAGCTGGGGAGCCTGTGAGATTGGTTATTTGCTTTTCCCTGTGGGGCAGGGACAGACCACTGCTAGGACTGAACGTGTTAAAGCCACGCCACCTCGACACTGCTGGCAGATCCAGCCCAGCCTTAGCCTGGGCGATGCTTTGCTTCTCTGCTTCGGGCCTTAGGATGTTGGGCAGAGGGTCTCAGGGTTGATTATCTGCTTATCATGCCAGGGCACGAGCCCTTCAGAGCAGGGCTCGCCCAGGCTTTGCACAGATCCTTGCACATTGTTTTCCAGAAGCAAACTCACTGTATTCCGTGCATTAACTATGAAGTAAACTCAGAATTGCACAGGCAGTCACTCAAACCTGCCTCGCTCTGCCATCACCTTCCCTTTCCTCCCTGTCTGCACTTTACATCACCTCTCTACAGGCATGAATTTCTTCTTTTTCATTCCAGACTGTCAGGAGGAGATGGCAACAGACAGCTGCTTATCCTATGTCATGTCCAACTGCAGTGTTGTCTCAGGAGGAATATCATACATTACAGCTGTGAAAGATGACGGGACAATACCTTGGGACAGACACAGGGAGTGAGGGCCTGCAAGGGAAATGCCATAATTCATCATTGGTGTGGGTGTAGTCAGG
This sequence comes from Passer montanus, assembly GCF_014805655.1. Classification (NCBI taxonomy): domain Eukaryota; kingdom Metazoa; phylum Chordata; class Aves; order Passeriformes; family Passeridae; genus Passer; species Passer montanus. Next base: position 14,379,167 of record NW_024356504.1, on the reverse strand, counting down.
CTTTTTACACATTGGTAGTCAGTTCTGGAGATTGTCACACATAGAAAAGCTTCCCAGTTCCCACCAGGCAGCAGAGGGAAGATCCTAAAGTGCCCTAGAAGGTGAAACAGTCCTACTACAGTCTTTAAGTATTAATATAACCCTAAAAGCATCCTGTTTAAAGGAGAAAATATTTCCGGGCACCTAACTTCCAAAAATACAGTCCAAGGAGACCCCAGGGCTTCCACAACATCTTCACAGCCCACCTGCAGCTGCTGCAGCCTTCCACCTCGCCAAGAGTGACACAGGAGAAAGCCCACTGGGCTTATTTCCACAATCCTGAGGGCATTATCAAACACACCTGAGTATCCTGTGCACACCTTTTAAGAGTGGAAAGTGAGGCTGTTTTAGGCTTTGGCTAGGGCAGTGGGGTGTCCTCTTGTGCTAGTGGCCAAGAGCAGTCCCAGGGTCCCCAGGAGGGGACTCTCCATAGCTCAACTGCTTCTCAGCGCAGCTATGAGGAGGTACTTATAAAGTCTATTAAAGCAGGGAGCTGTCTGGTTATGGGTTTGCTATGGATCACACAGAAAGCTTGGGAAGATTTTGCTGGCTCCCTAGTGCTGCTGCTGCTATTTGGGTGGCTGTGTCCATGACAAGCTCTGCTGAAAACAAGCTTAAAATCTTTAGTGGGGCCAGGGAATATAGAGATATATAGAATGGAGCCTATTCCTAGAGGCAGGATGGAAGGAGTCTGAGCTCCCTTTCAGTCAGCAATAGCCTTTGTTGGGCTTTAGTGAGTTATGTTACTCTGAGCCATGCAGGATTCATTTCTCTGGGACAGTGACAATGTTAGGCTGCACCTCCTTTCTAGGAGAACTTAGCTCACTGGTCTTGCTCCCTCATGGGGAGCAGGTACCACTGATTTTTCTCAGCCTCCCCTTTCCTGTCTCCTCTCCTTGCCTCCATGGTCATGCAGTGCCTGCATGTACTCTGGGAGCTCATTCCCAGGCATGGATTGGAAGTGTTTGATAATGAAATGCAATTTAGTTTTATTACTAAAACACAGCTATTTTCATGTAGAAGAAAAACACAACGAAAAAAACCCCCTCTGGCAGCCTGTGGTGACGAGAAAACACTTAAACCCACCTCTCATCAAGAGATTTGCCCTTGCCCCAGTGCAGGCAGCCCCTAGGGGACTGATCTGTCCTCAGTGCAGCCAGGTACAAATGGAAGTGTGAGCTCTGAACTGAGCTGACTGGGATTTCCTCCTGCATCCACCTTTTTTTACTCCAGATGTTTCCCAGGTACAGAATTTCTCAAGAGCATATTAATGGCTGAATGTGAGTAGAGAGCTGACATGAGCTTTTTAACCTGATGCTAAACACAGTTCATCTTTAAGCATCTGTGGTTCAGAAGCCCCTCACAGTATTTCAGTCCCTGGAGAAGACTTGAAGCTCTGCACTGTGCAGGACTAGAAAATGAGACTGCTGTAGATATAAAGATTGTAGGTTATGTCTAACATACCTCACCCTTGCTGTGTTTTATGCTCCAGACTTGTTTCCTCTACCATGAACCTGAATACAGATCCTCAGCCAACGGGAAAGGGATGTTTTTTACCAGAGATCTGATCCAGTTCTATTTTTTTTTTCCTTTCTTGAACATCAAGAGTTTTATATGGTCTTGGGGCTAAAACTAAGTTTTCTGTCCACAAAGCACTGTTTCTTTCATGTTCAAGGACTGGAATAATGGGTCTGATCACATCGTTTTTTGTTGTTTTGGTTTTTATTTTTCCTGTGGGTCAGACCAATTTTTCACTTTTATCAGGTCAGCTGATGAAAACTCTCTGCAAACCTTGCTGTGGACTATGGGACTGCACCTTCACCTCCCTGCCCTATCCCCAGGCTCACAGAAACATGTCATTGCAACCCTGCAGCCTTTCAGGTAGGCATTTACTTATTTCTGTAATTTTGCTGTAATTCTGTGGGTCTGTGAGTTGTAAAGTGGTTGTTGGGAGTGCTGTTACTGCTCCTTGTGTTGCTATGATCAGGTGATCAGACATCACTCACCTCTGACCTGTTGTCTTGGGCTCCCTGCAAATGCAGGGAGCAATAATCCATCCACCATAATACGTCTTTGCCAATCATTTTTGCAACTGTGACAGCATAAGGTACTGTGAAATTGAAGACTGAGACTCTTGGGAACAATTATGAAACCCATATCCTAAAAATGCTCATTTCCTTCTTGCAATTCTGTGTTTTCATTTACACTTTAAGAAAACTACCGTAGCTTGTATTTTCTGAGAGACAAACACTGCCAGCAGCAGACTGGAGATGCTGTTGAGTTCTTTGGGATGCTTTTCCTCAGGGCAAATACTTTCCTCCCCCCCCATCCCTATTCTACTGAACGGCTCATTAGATCCTATTTAGGTGGAAACAGTACTTATTTCACTTGGGAGATACTCAGAGCTGTGTGCCAGGCAAGCTCTCTCTACCTGGAATTATTTTGAAGGATGCTCCTTTGCAATACTACAGTAATTGTAAAAAGATCACCCGGGTGTATTAGCAAACTGGAAGCTTTGAGTGATAATGTTAAATGAGTGATAAGCTGTCTACTAATTTGAGGTTTACCTGTTCCCTCATGTGTGTGAGTTTGGAGCTGGCTGCTTTCAGTGATCATGGCTGGTTTCAGAATTGCTTGCCCTGATTTAGATTTGCAAAACCCAGAGGGGGTTTTGCACAGAGGAATACCCATGCTAGAAACAGCAAAAAAAGGTTGGAGAAGCACAGGTAGGCCTGCTGTGTGTGTGGCCTGATGGGAGCTGCAAGGTCAAGGAGGGACAGTGATTATCTGGCAAAGTTCAAAGAGAAGCAACTGGAGAAAGTGAACAAAAATCCCCTATGTGGCAAGGGTCCACCTTAGCTGGGATGATGCTCCTCTGGTCTGGGAAGGGTTTTCCCCTCACACTGACTTTGGCCCAGTCTCCATGTATGGCAAACCATGATGCTTCTACTGTTTCTGTGGGTATTAGGTAAACACAACTTGATCCTTGCAGTCAGAGAAATAAAAGCTGAAATATATTCAAAGGAGGCTCTCTCAGAAAGAGCCCTGTTGGGTTTGACTTCAGAGGAAGGAGTTTTTGGTGCTGAGATTTTGTTGCCTTGCATAGTATCTCCTTAGGGAGAGCAGACCATGGCAAGCAGCTCTGGGCTGTGGGGAGAGGCCGGTGGTGGTCACCAGCCACACGTCTGCCCTTGCTAACTGAGTGAATGCTTTCCTGTTCACAACTTGGAGCCTGCTTTCAGCAGAAAGATGTAAGATTTAAGAGATCACTTCAGCTACCAGCTCCAGCCTCCTGTTATTGCATGTCGTAAATCTGCTCTCAAACATGTTCTGCTTCATTATAATATCAGTTCCAGCTCCTTCTGGAATGTTCCTCCAACAGCTCCCCACTTGGTCAGTTGGAAACTTCTGAGTTTCACCCTAAATTCATTCAAGCTCTATCTACATTAAATATTCCTGTTGCAGAATAATCTGGGGAAGCTTGAACAGTTTGAACTCCCTACCCAGAGTTACTTGTCTCCTGTGTATTTACAGGGACAAATCAGGTCAGCAGTTTACGGGCTCCCAAGCTCCTGCTCAGGAAGCCACCTTGGGTTTTGTGTAGCCTGTTTCTGCATGGTTGCTGGATTGAAACTGCACTCTGAGCATGGTGTGCTCCCTGTGCTACCCTGGCCCAGCCTTGCCTGCAGCCAGACACAGGTACCAATACTGCAGAGAACAGTAGGGACACCCTGTTTTCCACTGTGTTGCAGGATCACATTTGTCTTTTTCAGCCCAGACACACTCTGGTCTCTCAAAATTATTGATCCCAGAGTTCCTCAAGGAGCTCAGTTATCTTCTCTTTTCCAGGGGCAGAGATATCAGACACAAGGAACCATCATCCTTCTTCTTTTGATGTGTGAAGGACTTTACAGCAGGAAATGCAGGAATAATATTTGTGGCATATACTGGAGCTTTGTGAGACCAGCCTGTTTGAGGCGGAAGCCTCACAAGTTACTCCTAAAGCCAAAGGGTCTTTAAGTGATGGGTGCCCCTAGCTACAAAAAGCCAAAAATATTAAAGAAAAACATGAAGGAGCACAGCAGCAAAAACCCAGATGAGCTGAAGATTTCCTTCAGCAAAGCAGAGCCCCCAGTGTCCCTCGTCTGTGTTTCCCTCCAAGGCCCAAGGCAGACAGTGATACTCTAAGCCACAGAGCTGGGATGGGGGAGAGCTGGGGAGATTTCCACTTCTCTTTAAGGGCAGAGTTCCTATGCTTCCTGCTCATCAGTTCAAATGATGCATTGTCCAAACAATTCCTTGCAGAAGGGAATTAAACAAACATCTCCTTTCATTTTCCACAATAATAGTTTTATTCCCGGGAAACCTTGTTTGCTGCATAATAATTTAATGGGTATAAGACAAATATACTGATTAACTGTTTCTAAATTTACTCACTTGGTGCAACAAAAGGGAGCTTAATCTTGCAATGATGTGATTTGAATGATGGGTACCTTTGAGAGGCGGATCAGGCTATGAAGTCAAATAAAGAGCTGTCCTAGGGAAACCTGCTGCTCTGTTCCTCTGTGCCTCCAGCTGTTCCTGCAGGTGGGGCAGAGCACTGAACTGGAGGCAGAGATTCAAACCTTTAAAATACCCTCAGTGCCATTCAGTATGAGGCAGTCCTTCTCCCAGGTGTGCTCAGGCTGGCTGTGGCAATGGCAGTGTCATGCCAGGACCTCAGGTTCTTCACAGGATCAAGAGGGAAGTCTGGAGTGTTTACTTTCTGCTTGTCATCTTTTGAAGTCTGTGACCATTTTCAGACCTCCTCCTGTGAAGCCAGTGGGAGGGTGCAGGCAGAGATCTTGAAGTGCTTTCTGGACCCCTTTGTTATATCACCCTCCTGAGCACATGAGCTACAGTACTTAAATAATAGTACTAGAAAAGCAATGAGGTGGTGAATGCATTTCCTAGCACCTTTCTTCTGCTGTTTTTGCAGAGGAAGGGCACAGCTGGTATTTCAAATCCCCCAGGGCTTTGTGAATTTGGCCTTTGGGTTTCAGCGTAGCCTGTGAACGTGGTTGGTGGCCAGTCTGATGGCTTATTCTGCAGTGAGACATTTTCTATGTCCCAGCAAGGGAAAACCCTGAGTCATGGCGATGCCTCATTCAGTTCTGATGTCTGGACTGGATTAATAACCTGGTCATCTTCACACAATTGTAAAGAGGTAGGGCAAAATCCAAGGGGCTGCCACTAAAACTGGTTCATTCAGGCCTGCAGCCAACATTCCAGATGTTCTGAATCTTCTGGGACATGTGGCAGAAAGGATAAATACAAAACAAAAAAACCAAGTCAGCTCTTTAACACTTAATTCACATAAATTTTTATGCTTTTTCTGATCCATGTGTCTATGGCTTGTGAGAATATGAATGCACTCTAGGGATGCAGGCAAAGATTTAAGCCATAATCCCTTCAATTTCAGACATTTAAAAATTATAAATGCACCACAAGAGTAACTGCTTCTCCCAGGTCTAAGAGATGTTAGTAGTACATGAAAGGGAAGGTCAGAAAGGACAAAAGAAGACTCAATCTTGCTCTCCAGCAAATTCAACAGGAAACCTCTTTTTGACTCTGCTGAAATTGGGACCTTGAAGAAAGTGTCTCCTGCTGAAACATGCTGAGGATATTTTAAAACCAGATTAATAAATAATTAGACCATCTGCATCAGTCTGTAAGTGGAGTGACACATGGAGGGTGTCTGTAAATGGAACAGCTTCAAATATGCAGAGTAAAATACACAGTGGAATGGATTATTTTTTTTCCAGAATAGACATAATTATTGCCCATTTGCGTCTCAATGGCAAGCACAATGAGAGACACTGCCTTAGAGATGGGCTGATTTCTCCTAAGAATTGAACAGATAGATAGTAAAAGATTTTGCCTGCCCTGCAGAGGTGACAATCATATTACTGAGACAGAGCTGAGTCAGGAGCAATACCAAGGAAATGGTTTTCCTGAGGCTGTGGAGCAGATCAGCTTCCCATTTCCTAGGATCCAGCTGGGCCCCTTTGCTGACAGAAGATGATATTGCCTCTAAAGCCACCAATATCTGTTGAATCACCTCCCATCACTCCTGGGCACTGTTTGTCCTGCACTGGACAAGTGTTTTAATTAGTGCTCCTCTTGGGGCTGCAGGAGTGGCTGGGGTTAATGCTTTCCAGACACAGCCTTCATAAGAGCAGGGTCAGACCAGATCTCATTGAAAGAAGCTGCTTCTGGACCACTGTGTTTAATAACTCCTATTCCCTCTTTCAAGTGTTTTATTCTTTTCTTTTTCTCCTGCAACATCCCAAAGAAGTGAGCTGGCCAGCTGATGGATTGTGCTTCCTTGTGCTGCCTTTTGATCTGGTAACTGGGCACCCTTTGGCTCTTGTACTGGAAGAAGTGATGAGTAATTAACTGTTCCTTGCTCTTGATGCTGGATTTTGTAGCTTTCTACCCTGAAGTCTCCACTACCACTGAATTGCTGAGCCAAGGTGAACTAGTTATTTGGCTTCTTGCTTTCTAGAAACACACCGAAGGAAGGTGGTGCATTTTTTGGGGAAAAATGTCTCATTTGCATAACCTATAGATAGCAGCAACATCAGCCTTTTTTAAAACCTGAAATGAAGAGGAACACTGAGAGAAGCAATGACAGCAAGAGAAACAGTTTGACTGAGAGACAGAGTGTGGGATTTATCACATCTAATGTGCAGTGCTCCCCTGCAGACTCTCCATCTGAGCTTGGCTCCCTGAGCTCCTGGTTTAGGTACAAGTCAAGACAGGTAAGAGAGGACCATTAACCATCCACAGCAAATGAATTAGTCTTGACACTTCCTTGCTGGGCCATACCTGTTATTGATCCATGCAGACAGTGCTTGGTTTCTAGATGTTTCTGAAGGTATTTGGGGAGCAGTGTGCTTACCTTCCCTTGAACACCTGGAAATTGCTCATCTCCAAGGCAGAAATTATGCCTCAGAAAACCTGAGATGTGGTATTTTTAGTCTTTTTGCTGCACAATCACGCTGACTAGAATTTAAATTTTTTATGAATGCAAACATGTTTTTGATCAGTTGATGTCTCGTTTACACTAATAGAATTAGCTTTTATAGGGATAACTACTTATTTTTAAATTGTAGTTGAAATTGCATTATATATATGTAGAGGGGAGACAGTCTCTTCTGTTTTGGTTCATAGAAATGCATCTTTACTGTGAACAATGCATGTCATATTTTTTAGAGAACAAAAGAGAAAAACCTCTATGTCAATTCAGCTCTTCATTTAGTGTCCTCATGAGCAAAGAAAGCAGCAGCATTAGCATGAAGCAGGTGCTAAATTTATAAATACATGCCAAAGACCTAAAAAAGGGTCCTAACTCATGGTAGCAATGGAGTCTATCTCTAAAAAAAATATAAAGGAGTAGAGATAATTACATAGATATAAAGATGTAAATAAAGCTAAGAGGAGTAGAGCATCCCCTTGAAAAAAGGGAAAGTTCCACCTGGGTGGTAGAACAGTTAAGGCTTCCAAGAACAGTCAGGCCCTAACTTTAGACAGTATGTGACCTAAAGAATGGGACAGTACCAGGACTGTACCCATGAGTGCACAACTGCAGGGGTACCAGGAGAAACAAAGCCTGCAGTTCTTCCCTCCAGGCATTGCCCTACAACCAAGTCAAGGCCATGACCGAGGACCTCAGCTGAGCAGGCGGTTAAGAGATGATGGGAACTAAAATCATGGGATAGCATGGAGGACTGAAAATAGCAGGTGTTGCCACGTGGATCCTACCCTCTCCCTTGCCTCTGTTTCCCCTAATGTAAATGTCAAAGTAAAATGCATGAACAGAGATGAATCGAAATGGCTGTTTTGGCCAGGATGGACATGACACATCCGTGCTGCACCATCAGGATAACCCATGTTCCCTGCTTCCATCTGAGGAAGTATGAGGCCCGTTCCTGCTGGCATCAGTGGGTGCTTGAACACAGCTCTACATTCAGGCCCACCAGCCCCCATGTAAGATCCTCCAGTGGAGTCTCCAGTCATAACCTGTACCCAGACCCTTCAGCTGATGGGATGGCAAGACAGTATTTGTGAAATCAGCCTGTTATGCTCTGTGGTCTTATAGTCTTAACCCTCAAGGGTAGGAAGTTGGTTTTCATGACTAACTTTCAACCCAAACCACCTGACCATCCCCTGCTGAAATTCATGACTCTGGGTTGGGGCAAGATGGCTGTCAGTCTCTGTAGGAGATTTTGGGCAGGAAACACAGAGGTAGCTCCAGTTTGCCACTGCTGGCAGGTTTGATAATGGTTTAATCCTCATGCAGTGTCTCATCTCTGTATCCAGGCATTCAATAAATGTAAAGCAGAAATAAAAGAAATGCCTCATTAAAATATGGTCACAGAGCTGGAGATAATAGCCCTGTTTTTGTCAGATATGAAGTCACACAGGCCCCAGCAAGGAAAGGAACTGATGGACGGAGTAAAATGTAGCTCGTGTCCCTCAGACACCCCCCGCTCCTTTGCGGCCCCATCGGCAGCTGCAGTGAGCGCGCAACATCTCTGGCAGTAATGAATGACTGGCAGCGCTGCACGGATCCCTGCTGGGGAGCTGTCAGTCAGGGGCTCCCAGCAGGAAAGAGTGAGGAAATGGGAGCATCCTGATTGAAGAAATAACCCCTGATGCACATCTCCAGTGACGAACTCCCCGCCCTCATCAGGGGATCCAGATGCAACCCTGAGGGCTGATGTCTGAGTCGTGTCAATGTGGCTCCTTCTTCCCTGCTCAGCACCAACACTTCCATCCTTCTGGCTTTATCACTCCAAACTCCTGGTTGAAGACTAGCTCCTTTGCTCCTGGCCTTTCCTTGAGCATGGCCCATGCTGGAGAAACACTCCTTTCCCTTTAATGAAAACTCCCTGACTCCAACCCAGCACTACTAACACATAACTGTGAGGACATCTCGATATTCTGCTCCTGCAAAGCTGTGTAATTTGGGACTATGGCCCAGAAACAAAGTTCAGCTCTTTTCCTGACAGGACCACCCTACACGGGCATTCACTGACCAGGACTTAGGTCTGTGAGCTAGGAAGGAAAAAGCACTATTTTTTTTCTGATTCCAATCCCCTGCGCACTTGGATGCTGTGAATGCTCTGGCTTTTCAGAAGGGAAGAAATACCTGACCACACTGAGGATAAACTCCCAGAGAAGTCAGGCAGCACTGAAGCTTCACATCTGAAGAAAGGGAAGGGACACAATATAAATCTAGATCTTAGAAAAACTTTTTCAAAGGGCTTCTGAAAAGGCCCTCTCCCCCAAGATTTAGTAAGCACTTTTAAATGCACCGAACTCTAGAGATGTGCCCTGGGCCGTGCCATTAGAAAAAGTGCAAGATTGGAGCTGATCTGAAGTGACCCAAAATCTGCTGAATTCAGGTCTAAAACCTCCCCTGAAGGGTTGCCCTCATTAGATTAGTCTGACTCTCAGACTTCAGTCCCTTGCGGAGATGCAGATAGGGGCAAGAAGAGAGATTCCACCTGGAGTACTGCATCCAGCTCTGGGGTCTCTAGCTGGACATGAGTGTACTGTAACAAGTCCAGAGGAGCTCCCTGAGGATGATCAGAGGGCTGGAACACCACTCCTATGAAACTGGGCTTGCTCAGCCTGAAGAAGAGAAGGCTCCAGAAAGACCAGACTGCAGGCTTCCAATTGAAGGAAGCCTTTAAGAAAAATTGAGATTTTTTAGCTGGGCCTATTGTGACAGGAGAAAAGAGTAATGGTTTTAAACTAAAGAAGGGACAACTTATACTGGATACAATGAAGAAGTTTTTATGGTGAGGGTGGTAAAACACTGGAACAAGTTGTCCAGAGAGGTGGTGGATGCTCCATCCCTGGAAATGTTCAAGGTCAGGTTAGATGAGGCTGAAAAACCTGATGTTCCCCTTGCTCATTGCAGGGAGGTTGGACTAGGTGGCCTTTAAAAGTTCCTTCCAATCCAATCTATTCTATGACTCTGTGGTATCCCCAGCCTGGTCCCAGCTGCCCATGAAGGTTGATCCATCACTGCCCTTGGGATGCCTCCTCCTGCACCACTGTGTGTGAAGTGTGAGGACACCTTCTCCCTGTCATGGCTGGGGACGAGGATGAAGCAGGGATGCTGCACCCCTGGATGGGGCTGTCTTTGGGGGCACAACCTGGTGGTCCATGAATCTGCTCCAGAAACATCATCTCATGTTTCTGCAATGAGCAGTTGCTTTCAAACCCCACCCTGCAGCAGTGCTGACTCAACACTGAAGTCCTGAGCACCCAGTATGTGAGTACTGAAGGTGCTCACCTCAGCACTGCTCCCCACAGAAACAGGCAGGGGGCTCAGGAAAGCAGGCAATCAAATTTTTTTTCCTTTTTCCCCCAAAGTTGCACTCTGTAGTGACAGTTCAGGTTGGGTCTGAGTGATTCACCAAAGTCCCACAGGAGATCTCTAGTAAAATCTGTGTTCTACCCCCATTTCCTCTTAAAAGAGAACCCTGAATGACATCTTATTTTTCCTGAGCAACACACAGATTTTGGTACAGGCCATTCAATAGATTTTCAGACAATTCCAGTGAAGAATTAATGTTAACATAGGACAATCACCTCCCAAACTGACCACTGCAGAGGTAGGAGCAAGAAAAATAATATAAAATCAATTTATTTGTATGCCATAAACTGGATTCAGTCTGTGATAAGAGGACCAGGATGCAGATCATGCAAATGAGGTCACTGCATGGACTTGGAGCTGAAATGTTGCAGACCTCTAGACAGGGGTTGGTTTTCCATCTTGGCAAGTTTTCATAGACCCCAGTGTCAGCTGGACTTGACAATTCACTCACAGAAGCATCCCTCTATCACCAAACAGTTCACAAAAGTGCCCAGACACAGTGTCTTAGATTGCAGCATCTCTTTGGTTGATTGGTGAAAAGAGAACATGCACTTGGTGGAAAATATAGTGTACTGTGACTGTAAATACTACGTGAATTATTAATTTGCTGTTTACTGACTTCAATATTTTTCTATTCAATTATTCTCTATAGATAGAGCAAAGGACTGCTCTGATTTTTAAATAATACACAAATTATTTTTTGCACATATTTACATGAAGAATTTTTGTACATCTTTTTATTTGAATAGATTTTGAATTATTTGCTGCATGTTTTATTAAAGCAGCTGTTCAATAATTAAGGAGAGTATATAATTATATGTAAGGCTACCGAATGATTCATATTGCAGTATTTATTAGCAACACATTGAGAGTATAACCCCTCTCCTATGAGCTGTTTTTCAGGATTCATAGGTAGGAAGACCACTGTCTCAAATTTACTGCTGGGGAAACTGATGCATGGGAAGGGGAGATGGTTCAGGGGACTAAATGTGAACTTAAGAGTTAAACTCAGAACTCAGGACTCTCTACAGATCTCCAGTCATCACACACTGCATTTTCCTGGCATACTTTGCATTGCCATGCAAGACCCCCAACCATATTCCTGTGAACAAAGCAATAATCTCCCTGGAAAAGGAGGGAGTATGAATAATTAAATCCTTATTGCTCTGTGGGCATTCTGTAAGCAGTGATTGACCTCCGCATTCAAAAGAGAGGGTCCCAGGTCCTCTGTGCAGATGACATTTAAACAAGAATAGCCTTAGAAGTTAGTTGGGAGAACTCGCTGACTCAGGAAAAGGAGGGCTCATGTTTTGGCTGGAGCCAACTGAACACACTGTGATGTAATTTATTCTTCACAATACACAACTCATTTAAGGCCCTGCAAGCTGTGAACCATTTAAAGCAGAAAGAGGGTGACTTTGAATGCTTTTACTGAAACATGTTGAAAAACCCTTCAGCTTAAGGGTTAGGGAGTTTGGAGATGTCCTGTTCCTTTCCAGCCATCAGAAAATTAGTCCAAAAGTGAATGGCCCATACAGGGATCAAACACACAACTATGGTGTTATTAACATCATGCTCTGACCAACTCACCCAAGGCAACATTTGCTCCTAACCTCCTAACTCTTGCTTTTCATTAGGTGCAGTCCCAGCCTCTCAGCTGAGAGCTATGAATCAGGCTTCCATCAGCACCTCATAAATATGACATGAGAGGTCCAGGTTAGAATGGTGGAGGAGCAACAACTGCACAGACCAGTCCTGGCTGTGGGAAGAGATTTTATGGAGCAGCCAGGCAGGAAGGTGGACATCTCAGGAAGTGGATGTTTGCCTTCCAACTTTCCTTGACATAGGGAACCTCCCAATGATGAACTGAAAACAACACCTGTGTTGTTTTTGGTTTTCCTGTGAGGCCTTTGTGTTGGCTGTCCTTGCTATGAGTTTCAGAGCCAACAAAGACAAAATTCTCTCCTAAACTGGATTTGACACATGGACCATGGAGTCACCATGTCTTGTGGACGGGGCAGTGCCAGAAGTGGGAAGATGTCTGGGGCACTGGCACTGGCCCTGGCCCTGTACAGGGAGCCCTTTCAATTCAGCACACTGCCATCCTTTCTCTGCAGAGCTTCTTGCATGTCACACAATCTTATTCCACCAGATGCACAAACTGGCAGAGCACATGGCTCCACTGAGCTTCTCACCTCTGCTCTGATCTCCTTCTCCTCTGTCCTCAGCAAGAAGCTCAGCAAAGCCACAGTTACCACAATTTGTGGGTAAATACTAGGGTGGTTACCAGCATGTAACTTGAAGGCCTGTGACCTTTACAGTGACAGTGATGTCCATTTTGGTTGTGGATCCCTGCCTGGACCTCCCATGTTTCCTCTAGGAGCCTATATAACAACTGTTCCTTAAAATAATGCTATTCCCAAGCTCTGTAGCTCATTTCTTTCTCATCCCAAAGAAATGCTGTGGGGTGGGCTGGATAAGGCACTCCAACTCTCAAAGCTGTGCCTCACCCGTCAGCTGGGAGAACTTATAATTACAATTCCCATTATTGTAAGTTGTACACACAGTCTTGTAAAACATGACACTTTAAGCCTATTAATTGCCATGTTTTGAATTCTTGCCAGCAATTTACTCTCCCCCACCCCTAAAGACCCAACCCCCAAAAAAGAAATTATTCAATCAAATCTGTAGCACAACACCACAGCCACAAGAGAACCCAGACTGCTGTGACTGCTGCTGGATTTGGGGCTCCCAAAGCACTGTCCTGAGACATGGTGCACATGGGACTGTAAGGTCCCTCTCACAGCTGCTGGCAAGGTCTGCTCCTCCCATGGGATTAGGACTTCCAAGACCCTGGCATGACCCAGGTTTATGGATGCCAGCTGCTTCTCCCATTCCCTAAGAGGTTGTTTGAGCTTAATTAGTTCAACCCCTTGATCTTAGACCCTTTCCTGGTCCCAAATGCTCAGCTCTGCATCATGGTAGACTCAATCCAGACTCTGCAGGCTGCCAGGAAAGAAATCTGGCTTGCCAGAAAAACTGGGGTTCAGCACCCACAAAATAACACCCAAAGTAGCCTAGAATGTCTCTGTGTGAACTTCACAGGCGTAGGTGGGTTAGTTTCTATTTCCTGCCCAAATTACAGCTTTCTTCCTAGGAGGAAGTCCCTGTCCTTCAGCTCAGCATCTTCCAGAGCACTTTGAATACTTGGCCCCATGTGAGCTGTTGCACCTTGGGTGGCAGTGACTTTCTTGCTCTCCCACCACGACTTCCAGCAGCAGGACCCTAAGCCTTGCTTTTGCACACCGCTTTGGAGCCCTTTAAGTGAAAATAATGACACAGAAGCAAAAGGTCTGTTTGCAGCAAAGACCATGTGGATTTAAAATACTAAAATACTTTTTTTTTCTGTCTGGAGCATATGTGATGACCCCAAAGGGTTTTGGAAACAATGGTGAGACTCTGATCATGTTGTGATGTGGGAAGGCAAAGAAACCACGTGCAGTCAGAAATAAAAGCAAATAGAGATGGTGAAGAGCCAAAAAGGAGATGGGGTCCTGCTTGCCTTTGGCTTCTCCTACAAATGGGACATCTCACTGGTTTCAGAGGGGAGAAAAGGGAGCACCAGGGCCCCAGCTCCCCTTTAAGGGAGCTGTTCTCCAACCAGACAAGAAAGAGCATACAGACAAGGGAGCATACAAAAGCACAACACAGAGATCTTCCTCAGAACCAGGCTCTAGCACAAGAGCCCCAAGAGCTGCATCTGGCTCTTTTCTAATCCCTCACCAAGTGGACTTTCATCATACTTATAATTAGGGATAATAATTTAAAGAGATAGTTGAATAACCAAATCTGCTAATCCTTTAGTGGAGCCTTTACCCTTTAATCTCTCTCTGGTTCACTAATGCATAGAAATGTAGCCGGGCACCCACTGCCCTCATTAGAAGGAAACTTTACCCTCCTCCTCCGCGCCTCGGAGGCCTGCCAGCGATGAAGTGAGGGCACAAAGGCAGCCCTCTGACTGCTTGAGACATGCAGCAACTTTGAAAACATCAGCCTGAGCTTGTTTCAAGACCGATGTCACAACAGTGGCTGGTTGTCATGGAAACAGGTTATCAGCTATCGAAAACCATCCATGAGAGAAATGTCACAAGGAGAGATGGCAACTCGGCTGCGAGGCCCTGCACATGGGCAACTCTGACTCCTCCAAGCCTCTTGCACCATCTGACCAGATGAATATCCTCCCCTTTGCTACAATTTCTGCTGTCATGAGCCACTCTGCTCTCCCTGTGACAAAGCTTGGTTTGCCACCAATGGGGTGGCAGTGGCTTTTGTGCATGCCCTCCAACCTCTTGTTTGTACCCTGTGTTGCCGTGGTGGGCAGTGGGGAGCCCACTGTGGGGATGGATCACTGTGGGGATCAGCAACACCAGTGCTGGCAGCTGCTGGGTAAGAGCTGACGCACTTGCTGGGCGAGGAGCAGCCGCAAGTGGGAAGCCACTGTTAATTAATCAGATACGCCATGTAATGGCATTAATCACAATCAATATATTAGATAGGGATGATGAAGATGCTGTGCAATCTCTGTCAGATAGCAAATACACCCACACATTCCGGCACAGCCACACACAGTTCTTGGGACGTCCATGCTCTTCCCCTGATCCTCCTGGCTTGATGACAGCATCAAACTGCCTTTTTGCCTCTGCTTCTAGGATCCTATCATTCTCCTCTCCCCTGCCTGCCTCTGGACTCACCCTTCCAGTCTGCCTGCCCCCCCTTCCCTCCATCCTGCCTGCATTCCTTGTTTTTCTCCCATGATGTAATTTGGAGAGCTTCTCTGAGTGGCATCGTCTCATCCACACACGCCTCCATCTCCAGAGCTGGCGAAGACTTTGGGAAAGGATGGGATTGAGACCTTGATGTGCTGCTGTGTAGGTGGGCAGTGCAGGCTGTGCTGCTCCTCTTGGAGGCCCTCTGCTCTACCAGAAAAGCACGTTAGCCTTCGCTGGAGCTGACTGACAGCAGAGTCTGCCTAAAAATGCAACATGCTCACAACATTCATCTCAATTGCACTTCCCCATATTTTCCTGAGGAACAAACTCCATCTTCTTTTCTCCTGGTGTCCCTCATCCCAGGAGCAAAAATTTTGTGATGGAAAGGCATCTGCACTTGGGTAAAGGGTCCTTCCAGAAAAAACACTCCTCCCTTCCCACACACAGTGCCACAACCTCACTGCACAAGCTGGAAGAGTAATGCATTTTCTCTGGCAGCTGCCACCACAGACGTGGTGGCATGTTTGAGATAACAAGACTTCATTTCAAACAGGAATGGTTTTCATGGCCAGCACAGTGAATAAATGTAAGACATCTATTTTTGCTTCATGTTCTGCTCTTCCTAACACACATGGAAAAGAAACCCCAGACATACCAAAACTTTGACAAAGCTAACCAACAGACTATTTAAAAACAGAAAACGCCTTAATATTGGGTAAAAAAAAAAAAGAAAAAAGAAAACTAAATGCAATCCATTAAAAGCAGATGAGAGGATATGAAAAACACTTTTGGAAGCTAAGTAATAGTAAAAAACATTTTAAAACCCCAAACTAATTGGCAGAAAAGCCCAGTGAGTCATTTAATGCTGTCTGTGCAGGCAGCATTACTGGCTGGGTAATTTATTTTTCTTCACAGCATGGTCTTGGGGCAGGCCACTCAGGGAGGGTGTGTTCAAACCCACCATGTTTTTTGGCTCTGAAGAAATAAAGGCTCTTTCCTGGGCTCACTCAGACTGGAGGGATATTTTCCACCTGCGCTGGGGCCCTGCAAAACAGGTTGGGAACTGGTTTTTGATGCGCAACAAAGCAGCTTGTGCATGAGGTCTGCTGTTCCCCAGGAAGGCAGTGCCAGCAGGCTGGAGAGCCCCAGCAGGAGCTGGGAGTCTTAAGCACAGTCTCTTATGACCAGGAGAAAGGATGTTACACAAGAATAGTGAGGGAGGGGCATTTGAAGAGTCCTACCACACATGAAGGCTGAAGGAATAATTGTGTACAAAATTTGCTTTGGGGCTGATAAAGGCCAATAGCCTCTTCTGAGTGAAGGAGAAAAATAGAGCAGTTACTCTGGGATAGACCAGCAAGAATTGCCAGACTCTTTGCTTAGCTGCCCTCCTGCTACCTTTTCCAGATCCTGATTTGTGGGTCTGAAGACATTTCTGGGTGGAGAGGTCTGACAAATAGTGTGGGGCAACAGGGGACAGTTTTTCATAGAGACCACTCACCCCAGTGACAGTCTTACCTTTTACTTTCCATGTTTTCAAGAGATTTCAGGAAAGCTGAAGCTATCCATTTAAAGCAGACATTGTGATTTCTCAGTGGAAAAATACAGTTGCTCTAAGTCCTTTCCAGCAAGCTGGAAAGCTTGCTGTCCCTTTGTCAGGCTCAGGAGGAGAGCCTGATTCCCAGCTGCAGTTTTGGGAAGAGCCTTTTCCTAGCAGAGAGCATTAGGTCTGTTGGTGCTGGAGAGGTTGCAGTGCCTGGCACAGATGGCTCAGGTACAATGGGACTGTCAGTGCCTCTGAGGAGCTGCACTGGCTGCAGGTAATGAGCCACAGCCAGAGCCAATCCCAGCTGCCTGCTGACCACTTGGATTTGTCCTCACACAGCCATGTTGGACAGCCACGAGCTGGACAGTGAGTGGAAGTTTAAATACTGACCTGAATGATTGACACCTTCTCTCCCATCTCGCCACAAGGCCATGAGAGATGAGAAAAAGCCAAAACAAGGTCAGGATGTCTGCGCTTGCAGCTTATGAGAGCAGGAGCTGGACCAGAGCAAATCTCCTGTCTCTGACTCCTGACAGCTGACCTGGCTACTTAGGTGAGATGAAGAGTGTGTGTGGAGATCTAGACCTTGCCCAAATTCAATACTCTGAGTTCACAGGAGGCTCTACACTGATTAAGACCCATTTCATCAACTAAATGTAGATTAAAAGATTAACTGTCTGATTAATAGTTCTAGTTTTGAGCAGGGAGAAGAAACCAGAGATGATGAAATAGTCATAAGTTCAAAGTTATTTTTAGTTTGCTAGTGAATGAGTCTCAAATGACTAAAACAAACAAATCCAGCTGGGATTAACAAATTGTACATACAGAATTGTATACCTGTTGTTGGAATCTCAAGTCCTCTTCTTCCAGCTTAAGTTTCATGACACCTTCTTCTTACCTTAGCCACCTAGTTTATTATTTTTGGCAAATAGGTTTTGGATGTGTGAAGAATATCAGAGTTACATATTCTAAGTGGCTGATTTACACAAGACTTTTCTGAACTGACTATTTTTATGGAGGAGACTTTTATCTTGGATAGCCCAAGCTGTATCCCAAGGCAAGCATCAATCCCAATGCAAGCATCAATCCCAAGTAAAAGACCCAGGCTTTTAAAAGGAGTTTTTCTCCTTGTGTCATTCACCTTGAGGCTGTTTCTGATATTTTTTTCCTTTGAGAACCATGCTGACTGCTAGTGGACATTGTTCCTTCATGCTATGGTCTCCCACACCCCATCTAACACAGCTAGAATAGCCCAGCATCCTTCCTTCAGACTTTGCCTTCTTAAGCTAAGCACATGGCTGGTGTCTTCCTCTCATCCATTTGCCCTGCCCAGCCAGCTAATAATCTCCTTACTTGCCAAGAAATGTAGCCAGTGTTAAATTACATGTTTGATTGACTGGTGAATGCATTTAGCAAGGATTTATAACCAAAAAGACAGAAGTCTCCTTAGACTCCTTTCTCAGCATTCATAAGGATTAATTATTTTTAGTCTGAGCATTGTAACTGAGAGTATCTGCTACCTAAGACCTTTCACAGGATGGAAAGGGAACTGGGTGCCCATTACTCGCACAATTTCACAATTAATATGTACCCTTATCTGCTAAGCTTCATCTGCCCAACTACCATGCTATCACCTTCCTGGGAAAGCAGATTCTTCCTCTGGAGAAGTCCTGCTCCTCTGGGAAGTCTGGGGCCACAAAAAGGCATCAAATGTACTGCTCAATGCCCAGCTTGACACACGGAGAGGAGGTGTCCATATAGGTAGCTGGAAATGTGGGAGAATAGAGCCCAAAGCAGGGAGGCAATAGACTGCCACTAAAAGTAGTAATTTACCATCAATGCCACTGGTGTTGGCAAGCCTACCACAATTTCATAATTCTGAGGAGGGACCTAGGCACATGACAGAAGCAGTGGTTTCCCCAGCCTGGCGAGTGGCCCAGACATTTGTTTGGATGCCTTTTCACCAGGACTTCTTTGGATGCCCTTTCCAAAAGCATCATGAGAACTTTCATTCCCACCAGTGGGAACAGTCACTGCCATTCTGACTGAAAGTAAGCTTCTTGAGATAAACACAAGCTTTTCCATCACTCTGGGAACCAGAGGTCCTTAACTCAGTAACACTGCTCTGGGCAGTTTGTTGGGCCTGCACTGAAAGGGTCCCCAAGCAGTAGGGAGATTGTGGTGACACTGGGGTAATTTCCAATGATTACTTTTCTTTCTACCCCCCCTAAAGCTTGGAGCTGTTTTCTGCTTAGTCTTGTTGCACACTAAATCATTCTGCATCACTTTGAGGATTTCGGATTCTTCAGTCCTTGGCAAAGCTGGACATCCCTTTCTTTATTCCACAAACCGGAGAAAAGAGGACAGAAAAGACTTGGGGACCTGACGCAAAACAATCTGAGTGCTTTCTTTATTCCACAAACCGGAGAAAAGAGGACAGAAAAGACTTTGGGTACCTGACGCAAAACAATCTGAGCACATTAAGCCAAATCAGCTGCTAAGGAATTCATGTTTCACAGACAACAAGACAAAACATCATGCAAAGACACAGGATTGAACATCTTTCAGTCCCCAACTCAGAGGCCTATCCCACCCACTGCTCCTGGGTGACAGCAATGACGGAATGTCCTCAGGCTGCCAAGACGAGAAACCGTGCATTCACACTGAGGGAGAAACCTGTGATTGAGGAGTGTGGCTTGGCCAGAAATCCAGAGGCAGAAACCCTCTTCAAGACTTGGCAAGGCTGGTCAGGCACGACATGTCCTGGCTTTAGAGCACTTCTGTTATGTGGAAGCCAGGTCCCAGTGTTACATGGTAAGAGATCATGAAAACAGCAGTTGGAACAATTACGTGAAGCTGCTCAAACTTAAAAACTTCCAATAAGTTTCAGGCTTTGGATCAATTCTTATTCCTTCCAGATTGCTTCACTCATCCCTCCTGGGTACTCTTGATCAAATCACAAAAATGCTGAGCAGATTCTTACAGTGTACTTTCTAATAAACTGTTTAGGAAAGCAGAGTTGACAGCATCTTACAGTTTTTTCTTCTTTTTTAAGCTAGCTCCACAGCCTCTGCCAAATTCAAGGATGCCAAATATGATCAGGCTGTGGATGGCACCATTCGTTTGTGTCAATCCTCCTCATACTAGATGAGCAGACAGGACATATGGGCCTATCCTTAACAAAGTGCACACAAGAAGTAAATGGGAAATTTCTGCAAACTGGTAAACTTCTAAGTGCAAGATTAACCCAAAGACTGCCAGATGCACAGAGGAGCTGCTCTAAGTTGAGAAATGTTCTTTCACCTCCAATTCCTGTAAATACATCCTGGAAGAAGATACGGCAGAGAGGAGAGGTCTCCAAGATTATACAGTACTGTGCTTCATCTCCATGGACCAGAGTCTGGCAAATCAGCACCTCAGAGTGAGTTCAGCCTCACAAACACAGCCTACACCTTATCCTCATGTCTTGAGGTTAGTCTGGTCATCTGAACCATCTGGAGCATACCCTGACTCTGCACAAACCTCCTACAATTTCAGAGGTGAAAAGCAGAACTGTGAGTCTGTGTTTGGGAAAACCTGTCTCTCTAGTGAGTAGAGAGAGAAGCTTAATCTTCTTAGCTTAATGAAGAGAAGGTGAAGACGTGACGTGACTGTAATCTGCTAAGTACTACCACTGGGAGAAGGTTTTTAACAGTGGAGGGCTTTTTAATCCTGTAGACAGGCAGAATGAGATCCAGTAGATTGCAAGATGAAGGTGAACAGATACAGTCTAGAAATAAAGTGCATTTTTTTGAAGGAGTGAAAGCAATTAGCTACTAAAGAACTTACAGAGAGATGCACTAGGTCCCCCTACTCCTGAAGTCTTAAACAAAAGCTAGTTATGTTTGAAATTTTAAGTGTCACTGTGTCTGAAATGAGGGAAACCTGACAGAATTTCATACCACAGAGAAACCAGGAGCATTGTTTTATAAAAGAGCTGCTTAAAGAAACCCATGAATTTACCTTTGTTTCCAAAAGGCTTCTGCATGTCTGTTTAATAGCTGTCACCTTCCAGCCACGAGTTGTGCACTGAGCAATTACACACATTCTCCACGGAAGAGCCTTAATCAGGCTCTGCATCACTTGCACACAGTCCTCCTTTCCCACTTCCATTTCCAGGTGTTCTAAGGTACCCATGACCACAGCTCCATGACTATATGTGACCAGAATAACCTGCCTCCTCTTGCAGCCCACTCCCCCGCTCTCTTCTTCTACTGTTTTCTCCCTGAATCTCTGGGGCACAAGAATTTCCTGTCTCTCTCCTGGATGTTCTCAGAGGCTGAAAATTAATCTTAACCCAGCCAGAACATCTGGCTCCCAGTTTGGAATCCCTGTTTTTGTGTTTGCTGGGACACGAGGAGGATCTCTGTGCTGCTCAGGCTCACACAGAGTCCCAGATGCCTCTTCATCCCCTGCCTAGATACAGTTTTTCTGGCCAAACTGCTACACACCGAATAACAGAAAAAGTTCCACATGCTAAAAGGTCGTACTGTCATCCATCTGGTGACCCAAGGGCCACATCGGCACTGTCAAGAAAATCAAGGACTGTCTCTCCTAGCTACTGCAGTCATGGTGGCACACTGAGCCCTTGTCAGAGACTTTCTCGTCCAAACGCTTTGAGACATTTTGGCAGTCCTGCCCTGAAGCCCTTCCCTGGGGCACAACGTGCTTGTGCCCTAATGCTGGCAAAAATGCACACACCAGTTTGTACCTGCCCCAGTCTTCCCAGGGACCCCCAACAGTCTGTCCAGTTCTCTAGCCCAAACTCTGTGAAATGCACAAACATGTAGCATGGAGGCATTCAAAACAATGCTCAGCCACACCTGAAGTATCAACCTTTTTCCACGACTATATCCAATTACTTGAGCAGCACTGCTGAGTGTACTTTTTTCCTCTCTGCTGCAGTCAGAGCTACCTCACTTCTGCCATCACCGCTATCTCTATAGTGTTGCATCTTCCCCCATCATGACTAGTCACACCAGGTTTTGCTCTTTCCCTTTTTAGCATGGTTTGTAATGGGAATGACGCTTGCAAGACTGCATAGGTGGTAATACACAGGTCTGCCTGAAACCCCGAGTAAGTATTTTTTTAGTTGTTGGCCACTTTCAGCCAAACTTGGCAAGGATAAGAGGATTCTAAGTAAAATTGCTTATGTGTCTTGAAAATAAGGGAATGCACAGAAGAGAGAAACCTTATTACAAACTGTCCATGTAGGAAAATCAATACACTGAGCTGAATTTCCTATTAGACTCTGGAGTATCCTCACAAAATTGAGAGAATGTAAAGACAGGGTCAGAAGTGCCTTGGTATCCTGGAAATAGTTCACATGATTAGGCACCAGAGACTTTGAGTGCAAGGCACAGAGGAAAGCAGTCTTCATCAACGTTGATCCATCTTTTCTTCAAGGCCTGCCTGAAGATCCCACATCTTTACTCCTGGAAACCTCAGAGCTAGGACCAGCTGCCAGCATGGAAGACAGTGCTTGCCAAGGCTGTTGATGGAGGATCCTCCCATCCTGAAGCAAGCAGGCAGCAGGAAGCAAGGAAGGAAGCAGGGAAACCACATTTTCCAGGCTTCTCTGGAGCTCCCTCTCTGACTGCAAAGCAGCTATGTCACTCAGTGTGACTGGGTGATGTGCTGAAGAGCAGAGAGGGCAGAGACTTCACCAAAACTGGCCTAGGAATTTTCCCTCTACAGGGAACTGGTAGGTCTTTGGGCGTTCTACTATATGAGGAAAGAATGTCTGCCAAGAGCAGAGGGAAATCCAGGACTGGGGATTCCTGCCTTGTCCAAAGCAATTCAGCAGGACAGCACTCTCAGGGCAGAGCTGGAGAGCTAAGCAATGGGTCCAGCAATAGCTAATAGAGCCACTGGGACTTAGAAGTCATGCCAAGAGGGTCACTGCTCTGGCACTAGATGAGATGTGACTGTCCCATGCCCTGAGCCTGAGTGGGATGCCAAGAGCACAGAGTGCTCTGAGACACACAGCTCCTGCTGTGAGCAAACATGCTCTGCACAGCTTGGGCAGCCTTGGGGGTCCTGCTCCTTCCTAATGACCTGGTGTTACGTGTGGCTGTGACACAGCTTCTGGTCACATCCTGTCCCTGCTTGAGGCCAATCCTTGGACTCCCTATTGGATTTATGCAGATGCCCAGTAATTCACTTGTCTTGGCTGCTCCTGGGATGGTGTGCTCTGTGCTGTCATGCTTTCCCAGTGCTTCTTCAGCAGTTGTCAGCCACTTGCATTTAATCTGTGCAAAGTTGGGGCACACCAAACAGAAAAGCAGGGCCAAAGACTCTGCAGGTGACACCCATAGAGGAGGAGAGGAAAATAAACAGGAGTGAGAGCAAGAAAATGGAAGTGCTGGACGTTGCTGCATAAAGCCCACTTCTGCTGCTTCCTTCCCTCAGTGTGACAGCCTGTCCATGGACTCTCTCACCAATATTCCCATCCTGTGCTGGAGCAATGCCAGCCTTGATACTGCAATGTCCCTATCCTTCAGATGAGCTCTGCCAGGAGGCTATCAAATCTGCTGGTGCTGATGCTGACACCTATTAACAGCAATAGCACGGCCGGGGCACTGCTGGGATATAAATCCAGTGATAGGAATGCATTTGCAGCCAACACTGCTGCGTGGGAGGGGTTGGTGTGTGAGGCTGCATCGATTTTGCTGGTACAGGTAAACTCCCTGCCCATGCAGACAGCAGCTGAGCACCGGGCCTGGTGTGTGAGCCAGAAATCACCCAGCTGCTTTTAGCTCTGCTGAACAGCTATGTTCCCTTCTGTTAAAGACTGACACTGACTTTAGATACAGCCAGAGCCTTTGTCTCAACCTGCAGAGACCGCAGCAGTGTCTGGGAGAGGCACCGGTGTACAACCCTGTGCGTGGAACCAGCAGACAGAGCCTCGGAGTCACTGCGGCAGCAAGAAAGCGTCACTGCTTGATCCCCAGGGCCTTTGAACTCTCTCGTCAATCCCCACTCTGCTTCCTCCTGCTCACAGAAAGAGCATCAGAAGGTGTAGATGGCTATGTAGGCAGAGGAGGAGGAAGGGCTGAGAAGCAGAGAGCGCTGAGGCTCCCAGCACAGCAGGAGGAATGGGAGGGGGATGCTGGGGACATAAACAGCAATGACTCTCAAAGGGAAACTGGCAGGGTATTGTGCATGACTTTCCAGTTTTTCCTACCTCTCCCTGTTCACTCTGTGACACTTAAAGCAGTCTCCTGGAAAGACATTTTTGCACAGAGTGCTGCTGCCTTTAATGTTTTTCAGGGCTGTGGCAGCTGCAGTGGGAACAGGAGGGAAGGAGAGCCACAACCAGGTCAGTGCTGGGCCCTGCTCAATGCCCCAGGCACAAGCAGTGGGAAGAGGAGGGAGGTTTCTTTTTGGTTCTCCTGATTAAACTCCAACTGGCTTTATTTCCCATTACGTGGTTCCTCTGAAATGCCAGGCTGCACACATGAATTTGCTACTGTGGGGCTCCTCCTTCTGAGGAGTAACAACAGAAATGCCTTTATTTTAATGAGTCCCATTACGTGGTTCCTCTGAAATGCCAGGCTGCACACATGAATTTGCTACTGTGGGGCTACTCCTTCTGAGGAGATTGTTACAGAAATGCCTTTATTTTAATGAAAAACCAAATGTTATGAAAGGATTTGTTCTGAACTGCAGGAACATAGAGGAGCTTGTCAAAGAGGCATCCCATGAATGAGTTCTATCCCTCCCCACTTGTCGATGGGTTTGAGATCCAGGGGCTGGGCTCTGCCTGCTTTTCCAGACCAGGAGCTGGGTCTTCAGGGTTGTTCCTCCTGGTTTCCAGCTCTGGTTCTATAAGATACCTTACTCTAACCAGGTGCTGTCAAAAAAACAGCATGAATGAACTTGTGGGCATCCATGCTTATTTGAAGATAATAGATGGCATAAAGCTCTTGGACATAATGAAAGGTCAATGCCAAGAAGATTATGATCTATTGGATAGAGAGGCTCATTAAAGAGAGGGGATGGCAAGCTAGAAAGAGTGAAAAACTGCATTTCCTGAAGCTGAACTTCGTAAAAAGAACTATATCTGAAGGCAGCACATCTTTCTTTGACAGCCCTTATAGGCTGAGATATAAAGTAGAAGATAGGGGTGACCTTTTTTCCCTGTAGGAGATAAGGAAACTGAGGCACAGGCAGCCAATTAAATGTAGATAATCAGTGCATTTCTGAGAGCTAACATGGAGACACCCAAACTTCTCTTCCAGGCCATAAACATCTGTAGTTAATGACAAAATGTTAATTACTGGCAATCAGCTAATGAGGGTAAAAGCTGAACTAATTTTCTGCTGCCTGTAATGCTACTCTAGACTGTGTTTTGCCCATCAGCTGAACTGCTATTTAAAAAGAGGATGAAAAGGAAAAGGGAAAAAAAACATTTTGGCACCTCGCTCTGCCTCCTCTGCCAGACCAGATTAGTGCAAGGGGGAAATTCTCTGGTGCAGACAAGCCCTAGTTCATTTTCCCATGTCAGGCAGGGAATCAGCTACAATCTGAACACAGGGCCCTGCTACCCAGCCCTGCTTCCTACTATGATCAGCTCAAATGACTCTATGGAAAGGTGGAAATTCCGTTTCTTCATGATGCTAAGAAAAGATTCTGCACAACTGTGCTCCCCATAGTGGGACAGGGACAATGTGCTGCCCCTCTTTTTGCCCATCTAGGGTATCAGCCCCACTCAGCCACAGCATGGGCCAAATCACGCCCTTCTTGCGTTTTGAAGAGGCAGCTGGAGATGACCCTCCTGGAACAGTAAGGGAGCACGTATTCCTGCTGTGCATGAGTAACCAGCAGCCATTCCGGAGGAGGCTGTGCGCTACCGCTGGGCAGAGTGATTCATCTCTGTGTCACGGACATGGTAGCAATAGCCCTGGAACAAAAGGCAGAGCCATGGGGTAATTTGTCATTATGGTGACTATCAGCCTTGCACTGATCAGCCTGGGTGCTCACATCTCTGATGCTTGCAATAAAACCTCTCCATGGCACCAAGGAGGGAAAGACACCAAGCTGGAGTCACTGAGGATCCAGCCCTAGTGGAGACTCTGAATTGTAGGAAGTGGGTTTGGGGCTATGAAGACGAGCTACAGGGTTGGAGATTAGCTGTCAGTGTTGCCTACAACACAGTAACACCAACTTTGACTGGCACTGTGCTTTACCCTGCCATGGCACAGCAGGTTCATGGTAGCTCTGTGCTTGGGGAGCAGAAATGCCAGGCTGAATCTCATGCAGGATGAGCAGCTAAATGTCCCTTATCCTCTGACTTAGTTGCCAGGGACAGCTACCTCTAAAAATTGCTAGCTCCAAAATTCACTTTTTAATCTGGTATTTCATTTCAGTCCCAAGCACTCACTTGGAGTCCACATCTCAGGATTTGTCTGTGGCTGTTTTCCTATGATCACATCAAGCCAGGTTTCTCAGGCAGCACATCCCAGCTGCTGTCCTCTGAGTCTTTCTCCACATCCCTGGGGAGCCTAGGCCGACATGCAAGTGGCTGCCATGGTCCTCCACTGTGCTCCTCCAACACGGCGGATGCCTTCAGGCACGAATGCCAACAGATGTCTTTTCTGTCCAGCTACCAGCTGAAGAAAACTCCTCCTGATTAAGCTGATTCCAGCTTTCTGATAAGGCTCCCCCTCTCCAGACTCATCTCCCTGCTGCCACGATGCTGACTGCCAATCAACTGCTACTGCTGGTGCAATTAATTTCATCTCCCTTTGCAGCCCCAGTTCACTGCGTGCAGGGACAGCTATCGCATTTCATGCTCTAAAGGGCTTAACACCCCACTACACACACATACATCTGCACACTAGCAGGGTGGCCAGGAGGGTGACTGGAAACAGACTAAAGGAATTGGAGGCCTCAAAGATGAGGCCACCCTAAATCAGATTTAGGGGGTGAGAGGACAAAGCAAATGTGCTTGGACAGAGTGGCACATGCCCTCCATAACATTAGCGTCTTACCTGAGTCAGGGTTGTATCTATCCCATACCACTGTGGGTTAGCGTCACCTGAGCTCTGCATTGTCTCCCTTGGGATGCAGCAGCAGCATCCTGGTAGTTCTTTCCCCAGTTAAAAGCTACCAGCCTTGCAAAGGGGCCTGGTGGAGAGGTAACTGGAGGACAGCAAATATTTTTAGTGTTTAGCTCCATGTAGAGCATCCCCTGCCTTGGCACTCAGGCTGAGCTGAGCTAGGCTGGGATGAATTCATCCCATCGTGCAGCATTTCCACAGGTGGCTGTGCCAGCCCTGAGCCCGGGGAGCTACAGTGAGTCCAGGGATAGCTTAAAGGGGGGGACCATTTTGCTACAGAGCCTGGGAGTGGGAGCCAGCACCAGCATAATCCAAACACCAATTCCTCTCCATTTCTTGCAATATACTTCCAAGCAGCTCCAATGCTCCCCAAATTCAGCACATTTCCCAGCAACTCCACCACCCTCTGGGCTGATGCCATGGAAAAATACTTCTGGATTACTGCTGCCAACAGCTCCCCAGTTGACTGTAGTGTGAAAATCCTACGGGTCACTTTGGCTTATGATATTCAGGCTACATTTTACAAACGTGCTCTCTCTGGCTCTGTTGGGTGAGAGCAAATGAGCTGTGTGACTGCTGTGCAGGGGTTCTGCATCTCTCCCTTCTCCTGCAATAGCACAACATGGCTGGTTGATGCTGCACGATCGAGTCGATAACTACTATTATCTTTATTAATCAATAATAATGTCCTTATTTTCTCTTGTAGGGCTTCCCAGTACATCCTGGCTTATTTATCCTCTGTCTTGTTTCCATCCCGACTTTACAATCAGATCTGGGCGAGCAGCTGTCAGCTCTGACCCAGCTGCTGAAGCCCAGCTGCACTCGAGTGAAGTCTGTTTCAGAGCAGGGACAATTCTGACTTCAACTAGCCTCCCTGTAAGGAAGGAGCCTCATGGAGCCAGGGCCAAAGCCATCAGCTCCTGTAGGCAGCTCTGTCTGAGCTGAAAGGGCTGTAAGTACCTAACATTCCTCCAGGGAGACACCGAGACATCTGCAGCAGCTGTAAAAATATATAAAATGAGGCAAGGTTAATAGTGGCTATCTTGGGTATGTGTGCCTGTGTCTCCTTCTTTCATGCTGCCTAAGGGCGTATAATTGTTGATGCCCTCACCCCGATGGTCTCCCTGGGGAAAAGGGACAGCACAGTGTCCCCCATGCCCAGGCAGGAGCTGGTGTGTGGGCAGAGGCTCACTGGAGAACACACTGGCAGAGCAGACATTTATGCCACAGGATTCCAAATGCCAGGTGAGAGGTTTTGTACTGGCACCATCCTTTCTTTCTTTAACTAGCCTGTATGCCCCTCCCTGGCTTCTCATTCAGCCCCTTTCTAACAAAACCAGCTGATCCTACCCAGCCTGGCAACACCCCTTCAGAATCCACGGCAAATTCCTGAGCTAAGCCACGTTACAGCAGTGAGAAGCCACTGCTCCATGAGAGAGCTCTTGCTCCTTGGGAGAACAAAACTTGTTCTGCTTAATTGCTTCTGGCAGCGCATTCTGGCATAATGAAGGTGGGAGCAGTGTGGCAGGGAAAGGCAGTGCTACTTCTTTGCACCGAGCCTCAAAATCCATCCTTTTGTGCTAAAAGCACAATGCGACGCTGGGCTCTCTCCTTCAAGTCACTCGCGCTGGGGAAAGCAGCGTCTGCATTGAGCCCAAATCCTCCCTGCACACATCCCCAGCTCCGAGCGCTGGGAGGAGGCTCGTCTTGCTTTATTTTTAATCCCATGAAAAACCAAAAGTACGTCACAAGTGAGAATCTGCATTGTGGAAAGGCTTTTTCATAGACCCTTTGGACTCTGCTTCATGCGCCCAGAGGGCTTTGCAATAGTTAATTTTGCCTCCCAGCTCCCGGGAGGGAGGGATGGAGGGAGGTGTTACTATTTGCGGTTTGCTAAGAGGACTGTGAGATGGATGGCTGAGAAATAAAGTCTGTGGCCTGATGGTGCTTCTCGAAAGCATTAACACACTTTCTTCCTTCTCTCCCACAGGCACAGTGACGTTTCACACTTCTGCTGGGGTCTGGCTCTCTGGAGACCTGATAGCTGTTCCCTAATGCCTCTCCTTTCACAGCAGCTTAAATAAGAGTCAGAGCCAGTGCCACAATCAGGAAAATGGCTCCTCTGCAAACCAGCAATGTGGTACCAAGCCCCATGTGGAGCCTGGGAAAGCCTATCCTGTCCAGTTGTGGCACCTAATCCTAACTCATTGTAGGAGATCAGGAGAGAATTTTTTAAAAGAGGAAATTATTAACTATTTAAAGGAATATGAATAATTTATTTGACATTTTTGGAGGCCTGATTTTGGTTAAATAAAGGACTTAGTGAACACAAAACCAAACATGTCTCAAATAGTCTGGTCTTGGGGGCTGGCTAGAAATTGGTCAAGATTTCCTGGCCATCCCCAGTGCAGGGGCTCCCCGGGTCAGTCCCCAGCAAAAGCACGTAGCGAAAAAAGTCTCTTGCTGCTGGTGCTGAGTATGCTCAGGGACACAGGGCAGCCAGACCTGGCCAGCTGAGCCCATCTACCTGTCCAGAGCTCCTTCTTTGACTGGCTTCTTCACTGGGGCAGGCTGCATTTTATCATCACTTTCTCCCTTGGCAGAATAGGACCAGATTCAAACCTTTAATCTACTTCCTTGAGGGAGAAAATGAGCAGCATTTCAATGCATGTGTCAGATGACCACACTTATGCCTTTTGATAGCTGAATCCCACAGACAGAAACAAGCAACCACAGGTGAACAGGAAAGGTATCTTCCCTTGAAAGAAGGTGCTGTAGTGAGGCAGAGATATCTCTCTCTTTCTTTGAACGTCATAAATGCAATCCATTAAACAGTGATGAGCAGACAGCACTGAAAACAAACACCAAATTAAGCACACCCACTCTAAGGGAGAGGTTTTGCCTGCCTTCTCCTCCCACACTCCTGCCAGGGAGGAAGGTGAAGATAAAGGGAGGCCACCTGGAAGGACCATTCTGGGGGGCTGGGCTGGAAGAG
Source organism: Passer montanus (assembly GCF_014805655.1). Taxonomy (NCBI): domain Eukaryota; kingdom Metazoa; phylum Chordata; class Aves; order Passeriformes; family Passeridae; genus Passer; species Passer montanus. The sequence continues at coordinate 14,349,280 of NW_024356504.1, read as the reverse complement.
CTACTGGAAGAGGGAAGTGGGGACGTGCCATAGGAGAAAGAGCTTTGTGTGAGGATGGTCACAAGTGTGCACTTAGCAGCACTGAGCTTGGGAAGGCTCTGGGAAGTGGGGGTGTAGGAGAGGTGCTGCTAAGAGGGAATCTGAGATGACAGTCACTGGGAATATGTTATTGGGGTGCCTCAGCCCATTAGATAGATGGAGAATAATACTGAAAGCAATGAGGTTGATATCTGGGGAGCAGGAGTCTGATGTTACACTGGAGGGACCTGGTGTAACCTACAATAAACCATGTTGATGATAGGGGAGGTTGGGGTTATCCAGGGAATAGAGCAGGAGTCATGCCAGAGGTAAGGCAGATGGTGGGCACATACAGCACATCTATCCAGTCTTTTCCAGCCCAAATTTTCACTAGTTAGATACTAATTTGATCTCAAAGTGAAGGATGGCAGTACCAGCCCCCACAACATGAGTGGGGAGCACAGGCACCTCCTGGACATCAGTCATGGACTGACTGCTGACACCAGTTCAAAAGGCCATAGCTTTGCTGTGCTCATTAGGACAGGCTCTGGTGCTGGGCCAGCTCATTTGTCCAAAGGTCAGACAGAAGTTGGGACACACTGAGATGGCTGCAGACACAGTCATATCTGAAGGCAGGCAACTGGGTGGGCTCACATCTCTGCGTGCTTAAGAATCTTCTCCCCGTAACACCATTCTCCAGAATGAGAAGGCTAAAACCTACGACCAGTGACATTGCAGCCACTTTTCAGTCTCCTCAGCCCCTGTTTTTTTTAAGGTCACAGAATTTAGTTTGGGACGTCCATGGATTTCTTTTGTCCAGCCTTCTGCTCAAACCTGGGCTAGCTTCAAGGTTGCTCAAGGCTTCATTCTGCTGAATTGTCAAGATGACAGAGGACTGAGATCCTACCATATGTCTGGGTTCTTGTCTCAGTGCTGCTCTGCTCTCACTGCGAAAGTTTGCTTCTGTATATCCAGTGAACACCTCCCTTGCTGCAACTTGTGCCACTAGACCTTTGCTGTGCTACTCTGGCTCTGTGGTCTTTATGATCTGACTTCAAGTAAAAGAAGGCAGATGATCTCCCCTTTCATCTTCCTGTTGCTAGACTGAACATGTCGAAATCCCTCCACCTCTCCTCACACATAATGTGCTTCTGTCCCTTTAGCATTTTAGCATCCCCTACTGACTAGCCCAAATTGTCAATCTCTCATTTGTGCTGGGGGAGTATTTGGGCACTAAGAAAGTTATCTCTGAAATTGCAGCTTGCAACCACCTCGTACAGCCTTTCTTCCCAGGATGGCCAGAAGACATTGCCTCCCTGAGCTGGGAACAACTTCAGTGTCACTTGGGAAAAACTGCAGTGTGTAAGAACAAAAATGGCATGGCTCCATGCCTAAAAGTGTCACTGGCTTTCTTTTTCCTTTTACAGAGGTAAAAGGGACTCCCTCCTGGGACAGATATTCAGATGTCAGGCCAGGCAAATAGCTTGTTTTCTTGAAGAGCTGAGCTTGAAGTTTGCTTTATCTCTGGGCTGAATATAAAATAATCCCCTTAAAATTGCTGCAGAGTATCTTCAAATGCCTTATACTTCATTGTTGCTAGATGGGAGTTGCTAAGTTCTTGGTATTGGGATGCAATTCTAGGCACAGTGTATGCCTAAGTCTGTGCTGCCATCTCCCCCTTCCCACTGCCCTTCATGTGTGTGCTGCCCTGCCCTATTACCAGTGCTGTGTTGGTGACCAGATGGTCAGATAGGAGAATTGATTAAAAAAAAGCTCATCAGAATTAAAAAAAAAATTTGAGATCAAGTCCCTGGCTGCATGGTCCCTGGTGCTAGAGCTTGGAAAGTGTTGAAATGCAGAGCTGAGGCTGCTGGTCATTATAGCTACAAGGTCTTGGACTGGCTCAGCTTGCTCATGAACACACATCACCAAGGCACTGGACAGTCACCCTTACCCTGAGGAAAGGTCTGTAGATAAGACTTTACCTTCTTTCAGTGACACTGACTTCTCTTTCAACTTCAGTGACACTGACTTCTTTCCCTTGGGAATGTCCCTGATGCTCCTGTCTGAATTGCTGTGCAGGGAGACACCATGTTGGGAAGATAGTTTCTGAACTGACTTTAACCTGACTGTGCTCACCGTGGATGTTCTGCTTTCCAGCACTGCATGTCTTTCTTTCATGGAGCCTTTACCCAATGCAACTCCTTTGTCCCAACCATCCCCCTCCTCATCCATCCCCTAGCAAGGTGTCAGTTTTCATTAGCAGAGGAGTGCGGGGTTTGCTGATATAATTTCCCAAGCAGTCTGTCTGAATACACAGTTGTAGGGGAGCAAAGGTACTCCAGGCCTTTGCTCACTGTTGTGAGCTGGGGCACTTGTGCTGGCACTGCCAATCTCAGCTGGGGTAGGGGTTCCCTGAGGGCTGAGCTCCTGAGAATTTTCTCTCAAGACAGATGCAGAAAAATACCTACGTCCATACTGTGATCTGTCCCAGCCCCTACTCTAGAAGGGAATCACTGACGTAGAAGCTTCAAGGACATTGACTCTTCTTTATTATAAATATTCAGACGTATCAGTGTCAGAGGGAGATGCAGCTCTCTTAATCATTCTCAACACTATTAACTAGACAAATAATGAAGGAAGAAATTAATTAAGCAAAATTAAAAACAGACTGAATACCTGGGAAAGTGTCTTGACACTGAGTTGCCTTAGGATAATCTCTTAGGGACTTGGGGGAGGCTGTGGTACTCCTGGCATGTGGAAACAGATGTAGAAAAGCAACAAGAGAAAGCAGTGGGAGCAATGTGTAGGTGCTGCAAGGTAGGAACCAGAGAGGAAACAACAAGCCTTTGATATCTATGACACAGCTGGAAGACTGATAGATTCAGCCAGCTCAGATTTTCAAAAAATCCCAATAATGTAAATTCCTTAAGTACGAGCCAAGCCTATGAATAAGATAAATCTCTTAGTCACTTTGCCAGTGATATCCTTCTAATCTCATCCTTCCTGAACGATGCTGCTCAGCGCTGCTCAGAGAGTGAAACACTTTGCATAAATGGGTTTGCTGCTCAGAGCCATCACTCATGCTTCCCACTCTGACCCCAGGATTAGAGAAGTCCCCTGGATTAAGGCTGTTACTATTTAGAGCCAAGGGTGAGCCAGCTAAGCAAGGGCTCAAGGGAACGTTCAAGTGATTGCAAGAGAGCGAGAAAAAGAGAAGGAGAAGTGAACAGGAGGCCACCACCATCTTAGGGAATTGCACGTCCCACACTGGTGTTGAACTGTACTTAAAGTGCTTTACAAAGAGAAATGACCCAATAACAAGGAATTATCAACATGCACATGAGAAAATAATGAACAGTAACTCAAGGGCCAACCAAGCCAACTTTTTCTTTAAAAAATAAAGATGAAATTGAACTGATGGTGCTGTTTGCAGAGATGCTGAGAGCCTTGCTTCCCATCAGACATCTCTGTCTGTTGAATAGGCCCAGCAGGTTGAAATTCAGAGCCAAGGTCTGCTGAACTCTCCCTCCCAAAAGAGAGATTGGAAATGACCTGCTGAAGGACAAAAAGTGATCTGAGGACCAGAGACACATCTCCTGTGCTCCCATGCCCAAGAAGCATGCTGGAGACACTTACATCCAAATGAATGAGAGCCTCAGCATCATCAGATTTCAGACTGACTTAGGCCACTTTATGAAGGTGAAAAGATCATTCTGCATTCCAAAAATAGGAAAACCATGTTGGTTCGCCCAAATTACACCTAGGACCACCATAAACCATTTGCCTTTTGCTTACTGCTCCCCTGCAGCACAGACACATGTGAGAACTGTTCCCAGTACTACTTAGGTAGCATATACTGTAATATAGTATGTAATCCCCTAATATACAAGAGCTTTTCTTATAATCCATGCTTGTGTGAACCCAGACAAATATTTAATACATTCTTATCACACCAACAGAAAATAGTTTCATAAATTCTGACAGACACATGAATTTTCAGAAGTGCCTGTCACACGTTTACTGAATCATTCCCCAAGAACTTCTCCCTTTCACTATTTCTCTGTGAAGACCCATTCTGCTGATGCTCTCCCTTCCCCATAGGAGAGTTTCCAGCAGCAATTCCAGTTGCATACCATAAAATGGAAAATAGTGACTTTTCAGAAGCCGGAGGATTTTTGCTGTTAGCAACATCAGACTGGATTTTCAGTGTTTTGCCAAGAGAAGGGTGTCCTCATGTAGTTTCTGCCTATGTTTGCAGAGCAGCTTTTCTGGGCTTTGGTTAATTAAAATACAGCACGTCTTGCACAACTTTTGAACTCCATTTCTGTAAAAGATATGTGAGGCTGCAAGCTGTCTGTCACATTATGCATGTCCCCCATGCCAAGACTGTAGCATTCTATTTGACTGTAAGTCATCTATTAGATGTAAGACAATTACTGTTTTTTAGTGAGTCAATTTTTTCTCAGTAATTAGCAGTTGTCAGTTCAAGTCAGCCCAGTGCTGGTGTCACTCAGTGACTTCAAGGCTGTATTTAAATTCTTTTTTCTCCCACACAACAACTTACCACAAACAATATCACTTTTCCTGCCTTGTCCACCGGAGCCATTTTGCTCCATGATTATCCTGATTAGCCAGGCCAACAGTGAGGAGCACTTGCTGCTTGAGCACAGAAGGGACTGCCCAACAGGAGAAGAGCTTGGCCAAGAAAAGGCAGCTCACCTTCTTGACCCTATTTCGTTGCTATATGCTTCAAATCCTGGCTGCGTCTGTCTTGCTATAAAAATGTCAGACTGTCTCTAACACTTATTTTTGCTCATCACTTCAGCGTGGCCTTACTTGGCAACTTCTCCCATCTGTTTACTTCTCCTCAGTGTTGTGCATTCATTTCAGAATTGCTGTTTACTTATAATAACATGAACACTCAGCATTTGCAGAGCACCTAGGTTGAAGTAATTTCAGTGTTTTGTAGTTGAGCAAGGATTCCTTAAAGCATTCCTAGAAGTGAAGGTTTCCAGTCTGCTTTATGGAGGCACGAAAGAGTCCTATGTACTCTATGTAGATGTAGCAGCTCTGTGTGCACTGGATGCCCTGGTTCCTGGATAATCAATGGAGGTCTAGTCAATGTTGACAGCAGAGCCCTGGGAGTGAGTCAGCGGAGCAAATGTAGGTGTCTGGCTCTCCAGCTCCGCTGTCTGCATTCGCTAGGGGCATGATTACCTACCTCAAGATGTTTTCCACTAAGAAATCATTGCGTGGGCATGACTCAACTCTTGATTTTTCACTGCCTAAACACCCAGTCCACATGCAGACACCTACATCATGACACTCACATTGAGGTGTCTGCAATTCAGAGCTGTGTCCCACCTTGGTGATGTGCCCAGAATCACAGTTTGTTTACAAAGCTCAGACGAGAAGCTGAGATCCATAGTTGTTGCTCATCCACTTTCATTCACTTGAACTGGAAGAGGAACCTCCTCTAGTCAAGCCACCCCAATGGGGGAAATATTCTAAATGTGTCCTCTTAGAACTACAGACCAACCCTCTACCTGTTATCCAGTGACCCAGCTGCCACCCTGACTCTAAAATCTGGGGTTTGCTAATTCTGACCTCCTAGGGTAACTCTCATCTGAAGAGGACTGTGTTAGCTGCTCAGCTCCCCACACCTTTTAGTCTAATTCTTTTTCTTTAGCAGAAAGGCAAACCTGGCTCTGCAAAAAGCAGAGGTGCCCTCTCCAAGAACTCATGGAGGCAGGCCATGTAGTTTTCCTCCATATCACAGTGTGCCATTTGCTTAGTGATCTTCTGACATGGCCAGGAAGTTTTCTTCACCACTTGCATTATGCAACAAGGGCTCACTATTGTTTCACAGTCACAGCCCTGACACCCCAGGGTCAGAAAATACTCAAGCCTAAATCAACTTCTGAACCATCTTCATATCTTGGATCTTTCCAGGTCAGCCTGCTTTCATGACCTGATGAACTTACAGCTGACCAGTCAGATGGAAAAATCTTTTTCAGTGGATGGACACAGAACACTGGTAAGTGGATTGAAAAACCACAAGACACAGAGGCCTGATCTGTGAGCCACTGTGATTCAGTACAGTTGTGATACACTGCAAATCACCACACTGCACTGGCCATGCCATGCACACACTACTGGAGAAACAGGAAAGTGAAGATCTCTCACTACAAATGTACCAGTAACAGCAGAGAGCAGCTCTCCCCACCTGGGAGATCTCTTGGCTGGTGTGCTGTGTTCCCAGCCCCGTAGGAAGCTCAGCAGAGTCCTCCAGGAAAGTGCCTCACAGCAGCTTAAACTGCTGCATCTGCTCCACAGCCCAGATGTGCATCATGGCATCAATCTGCCCTCTGCAGGAAAACGTGACCCACAAATGACCATTTAATCTCCTCAATCCAATTTGGCTCAGCCACGTGGCAGCTGCCTTCTCCCACACTGCCACAAGCACACATACAGCCAGTCTGTGCCCAGCGGTGAGCGCTGGGATCAGCACAAGCTGTGGCAGTGCTGGCAGCTGGCTGCTGCCTGGGAATCACACAGAACCTCTGGAGACAGAGAGGCCATGGAATGTGCTAATGGGAACCCGGGACCCTGACCCCCATGGCTCTCTGACCATCTCATGAGAGCCCCAAAGGCTGTGCAGTCCAGAAGCAGAGCAGTGCACTGGAGATACTGATGCCAATGCTGCTGTGCACATTTCAGGAGGGAAGAAAAACAGCTCAAGGCAATGTAGACACAGTGATTTAAAAGGAAACAAGATTAAAGACAGTCACGTGAGTGCAGCTGTGTACCAGCAGTTGTGCCATATGCATTTAGAGGTAGATGGATATCTGGCAAAACTCCTTCTCTCTCCCTTGAAAGGATGTAAATCACAGGAAGGGCTGTTATTCATGCTGCAACTCACCCATGACAGGTGAAGCTGTGTCAGAGAGTACCAAACATTATTGGCCAGGTGTACAGGGCTGTCTGAGAAATGGGACTTGGGGTGAATATTTGTTCCAAACATGTATAGGACATGCCAAAGGAGGGGAATCCTGATGGTTTTCCCTATCTCCATGGATTTGTACAGCATCTTTTTGACTCGTCAATATCTCTGGGATACAAATAGCTTACGGCCTTAGGAGCATCTACATGGGGTAAAGACCTTGGCCTGTACTGATGGTTGTATAAAAATGCAAAACAGTTGTCAGTCAAAGTGAGTTTTGAACTCAAAGTTGTTTCATTTCCAGCTGAGCAAATTTTCTCTTATTTTACAGGATACAGAGAGAACATACTCTCTTGTGCCTAAGCACTGCTCCTCGTCTCTGCAATACAACAGAACAAATAGCCTAATCAAGCCAAATGCAGAGCATGCTGAAAAACTGGGAACATTCACAATGTAGTTAGAGAAGGTGAAAATCTCCCCTGTAGCCTAGCAGGGCTGGTATTGCTGCTCCACTCAGAGCACTTAGGGGCAAAAATTATCCGGTAAGAAAAGACAGAGTTGCATTGCCCTGTTGGAGAGCTGCCACCTGGAGAGGGATGAAGTTATAAAGCCTATGGAAGGAAACACACAAATGGGGCAATGCAGAACTGGGATGCAAAGAAGCAAGGAGCTGATGAATGTCATTAGGCTTTTTTGGTGGCATTGGGATTGCAGAAATGAATGAATGAGTGAATGAATGAATGAGGCTCCATCACGTGCAACAGAACCTTGTGCTGATCAGAGAAGCAGAGCATGTGTTTTCCAGCTTTCATCTGTTCCAAGAACATCCCTCTCCATCTTCTGTTTCATCACAGTAACCCAGTCTCAGAGGCCTTCTCACATCCATTACAGGGAAAAATAACTGGATCCAACACAAACAGAAAGCAGAGCCATGCTATGGTAGAAACCTGCTACTTTCAGAGATCACAACTTTTACCCTGCACGTTTCTGATCCTCCTAAACACAGGCAGAGCAGCTCAGTTACACACACAGACGCATTTGTATGCCTTGTGTTTGCAAATAATCTCTGATGTGGAGCTTATTGGAGTACTCCGTGGAAATCTATAAGCCTGTAGCAGCTTCTGCATCCCCTTTGGCTTACTATAGCAATAAGAACTTCTGAAGAGTCCCTGCAGCTTAGTTTGCTTTCCTACTGACAGATGCACTTTGGATGCCTCTGATCAAAGTTCCTCCTCTTATTAAGTTGCAGAGAATTATTTCTGATATTCTCCCTGCCAGTCATGATCACTTAACTACAATCCTTCCCCTGATCACCTGGCTCTCCACTCCAGCTGAGTTTTCCACAGTGATGGAGTGACACATAAGAGTTCTGCAGGCTTGAGAAAGAGCTGCTGCCATCAGCCATCTACCAAAGGTGTTTCTTCAGGTTTTCAAGCAGTCCTAGGTAGGGCTGGATCAACATCCTCCCTTTCTGTCCTGCCTGAAGGGCAAGTCCCACCATTTGGCTGTGTGTGACCACCCTGTTGTGAAGGGCCCTTGAAAGAAACCCACTGAAATAACAGATCCTGGACTGGGGTCAGTGGAGAAGCCTCTAGAACTTTTACTATACAGTTCCCTATGTTTCCTAAATGTACAGTTTTCTGAAATATTCCAGTATTGACTTCAAACTTGCTAGTTTCACTTCTGCTGGCAGATGGATCTTTTTCTTGCCTCTTTGTAAAGAGAATTAAAAGCAAACAAAAAAACAACAGCAGAACCAGAAGTTCTCAAGAGCAATGGAGCCAAACATTGTGTATGTTCTCCCTGAATTGTACCTGGTAGTAAGGCTGCTTTTTTGATGTCTAGTAGGGATGTGCCTCTTATGACAGTTCCCCTCCATGGCATCATGCCCCACTTGGCCACACATTTTCAGGCAACTCATAAGAGCTTAAGAGTTCTGCAGCCCTTTCAAAGGTGGCTGGGTTTGGCAGAGAAGTTTAAACGCCACTGAGTGTATCTTGTGAACTTATAAACAGAACTGACATGGATAAGTACTGATGCTTAGGGAAGCAAGTAAGAAAGAGAATATTTTTTGTTTCTATTAAAACATATCTTGGGACAAGTTTTGAACAGCTTTCCAGGCAAATAAATTGAAGGCAGAAAGCAAAAATAGTCTGTAGAAGAGAGAATTACTGTAAGATTCCAGAAAGCAGCAATTGTAACAGAATGCTTCTGTTTGTTATAAAGAGACTAATGGGTGTTTTGGTAGTAATAAGACAACGTATAATAAATTTCTGCTATATTGCATATTTTTAGAGATTCATAGTTTTTCAAAATCTGTTTCTGTAAAGTTGAAAATCTTAGTTACAGATCTCTTTTTGCTCATCCTTCTGTTCAATTTAAACAAAAATTATTCTTGTTCAATCAAGGTTTTCTACAACCAGTATTTCTGTAAGACTCAGATTTGAACTAGAATCACCTCCTTGAGGTTTAGTGATTATTGGATCAAGAAGTGTCCTGGCTATGACAAAGAGACATAGCTGAACTTTTGCTATTATTAGCAATGTTTGTTCTCATTCTTCAAGGTACAGATGGGCAAGTATTTTCCTTTGGTATTTATCTAACTACCATTACACAAATCTCAGTCCTTGTCCAAATCCACACCGGGAAGTTAGAGCAGACATTTAATCCTTTTTTTTTGCACAGCTACTCCTAAAATCACCGTAAAAGCTCTGGGGAGATCTTACTGCTGTCTTCAGCAACCTCACGGTACAGCAGGAAAGCCAGACTCTTCTCCAAGGTGTCTGGTTACAAGAAACAGATACAATTTGAAACACAAAAAATTATTGTTATAAATCTGAAATACCACACACACATTTTTACCACAAGGGAGATAAATATTAAATCTGGTGTCCAGAGACATGGCTGGAATAATTGTCCTTGGAATTATCCAGCTCTGGATATCTGGAGATCTGATTTGGTCAGGTCTGCTTGAGTAGAAGTTGAACAAGATGATCTGCTGAGGTTCCCTAAAATCCTAAAATATTCTGAGCTTGTGTGAATTTGTTTGACCTGAATTATAACTCAAAATTGTCACCATCATCTGACATTTGCACTGAATGCCTGAGCACACCTTCAAAGAGATGAAGCTCCTATCTGGCATCACCAAGAAAAAGATGAGAGAGGAAATCTCATGAATAGTTGCAGGATGGGAAGGCCAAGAACTCTCCCACAGATTTCACATGTCTGCAAAAAGGGCAAGAAATAAATCATAAGTAGTGGGAAAGGTAAAATCAATGACCCAACATGATCAACTGGGCCAGGTCATGACAGTGTAGCAAACTGGACTTTTTCTATGAAACAGTCCTCACTTCAGGCTATGGGGGCTCTAAAAATGGTTTTCTTAGAAATGATGTAGCCATCCTGTCTATGAAGAAAATTCTCCAGATGTGGGTTAAATGTAGGTGACAGCACTTCTGCTCTCATATGTCAGAGGAGGCTATGAACTGTTTTTTTCCTAACTAGCTGAATCCCATGAGTGTTTTTCCAGGCTAAAAGTTTCTTGCTTTTAATCTGATGTGGAATAAAACTGTCTTCAAACACAGAACTTCTTCCATGAGGGAAATCTTCTCTGCCAGCTACCCAAGGGTTTTTGAAGTTGGTTTCTAAAGATGTGCACAGTACACAGTTCTTTCTGTGACAGAAAAGACAAAAGTTGATATGCAAAGACAGTTTCAGTTCTGTGTTTCCCTAGATTTTCTCCTTGGGCACTGCAACAATTTCCCATTGTTGGAAATCTGAAAATCAAGACGGGGTATTTCTTCTCCAGTCCTTGCACTGCTATTAAGCTTCAAGCAGGAATTTCATTGACGGAACTTATTTCACTGCTATTACAGAGAGGTTCAGACTAGACTAACCCAGTAACTCCCTCTGGCCTTAAATCTTGTAAGAATGCCCACCTTTTCAATGTTAAGGAAATATTGGGGTTTTATGTCCTAAAATGTGAACTCTGTAGGGCAAGAAAAGCCTTTGCTTCACTTCTTGGTGCAATATTTGACATATTGACATACTGTAAAGGTTATCATAGTATTAAAATAAAGAATGGTCAGGAGGCCAGAAGTACTCATAACTCTCCTTCATAACTCTCCTTCTGCCTCTTGTGGAAACCCTCTCTTTAATTACTTAACTGCTATTTCTCTCTGATACAGTATTTTATTATTACCTACTTTTCTTGAATGCCCATCTGATCCGTCTTAATGTTCTTTTAATATCACTTGGAATGGGATAATAATATTCTTGTACTTCTCCAGCACCTTAAGCCCTGACAGGTCCTAGTGTGCTTAACAAGGAGAAAAAGAAAAGGGAAGTGCTTAATTCATCAGACAGTGCAAGGTCATGCAAGACATCAGACAGAGAAGAAGACTGATAAAACTAAAAGCACTGGGGTGTTTGGAGGGGCAGGTTTAGCCCACGGCCCTGTACTTGCAGGAAGTGCAAACCATCCACTGAGCTTTAGTTCAGCACCTGCAGGAAATTGCCAGGGTAGGTGCTGATGTGATGTGGGTGAAGTGCCAGCAGGATTCCTGCAACGCTGACGCTGTGTTATGTCTTCAACAGATCCTTCCACATGGGTTTTTTTTAGCTCTCCCAAACACTGAGAATTGGAGTAAAAAATTACACAGGATCTATCTGGGTAAGGACAGGGAACACTGAAGGATGTGGAGAAGCACATGGAAGTTGTCAGAAAACCACTTCTTTCATCAAGATACCAGTCAAAGAAGTGAGCTTCTTGGTTTTGACTCCACTAAAGCAAGACAATGCCTGTGCTGGGAAATTGGAGAGGGAAGGATCACAGTAATGAAAGCAAGAAATGAGGATCTGAGCAAATGTCTGTGCAGCCCTAGAGAAAGAAAATGAACACAGCATGAGTACACAGCTGGGATATGAGAGAAAATAAGCTCAAGCTGGACGGAGGGTTAATGCCCAAAGTGAGAGTGCTAGCACAAGAAGGTGCTAGCACAAGAAGATGCTAGGAGGAAATGTGAGCCTCCCCATCTATAAAGTGATTGAAGAAGAGGTGGTGTGGGCAACATTTCAAGCACTACTGGCTAGAAGCCTGAATCTGACAGGAAAATCATATTCAGCCTTGCTGAGAGTGGCTTTAATTGGGGCAGAGAGCAGACACCTGAACTGAAGGAATGAGGATCCATTCGCTCTTCCTCCACATGGCTAGAAGTGGGCAGGACCAGCCCCAGCCATAAGTCTTACCTATGGCAGTCATGGGATCCTTAAAGAAAAGCACAGATGCTCCTCCAGCCTTTTTCTTCCAGCTCCCCTCAGGAGGCAAGGCAGAAGAGCTCAAGTCATTAAGGATCTGAAGATTCAACAGAGTTAATGCTTACTGCATCTGCAGACCCTCCTCTAAGGGGCTGCTACTGTAAAAATGGATGCAATTCAGTAAGGCCAAATGCAGCTCCTCCACCAGTGCAGTAATGCCAACTGCACAGAGCCAGGATGGAGGACTGGCCAAGAAGCAGCTCTGAAGGACGTGGAGATCATGAGCTGAGTAACAATCAATAATCATCTGCTGTTCCCTAAATAAATGAATAAATAAAGAGGCCAAACATTAGCCTGGAATGGATGATTTCTGCTACCTGTTACACAGGATTCAAAATCTTTCTGTCTGCTTGGCACTGACAAGGGATTCAGCCAGATAATTGTTTCCGGTGCTTTTATAACAAAATATGGACCATTTGGTAAGGGTAACACCAAGGATGATTAGTAGTCTAGAAAATACATCATAAAAGGAAAGGCACAATTGGGATTGTTTGGCCTAGGGAAGAAGGAGTGTTATGGCTTCAGCTGTCACTTAAACTAGTGAAATCCTGAAAGCATGAATTTTCACTGTATTTACATGCAAATACTGGAAAAAACCTTCAGTTACTCACTTATTGGGGAAAAAGGAAAGGAGAAGAAGAAATGAGTGGCAGCAGGAAAGATGGGTTCTCCAACTATGCCCATCATTAAGAACTGGTTAGACCATGCTCTGTCAGGACTTTGGATGGGTAGGTGTCTTGAGAACCTGGGCACTGCCCCACGCTTGACATGATCAGTTAATAAACAGAGGAGACAAAACTTCCTCAGGGATCCCTTCAAGATACTACTATCCCATCCTCCATGGGGTTTACACAGTCTTCCCCAAGCACAGCCTGGTCCTACGATAAACACGAAGTACTAGAATCCCATCCTCCATGGGGTTTACACAGTCTTCCCCAAGCACAGCCTGGTTCCTAAGATAAACACGAAGTACTAGATGTAGGAATAACCCTTTTTTTCTTTGTATCATTCTCTCAATCTGTATCAGCCCTCACTCCCCACCCAGGGAAGCAAGTTAAACTTGTGTGACTGTTGGGAGCGATGTCACTCATATTCCAAGATGCACAGAGAGGATTCTTGGATTTGATGGTACATAGGCTATAGGAGAACCTGTGCAGATAAAGACAAACAGGATGGGTGAAACCAAGATCTGATGTGTCAATTGGCTTTGGCCAAGAAGAAAAGAAGGAAGAGGAGGTGAGAGAAAACCACACAAGAGTATAAAGAACAAGAAATGACATGACAGAAGATGTGTGAGAATTTCAGTATAGGGGCCTTGTCACTGGAACCAGTCTGCCCACCATGACTGTGCCTTATCTCATCACTTTTCACAGAGGGGCATGGGGACAGTCCATTTATTATCTACATAGGTTTCCAGGTCCTGCTGTTACTTTCTTCACCAGAAGAAAGTCATCACTCATCACTCTCCACTGCCAACAGTGTAATCTCTTCTACTGTAACCAGTGATAAATCAGAAAAGGATAAAAGGTAGGTTGTGAAAAGATGGGGGAAGATAAGAAAGTCTTCAGCATCAAGCAATTCATTTTAGGTAAGCAATTCTGGTTAGCAAAGGAAAAGGAGAAAGATAAAAAGTTAACAAGCTATTCTGTAAGTCTAGTTTCCCATGGAAACCATATCATGATGGGGTTATTCTTTTTTTGTCTAATGGGATACACGTTCCTATTACAGCTGCTGTTCCATCTGAAGCTCTGTCCTCCATGGACTCTACAGTGTGTCTAGCACAGATAATGCTATAATCTCTCCCTCAGCAGGACATTTCTAGCTTTCCTCCTCTTCACCCAGCTAGTTTTCACGAAGCATACAGGAATTTAGTGCCTTTCAGATCTCTATTCTCAGCCAGATGTGGCTGTCATTAGTCAGTAGGTTTAGAGGAGGGCTGATGAGCATAACCTGTAACAGCTAACACCATCACACAGCTTTATTCCTGTGGCAACCAGATAATAAAGGGATGGGATGGTCACAGACATGGACCACTAACAGTGTATTTTATCATCTTACTACAGGCCGAGGAGGAATGGAGACGTGCAGCAGGCACATGGGACACACAGTATCACAGATTTTTGGCACAACCATTCCTGACTTCTGGAATGTTGGCCAGCCTTGAATGGAAAAACACCGATTTGAGCAAAAGGCTGTTACAGAGGAGGCCCTTGCTGGGAATGAATTTTGCTGAAAAGACAACCTAAATACAGTTCAGTTTTGTACGAACAGAGCCCTTCCAGAGGCAAGTGTTGCCTTTGTGGAAATAACAGTGACTCTACAGATACAAACAATGGAGCTACATGCTTTTGCATTGCTTGTTCTGTCACTAACTGACATCAGCCACTGTTAATCACGGCCTGAAATGTATATTTAAGAAACAGTGACACACAGACAAGTTCCTTCATGAAGTCTTTTATACAGGGAAAAGTAAAAGAAAATAAAAACTGCTGCTCAGGCTAGCTGGTAGCACTGAAATAAATGGGTCAGGCATCAGAGTTTCAGCAGGCACAAAAGGTGAAAACCTTGTCTTCCAGAGCAATTAAAAGTCAATGGGATTAGTGGCTTTCACTATTATTTATAGAAACCCCGCTGTGTGCACAACATTATTGAAATACAGGGGTCAGGTCCCTGCTACTGGATGCCTACACTTTTGCTGCTGAAGTTAATGGGAGCTTTGCCAATCAACTCTGTGGCAACAGCAACTAAATCTAAAATAGATGACATCCTGGGCTCCATTCAGTTGATGGCTCAAGCAAAGCTTTTGCCAAAGCCAAAAATGTTCTGCCTGCACAGTACGGATTTCATCCTGGGACAGGTGGAAGAGGAGAGGTAGCTATAGAGGTGTTAAGATTCAAAGATGGGAAGGCAGAGAGATAGACTGAATGTCACAGGAAGCATCCTCTCTTTCTTTCTTTCTTTCTTTCTCCCATAAATTACAATATACAGATTGAAATCTAAATGGCTACATTACAGCATCTCATATTCTTCAGTTTTAGCAGGACTAGCTGTTTTCTAATGAATGATTTTTCCTCCTAACAGCAAAGAAATGAATCCTGTGGGAACACACCTATGAAAGGACATGGATGGAACCCTGCACTGTCATATGATTCAACATGTTTGAAAACAGTGTCCTGATGGTCTATGGTCTAGCCAGTTTGGACAGACTCTGTGAAGCTGCAACATCTATATTTGCAAGTTTTCTGGGCTTTGGACACACTTGTGGTACTGGTTGCACAGTTGTTTCTTCTTCCACTCATTCATTATCATACTTGTGCCCTGAATTCTGACACAGACTGTCTCTTTTCCTCTTTGTCTCACTCTAGTACTTAATTTTCCTCAATCTTGCAACAGTGCAAATCAGAAATCAGGTATCCCAGACACCTCCTCCAATCCTCTGTGCTTCTGAGAGACCAGTCTGTGCACCACCAGTATCTCCTGGCCTCAGCTCATGCCTTCTCTGCAGACCCTTCCATGCAAGGAGCTGATGATGCTTTTTGCTCACGTCTGTACCAGGAAGAGGTTGAGATTCCCACCAGCTATTTCAAGTAACACAGGCTAATGACCAGATGTTCAATGGTACTGACCATTCCCTGAACCTACACAAAGCCCCAAGAATGCGTGTTAGTCCAGGATGAAAAATTTGAGGTCACTTTAATTCTAGACGTCCTGAACATGGCAGGTGCCAACACACTGAAGACATTACCTTACATGAGCACGAAATCCAGAAATGCACCTGCAGGGGTGGATCTCACTGGTCAGGCACAGGAGGCTGGTGAGCTGTGAGGCAAGGCACCAGCTCCAGGGCCCTGCTCCTAGTCAGTCTTACCCTGACCTCTAGATTGGCTTCAGATGTGAAGGATGAACCTTACTTTCAGAAGTGTTATCATTAATTGTGATGACTCTAGGTATTCATAATAATCACATGGCTTTATAATACTTCATTAAACTTTAGCTCTTTTTTGTCCTGCAGCAGGGAGCTCCACAGCCCAGTTACATCTCACATAGAAATGCATGTCTTAATATCCATTTTAAGTTATCTTCCCTTCCAATTTTCTTGAAGGTCTTCATGTTCTCACATTAAGGAGCTGGTGTCCCAAAACTCTAACAGGAAATTTGGTGGGAAGAATAGTCTTCATCCAAGCATTTCTATTGAATACTGAGCTAAGTCCAAGCTACTAGCCTGCAGGTAAGAGTCTACAATCTGTTCTCTCTGATTCTTCATAGCCAACTAAATCTACCACTACTGACTTTTCAAATCTCCATCTTTCCAGCATCTTTCCCCAAAAAGAGAAAAAGAAACGTAGACTGAAAATGATAGGTAAGAAAAGATGTGCACACACTC
The DNA here is from genome assembly GCF_014805655.1 of Passer montanus. Classification (NCBI taxonomy): domain Eukaryota; kingdom Metazoa; phylum Chordata; class Aves; order Passeriformes; family Passeridae; genus Passer; species Passer montanus. Next base: position 14,332,616 of record NW_024356504.1, on the reverse strand, counting down.
TAAGTGACAATATAACAAGCAAACCTTAAAACACATGGCTTTCCAAATTATCTGTTTCATTTAAGAATGGTTTTCTATTTATTTTCAGCACAGCTGAAAGCACCACTTCTGAGACCCTAAACTCCACAGCATTGCTAACTCCTTGTGACGTGGGCTAACAGTCCCTAATGCAAAGGGACTTTTCACCCAGTGATCCATGACTTTTACCATGGTAATTCCCAATGACATGCTTTCATCTTGGAACCATACCAAATATGTAAAACATTTGTCAGAGAGGAGCTCATCTTAGTTTCTTTCTCTTGCAGAACATTGTCAGAGATCCAGGAAAGCAGACAAAATTCTACAAACACTAAGCATTAACCAAAACAGAAGAAAATACCCCAGCATTTTTCTTCCTTACTTTCTCCCCAGAGCTTTGCTGCTCAATCCAGGGTCTCAGAATTTGCTGACACAATGGTGCAGGGCGTTCAGTCATTGAAACCTTTGAAAATGCCAAGCAAGTCCTTGAAAGGAAATGCCATTGCCAAGAGCTGAGTTCAGTCCCTCATCTTCAACAATGTTTAGCTCTCATTTTCAATGAAAGCAGCTGCCTTTTTCAACTGTCAGACCTGAGCAGAGTTTGCTCTTCATGCCCTCAAAACATGAGCCCAGATGCTGTGATGCCCCGGTCATCAGATCCACTCTTTTCTTGCCCACATCCCTGGTTTCTCTGGGCTAACACACAAGGATCAGAACAGTTTCATAATAATGAGTTTTCCTCCTTCCTACGGTCCTCAGCACATTTTTATTTTAAATGAAAGAATCAGCTTACCTATAAGAGCCACCAACCAACATGAGGAGCTTAAGATAGAAGCAAATCAGTAGCCTGAAGTATCATGCATGTTGGGCAATCATAAATTTAAAGCAAAAATCCCTACCAATTTTATTTTGCATTAGATACTAAGTAAAACCTACTTGCGAAGCCAGATTACTAAAAAACCTTTTTGGCTGTTGTTTTAGTTGGGATTTTTTTACATCAAAACAGGATTAAAACATCTTTTGGAGACTCACTGTCATTTTATCTGAGTAAATAAGCTTAGAGCGCCTAACAGTCAATTTATAATGAAGGCTTTTGTTCTTGTTACTGTGATGCAGCCCTGTAAATTTGCCCACAGCTGCAGCAAATTCAGATGGTTTTGACAGGTAAATAAAATACTATTTAGATCTGTCATTGTTATTAATTTGCAGAGTAAAGAAATAGCAATTATATTTTGTTTCCAAGCAGATAAATTTTCATCATGATCTTGGCAGGGGTGGTATAGAATTATGTGCATCTATGACTTTTACAGTTGTGAGGGTCCAAAATATGAAGAGTCTTTGGTCAACTCTTGAGCTGTAAAAAAAATGGGAAATAAAGGCTAAACCAGTAATAAACACCATAACAAAAAGGAACAAGGAATGTGGGATTTAGCCCTGTTGGAGTTTTATTGACATAAACACCAAATAAACCAAACTGCAGGTCTTGACATCAGCTGCACCAATTCAGTGCTCAGTTATTCTGAGCTGTACTTCCAGGAAGCTGTGTCAGGATCTGGCTGTGCTTTAAAACCCCACAGTTTGGGCCTCCATAATGACTTGTGCTTTCCAGCTGCTGCAGGGGCAAAAGGTTTCAAATACTTCTCAAGCAATGCTGGTGAACAAAAAATTATTTGTGGAATAAGGTGCTGCTCAAGGATGAGTAGCAAAATACAGCTGCAAATATGTTATTGTATTGGTCAGAAACTGTGAATCAAAAAAGAGAAATCCTGCTGAAAACCCTATGAGATGCCAGTCATATCTGCTCAGCTCCTCACTCAGGTAGGCTGGCAGATGGTCAGCAAACAGTCTCACTTTTACAATGCAACCTACACTGGTTTTCAGAGTGAAAATTAGGATCAATTATTTTCAAGAATTAATGTCCTCCAAGGAAGCAAGCTACCTTTTAATTCTGCTTAGCCTCTATTTGCTCTGACACGTAAGCCAATCTTGCAGGTGCCTACGTCTTGTGTACACAGGCAGAATGGCAAGCCAGGGAAGAGTACTAGAAATGTGGAATAATGCAAATTCCCAGGAAGCAAATTGCATAGCTTTCAACTTTTAGAAGAGATGGGAACAAGACAAGCAAGAGAAGAAGATGTACAGTATCTCCAAAAAAGGATTATTTCTTCCACTCCCATCTGAAACCCTATGACTGAACACTGTGTTTCACAGCTATCTACCAGCTGCATAAACCATCGGAGAAGGCTACAGTCCATTGAGCACTGAGCTGTGACCTGTGGAACCCTTGGTATGACACACCCCGCAGGACTGTGGATATTGGGATCGGTTGGCGGCAGACCCTGTTTCTCCCAAGCAAGAATGGAAGCCCATTCCCCACTTTCCAGCATCCATCACCACCAACCTCAAACCGACATAAGGGAAGGCACAATCACTGCATTACAGATGTAGGCAACTTTGGGAAAGGCAGGACGTGTGCCAGAGCATGGCCACTTTCAAATGAGAACTGGCTTTCTCCTCAGCAGAGCACACAGGTCCATGAAAGGGAAAGAACATCTGGGGTAAAACCCATTGTGCATAAGATTTCAACGTATCACCTTATATGCCAGAATCTGTGCCCAAAATGGAAACAGTCAGGTTGAACTTTGCAACCCTTTTTCATACAAGGATCCCCTATTACGACAAGTAATGGAATTATCCTGAGTAATAATGGTTATCTGCACACATGGGCTTGATCCCACAAGCACAGGTCTGCAGCCTTCCTTGCACCTGCAAGCTGTGTTATGTTAGGTACAAATGTTGCTGGGTACATCACTGTAAGGAAGCTGCCAGCCTGAAAATACATTAGATGCTTTTAATTGTCATTAACTATGGAGCATAATGCTCCAGGGTGGCATCTTATATTCTAGCATAGTTGCTTTTGTTTCATTCTCCTGTGTGGTGGAGGGAAACTTCACTGGCCTAACCTCAGTCTGTACCACAGAGCATCTCAAGGCTGCAGTTTCAGCAGGTACAATCGTAGCCAGCCGTGTTTCTCCTGCAGATTGTGCAACTGGGAGCACGGGAGCAGTGGAGCACCTGCACAGTTCCTATTAGCCATCCCCTGGGAAACACCAAAGTGGGGTTGTCTTGTGCCACGTGTTTTGTACAGACTGAAGCTGTATTTTTAAAAGCAAAGAGCACATTAAACTCCTCCTTTGCATCACTTTTGGAATCATTGCGACTGGGTACCCACAAAGCACGGAACAGCCTCCCTTGCTCCATGAAGGTGCCAGCACGTCCCTCCTCCATGCCACGGCTGCACGGCTCTCAGGCTGGGCATGAGTGCCCGGGGCAAGGCTGCCGGGAAGCAGAAAATGACGGAGCACGCCTCCACCCCACACCTCCCTGGGAAACTCCACCGAGGTGCGAAATCTGGAGCCCGAGGCCTGGGCAGAAGGCAGAGCCCCTCTGGGTTTGGGGTGCTGTTCCGGCCAACAGGGACAGCCCCTCAAGCAGCAGGCCCCGGGTCCCTCAGGCCGGAGCATCGCTGCCACCGGGCCCGTCGCGGGCCTCACCCCGGCGCCCACCGCCCGCGGCCGCTCACCTGCTCGGGCCCCTGGAAGCAGATCCTGCAGAGCGGGGTGCGGATGCCGCTGTCGACACTGCTGCCCAGCGAGTAGCGGTCCTCGGCCTTGCCCTTGCCGAAGTCATCCGAGGAGGTGCTGCTGGGCAGCGAGGCGGGCGGCTCCCCGGCGGGGCTGCCCCACTCCTCGGCCGCCTCTGCGCCGCCGGGCATGGGGAGCGGCGGCGGCGGGGAGGGCGGCGGCGGCGCGGGGGGTCTCCGCAGCAGGAAGACCTTCAGGTCATTGAAGAGCATGCGGCAGCGGCACTTGAGGAGGCCTTGGTTTCGCAACATCTGTCTCGGACGGAGGAGCCCGCAGCAGCAGTAGCAGAAAATGCCCGCGCCGGGTGGTATTAACATGTGCCTTTCCTTGGCAGGCGGGCACGGGGGAAAGAAAAGGGCAGGAGCCGGGCGCCCCGCGGCCGGGGGGCTCCGCGGCGGCCGCAGTGCCGGGGGGGCTGCGCTGGCCGCCGGGGAACGCTCAAAAGCAGAGCCGGAGGGCGAGGGGGCGAAGTCCCCGGCAGCCCGCTGCAACCCGGCGGGGACGGCAATTGGAAAAAAAATCCACGCCAGGAAAAAAAGCGACTCTGTGCTGCCGAGGGATCCTTTCCCCCCTCCACAAGTTTGCTTAGAAATCAGCGGGAGGAGGAAATAAATCTCCCACGCCCGAGGGTCCAGGGGCGCAGGCGGCGGTCTCGGGAGAAAGCCCCCGATCAGCTCTCGCAACTCCTAAGCCTGTAAAAAAGAAGGGTCCACGTCTCCGGTGGGTGTGGGGAGGAGAGAGAATATGGTTCTCTCGACAGTATTTGGCATCTCAAGTAATTTTCCTTTTTCTTCTATTTTATAATAATATTTTTTTCAATTAAAAAATAAAACCCTATCACACGAATCCCGGTGTGCATCCAGACAAAATAGCAGCTGGTCTGGCTATCAAAATGCAAAATTGGTAGCTGTTGTTATTATCAAAATTGCCTCTTTGACAAAAAAGACCTTCACATTGTTTGTGGGAAAACACCCTACGTTTTCAACACTGTGCTCCCAGGTGGCTTCAGATTTTACCGTTGCCTTTAAAAGATTTAATTGTAAATATTAAAAGTCCAGAAAGAAATAATTAGCATTCAATGAGCTTAATCCCAGATGTACTGAGATAAATATATTTATATATATATATATAATATATATATCATATATATTTTATATATATTTATATATTCTGACCTTCTCTATTCCAGCAGCTGTCTGGACCACACGCACCAAAAAAAAAAAAAGAAAAAAAAAGAAGAAAAATCAGGGCGAAATTGATGAGGGAAGGCGGCTGTATTATTCCCTAAGCTGTTACCATCCTGGACCAAAAACCCACGTCGAAATCGGATCTATTCTTCGCATGTAATTGACCGGGGAAACGTGGATCTTACATGGTCACGTTTCCTTTCCTCCTTTCGCAAAACAGGAACGTCATCAAACGCATTGGCAGCTTGTACAGACCATTGTGGATGGCGAGGCGGTCAGGGCTCTATCAGCAATTGCAGGGACCTCCTTTTGATGCATTGGACGAGGCTCCTTCTTTCTCTCCTCCACCGTCCCCACCTTCATTTTCCTCCTCTTCTGTCCTCCTCCTGCTCTCACTGTTGCTCTCTCTCACAGGCATTGACATTCAACCATCGCAAGTCTGTCGCACTCTCGCTGGCAGGGGAAAAAAATCGGAGCAGATAATTCTCTTCTTCCTCCTAAAAGGCTCGGATGGAGCACAATGCGCCAGACACATGGGGCAGCATGGCTTATTTTTCGTGCGGTTCCTACCGCTTTGGCAACATCGAGCTGGTGTGTGCGTGTGTGCCTTCCTCCCTCAGCAGCAGCCTCCTCTCCGCTCTCCCATCCGGCTTGCCGTGATGATGTTGCTGTTGCTATCTCCCTTGGATGCAATGGGGAAGGCAGATTGTTTGCAGTGCGAGCGGGGATTTGCAGGAAGGGAGGGGTGGGACGTGGCCGCGCTCTTCTTCCTCCCCCAGCTTGAGGAAAAAAAAAATAAAATAAAAAAAGAAGAGCGAGAAAGAAGAAGCAAAAAGGCGGGGTGAGAGGGGGAGAATCAAAGCGAGGAATGGAGCCCTTCCCAACCTTTGATGCCCCGAGCTGCCGGCTGCCTGCGAGAGCCCACGCCGGGGAGGAAGGGAGGAGGGGCGGGGAAGGGGCTGGGCGGGCGCTGCGGCTTCAGCACCACGGGGCGCGGACAGCTCCGCCGGGCGGGGCGGCGCGGGCTCCGCCGAGCCCCGCGGCAGCCCCGCCGAGCTCCGCACCGGCCCCGCACCGGCTCCACCGAGCCCCGCACCGGCCCCGCCGAGCCCGGCCCTGCGGGACGCGGCCCCGCCGCCAAGGGGCACCCGGAAGGCGGCGAAGCCTCCGCGCCCCGGCGTGTTCCAGGCGGGTTTCCACCTCCCACCGGCCGCTGTGACACACGGGAACTTCCAGGGGCAGGAGGCAGAGGCCGCGGGTGCGGCGATGTCTCAGGCAGTGGTGCGGGTTTTACAGGTTCCCAGCAGGAAGCTGAAACCCCACCAACAAACTTTTCCCTAGCAGATTAATTTGTTGCAGAGGTTTTCACGGTCTAATAGCTATGATATCATTATTACATTTTACTCCAGCAGCGTTTTTTTGCTGATAGATTTGTTTTGTTTCAGTAGCATGTATTTCAGTAGAAATATGGGTTCCTTGTAGCCCAATGGAGGGTAAATATAACTGAACACTATTGCTTAATTAGAGTTTTGCTGCAAGTAATGAATGAATGCCAAGGCCAATAGTTTTTACTCTCTCAGCCTGTTTGAAAATTTTAAGTAGCAGCTGCTGTTGGCCATTAGCTTTTCTCTGCAATCATCAGCAGAAGTGGCTTTCCCCACCCCATCCTGTTATGTGCGTCCATGCAGGCCCATGCAGCCTCTGAATGCTAGGGGAAACTTAGGTCTCCACTGGACCTTGGTATTTGCCATTGCAGCTGGAACAGCTGACAAAGGTGCTGAGTTTGATGCAGACCAAAAGTATTATTGATACAGTCCATGCAATGTGGCTAATGTCAGTGGAATGTCTCAGCTCAGGGACCAGTGAATACCTGCAAGACGGGACGCACCTCATGGTGCCTGGGTCTGACATCATGTCAGTGCCATTGAAATTTTATTTAGTTTGGTTTCTTTCTTAAATTTCTCCTTGAGGAGGCCATTGCCTGCACCAATGCCCAGTCTGGGTTCTCTAGCTGGTCTTGTGTACAAGGTCTTCATTGGCAGCGACCCAGGCAATACAAATGATAAATAATCTCATGTCTCTTAAAAGTTGTGCTGGACCCTAGACAATGATCTGAAATTGTTTCCCATAGGAAAATACATGATATGCATAAAACACCACATCATGATTAGTAGAGGAATCTATGTTGTTACCTAATTAAAAAGGAGCAGACTGATTATTTGCTACAGGAAAATGAAACCAGCACATGCAATTAATTTCCAGGAAATAAATTACACATTGGGATGCTTTAAAACATTCATCAATGCAGCCTGCCGTTCCTCAGAAAAGCTGGGCAGATTTGCCAGTGTGGCTGTCTACAACATATTAAAGCTCCTCAGAATTTCATATGTGTCTAATGGGGTCATTAGAGAAATAGTAATGGAAAGAGCATTTTAGAGACTTCCTGTGTGTGAGACAGGCTGGCTAGAGGCTGAGTCTCTGTGTCCATGCTCCAGGATGGCTTTCCACCAAAATCCCCAATCCTTTTTATTGCTCCCATCTTCTTGTCTTGATGTCACCAACATTTTCAGAATGGTTCCATCAATAAGAGAATTGGAGAAAAATATATTGTTGTCATCCTTTGCTTGTGTAAAGCATCTTTCATCCTTCCCTCCTGCCCATGCCTGGTTTTACAGAAAGGATATTCTCAGGCTAGATGAGATCTTTGTGTTATACTCTGGTTTTTAATGTATGGGCTGTGTGCCCAGAGAGCTGAATGGCTGATAAATGTGACAAAATAAATAAAACAAATAATAAATCGGAAGTGCTCCATATGCTTCCCAGAGGTGAGTGGGTATTATTTCTGTTTTGGTAAATGGGACAGCTGCCAATGTTTTCACACTTGGATGCTGCATTCAGGCCCTTTGGTACGGATCAAGGTGTCTCACTTAAAATGCTTGCACTGGAAAGAGCTGGCCCAAGACACTTTGGTGAGATCCCAGTTCAAGTCAGGAGTTGTTAGGAGGCCATTTCAGCCTTCCTAATTTTGCTTCACAGGAAGCAATGTGCAGCAAATGATGAGCAGCATTTTCTCTTGGAGAATAACCTGTTTCTGGGAGTTTTGATCCATTGTCTCTTGAGCCCACTAACAGGCAAGAGGTTAACATTGGGAGGGTAACTATGGGAGGCATCACCTCTGGCAGACACTACCTCTGCCCTCCTCAGGTACCCAAAGAGGAAGAAAAAACACATGGCTCAATCAGCTAGGAGTGGATAACTGGCTCCTCTTGGCTGCTTACATCCAAGCTACTGACTAGGAAATTAGACTGGGGAGATGTCCAGGCACCTTGGCAGGCCTGTTTGTTATAGAAGGATTCAGGTGTCAGGCTGCAAGTTGGTCTCAGCAGACACTCTAACACTGGTTATCTAAAGCACAGTGTGGGCCCATTTGCCCTTAGCTACTCCCTCAACAAGGACAAAAAAAGTATTGCTATTCATGTGCCTCCTCGTCACCTCTCTGTACAAGCCATGGCTCAGCGCAGAGGGGGTGGAGGCAGCAAGAAAAAGAGTGGCTAGAGCTGCATCGGTATTTGGTCTGCCTGTGTGGCAGCTTGATATAAAATCATATAAGCAAATTTTCTTTTTTTTTTTTTTATGTTGTTAGTTCAGGGATTTTTTTTTTAATGGCAGACATAGTGAGAGGGCAAATGCAAGCAGGAAAACATTATGTGGACTGCAGCTGAACAGCTTGAACTCAGCACACTGGTCATTGTGCACAAGCATGTCAAAGACAGACAATGTAAATGCTGATGTGGACAGAGAAGATCAGGGAGCCAGAAGGCTGCCAGAGAAACATTCCTTTGTGTTTTCCATCTCTCAGGAAACAGTTACCTAAACCCATTTTCATGCCCACCTACTCGGTCAATAGCTGCACTGCGCCTCCTGCTCCACCTACAGCTCTTTAATGGTGCAGAGTAGCTTTGATTGCTGTGGCATGGGCCCCATCCCTCTGGCAAACCATTACTTAAATCCAATACATTGAAGGTTCCTGCTGCTCTCTCAGTGATGGGGAGCTGCTCATCAGCTGAGTACCCTCTGATTGCTTGTCACAGCCAGACTTCCTAGTTCTTTTTCCCGGACAGAGATATTAAATAAATCTCAAGTGATGTAATTACCATAACTCAGTTGAGGAAGCTTGTGGGCAGATGCAGCCAGGGAGCTCTGTCACTTTTTTTTTTTTTTGGATCTTTCTTTCTGGGCAGTTGTAAGTGTGCTGATGCAAAGGATGTCGCTGCTGGAAAGCTGGGCTGAGCAGGTGGGGGTTATGCATCTTCTAAACATTCAGAAATAATCTATATATTGATTGGAATAATCTTCTCAGAGGAGAACACAAATAATTTCTGGAGTTTTATGCCTTGGTGTATCTGCAGTCTTGAACTGGAGCAAAAGTCATTGCATTCTGCACACAGGGAGTTCCTGTGCTATTGCTTTCTCCCCAGGCAAGGACTGAACTTCCACTTGCTCTATTCCTGCAAAATTCATGGTCCATCTCTGAGTTGATACAGAGCAAATTTTTCTATTTCCATGGCAGCTTGCTCTCTACAAAGGGGAGAGAAAAGGATTGGTTCTTTTTGAAAAATCAGGCATGTCCAGCAAGAGGACCTCAAGCAAAGCAAAGTACAACTGCAGATCTTTTTCCCTGGGTTCAGGAAGAAATCCATGTCTTTGTTTCAGAGTTTTCTCTACCAGCAGGCTTGAGGCCAGTCAATGTGCAGGAGAATGTGGGTGAGAAAATACTACTGCTGATGAGGACAGCCCCCACTTTTTCTTTCTTTAGGCTCTGGATTTAAAATTCAAACTTGCAGTGCCACAGCACTTCTCTTCAGGACTAGACAACTTCAAACATGGAGCTTTCCTGGTAACAAGTCCTACACTACCTCCTACAAAAGGAATTCCTTGTCCCCTTGGATGACTAGTCAGAACTCTGACTGGAACAGAGCAGCTGCAATAGACGGTGTGTTTCAGGATATCTTCAGAAGGCATTCAGCCAAATGCTGAGTGGATTTAACTATCCAGGAATGTAGTAATTGTCATGAAATCCCAAGCCTAAAAGGACCTGAAAATTAGACATTAAAAAATGAAAGTATATAATCAAAAGTCCCTTGGATATTTTCGCTACTCTCCCAAGTCAAGTCAAATTTGTTTCAAGTGTCTAATTAAATTCTCAGACTTATGTTATTTTAGTGACACACAACAGTCCTACAACTAGCTTACACTTGTCTGACGGAAAGAAAAGCCAATGTTGTTAAACAAGCCCATTAGGGGCTGATCCTGAGAGATACCCCATGCTCTCCAAATCCAGATGAACAGATAGGATCTAGCATGTCATCCAGCATTTGCTTAGTTACCAGGATTCATCAGCAGCCACAGTAACACGGAGGATATTCCCCCTAGGACCTCATCTGGCACAACACTGCCATTCCCAAGAAAAAAGCAACAGTTTTGTATGGGCAGATTGATAGTCTGTCCTTAGGAGGATCTGTACCTGGCATAAAGGGGTAGTGCATGGAGACACCACACGAGGATGTCCAGGAGATTAATCCTATGAATCCTGTAAATCCTGTGCTGAGCTAAGTTCCTTCTTGAGCTACAATTCTCCTTCAGTATAATGAATATTTGGATATTTGAGACTGTTTCCCCAAATTCCTACCAATATGTATCTCAGGATTTAACATCTTAGGCTGCCCAGATAGTTTCCCCATCTACAGCAGCTTGTTTCTGGATCAGCAGGCAGATATGCACATGCTGCATAAGTACAGTGCAGGTAATGAAGTTGCTTATGAGCCAGATAATCTGCTTAGCTTCATCAGCAGTAGGTGAGTTTCCATGTTGGCAGAGGCCAAGACCCAAACATGAGAAGACCTTTTTAGGTGACTCCTAAGCAATCTTTGTTGCATAAAATGGGTCTTGAGAAGAGCAGGGACACTGGAGATGAGAGAAAAGCACACTGAAGTACATTGCAGGAGGACATCCTCGTGTCTCCCTGTGCTGAAGAATTACCCACTGTATGCACCAGCTCCACATCACTTTCACAGAAGAAGGCAGTAGGCTTCCACATCTGCCTGGAAATGCCAGGCACAAAACATCGGGCTGACCCACAGCCTGCTAAGGTACTGTGTTGTCTCCTCTCTTGCCCTGACTATGCTCCAACACACATCAGAAACACAGGAAAGATCACAACTGTCACTAATAAGAGCACAAAGGTTCCACTGGCAGGTGTCACTCTCCTTGGTGACCTCTCCCCACACCTTTGCACAAGGGACAAGTGTGGTGTCTGTCAATGAATGGACTGAAGGCTCCAACAGGAAGAGAGGAGTGTGGATTTAAAGGCAGGGCTGTTGGAGGTGGCATAGTGCAGACAATGAAAGCAGAGGGAAATGGAAGAGCGGTGAGTGGGAAAATTAGTGGATTTACATCCATGGAAACAGGAATTGATTTTTGACCATTGCATTTCTACGGAGCATCCCCCAATAGTACCTCAGAATGGAAACTTTGTTCTGAAAAGGAGGCCTTGACCTTACATGTGGCCCAGACACAGTATTTGAAAGGGAGCTTAAACATCACATTGACACTCTCCCAGGACCTCAGGAGCACATGAAGTGAGAGACTGTTACATCCAAGTGATGGCCCAGATCTACTGCTTCCTAATGCACTTTATGTTAATTAAAGTGAGATTTCAAAACCATACACATTTTCTTGCCAAGATAATTAATTGATTTAGAAGCTTATGTAGTTAAAGAGTTTTGTAATTACATTTTATTGTGGGGGAGCATTTTAGGGATGGATGCTGCCATAAGCTGAACATCTCCATAAAGGTGCTGAGTGCCTGGGTTTCCTTGTGGGATGAACCCTCAGTGCTGATGAGCTGGAAATCTCCTCTGGTCTTTGGGGTCATGCAGCTCCTGACAACTTGGTCCCAGTAGACAGAAATATTCAGTCTCACAGACCCTAAAAGGAAACCCTCAAAAGTAATGGATTCTGAGCCAGTGTCTGCAAGTAGGCAACAATTCTATGCTGCTAAAGGTGCTTTTCCTTCCTTTTCCTTCCTTTTTCCCTTCCTGGGGTCTCTTTGGGGATGTTTTTTAACCCTCAGGTCATAGTGCAGATGACTGTGGTGATGAGCTGACTCTAATTCCAGTCCTTTCCATCTTAAGACTAGTGTGGTCTCTCTGGATCTTCCTCCCAGACAATGTGCTCTCATTCAAGAACAAGAGGAAAACAAGCTGTCAACCCCAGGAAACACTTCTCTCCCTGCATCACTGCCAAACTCACAACTCTGTCTTCCTGACCTGCCCTGCCCTTTAAGGACATAAATTAATTCCTGGCCCTGAAAGCACTTAAACTACATGGGAAAAGCTACAACCCCTTTGATTTATATTGGGAAACTGAGGCACAGGCAAGAGAATTCCCCCTTTGAGTCAGCAGCGAAGCGCTGCATGGGGAACTATTTTACCTCATAGCATGGCTCTCTTTGAGAGCAATTTGCACATCCTTGTGTGATGTGCAAGTAAGAACACATGCAATATATCTCTATTTTTCTTTCCTCTTTTTATGACTGAATAATCACACAATCTTTCTTCCATGCAAGTTTGACTGCTGCTGTTTATTGCCCTCTGGAAACGCGATGACAACAGCCCACGGCTCCTCTGCAGCAACTCGCAAAGGTCTCCTAAGCAGAGAATTATGCCCATTGGAGGCAATAAACAGCAGGAACAGTAGAATGACTAAGCACCAAGGATCCTGCATTTGTATAGAAGCTAGCAATGAAAAGGAGGCAAGGATGCCCTGGAGAATGGTGCCTTAGGAAAAATATTTCCAGCATTTTCTAAAAATGAAGGTTTTCGTGCATAAAACACAGGCCGAATTTGAACCTCATTCCACTGTTGAAGCTGCCTGTGATCCTGGGTATGACTTTCATGCTAAGCATCAAGACTTAATGAAAAACTGGTAAATCACAGGAGAATTGGCCCAGAGTACACTGAGATATATTCTCCTGCTGTCCCTGAAGTTGTATGGGTGTGTGGAGGTACTGGTAGAGCCTCCTGGGTACCAGAAGAACGTGCAGACAGAGATGGAGTCTTTGCTATCTAAAGCCATCATGTGTTGGGACTCTGCTGCTGAGCCTACCCCTGACTGGCTCTGATGCCATTTGGGGAACTCTCATTTAGGCCGAAAAAGATCAAAACCTCAAGGGATATCTGCAGAGGATACTGCCCACATGGTCTCTTTTCTCTGAAAAAGAGCTGCACCTGCAGTAGCACTGGCACCACGTGATCCCATAAAATCACTGTCCCAATGAAATCCTGATGTACAAGGGGGGAAAAAAATTAATCTCCTTTTGTTCTCTTCCCTGACCACCTCCTTCCTCCGTTTTTCTTCTTGATTCGTTTTTATGTTCAGTGATATAAATTTTCCAAGTCAGTGCTAAGTCCCTTGCTTGTGTGATCTTTACATACCAGCAGACATATGCAGAGAGATGAGAGGAGACCAAGTGCAAATCAATCCATCCTGCTGACACTTTTATTTATCTATTTTCTTTCCCCATCTGCCACTGCTCAACTGCCTCAGTATGTGTGTGAAAGAGGGATGGGGAAAGGGGTTGGGATACTGGTAGAGCCACTGAAGAGCTCTCTATTTGCAACTGCAGCTGCCCCCTTTCCTTCCTACTACCCTACTATCCACTGTTCCCCATATTCATTCCGCTTCCTACTACCCTGCTATCCATTGCTATCCATATGCATTCTGCTTTGTGGCAATTAAAAAAAAAAAAAAAAACCAAAAAAACAAAACAACACAGGGCTTTTTAGTGTTGATACAAGATGCCAGGTTGACAGTTGGGAAGCCAATCCCAGACTCGACACCAGTGGCAAAGCTGCTTTGCTGCTGAGTGCTTTGAGGGCTCCCAAGAGAAAAGCACCAGTGTCTGTAGCCCAGGCTGAGCTCCATAGCTGAGATCAAAGACAGACATACATTACTTGTGGACCAGGCAGAGAGGAGGACTCTTAACACACACTATTATATTTCATGGCTGTGATATCCAGCAGCCACACGTAGAGAAGATACAGAAGTTTGTGCTTTTAGGTCTGCATTTAACCATGCCTTCCCACCGAAATGTGCAAGCCAAGGTTAATCATGGCACACAGTGGAGTTCTTTGCTCACTAGGCTTCAGCCAAGACCTGGATTTTTTCATGAAGTCTGTATTACGTGCAATAATTTCTACTCTAATCCAAGATGCCTCTGAATCATCAACTAGGGCAGGGTCCAACGTCTGTTAAGTTTCCCACGTATTAAATAATTCACACAATCTCCATCTAGAGTATTTAACTTCTTAAGCAATCCTGTTTCCTCTTCTAGGAGCTAAGCCTCAAGAACTCATGAGCCACCAGGTATTTGCAGAGTGACATGCATTCAAAATGCAATTCTTTTACAGCAGTGGTGTTATCACATAGTGAACTTACTCCTGGAATGAGCATTGCTTAGGAGTTGTCAATAGTTTAATCTGATTTATACAAGCTGTGTTCTCCCTCTCTCTCCCTCTTCCCTCAAATAAGCACTAATAAGTTCTCAACCTGGACAAATCCCAGGTAGTGAGATCAGTACCTGGCAATATATCAGCTTTGTTGCTGAAATCAGGGATGAAGCAGGGACAACTGAAAATGCTTTTTCCAGTTGTTTTTAATTCAGCTTTCAAATAGACAGTGCTGTCTAAAGTATGACTGCCCTATAGGAATACACTTCAATACTTATACTACTGTGTGCCAATTAAGTAATTAATAAAAGTGTAGAAAATCTATTAAAAAAGGTGGTGGTATCCACAAGGAACATTAATACTGCAAGGTGTCATGCCCATGAATAAAACCTGACACCATCTGCAAATTCAGAGGGAACCACCTGTTCTGCCTGTTAAGAGATCAAGTTTAGGTGCTGATCAGAAGATTCTGAAGACTTGGTCTTTAACTTGTCTGTGGACTGGAAAGTATTTGCAGGGCACAAGGGGGTTAGTCTTTGTCCTCCAGGACAGTTGTCATTTTACAACCTTACGATGCATTAGAAATTGCAGAACATGAATGTCACTGCTTTTAGCCTCAAATTCTGTCAGCATGATATTGTGCCATGATGCAATCTCAGTCAGCATCTTGATTTGATTTGTGCATTGCTTCACAATTCACTCCAGGAGGGCTTAGGGTCCAATTCTGCAAACAGCTCTGCAAATGAGAAGTCATACCCACCGCTGCTTAGAGACCTTGACATCCAGCAGCGCTCTCAGAGCACGGAGCAGTGCCCCCCATCCTCACAAAATTACATGGAAATGGTGGCCATTTCCAAACTTCACTTGACCTCAGAAGCAGTGCTTGATTTCTCTGTTTTACAGTGAATCCAGATGGACAACAGGGAAAGAATCAAGGGACTTGCTGAAAACCCAGATGCTGCTTCTGAGCTTGGATTTTCCAGGTCAATACATTTCAATTTTTTTTCCACTGAGGGAAGAGAAAACCTCACTCTTCCACATTCAGTCTTAAATCAAGCTCCTGCAAGATAATCTTAAAAGGAATTTCTTGCCTGCTAAAAGAGGAGACCCACTCCCAACCCACACTTCAGCACTGACTGTGTTTGATTCAATAAACTCAGTGTTTGTACTGTCTCTGTATGTGTGCACCCTCGCATGACAAAGAGATCCAATCAGACAACTCTTGCACTTTCCTCCTTTCTATGGTGCAATATGAATAGCTGCTCTATGGAGCAACTTCTGAATATGAAAGATGGAAAATGTCAAATAGACCATCTGAAATAACTGCCGTTAAAACAGATGATCAGCAAGGGAAATTGCTGATCATCTGTATTGCCTCAATATATAATCTAGGATCAAAATGTGCATTTTATAGCAGACAGCTATGTGATAATCACATGATCTGTCACCTAAAACTTGGGTCTGATTCCTGGTACAGACAAAAGGAAGGATTCAGTGGACAGCCATGCTGAATGGGAGAAATAGTTCCTTTATTCTTGTATAATTAAGCTGATTCTTCTCATTTGTTATTGTTGTGATTCTTATGCTTTGTAATCCTTTTTACTGAACATAAATATTCCAAACAACAGTAGTTTCTTGGATCCCAGAAGCTGAGCTTAGACAAACTTTTGTAATTGTCAGACCAGGTCATAAGCAAACTTTCTGTGGATCCTTCGTAAACCTTTCTAAGTGTTAGGCAAGAATCAGTATGTTACACAAAACATCAAATGAGAGCTTGTAGTTGAATTTTGACATGACAAACACTAAATTTGATACTTATCATACAATGTCTAACATCTATGTTTATTTATAGCCCACTGAGAAAAGCAGAACTTTTTTCTACTCAGTTGTGAAGAACCCTACATACCTGTGCCACCACAGGAACAAAAAAGTATTAATTGCATTACCAGTCCATCAAGCTATTCATGCCACTCCTTCTCTCTCACCACCCTGTATTAAGCCTTTTAAAGCCAAAAGTGGTGTAAATCTTTCTAGATGCCAGAGGACCATTTTGCTAAAACACTATCCATCTTAACAGCCTGTCAGATTTCTGAATGGGAATGACTTCTTTGGTGGGAACAGGCCTATAACTTACACTGCTTCTCATTTCCTGAAGCACTGGAATTGTGCTGCTCCCTAATGTTATTTTATTAAGATGCGATTTGTCATCATGTTGCTGAAAACAAGATAAAATGCTGGCTAATTAAATTCCTTATTTAACTTGATGAGCATCTGCTTTCTGTAGTCACAATCTTTTAAACAGAACCTTTATGGCTGTTTGTCAGGATCTGGCTATTACAATTTTTACTACGATCAGAAAGGGGAAATGCCCTCCCTAAACAAAGCACGTGCGCTCCCATTGCCTATGACCCTTGTTGTTTATAATAAGAAACGTATGGGCAGATTGCAGCAGTACCTTGCAAGCACACTGCCCTGACACTTCAAGAGCACTCCCTGTTGTGGAATAATTGCTATCCCATGGAGCCCAGTGGAAATCACTGAGACAAGCTGGTAGCAAAATAGTGCAGCTGACAGCAAGTGTTTTCTAGATCAGGCTGCTCTACAAAATATAACAAACAAACAAATCACCTTGTGACTTCCACCTTCTTTAGCAGATAAGACTCCCAACACAAAGGAAAATCTTCTCTGTTGAAGAAGCAGGCTTAACAAGCTTAAGTACACACTTCAAGTTGAGCATGTGCTTAAGCGTGCTGTTTGTCAAGGCCAGATTCTGGCTCACTTTCCAAGAACTGCACTCACAGAGTTTCTAAGATGAGAGCAACCTTCCTGCATCATTGGTTGAGTGAAGACTGGGGTAGAAAAGAGTCATCTGCTGAGTCCACATTCCTAATTCAAGCAGCAGTCTTACATTGCTCCCATCTAAGCAACAGCAGAGGGTGACAAACAATTGTATCAGAACCCACTGTCAGCTCAGGGCTTTTAGGAAAGTCTTGAGCATGCCACAGGTCTGTGTCTCTCTCTTGGAAGACCCCTTGGCAACAGACCTTGCATCCCACAGAACTCCAGAGGTGCTCTGCCAACTCCTTTTGGTTGGGATTACGCTTTGAGATCCTTCAAGGAAAGATGCTGCTCCTGTGAAAGAGCAAAGGACCATTAATATTACATTGGTGTAATAGCACACCAGTGACCTCTGGTTCTACTGCTTAAAGGATATCTCCATATCTCTGGGTCTTATGCACCAGGAGGAGAAAGGGCAGAGAACTGTAGGTAGGTTCAACAAACAGGATCTCAGTAGTTGGCTTCATATAAACAAAGGCCATAGCTGCTTGTTCTGAGCTTGAACACCAGGCCAATAATTTAAGCTCCAGAATAGAACTAGGAATGCAACTTTGGTTTGTTTAACCTCATTTCCTAAAGAAATAAAGCTTATGCAGTTAAATTGTCTCTGTGCACACAGGCCTTTCCTTCTAATTTTGGACCCTTCTGCCAGTTCAACTGTGTTTCACAAAGATAAATTTCTGTTGAGCATCTGAACAAAAAATCCCAACCAGTCGTGTTGAGCAGAGGGGTGTGCTCTGCTCCTATCTTAAGCATAAGATACTGGAGAGTCTACATCGCCAGTGCCCTCACCCCAGCTGGATCACAGCTCATATTGTGTTAAATGCTGGTGACAGAGAAGCTTTGGAAACACAGTCTGAAATTCAATGTAGGATGTGGGGTTTTTTCTCTTGGGCTGCCTCACACAAAAGATCACAAATAGACTCAACTTTGCAGCAGCTCTGAGGCAGTGGCCTGGCAGCAAAGCAGGGGCCATGTGCTGTGCAGACCATTGCTCTGGACTGGAGCTATGGAGGGGAATCCAGCCAAGAAGGACAGAAGGCAGAAAAGAGACCCTGCAATCTGTTGGAGGGGTTGTACTATAAACAAGAGCAGGAAGGCTTCAGCATGCCAGGGAAGAACAAGCTGTGTAGATAAAAGAGGCTGCTTCAAAAGAATGGAGGGTGACTAATTTTTCTTGCACTGGGTGGCCAGAAAGCAGGGAAAAAGAAGTGGTCTTTACTGAGCTGGCAGTCAGAGGAGGGGAACAACCTTCTCATGCTAGAAAAACTCACAGAAAAGCCTCTGCAGGTGCCCTTTCATCAGAGTTTCAAGGACACCAGGATTCAGCAAACTCCAAATTTTGTCTTTGGTTCTACAAAGATGCTCAGGGAAAGGGCATGAGCTGTCAAACGGGCCAAGAGGCCATGGTCCTTGGTGTGCCTCAATGGCAGAGGGAAAGTCGAGGGGATTTACAGCTGTCTAAGAAAAGAAATCCGGGGAATTGTAGGGGATGCAGGGTCAGCACCTCCCCAAACCCAAGCACACCCTGGCCCTCCAAGCCCAGGGTTTGAGCTCCCCATTAGGCAGCTTTGACCTCCTTGAGGATCCCAAACCAGAGCAGAGGAAGCACAACCCCACAGCCTACAGAGGATAGGTCTTGTAAAGAATATTCAGGTCAGACCCTAGAAGCCCAAAATAAAGGTTTCTCCATCTGGAACAAGTGCAGAGGCCTTTCTCTGACTCTCCTGCACCACAACCTCCTCTTAAAAGCAGACCTGTATGTCCCCAGTCCGACCACCTGACTGGTCTTAGCTGGGTACGAACTGATAACATGGGATTAATTTATTTTAGAAAGTGAAACTACAAGTTCTCCACAGCTAGTCAAAGATTGGTGCAATTAGGCATTGGTTATGGTTTCTCTGAGCTCAGTGTGGGGTACCAAAACCCTCCCAGAAGCTGGGGCATCTCAGGATCCTTAGCCTGGGCTGATTTCCAGTTCTCTGCTGGACAGCTTTGCTACACACAGCAGCCCTGCGTGCAATTCAGCCCCAGCAGAGAGTGCAGGCTGGCTACACATCCAGGAGGAAGGAAGTGAGCTCTGCTCATGTGGAGAACCACCAAGGTGTGCTGGCAAAGAGGTGTAATGGGGCAAATATTTTCAATATGACAGTAGTAGGACCTCTGAAGAGCAGCCCAAGACCCCTCAAAGGATAATCCATGAGATTCCAGAATGGCTCTGGAGTTTTGGGAGGCTCAGGTATTAGCTACTGCTCATAGAAGATGTACAATTGAGGCAGTTATGGTTCATTTGAAGACAGCAGTCAGCCAGCCCAGCCCACAAGAGGTTTAGAGCATGATCCAAATGAGACAAAGCTCCTGCTAAGAATGACACTGAGAACCTAATTTCCTTAATTTTTTTTCACCGATGGGAGCATTTCTTTGGAAGGATGTGAACCATTTCCTCTGCAGCACAGCTGGGGTGCCCTATCCCTCCCAGGACTTTCACTCTGCATCTCTGCCCCTGACCCAGTATGTGGAGGGTGAGTCCAAGCCACTGCTGGAAGCATGTTCTGACTGAAAGGACACGTGGAGTGCACCAGCAAACTGCTTGCAAGTGGCCTCTCATTTTGTAGGTCTGTTCTCTGCATGGCCGGGCTGTTCCTGGTGTCTCGCTGAACTTGTGCCATATGGAGCAAATGCTTCAGCGTCTGTCTGTGTCTGCCTGACCGTGCAGCTCAAGAGCTCTCTGCAAACAATGCTCTGCTCTCAATATTTGCATGAGCTGGGGACAGCCCTTGGGTGGGGCTTTTCTCACTCTTCCCAAGTTGTTGGGTTTTTTCCCCCGACAAGATCTCTCAAAGCACAAGGAACCATTGCCAAGGACCTGGAACTGGATTGCTGCTGGCAGGGAGAAGGTGGCTGGGAACATTTGCAGGGTTATGCTCTGCATGTTCCCTCTCTCTCTCATCCATATGTGACACTGGGATCTGGTTTAGCTCTGGGCAGTTAAAAGTGCGACAAGAAGGAGAGAAAAAAAGGTCTCTCATCCACTCCTTTCTCTCTCTGCTGTGCAGCCGCCTGGAGTCTGCTGGCTTTCAGGGGAAGAAAGGGCAAAGGCAGAAGAGCTGGACAGAGACCATGGAGCTATGCATCCCTTCCTAGCACATATGCTCTGCAGAGAGAGGACCTGGAACATGCAAAAAGGTTTGATTTTTTTTTGCTTGAGAGTAACAAAACGCTGGACCCAGACATCTCCTCAGCCTGTGATTTTCTTTAAAAGTGGTGTGTTTGGAAGTGCCTGTGAGCTTGTGGTATGCTCATGTCTGCGTGTGATTCCCAGGTGAGGAACAGCACTCTCAGGGCTGTGCTGTGTGTTGAGTTGCACCTCACTCTTCCTGCCTGCCTTGTTTTTCTCAGGCTGACAAGCTCCTGACTAATGGCAGTCACTGCTGCTTAATCAGGAAGCAATTTAATGATAACCTTTTCTAATTAACTAGCAGAGAGAAGAATGAATACACTGTGAAACAGCCAGCTGGCTGCAGTGTCCCGAGCCAAAGGGCCTGTCAGGTGAGAGGAAATGGTGCCTGGGGACAAGGATGGCAGCTCTGGGCCTGCCACTGGGCAGGGTAGTAAAATCCTGAGATGGGAAGGGGTTATGGTGTTCCCCGGGGCATTTTCTCTACTTTCTCCCCAGTTACTTCTCTGTTTACCCACATGGGGAACGTACCTGCTCAGGAAAGGCATCTTGATGTGTATAATCAAGCCCTATGTATAATTAAAACCCTAGGAGGCCCTTTTATTTTATTTTAACTGATGCAAATATGAATAATCATCTTATTTTGAAGATGTTCACAAAATCATAAACCAGTCCAAGTTGGAAAGCACCTTGAAAGACCATCTGATCTAATCCTTTGTGGGAAAGGGAGCCAAGATGAGGTTATCTATCACCCTGTCCAATTGGATCTTGAAAACCTTCCGTGATGGGGACTCCACTATGTCCCTGGGGAGGTTGTTTCAATGATTGATTGTTCTCAATGCAAAAAATTTCTTTCTCATTTCAAGATGAAACCTCTTCCAGTGTAATTTCTTGAACAGTGTAGGACCCGGTGTTTCTCCCTGGGGGACTGCACTTGTGACTGGCTGCCAGTGCCAGCCTGCATAAAACCCATTGATTGCTGCCTTCTGCTGTGGCCTGGGAGCCAATTCCCTCCCCATCTCACAGATCTCACTCCTGATCAACTCATCCAGGAGAAGGCCATGGGAAAAATGGTCAAATACTGTGCTGAAGTCCAGGTTAACTACCTCCACTACTCTTCCCATGTAGACAGAAAATGTCATTTGGCTGTAGAAGGTGATCAGGTTAATCTGCCATGATTTCTGTCTAATAAATCTGTGCTGGCTTTCCCAATCACCTACTTCATTTGCTTTGTGATAGTTTCTTGGAAGACTGTATGACTTTCCAAGGGCCTGGAGTAATACTAATGGGCTCATAGTTTCCTGTGTCCTCTTTTGTGTTCTGCTTGTAGAAAGCCCTGACATCTATCCTCTTCCAACCTCCAGGCACATCCACTCATTTGTCTGGTCACTAGTAGTGTCCCCAGGGATCAGTGTGGGGTCCAGTCCTGTTTATTGGCAATCTGGATGAGAGATTCTGTTTATTGGCAATCTGAATTCACCACTAGCAAATTTGTGGACGACACCAAGTTGGGTTGGACTGTCACTCTGCAGAGCTGAGTGGACAGGTTGGATGAATGGGCTGAGCCCAGGCTATGACATTCAACATGACCAAGTGCCAGGCCCTGCACTTCACCCACAGCCACCCCAGGCAGCGCTGCAGGATGGGGGCAGAGTGGCTGGAAAGCTGCCCTGGAAAGCTGAACATGAATCAGCAGTGCCCAAGTGGCCAAGAAGGCAAATGGCACCTGGCCTGTATCAGGAATAGTGTGGCCAGCAGGACCAGGGCAGTGACTGTGCCCCTGTACTTGGCACTGGTGAGGCCACATCCTGAGTGCTGTGACCATTCCTGAGCCCCTCACCTCAGCAGGGACACTGAGGGGCTGGAGTGAGCCCAGACAAGGACAACAGAGCTGTGACGGGTCTGGAGCAGCTGAGGAGCAGCTGGGGGAGCTGGGGGTGTCCAGCCTGGAGAAAAGAGGGCTCTGAAACCACCTGGAAGGAGATTGCAGCTAGTGGAGGTAGGGCTCTTCTCCCAGGCAGCCAGGGACAGGATGCGAGGGCACAGCCCCAAGCTGCACCAGGGGAGGTTAAGGTGGGACATTAGGAAGAATTTCTTCACAGAACAGGTGATTAGACACTGGAATGGGCTGCCCAGGGAGGTGGTGGAGTCACCATCCCTGGAGGTGTTTAAGGAAGGACTGAACGCGGCACTCAGTGTCATGGTGTGGTTGACATGGTGGTGCTTGGTCATGGGCTGGACTGGATGATCTCAGAGGTCTCTTCCAACCTACCATCGATATTCAAAAATGACAAAATAGCAGCTTGCACCAATGCCAGCTGCTGCTCCTAACCCCGGGGGCAGACTCCTTCCTCAGAGCTGTCAAGTGCCGCCACCCGCTCTCACACATCAGCTCCGCTGTCGATTTCTCGTCAGTCACCATTCAGTAACACCACACATTGGCGCGCCAGACCCACACCATGGGCAGCCAGCGGGGGGGTCCGCCCCGGCCGTGCAGCGCTAGGCGCCGGCTGGGCAAGGCTTCAGCCAGGGGCCGGCAGCAGAGCCCCCGCACGCCCGAATGGGCGACGGGGGCGGCCCCGGGGTCCCGGCTCCCTCCCCGCAACGCCGCAACCCCACAGCCCCCGAGATGGCGCCGCAACCGGAAGACTACATTTCCCAACGCCCCGCGCGCCCTGCGCGCCGCTCTTATCTCCCGGCGTGCTGCGCACTCCCGGCCGCTCGGTGCCGCCGGGCGGTAGCGCAGGGCCTGCTGGGAGCTGTAGTCCCTCCGCGGCGCTCCGGGCCGTGCCCGCCGGCGGTGAGCGGGCGGCGGAGCCGCGGGGCGGGCGGGGAAGGAATCCTGACCTCCGGGTCCACGGGGGTGGCGGGGGGCCGAGGGACGGGTCGGGACCTCCGTGGAGTTTGGGACGGGAGCCTGCCCGGCTCCTGGGAGAGGAAGGGGCAGAGGGGGAACCGCACCGCCCGCAGGAAGCTGAGGAACGGAGGGAGCGGGCATCCCGCAGGACGCGGGCAGCGAGCGCATGGAGCCAGGCGGGCTGCCGGGAGAAGTGACGGGAGCCAGCTCCTCGCTTCTCTTGGAAGGCCCGGGACCTGCGAATGCCGGTTTCTCTGGAGGAGCTGGCTCTGTCCTGTGGCGTTCAGCAGGTATCTGCCACGCTCTGTGAGATACCCAAGAACCGAAGGTGAACAGGGAAGATGGGCATCGTCCCATCTGTGCTAAAAGGTACCCGAAATAGGACACGCTAACACCGAAGGCTGTGCAGGGATGTAATCCTTTGCCTCCAGGTGCCTTTGCAGGGCTGGCTCTGCAGTGCAGGGTGTTCCCGCGCTTTGCTATTTTATTACTTCTGCTGGGAATTGCAGAGAAGAGTACTCAGGACAGTTGTTGAATAGGAATTTTCTCCTTTTTCCATGTGTTATATCCCTGCAGGACTGGTATGCAAGGCTTCATCAGTGTCTGCCACCATCTACTAGCTGATAATGGCTCAGCATTGATGTGACAGCTTTGCTGAACTGCCAGATTCATGTAGGACCAGTTACAGTAATACTCAATCACTAATAATACTAAGTTATCAATAGAATAATAATCTGTTGTTTTTTGTTTTTTGTTTTTTTTCCTGTAGACTGGCCTCTTTTCCTCTAAAGAAGCAGTTGCCTCCGTGATTGATTCCCAATGTAGTTTTGGTACAGATTTGTTGTTGGAATTGTTGAAGATGTCATCAGGCCTTACAGAGGAGCAGAAGAGAAGGATTGAAGAGAACCGCCGGCTGGCTTTGGCTAGGAGAGCAGAGAGGCTGGCAGCCCAGGGAGCTGGGCCCGTGGGCATCGCTGCACCTCCTCTGGGAGAGCAGAGGCTGGGCAATCCAGCAAGCTGGAAGGAGGAAAACAATCATGTCAGGCTCGCCAGCCAGCAGCGACACGATCCAAACACGCCTGTGGAGCAGAAGAGCTGTCTCCAGAAAGGCTATAACCATTACACAGCAAAGCAACAGATGGCTGGCTCGCACAGAGAGCAGCCAAAGAGTTGCTCAGAGGACTCAGAACAAGCAAGTGGCCTAAAGCAGTTCCCTGCAATGACCCCGAATTCTCTGAGTTATTCCCATAAACATTACTTGGATGCTGGTAGTCAGGAACACGGACAGCACACTTCAGTGAATCATGGAACATTCCAGCAGCCCAAATGCTACCCAGCTTTCAAAAGCCCCACAGGACCACCTCATCCAAGATTCACTGATAACGGGCACCCTGATGGCAGTAAGAGTTTACAAACTCAGAACAAATCTGCCATTAAATATGTTTCACCACCAAGCAGTGCTGCCCTGAGCGATTCAGAAATGCTGATGAGCATAAACGGACTGACAGAAAGAACAGGGGCAGGTTTTGTCTCTCAGGCCAGTGCTGGAACGCAGAAACTGACCAGCTCTGCTGGTGTGGGCTCTGCCTTTGAAACTGCCTCTCATAAGAAAGCAATTAATGTTACAAAAGGAAAATGTGTGAAATATGGGGAAGACCGGTTCCAGGTTGAAATAGGGTACAATGCTGAACTTATTGCTGTGTTTAAGAAGGTACCAAGCAAAGCCTATGGTAAGAATTGTTTGTGTTCTGTTATCTCTGTTTTCAGTTGCGTTGAAGCTTTGGCATCTGTGTAGTTGCTATTTGCTACTTCCTCTTCCCAGTGTACCTATTGCTGGGGTGGAATATGTGGCATTAATGGGGGATTAAAGAAGTAAATACAGATTAAAGTGCATAGAAATTCTGGACATAAATACCTTGAGCTTGGATTTAGAAAAGTCTGAAGCCTTGCTTTATGAGCAGTATTCTGAGAAGTTTAGTGGCAGCATCTGGTCAGTTTGTTGGAAGTGAAGGAAGCAAAGTTATTCATAAACTGGGATGTGAAAATGGGTCACTTCAGCTATAGCTCAGAGTTATTCTGTTTCCTGGGTTACAGGGAGCAGTGGAATCTGATCTTTTACCATTATCTTTATTTGTTATATTCTATTTTTGTTTTCTCTTTATGTGTTACTGATCCCTGTGAATGGCTGTTGCATTGTTGTCTTAGTATTCATATTCCTCATGCATTTGTCTGGTGTCATGTAGCTGTAAACTTGGGCATAAGTGTTTTTCAGATGTGTGGTAAAAAGTTTGCATGAGTAGGTTGAATACTCTTACCTCACATGAACATTTCATGCCACCACTTTTTTTCTGCCCCAAATGATTCATATTCTGCCCTATTACTCTTGCCCTACTTTAGATCCTGCTATGAAGAAATGGAATTTCAGCATGGCCGATTACGGCAGCGTCTGTAAGTAAATGTTGAATGATAAAAAACAAGCAGAATCTTGACACCCCCTCCTTCCCCTGCTTTCCATAGTTATTGTTTTGCTTTGTTAGTGTCTTGAGTAATAAAAGTGGTGCTGCTTAACGATAATGCCCATCTTTTAGGCATCTAGCTCATAACATTTTTTCTGATACCTTGTAGTTGATTAGAAATAATTTAATTTTTCATGTAATCTAAATACCAAGTACAGGTTGCACTTTCTCCACCATAGAATTTTTCAGCAAACAACAAGATCATAGGAAAATTATCTGCTGTGCTGGTACTTGTTTTGAATTTGTTTCGAAAACTGAGTGTGTTCCAGTGGCTGATGCTTAATTTCTGGGTCCATTAATGTATTTTCTTTTTAAATAGCTCTTATATAAACACGTTTATTGTTCATTTTGCATGTCAGAAAAGGATAAAGGGTAGTTCTCCAGGGTTTTGAGTTGAGACTGAAAAGGAATTTGCCTTTTTTTTTTTTCTTTGGTATAACAAGGGTGGGTTTATCTTTTTTTTCCTCTCCTGTCATGTTATTCTGGAAAGATTGAGAGATTATAGAGGCAAACACTTCAGGTAGGCATTTCAGAAGCACACTGCATTGAAGTGAGTGATAAATCACTATTGATTTTAGTGGGAACAGAATTAGGCCTGTGTTGAGCACTTTAAAAAACCACAGTTGAGTGCTGGTATTTTAGCTTCCCATGTGGGTTGCCACACATTTATAATTTAAATGCTGTTGGCTTGCTTGAAGTGTATCAAGTACAGATGAGAGCAGAGTCTCTGTACCAAGGAGCCTGCAAATGAAGAGGATGTTTTTTAGAAATCAAGCATTTTTCTTTAAAGTTATGAAATACCTGAGTACTCTGTGGAAAGTTCCTGTTTACAAGTGAAGACAGTATGTGACCAACACTGGCCTGTGAAATTGGGGAAAATAGCCTGAGAAAAGGGAACTAACTTAAAATGGCCTTGAAAATGTAAGAGTGAAAATGTAAAACAATTCCTTTTAAAGTTCCCACTTGTAATTTAGTTTTTCTGAATAATGTGGTCCTGTATTGCCTTTTTTTTTCTGGTACTATAAATTTAACATGCAGTTGAGCCTAGAAACAAATGTTGAAATAAAGGAGTAAAATATGCCTTTTTCCACCCTAGTTTCTTTCAGTTTTAGTTGTAGAGGTGACCTCTAGCTATACAATGCTAAACCAGTAGCATCTGAAATCTTTTCCTTGGTGCATTGGGAGGAGAAGGTATAAATTGGTGTTTTCCAATCCCTCTAATTTAAAAATTATTTTCAGTGGGTACTCTTAAACTTTTTATTTGGAGTGGAAATCTTAAATACTTGGATTTATTCAGGAAGTCACTTATTTTAAAACAAGGTTGGATGATACCCAAATGGTTTATTTATTAATTGATTAGGAAGAAATTGTCTGAATTTTTTTCTCCATTTTCACATCTTGACCACTGAGCTTAAAGTTTGTACTATTTTGTTGTGTATCAGTTTTCTGGACTACTTAAAAAGAAGCAGAGAGGATCATGGTGTGCAGCTCGGCGCTCAAAGGACTGGATTCACCTGGGTTTATTCTAAACATCTTCTAGAGAGGGGAACTTGCCTTCCACAAGTACTTGAAGGCAGAGTGTGCTTAATGGTCCCCTGCTTTTGAGTCTGATGGACTCTGGAGATGTTCATGAATCTTTGTGTTACTGTAGTATCTGTGAGGTAGAGGCTTGGGAACAAACTCCACTACTTTGGTGCTGTAAAAAGTATCAGAAATATTTATATAAATTCATATAAAATTCCTTAACCACCGGAGTTCAGTTGTAATAATAAAGGCAGCACATGGGTTTAGACTGGCAGAGAAACACAGGGATAAGTGACATGTTTATTTCTGTGGATAGCTCTGTTCTAAGGCTAACATCTGTAAAATGTTGTGTCCCTCCACTCCCCATGCCCTGGCATTGTGTCAGAGGTGATGCTGGTGATGGGTAACACAGGAGTGCAGATGGCTGGGTGGAAGTGCAAGTCTCACTGTAAGACACAGAATAAAGGGTAATGAACTTAAATTGTAACAAGAGATTTAGGAATTTGGACTAGATTCCTTTCTACACCATTCCTCCTGGATGGATTGTCTATCAGACATTGACATGAGGCAGGAGGCAGATATTTTTAAATCATTCTCCTTTGCTGTTTACAGAAGCACCTTCCCATCTTTTCAGACACATGCTATTGATCATCATGCCCCTGTCCCTGTGATTTTCTGAGTGAAAGCACTGTAAGGCTGTGTGCAGTTTAATGCTAAGTGTGCTTCTGCAGATTGCTTGCCCTGGCCTAGGGAGCTACATTTTAGAATTGCTGACAGAGAGGGAACAGAGTGCAATCACAATGCTGGACAGGCCCTTGTTCATTTACTGTCACATGTTCCCTTTGCCCCTGCTGTATTCTCTGTGGAAAATCCCACCAACCTCCTCCTCCAGGTCATTGCTTTCTCTGTTCTTTGTCCCTGTGAATGAAAGCAGGGAATCATCATTCCTTTTAAATTTGTGTGGGTTCTTTGTTATTAATTCTTTTCTATATCTCTATTCTCCCTAGTGGAAGCAGCAAATCAACTTTCATCAGTAATTCTGGCACCGCTGGAAGGAGAAAATGTGGTTGGCTTGGCATCAGGCTCTCATTTTGTTGGCAGTAGGATTGATGTGAAATCCCTCTTGAAGATGTGTAAGAACTGGAAGAAGTCTTCAGCCCTTGTCAGAGGGAAGTGTGTGCTTATCTCTCGCCAGCGATTTGAGGTCGATATTGGGTATTCTGCAGAAGTGATTGATGTGTTCAAAAAGATGGATTCCAGAAATTATGGTGAGTCTCCTGCTGTGTCTGCTTTTTAATAATGGCCTTGTTGGGGCTATTCTTGCTTTACAGAAGAGAGGTTGTGAGAGTACATCCCTCTGAAAGAGCACAAGAGAATGTGCTTTGGTGAAGATTTTGAAAGATCTTGTAGTTCTAGTTTGATGTTGTATCCATGTCCAGCACTTTATCCTATGGCTGAACGTGTCCTCAGCCTGTTAGCCGAGGTGATATTTGAGATCTCAGCATGGTTACATTTACATTTATTGTAAATGAGGTGGATTGTGCTGATAATTTGCCAGCAGTATGGAGACTATGCAAAGTTCTTGCCTTTATTATCAAATGCAGCTGGATGTTCATTACTTCTGCTTTACTGTGGTGTATAGTGGCTGCAACTGCCTGAGCAGATTTGATTTACCAGGAGCTTTACCAGTGTTTTCAAGGCAAGTGTAGCTGTAGAGCACTTTTGATGTTGGCATTCAGATTTCAATGGTAAATACAATTTTTTTTCCACTTGTAATTTGGGAAATGAGACACAGTGATGAGGTGACATGCACAGTGTCTCAGAAGGTCAGTGACAGCATGGAGAAGAAATTCTGGAGCTCTAATTCTTTGGGCAGGGCCCCACCTTCACATTGTGCCTTCACCTGACTCTGAATTAATTCTTCTTTCCCTGGATGTTGCACACAGATGCTACCCAGGGATAAGCCTGCCAGATAGGTCTGGCATTGATGTAACATTTTGGATATTGATTAATTTCCTCCTGTACCCTCCTGAGCACTTTGACTACAGGGTACAGAGGCACAACTGAAAGTGATTGTTTTACTGACTGAAGTCAAGAGTTTGTTGGTTCACAAGCAGAAACTTTGCACACATTCATCATCCCTTCTTGCAGTGAAGAGAAAGTGGTTGCCAAAATCCTTGGCAGATGGGTTCATTAGGAGAGTTAATCTTGGCTTGCTCTGGTGATACCACCATTTCTAGATGTATGGTCATACTTTTAAATCTCAAAATTAACTGCTTAACATGACAGTAAACTGAGAAGAATTAATTTTGATCAAGGTAATAGGTCTTCTGAAACGGACAGAGAATTCAGTATTTTTTCTAAAAGAGACTTATGGCAGTGTTTGTTGTAACTATTGCAGATATGAACACCAGAAAGTGGAATTTCCTGCTGGAGGATTACCCCAAACTAAGTGAGTAGCTGTGTTCTCCAGTGAAGGAGAACTTCCTGTGCATCAGTTTCTCTCTGTTGCCTTTTGCCTTTATATATCTGTGTAACGCTGCTGAAACTGTGACTTGCCAAACTGAAATGTAGACCTGTGTTTTGGTATGTTGTTTTTTTGGTTTTTTTTTCTAATCAGAATCATCCAGTCTCTGCAGCTTGCTTCTAGCACATCTGCTTCTTGGGTTTTTATGTTTAATTAAGTTTATAGAGTGCTTTGAGATGAACAGCATTACACAAGTCCTATGGATTGTGACTGATATTTATCATCCCAGTCAGCATGCTGTGTTTGCTTTGGTGCTCATGTGAGGGTTTGTGGCTGTGGAATTTGGTTGGGGTAAGTTTCAGAAGGATAATGAGCCAGGTGCTCTATGCACATCCTGAGGAATTGTGTTTCAGAGCTGAAATGCTGTTCTCAGAGTACTTGCTCTCCAGTATGGGCTCCTGCTTTCATGGGATACCAGAGTGTGTTTAATAATTAAGTGCCTGCTTCTATGATGCATGTCTTAATAACATTAGTAATGGTTGTAGGGCTGAAAGCCATGTGGTGGGGCTGTGTAGGTAGGCCAGGTCTTGAAAACAAGTGAGTGTGTCTTGGAGGAGACTGTTACAAAACTGCAGGGTTGGGATATTGACATTCCTGATTTTGGTGAGTGCTGACGATCACTCACAGTTTGGTCAGAAGGCCTTTTGTACATGCAAAGGGCCTGATCCTGTAGCATGTGCCAGGCAGCCTGAGCAGACACATCACCTCCTAGTCTGTCATAGGATCAGTCATGCTGGCTGGGAGTTGTACACATTACGTGAGGTGTTCAGAATCCCACAGATTTGAGGAAAGGAAAATAATTCCATGAATCTTGCAGAGTGTAATTTGTGAGGGCATTTGAGGATTCCAGCACGTGCCTTTTAGAGGAACAGCATTTGCTTTGTTGCCTGTTCATTTGCCTACATCAAAATTAAAAAAAGAGATTTTAGGCTGGTTGCCATTTCCAGCAGAGAGATCTGTTAGCTGGGAACTGTTTGTAGAGGTTAATGTCTCTTTGCCTAGTTGCTCAGTCATCTTTATATAAAGGTCACTTCACTAAAAACTGTCTGTTGGATGAATCATGCTAGTGGCAGATATATCTTAATCACTCTCCCAGCTCATGTACAGAACAATAGCAACAGAATTATCAGTGAGCAAATTGTAGCAATTATGCTAACACACAGCTCAGTCTGTGAGTGTAATAACAAGCTTGTGCTGTTCTTTGGATGGAGAGAGTTCCTGCTATTGAAGAAGTATAAATTAAACCAGAGAGTTTAAAAAGTTTGGTCATTGCCCAACCACAAATGGAAATCTTTTCATATGTATATTTCTTGGAATTGATTTTGCTCTTTATGTGGCAGGGGTCCATCCTGCTGTTTTCCTCTTGGAGACGACTGAAACAAAAATACCTAACTGAATTCTAGTGCATTTACTGCTGGTATAGTGAGTTCTTTTTTTAGTTATTTTTCCAAGCAGATTTTTTTTTTTGTCTTCTGGACTTCATACACAAAGCGATACTAAAAAAAAAATGGAAATTGCTTCCTGCAATTAAAATTTGTGCACCTGCATTTGTGTTCCTAGTGTAGAGGTGTCTTTGATTTCATAGGGACAAAAATTATTAAATAAGTTTTTCTGGTCACAGCTCACTGCATGTTTAAAACTGGTGTTAATTTGTGTAGAATTTAACTGTTGGATTAAAAATAAACACTTTTATTTTTGGGGGGATGGGATAGAGAGGCTGCTGGAGGGGACTAAAATAAGGTTACCCAGGAGGAAATTGGCTAGATGCTCTGGTTGTTATGATGTGTGGATTGAAAAGGTGAAGGCTCTGAGGTCTTGGCATAATGGATTCTGGGGATCCCTTTAGTTGAACTGAGAAGTTGTGAGGCTTCATGGGTGAAGGGACGCTGGTACTGTGGAGCTGAAGTAGCTACCTGTAAGTTCATTCTGGCCTGTAAGCTGCCTCTGTCCAGGAGAGGAGCAGCGGCCACCAGCTGAGCAGGGAGGTGCTGTAGGTCCTGAAGGATGGCTGTTGGAATGCTGCTGCTGGTGGTACAGGAGTGTTTCTCTGAGTCTTGAGGTGCTTCCTGTTTTCTTACCCAATGCGGTAAGTAAGCGTGGTAAAGTGGAGGCAGAACCCAGCTGTGTGAATTCAGGGAACAGGAGGAGAAGAGAGTTTTCAAAATTCAAGAATTATATTCTTCAGGTGACTGTCCTGGGTCACTTCTGATGGTTTTGGCATGGTGGAAGCCCCAGAGGTACAGAATCCCAAGGTCAAGGTAAAGATGCCCCTGCTTTCTAGGCTTCAGGAGCTCTTTTGTTCAAATGTGTACTTCATTTCTGAGTGAAGTGTGCCCTAAGCTGCCCTCAGCATGAATAATCCAGCTCCAGCTGTATTAGTAGCAATCGTCTCTGAATGATGGCATCAGAGTTGCAGTTTTTTATAATCAAGTCTAAGTAAGAGGGGAAGAGATGTGATTCATCATGTGGTTCTGAAATAGACTTTAAGGAAGAGGCCAGGCTAACACCTGTGCATGATGCCATGATTTCTGTGAGCTCTTTCAGGATAGGAAATTATATTTTTGGCGAGGTTGAGGGTTGTGTCCTGAGATCCATGATGGAAGTTGTATGTTGTCCCTTCAGATAATAATCTGCTTTGTTCTTTGCAGTGCAAGTGTTACTGAGCCTCGTGTCTGTAGAAGTGGAGCCACTGCCTGAAGCAATAATTAAGACCTTTGCTGCTCAACTGCAGAGATCTCCATCACTGACAGACATTCCTGATGCTGACCTTTCAGTAGTGGACTCCAAAATTGTTACAAGCCTCATGCCCTTTCAGCGGGAAGGTGTGAAGTATGTCCTTTTTGCATGCTGTTATGCACTAGTTCTTGTTTAGAATTGTGTCATTTATATTGGTGCCCAGATTGCCTTCTTGTCCATGGAGGGTTTTGCATTTCTCTAGAGTCTAGGTCTGTTATACTCTGGCACTTTGGGCTTTTGATTGTTTGGTATAGGATGGTTTGTTTGGGATTTTTTAAAAAATTTTTATTATTTTTGGGGTGACACATCTGTTTTATTTCTGGATAGAATTCATCATGAGTCAGGTGGAAAGTAGTATTTGCTAGTCTAAAAAATTGATCAAATGATACATCTCTGATCTCCCTCTTGTGATTCAGTATATACATAATTGTCATATGATTTTTTATTTTGTAAGGTTTTTTTCCCAAGTGCATCTCTTCTGTTGTTGTTGTTTTTTGAATATTAAATATGCATGGGAAGGGACCAGGAAATGGGACCTAAGCCGTAAAACATTTAAAATTACTAATTCTATGTACAGATAAAAGTTTAAATGTCCCTGTCCCCATCATATGTGATCAATAGTTGTTGATTTCAATATGCAGTCCAGGACAGTCTGTACTTAATGGTCTTAAATTGCTGCTGTTTTTAGTAATAATTTCTTAGCTCAGCCAGAATAAACTCTGGAACACAATGTGAGTAATATCATGGAAAACATGTGCTTTAAATAATTGTAAGGTCTTGAGACTACTTCTCATATGAAATCAAAATCTCTAAGAACTGAGCTGAACCACTCTGTTCAGGAGTTTCCAGGCTTTGAGAGATTTGTGGGAGTCGCTTGCTTGTATGAAGACTAAGGGAGAAAATCCAGGTTTGCTGAAAAACCCAGATCACTTCCAGGTTTTTCCACATCAGAGGCTCGGTCATGACTTGTGCTCATCTTGTTTGCCAGATAGTAACCCATTTCTTCACTCTTCTGTCCCTCTCTGTTCTCCCCAGTTTTGCAATCTCCAGGAATGGGCGTTTGCTCCTTGCAGATGACATGGGCCTGGGCAAGACCATCCAGGCCATCTGCATTGCTGCCTACTACCAGCAGGAGTGGCCCTTGCTGGTGGTCACTCCTTCTTCTGTGAGGTTTACGTGGGCAGAGGTACTGTGAGCTTGGCCGTGTGCACCGGGTCAGTGGGTTAGACTGTGTTGTGCTTTGCAAAAGTTAAACTTCTAAATGTACTAAGGCAAAGAAACAAAAAATTGTACTGATTTAGAAACTTGATGGTGGGAAAATGCTTGGCATTGACTGTATGGTATATGCCTATTTTTTTTTCATTGGCTGATTTTCTTTTTGTAGTCCAGCTGATCTGTTGGGAAAAGGGGCTGCTAGAGAAAGTGCGTCCTCTGACCTTCTGTTAACTTTTTTTCTGCAAGTCACTTGGCTCCAAGTGGGCATTTTACTCATCAGTGTCAAAGATAATAGTTACATTTAAGCAATTGTCTTGTATTGGAGCCCATCACAGCAGTATTTGCCAGTTCCTTGGCTGGAACAGTCCCAGATGCTGGGATTCTCCATTCTGTTCAAAAAGCCCCATTATAATCGTCATTGTCTGTCATAATATGTCTTTTGGCCTGTCCATTTTATGCTGATGACTTCTCTGAGTCCTTTATTAATGTTGGTCAAAGCCCACGAAAGCTTGTGTGGTTGACAAATGTGTCTTGAAATAAATCACTGCCACAGTTTGTACACTGAGGCTGTTGGGTTGCCATAGGCTAGTGAAATGATCACTGTGGGAGAAAAAGGTGAGCCAGAGCTTTTAGATCAGTGAATTCTTTCCAGAGAAGGAGGTGGGAGTTTAACTTTTCGTGGAATATGGCATTGATGAGAAAAGTATCGATTTGGATTTACTGATTTTGTGCTATAACCAGGTTGTTAGAGCATCTTGGTGTGTGTTTTATTATCCAGTAGTGCAACAAAATGCAGGGTGAAAAGATGATAAAGTTGTTTACTGAGAAAGAGAGTGATGCTCATCATACTTGAAATCTCAAGGTCTGTAGACCTGTGGGACAACACCTAACCTGAATCCATCACTTCTGTGGGATATCTACCAGGAACAATTTGGGCCTAGGTTTCCTGAAGTATTGGGCAACTGCAAATAAACTTCTACATTCTGCTTCAGGAAATTTAAGAAATACGAAGCATTTCTGTCTGGTTGTTTTGGTTTTTTTTGTAAATTTGAGTGCTTGATTTCTTCTTTCCCCTACTCCCAGCTGCCCAGGAGGCTCTTGTGGGAGATGTTTCGTTAGGACACTTGCTTTAGGGGTCTGTTTGATTTTTGAGTATGTGATGGATGCAGATGTAAGAAAAATGTGTCACAGAAATTCAGTAGGTGAAATTTATTATAGTCTGTAATGTACTCAGTTCATTCTTGTACAGATGTGTTTTGCTGTAGTGGTACAAGCTTTTGTGGTGTCTCTGGAACCAAATCAGCAGAAATTTTCTTCATCTTGGTGATATCAGTGTTGCATTTTGGCTTTCTCTGTTCAGGCCACTGAGTGACTTTATAGTCAAGGTTCCATGGGAAGCTGGTGTGAAGGAGCAAGGTACTCTTTGGGTCTGAAGTTTTGCACCCACGTGCATTTAGAGTTCAGCATTGAAACTTAAATAATTGACAGGCTAGTTTCATAAAACTTCTTGTGGACTAAGGTCAGCACCCAGTGAAAAATTCAGGATCAATTTTATGGTAAATTGGTCACATGCCTAAAAGGAGAGGGCAGTAGAGTAGGAGTTTCCAGGTACTTCCCTTTTGCTACCTTTGTGTTAAGTTCTGATGTGGTGTTGAGTACATACTTTTTGGGGGGTATCTAACCTTGCCTGCACATTGACTTACTTGGTGGTGCTTTCAGTAAGTGGAGAAGGATAGTTCATTGTTACTTTCTCACATACTGAGAAATGTGAGAAGTTCACATTTTAACTGCTCTTCCTGCTGATGAGGTTGCTGAACAGTGGAGAGGAATGATTGTGGTTGGGGGATTTCAACAGGCAAAGCTCCTAGAGACAGAGATGCCATTTCTCATCACCACTTGATTACATTTCTGTAGGGACCAGATCCTGATGGGCCCAGACAGTTTTCTGCAGAGCAACATCAGCAGAACTCAAATGTTGCAGAGAGCTTGGTGTCACTGGGGACAGAATTACAAGGGAAATGGTGGGTGGTCTGGCTAACAGATGGGCTTGGGGGAGGATATCTTGCTCTGGTGTGTGGAGCATTTCAAGAGGTTGATTGAATGACAATTACCACATGAATTTCAGCTGCTGTCATAGAGCAGCTGGTGTGTTGTCAACTTGATCTTTTCATTTGGTTTTGTTTTTTTCGGTTTTGGGGTTTTTTTTGGTGGACTTTTTAAGAAGAGGAGGTAGTGGAAGAGTTTTGTTCATTTGGATGAGTTGTACTTCACCCTCACCATGGAGTAAACATTGCTATAGTCATAGATGTTTACTGCTTAGAACTCTGTGTTTCACAACTATAGGTTTCCTGTCGAGTGGGAAAACTAAATTTCCCTGTAAGCAGTGGTCACAGTATGCTCTGGCTCTGAGCATAGCAGGTACCTTTCTCAGGAGGTTATGCACACTTCCACTAAAGATCAGATTTTTGTTTGGGTTTTTGGTGTATTACTGGGGTTCGTAATGTGTTTTTCTTTTGTTTGTTGGTTGTTTGGGGTTTTTTTCCCCAGTAAGAAGGAATAGGGTTTGAGCTTTCCTTGCTGTGTAAAGTAGATGTTGCCTTATAGCCTGAGTTTTGTTCTTGATGTTCCCATTGCCAGAGAGGTTGCCATGGGAAGGCTGCTTACCCTTACTGTGCTGTCTGATGGTGGATGGGGTGGTTCCGTGTTCTAAGTATGCATGAGGATGTTCTGTGTAGTGCTTTGGGATCTTGACAAAGAAGATAAGCACCAGAATGCAATTAATTTCTTTACTCTTCCTCCAGGCATTTCACAGATGGCTTCCATCCTTGAGTCCAGGAAGCACCAATGTGATAGTCACTGGGAAAGACAACCTAACAGGAAGCTTGATCAACATCATCAGTTTTGATCTCCTCAGCAGGATGGACAAGCAACTTAAGAGCACATTCCAAGTAGTTATTGTTGTAAGTGGTACATGAAAATCTTCAAGTTAATTGTATGCTGCAAATGGGGTAGCCTTTGTACAGCAAAGAAGTGTGAAGTGGGCCTTATTTAGGACTGAAGTATCCTGTAATTGTGGCTGTGATCACAGCTGTGTTCATGAGTACAAGCATGAGGTTTCTCTGAAACCTTTTGAAATAACTAGTAGAGTTTAATTCCTTTGTGATTCCTAAGGCTGTGTTTTCACTTTTACTGGTTATGGTGCCTCTCTGATTTCGTTGTGCTTGGTCATGTCGTCTGCTGAAGAGAGAAGTGTTTAATGTGGTGTGTCAATACAGTATTCATGGAATTGTATCTTCTTAACTCTTGGACTTCAGGGTGGTGTTAGTGTTTATCCAGTAAACCAGATAACCTTTCAACATCAAGTATGTGGATAAATCATCAAAAAAATCTCCCTTAGCTTGTGTTCCACTGACAATCTGCATTAAGCCTTCTTTGATCATTTGTATAGTTTCTTTCGTAAATTACTTCAAATTCCAGTTTTTATCTTTTTACAGAGCCATAGTAAATGGCATTTTTCTGGATTTTCAGATTCAAATCATCTAGTGTTTCAAATCCAGCTTGGATCAATAGAGAGCAAAAGTGTATATATAGCTTACTATGAGTATTTGATGTTCTCAGTCTAGTTTTTCAGCACACACACGCCTGCCCAAAGATCACGACAACTGGAACATATTAGTCTTTCTGTTTCTCAGCATCAGATGGGAATGTGGTAATAGATGGAGTTCTTTGGAGACCAAGCTACTCATAGGGGAACTGATCTTTTTCATTTTTATATTTTGTCTCCTACACACACTGACTAAACATTCTGTCAAGGTGGAAATGCAGATTATTATTTTTGTAGGCTCAAGGCTACTGCCTTGGAACTTTTAACCAGCCCTGAACTGGCATATATTCTTTCTGTGTGTTTATATGTTCAAATTTGGACCCTTGGTAGGTTTTTACAGGTGATAGTAGTCCTACTGCGTGCTGAGCTTTCCTGTTTTTTCTTCTGCTGTTCTTTTGGTGGCTGGGAAAATTAGTGTAGCTTATTTGTTATTTAGAAGGGAGAAGGCTGTGTCTGAGAGGCTAAGCAGTGACATTGGCTTTGCCTGCTTTTTTCTACACACATGGAAAGATGAGAATATACCCTTGGAGGATGCCAGCTGCTTTTTGTGCTTTAAATTCTGCCTTACTATAGCAGTAGAAGTGAAGCCCATTTGAGG
Organism: Passer montanus; assembly: GCF_014805655.1. NCBI lineage: Eukaryota > Metazoa > Chordata > Aves > Passeriformes > Passeridae > Passer > Passer montanus. Next base: position 14,294,665 of record NW_024356504.1, on the reverse strand, counting down.
GTGATGTCTGAAGTAGGAGACTATTACCCACCTGGTGAGCCCTATCAGCAGAACAGTTGGATCTTAATTAGATTTCTTTTTTTCCTTATCATTTGCATTAACCCATTATTAAGGGAACTGGCACTGTATAGGTCTCCTATGTTTTCTGCATTTAAAAGATACGTAGGGGCAAATGAATATCAGTTATGGAAATAATATTCCTCTTTCTCCTTCTCTCTCCAGCTCCCTATGCTCAGGTTTTTTTTTGGGTTTTTTTGTGTTCATTTATGATTCATGCCTGCAAGGTTTGATTTTTGTTCTGTTTGCTTGCAGCTGCAGGTTTGAGTGCAGGAAGCCTGCTACTCTGCATCCTGTCTTTTTGTTTAGAATTTGATGTGACTATCCCAATGCCTGAAATATCCTGAATGAAAGGCCTCTAATACTGGATAGCTGAGAATGCTGGGAATTTGTTCTGTAACCTGCATTTTGACTATGCATCTGAACTGACTTTGCTTTCATGCTTGTTTTGTTTCAGGATGAATCTCATTTCCTGAAGAACACAAAAACTGCGCGCTGCCAAGCTGCCATGCCTCTGCTCAAGGTGTGTGTGCTGGGTGCCAAAGCTTTGACTGCTAACCTCAGGCTCATGGGGCAGTGTAGCTCCACTTACAAGGTTTAGGAGCCAGCAGCTGAACTCTTTTGGTGTGTAAGGGGAAACCCAGGTAATAGTGTAGATCCAAGACTGAAATTTGGCTTTACCACTTGTTTCCATACAAATATTAGATGGTAAAACCTAACAAAACAACTTCAAAAGCTTGATGTAATTGTGATACTGCCACTGATGAGTTCTGTCATGACAGGGAAAAGGGAATGTCAGAACTTACTGTATGTGTTCAGGGAGAGTAGACAGAATATGGTGGTGTCAAAATAGCTTGTTAAATGAGAATAATCATTATCAGTTACTTCTTGGCACACAAATTGCTGCTGCATGTCAGAATGGCATTGCCTGGGGCCCTTCCCTGGTTTACTGCAGCCTTCCAGTGTATTTGTGTGTGGGGCTTAGGAGCATTCCTGCTGGTTACGTGTACAGAGCAACAGGGAAATGACAGAATGCGAGGTTAGTGGGACAGGTGGCCCACAGAAGGCAGGCAGTAGTCAATTATAAGATACAGGAGAAATGTAAATTTTCATGTTTTCCTGGTGTCCTGGGATCGAAGAATCAAACTCACCCTGGTAGCCTCTAACAGGTACAGATTAAAGTTTTGGATAGTTTCTAGACACTGCAAGGTCTGTACATTGGAAGAAGTAGATGCAGTTGCTCTTCAGCAATTAACCAACAGTATGTATATAGAGAAGAGCTGATCTGTGATGCCTTTACAGCAACCACCTTTAATATGCAAGATTCTTAATGGCATGCTGAAGATGGTTGTCCTTGAATAACTTGGTTTTTCTCCTTAAAGGCCTGACTCGTGTCTTCTCTTGGTTTTCAAATCACTTCAGGCTTTTAGTGTTTGGAAGCTTAAGTAGGAGGTTCAATTCTGTGAGCAGTTTAAAATACAGTAATTAGGGTGTGTGTCTGAAAATCATGGAAAATAACAAATTTGCCCTCATTTTGAGCAAAATGCTCAAAAAAACAGCCACATCCTTCATGACTTGAAGCTTTGTAAGGATCAGCTTGTCAAAATTATTTGCTGGCTAAAAGATATGAGAGTGAAAGATGGTAGCTGTTAGGCAGAGGTTAATTGCCTGTATGCACTTCCTGAGAATTTACAGTTTTATGCTGTCACATCACTGGTCTTAAAGAATTGAGAGCTGATGCTTCTGAAACTGAATTTCAGTCTTCTGAAAGCATTAAGAGTTTCATATTCATCTTGTGCATTATCTCACCTGCAATGATCATGCAGTACCAGATGTTTTGTGTTAGATGTTCAGGTAAATTCTGTTTGCCTGGTTGCTGACAAAAATTTCAGAAGTATTTGCTGTAATAGCCATTTTTCTCTCCTTACTTTCCAACATAAGCATTTTGCTCTAAAACTATCCCCTTTGGCAGCTGTGTCTTCAGCTCCTAGTGAGTGATGATGTGGTCACTTCTGCCACAACACATCACACCAATATTTTTGTATTTGAAAGAACTGCCAAAATATTAGGAGCTTTCATCACTTAAATACTGAATCTAACAACTATACTATGTGATACTTATAGTAAGTAGCCAGTGGGATAGAAATGGGAGTATTTTCATTATTTTACGTGATACCTTGAAATTACTGAATAAGAGGTGTGGCTAAACATGCTGCTGAGGATAATATTCTTGTTCTTGCCTTCTTTGTGTTAAAAGGATTTGAGCACCAGTAGGGCTCTTAGAAGAGACCAGAAAAAGGTGTAAGTGTGAGCAAGTCCTTGAGAGGTAAACTGCTTCTAGTACCCCAGTCCCTACCTTAAGGTTACAGTGTGCAGGAAATGTGATCTTTGGTCCTTACATGCTACAAAGATTTATGAATCCATAATGACACCGGACAGATCTAAGTTAAAATGTTTTGGAGACAGAAATGTTTGTCAGTTCTATCCATACTTAATTAATTCTTTCTATCTTGATAGAATCTGCACTTTTGACTTCTCCATTTGAATAATAAATGAAATACATAAGTTGCAAGTGTTTATACAGAACTGCGCAATAATTGGATTAAATTGGCACATTGATAATAAAGATGACATACCTTGGATATTAGTTTCTAATTTGTCTTGTTAGATGGCCAAACTGAATCTCCACCTCTCAAATCTTTAGCTCATTGTTACAGCATTTAAAGCCTTATTTTAGTTTTTATGTCTGATATTGACAGGTTTTCAAAACAAAGTGGCGTTTTTAGCCAGTCAGACATAATTAATCTTTTCCTGCTCTCTTGTATATATTGCAAGGCAAGTATAGTATGGAATTGTCAAGCAAAGCCATGTATTAAACACGTCACCTAAGTTTGCCCATTGGGGATTTTTAGACATCTTTTTAATACTAAGAAATGCCTCAAATTTTGTGTCTGCAGCACTGAGTATTTTTTCTGATATACTTAGCTGCTACCTTGACAGAGATTCAGAAAAGTTTTACTTGAGACAGAGTAAGAAATTTTGTAATGGCTGGATGTATGCAGTGGCTGTGCTCACTGCCTCATGGCTTACCCAGGTTGTCATTAGTTTAGAGTACATATATATAGACATGTTATGTTAAATTTACTGTTAGTAGACAGAACTTTGAGAGGAACTTGTAATTGCATGAAAAGTAAGATAGAGTGAAATGGCAGCAAGATGTTTAGGCCATATATCTTATTCCCTTCATGTTCCAGTGGATGTGCAAAGTTGTGGGTGTGCAGACGTGTACGTGAGGGAGAATGCTCTGTCTGCCTCAGTGAAAGGAGGTGGTAGAGTTTGCACACAGTCTGTGTGCATCCCTGCAGAATTATGGAGAAGGATGGATTGAAAGCTGTAGTAGAAAACAGTCCTTTGATGTTTGGTCATGTGGCAAAAATGCTGCTTTCAAAGTCAGCCAGCTTTCACACCAGCAGGTCTGTGCTGGCAGCTGCCTGAGGTTTGTCCCCAGCTGCAGCAGCTCTCACTGTACTCAGGGGCTAGAGGTTGCTGTGTTCAAAGTGGTCTTTTTGTCTTGTTTCCATGCACATCAAAGTGAGAATAGCTTCATACTGTTGGGCTGTAGCTGAGTCACCAAAAGGCCTTGTTAGGCCTGGCATGTCCTTCCCCCTAGCTCAAAGCTGTGTCAATTGGTAATAGGACCTACTTGTCCTCTTGCTGTTTTTTTCTGTAGTCTTGTGTTTGGGAATAAGTTCTACTAGGCATACTGACAATACTGGTTGTTCCCATCACCTCTGCCCTGGATCTGCTTCCCTCAGAGGCAGAGAGAGTCAATAGTGTTATACTTGTAAGCATTTTGGTTTTTATTTCTAAGATTCGACTGGCTCGGAGACATAAACGTAGGAGAGGGAGTATACATAACACCAATATCCTTAAACCAGCAAAGCCTCAGGGATGTGGATGGAGAAGAAACACAAAACAAAAGTTTTTCACTGATGTGTAGTGGGATCTCTTGGGTACCAGAGTGGAAAGGATTCTACTTATTTTGGCCAGCCAAGATGCTGCATGGTCTTTATTTTTCTGTAATTGCATGGAATACTGCAAGGCATGGAAACTAGGGAAGGTCCCAGTGGAAAATGGATGAGTTTTTTGGAAACATGACAATAAGTAGCGAAGAACTGCACTGGAATCTGATAAATAAAAGGTACTATCTAATCAAAAATTACAGTGGCATTAAATGTTCTTATACTCTTTGTGGTCTCTATGAGCATTGTTCTCCAACACATGGATAATATTACTAATTTGATTGTTCCCATTGAGTTGCTGTTCCAGTTAATAGTCTGATACACATCCTGATGTTTGCAGGGTTAAAGGTCTTTGATTTTGTTATGGGAGTCCAAATACACTGTGTGGCTGGAATAGAAACCTTTTATGCTTGTTGCCATAGAGCAACTTCAAAATAGTGGAGAGAAACAGGTCCATGCTGCAGGTAGAAGGTGAGGTGGGAACACAAAAATTTATATTTCTGTCAGGAAATAAACAGCGTCTGTCTTTAGGTGTTACAAATCTGTGTGGATTACGTAAATAAAACTTTCCTTATTGTCATTTGCTGAGAGAAGGAACTTCATCTTGAAACTGAAGAAGCTGTGGGCCCTCAGGGCTTCATCTTCAGATCTGCTCTTACCTTCCAATGTTTTTTCCTTCTTGGAATAGGAAGGCAGTTTAATTTACTTCAGTCATAGCTTATCACTGCTGTTTGACACACATTGTCTGTCTAGATGTCGGTTAACAATAGAGAAAAGTATTTATATTTTTTGGAATAATTTCATCTTATGGAATGTGGAGCCCAATCTCTTGCCCAAGCAGAGAAACAGACTCCTGAAAGCAGCTGCTACTCTTCACCTTTACCACATCTTCTGTTTCATCAGGTGATTATTTTATTATGGTCCTTCTCAGATTTTTCATTTTGCAGGATAAGTTATTCTTAAGCTAAGCAGTTTAAAATGACACAGTAAGCAAAAACTGGGGACACGAGTAAATGTACAGCCAGAACCAGCCACACTTACTTTAAAAAGTATGTCAGTCTGATAGCATATGGCATAGCTCCTGCTGGGAAATCCATTTAACACAGAGACAGTCATTGTATGTTAATGAGGATCTTCGTGTGTTCAATTATTTGTCTGTCACGTAATCCCTCTGCCTTGCCTACTCCCCTTTGAATCGATGCTTGCTGGGTCTTGACCTCTAGAGTAAGTGCCATCATTTCATAAATTATTCTTTGACTTTCAGAAGTGACTTTGTAAATGTTTTCACAGCTGTGGAATTAATTCTTGCTGGTGTGTTATGTAATGCTACAAAGCCACATTTGTCTTAGGCTACTTAGTGAATGAGAACTGCAGACCAGGTCTCCACCAGTTCTGTGAACTTCATGCCTAAATGCAACTGAGCAGCTAATGTTAGTTCATCTGTGTGGCAATATGTATTGATTGATTACAAGATCTGATTTTGCTAGAAAGTCCTTTCTGGCCCCTGCAGTCTTATTTTCTGTGGCGTTGTTCCATATTATTGTTACAGACCTTTGAAGAAAGAGGCTGCGTGCTCACTCTTGGCAGCACAGAAGGTTCAGCAGGAAACAAGAATTAAGCAGTGATCAGTAGAGACTTCTCTGCAGGACCAAATCTTTATTGGCATCTATTCAAGATGAGTTTCCACTAGAAAAAGAAATGGGAATCAAAGCCATTTCTTTCATCCAGAATTTAAGTCAGCCTTCAACACTTGGAAATTTGTCGTCCTAGGGGTTTTTTTTCCTTCTGTTCTTTCTTGAGCTCCATCTGTCACATGTTTTAAAACTAAAAGGGACCTTTGGGATAATGAGTTAGACCACCTATGTTCCATGAAATTTTCTGGAATTAATTTCTGAAGTTCTTCACAGCTCTTGTAGAGTTAGTGTCTTTGGAATTTGGTTGGTTGGTTTTGTTGTTTTTATTGGTTTTTTTTACTTTTCAGTTTGCTTTAAATGGTTAATTAGAAGACATGTCACAGCCCTTAGTAAGAGCTTGCAGTGGTTGCATACTTTCTCTGTTCAGAAATAAGTTACAGCAAAACAGCAGCTGAACAAGTTTAGAATTCAAATAACCTGTAACTTCATCATCCTCTCTTTTGACACCTATTTAGAGACTGGGAAAGGAGCCTGAATAATTGTTTTAACTACTGGGGAATTAGTGTTCCAATCTCTTCTTGTGCAGCTCCTGGGGAACACGCTTCTGAGAAGCGAGAGCCTTGAACAGCACAAACCCTTTCAACACAGTTGAGCTTATGTTGCATTTATTATGTCCCTGGTCTGCTTGGAGTGTGTTCTTGCTTTAGCTTGATCCAGAGTTTTCTTACATGAGATGTCTGTCATCCCATGCCTTCATGTTTCCCTTTTTCTGGCAGTTGCCTTCAGTTGGTCCATGAGGAACAAGTTTTATTTGGAGGTTTCTTGCACTTGAGGGACTTGCTTGTCTTGCTTTATAGCAGATTTCTCAGGGTAGTGTCAGTTTCTTCCTCAAAGGTTTCTGCTAAGTTTCAGATACTGTATAGGTTCTGTTCAGTTGTCCTCTAGTGTTACCTTAATTTCTAAAAAGCACCTAATTTCTGCTTGATCAGTTTCCTCATGGGATATGGTATCTCTGGTCTCTGTGACTCCTTCCTCTTTTGAGTAGCATCAGCACCTCTGTGGTGTGCAAACTCTCACCTTCTGACATGCTCAAATGTTTGACCTCTCCTCTTACTTAGTTCAGTAACCATTCTGCTTTTTTAACTTTGTTCCAGGGAGTTGTCTGATCCTGGTGGTGATCACATTTCCCTCTGATCTATTTAGTAGGGATTATTGGAGAAGACAAGTCCCACCTTGATCACAACCTTTATATAAATAGCTGATAGAGTCTTGAATTAATTTCCGGAACTCTTTTTCCACCAGATTTGGTTGGTAAGTGGATGAAACAGCTGAATAGATCTGGGCGACTTGTTGATCTCAGTGAAATGATAAAAGAATTTAATTTTCTTTTTCATTTAAATGTGAATGAGCTGTTGGTACAGATGTCACTCAACAATCTCTTTGTTATTTTAATGAACCTGCATTAAACCATGTAGGAAATTGCAAGGCACAAGTAATTTAACTACAGTATGTGAATTTACAGCAGTAGAAATGTGTAGCTTTTATCTAACAATAGAATTAGGTAATAGTGGCAGTATGAAGGTAGAAGTGTATCTTGGAGACTTTAAAGTGTAATTTTTGCCTCTTCTTCTTGGGAGCACCTGCTTTAGATGCAGGCTTTCTGTCCTCCTCTTGTCTCCCCTACAACACATTTTACAATCTTCTTACATGATTTGTATTTATTCTCTCGTGTTCTAGCATCCAGCCAGATGTGCCTACACTCACCATTGGCTGTCAGATCTTCTTCTGGCCCTGCTTCAGAGAGCTTCATTTTTTTCTCCTTGCTAGTATAATTTTTTTAAAAATTAACAAAGTAAGAAAAAAATCCTTCTTTCTTGTATCTCTTCTGCTTTTGTGAGAAAGGCATTCTGCTTGTGGCTTGCTGTGGCAGGTTTATTTTGAGAGAGTTTTTTTTTTGGAGGTGGGGTACCTGCAAGGGTGTGTAATTTTCCTGTGAGAGCTGATGCCAAATGAAAAGTTAAGCCAGGCATAAGATGTGTCTAGTGGGTAAATGCTGATTCAGAAAGTACTGTAGTAAAAGTGGATGCACCCTTCTCTTAGAGCATGTGGATGGGTATTAAGAAACTGTGTGGCTTGTCCTGCTCCCTGGAAGTGTGAAGTACTGGGTTTGAATGTCTTGAGGCAGCAATAGCTGAAAGTACCTGTGAAGGTGAAGCACTCTTCCATTTAGGGTAGTTGAACCGGGGGTCTGGGATTTTCTTTCAGGGTTATGGTGACTCTAAGTTGTGCTCTGTTGTAAACTGCATGGTAATGATGCCCTGCTTGGTTTTCCCAGGCTGCCAAGAGAGTGATCCTGCTTTCGGGAACGCCGGCGGTGTCGCGGCCCGCGGAGCTCTACACGCAGATCGCCGCTGTGCAGCCGAGCTTCTTCCCGCAGTTCCACTCCTTCGGGCTGCGCTACTGCGATGCCAGGAAGGTACTGCCTGGGAAACTGGCCAGCTGGGACTCTGCAAACAGCACATTTCAAATGTGGAGGCTTTTCCTTCCTTCTTCTTTCTGCATGATATTACATCTCTTTTAGAGAGAGTTTCTCTGCAGAGTTACATTTTGAAAGTTCGGAAGCTGAGGAGGTGTAGGTGCTGCAGTGGTGGGCCTGAGACATGAAGGCAGTAATGTTTCTTGCCTTGAAAGCCATGGAAATAAAAATGGAGGAAAAAAATCGCCAAACAAATGTGGCCATAACTGGTGAAAGGATCCTATTCTTATCAGACTTGTCCCCACCTGGGTTTTATAAAGGGGTAGAGTAACTAAGGGGCCTTTAAGCAGCAGTAGATTTGGGCTAATTGATTTTTAAAAAAGTAAAAAACAACAAACAAAAAAACCTAGTTTCTAGTCTTAGCCACTGTTTGATAAAGGGCTTTGTTGCTTGGGATTCTGGATTTTATATCTATAGGTAAGTAAAAAATTGAAGACTTATAGAGTATATCTTTGTATTCCACCCTCTTCTAATTTAGGAAATGGATGCAATCCTCAGCATATTTTGAAAATAACTCCTCTGCCAGCTGCTCAGCAGTTGTTTCCACAGAGTTTCTGAGTGCAACCACTGCAAGAATTTGGCTTTGCATGAAGCCAGCATTTACAGCCACAATAGCAAACGTCTGCCTTGCTGCCCAGGTATGGGCAGCTCACCTGTACTTGGATTTGCCATCCCTAGGGCTGTTGTGTATGTTGGAACACACACTGCTAAGAGAAGAGCTGTTGCTGCTGCTTCTTGTACACAGAGGCTCTAGGATCTTCTGTGTTGGTTGCACAGGCACAAAAGAGGAACTCAAATCTCCCTACAGCTCTAATTCATAGTGCTCAGCAAAGCAGTTGGAAACACCAAATGAGCATTTCAGTGTTGAAAAATATTTGCTGAAGAGCTGAACATCATCAGTGTGTGCCATAAAAATAGTTAGAGCTATTTGTAGGGCTTTTGTGTTTGTTTTCTTTTCTGTTTGGGGTAGCTAACGTTTCCACCAAGAAGATTCTTACTGCAGTCTCATATAAAATTCTTGAATCCCCTTTTTCCTAGATCTGAATGCCCACTTGCTTTCATAGCCAGTGTAGTGCTGTTCTGTGTATGTCCAAGTGTGCAAGTCAGAGGAGCACTTAATTGGCTTTGGTAGTCACATGCTGGTGCCACTGATTAGAGAAAGGCCATTAGCATGCAGAATCACAGAGCATCAGTCCTGGGTCTCCATCCATAGTAGGAATCATATGGAGGGAGAGGCCACATCTTCTGGTAAGCTTAATTGTCTTTGAAAGATTCCTTTCTGAGCATTCCTTTCAGAATGGTTCCTACAGGTAAATGAAGCGATACAGTTTCATCTTCTTGGTTTTCTGCAGTAAAAAGGAAAGCTGATTTACAGCATGTGAGTATAAGTAGGTTTGGAGTTTGATAAGCCCTGTTAAGGGTAAAGTTCTGCACAAGTAGCTGTCATTTCAATAATGAGGCAGATGGACCTTGGATCAAAGAAATAAAATTGTTTTACAGGATCCAGGTTGTAGCAGTGTGTCCAGTGTAAATGACTTTTCAACCTTCAGGGATACTCAGCATGGAGGTCACAGTCAGCCTCCCTTTGAAACCTTGTCAGGATTTCTAGTACAGTTTTTTCTGTGTTTGACCTGCCTCTCCTAGATAGTTGAACATTGTTGGTCTTCTCCATGCTCATCTGGGACATTTTGTTACAGTTAATGTCAGCAAATGATACCAAGAACCTAGGAGGAATTTGGTTGATTGGAGAAATGGGGCTGCTGGAAATTAAGAGATGTAGATAGTATTAGAGAACAAGATGGGACTGCTGAATATGGGTTGCCACAGATCCACTTGGCAATGAAAAAATTTAAAAGGTGATTGTAATTGGTTCCTTCATGACTGTAGTGTATCCCTGACATTTGTTGCTGTAGCTCTAACCTGAGACTGTGTTAGGAGTTGCATCCTCTCTGAAGAACTGTTGTGGTACTTCTGCTGTCAATACTCAAGTAAGTTCTGCTTTTCTCTCCTGAAATGGGCAACATTATGACTGAAGGAAGAATTGCACAGAACCAGAGAGGCCTTGCAAGGCTTTTGAAGATGTGTAAGGATAAAGGGTGTAATGTAAAAATGTTTTGGTATTAATAATATATCCGATTGTATTATAAGATTAAAGAAAAATTGGCAAACCTGATCCATTCAATTTAAAACTAAAGGCTGACTAGTTTCTGTTTCAAGATTTTATGACAGAAGATTGCAAATATCTGACAGATCTGATTAGAAAAGTTGTAGACGTTTATACGTTTATATTAATTCAACCTCCCAGCATCTGTACTTTTAAAAATGCAGCAAGTGAAATGTCACCTATTGTTTATAAGATGTCCCAAGACTGTTTCCCAAAATACATGCTGTGAATTCATTTTTAAAATTGGCTGATGTTGGCAAATATTAAGTGATTTCTATCTGAGCACATGCTCTGAATTTGTAAGAATTTGGCAGCTTCTGCTAACACTGTAATAAGTTTACTGACTCATGTAAGATGCTGTAACACTTTGGTAAGAAAATCACAGTTGGAAGCATGTGTTCTGGAATGTTATGGATCAAAGCCAGATGTGTATTTTGGCAAAATAAATGTCCCTCTTTTTTCTCTCTTTTTCTTTTTCACAATAGGGTATACTAAAGTAAATTTTAATAATTCCAAAAGTAGTTATCTCTTTATAACTAGCTAGGTGCAGCACAGAGCTAGAATGTTTCCTTGCTTTTTGTTCCAGCACCATAAGCAATATATAACCTAAACATGCTGTGGGGACTCTGCCTGTGTGTGCTTTTTAACATGACAGTAGATGGTGTCTTGGCTCTGTGTGTGCCTTGTTCTTTGCCTTAGGAGGATGCTGCTCTTCTTAGGAGGATGCTTGTAGCCAGTTTGGCTACATGGACACAAAGCATATGTATACTTGCTTGTTATGGAAGTGGAAAGTGGGAAAACACAGGTTTTTAAGTGGAAAGAGGTATCCCAAGGGATATCCAGGCCCCACAGGAGGCCTTGCTGAGCTGCCTGATCATGTTGGTCCTTCCTACTCACCTACCAGTGCACTGAGCAGTGTGGGCAGTGGGCTTTGGAGGCTGGGCACAGCACCAGGGGGGTCCTTCATGGTTCTGTCCATGTGCTCTGCTGGGCCCACAGAGCCTGAGAAATGCAGAAAGGGAGCACAAAGGCTGTGGCTCAGCAGTGTCAGCTTTTGTGCCTAAAGCTAATAAACCCTGGTAGACTTGAGCTAGCTTTCTGTGGACCTGCAGGATGCATCTGTCTTGCACTCTTGGTTTCAGGGAAGCAGAGCAGTGATACCCATGTTGGGCTTTTGAGGGCTTGGCTGAGATCCAGGTGGGCCTATTAACTCTAGCCCTACACCACTGGGCTGTTGTCAGAGCCAAAGTTTTAATTCTACAGGATTTAAACTGGCTATGTATTAAGGGTTTGAATTGTTTCCTGCTTTAATGAACCAACTGTAGCTAATCAGATGGTGCCGTAATTATGTAGGAATAGATTAAGTCAGATGAGTTTAATGATGGCCATAAGTACCAGAATCTGAAGTCAGTTAATGGTTCACATCAGTACAATATGGCAATAGGATTGCAGATGGTTTTATCTCAACCTGAAGTAGGAACAGTCACTTTTTGGATACCAGAGAGGTCTTACTTCCCTATAAGCTTTTTGATTCCTCCTCTTCCTGTCCCACAGCATGTTCTCATCTTTGTTCATCCAAGCACCACCCCTTAATACTGCCTGTTAGTCAGTAGCCTGACTAACCTTATGGCTAGTATGATTTATTTTTTGTCTCATGCATTCTAGGAGAAGATGGAGGATGCAGTGAATCTTTCTCATTTACTTCAATTTATTTATGTGTTGTAGCAGTTTGCTCTTGGGGAAGACAAAATCAATATAGATATTTGAGGTTAATCTATTTTATCAATTAATGTAGCTGATCGAGGTGCTGAGGCTCCTCACATCTCCATTATATGCATTTCAGGAGGATGTATGTAGTAGCTTACTTTGGATTGTTACTCCAAGACCAGAGGTTATATTTTTGGACACTGCCAATATTATTTAGAACTAGAGCTATGAGAAGTCACCTCTCTTCCCCACCTTGGTCTTTGGTATTCCTGTAGCTGTATTCCCTATACTTATTTGTGAAATTTCAGCAGAAAGGTTTATATTTTTTTCCTTGCTTCAGCATTAAAACTGTATTGGTCTCTTCTCTGAAAGACAGATGTTTGAAAGATGCTTCTTTTGGGGAATGTACCAATTTTGATGCCACTGTTGTTCTTTCTCAGTGAACAAAAGATAGGCTGTGGTGTTGCAGGTAGAAGTGATGAGCTGAGGTTAATTGAACAGGTGTATATTACTCGCACTCAGGATCTTGGAGGATAGGCCAGGTTCAGAGGGGAGTGCTTCAAGGAGGTGTAAATGAATGGCTTGTTCAGAGGAGCTTTGAAGTGACGATGCTTTGAAGAAACAGTATTTGGAGAAATGTCTTCTGGGCCACAGTTTATTTCTGGTTTGCTTGAGTCTGAGCCAAGCACAGCAATGGCAGAGTATGCCAGGGAGCAGAGCAGGAGTCAGGTCACAGTGGAGAGCAGGCAGTTCTGACCTAGCATGTCAGACAAGTGTAGCAACTCTGTGAAGGCATCTGGGTTACGGATGTTTGTCCTCATGCTGTTAGAGGATATTTTTGTGTGTGCCTCTCTGCTTAAAGCTGAGATAAATGTGCATGCATAGAACTGCAGTGAATTCTTTTGGCCTGCTCAAAGCTGCAAGTGAAGAGCAGCAACACCTTGCTGTGTGAGAGTGAATATCAGGACACAGGGCTGGAGAAGGGATTCCTGCCATCCTTCTGCATAGTCTTCTTTCCTGCACCTCCCTGGGCTCCTGTAGATAGGAAGAAGGGGAGCTTGTAAGTAACCTTTTCATGTTGAGTGGATTATTTTCTATGCTTCTACCTTATTGCCATTATTGTCAAATCTGCTGCTGACCATCCAGTTCTTGCCTTGTCCAGATTCCCTGGAAATTTATTCTGCTTTTGGATTGTATGCAGAGCAGTGTCGTACAGGTTTGACACTAAAAACTGCTTTGATCTTTCCCAGATGCCATGGGGTTGGGACTATTCTGGATCATCCAACTTAACTGAACTGAAAATTTTGCTGGAAGAGTCCATCATGATCCGACGTCTGAAATCAGATGTGCTTTCCCAGCTTCCAGCAAAGCAACGCAAAATGGTTGTGGTGGCTCCTGAACGCATCAGTGCAAAGACCAAAGCTGCCTTGGCAGCTGAAGCAAAGAAGATGGCCAAAGGATATGAAAGTGTAAGTCAGAAACTTATTTTCACAATGAGCCATTGCTGCTTGAGGTACTTTTATTTTAAAAAACCTTTTCGTGAAAAAGCAGTACCCTGAGTTCCAAAGGTCAGACCCACACCTTTATGTGAAAGCACAGTTTTAAATGAGTGTACAGCACAACCAAAACTAGCTCAGCTTGATTTGCTTTTGATCTAAGTGGTCTGCTTTGTCCCTTTGTGTTAAATACCATTTCCTCTCTTCTTTTCTCTCTTGTTAGTAATTTTTAATTGTCTTTCATGTCTCCTGCCTCTACCAACTCTCCTGTCTAGCCTTGCAATCTCATTCAGCCTACAAAACCAGATTTATTTGAGTTGTGTTGTGAGCAGAGCAGTAGCCAAAAATGCAAGGAGTTTATTTCTGCTTTTCATGTTTGTTTTCCTTTATGGGTGGAAAATGCATGTTCTAGGCTCCTAGGTTGCTAATACAGTTCTGTAAGAACTTGGGGGTTTTTCCTTGCCATTTTAGCTGGGACACGCTTTCTCAACTACAGCTCCATTTGTGATACACTTGTCATCCGACTGGTGGGAGTTGAGTGGGAAGTAGGGAGGGAGGTGTCAGGGCTGTGTGAGTATCTGCTGGACCTAATGGCGAGTAGGAGACTTCCCCCCCAGGCCTCTATTGTTGTGCTTTTCTAGGCTGATTTTTTTTCCTAGCAAAGTGTTTATTGGCAGCAGCAGAAATATCTATAAGCAAGAAGGAAAAAAGGCATTTTTGAGACTCAAATTTGTTTATCTCTTCCTTCTACAGAAACAACAGGAGAAGGAAGCTCTTCTCGTCTACTTCAGCAGAACAGCAGAAGCTAAAATCCACTCAGTCGTGTAAGCTCCGTGTCACTGCTTCATTCTTGCCCAGTAAAATGTGGTTTTCTGCTGAGAACAGAGAGACAGTGCCTTAGAGATAACAGTGCAGGGACATGAAGCATAGCCTCAAGTCAGCCTACAAAAACTTGATTGTAATTACAATGCACTAAGCATTTTCTTCTCTTGGGGTTCTTTGGCTAAATAAGTCTTCTGATTTCATTCCAGATACAAATCTAAACTGTCATTAGAACCATTTAGAATGACTTTGTGTATGGGGCTTGGATCAAATTCCCTGGTCTGGACTCTTTTTCAACTTAAGGAGCAGGGAAATAATGAAACTAAAAGCATCAACAGAATTTGAGAAAACAAATGCTGCAATTCTGCAGCAGGGGATCCTGAACCAAAAAGCTTAGGAGATGGGCTTAGCTTTAGTTGTAGTGTACTTTAGGAAACGCACAGCTCCCACTGAAGTTCCTAGCTCTTCCTCAGGCTCCAGTTAACCTGATTGTAATACAAGTTACTACATAAAAATGGGTTCTGTAGCTCTGCTGCTAGTCCATGGGAATATTTTCATTTAAGTCACTTAAAAGGAGGCTTGTTGCCTCTTCTTAGCCATTAGCCTTTATGCATGTGGATAACTCCTAGAAATAGCTGACAAATTTAGATATTTAAGCTGGAGTAAATTGTCAGTGGGAACCCTTGCAAGAAAAGGTTTGGGTTTTTTTTTCTGATCAGTGTGTTTAGTGTGTTCTTCTGATATAAAAAAAATCCCAAGTAAACCCAGGAAGTTTAACTGCATACAGATTACTTTAGTGTATTGTGATTGTACAGAAGTTAGAAATACAGATGGGTGAGTGAGATTGTAATTAAGTATAGATGACCTTCAGTCGATTGGCCTAGAATGTCATGTTCCAAGTAGGATATAATAAACTGATTCTCTTTGCCACCCAAGTATAATGTAGGCTCCTGTCTGCCTGTGGTGAAGAAAAACTGTGAGGGAATTTTCCTTTCTGTATTTAAATCTATAGAAGACTTGACTTGCTGCTTGCACTTTACTGCAGCTTTTTATGCTAGCCTGTTTCCTAGTGTTTGTGTATAAAGGGGCAGTATCTTCAAAATTTGTTATGAGCAAAGTCTGTACTCTCTCAGCATGTAATTTTATAGTGTTTTGGTGTTTTTCCTTTTTCATGTAGAGAGTACATCCTGGAGTTACTGGAAAGCGGGAATAATAAATTCCTGGTGTTTGCTCATCACAAGATAATGCTGGATGCAGTAGTTGCAGAGCTGAAGAAGAAAGTAAGTCACTGATTTGTCTTAACTTTATCACTGTTCCAGCTTCAATGTTGTTGAACAGTCCCCTGGATTTATGGCTGGTCAGATAGTTTAGGGCAGTTAGTGACAGAGATGATTTCTGCTTGCTGTGCTTCTGAGTGTGCCCTTCACCAAGGGAGCTGAGCTGTCAGGGTGAATGCCTCACAGCATGCACTCTGTATTAGCTGAATGGCTTTTATTGTATTTAGTGTTCTTTAATTCCAGTGTCTGCCCTGGAGCTTGTGAATTCTTGTGTTACCCTGTGTAGCTGTTGTTCTCCAGGCTTTCCTGAGAGGGAGAATGAGACTACCCAAGCCCACCATCCCTGCCAGCCTTTACCTCTGTTGTGCTCTTACATTTTTGAACTAAGATACTGTAGGGAGAGTTGATAGACCTGCCAATCATTTCTCTTGACTTCTCTTGTTTGTCTAACTTTTCATGTGAGATTTCCATTGATGCTCCTAAAGCATGCTGGGGCAGTGTGAAGAATGATTTAAGATGACATTGTGGACTATAACCAACAGTGGCACTGGTGACTTAGCTCAGTGGCAGCACTGGACGTGGGATGCACTAAAACATGGAAGGAGTATACAAGAAAGGGGACCAGGTCTCTAAACTGCATCTTCTGCCTTTTCACAGCACGTCGAGCACATTCGCATTGATGGCTCCACATCTTCAGCTGAGCGGCAGTCTCTGTGCCAGAAGTTTCAGTTCTCAGAGAAGCAGGCTGTGGCTGTCCTTTCCCTCACTGCTGCAAACATGGGCCTGACATTGTCTGCTGCAGATCTGGTGGTGTTTGCAGAACTCTTCTGGAACCCAGGGGTGAGTGTCCTGGAGGGGACAGGGGTGGGATGTTCCCTGGAGAGCAGAAATGTTGCTGATTAAGAGATATAACAGGCAGGTAACTTTCTCTAGGGTTTGTCTCTTTCTGATGTCTTCTGGTTCTGCAACCACAGGTGCTTGGGCTTGAACCTGTGAGGCTGGTTTACACAGTTTGCTGGCAGGGGAAGGTGGCACAAAAGGGAAACAGGCTTCTGTCTTTATTTGACAGAGCTCTTAAGGGTTTGTTTAGCCAACACCTGAAAGGGTCCAGCATCAGCGCTGACCTTGGAAAATTGTTCAGTGCCTTTTGGGAACCTGGTGTACCAGGTTACTTCTTGGCTTACTCTGTTTGAGAATACAGGTCTTAACAGGATCCAGGTAAGAAAGAGTTGCTAAGCAGAAGAAATTATATCCTCTGTTCTCTGGTGATTACACTGTTTCTCAGATGTTGCAGTTTTCACTTTTTGTCATGTTTTTACGTTAAGATTTTGATCCAAGCAGAAGATCGGGCACACCGAATTGGACAGACCAGCTCTGTTAATGTTCACTACCTGGTGGCTAAAGGCACAGCAGATGACTACTTATGGTAAGAAGTGAGAAAGACACTTTGGTTCTCCTAACATGCATTTCCAGTGTTTGTTCATACCTGCTGTGAGGGGTTAATGCTGATTTCCACGGCCTGCGAGGGGAGGATCAAGATGTGCCAGGGCTGCTGCAAGCTGGTGGCATGGCCTGGCTGCAGTGGACATGACTGAGTGGCTGACAAGCAGGAGGAATAAAAGTAGTTACCTGACAAAGAAAGGGCTCTCAAGAGAAATTCTGGGAGAGCTGATGCATCTAAAACCTTCACAGTCTCTATGTAAGGAGGAGGAATTGTCTTAGATACCAGCCCAGAAGATTCCTGTGCTAGGATACTGTAAAGTGCTGAGACCCAAATGAAGTCAGCAGACACTGGAGATGGTTCAGTGAATTGTAGATCAGTTCTAGAGAGCAGTCTGGCTGCTGTGTGCTTGGACAAGGAGCTGTGGAGGAGGACTGCACTGCTGCCTTCCTCTTGCTCTTCAGTGAGCCCTTCAGATAGATGAAAAAGGTGCTATTGACCCACCTCTGGATAGTTGTGGTATGAGGCTTTTTGGCTCCTGTGAGAGTTACCAGTGGACATTAGTCCTTAGGGCTGGGGAATCTGACATCTGGGGGTGGACAGCATCTGAGGAATTTTAGTGCTGCAAGGGAGCTGACCTGCAAATGATGACAAGAAATTATCCACCAGCTGCTTCATTTAAATCCAAAATTACATCTTTATTACCTTGTTTAAAGGAATGAATGAACTAAGTGAACTTGTGCAGTTCCCAGAATATCATGATGGCAAGTAATTATAACCCTACAATGCAAGGATCTGGAAACTGATGCATCACCCAAATTTCATGGAAAGTTAATGACAGTAATTCTGCCTTTATTTGTGAAATGCTGTCTGTGCAGTCATTAGTGCTTAATGGGGAAGAAATATGGCTCTCGAAAGGACAGTGGCATCTTTTTAAAGACAAGAAAAAGAACAAGAGGACAGGGCTATTTGGTAAATGCACTAATTGTGCTGTGGCCTTGGCATCTTTCAGCGTCCAGTGTGCAGGTGTGGCCGGGACCTCTCAGCCTCTTGGGCCAGTGATGGATTCTTCCTCCTGCTGTGCATTGGGAGTTATCCTTGAAATGCTGATGCGTTTGTTGTTGGGGTTTACCATTGCTTGCCTTGGAGACTGAGCACACAGGCTCCTAGGAGTCCTTTTAGCTGCATCTTCTTCATACATTGGTGTTGCCTCAGCTAGTTTCTCTATTGGACATATGTGTTCTCCAAATGTTTATAGCCCAAAATCCTCTAATTGTTACTAATTTAATTGATTGATATCTCAAGATCGCATACAGTGATTATAACCAAGAGCAGGACAGGTCAAGGAACCAACAAAGTTTGGTAGAAAAGCCATCTTTATTCCCAATTGTATCCTTTTCTAATCTACACATAGTAAATGAAGCAGTGTCCTTGATTTTTTTCCTTTCAGTAATATCCGTTTATCACTCCTAGGCCAATGATTCAGGAGAAGATCAAAGTGCTGGGTGAAGCTGGTCTTTCAGAAACCAATTTCTCTGAAACAGCTGAGTCAACTAATTACTATCCTAAGGTAATTGACCTGAAAGAATATTGGTGGTCCCTGAGAGAGGCTAAATGGGCTTTGGCTTGTGTACGTGTAGATTGGCACAGGTGACCTTACATCTGTTCTGCCTTTAATGCCCCAGACCAGATTGTTCAACTCCTCCCAGGATCCACGCCTTGGCTTGGACTCGCCACAGAAATTCCAAGCCTGCTGCTTGCAAGGAGACCTGTTAGCATCAATGTCATATATATGTCTTTGAGCATATAATGTATGAGATACACATGGATGTGTATGATGTATAGCATGATCTGTACACACATGTGCACTGTGTAAGGGGAGTGTCCTCTGATTTTGCTCACTGTTTTACGTGACAGTGTGGATGTAGATCCTGTTCTCTTCTGTTTCCTCAGCCAGATCCAAAGCAGAAGACAATCTATGACCTTTTCCAGAAGACCTTCTCTGAGAGCAGAGATAATGCTGATGATGTTTTGTTTCTGGAGGCAGCTGATGCTGGCTGTGAGTTTGACTCTAGCAGTGCCTTGCAAGACGGAGAAGCAGAGACATGTTCAGTGAGTCCCAAAAAAAAGCGGCGTATTGAGGAAGTGTAAATGGTGACAGCTAAAAATGTCAGCTAAGAATTTTTTTTATTAAAAAAGAAAAATCAAAAGCAATCACATATTATTTTTTGCATTTTTGAAAATAAAAGACTTGAAATTTTCTGTATCTCTGGCATGTTTAATCTCAGAGGATGAGAAGGCAGTCTGACAGTGTGGCAGATGTGCAGCACACACCTGGCAGCCTGCAGGGTTTGCAGTCCTGGTTTTGCCAGTGACTGAATGGACAGGGCAAGTATCATTCTGCTGTGTTTCAGCATGTCAGCTTCCACAGTTGTTTTGTTTAAAAAGCAGATAATGGTTGTCTGTCCCCAGGGCAGAACTCTTGAGAAAACCAACTCATCTGCAGCTGCAGAGTGTTTTTAACAATGTTTTCCATTTTCAAGAGTCTGTATTTCTAGGAGTTTGTTCACTGGCAAATTGGGCCATTACTTGGATCACTCACAGACTGGCTCTTGGGTATTCTGTTTGGCCATGAAGAGAAAAGATCCAAACAGATCTTGATGTTTTGTGGTGATGGGGAAGAGGAGGGAAAAGAGGAAGTTACCACCTTGAGCTAAGTAATGTAGCTGTGCATTACCTCTTTTAGGCACATGTCTGCCTCTGCACACTCATCTGTGGCCTCGTGTGAATATTAGGACCTGCTCCATGGCAAGTACTTCTTCTATCAGTGGAGGGGGAAGCTTGTGCTGACTGCCAGGGATTAACCCTGACTTCTCAGGGAGGTGGGGTGCGTGGGTATGTGTTTCTTCAAGACTTGACTGATTTCTGCAGGTGAATGAGAAGGGGACACAGGCAGAGTTCTGCTCTTGTTTAAGAGAGTTCTGCTCTTGTTTAAATAATAAGTTGTTCTAAGTTGTGATTCTCAAGCTTTTCCTGCTTTCTGTATTTTAGCATTCCTTCTCCCACTTAGCTGTGTTTTACAGCTGATCTGTAGAAAAGGTGGCAAACTGAAGGCTTACATTTAGCTCCTGGAGGCCAGTAGCTAACGTGCTGTGGAGGTGATGTGCTCGGCTCTGTGCAAGTACCAGACACTGAAAAAAATACCTCTCTTGCAAGGCAGAGAAGAAAAATGTTTGTGCTGTAAGATCAACCTGGTAACATTAGGTATTTTTTCCTGCATTGAAGGGTTTGATTGTTCCATTTTCAGCTGGTGTCGTCATGGAAATGCCCCACAGGCTGCGTGTACAATTGTGCTGGGTGGAGAACTGCATTTCATTTGTGACTGCAGATGGAGCTTTGGGGTGTGAGCAGTAGCAAGGGGTGTTGTAACTGGGCAGCTGGAGGAAATGCTTTATCTCTGGGTTTGAGGCTGAGTTAACCATCACTGCTCTTATTTCAACAGCTGCCCAGGTGATGAATACGTGCTTTTTGACATTTTTAAATGTCTGTCATCTTGAACACAGAGTATTTAATCTGTCTGTAGGATGAGTGATCTTTCTACTTGCAAAGTGGGTTGTTCTGAGTAAGGGGTCTTGAGAAATGTTGCTGTCTGCTGAGTGAAAAAAAAAATATGCAAAAGGCATTATTTGTGTACCAATATTGTTGTCTCCTATAAAACTAGTTCTTTGTAAAGCTGCAGCTGTTTCAAAACAGTACTTTTCTGAGATACACTGAATGTACCCTTGGAGAATTCTGCTTCTTATTAACTTGATTCATCTTGTCTGTATGTTGATAAATCCCAGCCCTGCTGGAGGAAATGCTAGAGGAACCTTCCCTTTGTTAGGACATATAAAATCTCAGCTGTTTGCTGCCCAGATACAGAGGTTTTTCAAATACACCTGAGATCCATTTTATCCTTACTACATGAAAAAGGGGAGAAGAACCTAGCAGGAAAGTGCTGTTAGTGATTACTTCTAGGGGCTGGAGAGACTGCAGGCCTTGTCCCAGTGGCACCATTAGTCCCTCATTTGTATGGTGAGGAGGTGGCTGGGCAGCTGGCAGCAGGCTCAGACAGGATCTCCAAGGCTTGAAGAACCTCTGCAAGGCAGTGTGCAGGGTGCCAGTGAGACCCACAGCAGGCTCAGGAACATGGAGCACTCCTGGGCCTCCTGCACCTGCCAGCTGAAGATGATAGAGCTGTATCTTTTTGGCATTACCTAAAACCAGCAGAGAAAGGCGAGGACCCATCTCACTGGATCTTGGAGCATCTTACTGTGGCTGGATGCCTGCTTGTACACCTGCATCAGTGCTCCCACCTGTGTTGGAGAAAGGTGTGCTTTCAAGAAGGATGCTAAAACAGCAACAACAGGTTAAAATACATAAACAGTAAGCTGGAGCAGTTCTAAGTGTTCTGTGTGCCCCAGGCTGGCTATCTTCATGAGCTGAAGAGCTCAAGGAGGTGGACTGTCTGTGTCCTTCATCTTCTCAGTCCCTTGGAAATGTGTGTCGACTTTGGCAGTGCTGGGAGCAGCTGTCACCCAGGGTGGCTGGGTTTGGTTGTTGCCAGAGCTCTCTGTGACACTGGTGGATGATGGATGTGACCATGTGCTGTACTGTCACAGCAAACCTGAACTCTGTAGATAAGACCAGAGAACAGCAGTATATTCTCTGGATGTGTTGCTGACAGTTTATTTTTTTTTAACCATATCGTCACTAGGCAGCCAAAGGAAATTACTTTTTTCTGTTTTCTAATACATTGGTATCAAAGCTGCATCCTGTGAGTCATCATTGTGACGAGGATCTGAAAAGGGCAGATACATTTGTAGGATATATCAAATGAAATTTTGATTCAGCTGAGGAGATAAAAATACCATTGCCTAAAGTCTTGCTGAGCCCTCATCTCAAACATTGCTCTGGCCCACCAGCTCCCAGGGAGCTTGCAGGGATGATCAGGGAATGAGGAGCCTGGCATGGCAGAGGGAATTTAAAATGTTGGTGTTCAAACCCTTAGAGCAAGAGCCAAGAAGGGATGTGACATCTGTCCATGATCTCTTAAAGTACAGATCCCAGCCAGGGAAGGTAACACAGTGTTGGGTACACTCCATTCCTTGATTCCCTCTTCACTAAACAGACTGCAGGTGAAGAGTGCTGCCATGGCTTGAGGCAGCCAGGCTGGGTATGGAGGAAAACAACCTGCAACCATTACCTGGGGTTTCTCGGTGGACTGGGGAGCTCCGGCCCTCTCCTGGCAGGAGGGGATGAGCCGTAGCTGCGCATGGAAAAGCTCTCGGGCTGACTGGATTACATTTCCTAGTGGAGGTTAATGAGTTGCTAATCCCCTTACAGGCATCGCAGCTCGGTGGCACTGGTGTGTTTTTCCCTCCGTGTTTTGGTGCTGGGGATCGCCTCTGAAGCAGCCCACGAGGGCTCTCAGGGCTGGTGCTTGCAGCAGTGGGTAACCCCGAGGAAATTGGGAAATCAGGTGAAGACCTGACCTGATGCCGAAATTCTTGAAAGCCCATGGTTTAGGGCTGGTATGTTTTATATTAAGAATTCATCCTCGGTGATTTTATTTATTTATTTATATAATTTACTTTTTCTTCAGTTCTGGGCACGTTTTCTGTCCCTGTTTTGACCTGCTGTTTATCCTATTTTAAAAACGAGGTGGGCGAATGGAACTGCCCCGTCTCCTTTCCTGCTGTGCCCTCCCTGGCTGGCTCCCCGGGACTCCGAGCTCCGGCGGTGCACAGCGGGCTCCGCAGCCCGCCTCCGGCTCTCGGAGCCCTCACGCTCGGTGGCACCGCCTCCTCCCACGTCACTTCCGCCCGCGCCGGCCCGCCCGCGCCTGCGCGCTGCCGCTCCCTCTCCCTCTCCGCGTCGGCGCCGGCGGAAGATGGTGAGTGCGGCCGGGCCCGTCCGGCGCCATCCGCCGCCATCCGCGCCGGGATCGCCGCGGGGCGCGCCCGGGACAGCGCGGGGCTGGGGCTGGGGCTGGGGCTGGAGGTGAGCCGCGTGCCCGAGCCGGCCCCGGCCCCGCGCTGCGACGGCGGCTCGCTGGGTTCGGGCAGCCGAGGGAGGCGGCCTGGGTGAGGGGAATGGCAGCCGGGGACAGAGAGGCTGCAGCGCTCCGTGCCAGCGGCGGCACCGGGACGGACGGGGCTCTGCTCGGTCTCGGCGGCCCGGAGTGCCCCGGCAGGGGCTGCAGCGGCGGCAGCCCGGTGGCGTTCCGTCGGTAATGCTCCCGGGAGGGCGGCCAGGAGGATTGGAGGACTGGAGCAGCTCCACGAGCACCGCTGAGCGAGTTGGGCCTGTTCAGCCTCAGAGAGGCGATTGAGAGGGCATCTCATTATATAAATATATGTAGTTAAATAGCTAAAATAGCCTAGGAGTGTATATCTCAATGGGGATGCTCGGGACCCGTCTGGATGCAGCCCTGTGCCACGGGCCCGTGCTGTTCAGCAGGCAGCTTGGGCCAGGAGGTCCCTTGCAGCCTGACCCATTCCCCGACGCTGTGAATCCTGTTTTCCCAGCGGCAGGGGAGGCGGCAGCCCGGCTGAAGGGTGCTGAGCACTCAGCTGCCGTGCTGGGAGAGGGGAGCAACGAGGAGAAGGCTGTCCCTGTAGAGCTGGAGCTCATTCTGGTTTGCCTCCCAACAGGCCAAGCGCACCAAGAAGGTCGGGATCGTGGGTAAATATGGGACCCGGTACGGTGCATCCCTTAGGAAAATGGTGAAGAAGATTGAAATCAGCCAGCACGCCAAGTACACCTGCTCCTTCTGCGGCAAGGTGAGAGATCCCCTTCCCCCTCAAATGTCTTCAAAAATCACATTGTTACTGATGCTAGAAAGGAGATTTGATGCTTCAGTAGTTTTTGCCCTGAAGAGAAACGTGCCTGGTTCCAAGACAGGAGCTTTGGGCTGCTGTCAGAGTCCTTGAAAAAGAGAGTAGGCATTTCACACGTATGTTTAGTAGTAGTTAAAGGAAAACAAACATTATTACATTTCATGATAAAAAAGAGTGAGCAATGCTGCCATGTTACATGTTTTACATAATTAATAAAATAGACCTGACATAATTAAAGCATCACAGTTGTTATCTTCATAATTAAGGCTTGACTTGGACTTTTTTTCCCTTTTAGTAACTTTTTACAGCATACCTGGCAGAGGAACAGAGGTTGCTTTTCCCACTTTAAACTCCTGGTGGCAGTTGCTTTCTTTTGTGTTTTGTATAACTCTGGATGGGGAAGAATTTCTGATAGGAATTCATCTTAACTGTGTGTGTACATAATTAAAATTTGCTGTTAAATCTAGTTTCTGACAGTTTGAAAGGTCCATCAGCTTATGCTTTGCACAGATATTTTTATTGCAATCTGTAGAGTAGGAATCTTTAAAGTGTCTTGAAATTTAAAAATATTTTCGTCATGGGTTTTTTACTTTGATTTGTTGTTGGGTTTTTGGGTTTTTTATATTGAAGTGAGAATGTGGATGGTCTTGTCTGCAGAGCTGCCTAAATCAGGCCTAGGTGTGGGCAAGCCAGTTGTCACCTCTGCAAGGTGATGGGCACCTGCCTGGGGGAGGGAGTTCTGTGCCCACCCCTCACTCTTCAGGTGCTCTTGGAAATGGGTCTGGGTTGAGCAGGCTGGGCTTGCCCAGGGAGTCCTGGGAACAGTGGTGTTACATGGGCACCAAACCACTGAGAATATAAATTGTGATAACCAAGGTAGCCCCTTGCGATTTTTCTCCTTCAAAATAAGCTGAAGTTTTGATTATGCCTTGGGAAATGATCCAGGTCGTATCTGAATGGAAAAGTGTTTCAGAAGTGTCTGCAGGATTTGAGTAAAAGGATTGCCTGTCTCTTTCTTGTCTTAAACTTGGCTTATAGGAGTGCTGTGAAGGCCTTGCCTGAAGTTTCTTGTTTGGCTTTTTCAGCTGATGGAGAGTGACTTTATTTTTTTCCTTTTTTCTTCTGTTTCAGACCAAAATGAAGAGGAAGGCTGTGGGTATCTGGCACTGCGGATCCTGCATGAAGACAGTTGCTGGTGGTGCCTGGACTTACAAGTAAGGAGATGAAGAAGCTCCAATCAGTGTTTATTCTCACATAGCTGTGGCATAATATAGCTTTTGACTTTCTGTCTTTTTTTTAAATTTTGATCTGCTAATCATTAAGTAGATCTGTCTTGAGATAATAATGGGGGAAGTTGCCTGTTTTGTTAAAATTTGATTGGTGTGGATCAAAGTCAATTTGATTGCTATTCTTTGCAATAAGCAAAGCCAAATTTATTCCAGGAAAAGTTGTTTTCATGTTTTTCTTTCCTTGTAAAAGCAAAATAATGGCGTTATAATAACCTTTATTGTGAGGGTGCTGCTGCTTACTCCCCTTCCCTGCTCCTTCCCCCACAGTTGTTAGAGGACACTCCTGCCCCACGCGTGGCAGTCGTGAGGGATCCGAGCCCACGCGTTGGTGCACGTGGCCAGTGCATGACTGGGGGGTTTGGGCTGGGCTGTAGCCTCTGAAGTTCCATGTGCTTTGTGGACCCAGGCCTACGCTTTGTTGTCAGGAAAATAAAAGTGGAGTTAGACCCTGTTTGACAGCACAGTCAGATGATAACAATTTGAAGTGAGAAGTGCTTTCTCAAAAATAAACAGCACCAGCACAGTTGTTCTGCCACATTCAAATGACTGCTTCTTCCTCCAGTACCACCTCTGCAGTGACAGTCAAATCTGCCATCAGAAGACTGAAGGAACTGAAGGACCAGTAGAAGCTACTTCCTGATCTCCTTGTGAAACATCCTTTTTTCTCCGCTGTCAAGATCTGTCCTTTTATCAATAAAAGGGTGATGATGGTGTGGAATAATTTTTGTCTTTTCTGCAAAAAATCCTGTCTGTTATGTGTGGTGAGTGCCAGGTGCCCACCAAAGCTGCCCTATCACTGTCTTCCTCTTCTGGACAAGGGATAGAAAATAGAATGAAAGGTCTGTGGGTTGAGATAAGGGCAGGGAGAGATCCCTCACCAGCTGCTGTCATGGGCAAAACAGACCTGACGTGGGGAAACCAGTTCAATTTATTACCAGTTGTATCACAGTAGGATAATGAGAAATAAAACCAAATGCTAATTCCAATCACCCCTCCCTTCTTCCCAGCCTCAACTTTACTCTTGATTTTCTTGCCCTTCTCAGCACCTGCACAGGGGATGGAGGAATGGGGGCTGAGTCCATCACATGCTGACTCTGGTGCTCCAGCTTCCTCAGAGGGAGGGCTCCTCTCAGTTCCTCTGCTGCAGCATGGGTCCCTCACGGAGTCACAAGTCCTGCCAGCAAACCTGCCCCAGCATGGGCTCCTCTCTGCAGGGCGCAGGTCCTGCCACAGGCCTGCTGCACTGAAGGCCCCCTACAGTGTCACAGCCCCTTTGGGCAGCCCTGCTTCAGCATGGAACCCTCCTGGGCTGCAGGACTGGGATGGCAGATTTGTTCTAGAATAATTTGCTTGCAGTGGAATTGAGGTGTGTAGCTGTTTTGGTCAGCTATAGAAATTGCAGCATAAAAGTATAAAAAATACATATATAAGCAAATGGGTAAAAAAGAGGAAAATATGAAAAACACCACCACTCATAGATCCAGTGACAAGACTTGATTGTGGGTGACTTCAGTGTCCCTTCGTCTAGGTGATGGTCACAGTCTTGGCCTGTGGGAGGTGGGGGAGCCCCTGAAGCACAAAAGTTCGCTGGGTGAGTATCCAGGTGTGGTGGGAGTGAATGCCCAGGTTCTTCCCCTGAAGGGGTGGGGTTCCCACTCTGATGTAACAGTGTGGGTCATGTGCAGTCTGGGCCCTAAATGGGTCTGGGGGTGCTTTGGGGATTTTTGATGGTTTATGACCAAGCCATGACAGCTGCCTTACAGCATCCTAGCTGAGCCAGGAATGAATGCTGCCATGCCTCCGTGTGCATGTGAATGTCCCAATACCTTCCAGGGGAGGGGGGGAAGGGAGGAGGAGTTTTATGTCTCAGCCAGTAGTGTAAAAGGGAGGGTTTGCATTACCAAAAGCATTTTCCCATCTCCCAGGATCTGGTTCTTAATGCCCTTTTCACTCATCTGCCTCAAAAACAGTTTTTTGCTAAACAAAAGCTGGTTTAAAGTTGTGCACCTCACCAGCTGAAAATTTCAGTCTCCCAAGGTACCAAAAGCATTTTCCCATCTCCCAGGATCTGGTTCTTAATGCCCTTTTCCCTCATCTGCCTCAAAAACAGTTTGTTGCTAAACAAAAGCTTGTTTAAAGTTGTGCACCTCACCAGCTGCTTTTGAAAAGGCTGAAAATTTCAGTCTCCCAAGATGCCTGTAGCATCTCCTGTTTCTGCTGCAGTGGCCTGGGTACCTGCAGACCTGTTCCTCTCTCTCACTCCCCCCTCTGGCTGTAATTGATGTCTGTTTTTTTTTCACCTTTAATCTGTTACCCCAGACACTACCATCACTGCCAATGGGCTCCTCCTTGGTGAGCTGACATTGGTTCTGTCAGACACAGGAGAAGCTTCTGGCAGCTTCTCCCAGAGGCTGTCCCTGTCACCCTCCCACTGCCAAGACCTTGCCATGCAAACCCAGTGCACTGTTCTGTATTTACAGGTGTAACTATGGAGACAGTAGTAGTGGTATCCAGTAGTTTGAGTGGCCCTGGTTACTGGTGAAGCCATTAAAAAACACTTCCTTTCTAGTTAATTGCACATTTTGTTGCTTGAATGCGCTGAGGTGAATCTGAGGAAAGCTTAAATAACTTGAAGAAGCTTGGCTCATCTTGGTATGTCCTTCACATCTGTGCCTCAAGGAACAGCATAGAGCTCCACAAGTGCAGGAATGGGCAGATGTAAGTGGGGGGAAAGAGAGCACATAAAACATCTCTCTGCCCTCCCATTTCCTCAAGGGCCTGGGACATGTGCAGCAAGATGGAGAGAAAAAGAGCATTTTGACTGTAATGGTAAAAGCAATTCGTGCTCTGCTGCTGGCTGGTGCTGCTAATCCTTCAGCACCACCCACAGATAGCTGTGTACCACAGCCTGTGGCATGTTCTGTTGTGTGCCTCTCGTGTGAGATTCACATTCTCTGAACCTGAAAGAAGCAGTGAGAGAAGTAGAGAAAATAATTATCAAAATAATTCTTATTTCATTTACTACACCTGTGTTTGTATCAAAGTAGAATACAATATAAAAATTATTTTAATAATTCTTTACTTCTCTCACTACGTCTTTCAAATTCAAAAAATTTGAATCTCACACTCATCTCCAGATGTTTGAATCACCTAATCCACACTGAGTTGCAACAATAAATTTTCATGTTGAGCTAATCCTTTGGACATTCAGTCTTGGTGAAAAAGCTGCTGTTTGAGTTAATAATTGCCTCCAAATAATCCATTAAATTATCAAGATGCTGGAGTACCTTTTTTGGTCTGACTTGTGACTGACCAGTTGAGCTAATCCTTTGGACATTCAGTCTTGGTGAAAAAGCTGCTGTTTGAGTTAATAATTGCCTCCCAATAATCCATTTAAATTGTCAAGATGCTGGAGTATCTTTTATGGTCTGACTTGTGACTTTCAATTTGGTTTTATCAGGGGTTTTTTTTGGTGGCTGCATCTCCCATCCCTAACAATACAGGCCAGAAAACAAAAGTCTTGTTAATAACTTCGGTTATTAACAAAATTTATAAACAAATTTTTCTGCTAGAGGAAAAGTAGCAAAGAAGTAGCAGAGGGGTTGCTTATTCTCACTCCAAATTAAGCTTTACATGGATTTGGGTAATGATAAGCCGCAGCAATAATGATTCATTAATGAGCCTGACATCTTCAAAAGATTAATTCAAAGCTGGACCTAAGTAGGAACTTTTTCCCAAGTTGCAAAAAGTCTGTGGCTCACAAGTTTGACTTCAGTGACCCTGAAATTGTTTTCCAAACTTTTTGGTTTTTCTTTTAATTTGGTGCTTCAAACTTCCGTTACTAAAGTCAATTTATATATTCAGGTATCTGGTGTCATTCATATCAGTCTGCATATCCTCATATCCCAACTGGCTTGGTGATATAACCACTTTCCTGGGAAGCCAGTTGCAGTGCACAACCACTCTCTGGGTGAAGAACCTTTTTTTAATATCCAGCTTAAACCTCCCCTGACACAAATTAATTACATTCCTTTGGGTTCTATTACTGATGACCAGAGATCAGCCCCTGCCCCTCTGCTTCCTCTCATGGGCAGGACAGTGTGGTTATGCGTTGCTTTTTATTCTTGATTCAGTGTGCTTGGGCCACGTTTCCATGAGGTGAGACGTGACTCTGCACACCTCTGTGCTTTCTTCATTAATGCAGAGGTTGTAATTGGAGTACAGGTTTCTGATGAAGCTGTCTCAACTGCTGTGAAGTATGAATGGCTATTCATTAACAGGTGCAGAGGATATGTTTCACTATGTTGATATCCCAGGACGGCTGCTCTGGTATCTCATCTGAAATGACTTCTATTCCTGTCGAGGAGGTTATTAGTTACCCTTTGGATTTATATTTGCAGAGAGTGGAAGCTGGGCAGGGTAGAAATACAAAGAGAAGATAAGGATGCGAGACCATCATTTTGACCTGGATTGTGTGGTCCTACCTGCATCCCTGTGGGATGGGCTGTGCCCGCAGATCCCCTGGGCTCCTTGTGCCGTGGTGCCCCGGCGTGCTCCTCGGCAGAGGCACTTTGTGCGGGTGAATCCTCGAGGCGAGGAAGGATGCGCTGGCAATGCAGCGAGCGGCCAGCGGGCGCCACTGCCGCTCTGCTGCGGGGCTGCGGGCGCTGCATCCCTCCCGCCCGGCTCTGCTCACCCGGGCTCCTGCTCCCCCATGGCGGGGGAGGCCATGGGGACACCTCCAGGCCACGGCAGTCTTTTCGATTGCCTGTGACAAAAGGCATCAGGAGGTTAAAATAGGAACGGGCAGGTTGGACATGAGGATTTTGTAGTTATTTGTCACCTCTAGCAAAGCTGAATTTGTGTCAGTGCTCAGTCCAAATGCTGTGTATATACTAGGAGAAATTTGTATTGACAACTATGTGATTCGGCCAGGTGAGCCTCCAAATTTGTTGTTTCCCCTGGAAATCTAGGGTGAAAACAAGAATTCTAAACAACATTGCTTACTGCTTTCAGTACATTTGCTGATAAGCCTTAGTCAGAAACTTGGATAGAGTTGTCTTAGATGCTGTAGAAGCAGAGAGCTGATACCTGTCCTGGAAGGTGTGAGTTTATGGTAATCCAGACCCATCTGGATTACAACAGCTCTGGGAATTGGAGAAGGATTTGATGGAAATGTTGACTTTAAATATGACTGAATGTGCTGTAGATGTGGCTGTGCAGTTTAGTTTATCTTAGTTGCTTTTGAAGAGTAAGTGAGAAGGGGACCTCGTTCTCAGAGCAATGTGTCAGACCCATGGGATTTTTCTTTCAGGATCAAGGATATTAACCTAAGGGGATGGTAGCTGTAAGAAGTGTGGCATTTCAGGTACCAAAAGAAACTTGTATTTCAGGAGTCCAAAGAAACTTGGAAATAAAAACTGAACAAGCTCAGGGCAGATTTCCTCATTCTGATTTCTGTTAAGTATTTCTTTGTTTCCAAAACAAAATAACTGCTTTGGCTTTACCCCTTTGTGCTTCCTGCCCCCTCTTGGTCACCAACACCCTGTTTGGTCTGCAGGGGATCATGATGCTAAGCCTTGGGAGCACCACTGGTGTTATGCCCCACATTAAAGACTGGGGGTTTAGGGCTTACAGGAATGAGAAACCTCAGCCACAGGAGTTGGTTGCCCTTTCTGCATGTCCTGATTTAAGGGTGGTGTGAACTCAGCCTGTGTGCAGGTGCTCCCTTCTGGCTTGGTGTCTTAGGAATTTGACTGTAACACAGCCTGGCAGTTATAAGCAGTGGGCACCATGTTTTAAGGAGCATATTCCAGTGTGATTTCTAACTTTCATGACCATCAAAAGTTTTGTTCTTGTATGGTCAGCTGCTTTCCTCCTTGAGCACAACCAAGGGTTGCTGATGGCCCTCCTAAGCTCCTTCCTCCATGCTGCACCCCAAGGAGATTGCAATGGCACTTCAGAAACAAGAGTGACTGATGCAGGTGAGTCACCTTCCTGGTGCAGGCTAACCCTGTCTTGGGACTATCTTCTGGGTCTCTCCCTAGAAAGAAAGCAGTGATGAAGTTTATTGCTGGCTTTGCATGCAGCTCAGAACACGCAGACAACAAGAGAAGCAGCCAGATTTAGAGAATGATGTGAGCAGCACTTTAATGGGCTGCAAGACACTATCTGATTTTACGTATTATCCTAGCTTCCACCTGCTGCTCATCCTACCTAGATTTTCAGCAGCTCCAAATGGGGAAAAATTGCATCACAGAGCTGGCCCAGCTCCTATGGATGAAGTGGGTGGGTGACAACTCTCTGCTACCCAGCTATGCAGTGGGGCTCCCAGCTTTCCTTGGAGAAATGATTCCTTAAAGGATGCTACACAATGATTTGCAGTGGCATGAGATGGTGTATTTCCAAGGGCTTGAGGTTCCTGCTTGAAACTGGCCCCAGTGCTGTGGAAGTGGGCAGTTGCCATCGGTAACACATCCTCCCTCCGAGTATTTGATCTCAGCGGATGTCTTTTGAGCCATGGAGTGTGGCAGAGTTGTGGATATGCCTCAGGTGCCCTTATTAGATGCCTGGATGCATTTTGAAAATGGCTGCTTAGAAAATGTCTAATTGCTATTCCACATATTCAAAAAGTTTTTTTTTTTTCTCTTGTCAAGGCTTTGGCATGCCTTGGATTGCTAAATATACTTTCCTCTTGCAAATTCTTGGCAGGAATCTGTGTAAGGAATCATGCCAAGCAGTCTCTTCAAATGTTAACAAGCTCATCGGTGTGGCTTTCCCAGTGCAGGGTTTGTGCTCTTTTTTTTTTCCACCTTCCTTCCCAAAAAGCCCCAACCCTTCTTTTTGTACACTGTTGCTCTAAGCACATGAACTATGGCAGCTCTGCAAGAAAGGATTTTTCTAACCAGAGCCAAAAAAAGTGCTTGATTCGTGTTCAACAGTTTGGTGTCACAGCCCTGCTCAACCTCTCGGGCTCCTGTTGAGTAGGAAGCGTGGATTTTGGGGTGCTTGTGGAAAACCTAATCCGTTTCCTCTCCTCCTTTGCCATTCTTGCTTTTCCTCTGTTCTTAGCAAGCTGGACTGTGTCCTTGCATGGTAATTGTAGATTTGATGTCTTTCTTCCAGCAGCCTATTAGCAAGTGAATGAGGCTGTCATGCTTCCCCTTTGTTTCCTCCCCAGTGCTTATCCGGGTGCCGAAGCAGCCCTGGAGGTGGTGCCTGCAGCCGGGCAGGACCCATAGATTAGAGCTTCAGACTGGGCTGCTCCTCTCCCTCTGCCCCAGGCAAAGAGCAACCCTGCTCTGGCATCTGGAATTTACAAAGCAAAGACAGCAGTGAGAAGCCAGTGCAGCACCCCTGAAAACCTCAATGTCTCCCTAAAGGAAACTTACCCTAGGACGTCGGCATTCCTCAATCAGTATGAGGTTACACAGCTCCCTTTGGCCTCACTGCAGACAATCTTGCACAAGCATCTGGAGAGCTTTGCCCCTGACTTGCTCTCCTGGCCTTCAATCATCTGATGGACACACCTTGGGAGCAAGCCTTTGTGCTCAGGTTGGGATGTTGGATTCCCCTCCCTGTGCTCAGTCCTACCTCCTCCTCATGGAGAGGATGCTCAGTGTGGGATGCAGGGAAGGTGCTGCAGAGGAATTGAGTTGTGGGGCCAGAGAGCCTGAGTGCATCACACTGCAGCCTGGAATGAGCAGTGGGTGTTATTGAAGGGACCTCTGTTCACACTGAGGAATATTTATTAACTAATTTATTTACTAACTCATGAGTTTAGTTTCCACACTGCAGCCTGGAATGAGCAGTGGGTGTTATTGAAGGTGTTATTCCTCTGTTCACACTGAGGAATATTTATTTATAACTCATGAGTTTAGTTTCAGGAATTTGCTCTGTGACCCTTCTCCATTTCTTTGATTAAACCTCCTATTGTAAAGAGGAGTGTTTTATTTTGCAGTCCTTCCCCACCCTGAGACAAATGTCCTGCAAGTCACAGCTTTGCTCTGCCCTTCAGGCAACTCTGGAACAGCCTCAGCTCTCTGCAAGTGTGGAGAGGGAACCTGATTCCTTCAAGTAAATATACTTGATGTGAAGTGATGGGCCAAGAGGGCACTTGCCTTTTCCACTGAATATTCTTCTTCCAAGTTGCCACCCACTACTGGGCCTCACCTTTGAAGGAAGAAGTTCTGATGCAAGGAAGGATTGTCTCTGATATCCCAGCTGTGAGGCCAGGTTGATTGCTTGAAGATAGGATCTAGGGCTCTATCAGTCATGTCTGTTTCCATTCAAGCAGTTGCATTTGAAACTGCCCTTACTATGCATTTGAAGCGGTCCCTACTACTATTACTGTGATGGATTAGATTTGAGATTAAAGGCAAATCTGTAAAGGGAACATTTAAAAAATCCTTAAATGAAAACTAGACCCAAGGAAAGGGGGAATGCAACCCAACACAAGGAAAGAAGAGGAACAAATAAATAATCTAGGTGTTGAACAATTAATTTTTAACCTTAGTCAGCTGGAGACGTATTTTCCTTTTTGCATGAGGAATATGAAACAAAGAAATGCAAGTTCCTGTAGCAAGCAGGAGATGCTTGTTCCAAAACAGGTGAACCTCTGACAGAAATGCTGTGAATGCTGTGGTGCTCCTTGGGGACCTCAGGTGAAGACTATGCTGGTACCTGCCAAAACAAAGAACAAAACAGTTGAAGGAAAAGATAGAAGATGGTAAACAATCAAACAGATATGGAATTCACAGCCCTAAAACCAGACTTGTTATCTGAGCCCATCAGCAGCCTGTCCATTACTTTGGTTTGGACCATTATTACTGTACCAGTGCTTAGCAGGTGAGGAGGTTTTACAATATAAACCTTAACCACTGATAAGTCCTTTCACATTGCTTACTTGGAGAATCCAAGGCATAAGAAATGGTGGTAGAGCTGCTGGTTGTGTTACTTTTTTGCTCTCAAAGGGTAGGAAGTGATTGTACATGGTAATCAGGCTACCTTGTTTGGTCAATGTACTCTCCTGCCCTTTCCCACTGCATCCCTTCTTTCTCTGGTGAGTTCTCACCTTGCATGGACTCTTCTCCATGTTGTGAGGCCCTTAAGGCATGGAATATCTTCTTGTTTAGCCCCCTGGGGCAAGCTGAGCGCAGAGGATCCTGCGTGCTGCCTGCTACCTCTGTTCATCTGGAGCACGGAGATCACCCAAGCCTTTGAGAAGACATTTCAGGAGCCCTCCCTGCCATCACAGCAGGAAGGTGGTACCTTTGTCAAAGGGAGAGCTTGCCATCACTCTCAGAAAAAGGGGTTGCATAGAAATGAAACAGACTCCGACTTGTGGTTTTGCTCTAAATCAACTGCATTTTTAACATTCAGAAGCCAACAAAGATGAAAGACTCCTGGTCAACCTCTCTGCTCCCTTGGGGAAAAAAGTAAAAAGACTTGATAAATATTTTGCATTAATAAATTCCATTTGTCTTATAAAACAAAGTTTGCCAGCTACCAAAGCAGGAAAAATATTTTACATAACTCTGAGTGCGACGTCTAAAAGGTTGCTATGAGCCTGGTTTGAGCAACTCTTTCCATATCCCTGAATGTGAAGGAATGATAATCTTCACCCAAGCTGGGACCAAGCTTGCTGCATGTGTCTGTGTGGTGCTCCAACTCTGGCTGGCTGCCAGGTGCCCACCAAAGCTGCTTGACTTGACTTGGGGAAGTTTAATTTATTGCCAGTCAAATCAATGTAGGGTAATGAGAAAATGAAAACCAAACTCTTAAAACACCTTCCTCCCACCCCTCACGTCTTTCCCAGGCACAACTGATTTTCTCTCCCTCCTCCATGACCTGGAGCACCTCCTGCCCCTGCCCCTCCTTCTTCACTGACCTGGGTGCCTGTTCCTCTCACATGTTCTCATTCCTCTCTCTGGCAGCAACTGCTGCTGTGCAGTTCTTTCCCTTCCCTTCCTAAATCAGTTATCCCAGAGGTGCTGCCACCACTGTGGATGGGCTCAGCCTTGGGCAGCCATGGATCCATCTTGGAGCTGGCTGACATTGGCTCTGCTGGACACAGGGGAAGCTTCTGGAAGCTTATCACAGAAGCCATCCCTGCTACCAAAACCTTGCCATGCTAACCCGTGTACTTTTCGCCAGACAGATTTATTGCAGGCTGGTCCAGCAGGTAAGAGGTAAGCCATGGAAAAAGAGATAAAGACGTGTAAATGTCCTGAAAGCTGCTTGTGAACCCAAAACAATGTCCCTCATTGTGCTGTGGGAAGGTTACTATAAAAGGCTGCCTACTATTATTATTTTGTTATTAATTTTTAAGTGTGATGTTGATTAATCAGTGGAGCAGATTCCCCAGGGATGTTTTTTGGTCTGGACTACCAAGTTTCTGATTCTCAGGGCAGGAATTGGGCACTGGCTGTTCTTGCTGATCCTGACAGGGTCTATGTGATGGTTTGCATCACCCTGCTGTGGTTTCATGTCAGGCTGTGGGGTGTCAGACATCAGCCACAGCATCTCAGGGAGCTGCAGGAGGCTTTGCAAGCCCACACCCTCAGCCTTGGTTAGCACTTCCTGGCATGCAGAAATTCAAATTGTTATGAGTGGTAGAAGAAGGAGACACCCAAGCCTGAGACAAGCAGGGTGTAGCTGAGGTCTGCCTTCACATAACAGTCTCAAGACCACTTCAGGTTTGGCACTTGGAGCATTGCAAGCCAAGGGTGCTTTTTTGGCTTTGTAGGATGCAGATCATCGCAGCTGACCAACCTCCCTTCCCATCAGGCTTCTCCTAGGTACCAGCTTGGCTTGCAGAAGCTGGGGTTGTTTCTCTGCTCAGTTCAAGTCCATCTCCTGGTCACCCCTGCCTGCCTCCTAGAAGATGAACTGGCTGCAGCTTTTTGTATGCTTACGCTTCCCCTCGAGCCTCCCTTTGCCTTGGACCATCTGCCACCAGATGATCTTTTGGAAGGAGGGAGTGACCAAAGGCTCACCAGTCTCTGTCAGTGTCAAGGCCAGGAAATGGTGTGAGTTAAAACACAAAGAAAATGAGGGATGCAGCAGCTCTGGGGGTACAAGAATTGTCTGGAGATTGGCTCCTACAAGCATTGAAGCCCCCCAGCCCTGCTGTCAGAGATGTGCACACCAGGAAGATATGCCATGGTGAGCCACATGGGAAGTGACCATTCCCTCTTGGGAAGGTATTTGAAATGGTTGACTAAAGATTTATCCTGATTTGGGGTGAAAATTTATTTGTGAATCCCAAACAATGTCTCTTGTGGAGCTGTGGGAATGTTGCTATAAAAGTCACGAAAGGCCCAGCTGTCTACGATTATTGTTTTGTTGTTAATTTTTAACAATAAGGGCAATTACCCATTGGAACAGATCCCCCCTGGGATATTTGTTGGTCTTCAGTATTTAAACTATGAGGTTCTGTGAGCAGAGACGTGTCTAGGGCAAAGTGTATGTACAGCACCGAAAACCTCAGTGCCTTCAGCCACGGCTTGTGCAAACCTACTCTCAGTTGTGTTGCAGCAGTTCAGGAGGGCACATGTGGCCAGACATGCTGTCTCAGCAGAGGGGTGTCTGCTCCTACTGGGGTGGCAATAAGTCTTAGGAAAACTTAGAGACCTGAGTAGCCCTGAGCACCTGAAGTGGTTCCCAGTTTTATCAGATTGATATTTCACAGCAGAATGGACTGTTCAGGCTATATATAGCCAGCCCCTAGCTGAGAACAATTAGTGTTTGTTCAAACAGCAACTGAGGCTCTTCTGAAAGAGTTTCAACAGCTAAAGGATCAGTTCTTGGTCACCAAGGGCGGGGTGTTGTTTTGGTTTTATCCTCCCCCTCTCCCCCCTTAGCAGACCATGCAAGTGCCTTCTCTTTTAGGAATCAGTTCTGGAACAAATGGAGACACCACTAAATTATATCTTTGGGCAGAAAAGCAGTGCCAAGCCAGTCGGTTGATTTTGTAATGTAGGACAGAGCCCCCCTTTCCCTGCGTGCAGTCATGCACAGACTCCTTGGCAGCTAATTAATAATTTGCAGTTAGGCAGCGGCTGCTCCCTTGCATCATTTCAACGTGGTTGCCAAGTGGAAAATTGAAAAGCAAGAGAGAGCCAGAGAGAGGATGATGATGACACAACAACAACAACAACAACAACAATAACAAAGGTTTAAAGTTCTAGGAAATTTCACTATGTGAGGTCAAAATTCCTTGTGTGTTCAGGGGCTGGGCTGTTGGCTGGCAGGCACCTCTAGTTAACATGGCAAGGCCCTTTCTTTTCAAAGTCCTGTTGTCCTCAAGCACCTCCTGTTTCAGAGGAATTTCTTGGTCCTAAAAGGCATATGTTTGGGGAGGGGGAGGATGTGGTGAGTACACAGGACTAGGGCAGGTTGAAGAGAAGTCGAGTGAGGGTTTTTCTCATGGTTGGGAAAGTAAAAAGTGCTCTGGGGGATAGGAACAGGCAAGGAGGGATGGTGAAGCACACCTCCCAAGATAGGACTGGGAAGAGGATGGGGGTTATGCCACAAAGGAATTTGCAGAGCAGGGGATACCCATGTGTGGGCTTACAGCCAAGGGAAACCTGGTCCTAGTTTTTCTGTATCCTGAGGAACACATCTTGCCAGAAGTGTCTCTCCTCCCAGTTTGCTGGTCAGCAGTTGGCCTGTGTTCAGCCTGTTCATGGCACAAAAGAGGTCTCCTCTTTTTTAGCATGGTCCAGTTAGATAACAGTAACAGTTATGGTCTCATGAGTTAGGTTTTCCACTCTTTTATGGTGTTAGCTCTGGGGAAGAGCTGAAGCATGGATGTTGGCACAGCAAGTACAACAGCTGAACTGAGCACGTGGAGTTTTCACACATCTTCATGCTGGAGGTTGTCAGAGATGTGAGGCGAAGGGAGCCAAGGGATGACTGGTGTTCAGAGCATATGATGAGCTCTTTCTGCTTTGCAAGCCTTTCTTCTGTTTCTCCTCTCCATGGAGGAAGCCATGGAGGCATCTGACTCTTCTCATCTACAGTCACAGTAGTCTTCATGAGGTTGGCAGCTCGAGGATCTGTGTGGCTGGAGACTGGCAATTATTTATGGGAAGTAGGATAAAAGATCATCAGTCTCAAAAACATGACCTATGAGGAAAGGCTAAAGGATCTGAAGAAGGAAAGCCTTTTTGAAAACATTTGTTTTGAAATACACAAGATATTTTGCTGTAAGGTGAAATGGCCTCATTGGTTCTCTGTATTCACTGCAGACCTGACAAGTGATGACTGAAACTCCAGCAGTGTGTTAAGTCTTGGTTGGACATCTTCTGGCCAAGTAGATCTGGTTGGCCTTGCTTTGAGTTGGGATTGGAGGAGAGCCTTTCAGAGGTCCTTTCCAGCAATAAAATTCTGAAATTCTGTGATAGGAACAATTTCCCTGCAATAAGGATGGCAACACAGTGATGAAGTGAGGTGATAGTAACGTCACATTTGGAAGTTCCAAGTTGGAGATTAGGCAAGCATTTGTCAGAAGTGGCTTGAGGAGAGCTGTCAGTGTTTGAAGGAGGGAAAGCAGAATGTCCTTCTGATGTCTCTTCTGGTTTTGACTTTAAAAACCATCAGCTCTTAACTCTCAAGCACTGACATTTGAGGACATCAGGCTATGCATCCTCCACTTCAGCTTGGAGGATATTGAGGCTCACAGATAACTGACATGAGAAAAGATGGGGAATCTGGGAGGCCAACTGGTTCCATTCAGAAAACTGTTGTTC
The DNA here is from genome assembly GCF_014805655.1 of Passer montanus. Classification (NCBI taxonomy): domain Eukaryota; kingdom Metazoa; phylum Chordata; class Aves; order Passeriformes; family Passeridae; genus Passer; species Passer montanus. Next base: position 14,255,585 of record NW_024356504.1, on the reverse strand, counting down.
TCCCATGTTCACTCTCTTGGTTTGGGGGTTTTCTGGAGAGGGAAGGAACCAGTGGTGTGGATGACTCATGGCCCTTTTCTAAGAAGCCCAGTAATGCTGTGTTGAATCACTGAGCAAACAGGCAGAACTGCAAATACCCAGAAGTCTTGGGCTCCTTCTGCTGCTCACATTTCATGATTTCACTACTGAATCTAAACCTGGGGCTCACAGTCCCTTCCAGGGAGGTGTGTTGTATCGTCAGCCACATCTCTTCCTCTTTGCCCTGAGCCTTTGTACACAAAGCAGGGATGGGGGGCTTGTAGCTTCTTGCAGTTTCTTGCTTCTGTGGGATTCCTGTGGGCTGAGCATGACTGAATGGCTGTGGTCCTGTGGATGAGAAATGCCTCACACCCTGCTGGCACCAAGGAAGGATTACTGTTCCCCTGCTTAATGCGTTTGTTTAATGCCCATTCCGTGAGGCTGTTTCTCAGGCTGTTTTCCTTGCAGGATATGTCTCTGTGTGTGCAATTAGCTAAGAGACACTAGCTTAATGACTTGTGCGTGTCTGAGTTAGGCCTGGCCCAGTCTCGGATGGCTGCCTTTCTCCTGTCTGGAGACTTAATTCTCTGCAGCTCAAACTGCTCTGTCATGCTCATCCCAGGGGCTGGATGTAGACAGTGTCTCTTGCTGGTCCCCAGCCAAAGGAACCCTGCTATCACACATAATTACCTCCTTGACTCATAGTGACTTTTATTGCTCCCATCCCCCCCTTTTTGTTTTGTTTTATAAGTTTGATTTGTTCTTTCGAAGCTATTGTTTCCATCCCTGTATTCCCAGTGGCTCCAGAGGACTGCAGTGTATTCATGCAGGAATTACTGGGGCGGGCTCTGTGGTCTGTTTTGTGTAAGAGTTCAGACTGAGTGATTGTTCTAGTCTCTTCTGGCTGGTTTCTGAGCTTATGGGTTAGGCAGAGGGAGAGTAATACCTGGGCAGCAAGCTGCATTGTTCAGGAGCCTGGTGCTGAACAGAGTCCCTCACCAAAATGTAGATGACCATTTCTTTTTAATGGACTGATTGTCTTGGTCATCTCAAGTGCTCCACCACAGCTGGCTGAGCAGTGGCTCAGGTAAGATGAAGGGGACACTGGTCATCCAGTCTTCTGAACAGCTCCAGAGCTAGAATTTTTCAGGGCTGCAAGAGTAGATCTCATAAGGAATCTCTCCTCTCCTGTCTTTTGCCCTCAGTAATTTTCTTTCCCATGTACTTCAGCCCCAGCTTCAAAACTCAGCCCAACACATGTGTCTGCAGAGGGCACTGGTAAAAGACAGGTTCCTCTTTCTTTGTTCCTGGCTGCACTGAAACTTCTGCTGGCTCAACTGGATGACTTCTCCTCTAGGCAAAAATGGATTAAGTTTCCAGAGCCACCACTGTGAAACTATTTGCTGTGATTGGACCTGCACAACAACATTTATGGGAAGAAAGTCAAGCAGAGAGGGATATCCTGTGAGCTTGCTGATGGGTAAAAGTGTGGTCAGACAGTTCTTTTGAACCAGACATTGTCTGCCTAGTGCTACCTCTGGTCCTTTCCCGAAAAGTGAGGGCAGGAGTGCTGTACATTTTGGATAGCAGTAGGTCAGTTTATCTGCCCCTCTGGCCTTGTGAGAGGTTTCACTGGGCTGCCAGGCACCTCCATATCCTTTCCAGTTCCTCCCTCCTTGTACTACTACCCATAGGTAAGGACCTTGAAGTCATCACCTGCAGCTCACTCTCAGGAGAGACCTGTACTTGTTCCCTTGGTGAAAGCTGAGGAACAAAGGAGTGCTTGGGTAGACCATGTTGGAAGACTTCCTTCAAGGATTTCTCTGTGGGTAGGATGTGTGTGCCACAGAGGCAGCTGTTTTGGAGTAGGTGGTTTGAAATACTGTCTGGAGCAACAGGAAAACAAGTGACAAGTTCATATCTTTCATTGCTTTTCCTCACCAATTTGCACTTCTATAGTAGATTTGGCAAGGCATCAGCTTCAGACTTGGCACGGGGAGGAACAATCTGAATTAATTTACCTTATCTTTGCTTTAAAAACTCCAAGATCTATCAGTTTATTGTCATCCTGGAAAGGACTGTGACATTTCTCTTATTGCCGAATACATTGTTCATGTTAGAAAGTGTCACTCATGTTGTTTTTTGACGTAGATGGATATAATCTGCATCAAATCAAATACATTCCTTTCACTGATGTAATTAATGAGCAGAAGGCATGGGGCAATTGTTAAATTGTTGAATACTGCAAATGAAGGCCTTCAAGAACAACAACGAATCCATGCCTATAATGGAAAGAGCAAAGACATGTCAATCTTGTTTAGTTACCTGGTTATAGGATTCAAGATCCTTTACTGACAGTTTCAGAAAGAGTGTGACAGGCTAAGAATATAAGAATACCAGATCTAGTGGCTCCTATTGAGACAAACCCATATGAACTCTCTCATCAGATATGTTTCTTATTTTCTTACATAAATTGTTTTCCTATTATGAAAACCAGTCCTTTTTGTGAAACTAAGCATTTCAACAGGGTACATCTCTCTCTGAGGACTTTTCCCATAGATTTTCCATGGGAAACTGACCAAATAACCCAACTCTGAGGTTATTTTCTTTTAAATCAAATTTATAGGCCTTTGCTGAAAACCTTGTATGTTTTATTTCTTAAACTTGAGAAACATATTAAAAAGAAATCAAGCATAAAGACAATTTTTAGCAGCAAAAAGCAACATTTTAACAACCTTTTTTTTCCTGAACAGCTTTGCTAATTGTTCATTAAAGTACTGTTAAAAGCCTTGAAGAGGAACAAAACCTCCAATGCATCATCTCCATCTGCCTTGGGAGATGAGCAGGGAAACCACCAGGAGCTCATGGAGCAGGGACTGGACAGGGAGCAGGTTCTCTGCTGCTCTGTGCATCTTCCTCCCACAGAAGGCACTGAAGGTCATCATCATGCCCACTCCTCAAGGCTTGGTTTTCATTAAGTGGACGGGTCTGGGTTTGCTATCTCTGACTCTACACACAGGCTCTTCCTGACCCCTGGACCAAGATATTTCTGCAAAGAAAAGTCCAGAAAAATACTGTGAAAAGGACTTTCCCTTTCAGATGCTGAAGACAAAGCTCCATTTGGGCGCGTGGCCATCTTTAAATAGACTTGTGTCAAAAGATGAGTCTGTCCATTTATCACACAAAACAGCCTGATCTCCCTTTTATTCAGGTCTTGCACTAAAGCTGTTCAAGTATTGGATATAGCTGGCTGAGCCAGCGTTCTGCCTGGCCTCACTGCTACCATGATGTTTTGGGGTTATCCATGAAGAAGCAAGAACGTTGGATGCAGATGGATGCGCTCGTGCACAGGTAATTCCCCCTCTTTCCAACACCAAAATTCCTCCACTGGGCTCAGAGGGATGCAAAGGGTAAAAGGCTGTAGCAAGCCAGGCATGGAAGCCAGCTGTCCCATGCACAAGTCTCCAGGGCCTTAACCTCCAGACCACAGCGCTCAGCTTCTTCTGAAAAAGGGCAAGGCTGTACAGCAGAACTGTGGAACTGGAAGGCTTGTGGGCTGAAATGAGTCCAAAAGACATATTAACAGGCATGAGAGGCCTGTGATGAAATAGCTAAGGTATTAATGCAGCCAGAGGCTGGTAATGAATACAAAAAATGCCCACATTTACCCAAGAGGTCCCAAAGGTCTTTTGTCCAGAACATTGTGATCCTTAGAGAAATCTCTTAAGAAAGTTAAACCACAGGGTTAGGGCTCCAGGACAAAATCTGGGCTAGTGTGGTCTCTCAGCTGTTCCGAGAGACCTGTGACCTGATGAGACCTTATTTGCAGTTTTGTTAAAGAGCATGGATATCATCCTCTGGGACTTGTGCCCTGTCAGGTGAGGGTGCCCTCCTCCCCTATGGGTGGTGTGAGTCTCCCACTGTGCCCTGTGGCTGTGCTGCAGATAGCAAAGCTTAGTTCGTGTATTTTCAGATGAGGTTCTGTCCCCTGGTGACAGGGGAAATCCTGAATGCTCAGGTACTACCCATGATATACAAAATGCTCTTCTGATACTTAGCTCTCCATCTCTCAGCTGCTGAAGAAAACCTCTGAGGTGCAGAGCACAGGTCAGTGCAGGATAAAGTGCCGCCATCACAGTCTGACCTTCACCACTTCTTGTTTCCTCAGCCCATTCATTTTTTAATGCATGGAGAACCTTGGTCCTTGGTACTTGAACCAGGGGCTCTTGGTGCTGAGCAGAGATGGGATGCAAGGAGAAAATGGGACCTGGAGACTAATGAAAGCAGAGAGTTGGATGGCTGAACATCCCTGGTGCTGGATAAAGTGCAAACAAATGAGGAAATGAGGAAACAAAAGCAGGTTTGATAGATCTTCCTCAAAAGTAATTCTAAACCAATGCCCATCTCACCTGCTTTTTGGAGTGGCTGAACCCACTTTTTAGGACTCATGCATCACAGTCAGGCACCTTTTTGATGCTTCCAAAGGTGTGGCAGGCCCTGACTGTCCCCAGGGCTGTATCCACACTGCTCACCTTATGTATGTCCTTTAGCCTCTCCATCCTTCAGAATTTTTTCTTTTGTACGTATGATTTCCCATTCAGAGTGCCCCAATGAGGAAGGGCTGCTGAGTGGAGGCATTGCTGTATGGCACTGGCATGTCCCTTGGCATGTCCCTTGGCATGAAAACACCACCAATGCTGTGATTATTTTGTGCACCTGATGTGAGAGTCCGTACAGTCATTCTTTGCTTTGACCATTAACAAGGCCTGATTTTAGTCCAAAACAAGCTTTCTTGAAACAAAATAGTCATTTTCCAGTCTTCCTGTGGAAGCCAAAAGTATTTTAAGTTGGACTGGGCTGGCCTAAACACAGGGTGGGGAAGGAATCAGTAGGTTTGGGACATTTTAATAATGAAGAGAAGAATGTGAAAGGAAGGATTAAACATGGTGTTTTATGTGTATTTATTGAGTCAATTTATAAGGTGCCTTTTGCAAAATATCTTGAGCACTGCATGGAAAACCACAATGTAAAATATTTGAAAAATCTGAACACGAAGCCAGTGTGTCCCAGCACACAGCCAGGAAACAAAGGAGAAGCTGGCACTGGGAACAGTTCTCTAATCACCAGGCCCCAGCAAAAGGAGATCTGAGTCTGCAGGACAAGGTGAGCCATCACAGGAAGGATCTGTTCCCTGTGTTCCAGACAGCCCCAGGTGGGTCTCTGTGGGCAGCCTGGAGCACAAATGGTTCAGCCCATCAGACCTCCTCCAAAGACAGACCTGGGCTGACAGACCTCAGGGAGATAAGGTGACCCTGGGTGACCTAGGAGGCCTGAAGGTGGCCCATTGCAAGCCCAGCTGGTGAGCATATAGGAGCAGGACTGCCTGGATGGGAGCACTTTGAGGAACAAAACCACTGCTCCATCTGTGCTGCACAATCCTCAGGACTGCTGCCCTGGACTGTTTTCAGGGAGAGGCCAATTAGAAGCCCATTTCACCTGGCCAAGGCAAGAGCACAGATGTTTGTGGCATGGTTTCTGTTATGGGATTTTCTTGCTTGGAACTGAAGCACGAGTTTTTGGCACACTGCTCTGCGGATGTTTTTTTCCTGTGAGATGTCCAGAGCTGCCCCTCCAGCTGTGTGGCTCTGCTAAACCCTGCAGAGGGGCTGCCAAGTGCTCCCCAAAATCTTTGTGAAGTCCATGGGACTCTATGTGGTGAGGAACACTATAAAGGATGCACTTAACAAGAGCGCTTTGAAGTCATGGGTACTGAAAAAATATTCTGTGGAGGATTTAACTGAATTCAAGAACAGGTAAAGGCCTCAAGGCAAAATTGCCACACCTCTATAATACAACTTCTTCAATCATTTTTAAGGGTGGCAAGGAACTGAAAGTGGGTAGAGTAGAAAAATGACCATGCTAATTGCTTTGAGCCATACAAGATGCATTTTTTAGCATCTGTAGCACAGTTAATTGCCTTATAGAGTATTTTTCCTGGAAATAATTTACTATAATAAAAATTAAGGAATATCCTGCCCATGGGACAGAGATTAATCTGCAGTACACAAGGACATATCTTCAGGGGAGGAATCACACCTACAAGAGGAGGTTTCATTGCAGGAAATACTGTTCACCAAATTGCTGAGTTGTCAGCATATTTGAAGAGATAATTTTGTATTGCAAATCTAACCTGTGGCAGAGGCTGGGAGAGATTAGTGAAATCAACAAACGTTGTGAGTGGGGTGGCCTTCATCACTTCCTTCCCAACAGTCAACCACTTGCCTCTTCCAATGAGAAGAGTGAAATACTTTAAAAAACCCAAAACAAACCAAGAAAACCAGCTCATAAAACTTCATCTGCTGGCAGTGAGGCCCAAGACAGGATTTCAGTCTGGTTTTAGCTCATCTGACTGAAGGTCACTCCACAAAGTGGCCCTTTGGTTGGCTGGGACATTTACTACCTACATTAAGACTGGGCAATCTGTGTTGGGAAAGGGGTTTTGGACAGGTGTACCTTGAGGGTGGTCCAGGGTCTTTCAGTTATGAGCTTCTTGTCCACCTGTCTGTTCCAGTGTTGGAAGAGAGGTGAGAACAAGAACTATGAGGGTCAAACCTTCCATTTAGATCCTGAATGAGAAGCATGGACTGATGCATCTGCATAACCTGGCAGCATCACCAGGAAGCAGCACCTGGCTTTCTGTCAGGTTTTCAGGTATTATCTGGATATTGCCCTTACCTGGAGGACTTTACCAGCTAGGAGCAGAACTGATTTACAGCCTGACATTTTTCAGAAATAAGGGTGTGCCAAAATCAGAGAGGTGCTTGTATGGATGATGTTAGAACAGGGGTTGATACTTGGAAGTGCTGCATAGCATTGCTGGAGGAGCTGGTTTGAATGCAGGAGGATTTGACCTTGAACTTTCTCCTGCAGTTCAGGCCAACACCCTCTACCCCCTAGGCCTGAAAAATGTTCCTCCCCCTTTCTTTAAAAAGATATTTGTTATGTCTAATTTTTCTGGCCAGAGCACTGGTACAGACTTGTACCCACAGAGCTATGTGGGTCAGGGGTGGGACGTGATGTGACATGTGAGTGACTTTAGCTAAGCTTACTGGAATCCCCACTGCAGTTACACCAGCACAACTGTTCTCTTCTGGGGACAGTTCACTGTCATTCCAGGGGATGGTGGCTTCATTGTCCCAGTGAGAAGTACAGCCCTGTGAGTCTTCCTGGGCTCACACTTGGCTGTGGCAGCCACAAGCTCGCTGTGGCAGCCATGGTGCCGGTTCCAGAGTGGGTTTGAAAGCAGACAGCCAAAACTCTGACCTGCTCATGTTCAAGGGACCTGCCAAAGGGTTCTGGGTGTCTTGAACCAGTGCCTCTGATAATTCAGAGCATGTGAGCTTGGATCTTGGCTGCCAAGCTCCAGACCTTAAGTGGGACATGTGTGGGTGCATGAGTAATGTGGCTAGCAGAAGAGTCCCATTCTGGGGACAAGCTCAGGCAGAAGAGTCATGTCCCTGTGATCCCATGGATTAGGCACATGGACAGGAACAGTTCATGGACTGAAGCAGTGATGGAACAGGTCTGTGTGCTCCAGCCATGGAGCTGCAGCCAGACTGCCTGGTGCCCAGCCAGAGCACCGCAGCACCCAGGCCCAGCTCCAGAGTGGATCTCCTTGGGATCACACACACAACTTCCTCCAGCCCAGCTGCTGGGCAGAGTGGAGGCCACTGCCATGCTGCCAGGTGTGTGGGTGAGTCACAGAGCACAACCCCCCTGCCCCCAAGGCAGTCTAGACACAGGGAAGTCCAGCTGCCTGCAAACACCCCATCCCATCAGCTTCCCAGCCAGTGCTCTCCTGGCTGGCTCGGGTAATTTGGAAGGACTCCAGCAGAGGATTTGGCAGGCTGATCTCTCACAGTTCTTCCCAGTTCAGACCAATGTGGTGAACTGGTTTACCAAACACTTCACACTGTTCACGGTGCTTTTGCCCTTCTTTGAATAATGACTGTGTTTATTGGCACAATGTCAACATTGATGAAGTGACAGCCCTTGTCTTCATGTGAGAGGCTACTGTCATGCTGGAGTGGAAGCATCTACTTGCTTTTGTGGGAGAAAAGTGGGTATAGAGGGCAACGTGGTAATTTTACAAGTGACAGTGTTGAGTACAGGAAGCCACATGGTTGAGTCCCATCTCTGCCACACCAGAATGGGTTTTCCAGTGAATTCTCAGTAGTGGGGGATCTTCAAGGTGTCCTAAGAAAGACTCCACCTGCCTGGGAGGATGCAGGCAATATCTCAGTGACATGTGGATTATGCTGAGCTTGTTCTCAAACCTCTCCAGGTGCTTATCACTGGTGTTGATTTTTTTGATGTAAATAGTTTGTGTAGAGAGGTTCCATTTTCCCACATACCATGACTTAAACCTTGTGGGAGCTCATGTGCAGGCTGCTGGTGGTGTGGGTATACAGCAATCCTGGCTGGCTTCCATGCAGCTACCTGCCCTGACCTGTCCCTTGAAATTAAGAGATACAAAAGCTATTTCCTAGGAGATCTTTTGTGTTTATGCTCTGCTGGGTCAGGCTGGCTCACAAAAGCCATTGGGCTGGGGCTGTTTCTGTGTTGGCTCAGTTGCTGGAGGAGTTTGAAAGCTGGACATTTTTATAACACCAGCTGTGCCCCCATCTCCTCTCCATGGGGCAGGGTAGTCCTGCTTGGACAGAAGGATGGCAGTATCCTCCTCACAACCTCTTCTAGGCATGTTGATACTGCAGAAAGCAGTGGTAATGTCCTTCAGGGAGACAGTGTACAAATCTTGAGAACCTGAGCTAGAAAAATCTTGTTTCATTGAGACAGTGGGCAATTCAAAAGAAACACAAATGGCAAGAATTATCCTTTTGTGATTTTTTTTTTCAGCTCGCCCTCCATCATTTTCTGTATCCATTGCAGTTTCTAGCTCTCTCTTCAGCTTTTTCCTGCCCACTCCCATTGCACTCCCAGTGCATGCAGCCCTGCAGAAAGGCAGCACTGGACTGTAAAGAGCTGACTCTACCCAGGAGCTCCTGGTATCCGGCAGAGGGCAAGCGAGCTAAGACAGCGATCCCGTCCCTGCAATCCCCCCCAGCAATGCTCCCTGCTCAGGGAAGATCTTTTGGGATTGTTCTAGGCTCTCAGCAGACAAAATCACAGTATCCAACCCCTTTTTTCCCCGTCTTCACCTGCCTTCATCTTTCCATTTCTCCTGGCCAGTAACACCATATTTTATTTGTTTCTACACTGGTGTCCTGATTGGTACTGGCATGATCTTCTATTCAAAACTTTTAGCTATTTTTCAGTCTGACTAGATACAGGAAGTATTTTTTAAATGTTTTTTTGTTTCCTGTATTTATTTCCTGCAGTTTTGGAAGACATCTTCCTCTTTTTTGGATCCTCTTTGGATCACAGGCCCTGGGGTCTTGAAAGCTGATTCCCCAGAGAAGCTGTTGTTTCCCCAGCCTGCTAAAAGCAAGGAGCAGTTCTGCCCAACGTGAGCACAAACATTACTCAAATGGCTCCTGCTGCTCCTTTACTGCTATAGTACATCCAGACATTCACGTTGTTACCTGTTACTGTTCCAGCTGGCAGCTCCACAGTCCCATGTGCTGCAGGACAGAATCTTTCTAATCAAGTCCTCTCCTTTCTGGGAATGTGCACTGTTCACCCTTACACCTGGCTGAGGATAAGATTTAAGATTTAATCAGCAAATTAAAAAATAAACAAAGCAAGTTTGAAGAGAAGCAGATATTCCTGTCCTTTATTTTGGGATGCTCCCTCTTTGTTCTCAGCACAAGTTAGCGTGTGTGCATCATCAAAGGGAATTAAAATGTGGTTCAACTCTCAAAAGACACTGCGGGAAACCAGCACCAGTTGCTGTGCATTTGCTTCCTGTAAAAGGTCAGCACTGGGCTGTACCTGCTGCGAGAGTTAAAAATGCTGAAGGAAATCATATACTCATTTCTCTTTGAATGCTTGTAGTGCACAGGCTCCTTGTTCTCTTAGGTTCTTCTGGAAAATCCCAGTAATGAAGGTAAGTAGGCTTTAATCCAGCTCACAGCTGTTCTGGTAGGTAAAAGAGTGAGTAACTGGTTTATTGCCTTAGACAAGGGTGTGTTTGCTCCTGACTGCTCCCTGCTCCTCCCTGCAGCCACACCAGCAGTGCCCACTGGGACAGCAGAGAGAGCTGGGTGCTGTAGAAGGATGGATCCCCCATGGATGCAGAAAATGGATCAGATCCTGGTTGGGTGGATATCTCAAAAGCCAGGGTATTGCACAGGGTTTGGGGGCAGGTAGATTTGGATCCTCTGTTTTAGAGTTTGTGGGTGAGGGAGGAGAACCTGTGCTTGCAGAAAGCTCATTAGAAAACAGCTCTCTCTGGTGGGGTGGGTGTCATCTGGAATCTGTGAGAGACAATAAACAGGATGTCCCACAATGACATTTTTATAGAGCTGCTTTGCAGAGTGGGGCCGTGTTTAAAATCCAAAATTAGTTTATTTGAGTGGGAGCGTCCTCAGCTTTAATGTCTGCTTGCTTTCAAAGCAACTTGATAGAGCTTGGCTCACGCAGCTCTGATGTCCAGGCAAACCCATGATCTGGATCCCTCCTGCTATCTTCCTAAAAGCCCCCCGCCCTTCCATTGAGCTACACTGGTGCTCATGTGTTGAGATTTTAGCTGTAATGATTTTGTGTGAAGGGTTAATTGGCAAGCTTTGCTCTGCAGCAGAGATTACTTCATTTTAAGGTTTAAGCATCTTTGTACATCAGGCCAGTAAAATATTCTTGGAAATAGACACAGAGCTATAAACCTAAAATCATGCTCTACTGCTGAATGAGATACAAGAATCTCTAATAAAAGGCCTGGTTAATTACTAGCATGTGATGGCAAGTGATGAAGAGAGGCTGTGGGCTGTGTTTGTTCAACGTGGAGAAGAGAGGGCAAGAGCCAACTGCTGTATTTGACTCTCCAAAGGAAGGGTACAGAGAGGATGGAGCAGGTCTCTTCCTCAGAGAGGCACCACAAATGGACAAGAAACAACAGGGGCAAACTGCTGTGAGTGAAGTCTCAATAAAAACAAAATAATTTCACAGGGAAAGTGGTTTAGCCCAGAGTGGCTGGAGACACTCAAAACTGGATCAGAACAGATGCTGAGCAACCTTTTGCAGCTCTGAAGGGGAACTCTGCAAGTGTCTAGCTGAACAGTGTGCTCTGCACAGCATCTGTTTGTTTTAGGTGGGGGATTCCTGGAGGTATTGGTTTGTGGAGTTACTAGGGGACTTTTTCTTGGGATGGAAGGAATATACAGCCTTGGGCAGTGGCGGCCCAACCTTCTTACTTTAGTCATGCCTTTTCTTTGGCAGGGCGTCCACATCAGCAAGAAAGTGAAGAGTTTGTTAGTGCAGCTCCTCCTCTGTCACAGCGAGGGTCCAGAGAAGCAAGCCAGAAACTAGCAGTGATGCTTGGAGAGAACGTTGCAGAAGGGGTCTTGCTTGTGGGCTGCATGTCAGTGCTTGTGTTCATAGGCTGGTACATATAAACATCCTGAAGAAATGGAAAGACTCACTGCTGTAGGAGTGTCAGGCTGCCTGGCTGTCTCAGCAGGGCTGCACCAGTGCAGGAGGGCTCATTGTGCTACCCTCAGATGAGATCATCCAGATCATCCCCTCCCACACCTGTCTTGACAGGTAGTGTGCTTTAAAGCACATGATTAAATATGGTGAGTTGAGGCCCTGTGCTTTTCTGCTGGCCCCTGGACACTTTTCTACAGGGCTAGTTCCTCAGTCTTTGTCCTATGCTGCTGCTGAAGAGGACAGGGGGCTCTGTCTGGAGGCAGAAAGGTAGAGTTGGTGTTGCCCCGAGGTCCTCTACAAGTGTTTCTGCTACTGAGCAGGGTGAAAGGTGGGATAGAGTTTGTCTAGGTCCTGGAGAGCTGTAGGATGAGGACTATTCCTTCAAGATGCTCTGTCCCCTCAGCTCTTGGCTCCATCGTCCTCTGCCTTGGCCCCATATCCAGAAATGAGTCAAGAGAGGTGTAGAGCCAGGGCAGGGAAATAAGACTGGAGAAATTCTTGTTTAAGAAGTTAGTGAGGGGTTAAAGGCACTGCAGTCCTGTGTGTTCCCTAGTCCTGGAGTAGCTCCTGTTCTTCAGCAGCCAGGGGACTTTTAGTGCTGGGGTTTCCTTTGTGCTAGACATAAATGTCAGTGTACCTTCAAACACTTCTCTTGCCCTAGGAGAGCTCTGTGCTCTGAGTCAAGATCTGAATGGCCTGTCTTGCCCCAGCCAAAACACGACTGTTCCCTGTGTTTCTTCCAGTACTTGTTTTATTTGTCCCATGAGACGAATAAAGTTACTTCCCTGAGGAGGCTTTGACATAGGCAGCTAGAGACCAGCAGCTGGAGTCCTTTCTTAGTATGTAGTCACACTACACTTTCCTTTACTTCATCCTGTTCAATCCAAGCACTTTCTGTGGACTCATGTAAGCAATCCCTCTCTCCCTGGGGCTGCAGCCCCTTTCCACTCCATTCCTGCATGCAATGTTGTTACTCAAAGCAGTGTCCCAGCATGGTGCTTAGAAAAGAGCTGTTTTCTCTCCTGAGTAGGTTCTCCAAAGCTGTTATTACTTTTCCAACAGCAAATATAAAGCAAGTGGAAATGTTGGCTGATGCTGCTAACAAAATTCTTAAGCATCTGTGTGTGCTTTGAAATGCTTTCATCCCGCTGCCCTGCTCAAGGGGTACCAGGCACTGATGGGAAGCCTGTCAATGCAAATGTCAAAAGGATCTTTGGGTTCTCATATCTGTCATGGGGATACTGTCCATTTGCTATTCCAAGGGTTGGGAGGCTGTCCCAGCCCTCTGCAAGAAGCTGGACCCTTTATCATCTGGACTCACTGAAACAAAGGGATTTTTAATCCAACTTTTATCTTGGGATCTAAATCCCTATGGAAACCATGGATGATTGGAGGACTCGGTAGGTGTAGTCACACTACACTAGTCACACTACACTAGTGTGACTACATGGATTGTGGTGGCTCTTACACCCAGGCACATGAGTTTTTAGGAGCATTCCTACTACTGAAGGGAAATTATGGTTGAGTGTCTGGAGAGGGAAGGTCTCTGAGGCCAAAAGAACAGGTCCTCAGGTAAGGGCTGTTAGTTACCAAATACGAACAGTACTAGTCCCCATTCCCTCTAAGTTACAGCTGGAATTTTGTGATGTCTGTAAAGACACTGAAAATTTAGGGTTTTTGTAAACAAGTCTGCTGATATCCTTAGAACTGCTACTGGGAAACTGCAATAAAGAAGCTGTATACAGTTCCAGGTCCTTTAGCCACCCAAGGCCCACTTCAAACAGATTTAAAGTAGGAATATCTCTGCAAAGATGCACTACTACCTTGGCTCTTTCTTCCCCTCCCTCAGCTACATCTCCTTGCCAGGCCCTCTTCCAAGAGCAATTAGCCCTGGTACCTGCAGAAATCAAGGACAGTCTCCACAAAAATCCTCTCTGCTTTATTCTGATCATCCCTAGAAGCCAAGTCACTGTGCCTCATCTACCTAGGTCAATACTGAACCTTTTTTCCTTACCTCCTCGTGGTCAGCTGCTTGGCTTCAAAGTGTTTTATACACCTGAAAATAATGACGGCATCTTTAAGGGAAGCTTAGGGACGAGTGAGGAGTGACTACTGGGGTGGCCTCTGCTCTGTATGACAACTGCAGACCAGGCAAACTTGTGACACCCTGCCTCTCTGCCCTGCACCCCTGCAGGAGAGCAGTGGTGCCTGGGAGATGGGTAAGCACTGAGCACCTGGCCCCTTAGCATGAGAATCACCATTGCTTTATGCCTTCCAGCTAATAGGTGGTTTCAGCTCTGCTAATCTCTAATCAGTGCTGGAGAAACCTAAACAAACTAGCCTGGACCATTCCTAAGCATTCATAATTACTGGATCAGGCTCAAAGATAATGCATTTAGGGCTGCTCTAAAAACATTTCAGATAGGGTGAATGTAAATAAAGTGGCCTATAATTGACCCTTCTGCTGACATCTGAACCCTGGGTCTGCTGATGCACCTGGGGAAAACAATATGAGGATGGAGGGGGGTGCCTGGGGCATCAGGCAGGCCCAGACCTACCTCTGAGTGTGACCTGTGGAGCAGCAGAGCTATGGGTGTGGATCAGAGCTGCAGGAGCTTGTGGGGTACCTGAAACCCTTGCACGGGAGCCAACCAGGCTCCAGAGAACTAGTGCTGATGGAAGTGTGAAACATGCTGATGAGTTTTGGGGAGAAGATGTGATGCTGGGAACTCAGTTCTGGGCATTTATTTCCTCGAAAGCTTGCTGTTTACTGTGTGATTGCCTTGGGCAGCAGCTGTGGGCAGGATGGAACAGGAGGGTCTTGCCAGTGCCTCCCTCCTCCCTGCAGGGCTCTGCTGAGCTCACTTGCACCACCCCAATTCAATGAGCAAAGCTACTGAACTGGGGTGCCTGAAGGCAGGTCAAGGCAGCAAGGGGCTGGAGCACTGGGACCTACAGTCCTGGGGAGTGTGGAAGGAGGGACAGAGAGCCAGTTCCATGGCTGGATCCAACAGCCTGGATTTTAAGGCTTAGTGTTCCTTTTGAGGGGGAGTAAAGGCCCCCTCTCCAGGGGCAGAGGGCAGGGCACAGCTCCTTCTGCCCCTGCTACCGACTCTGGCCTTGGTCATGCTCCCCTGGCACCCCCTGGGAAGGAATGGGGGATGAAGGAGGGAAGACTCCCTGTCATCCCACTCTGATGTGCTTCACTGTGAGCCAGAGGCAATTCCTACCTCCCAATACCTTTTACTCATGGCCGAGCTTCACTGTATCTCCAGGGAGAAGGCAACATTCTTTTATAGCTCTGTCCTTTGTCAAGGATGAACTAGGAAAAATAAACTCACAAACAGAAAGTGGAGGTGCAAATACATCAATCCCAACCTTCCTCCTCACAGCCTCCCTTTTGTCATCACCTTCTCCTCACCATGCCAGCTCTGGGACTCGGGAGACTTTCTCTAGCACCCACCATAAAGCACTTTGTGTCAGTCTACTGAAAAGGAGGACTTTAAAAATAATTACAACACTGTTTTAATCTTCTCGACTTTTTTTTTTCTTTCTTCCCCCCCTCCCCCGTGCCCCATTACCCATGAAGAAAAAAAGAGGGAAAGAAAAAGGCAGAAGGGCACTTTGTTTTCTCCCCCCACACACTCAGAGCTGTAAAATACTTCTTAATCATTGGTAGCAAGAGGATCTCCGTGCTGGGCCTCCACTTTTTGTTTGTGAGTTTATTTTTCCTAATTCATCCCTGACAAAGGACAGAGCTATAAAAGAATCGACCAGCACGTCTGTGGGAAAAAACTGCCCTGAAAAGGGTCGCAGAATACTGTAGCATTTCCAAACAATTCCAAGGGCTAAAGCCTGTGTGAGATGCAGCTTCAGCTATAACTTGCCTTTCTAGGAACAAGCCTACATCTGTTTGGCAATGCCATATTTTGTAGGGTAAAATAAACCCTTGAGAACAAACAGGCCAGCTTATCCAGAGGGGTAAATGCTTGGGAACAGAGCTCACTTGTTAATCCTAAAACTGTCAGCAAAGACCCACTGGAGAAATTATAGCTGGCCACGGGCACTCAAGCTGTTTCCCTCTGCCTCCCCGCCTCCCCCATCCCCATAACAGCTGTAAAATCTTCTTTATTGTTCTGCTGGAGTTGCAGAGCAGCACAGAGAGGTCTCCCAGCCCAGGGCTGCAGCAGCAGGGGCAGGGGGAACATCTGATCCATTGTATCTGCACCGGTGTTATTGCTTTAGTGGCAGACAAAGAAAATGACGGTGATAAAAGGAGAACAGCCCGAGCACCTACTAAAGAGGCATATGAACAGGAAATCCTGGCTCGTTCCCACATCTGAGCTAAGTACGGTTTCTTTCCCTACAGGATCATTATGTTTAATGTCCTTCTGCAATTCAGGCAGCTGAGCCAGCGGAGCCCCTTCCCTCCCCCTCCTCTCTACCTTCCCTTCTCTCATCAGATTTCGAGCCCTCCCTGTGGAAAAATGATTTGTGCACAGGCAGCCTACACAACGGCGCTTAGAAGGAATTTGCCCCTGCCAGGAGTTATTAATGGCACCCCAGTAAATGCCCCCAGCAAAATGGGCCGCTGCAAGCATCAAGTGCGTGTTGAAAAATCGGGTTTAAATCGTCCCTTGGGCAATGACCTATTGGCCACCTAAAAAACACAGGATTGGTTTGCTGTATAATTAAGTTCAGGCCATCTCTTGTGCTTACACATGCAGAAACCCAGATGTCAGCTTGGTGCGAGTCAAAGTTCTGGGCTCTTTTAAAGCACCAGAAGACAGACTGTGAGGGCATAACATTTACCACTGGAAGAAAACCTACTTTGAATACTTGGAATATTTAACTGACTGCAACAGATAATTAGCCAAACCCTCTTACGCCTCCAAATATAGATTCATTAGTCATATGAAAATATCTCATTGGAACCAAATGTGAGTCATTAGTGAAGTCAACAGCAGATCATAAAAAAGGTACCGAGAGCCTCCTTCCCGCTATCCCCGAGAAGTTGTAAGTGTGCAGTGAAAATAATTTGCTCCATTTTCTATTGAACATCTGCTGGGAAATCTGTTTAAAAGGGAGGCTTTTGAGGGGCTGCTGGTATGCAGGGCTGTGCATCCCATTTTCCCACTTCAAGATTTGCAGGAGTAACAATTGCAAATCCTGTGCTGGGCTTTTTTACTGCATTTATTTTTCTTTTTGTCTTCTGGAAGAGACCTTCTCAAGTTGTCCAGGCTAAAATTTGGGTTCTGTAATAAAAAAAAGATACTTTGTAACATGAAGTAGAATAAAAATCTCTCCATTATTTGCTTGTAATTTCAGGGGAACATGTTGGTTGGCTTGGAATTTCAGAGTCCCCTGCACTCAGAGCAATGAGTTCTGCTGCCACAGGGACACCCAAAACCCACTGGATACTTTCCAAAGTGAAAATGGGGCTGGTTAACATCAGTGTCCAGCTTAAGCAAGGTGCAAACAAGCAATGGTGTGTTTTAAAAACTAAAGCAAGTTAGGGTACCTCCTCTATGGCAAGGTATCTGCAGCAGGATGGGCAGACAGAGAAACTGACCATGCTTGACTAAACTCTTGTAAAATCTGAGTCATTGTTTGGGAAGACCCAGGGACTGGAACGGGACTGCATAGTCAGTCCCAGGATGTATCACAGATTTCACAGAGCACGCTGAACGCTGCAGTCCATCAACCAACCCTGCAGTCGTCAATCTCGCAAACAAACATGTTGTTGTATAACTCCAGAGCCGTGAGTAATCCTGTGCCAAAAGTTGTGTCGTGCGAGTTGTCAACAGCAGCATTCTGCATTTTTCTTAATTTGAAAAAAAAAATAAAACCAGAACAACAAAAAATTACACCAGCAAATTTTAAATGCTCCAAAGCTGTCATTTTTCCCGTGGCTGAGGGAACACAGGTTGCCTCAGTGCCTGACTCTAACCATACACCCCACAAAGATATTAACTGAGTTTTCCAGCTTCTTTAGCTCAGTTGCATTCACTTGACTTTGCTGCTACTATGTTTTTATTACAGAAAAAAGTCACCTCTATGTAATACCCCTTGTAGTTAAAATCCTCTGTGTAGCCTGTGGCAGTCAGGCAGCAGGAGAAGAGGTGTGATAGGGTTTAAAATGGGCATTTCATACCAAAACCCCAATGCTCAGAGACCTCTGCCTCTGGTTGTACCCCACTTTTGCGATTTCATACCAAAACCCCAATGCTCAGAGACCTCTGCCTATGTGCCTCTGGTTGTACCCCACTTTTGCTCAGCCTTGTAAGGCAGTGCCACACGGGAGGTGCTGAGTCAGCTGCAATTTGATCAGGAGGCAAAATACCCTGTGGGCAGGCAGGCTGAAGACATGGGGCATCCTTATGGGCATGGAGCTCTGGATCTCCAAGAGGTCTCTCCCAGCTGCAGGGTCCTGTTCCCATGGAAGCATGATGGCTCCCAGGGCCAACATTTGGTGAGCAGCTGGGCGTTGGGACTGTCCCTGAGTCCAGGTGTTGGCCCCCATGCCCATGGTGGCACCTGGACTGCAATGAAGCTGCTTGTGCCAGGCCTGGCACTTTTGTGGCAGCAGAGTGAGAGTGTGCCCTTGGTTAACCCTCAGCTCCCCTCATTTTTGGGGGTGTGGAGATCACCCAGTTCCCCCTCTCCGAGCACTGGGTGATGCTGTGAGGCACGACCCCAGCTCTCCAGTGGAATGGGATCTCCATCCTCCCTGTTCCAGGTGTCTCTGTGAGGCGGGTCTTGACTCCCTTCATGTTTAGCCCCGCCGCATTCAGCGGGGCAGAGCCCCATCCCCAGAGGGAGAGCGTGTCTCCCACTAGAGCAGGCCCTCGCCCCGAGTCGAGTACTGGGGTCGAGCCTCCCCAGTTCCTCTCTGGGTCATCCCCAACCCTGCGTACGGCCGGCCCCAGCCCACTCTGGGTCTGATCGCCGCTCCCCATCGGGAGGGACAGCCCCGACCCCCGCAGGGGAACGGGGGCGGGCGCGGGGGCGGCTCTAGGACCCAGCGGCGGCGCGGCGCGCCCGGCCCCGCTCAGCTCCGCTCAGCCCGACACCGCGCCGAGCCGAGCCGAGCCGTGCCGTGCCGTACCGTGCTGTGCTGTGCCTCTCCGGGCCGTGCCGTGCCACGCCGCCTGGTTCCGCTCCGCTCCTCTCCTCTCCGCCCCGCGCCGCCCCGCCGGGGGGCCGAGCGGCGCGTCCACCTGCCGGCCCCGCCGCCCGTCAGTCCCGCCATGGNGGCCTCCGCGGGTCCGGCACGGCGCGCCGGGAGCCGCGCACCGGGGATGGGGCACCGAGCGCCCTGCGCGGTGCGCCTGGGACCGGGCACTGGGGACCGCCGTCCGCCCTCCGGGCTCTGGGGACAGTGCACCGTGCATCGCTCACCGGGTGCCGGGCACTGGGGACAGGTGGGCGCTGGACACCGCGCGCTCGGGAACGTGTGCCGGGGCAGCGCCGGGCTGCCGGAACGTCCACGGGACAAAGGAACCCTAAAGGGTGACCTCAAGGGGGTCCTCCCGGGGCAGAGTAACCCCGCGGGAGGGCAGACATGAGGGATCCCTGCGGGAGAGGAGCGAGAGTAAGTCCAGGGAAGCACAAAGAGGGATGGAATGAAAGGGGCGCTGGAGGGGGGACAAAGCATGAGAGCATCCCTGAGGTGGGCAGAATGGGGGATTTGGGGGCGCAGTTACTTCGGGGGTTTGAGAGGTTTCTTTTGGGGCAAGAACCCGAGGGGTGGAATGTAACGAGGTGGGAGGTGGGGGAAATGCAGGGACTGCTCCAGGGGGCAGGCTGGAGATTGGGATCTTTTAGGGGAAAAAACCCACCATGGGAACAGATAAGAGTGAACTTGGGGAGATACAGCTGAGGGATGGAAGGGTCCTTTGGGGAGCAGAGAGAAGCGAATATTCAGATTTGTGTTTGGTGGAGGAGTGAAACCACCCTGAGGGTGATGGATGCCCCAAAGATAAGGAGAGAGGCGGTGTGGCAGGACCGTGTGCTGCCCGGTGAGAAGGGGAAGCTGAGGGACTGTGGGGGCCCTGCTGTGTGAGGAACCTGTTCCCTATGGCCACCCTTCCAGCAGAGTCCACCTTGGAGATGAGGTGACCTGTGCCAGCCCCCTCCCTGCTCCGGGAACTGGAGGGACAAGGGGAGCGCCTCCCGGGGCACAGCCCGGGGACAGGGACACCAACAGGCTCCTGACCTGTTGCTGTGATTGCCGTGGCAGGGAGCGCTCCTCGGGCTGCCGGTACAGCAGTGCTGGGTTTTATTAATGCCTCCTCTCCCGTGCGATCGACTGCAAGCTCTTTGCTTTTCCGAGGGATGTTGAGAATTGACAAATCAGCTCTGGAAATAGACACCAGCACTTTGTAATCACCCCTCCTTGACTTCTGCTGCCTTGCTGGTTTTGCTTCCCTGGCTGTGACTTGGGCTCTTGACCCTGTTTGCATAACTAGTTCAGCAGCACGACTTTGAATTCCCCCCCTTCCCTCTTGAGGCTTGATTTAAAAGCGCTCTGAACCGGGCTGTACCTCTTGGCTTCCCTCTCTGTGAGGACGGGAATGCAGCCAGGTACCTGTGCATGCTCCTCAGGGTACCTCCGCTCGAGGAGGAGAGATGGAGAGAGCCGAGTAAAGGAAAAAGAGCAGCACGGAGAACTTTGCACGTTTCAAGCTGCTGCTTCACACAGCCAGGCTGCGACTGCTGTTGTCCCCACTCCTGTCCCCTCTCCTGCCCTTGCTCCCTTGCCCAGCTGTGAAGCGCTGTGGAGAGCCAGGACTCTGGAGAGCAATGTTGATGCAAAGTCTTCCTTGACTACAGAATCTGAGTGACAAGGGAATAAATTTTAGACTCTCCAGAAGAAGCCAAGGGCATTTAGATTTAAGGAATTTGGCACTGACTTCCAGGCTTATGCTTTTACAAAAAGCTGGGGTGGGTGGAGGGCATTGCAGTGATGGGCTGAGGTGATTTTCTGAGTTAGTGCTTTTTTAAATTTATTTTTACAGATTTTAATTCAGAATTATGTTAACTTCACTCAGCATTTTGCTTGATTGGATTATCTTTATTCCTTTACAATGGGTGTGATTTATTTGTTTGTATCTGTGTGGATAATACACACATAAATAGCACACTTTAAGAACCCTATAATGTATGTGGTGCTCTGTAATATCCATAGGGGGTGAATAATAAAAATACTGGCACATCTTTAACCAGCGTGATGTGAAACATGCAGCTGGAATATTCACAGTTGAGCATGTCTTGGCAGAGGAGCTTGGACATCCAGAAAAGGGTTTGCGCTCTTCAGATTACAAAACTTTTAACAGGTTATTGTAGCCATTAGGAAAAAAAAGTCCCAACCAAAGCCACAACAAAAACAAAATCCGAATCTGCCAGCTTCACTTGATACTCTTCCCTTCAGACTGTCATCTTTGATCCCATCTGCACTTGATTGCTAAACATATATGAGGGACCTGAGTTTGCTTTTCGTTTTAAACAGTGACAAGGAAAGCACTCTGGCACCCAAAAGAGCAGGGACTGGAATTTGCTTTCAAATGCTGATGTTAAGCCAGTTTCAAGAGTGCCCCAAGAGCAAGTTTTTGCCTGCAAAAAGCAGGTGTTGAGGGTTTTTTGGTGTGGTTGGTTTTGTGGTGCCTTTTTTTTTTCCTTTTTAAATGTGCTTAAAGGTATTTACCCTTTTTCCCCTTTCCAGCTTGAAAAGGCTCCTTTGGCTGATTCAGGACTGGAATGCAGAGCTCGTGCTATTCCTAAATTAAGAGGTTGGCAAGTTCTTTTGTCCCTGATGAGAGGCAGAAGGATTGCCGAAATGAAACAAGGAATAAAACTCTGCAAATTCTCCTGCTATGGCTCCAGCATTGTTTAGTCTTCCACTAAGGTCTGTAAAGCCAATCCTGAAATGGTTGTAGGCGGAAAGTAACATAAACCATCATGCAGCTAAGAAGCAAGGGATGTTGCTCATTGCACAAGAGGCTTTGGGTATTTTGGAGATGTTGGGAATGTTGGAACAAAATAGCAGCAGTCTGTGGAAATCAGTCTGAGAACTTCTGCCCTCCCAGGGGAGGCGAGTGCATCAACCCCCATCAGTGGTGGGAGTGAGGTGGAGACTCAGCATCTACAGCGATCAGGGCCTTTTAGGTAGTTTTGGTGCCTCTGGACCATGTTCCATTGCAGTTTGTTTCAGGTCATGGTGTAACAAATTCCTGTACTTCTGACTGGAACCGCCTGACGTGGGGACAGGGTTGTTACTGTGTGTGCAGAGCTCACAGAGCTCCTGCTGGTCTTGAGTGTGTTTATTCTCTCAGCACCTCAGCAAGATTATCACAGGGTTTTGCAGATGGAGTAAATTATGTGCCCAAGGTCCTCCAGGACACAGGCAGCAGAGTGAGGACTGTCTTTTCATGGTGTTAGTCTGCGTCCTGGCAGAAAATGTCTGTCCCTGCAGCTACCTTCTATTCAGAGCAGGTCTAAGGTGGCCATATGGGTCTTGTAGACATAAGTGGCCATATAAGGTCTTGTAGTGTGATTTGAGAGGCATTTTAGGTAGCACTGGTGTCTTTCAAACCCTCCAATCTCAGCCAGAGGGTGGGGATCCTGCCTTCTGTTTTAGCCATGATGAACTGGAATCAGGGGCTTGTGTGGTATTGTCCAACTCTCAGCTCCCATGTCCTTTGCCCTTCCTTCTGCTGGTTCAGCTCTCACCTTATGTCAGAGCAGCCTGGTTCAGGAGATAGTCCTGCTGCAAGTTAGTCCTAGAAAACAAGTTTCAGATCAATGACCTGAACTGGCTCGAGGTGCAGCAGGGTGCCCAGCAGGACACCAAGTGCTGCTTTCAGGTGGGAACTTGGGCTAAGAGGTGCAGCAGGGCAGATCTCAGTGATGTCAGCAAATGCCCTAGATTGTCTTGCCCAAGCTATGAGAATAGTTGAAGAACATATTTTCTCCTAATGGAGACAAGATCCTAGGAATAAAACTTATTCCACTCTGAAAAAACGTTTCTTGAGCCACTGTTCAAAGCTGACCAGTTAAGAGAATTTTTTCCCCCTTTGCCTATTCAGTTCAATTGTGTTTGTAGTATTACTGTTGTTGAGATACTTGTACTAATTTAGTGGGATATGTCTCAGAACCCACTGCTAGCTAATGAGTCCTGCTTTGGAATCTCACTTATTTATTAAAACTAATGTGTTTTTTCAGTCCGTGCCAGGGCAAAGTGACCTTTCCAAAGGGAAGGAGAGCTGTGAAAAGAATGTGGCTCCAAGCAAACTTCAACTCGATGGGCTGGGGTTGCTTTACTCACCTGACCAGAGTCTCCATTTTGAACTCCCATGACACGAAAACAGCGTCAAAATAGTTAACTGTTAAAAACACTGCTTGTTTTAGCATCCAGCTAAAATCCTTATTTGGGTAGCTCCAAATGCCACACATCCTTCCTTACAGGTCAGATGTCAAAACCTTAATTTCCCCTTGGCAGGCAGCTGCTAAAAGACAGTTTAATGTATTGCTTGAAAACACAGAAGACTCTGAGGTTGGAGGTGGCATAATGTAACTGGAATTTTAACAGCAACTTGAAAACCATGCCAGTAATGCTATGAATGCATTTTTCATTTCTACTGAATTGCCAGGAAGACTTCTGCTTTTCTCCTGCTTTTATAAGGAAATGAAGCATCAGTCATGATCTGCATGTGCATGTGTGTATCTGTCCTTCCGCCCCCACAACTTCTGACCCTGTCAGTCAAGTTGGTGGGTCCAGTGCAGCAGTGGATGTCCTGTAAGTACTGTGTTGCTAAAACATGGGTGAAGAGCAGAGGAGAGCCAGGCTGTGAGTGTCTCCCTCATCCTGTGCTGGAAGCACATGAGCAAGAGGGAGTTAGTTACGAGTGAGCAATCAGGCTTTCAGCCCGGCTTATGCAAGCTTGGGCATTACCACACGCCAGGGAAGCTGACTAAAAGACCCAAATCCACGGGAGTGTGTTAGTATGTCCATAGCCACTACAGTGGCTCTGCCCAGGATAAGTCAAATGTCTGCCCAGCTCCTTGTCTTAGAAGAAATTATTAAAAATCAAATGCAATTAGTAACAGCTGTAGGGATGATAGGTGAATGAGAAAACCACACAGTTCATCTGTCCTCATTGCCTCTGGGGCTTTGCCAGTAGGTGGACTGGGTCTTCATGCTCGCCTGTGGCAGCTGTGTCTGGTCAAGAGCTAACCTGGTCAACTTCTAAGTATTAAGACAATAAATAACACCTTTGTGAAGCAGCTTCTTGAAAATAATGCTACCCCCTTCCACAGTCCCACCGGAGTTTGCCATGGTGAGAGTGCTGCTGGTGTGAAAATGGTGGTTTGGAGGGAGAGGGAAGCCTGGGAAGATTTCAAGGCTCTGACCCAAAGCAGAAATGTGTTTTCATGCTGTCCCTTGGCAAATGATCTGTTTCCTTCTTGCCCTTTGCAGTTGTTTCCTTTCCTCTGGATTTCAGGCTTATACTCACTGAGTATGGTATTTGTCAAGGGAACAGCAAGAAGCCCCGTCTGTGAGAAAGTCCATGTGGTTTGTTTTATCCACATCCAGGAATTGAGCTGAGATAAACAATTCAGGAGGCAAAACAGTGAAAACTGGAATGTGAGAGGTGTCTTTGTGTATGGCTCTGTACTAGACCTGGCTGCAGTATCATCTGGGTCTAATTTATCTGCCCGATGGGCAGCTGTCGCTGTTATCCACAAACACAGCTGGATTTGTGAAGGCAGGGTTTCATCCCAGCAGCCAGCAGCATTCCTGTACCTGCTTTTCCTTGTCATGTGTTCTGAGCTATGGAGCTAGGAGAAACAGTAGTTTCCTTGGTGGAGTTTTAGTATTTCTATTTGGATTGGACAATTCTAAGCTTTCTGAACGTGGTGACATCTGCCTTTCCTGCTAGGACTCCTTCAGGGAGGATCTTTTGCTCTAAGCAGACAGAGTAAGAGGAAGGCCAAGGTAGAATGTAAAGATGCTGTATGAAGCATTTCTGTTACAGAAGGAAGGCTGAGCTTGGTGGTGTACTGGTTTTCAGGCATAAGAATTCTTGTTTTCTTTCTTTGAATTGGGATGAGATGTGTAACTGTGATCAAGTGTCTGCTTAGCAGACCCTTTCTGTATCAGAGAGATGCAAATCCATTGCAATTGCTTGCGCTTCCACTATCGCTTCCACCCATCTTCATCCCAGCTCTCCCCTGGGGAGGTGCTGCCAGAATCCGTGCCCCTGTGTCCTTTAGCAGCACATGCTGAACACATTGTGCTTGGCTTTCCAACTTGTCCTCTCTGACTGTTTGCATCTGCCAGAAGGGGCAGGTTTGTCCTGAGGCCTGCATTAGTGTCTTGCCGGGGGAGGGAGCTGTAGTACATGTGTGCAACAACATGGATGCTGAGTGTGCTGCGGGACTGGGAGGCTGACCGAGCTGCACGGTCCTGCTGTGGACTTGTGAGAGAAGGAAAAATCCTTGCTAGCAGTTTGAACACATTGTGCAGATTATTCTGCTGAGCTGATGTGTGCCACTTTATTCCCCATGCACATTTTCATGCTTTGTCGTACAGGTCTTGGTCTTTGTTCGGACCCACAGAGCCATGATAAGAAATTTACCCAACTGAATCTTCACTTTTCTGGAAGGATGAGTTTTCTGCCAGTTTATCAGATTTCAAATCTAGTCTTATTATTCTTTCTACAAAGACAAATTACATTCAGTAGACCAAGTCTGACTGAATTATCTCTGCCTACTTTCAGCAGTCACTGCCAGCAAGCTGGAAGGTGTTTCTCATTCACAAACTGGCCAAGTGTGACCTCATTAAACGTTGAGTTGACACCTAATTACAAGAACACGGTATGTGATGGCTATCCTAGGCAAGGGCTGAGGAGAAAAAGGGTAGTGTGCAGCTATCGGAGCTTTGCTGCAGCCCAGTATTTGACTGCTCTTTGTATTGCATTATTGATTGATTTCTGCTCAGTGTTTTGCCAGACTTGTCATTTGGTGAGATACCAGTGGGAAGATGAAGTCTCTTGTTGCATCAGCTTATAGTAGAAATAAATTGTTTAAGAAAGGAAAGGATCAGGAATTACTTGCCTTTGTTACAGACTGATATACTGGGAGACGTCAGGTTGCTTTTATAAGCCTTGAACTGTCCTCTGACATTGCAGCTTTTATTCTGAAGAAAGCTGCACTGTGCCTCTTGGCTGGTGAAGGAACAAGTTCACTGCCTGGTGCTCTCTGTAGTCAAAGATCCCATTAATTCTGCCGGCTGCAAGGAATGATTTCTTGGTATTTCTTTCTGGACTGTAATTGAGAGTGACACAAAGCACTGGTGGGAATTGGACTGTGTTGAAATCCCTGCTTTTTCTGTTTTCTGCAGATAAACCAGCTCAGGTGGGATAAGGGTATTTCTAATGCTCCGTCCTCCCTCGAAATTGATAATATTTTCAACACCTTACTGGCTGGAGGCAATTTTAGAAAGGTGTCTTTGTGCCTCCTTGCAGCTTGTCTACAACACTGACACAGTGCACTGTACTTACTTGCATAACAACATGTGTGGGATTACATGTCCTGTAATATAATGAAAATTCATAAAGCTTTGCCCAGTATTTTTGCTCCAGACTACAGCAAGATTTCCTGGTATGATGTTGCTGGTCAGACTTCAGCCAGAAGTCTGGTCTCAGCTCTCCTGGCTAGTTGTAGAAGGCTTAGTCCAAGCTGATTAATTTCTCTTGGCTTGGTGAGGAGATTGAAGCCTTCCTTCCCTTGTTTTCTCCTTGCTGTTTTCTAACTAGAAAAGGGTGAGCATCTGACATCCATTTCTTCAAGAGTGCTTGCTGCTCAGTCTGAGGTGCCTGGTGAGTTGTTGTTGACTTGTAGGGTTCCTCTTCTTTTGGCCATAATGAACAGGACTGTTTCTATGGCTTCTGCAGGGGTGGGTTGGGTAGGATTTTGTTTAGGCAGAAATCCAGATTTTTACAGACTATTACAGAGATTATTTGGAGCAGAAGATCTGGTTTTCTAGTGGTGTTTAGGAAATACTGCCATTCCTGGGACAGGATGCTGGGTCAGCAGTACAGGTACTAATTAGAGGCTAACCCACCAATCCATCACTGAATTTAAAGAGCACTCTGGAGCTGGGAGAGAAAAGTGAGACTAGAGCAAAATGGTGCCTTCTTACAGGTCAGCTCACTGTGGGAATTCTGAGTTGTTTTGTTGTTGTTGATTTTAGTAACTAAAATAAGTGTATTCTCTCCTTTTTTTCCTTGCCAGACCCCACAGACCCTGTCACCCCAAGCTTTCAGATTCCATTAATTCTTGTGCATTATCCAGGGATTTTGATTGATGAGATTCTTTCTCTGCAGAGGAGCCCAGATTCCCACTGCCTGCAGATGGGAGCTGTAAAGCTCAGCTTCCTCGCACACCCAGCTGGGTGGTGGGAACACAACTTTCCATGTCTTCAGGACGAACTTGGTGCCCTGTTCCTTTCACGGCACCTGTTGCTGACAGCATGGCCAAGACTGGCCAGGTGGAAAGCAACTGGTCTGTTGAGCTCTGAATAAAGCCAAAATGCCTGTTTTGGGCTGCCTTCGGAGGTCTAGGAAGGACTCGATCTCTCTGTACATAACTGAGGCATGGTTGGTCTGTGGGCAGGGGGAGGAATTTGGCATGGAGCCCTCTGAAGCAACTGTCTTGTCTAGTAAAACTCGGGTTGTGGGAGTCGGTGTGAGGAAATCACAACATCCACTTTGGTTTCTGCAGGCTCTGTCCCGGGGGCTGGTTGGGTGTTGCAGGAGGCCACAGGAATCCTGCTTGTGACCACAGCCAGATTAATGGCCACTTGGGCAGCTTTTCAGAAGTGAGGAATTTGTCCACTTTCACAATAGTGGCTAGAAATTCCACATGAATTAATTAGTTTTATTACAGGACTTGTCCTTCCTGCTCCTCCAGGGCTGCCTGAAACACTGAACTCATTACATGAAGAAATGGAAATAGTACTAAAAATAAGAACTGGTATTCCAAGCCTTTGTGAGGAAACACACAGAGTATACTGACATCCTCCACCAGATGTGCTTCCCAAGCTGTGGCTTTTGGCCAGATGAGATCTAAACCCGAGTTTTAGATCAATTGCAGCCACTTAAACACCCCCGCCTGCTCCACGGTGCAATCTTCTCTCAGCCTCTTATTCCCTCCTCAGTTTAGGCTGTTCATCTAGGCTTCGTAATTACTCCCACAATTTGAGTTTGATGCAGTGTTTAGATCTGACCCCTGGATGCTGCACAGGGAAGGCTGTGCACTTCAGCCTCCTCTCCCCATTAGAAAGGGTTTCTTACCTTGCAAGGGCACTGCTGGCTTTTATGGTAGTGAAGTGCTTGGAAATACCCTTGTACTTGTGGAAGGGTGCTCTGCACTTGAGTTGTGGTGCCATGGGACTTTGGAAATGTTTGATTGAGTGTAGTCAGAGTAATGTTAGACTGAGTAAATATTTTGGGAGCCCAGAGCCAATAATTTTCCCTTGCTTACGTTTGTGGGGGTCAGCCTGCAGAAATTTACCGCCTCTCACATGGCTTTTAAACAAATGTTGTGCGTGGACTCGGTGTGCTTTTATTTTAATCCCTTTTTAGAAGTGCTGATGTTGTCTTGAGATGTGCCCCGCTGGTAAGGGCAGGTGTACTGCTTGCTGGTCATTCCAGTGTTTGCTTTATGAACATTGCTTCAGACACTGTGGTTGGACAGGCTCATTTTGAGTCTGACCCCTCCTTTCTGCTCAGCCCCACCTTTGTGACCCAGGCTTGGCTTGTTTTTTTTTAGATGAAGTGAGTTCAACATGAGAAAGCTGACCAGTGAGGTGATAAAGTTCCTGCAGGTCCCACGGCACAGAGCGGTATGGTTTCTGCTCAGTGCTCTTGAGGATTGTGGCCCTCATCCTGGACTATGGCTAAATGAGCTAACAAGGACCGAAACAGAGGTGATAAAGTTCCTGCAGGTCCCACGGCACAGAGCGGTATGGTTTCTGCTCAGCCCTCTTGAGGATTGTGACCCTCATCCTGGGGTCTAAATGAGCTAACAAGGACCGAAACTCAGAATTTCCAGCATTAACAAAATATGCCCTGTACAAAGAGTAAAAAATGCAAATGCAGACGTAGTTTCTTCTAATCTCAGATGATTGGAAAGCTTTTGTTGTTCTAGTAATGTTTGTTGTGGATTTCAGTCGCTGCTTTCCTCCATTTTTGTGTTTATTCTTTTTATCACGCTGGTTTCAAGGATTTGTTACCTTACTCCTGGCTATTGGGCTGGTCCTGCACATGCTGAAACTGACCTTTGCCAATTCAGACTGCACTGAAGGTGCTTGGGCAGTGCTGGTGTGACGGGGCAGTAAGTGAACCTGGCCAAATGTCTGTCACATTCATAATCTGGCCTTAGGTGACAGCCAGCCATGCACAAATTGGGAAGTTATGAAAAGAGTATGGAGCGAGCCTTGAGAGGTGAAAACAGTGCTATGGAAACCCCTCATGCTGCTGATACCACTCAGCTCACGATTTCAGAGGTTTCCAAAGCACAGCCTGGTCTGCTGGCTGCTCACAGAGGTGTCTTCATTATTTGGTGAGCTGCCCTGACTTCCAGCAGTGAGACTTCAAGTGCTGGGGGAGGCAGACAAACCCACATTGATGTCTGTGTACATCAGTCCTGTGTCTTGAGGCTTCAGCTGTGGCGAGAAGGGAGGTCCCATCACTTGGGCTGTGCCCAGTGGAAGCACAGCCCTGCCCAGATCTGTTTTTGTCCTTAGCTACAGGGTGTGCTAGGAGGGCTTGTCGCTGTCAGCAGTATCCTGTCCCCTGGAGCTGATCTGCCCAAGCAGAACTAAAACGTCTCAGCTGACCTAAAAAACTGCTTGTAATTGAAATGCAGTGGCCCCCATAAATATTTAACTGAGTCTGTGTTTTGCTGTGCATTTTTTTTTCCCAGTTCTCTTTTGCTTTTCCCTGCCTGTGTGTGGATAGTCAACTTGAATGCACATCCCCTCCATGGCATCCTGTGATGAAATGGCATTTTTGGCAGTTGAATTATGCAGCTTGCTTGTCTTCCATAATCATCATGTTTAAGATGGATATCAAGCTCAGTGTTGAGTGTGTGAATGCTCCTGTGGGAATGTTTACACCCCACTACAGGCTGCTCACTGCCATGCAAACCACATCCTGACAAGCGGTGTGCAGCCTACATTAAGATTTTGCAACTCTGCTGCTGAAGCAGTGGACTCCCATCAGATGAGGGAAGTTACCAAAGTTTTGCCCAAGAAATAGCTGTGGATGGGTTGGACTTCAGGTTGTGTGGCAGAAAGAACCTGCAATGCAAGGCTGTAGTTAGTACAGCCAGACAGTGACAAAGGTATCTCTGTGAGCAGCCAGCACACTGGGCTGTGCTTTGGAAATCCCTGAAATCGTGACCTGAGCTGGGCTGACTGCCTGTCACCAGTACCTTGTGCAAGGTGTGCAGCCTGCCCTGTACTGGAGTAACCCCAGCTGGGATGCTCTCCTTTCTCCAGCTGTGGAAGCATGCACTATGCCTTGAGGACACGAAGCCACAGCCTGGCAGGGACTAGGATCAGAGTGCAGATCAGAGCTAGGCTGGGGGTGCTGCAAAGCCATCAGAAAGGTCACCCATCATCACAGCTCAGCCCCGAGCAAATGTGATTTCCCCATTGTGACAGGTCAGTGGCTACATTTCAGAGCTGGAGAGGTGGTGTTGGCTCCCCTCTGATCTGAGCCCAGCGCAGGGGCCGATGCAGGGCAGTGCTGCCGTCCTGTCCTGGCTGACGTGTCCTGGAGAGAGTGGAGCTATGCTGTTCTCAGCTGGGGTCAGACCCTGGGCCAGAATTGCAGGTTTGCCCCTTTTCCCAGACAGACACATGCCTCTGTTTAAGTCAGCCAAGGCACAGGGTGAGTGAGACTGAATCTCCCCAAAACTGCCCCTGTTTCCCAAGGACCTGAAGCGGGGGCCGCAGGAGTGGGATTAGACACCAGAGTTTGAGGACACATGTGTTGCAATGCTGCCTGGGGGGTGCTTCTGTCCGGGGGCTTTCCTGTGGAGAGACATAGCCGGGAAGCAGAAATAGCAAGTGACTAAATGTCACGGTTACATTCCTGCCATCTGAAAAGAATTCCCTATTTTCTTTTGGCTGCAAAAATTAACTTCCCTTTTCTCCTCTCC
Organism: Passer montanus; assembly: GCF_014805655.1. Classification (NCBI taxonomy): domain Eukaryota; kingdom Metazoa; phylum Chordata; class Aves; order Passeriformes; family Passeridae; genus Passer; species Passer montanus. The sequence goes on along the minus strand of NW_024356504.1, from coordinate 14,224,730 downwards.
GAGTGGGCGAGCTGGCTCCCGGTGGCTGTGCCCTCGTGGCGGATGCACAGGACGGTCCAGGTCAGACTGAAAGGAAAACTCTCCTACTGGGGGCTTTTCACTGTTGTGCTCCTTTCTAAAGAAAATGTGCAGGGCTTTTCTTGGCCCCTGTGAAGGCCAAGATGCAGGTCTGTAGCTGGAATAGGATAAGACTGGCCTCATTTGGGAGCTCTTCTGGGTTTTGAGCTGCTTGCTTCCCTTCTGCATCCCGCTGAGCTGTGTGGGGTGGGGGCTGGTGGCTGGCATCCGGCTTTTTGTTATTCATGTAATTAATCTCATTCCTCCCCGACTGTGGTTCTGTAGCCCCCAGGCACAGACTGGCTGTTTCGCCTCTGCTGCACAGTAAGAGCTCCACCTGGGAGTCAAGGAAACTGAGGCAGGTACAGCTGGGTGTGTTGTTCTCCGGCGTGCTTATCCTTTGGTCCTGGAAGATTCAGTAATGGGACTTTACCTTAGGAGGGTAATTCTTTAGACTGAACAGCTTGCTAGTTGCTCCAGTGATGAGCGCTGTAAAAATGGTGATGGTGCCACATGTTGCCTAGTTTGAAGATGCCAGGGAGAGGAAAACATGGAAAAGGCTCCAGTGCAAAATTCCCTGGGAGTTTAAAAAATTTATTTTAATACTCTTTGCAATAGCAGAAGTCTGGACTTCTGTGGGATGAGAGCCTGATGGGTAAGGAATGACTCAGCAGCTGCTCCACCTGGGAATAGTCAAGAGCTTGGTCCTTTGACTTGCAAAAGTCTTTTGTGGGCCCTCTGGGATCCCCTTAGCGCCAAGAAGAAAATATGCATCATTATACCGTGCTGACCATGTGCATTCAGGCCAGCATGCTCATCCCAGTCTCTCTTGCCTTTTTTCCTTTGCTGCTTATTTTTTTCTCTAGAACCCTGTAGTCTTTTCCCATTGAATTTTATTTTTTTTTTGGTCAACAAGTTTATTGTTTTCCTGCTATGAGGTGCTGTGCTTTCTTTCTTCCTCTTGTGTTCTTGCTGCCTTTCTGCCAGCCTCATCTTCTCTCCCCATGCTTGGTCTCATATTTACTTCGCATATTTTCAGCAGGGTGCTAGCAGGATTATTGTGACCTGTCTGGCTCAGTGAAGACCTGCTGAAACCTGCCATTCATTGATCCAGCGAGAAGAGCCGTCAAGGAGCACTCCTGCCAGGTTGGGAGGGTCGGGCAGAGCTCTGCACAAGCATGTCTGGGAGCTGTGGAGGTGACACTCTCTGGGTTTGGAGTATGATGGAAGCCACGTGTTGGTTCCTGCTTGGGACCGATCCTTTTGGTTTGGCTGCCAAACCATTTGAAAGAAAACAAAAGGTAAAACTAAGGTTTTATTCTGGTAACTTTGCAATATTGACATTTCTCCTTGGAAACACAAAGGAACCTCAAAACAAGCTTGCAGAGATATTTAGGGAGACCAACAGCTAAAGATGTTCACCACTTGAGCATCTTTAAAGAAAGAAAAGGGAGCGAACATCCACACTCTCAAAAGCAATGCCTAAGAACACGCCACCAGTGACCCAAGGATGTGTGAAAAGTCATCCGAAACTCTTCTTATGCCTGAGAGGTGAACCTAGGCTGTCTGGGCTCCCACAATGTAACACATGGGTTTTGCAAAACTGACATTTCATCTGGCAAAAGCAGCTGGTGATGTTTAGGGGAGAGCCTGGAGGAGCACAGTGATCCCTCTGGCCTGATGAGCCTCCTGAGCAGCAGCTGCAGGAGCCAGCAGGATCTCTGGTTCAGTGGGTGTGGAAGAATTTAGTCGCAAATCGCCAAACTCTTGGTGGCTTGTGTTGTCATTGCTCTTCAGTTCTTGCTGAAATTGGGCCATAAATGTGCCTCCTTGGTGGAGCTGCTGGCACACAGGTTCCCTCCACCCAACTGGCCCCAGAACCGACCACAATCTTCTATTTCTTTTCCTTCTAAAAGGACCAAAAAGAAGCCTTGGGTTTGACTATAAGCCAACCTTTTTGACTTGATTGCTGTTACTGCTGCGATTAAACCCAAACAAAACCAAAACCTGGAATGTTTTTTCTATGTCCAGTTTTAGTTCGTTTTTTTTCCAGGTCATTAGCCAAACCAAACAGCCCCAAACAGACCCCAGGTGTTTGCACTGTCCTGCTTTTCATGAAAACGCATGGTTTCTTTATAAAAATGTGTGCAAGAATTTGGGGTGTTCCTAGTCGCTCTCTTCCTTGAGGGCATTCAGAGAGATCCTCTTAGTGATAGCTGTATTGAGATGTTTTTATCCTGGCACTGTCTCTCTCCAAGGCAGGGCAAGGAGAAGCCATCAGGAAGCTGTGACTGAGAACCAAAATGAACTTAGGAGCAGAGCCCTCCAATGAAGTTTTCTGGGGGTGGTGTAAACCCTCTGGATGGGTTAAATGTCTGCATCTATAGCCATCCCCTTTCTCCCCTCCTGCAAACTGAACAGGGCTTTACTGGAAGCCCATCCCAAACCTGAGGCTGGTGGCTTGTAAAGTGGTGCCAATCCAGTGCCTGGACTGCACTTGGACCAGTGCCCATCCATTTTCCAGGGAGTGGGGGAGCCAAGTCCACGAGGGTTTTCCCAGGTTTCAGTGAGTCGAGTGACCATTATGTCATGTGGGCTGAGACATATGTGGACCTTTATGTCTTGGCTCTTTTTCTCCAGTTACCTGAGGTGCTGTCTGTTGTCTCAGCATGTAATTCCTTTCTGCTTTGCATCATAATTCCAGCCAGTGCAAACCGCTCTCCTCCTCTGCTGATATCCGTTCTCTGACTTAGCATTTCTGCTGCTGCTGAGTTCTGGCCTTCCCCCTTTGGGGGCTGGCACCCACCAAACCCAGCTGAGAATGTGGCCCTTTGTGCTGGAGCTGCTTGCAGGAGCTGGGGAGCTTTGCCTTCCCTGCTGCGAGCCTTTTTGGCTGGAGAACGCGTGCCCTTTCCTGGTGGGGAGGGATTTAGGGGTGAGGGGGAGGTGAGAGCGCTCCTTGTGCTGGAAGAAAAATGATGAATGACTCTCTTGTGCTTCTGAACAAAACCAGGAAATGGGGGGGGGGAAGCAAAAAAAAAAGAGGAAATGAGAAACAGTAAAGAGGCCTCCCCCGCCTTCATATAAGCAATCACTCCACAGCATCTGGAGCCCAGTAAAAGGGCTGTTCCCAGGAGACCTCACACTCGACAGCCACACAGATCTCCTTTATTGCAGACTCTTGGGGATTGCACCCTCACCCACCTCCCCTGTGCTGGCCCTGCACCCCGAACCAGCCTAACAAGGGCAAGCTGAAGCTCAGTTTCCATGGCCATGAGCACCAGAGATGTTGAGTGTGGCTCAGCTGGCAGGGCATGGCCCGGATCCACCCCAAGGATGTGCATGTGATGCTGTCCAAGCAGTGAGAGCACCTGCACGCTGTTAGTGCTGGCATGCTGCCTGGCAGCACCAGGGCACAGACAATTGTGGTGCTCTTAGCTGGTGTGAGATCTGCTGCAGTGGAGTCACCTCTCCTGCTCTCTCCCCCAAAACTGTTCTGGATGCATTAGATGCAGTAGGGAAGAGCAGAGTGGGTCACTGGCCATGGTGGTGTTGGATTTTAAGCATCCTCCTTTGTTATTTGTTAAAAAATGTATCTGGCAGGAACCTCAATAAGTTAAGCTCTTTCTTACTGTAACCTTGCTGGCATTACTGGTTTAGCCATTGTGGAAGGGGCTCATTGGCAGTAGGAAAACTGTTCCTGAGTGCAGCTTTAAAATCATAATTCAGAAACAGAGACTGGGAGGGGAGTGGCTCCCATCCATTTCCAGATGGAGGTGATCACAGTTAATCACTGAGCATCCTTATGAACTCAGCCAAAACACTGGGTACTAATTTAGTTTTAGTTCTTAACTCCTCTGTTTTGTTCATCAAGTCCCAATTGAATTTATATGTTAGGTGTGAGGGGATTTGGTTGTTAGTTTCTCCTTCCTGAGCTGAGGGGAGCTCTTCTCCTGGGTGTAAGTCAGTGAGCTGTTGTCCTCTAGTCTGGAGATGGGGAGTGGGGGCTCTGCAGCAGAATTGTTTGTCACATAGGTGATGGACATAGTGGGGAACCTCTGTGGTGATGGATGTCTTTGTCACTTATATGCAGAGATTGTACTTTCACCCAGGTTTTAGCTCAGTGCTTATTCACCTGTTTGTGTGATCCCATTTTCATTCATACAAATCTGGACGATTGAATGCATTATCTGAAAAAGACATTCAGCCTTTACATGAGCAATGCTTTTCAAACAGGGTTCTTGATGGCTGGGGAGGGGAGTGTGCTGAGTCAGCAGCTGTTGCTGCTGGTTTAGACCCTGGTCAGGGGTGTGAAGTTATAGGGATGCCACAGGCCATTGCAGCCTTCTCTGATGGCTGCCCTTGTGTGAGGGAGGACCTTGTGCTCTCATTAGTGCAAACCAGCAGCATTTGAGCCTGGTAAATTTACTTTCTCTGGAAGTGGCTTGATTGGAAATCCTGGTTCAGTTGAGTGGGTGACTGCTGCATTTTGGTCCTGAGCCCTTCAGAGTTAGATGGGCCCACTCAAAGGGAGAGAAATCTGAGGAATTGTCTTCCTTGGGAAAAGCTCCTGAGGGAAGTCTGACTCCTCTGTGGTTTCCATAACAGCATGCTGAGGTGTCTGCATGTCCTAATGTCTTACTAATTTGCCAGTGATGATTTTTTTTGAGTTATTTTAAACAGGCGCATTGTGCAACTAATGGGCTTTTTATTGGTGGTAAACAAGCCGAGCTAGACAGGAATGCTGCCGAGGCTGGACTGGCAGGCTTGCCTCTCAGTGCTGTAGAAATAACTTGTTCATTTTTTTCCCTTAAAGAGGGAGAGAGAACCTGTGGCTCTTCTGCAGCCTGATGCTCCTACCAGCTTCCCCATGGAAGCACTGTCAGAGCAGCTGAGGTGCAGGCTCTGCACCTCATGGCCTGATTTTTGGGTCTAAAATTGCTTTCTGCATTGGTTTAAGGGGCTGTAACCTTTGGTGGGAAGCCAGTGGCTTTGCCCACACATGATAGCTGGGTGGTGCATGGCCCAATCCTCTCCTGGCCCAGCGAGCAGCTTCCTGCCAGGCAGTGCCTGGGATGCTCAGGGCTGAATGCGTGGAGCTGGTGGGTCTCCATAGGGGCTGTGGAAAACACCCTGTCTCTTATCACACCTCTTGCTTGATGGAGTCAAAACTGTGCACACAGAGCATTTCCTCACTCCTGGAGGGGAGTGAGGGCAGGGTGGAAACAACTCCACCTGGGGAATGCAGGTACTGCCACAGAGCGTGTGGGCTCTGGTGGTGTCTGGGCACTGCTCACTGCTGGGCAGTGCTGGGCACGGCGAGCCCGGGGCTGTGCCTGGCCTCTGTCCCTGCAGAGTGTGTGCCACCACCGGCCAGGATAACCTCAAGTGAAAAGTATCAGACTTCAGTGGCCAAGAAAAGAGTGCTGACCTATTTTGGACACTTATTTATATTCAAGTTGCTTCTCTCTGTCTCTGTGAAAAAGCTGTTCTGACTCCAATAGTTTTGAAAAGTTTTTTTCCCCTCCCTTAGCTTTTGTTTGTAACAGGATATGATCTAGGACTAACATCTGTATTTTTCAGTAGCCAGAATAAATGTCTTATTATCTTTTATTTTTCTTGCTGAAACAACACTTTTATGGAGCAAAGCCAGTTTTGTAATACAGCTAAGCATTTAGTTGCATTGCGTCTTAATTTTTACAGGTTCTCCTTTTATTAAAAGTCTTTACTATAATTCCAAATTTTCAGATCAAAATAGAAAACAATTGGAAGTATATCACTGCCGTTCCTGATTGTAAGCAACAAAAAGTCATCTGATGTAAAGTCACAAAATTTATGGAAAACTATTTTTTTTTTAGTACAGTTTCCTTCTGTCACTTACTGGCTGTATGAATTTGCTGGAATCTTGATCTTCTGAAGGATCTTACTGGTGAAAATGTTTTGGGTGTGGTTTTTTTTGTGGTTTTTATTTTTTTCTTGTTTTGACAGCTATTCCCTAACTTTGTGTGCTGTGTGTTCACAGTTAATTTCTCATGTTTTTTTAAAATTGAAACTGTAGTTTCTCTGACAAAATTCTACTATTAGAATAATCATTAAATCTAAGCAGCTTGGTCAGGGTAGCTTTGTGCACTAACCCTAGGTGGATACTTGTCATCCTGTAGGTTTTAGGATTTGTAATTCTGTCAACAGTAGGAATCTAAGTTAGATACTCAATCAGAAAGAAAAACAAAGGCAGATGTTATGAATATTCATCATTCATCCATCTAAATTGTGGTTGTATCCATAATACTGTATTCTGTAATTTTTTCTGCTTTAAGGTTGGAGGGTTTTATTGTGTATTGTTTTTTGCTAGTGTTATGCTTGGATTTTTGTTTGTTGGTTTGTTGTTTTTTTTTTCCTGCCTGTGTGTCTTTAAGACATGAAAGAGCAAGGGTGAAATAACTTGCTTTATGGAAATTGCAAACCCTTTGGGTTCACTAGCTGAGCTTGCAAACTCACTGAACAGTGCCAACCTTGCACTGAACTAGCTGTGCCCTGTGCAAGTGCATCTACATGAAGATCATATGCAGCTCCCAGAAGGCCAGTAGGACCCTTTCCATAATCCTTGCTGCAGCTGGATTTGACCCAAAGTATATCTGAAAAAGATTACGGCAGTTTCTTTGTTGAACAGAGTTTTGGTGGCTTTTGTGCTGTCGCTTCTGTGTTCTGTCTTTAGTCGCTGACATGAAATTAGCAGTTTGCATGCCCAGACAGACACACAGCCACTTGTACCCCGTGTGTGCACTGAAATGACTGTGTGCCTCGATGGGGCTGCATGGGATGGTCCCGTTGCACCATGGCAGAAGGGCTGTGCTGGCTCCCTGGGCTCCCTAGGCTGATGGCTCTGTGGCACCAAGTCAGGCTGCTCCTTGAGCATGGTCAGGCTGCAGCTGTTGCTGCTGGTGAGGTTGGTGCTGTGCACGTTTTGGAGGGAAGGACTACAAATTTTCCTATTCCCAAACTACAATTTTCCTATTCTGGACACACACAGAAATGACTGTTACATTTTCCTTGAGTCCAACAACAATCAGTCCCTTTGCACTTTGGCTTAGTTATCTTCATGATTGTTGGTAGTCTTGTGCATGTGTGGCTTCACATCTTACACACCAGAGTGTCAGCAGCACAAATTTTTTATAAAGTTACTGGGGAAAACTTATGATTCCATATTGTCAGTTTCTTGGAGACATTTGGATCCAAAGCTGAGCCTTGAGTGTTGTTTCCCTGTGTTGCTGCCACCATATTCATCTCTAAGCAGGAACACTGATTAAATTACAGTGCACCTCTGATAATGTGCACATATGGCAACTTTCTGAAGTTTCATATTAATTTTTATTTTTCATGTGGTGAATAATCATGCTCACACATCCAGAGGGTTGAGGAAAGAACAGGACACAGTAATTGCTGGATATGAATTTCAAAATTCCCTGTGGAAGACTGTCTAATTAGATTTAATGAGCTGGCTGGTGAGCATGCGTGTGCATGTGTGCTTTCACCACCTCTCTTGAGCCAACTGGATCAGAAGTGCTTATGTGTGTCCGAGGTGAACTGGAGGAGTATGTGGAAGAGATATTTTTATACTTGGAGAGTGCAGGTTTGAAGCAGATTTCTACCTGCTTTTCTCATGTGTGTGCTGTAATGAGGGACTTCCACCATGGAGGTGAAGCATTTGATAATGCAGGTGATAAATTGTAAGTGACTTTGATGTGGTTTCAGCTGCTTAGATGAGGAGGGATGGGAGCAGAGTCTCTGTATCTGTGGAGTTGGTATCCCTTCCTCTGTAATGTACTCCTCAGAGCTGCTGGTGCAGGGGGTAGCAGAGCTACAGCAGGTCACAGGATGTGTTGCCACCGAGCTGCCAGAAGAAGGTTTTGAATTAGCTGGAGGCAAATGGTCAGTGGGGCTGGGATTTCTGTGAGTGAGGTGGATTACAGCCGTCAGGTTTGAACATTGCTGTGTCTCTGATCTGCTCTGCTGGCTGGTTTCCCACCCCTCCATCACTGGACAGGGTCCTGAATTGATTGTGTGCAGTTTGGCTTTTTTGCAGGGGTCATTGCCATGGGTCAGTGCTCTGTTTCCAAGAAGGACCAGAGTGAGCAGAGAGCTGTGCTGAGAGGGTGGCCATTTTAATGAGGGGCTTCTGTGTGTTTTTTTGTTTCTTTCTTCTTTTTTTTCTTAATATTAATTAACCTTTGTTTTCTGTCAAGAAAGTTGTCCTGAAGCATGACTTAGCAAGGCAAACATGCCTGGACAAAGGGAGCATTAAGCCTGCACAGAGGGAGGGGAGAGGGTTACACCTCTAATTACTTTGTGTGCATGTAATTTTTTTTCCCCTCTGGTGACTGATGGGTCTTGAAAGGACTTGCCGGGGTTGGTGTGTGATTCACCAGGGCAGAGCGTGTTCTGGGCTGAGGCTGCCGGCTGTCTGGCCCTGGATGCCAAGGGCAGGCGATGCCCTTGTGCTGGTGTTGCTCACGCCTGAGTCAGCACTTGTGCAGCACAGCTGCTCCCCAGCTGGGGGCCAGCCGTGGGATTCACTGCTCACGCCCCAGCCCAGCTGGACAGGAGGATGCAAAGGCTTGGCTCTGCCACACCAGCACTTTCTGGAGTGGGCTGGGGTGAGATGTGGAGCAACATCTCCTGGTTAGGAATGTGGGTGCTCAGAGCCATCCTGAGTGGGTGTGAAGCACTAAGCTGCCAAAGTGCTTATGCCAATGAAGGGACAGGAGAAGGAGGCAATCCTGAACCCCTTTCACACATCCCTATCTCCAAACAGGGAAAAAGGAATCAGTACTCTCCCACCCTCCCAATAAGCAGCAGCCTACAAACTACCCAGCCTGCCACCCTGTCATTTTCTCTGGTCTTCTTGCCGGGTCCTGGAGCCCACGGTAGATGCACAGGCTCTCCTGAAAAAAATGGGACCTGAGATTGGCTAGGTAGGGAGTTAGAGCTCATGATGTTCATGAGGGAAGAGGGGAACTGAGGTGAAGGAGAAAAATGGGTAATAAGCAGTTGTGGGAGTGGTGTTCAGGGAAGGGGAGGAGAAGCTGGGGCTGTGCAGAAGAAAAGAGGAACTTGTGGAGTGGGCTGCAGTCCTGGCCTCAAAGCTGATGGATTAAGAGGGCTTGGCAGAGAGTTGGGGATCTGGTTTTAGGCAAATAGTATAAAATATGTGGAATTCAAGGAGGGAGCTCCAAAGTCAGTGGGCTTGGCTCCTGAAGATCCCACAGGACCGAATGGATTTTAGTCGGCTTTCTGTAAAGGTTTTCTCTTTCCCACTAGTTTTTGGATCCATTGACCAACTCCCTGCTTCTGGGGTGAAGCAGAGGTCTGACCAGTGATTTTCATCTTCAAAGTTTGGTAAAAATAAATTACCAGATAGAGGAAGAAAAGCCCTGTTAGTGTCCATTTGGCGAGGAAGGCTGCAGCATGGGTTCAACTGGAACATGAGACATCAGGGCATCTGTGTGGGTTCTTAAGGGCCAAGATGCACTCTTTGGCAATACTGCTTCTGAGATGCCTGTCTTTGGGAAATAATGCACTTTATGCATCAAAATCATGGAATCATTTAGGTTGGAAAAGGCCATTGATTTAAACTATAAACCCAGAACTGCCAAGTTCTCCATTAAACCATGTCCCTAAGTGCCATATATTTTAAATACCATTAGTGGTGACACCGCCACTTCCCTGGGCAGTCCATTCCAATGTTTGGTAATCCTTTCTATGAAGAAAGTTTCCCTGATATCCAATCTAAAACTCCCCTGCTACAGCTTAAGGGTATTTCCTCTTGTCCTATTGCTTGTTGCAAGAAGGCCAGAAGAGATGATTTCAGAATTCTATTTGGCAAATGGAAAAAGCCTAACCCTTTCATGGCAGTTGGGAGATGCAGGGGATAGGACCCTTCCTGAGCTGGATGGTTCCAGATTTGAATCCTGCAGTTTTAGATATGGGGTTTCCCTGCTTCTGGGCATGACACTCAGTAACTTAAGTATATCTTACTGTTGGGACTTTTTTTCCAGTCCCTTTCTTTTTTTCACCAATTCCTCTTTCCTGATGCTTTCATAAGTCTCAGCGATGCCTTGTGAAGGCTGACCTACAACAGAGGCTAGACAGAGTTATAGAATAAAGTAGGTATTTATTAAAAGGCCTCAATGGATACACCTTGGGCAGCACAAGAGCCCAGCCAGGGCTGCACCCAAGATGAACCCAAAATAGTCACAAAAATGTATGAACAGTCATGAGGTCTCACACTTTTATAAGTTCTGGTCCATTTGCATATTGCAGTTCATTGTCCAATTATAGCTTTAGGTTATGAAGTCCCACCCTTCTTGTTTTTCTCACTTCATTCTGTTGTTGTTTATGCTCTTGGGCCTGAGATTTGGGTCATTTGTCCTTGGTCCCCAGCTAGAGAAGGAATTGTTTTGTCTCCCTACTCTGTGAAGAGAGCTTACCATCCCCTAACATGAAGCTTGGAACTACACACTAAAGCAGCACAGGATCTGAAAAACATAAAAAGTAAAACCTGAGGCATCATCAGCAGCTTAGAGAAAATACTTTTCATATCTTGCTTCCTCCTCCTGATGAGCATCTCTTCTATTGTTTTCACAAGTGAAAAATTGTCTCTGGCAAAAGTGAATGAGAATCTTTGCATTTTGAGCAAATTCTTGTCCTGCCAGGGTGGGGAAACCTATCGGTGTCACCTGTTTGGTTGGTTCCACCAGCTCTTCTCTGCTGATAGAAGATCAGCTGCATCTTGCAATTGAGTTTGGTTTTGGGTGTCTTTTTTTTAACTTAATTTTTTTGTTAAAACAAACCAAAAAACTCCACAAAAAAAACCCCACCAAATACCCAAACCAGCCATCTGTCTGGGAGCTCTTTCATTAAATGGAGCTGAGGGACCTACTTCAAGCTACCTCTTTTGCAGGAATCTCTTTTGGCGTGAAAGGAATTATTCATGCAGTTACGCAATTCACAATGAATTTTCAATTTGTCACAGTTTTTCCCTGCCTCCTCCCTTTTGTCCACCAGCCTAACTAGGCTCCTGCTGAATCTCTTCATTGACTGACATGCTTTAGCAAGAGTTCTAATGCGTAGGTGCAGTCCTGATCCAGCAGCCCTCCATAGAGTGAGGGGTTGCAGTGTACAGTGAGGTTCTAGATTCTTCCCAATTTAAGGTCACACTTTCTGAGAGGAAAAGCCATCATTTTTCATCCTGAATTCTTTTCTGAGAGCCTGTGGTTACTTGGTGTCTTGGCTTTCCTCCCTTCATCTGTGTGGGAAAGCCACAAAGTGGTTCGCATTCCTTGCAGGAAGGAATCTTGGAAGCAGAGGACTGTGTGATCCTCTGCAGTCACAACCTGAAGTGTGACTGAAGTGCACAGGTACGGGAGAAAATCTCAGGAGCCTTCACTTCATGAGTATCTGCTCAGATGGGTGGTAGCTGAGGTAATGTTTCATTTTTCTCACACAATTTCAGATGTGGGATGGAGGTGTTCACTGCTCATCCTGATGTAGGGAGCTCTGCCACCTGCAACAGGAACATGAGCTGCTGCTGGCACCAGTTAAATTTTAGAGAGGAGCCTCTGTGTGCTGCACATCTGTGGTGGGTTGGTCCTGGCTGGATGCCAGGTGCCTACTAAAGCTGCTCCATGGCTCCCCTCCTCAGCTGGACAGGGGAGAGAAAGTAGAAATAAAGGCTTGTGGTTTGAGATAAGAGTAGGGAGAAATATTGCACCACTGCTGCTCTCAGGTCAGGGAATTAATGAATGTGCGCCCAGGTGGGATGGCAGGGAAGGCTCCTCCAGTCCACTCACTCTCCCTGCAGAGCCTGGTGTTTGCAGAGGATCTGCAACAGGAGCGTGGGGATGGGGTTGTCCTGCAAAAATGGTGAGTGTGGCTCCTGAGATCTCATACCCACTGTCACATGTTGCCCCCTCTCCTCTCCCCAGGGGAGAATGGGTCACTGGGGTGGTCTTGTGCTGAAGGAGCCATGCAGGGGGAGATGCCTGAGCAGCACCAGCTTGTTTAGTGAGGCAAATGTTTGTGGGATGTGGATTTCATTTTACTCCTTCCATTTATAATATTCTGTTTGGATCAGTGGTAGGAATTACAGCTGATAAAGCTAGCTGTTGCCATTAACAATGGCATTTTCTTTCAAATCCCTAGGAGCCCCAGCAGAGAAAATAATAAAAATTCACTTGCTATTCATGTTTCCAGGGTGTTCATGCACCAAGATGGAAAAAGAAGACCTAAGGAAGGGTAAACACTCCTGGGACTGTGATCAGGAGTATGAAGATCTATTCACAAAAAATATAAAGAAAAATATAACAAACCCAACCAACACTTCCCTGAAGACCACTTTTGCTGCTCTCCCTTGGTGCAGCCTGGCACCCCCATCTTTCTCTGTGCTGATTTCTGTTACTAATTTCTCTTACTGCAATAAGTGTTAAATCCCAGCTGCTAAGCAGCATGTCCGGGCTGTGTTTCAGCCCCCTCCTCTTTCCCAGGAGCTGTTGATGTGCCTGTGCTTGCACCCTTCATGCTGTGTCCTCCATCCTGACACAGCTTTTTCCTTTCCTCTCCCTCTCTTACTTTTTTGAAGGGTTCAGGTTGGGGGTGTGATGTGTGTGGTGGGGATTTTTTAGGGATATATCTGCCTTGACAATATTCCTTGAAAGCTGGCCCATCCTGAACAGAGCAGAAAACTTGTGGAATATTTTAATTACTAACTGGTTCAATGGTCTCCTGGGTAATGGGGCACAGGGGCAAACGTTGCTACTGGCAGACACTGGAGTTGGAAGGAGTTCTTTGCTGCAGAAGGTACCCCTGAATTCCTTGGCTGTGGTGAGGCCGGCCCAGACAGCCAGAAGGGTCCCCTGGGCCTGCTGTATTTTGTATGGGTCCTAAAATTAGTTTAAGTGAATTCAAACTTCATTTCTCCGGCTTAATCCAGCCCTCTCCCTAGTTTTCCTCCATGTGTGATGTGCTGGAGTCAGGGCGATGCAGGAACACCTCCAGGCCTGGACGGTGTCTGGGGCAGAACATCCCATCCCCGCGTGTGGGGTGCTGTGGGATGCTGAGCGCGCGGGGGCCGCGTCCCCTGGCTCCCCTCGTGCCGCAGCTGCAGGCAGGCGCTGAGCAAGCCTTGCCCGCAGGTTTTGAGAGTGAGCAACTGGCTCTGTGCTTCCCTGCGGGCTGCTCCCTGACGTGTCTGTCCCTGCTTGTTCGTGCCACCGCCTGAGCCCCGGGGATGGGGAGGGCAGGATCCCCTGTGCTGCTCCAGGACCTGGCACCGGAGCGCTCCACGTCCCCGCTTGGTGCAGGCGAGTGCATGCATGTGTTTTACGAGGCTGAGTTCACTGTGCCCGTTCTTTGTCTCTCCCCTACCCTTTAAAACTTCCAAATCTTACCTTCTTTCTTCTTTTTTTTTTTTCCTTAATCCCTATCATATGAATGCATACTTCATGCTTCCAGAGTATCTGATGGCAGTCAAAGTGCAGGTCTTTCTCCTTTAACACCTCTACAGTGTGCCATGCCATATTAACTCTGTTGAGAGGGCATCTGGGCAATAAAGTGCAAACACGGTCCTTGTTTGGCTCTTGCACTCAGTAAAGACTTCTCTTTCTTGCTTTAAAGCAATGCACTGCCTGTCCCATTTTGATCCTGGCTTTCTTCCAAACAAGCCTGTGTGTGGGCACGTGTGGATTATCTTTGTCTCTATGGCTACCCTGAAAACTTTTGAACCGGAAAATTCAGTTGAAGGATTGAGCTCTAAGATACCGGTTTCCTATGGCTTTTATGGAAATAGTTGCTGGGTGGTAGGACTGTACCTTGTTCATGTCTCTTAAGGGGTGGAAGCAGAAACTCAGCTAGTATTAGACATTAGAGAACCAGCAATGTACTCACAAGCACACTCTGAGGAAAGATACATAAAACTCCTTAAAAATCAAGCTTTGTTAGTTCTATCACTCAAGTGTATTAATATTAATTAGGTCATTTAACTAATTACCTGTTCATCTGCATGTAAGGCGCAATTGATAGCTTGCTGATGGGTCCCATCTGGAAACTGTAGAGCATGAGAAGCAGACCTTGAGAGTCACGTGTGGGCAAGAGGGGGTTGATTATCACTTCCAAGAGCTCTTGTTTGCTAGGGCTTTAAATCATTTTGGCAATTCCTGAGGCTTCATGTGGAATGGAGAAGTGCTGTCTCTGATGAGGGTTAAACACATGCTTTTTAAGAGAGAATTAATGCATGTAAACTATTCACTGGTGCGTGCTTGCTAAGAGCTGCTGTCAACATTTTGAGTCGATAACAAATAACAGCACTTGCACATATCATCATCATCCTTATGTTTTGTCTCTTTTCAGTCACCTTCCCAGCTGGGGATTTAAAGATGTTTCTGATCAGTCGCTGTTTCAGGATCTGGGAGATGAGAGTTGCTGAGGCTCTGCTGCAGAGATGTCTGTATTCTGTCCCTCCCTGGATCTTATTCTGGGATGAGCATTGTCTGTGCTGCCCTCGTGAAGGTCACACACTCTACAGTGACTGTGAGGAGATAAAGCACGGGACACTGGAAGGGGAACCTTGTGTTTGATGTTTCCTGTGGGCTTTAGGTCTCTTAGAAGGAGACAATCACTGAAGACTTACTGGCTTGTCTTGCACCATCATTAGGATGTGCCAAGTGCTTTTTCTTCATCTGCTTGTCCAGCTGCAGTGGCACACAGATACTGTCTGGCACCCGTAGATTTTCTAGCCTAACTGTGTCTGGGTATTTCCATGCTAGGCTGGACAAGATTTGGTGGTGGGCAAATGTGTAGTCACTTGTCAGTCTCTCTAGACTGACTGTGGGAGTCAGGTCCTACAGATTTTTTTAGGTATGTTTTTTTAAACATAAGTGGTGACATTTCCCATGTTTCAGTCATCTCATGCCTGGTATAATAATCTTCGGAGCCATTCAAACTATTTGTTACTCATTTAATGAAAATTGGCAGAGATGCTTTTAATTTTTGTACTTAAAATATTACAAATTTGATGTTGGAAAGCCAAATGGAAAGAATTCATCCATGCCAGACCCCTGAACAGAAGGGGAGTGTTCTTGTTTGCTCCCTGGAGAATCCTCCAGTCCATTGTCATTTTGGGCAGAAGAGATGTTAAAGCTGGCCTCATCTTCCCTCAGTTCAAGAGTATTTTGATCAAAATCTTGACATTTTAAGCTGGCCTCATCCTCCCCCAATTCAAGAGTATTTTGGTCAAAATCTTGACATTTTAATGCAATTGTTCCTTTCTGGCTTGTCAAGCCTTTTCTTTCCTATTGTTTGCAACCTCCTGAAAGCTGTTGCTTACACCCCTGCTGATGGCAGGTTGATGTCTGTCAGACTTTCCTGATTCCTTCCCCAGCTCCCTGAGCCCAATTCTCTTTCTCCAAGTGTTTCTTGATAATGCAGCACAACACAAACCTGAAATTCAGACTAAGCTGCCACAGAAAGTGCAGTCCCCAGAGGTTCCATGTGGGAATTTCAATGGTGGAATGAGTTTGAACTACTGCTTTTTTTTTTTTTTCCATCAGAGTGAAAGGAAGAACAGGGTCTGTCAGAAGTTAATATTACTCTCAGAAGCTAAAATGAAGGTTAGGCCTGAGATGGGGAAACAAAGAGGGGGAAGTGTGTCCTTACCTGCAACAAGAGCTGCTGTTGCTCAAAGCAAGGAGTGAAATAACATGAAATATAATTGATGATGTGGCATAAGTGGTGGAGACGAGGCAAGGAGGCAGTTGCCTCTGGACATCTGCACATGAACAAACAGCTGTCTCGGGAAGAAATTAATTTGCCCTGGGAAGAAACTACCCTGGATGGGAACTGGTTAGGGCAGGTTTACTTCAGTACAAGGTTGCATCATGCAGCCTTTTTTCCCTCCCCTTGGGCCATCTGGGGATTTCCTGGCTGATCCTGTTCATGCTGCTTTCTCTGGGTGCTTGAGAGGTCTCTAATAGGTGCTTGTGAACAGCTGTGGGGGACAAGGATCAGGCTGGCCTAGCTCATTGAGGGAAAATGGGTTCAGAGTAACTGAGGTGATCTGGGGGCATTAATTGGTGGAAGAGCAGGACAGGATTTTTCCTTTTCATCGCAGCAGCGTTCTGAAGGCATGCTGGGAGCTGGGGAGACAGGTAAAGGGCAGCTGTATTCATGGAAGCACTGAAATAAGATTCTCACTGCTCTTGGCAAGGGTCCTTTGCCCTGCTGTGTTGCCTCAGCAAGGCACACTCATCTTCCAGTCATTAGTCATTTGCTTGTTATTTCATTTTGTGGAGGAGATTATAACCAGCTGAGGTGATATGGCAGTGTGAGAGACCAGGCTGCTGTCTTAAACTGCTGTATTGTCCCTTTGTTTTGTTTTGTCCTCCTTCCAAACCCATGGCCATCCAGACCATACAATGGAGAGCAGGCAAGAGCATTCCTTAGGGTGGGAGGAGCAGACAGTCTGGATTTTTGCAAGTCAAGTTGCCCAACACTGGAGTTATGTTATTCACTGTGGAACAACAGGGGCTAAGCATTGTGATGGTGCAGTGTTGATTCCAGAGAATTTATAAACTGTGATGAATTTATGGAGAGAAAAGGCTCAGGACTGGAGGGCTTCATCATGTGGCTGCTTATTACAGTCTTTGAATCAGCCAGGCCTCAGGATGTTCAGCAGGAGCAGGTGGATTTGAGGGAGTTCAGCTTCTGGACCTGAAGATCTAGATCACCTAATCCAGTCATGAAGCAGTGCGATTAGGGATGCTCATCCTTTCCCTTGGAGCCTGAGTGTTGTTCTTTGATGAAGAAGTCTTTAGGAGACAAGATTATCTCTAAATTAGTCTATAGAGAAAATTGTATACTGGTGCTCTGTTGTCCTGAAGGGACCTCAGGTCAACACACTGATTTGAATTTGTAACAGTAGTATTTGATCAAAAGACTCAGGTGAAGAGCTAGATTTATCACTTCTAGGAGTCTGACCTTTGCTCCCAGGGTCTTACAGTTCCTTCAGGACCAAATCTTGGCCCTTCTGAAGCTGTTCACTGCCTGGGAGCAGCACTCTGAATGAAGAGCTTATTACTGCCTGATGTTTCTCAAGGGCAAGTTGCAGACTGTTTTTGCCTCTTCATTACATGCCTAGGCTCACATGTGTTTTGGCACGTACACCTCTTTGATATGAAAAATGATTGGGTTGAGAAAATGCAAATCCCTTCTGCAAAATTGCTGATTGTTTTTCTATGAGGGAGGAAGGAAAAAAAAAAAAGATGCACCCAAATCTTTACTGAAATTTCCAAGTTTGAGGAATGTCCAACCTCTGCCAGGCTTTGGTAATCACCTGTGCCTGATGCCAAGCAAGAATAGGAATTTTTCAGCAGGTAAGAAGATAACAGTGAGGTCAGTTGTGTTTGGTGGTGTGGGGGAACATCTGTGTGTCCCCCACACACCCTGCTGTGTGGTCCAGAGTGGGGACTGTGTTACAATAAGTATTCAGAGGCAGTTGTCTGTATATCCTGGGTTTCTGCATAGGGTCAGTTTAGCTTAATCTGCATAGTGTGAGGAAAAAAATCAAGTCAAATGGACAGCTCAGGATTGTTATCTGGGGTTGTCTTAGTTTGGGCAGCTGCAGTGCATGAGGTTTTTTGTGAAGAGGCAATTTTTGGAGCAAGGCAGGTGAGGTAATTACCACAATCCTTTTTTTGGATTTTGCTGAAGGCCTCCAGCCTTTGCAGGGCTAAAGAGAGAAAGGAATCAGAGTTTCCCCCAGTCCCCTGCCCCTTTTTACTTTAAACTGTATGTTCGGTGATAACAGCATGACGAAATAAAGGGGAATTATTTATGTGGCACTAAAAGCACTGTCAGTGTCAGAGAAAGGGACTTGCACCTAAATATCTATTAATTTTAGCTATGTGTCTGTCCTTGCCGTAGTTACAAGGACTTTTTCTATCTGCTAGCTTGACACTAACAGTCATTCTGTCAAGGATGGGATTTTTATGGTCCCTTCTTTATAGATGTGTACTGCTGGATAGAGTGATACAATTAATTCCTCAAGGTCTCTTAAGGATCAAGAAGCAGGGTAGGAGGGCTCAAATCCAATTCTCTTGAATCGTTGTTCACGAACTTGGCTCCGAGACTGTTTATGGGACCTTCCTGGTGTCAGGATTGACTTCCCTGGAGTCAGCTGTATTGTACCACCATAAATTACCTTAAGTAGATTATGGCCAGGGCCACATTAGTGCTTTCAAGGACCTCACTGTGAAACAGAGCACACAAAAATTGGAGTGGGATCAGGAACAAAGAAAGTACTGAAAACAAAACTCTTTGGTCCCACAGTCAGTAACAGAATGGGCACTGAGACTTTCTTAGTCTACCAGAATCCATTTTTGTCTTAGTCTAATTCATCCTCTTTCATTTGCATTTCCCCTTTTTTTGGCTAACATTGGTTTTGATGAAGAAATGTGCCAGGCCCTGTGACATCCATGACAAGTCCATTCACAGTCCCTCATGTTGAGCCAACACTACTGACTCCCATCTCAAACAGACCAAAGATGAGGCCACAATTAGCAGACTTAAATGTTCTGCAGTGACAGGGTTTTGTGGTGGTGTTTTTCTGTGATGGTGTGTTTTGTTTTCTTTTACAGTATCCTCAGAAAGGAGGAAGGTCTGGGTGGCTGTGATCAGAAGTCAAGGACCCAGAATTGGTGGTACCAGAAGCACTGGCATGTAGCCTATATGGGACTGGTAGTGATGCTGTCCTAGCTATAGCAGTGTAAAGATGAGAAAGGCAACCTTTGTGGGGAAGGTGGAATTAAAAATGAAAATTAGGAAAATTAAGAAAATTAAGGAAATTCTATGGCATGGCAGTGATCATGTGGATAAATGTCTCTGTAATGTTATTGGAAAGATAAAAGTTTCCAAAATAATATTTCTGTGGGAACTTAGGAATGTATCTTAATATCTAGGAATACACATTAACAAACGTGTTTTATTAATAAGCTAAAACACAGATATGCCTGGATGTGGTAGCCCAGATTTTTTCATTAAATAGAGCACCAGCAAATGGAGGTGCTATTTTAGGTTTTGTTTTGGTAACTAGTGTTGATGTTAAGAGGGCCTGATTGTACAGAGGAATCTCGGACCTAGTGCTCATAAAATGGATTCCTTTTAAATTAAATAGAAACCTAAACAAAAGTAGATCTGGAACTAGGATACTTGTCTTTGAAAGGGCAAACTTTGAAAAATGAAAAAACCTGGTGGGTGAGGTCATCTGGGCAGGGAATCGTGAATGCAGAATGCAGAAGATACAGAGCCTCTAATTCAGAGGTGCAGAAACTATCTGGACCAGGGGTCCTAGGCAGAGGAGGAAAACAGGGCAGGAAAAGGCTCCTTTTTGAAAGCTGGTGAATAGCCACCTTAAAAAGGATAGTTGGGATTAAGCAGAGTCTGTAATGGAATGGAAAAAAAGACTAATTGGCAAAAAAGCAATGTCTTAGAGGTCAGGAAGGGTAGGGATAAAATGAAAATTGCCAGAAGTCATGCTGCGTTAGGTCTGGCAAAAGAAATTAAAACAAATAGCAACAGGTTTCTCAGCTACATAAATAAAATCAGACTTGAAGCTGCTGTGCAGTGAGGACCAACTGGAAGGTCAAAGATGATATAGGTATGGATCCAGTATTATACCAAATTTTGCTTTGTTGTTAAATACAGTTGGAGGGGATGAGGACATGGAAATCTTGGAAACTGAGGGTAAGAACTGAAAGTCAAAAAATCAAATTGATTGAAATTAGTCAGAGGGTAGGAGCACCACCCCTGATGGAAGCTGTAGATGTGATGATGTTGAATACTTGTGGTTGCACTGTTAGGCTCATTGCTATGAAGAGAGAAAGCCCAGAAAAACTCTTTAGGATAAATGATGTGGATGGATGAGAGGGTCAGGAGTAGGATGAAGCTGAATAGAACAGAGTGCTGGGATGGGCAGTGAAAGACCAGACAGAAGACTTTGATGAATGGGGCTTCTGCTAGTGAAACCTGCCAGTGGACAGCTGAAACCTGCATGTGTTAATTGATCCTAGGGGGAGGGGGGACTTCCATCCTGCTTTGAAGAAACCACCCAGGCTCACCCTGTATC
The DNA here is from genome assembly GCF_014805655.1 of Passer montanus. Taxonomy (NCBI): domain Eukaryota; kingdom Metazoa; phylum Chordata; class Aves; order Passeriformes; family Passeridae; genus Passer; species Passer montanus. Next base: position 14,204,500 of record NW_024356504.1, on the reverse strand, counting down.
CACAGAGAAGTGTCCCACGGGGAGGGAAGTGTTAGCCCTCTGGAAAGCAGCTGGCAAGCCCTCAGCAGCAGTCATGAGCCTGAAAAATGGATGTAGGCAGGCACAGGTGCAGGGAGGAGCTCCAGAGGAGTGGGAGCTTGTGCCATGGGGAGGACTTGGCTGCTCTGATGAGTTACAGGAGGAAAACGAAGACAGGGAGGGGAAAGAGCACTGCGAGCAAGAAAATAGTGTTGGCATGAGGTTGTCATATCATAACTCAGCCCTAATAATGTCCTGTCTAGAAAATATGGCATCTTCTCCTGGCTGGAGCACTGCCATTCTAGGATGGCATCTCCAGGTAGTCTGCCTCAAGGGTAGGGCAGATACTTTTGTGCTCCCAAGGAGGTTGCTGTGATGTGGCTCCCATGTCCAGTGGTTCAGGAGGCCCTTGCACTAATCTCAGGGAGGACTTTTTTCCTTAAAAGAAGAATTTTCTAAAGTGTTTCAGTTCTCTTCATGAGCCCAGCAAGTTTTGTCAACACACAGGGCATAGTGCTGACTCTGCCATGCTAATGCTCCTTTCTGCAGAAGGCAGGTTTTGTCATGGGAGAGTGATTGTTAAAGATCAGTGTGACCAAATTATGATCAAGACCAAATTAAAAATAAAATTGCGCTCAGAAGAGTTTGGGGTTTCATTCATAGTACAATTGGATTGAGGCTGAAGCAGTATTCCTGTTTCACAAAAAGTTTTACTGTACTGAATATTCAAAGGGAATTGAGAGATCATTTTGCTGTTGTTCTTAATACTATTTTTTAGGTGAGGGCCCCTGGTCTGCCTGGTTTTTAAATTGATTTTATTTTAAATTGTAGCAAAGCAAGTGGCATGACATTCTCTGACCTAAAGCGGGTTTCCATCTATTTATTTATTGACTGAGATTTTATTGCTCAGCATTTCAGAGTAGCAGAAGTGTCCTATGTGTTTGTTTTCTTTAGGCTCTAGAGTTTACTCTGCAGCCAAGCCAAACTACTCCAACTTTGGGGGGAGCTGAAATGACGAAATCTGTACTTTGTGACCTTACACTTTAAATTAAAGGGGATTTGGGAAATAGAGCAAGTGATCAGAAAGTGAGTATTTGAAACGGGTAAGTGGAGGAAGGCTTTGAAAGAAAGCCCTTATTCAATGCCAATGACTAGATAATGTGGTAAAGTTGGGATCAGAGATAGAGAATTGGTTGCTCAAGAGGAGGTATCAGGTATGTTGTCTGAGGCCAACAGCCCTGACAGAAACAGGGAAAAGGATAGCTGGCAGCTCTGATACTTTAATTGCAAATGAAACAAAAGCTGGTAGGGGAGAAACTGAGAAGTGTCACATGCCTTTAAGGCCTCCAAAAGGCTCTTTCCCAGCTTACAGTGGGCCTTTCTAGACTGATTTATTCCTGTGACTCAGTGAGGGTTAGATTTGAAGCATTTGTGTCTCTCCACTTCCAAGCTCTCCCCAGCATGGCCATGCTGCCTTTGGGGCAAAGGAGCAAGATGCACTCCAGACTATTTATGGTTTGTTGTAGAGTTTCATTCTGGGAACATTGCGGGGAGGCTGATGGCTGTTTTGATGCAAAATATTCATCAGCCTTCTGCCATTTTCCAAGTTAATTTGTCTGGATGACTTCTCTGATGACTTCTCACATTTTCCACCAGCTGATGCTGTATTAAGAGTCTGTTCCTTTGTCTGTCTCTGGGAATGTTTCATTGTATGGTTGTTTCTCTATTTCCTGTTCAGTTTAAAGATTCAGGCTGACCTTGTCAATTTTGTCAACGGAGGCCACTTTTGTAAGGAGTCATCATCTGGAGACCCATCCCAGCTCCGCTGCAGTAGGTGTGATCTGAGCACTGCCATTTTCTTTGGTGGAGGTTCTTGGTTTAGGGATCATTCCACACAGTGTCAGGTCATCTCTTAGGGCATCCATCTCTGATGCTCCCAAGTTAATTTTTCACAGCTTTACAGCCAAAGGACAGTGTCCCATTCTCAAGTCTGCTTCCTGGTCTGGTTCAGACCACAGATTTTTGTTATGTGAACTGCTGTTTTGATTAGAACACTACAAAAAACATTTGGTCTCATCCTTAAGGTTACTCATAACATGATATACTATCACAACCCTTTTGTAAACTATACCAGTGAGTAATTATTTGGATTGTCCATGTTTGTCTAATCCAGTAATTTTCATCTCAGTAAAAGCAGCATATTTATCAGTTCTTTTGGTCTTCCTAGACTTAACTATAGGTGTCATCAGATTTTCCCTGGTTGCCCTTTTCCTTTCTAGTATATTATCTGACCAATCTGTCCTACTTTCTTCTGTGGTGCTCCATTATATATTTTAGGAACAAGAAAGATGCTTGTGTGGCGTTATCTCCACAGGTTTTATTCACTTTTGCTTTTCATTATTGATAAGTTTCCGTTCTCCTCTTCTCTTACACCTCCTTAATAATAAATATTTATGTTGCCCCATCAGTTTATATAGTATTCTGCAGATCTCAAAAGAGGCAAAGTCCTGTCCCACGGATTTCTTGTCTTTCCATACATCTTTCATGCTGCTGTGCAGGCACTAGAAGCAGAGATGATACAGCTTTGCAGGGAAGGACTCACATACTGCAGAGGCTGGGTGTATTTTTTTCCTCTGGAACTCACTGGGAATAGAAGGCCTTCCTAATTCCCTTTCAAAGAAGGGATGATATAGCAGCTGGTGGTATTACACATGGGGAGAGTGTGGAAGTGCCCTGAAATTGGACATGCTCATTCTACCTTCTCTGGTCCTGTAACAAATCCTGTCTTTGAATGCAAAATTTGCATTACCCCTCATGTGAGGTGTTAAATGCCACCAGTGACTCTTCCCTGCTCACTACAAACCCTTCCCTCCAGCTGCTCCTCCAGCCAGGCTTTCTGTGTGATGTAGGAGTGAGTAGTGAAATGAGGTGTTAAGCCAGCTCTTGTGGCATTAGGGATGTCTTTAGTCTGGAGGAACTTGATGATGAAGAGATCTGTGGCTATGTAGGCATCGGCCAAATGAAGCTGGTAGAAATGAGATCAACCCAAGCCTTTTCTTACTCTGGTATTCTTCCTACTGGTATTCAGTAGGAAGACTCAAATGTAAATATGATGATTGCAAGCACATGTGGCTGTGGCTGTCCATCTTGAGACCTGTTCAGTGAAAAATGGATTTATCTGTTTGCCAAGAACAACTTGCTTTTCCCTTTAACCCTCAGGAAGCCTTTCAGCTTTAGTCTGGCTGACACCATGATGGTTTATTTAGCAAGGCAAAGCATGGTGAGGCTGAGGGAGGGGTGTGAGAGGCCACAGCTGGGCTTTGTGAGACAGGAATGGGGCAAGGGAGAAAACGATTAGGAAATAGCAAGTGTTCTGGTGCAGAGTTTGAGTGGGAAATTGTAATGTTCAGTGGTAAATAGCTGGTTAATCAATGCCAGATTGTCTCTTGGAAGTTGTCTTAATTACTTTAGCCTGTGCCAGACACTAATATCCTTGAAACCTGAAAAATCCCATTAGAAGGTGCTTTCATTGGTCCTCAGCCAACATGTTTCACTGTGTGACAAGAGCGAGTGCTGATGGGCTGGAGATGGGCCAGGGCCATCGGGGCAGCACTGGGGGTGGCACTGGAGGGGTCTCTGTGTCAGGGCACTCTGTGCAGCTCATCAGGAGCTTGCAGTGAGTTCCTTGCTCTAGGGTGGTGTCCCAGCTCTCCACTTAGGCAGCAGTAAGAACTGCTGCTGCTGTTTTCCATGTGCTTTGGCTTTGTTCCTGTGCCCTTAGCTCATGCCAAGGCCTTCTGTAGTTGCAAAAAGGCTGGGCATTTTTCTTTCTTTTTAAAGAAGAGGTGTCCTGGCTTCCAGCCTCTCACCAGGGCTGTGGTTGATTTTGGAGGCATGCATGGCACACAGCAGGTGCACTTAGCATTCTGAAGGTCACCCCTTGGCTAAGGGGTCTTCAAAGCCTGTCTCAACGGAGTATAAAGGCCAGCACTGTGGTGTTTAGGTCTTTCTGCTGACTTGTTCCTGTGGGCTGAGGGAAAGCTATGAAGCAGGAACAAGAAGATCACTATTTTTCAGTTTCATTTGGCATTCCATGAAAAGATCAAGCAGGGCACAGAGCTGAACTATGAAGGTCGCTCCTGTAAGAAGTTGGAAATGGCCTTGATATATAAATGGCATCTAAAAGGAAGTATATAAATTCACAGATGTATGGCTGGCTAAGAAATGTGATGAGCCATGTGCAGCCTCTGGCTTGGAAAGTCCCTGTGTCATTGGTTTCCAGAAGCAGAGGAGATGATCAGTCATTACAGCCCTCCTGATGTCAGCTGCTGGTCACAGAGGAGCAGCTCATTCCCTGACTGCTCCGTTTCCCTGGGAAGCAATGCTGCAGAAGCCATCTGCTGATCTGCTCTCCCCTCCCTCTGTCGTGGTTGAAGGGGGTGTCCATGTGGGTTGTACAGCAGTACATAAATTCTCTGCCTTCCCTAACTATAGAAGATGGGGTGTCCTTTTGAAGCTAACTTGAACTGGTGTTCTTACAGGTAGAGTCCAGCTGGGTTCAACTGTAAAGCCTAAAGAGGGATTTTTTCATAGGAAAGATGTCTCTGCTTTGTGAGTACGAGCTGTGCTGGAGGAAGAGAGGAGGGCAGGGAGAGGTTTGGAGACTATAATTTGCTCTGCCTTCCTCCCAAGGAATCCAGAAGTTTGTCTTGTTAAAGACAGGTCTGTTTTCCTCTCTAGTGAAAGAAGAGTGCCTGAGTAATTATCAAACACACAGGAACATCCATTGCCAGTTTGGGATAGGAAGTGCAGAGTTTAATTACATTGACTCTCTTTCACTTCACTATTCAGATATTTCTTTTCCTGGGTTTGAAGTCTTGTTGGACTGGGACAGGAAGGACCAGGGGAGCTCATTCAGCTGCTGCTAGTACGCCTTGCTTTTTGCTCGCTTCAAGGGTGGCTTTTGTGTTTAGACATCGGAGAAAAGATACCAGGCAGCAGGGATAAAGGATGGCTGGACTCAGCACTGCAGCATGAAATCAAACTGGAACACAGCACTGGGAGAGCTGACAGTGCTTTGAATATCTTATTCTCATAGGAAGGGGTTGGGCAGGACATTGATGCCTGCTTCCATTGGAAGGGTTGAAAGCCACAGAGTTCACAAGTTGTGACGCTGGCTGAAGAGGATTCTCTTGTACGTGGCAGGCAGGAGAACAAGGAGCTGAGGTCAGGGCAGGACACTCGGGAGATGGCTGGTGGGGGTGGGGAGCATATCTGCTGGGCACAAAAAGCAAGTGATGGTGTAACTGAGGAGCTTCCTTCTGGGTGCCTGAAACAGATTGTGGGGATTGCTGCATCACAGCCATGACGTGTGGTGGTGTGATGAAGCATCACTTCAGCCACTTACCCTGAAGCTGCAATAGCCTTGATTTCAGCAGGTTGTTCTGCTTTTAGCAGGTATAGATGTCCTGGGCTGCTTGTGTGGGTTGCATTCTGTGTTAGTATTAAGCAGCATGATGTATTTGTGTGCATTTGGCACTCCATACCAGCTAAGCAGTCTTAGCCTCAGTCTGCAGGGAGAGAAATACTGTCTGGGATGGTGCCCATCCCAGATCATGGCCTGAAAGCTGTGGAAGGATGCTGGGCATGGGCCCCTGGGAGGATGCCACAGGCCAGTGAAGGTGCCCAAACTCCTTGCCCCAGAAGGCACCAATCCTGTTTTCCCAGTAACTGCAGAGTACTTAGGGTGGCCTAGTGGGAAAACAGCTGACTTTACAGCCAGTGCTCCTCTATGTTCCCAGCTACTGTGTGCCTGGCTTCTGGTTTCACAGGGAAACAGGCATATAGGAGCTGGCAAAGGGCATTTCAGGTAACCTCTCCTCAGTCTGGGGGCATGAAGGACCCTTGTACTTTCTGGAAGGGATTCAAGCACTGCATGGATCAAATACAGGCTTCCTGAGCTGGGCTGTTCTGTTGTTCAGGCCACCTGGAAGGATGTGCCAGAGGAGTCTCGCAGTGTGATTGTTTGTGAGCGGTAGCTGGCACCAGCACAGCCTGCACTGGGTGGTTGGAGGGTACATGGGGGCTGTGTTTTGATTCTCCTTTTCCTGTTTGTTGTAACTTGGCAGAGGCAAAGTTTCAGAGACAGCAGGGGCAGCAAGATCCTTTTTCTTTCTTCCTGACATGTACTACACCACCTTCTGTCACTAATTCTGATTTTTTGCTGGGAAAACAGAGTGGAAAGGGAGAATTGATGGGGTTTAAGTCTGCAGCTTTGAAGCACATAAACCAGAATATTTATTTAGCATGGGGTTTATTGTCTAGAGAGGAGACTCTCCTAAAAGCAGCCCCAGAGATTGTGTGCAGCTGTCACAGTGGCTTTTGTTCCTGCTTCAGGTGGGAATTTAGTGGAAAAAAAAATTTAAAAGGAAGAATGAAGAAGCAAGCTTCAGCCACACAAAGCCCTCTCCCCAAGGCCTGTTCAGAAAATAGAGATAAAGCAGCAATAAAGTCAAGTGCTCAATTAAGCCAGATGTATGTGCTTTAAAACACTAACAGATGTGGCAACAGTGGCTCCAATGAAGTGGAGCTTTATGGACCAAGTGTGGTGGAGTGCCCGTTGCTTCCTGATGGTGAATAGTTCAGCAGTGCTTTTGTTCTGGGAACTGATAAAAGGGGGTATGTAGCAGCTGGGGACTGTTCCCCACTGTCTCCTTGGCTCCTGCCTCCTTGCCTCTGGAATGGCTGTGGTTACAGTGCTTTCCAGCTGTGGTGGTCTGAGAGCAGTGTGTGTTACAGCACTCTACCTACTGACAGCCTCCCACCTTAGGGCTCCCGGGATGGTTTAGTGCCCCCCTTGGTGAGCTCATTCCCCAGAGCCTATGCTGGGGGACTTGCATGCCCTTAAATGACTGCTGCATTTTGCTTAGAACATTTGGGGGTTCCAAAATGGCATAGATTAAGGCCAGGTAAAACCTGTTGCATGCTGTACAACATGAGCAGAGTGCAGTGTGAGCAGTACTTGCTGCAGAGCAGCTGTCTGGGCTGTGGCTGGGGAGGCTGACCCACGTCAGGTGTACATCATGTTCAGGGGTGGTTTGGAGTTGGGATGTCAACATCCATGTGCCACAAGCCAGCTTATGGTGTTTGGCATTTTGGGGTGAATTCCATGGGAATGCCAGCCCTTCTTGAAGCTGGGGGATTCCCTGCACTTCCTTGCAGAAGGTCAGTGTTTCACTGTTTGGATTGTTTACAAAGGCAGGGGTGGTTTTCTCTATTTTGAGGGCCATCCCACCATGTATATAATCAGATCCCACTTTTCAAGTGCTCTTTGCCACATGCCTGGATCTCTTCCAAGGCAGGAAGTAGTATCCAAATCGTCTGGCCAAGAAAGGGGTGCTGTATAGATCAGGTGTAAAGCAAACACACCAGGGAGCTTGGTGCTGAGCGTGCTGGCAGGCTATACACAAAATGCTTTCTGGAGCTGTTTAAATAGAAAGCTGACTGATGTGCATCCCAGCTTCCATTACAGTGGTTCAGTTGGGTTATCACATTTGTCTCCATTACTGTGTTCCGTGGTGGTCTGTGTCTTAAGCTTTGCAATGCCTCCATCCTCCTTGGGAATGCAGCTACTGATGTTCCCCTGTCTTTTCTTCCTTCCTCTACCACAGTTTTATGACTCTCTCTTCCTGCCTTTTGCTCAGCAGGAGTCTACAAACTCCCGAGGTTTGAATTTGGGCAGCTTCATGGGTGGCCCAAAATAGAGAGTCTTTTTCGAACAAAATGAGATCCAGCCCTTTATAGAAAAAAGGCAAGAGACTAAAGCAACATCATCAGAGTGAAGGAGCAGGCTGTCTGGCACTGCTCCCCTCACACCTGTGAGGAGGAATCTTCCCCTTCTGAGGACCAGGTGGAATGGATGTGGCCATGCTGTAGGCTCTGGAGTTTGGAAGTCACTGAGGGACCATAAAGGTGCCTTGCATTACTTGCATGTGCATGGCCCTTGTATGCCACAAACAGCTATTACAGATCAAACTGCTGCCTTTTGGTAGAGTGTCCATGAGTTTGAATGTTTCATTGTGTTCCTGCATGTTCGCATGTACCGGTCAGCAGTGGGATGAATCTGCAAAGTCTTAATTTTGTCAAAGCTCCTGGTTATTTCAGTAGCAGTTCTGTGTCAGTGAAGACTTTATCCTTAGAGAGTGGCAGTTGCCTTGTTTCAGTAAGTGCACATACTAAGATAAATAGTAAATGTGCATAACAAATACACATGCAAGACCTAGTTCAGTCCCTGCTCACGGAGTACTTGAACACGAGGGTTCAAATTCAGCTCTTCCTCTAGCTGGGAGAAGGGTAAAACAAAGGTTAAAGAAATTTGAGCAAAGTGACTGCAAAACTGGGTGAAATACTGCCCCAAGAGCAGATGGCCAAAGTGTTTTGACATAACCTGAAACAATTGTGGTGTTGCTTAGCTTGGATGTCAAATGAGAAAAAAACATAATCTGGGAGCAGCTCAACTTGTGGCTTAAATGTGGGATATAGCAACTAAGTAATAGCCCTCATGAGGAGGGAGGATAATGACTGTGAGTGCTGGAGGCAGCTGCGAGATGCTTGTGGGCAAAAAAGGCTCAACTAAATTGCAGCAGATACTCCCTCTTCTACCTACGGTTCAGTGCTCTGGTTTTATTTGGAGGCACCTGTGCTTTGTGCCTGGGGAATAAGCAAACAGGGTTGGCTTTAAGGGTTGGTGCACAGCCCAGGGGCTGCATGAGGACAGTGGGTCCAGCAGACTTTAAGGTGACACTGATGGTATTGGCTGTTGGGCTCTGGCAGCATTTCTAAGAAGTTAGGAAGAAATTACTGTAATAATAGTGTGTTTTGAAAAAGGCAGACTTTTAGGAAATGTGCAATGAGATTTGGGTGGGTGGTGAGGGGAGCCCTGGCTTGAGCTGCTGTCTGGAAAATTGACTTTGGAAAAGTGAGACGTTATTTAAAAACTGGTAATACAAATGACTGAATTTCATTCCATTTGTATGCATAATAACTGGAGAAGCCAGTGTGGCTGAGAAGGGAGCAGAGCAATACCAGAGACAGGTGAGAGATGGCTCTCACAGGCAGGATGAAGCAGCTTTTTGCATTTTAAGTGGTTTTTTGCTTTGTTTGTGGGTTGTTTTTTTTTTTTTGATTGGGGTTTTTAATTCCTATTTTTGAGGAATTTTCCACCTTTCTTGAGGGTCCAAGGTCAGACTTCTGGCTGTGCTGCACACAGCCTTCCCTTATGGTGCAGTACTCTGCTGCAGGCTCCTCTGCTCATGCTGTGTCCAGAGCCACTTCCCCACCAGCCACTGATCCTGACAGGAGTTGTGAACAGGCACCAAATAGTTACTCACAAATCAGTGAATTGCAGTTGGGCTTCCAGAGCCAGAGGACATCTTTTTGGTGAGCTTTTGTCTATCCTTGAGGAGCCAGAACAGGCAGAGGGCATTTTCAGAGACTATCTCCCTTAGTTTCTTATATGAAAGAACTCACAAAATTCCCTTCAGCCACCTCTCCTTGAAGCAAGATGTCTTGTATTTGGCTAAAGCACCGTATCCAGGAGACATGGACAGATGTGAGTACTTCCTCTAGTAGTCCATCTCTGTGCAGGTTCCAACTGATATTTGGCAGTCTGTCTCCAGCTAGCATGGTGTTTGCTTGTTGCTGCCTGCAGCTATAAAGGTAATGATAATTGAAAAATAGGAGAATAGTCTGAAAAGGTCCTGTATACTATAATTTTTTCCCAAAATATGTGATGGAAGCAGAAACATTTAGTGTGATTTCATTTGAAGAGTTTGTTGTTTGTGATTGTGTCCATCAGATCATAAGTCCTTCATCAGTCCTTCCTGGCAGGCTGCAGAGTGTGTACCTGGGAATCAGCCTTGTTGAGATTCATAGCTCCTATAATTCTGGCAACGTCTGTCTCTCCTGCAGGAAAGAAAGGTGCAGCAGCCCAGTGCCAAACAGAGATCATCTAGATAGTAATGAACATGCAGGCACCCTCATGGAGGCTGTGGTAAGGAAAACTCTCCTGTGCTTGCGTACTCTGGACTGTGGGATGCAAAACCCCTGACAGGTTTGAACTCAGGGTTAGAGATGAGCCCGTGTTTCCATTATGGAAATACAGGTAATTCAAACACAGCAGTTAGACCTGTAGGAAATGAATAAGGTGGTTTTCTGGTTCACTTTAATCTGGAAATTCATAGGAACCAACGATTTAGGCACTGATCTTATACTAGAAATTGATTCGGGCTTTTTGGGGTGCCTGAAGACCACACAGATGCATGTGAGTGAGCGGGAAAGGAGAGCAGAGACTTGGTCTGGGAGGATTAATGGCTTCTTTCACTCAGGCAGAAGCCCCTAATGACTAAATAGTAACTACTCTGGGGATTTTACAGACAGGGTCAATGTCAAATTGGGAAGCTGCGGTGCAATTAATTTAAGCTGGGAAGAGTTTTCAGTTAATTCATTTGGTTCTGCTGGGAAGGCTGGAGCTTTGCAGAGGGCTAATTGTAGAACTGTGTTGAAAAGGCTGAGATACGGTTCACTAACAAGGGGGAATGCTTTTATGGTGGCAGGGAGCTTGGAGAGCCTCACTCAGCAAAACCTTCCAAACGCGTTAAAGGTCTTTTCCCTGAGCATGCTGCCTTCACGCATGTTGAGGTTAAGTACACGCACAAAAATACTGTCATCAGCCATGAGATGAGACCCTCTGGCTCCTCAGCCTCAGCTTTTAGCTAAGTCCAGAGTGTCTCTGCTGTGGGTGTGCACTGGCATGCACAGTAGCTCCGTGCTCGGGAGAAGTTGTGAAAGAAAAGCAGGATTGTAAGTGGAAGCTTGGTAAATGAAGGGACTTGAAGCATTCTCCTCCTGCATTTTTGAGGGTCCTGAACAGCATTCTCGCCATTCTTGGCACACAGTGAACAGCTGGTGCGGGAGAGAGCAGGATGTTGCAAATAATACGTGCAGGCTCACAGCTGGCAGGAGGAGGGCTGGAGCAGACCTTCCCCAGTGGTGGTTTGTGCTTTGCTGGGTCTGTGCAGAGTGGACTGATAATGTTCTACACAGCCCTTCAGTCAAATAATTTGGAAAGAAAACTAACAAAACAAACCTTGCTATTTTGTCTCTCTTCAGCCTGGTTGCACGTTTCCATGAAATGGTGGAAACTTACTATTTTTGTGAATTGTGTTCCTGTTTGAGATGCAGTTGGCATTTGCTGACGTGTTTGTAGATATATTGAGAGGTGGAGGGGGAGGAGAACTAATAGGGACACAGGCAGTCATACAAACATACACACATGCAGAAACACAGAGGTAGGCTGTGTAATTGCACAAGTCCTGTATCCTTGGGAAACCAGGCTACAAACATGGTTAAAAAACAAACAACAAAAAAAAAAGACTGAAGTAAAGCCCCGGGGAAGGGACATCGCGGTCCCTCTTCTGTCCTCATCTGACATCAGCTTCATGTCAGCATTGCTTCTCCCTTGGTCCTGGAGGGCTTTGTGTGCAGAGGTGCACAGGTGTGCTGTGGGCACTGTGCCGTGGTAAGAGGTTTTCCTCTGGCTCTGGACCTAGGTGCATGGAGGAGGGAAAGTTGAGCTCTCCAGCCACCAGGAACAGGCAGAGAAAAGAGAGCAAAGCAAGCTGCTGAAAGCAGTGCTGCCCGGAGTCAGTGTCCCTGGCACTTCGGAGGAGCATAAAGCATTTCCTGTAGGATGCCGGAGTCAAAGGAAAGCACTGGGTGCCCCTTGGATCACCCCTCAGTGCCAGCTGCTCAGGGTAGGGAGAGGAGCTTGCTAAGCAACCCCTGGCCAGAACATGCCGTTCCCTGTTCCCTCCCCAGCCCTGCCTTCCCTGCTAGTAGAGATGGGCTGAAAAGATCTCATGGCAAGGGGAAAAAAAAAAAAAAAAAAAAGAAAAAAAAAAAAAAGGGTGTTTGCAGAGCCCTTAGGGCTTTTGGCCCCAGGAGATCTGAGAGTGCTTTGTGGACAGCTTATCACAGAGGTAAAGCAAGTTCTTGGAGACTAATGAGGGAATTTTCTGGATGTGGTGTGCAATTCCTCACTGTTACTGAGCAGGTTGGTGTGATGAAATAACCCTGGGAGTGCAGGCAGGCAGAGGGTCGTGGGGAGCTCTTCAGCAGATGGAGAGATGCTCTGAAGTGATCTGTGTGCCATGATAGTAGCCTGTGTTTCTGAGAGATTGGGATGACTGGTCTTCAGGCTAGTCCTTGCAAAAGCTGGGTGGCACAGACACCTGTCAATTTGTAAGTCCTTTGAAACCAAACCAACAGCTTAAACATGACATGTTCCCTGTGCAGAACTGGATGAGGCTAAGCAGAACGGCTGCTGGCTGAGGAGAGGGGACAGCAAGCAATATGGGGGTGTTCATGTACTTGAATCCAGAAGGGATCATGCACAGCTTTTTCCTCTTCGGTCTGTCAATGGCTGTTAAACCTAGTATAGATGAAATAGTTTTGGTTTCTGAACTGCCGATGGCCAGGAGGAGAGCAAAGGAAGAATTGTTCTGTAATTGTCTTCTTTTCTGCCCCTCCCCTGAGCATGCATGGTTGCCCTCTGTGAGAGATGCTGTTCCAGGGCAGGTGGTGCTTCTTCTCTGATGTGTGCCCTTCTCCCATTGCTCTGTCTCCTACACAGCCCATTGCTTGTGCTCTCTCTGTGGCATTTCCACATGCACTTCTGTGCAAAATGAAGAGTGAAACTTGAGTGGGTGCTTTGGTTTCATCTGCCTCTGGACGGCTGCGTCCAGACTAGCTTGATGATGATGGGGCCAGACCATGTACTGGTGCTGCCACATTTTCCCTCTGCTGCCAGCTGAGTGTGGATGGATGCTGTGCCACGGCTCAGTGCTTTACAGGTTGGCAGTGCTAATCAGCAAACCCTGGGTCCTTTTTGGGGGTAGGGTGTGGGCCAGAGGTCCTGGGCATCGGGGTGGGCTTTGTTCTTGGCCGCTCCTGCTGTGAGGAAATTGCAATGCCAGTGTAATCCTTGTTGGCAAAGTTTTTCTGAGGTTTCTGAGTTCCAAGTCATAACACACCAGAGCTGTTGCACCTTTGCCCAGGGCTCTTCTTGAAGTATTTTGCAGATTGATGAGGCAGAGGTCACTGGGGCTGTGGTTGGGGTTTGTCTGCTCCTTACCTATCTTCCTACAAGCAATTCTTCCAGTGGGGCTGTTGTGCCTATGAAAGGTCAGGCTTAAAGCCTCTGTCTGCTCTCAGGCTGCACAGGACAAGCACTGGCTTCTTGGCAGCCTGGGACAGGCAGCTCTGCTCCTTAAAATAAAAAGTGGCAGGCAATAAGGCATTTAAATTATCCTGAAATGATAGAACTTGCAAACACAAAAAGCTAAAAGATGCAAAAAACCCCCATACCTAGATAAGACAGATGACACTGCTTAGGGTGAAAAATCTCTTCATGGTTGCTGCATTCCTGCAACCCCAAGTGTGTTCACTGCTGTGCACAGTGCAGTGCCAGGCCAGGACTTGAGCTTCTGGACTTGCCCATATATTCCATGCATGGTTTGGGCAGCAATATCAAATATTTCTGTGCCTTTTTTTTTTGTTTTTCTTTAACCATGTGCAGTTCAGTATGAACACAGGGTAATTAGTAAACTGCAAAGCCCTTAGATGACTTCAGAAGGAGAGTGCTGGCCAGTGGAGGCTGTGATTGCTGCGGGAGGGAGATGTAAGCCCTGTGCAGCCCAGGACACAGCCAGGACCCCCAGACAGCGGGGTTTCAGGCAGGGTGTTGAAGGCCACTTGGGTGAAACTTTCTATGGGTCTGGGACTTTAATCAGCATTAAAACACTGTACAAACACCCTGGGCAGATAAACAAATGCACGTGAAACCCTCTGGGCAAGCTGTTGGTGAAGGAAAGCAAGTGCAGAGAGAGCAGGAGCGGCACTGGCGAGGGCGGCTGCAGTCCTTGGCATGGTGTGTGCTCCCCGTGATAGAGCCTGGCTCTCCTGTGCTAAGTGAGTGCTACTGGCTCCATCCTGTTCTGCTGCCCAGATACGCTTCAGAGCTCTTCAAAGGGATAAAAATATATTTTTAACCTGAGGCAGCTGCCTTTTTTGTGTGGTACATTTTTCCTCGTAGCTCTGGAAGTGACAGGTTGTTTTTCAGCCCCTCTGTTTCTCAGCTGTCTCGGCAGAGGTGCCTAGAGGTCTCAAACCAGATTCCCAAAAATTTTAGCACTGGAAATTGGTAGTTGCTTTTGAAAATGTTGGCGAGACGGTGCAGCTCCCTACAGACGTTAAGTGATGGCCATTTGAACAGGCTTTTTCCTCAGCCAAGTCCTCGCCCCATTGAAGCAAATGGGAATTTTCCTTGAAAAAGGCCATAAAGAAATCGTTTCCTTGGCAAGTAGAGAGGTGTTTCATGGACTCTGCATCAGCATTCAGAAGAACTTCAGCTATCTGCTTAGGTTCCTGCCACACTTGTCCCACCCTGCGCAAAGCTCTCTTACCTTTTGATCTGAAATAACACAGGAGATGTTTTCCACATGCTGTAAGAAAGAACTATAAAACAATTGTTTTGGAGTTTGGCACCACTCCCTTACAGATATATTTAGTGTGAATTGAAATTGGTCAGTGAAAAGGCGTTGGTCAGGATGACAGATAGATTAGAGCTCTGTATCTTGAGGCTATTACATACCTGCCCATCCCCTGCTAGTAGGGTTGGTAGGTGGCTTCATTAGTTCATGGATTGTAATAAACAAGCATGACTTGCAGCTTTTGGGCAGCATTAGAAAGCACTATCTGGCTGTAAGAGGGGTTGTTTGGCTTGTGTCATGCTCTGTGCTGTCCTGACCTTGAGTCTTTTTCTCTCCACTCTTGTTGCTCCCTGGCCCTTTTGCTCTTTTATATGTGGTCCATCACACCTGGTTCTCAGCCTTCTCCTTTGAGTGCACCTTGTCCCGAAAGAAACATGAGTGCTCTGCACATGGGGCCAAACTCTCATCTCCCTTTCCCTGTGATGAAGCCACCCCTGGAAGCTCCAAGTCAGGATAGCTTCTCTTAAGAGCAGCACCAGATTTGGGAGAAGGAAAAGCAGCGATGGGGCTCTGCCATCAGCTCCAGGTGGACCAGTCCAGCTTGGCAGCAGGGTCAAAGGCATGGCTCACCATGGCTGACTTGGCCTTAGAGAGGAGAGCTTACAGTCAATAGCAGCTAGACCTTCCTGGCTGCTGATCCAGTCTTGCTCCTGTGATGGTGCCTGGGGAGCCAAGACCAATCTCTCCTTGTCCCTGGGTGTGTTCACCCACACTGGCTTGCACACTCCACTCCCATCAGTGGTTTTCTTTGGGCTGATACTTGTTAGCATTGGAAAGTGAGAAAAATGAACAAAAATATTATCAGAAGCAGGTTTTGTGAATGAATCAGCCGACAAGAGGCTTACCAGCTCGCCTGCATTTACTAGCACAGTGCTTATTTGGGCAGATGTCGATGTATTTTAGTTGGAGGCAGGAAGGAGTGAGAATGGATGGGGGAAGACATCACTTCCAGTTTGCTGCTTTTCTGTCAGTTTGTACCATCTTTTTCTGAATGAAGCAGAGGACTGCAGTGTGTCTGAGAACCTGCTCTGCTGCTGCCCTTGTTCTGCTGTTGTTGACAGTGTGGGGGGCAACAAGGAGAGGAGCACAAAAGAGGTCAGAAGGCTAAAACTCTCCTAAGCCAGCCTTGCCTCTCCACCCTTGCCCATCTCTTCATGGTGCTTTTTTAGTTAATTCTCTCTAAAGGTGGCCTCATGGCCTTCTCTCTTCTCACTATGTGTTTTTAATTAATGGGGAGACTGGTGTATAAACAGAATATTCCTGCTCAAAATATTGCTTGTCTGACTCCTAGGATGATGGCCAGATGGCAATCACCAGACAGCAGCCTAGACTTTGAGCTCGCCCATCTGGCTATCAAACCTGGTCTCAATTCTCATCTGGAACCAGAACTGAGGAAAGTAATGGACTTTGCCAGATTGGTTTTGCCCCGTGTTTGCTTTTCAGTTGCTACCTAAGCAGCTAAAAACCTGCAGACCAAATGCATTTAGTATTTCTGGAAACTTGTGAAGAAGTTCAAAAAGATTCTAGACAAATTCACTGAGGGATGGGTCTTTTGGTGGCTTTTCAATCCTGTGGGTCAGATGCAGTCTTCAGCCATGGAAGTGCCCTTACTGCTGGTCTGCAGCACAGACTGGGAATGGTCCTTCTGCCCCCAAGCAGCTGCTGATGGTCTCTCATGAATGGCAGGCTGGGCTGGATGGCTCCTTGATCGAGCCACCTGGGCCATCTTTGTATCAGTTTGCTGCATGTTTGCTGAGTAAGTTCAGACAAAGCTCTTTTTGCCGTTTCTCCTTTCCCCCAAGCTTTTCAACCCCAGCTTGGGGTTGAAATACCTGACAAGAGCTTAGAAAGCTGTGGCAGAAATAAAACACTTTCTGTTACGATTTTTCACTCTGTCATGACAGTAGGGCTGTGCTGACAGTAGGGATAAACATCATCATGCAGAGTCTGAAAAAAGGAACTGTCAACATGTGTAAATGCTCTGTATGCTTGGTCCTTGGAGAAGCAGGAGAGATCCATAAATTAAGCACTGTTACGTGAGCTAAAGCATTGCTTGCCCTGCCTCATGCACAGTTTGATATGATTTCTTTACCTTTAGATAAGTGCCTGAGTTCCATAATGCTGGAAAGCTGAAATTAGAGGTGCCAAAGAGTTCTGATGCTGGGAAGTTGGGTGCTACAGTTCTTCCTTGGCAATACTGAAAGACACTTCCTGTTTGTCACCATTACTGGAACAGCCTGGTCTGTCCCCTGGTATGGTACCTGTGGAGCTGCTGAAGAAGTTTTGTATAGAGAAATACATACCGAGACATACAAAGCCTGGCCTGGGTTATTGCACTGGGAGGTGATGTCCATGTGTGGGTTCAATCCTAATTTGGGCTGGAACGGACCTCTGGAGGTCTTGCTTAAGTCCAAGCTTTATTCAGGGTCAGCTTCAATATTATATTTAGCTATAGTATTAGACGTGCTTGCTCAGTCAGATCAGAGCAGGCAACAAGGAGTGATCAGCTGTCACCTTCTAGCTGTCTGGACAAAACAGGAGGAATTGAGATCTGTCCTCATTGCCACTGCCAAGTCCAAAGAGACTGGTGGCTGCAGCATTGTGACAATTGTGTCCTGCTGTGGCAAGGTTTACTCTCACAAATCCCTGGTGAATTGGGAAAATGCATAAAGCACAGCACAGGAGATGGAAAAATAACAGAAATCCCCAGATTTCTTCTAACTGATTTTGAAGTGGCTCAACTAGCTGGGATCTTGTGGTGTTTAGCAGTGGCAGGGTTGTGACTATTCCATTGTCAGCAGAAGTGGCCAAATGCAGAAGTAGGTAGAAGCTAAATGAGTAACACAGTGTATGAGAAACAATGAGAAGGATGGTATGGCAAGGATGATGATCACTGAAATGGCAGGATCTCCAAAGGATGTTAGGGTGGCCACATAGCCACAGTACAGAGGTGAGGTATTTTTGAAAGCAGAGCTGAGAATTTATTTTAGCACATGAATGTTGAGTAAGTATTCCTGGAGATACTCTGGGGGATGACAGATGGACTCAAGGTATTGTTACTAATCACTGTGGTTTTAAGTGTTGGAGCTGAAGTACATTTGGCATCTCTAATCCAACTGGACTTCTAATGGGAAAATTGCATTCTTGGGAAGTAATTTAGAAGGTCACAGAAAAGCCAGAAAGAACTTCTCCAGCAGCGATTTCCCCTGCTCTCTAAACTGTCTTTTAGAGTGGTAATAACTCCAGAATGAAAGAATCTATTCTCACCTTCCAGATGAAAGGGCTAATGCAATTTAAAATTTTTGCATGCAAAGATTTTATGGCTTGGTAAGCAGCCACGTCTGAAAATGATCCAGGGCAGGATGAACATGTGAGGCAGCGCCTGACTGAGCTGGACACTTTCCTTGTCTGCCCCGTCTCCTGCAGATAATGGTGATGACCGGTCTGAGAGCATTCTTGCTGAGAACCACGTGGATGGCACCGTGGGGATCCTGAGTGGAGCTGGAGGGAGGAAGCCCATGAAGACGGGCATGAAGGAGCTGGCAGTGATGAGGGAGAAGGTGAACGAGCAGCAGCGGCAGATGGGCAAAGTCAGCAAGGCCCATCACAACCACGAGGACTCCAAAAAGTCACGGCTGTCGACAGGCAGGGTGAGAGGGCAGGGCTGTGGGGAGCTAAGGGGGGCAGCTGTGGGCTCACTGGGAAATGCTGACTGCAAAGCCTAAGTGGCATCTGCAATAAACTGTTTTAAAAACAGAAAAAAATAAATTGAAAGAAAAAAGTGGGGAGAAGTAAAAGAGGAGAAGCAAACATTTTTTGCCCAATGCTGGGGCTGAACACACCATCTGATGAACTTTGATATGCTGGTCAGGTGGCATTATTTTCATTGCAGCTTCACCTCTGGAAGGGGGGCTTCTGCTGGCTGAACACCCACCTCTGCAGGGGTGCAAGCATACTCTTTGCCCATAGATTGACTTTCTCACACCCTTTTTCCCTAAGCAGGAGTGTCCCAAGAGGATTTGAGGGGCCAGAAGCAGGGCTGTCTGACTGCTCCAGGGCATGCCCAGTCCAGGTTAAAGGAGGCCACAAGCGCCGAGGATGACCTGTGTGGCTGTCCTGTAGTAGGGAGAGTGCTCTAAGACCTCCCAGTCCACTTGCCTGTCCCTGTCTGTTACTCAGTTCTTGGCCGTGGCTTCCCTCTAGTGGGAAGTTTGGTCAAGGCAACTAGATGGGATGGAAATGTGGAGATTGAAACCCACCCCAAAGGGTCCACAATACACATCCCTGTAAACACACAAAGTATTAATATCTGGGGAGCATGGGGACAGAAAGGAGCTTTAAAAGAGTCTTCATGCCTTCCAAAGACTAGGCAAAACAGAAGTTCAAAATAAAACGCAGGCACCATCAGCTTTGAGAGTTCACACACTGCTGCTGCTCCTTTGCAAAAAAAACTCCTCACTCACTGCAAAAGCAGAGAGGTGTGGACTCAGTTTGGCTCACATCAGGCGTATTTCAACCACACTGCCTTGGCTGGAATCCCTGTCTGGGAGCTGCTGTGGAGCAAGAAGGATGCTTCCAGAGGCTGGTTTGGGGTACTCCCATTCCCATCCCCTCCACTCCTATGGAGTCTCACATGCTTTTGAGTTGTACTTCTGGGCATCACAGGTGTGTGCTCTGGGCTATGCTTATGGAAACTCTCCTGATCTGTCTGGACTAGCCCTGCTTCATGTCACTTGTCACCACCAGTGGGAGCCATGGTAGCCTCTCTGAGGTTTTTCCTCTGTATCCAGGACTTGGGACCTGGTATTATGTTGGCTCTTGGCCAGGTCAGGTACATGAGGGACGTGCATGTCTATGCACAACTCTGATTTTGGGTGCCTGGTGGTGAACTCTGGAGCAGAACCCAGTGGCAAACCTTTGTCTTTAGGGATGCGCATGTGTTCATCCTTACTGGTGTTCCCATTGTCCACAGTGTTGATACTGAGTGGTACCAATGTCCTGATAATACATTTTTTCCCCTGCTTTCTGGGCTGTTTTCAGACCCCTTGTCAGCAGGAGCTGGATCAGGTCCTGGAACGCATCTCCACCATGCGGCTGCCAGATGAGCGAGGGCCCCTGGAGCACCTCTACTCCCTTCACATCCCCAACTGTGACAAGCATGGCTTGTACAATCTCAAACAGGTAAGTGGGGAGAGTGGGGGCTCTGGGGCTGTCTGTGCTTCCAGCAGCAGCCCTTGGCTCACTTCACTGTCTGTCCCTACCATCTGCAGACATGGAACATGCATAGTTCAGGGCTGGGCTGATACCCTGTGCATGATGTCAGGTGTGGGGTAAATAGAAAATGCTGCACATGGCATGGACAGGTTTAGTTACACCCCTGTGTATCTGCACCCACTAGTTTGCAAGTGGAGATGAAATCCATATCTACACGTGGCTGCAGGCAGTCCAGAGATGGAGGATCAGTTTAGTTCTTCTTCCCCATAAGAACTGCTTATCTGTCCAGGTATATTTTCTTGAACTTTGAGCCAGATCTTGTCCTGTCTGGGCTCTGCCACAGGAGAAAGCAGGGGGAAGAGGGACTGAATACTGACCAGTCTTGCAGACAAAGCAGAAGGTGCTTCTGGGAGTCAGGAAGGTTTCTACTGTACTTTACTGGTTTTCCTCCACAGATGGAGGCTAGTCCCCCAGCTGCAGGAGGGATTCCTTCCAGGCAGGTGGGGGTTGGGGTGCAGCATGCTTCTGAAGGTATTTATGGGACCCAGAAGAACTCAGAAAACTTGTGTATCTGAGTTCTGACTTCCTGGCTTCATTCATGTAAAACCACCAGGTGTCAGTGGCTGAGGAATGGGAAAAAACTGCCAGGAAAAACAGCAGGAACAGCTGGTGCAGGGTTGACTGGAGTAATCTGTGAATAGTGCTTGGATATGAGGATTCCTTATAGCTGAGCCTTTAGAGGGGACCCATGCTGTTTTCATGGCTAGGCCTTTTACTCAAGGCTACTTCTACCCCTTCATCAGAAGCATTAAATTAAAAAAAAAAAAAAGATTCTTTGAGAGAATCTCCCTTGGTATGTTCTCCTGTCTTTGTACTACTGGGGCCCTCACCCACCTACCCCTGAAGAGGCCCATGGGCTGGCTGGATCCCCCAGCATGACCACACTTGGAAGGGCTGGATGGAGCAGAGCTGGCACATTGCCTGT
Source organism: Passer montanus (assembly GCF_014805655.1). Classification (NCBI taxonomy): domain Eukaryota; kingdom Metazoa; phylum Chordata; class Aves; order Passeriformes; family Passeridae; genus Passer; species Passer montanus. Next base: position 14,183,674 of record NW_024356504.1, on the reverse strand, counting down.
AAGATGAGCCATGTCTGGGGAATGAATGGCACAGCCCCTGGGGAAAGAGGTTCAGCCCTCACCCTGGACTGCTGGAGTAACATGGCTGGTGCAGCATAGGCCCCGGGGGGCTTGAGTGCAGCATCCCATGGATTTTGCCTGAATATAAACTCTAGTGCCAGTTCACCAGAGAAACCCCAGCTCTGCCAGTGCTGGGGCTTTGGGCTGGGTGACCTGGGAAGTGGTTTGTTTTCTCCTTCTCTTGATTCTGACATGTGTCCTGTCACTCTCCATGCAGTGCAAGATGTCGGTGAATGGGCAGCGTGGCGAGTGCTGGTGCGTGGACCCCATCCATGGGAAGGTGATCCAGGGTGCACCCACCATCCGCGGGGACCCCGAGTGCCACCTCTTCTATACAGCCCATGAGCAGGAGGACCGGGGAGCACACACCCTGCGGAGCCAGTAGACAGATGTGATCTTGCTGGCTGGAGGTGGCTCACTGTGGCCCCAGTGCTGGATTTTACATGGGTTTCAGCGTGTCTCTTTAGGCTCTGGAAGAGACTGGGTGCTGCCCTCCTTCCTCAGCTGCCTGGTTCCTGGGGAGGGGAGGGATAAGGGGAGGGGAAGGTGGTGGGGGGTTTGCAAGGAGAAGGGACTGCTTTCTTAGTCTTTCACCCAACATAAACCAGAGAACTGGTCTTTTTTGCTCCTCGCCCTGCAGCCCTGCCCTCCCTGCTGCTTTGCGGCATCTTTCTGCACCCTCCAGCACAGAGTGCCATGTGCTCCCTGACCCCTCCCAGGGGATGAAACCCCTTGCTATGAGTGGGAGAGGGTAAAAAAACTGAAAGAGCCCAGCCTTTCCCCCTCTTTTTCTCTCTTCCCCAAGACCAAAGACTGTAAATACTGTCACCTGCCTCTTGTGTCCTGCCAGTCAGTCTCTTGTGCCCCAGCCCAGCCATCAGTCCTGGCATGGGATGTGGTGTAGGAGGGAGGAAAGGAAGAAAGACCCTGGATTCCCAGCTTGAGCTTACCACCACAGCTGGGATGTGTTCCCCCAAGGAAGCAGCAATGAGGGGAAGGGCTAAAGATGAGGGAGCTGCCACCTTGTCCCCTAATAACACTCTTGGGTGCTTCCTTTGCTTGTGCTGGGGCACAGCCAACTCCACAGGGGCCCAGCTTCAGCCACTGGTGTGGGAGCATGGGGTCTTTGGGTGATAGCAAAGCTAAATGCTTGTTTTTCTAAGGGATTTGAAGGGCTTTTGCACAGTATTTCTTAGGATCAGCTTATGCCGAGGGAGCTAAAATGAACTTGCCGAGGCTGGGTGGAATGGTGCGTGTGTAGATTTAGGATAACAAGCCAGGGAATGTTTCTCTTTCTCTCATTCATTTTTTCTTTATTTCTAGATAGGAAAAAACAAAACAAAACATCTAAAACCTGCGTTCCCAAGCAGCTGCCCTTGTCCCTCCATTTTTGCCTGGGACTGAAGTGAGCATCTGTTATTCAGCACATACCTTTTTCTTTTTGTAAGTAAATTACAGTATATATCTTGCTTTGTAAAGGCCCTCACACACACACACATGCAAACACACACACAGACACACACACACTCTCACACTTCTCTGCCCACATACACATTTGTATAGATGAAATCCAAGTGATTCCAGGTGCTCTGAGAGGTTTTGTGCTGGACATGCTGAGGAGAGATGTGTCTCTGCTGTTAATTCACCTGTTGATTTCTTTCTGTACAGAACACACTGATGCTGAGAATAAATAACTTCCCCATTGCCTAAGCAAGGAGGTTTTATTATTTTCTTTTTTTTTTTTTTAATATGGATGTCCTTATTATAGCAATTGTAAAAGCCCTGTCCTTGGAGTAAACGTCTCGGGCTTTTCTTAAATGGTTTGTTGTTTCTTGTCCCCCTTCTTGGACCCACATTTCAGATCCAAAGTGTAAAGGGCACAGGTGGCCTTTGTTAAATTAGGGCCCTCGTGCCTTTGCAGGGGTTTGGACGTGGCAGTGGAGGAGACTGGGGAAAAAACCCCTCTGGAAAGTCGGGGATGGGCATATGTGGATGTGTATGAATGGGAGCAAATGAAAGAAGAAAACACACCTCCATGCAAAACCAAGTAACTGTAAAAATGATGCTACCTGTTTTCTGTTAACATCTGAGGGTGTTCTGCTTTTTCATATAAAACTTGCACATGCTGGCTCTCACCTGCAGTTTGTACTTTGTTTTGTTTAGGAATAGGGAAGTTCTGTTATTTGTTTGCCTTCTTCCATTTTAAGAAAGCCAAGCTACATAAGGTTGGAATAAATTAAATAGGATTCCAGAAAACTGTTGTCTTTCCCCTCCACACTGCTCACAGGATGTTTCTTTGCCTGATGCATCACACACAGATTTGTCCCTCTTCATCCTTTGTCCATGACTGACAGGCAGTAATGGGAGCTGAGCTTTTCATTGTTATGGCCCTGGTTATGTGGGCAGGGAGGAACTGTGTTACTACTCCTTTGCCTGGCTGTATTCCTGCTATACATGGGTCCTTGTGAATCTCTTGGGAATTGCAGGAAGCTACAGGCTCTGTGTGTGACCACAGCTGCTCCACCCCTGTGGCTGTGGAGAGGTCCTGCACCTTCTCCCAGAGTGACAAGTGCTGCCAAAGGGAGTGTGACAGCAGAGCTTGGTGTTTGGGCATCACAGAGACGCAAATAATAATAAAAATTAAAAAAATAGTCCACACTAAATTGAATTAAAATTGCAGCATTGAAAGAGAGACTCTTTGCTGGCTTTAATTTCCTGCATCCAGCTGGCTGTGTTTTCCCTTTGGACTTCCCAAAGGGAGGCAGCACCACTGGACTTGTTCCCCTTCTGTTTTCTTCTGTCTCCTGCCATGAATTTCAGACTGACACATGTTGAGGGACTTGCCAATGCTGAGGAGCACCTGGAAACTGTATGGGGGCAGGAGGCAGTGAGTGCAGGGGGCTGCAGGGGAGGGGAAAGAGGACAGGCATTATGGGGGGTGGGATGGAGGCTGAAGAACATGGGAAAAGCAAAATTACCGTCCTGTTTGGTGCCTCTGGGGTGAACTGGAGGTGGCTCAGGTGATGCCATGGGGGAATGCTGAGTAGCAGGGTGGGACACAAGGGTGCTCCAAGCCAGGTGCTGCCCAAAGAGGGCTGGAGGTGACAGAGGTGCCCAGAGCCCAGCAGTGTCTGGGGCCACCATCCTGTTCAAGGGCTGGGACAAACCCTTGAAACAAGGGGAACAAGCACGAGCTCTATGTGACACCTTCCACTAGGCCAGGCTGCTCCAGGCCCCATCCAACCTGGCCTTGAACACTCCCACAGCTGGGGTATCCACAGCTTCTCTGCCCAACTTGGTCCAATGCCTCATCATCCTCATAGCAAAGAACTTCCTAAAATTTTTAGTATAAAAACCTGTACAATATAAACAAGGATATTTAATATAAAGAACATCCTTAGTGTAAAAATGTGTCTGTGTATAGCTGTAGCTACTTTTACACGTGTATACAGCTCCAGCTGTCCTTAGGGATGTGATTTTTCAGCCCGTGGCTGAAGGCAGCGCTAACTTTTTGCGTGGAAAGCCCCATTCCAGCGCCTCCGCGGCTGCAGGCGGCAGCCCCGCGCCCGGGCCCCTCCTGAGGGTGAGGCGGGCGGGCCCTGGCGCCGCCTGGTGGCGGCTGCGGCGCCGCGCGGCTCCTGCCCCCTGTGCTGCCTGAGGGGGCCGGGCTCGGCCGTGTGGGGTGTCCGGGGGAACGGGGTGTCCATCGGGGACGGGGTGTCCATCAGGGACGGGGTGTCCATCGGGGACGGGGTGATGTGCCAGCTCCACGTGCTGCAAGATAGCTGCGGGATGCATTGTTAGCGCAGCCCTGGCAACCCGCGGTCCTCAGTGCAGGGGCAAAGGGGATGATTTCGCCTCCGGCCCCGGTCTGGCCGCCCAGCTCTGGTGATGCTGGCAGGTGAATGGAGGGGAAGAGGGGCACAGGAGGAGGGAGATCGGGGGGAGTGGGAGAATGAAGGGTGATGGTTGCCTGGGCGGTGGGGCAGGGTCAGATCCAGCACCGGGAAGGGCAGTGGGATGAGCCACCAAGAGCTGCCAGAGAGTGTTTGAGGACCACGGCCTGGCTGGGCTGAGCAGCTCCAGGGATGTTCCTGCCGCTGGGACATCGGGGCAAGTCTTCCAGCAGCCCCAAGAGGTCTGAGACAGCACGTCTGCTCCCAAGCTGTGGAGCTCAGTTTGAGATAGCATTTAGGGGCTTAATGTCACTGGTTGCTCGGTACTTTGCCCTGGTAAACTGGTTGAATGTGCACTGCCACATCCATGCAAATAAAATTCTAAAAAAAAAAAAAAAAAAAAAAAGATAAAAAATTGTAGCTCTGCTTGCAGGAAGTTAGGCTTGCAACTTTTACCAGTCACCTAGCAGATTGTTCTAGTATGAAAAGCTCCACTAAAGCATTGCCACCCCATGCCCTGCACCTCCCTGAGCACCCCTGTGGAGCTGGCTAAGCCCCCCAAGGGACCCAACACAGGCAGCCGTGGGATGCTCGGGGCTGGAGCAGCTCACTGGCAGGCCCTGGCACACAGATGCTCCACGAGGGTCAGGCACGAGCTAACTGAATGCATAACTTTATTAAATAAATGCTTTGTCATGAGAAAAGACAAAGATCAAAGAGTAACATAAATTATAAGTTGAATAAATAGTATACAGCAATCTTCACTTTTTAATAAAATGTGAGATTTTTTTTTTAAGTACAAAATGCTAAACAGAGCATTAAGCTCTTCTTCCATTGTCAGTTTTTCACAAACTGCTTTTTTTTTTTCCCACCAGTAAGATTATGAGTATTTCTTGTTTACTGGAAAAAAAAAACAAAACAACAAAACCAAAACGAAACAACAGAGCTACCGTATGTATGTAAAGCTATAAAAAGCTACCGTAAAATGTGTAGTGAGTATTGCTTAAAGATAAAAACCAGGCAGGAAACTCGGAATCTGGTGTGTTTTAACAACTGTGTTACAACGGTGGGTAACGTGCGTGGTGACGTCTGTCCCGGTGGCAGTGGCGGTGGCTGGTGGGGCTGGGGAGGGGGCCACAGCAGGCAGGGCTCCTAGCCAGGGCCAGGACAGCGGTCTGGAAGCGAGGTGAACTGACAGTTCTTTAAATATACAATGCTCCATTTGGGGGGAAAAAAAATCAACAATGACAACAAAACAAAAAAAAAAAAAAAAAGAAAACCAACAGCGAAGAATTTTCATGGGGAAGGTGGAGAAAAGGGGAAGGGGGGAGAGAGCGGAGAAATAGTGCAAAATGCTCTTGTACTAGTGGTTTTCGAAGTCCACTGCAGTACAGACAAGGGGTAGCCCAGCCACTGAGCGCCGCTCCCTGGGCAGATGTGGTGGAAGGGCTGTCCTGAGCCATCCTTGTCCTCTCCTTCCCAGCTCACATCCTAGGTACCAACATGGGCTCAGCACAAATACCGCAGCCAGAGACCCCTGAGCCTCACGACCCCCCGATGCACAAATTGCTGGCATCTCCTGGTGTGCCTCAACCCTCCCCAGCTTCCAAATCTGCCCCTTCTGGTTCTCTCATCCTAAATGCAGAGGGGTGCTGCTGGGTGTTGAGAATGGGAGCACCTCATCACTGCCACCTCAGAGGGTGACCAAGTCCTCCTGAAGTCACTCTCAATCCCAGCCCAACCCAGGCTCCAACCCCGGTCCTAAATATTAGTGCAGCCTGTGAACAGCCTCGTCCTGCTGGGGATCCTTAAGGGAGTGGGCAGCTGGGGGGGTCACTTGGTGCCCCATCCTGGGAGCTGAGGTGATCTGGGGGGTGAGGGTGGTGCACCCCAAATGTCCATCATCCTTTCCCCCAGGTTTGTGGGGACAGGACAGGCAATGCCATCCCAGCATGGGGTGCGCAGGGGTGAGGGAGGCTGTGTGGGATGGATTTTGGTACTCTGGGCTCCCAGGGCCACGTAGATTTGCTTGGTAGGGAGAGGACAGAGCATTGCCCTGTGCTCCTTCCCAGTATCTGTGGTGGCCTCATTGTGACACCACCATGGGGCCCTGTGAGCCAACCCTCACCCTGCAAAAGTATCCTCGCCAAAAGGCAAGTTCCATGGGGGTCTGATGCCCTTCCCATCCCATCCCGGGGCACGTCTCCTTTCTCTGCAGCCAAAGGCTTTCAAGTTTTGGGAAATTAAAAAAAAAAAAAAAAAAACAAACAAAAAAAAAGCAAGAAAGAGGAAGAGAGAAGGAAGGAAGGGTCCTGGGAAAGGTGGTACTGGCCTATGACAGTCAGGAGGTTTTGCACAGGGATCAGCAAGCGGACAGTGTCAAAAATGGTGTCCAGTGGCCCTTGGGGTTAGCACAAGCTCCTCTTCCTGCTGTCTTCACCCCATTCTTCACTCCACTTGCACCCCAGCATTAATCCACCTCTATGGTTAAACCAACCCTGCTCCATCAGCCCTGCAGAGCCTGGAGGGGTCTGACTCTCAGCCCCCACCATGCTCCCCTCCAATAACATGGAATTACCCCACTACAACAGGCTTTTTTTGGGGCACATCCACACTGGTAGCACACTTCCTTCTTTTCAACATAGGAAGGTGCTTTGTCCCCAGGACGAAATGTGTTCTGCTGGGTCTCTGTGGAAGTCCACAGGCAAAACTCGCCCCCACTGTCATTTGGAGGGAAATAACCACAGGTGTCCAGTCCTGCCCTCCATCAGGGTAACGTCCTGGTGGGGAGCCCATGGGATGCTTAGGAGAGTAATGTCATCTCATGAGAGGCTGTGAGGGCTCCCAGTCTGTGATGGCAAGAAGCCTTCACCAGAACCCCTTTGTCCCATCCTCACTGGTGGGGCCCCAGTGGTGCTATGGACCTCCATTTTTCTCTGCCCAGGTCCAGGAAGCTGAAAGGGATATGGGGGTTCAGGAACCTTCCACCTGAGATCAGCTGTGTCCTTTGGCCAGTGCTGGCTGCCACCTCCAGCTGTGGCAGTCGGATGTGGTTCCCAGCGGGTGTGTTTCCCCACCACAGCACCCAGACCCCACAGCTCCCTTTCCTTTCTTTCCTTCCATTCGCTGCAGGATCTCCTCCCAGCACCAACATTGTGGAGACCCTTGTCAGGGATAAGCAAGAGGTGAGAGTCCCAAAATCAAATGCAAATGTTAAAAACAAGAAATGAGTTAGGAAGGCAGCTGAGGGCTGTCCCAGCATGCCCAAGGCAGTGGGTCTCCATGGAGCAGTGGCTGCTGTCACTCAACAAGGAGCTGGGCCCCAGGTTAAAGGCAAGGGCCCATCACAGGATCTTACTGCAGGGTCGTGGGAATCAGCCGTGGCAACATGAGCAGTATCCTCAATGCAAAAGGATGGCGTTTTCCTACCCACAGGGAAAGCTATAAACCAGCCTTAACAAAAAACCAAGATGAAACAAAGTGGAGGTTTGGGGGTTTTTTGCCCCTGGAGCAAACCACATTTTCGGCTGTGTAAAAAAAAAATAAATCTCCATAGTTGGTCGTCTTCGTGGTGGCAGAGGGTGGTGAAGAGTTTTGGCCCTGATTCCCCTGTCCCCATGTAGGGCTACTTCAGTCTGAACAGTGATGCAGTCCTCAGTGTTGATGAGGCCCTGATTCCACAGGCACCAGTGCTCCTCCATAACTGCTTCTGTGCTTAATCCAGCAGGTTATTATTTGTTTTTGGAGGGGCAGCATATCCCCTAATTTCATATTACATTGAAACCTCCGAATTTCAAGGTGAAGCGTTGCAAGGAGGGAAAGCCACATCAATGCACACACAAGTGCATGCAGGTGATGAACACTTTCTCACTTGGATGGACAATGGTCAGTTCTGCTTGTCCAAGAAAATTTCAGACCCTCCAATCAAGATGAACTGGACAGGGGAGACTGTATTTCCTTTTGTGATAATTTTTTTTTGAAGACCACAGATACTTTCTGGGGGTATTTGTGCTGTTGCAGGATCTGTGTTTCCCTCCCCAGCTTGTCTCCAGACACAAAGTTAACAGTCCCACATCTCCTCCCTTGCTGAAATCTGCCTGGATTGGGGGCAGTCATTTGAGATGGAAATCAACTCAAGTGAGTCCCAGCAACATGGGGAGGACACTCTGGAGGACTGCAAGGGGTACACTGGTGGCCACAAGATTTTCTCTCAAGACCCTTCAGAAATCAACTAGCTAACACACAAAAAATTATAAAAATAAAAATGAACCTGCCCAAAACCCGTACTGGAGAATCAGCAACTTGGAGAGCTTCCTACATCAGGGTGACCTCTGCTTGTGGCAGAGGGGTGCAGGCAGCGTTGGGGAGAGGTGCAGGATGGCAGAGTGGCCATGGCTGGTTTGTCTCTGGCTCTATCCTTTCCTTGCTGAGTCCTTGTTGTCAAAAGGCTGTTGTAGATTCCGAGTCCTCAGTTTCTTCAGGGTTTATTTTTCTCTCTTCTCTTTTTTTCCTTTTCTCTTCTTTCTTTTCTCTTTTCTTCTCTTTTTTAATTTTCGTTTTTCTTTTCTCTTTTTTCTTTCTTTTCTCTCTTTTTACTTTTCCTTTCCTTACTTCTCTCCTTTCTTTCTTTCTTTCCCTTTCCGTTTTTTTTCATTTTTCTTCCTTTCTCTTTTTTCTTTTCCTTTCTTTTTTCGTCTTACATGAGATGAAAGGAATCGGAGTCCCGGGGCGTGGGGAGGTGCAGAGGGGAGGGTGGAAGGGAGTCTGGATAGATAGTGATGGGGCAGAGGGAGGGGAGGTGGCTTCACTCCACATTGCTGCTGTCAAACGCGTGGCACTGCAGGTCTCCGCTCAGGAAGTCAGTCCCCGGCAGCTTCATGCCATACTTGTCCACACACCAACACAGCCCACGCTTCCGGCCCCGGGAGGGCTTGCACTGGGGAGACACCCAAGGGCAGAGATCAGAAGCTAGCCAGCAGACGCTGTGTGGCTCCCTCCCTGGGGATCAGGCCTCGGCCCTTTCACACCAGCAATCCCCATGGAAGGATCTGGCTCCTGCTCTCTGCTTTCAGCACATCCCTGTCCCTGCTGCTACCCCAGCCCAGGGTTCTCTGATTTTTCCCCCTCCCTCACCAGCTCCTTCAGGATGCTTGCTTCAGGCCAGATGGCACTTGGAGCCATCAGCAAGGCCACCCACCACCAAATGTGTCTGGAGATGCTTGCAGCAACACACAGACTAACCCAGCAAAGGAAAAACCTCCTTCCTTCCCACCAGGGCATTGGCAGAGAAAAGCCTTCCTGAGTGGGGAAGATCTTACCTGCTTCCTCTTGTAGAAGCCCTTGCGGTCACAGTTGGGGAGGTGGACAGCGCGGGGGACCATCCGCTGGCTGCTCTTCAGCTCCTGCAGGGACGCCTCCATGTGCCTGCGGCATGGGCCCTGCACGCAGGGAGATCAAACGTGAGAAGGGAAGCACCTCACAGAACCCTCCAGCTGCAAAAGCCCCCATGTCCCCCCACACTAGTACCCATTTCCCTGGGGTAAAAGCCCTCCACAGTCACCTTCCCATGGGAGCCTCATGGAGGGAAGGTGAAGGCACCCACCAGCTCAAACTCCTGCCGGAGCTCAGGGATGACAACACGAGGGTGAGCTGTGTTCTCAGCCATGCCCACGAACTTTGCCAGGGTCAGCTTCTTCCGGCGGTCCTTCTTCAGGGCTTCAGCCTTGAGCTCAGAGAGGCGCCCGTGCTTGGGCCGGTAGGCCTTGGGTGGGTAGGTCTCCTCTGTCATCTCCGACGTGGTCGGCTCCTCATGCTCCCGGGATTCCCGTTCTGCAATGGATGGGGTACCAAACTGTCATGTCCCTGTGAGATGAGTGGGGCTTGCTTTTGCACAGAGACCCTCATGCCCAGCCCCAGAGGAGATCTTTGGACCAAGCAGGATGAGAATAACCAAAGGAACCCCTTTCCCAGCTGCTGCCTACAGCCCTGGCTTTATCCCACTGTGTGGGACTTCACAAGGTTTTTGTGTGACCTCTGAGCTTGGGACAGGAAGGTACCTAGAGAGCATGGAGGAGTCAGAGGTCTAGGATGCATTTCTACATACAAGGGCCATCATTTTGTGGAAAAAGACCAATATGAGAGTCATCCTACCTCTCATCCTACCTCCAGGGCCAGGTGACACATAAATGAGGCAGAGAAGCCCCTGTTTATCCATGCCGAGAGGATTAAGTGACGAGTTCATGCTTCACCCTGCCTTAAGAAGGCAAGAGCACAAGCCAGGAATGCTTGAAGATGATACAATTCCAAAGCCAAGGTCAATCACACAGCACAGCCACCATGTGGCTGGGCAGACATTTCAGCAGTGATACCAAAGATGTGGCTGACAAGTGCTACGATCTCCAGGGTCCTCAGCTTGCAGCCCCACTCATGGGATCAAACCAGCTCCCATCTGCTGGCACACACGAACCAGCCAGCAAAGCCAAGGGTAACACTGCCAAGTCATGCTGCCTGACTGCCACTGATGGTGCTGACAACAAAGGGGGACCATGTTTAGGTGCTGTCCATAGCACCCATCTCCCTGTAGACCTCCAGCACAACCTCTGCTGGCAGGATGCAGTCAGGAGCCCTGAGCAGTTATATATAGGAGCAAGCTGGTGACAGTCTAAACTTAGATGACTTGTGACATTTAGTACAACCAGCAGAGTGAAAAAGGGTTATTTCTCAACTAAATCTGAATACAGTTTAAAGGTCCTGAGGTTCCTGGTCTTCTGACCCCTGGGTCCCCAGCTGTCTGGTGTTGATGACAAATCACTTGCTGGTCACCAGCAAGTGACTATGAGGAAACTAACTGCAGCAGAAGGAAAGCATCAGAGTAGCTGAAATCTGTCCCTAAAAAGCCTTTCTTGCAATTTCTATGCCAGTGAACCCAGATCATCCCCTCCTACAGGAGGGAAAAAGGCTCAGGATTAAAATAAAAGCAGATATACGCCCCCAACAAGGCAAGCAGGATTCTTTCTGCAGACCAACTGCTTCCTGGAGCCCAGATGCAGCACCAGGAGGGAGACAGGGAGGATGCCACTGCTGCCCAGGGATGCCTGAGGATGCCCAGTGGGGGGGACAGATGAGATGCTTAGTGGCAGATGGCAGTACCAGACTGTCACACACACCTCAGCTGGGGGGTTCGGAGGTGACCGAGTGTCACTGGGTCACTGGGTGCTCAAGCCAACCACAGGTACAAGTCTCCTATTCCTCCTTGCCAAGGGGACCTTGCACTCTCCCAGCAAAAATTTGGAAGTTTCTCATGGCCACCTATTTATTAATGTGGCCCTTTGTTTTTTCTGTTTCCACAAAAACAGCACTGGATGAACATCCCCAACTCTACACCCTCCTAACTGCCAAGAGCAACATAAAAAATCCCCTGCACCATCCCCAGGACTCATGTGGCTCCCCAGGATGGGATAATTTTGCCATTTTGCCCCATAATGCTTATATGGTTGGGGGTTTATTCCTTGCTGCAGGACTCAACTGCCTGCACAGATCAGGGCTCATCTACTCTAAAAGGATAACAGACAGGGGATAGAGAAGAAACTGAGTAAACTGGGAATTACTCCCCAGAGAGTGGAACAATACAAGGTGCAGCTGAAGTGCATCCTTTGCCTCAAAAGATATTCTGGCAACTCAAGGTCTGCAAAAAAGAACGGAGGCATCTGCAGTGACTAAGCCCTTCTTATAGCAGTGAAACACTCAGTGCTCTGTCCCAGGAATCCCCTCTGGCACCCAAGTCCGGGGCTGGAGAAGGTGCTGCCAGAGTACCTCCCTGGGCTGCCCTACAGTAATAAAGGGAAGTTTCACACTGGTGCTGGCAACCCCCCAGTAACACAGGAGGGCCACAACTCATTACCTCCTCAATAACAAATAAGCGAGGCACAGCTTCCTAGGGCAATCCAAACAAATAAAAACAAGTAACAAATAAAGGATACAAGGCAGTGAGGATTCAGTCAGGAAAACAGTACAGGGTGTCCAGTCCCCAGAACTCAGCGTATACTGGGTGTCTGCAGCAGCTCAGACTGCTCACATGGTCAGTAGCTTTACCCTCCTGCAAGCACCTTATCCCTCCTCTCCCTGCAAGCTGCCAGCAAGCCAGAGTGAGCTGGGGACTAACATGGAGCCCTTTCAGCAAGGACAGATGGGAGCCACAGGAGCCCTGTGCTCTTGCAGATGTGCACTAAAAGCTGTCCAGATCCGAACCCATGTCTGTTTTTTTCTGCAGGCACCTGGAACTGACCCCCCCTTCACTCTCAGTGGAATGCATGTGTTCCTCCTCAAGTGGGAGCATATGCTTGGGATGTCACACAACAAGGGTTAGAAGTGATGGGACTCCTTCACCTGTGACTCAGCAGTGGTGTCTAGTTTGGGTCTTTATAGCTCAGTGATAACTCCATGGATGCCTTGAAGGGATCCCTTTCCTCCATCCTCTTATGTTTTTTATAACCTAATTTCCTTCAACAACAAGGCTGATACAACTCCTTCTTCTAACAAGCCAATTTTGGCAAACTGAAGGGCAAAGGTCTCTGACAGAAGCTCCTGACAAGCTCTGGCCAGCGGCTATGGGGCCTTCCCAGTGCCAAGAGGAGAGGTAAAGGCAGAGCCGGGGCATGCAGCACCCATGCAGCCCCTCCCTTCTCTTCCTGGCTGGCCCATCCACCTTAGCCTGCAGCTGCCCACTGCTGCCAGACCAGACACTCACATCAGCATCCCCAGAGCTCCTGCACCCACCTGCCCACCCTCACTCACCAGCTCATTCATTACCCTCCGTGTGCCCCAGGCGGGCTCATGGCAGGCAGGATTTGGCACTGCTGTGCCTCCATGCCTGAGGAGATGCTGGCAGGAGCAACGCCCTGTTTCCCCAGAGAAGCCCTAATCGTGTTGAAGACTTGGGAAGGAGCTCAGGCTGGAGTTCCTCCTCCCTCACTGTCAGGTTCTGGCCTGCCACACAGCCCCTTCCCGCCTACTCCCATCTGCCTGCCAGCCTGGTGGCCACCTGCAGAGGCAGAGCTGCCTGTCAGGGGACACAAGGCATGGGCAAAGCATGCTGCATCCCTGTGGGCTTAGGGCATGGGCAGGAGGACCCTACTCACAGTGTCCTCAGATGAGGGACAGTGGGAAACAGAAGGTGGGTGGCTTACACAGCTCCATTCCTTCTCCCCACAACTCAGGAGGGGATCACTTCCCAGTAGAGGTCCCAAGCTTACTGGCACAGAAAAATGACACAAAAGAAGGACATTGCTAGCCAAGCTGAGGATGCCTGGCTAGCTTGGAAGTGACACCTGGGCTGTAGTCACCTCAAAGGGATGTTGACCTTACAGCCAAGGCAGGAGACTGAACTCAACTCAGAGCCACTCCATGGCTTCATGTCTAGTCTGATCCACTGCTGCCCAGGGAAAGAGGGGAAAGCATCTGGAAAAGCTCTTGACCCAGGCCAGGCCAAAAGGACTGTGCTGTTGATGAGCCCTGGGATGCAGAAAATACCCACAGCAGAGCACAGGCTGTCCTATGCCCTGGGCTGAGGCACAGTGTCTTCTCCCCTCTCCAGGCTAGCCAGAGGAAACTCCCTAACAGGAACCATTTCCAACCATTCCCTGCAGAAGGGAAGGGGAGTAGCAAAATACCAGGCACTGTTTCTGGGAAGCCACAAATTGCTCCTGTCTGGCTGGCTGCTGTCTTTAAGAGATACCACCCAGAGCAGACTACACATGATTCTGCCCTGCATCAAAACCCAGCCTGGCGCTCCTGGGCTTCAGATGCTTTGGACCCATGTGAGGTCCCAGTGAGGTGGTGGGTGCAGTCACATAGGGGAGCAGAGTGTGTGGGAACACTGCATCGCTGCCTGCTGACATTACAGAGTGGAACACAAAACTTTTTCCACATGGCTGGGAGGCTCAAATTTTTGTAACACATTTTCATTGGTTTCTGGCAGAAAGGATCTATTGACCGCTGCTCCTAATGAACCGTGCTCGTTACAGCCACAGCCCACTGCTAGAGGACTTGCTGTCCTGTTCAACACCACCCCCAAAAGCCACATGCACCGAAGAAGTACATGCACAACCACAGCACAACCCTGCTAAACAGCCCTCTTGATTATTATCATGATCATTATTATTTACAGCATAGGTACTAACATAATACACCACTTAAGCAGGAAGGTGTTGGAGAAAGACTTAATGGGGATCTCAGTTAAACCTCTAGCACAGGAACAATACAAATGTCACTCGTGGAGACTTTGAGAATTTGTCCTGTCCTTCCTCTGCCCCAAACTCGGCCATCTCTGTTCAGAGATGCTCATTGCATGTGGGGCTTATACAAGAATTCCGTTCTTAGGTACCTGGCTAGAAAAAGCCCTGAGTATTTTCCCCAGCTGCCTTTCCCATTTGTTGCCCACTCCGGAGGAGGGGACATGCTCGACCTACATCAAAACTTCCTGTTACTGGCAGGCAAATTTGTCCCTGACCGGCACTTGCACCTGTGGCCATGATGAGAAAACAGAAATGCCTCCTTCCTGGTCAGCACACAGAGACAGGCACTGTTGTTTGCATTCTCAAGATGCAGGCAGGGAAGGGATAATGCAGGCAGGGAAGAGATGCAAAGAGAGAAGAGTCATCTCATCTTGCACCCTTTGGCAGCTGGAGAGTACAACTGAGCAAAAGCATTCCTGAGCTCCCCAGAGGCCACCAGACTCAGCCCAGGCAGAAGCCCAGGAGCTTTCACCCGCCTAATGAAGAACAGCTCGTACATTCCTGTCCCAGGCGCAGCCCCCAGCGTGGTGGTGACCGACCCCCAGCCCCGCTGGGGTGGTCAGCGGAGCGGCCCAGGCGCTGTGCCTGTGCTGGGGTCACTGCTGAGACCACCGCCCTGGTGAGGTCAGGCAGTGAGCTCAGGCAGCCGCCCAGCCCCAGGCCATCTGGCACCCACTGGAGGCGGAGCAGCCAGGGCTGAGGATGGAGGCTCCAGCCAGTTCCTCCACTAGCCCAGGGTGTTGTCTGCTGGAGAGCCAGCTGCAATGTGCCTTGGACTTTGAACGAACTTTTGTGCTTTGGTGGGGTCTTGGCATCAAGCCGGTGCAGTTCGTCTGGCAGGGAACTGGCAAGGGAGCATGCTGGTAATGCTTGCAGGTGATGAGAGGCTCAAAGGAGACACCACACACCAAGAAGGACAGAATAACAACAGCCCTGCTGGGACTGCCACCCCACCTCTCACAAGTCTCAGCAACGTGCAACAGACACTTAAATCAATGTCACATAACACCCAAATGCTAACACTGAGGTGTTCTGGATGGCCAAACTCCATGTGTAAGTCATTGCAGAGACGCTGCACCCTCCAAATTGTGACCAGCCCCATCATCTGGCTTGGGTTATGATTTTAGGGTGGAATGAAAGTCCAGTCTCCTCTCCTGTGACACCAGTGATCACACTTAGTCCTCCAAAGGTCTGAAGTTAAGAAAGTTAACTCCCACCACCTCTTCAGTCTTGGTCCCCTTGAAACCTGTGATGTTCCCATGGGCCAAGCTGTTTTACAGACACAGGAGCAGTAGTAAGAAAACACAGACCCTATTTCATTTTCTGGGAATTAGGAACTTCAATAGCTGCCAAAGGCAGCAGAACACTTGTGATTAGCAGAGTGTGGAAGGAAGTCCTTAGCAGTCAAAGCAGCGTGAAGTGCTCCCAGAAACACCCACTCTGCCCCACCATTCCCAGTCACCTACCAAAGACAGATGATGAGAATCCAATCAGTCCATGGCTCAAAAGCCACACAAGCTTTTGGAAGAGGGGCTCCAGGGTATTCCAGTATCTTATACCCCTGTGACAACATGGTGGAAGTTGATGAGACCTCACTCCCTTGTTCCACTGAGACACCTTTTAAGGGAAGGATATGGATCAGTAAGGCCAAGCTCAGAGAAGAGATGGAAAAGCATTCAGAGAGTTGGCTTGGAAGGCTAGGACTGATCTCCATTTCATTAAGCCAAGAGCCAGGAGGATGCTTGGGAACAGCTCAAGAATACCTGAAGAGCCTCAGAGAACAAGCACTGATGGCAGAGGGGTGTGCTATTCCATGGCTTTTTTTTTTTTTTAAGTAATTGTTTGGGCTTTGCTGAACTAGCCTGGAAGACCAGCTCCTTCTCAGGTGATTAATGTCTCCTCAGCAGAAACCTGTGGATACAGATTCTGCTGTATCAGCCAGGGCTCACCTGCA
This sequence comes from Passer montanus, assembly GCF_014805655.1. Lineage (NCBI taxonomy): Eukaryota > Metazoa > Chordata > Aves > Passeriformes > Passeridae > Passer > Passer montanus. Next base: position 14,167,472 of record NW_024356504.1, on the reverse strand, counting down.
GAGCGTGAATATCAGGTGCTTGGGCTGCCCCCAGGTTCACACAGGATTCATGGGAAAGGGAGATCATAATCCTGATGACCTCTGTGTCCTCATAGAGAGCTGGATGGGGGAGAAATGCAGCTCAGCATGTGGGAAAGGAGCTCTCAAGGGAACCAGCTCATGTTTTGGTCTGCTCTGGAAGTGCAGGACCTATCTGTAGGAGTGGATCTCTGGGTCAGCACGACTTCGCAGTGCCAGCAAATGCCACGGAGGTGGGAGAGGTACAGCTATGGGAACTGGAAGCTTAAGGAAGGATCTGTGTTTCTATGTGCACATAGCAGCTTGCCTGACTTGCACTTCTTTACTGCAGTCACAAAATAAAACTCTCTGAGAGTAACTGTAGAGCAAGGAGAAAAGCAGGTTTGGATATGGGGAGCTTCATGATGGAAGCTCCTTCCCTACACATTGCTAGCTGTTAGTTCACCAGTCTCCAAGCACCCATGCTGTGCTGGAAGAGCCAAGCTTGGGCACCAGCTGCCTTGAGATGTAACAATAAAGACTGTGGCTGAACAGGTGTTGTCTTTGTCTCTTTCCAAGGACTTCCCAAATCTGTTTACAATCAGTTCTCCATGTAGGTGTGGGAGTTTGCAATGCACATACAGGACACACCAAGACCCGGTGACGGTCTGAGTCAACAGGTGGCATAGCCAGAGACTTTGGGTTCTCATGACAATGATTTCTGTCCAAGAGAGAGCCAAAAATGTCTAACCAATAAAAGAATTGGGAAAATTTCCAGAGTTTCACCCTCCAGTAAGATGATGAGCAAACTTCCATCAATTTCAATTAAATGATGCTGATGTGCACCATCTTGCAAAACTGCAGACACTCTGTTGCTCGATAGCTGCTTATATCAGTCTGACATTTCCTGAACAAAGTTATCTTCCAGAGAACTGAACTGGCAAGTGGAGAGGAAGGAAGTATTGCAGGACTAGATTTATATCAAGAAGCTCCTGTTGCTGATGCACTGATGATAGGAAGATAAAACGTATTTCGGTCACATCATCTGGAGACTGCAGATGTTCACCATTCCATATGTTGAAACTGCAGAAGAAGCTGAGAGCTGAATTATGACCCACAGAAAGCTAAATAAATCATCTTTCAATATCAGAGTGACCAAGACATAGTCTTCCTTCCTGGAAAGGATGAAGTAGTTCAGCCTTTCTTAGTCTCACATCTTTTCCAATAAATCCACCCAAGCAGCAGATTTCATTGGTTGCAATAAAGGAGGCAAAACCCATACCAAGCTGCCAAGAAAATAAGAGCAGGAAAGATTAAAAAAGAAAAACTCAGAGGAGACTGCATGACAGTCTCCGCCTAACTAAGGGTGAGGAAAATCTGGTTTATCTCCTGCAAGGCATCACTGAATTGTTTACCAGCAGTTTCTGCATGGGGCTTATTTGTGACAAAAATATGAGAATACACATGCTTTAAGCTTTTCTGAATGAAAACCAAAGGTTGTTTGATCATCTGACCACCCGAGATGACTTGGAAAAAATCTTCCTGTGCCCACAGTAATGAAGGAGGTGTGATGTGTCCATCAGCTGTCATTATTGCATGAGAAAAAAGCAGGAACAGGGACTTTTTGGATGCAGGTAGCTCAACATCAGCAGTAGAGGAAGTGTAACTAGGGAGAAGGAATAAGTAATTTGCCCTCCTGGACTCTGTGGGGCTTCTCTTTAAAACTGTGGTGAAAAGTGGTATCAGTATACGTGAGACATCAAGAAATCTGGACTTAAAAGCAGGTGCTGCCAGGATGCTTGCCCTTGCTCACCACAGAGACAGGAAAAGGCCCAGCAAGGTGGAGGTAGAGATGCACCTGCATGAGGTGTTGGACAAGAACTGTTACAACACCAAAAGTATTTCAAAACCAAAGTATTTCAGGTGTGCAGCTGTGATTGCAAGTTCCAGCCTAGCCTGTATTAACTTCCAGGTCTTCAGCCTCACTTTCACAGTTTTGCCTTAAACCAGATGGAAAAGCTGTGTGAGATCATCCATTGCTCATCTCTGTGTCAGCACCAGATGACACATCATCACATGTACCGTCCATCCTGACTATTACCACCTCTGAGGGATGAAATTTCCAACCTCTGCCCTCAGGACTCCTTTCTTAATAGCTCCTTCTCTCAGAAAGCCTTTGCCTGCAGTAGGCCTGGATGTTATTTAATCTCTCAGTCCACCTAAGTAGGACTACAAAAAAGTACCAGAAGCTTGACTTTCACACTCAGACAGTATTGATAAGGAGAAATTTTCCCAAGCTTGATCCTAATGAATGAATCTTGCCTCTCTTAGCCATTTTCCACCCTGTACCACTGCATACTCAGTGCAATTTCTCATTGCTAATTTTTCATTAGCAATTTCTTTTGGTCCAACCCAATGAAAAGATGCTTTTGAATGTTAAAAAATCCTCATGGGTCTCTTGATGGACAAAAGGGTATAAATCTCCATTTTGGGGTCTGAAATTCCATGAAAGACAACTGATCAAGATCTGCCTTTCTGGAATGATAAAATCCTTGTTGCACTTTATTGTTTCTCCTGCAACCTCAGGCCACTGCTGCTTTTACAAAACCAAATAACTGGGCACTGAACTGGTTAATAAATGATGCAGTAAAATTTCACCCACATCTACTATTTTATCAGGAAAGAGGGGCATACAAGTAAGAGCAATGACTGTATGTGACTTTGTATTTAAATAAAACATCTTAAGACATGTAATAATATCGTAAGACATGTAGCTGTGGCAGCAGCGTAATTGACTGCTGGGCAAGTATAGAACAGATATAAGACAATTCTGCAATTCTTCCCTAGTAAAACTTTTCTTCTTTTCCGGCATGTTCTTTAAATTAGGAAGTGAAAGCCAGGTTCCATAGTTTTCACTGGCTTATTTAATTACAGATTTTCATCATTAGTCTAACACATAACATCTGATTTCTTAAGCATGAATAATAAATGGCTCTGCTGATTTAACTGTCCTCTGGTGAATCCCATCTGTATTTGGAAAAACAAAATATTTCTACTGTTTTTCTACAAAAAAGAATTATGAATATTAGCCAACTTTGCCCCCAAAGTTACCTTTAAGAAACATTCCTTCTTCTGTTTAGCTAGGCAATCCTTTCCCTAAGTATCTGTGAGGATTACTTTCTTGCCCTTAAATAGCAACCAGACAAGTCATCTCCATCAACATAACAATTATCTCCATCATCAAGCCAGCTGTGTCCATCCAACAAGCAAACAAACCAAACTGCAACAACAGCCCTCCAGGCTCAAAGCTGCAAAGAGCTCTCCAGCTCCACCAGAGCCCACAGCCTTTGCTTTGGCCCCACAGTCCTTCCAGGACTGAGGCAGCTGGTTCCCACTGAGGGGAGAGGTGCCCAAAAGCCTTTGATTCTTTGGCCCTAGAGGAAAGGTGCTCAGCATCCTGCAGGATCAAGGTCTGCCAGGCTAAGAGGGAATGCTGTCCCAGTTTGTTTGACCCCCCCATTCCCACATTCTGCATGGAAGAGACAGTACCACTGGGCTGGAGTTACAATGAAAAATGATGGGAATATCAGAGGGGTCTGGAGAATGAGGGCAATAGTGACAGCAAGGCCTTGTGCACATGCACGCAAGAAATGCCCACTAACTTCACAAGGATAAATTTAACATGCCTTCTGAAAGTTTATCTGTTGACCAGAGTGTCTCTCTCACACTTGTCCTGGAAACATCATAGACAGAAGACTTACCAAAACATGCTGAGAAATGGATTCCTTGAAAGCAAATTTGCTCACAGCAATCACCAAGAGTCCCACATTTCTGCAAACACATTATGCTGGCTCCTGCTGAGATTAACTTCAAGCAATGGATTGACATGAACGCTAAGGGGTCCTCTCAGATCACTAGCATCAAAGAGCTACCTCAAAAACAACATCTTGCTGAGAGTTGCCTTGGCTACACAGCTGAAGGAACACAGTGTCTTGTGGGGGTTGAGTGGTAAGGGGATGGGGGATGTCACCAGATATGACGGGACCCTTCCAGGATGACCTGAGGCATGAATCATGAACTGTGCCCAGTGTTCTTAAATGAGCAGCCCCAGGATGCTGGAGTGCTGAGCAGCACAGCTGTTCCCCCACTCTGTGTCCCTGCCCTGGGGAGACCCAGTGTGGAGGCTCATGCTCACTGGACCAAGTGGGCCAGGACTTAGAGGATTCCCTCATGGGGGGGTCAAGTATCCCTCTCCTTCTCACGAGCAGAGCCTCCTCATACTTTTGGCTATTCCTGAGCTGATGATAAACAGACAATATCGACTTTTTCCCCATAAAAAACCTCCTTATAAACAACTAGGTGGTTATCAGGCTGGCTGCTAGTGAACTCACACAGGTTAAAGATGATCTTTGGATCATCTCTGACCTCTACATGCATCATGTCTTTGGGTCCTGTAGCTTCCTCTGCTCAGTGCTGGAGGCTGTTTCTCCTGCTCTCAACTGCTGCATTTCAGCAAATGTGCCATCTTTTCCCAATTCAGTTCTTCTTTCACACCTTCCTGGAGGCCAGTTGTTGCTGCCTGGGCATGGAGAAAGTTGCAGGATCCCAGAGACCTCAGTGCCCCTGGCACCATCTCCTTCCACCTATGACACCAGGGACCACTGCCCTGGCAGGTGGACTGGCTGTCCTTTGCAAGGCACGACTTCACACCTTCACTGGGAAGAATTTGCTTGTTTGACATGGGAAAATTTGCCCTCAAGAAATCTCTCAGAGCATTATCTTAGTCTAGCCAGAAAACACAAGCCACCTCCAAACAGAGGGGGTGAGTTTGGATCCACACAGCTGGCTGAGAGGAGGATAGATCTTGCATCTATCTCCTTCCTCACCTCCCATTGTTTGATATGCTCACCTGGTGCATCTCATTTCCAAGCCCTCAGTGGGAGGACAGGGTAGGCTGATCTGCACCCCAGTATCTGATCTTCACGGCAAAATACGATGTGCCAGTCATAACCAGAACCCCTGCATCTAAGAGAGGTTTGTGTGTGCTGCCTGGAAACCATTCTGCCTCCAGAGACAAGAATGCTCCGTGTGTGTGCTTGCACACATTAAATGTTTATGCAGGCGTGTGTGGGCGTGTGAACACGGGTACGTGTGTGCATATGCTCACACACATATCTTCCTTGTGCATATTAATCCTGCTGCACTGCAGCCCACAGAGGGGCAGGTGTGTTGCAGCCAAATTCTTCACTTACATCTGCAATTTGCACTACTAAGTGCTTGGGTTAAAAAAGAAAATAAGAAAAAAAAAAGGGGGGGGGGACAGGATTTGCTGTGCCATGGGCGCTTTTATCTGCCCTGTGAGTTGGCACAGGGAAAGGAGCTACAACTGTTCTTAGTGGCTCACCCAGCTGAGAGGAGCACGGCAAGCCCGGAGGGGATGGAGGTTCCCGCCACCCTTCCCAGGCTGCTCCCAGGATTTTCAGTTTGCATGGAGAGTTTAGGGAAACGCTGCTGCTGTAGCAGCTCCCGCAACTGCTCCTGCTCCTGCGGCTGCCAGGCCGGGCGAGCAGCGCTTCCCGCCGTCGTTAGGAGGAAGCAGAGCACCGCGCTCCGGGTGCGGCAGCGCCGGGTGCCGCCTCTCCTCCTCTTCCTCCCCCCCTGCCCTGACACGTGTGACGAACTGAGCGACAGGAGACACTGGGGGATGCCTTGAAGCTGGCACAGAAGGTACCCAGTCTTTCCTGCCCCCTTTTGTCAAGCCTGAGGGGACACCCCGCAGTGAAGCGTCGCACATGACTGTGCTCAAGTCACTGACGTGCCAAAGCCGCGACGATCATCTGGGCTCAGGATGCTGCTGCTGCTGCTGCTGCTTAAGTATGACACAAGGAGGCACAATGGCCTCCTCCAGCATCCCTCACGTTTGCAGAGGCTCCCGTTTGAGAGCAGCCCCTGCTCTCCGCTGTGGTGGTGCAAGCTCTCCCTGCACTGACCTGGAGTGCGTCCAGGGCTGTGTGGAAGCTCAGGGCCAGCTCTATCACTCATGCACGCACGCACGCACAGAGCCACGTCTTTTCTCCGGTGAACTCTGCTGGCACTCGGCAGGAATTTCATTTGGATCAACTACTTAATATTCTCTCTCCTTCCTTAGAAACCAGGCTGCTGAAAAATCCTTCCAGCCAAGGCCCCTCCTTTCCTGTTTGAACCACCCCATCCCTTCCTCCCCCGTAACACACACACCGCAGAAACCCAGCTCTCTTGCTGGCACCTTATGGATTTCACTCTGTCTCTATTTTTTTTTTTAATATATTGTTATTGAAACTCCAGATCAAAAGAAAAATGGAGATTTTCCTGTTTTGTGTCTGAGGTTTTGCAGGCCTGTTGATATTAGCTTTCACCTTGACAGCTCGGAGCTGCTTTGCACAATGGACCTGCCGCTCGCACCAGCCGGGTCCCTCCTGGAGTGACATGTGCACAAGAAGCCAGCGCATCCCGAGCACCCTGCTCCCATGACCCCTGCCCTCACCCTCACCCCGGAGCTCGGCATGGAGCTGCCCTCCTGCCTCGCCACATCCCCTCTGCTCACCCCTGAAACCAGCATCCCCAGATGCAGAGCAGGCGACTACGGGAAGGGGGAATGGGGTGGGGGAAAATATGTTGGGGAGCAACAAAGGACAGCACCAAACACAAGCTGCAGGAAATCTGGGCTCGGCAGCACTCCTCCTCCTCCACCTTTCAGCTGACGCTGCAAAGATGATTTTCTTAGGGCTAATTCTGCAAACCCTCCCCTTTCCCCTCCTGGTTATCGTTGGCTCACGGTTTCATAAGGAAACTTGCCAAGTCTTGCTCGCTTTCTAGAAAGAGAGCAGGAATGAGAGAGAAGGAAATATTTGACAACCTTTGTTTTTCCATGAGCGTTTTTAGGGCAGCAGGCTCCAATCTGTGCCCTCCGCTCCCTGGTGCTCAGCCTGACCTTGCTGTCTCAGCAGGAGGAAGTCTGGCAGGAGCACAGGAGAGAAAAATGGAAAGACATGGTATATTTCAAAGGAAACCTAAACAAAACAGAGAAAACCCAGAATCCTGCAGCCCGTGCCATAAATGAAGCTCATTCATGTTTTTTTAACCAGGAACAGTCAATTGCAGACGTGATGTTTGGCTTTCAGTAAAGGACAGTGTCTGACTGTTGTGGGAGGAAGGACTACAGGGACCATCCTGTCAGTACCTACATACCCATCTACTTAAAACAAGTCCTACTAAGGCTCTTTAATCCCACACTTACTTTCATTTCAGACCTCTGAACAAACCAGGAGGACATTCTGCTCATTACCTCTAGCATTCCTCAGTACCACTGCCCAGCATACATATGAAGAAACTGAGGCATGCTACCTGCATGTCCCCAGGCAAGACATCTGCTCTGCAGGAGAGCTAAGCCTGGCCTCCCAGGCTCTGGCTCTTGCAGTGCTGCTCAATGCATTTCTACCTTGTCCATAAGGAGGAAAGCATCTGCAATTTTAAACTTGGCCAGCACAAGGGCAGAAATAGATAGAAATGCAGTTTGATCTAGTCCTCACCACTGTCACATAGTTTATTTTGCAGAGTGCTGATTTTTTCTCAGTGGTTTGCAGCTCAGGGCCAATTTTGGTCATTGATAGATGGGAGGGCCAGGCCAGCTTCCCCAGTGCACGGTCCCTGTGCTGCTGGCCAAACTGGCAGAGGCCAGAAAGTTCAAGTCAAACTTAATTTCTTTTCTTGCCCCGTTGCTTAGAAACATGCCTATGAAAATATACTTTGTTCTCACACACTACCAGTCGAATGCCAAGTGACTTTTTTTTCCCCTCTCCCATCCTCAGGAATTCCTGATTTATTTTTTATTTCTATTTGCAATTGCATAAATCTCAAGAGGAGCCTGCTGGTCTCCTGTGGCTTCTTGCAGCAGCCTTTCCAATCCAGGCTCATCTGCTGCAAACAAAACCTGTCGAAAAGAGGCCCCTGCGGCACTTGGGGAGTCCAAACTGGAAGCACAGGTAGTGCCACAGGATTGGTTTGCACGACAAACCTGCCACCGCTTTCCTGTCCCTCTCCTTGTCCATTCAATGGGTGTTGAATCCCAAGAAAATCAAAAGCAGAAGAATTACAAGGGCCCTGGCTCAAGTTTTCACACAAAGCACCTGCTAAAGGACCAGTTTCCTTGGGATGTGCGAGGCAGGTGAAACGGAAGGATATTCATGCTGGGAGCCAAGTGCCAAAGCTTTTTCAGGTGCCTGTATGGGCACCTCTCAACACAGGCGCAGGGACGGGCCCCACTCTCCTGCTGGGATTCAGCTGCATGGCTTTGCCTTCCCGACCACACTGCCTGCCCCTGGCCACGCACACACACGTGCAGAGTAAATAAACACCAGGATGACGCACTCCGGGATACTTGGCCTATCTCTGCTGACAGCGGTTACTGCCCAGCTTCCTGGGCTCCCCAGCAGGAACGTGGCTCCTGGCCTCACCCTCTGCTCCCTGTGCAGGTCGGCTCACAACCCTCGTATCTTACAGCTGCCCTTCAAAAAACCAAGCTCAGCTTTGCTGTTTCTAGTTGATTAAAGGGAGTTTGGACATCTGATGTCATTTGAGGGAGGGGGGAAGTTATTACACACAGAATTTGGTTTTGCTCTGAAGGATGGTGCGTAGCAACGCAACCACTGCCTGCAAGCAGCAAAGGGGAAAAATAATAAAAGCATCACAATTTATTAGGTGCTAGAAAGGAGAAACTGATTCCCATTGCATGGGTATAAGCAGACGCTTGCTAACAAGTAGAAATGACTGTTTAATGGACCAAAAAAAAGTGAGAGTTTCTGGTTGTTGTTTTTTTTTTTTTTTTTGCCAAGTGGTCCCCCGGACATAAAGACACCCTCCCTACCACCCCTTCACACCATGGCAGAAATACAGATATATTTGGAGGAACACAGGGAATCTGTCCTCACATGAGCTACAGGATCGAAAAATGGGAGTCAAATGAGTGTCAAAATGAAGGAGCGCTTTCTTTCATGCTTTCGTCACGTGCAAGGTGCAAACATTTCAGAAGCTTGGCCTTGCACTGGTGCTGCCATGCTCGCCTTCATATTTGCTTTTAACCTGTTCTTGCCTGTTATTAGCCACACCACCATTATTTTGTGCAAACGCATATCCTGTCCCTAATGCACCTGCTCTCTTCATCTCCCTGAGCTAAAGCCCATCGCCCAACAAAGATGTCCAGAGCTGGCAGACAGAAAGAGCGCGCTGTAGTGATTCCAAGGAGGAAGTGTGAGGCCAGACACAAACCTGGGGGTGGCTGAGGACTTTGGGAACGGGTTGAAAGGAGATGCCCTGCTCTCCTCTGTACTTCAATCTGCAGAGATCAGCTCGGGCCCCAGAGCAAGGTGGAGGATGTGGTGATAGAAAGTTGTCAGGGAGAGGGTTGAAGACAGGGATGCAGGAAAGATGTAAAGGATGCGACTGGGGAAGGACTGGGATGCAGTTGTGACTAAAAGGGTGCATCTGGGAAGTGGGGAAAGAAAACCCTTCTACTGGAGATGGGACAATCAAGAGGAGATGATGGAAGGCAGGGTGGGGGCTGTGAAATGATGCAACAGGAGGTTTGACCAGAGCACAGATGGAAAGAAGGATGGGGAAAGTAGCAGGGGGCATGGAAGAACAGCTAGGGGGCTGGAAAAGTACCCACAGAGATGGAAAAGCAACTGTGGGTGTGGGTGGAAGAACATCTAGAAAGATGGGAAAGTAGCTGGAAAGGTGGAAAAGCAATAGGGGGGGTGAAAGAGCAGCGGGAGAAGTGCTGGTGGTGAAGAAGCAGACAGAAAAGATGGAAAAGCAACCGGGTGCTTGGAAAAGTTGCTCTTGGAGGGGGAGGGGAGGAGAGAGAATGAAGAAACAGCTAGAAAGATGGAACAGCAGCCAGGGTGTGTAATTGTGTGAGAGAAAGAGAAAAGTCAGACAGAAAGGCAGAAAAGTAGCCACAAAGATGGAAAAGCAGCTGGTGGTGGTGCAGGGGAATGGAGGAGCCGGGAAGGCGAAAAAGCACACGGCGGGGGAGGGGGGGAGGGGGGGATGGAAAACCGGGCGGAAAGATGGAAAAGTAGCCGGGAAGGCGGCAAAGTAAGTGGGGGCATGGAACAGCACCTGGGAAGATGGAAAAGCAGCCGGCGGAATGGGAAGGCAGCGGCGGGGGCAGGGAAGAGCAGCCAGTGGGAGGGAGCAGAAAAGCAAGCGGAAAGATGGAAAGGGAGCCGGAAAGACGGAAAAGCAAGCGGAGGGTCATGGAAGAGCACCCGGAACGAGGGAAAAAGCAGCCGGGAGCTGGCGGTGGGGTGGAAAAAGCAGGCGGAAAGATGGAAAAGGAGCCGGCGAGGCGATTGAGCATCCGGGGGAGCCGCGGATGGAGGATCGGGGATCACTCACCGGCCTTGGCTTGCTCGCGGTAGCTCTTCTCGCTGAGGCAGACGGCGGTGCCGTGGAGCAGGGCGTGCAGCGGCTTCTCCTCGCCCTGGCGCGGCAGGCAGCGCAGCCCGCGGGCGCAGCGCTCGGTGTAGACGCCGCAGGGCTGCCCGGCGGGCAGGGCGCAGGTGAGGCAGCAGCCGCAGCCCGGCTCCTTCACCAGCTCGCAGCCCAGCGGCGACGGCGGGCAGAGCGACAGCGCCTTGGCATCGCAGGGCTCGCACTGCACGAAGGAGCCCAGGCACCGCGACAGCCCCGGGCAGGCGCCCAGCAGCACCAGGAGCCGCAGCAGCATCGCGGCGGGGATGCTGCGGGACGGGGCGCGGGGGGCTGCCGGGAGCGGGCGGCGCTGGCTTTCCGTTTGCCCCTTCGGGGGGCCAAAAAAAAAACAAATAAAAGGAAAAAAATTAAAGAAAAAAATTAAAGAATTTTAAAAAATAAAATTCAAAAAAGAAAGAGCAGCCCCTGCTTGCAGGCGCCCCACTCTGGGGGTTATTTCGGGGTGCGAGACCCTCCTGCTTTCCTTTTGGCGTTGGGAGAGGGGGGACGTCTAGGTTTCCTCTTTTTCTGTCCTTTTTCCCCCCCTCCCCGTTTCTCCTTTCAGCTTTTTCTCGCCTCGAAAGAGGGAATTCGCACCGCGATCCGCGGGAGCGCAAAAAAGAGGGAGGGAAGGAGGGGGGAAAGGGAGCGAAGCCTGCAGGGGTTGCAGAGCCTACAGGTTGCAGGGGGAGGCGTGGGGGAGCAGGGGTGTTTGGGGAGGTGGGACGGCGATTTCACACACTCGCTCACTCACGCGCACACACACACTCTTCCCAAAGGGCTGGGAGGAGGCAGGTTGGGAAGGGAGCAAAGTTCCTTGAAAACCAGTGTCCTGCTAATAATGCATCAAAGCAGTCAAGAGGAGAAGAAAAAAAAAAAAAAAGAAAACGCAGGAGAAGGAAGAGGGGATGCAAAGCTCCCCTCCCCTCCCTCTTCTTCTGCAGGAGGAAAAGTCTCTCCCGACGCAGCGAGCTGCTGGGAAGCTTGGTATGAAGCAAAGTTGTGTTTCGATCGGCTCTGTTCAACTCTCCCGCTTTCCTCTTCCAAGATTTGCAAAGAAAAAAAAAAAAGACCAAAAGAGTAAAAACAAAAAAAAAAGTTTTCTGCAAAGTTCGAATGTTTTGTTGCAAAGTCGGCAGAGGAGCGGTAAAAAATCAGGGGGAAAGGAAAAAAAAAAGAGGAAAAAAAATCCACTTTGTAGATCTCCCAACACTTTTCCCCTGGAGAAGTTTCTAAAGAGACTGAATACTGCAGAACAGGCTGTCTTTTAAATAGACTGCCTCTGGCTGCCTGCCAGCCCCTCGCTGCAATTTGAGATCCCAATGACACCTCAGCTTGACTAGGTGCCAGCAGCGAGGGCCCTATCAGTGCGCGCTCGGGCCGTGGGGGTGGGGTGCGCAGCTCCTGACTTCTGGGCTTCAAACCCCGGGCAGTGATCAAGGATAATATTATGAGGAGAGACAAGGGATCTTCACGGTTTAAGAAAAAAAAAAAAAAAAAGAAAGCAAAGTGGTTGCCGTTGGGTTGCAGGGCAGCCTGGAGTCTGGATGGGAGAGGTCAGGGCTCTGAGCTTGGGGAGGAGGTGGGAGATGGAGTTAGCAGGGCCGATGTGAGGTGCTGTGGCTGTGCCCGGGGCTGGCGGGGTGCGGACCCCGGGCGGTGCCGGGGAGCGGCGCTGGGACCCGCGCAGCGCCCGTGCGCTCCAAAGGTGAGCGCCCGAGGAGATGGCTGGGTGCCTGCCAGCCAGCTACTGTCGCCCGCCCGGGCCCAGGAAGGAGCCTTTGTGTGTGCAGGGTGCCCAGCCCTCCTCTCCCGTTCCCTCTGCCCCTGGGCGAGGTTTAAAACCGCAGTGAGGCTTTGCCCTGTGTCGGGGTGCGCCCCTGACACCTCCAAACAGCAAGGGTTAACACGGCCGGACAGTGAGCAGAGGGAGGGCTGGGCTGCTTGTAAGCACTGTGTTAGATTCCTCTTTGGAAAAGTTCGCTGTTGCTTAGGGCATGCCAGAAAAGAAGGGGAATTTTGCCATGTGAAGTCCAATTTGCACGTTTTAGCTCATTCTTCTGCCTCTTGCCCTCACAAAATGGGGAGGGAGAAGAAAGGGGAAAAAAAAAAAGCGCGCTTTGCAGTGCTCATCCCCTGTCCTGGGCAGCTTGGGGTTTGTTGTCTTTTGTTCCACCGCTGCATTCCTCAGGGTTACAGTTCTCCCGGCCCTGGTCCTTCTCACTTGCCTCCCTCAGTTCTCATTCATCTCTAGGAGCGAGGAAGCTGCAAGCGCAGGGGAGGGAATCTCCAAAAGCGGGGTGTGCAGCCCCCGCAGCTGTGCTCAGGGGTTACACTGGAGCAGGGCGCTGAGCAGAACCAGGGGTGGGAGTCTGCTCAGAAGCTCAAGCACGGGGGCATCTACCGGGGCAGTGGGAAATTCAAAGGGATCAGCTAATTCTGGCTGAGGTTTATGTGCGATTCAAGTCAACCCCCCTTCCACACAGGCACACACTCCTCCAAAGCTTCATATTCCCCAGGTTTCTTTTTAGATCAGTCATCTGTGCAGCTGCATTGCATGGATTTTGCCACTAGAATGCACCCTTATCTATGGTAAGAGGACGGATGGTTGCTTAAAAGCATTAACTCCTTCTTCTCCAAAATTTCCAGTTTACGGCTTTCTTTGCACCTCTCAGGTATTCCTTGTTTTACTGCCTTTCTAACCCATGTGGACTCAGTAGTAAAGATCAAATTCCTCCTGTTGTTACCTATTGCCCTTCAAAAAAAGAAAACAACATTTCTAAGCTTGTTTGGGTGTTTTTTTTTCTTTTCTTTCTACCAAGAGTTTTTTTCCCAGAGGTTTTATTTATTACTATCTGAATCTCTGCTTAGATCACAGTTAAATGAAAAAAAAATAAAAAAGGAAAAAAAAAAGGCACCTTTAAGGTAAGAAAAGCACTCCCCAGGGGTTTTATCTTGAAGTGCTTTAAAATGGTTTCTCCAGTTGACACTTAGGGCTTTTACAGCATATTAATTGCATCCTGCCACTGTTTTTTATGAGAATCTGCCACTGGTCTCATTGGGTGCTTTGCGGAAAATACCACCAGGCAGAGAGTGAGCACTGTTCACCTGGAGATCTGGAAACACTTTGTGAGAGGGCTTGGGGCAGGAGAAAAATGGCTTTCCTCGTTCTCTCATCTGCCCTGTAAGAAACAGAGTGCCCCATATTAATAGCTGGTACAGAGACAGTGAGAGTGTCTGAGGGGTGGAGGAGAGGTTTCACTCCCACTCCTACCTGCGAGACACAAAATGGTGAGGCATGTAGAGAACTGCCTCCATCAAGCCCAGCTGCAAGCCCTGGCATGGGAGGCTTGGGCACGGCTGGATTGCCACGGGGCAGAGATCCTGCGAGGGATCCCAGGGGAAGCTGCTCTAACTTAGGGCTGTCCGGGAAATTTCTCTTGGGCTAAAACCCAGGTCACGTGAAGTTGTCTTGCAGCCACCCTCATTTCACTCCTGTGCTGTGAGGACACTCATCCACAAAGGCTTGCCTGGAAACTGAGTTGTATCCTCAGCCAGAAAAGGACAATATTTTAGCCTTGAGAGGTACCCTCTTGGCAGGTTTTCCCCCATTTTATGAAAGTAGTCTCAGCTATGGGGTTCTTAGGGCTGCCGCCTGTACTGAACCACTGAGGCCAGCAGTTGGGATGGAGTTGCAGATGACCCCTGGTCTGTGCTCTCTCCATGCTCTTCTCCAGGTCTGTCTTTATGGCATCTTCTGCTGACACCAAAAAACGCCCACTACCCTGGCAACATAAGGCAGCCACAGGACAGTGTGCAGTGTATGGCTGGCCACGAGCTGTAGGAGAGCCTGCAGCTAACAAAGATCACATTTCTCCTGGCTTGTGCTCTTCCAGGGGAGATCACAATCATGTTTTATGTTTATAAGACATGCTCTCTTATTTCGAGGGAGTGAACAGAGAGCGTTCAGAGGAAACCAACGTTTCTGTTAGTGTCTTCTAGTGTATTTCACTGCTATAGGCTCTGTGTGTTAGATATAGCTCTGCTGCAAAAAGAGAAATAATTATTTGGAAAGCAGTTAGTGTTCTTAACATATCAGATATGTTACACTTCATTATGATAATCTCAGTAATATGCAAAAGCACTGACTTTCCTGGGTATGATAAAGAGGATGGAACACATACTTTAATCAGTTTGGGCTAATCTGTGAGTTTTGGAAGCACTTAGAATATAAAAAAAAGTTCAGGCAATCTAGAAGGATTAGGAGCTGAATGGCAGATACAAAAGTAAGATACTTTTTTCTTCTCCCTCCAAAACCACTGTCCGATTTTTGTAGATCTGAAACTCATTAGCAAAATAATGCTTATACAGGAGAATGTATAATTTTTTTTCATGAGCAAGCATTAAAAAGCACTGAATAGTTGTGAAATCAGGTGCCTGAAGCATCGTTCTGAAAAAAAGAAAAAAACAGTACTTCTACAAAGCTTGGAGGCAAAAACGACAAGCAACAGAAGTAGAACTGATGGGACAAGTCTGAGACAGAAGTGTGGAAAGGAGGGATGAACACCAGCAGGAGGTGCAGATATTGACACAGTATTTCACTTTGCATGGAGACTGCGCTGAGTGTCAAAAGTAAAATGTGATTTCTTCCCAAGATATTTGTTCTTCCCTTGGACAGTGCCTTCCTGCTTGCGATGATAACCCCAACACGTGTTCACAACTTTGTGCTGGGAGCCCCTTTCCAGCAGGATCCCGCAGCCCATCCCGCAGCAGTGGATGTAGTAGAGCTAGCGAGGGCTAGGTGGCATACTGGATACGTTGGAGAGTCACCTCTAAGGACTTCCTTCCACATCCAGCAAGGGCTAGGCTGAATGAAATTATCTCTTTGCAAGCAGCTTTCTGTGTCATTAAAAAAACAAAGCAACCGATGCTTCCAGTGAAGACAGCATCAATGTTTTGCTTTCTAACATGCCTCATGGGGGTATCAATTTTAAACCGCATGTAGAAATGGAGTCTCCCCCCACCAGATCAGCGCCTGGGTGTTCTGCGGGGCCGTGTTGGCTGTGTTTCACATTACCAGGGCTCAGCTGCCAAGATTTCCAGTGGTGACGGGTGACTGGGGTGCCTCCATCTCCCAACGGCCCACACGGGTCAGCTTGGGGTGCAAAGTGGGGGGATTCAGTAAGCGAGGGACATCAGATCCTGGGCATCGGGAGGTCCTTCCTCAGAGACACTCACGAGGACTGAAGCATAAAGGCTATACTGGATGTTTAAATGATAGAGGCAGAAATAGCTCAGGGGACAAATTCCTCTTGCCTGAGCACAGACAAAATTAATTTCTTCTGCTAACAGGGAAAAGACAGATGTTTTATCATGAGCAGACAACAGAGGTTCCCCTTTGCACCTTCCTGGCCGGAGCAGAGGTCATTGTGTTGCTGGTGGCTCTCAAGGACCTGAGTGTGGGGCGAGCAGTTCGGTGCCCCTTGCAGCACCGTGCATGGCCCAGCAACAAGTAGGGTTGTGAGTCCCCTGCCCCACTGGCCATGCATGCCATGGCCACGGCACCACAAATGTACCTGCTTCCCTGGGGCATTGGAAAAGTGCAGTCTGGCTCTGGGGAGAGTGCTTGATGACTGGGCATGAGTTGCAAAAGAAGCTTCAATTTCCCTTATCTGTGCAACAGGGCTGCTGAGGCTTCTGTGTCTCAGAGGGGACAGGATGAATTTAAAGGGCTGTCTTTGTAAGTGGCTGGAGATCTTGTCAAGGTGCTCTGCAAGCTGGAAATATCCATGTGATTCACTCGCTTTCCACCTCCACCTTCCCCCGCTTCATGCTGCCCACATTGTTTTTTTGTTATTAATTGTTTTAGATTCAGACAATGCCTCTCCTTTGGCCTCAGGCAGACACACTGGCTGAATCACTAAAACACTTTAACACACATCTGCTGAGGCAGCAAAACTCGGTATCTCCTTCTCTCTTTTTCTGCCTCTCCAGTATCACAGTCAAAAGGTGACTGAGACACAAAGTAGATCTGAAATTGGCTGAAAAGGGAAAGTGCTCCCAGCTGAAGTGCAGAAAACACCTGCATCTAATAAAAACAAATGAGAAACATCATCAATAACTAGCAGAAAAAGTAGTGTAAATAAAGAAAGAGCATAAATTCAGATGGTCTCTGGGAAACTTGAACAGATGCCCTAGCCTGCTGTCTTCTGGAGGTATTGGCTAATTATTTACCTTGTAGTGAAATAAAATACAGGGGCTTGCCTTGTCTCTCTAGCGTGGACTCAGGTGCTCTAGAAACCTTGCTGTGCGTGTGGGTGCCATGGTGATGGGTGACATAGAAATACAATAGATTGTTGCTGTGGCAGGAGAGGGGCATCTTCTAGAAGAAGGAGTTGTTCTAAGAAGGATACTCCTTTCTGCCTGTGTAAGGTTTTACATGTTCTGAGTACTTGGATAACGATTCAAGGTAGAAAATGTGTTTGGAGTTGAGTGAGAATCTTGAAGTCCCTTACAGGGTGTGTTGGGTGGAGGTGGGCTGTCCTTTGTCTCTGTGGTCATGTAGCTGCTGCTGGCCCCATGAACAGCACTGAGGAGTACTTTACCTCAAGGAGATGACTCCTGACTGTGACCTCCCTCCAAGCCTGCTCTGTGCACGTTCATTCCTGAACCTTTGCATAGTGCCTGAGGAGCTGGCATGAAAATACCCTCTTGGAGCCCTGCTGATTTCATTTTTTCTTTTTTCATCTTTCAACCACTCTGGATTCCCTTCTGCTCTGTGCATGAGCCAAGATGGATATAGGCTTTTCATCTCTTTTTGTGATGCCATGTGCCTGAAAATGTTCTTGCCTGAATCAGTGTTACCACCAGGAACACACCAAAACCCCTGTCCAAAGGGCAGGGAGGTGTAATTGTCATGGAGAGTCCCATGGACGGGTGTCTGGCTGCACCACTGACAGGAGTGGGTATGGATTGTTAGGAGGCTTTCTAGGGTTAAGGAAACATAATCCCTATAGCCTGATTCTGAAGAGTTCTCAGAAACCATCCTGTCTCTTTTGCTGAGGTGCTGCTGAAGTTTCCAGGGAAATCCAAACTACTCTGGGATCTGTGGATAACAAGTGCTGGCTGTTACCATTTATAGTCCTTTTAAATAAGGAGAACTCTCCTGCCTGTGACTATCACACCTTGATTTCTTGCTGTTGGTGGGATACCTGTGTGCAGCTGCCTTCATTAAATACCCACAGTGAGCAGTTGTATTGTTCAAAGGACAATTAAGGTTCCTCACCGAATTAATCCAGGCTGCAGCTTAGAGCCTCAGCTTCCGTGATGGGAAAGGAAAATATCCTGTCTCTGTCCCATCCCAGACACATGCATGGAGCCTCATCCCTGAAGGTCTGCAGTGTGCTGTAAGGTCAGAAATGCATGAAGCATTTCAGGGTCCTGCTGAGACTCTGGGGACAGCAGGTTCTGTGATGGGTGTGCGGGCTCATGCAAGACTGGATGGAGATGGTCCCAAACCAGAGAGGCCCTCAAACCCTGCTTGGATACATCCTCTTCTCAGCCACCAGTAACTGGCCTGGATGTGGGCTCATGATTATATCCCTGAAGTAATTCCCTGGACTTCTCCTTACCCCCACTCTATAATTATTCATAGTTATTTTCTAATGCCTGTCCTACCACTTGTTTTCTTTCTGGCTTTCTTTTTCTTCCGAGTAATGAAAACACATCAATGGCCTTTCTCCAAGAACAGTTATTAAAGCCATCACCCCTGCTTATCCCCCCTCCCCTCATTTAAAGCCTATCAAACTCCATTGGATTTGTGGCCAGAGTTTGCATCAAATTACTATTTTAGGGTTGCCAAAATAAGCACAACCAGAAAGTTTGGAAGGGGTGGGGGGAGGGAGAAAGAAGAATGGGGAGAGAAAGTTATAATCTTCCCAGATCACTATTAATTACATTTATAATAATTATACTTTTCCAGACGGTTACACTGCTGACAAAGTAGGAGGATCAGCTCTTGCAGGGCAACCTGTGTGTGTATTTTGGCCTTTGCTTTTCCTCTACAACAAATGCTTTGTGACTTGCAGCTGCTGCTGGGACACCTTTGTCCCCAGTGTGATGGAGAGGACAACATGCATGTGCAGGGAGCGTGGATGGCTTCACTCCCTCAATGACAGAGCTTGCTCCCACAAACAGGTCCCAGCTTGGCTTGCCAATTTGCCACCCCTCTGAGGCTGAAATTGAGTGCCTTGTTTTGTTAATCCTGATGGTCTGGAGCACAGCAGAGGTGGGGTGCAGGACACAGGACTGGGGGTAATTGTTTAAAGCTGTTGCTCAAGGCAAAGAAGTATTAAGGGGTGCTTTCTTGTGGCTCTGGACTGAGCTGTGCCTCCTTCTGATCTCCTGGGAGCGTGCTCTTGCACGGGTGGATCTAGTGGATAAACAGAGCAATTGGGAGTAGCTCTCACAAGTCAGACTGTTCCTCACGTGTCAGAGGATATTTATTTATTTATTTAAATGGGTGTAGCAATTGGGGAAGAGAACAGAGATGTCAAAAGGCACTTGGCTTTTCTCCAAACAGCTCCTTCTTCTGGTGCCTCTTTCTGAGGCCACTGTCCTCCCCAGTCTCCTGCAGCGCTGAAATCCCTGACAAGTGTCTCCCTTGCACTGCAGAAGAGGTTATTCTCTGCTCTCATTGCCTTTGCTTGACATTTCCTGCTTGGCACACCCTCTCCTATCCAAAGTCAGAGGGGTGAGGACCCAAATACTCATCAGAAGCAAAACCTCAAAGGCATTAAACACATTTTGTCATTGACCCAGTTATCTCCATTTTCAGAGCTGTCTTACTTCAGACACATCAAAACTTTGGATCCCACACATTCTCACCTGTAATGTGATACATTTTATGTCTTCTACCAAATGCCCTTCCTAAAACTGTGTATTACACAGTGGTGAACAGAAACACCCTCTTACTAGCAGGGAAACATTTTTATACAACATCCACTTAGCCTCCTGCCTGTGAATCCTGATCCTCAAGGGTCAACTAAAATAATACTGACTCTTGAACTAAAATTCATAACTCTCCTGCCTGTGTCAAATCACAGCCTCAACTAGAGATATTAATTTTATGGCATATTATAGCTTCCCCTGCAATTTACCTGTCCCACAGGATTCTAAAGGCAATAATTTTCTGTCTGTCTGCCCATCCAGGACCAACAGCTTTTTTACCTTCCCTTTTCCCTCTTCCTCCTCTGTTTCCAGTTGCTGGCTCCCTTAAGACAGACAGGCATGGACATCACAGCAAAGACACACAGGTGGTGTTTGTGAGCCAGGGACAGATCTCCCTGGCACTCCTGACAGATGGCTTGCAGCGGTGGTCCCCTTGTTCTCTCACTTGTGCAGTAATTGCAAAAGTACACAGAGCAAGAGCTGAAGAGCCTCACTGCCAGTCTGCCACCTTACCTCCTTGGTGAGGGGAGGCATTTTCACCCTTTGAACAACACATCCTTTCCCCTTGCTTTCCCTTTTCTGCCCTGCTTGCTGCCTGGCATTGCTCGTGCATACCCCAGCAAGAATCCTTGCCACCATCTGATGTACAGCCATGGGACACACCGGTCCATAGGGTTGAGACTGGCCCTAAGGATTGTTTCACTCAATATTAAAGGAAATAACAAGTAGTATTAAACTAAATGCATAAAAAGTAGTATTAGAGCACATGCCTAAAAAAGGCAGTTGAAATTAGAGCAGATGCAACAATCCAGGAAGGAGTTGAGGGAAAGCAGAGTCTGTGCCCAGCACAGAAATAGTGAGGCCTTCAACATACAAGTGTCTCTTGGACTCCCAGACTCAGAGCACACATCAAAAGCCTGAACTTGGTCCAAGCCATCATTTCTATTCTTTTCCCCCTGCACTCCTCCCTTTTTCTTTTCTTGAGGAGGGAATCTCCACAGCCTCCTGTGAACCAAGTTTCACAACCTGGGGCATGGGGCTTTCTCTGCAGTCTTCCTATTTTCCTTTCACAGCTGTGCTGTGGTAGGCTAAGAGAGAGGGAGAGGGAGAGTCAGAGCCACTAATGCCTTGAATTGGTCCTAACTCCTCAGAAGAGTCACTGGGAGGTTGAGTGAAGCACATGGGTCTCACAGCAGGAGCCAGCACCCTCATGGATCTTTGCTGGGAAACAGCAGATGAGCATGTGAGTCTTGTGCTTTTGCAGCCTGGGGGAATGCAGTGACTCAACACACTTGTGCCAGTGGGTGACATTTTTGTGTTGGGATGCATGTGTCGGTGTCAGGAATTAATTCAGAATTCCCCCTGCATATCAGGCTGACAGGAACTCACTCAGACGGAAGGCATGCTCCAGCACACGTGACATCGCGTCTTTGAGGACACTTCTCGCAATGGTCCCAGGAAAATGCCAGCCTGCTCTGTGCTGTTTGGCAAGAGGACAGTAATGGCAACAGGGCAAGAAAGCACAGCCCTCCTACAAAAGAAAATTCCAGGAGAGCTGCTCCATAGCTGTGAGCTGCACATTCCACTGGGATCCATGGACCTTTGGTCACCATCCCTCTGTCTGAAACAAGTCTGGTATAAATTATGCCTTAAAATATTTGGCTTCCTCTAGAGCAGTTAATTTTTACATTTCAGATGGGAACGTGAGGTTGAACAAGTGAGTGCAAAATGGGCAACAGGTGGTTGAGGGCTCAAGTCAAATGTAGACCAGCTTGACAGGGTACACTCAGTGGGCAGTGCCATGAAGAGCAGGCAATTTACAGCAGTTAGGAAGAGGAGCAGGGATCTCCCTCTCCTGTCACATAAGGAAGCTGGAGAACCCTTTCTTGGTCACATTTGGAAGGACCACAATTAACAAGCATTCTAGCAATGATGCCATCTCTGCCAGCATTCATATACCAGAGTGATGGATTGTTCCTCAGGACAAGAACTTCATCTGTGAACAAAAGTCTCTGCGTAAGTTTCGGCCAAAGGAAAAAAATAATTCCTCCCACGTGCCTTCATTTTTATGGCCCATTTGCACTCTTTTTCCGGAGTTTTCAGCAGCCTCTTCAATCTTCCTGCAGAAATCCCTGAGGACAGTCTGATCCAACATAAACTTTACTGTAGCAGCTTTCCCAGGTGACTGGCTCCTGTAGCTATTCTTTGTGCTCTAGCTCTGCCTGAAGTCACTACTTGTTGCCAGATCCTTGATGCTTTTCTGAGGTCTCCAAGTCTGTGAATAGCACATTGCCTGATTTCCCATCTCTTCCTTGATGTCCTTCTTGTCTGCCTCTTAAAATCTCATCTTTCCAAAGCATGGCCAGAGTTTTCAGATCTTGTATGTCACACTCTCTGTTGAAACCTTCCAAAATCCAAACATATTTCAAGTCTAATGGTGAAAGATTTTGGAGGAGATCACAATTAGAATTGTTCACCTCATCCTCAACTTTACTGACGCTCATAGAGTCATAGCACAGGAAAACTGTTGGGATTGAAAGAGGCATTAAAGGTTATCTCATTCCAACCTCCTGCCATGGGCAGGGATATGTTCCACTCGACCAGGTTGTTCAAACCCCATCCTGGCCTTCAACACTTCCAGAGGTGAGGTAGCCACCACTTTTCTGGGCAACCTGTTCCAGTGCCTTACCCCCTCCATGTGAAGAAATGAAAACAGCTCTTCCAAATGCATGTAATAGCCTATCCTTGCAGATTCCATCCTATCTGTCCTTATATGTTTAAAAGTTGACTGTCTGGTTGAAAGTAGTTGTGGAGCTATTTAATGGTTAAAGTTAGGTGTGGAAGATCTGAGATGTTCCCAGATCTGAGCGATGTGGATGTTGAGAAATCCTGTCCTTTCCAGGGTCACTTGACCAAGTGGTGACTGCTTCAGTGTTCGCAGTGTTCTTCTAAAACAGCCTGGCTTTTGTGCCTTGGAGTCCACAGCTTTTCCATCAGCTTTGGCTGATGGCTGCTCAGCTTCCAGGGCCCAGGCTGCAGTCACCCTGGTACAGCTGCAGCCTGCCCAGGATGTCTTAGGCTCAGTCATACCTGCGTCTGTTCCAGCTGGTGGATGAGCCAGAAGAGCCACTTCTGGCTGAAGAGGTTGCTGGAGAGTGGCCTTAAATAAAGTTTGGGCTTGGGAATTCTGTTCCTGGAGCTGCCTGGCTACAGTTTTAACCAAGCATGGTGTTTGACTGCTGCGTTACAATCACTAGTCTTTTTCCTCTCTGCCATAATCAGTTTCCATAAGCACTGAAAGGCAAGACCTACAAAAAAACTCAACAAAACAAACCACCCAAAAAAACCTCTCTGTTGAGGGAAAAGATTAGTTAAGAGACTACATTTCCTGTACATCAAATGTCTGAGGACATACAGGTTTCTCAGTTTCCAGGGCACTGTAAAATCAAACACAGTAGGAAGGGGGAGTGAAATTAATGGGAAAGGTGTCATGGTCTCCTCTCAGCCAGAGCAGTCTCATCAAAAGTGATGGGACTCTGCCAGTAAAGGCATGAGCGGGATTTGGCCTTGCATCTGTTAAATGGGACATTACCAGAGTACCAAATGACCCAGCCTAGTTCTCTGAAACCAATTCTTCTAAAGTAGAAAAGATTTGTTAGAAGGCTGCAAGGTCAGGAAAGCAAGATTATTGGTTTAGCAGCCTTCTGCTGTGCTGGGGACCCCAGGCGATGGCAAGTACAGCTCTGCCCAGCGTTTCACATCTTTGCTTTGTCATTTAAAGACTTGTAAAAAGGACAATGAGACATTCTCCTTTCTTTCTCTTCAATATTTGCACAGTTGGAGTAATTCTTACTCTGTACTTTTTTTTCTCTCCTCAGAAAACAAGTGCTTCAATGCCCTTATTTTCTAAATAAACCGAACATGCCCACACAAGTGCACCCACGAATATGAGCAGCCCAGAGCGCATGACCACAACAACGAACCATTTTGTAGCACAGTCTTCATGAATATCCTGTTCAGACCAGCCGAGCCCCCTGTTCATAAACAGCTCTATAGTTCCTATTAACCAGCAGCCCTCCAGTAATGATCCATTCTGTTCAGCCCTGTACCCTTTGGTGACCTCCCAATAAAAGACCCTACTATTGCTGCGCAGCTTGGCCACAATTAATCAGCGTAGCTCTGGGCTTGCAAATTACTTTCACCCTTGCCAGCCATTACTTTCGAGTGACCCTACAATAACAAATTGAGATCCACTGCTGGCAAAATAGTCAAGCTTGGCTTTTTTTTTTCCCCCCAAATACCTCAAAACAGCTCTCTAAATAATTTTTTCCCTATCCGTTTCAGAAATTAAAAGGTTCAACTGGAGCACAAAGAAATAGTAATTTGGAGGAAAAGGCAGAGATTGCTTTTAATAGGTTAATTGTCCAGTCAGGAAAAAGAAGGAACACTCAATGTCACTCTGGAGGATCCAAGTCACAGATCACATTTATGGAACTGCAGAATGTATGTCCCCACCCCAGAAGAGGAGGATGTAGCCCATCTTGTACCTGGGCCTGTCTCTTGCCTGAGGTCCCTATCCAAAGGCTTAGGAGATGCTGTGACAGCTGTGCTGGGGAGTGTGCTCACAGTTCCATAGCATATTTGCATGCCATGCTTGAGCCCCAGCCCTCTTTAACTTCCAAGTGCAACAAACCTCTGGTCTGTGCCCCCTGCACCCTCCCTGCTCTTTCTGGCATGGTTTGCTGGTGGCCAATGCTGTGAATGAGTCACTCTTTCCTGTAGTGGGTAGTTAATATCCAGCTCTCTTCTTTATCTGGTTGCCAGTTTTCAGGAAAACTGTAGAAATGTTGCATCTTGGAGCACCCTGCAGTGCTGTCAGATTGAGTTGAAATGGACCAGTGGGTTGAAAAGCTACTGTAAAGTCATGGGGACATGGAAATGCCCATACCCTTAAGCATAAATATAACTGTGCACCATTCAGTCTGTGGTGTCTGGTGTCACAGCATTGTGGTGGCATTTTCACTGTGTCCTTCATAGGCTTCTGCCAAAGTCAGAGTCTGGAATTTGTCCTGTTTCACCTTGTTTTAGCACCTGGAGATGAAATGAATTTTAAAAGCAGAGGGAAGCACAAAGAGCTGGCACACAGTGGGGTCCTGGCTCTGATCTCTCCAGAGCCACTGACTCACTCTGTGATCTTCAGCAAAGCTGTTGACCTGCCCGTGCTTTGTGCTACACAGCTGGAAAATTGAGTAAAGAAAAAAAAAAAAAAAAGCCAATGAGAACTTCACTCAAAAGATCAGATGCACAAATTTTCTAGATAAACAAATCATCCAAGCCCTGCCACTCCAGTGTCCCCAGTCCTCCTCTCTTCTTTGCATCTTATAGTTAAAGCAACAAGCAGTTTAAAGTTGAAAATCTGGGGCTGTGTTTTCTCACACGTTCTGGATCCTCCTTTAACTGTGAAAATGTTCAAAGTGAAAACTTGACCTGGCAACAGTTTCTGAATGACCTCGCTCTGGCTGTGAAATCCACTTCAGCTTTGCAGGAGCAAATTTTTACAGTCTTCTCTGGTGGAGGAACAAAAAGATTTTTATTATTATTATTATTTTTCTTCAAGAGGAAACTTTATACAGACCGTGTGTTATGTTTTCTCCCAGCACTCAAGGTCAAATCTGCAGTTCTGGTCTCATTGTTCCCCACTCACTTTATATCACCCAAAAAAAATAAACCCCCTTCCCTTCTCTCACTGCAGTTACCCCACGGCAGCAGAGGGGAAGGACAGAAGCAAGCAAACAAACGTGACATTTCTGCCATTGCAGCCACACACAGTAAAGACATGTCTGGGCAATGTGATCATGTAACTGGAAGTTGCTAATTATAATTGCTACCTCCTAATTCAGAGGAGAAGTGACTCACAGGAACCCTGGGCTATCCAGGCCTCCCAGATCCAAGTTCCTCAGGCTACAAGCCATGGCACTGAAGATAAAGGCCTCCAGTGCATTAACTTCAAGCTGTAACTCCAAAGTGGTCAAAGACACCACTGGTGAAGATTTGGTATCAACTTCTCTCCATCTTGGTAGTGAGTGTAGGATCAGAAGCTGTGGCTGAACATCTGCAGCTCAGCGGGAGCCAGCTTGATCCGCCTCAAGCACACAGTGCCAGAAGCCCTCTGCTG
This sequence comes from Passer montanus, assembly GCF_014805655.1. Classification (NCBI taxonomy): domain Eukaryota; kingdom Metazoa; phylum Chordata; class Aves; order Passeriformes; family Passeridae; genus Passer; species Passer montanus. Next base: position 14,141,839 of record NW_024356504.1, on the reverse strand, counting down.
AACACTGCAGTGATTTTCTACTGGTCATTTTTGCCAGGGCACTGTATGCAGCACCAGCCATGCACTGGTTGAAAAAGAACATTTATGTTTGTTGGAAAGGCTTCCCCTGTGCGTGAGGTGGCTGTTTGCATGTGCAGCCAACGCGCCTCACACCTCGTCAAGACTCACAAGTGCACAGAGCACAGGACATTATTATGTATGTGCCTGCACACTCTCACAAAGCTGAGCCTTAGGTGACAACTAATTCTGAATGATGTGCTAAAAAATGTAACAGGTATACAATAAGGACTAATCCTAACCTGGAAAAAAACACTTCTTTTTATCTCCTGGCGTGGTCCCTGGATAGGAAGGCCTAGTCTCTGACACTGAGTTTCCCCACAGTCATAGGCAAGTGTTAGCTTCTACTTCCTTAGTCTTAGACACTAGGCATGATAAACATGGCCTTTTAGTTGGCCAGCTCATACCTCTGTTTCTGAAGCTTGGCCTGGGGAATAGCATGTCTCATTCCCAGTAAGGATTCTGGAGGTGACTACCACAGCATGGAGGAGGGAAGGGAATTTAGTTATAAGACAAGCTGGACTGACTTGTGCCAGGCAGACTCCAAAATATGGTACTTGATCTTTTAGTTACAAGGATATGTATGGCCTGCATTTCCAGAATTGTAAATGAGACACCACATCATCAGGGTTGAGCGAGTAACACACTGAGGAAAGGGAGTCAGGCCAAGGACATGTTACAGTATTATCTTATTATTCCTTCACACTCTCTTTCAATCAAACTGTGTTCCCTGTCCAGCATTTTACACATGATTATAGACTCTCTGGGGGCAGAGGCCATCTCCTTGCTGCATTTGTGCAGCCGCTGAAGCAATGAGGTCACGTTCTTGATGAGGAAGAATTTCTGCACGCCAGGGATGCTGATGATGCCAGGATGCTCACGGGAAGGGTGAAGGAGCACTCGCCTGCTGAGATGCTACTCCACAGCAGAGTTGAAGGTCTGTTTGCTTGTCTCATTTATTCCAAGTCGGCAGGGGTTTGGTCATGGCCATCTTAGGAGTATGTGTGTGAGATATTGTAACCAGACAGTTCATTCCTCTGCCCACAGAGATGTTTCCAGATTGGAAAATGCCGCACTTGCACAGGAATTGCCCCTGCCACCAGAAATAAATAAACTTGTAACTAAAATGTAAGGTCTAAAGAATATTGTCAGAAGTCTCTTTAGGGTAATTTTTATTAGGTGTTGGATGTCCTAGTTGAGGGTTATTTTCCCTCTTAAAAGGTAACGTAGGAAAGAATCACACCATCAGCTCAGCCCTCCCATGAACTGCCGGCAGACCATGTTCCCAAGGGGAACGGAGGCAGTGGGATGAGCCACGCCAGATTACAGAGTGTGACCAGATGTGCTGAGGAGTTTGTGAAGCCTGTTCTTTGCTACAGGGTTAACATGCATGAGGAGACTGCTCATCCTGTAGCTGGTCCTCCCGTGGAGCTGGAGCTTGACGTTCCTTTGAAATCATCTCCTTCTCCCATCTCTGTTGCTATGGGAGGCACTGCTCCATCACTGTGACACTGATGGGTTTTGGGGCACTCTCTTTGCCCTCCCCACACTTCCAAAACAGCTTTTCTAGTGCAATGTACACTCTTGTCTTTCTGTTCGTCTAGATGGTGTCCGATATATTTTCCTGCTGCCCACTGTTTGCCCCATCTCTGTGGCCAAGGCTACCTCAACCACAGAGGCCAAGTGGGGGAGGGAGGGAAGCAGAGCAGTGAGACAGAAGTTGTAGTGGCTTGGAAAGGCTGTTCAAAGGCACCCAGAAGGGATCTGTGAGCACCATTCTGGCCCATGCTCTACAGCCACAGGCAGGCAGTGATGGAGAAAGTGCCTATATGGAGGCATAAGCTGCTCTGTGCTGAACTTTTCCTGTGCATCATCCCCAGCAGGCAGAGTGGTGCCTGGATATTATGTACCTCTGAGAAGGGGGTGATAAAAATGGCTCATTATGCACTGGCTGGTGTCACGTGCTGAGCTTATTCACCTGCTGTACTCAGGGACTTGACAGAGCCAGTAAGCTGGTAGGAGAATCATAGCCATCCCTACTCTAAATCCACTTCCATCCTTGTCCTGGGGATTGGAGACTTAGTCACATTTCTGTGTATTCTGCTTAGCCCTGCTGCCTGGTGTAAATAGGACAGGATCCTTGAAGAGAGATGGGTGTGTTTGCACAGCTACAGATCACCCTGCAGGCCATGTAAATTGAGGCATTCATGAAAACCTCATCCACTGTCAGTTCTGCCTGGTAACTTCTTACAAAACCCTCTGAAATCAAAGAGGAAGGAGTCAGGCAGCCCCAGCCCATGACAAGCCCCAGTGACCAGATGAAAAGGAACAATCCCTAATTAGCAGCTGGTGCAGAGCCATCTGTGCTTATACATAATCTGCTAGATATGGGCCACGTGAGGAGAGGAGAGCCTTGTGTCAGCTTCTTGTGAAACCTGCTGTGATGGCAGGACAGCAGGATAAACTTTTGGGATGCTTATGGCAGGATGAGAGTGGATAGTGTCATGTGAGTGACATCATGTCCAGCAAAACAGCTGGGAAAGGACACAGTGGGGAAATTTAGAAGATGTATTGTTGGGAATATGGAATATTTGCTAAGCTGAGACCTGGAGAAGCTGTCACAGTTGACATCATAGGTGACAAGGATGGGAGAGAGGAGAATGGAAAGTCCATTGAAACCGTAGAAGACAGTAACTTCCAGGGTTTTATCCAGGAGGGAGCAGGTGGGGTAATCTCCATTGAGAAAAGTCTCACAGTTCATTGCGTGTCTTTTCCTTCCCCTGGAGGAAGGAAAACATGCTTGAAGGGGCTTTTTGTTGGAGAGAGTTGGGCATTTCACCTGCATTATCTAAACCAGTCCATATTTTGCAGGGTCTCAACCTGCAGCAACACTTCCACATCACTAATCACAATTTTGTTTTGGTTTTTGTTGTTGTTGCACAGATCTGAACTTCCCAGAGGGAGCAATAAATGACAAAGAGGTGAGGTTTACACTGCATCCAGATGTGCCTGGTAGACAGTTGTGCAGTGTGTTATGTTTCTGCCTTGCATTATATCTCAGGTTTTGACCCCAGGAGCAGAGCTCCTCAGCAAGCACTTAGTCACACATAGACTGAGGGACAAAGAGAGGAAGCAGCAGCCTTGGAAAATGGTGCTTTGCCCACCAATTGCTGGCTGATTGCATGAACCAGCCTGAGATTTTGATGCTTTTTGTTTCCAGTGTCTGTGTGTAGTTTTGGCCTGTTGCAGCCATTTCCACTCGTTGATTTTGGTGCTGGCTCCAGGTCTTCCTTCCAGCAGTCAGATTCTCTCATGCCTGAGGTCATGCTCAAGCCCAAGTGATAATACCACATTCACATGTTTTTCAAAGGCTGGATCAAGCTATAGAGGTGACTGAACCTAGGAACAAATGTCCTGTTGTGCACAGAAACAGTGTTGAGCTGATTTTTGATACACCCACTTAGTGCAGCCGGGGTGCTGGCAGGCTGTCCGTGTTGGGTTGGTGCTTTATGGGACTGCAGCAGGGAAGCTGTGGGATGTTGGGTTCTCTTGCTGAGAGCACTGTTTGTGATTAAAGCCCGTAAAGTGACCGCAGGTTGTCACCTCTCTTTGGCATGAGATGTGCAACTAGCCAGGAAAAGGTAGTAAGTGCTGACTTTGCCATTTTGCTAGTCTGTTTGCAGTCTTCCAGCTGGCTTTGAGCTTTCACAGTCATGTTGTTCTCCAAGCTGAGCTGTATTAATTGTCTCGAGAGACCCAGCATCAACTGCTTTATTGTAGCTCAAACTTGTGACGAGTAATTCGTTTTCTCTTGCTGTAATTGCTGGTAGTAAAACATTATTTCCACTCATCAGCAGGTCACAGGGCAAGACGCAAGCAGTCTTTGTAGCAGTTGTGGCAACCCATCAGAGAAGAACATAGTATTTGAGATTCAAGTGCCCCTGGACTTGAGGGTGCTAAAACCAGCACATGATAACAAAGAAAGAGGACAGTTGACATCTCTCTGGCAGACTTTTAAGGAAATGGTCTATGGCTCCTACCTGAGGCAGTTTTGAATAGATTTCTAGCTGTAGAGGGGTCAGATTCTCCCAGACTGTCAGTCCTGTTTTCATATCCCACCTGACATCCATTTCCTGTTGGGTTCCTCTGCTGTGCTTAGGTTTGGTGGGTTCCCTTAGTCATGTGGAGCTGAGTGATTAAGCTGCATGTTCATGTGGTTTGTAGTTTTTAAGCTGCAAGATTTGTAAGCTATTATAAACAGAAAGGCCCAGCCAAATTTTGCACTGCTGACGGAGCTATCAGCATCTCTGGATGTGTAGGAGAGTCCATCCTTCCCTCATGTTTATTTGTAACACAAGGGAAAAGAGGGAAGCAGAGTAAAGCCTAGTACCACATAATTTACTGAAGAGTGACAGCTAATTTGCATTTTAGCTAAGACATCCAGCAGCAAAATGCAATTGCTTTCACACACACACACACTCCAGGATTCCTACTACATGATCTTGGACACATGGATTTGATGGACAGTGAGTTTTGCTGAAGCCCATTACAAATAAGGAAGAAATGTGATGAGGCTGCAATGAAGTGTTGAGTGTTTGTGTGAGGTTTGCATTACCAAAGACTCCCGTAAAAGGTATCCTCATGTGAGCTCAGTGTCCCTCTGTGAAAGGTCTGTCTGTGCCCTCTCCTGTGAGGTGGCCAGTTGAACAGTTCTGTAGGTGGGTGCTGAGAGATGGACAAGAGGGAGCTTTCTGCGAAAATGACTCCTGAAGGAAGGACTTGACTGAGAGACGAAGGATCAGGCAGTTGGGACTGTGCTCATTTTACTCAGATGTCCTTACTTAGAAATTCTCCACTTGCTGGTCATTTTAAATTTCACAAGTCAAATGTGAAGGTTTTAAAATTCGTTTTTCCATACTGTCTAGAGAAGCTGGAGTAGTACTGTCTGCTTTTTATTTTTTCTGAGGACAAAAAGGTATCCTGACAGGAAGACCTATTTTTGGTGTGTTATCAGATAAGTATGACAGTGGAAATCTCTATGTTGCATTATCTACTTTAGTCTCTGCTGCAAGGAGCAGAGTCTGATCTGAATGTGCTCCTGCCAGGCCAGGGGTCTCAGTGCTTCTGGTTGCTGGTAGCCAGTGTGACACCCAACCATTACTCATGACAGATCCTTGGGCTGAGGTTCAGGCTCAAAATCCTTCTGCTGGAAAAGTGCCCTGCATCTCACTCCAAAGAGCAACACTTCATTTTCCTCAACATCAGCTAACTCAAAAAAAAAATCCTCATATTTTGTTCCTCTGGGCTCTTTTGAGTGCAGGGTGTGCAGCTCTGTGCCACCTCTCTGAAACTGCTCCAGCAGGGACACAGCTTGCCTTTCCTTCCCAAATCTGAAAGCCGAGCCCTGCTCCTTCTCTTTCAGCCATTAATGTGGAGCAAAGTCAGGACTCACACAGCTCATGCAGGGCCATAGTGTCTCCTTTCAGCTGCCATTCCCAGGGGCTGTGTGTGTCCAGGGTGTCTGTCCTGGCTGGAGGTGGAGGCACACCCTGCTGAAGACACGATAGGACCGACCAACTGCACCTGGGACCTAACTCGTCACAGTTGGATGGGTTCCTGCTTTCAGACCAGCCTGCTCCAGCCAGCTACACACATCCTCCAGGCAATTTTAATGTTCCTGGAAAGTCCTCCCAAAAACAATCACATCATCCAGATCAGCTGAACATGTGGCCCACTGAACAGCTGCCAAAATCAAATCCATTCGCCTTTGAGAGGTGCTAGGGGAATTGCAGAGACCAAAAGGCATCACGTTAAACTCAGAGAGCGAGACACGCTGTCTTTGGACAAGTTTCTCGATGAGTCTGCCCTTGGCAGAAGCCACTGAGCCCGTTTGGAGAGGAGCACTGCTCTGTGGTGCAGGCAACTGCCTTGGGCAGCTCCTCTGCCTGCTGGTTTTTACTTCTGTCTTCACTTTTAGTACTGAGCCACTCAGAGAAATGTTGGCCACTCAAGTCCAGTCTCCCCAGAAGAGCAGAAGCTCTGCTGAGACCACCCCGTGGTGGGGCTGGGTGTGATGGAGCCCCTCTCCTGCTGGGTTTGGTTACCAGAGCCCGTCTCCTCCTTGTTGTGTTAATACAGTGCTGAGAACAATGGGACCTCAGTCCCTGCTTTGGGTCTTGAAGTAATGAATAACAGCATCTTCAGCTGAGGCAGTCAAGCCATATTTGGGAAGGATGCACTCTTTTCTTCCAGGAAATGAGTCTGTGGAGCAGGTTAGCCCCTGTCAGCACACTGGTCGTGAAACCTGTGTGACAGTAATTTGTTGAAGGCCTTCATCCTCCCTCTTCACTACAACCCCTGCATTGCCCTTGACACTTGTCAGAGGTTTTTTAATAACCAAGAGCATCAGTGACCCTCAAGGATATTTTGGAGGATGTGAAATTCCTACCTAATGAACAAAACCCCTAAACTCAGGGTTTTCCCTGGGTTGCTTTTCCAGCCAGGCTTTTCCTTGCTGATTCCTGGGAAATGTGCTTGTATGTTGCCATTGAAGTCTTAAATGAAATGAAAAACTGTGTCCTTGCAAAGAACTTATCTGATAACAATCTTCTCCCATCACTGGTCTATCAGACTTACAAGCCAAAGGAATGTTAGCAAAAGGGAGAAAGGACAAGATGTCAAAATCTCCCCCTGCCAACCTTCCTTTCCACCTAACATCTGCCAACACAGGGCTGGATGCAGAAAAAATAAAGGCTACGCCTGCCAGATGGCTGATGGATAATGGTACCATTGTAAAAATTGGCCAGAGCAGCTCAGACAGCAGCCCTGCCACCCTTCACAGCATGGGATGAGGGCTCAGATGGCTGTGATTCACCTCCAGCCATAAAGTGGGATCTCCCCTCCAAGACCCGAAAGCCCTCATCCTGCCAGGTGCAAAGCTCTCTCCAGTCTCCTGATATAAGTAGGAAGGCTCCTTGGCACCACTCTGGAAAAAGCATTAATCTTTTGGATTTGTTTGTGTGGGGATTTCAGGAAAGGGATGGCTCTGAGCTGCTGGGGCAAGCTGTTGCAGAGAGAGGGTGCTGAGATACCTTCTGTAGGACTTTCTCTGGGGCTGTCAGCCCTGATACATTCTTAGTTTTCTTATTTCTTCCCATCTCTTCTGCTCATTTGTGCTTTCTTGGATTGCTGTCACAGAGGAAGGTTTTTATATTCATTGAATTTATACCTCAGTGACTCAGCACTGGGCTCAACCAGAAACTCAGTTGCCCTGAGGAGATATGGATGGAAGAAATATGGAAGATATGGTGTGTGTAAATATTTGTTGGCAGGGGATTATTTCTTCCCATCTCTTCTGCTCATTTGTGCTTTCTTGGATTGCTGTCACAGAGGAAGGTTTTTATATTCATTGAATTTATACCTCAGTGACTCAGCACTGGGCTCAACCAGAAACTCAGTTGCTCTGAGGAGATATGGATGGAAGAAGCGATCGTGTATGTAAATATTTGTTGGCAGGGGTCAAGTTCTTCCCCTGCCTCAGCTCTTCACACACTTTTGATTTAGGAAAGCCTGAAGAAAGCTTTCTTACTTCCTGCTGACTGGTGCCGAGCAGCAGCAGGACCAGACGTCATGCTCCGACATGCTGAGCCGTCTCCTTCCTTCACGCTCGGTGCCTTTTCTCCTGGTGCACTGGAGGGGAGCTCAGGGAACAGCACTCCCAGCCCATTTGTGACTTCCAAATGCGTCAGCTGATTGCTATCTTGTCTCAAATACCTGTCTGGTACAGACCATGTGTGGAGCATTAACTCTGCAAAAGAGGGGCTGGAGCACTGGAGCAGGGTGGACAAGGAGCTGAACTTTAACTCTTTCACGGCACAGGTCCCTGCTCACTGGTCACAGCTATCATATGTGAGGTGCAGGGGGATGCAGAGCCATCCATGAGGATGCAGGAGAACAGAGGAAGACACTTGTGAGGTGCACACCAATGAAGCTTGGAGGGCCATGTCAGAATCAAAGTAGGCAGTTCCTCCTGTGGTATGTAGTTGATCTGTCAGAGAGACATGGATGGAGAAGAGCTTCTAGGGAACTCTGGAAGAGTTGAAGAAAAAATGAAGAAAAAATTCCCTAGGATTAATAATTATTTGCAGAGGGTAAGATGTTTAGATAACATGGGGGAAACAGCATATTTACTTATCCTGTTCTTACTTTCCCCAGGTTGCCCGGCCAGATGTGTTCAGACCCAGCCCAGCTGCCAAATGTTCTCATACAATCTTCTAGCTCATTGGCAGCTGCTTTAAGCTGAACAATGCCTGGGGTAGGCCACAGACCTTAAGTATGCCCTTCTTGGAACTGCCACGAGTACTCATGGAGAATACCAAATATTTCCCTCTTGGTAGCCATTAACAGAACGAGGGGGAGAAATGTTGCTCAGTGATAAGCCAAGATGTTGTCCACAAAACATTGTTTCTTAAACACACTGGGGGAACACACGTAACCATGAGAGCTAAATGCTCTCCCTTGGTTCCTCATGTGCAAAGTGTGTACAGCTGCAAACTTCATGGCACTCTGTGACTGCACGGCCTCAGTACCTTTTTGGTAGTTTGCTCCCACCAGACTAGATGTGTCCATTGTCCAGTCAGCTGTGTCTAATCCAGAGCCTCCTGCTTCACAGAAGGTGTGGAGCAAGACAAAAATGAATAAGCTTACCCTGGCTCATTTATTGGACCTGTCACTGCTGTGCAGAGGCACTGCTGGGATGGCCAAAGGTACAGGGAGAACAGTCGGGGGACACAGCAGGGATTTTAGGTGTTGGGTGATGGGAAAACTGACCTGCACCAAGAAAGGGTCAGGAGCCCCTCATCTGGGATATTGTTGGAGTGGCAGCTAGAAGAAACTGCTGGCAGTATCTCCAGGCATACACTGGCTTTTAGCTCAGAACTTAGTACTAAAATAATCCCCTTTTAGTACTTTCAGGCATTTCTAAGCACCTTTCTCCTGTTCCAGAATCCTGCTCAAGTTTAAACTCTGTTTTCACTTGGAAATAAAGAGGCCAAAGCCCATGTCTAGTGCACCATGAGAGAGAAAATAGTTTCTGCTGCCACAGAAGATCTTTGTATTCTTGTTCTGGAGGAAACCCACAGAGTTGAACCTTATGCAACATATTTGGCAAACAAGGCTGTGGCAGGGTTGTGGCTTTGTGACCAGATGAAATGACACAGGACGGGAAAGTCCCCAGAACTCAACCAGAGTGCAAAAGGGACAGATGTAGAAAGGAGAGAAGACTGCTGCTGTGGTGGCATGAAACAACAAGGTCTGTCAGCACAGTGATAGGCTGGCAAAATCCCTCTGCTGTCCCATAAGTGTCTGGTACAGCTTTACCAGAGAGAGAACGACCCAGAAGGTTAAAAAACAGGATAAGATGAAGGAGGTCATCCAGTGACTGGTCTGGTTAATGTTACATTGGAGAGCAGTCTCAAGGTGTGGTTTATCTCCTCTAGTCTAGTGTTTAAGTATTTGCTATAGCGCTCTGTATAGATCCCAGTTTAGGCAGTGGGGAAAGATGTGTGTCTCTGAGGAATATCCCAGCCTGTCCCAAAGATGGAGACTATTCCTGCTTGAAAATGTCTACCTTTCTTCATGAACACAATAATCTAGGCAGCTATTTAATTTAAGCATCTAATTTACAAACGGCTAAAGTTGGTGGGATGAACATCAATGTAGATAAGAATGAGTCCTTCCATCCTTCTCCATCTGATTCATTACTTAAATATTCTTCTGTACTCCATTAAAGAAGATAAAAAAAATTTGTTTTCCACCATGTGAGTAACAGTAAGTACTTGACAAGACTTCAGAAGACACCAAGGCCTTTGTGCTGTATTGTTGACAAAAGAATTACCAATGTGGACTTTTTCTTCTTTCATTTGCAGCTAACAGAAGACAAAACAGTTTTCCAAGAATTCTGGTTTTAATGTAAATGTGTCAGTATTTTTTTTGGAGATGACAGAGCCTTTTATGAAACTAAGATTTTTAAAGGCAGCTCCAATATACAAATATCTCACCACAAATGGCTTTTTTATAAGTTCTACAGCAAATATCAGCTTCTTCTGAATAAAACCCTGATTTTCTCTGGAAATGTTCATGTCAGTGATGGGGACCACTGTGGGGTCTGGGAGGGCTGTTAGTTTGCTTAATGTAGCACAGCTAGAGAGAACTTTATTCTTTGTCTAAATTGCTCTTGAGGGAAGGACAGAGAGGCATCCCCAGCATACATGGGCTGGATCCAGTGTCACAGGGATTGAATTAATCTGAAGGAATAATAGTCTCTGGTTTGAACTAACTGTTGCTCTAAGAATGAAGGTAGGATGAGTGAGTTGATGAGATTGGGTTTCACAACAGCTGCTTTGCTCTCCACAGAGCCTCACTGCCTTGAACAGGGCAGTCCTGTCCTCTTGCAGTTCTTCACACTGGGGAATTGACTCAGGAACATACTGAGGCAGGGTGCCAAAATTTAAACCTTATGAGCAATCCAAGGTGTTCGCATGAAGATGTGACAAGAGCAGCTTGCATATTTCAAGCTAGACATGTGCTTCACAAAGAGGTGAAAATCCCTCATTCTAGGAGTGTGATGAGGGCATTAGGTATATTTCAGTCATAGTTTTATATTCCTTTCTTGTATTTTATTTGACAATGATCTAAATCAGAGGGTTTCTTTCTAAGTCTTTTCTATGAGGAAATCCATGTTTCTGCTCTAGATCTTTCTTGTTTTGTGTTATACATCTTTTGAGAGCTGTGATTCAAACTAAGTTTGAGGTCAGGGAGGGAGGCTGTCTACACAATGGCATTTTAGCACTTTCAGTTATGTTTTCTAGCCTCTTCCTAAGAGTGATGTAGTCTCTGTTGGACACCAAGACCTTGAGGCTACAAAGGAATTTGGCACAAGACTCAGGGAACAACTCTCTGAATTTCCCCTTGGAGGTGTTCTTTTCTCAGCACACCTCATTTCTGTCTCATTGAGAAGCCAGTTTGCTTTCACCGAGGTCTGCTGAACTTTTTACAGTTTCCTTAGGGATTTACATATATAATATACAAAAAAAAAATGACCATAGCTAGGACAGAAGGTGGCACAGAACAGCACTACTTAAGTATTTCTGGTGTGGAAAGAAGGATGTTCTGTCAATCTCAAACCACAAAAGGGATTCAGGAAGAAGAATGCAATTTCTCTTCTCAGTAACTCAGCCAGACAAGCAAGGCTAATGAGGTTTTTCCTACTAAATGCAGACTGGAATCCTTCACTGTCGCAGACTGATGTGGTCTTCACTTAAGCCCTCAGTCCTTGGGGTGCCATCAGACAGAGGCAGGGTGTTCTCTTCCTAGCACTTAATGAAAAAGTAGGAGAGATAAAGGAGTATTTTGTCATGTTCACTGCTCCTCATGGCACCTGATCACTGTTTGACCGCCTCCAATTCAGGGTAGCCAAAAGAATCCAAGAAGACTGATTCTTCCAGTAGGATACTCAAACACTTTTAGGCCTCACACAGGAAGAATCTCCTGTGGCTTTCCAGCAGATGTGGATGTCTTAACATCAAACTAGGAATCTCACAGTAAAAAAAGGAAGATCCTAATTATGTCGTGCTTCAGGACATTCTGGTTTCAAAGAGGTCCATTGCTCTGTGCAGGATGGAGTAGCACTCTGGAGGTATGGAACAGCCTCTTTTTCTCACTTCCCACTTGTTTGCAGGGATATATGCACCTCTCAGAAACACTGTGTTCAGAATCAGGCAGATGAAATGGTGGTGTCTCCGGTGAGCTGTGGCATGGATCATCCGGGACAGAAGATCCTGATGAAGAATATTTTAAATGCAGTCAATCTCAATGACTTAAGACAAAAAGCATCATTCACACTCACACACATCCAATTGACAGGGCCTGCCAATACCCACACAAGAGCCCATCCAGATGGATCCTTTTGCAACAACTGCAAACATACTAAGAAGAAAAGAATTTCAGTTCTTCTGTTAGCCTGAAAACACATGAGCTTTTAGAGGAATTATTAGTATTCTGAACATATGGCAACTCCCTGCATTGCCTGGGGAAGCTCTTGGCTTTCCAGTAGAAAAGCTGTTAAACCAGTAATGGGGGACTGGGTGTATCAAGTGTTTATGAGTCTCCCATCTGTAGGCCAGACAGAAACATCTCATCCTGAGTGTTTTGCAGCATCATCAACCCATCTGCAGAACTGTCTGTTTGACCCCGGGTATGTGATGGACTTGGCAAGAAGTAAGAAAGAAACAGTGGTGGTGGAGGGGAGTGAGAGGTGAGGAAAGGAAGATGGGTGCAAGAGGAAAAGATCTAAGGTGAGGAATATAAATAAGCCTGTTCAAATATCATAGAAGTGACATCATAACATTTCTTCACCCAAGTCCTTCACTCTCAAACTCATAAACTAATTAGAGATGTGTATTTTACAAGTCCCTCACCCTACTACATTAAAATCCATTTTTTCAGCTGGTCTGGCTAAAGAGGAGGACTCTAATGACATGTTTGCAGGGGAAAGTGTTAGTGCATGGGATGGTCAGCTATGATCTGGAGGGACTCAGTTTTCACTGGTGAAGGAAATAAACAGCAAAGTAATTTTTGTTTTTATGTTTTTAAACTTTCTTCTTTTTGGCTTTGGGCAGTGTTGGACTTCCCACCCTCTGCAATGCTGTCAGCCTGAACCGTGTGGACATCTGGCATGCAAACAAATTACAGCCCAGGCAAATGCTGTCTTGTAGTTAAGTTTGTTGGTCTCTGCATCTTGCTTGTGCTTTCTTCCTTCCTTTCTTCCTTGCTTTCTTGCTGTCTTGCCTTCTTTCCCGTTGCTCCAGCACCTGTCTGTGTAATAAATTAGTGCTCCAGCCGCCTTCGATTCATTCCAGAGGGAAAGAGCTGCAAGGTTACAGTGTGATGACACCCCCAAGGCTAACAGCTAGGCTCATAAAACATGTTATCAATAAAGCATTTCAGTTTTTATGATGGAAACCAATCTCTCACAGTCAGCCATGGTGACTTAAATACAATTTAATTTCTACTAAAATGGCACTGACCGTGACAGTATATGGTCAATACATTCTCAACACACTTTATATATATATATATATATTATATATATATATATATATAAAATGTATATATTCTCAACACGCTTCTCAACATGCTTTAAGTGTCAGTGATGTTTACAACAGCTTGTGAAATCACTGACAGCTGTAAATACCACACAACCATCCTCACTCTTTTCTGATTACTGAAACAATAATTCTGAATAATTCTGGGAGGGAGGGAGAAGTAGATCCAATGGATTTCAGAAGTTATACAGCAGGAGGAGGACAGCTCAGAGTCCTCCTTTGGCTTTTATTTTCTTCTATGGTTTATGTGCGAGACACAATTCTTAAAAAAAAAGAGAAGTGATGTGGGCAATCAAAGGCCTCCTTTTATTGAACTGTAGCATCAGGGCTACTAATTAACATTAGTACCCTTTAGAGGCCATTTCCAGGAAAGAGGGAATCACTTGTAGCTGTTTCCCTGCCTGATCTGCCCATCTTATTCCTTAAAAGACATTTCCCAGCCTTAGCTTTTCCACAGAATAGATCTTCTGTCTTTGAAAGTGAGACAGAGAACAAGTACATCACGTTTAAAATGGATGGGTTTGTTTATTCTAATTGGTGTTCATGAAGTTGTTTTATATGTCAACATTAGATTATTCAATAAATTTTGTAAGCAAAACGATAACCCTTGTAAAGAGAAGGGACAGAAAAAATGCATAGAGATACTGAGCAGTGAGAATTGTGAAATCTAACTATCAGGTGTCTCAGGATTTCAGAGCTCTAACAAGTGCTGAGACTGCCTTCCATGTTATAAAGAAGGGAAGTTTTAAAGATAGATTTCAAGGAGGATAACATCACCAATTTGTATATTCATAGTGGACTCCTTAAATGCATGTGGAGCAAAATATGAAAGGAGATGGCTGAAAATGTGAATAAGCTTTATACAGCAGTTGATCCTCTTTCAAAATTAATTTCAATTTTGTAAAAAAAGTTTAATTATTTGAGGCCATCATTGCTGCCAGGCTGACTGCTGGCCCTCCTATGTGCATCCTGGCAGTCTTGGCTTGGCTGTGAATTCCATCTGAGCTGGGGAATTGCAAGAACTGAACAGTATGCATAAGGCAGCCAGGAGAAACGTGGATTCATACTGGCCTTCCAGGTCTTCAAAGTGATGGACTAAGCATTAAGCAAACTGATGCATTAAGCAAACTAACAAACAACCTCATGGGCTGAGGTTGATGCTGGTGCTTAGTTTGGAGGCAAATCTGATTCACTGGAACCAAGGAAAGTTGGTGAAATGTGATTTTTTGGCTGATTGTTAATGGAAGAGGTAGAATAGGTGATTTTAAGAGATACTTCAGGATGTTGGGATGACTGGTTAAGAGATCAGAAGCACAACTATTGTTCTTTATCCTTTCAGTTGGAGGGAATGATGAGGAAAGAAGCTGGAAGAGCCCAGCAGATCAATACGTGGGTCTGAGCCTGGTATCACCAGCAGAATTTTGGTTTTTTTGATAATGGGTCAATTTAGGTGATGTCAAGCCTGCTGGCAGCACCCAAGGTACACCTGTCTCAAAGGATCTTTGCACACGAGTTAGCAGGGATCTAAAAGTCTTTTCTAACTGAAATAATTCTATGATTTTGTGATCTAATCCAAAGAGGGCAAGCAAGTCTTGCCCAGATCTGCCTTTTCTTCAAAACTGCCACTTTTATGTATTGCAACAGCAGAAGAGTTAACTTTTGGTCATGGAGAGTGAACTTAATTTGCTTCTTTTTGCTGAGGTTTCAAGATGAAGTCTCATTTCCAGTGGGTGGAGTGGTGATACATATCTTGCATCTACTACGTCTAAGCAGAGAACCTCCATTTCCAGGGCTGTCAACTGAACCTTCTTCACACTATGGAGAGCACTTAATAAATGCAAAAAAAAAAAAAAAAAGTGAAATGTGATCTTGCTGGAATGGGGAGGCATCCAAAAGGACTGTGCTTTGGGTTGTACAGCCTTCACAAGGAGTCAGAACAAATATCCAGACTTCAGTGTGAGACCAAACAGAGTTGTTCAGTCCCTATGGAGATGAGATGTAGAACTGGAGAATGTAAACAGATGTGGAGACATTTTGATGCATTTTTGAAAAGACAAATGACTTTCATGCTGCTATATTTTAGAGTTCACTCCATCTCCTTATCAAAAATATGATGCAAAAAGCAATAGTCACTTCATTTCCATTTCTCAATCTGTCTGGAGAGCAAAAGGCACAGTCATCTTGTAGATGAGTTAACAACAGTGTCTAACAACTGTTGGGAAAGACTTGGAGAGGTTAAGACACCAAAGAAAAGGGAAAGAACTATCAGGAAAGTAAGAGTCTGAAGGAAAGCACCATGATAGATCAAGATATTGAAATTATGTGTGTTTATATATTATTGCAGGTGGGTTGATTAGCACATGAGAGATTCCAGCGCAGCCTCATCCATCTGGAAAAGGGAATGCAAATGGTGATTATCCAACTAACCCCATATGGATATAAACATGCTATTGAAACAAGAAGCTATAGGATACAAAATAGGTGGAATTTCAGCATCATAATCTCATCATCCTTTTTTTTTTTTTTTTCCAGGAGAGATTCACTCCATGGAAAGGGCAAGGCTTACACACTAAAAGGCTGGAATATTCTCAGCATATTTGGAGCTGACTCTGTGGGTGAACAGAGGGTGCCAACAGTCAAGAGTGCCTCTGTATCTCTGGGTTTGATGGGAGGGCCCCTTGTTCAAAGATATCTCAACCAGTTTCAACTAACCAGTGTGGTCTGTTCAGGTCAATATTATGGACAGCAATAAACAAGAGGACACTGTGTCTCATCAGTCTCATGGATATAACTTTCTGCTTACAGCTGTATTTGGCAAAGGCCTGTAGGTGGTTATGGACTTTGAGTCAGTGGCTGGGCTTGGATGGAAGCCTTCTGGCTTGCAGTCCTGCACTCTAACCATCTAATCTCTCAGCCCAGAGGAAATTGCGGTGTCCCTTTGGGCCCTTGGTAAGACACCACAGCTTTGTTTGTTGAGTGCTTAGCTTTTGATGGGGATATTTGAAGGTTTCACAGATGGCAGTCTGTGATTCTCTGCCCTTTTTCTACCTGGAGGCTGCCAAAGGATGGCAGCAAAGAGGCAGGCGTTAGAGGGACATTGGGATATGAGAAGAGGGGGTATGTGCAGAAGAAGAAGTGCTGGATTTGCTTTTTCTGTGAAAGAAAGGCATACTATCTTGGAAAACAAATTATCTGGAATACAATATTTTCTGGAGTTTGGTGCTGCTAAAAAATGCTGCACTGGCATCTCTGCAACACGATAGCCCAAAGCAAGAACACGGTTTGTTATTACATGTGTGGCCAGGAGGACTTCGTGGTGGTGGAGGAGACGTCCTCAGATATGGCTGAGTATTTAGTTTCCATGTCCCTTCTGTCCTAGGATAGCAGTCAGCAATAATTACTTTAGTGGTTTCTACCCTGCAATTCATAACCTCTAGGCACTATACTCAGCTCCACAAATTTCTTCCATGCAGGCCCCTTGTAGCAGGATGACGACTTCTACTCTCTGCTGAGCTTGGTGTAGATTCACGTGGGAAAGCTGGAGGAGAAATGCCAGTTCACAGGAGTGACACTGAAAGTGGCAGGCCAGCTTTGGGTAATGAGCCTCCAACATTTGGAAACAATCCTGAAGTGACAGAGTAACAAACATAATGATCGATCTGAGAAACATGATTTAAAGAACTACCAGGCCACCAGATCTAGACAGGAGAGGAAAACTGATCACTGATAACAACTGTTATTGACAGGAGCGTTAAGAATATCTCCTGATGACACAAGGAGACAGCCTGTGTCCTTTAACTCTGTCGCAAATTCCTATTATCTAAGCGTGATTTTCTTTAGAACAAGAAAAGAGGCACTTTCTTTTTGTTTTCTTGTTTAACAGAGCTCCTGTGCCTGACATAATCTTTACACTTGCCTCCCCAGTTAAGTATCTTTTTTCTTTTCCTTCCCTGGTGTTTGCATGAACTTGGTGAACCCTCATCACGTGTGGCAGTGTTTATATTTGCACAGGCTGTTCTGCGTGTCTCTGTTTGTGTTGCCACCACATCTATATGGCTTGGCAGCAGCCCCACGGCTGTGTTTCAGCTGCATATAAATCAGCTTCCCTCCATCCCCCGGTGTTTCCATCTGTCTGTCTTCCCTGATTGCTCTGAAATGTTACAGGGCATGGAGGTTAACCCGTGGCTGAACCCTTCAAATAGAGGTGGGACAAAATAAAACCTGAACTTCTCATCCACAAACTCAATTCTTCAAGTTATGAAGGTGTGGGTTGTTTGTGTTTTTGAAGGGAGAGGAAGCACCTTAAAATAAGGACTAACCCCTGCTAATATACTGTAGTTTTCAAGTATTTTATTTTGGAGGAAAGTTGTTGCAGAAGCTCTGGGGTCACCTCTGGACTGGGGAGCTGATCATCCCTTAGACCAGCATTAAATGAAGTTGGCCCTTCCTCACAGAGATTTAATTTCTGCTCTTTCATTAATTATCACTTCTGGTTTCTTTAGTTATAATATCGTTAGTTCACTTCTTTCACTAAGGAAAGAGATATGAAAAGGGTCCAAAGACTGATGGCATGAGGAGCTGGAGGTGCCTGGTCATCCAGGAAAAAGGGTGTCAGGCAGAAACTGCACACACTGATACACTCTAATGTATAAAGACATTTCTCCAGGGATCTCCTCCCAGACAGAGTTCACAGTGCAGCTGACTGAATTGCTGTGAGCCCCAGAAATAAAGCTCTAGCCTGCTCAGAGTGTCCACGGTTTTCTCTTGGCCAGGTCTCTTCTCTTGGAGAATGGATATCCCAGGGGAACAGAATTGGAGCATATCCCTTTGCCCATTGGTGCTAAATGGCCAACCCAGTAGAGAAGAAAAGAACTAAATGGGTAGTGTGCACTGCTCTCAAATATTGGAATTGCCCATTCCAAGAAATTGAGAAACACTGATAGGACAAAAGACCTGGTAAAAGAACAAAATTTCCCTCGTGTGCTTCAGTCAGGTGTCAGATGTAAAAAGCAGCATTTTCTCACCATCTTTGAATTTGTTTGGTACTTTGCCTTTCTTTCTTTTCAGCATAAAACTGAAACCAGGCTCTTTCCTTCTACATGTAAGAGTTAGGTGTGTTTGTGGATACCCTAGCTCTTGAAAGAAGAAAGTCCCAACAATCTAATCTCAGAAACATTATAGACTAAATAAGAAATATGGTGGATAAACTTGAATTGGTCTCCCAAGTCACTCAGAGTCTACTTCACAAAGGAGAATATGTCCTTACCTAGGAAAAATTGATTAAAAATCATGTGTGACTGTGGGTTCCTAATTCTTTTCAGCCTTCTCTCAAATTGGAAGGTGTCTGGGCTTTGTGCTCTAGTTTTTCTTAGCTCTCTGGCTCCAAACTTAAAATCTGCAAAAGTTATGTCAAGTTGGATCTAATGTTTAATTTTAATAGATTCCAGAGAATAATGGGTAATGCCTGTTTTGGTACACAGATAAATCCTTAGTAATAGGATTTGTCCTATTACTACATCTGTCTAACAGTTCTTTGTTACTAAATCTTTGTTGGAGACTGGGGGTGGTTGTGATTTAATTTTTGTTGGGAGTAACTGATTTAGAAGTTCAGGAAAGGCAGATATCCCTATGACATAAACATCCCCTCCCATTGCACTTGTAGCTGAAAGAGAGAATCCTAGATTGTTTCTTAATATTGCTGATGTCCCAGATGCATGTCTGACTAGATGTCATTAAATATCAGACTTGCAAGAAACCTTAGACAGTATCTATCCACAGAAATCTCATAGAACCAGTGAGGTGTTGATATTAACCAGAATATTACCATGGAAGTTCCTAGGAGGCCACAGAGAGCATAGGCTCTGGAAACAGATATGAGACAAGTGCTTGACAACATCTGTATTATTTTTTTAATAGAAAAAGTATTAAGGAACCAGCTGAGATCTATACTGAATATCAACATTTAATTAATGATTTTAATTTTTTTTTAAATACTGGATTATAAATTTTAAGTCAGTGTTGTACAGCCTGTGAAACAGTGCAGGAACAGGACATGACTGACAGTCCAGGGCTAGATCCATTGGGATTCAGCATTTAGAAAGTGGAAGAGAAGCAATCAGGTGTCAAAAGACAACAGTAGGTTAGATCACAATGAAGAGACATCCTTCCCACCCACTGGGGACTTTTCTGCTTCTCAGAATGAGATGCAGCTGTTCAGGCCTTAGGACAGAAAAAAAAAATGTGCAAGAAAAGATTGATCTGGACACAAATCCCTGGCAGGGACTGGTGAGGATAGAAATCTGGAGAGTAAGAGTGCTGTGTTATAGCCAAGCTGGGGGTTGGGAGAAACATTCCCTGCAGAAGGGATACAGAGATTGCTACTGAGATGCTGAGATTGAAGATTTTGCCAGGAGTGGAAATAAAAGTTGTTTGTGCCCCTCAGACTAACTCCAAGAGCCTGAGAATATTGGTCTGTGGGCTGAGTTTTTTCAGATGGACGTGGCATTTACAGCTTTGACTTTTTCACGTTTGTGCACTTTATAAAGCCATGATCATATTTTATTGGGCTTTTGTAAAAAAGACTCTTAAGTCTAACAAAATTCCAGCAGAAATGAAGAGGCTGAGATAGAGAGACATGCAATAAGACAGAGACAAGAGGAGGAACTTGAGAGGAGGGTAAGGCAGAAATAAGCCCTGATAGAAAACTTCTTGGGTAAAGCTGAAGACGGGGCAGAGTTGTGCCAGAGCAAGTATTGATTTATACACTTTAAATTAATCCATAAACTAAAGACAAATGTAGAGCTTGATTAACACTCTGCACTCCCCTCCCCCAAATCATATTCAGCTAGCCCCTGCTTGAACCTGGAGCAGAATGCAATACCAATCCACTATGCCAAGCATCCCACCAGAGGCATCCTGTTAGCATTGCTGGGGATGAGAAATGAAGGGGAGGTGCAATGCAATTAAAGGTGACAGAGAAGGAAATACGTTTCCCTTTCTGTCCAACCTAGGGAATTCAGTACTGCAGATAATTACTGAAATACCTTCCAGAACAGGAGAGGCTATAACAGGAGAGGCCATTCAGATATAACCAGTGGTATAGGTAGTGTCCCTAAGAGGGATGTGCTGTCATGGGGGAGGGAGTAAACATTAATATCCACTGTGCTTAGAAGGGAGTTTCCCTCTCCTGCAGAGTTTGGCAGCAGATATTAGATTCCTTCTCCCTCATTTTGAGGTCCTACAGTCCAAGTTTAGAGGAGCTGGGCAGTGCTCTAAAAGGCTCCTTCTAGTCTGCAGTGAGTTTGAAAGTGTCGTTCAGCTCACACTGGGACTGCTGGTGGGGCATGGGTGCAGCCACGGCACCAGGAGGTGACCTCATTCCCAGGGAGAGGAACAACAGAGCAGCTGGGTCACTGAAATAAACTAAATTTGCTCTCATAGTCCATTGCAGCATCCACACATTTGCATACACCCACCCCGAACCCAAGTCCCTGGAACTGTTTTGGAAAAGAACAAACAAAAAAACAAACGAGCCTAAAAGCTACAACTTGCAACGTGTCAAAATCCAGGAAATATCTGGCATGTAATGTTTGTCTTGTGTTCTTCCTATAGCAAGAAATATTAGAAAAATGTTTTGGTCCTCCAAAGAAGTGGGCTGTGTGCTCTGTGCAGCATGGAAAAGCAGCCCCTGCAGCCCCTTCATGATCCCCAAGCCTTCAGTGCTGGGATCAGCACAAGGAAGGATGCCAGAAAAAAAGTATGAGATTACCTCTCAGCAAAGCCCTTTGGCCTGAATCACTGACATCTTTGATTTAAACAGTAATTTAAAACATGCATGATGAGAAGTCAGGGAAGGGATCCAGGAAGGCCTGGGGTCCAGCCAACCTGGCAGATCTGCCAATTTGCTGTTCAGAAGGTAGGTTGGCTAGGAAGGGGCAGGATCGTGGCTGAAACCTGTCATTGCCTCAGCTAAGCCACAAGACCCTTATTCAGAAAAGACCAGAGATTGCCTGGCTGAGCCAGCACTGCCTTGCTGGATGCTGCAGCTCTGCTCTGCTGCTTGGCTGCTTTAAAGCACTGTATGAAAGGATGTGGGGAAAATCCTGCCCTGCTCCATCCAGCTGATCAGGAAGCCCTGCTGATGTGTGCCCTGTGGATTCTTCTCTGGGCCACCAAGCCAATGGCTCAGTGATGGAGCTTGAGTGTGAGGATGGCAGGCAGAGGCAGCAGGAAAGCTGCTGAAGGAACTGAAAAAATCTGGATTAAAGGAACCACAAAAGGAGCACGCATACAAAGAACGTGTATCCCAGGCAGCTTTTTTCCACTCTTCTGTCTCTCCCAGACCAGTGGCTTTCCTGAGTAGTGCTGCTGGCACCTGCCTCTTGACATGCAGAGACAAAAGACAGCAAGGTAAATCCCTTCTTAACTGACACATCCTAATTGCTTGATCTCAAAAAAATAAGTTTATGGCTCTAGATAAAGGTTTCCCAGGTTGAATGCTACTGCAAAACTGACACAGGCCTGCTGCTAGTGAGGGCCCAGATTTAGAATAATCAGTGGTTTCTCTTTAGTGAAGGAAAAGGTGAGTTCTGATCCAGCTCTGAGTCCACACTCTGGCTCTGGCCCACCAGTGGGTAATTGCCTGTTGGGCTTAGATGCCAATATGTTATTCTCACACAAATTATCTTTTTCCCTGCCAGGCAATTTCAGATTCTGCCCTGATACTGGTTGTATCATTTTTCCTCTCCTGGGTCAGGTTCAGGTTGGAAACTTATTTCTTGAAGAGGGCAGACAGAAGAAGAGGTCTCTGACTTTGAATCAAATTCTGTATGATCATGACTCAATGATCATAAATCCTTCAGGGCCTGAAACCTAGCAAGGGAATAAAGGGAGAAGCTCTGTCTCTCTTGGATCAAAGGGAGGAAAAAAGATGTGAAGGAGACAAAAGGTGCTGCAGGGTATGTGAAAATCAGGGCTCCCATGCATCTTGCTGAAGGCTGCCAAAGCCGGGCTCTCCGCAGCCACCCCGTATCTACGCAATGCAGCGGTGGGAGCAATTTCAGATAAGATCAGGCCTAGAGAGAGCATGCCCGGCTCTGTTTCTTCCAGCAGAGCAATATGGAAACCCAGTGCTGGGAAACCGTTTTTCCGTGCCAGGAAAGAGTCGGGGAGTTGTGTGCAACCATTCAGGAGCCTCCGCTCCCACGCATCCTCCTGCTCCCTCCCTGAAACCCTGCCAGGACGGCAAAGGAGGAATTGATTTATGTGCAGTATGCCAAATAAATAGATAAATACATAAATAGATACAATAAATTACACCCTTCCTACCTTGCTCATCTAAAGAAAGAGAGAGGGATGGGAATCAAATTCAGGAGGAAGTCATCTGCAGGTGTGCAAAGCTGGGCAGTGGGTGCTGACAGCTCTGGTAAACATGATATTTACTCCCTCGGAGAGAATTTCAAACTGCTCTTTGTGAGACCTGTCACTCACTGTCTCCTGTTCTCAGTAGTGAAATCTCTCTACTGTGAGCTCATCAGGGTCAGACAGCAGTGGAGGAGTCCAGCTTGAATTTCCCCAGTGTTTTAGTTCTCATTTTGATGAATTTGTTTTTGAAGGAATACTGCAGAAAATGTCCCCTTGGCTGAGTATAACCCCCTGACAGTCATTTCGCTTCCCCATTTGCCTGTGTCAGTGGCAATCCAATGAATTCCCAAGCATTTTTTCAAATGTCCACCCAGCTGAGCAGGCTCTTCTTCCATGGTCACTGGCAAATTGCCTGGGGAAATAATATAAGAAAGTTACAGTGCTGACCATCCTGTATTTGGGAGCTCCCAGTTCCTATTAATGAGTTCCTTAAAGTACTAGCTGAGAAGGCTGCCCTATAGACCTTGGTGTTTAATGGGCACCAGCCTCAGTGAATCATCCTCTTCCCTGCTTCTGGCATCCTCAGCATCCAGTGCCAAAAGAACCTCTCATGGGAATTGTATATAATGTAAAAAATTTCAAGCATCTCCTTTGAGCTTCCCCAGACTGACCCTCCTATCTGAGATCTGGTCTTCCGCAATGATTCCTTTCTCCTTTGTCCTGTCCTCAGCTGCCCACACACCTGCAACAATGCCAAGAACAGGTCTGTAATCCATGGATTGTTCTCATGATGAACTGTTCTTTTTCACTTTACCACAGAAATTGTTGAAGTGATGTTACAACAGAGCTAAATTCATCTTTACCCTGACACCAAACTCCCACAGAAGGTAATCAAAGGGCTGGGAATGGAGAAGATTTAGGGTCAAGATATGTACCATCTAATTCAGATTAACACAATGACCAATAGCAAACTACAGCTGGGATAAAATGGAGAGCAGTTCTAGTTGCTTTAGCACCTCTTGTGGGGTCCATATTGCCTTCCCTAGCTGTTAGAAAAATAAGAAAAAGTATTCTCTACTGTCTGTTCTTATGCCAGCATTTTCCTGCCTTCTCCCAGAGCAGCAGAATTGTTGCTTTCTAATCCCAGTGTAGATTAGGAGCTGCAGACCAGGATTTCCACACCCAGTAATGTTCTAGAACTGTAGCAGATCAAAAGAATAATTAAAAATACAAAAAAAATATTGTATACTAAAACTGGAGAGAAAAACTATGCGTTTGACAAAGACACACATCTTCATCTACCTGTACCTCTCTTTGTCTCACACTATTTCTTTGGCCCCTCTCTCTTCACTAATCTCTCTTCCCCTTGTCCCCTGAGGCTGATTTCTCTTTCCTCAAATTGCCTAAACAGCTGACAAGGAGAGAGTAAGTGGAGAACAAGTGTTTCCCACCTGTGTGCAGCTGAAAATGGTGCACTCTCATTTCAGACCCCAAGAAAGGCTGCTGAGCCCCGAAGTGGATTTGTTTTTCTTAGTCTCCTAGTTAGTCTGAGGAGAGATATTCCCTCTCTTTGAAAAACCCACTTCTAATAAAAATAATTCATTCCACTTCTGAGTGAAACCTCAAAATGTCCAAATTGACTGGAAGTGGGTTTCTGACCTTTTGACGTGAAAGATGAGCTGGCACATTTCCCTGGGAAACCTTGCTTTCAGGCAAAGCGTTTGACAAAGTCAACCTGTTCCTGCAGAACCTCTCCAATCTGGCCAGTGGCGTTTCCAGCCAAATCCCCCCTCCTGCCCCACTCCAGCCCTCTCTGTTACAGCCAGAGAAGAAAGCATTAGTGAAACAGAAGGATCCCTTCTTGCTTTCAGAGTGGAAATGAAACCAACATTAGCCTATTTACAGAGGATCTTCATGTGAAGGCTCAGGCCAAGAGCAAATGCCAAACAGGCCTGGGGTTAGCCTTTCCAAGCAGCAAAAAAAGGCTATAAACGTGGCCCTAAAAGAAAAAAAGAAAAGAGAAAGAAAAAAAAAATTAGAGAGAGAAAGAAAAGAAGGCAGATTAAAAAAAAAAAAAAAAAGGCAGGTGCTATTTCAGCAGAGTTCCCTGCTCAGCAGTTTTCTTTCAAAGCTTTCCAGTCCCACTGTTTGCTGAGTTGCTCTGGGCTCAGCTGCAAGGCAGGCCAGAAAGTACATGCACAGGCCATTATTGCTGGGCTGGCTCAGCGTGCCTTCCAACCATGTGCGGATGCTGTTGCATTGTCTGAGCCTCCTGGCAGGCTCCCAAGGGGGCTTCTTGTTTGCACTGCCACATCTGTTTGAAATTCTGGCACATCTCAGCCTGAGAAATATGGTTTGTGGTGTCATAGCAACCACTTTTTCTTGATCTGACAGGCAAGGCAACGTTATGGAGGCCTGGAAATGCTCCTTGCAGATCTGGTTGCAATGGATAGAAAGCTCCTGAGGCTACTGATCACATGTATAACCTGTGGTGGTTTTTTCCTTCCCTTGTTTGCTATCTCCCACTGTGCCTTAAATCACTGTACTTGTGACAGTGGGTTAGTTCAGAAGTTTGAATGAGACCATCAAACCTATTCTTGAAACTTCAAAGATGTCCAGCTTGGACCTCTGTTGCCCAGCTGCAAAAGCAAAGACATCATAAGTCCACAAACCAGGACCATGGTGGCACCAGGGTATATGGGTCAGGAATTTGCCCTCCTGTTCCCATTGTAAGAACTTTAATCTGCCTAAGGGTGACTTGCTGAGTATGTCTGTCCTTTTTCCTGAGGAGGGATGTGAGATGGAAAGTGTTGCATGTGTTTCTGCAGCAACCCTGTCCTGGAGCAGCATGGACAGAGCCACTAAATATATCCTCCACCACTGAAGTGGTGGTGAAGGGAAGATCCTGAAGCTCCAGCCTGAAGATAAATGGGAAATTTAGTTAATCACTATCATTGTTAATGAGTCAAAGCATCCTCTACCTTTGGGCTGGGCAGTGTTGCTAATTGGCACACACTCATCAGTAGAAAATGTGTTTGCTGGGTCTCCCTGTGGAAGTCATGTGAATTTGTCCTTCCTTGGCTGCTCTATGCCCAGTGCTCTGTAACCATAGCCAGGGTGCAGAGGCCATGGCCTCCTGCCAGTGCTTCCTACTGTGACACCCTAGTGTCAGCAGGAATGTAAGCCTTTGGCAAAGACAAAGGGAACAAAGCCACCTGAATCTTTTCCCCCTGGAAAGGAGCCTGGCAGGAACCACAGGAATGTTCCTAGAAGCAAACGGGTACCAGAGAAACTGAAAAGGATGAAAGCCTTGACACCAGTGCCTGGATGGAGGTGCTGCAGAAAAGGCTTTTTGCATGGAGGCAAGAAAGGAGAGCTGAGCCCCACGAGACATCTCTGAGTGCAGGTACTGTAGGGGTGCATGGCTGGGTGATCTCCCTCCAGGGATGCTCCTTGCCTTCCTGAAGAAACCAGCTGCCAGGTGTGACTTTGCTCTGCTCTCCTGCAAGTGTACAAATGGTGGCTGAATGCTATGGATTTGAACAGTAGTAGGCTGAGCTGAAAGCAGAACATTTGTTGTATAACTTAAAAGTAGGTCAGAGACAGGTTATCCCCAAGAAATGGACTTGGCTTAGCCAAGAGGAGTGAGTATTTGCAGGGCTGTTAAAAACTTGTGCTTCCCCAAAGAAAAGCATTAACAAGCAGGGGAGGAAGGGCAGCGGATCCAATTAAAAACACACGACAAGGCAAAAATGAGAGAAAAAAGAAAACAGATTTTTTCAAAATGCCTTAAAAATATACAGTGGGATAATCCAGACTTGTTTGCCATAAACGAGGAGGCAATCACAGTTCAACACAGGTGTCCAGGCCCGGAGGGAAGGCAGGAGAGAGGGCAGCCAGGCAGCAAAGAGAATAATTACAGACTCCGTTGAGGGTATCGGCACTTATTTTGGGGTATGAGTCCAAGTTTTGCTGTGAGGATTCCATTTGGAGACATGCCATGGAGAAAACTCTCAGGAAATATTGACTATTGCTACCCACAAGGGTGTGAGGAGCTGGAGTCTTCCCAGCTCTGACACCAACCTGTGAAGTAGAGCATACCCTGCTAAGCCCATGCCTCAGTTTCCCCACCCAGATTCTCCCCTGACAATAAGATCCTGATAACTTTGTCACACATTCTGAGATCTCTGTAGGGAAAGTAAATGTAAAAGTAGGAAAGATATAATTTTGAACATACTAAAATAGTTAACTAGTGTTCTGGTCTTCTTTATGAAATTCCGTGTGTGAAGGGATGCACCCTCTGTTATGATCATCCCAAAGACTACACAAAGTTCCCAGACAGTCAGTCAGGGATACAAGTGTGCCCATTAAGGAGTGATGGCTGCATGAATTTGTGTAAAAAATGCAAAATCTCCCCAGTCAAGTTGAAGCCAAATCATTCTCAAATGACTCGACAAAACAGAAACCCAACAAATTATATGGAGTGAGTTACTCGCTTTCCCCCCTTTTTCCTCTGTTTTATGTCATGGTTTACTATCAAAATGTTTCAAACTCAAGTGATAGCAGGGACTCCTGGTGTCTCTTGCTGAAGCATGAGCGTAACATACCCCTTCAGCTTGGCTGGGGATTCTTTAAATTCTTCTTCTTCTTCTCCTACCAAGGGTTTCAAAGAAACTGTGAGTGAGCTCTGGGTTACCTAGGTAGGGTTTGTGTCTAGGAAAGTGCAGTGTGATGGGAAGTCTGCTGCTGAGAGGGATGGTCCCACCTTTGCATTTGGGATGGCTTACACAGGTTCTGGAATTGTCTTCTAGGTGAAGATAACAAAAAGATAACATAAACTTAAGATAACATGGTCATTGTTCTGTGAACAAGTAGGGCAGTAGCTGTGAGGTGAGAGTTAGAAATGGGTAAGTCTTGACTGAGGTCTCCCAGACAGCGTGAGATAGAGAAAATCTTGCTCTGGTGCATGAAGACATTAGTGCAATGAAAGTAGAGGAAAAAGACAGTTTGCATGGGAAAAAGAATTTGTCAATTCCTTAGTTTGGTGGATGCAATAAAGGGCTTTCTCTGCTTTATTCTGGCTGTTAGTGATGTGGAGAATGCCATATTTAGGGAGGGGAAATGCACACTTTCTGACACAATTCATCTGCATGAATGTAGAGAGTTACTTTTGGATGTGGTGATTCATACCCAGGTCTCTGCTGACTCCACTGATTACATCTGCAGTGTAATGTACAGTCTCTACAATGGGCTGCAGAGAACACTTAACATGATTAATTGAAATGGGGTTGTCAGTACCATGTCAGATGTGTTGCATCCAAGTTCTGTCAGTCCTTGGGCTGTGAGCCAGTGCCATCCTACCACCAGCTGGGATGAATTTGGGCCAGAACTGTGATGGAGCTGCAGGATGCTCTGCACTGTGACCAGGGCAGAGCTGCAGCAAGGCAGGAGGGAAAGGGGTGCCCAAAAAAGGAGGTAAATGTCACTCAGGTCTCTGCTGCCAGGGCTTTTGTCAGAGAAGAGCTGCAATTCTAAATCAGAAGGATTTTCTGGGGGTTGCATGTAGCTTGGGTAGGACAGTGCTCTGGAGTGAGCTGTGAATGAAAGGGGAATCAAGCTGCTATGCCTTAGGCATTAGGTGCCTTGCAAATGAGCTGGTTAAGATAATTTTTTCTTCTGAATTTACCTGACATCAGCCACTCTCAAGATACTTGCAAGGTACTTGGCTAGAGAAAGTACAGGTGTGTTCCAGTGCAGCTGTGTCTATCCTATTCAGTTAGGGGCTTGGAAGAGTTATTGTCTCTTCCAAGAAGAAAGCAGTTTTGGTTTTTTTTTTCTGGGACAGGAGAGATTGAGGAGGGGTTTGACCTAGAGGGCTTGTATGGTCTAAGCCGAGCTGGGAGCCAGCAGTATTGTGGGTTTTCCAAGATCCTGACTCAGCTTTTGACCTTTGGCAAATCATTGACCTGAGTCAGAGCAGCTGGAAAGTTGAATAAAACTTAGTCTGAAAGGAAAAGTAAAGATGCTGGATTGAGCTGAGCTGTCAGCCTTCTGTATTTGGGCAAATTTTTATTCAAAGATAGAAATAGCTGGAACTGCCATGCTTTCCTCAGGGATTTATATGACTTTGGATGATCCCCTCTGCTGCTGTGTTGTAATACAAGCAGCTCTGTTGCTACTCTGAAGTAATATAAGGAAGGAATGTGAGATGAAATGAACTGTGATTGGCTATGTTATCAAGATATATGGAATTCAATAAATCACAAATCTTGATGGACTTGCTTTTTAACGATCCAGTTGGGATTTCTCATGGGGAGGTGGAAGAAATTCTAAAGAGAAGTTGCAAAAAATAATTTTATCTTCTTTCTTTTAAATTAAATTTTAGAAAGAAGTGTTCTGTTGAGAAAGGATGGGTCTGCAGAAACAGTAGTGGGGATAAATCACGTGTAGGGATTCCACGCCTGGTGTTATTGCTGATTTCTTACATGGACTGGGGCAAGATGCCCAGTTTCTTCTCCTTCCCATGCTCCAGCTGTAAAATAAGGCAACCATATTTGTGTGGAAAAGTTTTGAGACTGTCCATTCACGCATACGTTGCACTATAATCCAACTGATCCATGAAGTCAAATCATATGGATGCTCTCAGGTTATTGCAAAGGGAATCAAAAGCTCTAGAGATCTCTGAATGAAGGATAAGAATTTCCTCTCTTCTAACTTTTCTTCTCTCAAGCATTGCACAAACAAAAATGAAAAACAAAAATTAAAACCTGGCCTTCCGACAACTAAATTTCTCCCACTATTTTCTAGTTTCAAGTGGAGGTTTACATCAGCTGTTTTTTAATTCACTCTCTTTCCTTGGATTAAACAGGAATTTCAAGAACAGAAAGACATCTGTGTACATCACTAAGCAATGTGGTCTTGAGCACTGCTGATTTCTCCTTTCTGCTGCTCCTTACATCAAGTCCAGTGGTGTTAAATGTGAGAAGTTATGTCTGTCTGAAAGCCAAAATAATTCTCAACTTGCGTTGATCATCCACGGGGCTGGAGAATGGGACTCACAGTTATTGAATGGCACTGTACTGAACAGTAAAGGCATAGTGTTTCCAATTAAGAGGTCTGATAGTAAAAGAAGATTTATGGAAAAGATGGTAGATTAACAGAAAAATGCTGGCCCAAGAATTTTGAGGGCACTGACTCAGGGCAACAGTTAACTGCAGGCTCCCTTGGGTTCACCAGGTCCCCTTACCACATGTCATTCATTAGGAAGCCCCAAAAGCAAGTGTTTGGCCCATAAATGTGTGACTGCCTTCCCTTCTTCACTGAACCTTTAAACAGTTAACAGCACTCTATATCTTCCCTGCAGCAGAAGCAATTCCCAGACGTTGAAGCATTTCCATTGCAAAACACAGCTTGGGATTCTGGACTCGGTTATTTGTTTGGAAGATGTAGACAAAATGAAAGTGTAGCAAACTCATACCAGATTGGATCCACTTCAGAAGCTGCCAAACAGCTGCCAGTGCTGTCGGGTCAGAAGAGCTTGCCAGGCTGTTCCCTGGGGCAGGGGGTAGATTTTAATGGGGGAACCTGGGATCTGGAGATGAACTATACAGCTCTCCTGGAACAGAATATGCTGTCTACTGCATTTCCCCACCCGCAAGTATATAAACATGCCCCCTACCCCCCTTTCCAGGATGAAATGCAGCTGATCTAGAGCATATCCACAGAAAAAAAAAAATGCCACTGGGCAATTAGCAGTTGCTGCAGTGTCACTTCAGACAAAAGAATATACGCAAGTTGGGGACCTGAGGAAGAACAAGAGAAAAAAGAACAGAAAGGAAAAAAAAACCTGTGGGATGCCACGTAGCTCAGTGCCCTGCTAAAAGCCCTGTTTTTAACCTCTGGGTCACCCATTTCAGCCCCACGCTGCTTAGAAACATTGGAGAGTGACTGTAAGCTGCTCCTTTATAGTCTAGGAAAGAGGAATGTCTTATTACCCTAGATGAGCAGGCAAACTGCCTCACTGAGATAGTAAGGTAGTTGCAAAAGTAGACTTTTTGAAAGCATGTGAGAAGTCCAGTCAGCTGGGAGTCTTTAGCTACAGCATGGGACCTTTTTTTTGTTTCTGCCTTAAAAAAAAAAAAAAAAAATTAAAAAGAAAAAAACCCCAAACAAAAAACCCCCCAAAAATATATCTAGGGATATCTGTAGCTCAGACAGTTTGGCACCTTTCACCAGCCTGAAATGAGTTAAAAAGAGAGAAACAGACAAATAAGTTGAATGGGATACTGAGGTTCAAAACTCTTTGGAAGAAAAGATTTAAAAAAGAGAGGTTCTTTATTTGCTGGATTTAGATCTGAAAGGATTTTTGTTTCCTTTTTAATACATAGAAAAGACAGGGAAATATCTTTCTCTCTTTAGGGACTTATGAGAGCTCACCTTGTAAATCTGTCCGTTCAGAAAGGTACAAACTCTTCCATATGTCATTAGTAATGTATGTCTTCAGCTTCCCCTCATCTCCCACTTGTGTGAAAGGGAGCTCTCCCTCTGTTATCAGAGATTAAGCAGAGGCAACAGAAAAGAAATCCAACAAAAGTGAGATTAAGTTGGTAAATTACAATGCAAAGGGTTTTGGAAAGAACATCCTCTGGGACTGCTTGAAATTTTCCATCAGAATATTTTTCAATGGAAAATTGCCTTTCAAAATAAAGTAAAGTTGTTTTATGTTAAGTTATGACCAATCTCTCAACAAGGCTTCAGAGTGTGGCAGGAGGCCTGGAGATTCAGCTGCGAAATCCTTGGACAGTGTCTCCTAGAGGCTGTCACCACTGAGCTTTGTGACCCCATTCTGCTCCAGTGCTGGGCTTGCCCTGTG
Organism: Passer montanus; assembly: GCF_014805655.1. Classification (NCBI taxonomy): domain Eukaryota; kingdom Metazoa; phylum Chordata; class Aves; order Passeriformes; family Passeridae; genus Passer; species Passer montanus. The sequence continues at coordinate 14,110,384 of NW_024356504.1, read as the reverse complement.
AAGTGCATTTCTCACAAAGCACCATGGTGACACAACTTCCATGGTGCATGGCATTGTCTCAGCAAGAGAGGGGACCATGCTGCACCACGAGAGATGTGGGCCAGCCAGGAATGTCAGCTCACAGGGAACAGCAGGGACACAAAGCATACCAGCTACAAATCCCGTGGGGGAGCATTTCTGCACTGAAATGGAGGGCTCTTGGCCAAAGATGTTCATTGTTTGGTGAAATCTCAATATTTTCCATGGGAAAAGAAAACAAAAACACAATACTATTAATAATAATAAAAAAGAACAATTTTCAGCCCAGATTTATCCAGTCAGGGTTTGAGAAATCCCAAGGACTGAGTTTCGATTAAGAGAATTTTTTCAGGAACCCTAAAAAATTAAGAGTGGGAACTACACATTGTTTGGGACCAATCAGACCATTTGACTAGGACCACAGAAGAGGTCAGGGAAGCCCATCATGTGTGGTTCAGGCTTGGACTGGATTAGCAATTTCCAAGCAATGTTAAATCACATAAGGTAGGAGCAGCCAAAAACTAGCACTGGACAAGTCGATATATTTGTGCTTAAGGCAAGTGTATGGTGGTTCTGGCAAAAGCCAGCAAGAAGAATGAGACAGTGACAGTCTTCAATATTAGAACAACTCATAATGAGTTTGTTTCTCTTAGTTCCTGTTGTCTCTGACTTTCTCCCTTCTCTTGCCCCAGAAAGACCTTGGTAAATTACCTATTTCAAGAGCTGAGCAGGTCTTGAGCACCAACAGTTAACATTGCAAGTCCTCAACAAGAGAAGAGTGATCAAGAGAGAAAGGAAGGGAGAGGGATTTGTGTCTGCAAATTGCAAAGGGATACAATACTCACCTTTCACTTATGCTCAGTTTCATGTTTCTGTTGAACAGCATCCGATACCTTCCATTTTCCAAAGGTGAATTAGCCAAACAACAGACAGACAATAGAGACAAATTGGCTAAGTCAGAAAACGTTAAATGAAAATGAGCTGGCCATGGGAAGGAGGGAGGGGAAATGTTGAGGAAGCCTTTACTAGTAAGTGATGCTTCCTTGGATTTTTTACTTGGTTTCCAGGTAATCTTGGGAACTGACAAATGAAGGCAGTGCCCTGGGAAATCTTCACAAGAGATTATGTGTTCTGTAGCCCTTTGCAATTACACATGCACTGTATAATTTCAGTCTCTTTGGGCTGGGTCCATTCTGGGGTGCATTTTTCCTCAGCATTGGTGAGTAGTCACCTTCCTTTGGGTGATGCTGAATGAAAATACTTCTTTCTCTCTGTGTTTCTATATTGAGAAAAGAAATCAAAGTAGGTCAGATTGTGTTGAGTTTTAGTGTCAAGACAAAAGGGTCCCTACAACAACCCATCACCTGAAACAAAACTTTGTCAAAAGTTGTGATGTGCTCAGGCCTGATTCTAAGACTTAGGAGTTATTCCGAGACTGATACAAGTGATAAAATGTTCTTTAACTCTGCCCCCTAAAATAAATGTTCTAAGTGTTTCCTGAAAGGTTGTTCTCAAGGGACATAGTCTCGTGACTGACAAAAGAGAAGTTGGAAGGAAAACGTTAGGCATTCAGAAAGGCTTTTCACCCAGCATGTCAGAAGAAAGCAAAGCATGACCTTGATAGCATAAATTAAGGAAAAGGGTGGGAACGCAGCCAAATTATAAGGAAGCATAAATATACAATTATGCCTTTAGTATCCTTTAAGATTTTGGTATTTTATTGTTTCCTGGCTGGTGATGACAAAATTCATCAGTGATGGACATTCTAGATATAAGTGAAAGAGAGGGATTTATGTAGTCAGTTTTCTCCTTGTGAGATTCAACCAGATACCTTGAAATATTTTAAAATTTTTTTTAAAATATAGGGTAATATTCATAAGACAGTTCATCACTGTAGAATTTTCAAACTGTGCTAAGTCAAGAACTTTAAGGGGCAGCCAGCAAAGAAGTACTGATAGCTATTTAAATAGAAAACAGTTATGCCCATCTGTGGAAGTCCTGGAGCTTGAGACTGGTGGGAGAACAAAACACTCCGTATTTACCCTGTTCATAATCTTTTCCCTTGGCATCTGTTATTAACCACTGTCAGCAGTGATGTTATGGAATAGAAGGATCCAGTTTGACATGGGTTGTCTTGTGATACAAAAAAAGTGTGTTGTTTGAAGCAAACTGCCCTATGTGGCAACCACAGTTGCTTTAGAAAATCCTAACCAGCCATGAGTGTAGATAAAACATGAGATGATCAGGACCAATTAGACATCCCTCTCCAGTCTCTTCTTGGAGGAAAGCAAAAACCTGTGCCTTGTGATCTGCACTCCAAATCCCATCTCCACTTACATATTAACACTAAAAAAAAAAAAAAAAGAAGGCATTTTCCTGTTTTTGGGACACTCCTTCATGCAACCATTGTCGCCACAAACCAAATTTTCTTGGTCATTGACTTTTCCCTCTACTACATCTATGTCCTTACAACTGTTCAACATGTGTCTCTTCTTTGCTTCAGCCATTGAACTCAGAGGGGGCACCTTATCCAGCACAGTTGTCATGAAAGGCACCAAAATCCTCCCTCTCCAAGGATACAACTGCCTTGCAGCTCAAGGCAGGACTGCAGCTCAAGCTGGACAGACTGGGAACTGAATCAAGCTCATCAGGATCCTGCATTGCAGAATATCTGTCAAACTTTCTGATCCACTGTTAGCGCCTGAGCTCCCAGCGGAAACTCCTTACTTCCTGCTGACATTTCCCTCAGGAATAAAAGTTATTGAGATGTGACTTCCAAAAACACAACCACCACCAGGCTGCAGTGAGTATGTCCTCTCCAAAATGAAAACCAGCACAAGGAAGCTGAACTGGGTCATCCATCCAGTGGAGTGAAATGTCCTCTCTATTCAGTTCATGCCTAAACAAGCTGACCTGAAATCTTCTGACCCTAGCAGAGATGTGGGGTAGATGCCTTCCAAGCCTCAATAATTGGCAAGCAGTATAACCATAGGAGGAAAAGCAGTTCAAGTGCCTCTTGGTGCTGGTTGAACTGAGCTCAATTTAATCTGACTGTTCAGCTGAGCTTCCCTGCTTGTCTATCTGCATTGATTCAGGTCTCAGCTTAGACCACAAGAGCACCAAAATCTTGCAATTTATTTGGCTGTGAGGTAGTAATTTCTTTGGGAGGACTCATTCTTCCTGGGGAGGATCTTCTTCCCCAATTTCCTAAAGGAAACTAGGCTTGAGCAATTGTATTGTCGGTATTTGTATGTGCCAATGTGCTCCCCTCCAAACAACTGTCAAATTTGTTGGCCAAGTGATAGAGTTCTAAGAGATTTTTCTGAGCTATAAACAAAAATAAGCACCCAGAGAGAGATACAGAGAGATACGTGGTAGCACAAGTTCATATGTTTAAATTAGAGTCCTGAGAACAGGAAAAGTTTCAAACAGAGGTCTTCATTAATCACCAGGCACAAATCAGTGGGAATCCAGGAATCAGTAGTACTACATGAACAAATAGTTTGTTTGTCCAGTGTTTCTTCCTTTCTTTTTTCTTTTTTGGTTTGAATTTGTACAGCACCTAGCATGTCAGTGTACACTTGTAATAACACAGCGGGAGAGTTGGCATGCAGGAGGGATCATGAAGAGGGAAGAAACCATCTTAGCAGGCAGCTTCTTCATTTTACATCAGTTTTTAATGTCAGGCCAACTCAGGGTGCAGGGGTGAGGGAGCAGAAAGTGAAGAGAAAAAAGAAACAAATGAAAATCCCACAACCCCAACAAGAGAAACCGCAGACAAACCAAGAAAACAGCAGCATGTCCAGGGAGTGCTTGCTCCTCAGCTGAAGGGCCTGTTTTCATACTCATCTCTGTCTTGTGTCCCAGACTCACGTCGCCTCTGAGGCTGAAATACTGGTTCCTTTTTCTGAAAATCGAGTCTCCTGGGCTTTGGTAATATTTTCCAGTCTTTCTAAGGTGTCTGCTTTAATGAGTAAGGAAATAAGAAGACAGACTGACTCCATGGGCACAGAGATTGGTTACCACTTACTTCATAGTGAGTATCCAGAAAGAATGAGAAGAAATGAAGCAGGGATTAATTGACCCAGATTGCCTTTGTAAAACAAGGTGGGAGGGATCAGGTAACGATTTCCCAAGCATTGTCCAAGGAAGAGTCATAAGGAGGCAGGCAGTGTGAACAGCTCACACTAGGGCTTGAAACCCTTCTTCAAAATGCCCTTGCTCTTCTGCTTTTTTCTGCTGTTCCTTGCAGAGAAAAACAGGGGCTAAAAAAAAATGCAGCTCCATCCTTCCGGTTCCCATCTTCCCCGAGACCCCCCTTGCTTTTAGTTTTTTGCACTGCTGAAGGGTGTCATGTGTACTAGAGGACAAAACAGCCCAAAGTCTTGACTTCCACAAGCCTTGCCTTACACAGCTCAGTTGCTTCTCCCTTCTTTTATTTTCTTTTAAATCCTGTTTCTCCCTTCTATCCCCTAGGCCCCCTCCCACTCTCTTTCACATTTATCCCTTAATCAAATCGCTATATGCTCTTCTCAGCAATTCTTCTCTAAATCCCTCAGGCGGGTTAGAAACCCCCTGAGGAAAGATCTCTTTTGGCAACTGAATTGAGATAGGAAAGAGGTCCTTGACAGAAGCATATTCCATCCCAGAAAGTTTTTAATCCTTCCAGATGCTTTGTCACAAACTGTGCTTTTATGCTGGTGCACTTTTAAAGGCAGCCAGGATATGTGCAGAGGTCAGATCACAGAGCTGCTCTGGAAAACTCTAAATTGCTCTCGCCTTTGATTCTTGTGCTTTAAAACCACTCTGAAGTTTAAATAAATGGATTAGAAATGAGTTAAAGAGCAGGGTGCTTAATGCTTATGCTTAAATCTATAGCCTCAAGCCACGGCACTTTGGGCGGCAAGATCCTGTTAAATCTCACCAGCTCAGCAGACTCTGAACAAGTCAAGGCTTGGGTGCAGATGTCTGTGGAGAAACAAGGTGAAACAGACCAGAGAGGTGGCACTGGTCCTTCTACAACAGCACAGAAGGAAGCCCAGGGTGGTGAAATGGGCAGTGGGACATACACTGGAACACCCTCCAGAGAGGGCACCAGCACCACAGATATTTGCTATTAATACTAAAGCTCTGACACCATAAATTCATTTAATTTTATTTTGTTTTAGGTCTCAAGATTTCCAGACTTGTTTCCAGCTGGGGAAAAGGAGGAGCAGTGATAATGTGGTGGGCTAAATCCTCAGGAGACTCAGCCATCTTGAAAGCCCGTTCTGCTTCCCGTTGTTTATTATTGTTGGATGGTGAAGGGACAGCTGTTATGTTACATCCTCGAGGTAGCTGCACTTCCAGGGCTGGATGAAACGATGGCTGTAAATGCCAGCTTGGCAGCTATTCTGGCCCTCCTTGGGGTAGGCCTTTACCCCCTGCTTCTGGTGTGGCTTTGTTCTGTGAGAGAAGAGCAAAACTTTTTGTAGCTGCTATTGAAAAGAGTTTCTCAACCTTTTAGGATAATCCCTGTTTTAAAGAGGAGGAGTTGAGTCAATGAGAAAGTAAATCACTTGTGAAAATCACAGAGCATTATTGCTGAGTTTCTTGCTCAACACTACCCTACCTGAGTGCAGCATCCCTACTCACAACTCTTTTTTTTTTTTTTTTTTTTTTTTGCAATATGAGACCAATGGTATTTATTTCTGGTTCACAGTAAGACACCAGGAGTTGAAAGAAAACCATCCACAGTGACCCAGGAAAGCCTTTGGAAGGAGGCACGATGATGAAAATCCTGAATTTTGGATGTTCACCATACACCTCACCACATGTATAAGAACAGTCCAGCTACAGATGGAACAAAGAATGGGTTAGCTTGGCTTCCAGAGCTCACACACTCTTCTCTTTGCAGCAGGCTATAAATTATGCAGCATTTAAAGATGACTTTCTAAACCCCTGGCTTTAAAGCTTATTTATAACTCCCACACTGATATTTTTCAGACTCGTGACAGCTCCCACCTTCACAAGCTGGGGACATGCCAAGCACCTGGCCTTTTCTATAATGGCCTGTTCTCCCCAGAAAGCTCCCCCCACCTCTTTTTTAAGCAATGCTTTGGATATCTCAGGGAGATTTTATTTATAGCAGAGACATAAAAAGCAAGTGGAAGAGAGTGAGGATGGTCAAAGGGAAAAGTAGCAAGTGTCCTAAATGTCTGACAAACATCATAGAACATGCTGGAAAAAAATAAGGCCTTGGGAGCAGCCAAGATCTCTTAGTGATAATTTATGTAGGAACAGTATGATTTCATGTAAAGCAGGTTAGGCTCAGACCTAGCCAAGATGGAAACTTATGACTGAAGGGGATCACCTCAGGGAAATGATGAGGGAGGTGGTACTTGTCCTTCCAGAAGGGACTAAGCTGACCATTGGCAAAATCAGGGGTGTGCGTGGGTGAGAAGGTGGGAGCCTCGAGCTGGCAGACACTGATCAGTGACAGGATCCTGATGGGATCTGTGCGGAGTCCAACTGGTTCTACGACTTTGGTTTTTGTTTTGTTTGTTTATTAATTTAATTGATCTACCAATGCTAGAGAGCTCACTCTTGGCGGAAGAGCCATGTGTTGAACTGTAGCATGGATAGAGTCTCTAATGCTGTCATCTGGAGTGAAATATCTCCAGCCACAGCTTAGTCCTTGCTTCGGGTTGTGGCTTACAGTTGGGCCTGGCTCTGGGATTCCCTGTCGGAAACAGGAGCTAAGATACTGAATCTGAAATAGAACAAAAGCCTAGCATACAGAAAAAAGTCTGACATCAGCCTCCTTTTTGGTAGGTGAGGCTGTTGCAGACCCGTGCTTTTACTTCCAGCTTCAGAAGCACATCTAGGTATCACAGTCAAGAGAAAGAGCTGCCCAGGCCACGCCACCAGCCTGCAGGAGGAAGGTGACTCCTGAAAACTGAATATAGCAGGGAGTGAGCAGCATTTTACAGCATCCCAGTTCCTCAGGATTTGTTTGTAGAAGAGACCTGTTTCCCCCCTGTTGATTGCCATGGCTTCAAAGCCTTGGAATGTCTTTGGCTCCCTGTGCAGCAGCGTGAGGCAGAGCCCTGCAGTCTCAGTGGGGTTTGCTCCTTCTCCCAGCCTGAGGAACATTTCTGCACCCCAGGGCAGGTGTTTGCATTGCCAGAGGAAGACAATTCAGCTCTGTAAATCTTTGAAGGTTTTGATTTTTTTAAAAATAAAAATGCCTGAAGCCGGATAAGTATTAAACAACTAAACAAAACAAAAAAGCCCAATATGCATGTAAGGCATACTTGTGTCAGAACATCTGTTTTCAGCTCTATGCTTTGATTCAGATGTCTCCTCCTCTCTTGTCTGAAGTGACCAGCAGGTCTCAGCGATCAGAAATCTGGCCAGAGAAAAATCTTGCTTGAAATTGCTTTGTCTTTCCTGCAAAAATGCTCCAGGCTTTGAAGGAATAGCACTTTTCAGCAAAAGTAAATTTAGTCAAAAATCTCTGACCACCTTCAGTCTATTCTCAGTGGCACCAGGCATTGCAGGCAAAACAAAGACATCTTGGCAAAATTACACCATTGAAATTGCAGGCAGAAGAGCTCAATTTAACACCCACTAATTGTTGCACAATAGTTACAGGAATAATCGGAATTTGTTAATTAGATGCATGCCAATGAGTAATTCAAGACTGGTTTAAATAATTATTCCTATCTTCCCAATAGGCTGTGGTGGTGATTAGCTTGCTGGCTCTTTCTCTTGACTGTTCTGCTTCAAATAAAAAAAGAGGTGAGAGACATCCATGCAGTGAGCCATGGCACTCCTAAATGAAATCCTGCTCCTGGGATACTGAGATCTGCTTTCCAGTGAGTCCTGTTGGCTGTTGCTTTTGACCACAGAAACATCAGAGACAGCAAGGTGGACTGCCAGAAAGCTCTTGGATCAGCACCGTGCCAGTGAAATTAAATTAATACTTTTTAGAGTGGCTAATTCCTGAAGGGAGATGTAAGGATGACAAGTGCCACAAATGCAAATCCTCCATTGTAACCATAAAGTAAAAAAAAACCCAAAAAGCCAGACCAGCGGCCAGAGAACAAAACTCTCCTCCCTGGGACATAGCTAAATTCCTTGTCCCCCAGCCAGGAGAAATGCCCTCTACTGGCTCAGAAAGACTTTTTTTTTTTCTTCAGTTTCATCATAAATTTGCTTATTTGCCACCTTCAGGTCTCCTAATAATTTCTCACCGTCCTTTGGTTAGCTCCTTCAGTGCTGCTTGGTTCATGTCATGCTTTTTTTTTTTTGGACCATGGGAGATACCTTAGGAAGGAATGGAAATAGAACAGTGGAAAGGAATTAGTGTAACTGACCTTGTGAACACTAAACAGTAAAAATTGCACCACAAACATGGGGAAAATCCCCTAAAATCAAAGCCAAATTGCATTCCATTGTATGATATGCTTACCTAGCCTTGTGAAGAGAAATGCCCAAGTATTAAAGGAAAAGATGGTTTGAGAGCATTATTCTTTTTCAAGTCATCAGCAGTCACAAATGCTTAATATTTCTGTCAGTCTCCTTGTGGACTCTAGGGAACTGTTGCTACTGAAATAGCCACCTGATGGAAAACAGCAATAGTACAAACTGGTTCTGGGTGGAAAATACTCTGATCTGTAGGGTTTGCTGGGAGAGCTAAGGAAGGCAACATACAAGCAGGAGCCAGGAAACACAAAGACTAGTTTTTTTGACAAAAAAAGGTGAATGGCTGCAAGTTTCAAGACAATATTTTTGTATTTCCCCTCACAAAATAGCACCTTTGAGCACTCCAGAAGCCCCTTGTCTGCATTGCACTAAAGCACTTGTTCATTTGTTGGGATGTGGGAGCAAGGACAGAGGTGCAAGAAGGCAACATTAGTGGCAGAGGCAGCCTTGTTTGTTCAGTACACAACCCCTCTGTGGAGGGGGAAGCTTTGCTGCACCAACAGAGCCCAACAGTTTGTGAAAAACGTACATACAAATGCTTTCTCTTCATGTTCCTGTTCCTGGGGCAAGTTAGAGCCCCACACACTGTGCTGAAGCCGAGCACCATCCCCTGTTCTTATCCCAATTACCTCATGTTCTCTGGTGGCTGCTCTTTCTGCCTTCTATCTTGCAGCGAGGGAACCAAGGTATTAGAAAATGTCGTCCCTCTTCTTGAACCCTAACAGAGACATAACTACCTTTCTAGTCTCTACTCAGCATACCTCATTCCTTTGACAGAAGTACTTCCTCTCTCAGCTGCTCCCTGCTCATTTACACCCCTTCCATCATGATCTCCCTAAACTACAGCTGCTAACTGAGCTGCCTAGCCCAGGAGCACAGACAAGATGAGCTCCCTGTTCAGTCAATGGGGAGAGACCAGGACCTTCTGGCAGTGCCTTGGTGACCTGGGTAACCCTCCAAGGGTTTCTCTTTTTGTTGACTGCAGAGGGAGCTGAAAGCCAGCAGGATGCCGGTTTGTCTGCCCGAGGTGAGATAGAGCTGTGCCATTGCATGGACAGGACAGGATAGGACAGGACACTTCAGGCCAAGCCATCCAACAGAGCAACATTTGAGCAGCTCACAAGAATTCAGCTGTTCCAAGAAAGCAGCAGAGATGAGGACACATGAAACTGACTCAAAGCAGGGAAAAATGACAAACAATTGCCCCTTGTTGGAATTTATGCTTCTCTTCTTACACTTATGTAAGGAATCCTAAGACAGCCAAGAACATGGAAATCAGAGGTTCCCCAGAGACTGTCTCAATTCATGAAGCTTCAGTTGATTTTGCTAGCCCTGAACTCACTGCCATGGGATTCAAACCTCTCTCTTGTGTTCATCTCTGCTGCAAGAGCAGTAATAAGAATTTCTAGTTGTCTTATGGCTCCTTGTATTGCCATCCATTCCTCCCTCACTATCATTGAGGAAGCACTTGAGTGGAGCTTTACCAGAACTGCCAAACAGAGAAGACACTTAAGGGTTCCTACATGACACTCAGGGTTTAAAGGTTTTCTTCAGCCTGGGCTTGGTCCAAATCAAATGGGAGGGGGTTTTTGATTGATTTCTTTGTGGTTTTTTTTTTTTTTTTTTTTTTAGAGTCCAAAGATCAAGACTTCTCCACCCCCAATCAAATAAAAAAGCACAATAACAGTCTGGCCCACCTCTTTTATGAGATCCTGGGATAATTACCTGCTCACTTCAGCTGCTACAGCCCTGCACCTGGAGACCCCAGAATACACCAGTGGTCTCACTGCTGCTCAACATTAACTCCTTGTTTCCCAATTCCTTTCTCTGCCAGCTGGTGTATACATGAATATTTGGGGAGTTTCTAGTCCTACTCTAATACTGAACACAAGTTGTCCTGTAGAATGCAAAGAAATTCTCCCCTAAGCACTCTGTTTCATCCGTATTGATTCAAAGTTGAAACTAGATAGAACTAAAATTAAAATAAACCAAGCATCAACTTACTGGCCAAATAATGGACAAAAGACTCAGGCATCCTGAGAGGGACAGAAACAATACAGGTGGAAGAGAAGGCTGATAGACACAAACTGTCTGACACAATGGTCTGAAGAAATATTATAGATCAACAGGGAACAGAACATTTTTCTTCTATGAATCAGCATGGAAACCTTTCTGTAGATGTTAACACATCATGTGCTTTGCTTAAATACCCCACAGACTTCTTTAATTTCTAATTTCTGAGATCCAGAGGTGTAAACTGGGTTGTTCTTCTCTGCTTGATCTGAGATATCCAGCCCTTTCCTGCAATGTCTGATTGCCTTTGACTCTCTGTTTCTAGTTTAAGTGTCTATAATAATCCTAAACAGAGCTCTCTACACTTCAGCAGGCACAGGTCATGCAGTAGTGACGTTTTTGATAATGGTTCATACTTTGTTATGCTGAGAATCAGGGGATGTCAAGGGATTTCCCACCTGAGATTTACCCACCTTCACCAAAATTATTTTGGATGGAAAGGAGCAGCAACATCCAATATAATATAAAGCACATTTTTGGCTAACATCTGAAATGCCTTCAGATATCATCTAAAGTTACACACACATGTCCCCAGTGAAGCCTGAAACAAAGCTCTCAGAGAAGACAGGATTAATTCGGGGTCAGAAGGGCTTTGCTTTCTGTCATAACATTGCCATGATGTAGTACCAAACTCATTACTTACCGTGACATAAAGCTAAGAGACTAAGGAATGGTTTAGAGTGTGTTAGCTTATACTCCCCTTCCACTGCAATATCTTCTCTTGAGGATGGCAGCAAACAATCTAAACAAGGACTTGTGTGTATGGAACAACTTAGTCCCCATGCAAACAATATGGGGACATCAGGGATTTCTGTGAGATGTTATGTTTTTGTTGTATCCAAATTGCCTACAGATTTTTCTGTGTCAGTCTCAGCTTGGAGGGGGCTGTGTTCTTTAATTAAACCAAGTTGATTAGACAGTTGCAAAGAAGGGAAACTAGTTCACAATATGTCATCTGACCTTTTCTGTCGTTTTCCTCAGCTCTGATCAGCTGTGAAGCAATTCTGAACTTTTCAAAACAATTTGTTCTTCAAATTGGAATAATGACAGTAAAGAGTTCTTTAAATAGCCTCATTTGTCAGCTGTCCACTGGGATTAGTTAACATTAAAGAGCTGATCTCCTTTAACTGGATACTTTAGCTGTGTACTGCTGACCTTCCATATGATCCCAGGTAGGTGTTGTTCTCCAAGGGTCTTGGGTTCACCAGTTATAAAGTTGGAAGGGACAACTCTAATTGCTTAGTTCTGAAACACTGAGAGCTGAGAATTTCCATGAATTCAACCCTTCTTCAGTGTACCAAGTGGGAAAAGACACCTCATACTCAGCAAAATATCCCCTGTGCTGGAGGTTGTATCATCAACTAAAATTTAGTTGCTTCAAGGATAAGTCATACTTTTGCCTGAACATTTGCCCCTTCTTTTTGGCCTGGCTGTGTGTTTCTTCAACCTCTGCAAACAAGTTGTTGTTATCTATGAATTCTCTGGCTACTTTTTCCTGTCTATATAAATAAAAGCTTAGAATTGAAGTTATGCTTGTGAGCTGTGTCTGAACAAGCACACTCTGCTGATAAATGCAGATTAAAAAAAAAAGCTACTAAGTTCCAGTTGTTTTGAGTATAATGCTCATGCATAATATCTCCCCAGAAATTGCAGGACTTGTTATTGTCACCCTCACGAAGTTTACACTGAACTTCTTACACACTGTCTGATTGATCTAAGCATACACTGCAGAAGCTTCTGACATTTATGGAGCATGTGTGTAGCAATGGGGATCCATTTATCAGCATGTGTGAAGCAATGGGGATCCAACAAAAGATCTCAAAATCCACCTATAGTGGAAGTCCAGATCAGAAAAGGGAGTGTAGCCAGGAAAAAAAACCCTATTATTTACATATCTCTCTGTATAGCAACTATCTTGTATAGCACTTATCTTCTGCCCATGTCATGGGCCCTCCACAAAGCTGGATGTCTTGAACAATGCCTCAGTATATTGCATACAAGCTCTGCTGTCTCCTTGCTTCAGCTAGCCTTGATTACACACTTCCAGGTGCTGATTTCCAGATTAAGAGAGTCTTTATTTCAGACTTTTCACACGCTGTCAATGTGGTGTTTGATTACATCAATAGAGGCAAAATATTGGCGCTTAGTGGAAATAAAGAGATTTTTTAAGCAGGGAGATCTATTTTTGTCATTTCCTCCTGTGGGCAGGTTATCAAGATGACCTGCAAACAACATTGCAGCAAAGAACAGCTCACTGTTTCAGGAGGTGAGGGGAGACGGTATTTATGGTGTGTCATAAACAGTGAAGGACTCTTTGGACAATATCCTAATAAATACTCTAAAAAGAAACTGCCAGAGTCTCGTAACTCAACATACAGACTGTCATCCTCTCCCTCCTGCTATGTGTATCTAGTTAAGGTTTGCCTTTTAGTATTGCCACAATGAACTCAGCTATAAGGACAAACTTTGGAGGCACTGATAAGAGATTCTGAAGGACTGTTTATGGTCAGGACCCCTGCAGAAATCAACAGAGTGTGCTTGTCTTCACCTGGAATGCCTTATGAGGCACCTGCCCCTCAGAGGTATTTTTCCAATTGTGGTGTAGATCAGGGACCCAGAAGGTCCCATGGGCCCTACCTTATCCTGGTACAGTGTGAAAAAGCAGAATAAGACCATAATTCTAGGACTGATGTCCTCCCACAGAGAGAGGTGGACTCTAGCTGTGCAGCACTTGGCTCCAGGTTCAGAGTTCTCTCAGGCTGTTACCTCTGTGTGATGGATGCAGAAGCAAGACTATTTGGAGGACATTGCCCAGGAGGAAGCCCCCAGTCATCTCTCAGCTGACCTGTAAGGGAGGGAGCGAGGGAGATGAAAGGCAGTTAGTGCCAACATCTGGAAGACAACCTGTGTGTTGTCCTGAAAAAATGGTTCCCTTTCCCCAGTACTGGGGGCTCATACTCTCCTCCTCATTTCTGGGTTGAAGCTTGCTGGTCCTGCTTTTGGATTGACAAAATCTGCTCTTTGTTATGCCCTAAGTCCCTCAGAGGGAAAGAGTATCATAACTTTCTTGACACAGTGGTCGCCTTCCTCCCAGACCCAATTAGCTCCAGGAATGGAGCCTTGAGACTGCCTTCCTACTTGGACTTTCTCCAGGGAGACCACTAGGCCAGACAGCCACTGCTGCCATGAGCAGGGTGTTTCTACCAGGAGTGCTGACAGCCTGTTTTCATCAGCTCCGAATGGAAAAATTGTTTGGAAAAAGGCCTGAAATGTTTATCAAAGAACCATGGCATTTAGTATAAATGATGAAATGACGGCAAATTAATCTAAAACCCACCATCGGCGCTATCAGGAATCATGGGCTGTAATATCTGTGATATGGTCAGTGGGAGTTTCACCCCCAGGCCTCTGTGTAGTGGTTTTGTAGGCAGCTCTTGTCTTTCAGCTGAAATGCAGCTGCTTCTGGGGTGGATCACAAGCTCTGCAGGGCACCAGCAGCGTTCAAAGGTGACCACTGCATTGGTCATGGCTACTTTGTGCTGCTGCATCTGCCCGTGGCCTTTGGAAACCTTTTGCCTTACACTGTCAAGTTTCTCATGACAGGGACCAGCCTGTTGTTTTATGCTGTGATGAGGATTAATAATCCTCACCATGGTTGATGATGTGAAGATGAGACTGTCGGAGTTGTAAGGGCTAAAAGCCACAAGGAGAATGGCTCTTTGAATGTCTTGTGGTAACCACAGGGAAATCTTTCCTTTCCTTAGCATTCAGAAGTTCAGGCTGTTCCTCTAACAAAAACTACCCCTCAGGTCTTTCTGACTCATTTGCAGAGTAATAATTAGGAAAGAAGTGTTTGTTCCACTCACTTGGCATCACCATTGCTTGTGAAGCCCTTCTGGTAATGAGTGTTACTTCTGTGTATGGAAAAAAGGTTTTAATCTTGCATGGGCTATAGCAATCCCATGTAAAACATACAAAAATGCATTTTTTAAAGTTATGTTTCTATCTCTCATGGGCCAAGACCTATCTTCTAAACTGGGAACTGAGTGTAATGTGGGGTGTTTCTCTTTGGTGTGCAGTCAGCCTGCAGCTGTCAGTCACAGGGCTACACTTTGCACTCGCCTTTGAATGTCAGTGTGGTGGCACATCCTGGAGACATCACGGACCATTTTTAAGGGCAAAGTCAATGGAAATAAAAAAATCATGCAGCAGACAAAGGAAGAAGAAAGGAAGATTCACCAAGCCTTTAATGTGTCTGTGATCAGTATTACCTCAACAGATGCCTGAGAGGAATGTGACATCCAAATTCATGTGCTGGGGCTAAGCAGGGAATCTAGTCTTTTTTTTCCTCAATGGTTAAAACAGAGAGAGCTCAGTATTTTGCCTGGAGATTTCCCCAATATCTAGAGCTGACCAACACTGTCCCACCATGCCTAGAGAGGAGTGATGTGCAAGTGGAGAATATGGCATAGGGGCACCTCACCTCCTCTGCTCAGCCTGTTGCCCTTCATCTCTTAATAAGTCACTCTGGACTTATTAAGCCCAGAGTTCATTAGGATTCACTTCTGTTTTGGCCTTGCTGTTAAGCACTTGCCCAGAGCTGAAGATCCTGAGAGGTCCTGGGTATGAGATCAGAGCGAGGGCTGGAGGGAAAGCAATTGTTGCTCTTATCTCACTGTGAGGTTTGTTGCATTCCAAGGAAATCATCTGGCACTTGGCTTTCCCCACTTCCCTGGCCACCGTGAGGTTTTAGGACAATCCCTAATCTGTTCCCTTGTGAACACTGAGAGCCTTTCTTGTGGGAAACAAGTTTGCAAGTTCAGTTGTTTCTATCAAAGATGAGAGAACATCTAAGCAGCGCCAGACAGTACAAGCTTCCCCCACAGGCACTCTGGCTCTGGCATCCCACACTGATCTATCACCACCAAGACCCACAGCACAAGCCAGCATCTCTGTCCCGAGCAGCCACCGCCTCCGCCTCCGCTCATAGCCCGCGTTCCTGGCTGCCTACCTCGCCTCCTCTCTGGCAGAGTGGCCAGAGAAAGGAGACACAGTGCAGAGCCTGGGAAAGGCTGACGCTGACTTTTCCCTCCCCTTGCAACTGCCTGTGCACAAAAGAGTACCTGCAGGCACACAAACCCTTGTGCTTGAACATGTGGCTGGGACCCATGTCCCTCCTGATGGGATGGCTGTGATGTCTGAACCCTGCAGGGTTCTGTCTGGCAATGGGAGTAGAGCAGGGATGTGTCTTGTTGGGGTAGGGGAAAAAAGGTGGGACTTGGGGAGCAGCACAATGGTGAAGTGGCAGTGAGGATTACGGTCCAAATTCTCTCCCTACTATCCTCCCCCCTCTTCTCCTCCTGCTCCTCACCAAGCCTGCCCTTCATCTCCTCATTACAGAGTGCTTTTCACTCCCTCCTTGCTACAGGGAAACAGCCACCCAAGAAGTAAGGAAGAGTGTCTCACTCTTGATGCTGTCAAAATCATTACCGTGTTGCTTCTGGAAACTTGGCTTTGGGTGTTGAAGAGCCCAATTCACCAGCCCTGCCTCCCCACAGACCACTTCTGCCACCATCCAAGCCCTCATTTCTCTCGCAAGAGGTGCTGGTGACAAAATTCAAATCCAAAAATTTGGGACACCTCCCATACTTTGCTTATATTTCCTTTCACAGCTTGGTCATGACTGCATCTCAGCCCTCTGTCAGAGGTCAAGGGGGAAATTTGCTTCCATTCACCTTCAGGATAAGTATTACTCTTTCCTCCTCCCATTCCAGCTGCTGAGACAACCTAGTCCACTCACTCCACCTGTGTCGGGGAATCAAAGGATCCCCCTGAGTTCTTTCCTCCAAGTCCTGCTGCAAAGACAGAAGCACATCTGGTTGTGGTTTCCCTTGGGAAGGCTCCAGATAGTGGCTGTGTTACCAGCCCACTTACCTCAGCCAGCTGCCCCTCTGCCTGTGCCTGCTCCCTGCCTCCCTGCTCACCCCTGGCCGCTGCATTACTGCTGCTCCTTTCCTCTGTCACCTTCACACATCAGTCTCCTGGCCAGAGAGGGGCAGAGGAGGGATGAAATATTGTGGGATCAGGAGGTAATGAGAAAACTTGTTTTTAACTCTTGTCTCCCACCTGAGGCTTTCGTTGGAAGGGCTGAGGACATGGGACAGAGCTCCAAACTGAATCACCCCTTGAAGATGTCCACCACACTAAAGGGTAGAGTGGTCTGGCTGGAAGGGGAAGCTCCTTTTGCATTCCCTGATCCTCCTCAGTTTGGATCTGAGCAGGCTTTACCACGAAGACATCAGCAAACCTTCATGAAGTTGCACAGGGGAGAGAAAATGCATGTGGAGTCCCTAATACAGCGGCAGTTTCCAGTGGTGGAAATGGAAAGTAAAGCAAACCATCAGGAGTGCTTGTCAAAAACACAAGGCTTGGGAGAGTGGGTAGGAGTTGCTTGTTTGCTGGTAAATTGTAATGGGCTTCATGGAGAAGCACCTAGGGCAGCCTCGAAACCCACCCATTAGTTCAGTGGGATTTAATGTTTTCCAGTGAGTAAATACCATCTCATTTTGTTAGCACAAAGTGGTCCTCATCAAAGTATTGGCAAGATTACAACATTTTTTCATAAATCCAGCAAATTGCAGTCTGCCTACAGTCATCCACTGGAGTCTTTCTTGTCTTATTTAATTGAACTTTGTGTGGGGGAGGGAAAAGGGATTACATTTTTTATTGCTGGGTGTGTTTTATGGGAGATCTGTCAGCTGGAAGTGACAGTGCCAATTAGGGTTGCATGTTTTTGTGTGAGTTGCAGAGTTTTAGAAAGCAGAGGAAAAAGGGGGTGAAGGCAAGCCAAGCTATTTACAGTGATAGATCTGAGGAAGAGCAAGATGGCAGATACCTTGGTTGCTACCTGTGGCTGTGAGACTTGCCCTCTGTTCTTCTTCCCTCCTGCCAAAACACACACACATTCCCCGAGATGTGTCTAGGGAAGATCGGAGGTTTATTAACCACTGCCCTAACCACACCTTTCCCCAGCTACACAAGTAAGGCTCGTGTCTGCACACAGGGTATTTTGTGGTCTTCTCCTACGTGTTTCCATAGGTGTGAAGAAAACACCTTCTGAAGGGAACTCCTTAGGTCTCCCTTGGGTCACTCTGTGTGATGCTGGTAATCTCAGAACAGTGTTTTGGGAAGGAAAAGTACAAAAGTCTGAAACACTCCAGGCTCCAGGCTAGTGTCTTAGAAAAAGTGATTCTAATTCACCCAGAAAAGTACAATGAGAATGATAAGTGCTTGATTTGCAAGTATCTCCTCACATTAGTGAAGGGACAAGAGAAAGAGAAGGAAGGGAAGATGCTTTATTTCCAGGTAAACTTAACCCCTTGATTTACTCTCTTGAGCCAAATATCTTACGGCAAATGCAGCAGCAACATTTTAAAATTCAGAGCCAAAGCTTTACTTTCCAATCCCTCAGCATCCTGAGTGCTCACTGAGACTGCTACAATTTCTCCCTTCTTTGTTGTGTCTCTACAGCCAGCAGCTCTGCTTCTGCCCAAAATAACCCTCCATGCATGAGGCCTATCAGCCAGCTTCATGGGCTAAATGGCAAATTCAGCAATCTGGGCAGAGGGGCAGGTGGTGTGGAGGGTCACAGTGTGCTTTGAAAGGCAGGCTGCTCCCCTTTGTGGAAGGGATGGGTGCTCAGGATTTATGCTGCTGTACATGAAAAATAAACATTTGGTCTCCACATGCTTTGCTAGTCAGTGTGTGCTACCCAGCTGATTCAAACACCCATCCATCAACCCTCCCTTGACTCATCACCACAACACTGAAGTACACGGGGGAGTGAGCACTCCCACATGTGGATGAGAGAAGGCTCCATTTGCCATGAGATGTTGAAATACCCCTTCAAGCCAGCTCCTAATAGAGGCAGTTGGATACAGCATTGCCTAGCTGCTGTAAACCATCACTTTCAGCTCTCACTAAAGGTCCATTTTTTATCTTTCTCTGTGACACAGCGTATCTGGGCCAGTGCAGGAGTTTGCTCTTGTGGGCCAGTTGGTATGTTCTCTGTGGCTGGATTTCAGAGCTGGTGGCCATCATGAGTGGCAGAGGAGAAGTCCCTTTTGGCAAAGTGGGGATGATGCTGTCTCACCCATCACCCTTCCCTTGGCTGCTTCTCTGGGTTTCCACTGGAGCACTCTATTAATATCCTTGTTTCCAAACAACAATGTCACTAATCCTAATTTATTGGGACTTTAAGGACACATTTGACAATGACACTGACTGCTGGTGTTTGAGCACTGAACAGGAATTTTAATGAGAAAAGGAGTAAAATGAATAATGCATTAAAAGGGAGATGGGTTTTACCAAGCTTGTGTTTAAACAAGATGATGAAGAGTGTGATGAAAGTTTATCTGCATGGTAAGATAGATGAACGAGTTGATTCTGTTGAAGGCCAGGTGGCCCAAAGTATTCATTCTCCTTTCCTGGGACTGGATAGCTCTGAACCTGTGCCTTTGGGAGAACAGTGAAATATGAACACAGACAGTGGGATTGAGCACAGACTTAGCAGGTTTCCACACCAAGCTGTGTGGTGGGGTTGACACATTGGAGGGAATGCTATCCATATGGGCCTTGACAGACTTCTGAACCCTACGGATTTCAGCAAGGCCAAATGCAAAGTCCTGAGCCTGGGTTGGGCAATCCTGAGTACAAGCACAGTTTGGGCAGAGAATGGGTTGAGAGCAGTCCTGAGGAGAAAGTGTTGTGGTTGTTCAACAAGCTCAACATGACCTGGCAATGTGCACTTGCAACCCAGAGAGCCAGCTGTAATGTGGGCTGTAAAAAAGCAGAGTGACCAGCAGGCCGAGGGAGGGGATTCTGCTTCTCTGCTCCACTGTGGTGAGGCCCTAGTTGGAGCCCACCACTTTGATGGCTCTGGAGCCCCAACACTAAAAGGACATGGACCTTGTCCATGTTGGAGCGAGTCCAGAGCAGGCCATGGGGATGCTGTGAGGGCTGGAGCAACTCTCATATGAGCACAGGCTTAGAGAACTGGGATTGCTCAGCCTGGAGAAGAGAAAGCTCCGTGGAGACCTTACAGCACCTTTCGTATCTAGGTGAGGCGAGGGCTGGAGCAACTCTCATATGAGCACAGGCTTAGAGAACTGGGATTGCTCAGCCTGGTGAAGAGAAAGTTCCGTGGAGAACTTACAGCACCTTTCATATCTAGGTGAGGTCTGCGAGAGGGCCGGAGAGGGATGTTTTACAAGGGCATGTAGTGACAGGACAAGGGGAAATGGCTTTGAACTGAAAGGGGATAGATTTAGACTGGATGTTAAGATGAAATTTTTTCCTGTGAGGGTGGTGGGGCACTGGAACATGTTGTCCAGAGAAGCTGTGGCTACCCCATCCCTGAGAGTGTTCAAGGCCGGGCTGGATGGGGCTCTGAGCAACCTGGCCTAGTGAAAGATGTCCCTGCCATGGCATGGGGGTTGGAACAAGGTGAGCTTTAAGGTCCTTTCCAAACCAGACTTTCTATGATTCTGTTCTATGAAATGGGAAGGTGTTCCCCAACAAACTGCTCCTGTCTTTGGATGGGTGTTAGTCCTCTGACACAGTGGCAACATTTGTGCATGGGTGCACAGCCCTGCCCTTGTCCTGTCTCCTCAAGGTTGCTGTGTGTGAACGGTTTTATGGAGGACCAACTTGGAATGAAGTGGATTCACAGACATGTCCAGTGGCACTCCTTGAGGCTGCTGGGGAGTAGGTGCTCCCAGTATTTTCTAGATGCAGGTGATGGTTGGCAAGTTGCATAACACTAGAAAGACCAGGGAATGACTAGAACATTGTGCTCGGAGCACCCTTCCTTTCCATGAAGCTGTGTCTCTAGCACTGACAACACAGCACACACATATGTGGGACTAGGCTGCCTAAACAAAAGAAGCAGTGTTATTTTGGGAGCAGTGGAATGGCCATCTAGCCTCTGTTGGATATGTAGAATGAGGAGAGTGGGGCATAGGTCTTGCCCTGTATTTGGCAGGCCCATGGGGATGCTGAGACATTCTAGAGGATCTAAAATGGCTCAGGCAATTTGCTTCTGCCTAAGTTTCAAGTCAGTGTCTCCCTCCTGACTATCTTGTTTCAGGTCATGCTGGATAACAGAGAGAGGGCAAAAGCCAGAGAAGATATCTCTGGCCAGAAACTTAAAATACTCTTGTGACAGGAGTATTAGAGTTCAGACAAGAACTTGCCAAGTTTCATATCAACCAGTATCTTGTCTCCAGTGATAATGGATGATTCAGGAAAGTGTGACCCTTCCTTTGCCCCTAATCATCTATTGGCACTATTTCCAAAACTTTTTTCATCTCACAAAGGCTGTTCTGTAGAAATACATTGAAGCAGATTCCCCAGAAATAGAGCTTAGAATTTTTCTACCCTCTATAACTATTCCCATCCAAATAAACATACTTGAAAAAAATTAAATGGTTACCCTGATTTAGCAAATAAATCAATCCAAACACATGACTCCAGAACTGATCTTACAGTAACTTCTTTGCTGTTTCATGGTGCAGTTTAAGAAATGCATTTCTTCTGTCCTCAGAATGACAATATGTAGATCCCCTAAGAATCATGGAGCATCACCTCCTAAACTGCCTCTGGTAAAATTTTTCTGGAAACATTCCAGGGGCAAAGAGCTTGCCATGTGTTTCATGTCCCAAGCAGCATGCAGGATGGAGTTATTTGTTTGTTGCTGCTTTGTCTTTGTTTGTGCAAACTGACGCCGCAGGGACCTTTTTTGAGGGCATTTTTCAGCCAAGAAGATTATTCTATATAAATACAGTTAAACAAATAGATTTATCATCAGAATAGCTTCAGCCTGTTCCATCCATCCATCTATCTATCTATCTATCTATCTATCTATCTATCTATCTATCTATCTATCTATCTAATACATGCCCGCCTTTGTAGATAAAATAATTAAATTCCTATAACAGCCTAAACAGACACATTGGGTTTATCTTGTTTTGTGTCTACACTGAAACTGTGAGCAAGAACTGGGCTAATTAAATCAGGCAGATTTATCAGCTTCAGGTACACCTTGGAGTTGCTGCCCACAGTGGATCATTCTGTTCCTTTGCCAAAGGACATTGCTTTTTTAGCTAAGGGACAGAGAAGTGCCTGGAAGCCATAAGCCTTTCAGTAAGTAACCTTGATCTGAAGAGGAAAGTGATTGAGGGTCTGAGCTGCTAGCCCAGAGAGGAAACTCACATCAGGTCTGAGGCACTCTTGGCCATTGTCACATTTCCCAGGTATTTTGTAACACTGAATTCCCTTTATTTGTATGTTTTCACCGGTTATCACAAATTATTTTGGAAGCATGACATAGTTTTTGAGCTGTTGGGAAGCTAGTGTAAAAGTCATCAGAGAAATGAAAGATCTTTCAGTCTTGCTGTTGGTATAACCTCTATCAGAATCTGATGCAGATGAGGGTTCTGCTGGAATGTGACCCTGAATAAGCCACTAAGAAGAACGTTTAAAAACGGATCCATTAAAAGACAGTTCCAAAAGGACTGAGAATTAAACTCCAAATAAATACCCTTCTCCCAAGATTGCATGTGCAGTCCCCTACATGTAAGCCAACAAATAGGAGAAAAGGAGAAAGCCAAAATAGGAGAAAAAAAAAAGGCTGAGCAAGAAGTCTTGCCTGACTTCTAATGAGCTGTGATGAAAAGCAAAATAGTAAAACTACACAAGCAGACCTATAAATTAGGGTTTTTTTTCTTCTGAATGATTACATGTCCCTCCCATTAAAAAGGTTTTTAACTTTCATATGTCCTTAGGGAATGGAGTCATTGCCTGTCAGTTGATGCACCCAAAGGTGTTTGACCTGCTCTTCACCATGAGGTGAAAAGGGTTACCTTAAACCTCAGAGGAAGAGGGAGTAACTTGCTAAGCTGCCATAATTATGTGTGGGTATCTGTGGGCCCCCAGTGTACTTAACAGCTTTGCTTTCGTGGAAAGCAGTGGGATTTTTCCACTTGAGTAAATGTCAGGTACCTAATAAAGATCTGGACTTGGGGAGTGCCTTAATCTGTCTGATTGCTAGCAAACAAGTGTTTTCCCAGCCATACTGGGAAAATAAATAGAGGGAAAACTGTGAGACATAGAAAATTTGGCAATAAGTGTATATGAGTATCTCAGATGAAAGACAGTCCCTAATTCTCTTTGGAAACAAGAACTATAGGAAGTTTCATGAGCATTTTGGGACCAATCAAGGTTGAGGCTGTCATCTCCTAGCTTGAGAGCTAGGAAATATGGGACAACCCAGGCCTCTGGTTCCAAAACAATGAAATCATTTTTATGCCCTTTTCTTTGCTGCAAGAACTGCAAGTGTAGAAAGAATTAGAAGAATGAGTGGCTGAATTCCAGCTCATAAGAGGTGAAAGGTGAAAAGGAGAGAAAGGACAGTGGCTGGTACAGGTCTCCTGGCTTTCCCCACTACACCTTGCATGCATATGGAGCTGTGTTTTAAGTCAGATGAATCACAGAAAATTGGAAAGTCTACATTTTTGTTTGTACAAGTGCATGAATAAAATGAAAGATTAGGTTATTACAGACATCAGTCATGCTTTAAAAACCCACGAAATTGGCTGAAAATGAGACAGAGACAATATGAATAGATACAGTGTTACTATAGTCTATTTCCCATCACTGTTGTTGCATTTATCAGACAGAGTCAAAACTGTTCCTTTGCCTTTGTTAGGCTCTGTGAAAAAAACTCTTTTCTTAAGGACTTATTTTATGAGATTTTTTTTCATTTTTCCTCTATTGAATTGTCAAAATTAATATGAAATAATTCCTTTAGGTGGAAAAAAAACCCAAACAAACAAAAAATCCCCATCAATAAAATAGCTTTATTTAAAAATCCCCATCAATGAAAAGCTTTATTTATATATTAACTTTTAAATGAAATGGATCTACAATTTACATTTCAATATGGAAATGCATCTTAAATGAAAAGAAAAAAAATTAAGAGCATATAATTTTGGCAACTATGACTTTCAAAGCAAAATTTGTAAAAGCGTTAACTTTATCTTTTCAACAGGTTAATTTGATATGCATTTTTCTATTAAAAATGTAGTATAACCCATTTAGCTATATTCTTATTGTACAAAATTTTCTGTACCCCAGCCCCTTTGATAATTATAATGTGAGGGGAAAGGAGACCCAGAAGATGCTTACTTTCTTGAGCTGACTAGCAGGTGTGTTGTCTAGGCCAACTCCTCAGAGGGTACCTTAATCCTGCTTTTCTTAGACAGGACTGTGTCCCGCCCCCACCCCCTTCCATGAGTTTCAGGAGAAGGTATCTGGACACAAAGAGATGACAGCTCTTGTCGTAATATCCACCCCCATGGATCCCCTGCAGGTAGAGCTGGGTTGGTGATCCCAGAGGAGATTAGCTATTGCTGATGATGCTGAAGTACAGGAGATGCACACAGTTTATCTCGGTCATTCAGTTTGTGTCTGAGATGAGGCACTGGATAAGGATGCAGAATTTGTGCAGACAAAGCTGAGCAACTGAATCATTAATAACTGGAGAGGAGGAGCTGACATTTATTTGCTCAAATATCCATAAACAAAGACTTTCAGAAAATGGTTGTTTTCAAATGAGTCATTGAACGGGCATGGTGGTTGGGTCTGCAGCAAATCCTCTGTGAGACACCCGAGTTCTCAGTTAAGAACCTCTTTTTCAAGGGAGAAAGAGAAGTTTCAGATTCAACACAGTACTCCCCCATGTTGGCAGGGATTTTATTTCTCCCTGCTGTGATCAGTGACGCACTGTGGGTCGGGGCTAGAACTGTCTCTCTGTTCGTAAGATTCATGGTCTCTGTAATATTTTTCGATTTAAAAATGGAAATGTTTAAAAATTGAAATGTTGGGCAGTGCTATCTCCTGACACATTTCCTGTGGTGTTTACATGGCTGCATCAGTGGACATTTGTCATTTAGACTATTCCAGGATTCCACGTAGACTTTGTCATCCCACTTGCAAGATGGACACAATCTGGTCTTTAAACCAATTCCCCTCCATTTGTTCTTGATTTAATTTCTTTGCAGCTGAACAGCAGCCCACAGGGAGAAACAACAGGTAGCTCTGTTAGAAAGGACACTCTCTTGCTTTCTGTGTGATCTTTCCTCACATTGCCATTGCATTTGTAGCTCAACCTTCAAAACCAGTCGAACCATGAATAATGCACATGCAACCCTATGGCTTTTCATGGCTGTCCAGAGTGCACAGAAACAGATACTCAAGAGCCTGGGCCAGACCCAAGAGTCCTGGCCAAAAAAAAAAAAAAAAAAAAAAAAAGGCTTTGATTTACTCCTACTCTCTTTGTTGTTCCAAGTTTCCCTCTGAAAACAAAGAGAGGTATATATGGTCTCTTGGCTTTGTGCAAAATATAAAAGCATTTTCATTTCTGCAAAGCCTCTGTTGTAGAACTAAAGAAAGGATGCTTTGTGAGCAATTGGTTAGTGCATGTTCTTTAAAAAAAACCTTAGCAAAAACTTGGCTTCCGTGAAATATAGGAGGACCAAGAGATCTGATCTGTTCAGCACAGGTGAGAGTGAGTGATCTAATCAGGACGGCTTTTTTATTCCTTTTGAGACATCAGTCTGGCTCTTAAATGTCCTCTGGCTGGCAAGCTTCAGCAGGATATGAACTGCCTGGGTTTTTGAGAAGAAGGCCAGCTCAGGGGCCAGCTGTGATGCCTCAAGGGCTTGTGCTGGCAACTCTGATAAAGACAATCTATCCTTTGTGGAACAGGACCACCAGCAAAATCTGTGGTTCTGCAGGGTCTGCTGGCTGGTAGAGCAAATACCTAGCTGTGTTTGGCAGCTGGTGACTCTAACATGCAGTGCTGGTCATCTTGCTGGTTTATTAGGTTGATCCTTCTCCTTTAGGTCCTTTCTCTGCGGCTCCTGCTGTCCCAGGAAGTTAGGCTCAAGTCATTAGAATCCCTTGGGAGTGAAGTCCATGCTACAGTCAGAGGTGTGACTCAGCTTGTGTAAATACACCTGCCTGGGATTTGTACAACCTTGTTGAAGGCTTGTGGCATTATCTGGAGAAACTTAAACTCAGGAGTGGCTGTAGAGCTAAAAGGATTTAGGAGGAAACCTCAGGTAGTAAAATATATGGAATATCTTGCTTGCATGTTTACAATCTCCACAGTGTCCAGGTGAGCTACTGTGAGACTTGCTGGGTCTGCCCAAGGAATTCATTGCCTCTCATTTGCCTGCCCTGTAACCCAGCATAAACTTATGTTTATAAAATACAGAGGACTTGAGTAAATCAAGTCACAGTTAGAGAGTGGGCTGCTTTTGTAGACATGAAATATACAATAATTTGTTATTTTTCTTCTTTTTTGAGAACCTCTCTCTAGATTTTAGGAGATTGGTGCTCAGATGCTACCCAAACAGACAGCACTATGAATAAAAGTGTTTTGGAAATTTCCCAAGGAAACGTATTTTCTCTCATAATGTAGAAATGCATGAAAAGAGATAAACTCCAGAAACACATGGATTTTGCTCAATATCTACTTCAAGATAAGTTTTTGGTAACATTTTTTGGTTAGAAAATAATTTTTAGATGTCCAATTTTTAAAAAAGATAGTTTTGATTTTTATAACAAACATTACAAGATGAATATTGAAAGTACAGAAAATAAGACTCACTTTTTCCCTAGAAATGGAATATTTTAACTGCCCTGAAAAGATATTTGAGACCCTTGCCTCAGAATTTGATGGATAGGAAATCATCTTTTTTCTAATGCTGTCCTAACCCAAAACAAGGAAAAAAAAATAGAGTTACAAGAATTCTTCTACAGAAGAAACTTTCTGATGCCACTCCTTCCTTTAAAACACCCAAGATAAAAATGCCCTTTCTCAGTAGCCATGGAAACACCATTATTTAGTTCTTAAATAACAAGACTGATTCTCCCCTTACAGCAGAAGGATGACATGCTCACTAGTGTAGGAGCTTATGGCTCCATGGAACTCAAACTGGTTTATGAAATATGTGACTCCCATCATTTAAGAAAAGCCCCAAATGTAGGAAGAGGTGTTTGCAGTGCCAACCAAGGCATATCTGTACAGTTCAGCTGTTTACAGATTATGCAGTGTTTCTTTAAGAAAATTCAGTGTGAGGCAATGGATGCAAACTCTGCAAGAGAGGAAAGAGTTACTCAACGACACAGGATTGGACTGGGTCCAAGAGGATTATCAGCAAGAAAAAGGGGCTTTGGTTTAGTTCTGCTATCTTTGTTCCAACTTTTGCTCTGTAAAAAAAAAAAAAAAATTAAAAAAAAGGAAAATATACAGGCTCAGGTCTATATGCAACATATAAAAGCATTTTCACATCTGCAAAGTCCTCACTGCAGAATTAAATAATGAAGGCTTTGTGAGCAATTGGTTGGTACTTGTTCTTAAAAATAGCTGCATCACAGACAAATCAGCTTTTGTTCAGAAACTGGGCAGGCCACGTGACCAATTCAGCCAGGACAGGTGATGACGAGGACTGTGGCGTGTTATTGTGTTGTGAAACTTCATGTAATATTGCCATGCTCTGCTCCAGGACCTCAGCAAGTTTCCAGCTAAGGAGAACCCGGTTTAGACAGGTACACTGGATATTTTTACTCCCAGGACAGGAAGAGAGAGGACCAGATCACTGCTGGATTTGGGACCCATCCTTCCACAAAAAGGAGGTTCAAGGAGTAAAGAGGTCTTCAATCCTTATGCATCAACATTGTACCTTCCCTCATGTTTATACCACAATATATCTTAACCACCTTATTGTTTTATAGCAAAATATATCTTATATGCCCTGTTTTGCCCATGTAGTTAATACATTTACAGTCATCTTAAATTCTACAAAACTACAATTTAGCTCAGAGAGGAAGGGACAGTGTTAACTCGTGCTCCTGGGAAGCAGGATTTAGGAGGCTCCTCTTCCCATTTTAACACTACACAGGTGGGCTGGAAATTAATGAGCATCTGTCTTGTGACCACATGAATCTGTTCACTGTTTGGTGGGTGAGGTGTGTTCTGGCATCTGTCCTCATAGTTACTAGGCAGGAAAGATGATGCCTAGACAAATACCTGTTTTCCAGAAGTGTCCCAGAGTGGTTTAATAAGAATGAGCAAAATCAGCAGGGTCTACACAGGGTGTCTCCCTTTCAGTTCCTTCTGTTGAGCTCTTGTTGAGCTTGTCCTCACTTGATTCTTGGTGTTTGGCAGCAGTGAAGTCCGTGGCCACTAACCAGCCTGCTGCACAAACCAGGATTTATGTTTCTCCCTGATGTTTCTTCCTCCTTGGACACATGATTTATTTTGAGGAACTAACTGAATCCTGACTGATTGTGCAGTAATTCAAGGCTGAGATTTTGATTCTTAGTCAGAGACTCCTTTTTCCATGTTACAACTTTTTTCCAGGCTCTAACAGTGGTCAGATTAGTAGCACAGATGGGTATAGGTGTATCCAAAAGTGTACATTAAGATTAGTGGCTGTGTAGACTATCAAGACCACAAGAAGAAATTTAACAATGACTCACCTAACACTTTTGTTGTATCCAAAAGTGTACATTAAGATTAGTGGCTGTGTAGACTATCAAGACCACAAGAAGAAATTTAAGAATGACTCACCTAACACTTTTGTTGGATTCTGCATGAGAGTGTGATAGCAATTTTAAAATTTAATTTAGTAGAATTTAATTAATTAAAAATAGGAGATCCACCTTGTGCCTGACAGTTTGAATTATTCTAGTGGAATGTGACCTGGAAGCCGTTCCTAGATAAAGCATGAAGGTAGAGTATGTGAAATGTGCTTTCAGTGACCGCTGAACTCTGGCTGAGGTTCTTCATTGTTTTGTCTTGGGTGATGGGCTCTGTGAGAGGGCCAGGCAGTTTCATCAGTCCTGGATCCTGGATCTTACTCTTGAGAAGCTCCATAAGATGACATGCCAACCTTCACCTCCTATGCGTATCAGACTGTGCAGGGTGGCAGGTCAGCCTGCCTGCAGAGCTCCTCTCTGGCAGCTGGGCCTTTGCTCTGGGTGCCCACTCTGCTTGACAGGAAGATGAATGAGAACATTTGCAAATTTTTGTCTTGTACAATGTACAATCTCATACAACCCGGCTTCCTTCCAGCCCTGATTTTGAAACTGGCATGTGACTGGCTCAGTTGAGTCTTCCCATGTCTTTCTAACATTCCTTTTCAATTTGGGCATATTGTTCTGCTTGGTGATAGTGGCCCTGATAATTGCATGAGTCAGCCATTTTGCGCAGTTTGGCAATATACTGGTCTATTGTTTTTTTCAGCTATTTGGACAATGTTCCTGTTTCTGTGGGTTGAAAAGCACTTCTAGGATTTTACAGTCTTTCCTGCTCTGGTCTTGTCCCCACCAAGCACTGCAGATGCATATGGTGGGCCTTATCTCAGAGAACTGAAAACATGTCTGCTTGCACTTAATTTTCTTTTGCTTTCACTATCAGCTATTATAGTTCTATCTTGAAGGCAAAAGGGCACCCAGCTACTGAACACAGACTCACATTTCTGTATTATGTGAGACAGTGCTGTGCCCTTGACCTTGTCCTTTTCCCTTCTCTTTCTTTGTATGACAATGTTAGTTTCTTGTGCTTGCAAGTCCTTTTTCCTCCCTCCACCACCTTCCATGATGCAGCAGAAAAGGCATCTGCCCACAGAGAGGTGAAAGTGTTACTCATGAATGTTGGTGTCCTTAATTATCACAGAAGTGCTCCCTTGAACTGAGTGCTTCAGGGCTATTAATTCATGCTACTAAACTAGCTGTGAAGAAAGGATGGCTCACTGTTATTTTGCATTTGTTTGATTGGCACCTTGTTTCAAAGTAGGTTTTATCAAGTTTTATCTTGAGCTGAGTGACACAGCTAATTATACTTGTTTTCACAAGCACCAAGCTCCAGTCTGAAGTAGAGGGAGCATATAAAGCACCAGTGTCATAATTCTTACAGATAATGTTTGGTTTTGCAAAATGTTTCGGCACACGGGTTTGAAATGTGACTTCTGCTGGTAAAAATCACATCACAGGAAGACTCTGTGAGCAGTCAACAATTTTTTGGTGCTTTTTACCCTTTATAATCTAGGGAACAAGTGGAAAGGGCAGATCCACTGGGACGTGTCCCAGCACAGAGGGAAGAGCGGAGTGATCATGGAACACTTTGCAGGAGATGCCATGTTCTTTTTCTTACTCCATGGAGCCTGGAGAACCTACGAGTCCAGGGTTATGTTGGCTGCTGGAATTGAGACCCAAGGGGTCGAGATCAAACATGTTCACAGAAACGAGAGGAATAATATAGATGATTCTATGCAGGAATTTAACTTCCTGCACAGACTGGTCAGGGGTCACTGAACAAACTGGGCTAGGAACTACTTCTCTAGAAGATGATCCAGGTAAATATGCCTGCTCCATTAGACCATGTCTACTACAGAAAAATATGTAAATCTACAGGAATAGCGTAACATCATAAAAAGCTACAGTTTTTCTGTGCCTCCATGCCAGGTCATCTGGTGGCAGGTGCTAACCAGTAAGAAAGATAATTTTCAGTCAATGCATGGATGACTCATCAGCACAGCAGGTCAGAGAGCTAAGGGCTGTAGATGGGCTTCAAGAAGAGCTGATATAATTTTATGACCTGTGAAAGCATTTGCCTGGCTGTTCTTGTATAATCAGTAAGAGAAGGGTAATCAAAGCTGTTCCTTGGGGCACCAGATAATGATACTAATTAGCACATAGACAAGGCTTTGCTGAAAGCATTGCACCCAGGCATGTGATAATTAATTAGCTGATTGTCTGGGGAAAGGTGTGCCCCTTGCCTTTTCCTTCTCTTCCAAGATTGTGCAATGGGAAGAAAGGAAGATTTTATGCTTGCTCATAAAATAGATGCCACATCTAAAATAGATGTGGATTTAGTCCAGCATGGCAAATTTGGACAGTCTCTCCAGGAATGTGAATTTGTGCTGAGGTTTAAAAAAAATCTCTCGAACTGCTGCTCCAAGTTGGATGTCAGTGCATTGGGAGAAAAAGGTAGGGCTATTAGGTTTTTTGGTCTGTTCATCCTCTTAAAAAAGGACCGGTGCCAAAACCAGATATGTCCACCCCTTCTGCACTCAGGCTATAGCCAGTGATACTCAGCCACAGCTCTGAGCTTCTGGGGACAGAGGTTTGCATGGGAAACAGTTACTGCGAGTTTCTATGGCGCAAGAGCATTGCCACTCAGTGAAACAGGCGGTGGTACAGGCTTTTGGCACCACCTCAGGAAACTTTGCAGATCAAAGATCACTCCCTCAGATGGGCTGTGGGGCTGGCTGCCTTTCCCAAGCAGAGCTCCCTGCAAGGAACCCAGATTTCATGAAATCCAATGCCCTGACATTACAGTGACCGCTTTGGCTCCATGGGGCTCAACTCAGACAGAGGTACTGGAGTCTGGCAGTGACCAAGTGTTTTCTCTTGTTGGCTTTCTATTTCTAGGAGACTGTTGGATAGGATCCCAAGTGATATATCTGGCTTCTTGTCCAGGCTGGTTTGTGTGTGTGCGTGTGAATGTGACTAGGCAGAAAATATCCCTCCATTGTTATATGGGAGAGAAGCAAAGAAACACCAGTTTAAAAGAGCAATGGGAGGCAAAGTATAATATTCTTTTAGCTCTCTACAAACCTCTGTCTGGCTAGGCCTTCATAGTACTCAATGTTCTTCCCAACCAAGTCACAGCCAAGTTTTGCAGCTGCATTCAGGGCTTCCCACTGCCTTCTCTCCCTTGTGCTAGCAGAGAAAAGAGAACCTCTGCTGTGTCTGGAAGTGTGTGACATACAGGTTGACTGGCTCTACAGGGGGAGAGGAAAGAGAACAAGCTGTTCCTTGTAATTTCAGAGGTCCTGCATACAAGCTACTGTGTGGGAAGAGTTTTTGATTATCAGACCTCTGGTCAGGTCTTGAGGAGATGTTGGGTGGTCGTCATTTCTGTGGAGGGTGAGTGGTGGGAAGTCCCCTTTACTCCTACAGAGGAGTCATGGAAATGTTCACCTTTGGGCCAGGTCTTTTCAAATGCAACAAAGCCAGTGTTTTGTGAGCAGAGTTGGAAGCAAGAAGGAAATAGCCTTGTGCCATGAGTTCCTTTAAGAGGGTGATTTTTCTGTCTCATTAGATATAAACATGCCACGAAGCAGGACTTCCTTTGATATGCTTTAAGCTTCTGTCCTACTTCCAGTGCCTGCTTTTGGGTTTGACATGGTACCAAACCTGCCATTTCTGCTCCTTGGAGCACAGTTTAGCCCATGGATCTCTGACCAGAACTGTGGTGATCTGCTCCAACATTGTCCCACCAAGACAAAGCCAAGCTGTCTGATTCTCAGTAGGGATTCCACAAATATGAACTGCTCCTGCAGTCACCTGAGTCTGTATAACCATATCCATCACAAGCAGTCATAAACAGTGTCCACAAGGATTTGTCAGTGCCCGTAGGGCTGACTTTTACAGAGCTCAAGTTATCACATGAGAGGATAGTTGTTCTCAAGGCCCATCATTTGCTTAATGGGCCCTATTTTTAAATGGAGGAGGCAGAAGTGGCAGTGCTGCTGGGAAGGAAGGTAACTACCACCTTTGCTGTGACACTGGGGGCATTAAGCAAAGTCTCTTCTTCCTAAGGTGGTACTCCATCCTCAAGGAGAAGAGAGTCCACTTTGCTTCTGCCATTGTAAGGACAGAGAAAAACACATGCACGGTGGAAGACTAAATGTAAACCATTGCATTTTTGATTTGCAGAACTTGTAAAAAAGCTGGTAATATGTCAAAAGCCGGAAGCTGAAATCTTCTCAGATGTCTTCCCAAAGTGATGAGTAACATTTGGGCTGTGCATTTGGGCATGTGCGAGTTATTGTGTGTGGCAGAAATAAACCACCTTACTTTCTCTTATTCATGTTGCATACAGACACAAATGTGTCATTCACATAAATCAGACACAATTATCCAGAGAGCTCAAATTTACAGTGTTTCTGATAAACCAGACACCTAAGAAATTCTGTGATGGGAAAAGGCTGCACTCTGCAAGAACACACCAGGTAATAGTAGCCTTGTGAACGATAGCCCAAAGCCTCAGCTTTTGCCCCGGTACCTGAACATCTCACTGTCCTGAGGGAAACATCTGCGGAGCAATTATTATCTTGGAAAGAGCCATGGGAAAATAAAGCAGTCGGTAACACTTGAAAAGCGTCCCAGATTCCCACTGAAAGGCTTTGTCAGAGCTGTGAACCTTCACTTTATTTAGCTGTATGCTTTTTTTCTTTTCCCTTTTTTTTTTTTTCTTTTTCATGGAGTGGGTAGTAAACCAAAAAAGTATCCTGTATGTTGCTGCAGTGGGAAATCTCAGCCATGATAACATTCAACTAAAGGTTGTTATCTAGTGGATTGTAACCTGTGGAATATGGGAATATTTCTCAAAGAAAAAGCCAGGCTTGTCACTTGCGCTCTTTAGGAGCTGAACTGTGTCACAGCAGGCCCCAGCTGAATGAGCCATGTAATACTCAGAGGAACAATGGCTATGTCATCCTGACCTGCAAAGGGGTTGGGTGTGTTCATCCCTTCTCTGCAGGACACAATCTTCTTGTCACAGACACTCTTCTTTTTTTCCCAATTTTTTTTTTTTTTATGCAAGAGAAAAGGGAATGTAGGACTTTCAGCCTGCAAAAACCTCTCTGCTTCTGTCTCTGCTGACATATGTAAATTACCATGGCAGGTCATTAAATACGTGCCTATCACAGCAGGAGAAATGACTGAACATGGTGTTTCCTAGCAGGACAAGCCGAATGGCACAGTCCCAAGTGCTGCTCCATGCTCTGGCAAGTGTCCTGCTCACGGGCCTCGTGCAGCAGGAGCAGGGTCACGTCTCGGACCCTGCTGGGCACAGCCAGCTGCAGGGGTGACACAGAGATGCCTCGTGGGGTCTGCAGAGGTGCAGAGCTGCAGGAGGAAAGGTGTGGGGCACACCTGCATCAAATCCCATGGAAATGTCACGTCAGGCTGGGCAATAGTGCTTGGCTACCAAAGGGCTTTGGGCAGGAGGCAGAATCACCCCATCCATTTTCACAGATGGCAAAATCGCAAAACAGGGCAATGAAATAACTTAGTTAAGGTCACCCAAGGAGGCAGTGGAGGAGCTGGGAATAAAACGCAGGTTTCATGAATCACCAAACCACACGGCTTCCCCTTAGGGCTATGGATGTATTATAATAGAGCAAGATCCAGATGTGGTTTTTAACTGTCGTTCAGTACTCTGTGTGATATTACTCTGCCCAAGAAAATATACAAATTTGGACTCCCCAGAGATCTGACTTGTTTGGGGAGCTTGATTAAGCTTGTTTGGCATGACATTTTTAGGCAGAACAGCACACAAAGGGATGGGGGGCAATTCTCAAACACACTGGCAGGGGCCTGTGGATTGCTGAGTCCTTTGTGTAACCCGGAGGATGCATAAGAATTTGAGAAACAATCTCAAAAGATGAAGGAGGGAACAAAGTCAAAGCAAAGAAGCTGGACCACATCGGGAGGCAGGAAGAAAACAGATGCTTGGCAACAAATCTGTGATCAGATGTGCTGTTCAAGTGGCAGCCAATCCCCTTAGACAGTTATTATTCTCCAGCTGTTCATCCTTGTTCCCTCCATTCCCTTCCCAATTCACCAACTCAACTTCTTGTTAACTGTTCCAGGTATCAACCTGACCTATTCTGAGGGAGCTCTGCTTGGAGGCAACTGCAGAGCTGCCTGTGCTGGCTTCTTGGCAAAGATATTCAGCAGTGGGGGTGAGGAGGAGACAAGACAAGGGTCCAGGGATGGCCAACTCTCCACCCAACTCTGTCACATCTCAGCAGCTCTTCTAGCTGCAGTCAGAGGAAAAGGGCGTTAGCTGGGTAAGAAAATATTGCTCTGCATGTAAAACTCCCAATGCTTTGATATTAACAGTAGGAAGTGAGCGGGCCAAAATCCCAGAGCCTGAAGCCATGATTTAAATTGATCTCTGTTCACATTTCTACCTCCAGGTTTGGTCTGGGGGGATGGGGAGAATGGAAAAATTGCATCTTTGCATCAAATTTCTACATTAAAATTACCACTCACCATACCCTGACAAACTGTGCCTGTTTTTTACCAAAAAGGCCTGTTCTTGCAGTCAGATGATTGCATATCATCTCTGACTTAGCTAAATAATGAGCTCCTTAACTTTTGAAATTTTGCCTATACAGTTAGAAAGTTATATTCATTATACTTAAAAACTTGAAGTCAAACATCATTCCTTTCATACTACTTGACATTAAATAATGGTTTGTGATTTAAATTTTAATTACAGATTTCTGCAGCAGTACTCATACTTTTGAACATTTGATCTTAGAAATGCAGATTTCATGCTGGCTTAAGCTGGAAGCAACACAGCTTTCCTTCCTGATAGGATTATGTGATACTCCTCAGTGATTATCCAATCTGTAATGGAGGCACCATTGGGCCCAGATGAACAGAACCATCCTCATCCAATCCAGAGACCATCCAGAAAGTCTGTGACAGAAACAAGAGTCTCATCCTGCTGTGGGGTAGTTTTACTAAGGTCCCAGAAGAAGTGATTCCTGTGGATACTGCATTTTAAAAGCCTGCAAGGGCCTTTGACAATGAGGTGTGCAAGTCTCACTTTCTGATGAGACTTTGTGCAAGACTCCTGGCTATGTTGAGGGTCCAAAGTGATGGAGAGAGTTTGATTTTTGGGGGAAGTAATGCAAATTCATTGCTTTTAGTCTGCAAGACTCTGGTCCAGCCCCTGTAAACAAAGCAAGAGAGCAGCTGTCATGTGTACTGATGGCAGTTCATACTCACTAGATATTGGTGAACTGAACAATAGTTTGATGGGAATCATAGGTAGAAAGCACTACTTTGATATTGGCATTAAACCTTCCTAACAACCCAGTCATATCAGCCTCTTGTTTTAAAAAATTAAAAACCCTCAAAGCTTCCTGAGTGTTTATGCTTATTAAAAAAGGTCACCAGGAAGCTATGGGAGAAAATTCACCTTTAGCTTCTCTGAAGACAAGGGCAGGAGTCATCTCACCATGCTCTGATTACCTAAAAAGTGTGTGGTTTACATAAATTAAACAGGCTCTATAGCTGCTGGTGAGGTACTGACAACTCCAGGAGAGGATTTCTGCCAGTCTAACAAAGAAATAAAAATGACAGGGGAAGGCATGCTTTCAGAGGGTCTCTTTTTCCACTGGCCATAGGAGTTTAGATCACCAGTTTAGTACAGGTGCCTACAATTTAGTTTCAGTGAGCTGAAGCCACAAGCTGTCACAGAGAGGGAATCTGCCTGACCAGGAGAAGAAAAACAAGGGCTGAAAGAGGGAAGCAGAGAGTGGGCCCAGAAAAGGTAAGGTAAAAAGAGATGGAAAGTTGAAGAGTTACGGACAAAAGATAGAACCTTTAAAACAAAACCATTTCAGAGGTTGTAAGGCAATTTGTCCTTCAATATCAGGTTAGCTGTTCAGTGGCTGGCACTTTGCACCGTGTGAAAAGATCTCAGCTGAAGATCTGTGATAATCTGGCCAGCCACGGTGTACTCAGGGGCACTACTCCCCTGTGCCCAGCAGGCAACTGCAGGGAGCGGGAGGCAGAGCTTTCCCACCACTGACAGACACCCTTGCTGCCTCCTGCTCCCACCCACAGTGAGTCATGACTCCAGAGACACCGCCCTGGAGGAATCCACAAACCACTACAATGTGATATTATGGACAGGATGGAAATGATGCCCTTCTTGAGGCTCATGGAGGGAAACTTTGCCAGGTTGATGGATCAGGAGGTACTGGGAATGTGAGGTCAGGAGAACACGCTGAGGATGGGATACAGAAAAGATGCACTGGATCTGGATGGTAGGGATGGCACGCTGCAGGAGGCAGGTCTTGATGGAAAGACCAAACGTGACAGCTTGCTGCATCTACCTGCAATAGCCAGCATTTGGCTGCACATCTCTTTACAATCAAAGTGAACTGCTACATTACAATAAATGCAACCCAGCCAGCCAGGTGTTTGCTTGCTCCTCAGCCATTGGTCACTGGGGCACTTAGTACAATATTGTAATGCCTAATGCTTCTGCTCACAGCCACGTTTGTCTGCAGTGCCCTGTAAAATCAGTCTGGGCTCGGCTTCTCAGCCTGTGCCAGTTAGCCTGATTCCCCAGCAGACAGGTGGGGGGATGCCACATGAGTGTATTTACAGAGGGACGATATATTAAACCTTCACCCTGCTTGTAAATTAAATGCATGGTTAAAGCTCTGGTCAGAAGCTCACCTGACCAGGCTGCCATCTCTTTTGATTTATCTCTGCAGCAGATGCAGACCCACGCTTCAGCGGTGAGCCCTGCCAGTAGCAAATCTATTATTCATACTCCTCTCTGCCCAGGAAAATAAGAAAGTAAGGTATATGGACTCCTTTGGAAGGGAAGGTTTCATGGCATGGCATGGTTTCATGGAGTGGTGGAAAGGCTTGTCTTTGCTGAGCTCACACCTGACCTGCCAACATGAGTTTGAACAGGTTGTGAGGGAAGGCGGGCAGGCAGTGAGCAGCAAAGCCTCAAAAAACCCACAACCTGCTAAATAAGGAACCCTGTGTGGCTCCAACTGTCTTGTTCCCCCAGTGCTGCCAGGTTGTAGGGTGTCATGTGGCAAGAAATCTGTTCCTCCAACCACCCTCCTTCTTCTCTTGTCTATGTGAATATCCATGTACACCCCTTGCCAAGGGATGTGTCCGTACTGTGCTACTGATGATGGGTTAGACAGAGCCTTCAGGAAAGTCCTTCTCCTTTTTAAAAACTGGAAATGGGAGCTCTAGCTTTGTAAATGGGCTTCAACCTTGTCTGTTGCTCAAGTCCTGGCCATACTGCAAGGTGGCATTATATTGCCAAAGACCTTGTTGTGATCTTCAACATCCTCACAAGGGAAAGTGGAAGGCAGGTACTGCTCTCCTCACTCTCATGACCAGTGACAGGACCCAAAAAAATGGCATGAAGATGAGTTGAGGGAGCCTTAGGCTGAATATCAGGAAAAAAATTCACCCAGAGGGTGGCTGGGCACTGGACCAATCTCCCCAGGGAAGTGGTCACAGCACCAAACCTGACAGAAGTTTAGGACAATGATCTTGGGCACGTAGTGTGACTTATGGGGTGTGACTCATGGGGTGTCCTGTGCAGGGCAGGGAGTTGGACTTGATGATCCTCATGGGTCCCTTTCCACCCAGCATATTCCATGATTCTAAGTCACTTGATTTCCTCTGTTTTTTCTCTTCTGTCTTCCTTTCTTTTCTCTGGATTCCCTATTCTTTCTGCTCTTGCTTTTTGTGATGCAGAAATGAGTAAGGAAGCAGATTTTTATGGTGTGAGACATTAAGGGGAACCTTATGCCACACTAGCATGGGTACTGTGACAGGGAGAAATGTGTATTGTCTGCGTGTTTGAGACTGCTTGCACAGGACAGCAACTACAGGATCGTGGGGATAGAAAAGCCTGATGTCTTGAATACTGTAGGAATATTTAAATACAGCCAGCCTTGATCCTCATTCTGGGAAACAACAGCTGCTGCCAGGATAATTTTATCCTCTTGCTTACACAAGAGAGAAGATCTATTCTACAAACATCCCGTGATCTCCTGGACCCATATATGCGGTTATTCCAGGTCAGAGTTGCATCACTGGAGTGGCAGATCCATATTCTGACCTGTTTTTTTCTCTAGTCCAGCAGACTCTTCCTGCCTTGAATGCTCTGAGCCTCGGGACCATATCCTTTCCTCTTGTGGTTGAATGGGTTATCACTGCACCCTCTTCCCAGATTGGATCCATGAATTAGGAGGATGTTGGGAAAGTTTGTTCCATCATATTGAATGTAGTGACTCACTTAACATCAAAAACAAACAGTTATGGAAAAGAAGAGCTGGTTTCCCTGTTTGCAGGATGCAAAGCCCTAAAGATAAGAAGGTATACTCATGCCCTTATCAGTTCTCATGTTGAGGTATTTGGCTTTTCCTGGCATTATACTTCCACTGTCAGACTGAGTGCAAAAGAAAAGACACTAATTAATTAAAAAAAGACATTTCCCAGCTCAATGTCTTTCAGTTGGAACTCGCTGCCCTGTGGCACCTGTACTCTTTACAGGACTCTGATTACCTCCCAGAAACACTTCCCATGTAGGGGGTTCTCTAATGAAAAAACATGGAGAGAGAGAAATCTCAAAATCTGTTAAAATTTTTTTTGGGGGGTGGGGCAGGAGAAGAAGACCTGAAGTGTTTCATTTTATAATCAGGCATTTTGATATTTTCTTATTTCTTGTTTGTTTTGAAATAACTTTCTGGCTCCATATTTCCTTTTATAAACATTTAGAAGACAAAAAAAATGCCCAAGCCTTTCATAGGAGCTAAAAATGAAAGCGGTTGTCTTTTTCTGGAGAAGCAAATTTGCTTCAGAAAGGATAGAAAATGGCATAAAGTTGAACAAAACCTTTTATTTCAAGAAATAAGATTTTCTTGAAATGACATTGCCTTCAGATTTGCTCAGTACCAAAGTTTCTCTTTTTTTTTTTTAATTTTAACTCTTGAAATTTCTGATGAGTCCAATCATATTATTTTTTTCTCTGAACTGTAATTACTGCACTGGAAAGGTTGTGTAGCACAGCAAAAAGCATGAGCCCTCCTGCTCATCCTCTGAGCCTGCCCAGGAGCGTGAAGGGTGCCCTGGAGGGTGGCTCTTCAGACACATTTTTATTTGATTAGCAATGGTCACTTGGCATCTGTGCAATCAAAGTATTCCCATATTTAACACCAATATGTTAATGCTGACAGTCAGTGGGTTAATCATTATGGAAATACTGACCAATTCTTGAGTCAAATATCAGGTGGTGCCAAAAAACAGAGCCCTGGGACAAAGGACAGAGAAGTTCATCTCTGACTAATACTGCAGATAAAACGGCTGTTATGCAAAAACGTGTCTTCCAACACAACACTTGGGTCACAGCAACATCTGAACCACAAAAATTCATTCTTCTTTCCCATGAAAAGCAAATGCCATGCATTGCTGAAGTTTGGGATTCTTCAAGCGTTTAGTGGGGGACAACTTACTGATAACAAACTGTCCAGGCTGCTGGAGGTTATTTATATAGAGCTTCGACAAAAAAGAAAAAAAAAAAAAGAAAAGAAGGAAAAAAAAAAGTCTTCAGATATAGCCATGACTTAACTTAGAAACTAGAAATTAGAAAAGGTTTTCTAAGCAGCAGAGGAGAGGAGGTCTGGAGCATGTCAGCTATGGGTAGAGCACTTGTCAAAACTGGTATCAGGTTTTAAGATGATCTGCATCAGTCAATGAATGACACAAATGGCTGTAAAGGGAAGGGAAGCCAGGCCTCTTGATTTAGCTCTGCCTTTCTATAGTCCTGTTTATTGAGGGCTGAAGAACCAAAAATAGAGGCAATAGTCATAGCAGTCAATGCTTTCAGTCCCTCCCCAAAGTATTTAAAATAACAACTTCCATCTTCTATAATCACTCAGGATTTGGAAGGTTTCCAGTTTTGATAGCCCAGTGTAACAGAGAGCAAAAAGTGGGTGATTTCACATAAGATGGTTCTCTCTCAGCATCATTGAGCTGGATACATCAGCAGGCCCTTTAGAAAATCTTGGTTCACCCATCAACTTATGCCCACAGACGTTTGCTCTCAATCAGCCCTTTCTGGCTCACAGCAGCAGCAGGGGGTGGAACACACTCAGTAGCATTTTTTGGAGGATGGCAATTTACTGGGCAAAATAGTTCCAAATCTTTCCCTAAGCTTAACATTGGTTGCAAATATATGAATGTTA
Organism: Passer montanus; assembly: GCF_014805655.1. Taxonomy (NCBI): domain Eukaryota; kingdom Metazoa; phylum Chordata; class Aves; order Passeriformes; family Passeridae; genus Passer; species Passer montanus. The sequence goes on along the minus strand of NW_024356504.1, from coordinate 14,069,873 downwards.
CAGGGCAGGGAGAACAATATGTGACATGTATTGTGGGCTGTATTTCTGGTCCTGTGAGTCTGTGTGTATCTATTGTTCACCAGTGTTAACAATGGGATGCATGTCATCTAATTTTGACTTTGCTTCTGGAGCAACTCAAGTTATTTTTTAAATCCCTGGCCATGGCAGGAGATGTGGCTATTGCTTAAGGGACGATGTGTGAGGCACAGCTGGGATGGAGCGTGGATGTGCTGCTACATGTGGAAAGAAGCTGACAGCTCTGGATGGCAGTGCATCCTCTCTGTCACAGAGAGTGTTCTTGGAGAGAGACACATCTTCTGCCCTTCAGCAGAGGGGGATCCTGAATAGCCAGCTAGAAGTCGATGCTGAATTTTTAAGCAGAGAAAGGACAGTGTGATGAATCCCATCTGAATAGGATATGGTCATTAACACATCATTAAAAATGCCTTGTGTCTTACAAATGCAAACAATAAAATCCTTCTGGGAGTGTCAGACTCCCCTTTCTCTTTAAAAGCAGCTGCACTTTTTGAGTACATGGTAACCTTTCAAGACCTGCTACTCTTATTCTTCTTCACAGCTCTGCTGTTCCCCAGATGGGTAGGAACAAGGTGTTTCCTCTCTGTGTCCTACCAGAAGAGTTGCATCCTTACCTCATCTTCCATAAGGCTTTACTACTCTGGACCCAGTGCAAAGCAAATCCTTCTTCATATTCTGACTGTTCTTTGGCATCTCAGAGAGGATTACAGCTTTTGGCCGTATCACAAGAGATAATCTCATCTGAGAGAAAAGTGGGTGCCTCACCAGGGAGTGCCATGAGCCAGGAGACACCTAAAGACGAAGATGGAAACTATGATTTGGCCTTGAAATAGATCTCTGGAGAGCATGTAAAGCCCAAGGGTAGTAGGTTCATAGTGTCTGCAGTGTTTCTAGAACAGTTTGGTAAAATAGGATCATCCACTTCGAATTCATGAGTCCAGGCAAACTATGGTGAGAAGTACAGCCCAGGAATAAATAAATGAATTGGCTTGTAACCTTGATTATCTGTCCAAATCATTGAATCACAATGCAAAATAAAGAAGGACATCAATAATATCCCTTTTATATATGGCCTGTTCTTCTACTAGAAAATGCTGTTACAGGGATGTTCCACTTCCCATCAACTCCCATATCTCCTTGCATACAAATTCAACTGGGTAGCATTTCCTTAGACAACAATTTCTGTACAGCCGATCCTGGCATAATCTCTCCAGTGTTAAAAAAGGAGGAGGTGTAGAGGAAGGGTCCTGCAACAGCCTAGAGAAGAGCACATTTCATATTACAGATGACAGGAGGACCCCAGCTTGAGCTTGTTGAGTTTAATGAAACAAAAGCTGAAAAGGGTAGGACTGGCTGCCACAGATACATCAGGGGACAAATATTGGGGAGGAAATAGAGCTATTTAACTCAAGTACAATGTTGGCACAAGAACAGCTGGGTACAGGCTGCCCATGAATGCATTTAGACAATGGGAATAGACAGAAAAGAGCAATACAAATGTGAAAAAAAAAGAAAAAGCAAGTAATTTTCAGATTATAGAGTAATAGAAATGGCGCTGAGGAAGGTCTCTGGAAAGCTGCTCATTTTGGGTTTTTTAACCTTTGGTAATATGACAACCACTCCTAAAAGAGAAAAGCCAGAGACCATTTTATCAGTGTGGCCACAACACTTTTAATTCACAGCTTACTAAAGCAAAGACTGCCCCTGCCATGTTCCTCTTAATATTTTCCCAATTTTGGCTGTATGTTTGCAAATGAGAACATGAAATATTACAATTAATAATTTGCAGTTGTTTCACAGTCCTTCAATCTGACAATGCTTAATTGGGTGAGAAATATTGCTCTACTGCAAACCTCTGCCCCAAAGCCCTGCCATAAGCAGCTAAAGCATCTCTCACTCTTGATACACTTAATGAGAGGTTGTGGAGATGTGGTTGTTGCTGACAGTAGGGCTCAGATGTTGCAATTTCTTCTAGCACCAGGCAGGGAGGGAGGCTTGAAGGAATGTGAGGGAAATGCAGCCTCCACCTCCTCTCAACCCCAGGCAAGAGAAGGAGTGCTAAGCTTGCCCCTGGCTCCCAGTCCCAGTTCTGCTGCTCTGTATCCCCATGCTGCTACCTTAGGACTGTGGCAACAACAGCCAATTTTCCCAGGCTGCTGAGAAGCCTTGAGCCCTTGCTGGGATCTATGTGACCTTCATTATGCCTCTTTCCTCCTTCCATCTGCTTGTCTTATTATCTGTTCAGCAGTCATCCTCTTCTGAAGCTGGGAAAAAGCAGTGGGTAAAAAGAGGGCCCAATAACAACCAAGTCCTTCATCCACTTGGAGACTAGAGGTGCTACTTTCTACAAATAAATATCAGTAGGAGCTTATTTTGGCTTCGTCTGTGCCTCTGCACAGGAACCTGTGTCACCAGCAGCTCTCCAGACTGGGGTGAGATAAAGTGTCAAATCCTGCTATTTCAAATACCCATGTATGCATTCTTTCCACAGGCTGTGAAAATACCCCCAAAAAGCTCTTCTGGGGCTTAGAGCATTACTGTTCCAGTCTACACTGTCATTTAGTTCCCTGGGTATTAGAGAAATCACGAGGGGAGGATGCCAGATCTGGCTTTATTTTGGCCATACAAATGTATTACAGAGTAGCGAAAAGTCAGGGAAAAGCATAAATCTCACTGCTGCACTCCAGTGCTCTGGGAGTTTTTCAAGTCCCTCTGGAATCCAGAGGCAGTTTTCAGTTTGTAAGTCTAAATGTACTTTACTGACAGGGCCAAATCCAGCTTTAACACAAGGCCATGGAAGTCAGGGGAGTTTCATCAGGAATGTGTCAGGAATTGCACCGCTGCTTTAGGGGCTATATTTTAGGGGAGTTGCTGAGCCAGTCTGCCTTTACAAAATGTCAGGAGTAATAAAGCACAAGCCTTGTACCAGTGTATTTTCACTCCTCACCCTGAGATTATCAGATCACCACAGGCACCAAATCACTCTTGCAGGACAACAGTAAAAATGCTTTGCTCTGCTCTGCTCTGCTACATTGTGACTCAAAACTCCTGCAGATGTTCCTGTAACTTTATCACTTTCACCTCTTAATTAGCAAAGTGGCATTTTCTCCATTTCAGTAAACAGCAAACAGGGCAAAGAACTGAACTATATACAGTCCCAAAGGTGCACCCCCAGAATCTTCTCACTTCTGGACAGTGTGAGGGTACAAATATCCCACAGAAAATGGAGCTGCATTGCTTGTGGACAGGTAGCAGCTGTCCTCACTGCAGTCCTCTTCCTCGTGCCAGTTGTGACAAGCTGCTGCCCCTGCAGAGGTCAGGACCCTGGAGAACTGCAGCAGAGACATCAAATACTATTCAAGGCTCCTGCAAAGTTGTTGCATCTCAGACATCCCAACTATTTTAAATTTTAAACACAGCTTTGGAAGGCATGTCTCTCCTGCAACATTCTTCCCATTGCACTCATGTGCACAGGCTTGGCTTTCCAAACAACAGCTCTACTGAAGAGCTTGCTTTGTTATTAATAAGATGGCTGTGTTTATGTAGTTTAAGTGATGTTAAAATTAAAGTGAAGTTATGATTCAGCTGACTTCAAGTTTTCTCAGCGCCCTTCCTTTGCACACACAGTTTGCCCTGCACTTGTTTGCCTTGGCAGGGCCTGGGCTTTATAGTAACAATTTCATCTTCCATTTATAGGCATCTGCACGCCATGTTATTCTTATAAAGCAGAACCCTTCTCAGAGCTGAGCAAGGGGGACATGTAAAGCCATGCATGTGAAGGCAAAAAACTTTTTGAGATCTCAGCTTCTTCATGTAAGGAATAGATTTGTCTCTGCCCTTTGGGAAAAATTAGTATGAAGGGAAAAAAGTCCAGTCTCTGACTCTGGATCTTGAAAAAGAAAGAAAAACAGTCACAAACCTGCAGTGTATTAAATTCAGTGTACAGTGTTTGGCAAACTTCCAAGGCAAATGTAGGAAAGCTGCAAACTGGTAGAGTCAGATATATCAGGTGAGCTGTTTTCTGCATGGAGTGAGGAATTAGTTTTTTTCTCAGATATTTAGACTTCAAGTGACTACTGTACCAGCAACTATTTCTTCTAAGAGGCTGGGCTTGGATTCCCACCCAGGCTTGGCTTGGGTTCCCACACAGACTTCCTAGTACCTGAGCACTGTGCAGCCCATGGAGGATTGTCTCATTCCTGTTCATCATTAGTCAGACCTTCTTGCAATTCTATCCTTTGAATCAGTGCACATGTTGGAGCTTCTGGATGATTTATTTTTTAAATGTAATTAATAAATTAAAAAAAATTAACATTAAAGCGGGCTCTTAAGCAGGCATTTGACATTTTAAAAACCAAGACTCCAGGGGGATCTTTCACTTTGCCTTATATATTCACAGTAAAGAAAAGAAACATGAAGGAGAATCTGGCTACAACACGGGCAAGGGGAATGGCAGATGTGGCATGGCCTGTTGAGACCAGCCTGATGCTCATGAAAATGAGATTTGTCCTCCCTCAGTGCTGCTGAATTCCCTCTGAGGGAAGTGCTTTTGCTTCAGACTGCAGATCCTCAGCAAAATGAGTGTAAGCTTATTATTTCTCTTTTCCCTCAAGAACATGAGCCAGGGCTGCTTCTCTCAGCTGCTGCGGTGGACACTGATACCACAACAGCAGACTGGGAGAAATTACCAGATTTTGTAGCTATGGGGAGGAGAGACAAAGTGTAATATTTTGGGTGTAACTGGATGGGGTGCAGATGTGCAGGCAGAGCTCATGGTAGAGTGCTCCTTCCTTTCACTATCCTCTCCTGGTGGTGTGTCCTGCCTTGGTGTGCCTTTCTAGAGGGTGCCATTCCACTCCTGTGCCTGTACGTGCATCTGTAGCGTGACTCCTTGTACGTGGCACATCCCTGTCCCAAGTCTGCTTCCCATTTGCAGGGAATCAGATTCCCTGCTGTTTCTGGGGGACTTTCTCTGAGCTGCTCAGCCATGACCAGAGCCTGAGGCGCATTGGATGGCAGCTCGTGAGTCCCACACTGCAACAACTGACCACAAACTGAAAACCTCCCAGTGGAAGGCTGCTCTTTGGGAGTGTGTAATGCTCCTTTCCCCAAATTGCTGGTTACTCAGTCACTTGTGCATAAACAGGAACTTTGTCCCCTGCTCCTTTCCAAGTGCTGGAAGGCCAGCAGCTGGCATGCAATCCTATCATCTTTGAAACAGCATCATCCCCCAAAACATCAGAAGTTTATGGATGGTGTCCTGGCTTTCCAGTAACCAGATTCACTTGCACTTTCACTGATGTTACAATCCATGGAGTCAAACCATCTACATTTTGCACAAAACTGGCAGGCTGGGGCTGCAGGTCTCCTTTGCTCACCCCCAGCAGATGACCCTCCTGGCTCTAACTATAAGCTCTGTGGGGCAGAAGCAGTAAGAATTTTGCAGTGATGAAGTCACATAGGGCCTGTTTAAATTAGAAATATTTATTTTCCTTACAGACTTTGCCTCCTCCTTACTGCTGAAGGACTGGCTGTTTGTATCACTGTTTCAGGGACCCTCAGCAGAAAGTGCCAGTCCCTGGGGTATTTGGGCCTTCCTGAGCAACTCTCCAGTGCTGTGGAAGTGGTTAAATGAATTTTCTCTCCTGTTTCTATGGGTCTGGAATAGAAATATTCCCAGTGTCGTATTCATTTTGTCTGAGAAAGGGGCATGGGGGCAGTAGGTATATGAGTTTATTATTCCTGATCCAGGTGAAGCTAGTGGGAAGATGCCCTTTTACCCTCCTGTGCCCTCTCTGCCTTCTTTCCTCATCTTCAACCAGTGCTTTCCATCTTGACATTTCCCCTGCTTCCATCATCTCTCACCTTGTCTGCCCTCATCCCCTCCTTTAAATATTCAGCTTCTCTCTTCTCCTACCCCCAATGCCTTTCTGCCTTCTAGCTTTGCCTCTGGTGAGCTCTCTGGGTGTGCCAAGCCACTGTCTCCTTGTTCAGCAGCAGCCTCTGCAGCTGCTCTGGCTTTGTTGGCTCTCTTGGCTTTCATTTCTTTTGGCATCCCCCTGAACACCCGGAGCTGGCAAACCTCAGAAAGACCCTCCAGCAGAGAGGTTTCTGACCCACTGTTCCCTCGGAGGGAGAAATTCGGTTTCTCCTAGGGAACTTTGGGGATGCTTTGTCAGCAGAGGGGATGGGGAGATCCACGGCACTGCCCGGGGAAATCATTAACTCCCCATCTGAACTGAATGAGGTACTGTGAAAAAAGTGTGTGAACACAATGCTTTTTATGAAACACTTTGCAGGGGATCATAGGACTTGTAGGGGGAAAAGAAATGGACTAAAAAGGAGAGACAAACTCAGGAAGAGCTGAACATTCAGGAGAGGGATAAATGAACTCAAAGAGGGGCAGAGGCCTGATGAGACCTGTCACGGAAAGGTTTGGGAGTCCAAATGAACAGCTCTACAGCTCTGGTTATAATAGATCTGTGGTGAGTGGTAGTGAAAAGTTTGAGGGAACAGAAGAAGAGATGGACAGGACTCCTTCATCTCCAAACTGTGACAGGCTACTCTATTTAGAACATATGAATAGCAAGCAAACAAAAGGATGGCTTTTTTGTTGTTTGTTTGTTTGGGTTTTTGGTTTTGAATTTTTTTGTGTGTTTGTGTGTTGTTTTTTTTGGTGCGAATTAAATATTTTACCTGCCCTACAAATTAGAAACAAGGACTGCTCTTGTCCTTTGACAGTTGGACCTAAAGCATCAGAGATGGATTTTGATTTTAAAAGCCAGACACAGTGAGTCTGTGGGAGACCAGGTAACTGAACAACATGGAGCTCAGAAACCCTCAACAGCCTCACAGGCTTCTGTGACTGGGAGAGACCTCTTTCCAACTGGTGTTTTGTTGTGAAAAACTGGTAAGAAGTCAGCTTGGTTTCAGGTCACTGCCAGGAAAAGAGAGACACAAAGTAGAAGAGTTCAGCGGAAGGATGACCAAAATGATGAGAAATGGCTGAGCTAGCTTGGTTTCTGAGCTGCAATTGAGAAAGTGAAGCCTGCCTGGCTTGGCCAAGTGACAGTGAAGAGCTCAGAGTGACAATCAAGTTGCCACAGCTTCATGAATAGCTGGTAAGTTGTTTGAGGCAGTGGCAAAATCTTGATAAACCTCCAGATTGCTGAAGGGCATAAATACCAAGGCTACAGAGAAAATGGTTTTTGTCCCTGGATCAGATCCTGGCTCAGCCTATGGTTCTCTTTTGACTTTACCACTGCAGATGGCCATTCTGAAAATGAGCCCACTGCACGCCTGTAGCTGCAGCACAGGCTGAGCTTTACCTCACCACCATTGGAGCGCAGGAAATATGAGAGCCCTTGTTCAGTGTCATTTCCTCTTCTACAGATTCTGAGCTGTAATCAATGTGTGTTGGCATTGCCTGTGAGCTAGAAGCTTGAATGCAAATCCTTGAAGGGAACAGCAAAAGGCTTTTTTTCCCCAGAATGCTATAGCAGCACTGGGATTGGATGTTGAGCAGTGAATGGATGGTCTTGGTACCCCACAGGACAGAGAAACAGGCTTACTCAGGTTGAATAGGTTTTTCTTCCTGATTTACCCTAGTGGATCAGCTGAGGGGCTGGATTAAATCTTTTTGAATAAAAGCATCCAGTTCTATGCAAGCTCTCAGTGAGTGATGCTGGTGTAACCTCGTATGTGAGCCTTGGAGTTAAAATTGTCTTGATAAACTTGGAACAGATTGCTCTACATTAAACTTTTGTTTCCGGATGTGTGGAGACTCAGGCAGATGTCACACTGTTCATTATGCTGAAAATACATTTTCAAGATCTCCTTCCAAATCACAAGGGCAAGAAATGTCAAAAGCAATCACACCAAACTTCCAACATAATCACCTGATTCCAGGAAATGGGGCTCTGGACCTCAGCTGATAACAAAAGGATTTGTAAATAGCGAATGGTTCGTTTTACAGCTGACCTAAATAGCAGGGAAGATAATTGTTTCTGTTTTACAGAGAATATTTTATTCCTTCAACCTGAAATGAAACAAGCCATTTTGATTTGGGGTTTGTTTGTTTGTGTTTTTGTTAAAAATGATAATTAACAAAAAGACTGGGGAATTTCAAAATTAAAGAAATAATTTGGGAATACAAAGCCAAGGTCATGTGGGAGCACATTTTATACAAATTTTGTTTCTGAAAAGTAAAACCAGAATCTTGGGATAGGGGTGGCTATGTGGAAGGGGTGGAGGGCTGGTGGAGCATGATACTTTTTTCTCTGCTTCTCAAGTTGTACTTAATTACTTCAGTGATTTCTACTCTTGAATCTCCAGCAAATTCCTTTCTGCAGGCTCATTGCATGATATTCCCAAAGGGAAGTCTAGATCCTTTTTGCTAAAATGTGACTGAGCTGGGAAAGATGATGCACATTATCTGTCACTACCTCGTCTCCCACTCAGAAACTTACGGGACTGTCTTTTCTCTCGCTGGAAGATTTGTCCTTCTTCCTGGAATCTGGCACTGCTTTCTCATCCCAGCTGCCTTTCATCCATGCAGGAGTGTGGGGCAGAACAAGCCTTGTAAACAAGATGGTGATGCACTACAGGAGGAGAAGGCTGACCTTAAAATATTTGGATTTCTAAAGTGTCTGGTCTAATGAGCTGAGCTAACTGAAGCCATGGGGCAGAGAGCAGTGTCACCATATTCAGCTGTCTTGCAGACAGCCTGCAGCCAACCTTCTCAGGGGGGAGAGAAATCAGAAAACAGCCACCCCACCACCAAGAGAAAAATAAATGTCCTGTCTTGCATGAGTGAAATTTATGGGAATAATAGAATGATGCTGCTCCACAGATGGTAGGTCAATAAAGTGGGCCTTACCCGCCCTCAAATCTTTGGTATTTTAATGTATTTCCTGATTCTGTGAGTTACAGCTGCCCTGTTGCACATATATGCACATAGCCCTTAATGCTGTAGAGGAGAGATGGAGTAGTATTTATCTCCTCGTTCCCAATGTCCCCTTCATCTTTGTTTTAAAGGCTTGATTCAGCTTTGAGAAATCTGCCTTGCTGCAAGTCAAAGTAAAAGCATGCCCTGAAAGAGGAAGACATTTGTATTTATTTTAGTTAATTGCTTGTTTGCATAATTACTCATTCCAAAATCCAACTTACAATAAAATCTTCCCTTCCATCAATACAGCTATTGTTACAGCCTCCAGCATGTCTGCCCCAGCAATCATTTGCTGGAGCTGGGAAGGCTGGGAAGGCTGCTTTGGAAAGGTGAGCTTTACAGTCTAGCTCTGACCCACAGAAACCAGGTCAGAGAGCTCCCCAGTCAGCTCGAGACCCACTTGTGTTCCAAGTCCTTCACCATAATTCACTGTAATAAAGAAAGAGTAAGGGGATGACAAGGAGGATTTGAGGTTGGTGAGTGTAAAACAAGGATGACTTTTAGATTTAAGCATCTGTTTTTTGACTTTGCCATCTCTACTGTAGGTGTATGGGAATGTGTGTCCCTACATATTAAAAATGAACCAAATCAGAATATTGTTTGAAAGCAGAAGAATAGTGACTTGAAAGATGTTATTTATGTTCTTTCTTTTTGTGTGTGTGTGTGGCTTTTTTGGTTTGTTTGTGAGTGTGTTTGTTGTTGTTGTTTGGGTTGGTTTCTTTTTTTTTTGGTGTTTTTGTTTGGGCTTTTTAGTTGGTTTTGTTTTGCTTTTGTTCAGTCAGTTGTATTTTGGGCTATTTTTTGGGGGGGGTTGTGCATTTTTTTGGGTGTGTGGGTTTTTTTTCCTTTTTTTTTTTTTTTTTTTTTTTTGTAAATATGCCCAAACAGGGGAAGAACCTGCTTGGACCTGTGGGGCTTTGGGAGCCCTTGGCAGCACGTACAGCACACCACAGTGCTTCAAGACAGAGATTTTTCCCCAATACTGAAGAAACACAGACTCTGTTTTGGATGTCCAGTCCAAGTCAATGATGAAATGGTGTGTCCTGTTAGGCTAAGATGACAGCAGAGGGCAGGGAGTGCAGCCGACAAAATTAAAATTAAAGCAAACCAAAGGTTTCCTAAGCTTCTTTGAACATCATGTTAGCCTTTCACCCATTCCCAGCTATGAGGTGTGACCCTGCCTGGATTGGCAGGGTCTGCCAAAGGATCAGGTTCTGACCACGTTTATTTTGGCTGTGGCTATCGTAAACCCAGGGGCAGAGCTGGAAGCCTTCCCTCACCCCAAGTGCCCTTTGGGATACACCCTTCCTGGGCCAAGCTGAGCCAGACTGGCAGGAGACAGCATTTAAGGATGTACATCTGAGACCTAGGGACAGCCCAAGCTCTGCTTGTTTTCTAAACATGGCCAGAGGGTGTCTTAGAAAGCCAACAAGGTTCCCAAACTTGATGAGATGAAGGCAAGCAAGACAGGTCACTGGATCTGGCCTTCAGATGAGGAGGTGGAGCACACTGAGGGATCTGAGATTTTACACTGGTGATAGCTGTAGCTGCTGTCATTTTGTGATTGGGATACACCCTTCCTGGGCCAAGCTGAGCCAGACTGGCAGGAGACAGCATTTAAGGATGTACATCTGAGACCTAGGGACAGCCCAAGCTCTGCTTGTTTTCTAAACATGGCCAGAGGGTGTCTTAGAAAGCCAACAAGGTTCCCAAACTTGATGAGATGAAGGCAAGCAAGACAGGTCACTGGATCTGGCCTTCAGATGAGGAGGTGGAGCACACTGAGGGATCTGAGATTTTACACTGATGATAGCTGTAGCTGCTGTCATTTTGTGATCTATTCTGTTTTGCCCTTGGGCCTGTGCCTTTCCTTGCTGGCAATATGCAATGCCCCGGTGGCCTCCCGCTTCCCTTCTGTCAAAGATACCCATCTGAGAGGAAAGCTGGATGAGATGACAGAATAGTTTGCTTTGTGATCAGTTCCAATTGCCTGGACTGGGAACTGGGTATGGCAAATGCATTGTCCAAGCAGAAAGGGAAAGGCCACTGTCAAGGTGTCTGGTTGGATGTCTCTGAGGATGTGCCTGGAGTTTCACAGGATCAGCCCAGTGGTTGTCTCCTAGCTGGCAGAAATGGCTGGTATCTCCTAGGGAGTTTCTGCCCCCATATTTCCCAACATCTCTTCCAAACGTGTGGGTATCCCAAGGAGGAGCCAGCGCCTGCAGTAGTGTGGGAGGGGGAGGAGGGAGAGGAAAAGAAGCCCTGTGTCCTTGTAAGCGTAACAGTTTAGTCTTTGCTCTCAGGGACATAAGCTGGCAGTTGGCTTTGTAGTAACCCACATGACAACAGGAATAACATCAGGCATAATTAGACAAAATGATGGTATAAGTTCAGCTCTTTCCCCCTAAAGCACCCAGCCCCCTCAACCCATTTTGAAACAATGCACCTTTTGTGTACTCCAAGTAGCTTTAAAAAACACAATTGATTTCTTTCTTCCCCATCACAGAAAAGAGTTTGCTGCTAGGATAACAAAAGTTGAAATGTCTCAAACAGGATGGAGACTGAAACAGGGAGAGGATGGGATACCTCATCCCTCCCAGCTTCTTCTGATGTCCTCTTCCAGACCCCCATTACCTACCACCACCCACGAGATAATAATTGGTTTTTGTTACTCCTGCTTTAAATGCTCTCCCTTTCCACCCCTGCAACCCAAAACAGTATCCCCTATTGTTTTGGTGTTACAAGTATACATGACGTAGTCATGATTCTGCCTTCTCTGAGGCCTTGTCAGGTTATGGATGATTGATCATGCTTCGTCCACCCAATGAAGCCCATCAAAGAATAGTACAACATTCTCCTCTCTGTCTCCTTCCCCTAAGTGTGACTTGGCTGAGAGGACTACTGTGCTGGATTTGAATGGAAATTATCTAAGTGTGTGGCTCCAGCTCCCCCTGCTAGCTCCCCTCTCTTTAAAAAAATGAGACTGAAATATAATCAGATTTACTTTAATGAGGGGGGACTGAGAAAATGCATCCCATGAAAAAGAACTTAGTGGGCAACCCAGGTCCCACACCATAAACAAAATCAAGTCACTCTGTATTAGTGTAGGGAAAGCCTCAACATAGGAGAAACCCTGTTTATACCCCCTCCTTATCACAGCTTTCTAGCCAGCCCATTAAACTGCTTTGTACCCACTCCTGTGCCACCTCCCCATGGAGATGCATGTGTGCACCACTTCTGGGTAACAGAGTTGGACGGGCAAAGGCAGCACCAGTGCTAAAATGGACCCAAATCTGAGTGTTTGGTTTCAGTTTTAGATGGTTTTGAATCCTTTTCTGAAACATGAGTCATTTTAAAACTACTAAGCTAGGAACTGTGGGGGTTTTATTGGTTTGGCTGTCTGGTTTTTGAGCATCTTTAAGGCATTTCGACATGAAGTGTGATGCCAACCACTGCAGCATTATTAACATTTTAAGTGTTTGAAGACTGCATGTGACTGTGTAATTCTATATCTATATATGTGGGTGCATGTAATGTCGATAACTGAAATTGGTTTATAGCTCTAACTAGTTATATTCTTTTTAAGGTCCCAGTGAGATACCCAGGCAATCAATTTTGAAGACTTGCAGTGCAGTCATGCAAATGAAACTTGGGAATAGTGAAGTCTGACAAAGCAGGCCTGAGAATTATGGACACAAAATTTCTTCCAGAAGTGGTCCAATAGCTGTACATGTACAAAAAAGAGAATCAAAAATTATATCCTCAGAAAGGTTCTTTTTCAGTGCTCCTAATTTTGGTATATCCATCCACATTCTTTCCTCAAGCAGGACAGTTATTACTTGTGCAAAAAATACCTGCCCTGGCAAACTTTAATCCCAAACTGATGTGACTCGAAAATATTCAGACTCGAATATTATATTTATAATATTCTACTCGAAGCAGACTTTTTGAAAAGCTGTATTCTTTCTTTTGCTCATTAGGATTTGATTTTGCCACCCTAAAATTTCTGGCAAGTTTCAGGCTAACAAGTGATTGTTCCAGAACTTTTAATGTTGTAGCAAGAGGGGATTGTTCATAAACTCATTTCCAAACATAACTACTAGGTTAACTGTTGACCAGATAGTATCCAGAAGTATATTTTATTGACTGTGAATTCATTAATAGTTAACTGGTGTGCAGACATTGAAACAATGTGCTGATTCTTCATATTGAATCCTATCTCAGACAAATACAATAAGATGCCACGGTCTGTTGCTTTCTCAGCTCAACATTGCTGAGTGTTGATGTCAGGGAAAAGTCTTACTCAGTTAACAGCATTCCTAGAGCACTCTGTGGAACTCAGGGAGCTACAGAAAACTTAGATGCTTCATTGAGATACACAAGCTGAACCTGCAAAACAGCATGACACAAAAACCCCAACCAAACAAAAACCCCAAAACAAACAGAAACACAACACAACAAAACAAAACAAAAAGAAAAAGAAAAAGAAAAAGAAAAAGAAAAAGAAAAAGAAAAAGAAAAAGAAAAAGAAAAAGAAAAAGAAAAAGAAAAAGAAAGAAACCAAAAGGAAAAAGATAATTGGGCTCCAGAGCTAAAAAAATATCAGGGGTTCCCAGGGCAGTAACATGCACCTTGAGGAAAGACATGCAGACAAAAGATCAAAGCTTCCTGCTCCAGCACAAAGCAAGGGTTTCCTGCTACCAAATGTTACCTCTGTCAGAAAGGTTCCTTGGATCCCTTTTAGATGGTTACCTGTTCATATGTTTGGTTATCTGTTTGTATGATTAGTTTTTGCTCCTGCAGCCTGGAGCTCTAAATTTTTTAGCTTTCTTACCCAGAAGTGTGGGGAGTCATTTTTAAGTTTTATTGCCTTGCAAGGTGGAGAGAGAATGATTTCAGGTCTCTGAAAATTCAGGGCTCTGAAAAGATTTGGAAATGCTTGGAGTTGGATGTGATTGTTACTCATAAAGGAGTTTGGTTTCTAAATGCTGGTGTACCCAGAAACACAGAGAAAAATGTTTGTTTTAAAGTCCTATTGAACTCCAGGAGGATAAACATTCTATATCTGTTGAAGGCCATGATCATTGCCCTAAGATTAACTAGAAAGGAAAAACACATGGCAGCCAGCCAGGAAACACAACTATCAGAAGGTAAAGAGGAATAATCAACCAGGACTCCAGAAAGATGCATTATTGACAGAATAAAACATATTACCCCATCTGGAGGCCCTCTTTCCTAGAAGGATGTACCTAAATAGAAAACAATTATTTAGGTCTAAGAAATAGTGTTAAGGCTATGGACAAAGCCAAGAAACTGGGCCAGCCCTCGTTGTGGTGGCACACTGAGGATGGTGCTTTTGAAAGACCAGAGAGTGCATTTCTGCTCATGACAGCCCCTAAGGAGGGACATACTGACCATACCTGTCCTTGTCTGAAAAAAACTAATTGTTGGGGTTTTAGTTTGGTTTTGTTTGTTTGTTTTGTTTTGGGGTTTGTGGGGTTTTTGTTGTTGTTGTTGTTGTTTTGGTTTATTTGTTCTTCTGGCAAGGGATATATGATAGTGAGGACAGTAGGATTTTCCATCACTGCTTCTGAGATTGTCCATGTTGGTCTTGCTCTGTCTACCCCACTGGTCAGACTACTTAGGCAGAAATCTATTTGTTTTTGATGGATTTTTGTCCTAGTGTATACCAAATTGATTTATATACGTATGTACCTGTTGGCACCCCCAGTGTTTGCAACTGAAAATTCTTTACTCCATTTTCTTGTCCAGTGTATAATTATCTCTTATCCATTTGGAGCCTGCCATCTGCAAACAGTCAGGAAGTGTTTCCAGTTCATGGAGTTCTGTTTTACCTCCTCAGTCGTGGTCACAGAGTTGCACTTAATCATGCATGGATTTTTTTTGTGTAGCCTTGAAAATGAAAGAGGAGTATAAAAGACAGGGACAAACCACTTTTTGCCTACCAAAAAGTAAAGTTCTTCCTTGTTTTAATGTAGTTGCTCTTTCTCTAAAAGATCAAGTGCACTTTAGAGACTGACAGTCTCTGAAATTTTCACTAGCAAAAAAAGGAGAGATTTATAAAGATTCTGTAGCTTGATGAAGCTGTTTTTCTCTTTCAGACAAGTCTGTCTCTGGCTTATTTGCAGAGCAGTTAGTCTTGTATTTTCTTCACTCTTCTTTGGAACAGGTGATAGGTAGACTGTTCCAATGACTCAGTAGACCTTCTTCAGCATACTGGAGTGGCTGTGTTGTACTGAAAGGTTGCAGTCTAATTCTGTGAATATTCATATGGTGTGGGACTGGATATTACATTTGCAATGCAATACTGTAGATGTAATTATGAACAATTGCACCATGTTGGCTGCATGGTTGAAAAGAATAACCTGGATCAATCACACCATATATCTGACATGGAATTTAAAAAAAGACAAATTAATTAACTTACTGTGCTTTTCAGATTTTCTGGTTATGAGAGAAAAGCAAAGCATTTTTCTTTATCTACAGTTATAAAATCATCATTATGGTATCTATACCCTGATGTAATACTGTGGGTTGGAACAAACTATGCCTTCTACATCTTTGACTTTAAATATCAGATGCTTTGGACTGTTTGAAATGTTGGGGTTTTTTTTTATACTTACTTTGATATTTCCTGGCCATATTGAGACCTAAGTGCAATATGGATGATGTTTTATGATGCAAAACCATGTGACTGCATTATATTTGCATTCTATGTATAAAGGCCAACCAATGTGACTAACATATGGGAATCTGTTTGTGTGGCTCAAGGTTTTGCACATCTAGTTCTGGAAATCAGGCTGGTGGCACAGGCCTGGGAAGAGCTGCAGCTATATAAGGCATTGTTCTGCCTACCTAGCTCCAGATCAGCAGCCTGAATTTCTTTTTCCTGTGGAGTCTGCCCAAACATCCTTTTGAAAGTGACACATCCTGATGCTGGAAGACCTTCCCAGGAAAGTTTCAGCAGTGAGGAAATGGGAGAATATAACATCTCATAAACTCCCTATGACTCCAGAGCAAGGCCCAAAGGCTATCATTACCAAGATGCATACTGTTAACGTCAGTTCCAAAAGAGGATCTCAATTTATTGTGTGTTGGGAGTTTCTAGAGTCAGCTCCATCCTGCTATGTGGTATAACAATGTGTCAGTTGCACAATAGGAGTAACCTCACAGTATTCATATGTCACTTCAACAAGAGGGGAAAAAAAAATACTCTTGTCGTTACAGGGTGGTTTGGTTTTTCTGACATTTAATTCTTACATGGCAGGCATCAGTGCTTTAATGGGTGAGATTTTTGGACTGAAAACAAAATCATTAATAGAAAACAGTTACTAGTCTGTATGTCCTATCCTTGACAAACTTCCCTATTTCTTTTTTTTCCCCCCTTTTATTGTCATGTCAAAGCTGATTATAAGAGACAGGCTTTATAGCATTACATGGGTGGGCTTTGGACTATTGAGCTTCTGTTCTGGAGATCGCAGACCTCAGTTTCACTGTCTTTGCTCTCTCCCTAACACAGTGAAAACACTGAAGTGACATCCCAGAGGTAAATTTTTTAGCCTTGAGTTTAAGTCTATGGATTCTGAGACAGAAGGAAAAAGTCGTATTTCACAGTCACAGACCAATCACAAAGCAGTTTCTATTGTGATGGAAAACTAAACAGCAAATGTGACTCTTGCCTCTCAATTACCCAGTAAGTTATAGCGGCTGATCTCTAAAGATAAGCTAGGTCATGTCCAGGCACCATCTGATACAGAACAAGACCACCCAACAGAGGACACCCAGCAGGCAGGTCTGCCAGGCTGCTACTGTCCTGCTGCAAAGATACTGAAAGCAGAAACAGTGACAAACAGGCAGTGCCATTAACAGCACAACAGGAAATGCTCAGAGATGAAGAGAGAGAGGCTGGAATATAGGAAGGATATGAGGGCTTACATAATCATATTTAGGCAACCATAAACCCATAGCAACACCTTCCCCTGTGTCCCACTAAATTTTTAGTTCCAGAGGTGCCTGGGAGCACTATGCAAAGTGAAATCAAACCCCATCAATGTGGCATGTGGCATGAGCAGATGGGACAGCTAAGTCCTACCACTTAGACCCTTAGTAGCTTTCAGACTAAGGAGGGTGTTTCTCACCCTTGCTCTTCTACCTTCTACATGGAGCAAGAAGTACCATTACAGGAGGTGAGTGTTGTATTTGGACCCTGACTGCCTCCTCTGCCATGTATTGTGGCATAGAAACAGGCTTGAAATGACTGCATGAAATCTGCATGGACGGCTCTGTTTTGTGGGAAGAGCCTGATGTAAAATCTGATTCACAGTGAACAGAGATTGATGCATTTTGTTCCTTGCTTTTTGTTGCATTCTTAATATGTGATGTCAGAGACCTTGGTGTGCATAGATATGTTCTGGGTTGTCCAGGCCTGGGAGGATTTGTTGGAACAAGGGAAGTAAATGGTTAAGATTTGTCTTAGAGTAGCAGTTCAACCTTAGTCTGTAAAACTGCCTTGTAAATCTCTGGAAATCATTAGCTGTTAATCCATTGCTCAGCTGATTATTGTGAATAGTATACAGACCTTTAATTGTCATTATCCAGGAAAGACCATCTTTTGCAGCTGAGAGAATGGCTTTCAAGTTCATCTAACAACGTGTGATAGGAGCAGGGTGGTGATAGATTGAAACAAACTAGAAAGAGTGGAGCAAGCTAGTGATTTACCTTCTCCCTAAATTGGAACCACTGCTGGGGGATGCAGGGTGCCAGAAGGGGATGGTGGAACTGATTACTCAAAATCAAGTAAAAATCTAAATTTCCTCCTCTATTCAGGCCTTCCCCACACAGAACAGGGGATACATGAGCAGATCTCATCCTCTCTGCTTCACAGGAACTGCCAACAGAAATTCCTTAGCTCTGTGAGGAATACAGTCTGGGGCCTTGTGAATCATGATGTCACCTGAAACAGAACAATCACACCAGGCATTTCCAAATACTCCTGGTCACAAGGAGTGAACTTAATAAAACACTTGTTTAACTAACAGCAACTGAGGAGTCATGAGCAAGTGAATTCCCCATCACTTCCTCTTGTCACCTGTGATCTATCAATCTCAGGAGGTTCAGAAGTTCGTTCATAACCTGCAGAAGAGGAGGACTGTGGGCCCAGGCACATGTGGTGGCCCATCAGCTCTGAGCCCTTTCTCTGCATCCTTGGCCAGTGGGGTTTCATATCCAGACAAAGGTCTCCAAGGAGTGACAAGGCAAGGATGTGGCCTGGGTTAGTGCCACACTGAGCCACTTGCCTTGGCACAGATCTGAAACCTGTTGCTTTGGGTTACCTGTGGGTCTTCTCTGATGGGGCAGGAGAGGGGTGTGCTGGGTGTGTGAAGCATTGTGCCCACTGCAATTCATTGAACCTACATTTTGTCCAGAAGTGATGCTATGGCCCGTGCTCTTCCAGACAATTGCAGCACGAAAGCCCTGCCCATCATCTCTCACTCTATTTCTCCTTCCTTTCCTCTCCCTGGGTTGGGCACCACTGCCCAAGAGCAATGGGAACATGCTTATGTGGATATCCTGTCAGGACAGCTCATGTTATGCCGCAAGGTCACAGGAAGACATCAGCCACTCCACAAACCTTTTGCACCACGGGTGGAGTCCCTGGGGGTCAGGCAGGGTCAGAGCACAGATGGGGCTCCTATCCCATTCCTGTTCAAACACCCAGCAGGTGACTGTCAGTTTTCAGTTTCGGTCTTTTGGCTGCTCCGTCCCTGTGTGTTTAAGTATGTGTTGTGTGTGTAGGGAGGGAGCAGTACTGATGTTTTTCGGAACCACTCATTTTCTTGCCTTGTTTTTTTCACTTTTCATAGCATTATTACTCCATTAATATTCCTGAAAGCCAAGCTCTAGTCCAATGGGTTCTCATGATTAAAGATTAAATGCTGCAGAGGAGATGACAGTACTCACATGTGCCAATGAGTCAGTGAATTCCTTTGTGAAGCCTAAGTCCATCCAGATGTTGACCTCAGCTCTAATGCTATGTTCTTTCCTTATTTTCCTCTAGCATTGCTGGGTCTATTTAAGATGAGTATGACGTGACCATCAATGAGGAAAGACAGGCTCTCTAAGAGGGTAAAATGCTTTCCTTCTTTCTACAATAGGATTGTGAAGCTCTTTCCACTGCTGTAATTCTTGGCTGTTGCCTTAAAAATGCTTGTGTTACAAATATTATTTCTCATTTGGTGCTATTTGCATTACGCAGGCCTAAATGCCTAAAGACAATCTAAGTATCTTTCTATGGGTCTAATTTGGATTTTCAGGCATTTTCTACAAATAGCTACATGGGCTACACTGGTAAGCAGGGAGTACAGAAAAGCAAAGACCTATCTGCATGTGGCTGCTAGAAATATTCTGCTTTCACAGTCTAAACCCAGTATTTTCATTAAATACAAAGAGAAAGGACAGTATTCTGCCTATCTAGATTTCCCCAGCAATTTTGCTGTTTCTTTACTTTTCTTTGTAATCAGTCTCTTGGAAACTGGACTCCAAATTGCACTTTTGAGCCATTGCTGGCCTAGGTATTTCCTTGCTGTGGATCAGGGCAGGTCCATCATCTTCCCTGCAGGCTGTATGGCAGCAGGCCAGGATGTGCACTGCTCCTGAAGGCTGGTTGTGACAGGACCAGAGGCAGGCACAGAGCACTGACTGCTGCACGGGTTTTAGCAGGGCTCCAACAGAGGAAGCGAGGCTTGTGCCAAATGAATCATGTTCTAGGCTTTTCCTTTGCCTTTCCCACCCCTCTGGGTGACACAAGCCACTTTTTCATGATGCACATCAGTAGAACTGGATATTTTTTCTAGGACTTTAAACAGATTTCTGGAGTCTGATCTTCAGAAACATTTACTCTGCCAAGTCCCCTCCCAGATTTGAGACATTTTCTTAAGTGGTACTTTGTTTTCCTGTTGTGGGATTCATCCTGGAGATGCAGGGACTATAAATGGGGATTTCTTAATCTCAGTTTGTCCAGTTGTGTCCAGCAAGATGGAGCTTTCAGGAAGTTCCTCTCCAGCTGTCATAACACACCCTCACCGTACTGACCTGCCACAGTGATGATTCCTGTTGAGATATGACTGATCAGCTGATGAGGGGGGCTTTAGAATGGGAGCAGAATGAGCAGAGCAGTGCACCTCTGGTGCTGTTTAGTCTGGATACCCTTATTCCTTTGGTACTGGGATTCGCCTGTTTTTGGCTAGGGCACCAGGCCCTTAGTTACAGATGCTTCACACTTGCTTGCCATGCACACATGAATCCTAGGCCTGCTGCTCAGCTCCTGACCCCTTTTCCAGGTTCCAGTGGCTTTCACTCCCTGTTCCAAGCCTTTGCATTTCTGTGCTTGCACCAGGCACTGATTCCCTGAGCTGCAGCATCAGAGGCTCAGCCTCTTCTGTATGTGCAGCTTTCTGGTCTTGGAGGTAGCTTTGGCCCCTTCCCCAAATTGCCCCAAATACAGCCCTTTAAGTAGAGGCAAGGTAGGAAAAGTGCCAGAGGCGGTGACAGCTGTGAAATGGCAATTCTGACCAGATGCAAAACCAGGATTCAACCCTCTAGAGTCTCTGTGCCAAGCTCCTTCCACCTGATTGTGCTGAATGTGCCTGAAGGCAACTGTCAATAGGCTGGAGTACCAGTGACTTGATGTCTACGATACAGTTAACACAAACTGGCATGTCCCCGTTTAGTTTCCTCTATAAAACTCTTATTTCTACTCTCTACTTCTCTCTCCCTCTTGCTGTTTCTTTTTGTTTATTTGTTTCATGATCTCTGCCGAAAATACATTGATTTACTTGTAACAACTCATGCCAGCATCAGAACAGCCATATCTGAATTTACAGGCCAATTTTCAAAGAGAGTAATTTCCTGCTATTTTCCTGCCTCCTGAGTCAGAACAGTATATTTCTACATACTGCCAGGCACGGACAATTCTTACTTAGAGATGAAGCCATTCCAAACCAGATCCAATATGCCTTTCAAAGACCAAGTCTTTCAGCTCTTATTCAGGATTTTTATTGTAATGATCCAGACACGTGTTTTCTCACGGCCTGTGCATTACAGCTCTCATGGCATTTCAGAGATGCAGAAAGAATGATGGAGGTTACTTTGCAGTGCTTTTCAGAGGTGGTGTTGGGATGAGTTTGAGATATTTGTTTATGAGATTAGTTTATACAGTGCTGCTGCAGAGCTGGTAACAATTTTCATTACGTGCTAGCTGGCTGTAGAGCATCTCCAAAAGGGATCTGCTCTGTCTCATGGCAGAAAGCAGCACAGGTATGAAAGGAACTCCAAATACTTAAAAAGGCGGCACACAAACAGACTTTGTCCTCCTTCTCAACGACCCACCTTGACAGCACTGGTTTGATAATCAGCAGCTTCTGTGCATTAAGCCAGCCCCATCTGGCTTAGTGACTCAGGGATGTAAGGCAGGAGGGAGGGTTTCTTCCAGTCAACAGTTTGACTGCTTATTTTCAGTCTCAGAGGCCCATATCACATCTGGAGTTTCCCCAGTCATGGGTTTTGGTTTTGGATTCATGGTGTGAGAGCACAGGGAGTCTTATTTTACCATCCAGAATTTCCAGTAGTGGACTGTGGCATTCAAAATTAAAGTAAAGCAAACAAACAAACAAAATTGTCATCCTTCCTGCAAAGCGTCATCTGCTCTTAGGGGTACAAGAAAAAAGAACCACAAAAGCCACCAACAAAAAACCATCATCATTAACTTCATAAAATTCCCAAGGAACAGGCAATACAGCAGCTTGACATTCTAGGTGAGTATGAAGTAAATGCAGTCTTGCAGACATATATGTTGTGATGCTGAGTTCTTCATTCAGTGAAAACCCTGCAATCCTCCCAGACAGTAAGCCCCAATTTCCTCACTGGAAGAAAACGCATTAAGGGACACTGACAATTTAATGTCTTCAGTGCTGACCCAGATCAAACTCTGGTACTCTGTGTAATCCCTGATGAAAGGCAAAGCAAAGAGGTACCTGGAGGACCTCCAAGGCACTGGATATGAGACATCCTCTCAAACAAAGTTCATTTAAGGGAAGACCCCAGATCCATGCCAGACGATAAGATAGAAAAGAAGGAATTAGCTTGCTCAAGAGGACCTTCTAAAGGAAAGGAGGGTACAGGATGGGGAAGAAACTCAGCCTGTCTATACTCTTTCCTCAGTTAGAGCAAGAAGTTGCTCTCCTACAATCTTTTATTTTACTTAGGGTGTTCTATGGAGTGTTCCAGTTGTCTCTGTGTCTCTTTCCTTGCTGTTTCCTTTCCAGGAGTGGTGATCTGCAGCTCTCAGGGAAGACTTAGCACCCTATTGGTCATCAGCCCCTGACAACAGTCTGGCTGTGGGCCTTTGGATTTTCCCACTGACCTCATTTTTCAAGGTTGCATTTTCTACCTCTGATGGTTTCAGGTTTGATCTTAAAATAACTCTACCTTACAGTGATTCACTCACGTCTGAGGGTTGGGTTTCTTGGCCTCTTCTGAGCCTGGGTGTGTTTTGGTTGCTTCTCACTGATCACTACTCAGTTTGCCCCCAGGAGGGCCTTTTGACCATGCTCTGATAATTTTTTTTTGTGCTCTAGTCATATTGAAATGTATTTCACACCCAATATCTGTCAACAAGGGGAGAGAGCTGAGAATATCATGACAAGCTTTGACTTGGAAAGGTTTAGTATTAGGTGCTTATGTATTTTCCAAAAAGAGGTACAACTCTGCATTGCCATGGTGACATAGCCCTTCTTAATTCTCCTAAGGAATGGCAATTAGGGGACTTACTGGCCAGAGCAGGAAAGTATGGACCCAGGGGCCTGGGAGATGACACATACTTCTTCATGAGTTTGGAAGCCCACTTAATCCAGGGAGAGAAAGCATCATTCAAAAACTGCTAGCTACTGACATCCAAGAGCAGGATTTATATTCACCAAAAAAACCCAAAAAACCAAACCAAACACCCAAAAAACTAAAAACCCCAAAAAACCAAACCAAACTAAACCAACAACAAAAAAAGAGTTTTAATCAATACAACAAACAGAAATCTTCTGTGGCTGGTTGAGTTTTAGAGGATAAGGGTATTTTACTTTTTCTTACATCCTGACACTGACTGCCTTCAAACACCTTGTACAGTATTGCAGTTACAGGATGTAATGTTACCACATATCCTGAATTTAGGTTTTGGTGGAAAACAAATGCTGTATGTCATTCTAATGGGGAATTCACCAGTATTCCTGCCAGCTCATCATCTTCCTAATGTTGCCAAGTAGTAAGTGATTAATTGCCATGAGACAGACAAGGAAAAAAAAATCACAAGATATAACAGAAAAAGAAACATTTTGGAAATGAGCTTATACAAGATATGTTCGCACTTTGATATTTGAATCCTTTTTGTTCACGTCATCAGGCTCTTCACAAAAGTTCTGATGTTTGTGTGCAGAGACTATCTGGTAAGAGTGAGGAGTTCAGGAACTGAGGATTTAAGGAAAACAGCAGCTATCACAAGAATTGACAATATCCATGTCCTTTAAAACAGAAATGCCTAAACTGTGGGTCATGGCTGATGTCTGAGGCCAATTCACCTGGTTCATGTTTTCAGCTGAGATTGACTTAGGAAGGTATGAAAAATCATAGCAACTGATACCAGGTAGTGGTCCCAAATCTCTCATTGGTACCAAGCTGGGAGCTGCATATGGGACTAAAGGGATCATTACCATGACTTTGGCATCATCCCTCCTTTCCTCCAATGACACAGCCCGAGTACATTGTCAGACTAAAGCTGGGAAAAGCTACAGAGAACGTGCATGGGCAGGAGGGTTTGCTTGGCCCTGTGGCCCTATGTTAGCTCCTTCTTAAAAATATTCCTCAGAAGCTAATTTATCTGCCAAGTTTTAGCATGGCATGAAATATGTACAGCCACATAACCCTCCACCTCATTCCAAAAATGGAGAGGGGCTAAGAAAAGACCAACTCAGGTTTAGCTATTGCAACACAGAGGTCCTGAACATCAGTCATCCAGGGGCAGACTGTGATTTTACCATAAAGTTTCAGCTGCAGAGATCCCTCCTGTGCTGGGAAGGATGTAGGTGGGAAGGGAAAAGAAGGGAGAGCAGCTAATGTGCAGTGCAAAGGGGGTGACAGCATGGAAACAGAAGGATGCTGCAGAAGGATGGAGAGAAGTGAAGCCTTTCAACCCCTCACCAGCAGTGGCACCTGTCCCAATCTTGGACTCATGTTTCAGTGGCTTGTCTTACTGCCATGGCTTTGGGAAAAAGAGCCTGTTTACAGGAAACTAGCTCACTGTGCTTCCCACAGCCTTGCTGGGCTGGGGTGGAGGGAGAAGATGACTCTTTTTGCTGCTGAGAAAACTCCAGCTTCTAGGGGTGTGTGAATGCTGCAATTCACTTCTTCCCAACCCTACCTCCTTCCCTTGGCACTGACACTTCCCCACCCTAGCCTCAGCCACATGGGTGTTTGCAGGGTTTGTGGTTCCCAAAAGGGCTGAAGGATCCCTAGAGGCTGCTGGGCCCATGTTGTGGCTCAATCCGTGGGGACAGACCCCTGCCTGGTATTACCATCCCTTGCATCCTTAGGTTTCGCTGAAGACATTTAACAAACAGATTTCCTGTAATAGATGGCAGCAATGACAAGAAAAATAAGTGTTGCACCACATCTTGGCAGGAGTGGCTCAGAAGGACAATTCAGGCAGCTGTCTGTCCTCTCCCAGCCCTCTCCCTCTGTTCCCATGCACACTTGCTTACGGGTCATGCTGAGGGCTGAAGAAAAAGCTGTGCACTGTCTTCTTTAGCAGCAGGCACAGAGGTTATCATTCCAGCCTTGAAAACCAAGGCTGCAAACAGGGAAAGGGGGAGGTGACATATTTTGGTAGAAATGGGTATTTAAAATACATCATATTTGTTCTATTGGCCTCTTCCCTACCTCCCTCGCAGCTTGTAAAACTCCTGCTGTCTCCCTTCCTTTTCAGCCGAATGCTTGGCTTGTTTCTCCCAGCACACTGCATTCCCGTCCCCCTGTCCCTGCGGCTGCTAACCCACCTCCTAAAGCTTAAAGAGGAGCTGGTGGGCCGGCTTCTGCCCCGCTCCTCGCTGCGGCTGTTGCTCGACTTGTACACAGCAGTAAGTGTTGGATGGAGCTCCTGCTCCTGGTGAACAGAGGGTGCCAAACCACACGGATCTGGGGTTTGGCAAAGTCCGGCTGCTTTCAGCCGGAGAGGCAGGGAACGCCGGGGGCAGCAGCCCCAGCACAGTGGGTTGGTCACCGGCGAGGAGGGGCTGCTCCTGGAAAAAGGGAGATGTCCCAGTTAGTCATCGCCCACCCGCTGGTAGCTGGGAGGCACTCGGAGCATCTGCTGCTCGGCGAGGCACAGGCAGGGTCAGCAGTGCTGAGGGCTGATCCCCAAAGAGCCAAGGGCCACTGCTCCAATCCAGCTACACATTCTCTGCTCCCCACAAGCCGTGGGGCTGCTGCCAAGAGTCAGCAGTCACAAGCCTAATGCTGTTAGGATATTTATTCAGTGCGTGTTCAAAGACATCGGGGATGGCGAGAGCATGCACATTGCAGTATGTGGCTGTGCAAAAGGTGTGGGACACTGACAGGAGGGAAAGGGTGTCTGGGATGACAATCCATATCTGCCTTCTGCATACCTTGCCATAGCTCCACATTCCAGGTATTTCCAAGAGTTTCAGTTTTAAAAACAAACAATAGACATTGAAAGCATATTGGATTTACTTAAAAATACACAAAATGTATGTATACCCAAAAAGAGCCCCTTTCCAAAAGTGAAGGACAACAAAAAGGGATCAAAAAGCTTCTCAGATGTTACACAAGTATATTCAACAAGCAAGAAGTACATGAATAGGATGTTGTTTTTCACAAGCTGCTGTATTTCTCCCAAAATGTATCTCCCAAATACAGTTTGGAAGTAATTTCTGAGGAAATTTAGCATTGAGAAAGCTTTGAGTAAGAGATCATAGATACAAAGCAAATGGATTCTTTAGGAAATTACCTTCAGTAAGGACTGATGTAAACTGACTTAGGAAACCAGCTACCTGTCTGGGATTTCTGGGATGGGATGGACAGCTTCTACTTCAGCTGTCCATACATAAGGTCTCCAGAGCAGAGACATGTCTGTGATAACTGCAACAATGCCAATAACAGCCAAAAATTATCTAATTGGAAGTTCAAGTTGCAGCCTGGAGAATAGCTATACAAGTTTTGATCTCATGTCACATGTTTAGCCCTGATGGCAAAAAGTGGAAAGCAAAAGTCATGAGATGAAAGGAGTGTGGACCTCATCAACTAGAGCCCAGCACTTCCAGCTTGCCTGTGGATTACACTTGTGCATTGAACTGTACACGTTGCAGATGCCTGCCAATGTCTGTCTCTGCTTCCCCTTCACCTCCATTTCACAGAAGAAGGTCTATAGTTCTCTCTTTTATTGAAGACCTTTAAAAATCACACAGAATATTCTATGGCTGAAGACCTAAGCCATCTTTCCCTTGGGAAACTCCTAGGTAGGTTGTATCTAACTCTGGCAAGACACATTGTCCTACAGTCTTCTAACTTTGACCCTTTCATATATCCTTTTATTGCTCACAAGAAAAACAGACTCATAAAATGCAACTCATTAAATGCCCACGCAGTGTGAGACACTACTAGTAAGCCTCTGCTGTTAAGGCTTTCAGATTTCACATGGTATTAAAAAGTTTACAGGACACTTGGTCCTCTTTAATATTGCAAAACAACCTTTTGGGTCATTTGTGCTATAAACTAGCAGTGAAAGTGAACCAAAGAAACCCAGATTTTATTGTAATCCATGTTACTAGGAGTTGTGCTTTAACACTTCAAGGCTTGGCCCGAAGGTAAAGAAGCAGTAGCTTTTACAGACTTTTTTTCCAGCAGAGAGAGAGGCTGGCAAGGTACAGAATGAAATAATCCAAAGAATGCCACCCCAAATGCACCAAATCCCATGGAGAATTTGATGCAGATTTCTTAGAAATCTCATGTCATTTTTTCTGCCAAAGTGCAGATCAGGCAAAGTGAGGGAAAGGTCCTTCTAATTTAGTCCTAAGGATCCCATTTTGAGGCAGTTTACCAGTATCAAAAGAGACAGCATTTTCCTGTACTGTTCTAAAACAGTAAAGGCAGGCACTACAAATCTCCTTTCCACACAAGAAAATGAGTCTTGGGTATCACAGATTTATCTGCTTCTCATGAAGTCCAGGGCATTTCTGGAAGACTGTTCAAATGTTTTCTTTGTATGATCATGGACATGTAATATTATCAGAGCTGAGAAAATAACTTCCAAACAGATACAATCTAGCAATGTAATCCCAAATCCTGTGGGGTTTTTTCACTTCATCAGCTGGTTTCAATGCCTTTCCAGCTCGATTTTGTGTGGGCAAGAAAATGGTGAAAACAGTTCCAAGACATTTGTGAGGGACTTGGCTCATGTAAGCACAAGATTTGAAAGATCCCTTGAAAGCCACCATTAGAAACCTTCAGGGAAAAGATAATTCCTACCCACTAGCTCTTCCATATGGAGTTTTGTGATCATAGGAAGGGTTAGTCAAGAAAGGTAACCAGAAATTTTGATTGGACATGGGGCAAAAAGGGGTATTGCAAGAAGAGTTTTTGAATCACCAGTAGGTGCTGGAGGTCTGAAATCTGTGCAACATGACCATGTGTGGATCCTTTCTTCACTCAGTGTCATTACTGGAAAAGCAGGACTTTACTTCCTGACTTGTGTCAAAACAGGTGTTGAGCAGCTTGATGCCTTAAATGCTGTGATATCTCACGTCATCAAAGACTGCTGAGAAATACGTGCCCAAGGCCTTGGGGGTGTGTCAGCTCTCCAGCCCACAACAGGATGTACAGCAGAAGGTACACATAACATCCACATTCCTGGGTGTGGTCCTGGATTGATTTGGAACCAGTACATTTGAGCAGGTGGGAGACAGGCTGTCGTTTAAATGGCCTCCAATTGTCCAATCTTGTGACATAAAACCAGTCATTAAAATGCTACAGAGACACTGTTTATAAACTTGAGGAATCTGCTGACCCAAGGTAGTGATCTGTCTTGTGTGAATGTACCAACCATTCATATTCTGTCCTGTACATACCTAATGAAAATGTATAACTCTGGAACAAACAAAGCTTTAAATCGCCCTGCATCATATTTAAAAAAAAAAATCCTGGTAGACTGTTAAAAATATTTGTTGCATCATGTTGCTGAACAAAACAGAAAATAGGATCTTCTACTGCCCTCGTGTCCATAGAGTTCAGGGCTGCTAAATTAGCTAGGTTGCTGAGTTTTATTAGTATTAGTTAAGCATGTGTAATATGATCCAAAAGACACAATGCAGTTCCCGACCTCAGATTCCATTAAAAAAATTGGACAGCAAATGACAACGAGCTCAGAGAAGATCAGAAGAAGTAAAGTCTGCTTTAGGAGTGAAGGATTTATGCTGTAGCCTGGCATTTCATTGTCTGTGTTGGGCTCTACTGGGAGTTTGTCATTGTCTTGTGCCAATGCCACAGAGGCTGTGCTAGTCCCAGAAGGATTTTGATAGGGAAATATATGGGAACTTGACACTCTGAGACAAGGAGGTTGATCCTTGGCTGTAGAGTAAGAAAAGATCAAGGAACTGGAAAGAAAAAAGGAAAGTGCCAAGTGGGAAATCTTTGCTTAGGGTTGCAGCAATTCCCAAACTTGAAACAAATGATGGCAGTTTTCCTCTAATTTCCACTGGCAGCACCTCAGAAGGGTTTTGCTTTTTTGGCATGAGGGATAGTCTCAAGTAGAGTCTTTATTGCATAGCCCACTTCATCAGCTCACTGCTATCACAGACCTCTAGACAAGCTGTAAGGTTGTGTTTACTTCAGAGGGCACCCAGTGGTTTTAACATCAGGAATAGCTGGCCTAATCAAAATGTTTGAACTGTATTTAACAAATACTTGTGAGAGGTACTGGAGGGTGATATAAAGTAGACTGATGGTCTGGCTTAAATCAGTGTACCTGTAGGTATTGCCATTTTTTTATAGATGGAAGGAAAATGCAGTGTGATATCTCAAAGATTGGAAGTCAGGTGTAAGGCAAAAATCAGTACCTTAAAATCTTTACTCCCAGTGCTGCTTTTTAAGTGCAAAACTGTCCTTCAGAAAAGGTACTAAAGATCAATGCTTTGGTTATCCTTTTGAAGCACTCCCATGCTGGCACCCTCTCTTTGTGCTTCAGGTATGATGAATAACTTCAGGGGTGATGAATACCCCTATGCTGTATCACAGTCTGAGACCTTTGTGCCAAGCATCCCTGCCCCACAGGAAGTGATGGCTCACACTCACACATTTAGTGTCTTTCTCTTTGTACTGTAAAAAAAAACCCAAAATATTAATAATACTTTGAAAAATACCCTGAACAAATGCATTATAAATCGGAGTCATGGTTCAATGGAATAATTCAGCAACATCATAGAGAAAAGATAATTTCAGGTGACACCCGTGCACAACAGGTTCTCAAACTTGAAAGTACAGGTTTACTCAGGGCTGAGCCCAAAAAAATACAGAGGGAACATGATATGGAAGCAGCTATTTTGCAAGGAAGTGTGAGAACCTTTCCCTGAGGAACCCTTACCCCAGATCCACATGAGCACAAAGGAGAAAATTTAGGCCTGGAGGTGTTGCCAGAAGAGTAACATACCTTATGTAAAGCACATTACAAAAGCAAATGCTGAGCTAGCAAGAATCTCTCTCTAGTAGCAGTGGGAACCCCCTCCTGCTTTATTTTGTGAAGTATCTTTCATATCTTCTGCCAAAGACTTTAGGCGACATCAAGTTTTGCAAGGAGGCAAGTAATAATAGAGCCAAAACTTGGTTCAGACTGCCAATAAGGAGTCACTGCAGCCTGGAACAGTGAAAGGTCATCCACAAAGACATGAACACACATTTTTTTGCCCCAGATTCTGGACCAAGTGTTCTGAGGAAGAAGCAAACAGTTGGACTGGGTCCAAAGCATGGGGAGAACTTGTAATTAATCTTTTTGTAATTCTTTTCCCACCCTAAATCTTCCACATTTCCTGCCTCACTTAACTCTTTCCAAAGTATCCTCCTGCAATGTCACAGTTGCTGAAGCTTGATGCAGACCAGATACAGGCCAGATGGCCCCCTGAATGCCACCCTTAGGCACCTCTTATGGGTGACTGGTTTTTGGTGTCACAATTGCCATTTTCCAAGAGTGCTTTAAAGCTTGGTCTGAAAAATTAATCTTGCCCTTCAGCTTCAATAACTGCCTGACAGTAATTTCTTTTCACCTTTACTGGGCAGCTGAATGCCAACTTCTTACACAACTGCACATTTTTAGGAGCAGGTACAGCAAGATGGTACAATAAAGCTCACCAGGGTGCAGCCGTACGCACAAACATCTCTCCAGGCTACCCAGCAGGCACTCTGTGAATCACAGAGTGTTTTGAATTAAAAGCAGTGCAAACATATTTCCAATTTCAGAATTTAATTTCATTTGCTTTCCTTTGCAGCAATGAAGTTAGAATTTCAGTTCATTTTCTCACCTTCTCTGTGCCTCTCCCTTTTCCCAGCTCTGGTTGGGACATTAGCAAAGAAGATACAACACAGCATCCCCTGCACTACAGCATGGATGACTGCTTCATGCTTCTCAGGGCAGGAGTTGCTTTAAAAGGAAGGAAGGAAGGAAGGAAGGAAGGCAGAGCCTGTTTTGGTTTGAGCTGTAACCACACCTGTGGCTCCCCAAAGGCAGCGAGACAAACAGCCAGGTGTGCAGCAGGCTTGTCTCCAAAGTTTGTCCCTTTCTGTGGTTTTGGGCATTTTAAACCTTTTTCAAATCCAGAGGTACTTGCAGTGCTGGAAAACTCAGAAGATGTGGAGTGAGGCACACCATGGCTGTGCTTACCAAGCTCATGACCAGCTGCCTTTGTATCTCCGCAGAGCTGACCTCTTTGTAGCTAGGAATAGTGAGAAGTGACCAGTTCCTGCTGTCCAGGAGTGACAGTCACCTGGTGCCTCCACATCAGTGCTGTAAAGAGGGGCAGTACTACTCCCAAAATACTTTCTCTTCTCCCTATCCCATGGCTCTTAGAGGCAAATCAGCTATAAGCAGTGAACTTCACATTTTTTTAAAATGTATATAGGTCAATTTCTAAAGCATTTGTCTCTACCTTGTGCCCATATAGGTTAACATCTGGACTAAAATCCTAGGTGCAAGAGGTCAAGAATTTCTTAAATAATCCTTCTATTGTGCAAGGTGATGGTGTTTGTTTAGAGCAGGTGCTGTCTCTGCTCTTAAGGAGATAAAATTGGCCTTGCTGCAGGTGGATGTTTCTGGGGTGCACTTCAGAGGTTCTTTGGCAAGGCAGATGCATGCTTTAGGCATGCTCGAGGAAGGATTGAGGACCCCCATGCTACTGCAGGAGTGCATTCCACTGAAACAGAAGAGGAATGGATAGGCAAAAACCCTCTAGGTTTTCCAGTCCTTGAAAAGAAGAGCTCTTCTCTGGAGTAAAAATAGAAATAGCAAAAAGTAAAATTTTATAATTTTAAAACAGAGATGAAAATAAAACAGAGAGAAGAGGTAACCAGTGGAATGAGGTTGTTGGAAGCACCTTGTAAAGCTGCCTGTAGCATCCAGCCTTTACAGCAGAGGTCAATGGCTTGATCTTTTTTACTACCTGTGCTTCTACTTGCCAAATCTCATCTTAGTGACAGGTTTTTAAAATGAGAGAAGGATCTGAAGTAACGGATGATACTCCCACCACCTCCAAAAGGCCAGGGAAAGGTTTCAGGAAGGAAAGTGTGGCAGTTTCTCTCAGAAGAGTGCTAAGAATTTTGTTTCCAAATTTCTATCTGCTCTTTCAGAGCAATTTAGCCTGTTTTCTGTTGTTGTCTGCTGTTGATTTTTGTTGTTTCTTTGGTTTAGGTAGGTGGGGTTTTTTTGTGTGGTTTTTTTTTTCCTTGTTTTTTTTTTTTTGGTTTTTTTTTTTTTTCTTTTTTTTTTTTTCTGTTTGCATCCAGTAAAGTATTTTCAGTGAACTTGATGCACAGGTAAAGTTGTGTAGTCAAGTGATGAGTTCTTTCCTGAAGACACCACCAGAACAGAACCTTTTCTCTGCTTCTCAGCTTTCCTGTGCCATCTTTGTAAGGAACAACTTGGCCCCGTATGTGTGTTCATTGTGGATTTGGTGTCTTGCTTCACACACCTACAACCAGATCCTGCTATCCTGGATTTCACACTGCTTCACTGCTGTAGTGAAATAGTACTTGCAGTGCCCCACAAAACAAGATTGAAATTGGTTTGGAGACTAGACTGTAATGGAGACTAGAACAACATGTTGGGCCTCTCTTCATAACAAATCCAAAATAATTCAAGGCCTGCTTATCTTTGGGAAAGTTCAGGTTCAAGTCAAAGACTGGTAAAAATTCTTCCATTGCTCTGTTGTTCAAATCCAGATAGTTCAGAGATGCTCAAGAAAGGAGGTAACTGGGTTTTTGGAAGCTAAATAAAGGTATGATCTCTCAATAGTCAAGAGCTATGAGCTATAGAGGTGGTACTGCTGAATTCTCTTCCTCATAATTTGGCAAATAGGTTTGTAAAGGACTGAACAGTTAGACTAGCCTATTGCCAAGCCCAGTAAATTCCTTTCTTGTAAGGATGGCACATTCCATAATGAATAGCTAAGATGATCTGTTCAATGAGCCATTTGCAAAGTGCAGACTCTCTTTAAAGTAAGAGCTGTTACAGGACTTGTTTCTGTCAAAACTGTTCTGAGCTATAAATACACAGTAAATTATCAGTCAGGTGTTTTCTACATGGCTGCACAGTATTCCTAACTTTGCACATAGGCATATTGTTTAACCCTTTCTTTTCTGCTCTCTGACAACTCATAAGGCAGAAGGGAGGACCCACCATGTCAGTCAAATTCCCCAGGCAGCAGTGTTGGAATACTGAGGGGTGGCCCAGAATAGGATGTGAAAAAGCTACACTAAAAGAACTTTCTCTATCTGTTGATAGGCACGCTTGATACGCATCATCATGATGTAGAAGCTTGTGATGGGTGACTTTTAAGGACTTCTCTTCACCATTTTCACCACTTCTCTTAATGAATTACACCGGTCCAAAATGTAATATCTGATCTGATTCTGCTCTCTCTCTATGGGAAATCATGGAATAGTGCTCTCTGCACAGGGTCTGTCTCTGTGATGGGTCTGAACAAATCTACACCAAGGAAAGAAGAAGCAGCACCATTGACAAGGGAAAAATAAAAGTCTCCAGAA
The DNA here is from genome assembly GCF_014805655.1 of Passer montanus. NCBI lineage: Eukaryota > Metazoa > Chordata > Aves > Passeriformes > Passeridae > Passer > Passer montanus. The sequence continues at coordinate 14,036,506 of NW_024356504.1, read as the reverse complement.
TTGCAAATTGCTTTCTGAGATGGGAGAATCTCCATGTGACTCTGGAAGACAATTTTTAAGTGAAGAAAAGGGGAAGTCATTATTCTTTTTAAAAACTGTTAATAAAAATACAGCTTACAGATGCACCATCCCACACTGACATTTAATTCTGAAGAAACAGAATGAAGATTTATTGGGTTGTACCTAGGGCTGCAAAGACAAACAATTTTGCAATATAAGATGGTGCATCTGGTTGCAAAAATTTGTTTTTGTTGCTTTAAATTTTAATTTCTGCAGCCTTCAGGCATAGAGCAAGGAAGATTTTCTGAAAATTTCAAAAGGTGTATTTTGAGGACTAGTCATCAAAATCCAGAACTTAACACTGAAATAAAACTTGCTGACTACTTCTAGCAATATTTGTTAGAAGGATTGTCACTTTCCAAACAAACCCTGATGCTCCCAGGTAGGTATGGAAGGACTTGGTCTCCTTTTCCCATCTTCTCTGGTGACTGCCAATAACCAGAAAGTAGGTATCACTCTGGGAGGTGCTGTGTTAGTGCTGTATTTTACCTCTAAGAAAACCCTCCTGCATAGAAAACTCCTTTCATTTCTTTGTTAAGGTGATTTGCACTGGAGTGTTAAAAAGTGCCATTCAGAGGGTCATGAATTTCACTCAAAGATCCTACACATGGCACAGATCTGACAGAAAGCTGACAGAATGCACAACTTGTACAAGAGCTGTGCAAATCCAGACTACAAAAACTCCAACATCTCTAAGAACCTCCAATAACATTTCACTTCAAGGACCCCTATGCCCCTCAAAGCATGGCACCCTAATCTCAGTTTGGCTGTCAAATTCAACTGGTTGTGGTCCAGAACTGGAAATTCAAAGCCCCAGGATGAGCATATGTGGCAAAAGGCTTTCAGCCAACAAGTCTGGAAATCTGAAATTATGTATTTTGAACTATAAGCAGCCTGAGAGTTGAGATATTTAATAACAATGACCTGACACTGTGAATTTCTGGTTTGGAAAAAAACAAAAATAACTTTCAAAACCATATTCAGGTGTAAAATTTACTGCAGAAGGTGGTTGCCTCAGGTTGAGATTCCAGGTTTAGAGACAAGTAATAGCCATTGTACTGTCAAAATTGTTTAGAGCAGGGAGAATACAACAACTAGGTCAGAAGGATTTTGTTTCTCAACTTCAGATTAAATTAGAGCTGCTCCAAAACCACATTGCTTTAGAAGTGACAGATACATTTGCTCCTGCGAAAAGCCCAATGTGAGTCTTGGCAGGCAGAAAGGGCTTTTGCTATGTCCATGAAAACATCTGCATGGGTTCCCTGGACCCTGGATGTGCGAGCAGTGGGGACCCAGCTGGTACTGAGAGCAGGGTGGGGGGAGGGAAAATTAACATCCTCCTGGGATGGGAGGCAAATTGGTTGCATGGCTCACACCAGCTTCACACTGACAAACAGCCCTAGCTGGAGTTCCAGAGTCACCAGAGAGCTTGTTTTTCACAAGGTCGTGCAAGGTTCACTCACATCCTTCTTGCCTGTTGATCCTGAAATTACGTTAGCCCTGTGCCTCTGTTGCTGTGCCTGTGCACACTTTCCATTGTTTAATAAGCAACTGTCAGTACTGGAGTGGAGCTCTTTCCACAGCTAGAAAAGTATTTTCTGCTTGCGTTGCTCTCTTTTGGGTATGTCTAGTGTTGCTTATGTGATTTTTTCTAGATGGAAGTTATCCACAACATCTTCTTCAGGCTCTATCACAAATTTTGTATCAGAAGGCTTCTTCACACCTTTGCAAATGACAGTATTAGTTCCTAGTAGGCACCTCTAACAGTGTGCTCTGTTCCAAAAGGTCTTCCTTTTAGGTTAAGAAAGGAGATTTGTTTCCTGTTAGTGTTGCTTATGTGATTTTTTCTAGATGGAAGTTATCCACAACATCTTCTTCAGGCTCTATCACAAATTTTGTATCAGAAGGCTTCTTCACACCTTTGCAAATGACAGTATTAGTTCCTAGTAGGCACTTTTGGAGCAGTGTGCTCTGCTCCAAAAGGTCTTCCTTTTAGGTAAGAAAGGAGATTTGTTTCCTGGCACTGCAAAAGATACCTGGACTCTGACCTTTTGGGTTGTTTTGGCTGGACTGCTGAGAGGACCTGTCAAGCTTCTGCAAGGTATGGTAATGCCTATCAGCTGATGGGATGGTGCTAGAGTCAGTAAATCAAATTACTATCATCCTTAGGTGCTGATGATCATTCTCACTGCTGTCCTTTCTTGGCCATAGTAGTGGGGTTTACATAAACAGAGAAATTTTATTAAGAAGCCAGAGGAAAGAACGGGGATACTTTGTGGACCAGAAAGAAACACATTCTGGATGAAGTGTTGTTCGACATCCCTTTGGAGCCAAAAAATATTGGCTTGAACAATGCAAATGGGACCTTGTGAGACTGTATAAAACCTGTCAGTCACTGAATCCTAAATAACTACAGCACAGCTTTATCTTCAGTGTTACTTGGAATTGTATCAAGGAGGCTTTTTTTGCTCCTTCTTTTTCTTTCTTTCATTCCATTTTTTTAAAAAACCTCAAGGTCAAACAAAACATATGCTTAAAAATAAAGCTTTATCAAGAGAGATGGAGGACTAAAGGGCTTCCTATTTTTAGTAAGGGCAATCTAATCTAGGCAGAAGTTGTTCTGGGCCCCTCTCTGTTTTCCATGAAAGGTAGGTGCTCCTGGGATGGTTCCCAGGGCTTTCTGTGGCTTCTGTTTTCAGATGCAACCCAAGCCACTGAGTTTTATTGAGCAAGTATCCTGGAAAGTCCTGAGCAAAATGAGAGACAGCTGATAGTCCTAGAACACCAGTACTTTTAGCAAGGTCCTGCAGCTGTATCTCTGGGTTGTGAATTCTCATAGGCTTTGAGCCAAGCTCTTTTCCCCAATCCTCCCCCAGCTACTGATATGGTCCTTGACAGGGGAAAGCATCTGTCCAACTGAAAGCACAGAAAGTGATTAAGTGCTTTCTTAATCAGGGCCTTGTAACTCTTATATTTGACTTTTGGCTTAGTCAAAGCCAGCTATTTCAGTAAATTTAATGTGGAATTGGATGGAAATGGTAATGAGACAGAACTTTTCACTTCTAGGTCATCACTGAACAATTTTTCAGGAAGGAAAACCCTATAAAATTATTGCTTGAAGGCAGTCAAGAGTGCATTTGAAATGTTGAAGCACAAATATCTTGGCTGGTCTGACTGCTTTGTATTGCCAGTGTTATGGGAATTTGCTTGTGAGTTTACTATGCTGAGACAAGAAAATTACTTTTGAAACACCCAACAGACAGCTGATATAAAGCCCTGAGATGGAAAAAAATAAAACACGGATCTTCTTTTGTAGCCAGAAGAAAAAGAAATTCCTCTCCCATTAGCCTGAGATGTTAAGCTATATCCCATATAGAAGAAAAAATTGCAGAAGAGGTCACTAAGAAATCTGGCTGGTTGGTTCTGACCTGTAATGCCTGGACCTGTGAGGTCTGTGCATTGCCTCTTTTAGGAGGCTGAAGAAAAGAAGGCAAAACATCTAATTGCTGGGAGGATTGAAAGTATTTTACAGAAAAAAAAAATAGCTTTAGTGAGCAACAAAATTATCACCAGTGTATTCAAACATATATATATAAAAAAAAGAAATAAAGCCAGATTTTTGTGTAACCTGGTGACTTTGTGCTTGGGAAGGAACAATCATTAAGCAGAATGAGATATCTGGGAGTGGAGAAGTAACAGAGAGCCAAGGCTGCAAACCACCCTTTTTTTATTCTAATGCAAGAGTTAATCTCATCACATTTGAAGGCAAATTTACCATGCCTGGGTCATGTGGAAATCTGAAGCAGGCTGCCCTCCTTTCCATCTCTTCAGTGCTAAGCAATGATCTGCATCCCCTGAAGTTTGGAGAGGCAATATACATAAAGCCTGTAAGTATTTATGAGAGCTATAAAAAAGAGCTTTGCGGTAGTTGACATGGGAAGTGATTAAAGTACCTTATAGGCAAAGATTGCAGAAAAGAGGGAGAAGTGATGCCAGAAGAGAATCTGGCAACAATCCCGAGGTAATGATAAGTGACTTTAAGAAGTAGGAGTTGTGGGAGGAAAAGCAAAAAAAAAATTAAATTGAAGCAGATTGCAAGACTTTTGGCCTTGGGGACTGAGCTGCAGAGACTGTTGATTGCTGGAATTGTAGTCACAAAAGGAAGGTGATGTCTCACCCTGCTTGTGACTCAGAATTTACTGGTCAAAGCCCACAAAACAGCAGTTCATCAAGATTAACTTGAATTTGAAAGGACTCAATTTCCCAGGCATCTCAGCTTTCTCCATCTGTGTTTACACAAATGGGTCTTGGGTCTCTCCAGGGCTTAGCAAAAAGCTGCTCTACATAGAAACACACACATGGCCCATGTTGCCAAGGGGGATCTCTCTGAGTGACTTGTTTTCCCAGGCTGATTTTTTTTTTTTCTTATTTAACAGGTGGAGCATGTGTTCAGACCTGTCCTTAGACATGACATGAGCATTTGCTTATGAAATGATACATCAGAGGACCACACAGTTATCATGATCAATAATGAGTATAAAAGTCCCAGGCTGATTTTTTTTTTTTTTCCTATTTAACAGGTGGAGCATGTGTTCAGAACTGTCCTTAGACCCTTAGACATGACATGAACATTTGCTGATGAAATGATACATCAGAGGACCACACAGTTATCATGATCAATAATGAGTATAAAAGTCTACCTTGGGAAGTCTGAGTTTTGAACTCTTCACATCCCAAATGGTGCAGAAATGGCTTCTGATCAGATGCCCTTGCAAATGGGGAGGAGGAAATGTACAGGCAGGGAGAATGGTGTGCAGAAAGGGAGAGCAATAGAAACATATAGATAAATTTCAAAACTATTTAGGAAATAGTTGTGAGTAAAAGGTACATTTACTGAAATTGGACCATCTACAGGAGAAGAAAACAAGGCCTGAATTAATCAGGTCATACTGAACAAATGTTTTAGACACTAAGAACTGGCCTATGTTCTCCCCAAAACTCAACCTGCCACTTAGCTTTCATCAGGGTTTGCTTATGGTATGTTAGTTCAGGTATTTCAGCTGTACAGTGGGCAGTCTGTCTTCTGTTGCATTGCTGTGTTACACAGATAAAGTACAATGACACGGAGCAAACTCATTGATCTGTGAACACAGAGCACATATGTCTTGATAGGCAATTTTGATTCTTGATCTTTGGCACTTTTGAGTTTTCTTCAGGTCACACTAATGTCAGGAAGAACTTCTGATGCTGAATCACACTGAGAATCAGTGTGTAGCTGTAGGTTCATGTTTGAATTCAAATGTCAACCAGCTGGGTTCAGATTACCATCATATTGCAGGAACACATTTGGTAAGCTTCTGCAATGATATCCTTTGATCCTGTAGCTATTCATGATTTTTATTATTTACCTAGATTGAATGAAAATAAAATATGCTATTAAAAGTAACAGGTAACATAAATTAAAAAAGATAACAAGAGGACAGTCTTGTGCTTCAGAATTATCAAATATAAGTGGAAGAATAATCCAGGGGTTTGTGAAGGGACAAGATGAAGTTCAATAAAGAGAAATGCAAGATACACAGTTCTATACTTAGGCAAGAACAATCAGATGTACAAAAAAGGGATGTTAAGTAACCAGTAGAGAAAGATCTGGAGCAATTGTGAATCACAAGCTGAAGAGAAGTCAGAATTAAGATTGCCATGAGAAAAGCAAACACCATACTGGGATATAAAAACCAGAGCACCATCTGTATGACATGGGATGTGATTTTTCTGCTGTATTCTCCTCTCCAATTTTGGTCACTGCTGTTCAAGAAGGACAGAACTGGTTGAACAATGTCCAGAAGAGGCCAACAAGAATGATTAGAAGTCCAGAGAATGTGACTAAGGAGGAGAGATTGAAATATGGGGGTTATTTAGTCTAGAGAAGATCAGCCTGGGAAAGGATATGAAAACAGTCTTTAAATACATGAAGTGGAAGAGAACAATTTGTTCTTTATGTCCAGGGTGCAGAGAAGGGTTAAAGTATAACAAGGGACATGTAGGTTAGAATTCATGAAAAAAAACTTTCCTAATAGGAAAGATAAGTGAAACCCTGAAATAGCCTGAGATTTGGACTTCATGGGAGATTTTTAGAGACAGGTTGGACATAGCATGTCTCAGGAATGACAGAGGGAGGACAGGTTTTGTCTGTGGGCAGGCAGACAGAGTTGATGGCACTGAAGAAAGTTACTTACAGTTCTATTTTGTGCACTGTCTACAAACAACTGTGACAAGTTCTTGCTGAGATATGATAATCACAGTAATATGGAATTTCATAGGAGTGATGGGTAATTCAGGCTGCTGGTTTTGCCCTTCTGTACCTTCAAATGTCATAGTCACAACAACAAATGTAGGCATCTCCTCAGGTCTCCAAACTTAGTGCACACACAAATTCATACACAGGTGGCCAAAATGCTTCCTTCTACCCTTGGATAAATGAGACATTCAAAAAAGCAATAAGCGTCTGGACCATAATCCAAATGCCTCAATACAACCTGGATTTCTATTTATATTTGAAAAACCTTTACTACATTCTTGTGATACTATGTTCTAATAAGATTAAGAGCCCAAACTTAAATAGTGCAAAACACCCATATTTGTGGACAGAAAACTGTATTTCCTCAGTCATGGGAGAGACCAAAGACCATCTTCATAGGTTCCTATCTCGTGCCATCTAACATTGGAAGTGTCACCAGGCTATGGATAGGATCCTGAAAGGCACACAGGTTGTCAGCATTGCCCACTCAGTAGTAAGAGCCTGCATTTACCTCTGGGGTAAATATTACTGCTGAAATCTTCATCCAGACTCCCTGTCTGGACATTTATTTGATGTATTCTGTGGAAGTAATCTCTGTTGCTATACTGGATTTAATGATATATGCTGTATTAGAACTAATTGAATGCATGCTGGAGACCTTTCAGGGTTGCTGAGACTTGGAAGCCAGTCCTTGCTGAGAGGTGTGGGTTCAGTTACTGCATCATTTCCTAAGTGGTGGGAAGCTCTAGGTCTGCAAGCATGTTCTTTGACCCCATTTGAGTCTTGTGCTTGCTCCCATTGATACCCAAAATCCCTGGGGATGCCAGCTTACTCCTGTGATTTACAGAGACTTTTTGTTTCCCTGGCAGCCACAGAAGACCCAGCTATGTCCTACCTTTGCCCACAGGAAGGGTCCACAGCCTGTGTGCCACAGGCTGCAGTGACCAGCTGTCACCCAATCCCTGCCACAGGCAGTGGAGGAGGGCAGACCTCCTGCCATCCCAGCATGACTTGGGGAGGAGAAATCTCTCTCTGCCACTCCAAATAGAAATAAGCTAATTTATGCCTCAGGTGAAGTGAGGAAGAAGGATGATTCAAGGCCTCTGAAGGTAGGCAGAAGTGAGCTAGTCCACGAGATAAGGTCAGTTTTCATTTGCTCTGCTCTGTGGGCAGGGGGCAGCTGTGATGCACTATTTTGTCACATGAGCCCAGAAAAGTGTTTTGTCACTGTCAGTAATGAACGTCAGTTCTGTTACTACAGCCCCAGAAAGAGAAAAAGGCAGAATTGCTGTGCAAAGAGGGCCAAAAATTTCCATAATCTTTCCTTTCCCCCTTTCTCTATGCACCATCCTCCCTTGTGCTGCCAAAGAAAAGAGCCCCTCAGAGGTTACCCTCCGCCTTTCTTGAATTCACATGACTTTGCCGCTTCGGATCCTTCACCCCCTGTGTTTAACCGAGGTTATGAAAACCAAGCTGCTTGCTCTCTGTTTGTTTTCAGTGATCTTCTCTGCGTGCTGCCAGCAGCCAGAGCCATGGCCTTTCCCAATACAGGGCACCACAGTGAGCTCCGAGTGCACCCAGGGTTGACGGGAGAGGTGCAGGAGACAGCAGCCAAGCTGAGCTTATGTAAAAAAAATTAAGGTCAAGGCCTCAAGACCAAGATTTACAGTGCTTTGTGTTCAAGGTACTGGTGGTTGAGCTTAGGTCATGTTTTTCCTGCTGCTCTGAGGCAGAGACCAGCTGCAGGGTACAATGCAGGGACACAGTGGCTCTCAAAGAGCACGACCAGTCAGCTCTGCAGCTGCACTTGTCTGAACCCTGGATGCAAGAACCAGCAGCACCTGGAGCAATTTCCATAATCCTTGGGCACGCTGCAGGTATGAAATTGTTTGTGGAAGAATCCTGGTGGGCCAGCACTTGAGAAATGAATTGGGCAGTTGCCTACAATGATGGCAAATACCCACAGCATTGGAAAGTAGCATTTCAAAATTGTATTTAGTGACTTAGAAACTTACACCCCATCTTCAGGCCTGGCAGGCTCATATCTGTGATGCATTTCTGTTGGGAAATAGGATTCTAAAACTTTTGACACTCAACACTAAGTTAACTTAAATCCCACTGATTTTGGCATTATTGGAACATAATTCCTTCTACAGTGGCTTTAAAAGAAGTCCTAGTGAGAAGGAACAGCGGGTGAAAAAGTCAGAACAAAAATTAGAAGGGCAATAGTTTATAGATGTATTGCAGGGTAAGATTAGAAATGTATCTATTTATCTCTGCTGTTTCACTGGCTTCTCTTTTGGTTTTGACTTTTGTGGAATATATTTAATCACTCTCAAATGTCAGAGCATGAATGTGGGTGATGCTGTCCCAGATGGCTAGCACAGAGCATGGGCTTCTCACACAAAGCAGGGGGACATGTGTGAACGCCCTGAGGACTTTCTGTGCTGATCCTATTTCGTGACTTCCTTTGAGACCACAAAGCAGTGCATGAGTTCCCCTTTGTACTTTCTTGTTCAGCTGTGTCTTGAAAGCTGGCTAGCACACATCCTAGGGAAGATCCCTGAGGTTGGCTCTGTGCTGTAAGATACTTGTCTTCTATGGCAAGCAGGGCACTTCCACCAGGGAACATCTGGGGCTGGAGAGGAATGAAACCATAGCGGGGAATTCACATCAGCTAGTCCTGGGCTGTAGCAGCTTCTCAGTTCTCCATGCAGCTGCACTGCACGAGAGATCAAGCTGTGCCTTGTATCTTGACATGCAGTTGAATGAGAGGAATCAAGCAAGCTTGTTATTCCAGAGCTGGTTATTGATCAGTGTTTTGTTTTCTTTTTTTTTTTTTGGGTGGGGTGTGGGAAGTCTAAAGTTCATAACACAGTTTTTCTACAGATTTTAGTGTCTCTATTCCTCATCAGGCCACAGACACAGGGAGGCTGTGAGCACTTCCCTGGGGAGGCTGTTCCCATGCCCAAACCACCTTCTGGTGAAAACCTTTTGCTGATATCCCACCTAAATCTCCCCTGACTCAGCTTTGTGCTGTTTCCTCAAGTCCTGTAAATGGTCATGAGAGAGAAGAGCGCTCTGCTTGCCCCTCCTCTTCCTCTCCTGAGAAAGTTCAGACAGCAATGAAGTGTTCCCTCAGTCTCCTCTGGATAAATGGACCGAGTGGCCTCAGCTGCTCCTCAAACAACTTCCCTCCAGGCCCTTCACCATCCTTGTGACCCTCCTTTGGATGCTTTGGACTTTGACAGGGGAATGTTGACATAAGTGATCCATAATGCCAGTGGCCCATAATAAGATATTTGCCTTTGTTGAAAAGTGTTACTCCAGGCCAGGAATTTGGATCAGAGTGGGGCAAAGCATTAAGAAAGCTTCTGGTACCACATGAATGAGGCTGTCCTGCCAAAGACAGAGATGGTACCTGCTTCGGTACAAAGATTAAGTCTTGATTTGTGTTTATATTTCATTTACCATGCTGGTGCCAGTGCCAGTATTAACCTGTAGATATTACTGGAATGCAAATCTTAAAAGTAGTTTTTGCATTTGTTCTTAGTCCTTCATGCTGAAGTTTTATTTCCTGCTGACTAGGAACTGTCCATACTAGCTTTCTGCAATTCCCATGTGAAAAAAATTTACCCAGTTTTCAGTAATTTTAAATTCTGTCCTCTTGAAAGATAGAGGGCTTGAAATGTATAGAATTTAAGTAATGAATTTCTAATCTTTGCTACAACGGTTTTTGCCCCACTAAATAGCCATGAACCAGGTAGGGAAGGTCTTGGTTTACCTAAAGTTCTTGGAATACCTTTCGTAACAATGCTTTCTATGGTAGAGGTTCCCATCTAGTGAACTCACTATTCTGTCCTTGTTACTGCCAGCCTATCATCATCACCAACTTATCATATACTAGGAAAACCCCAAACTTTTTTGTTCTGGAGATGTTTTCATGCTGCCTTGATTTGTCTTATAACTCTGTTTTCTTCTCTTGTAGCTAGCCTTGGAGAAAAAAAAAAAAAGTCCTTCCATGCACAGATAACAGAGTTTCTGTTTAAAGTCATGTAACAAAGGCTTGTGTTTTTGTTGTCATGGCTGCCACGTTTTGTTCCCATAGCACTGTCTGTGTGTATGTGGATGTGATTCATTACCTACAGACACTAGAACCTACACCCTATCCTGCTGTTTGTACTCAAACTGCTTCCCTATAATAGAACAAACAAATATCTCAGATCTGCCTCTTGGTGGGTTCAAGCCAATATCCAAGTTGTTTGGCTTTGATCCATCTCCAAGGACCTATCAATTAATTTACGAAAGCAGGGTTGACAAAGGCATGGAATATTCCATTGTGAGCAGCAGTCAATGCATGTTCTATATTTTAACATAAACTGATGTCCTCCATTTCCGCATTATGTAAGGCAGCATCTACAAATGTATAATCTTAAAGATTATTCAGAGGAAAAGCATAGGAATAGAGCATCCCTGCCATGACAAAAGAGCAAAATTTAACATGTTTAAAATGGCAGCTATCAGTTGTAAGGGCGGGAGGAGGAGTCTGTCTTGCCTGAAGTTTTCCTGCAATTCCTGAATGATTGGAGTGCTTAGTGGAGTGCCTGGTGTACTGACTGGAGAGCCTGGAGTGTCACATGGAAAATCAAAGAACAAAATGCTCAGTAAGTTTATATATTCTCTACCTAGCCCATGCAAACAAAACATGGCCATTTGGATATTATTTTTTTACAGAATCACAGAATCATCAGGGTTGAAAGAGACCTTCAAATTATCTACTGCAACCACCAACCCAGCACCACCATAATCACCCCAACCCATATGCTCAAATGCCATATTCAGACATCTCTTCACCATATCCAGAGACAGTGACTCCATCACCTCCATGGGCAGCTTATTCCAATGTCTGACCATTCTTTCAGGGAATTTTTTCTTCTGATATCTAATCTGAACCTTCCCTGATGCAAATTAAGGCAATTTCCTTTCATTGTTTTACTAGAGACATGACAAAAGAGACCAAACCCCACCTGGCTACAACCTCCTTTCAGGGAGTTGTAGAGAGCAATGGAGTCCCCCTTGAGACTCTTCTCCACGCTAAATATCCCAGGCTCCCTCAGCTGCTCCTTATAGAACTTGTGTTCCTGACCCTTCACCCATTCCACTGCCCTTCATTGAATGTGCTCCAGCACCTCAACATCTTTCTCATAGTGAGGGGCCCAAAACTGATCACAGGACTCAAGGTGTGAGCTCACCAGTGCTGAGTACAGAGCGACAGTCACTGCCCTGGTCTGGCTGGCCACGCTATTTGTGATAAAGGTCAAGATGCCTTTGGCCTTCTTGGCCACCTGGGCACACTGTTTGTTCATGTCCAGCTGGCTGTCCACCAGCACCACAAGTTTCTTTCTGCTGAGCAGCTCTCAAGACACTCTTTCCCAGTTTTACAGCATAGACCCTGCCCTCCCCTCCAAGTTACTATAAAACACACTGCCTGCAAGTAGTTGTACACTTAGGTATATAGAACATGATAAATAATCAAACATTTCTTGTAAATTCACTCTTTTAATGCATAAGGTCACTAATCAGTACTAGAATCTCTCAGGATTGAAGCCTCTTTCATCAGCTCTCACAAGCATAAAGCAGAACACTCAAAGTGAAAACCCTTGCTTTGCTGCTAGACCACCCCCACTTGAATTTTCTTCAGAATTCTTATTTTTTCTTTTTCCTATATATTTTACTGTTGGTTCCTTTCTTCTCCCCATTTTCCTCAATATTCCAAGAAAATTCCCAAAATATTTCTCCAGAATCTCACAATGCCAAAACCCTAAGGTCTGCCCAATTTAATTTCCTTTTCGTAAAAGGCAATTCACCTTCCCTTCTTTCCAGCAATGTAACACATTAATTTTTTAGAATTAGCCTCTGAAAAACGACCCTGACTCCAGTTTTGAAGGAAACAAATGATGTCCCTCTGGAAGAACTGCCCAGAATGTACCACTGGAGGCAAAGGAATTTGGGGAAGACATGTCATATTTCCCATGGCTGAGTCCTGCTAAGTGCTTGTCCTTTCTTTTATTTTGTGTCAATAAACTCCATACGCTAACATTGTAGTGGAGGGTTTTTCAGTCAAGTCACCACAAGTATAACAAGGTATAATAAGGAGAAAATAAGGAATAATTTAAAAGAGGGGGTATCTACATCATATGGAAGGTTTAATTCAAGGCTGGATATTCGCCTGAAGAAAGAGTATTTCAAACTGGAATTAGATGAGAAGACTATTAAAGGCTGTGTTAGAACAGAGTAGACTCTTTCAACTTCTCGTGTAGGAAGTATTTCAGCTCCTCAAAACTGCATCATGACTTTCAGCTTTCATTGGCTGCTGTCTGGATAGATGCCAGCACAGAGGAGGAAAGGGAAAACATGTTCTTTTTCTTTCACTCCAGCTAGAAATCTGGTTTCAAGGAAAATATCTGCTCTGCCTTTCATCAAACTCAGTGTTGGGCCAGTTGATGTGTTAGGCTTGGGGATATTCCATGCAGTGCTCTAGCAACAGGGACTCATTTGATGGCCATGTAGCCAAATGTCCTCTGTGTGGCCTCGTGGGATGGGCAGTTGTCAGGTGGCCTTTGAAGGAAAACAGTGTTTTCTTTGCAGAGGTGGAGGTTTGGGTTCTGCTCTGCTTATCTCAGGTGGGTTCCCTCTACAAGGTCAGAGTCCAGGGCACTTTTCATGAACAGGCCATTCAGAGCTCTGCAGCAAAGTAAACAAGCAGAATCTGATCACAAACACCTCATTATCTACTCCATTTTCTGAATCATCACAACCAGCTTGGAATGGGAATCCCGTCTAAGCTGGTTGTTTTTGGCAAATCGGGCTATCCCTTGTGACCAGAAGTGACTGGTTTCTTCCCTTTATTCCCCCACACTTTGCTGAACATAATACAAGATACTTTCCAGCCTCCGTTGTGGGTGAAGACAAGGAACCAAGGGGACTAGGAACTCTTTCCAGAGGCAGCCCTGCTGGAACAGAGCTCCAAGCAAAGCAATGTGGAGAAATGACAGAAAACCTGTCATTTGAGCAGCTCGCTTTCACAGTAGCAACAGCAGCAAAGGACAGGCCAGATAATGGCAATTTGGGGTGGGAGGGATGGGTAAGAAGCCATGATGTGGGCTGGAGTGCATCCACTAAGTGTTCAGAAAAGAGACAGTTTTCAACAGGATCTTGAAATGCGCTGCAATCTAGTAAACATGTGTGTGTCAGCAAAGGCTCGGGAGTACTCCGGGGATTTACTTATTTCCTGGAGACTCTGACACAAAGAAAAAACTATAGAGGAAAGAAGAAGAAGAACTATATGCCAGTTTCTGTGCAAAACATGGGAAAACACACTTTGTATCAATGAAATATTTTATCGCTTCTGAAATAGGTCAACTTGTGTCACTCTTGAGTACTTTAAAGCATAAGACAAGACAGAAAATTCAAAATGAAGAGCTCTTTTGAACAGGATAATCCAAATGTTTCAAAGAATCCTAATTTTTATCTTCACAGATTTTTCATTAATACACAACAACCACAAATGAACAGTGTGGCAAAGCCAAAAAGAAATGTGTAAACTTGCAAAAAAATCCCATGTGAAAATTTTTCTCTGGGGAAAAAATTACATTTCCACAGTTTAAAAACATGAAAAAGCTGGGGACAGAGTGTTTTAATCCTTCTTTGTGTATCTGGGAAAGTGGGTGTCAGCACCACTCTTTTTTCCCTTCTTGGATCCCAGTGGGTGCCACAAGAAGCAATTTTCCTAGCCATGCTGAGAGGACATAAATACCACAGAGGAATTTCTTCAGATTTGAAGCCAGTGCTCTGTCATAACACGGACAATACCTTGGAGGTGCTGAAGTACTAACAAAAGGAGAAGTGATTCAGGCCTGCATATGAGTTTCTGTGTCAGAAATGAGCCAAGACTGTTCAATCCCATCACAGGCATGCAGGAGATCTGAGTCAGTGAGGGTGGTAGAAAGGAATGAGTACATCAGAGCCTCCCAGTTGCACATGATGAACCAGTTGGAATATCAGCACAACTCAGCCTTTCCCTCCAAACACACAGAGATGCTTTATGCAGCTCTCACTGTGCAGGGGAGATGGATGGTTCTCCATTGGATACAGAGGAACAACATGAAAGTCCAGCATAAACATGCCTCTGTCAGAGCCATCGCTGCCCACCTCCTCCCCATCACTTACTCATCCCTCCCATGGGCAGGACTGGAGATGAAATAGCAGTGGAAAGCAAAGACAGGCCTGCCCAAAAAGAAATTGAGCAGCTGCTGGAGCCTCAGAGTGACATGCATGTGACAGACACTGGGTGCCTTTGTGTTGTGGGCATATGGAAAGCAACACATTCAATTAATCCCATGTTTCTGGACCATGTTGTTGTGTGTGTAGATCTGTTCCAGAGGACGGACTGGAAAGCCCTGGAGCAACCACTGCTGTCTTTCAAGGGGTACATCCATGTCTCTTTGAAAATACTCAGTGGGGAATGTTTACTCCAGATATTGTCCTCCAACGCAAATTGCATTTTATCTTGGGCCTGGGATAGTGGAAGGGAAAAGAGACTCCTTAGTATAATGGGCTCAGACTGAAGTCCTAAAAGTCAAGCTCATGTTTTGAAGCTGCAGGGAGCCATTGCTGACAACAGCAAAACATGGATGACATTGGAAGGAATTATAGGAAACACCTAGTGGGGAGAAGATGGCCTGAACAGCACAGGGAGCTTCTGTAGGGAAGGAACAAAAAGCATCACATCAAAGTAAAACTATAAATTATACTTTGTGTAATAAATTACACTTTGGTTAGCCTAAAACAACCAAATCATCACAGAAACTATAACAAAAATTTATTTCCCTCTTAAGGTCATGTTACTCAGCAGCTGGCAAAGTGGAGGCCCTTTCTTGCTGCTCTGTTCCCCAGATATAATGTCTTACTATCATTAACCTGTTTCCTACAAGATAAATTGAAAATCTTGAGGCTGCTCAGACAGAATGTGCTAATGAGGAACTGAAGGGGCATTTTGCAAGGTATGATTCACTGTGCTTGGACACTGAGTGATAGTGCGCGTTGGCAGAAGGTATGCAAATTGACAGCAAAAAGTAATTTGAACCCACGATATCTTCCCCCAAGTATTCTGAAATTCAGGAAGGTCAGAAGTGACAGAAATAGAAAGCCCTCTTTGCATGATACATCTTCAGAAAAAGTGGAATAGTACAATATTGCAGTACACTTTCATGAGGATGAGGTGATTTGCTAACTCAGGGGCCACTGAGCCAGAGAGCACATCCTGTATCCCACAAAGAGCAGAGCCTCTCAGCCTGAAGATGGATACACTACCCATTTAAGAGAGTGCCAAGCTAAATGGACAGGCTGCTGCAATGAAGACACCAAAGTTAGGAGGAATGACCTAGAGATAAGAAGGAAAATTAAAATACATACACAAAAATGAAAAACCAGTTGCTAAGGCCAAAATAACCCCCTATTCTCTAGCCTTCGCAGACAGAAATTCTATACACCAGGGTCAAGAGTTCCAACCAAGTAAAGGATTCTCCTCTCAGACGAACTGGTTCTCCAAAAATTTAGCACTGAATTCCCAGCTGGTAGGTAAGTCAGTAGATGATGCTAAGAACATGTATTCCACTAGACAGATTAGACCCTTTTTTTTAGGATCAAAGAAAGACCAAAAATACTGTCCAGCACTCAGTGAGACCAGCTGGAGCTTTGCCATAGCCTTCATTGGTGCAAGATTTCCATTCTTGCTGTTGATCTGAACCTTGCTCCTGCCAGATCCTCCTGGTCTCAAGCCTGAAGCCCTCCTGTACAAACTATTCCATCAAACTTCTTTCTTGCCATTACAGGAAACTAGCATAAGACCAGGCCATGTAATCTATGCCTTCTTTCCTATAGGGTCCCCTCCATTATCCTGACCCCTGACCCAGGTACCTCTGAATGTGCTATTTTCTCCTTACGTCAGTGAACCCCAGTCACTGATACCTGTTCCCTGCCCATATTGGTCAAAACCTTCTCCATACTGGTTCTTTAGAAGTGTAAGGCCAGGTTAATCCAAACCCAGACAAGGAAAGAAACTGGTAGAGGCCTCCAGACACAACATGTTGTTGGGACACAGGCTGGAATGGTGTGCTACACTAAATGGTGTTGGCAGGAGAAGATGGGGACAACAGTCTTTTTCCAGAAAAGTCATGCCTCATAGGTACAACTCTTCCCGACAGAGCAGAGAAAAGCCAGAAGAAAATGCTCATCCGGGCTGGGACACACTGTTTCACCCACAGCCATCTTGGAACTGCTTTATTCCTTTCTATAGCCTCACACAACACTGGCAACAAAGAGATAATCAGGCGGACAATGTCTTCATTTAGCGAGTGATGGTTCCCCCTCCTTTCTGGTAAAGACCTAGGCTTGTGGTTGGAGGTCAGCTGGGATGCAAGGGCAGCCAAGTAGCTCTTTCAATCCACAATGGGATGGAGCAGCCATTTTAATAAAAGGGAGAAAGAGCTGTTTCCTCTGTGGCTGAAAAAGCTTGTAATTGACCTGGCAGAGCATGTAAACCCTGGTTTGCATGGGAAATGCTCTCTTTTCCCTTATACATGTGCTCCTTTGTAATACTGCTGGGGACTGCTATGCTGCTGTCTGCAGTGTCTAGCTCTTAATTAAGTGCAGCAGGGTCTGTTGACACAGTGGGACAGAGCAGGAGATTGCTGGTAAAGCCCTCATTGAAGACAGCTCAGACAGTGCAGCTAAACCTGGAGGAAAGTGAAACTGCTAAAACAGAGCCCCATCTCCCACCCCACAGCATGGTCAGAGCAGGCTACACAACCTGTCTCCAAATCTTACTATGCTTTTTGCTGCACCTTTGATTTGGAAAGTATGAGTGTCTTCCCACATCAGGCTAAAAAAGAGCTGAAAATCAATGTGAATATTACCTGTAAAAAGAGTTATACCTGTATGACTTTCACATCATCATCAGCCATTTGCTGATCTCTCCTCTCATTTTTCCCAAGCACAAGCTCAGATCCAAAAAAATCCCATGTCATATCCCAAGAACAAAGTATTAAACATAGCAAACAGGTGTATACAGAAATAGGAGGACACAAGGATTCCAGTTAGTTTTGTAGCTATGGTTTTGCTGATATTCAGCATCAAGAAAAAGCTAAAGTGAACATAAGAGGGGATGGATGAGAAAGCATAAATGCTCAGCAGGTATATTGATTACCTGTTAAAAATGCATTGGCTGTGTACACCCAGCATTAGCTGCTCACTCACTTTTTCATTGAGGTGGCTGGTTCAAAGGAGGGGGATCTAATATGTTTTTTGAATCAGTGTGTTAAAATTTAGTATTCATTGGATCCTGCCTTTGCTGAGTCTCTTAAATGTGGGAGAGGCCCCACTGATTTGCTTCCAAGTTCTTGTCAGGAATCTAATTTCTACCCATTTTTTCTTTGTCAGTTCTTTTTCTCTGGTGCATCATTTCTTCAGCTCCTTTCCTGTTTCCTTTATCTCCATCTGTCCCCAAACAGTACTGTTTGCCTGCTGCAAAATAGATGCAAGTATTGCCAATTTATGCTTAAGTTTCTTTTCTTCCTCTCTCTTTATAGTATATTGAATCACATAAAACAGAGATGAGGGAATCTGCCTGCCTCATGGCAAGATTGCCTTTGCTGAAATGATTTGTCTAACCTGCTATTAAAACCATTCAGAGATAGAGATTTCACAAGTGCCCCAGGCAATTCTATTGCCTAAAAATAGACTCCTGTTTATCAAATAGTCTGAAACTATAATCTGTAGCAAAGATAGCATATTATCTTATGCTCTACAGCACCAAGGCTGGGACAAATGAAGAGGTCAAAATAATCTTCTGCCATCATTCCAGGGTCAAAAGAAGTCCTTAGAGTACAGTCTTCTGCATTTAGTCACAGCAAGTCTCCTGGCTGCTCTTTATACTGAAGTTAAGATCCTTGAGCTGGTCCTGATAGGTATATGCAAGGACCCATGGTAAACAAAAATTAGTATCTTAGCTGCTGAGATTACAGCTCTGAGTTGTGGCTACTTCCCTCCACACTCAGACACCTACAGCCACACCCACACCTTCCTTGGAAACAGTCTTGGGTTTCAGTTCCAGAGGAGCAACTGTGGGACAAGATGAGATAGGTTTTTCTGGGAGAAGACTGGCTTTGTTTGTGGTTGGGATTACTTTTACCCCAGCACAGGAGAACAGAGATAGTCAGATGAAAGATTAAGAGTAAAATCAAAACATCTTCTGACTCCAATGTTAGAGTGAACACAGATTTTTCCAGGTGAACACATTTCTAATGCTCCCTGCACATCACACTGCTGGTTGAAAGCTCCAGTATCATTGATCTTTGACCCTTATAGAAGTGTTGGGCTTTTTTTGGGAAAAAACCCCAAACAAAGGAAACAAATCAGGGGTCATCCAAGGAAGTGTATACTTGGTTGCATGCTCTATGAAGCTATCAAGCATCAGATTTAATGTTCTGGACTCTAATCTGAAAAGAAGTTAAAACCAGATACATATTTTCATAGAAAATGGCAATGACTCTAGCTCTTACGTAAATGAACCATGACTTGCTTAGCCCAGGCTCATGCAGCAGATCTAAAGATCTCAGGAACTTCTCAGCTGGTGCCTGAGTGAAATACTGAACATGATAAAATTAAAACAATCCCTGTCTTGTACACTGGTCATAGCTGTGGCTCTGGAATAATCAGTAGAACTGAGCTAGGAGTAAAGGGGAAACACAGGGTCTTACCTTGCTTCCCTACCCACTGAATTGTGATGAATGTTATAATTTATTTTCTTGCATTGCTCTCTTCTCTGCTGACAGCCAGCCACTCTCATCTCCAGGCAGAACATTAATAGCTAATGAAGTGAGCAAGTTCCTCAGAGGAATGCTACTTTTCTCTTTTGCCTCTGGGCAGTCTGGAGATTTACCTAGGACTGAGCAGCAGGAAACCCCTCGGTGCTGAACAGCCCAGCTGTGGAGGATGTGCCCAGTGGTGGCTCTAGACAGTGTGTGAACAATGAGACCACAACAAACCCCTCATTTAGAGGGGTTTTGTTCCAACTCCATGTGCTTCAGAAAACTGTAGGGCAGTCCATACTGTTCCTGAACATACATCCATTTAAGCAGAATCTCTGTGTTCAGTAAAAAATAATGGCTTTCGTTCTATAAGCCGTGCTTGTCTCTTTGGCAAAGCCACTTAACCCGCACTCAAGGAGGGGCAGGATTTCCTTTGGCTGACTTACTTTATACTTTTTGGCTATGGAATGTAGGTTTCTAAAATAAGAATGATTGACACTTTCTTTGCACATATGCAGCCAGGCTCTAGAATCTGTGGTGGTGGAGCCATTGATCTCAGTGGAGTTTTTCCCATTTACTTCAGCAGTGAGTTTGTCTTTCTATGCATATAGAACTACAAATCCCAGAGTGAATTCACTTGGACTTTCCTTATTCATAAATGAACATCCATAAAGTGAATTTAGAGAGTCAGTACATTTTTCTTTCCAGAATAAATAATAAGGTCCTATCACCTGAAAGTTTCAAAGACATGTCCAGCTGTCTGTCTAGTAACAATTGTAACAATAGTGACAGATGCTGTGGAATGGTTGGATTATCTAGAACCACAAATAGAAATTTCCATCCAGGAATTTCCTTTTGCAAACAGACACAAGATTCAACAGATAAATACTAGAGAATCAAAGTTATCATTCTTATAAAGATTATCCAACATTCCAGTCCAGATCTTGCCATCAATGTTGTTAAATCTTCAGCCTGCTGTCCCACCATGAAGGAAATCAGATGGGAATATTTATGGCAGCTGTTAAGATGAGGCAAAAGGCGTCCAGCTGCAATTCTGAATGGCTTTTTGCAGCTGCACATGGCGGTGCTGAGACGGCCTTGATATGCTGCCTAGTGTTCCCAAATTAGCTCCCAGCAAAGAGCTTAAGCCTTGAAGCTGAGTGATGGTGAGTGCCTCAGTGCTCTAACTTCTGCTTATCCTGGGAATTGAGGTAAACATGTCTGGCTGTCAGGGCTGTGGAAAATACAATTTGCCATTGAAACGTGTCTGGCCTAATTATCTCATGCCTTGCTCCAGAGCGATGTGATCCTCCTAAGGGTGTGATTTAAGACATGTCCCCTTCCCATGAAAGGGGAACGGAGGACCTGAGCCTCATAAATAACAGTGCAGCACCCTATGACTAATGCTGCTGGAAGAGGGTCTTTGGTATCTGAGAATTTTAATCTCATGAGGAAAATTTGGCTGTTTGGCTAATGTCCCATGCCAATCGAGTTCACACAGGCTGGGAAGAATCTCTCATAGCTCAAGACTGATCATGAAAAGGAAGATTATTGCCTAGGAATGGGTGCTGTGCTAGACAACAATGCATGGCCAAGTTTGATGAATTAATAGGATGAGGAGCAGCTTATTTGGATTTCTTTGGAATATTTTTACTCTGCAGACTAAGGTAGTTGCTTTCCATGGTGTTCTAAGCCTGTAAATTCCTTCTGGCCTGAACAATATTTTTATTATTATTATTTTTAAGCATGTAGACTAAACACAATCCATACATCTCTGAGCTGCCCAAGCATTTTCCCTTGCATTGGGAAAACAGGGTCCTTTGGATTGTTTATAGCCTGCTCTGTGCTTTGCATGGCTGACTTTGCAGGACCTCTTCTGCTTTGGGTGACACAAGGGAGGCAGTAAGAAGGTCATGGCACCCCCAGCTTGCTGTGCTTTATTCTCAGTGATTGAATGAGCACCACACATAAACTCCGCTGGGACAGCTAGTCTCTTAAGAGGACAAATTCCAATTTTGTACTGAGTGGCACAAATCCAGAGTCACATTACTGAAATCAGCAGAGTTATTTTGGACCAGGACTGAAAAGAACTTAGCCTAAGGTCAGAATCTGAGTTAACAATCCCCAGAAGCTGCAGAGACTAGATGGTACTAACTTGGAAAGCCAAGGAATATCTGAAGATATTCAGACTTGAGCTGCCTGACCTGGCATAGCTGAAAGCTGCTCTAGTTCTCTAGCTCCTCTCTGGCAAGAGACTTACAGATTCTCTGCTTATCAGCAAGGACATTGATCAGTTCACTATCTCTCTCCAAGGACTCTTATAAGGACTTTCACAGAGTCCCTGGGATCATATCTTTTTCTGGTTACAGCACTGGGGCCGGTACAGGACACTTTGAGTGCTGTGAGCAGTTTTGGGCACCACAATATAAAAAAGACATCAAGCTTCAACATCCTCAGAAAGGAAAGTGGAGGGGCAGGAACCAATCTCTTCACTCTCATGCTCAGTGTCAGGACTAGAGGAAACAGCGTGAAGCTGAGTCAGGAGAGGCTTAGGTTGGATATGAGGAAAAGGTTTTTCCTTTTCCCCAGAGGGTGGTTGGGCACTGGAACAGGATCCCCAGGGAAGTGTTCACAGCAACAAGCCTGACAGAGCTTGAGCAGTGTTGGGACAATGCTCTCAGGCCTATGGTGTGACTCTTGGGGTGTCCTGCACAGGACCAGGAGTTGGACTTGATGATCGTGATGGGTCCCTTCCAACTCAGCATACTCTATGCTTCTATGATTTTATGTTCACTGATGAATAACACAGAGGAAGGGACTGAATATGGATGAATGAATAAACAGAAGAGGAATGGAAAGGAGAGAAGCCAGTCCCTTCCACAATGCCTTCAAATGGCTCTATTTGACGTAGATGTAATTCGTCTTCCCCTCAAACCCCACCCCTGAAAAAGCAACAAACAGTGGAGAGAAGGATTTTCAATCCTGAAATAATATTCATGATGTACATTAATAAAAAGCCATCAGCTGAGTTTTATATTTACATTATTGTTCCTTGCCTGGTATTTCTCTCTTTTTTAGGAAGGCCTCTGCAGTGTTTGGGCAACTTCTAGGTCTTACCCCAGCTCTGTGGCTAGAAAACCTTACACAGTCGTATTAACTGAAGAAAACCTAACTTGGCTTCAAACTCTGTCCTTCCTCCTCACAGTGAACGGTCCCAAACTGCTCAAGAAAGTAGGAAGTTGGCAATCTTAATTAATAGATTTCTAATTAGAAATCTGTCATATTTCTGTAAATGCATTACATTTATGCAGTTACACACACCCCCACACAATACACTCAGTAACATTTGATTGGAAGTTAAACTGCAGAACACTGATTTAATCTTGACAACATCAGTTCAAGAACATCTTCTCCAGCACCAATCACTCTGCCCTTTAAGCTTAGCCCTAAGATTTCAGAAATCCTACATCACTCTTCAGCTCCTCCACAATTTTACCAGATCACCTCAGAATAACAGTTTAATATACAAGGATCTCTTTTCTCATCTGTGATGCTTATTCTGAAACTCCTGGGAGGTTTGTCAGCATGCTGGATGTGCAAGAGTCACTTGGTTTTTGTGCTGGTACAAAGGGTGCTGCAGGTGAAATTTGGCTAAGGTCAAATCTCATCTGGAGACTTCCAAACAGGGTGAGGTTAGGTAAATTATGAGTTCAGGTCTGGATGGCAAAGATGTTTCCTTCTTGTGGTATGTTACACATCCTTCAAAGCTCACTCCTATGTTTTTCTCAGCTATTCTCAGACCTTTCTGAAAAACTCATGAAGTGGAAAGTGACACAGCAAACCTGGTTGAATGACTTCCTTTAAAAACTCTATTACATGTTGCAGACAGTCAGCAAGACAAGATTGCAGAAACTTATTTAAAAAGCTTTTTGTTTCCTCTCTTCATTACCAGGAACACTTTTTTCTTGGCTATTCACCCTCTCTGGTTTAGGAAAGCCTGGGCTAGAATCTCACAGAAAGTAAAAATCCATCTCCTTTGGGTGCAGTGGGGACAAACAGACAGCTTTCTCAGCAGGTACTTGCTTGGTTCCAAAGTGAAAAAAATGTATTTTAGATGTTCTTAAAGTAAAATGCTTTGAATGACCAGAAACTACCCTTAAAACTTTTTTCAAAAATTATTAAAAACATATAATTGGTAAGGATTTATTTTTTAGAAATAATGCTCACCTTTTAGTTCAAATTTTCAGTGTTACACTAACTAAACCCCTTCATTTAAGTAAAACCTATTCTTTCTCCTATTCATGTGTTGAAATTTGGTTCAGGTTCTTAAATTACCACTGCAAACCCCTATTTAGGTAAATTAAAAATTTTTTATTGTCTGAGAATGCTCTTAATGGCTTAATAAAAAAAGTACTAAAAAAAGACTTGAATGGAAACAGGCTTCATTTGCACCTAGGTATAAGGTCTTTACATTTTGGCCCAGAGATTCAAAACAAATGCTTGCAGCTTGATTTCTAGATTTATATCAAACACAACTGGCACATGTATCAGTACATCTTGTATCTTTATATATCAGGCCAACTTTGTAGGCGTTCAAATAAGAACATTAACGTGTATTTGAAGCACGTATCTTAGAAACCTGTCTGCATCACTGTACTCAAACTTAAAAACAATTTCTGGAGTTTATGTAAAAACAAAAAAAGTTTTCTCTTCCATACCCATTAGGAGAGAAAAATCAAAAAACATCAAAGACATTAAAGCAGAGGGGTGATTTCTGTCAGTTTTGGAAGGTCCAACAGGTAAAGAGTGAATTCCATCCCAGAGATCTGATATACACCCCATTTCAAAGGTGAAGATATAATTCACCGTGTTTTGCTTTAAAAATGTTGTTTATTTTTAATAAAAAACATTCGCTCACTGGCCTGTTAGTTTGGCAGCCACTGCTTAATGCTGTCAACTGGAACATGTGAGTTTGTGAATAAACTCAAGTTCCCAGGACCTAGGCTGGCAGAGGCTAAGTGCTTTTTGGAGATGCTGCGTTTGAGTCCCTGGAGGAGGAAAATGGCTTTAAAGCTCTTTAGGGATAAGAAATTCATGGGGTCTTGTTACAGTAGGCTCCCTTGTGTCTCATTTGCGTGTGCCTTCTTGGCTGAGCAAAACAGTATGAGTTGATGAGACCATGAAGGGAAACATGGGCAAGGAATTAGGGGTTTTTTGGACAGCAGAGGTTGGGGTCTAGATGCTGGGCTTTTTATGCCAGAGTATGAAAGAGAAAGAATAGTTCTTAAAAGAGGGAAATTATTCAAGGCTACAAATAACTCTGGGATGACTGGCATCTTAACCCTGTGGGTGCTGTCATAATTGGAAACATTTCTCTGAACTGTGGGTCTTTGTCTGAGACCACAGGTAGTGGAAAGTTATTCTGTCATATTGTGTCATTAACATTCATGACACAGATTTTAAGAAATTCAGCAATTTGAATGTTACTTTGTGTTGTGTGGCTCCCTCCCTTAGAATCCCAATCAAGATTCACTACCTCGTTAATTTAGGGACTCCCTGGAGTCACTGGGTGGAAAGTGATTGGCTCCAAATGAGCACAGGACTAATGTGAAACGTTGCATTCAATTCAACCACATTGCATTGAACCACTTTTCAGTAAGCTGTGAAATTCTTGCTGGATGCTTCTCCTGAATGGGACTTTGGTCCAACCACAAGAAACTCTCTGAAAAGAGAGGCTCTCTCTGCCTTTTTCTAGGTCATCCAGCTAATTGCATTGATTTTTAGTTGTAGCCCTGTCTGTAAAGAGCCAGCAAAGACAGGGATTGTATTTTGCCAGGATGATTTCCCAGTCTCTCTTTTGGAAGAGCCATCTGGACTCCAGCTCATATTCTCAGTGCCATTTTCCTGGGCACCTACCTATTCCTGCTGTTGGGTTTCTGTGGCAGTGAAAATTTCTGGCATGACTCTCATTATGTTAACATTAAACCCATCAGTTGTACTTGAGGCAACCCACACATCTTCCTTTCTGATGCTAATTTGGTTTCCTCCCTGGAAGTCTAAAATATCAAAGCTAATCCTTTGCAGCATTTCTTTAGAACAGCCATTCTAAAATGGGGCTGGACACCATTTCTTTCCAACTTCTAGTGCTGATGTTCCAAGTCACTCATTATCTCTCTTCCTCCCCCCCCACTCAGTGGACAAATGGAGTCTTTATAAGAGAATAAAAGAATCCAAATATACTTTGGTGCCAGCTATAAAAATTAAAATCAAGTTCAATCCAGACATTTCCCTTCCTATCACAGACAAAGTCTCCCTTCTGCAAGGATCTGCTCTTGTGCTCACTGTTTCTATGCCTGTAACCCACAATTACAGCCTCTGAGCTCAGGCTGCTCAAGAGAGGTAAAACCAGAAGGGACATCTTGCCTGAAATTCAGAAGCACTGAGGTCAGTGGCTTTAGGCCTTAACGGAATATCTCAAAACCATTTTGGCCATTTAGTGGCAGAAGCTGAGTTTCTGAGGTGGGTAAGAGAAGTAAAACACTTTCCTATGAAAGCCAGCGTCTGAGGCAGGAGGCAGGAGGCAGGAGACAGGCTGAATGGTTTGCAGCATTGTGCTGTGGGATTTGGTTGGGTTACCCGGAAGAAACTGGCCTCAAAACTGGCCTGATGAATCTTGCAGAAAGATTTCGCCACTAACACTTTGCAGAATTACATCTACCAATTATTGGCTGGTATTTCCTAGCAGAAGTAATTTGTACTTGCTTTTTTCCCTTTTTAAAAAAAGGAAAAACCACCAGCAGCCTTTCCAAGGGAACATCAGAGTGCTTAACCAATAAAGCATTTTCTTTCCTTCAGGGGAAAAAGCATCCTTCTATTTCATATAGATTTTACATGCATTGCAACACCCTTTGAACTTTTCCAGGCTTAGATTACTGTGCCTCCAGTCCTGGCATTAAAGCTGATTTACACCCCACAGTAAAGTAAAACACTGTCAGATTAAGAGCTTTGAAGGCCTTGGCTTCATGGAGGTTAATGGAGTGCATCCCGTTAATGTCAGCTCAAGGATGGCTCAAGGGAAAATGGAATAATATTAAAACAAAGAAAACTACAGGAAAAGTGACACTTGGTAGTTTTGTGAGGCTTATTCTTGGGACAAATATCAGAATGTGTCCTTTGTCATATATGTTATGCATGCCTTCAAATTGTTCTGAGATGACTAACTCTATACTATGACATAAAAGGACATTAAGCGTCCATGTAAATGTTCTATTCAAATACTCACTCAAATACCCATTGCAGTTCTGGATGCTCACAGTGGACTCATTATAGTCAATAAGATGACTTTATGAGGAAGGTTCTAGAAAGGTTCTGTCACAGACACTTCAGTTCATCATCACATTTAGCATTTATTTCTCATGTAAACAAGGCCATGCCCCTGTCTCCTGACTTTTGCACCACCTTTCATATTTATTCACCTCAGAATAGAGCCTGAGAGCCTTTGTTACCCAAAAAGTGAGTCTTTATGAGTCTCTTAGGTCCTATAATATGTTCAGTCACCTTACAAGTGAAGAAATTATGTCACTGTAGGGTGATGTCTCCAGATTTGATGAAAAATTCCATTTGAGTTGTTGGAGAAGAGATAGAAGGAGAAGATATTGTGACTCCATGGCCTCTTCTTTGAACACGGCCTTTCCATTGAAGTAGTTTGCCTATTCCCACTGCCAGGCAGTAGACATATTACAGTCCTCAGACAAGACCTACATATTCTCTAAAATGTAGATTCTAAAGTGCAAAAGACAGGACAGTTTTCTCCTTGTTTACGTCATGTCCTACCCCTCATTTCTTCCCCTCCCTGTCCCCTTAGCTTTGATCACTCACTATCACCATCCAGTGATACCATTTCTTGAATTGTGAGATAACTGATTGGAAGGCTGAGAATGCCCATTTTGATCAAAATTCCCAAGTTCACTGAGAAGTCTACGAGTCAGCAAACCTGGCTATCCTCTTCCTCCTCAGATTCCCTAAGAGTTGTCATAAGAAATTACCAGGTTATTAAGATAATTTTCAGTAGCAGTCTTTTGGCACTTTTGCTATTAAATGGGCTTGAAAGTAGAGTGTAGGTAGTAGATGCATTTATCTGTTCTTATATCTCTTCTTCCAGTACACTTTTTTACTATTAGTGGGGCAAGCTTGTAAATGACAAGTTCATATCAGTCATAAAACTCAGCTGATTCTAGTGCACTCATACTGTAAGCCTCTGCTTTTATTTCTAATGTTCTTGTGGTCTTCAAAAGTTTGTGATAACCTTGCTATCCAGTGGGACTAAAGTCTGCCTCAAATTGGCTTGTCCCTACTATTCCTTCAGCAAGGACACTGAATGGATGATCTGGGCATTGGCAGGTCCTGGTCCTTAAGCACAGATTACATTCTTTTGATATATCTAAGGAGCAGTGTTATGAGCAGGAAGATTGTAAAATTAAGGTGTAAGGAAGGAGAATTTGATGCATTTCCCACAAAGTCTCAGCAGATGGTGGGAGTCAGATTGATCTGAATGCATCCAAGTGATTGTTAGTTTATTTTCCAGAACAGTCCTTCTACTTTTTTGCTTTTTAGAGAGAAAGTTGAATTTATGTGGAGTTTTTCTTTCTCTTGTGGATGACTCATGCACATGTATTTTTATGCATCACTTTGGTATTAATCAGCAATTTCCCTTTGATTCAGTCCTTTTCTCTTTGCTCCTCATTAAATGTTCCTGCCAATGACTTTGCATTCAGTCCTGTGCTTATCCAATCCTGCAAGTTTTGGCATTCTTTTACCTGATGAAAGGATGAAACCAGTGTCAGGCTGGAAACTAGTAAATTTGGAAAGAACCTAACAAGGGGTGAGTTTAAAATTAATCATGTGGCCAAGCTACCCAATCAGAACAGATATAAATCCCAGCAACAAATTGCCCATGAACAGAGAAGGGAAAAGGACTATTTATTTCAATGACTTCACAGCTGGACTCATACAATATATACATTTTGAAAGCAAAAAATGAAATGCAAGTCATCCAAGAAAGAACCTGCTATGAATCATTGACAAAGAAATGTATTTGCAACAATGAGTCTCAAATAGCAAAATTCTTGCATGAGGCAGCATGTTTAAGGTTCAAGTCTTACATGGGACCAAAGCTTCTGAATGTACCCTTAATATAAAATGCAGAAAAAGACCTGCCATACCTTCAGCTGTTTTATATTTTTTGGGCAAGACATGGGTATTAAATTCTGACTTTCCCTGATTTGTCTGATGATTTTTTTGGAATGTTGACAGTTTTGGAAAATTGATGTCCTTTTTATGTCCTGGGGAATGTCTGGGCAAAAATGACCAATGCTGTACAAGCAGTGCAAGAAGAATGACTAAAATCCTGTACATAGCTCTGAACACATAATCTAGGCTAAGTCACAGACCTGGCTTGCCAAATGGGCATGAATGAAAACCAGCTTCTCTTCCTGCTGGCAGCAAGCTTAGAGGAAAGATGATCTGTTTAAGTCTAGTCTCTTTCCTTGAGGAGTCCCTTGTTCAAAATTAAAATTAAAATAATACCAGTGTGCCAATATGTTTACTGAAAAGGCCTGCATGGTGTAAGCACAGTGCAGTCTAGGTGGCTCTGCCAGAGAGTCTGCAATGAAAGCCACAGCAGTTTTCCAACACCATACACTGCCTACATGCTCCTCTTAGAGTCTCTGGCCCTATGGGCCCAAAAACTTACAGTCTAGATTTCAACCAAATACATTTCTCCCATGAAAGCAAACTGTGGAGCAAATCAAAACCAGTTTCTCCTTGGCTGGGGCAACATAGTTCATCTTGAGAGAAGGATGAGAATCGAGGCTGAGTCTTATTTTAGGTCCATTTCTAAAATCCGATGGTCTGTGAAGCCCAGTATGCTTTTTTTTCTGCATTGGGAAATTTTCCCCGGCAGCTTAGAAGACTTTTCTGGGAATGAGAAGGCACTGGGGTGAAATGTTGCAGCTTTCAGGACAAGTTACCCAGGCTTTCTTTGCTAGTGTGATATGTCTATGGAATATTTGCCACACTCTTCCATGAAGCATTGAAGCCAGTTTTAAAATGCAAAAATAAACCTTTATTCCTTTTACATGTCCAGTTTAATTTATTCCATCAGCACTGGCTACATAAAGGCATAAATCTTCCCATGGAACCATACAAAGCAAACAGCATCAATTTCTAATTTCAGATGGTTGAGCTGCAACTGCCAGGTCACCAGAAGTTAGCACACTCTGTCTTTTCCTTAGGTTTCATATAATAAAGTGAATAATTGAGGTAATCAATTTGGAACCAAAAAAAAAAAAAAAAAGAAAAAAAAAGAGAGCAGCTGCACCTGTTTTGCTCACAGCAGAATTTAGAGAGTAGAATCTACTGGTTAGAGACCACAACATCTTGGTTGGTAGGAGGCCTTGATTGATTTCATGGGGAATGCAAACATGTTGACTGTACTACCACTTCTCCAGAGCTGTACTGTCATTTGTCACTGCAGATCTGCAGAAAGGCCTCTCGTGAGGTTTCAGCTCCACCGACTGGGGACTGTGACAGGAAATCACGGGAAGGATCAAGTGT
Organism: Passer montanus; assembly: GCF_014805655.1. Classification (NCBI taxonomy): domain Eukaryota; kingdom Metazoa; phylum Chordata; class Aves; order Passeriformes; family Passeridae; genus Passer; species Passer montanus. The sequence goes on along the minus strand of NW_024356504.1, from coordinate 14,006,665 downwards.
GATCCTTTCTAGTCCCAGCCTTCTAAATTGGCATAGAGCTATTTTCAGCTACTACAAATATTTGCTTTATCAGAGAGTAAGATTTGAGGCATTTAGGATGTTCAAGAGAAGAAATATTTCAAAAATAAGCATATTAACAAAAGCGCTCTTGAAGTAGTCTGGATTATCCTCTTCCCTCTCCTATTTCAAGTCTTCCTATGAGAAAAGACACCAGAGGGAACAAGCCTGTATTGGGAGTGGCTTCCTCATGGTTTTCAGACAGTGGCTGTGGGTAACCAGTACTTTGAAAGAGAAGCCCATGGATAACATGCTGAGGAGGTAACCCAGGATGGATATAAGAGCATTTCAGAGAGTCTTCCTCCATGCTGCCTAGCAAACTTGGCAAGCTGGGGCCAACCCTACAGTAGATTTGGGTCTTTAATTACTCCAGGTAGGTTCACACTAGTAAGGCAAAAGGCAGGATGGGGGGGTGAGCATGAACCTCATGCATCAGCCAAATCTCACTACCTTTGGATGTATATTGCTATTTGCCATGGGAACTGAAGGAGCAACTGGCAGAGGTAGTATGTTGTTATTGTACAAGAACAGATGGCTAAAGGGAGATGTGATACATACAAGTCTCTGATAGCCAGAAAAAATATATGGAAATTCAAAATCCTGGCTCCTCTTCCTGATTCTGGGGGGAAATGTGGCTTAAGCCAGTACACTCAACACAATCAATCACTTGGATTTAGTGTGCAATATTTCTAAAAGGCATATTATCTTAAAAGGGATTCTAACTTTGTACACATCTTTCAAAAAAACTTTCTAAAATCTTATTTTTTAAAGGTGTAAATAGTCTCTATCTGTCTCCACAGCCAATTATATTGGGCTGACTTAAATGGAAAACTGAAAAAATTAGGAGTTGAGACTAACAACCATGACCTTCCATGAGGTTGGCAGTGCATTGCACTTTTCTATAGCTCAAAGAACAAATAGTACTGTTACCACCTACACTGCTGGGGTTTTTTGTGGTTATGCCCTTCTGTTTAGGATTTCAACTCATCTGCCTGCCGTGTAAAAAGTTTATAGTACAGACTGGCACTTTTCAGAAGTGCAGAGACTGGTGTCTGGACCACATGCACATTGCCATGTCCATGGTCTTAAACCCAATATAACAGAACCTCCTTCTTTCCCAGTTCGTTCCCTCTCAGGTTTCCTCCTGAAAGCCCTAAGATTTTACACTGTTTCAAGAAAAACAGTTAGGGAAAAAATGTCTGGTTTAGAAGAGTAATTTATTTTCCTCCATCTCCTTTTTCAGAAATGGCCAGACTGTTAAAACATTAATTACCAAAAAGAAAAAAAACAACCCCCACTAAAAAAAATCCCCTCCACTAAAAAAAAAATAAAAATGCCAGCCTGAGGCGGAGCATGAACATGGAAAGCTTCAGTCCAAATAATTAAAATTTGACAAAGTTATAAATCCATGAAGAGAAGAACTTCCACTGGAGACCGTTAAGAAAAGTTTAATTCCCATAATGTTATTCTCAATGTTAATTACATAATGCATTAATGAACGGGTAGGGGTTGTTATTCACAGAGGTGGATTTGGCTTACTGCCCCTTAGGAATTCACTCTCTCATAGCAGCTGCTGGAAGAAATGTTATCTGCTGGGCAGACACTGCTGTGTTGTTTGGAGCTGCCAGAGAGGAGTAAGATCCCATGTAAGGTTATGAACCCCTCTTCACCTTGTGTTATGCATCATCAATCTTTAAACATGATGTTCCCATTCACATTCAAGCAAATACCACACTGCCATAAAAGTCTCTTAAAAAAGTATAATAAAATCATGAAACCAGTTACAGAAGTAGTGAACAGAGAAGACGTTTCATTGTAATGAGTTCAAATGAGAGATAATGATCTATATATCTCCACATTTTAGGAAAATGTGCACCTGGAATCTACCCAGAACTTTCACAATGGGCTGAACCAGCTCCTTCAGACTCTGGGAAAGTTCAGACCCATGTTCCCACTCTCTGGCTCGGAACCATCTCAGCTTTGATCTTGTGTGTATTTTATAATGCTGCACACCGCTGCTCTCCTATTGTGGCTCAAGTCAATTGCGTCATTTAAGAAAAGTGCTACAAAAGGTGTGGGGAAAAAAGATATGTGGGGCCATTTTTTGTGCCCTGCTCACCACACACACACACACACACATACACAGAGTAATAAAAAAGATTTTAAAAAAAGAAAGGAAAGAGAAGAAGATGGCACATGACAACATATGAGCCATTTTCCCTCAGATGTGTTACTGCAAGGGTGAAATGCTGCCATCATAAGATTTATTAACTCTCAATGACAAGTTATGGGCCTGAAGAGGGGATTTCCCCATGAAATTTTGTGGTTTAGTGTTATGCAGGAAGTAAGACCCTATGAGTTCTAATGGCCACTGAGAGGTGTAAAGATATTTCACCATTCTCACAAGACATGCTCTCAGGAGTTTCACTGAGCAGGCCACTACAATTTTGCAGCAGATGGGTACTTTCCATTGGCATCACAGCTGCTTGGGCACAAATCAAGACTGGGCTCCTGGTTCCTGCCTCAGACTGGAACCCGTCTGAGTCTGCAATGATGTTTCCAACAACATATTTGTTTGGTTCTCTCCATGAGCTCAGCCTGAATCCTACTGATTTGGAAAAATGAGACAGAGCAAGTGGCCCAGCTTGGGAGTGTTTCCTAAGGGCTGATATGACACATAGAAACAGGAGTTTACTTGCCTGGAGGAGCACTGGCACTATAAGGGATCTTTAAGCAAATTTGACTTCAGTCTGTTCAGGGCACTGAGATTATGTTCCACAAGTCTCTAGTCACAGCCTCTAAATTGCCCAGTTAACCTGGGCTTAATCCTACCACAGAAAGGAAAAAACCCTCTTGAATCTATTACTTTCTTCAACTCAAATATTTTACCAAAGTGGCTCTTAGTTCCAGTTCCCTGGTTTACAATATCAATTAAGAAATGTTCTGTGTCATTGTTTTCAACAGACACCAGAAGAGATGGAATCTTCACTGGTGACCACTGAACAAATGAAAGAGCTTTATCTGCACTACACCTCTGCTCCTGCAAATGCTCACTAATCTCTAAGGAGCCTGTGGAGCTGTGAAAGGAAGTGCCACAGAGAGCAGGAAACCTCCTCCTCCTTGCTTCATTCACCTTAATCCCATCACAGAGCAGTAACTGAAGGCAGTACACTCCCTGAGTTGGGATTTCTAAGGAAGGTAGCCCTACATCCATAGTATAACCTGGCTCTAATGACTCCTCGGTAAAAAAGCAACAGGAGTTTCTTAGTGGTAAACAGTATTAATCACCATTTCCCATCGGTGCAGCCTATTATGAAGCGATTACAGACTGTTTACAAGGAGGGAGGGAGGGAGGGTGTCATGGGGGTGGTATTTGCTTTGGCAACCATTCATTTCCCAAAATCCCTGGGAACCATATTCCTGCTTTAATTACATGGAAATCTCTGAGGTCAAAGGACTGAGACAAAGTATAATTTCTTTCTCACTTCCTTCTGCCACAATCTCCTGTCTCTACCTTTGTCAGCCAGTGACAGAAAGTGATTCTGTCTGCAAACATCTTTAACCTTCTTTTAGAAGGTGGTTGCTGTCTACTGATGGCACCCTGTTGCCCATGAGGAGACTTTGGAATTTGGATGAGCATTTGGTTTACTGAAGTCCATTTAAGTCTCCTGGTTTTGAGCACAATCTTGCGCTGCTGCTGTCACTTCTCTATTCCTCAATGCAAACATTGTCAGGCAGTTTCTTTGTAGAATAAAATGCCTACAAACAATGCAGGTAGGTTGTGTCATGCCTGGCAAAGTTCCAACAGCTAACCCAAGGCCTACTCAAATTTCAGGAACTTTTCTTAAATCAAATTAACTTTTGCTGAGGTGGACTTCTATCATCAAGCCTAAAGTATAGGGATCAGAGCAATTTAATGATTAGAAATAAACAGAACCAGGGAGATTACAAATCCATTTTGCCATTCTTTGGAATTTTAGGGTTGTTGCAATACTGAGTCAAATTGATTTCTCACCCTTCCCATCCCCACATACATTTTCCTTGTTGCAAATATCAAAGCTATCTAGTTTAAAAAAAAGCACAAAATTTTGTTTTTCCTTCTCCAAATATGAAATATTAAATTTCAAAAATGAAATATTAAATATATAAAAACCGTATATGAAATATATGAAATATAGTTTGGTATTTGTGAGGTTTGGAAGTAGTAGCATGTACCAGTGCCTGATGGCAGCTTGCTATGACCATTACTCCCTAGGAAGACTCTCCCACTGTGGCACTAGAATGTATTCCGAGTAAAAAACCATTCACTAACCAGAAGTTGTCTTACTAGACACACTGGGAGAAATAAAGGGAGACAGAAATGCTATTTTAGTCTCACAGAAGAACAAACAAGACAGGGGTGGCATATAAGATGTCTGAAACAGAGTTTAAATACCATGGTTTAAAACTTGTAAAATACAGGAAAAGGCATGATTCACACACACACTCTTCCTCCAAGATCTCCTGCTGACAGCAGGAGCTGAAGATAGTCAGTATATTGCAGGATTTAGCTCAGACTCTTCCAGCAAAGTAAAGGGGATTGAAATTGAAATTTGTAATACGTTTTGTACCACTGCAGGAAAAGCAGAGTGCTGTGCTAACTACAGGTCCTGCAGAGAGCACCTTGTCTGCAGAGGAAAAAAGTCTGATTGTGAATAGGTGCAGTGTGCAACATCAGCAACAATTAACTGCAGATGAAAGATTTAATGGATTTTCAAAGTTTCCATCACTCAGGCATAGGGAGGGGCTTTTTTAACATAAACCAGTGACAAATTGCTGGAGAAAACAGAGCCAAAGAAATGGTTTCGTTTTGACATCAGGAGTTAATCGACCCAGCATAATCACACACTTTGGTTATATTTATCTAATATAATTCACTGAGAAAAATTCTTGAGTCAAAATAGCAGGTTTCCAGAGTCAGTCAGGGAGCCTGTTAAATAAATACCACGTTTTGAGGGGAAATATATCAAAAGGAAGTTTCACTTTTTTCAAGAAAAAAGGTCTGAGTCTTGGCATTTTTCTCTCTGCTGTTCAATTCCACAAACATCTGAATTAAGGCAATCTCTTTGCTACCAAAAACTCCCAATGAAACCAGAAAATGAGGGAGTATCCCCAAAAGAAAATAATGGATGCTCAGGCAAGGCACTGCACAAAAAATTTCCCCTTGCATGGCCACCTTCTGATTTTCTGCTCAGGGGAAAATTTTAATGTCAAATTACTGTATTTAGCAGTTGTCTTCACTGCAGCTAGGCCAAACTAGGGATATGAAAAACTTTATAAGATAAAATGGTTTAGTTAAGAAAGAGGCTCCTTTAGACATTATTCTGGCATGGTAAGCTTATGTGCCCTAATGATCAGCTCTCATCGTGTCTGTCTGTGTGTCAAACAAGATATTTTGGAGAAACCCTGACCAGGTCCTGGCAGAATTATTGGAGGGGCTCTAAGAACAACCTTGGTAGAACAGCCTTCACTCCTGCTCTCAGGCACTTGAGCTGGCATGAATACCTCATTTCTGTGTCAGGGGCATATGCCAACTCCAAGTCTCCCAGGCAGAGATACACAAACTCTTTTCAATCAAGCACTTCTTGAGGTAAATTTATGTTCATGAACCACTACCAAATGATGCAAAAAGAGAAAAAGTCCTCTGTAAGTTGTTAATTTAGGAAAGCATTATTCTGAGAGCATGTTTAGTGGTTGGTTGCTTTCCACTACTTACTCCACTGAAGGGGGATCATTGCTCTTTCATCAGTCCCTGTGCTACCAGCAGCTGAAAGGCACATCCAAAGATACAAACACTCTGTGTGGCCTCTCTTTCTCTTACTCCTTTGGTAAACCTCAGCTTATGACCAACTTCAAAGATGGGATTTAGGGTTCTGGTATCTTTAGCTTGGCCATTCTTGTGGTTTTTATGAGTAATAAGTTCTTGTTGAATACAGCAAAGAAGGAAAGTGATCTAGGGCTACATTGAAAGAGTATTTCAAGTTGACATGTTTTTACATAGGTGTTCCCTGAAACTTATATCTTCCACCTTGAACCAGGGCAGTACCTAAAATATTTGACCATTTTTTTTCCTGCTGGTAATAAATACAGTCACTTGCACAGAACCTAGGAGCAAGGCAGGTGTAAACTGAACAGATTATTATTTCCAGTGGTTGCTTAGATTTTGTGCAGAACAGAATAACACGGGGAGAGGGATTTTGAAGAGGTTATAAAAGAGGTATTGCAAGAGGCTTTGAAGGCAGACAAATGGAGAGGGGCAGAGTGCTATCTGGGGTACTGACAAGGATACCAGAGGGGAGTGGAAAACAAGAGAGCTGGCCAAATCAAGTAAGAAAGAGAGTGTGTGACTGATGGTCCAAGGACTTTGTTAAGAGGCAGCCAAGGTCAGGGAGACCTGGAACAAAAGGACTGGGGAAGACCCCTCCAAAGTGCTGACAAGGAGGGAGAGAGGTCAGTAAATGGAAACACTGCTGGGAGCCTTGCCTTGGACCCTGAAGTAAGGATCCAGATGATGTCTAGGTTATTTGAAGAGATGGAAGAAAACTGTTCTGAGGGGAAACTGTGAAAGAGGTTTCTTGAAAAAACAAAGGAAACAAATGATTTTGCCAGAAGGGCTCCTTGAAAATCTTGCCTTTTAGGAATATCTGCTATGAAATGTTTCTCTCTCCTGGACTGCTTCAAAGTGTATTCTGCCTAGGAGGCTCTCTGCAAACCAGCTGTGTCTCTACTTTCACACCTTCTGTGGTTCTGTTCCCGGACACACAGCTGAGGCAAAGACTGGAGGACGGGGCTTATCCCTCAGCCTCAGGGTATTAATCACCCTGCCTGGGCCAGCTTGGTGCCAATGGCAGATAAACACAGCACATTTATCTGTGCTCAGAGGGACTGTTGGATATGACACTAATCTCTTTTGATTTAAAGTTCTTCACACTGTGGAGGAGGTGAGTGCATTTTTTCAAAACTAAGAAACACTCTGCAGACTGGAGGAAACACTGGAGCATCTTAAAACAGGCAAAACATCCAAAACCTCCAGAGAGCTTGAAAAGTTTTCCTGGGCCCTTTCCCAGCGTTTCTCTAATTGTTAATTCCATTTCCCTACTTGGATATCTCTGAGCTACTGCCCCTTCTTAATGCCTACATTTCTAGAGAAAGACTCTTGGGGGTTTTGCACACTTCCTGAAGAAACTAAGCTGAAGAAATAGCTTCATGTATCTTGCAATAAGGTCTTCCCATCATCTCGGTCAATACACTTTCCCTTTGGTAAAAAAACTGATAGCTTTTCCTCACCTCCACTCACTTATCTCAATGGGTTTATTATAATCAAGGGACTGAAACACAGTTTTCAACCTCTATTTAATTTTACATTTGATGTGATCCTGCTTGAGAGCTTGTTGCATCAGTAAACACTTGAAAGCCAAGGAGCCTTGACCTAGACTAGGTCCACTGGTCTTTTTTGTTTATGGTGGAGATCCATCCGGTGTGCAAAGGGCTACCTGTAGAGAGGTCTTCTGGCTGACACAGCCTCCTCCCTCAGTAAATGCTGCAGAGGGTTAAATACATAATAAACCCAGTGGGGAAGGAGAAGAGAAGAGAGGGCTAGCCAAGCTGTTTCTTGTGCAGTGGTGCCAAACTGGTTATTTATAGCATCCTGGACCAGCATCTGCCATTTTCCCTTTTCTCACTCCCTGTGAGGTGAGAGGCATTTTCACTTTCCCCTGCTCCCTCTCTCACAATTTTGGCAGCTCCTCTCCTTGAACTTGACCGAACGCAGCCAACCTCAACACAGCTGTTTGATAAACAGAAACAGGGGCAGCAGGCCGGGCTTTGAAGAGGCTTTTGCAGAGCAATAACTGAAGGTTTGAATAATGGTGCGCAGTTGGCTGAAGGCTCCTCTCATTTGGAAGGACATCAGGCACAAGCAAGAGTTCGTCAACTAATTAACAAAAATGGAGAGGGGAAAGATGCCAAGACAAACAGGGGCTTTTGAAATGGTGCTCACTTTGTGGCCTCTCTTGCAAACATTTGGTTATACACATGCACATACAGTAAAGGATTCGCCTCATACATGTGTTTAAGCAAGTTTGGTATCCTGCTGAGACCTTGGAGGAAGCTCTTGGCCGATCCAGGCAGAAGAGAAAACATGACACAGGTGAGAAAAAATTGTTTTTTACCCAGAAATCAGAACATTCCACACACATTTCTTCTTCCCCATTTTTGTTTCCCTATGTAAAACTTACAGGTACAAAATGGGCTAATAGTATTAGAGAAAATAAAATAAACAAATATTAAAAGTTGAGGAAAAGTCAAACTTCAGTAGAAAAACTATCTACCGTCATTTGCAAAACTCTTGGAAATACAAAAACTGCCAAGAAATTTGCTACCCTACCTGTACATACACACATTCCCCTCCTCTGATATGTCAAGTGTTCTAGAAAAGGAAACTCCTTCCAACAGGATGGGCAGAGGGAAGAATTGTTATATTTTTAAAATATATTTCTTTATCTGGGTTTTTAGGCTTTCAGGATTGCATCATGATGTGGAAAAGTTTTAAGAGGAAAGGCCAGTGCTTTCAAAATGCAACAATACCTGCATTTTAATGCTTCTGAGACATGTATCTCAGAGATCAGTTCTAGTTTGCTAAATTGGCCTTTTGTGTTAGAGGCAGCCTTGGACATCTGGTAGTAGAGGAGTTTCATCCTTGCTTATTTAGACATCATCCCTTCAAGGGGAAAAATAGCTGATGAAACCCAAAGCTCATGTTAAGACATATCACTCCCAAAGCTTATGTTAAGCCATATCACCCTAATGAATGCTTGTTCCTGCTCTTGTACATTGCCCAGTCATGTTTTCAGTATCTATGGAAATGGATTTCCATTCTTCCCTTTATAGTGTTTCACACTGATCTGGGAACACCACACCAGAAGATTAGTCAGACTGGTGTTTCCCTGTCCACCTGTAATTTTTTCACTCAAGGTGAGGAATGAATTAATGAAGGACCATGACTGCATTTTTGACTCAGATTCTAGCACAGGCAGAATATTGAGGTTCCATAAGCATCTAGAATTGCCTTCTGTGAGCTCGACAGGAGGAGTTTACACAAGGTGCTTATGAAAGCTTGCAAATAATTTCTAAATTTCAGTGTCAGTGAGTGTTTCTGGCAATAGGTTAACAGGAGTGATAAAGAGGGAAGGCTTGTCTTTCTTCCTCAGGCTGACACAGCATGGTCATTCTCAGTCCCGACTTTCCACCCACATGGACCTGGTCTGGAGTTCTGGCTCCATCACCTGACCAGCCCCAGCTCCTTTGAAGGCCTTTATTTCTGTTCTCACACTGGATCATGCCAGGTCTGTAAGACTCTGTCTATGATGCAAACATTTTACTTGGGACCCAGGTTCCTCTCTGTATCGTGCTAAGTGCTTCCCATGCTGAGGAAGCACAGACATATGTGAGTGCACAGCAGGACCTGGGATAAGGCTCTGCATGGATGAGAGCTTTGTGTCTAGGCTTTCATTTGCTTCAAGCAGTGATATTCAGGACGTGATCAGACCTTGAAAATGGGTAAGACCCAATGGGATTATGGGAGACTTGCTCTGGCATTGCTTGAACTGGCAGAGAAAATGTGGCATCCACCATCTGCACCAGTGGAACAGTGCCAGGAAAGGGATGGGAGTTTTTAGGTGATACTTAAGAGAAAAACAAAGTTTTATCCCCTTCCAGGCCTCAGCATTGGATGTGGACACAGGCTGTGCTGACAGAAGGCAGCTTTTACTGGCACAACAGGTCATGCAGCTCAGGCCTAACACTGGTAGAAAAGATCTGAATTAATGCCAGCAGCAAAGGTGGTTTTTTGTACAGTCATCTCAAAGGAAGGGAACTGGAGACCGGTGATTTGCTGAGCAGCCCTCAGATGCTAATCACTTTCAGCACCTCTAGGTATGAACTGGATTTAGCCTGTCAGTTTCTGAAGTAAAGCACTCCAAAACCCATTACCCCCTCTCTTCACAGTCCCACCCATAAAGGTCAGCTTGAGGTACAAACCCGTGTGAGAGACCAAGGTCATGCCTTGCAAGAAGGGGCTGCCACATCAGTCTCACGACAAGGCTGACAGTGCCATATTCTTACATTTTCTCCTTGGATTTGAGGGTGGACTAGCAAAAAAGGTTAGCTAGGAACTTTCCCTATTTACAGGATTTATCCTCAGGACAAATTGTTTTATCCACAGGATTCTTGTCTGTGAAAACAAGCAAAACTAATGTGTAATTTGTCTCTTTTCTTTCTCCCTGATCCATCAGTCATTGTAGTCTTATAGTAAATGTCTTTTCAGGGATTTGAAAAATTTGGCGCAAATTTTGGGACTGCTTTTATAAGCAATTTTCCCTTTTAAAGCAGGTGCCATACAGTGCAGAATTTTAAATGTGTTTTCTTCTTTATCTTGGCACAAGGAAAATTTGACTCCAGGCACCTACAGAGGTCTTGATCTGCTTTCTTTGCAGTGCATAAAATAACAAACCTTTCAAAATTTCATTTCAAGCTGTGCAAGACCTTCTGCAAGATCCAGTTCCATTGTTGAACCAGGGGGAATTATAATAAATAAACAAGGGAGATGAGAAATTTAGCTGAAGAGGGGGAACTCATGAGCACAAGCATTGGATAGAGCTCTTATCACTTCTGAAATGTGCTGGCCTTTGAACCCTCTCAGCAGGGAAGCAAAGGTGGACATGTGGAGTGTACTTCTTCAGAAAGGCGTCTTAGAGAGTTGACAGGTGATTGTCACCTGTGAAAGACAAGTGCAAAAACCCTCAGCCATCCCTAAGACATGAGCCGAATATTGGAATTCAGCGCTGTCAAGAGACCAGGCCAAGAACCAGGTTCTCTGTTTATGAGCACAGACAAACAGAAATCAGAGTCATAAAGCCATGAAAATGCAAATAAGAGACTCAGTCTCCATGTGTGACATAGTAGCTGTGAGGCAGTGAAATCTCTGAGCTTTTCACTCTCAAAGTGTTTTGGAACCAACATTGTGCAGCTTCTGCAAAGTCACAAGGTTTGACAAAGGTAGCTGAAATCACACCTGTATTTGTGTCCTTTGCAATGGCTGAGATGGATGTCCTGGTGGCAGAGATTCTAACTTGACTGTGCCTGCCTGTGGGCAGCTCAGGAGCCTGCTGAGAAACACAACAGGGATACAACATCTCGCTGTGTCCTAATGGCAGGACAGGTTAATCTGAAGAGGACAGGCTATAAAATGCTGCTATTGTAGGTAACACCAAAAACTTATGTCCACCACTGCTGAAGCCTTAAGCTCCAAGATAAAATTATTTGGCGTTTCTCTGCCTCCATGAAGGTTATCTAAAACTGCCAAGTGGTAAAGTAACTGTTTGTAGAGGACTGGAAGCATTTGCTGAATGCTGACTCATGGCTTCAGTCCCCTGTTGACAAACACACAACTCTGATTCCTGCTGTGTGAGATGAAAGGAGCAGAGAGATTTACATTCTGGCTACTTCTTTGACAGAGTCAACTAAATATTTGACTGAGTCAACTAAATAATCTAGTACATCTGTGTCTTCTCCTGTGGATACGCCTAAATCATATTAATAAGCCATTATTTTTTGAGTAATCAAAACCAGCTAGCGTCCTCTGTCCCTCGCTGACCTCTGTATGAGCACTGATTCCAAATATATGCCCAAATCTCATATAACAAACATGACCAGGCAGTCTTTTGATGTCATTCCTGGCTTATGTAGAGCACAGCACCACAGCAATCCATTTCTAACCACTTTGCATATGATCTATATGCTTTACCCCTATTGCTAATTCTTCTTTGAAATGACCATGTGTGCGTGCAACAAATAATCATGTGGCAGTGACAGAAATATGTTTGCATACCTACCCCAAGGGTCTGATAAATTATTTTTTTTTTTAAATTGTGGTTTCAAAGTAAACCTACCCCAAGCCCCAATAAGTGGAACAGAAAATATCCTGTGTTATAGGTAACTTCTCCAGTCATCTGGAGACAAATGCAGCAACCCATTGAAACTCATGGAGTGGATGGAACAAAATGACTCACTCTTGGGCTTTGACTAGTCTAGCAGAGATAATGTCATTATTCAAACATGACCAGCACTCCTGTCTAGCAGACGAAGCCTGCGGCATTGGAGTCAGAAGGGCTGGGTTGCTCTCCCAGTTCTGGTGTTGGCTTGCTGCTGGATTCTGGACAAGTCCTTCTTCTCCATTTGGAAAGAAAAGGAAAAAGGAAAATAATAGCATGGGTATGAAGAGTTTGGAAATCATATAAAGTAAGAGGAGCCGAGTGCAACTGCTGCAAAACAGTGTCTATGGAAGCACTGTGGTATGTTTGCATGGGCCCAGGCCCACGCGCGTGGGCACGGACACAGGCTGACTGCCAGGGAAGGAACTTGCTCATTGCCTTAAATTGGGCCCAAGCTCTTGTCCACGTGCATCTGCACAAGTGGGAATTGTAGATGATGCCTTAGGCTACGGTCCATCCCATCAAGAGTTATTCCAAGTTTAGCCTGTCCCAAACCCAAGCACAGGCATTTTAAGTTTGAGCTGCAGCCAACAGAGTGATGGAGCTATAAGCTATGGGTACTTAGGTCTGTTCTCAAACTGCTCATTGCCCTGTGGCGTGAACTAACTTACTTGGAGTCTGTCTCAGAACATCTGCAGGGGACTCCCTCACACTGGTGGGTTGAAGAAATTGCAGAGCACAAGGGAGAAGTGTGTGCTTGGTGGGAGAGCAGCCAAGGAACCCCAGCCAGCCTGGTACTTCCTGCAGGTGAGCATGGAGAATGTGACTGTAATGTGGGCTGGAGACCCACCAGTTGGCTGTCAGTGGCCAGTGGATCTGTGAAGTGTTAGTCACCCTGCTCCACCATAGGGCTGCTGGCCACAGAAACAGCCAGCCTTAGGCAGGGCCATCCAACCAGCTGTTCAGCAGAGCCAGCTCCTGGAGCAGAGGTTTCCTCAGAGAATAGCCCTGGCTGGGGAAACTTATCTGATTTTTTTTTCTCCTCTGGGTAAACACTGAACCTGGGTTTCACTTGAAGGGCTTGCTTCCCATTGAATTTGTTCTATCTTGTGCTTTCCTACAGGAATGACATTGCAAAAGATACCTCCTTCTCCTTTCTCTTAAATGCCTTTCCAGATTTGCACCATCCCAGCCCTACAGGCAGGCTGCCTACTCATGCTTAAAGACACAGTACACAGAAACCAGAATTACAGCTGTGCAGCCCACGCACTCATGTCTGCAGGACAAACATGTGCATCAGTGGAGTACAGGAGGCAATGAAGTTTTTTCCTTCCTTTTTTTTTTTTCTTTCAGGTGCTATATGATGAAATGGAGATATGTAAGAACCACAGGAAGCATTTATTTTAAGTACAAGCTAATGCCATGAATGTTATTTGCATTACATGACAGCCCAATGAACCACAATATGAATAAGGAAAGGAAAAACTAGTGTTTTCATGATGGGTAAATCTCTCTGTTGCTTTCTCGTGTTTCATATCAATACCAATTTGCATTCCCTTGCAGACCATTAAGGATGTCAATAGGTGACAGAGAGCATCAGGGAGGGCTCAGAATTGCAAGAGGGCTTGTGGGTAGATGCTGACATATTTCTGGGGGGCAGGAAATGGGTGGGTACAGGAGCTGAAAAAGTAGGTGTTGGTCTGGCTGATATATATTTCCCTTGATGTATAGCTGGTAACTTAAGCCCATCAATGTTAAATCAGTTTTGATATCATGAAAACAATGCTCTCTTTGTTCAGCTGCAAAAGAAAGACAAGCAGGCAGGAAAAAGCAAAATATTCTAGCACAAATATCCTGCTGGTTATCAGGCAGATAGAGAGAATCAGGCAGAGGATAACCTCTGTTTCAAATGGTCAGTGTCCTGGCAAATATCAGCATGAGTAACTGGAGTTCATCAGCCTGTATTTACAATTGGATACAGAATGCTCTACCCAGACATGAAGTATTATCTTGCATTAAACTCTCAACCACCTGAGCACCTCAAGTGAATTGTGATTAAGTGTCCTGCTGACCAGCTGCTCCTTCCAGCTGGGAGTAGCCTGCTTTTCAGCAGTGGGTAAAAATCACTTCTATATAATGTCAAGTTGGCATCCTGCCAGGAAATAACCTTTCCCTCTTTTTGCTCAGTGAGTCACGGTCCCTCTCATGGCATCTATGACTGGGAGGTTCACTTGGTCTCATCTGAAAGTTGCTGCCTCCCAGACATGGTCTGGGAATATCACCAGTTTGGTCATTAACCCCTACTGTCACTTCCCAGGATTTCCTTGGGAGATTGCCTTGATTGTCTGCTCACACTTTTCTTCAGCTTCACTCAGGCAGTGCCTGCAGAGGGGATGTGGAGATCTAAAGCTGGAGATCTGTAAGGAGAATGGAGAAGGTGAGCTAAGAGTAGCCACCAACTTTGCTATCTAGCCCACAGCAGGAGGCAATTAGGAAGGCCCAAAGGTACCTTCATGATGTCACAAAAGAACACCCTGGAAGGTGACTTTGTTGTGTACAGGACAGGCAAGTAAAAAGTGACCTCTCGAAAGATGTATTGAACAACAATCCCTTGTTCACTCCCTACAAATAAAAGACCACCCACAGAGAAAGAGAAGTCATAATTTTCATTAACCAGAGGGCTGGTTTAGTCTCTACTGTTCAAATTGGATGACAATTTCTCCTGCACCCTAAATTACAGAGAGGATGTAACTTCTGGATTAACTGGGTTCTGACATCCCCACCCCATTGCTCACCCCTTCCCTCCTGGCAAGGATGACAGCAACAAGCACCACCCAACTCCTGCACTGAGGGTTATCCGATACAGGGAACTTCGGTGGCTGTGTGAACGTGGTTTCTCTGGTATGAGAGAAGAGGCCCATTTAGATCCAAGCCAGAGTCAACATGACTCATTGGCTCATACATCCTTCACTGCAGGGCTCAGGAGGTCACTGCAGGTTCAAGTCTCACACTGGGACTTGGAATGGTACTTCACACTGTGGGGAAGGGAGGGGAGATGCTGAGCTCCTGGAGGTGCTTCCTACTGCAGGAGAGAGAGATTTTAATCTGAGATCCCTGCTGGCAACTCTTCCAAAAGTGAATTAATTACACCAGGGCAAGTACATCCCTGGTGGGGGCTCCTTTATCTTCAATGTGTCCTTCATGGGGCTGATTCTGCTGTTATTTTGAAGGAGTACTGTGTGCTATTTCTTGGTTTTTGTTGTTGTTGGTTTGGGGTTCTTTATTATTTTTTTGCTTTTTTGGGTGACCTGGTCTTCTGGCTCATGTCCACTCTGGCAGCCAAACAGGTTCCAGCAGCCAGAGGTGTGTGTGTTTGCATGAGCCCTTGCAGAGTGGCTGCACAAGTTTCTGGCCTTGCTAAATCGGGACTTTGTTGCTTTGCAGACCTCTTTCTTTCACCTTTCTCCTAGGACTGGAGGAGTGGGGAAAGGGGTATACAGACCATCTGTCTTTGCATTTCCCAGCCATGTAAACCCCTAACACAGAATAGGTGATTGAAGAGCTACATCTGTGCCCCCTTCCCTGCAACTCTAGCTCTTCGCTTCTTTTCCACTACCTATCCTGATTTTACCATTGCTCCCTCTTTCCAAAGAAATGCATGAAGGTGCAGCAGCTCTGGGGCAACTGTTCCCAAACAGCTACAGTTCTGCAGGGGATAAGGGCTCATCAGGTAGACTCTTCCCTGCTGTTATTTCAAAGGTCTTGCTGAAGCTTGGTTAAATGGTCTTTTGCAGAGTGATGACAGCTGAGAAATGCACAGAAAAGATGGAGAATTTTCTCAGCAAGTTCTGATGGTTTAAGCTCCTTTTTCTTGATGAAGCAGAAGGAAGCATTCATCCCTCTAGGTCAGCTTGGCTGGCAGTAAAACACAGTCAACTATTGGTGAAACCCAGGACTGTGTACAAGGAAGGGATGAAAGTCCTCATTTCTGAGCAAAAGGGGTGACAAATTGAATGGTGAGGTGAATGTCAGTGTTGTCTTATCACAGCTGGAATAACTCTGCTTTGGGAAAGGGGTCTCCATGGAGTTAATTCCAAAAGGTTTGCAACACCTGGTCTTAGAGCAACATCTAAAAACGAGAAATAAATAGAGGCTGTCAGAATCTCTATTTGTAGAAATATGCTGAAATATGAAACAATTTTCCTTACAGGCACAACATCTGGGTGTAGAGTAACCAGTAAAAAGTATCCAAACCTCAGCTCCTGCTGCTTCTCACTCCCAAGTGGCCCCTTTTATCTGTCCTCTCAAAATGAATCCCAGAGAAGTTTTTCCATGACCACTTTGAATTTTCTTACATACTCTTTTTCAAGCAAGCAGGAGTTACCATTCACTCCATTTGTCAATCACCCACTAATAATATTGAATCTATCCACTGATCAAAATTGACAGAGGGTGGAAAGAAGTATTGTGTTCCTACTATTATTGGGAAAATAGGCAACTAGGGTGAAAATAAACCTTCTGAAGGGAAAAATTACAGCAGGGAAAACATTATTTTTAAACACCAGAAACTCCAGCCAAATAACATTATGCCTCAGAGTCCATGTCAATAGTTTCTGCTCTTCACACGACTGATAGTTTCTGAAGCAGTTTCACAGCAGATTTGTCTGGCTGCTGCCTGACTCTCAGTCCTCATTTTCCTCTTAAGAATCATTCTTGCAGGACCATGGGAACAGAAACAGTTCAAGAGAACAATCCAAGGGACTACCACTTTGGGACAGACCTCATGACAGTAATTGGACTGTCAGTTCATTTCAAAGGGCAAAAAAGTGGGTCAAAGTCATCATTTGAATGAGTTTGCAAGTTTGCAAGGACTACAAGTTTGCATTGCTTGTCAGTGTCCACAGATGATGCTGACTGGAGATTTTTAGTCTCCCTTTTAAGCCATTACAGCTGAGGTCAGAGGTGGAACATGAAGGTGTTAGTGTAAAAAGACCCCTTGGCAGGATTTTGCCAGACCTGTTTTCCTGTCTGATTCACCACAGGATGGATGAAGGGGGATCTTCAGTGAGACTTGCTCTGATAGAGTTAATGTATTTTACAAGGAAAGCTGCCATCTCTCAAGGTCATTTTATCTCTTCGTTACATGAATTCTAGGAAAGCAAAGATTCTTTCCAAGTAAGTTGCTGGTTTATCCAAGTGATGGTGTTACAGAAATTGTTGTATAGGATCCAGGTTTTTCCAGGGTATAGTGAGTGTGTGTGGTGTTTAGATTTAGGCTGTGTGCTGCCAAGCTACTGACTCCCTTTTTTCTTCCTTTTTTTCCTCATCCCACCCTCTCTTCCCTAAGTCACAAGCCTAAGAAAAACAAATAAGAATAATAAATAAACAGATGAAAGAGGAAACATTCCCAAACCTGTTATCACAGAGGCGGTTTCTGTCCAGACCGTGCTAGTTTCGCAGCGAGCCTTGGAATTGTCAATTCTCATTACTTTTCAGGGCTGAGTGCAGGAGGAGAGAATTTCAATCTCTGCTTTCCAGAATCAAACCCTCTGTTTAATGCAGTAGGGAAAGTTGAGATGAAATATAGGTCTCAGGGGACTTTTCCTGTGTGAAAGCTTATTACAGCTGTAACAAAACCTTCTAATCGGAACAGATTCTGTTACATGCATGATATTCTGGTCTTGGGCAGAGTGGGGGGATATGAGAAAAAGAAGACAAAAAGCTTTAAAAGCAATTAAATGACAACTGCATTTATTCCCTGCCTCCTCCTCCTCCTCACTGCTTTCATTTGCTGTTTACATAGAATGTTTTATTTTCTGCATTTTCTGGGGGTCTTGTAATATTTGTAGGAGTTTTGCTGGGTCAGGTTGTTGAATGGCATTTTGCATTTACAAACTTGGAATCACCTGCCTGAATGGAAAACTGTTTAGTGGTGTTTGAAACACAGAATCCATATTACTTTAGCAAGAGAGCCTAGTGGGCTATCTAAACACAATAGTCAGTTACAGCTGAAGACAGGGAACCACTTAAAATGTGTCACGATGTCCAATGTAATAATAAAGTTGTAGACAGAATAAACCCAAAGGCACAATTCCCGCCCAAAGTAAAGTGTCTCTGGGCCTATGCTGGTGATATAAATGGCTTCACTAAGCAATTGAGAAAAAAATTAGTGCCAGCCTCTAATGCAGACACATCCAAGTTGTTTTCCTCTGGTTTGCTTCAATGAATTATATTGGCTATAAAAGAGACACAGAGAAATTGTGAAGGAAAAAAGAAAAATATGTAAGAAGACGAAGTACCTTGCTATTCTGCATTGTACTACCTCAGTTTCTTTTTCCTTGTGGTGTTGTAACAGGTCAAATCCACCTCACCATTTCCTTTGAGCATTTAGGGCGTCCTGTGGGGGCTCTGCAGCAGGGTGGTTCACAGATCAGAAATAACATCTCTTCAGTTAGGAAAGCATGGAAATGAATTGTGTCATGCAGAGACTCATGTTAAGATTTGAGAAAAGAGCTGTGAGACAGACCCTAGGGTTCTGTGTACCTCCCTGCCCATGATTTGCTAGAAAAAGGCTGTGCATACTTTTGCTTGATAGCGGTGAAGTATCTACACTTACCTGGGACAAGCACAATGCAGTACTCAACACTAGTGATGTCAAACCGTGCTGAACTGTAGGTAGATGAGGAGCAATGAAAAGATGCTTCTGGCCTCTTAAGATTTGGATTCCCACCAGATTCTACTCCTTTGTCTGTTGTAGGGTCTTCTGAGTATGGATCATCTCCTGTTTCATATGTCTGTTAGTTGGCATGACATGAGGAAAGACTGGGAAGCTCCCTCTCCAAGGGCTACTGTGATACTACTAAAATAAAAGCAGTGAGTGCCCTGGTGTTCTGAGACAATTCTGAAATTATGATGATGATCCAGGAAAGAGATCAAAATTCATCTTATCCTCTCTGCTACTCATGTGAAACACTGTCAGTGCACTGAGGATTGAAGGAAGCCATCTCATTTGCCTTCATCTCTCCCATGGATAGGTGCCCTTTTTCTCTCTTCTCCTTCCCCCTAAGAAATATAGGGTAGGGACAGTAAAATTATAAAGCAGCCTATAAAGGTGCTTCATGCTGTGAAATGCAACTCAGATAATGAATGTTTCCAGCCCAGCCAGAGCACTCTCTGAGGGATATTTTTATCTCCACAGTGCCAGAGATTAACTGTACATTTGTCTTAATGGTATCACCCTTTAGTGTTAATGGAAGCTATGTGTGTAAATCCCTGACCATCCAAATGAGAATACACGTTGAATGATCACAATAAATCAAAGTAAATGGAAGACCCCTGCAGAACAAATTCATCTCCAGAGTAACTCCTGAGGCTTTTAGAAAGCTTGTGCCAAGCAGGCACAGCAAGAACAAACACAGCATATCATGTCACCTGCTTTATGATTTCAGAGTACTCATAATGATAATACTCCCAGTTTGAGCACAGCAATTTACTCTTTTGAAATTATTTTCAAAGGAAAAACACCACTGGATTTGGTAATCTTGGGATCTCTATAGTATTTGGAGAAATGGACCCAGTGATTCTTTCCATTCTATTTTAATCTCAAAAATGAGAATGAAGGTCTGAAAAAAAGTGATCACACTAGAAAAGGGAAAATATATTTATTTTCAACTGCTTAGACCATTTTGGACTGATGAAATTTTGTGAAAATGGGTCCATTTTAAACACAACAGTTATTAAATTCTCAGCAACAAATCCAATTCCCTTTTCCAAGAAATACAGGCAAGAGAGACATAGAAGAATAAAGAGACATAATGTTCTTCTGTGTGTGAAGTAGAAACAAATATCACACAGTATAATATATTAGTCTTTTGTGCTTCACTTAGGCACTATGGAAATGAAAGACAGACAAATCATTGTCCTTTTATAATTTGCAGATTTTTTTTTTAGGTGAAGAACAATAACTTAAAGGGCACTGATGAAAACAGGGATGAGTACAAGACAGGAATGGAGTTTCTTATTCCAAAAGAGTCTGCAACTATCCATATGTAGAGACAACCTAGAATTATATTTCAGATTTCATCAGCAACTGTGTTTGTGAAAAAATACATTAATTCCCATTGCTTGTATTTCTGAAGAAGAACTTCTTGAGCAGAAAAATGAGAAGAGGGACGGTGATTAATTTTGATGGCTTTCATTGTGAAATAGAGGAAAATGCAGAAGGGACGACAGAGAAGATTATTAACTAAAAAGTAGAAATATTAGTAGTTAGGTTGTTTGATGAGGGCACAGAAAATGTTCTCTTAGGAAAAAATTACTCTGAAGTCCTCCTTCATAGCAAGACTGCTCCCCTTCAGTCTTGCTACATCACTTACCTTTGAGGACTTCTGGGCCTTATAGGTGACAAAGTCAATGCAAATCAATATCTTAGGTGGAAGCATTGGAAGCACCCTTAAAAAAATTCCTCATTTCAGCTTTGCAAGGAAGTATGAAAAAAATCCACCTCTCAACGTCTCCATCCAAGGTCTCTTGAACCTCATATATTAGATATAGCACAGACTACTAGGGAGTTTGGAAATCACCACCCAAGTACCTGTTTAAGAATATAGCGTCTTTATGCTGGATAGGTCTCATCTGGAATAATACATTAGGAAATAGAAGTATGTGAAAGGCAACAAAGAAAACTCAGGCTATAACCCACTACACAGATTCTCTTTCCAACTCTAAATGTGGACTGGAGATTTGCAGGCTGATGAAGGTGAATAGCTCCCTCCCAAACTTTCACTTTCCCTGTATGCATACTTTCTTTCAAAGACTTTTCTTTTGATTGATGGGAAGAGCGCTTAGAAAAAAATTCTCCAGTTTCATATCTAGCTTTTTCTTCAGCTGTCCTCCAATGTAACTCTAAAATTAATTTGGTTGCTAACTGCTCTTAGAAAGATTTTGGCCATTTTCCATCCCTGGGGTTTCTCCATTCTTGTTTCTTTGAGAACTTGTATGGGCTTTGTACATTTAAATCCTTCTTGTTTTGTGTAGAAACTGTTTATGCATTTCCTTGTTTTCCTAGACAAATCTCAGCCACCAAGTGACCATGACTCCCTGATTCCTGAAAAAATGTGAAGTTGCTATCAAGAGCAAGAGGAAACACTTCAGCAGTTTCAAACAATACTCTCTGGGTTGTATCACTGCAGAAGTGGAACAAGCCAATGAGTTAAGATCTACATCTTAAACACACCCATGTTGCAAAATGTTAAAATTCGACCCCCTACTCTGAGTTAAATAGAAGTATCTGGAACTCAAAATATGTTGAAATTTTGGAGTTGTTTCCATCCTCTTTCTCTACTTTCTGGAAGCAACCAAGATTGAAAGCTCAAGAGCCAACAGCCAGAAAGGGCAGCTCTTGACTGAAGAGACAGTCAGGAAGCACTGAATTTGTTGAGATTAATTAAATTTCCGACCTGTTCCAGAAACAATGAGAGGATCACATAAGTCAGCTGGGAACTTGATGGAGGCCTGCATCTAAACAGAAAGAGGTTGTGCTGGAAATTCAGCTAGGCAAGTGCTGCTCATGTCCATCCATGACTCCAGTGGTTTTGAACTTAAAAAAATGGACTTACACAAAGCTCTTTTCTGAAAACCCCAAGACCACGGGGACTTAGCTGGGGGAGTAAACAAATGGGGCTTTTTGTTTCCCGAGGAGGGCATGCAGCTAAAAGGCAGCTCTCCCATCCTGCCCTCCCCCTTAGAGCTGCCAGCCCCACCTGTTAGGAGGCAGGAGTAACCAGAGAGATGAACAGCACAGCGGTATTTTTGCAGGGTGAAAGCACCGGGTCAGCTGGAGGCTGCTGAAACCCAATATCGAGTTGTGGCTGCAGACAGGCACCGTGCGAGGCTTGGGGGAGGAGGGTGCTGAAGGATGCGTGGAGGGAAAGCAGGGCAGTCCCAAAGGAGGCAGAACTTTGCTTGGGAGACTTCTGTTTCCCTTTGGTGCCCCTGAAACTGAATAGTGGGGATTGTTGATTAAATGTGTGAGCTAGGGCTGGTTGCAGGGGGAGGATAAGGGGAAGTGGTGGGCCAGGGACAGGGGCAGTAGGAACAGCACTCACAGGAACAAAGAGGACATGTGTGCACAAGCACTGTGTGCCCAGTTCCCAGGGGAAGGGGGTCACTCAGAGGTATCTATTTCATTCATTCACCTGCTTCTCTCTCCTTTTGTGCACAGTAAACAGAAAACACTTCAGACTTCCCCCTTCCTAGCTCTCCTGGTACCGCCAGCGCTGGACCAGCACATTTATTCCAGAGAAACTTATTGTCCAACCATGACAGAGTTTCCCCCATGTCTCTCATGCAGTCAGAAACTTGCTGCTGAAGGGGCTGCTTGGGGAATAAACACCTGCAAGGAGCCACAGCTGTGGCGTGAGCTGCTCTCCTAATGCTCTGTTTAGGATTACAGCACTCCAGAGTATCACATTACCCCAGTGGCTGCACTGAAACCTGGTATTAATTCACATTAGCAAGGATCAGATTTAGCATGTTGGGAGGGGGAGGACTGTTATTATTGTTTCTAAAACTGCTGGAGCAAACTCCTAGGATTGGTCTTTCATTAATACTGGCAATGGCCAGAGAAGCTTCTTTGTTCTTCCACACCCCTGGCCACTCACCCTGTCTCCTCTTGCATGAATGCCTCTAAACACAGCTGCTTGTTTCCATGATGGGGTTACTTGCTTATTTTTATTTTTGGTGTACCAAAGTTAGTAACTTTCAAAGCAAATTTCTGGATTTTGTGGGATTTCTTTGGATTGCAGAAGTCTTCCAATACTGGGAGGAGATTCCAGCGTGGAATTGTCCATGCCCATGATAGATTATCCAAAGATTGGAAAAAAGGAAAGATGGTCTAAGCACTAAGAACGGTGAAACTCTGGGAGGGATTTGCTCAAAGAGGGCATGGAGTCTTCATTGCCAGGTAATTTTGAGCATATCTGTTGAGTTGATCTTATTTTGTCTTTGGGTAGGGACATTCCACTTGCCCTTCAACGTGTCTTTCAACCTGCTTTTTTGATGCAGCCATTATAAGGGTGTGGTGGAGTTACTTTTCTTCCTTGCTTTCCCTACCCACACTGTCCCTCCTTTACTGAGTGCTGCTGAAGCTGTTTCTGTTTGAGAAGTGTAGGCATTCCCCAGGCTTATGGGTGGCACCTAGAGTGCTGTGCTTAGCCGTCCCTGGAAGGCCTCATGATATAATCCTGGTATTTTTCCAAACCAAGGGCTATTTCATGTATGTATAATTGACCCCTGATTTCAGATGTTGCTTCTTGAAGCCAAGGTTACATAATCATCAGTAGCAAAAACCACTGTTCAGTACAGATAGGGTTAAATATCACTGGAATGCCCACAGAGAGCTTTGGGACACATATGAAAAAGGAAGTGAAAAAAGTGTTTCACCTGAAACTTTCCTTCAGAGGCTACAAATCTCACCCATGTTTGTTAATTTCATTTGCAGTTTCAGAGTTATCTTGAAATGCCATTATTATTAGCTGTGCTACCAAATTCAGAAAAGTAACAATGTTTAGCTAGAGAGGGGTGGACCCAAACAATAAGGCCAGAGATGGGGCATGTGCTGTGCACAGCGCCAGGGTGAAGAACGAAGACTAGTACATCATCTACTGACTACTGTGTGACATTTCTTTGTGTAGAGCACAGAATAGTTCTGGCATTTGTTAAAGTGTCAGCCTTCTGCACAGAAATCTTGTACAGATCATCCAGATTTGTAAAGCCAAAAGAGGACATCTGAATATCAGGTTTCACCTCCTGTACAAACACAGCTCTTCAAATTTCAGTTTATTACATGTCTATTGAATTTTTTGTTCCAGAAAAACAAAAACAGTCAGGAGATGGGAAATCAAGTGCTTTTTGTGGTGCTTTACTCCAATTAAGCTGGTGAGTTCTGATTCCCTTCCCATGCTGCCCCAGGGTGATCCTATGCTATCCTGATGGGAATGGTACACACTGCAGAGGATAGTCCATCTTCAGAGAACTTGCTGGCACCTCAAGATCAGCACCCTGTAAGACTGACATCCATCTCATATATACCACAGTGTCCCTCTCAGATGGCAAACTTCATAGGCATCTTAGTCATCAATGAGCTTGGGATCATATTTAGTGGGTTCCAGTGTTAGCCTGTCAGACTCTGGTTCCTTCTGGTATCAGTAAAGAAGCTGCTCCTGTATGCTATGGCAACTATCATGGCCAGTCTGGATATAGCTCTTGATTTTTATTCCTCTGCTGCGTTTCCTGAGCCATACATGTGTCTCCTGCTGATGCTTTGTTTTTAGGATTATTGCTTTCTCCTGTGCTCTGACACCCAAGTTTATTAAAGTTCACTTTGTTTTCCCTGGAGGAAAAAGAAACAGGAAAAAGAAAATCCTGTCATCAATGTACACATGTTTTTCTGAGGGCTTTCAGCATTACTGCACTGTTGTGTGTGTAAGTTGAAGGCAAGGCTCTGCTGAACAGGTTTATCTCTCCAGCATGTTATCACTCTCTGGACAACATGACTTCATACAGGGTGGAATTAATGGGCTTGTGATGGAGTCACAGTGCAGCTTCTCAAAGGCCAGTCTGTCTGGGAAACTCCAGGTATTTCTGACAAACCCTTGCAGTAATTAGGTGACTCCATGGAAATCCAGGGACTTAGAGAACTCGTTGGTGTGTTCTTCTAACCTGTGTTTGGATACATCCAAAAATTCATGCCTACTTCTTGTCTCTGCAGATCTAGGAGTCTGAGCACAATGAGTGTTTGGACAGCAAGGATGAAGCAACCCAGGAGGCTTAGTCATTAGTGGGGACTATTTTCTTTCAGACAACATCAAACAGAACAGGGTGTTGAGCTGTCCTGCCTGTGGATCTCGATGAGTTTGTGAGAACAGAAAGTATCCCCATGGCAGGTGGGGAGGCTCCACAGAGAGCGCTGAGGGAGCTTTTCTGACCAGACATAACCACAGCTCCAGTTACTCCTGATCATTTAGGATCACTTGGCATTTTCTGCAAGAAGAGAAGATGTCCAATGCCTGGGTAGCATTCTTGTTAGATCAGTTCATTTTTTCTTGTATTTTCTGCTTTCACCTTCAGCTGCAGGCACACTTCTTTTGTTTTTCCTTGCCTGAGCTTTTGCAGACACTCTGCTGTGAAACAGCTACTTCTACTCATCTCTACATTTCATCAGGTAGCAAATATCTCTGCAATGCAGTTCTTGGCTGAATTTGCTCAGGATGAAAGGTGTTGATGCATTGTCTCACACAGAGAAATACTGAAAAACCAAACAAAAAGAAACTTTTCTAAAGACAGTACAGAAAACAAGCTGCTGTAGAAAAGGTGAGAATCATCTAAAAATGAAAAACAGTCAAAATGAAGTAAATTTGTTCTTTTCATCAGAACATACACAGCTGAGTAAGTTGCCTGTCATTACGGCATAGAAAATCCAACATCTGTATAAGTGATGAAATTTCATAACCTTCCCTGTATAACCTTGCTTGATTTTGACACTTGTGACTTATGACAGGTTTAGAGGTCAACCCTGAAGCGTGAGTATTGTTTCAATCATGCTGCTCCCTCTCATGAATTACGTTAGCAAGGGCTTGGTCACAGTTATCTGTGCAACAAAGAAATATTGTAGTAGAAGTTGTAGCATGGTAGGATAGTTACTGTGGTGATGTAGTTAAAATGCCTGGGAGAGAGATTTTCATTGTTGAAAAGTCTACATAATAAAGTTTAATGTAGTCCATGGGACACGGTTTTTTCTTAGGATTTATGAGTGGAGCTTGGTGAGTGCTACGTATTTTGGTCTGATCACCAAAATGGAAAATCAGAGAGGAAGGAAAGGCTCAACCAACACAATAATCTTTTGAGGTTTGGAGGAAAGGAAAAGGTTGATTTTGGACCTAAACAAAGTGTTTCATTGGGCTGAAATTGAAAGAGTTTTACACTTATTAGTTACTTTGATAATTTAGAAACTTTTTTCCCCTTTGCTTTTAAGTGCAATGCCTATTTTTAATTGTAAAATTTATTTTGAAAATACCTGAGAGATTTTGAAAAATGTCAACACTGATATATTCTTTGGCCAAAAATATTCACCACACTCTGCTCGGTTTGGTGATCTCTTTTAGTCCTACTCTAACAACAGCTTTTGGCACACTAACTATTATTATTATTAATAATAACCATAATATCATCACCCAGCTGTGCTTAGAAGGCTTGGGCACCAGTCCCAGATCTGCTATGACAAATCTTTTCAGCTCTCTGGGCTTCTGTTTCACCTCCCACTCTTTGGCTCTCTTATCTAGTCAGATTTAAAGTCACAGGGTCAGGAACTCTCATATATGGAGCCTGTTACGTACACACCAACGCTTGTGCTACTGCTCCTGCTACAACCGCATGAATGGTGGATTTTCTGCTCCATCCTCCCCCATCTATCAGCCCACTACAGGGATTTCTGAAGTGTCTCAGCCTCCTAAGACAGCTAGCTCCATGAGAGAAGGGAAAATGAGGGAGCAAAACCAATAAGGAAATTATTTTTGTTTGCATTCTCCATGCAGAGCCCGAGTGGTTAGTCTGGGGAGTGGGTGAAACTGAACTGTGACTATAAGCATTGCAGCCACTCTTTGCTCAGCTGTGATTGACTTCTGTGTGAAGCAGAGTAATGTACAGCCAAAATACTCTTTGCTTCGAAGACCAGCAAGGATCTGAGGAGACTGAATGTAAATATAAAATAAAACTGAAAGAAAGGGAGTGAAAACTTGGCTTTTGGGGTTTTTTAACTAGGACACCTGTTTTGAGAGGCTTCATTCCATGTGTCTGTTACCAGGTAGAGGGGGGACCAAATGCTCCTTCTCCTTCCTGCATCTGTAGCTATGCTCCTGTCTAGAGAGTAGGTTGGGGAATTTGATATGTTGGAGAAGGAACCAGCAGTAAGCAAGACACAGAGCATTGAGCCAGTTAGAAAACTAGCACTTGCAGAGGTGCTGGTACAAAATCAACACACTTTGGAGGCCAAATGCTGGGAAAATAATTCTCAGAAAGGACTCAGAGAACCTATCTCATATTGTTTAATTTTCTTCTGTATCTGGGCCACTAGGGTTTTACATATGTCTTTAATAAATCCATTAGCATAGCATCAAAGATAGCTGACAGCCTCATTTTCTTCTTCCATAGCATTTGACTACTTGGCAACATGATTGTTGAACCTGCTGCATGACATATTTTGGAGGAAGAACCTTCAAGAATGTGCAGAGCAGTAGAGTCTGGGTTTGATAGCAGACAGCAGGGCTGACCTGCTCTGCATTTCAGGTCTTTTTTCTTGACTATGCTTCCCAGAAAACAGGATTAAAAGCTTGGGGATTTTGCTGCCAAACCATATGGAGTGTCCATTTTTATGCCTTCTGTGACTAGATAGTGGTGCGCCTGCCAAACAAGCATAGCCTCACTGCTGCCCTCTCCACCCCACTTTCTGCATACCCCAGATCTGGTTATCCACACTTTCATGTGTGACAGCATTGCTGAATGCCATTCCCAGCACATCAGAAAACCCTTGACAGGAAGAACACCTTGACAGGAAGAACAGCTGCTGCTGGCTCTGTTGACAGTGATGTGGAAACAGATTCAGAGGCTGTTACTAGCATAGGGCTGCATTGTCAGCTTTCAGAATTTGGGCCCAATAAAGAGGTTCAAACTGAGCTTGGTTAAAGCTCCTGTAATCATTCTAATGTCCAGACCTAAATCCTACCGTGTCAGAGGATGGCTGTTTCTTACCTGTTGAAAAATTTCTCCTGGGACAAGTCACCAGGCCTGGCATCAAAAGGGTGATTTTTGAGCCTTAGAAATCTGTTTTGTGGGTTTTGTGCTAAGAGTGACTGAAACTTGCTACTGGTTCATTTCAACTACATCCACCGAACCGTAACTCACTACTGCATACAAGTTCAGCAGGAACATTCCCAAAACCCCCGTAGAAGAAATTTACGGTTGCTCAACGCTCTGTTACTGGCGGCCACAACTGTGTGTGCTCCACATGTCTTTGTAATCACTTAATGACTCATTTCCTTAATCTCTCATTTCCTATAGCCTTATTACAAGCAATTCATAAACCCAGATCCATAGCCGTTCTCTGGCTGTAGTCAGGAAGCACTGAACTGACTGCATCTGGTTGGTTGGCTGAAGTACCCCTCTCTATTCTCCTCCGAAACTTTCCACTGGACCCTGTCTTTTGCTGCAGTGACACCTACTGATGAGGTAAGAGTGTATTAGCTACACGGTCCCTTGATGCCAAACGCAGCCAGCGACCACTTCCTGGTACTAACCAGATGTTTCTGCTCTTTTGGAGCAAATTTCACACTACACTGGAAGAAGTTTTGCACAGTCTTGACTGTAACATGCTAGTGGCCAGCAGACCTGAACAGAGATCAGTGCAGCAGGAGGAAATGGCACTTTGTGTCCAGGCTTCTCATTCAGCCATCAACCAGCTTATGGCCTTGGGAAGAAAATCTTGCAAGGCAACATCCCTGGGGACGCTATATGGCACTGAGGAAGCAGCCAAACAGCCAGCATGCCTTTGCTTTCCTCTGCAGATCTTTTTATTTTTCTGGAGAAATAACGACTGCCAGGAAGTTGTAACCCTGATACCTCCTCAAAACACCCCATGGTGACTGGAAGAAGGGGAGTCAAAGCCTGAGCCCCATTGCTTGGTGCTACCAGGTCAAGGGTTTCTCTTTCAGTGAAAAGTGTTTCCCTTTCAAATGTCAGTCTTTTCCCTATACAATTGGGAAATTTCAGCTTCAGTTAAAAAACTACAAAAAACCAACCTGCAGTATCTCAAGAAGAGAAGAAATGAGGTTAGCGCTCCAGAACGGCAAGAGGAGAGTCAAAGAACAAGTGAAGGAAATAAGGACACTTTCTCACTGGAGACCTTGGCTTTAACCCAGCTGGCCATGAATGTTATCTGTTCTCTAGTATACCTAAACATTGATTCATGTGGGAGACAGCATGATAAAGGAATGTGCATAGGGTAGGATTAGATAGGATGGGATAGGTTAGGAATTGTCAAAACATTCCTCAATCTCCCCCTCTGCTTTGAGATCCTGTTTGGCTGGCACTGCAGGTTAACACCTTAAATCTAAGGCCAGCGACCCAGAGCCAATGGATAAGCATTGTGAAACAGTGTTGTAAATCCATGATCCCTAAGCCTGTGAAGGAAAGGGCTTCAATAATTGCAGAGACTTTGGGACATAACACATCTGCACTTCTGAAGAAGTTCTCTCTCACACTAGAAAACCTGGCTACATTTTCACCATTATTTTGTAGGATTGCAATGCCTGAACATGAATTCCCCATGTCATTTTGGTGCAGAAGCAATGCATCTTCACCATTCATCTTCCACTTCACCATCATCACAGCACAAATGGGGCAAACACACTAAGAAGCTAAATGACCTACCCAATGTATAAAAGAGGAGCTTCCTGAGATATGGCAAAGTAAAGCAGAATCCACCTACAGCCTGCAATAAGGCTTTTGCCAAAAAGTAAAGGACCTCAAATAGAGGTCAATTTTGTCCTACAAATAGAAGGGACCTCAGGTACCTGTTTTTAAATACTAGCTTCATTATGTCAGGTACTCTGTGTTGTACCACCTCCTTCTGGGTGGATTCTACTCACCTCTGCTGCCCATTTTTTCATGTAAATTCAAGGTCTTCTGGTCAAGAATCTGAAATCTCAGTTTTGTTTCTGTGACTTCTCCTGTAGGACCCTCCAGAAAAGAGGTCCTACCTTGAAAACATGAGTCTTTCTGAGGATGGTAGGTGCTACAAAAAGAGAGAAATCATGGATGCAAATCCTCTCATCTTTGATGAAGCTCCATGGTGAGATGATTGCGGTCAGCAGTTTGAAAAGGTCTTCAGCTTTTAAAGAAATTCTGTCATGGCTGATGGGGACATCAACAAGGGGTATCAAACCACAGGGTTTCCATGGAGCCCACAAACATAAACAGCAAATCCTTTGTGGATACCAAGTAAATCACAGCTGATAGAGTTCGGGAGAAGAGAAAAATGTCATGGTGGTGCAGACAGATAGACAGACAGTAGACTGGCTTTGTAGTGTCTAATTTGTTAGAATAATGCAACAAGACAGATCACATAACATGAAAACCTTATCTAACTACCCCTGTACAGAACCTGACCTGGTGCTACAAAGAGCTCCAGTGTTGTCAGCTGAGAAACCACAGTGTTTGCACTGAGATCTCACAGTACCCCAGCACAAGAAGCCATGGCATCGCAGCAGATTATCTGTGATTTCCAGTTTTTGCAGGCACAAGAGGTCAGTGCCACAGCGCCTGCAGGGAATGTGACTTTTCAGCTGTCTTGCTCTCCACAGTAAACCTTGACCTTTGCACAATCTAATATCAAAGAACCAATTATTCTCAACACTCATATATTTTTCTCCGTAGACTCAATGCCACATGGTTGCCGGGGGCAAGGCATCATGCTAATCAAGGCAATAATTCAAGGGAAGGCAGTGGGGGGCTGTCATGATCAAGAGCCTAGGGTTCCACTTCTGCCTCTCAGCCACAAACATGGATTCAGTCATGCCTGCTTGTTCCCTCCCTCTCCCCAAGTCTGTGCCATGATCCTGTCCTGGTGTAAGCTATATAAAGAAATTAAAGGAGATACACCAGTGTATTCCACTATCTCTTGCCATACTCAAGTTTCCCTGTAACCTATAGGTCTCTTGAAAGAGGCACTGTTGTCCAGTGCTTATTTATCTTTTCATTCCTCAGCACCCAGAATTAGCTCTCCTCTGTCCTTGTGCCTGCAGCAACTGGAGCCATTGGAAAAGTGACACTAGGAAAGTATCACTGCCTTGGTGGGATGGGGAAGAAAAGAGGAGGCTACAGTCCCACACCACAGACCCACTCAAATATCCCACTGCTCACTCAGTGTCCACAGCCTTCCTTGACCCTCACTTGCCACCACTGCATACTGTGAGCTCACAGCATCAGGATCAATGAAAAATCAAAGACACATCCAGGAAAGGCTCTTGCTTCCAACAGCAGCCATATGGAGCTGACTATAATTTTCCCACCCAAAGGCGTTAATGTGCAAGAAAATGCATTAAATATCACAAAGTGCTGACAACTTGGCTCACTGTGACCAACAAAATCCTGAAGTTAAGCAGTGAACACATTTCCCAGTTGTGTTGAGTATTAGCCTCAACCCAGGATGTCAATATAGATAAATATATCTCAGGGGGATAAATATATCTCGGACAGGTCAGAAATTCAGTTTGAAGTGCATTAAACCAGTGACTTTCCCAGGTTAATGTGGTATCACAATGTGGCCTCAGATAGAGTAAGATGAGGGCAACTCACCTGGTTAACTTCTAGGAAGGAGATGTTTTACTGATATTTTATATGTTTTAATAGTGTTGTTGACTGTTCTGTCACTAAGTCTCAATGTCTTTTAAAATGGAAAGCGTGGAGTGCCAAGTGAGGGTGCGGGAAATTCATTCCTCCCCTGGAGACAGGTGGGGTTAATTCTGACTAGCACAAACCTAGTAGGGAGATGGAGAAAGAAGATAAACACATAGAAGAAATAGAAGTTGATAGATTTCTGCACAGTTAAACCTGACAGGTAGGATTGTGCTTCAGCATAGCTTGTTTCCCTATAGTTGTTCCAGATTTCTTTGTTGCAAACTAAAAACTACAAAGGGCCTGCAAGCTTCATATTCCTTGTACTGCATGGAGGTGATGACTGCACTTTAAGAGAGCTCAGGATTATTCAGTGGCACATCCTGGGATGTAAATCAACTCAAATTTAACCTTAATCACTATGGGTAATCAGTGGAAAGGGCTCAGTTCAGACTGCAAGAGTAAAAACAACCAAGGCTGAAAGTACTCAAGGCTTCTGAAGGAGCAAAACTTTGAGGCAAGGATGTGTTGGCTAAGATAAAAACATCATATTTCAGGAAAAACTACTAAATGCTCAGATTATAAAGCATTCTGACATGCATATGTGAGCATTCTTTCTCTTTAATAGCAGTATGTAAATGCTTCCTTTCTTTCTTTTTGTAAACATACGAGAAAATTTCAACCTGGATAAATTTGATTTTGAATGAATAAAAAGTCAATAAGCCAATCCCAAAAGGAACTGCAAAATGTCAAAATGTGAGAGCAGAATATAAGAGCAGAAATGCAAAAGACTTTATATGTTTTTTGTTGTTGGTTTTTTTGTTGTTGTTCTTACTGTTTTATTTTTGGTTGTTTTTTGGTTTGTTTTTTTTTTTTTTTAAGGAAAGGAGCCACTGGAGAAATTGAAGATGATGACTCGTGGTACCCAAATGGAGGATGGAAGTTAAACTCCATCTAATCAAGACTCTGTAGAATGTGTATGCTGGGGAAGAAAAGAGGAAGAGATATTTTGTTACCAGACCCCACACATCTGAGCAGCTCCTAGGTGGAAAACCTTCCTGTGGTGTGGTTTGTGCAGGTCCTGTTGGGTAATAGGATCCTCCAGCCAATAAAGGCAATGTACTGCTGGTCCTGGCCCACAACACCTTATCTCTCTGGGTCTATGGCCTTGCTCCTCCAAGGAATCATGCATCCCTGTGGATGTCTGGCCATGTTTGCCCAGTGTCACCATCACTGATGCTCCCCAGTCTTCAGCCTTCTGGTCTAAGTTGTGCATGCATTGAGGCTCCTGCATGTGTGAGTGTTTTAATTGAGTGTTTAGTGTTGGCTTGAAAGGTCAGGAAAGTTAGTCCCACAGGATTTATATTGAAAGCTTTCAATTCCTACAATTTTCTACATCTGTCTCATACTTCTCTGTCTTTCATTTATTGCACTTCATTAATTGTTTTTCTTTTCATTGGAGGCGTAGGTGAGAAAAAAGCAAGTGAACCACTTCCCACGGAAGCAAAAAGTATCTCAAAGTTGCCCCATGAAATGGATCATTCCCTGATTTAGGAAGAGGCTGTGAACACATCTTGGCAAGTGCTGAGAGTGCTGCAGGGGCCAAGTGTCTCCCAATTATTTTGCCTCCCAAGATCTTGTCTCCTGGCTGAATCAGACCATGAGAGAAGGAAAATGCTGAAAAGAGGAGGTGGGTGAGAGGGATGTATTTCTTACTTTGTTTCAGAGGCAACTCCATAAATTTCCACACATTAAGGTCTTCCATATGTGGGTTTTCAATATCAGCTTGTCACTTCAGGCTGTCTGAGCTGTTGGATGGGGCTGCTGTCTTCTTCAGGGCTGACTCACATCCCACCCAGATGCCAGAAAAGGTTGAAAAAAAACAGTGAAAAATGCAAAAGGTGACCGTTCAGAGCATAGATGTTTTCCAGAGTTGCAACCTATTGACCTATTTTCATCAGGCTCAGTGGCATAGACTATATATCAGGTCCAGGGAACATCAACAGAAGAAGGAAAAGGATAGTCTAAAAAAAATTCCTATGGGGAATTTAAAGCAACCAAGTACTACCTTCCTCAGTTCTCCCAGATCTTCCTGTAGAATCTAGCAGTTACCTTAGGCTTGGAGATTTCTGATTCATTTCACAAAAAGGTGCTTTGAAGTTCAGCAGGTGACTGCCTTCTATTTTTTTCTTTGTTGGAGAAAAATATAAATGCATATGGGTTTATAAACCATTCTCTTCCTACTATTATATTCGTTATTATACTGTGCTCAAGTGCAAAAGTTACAGAAGTGGGTAGGAACAGAATGGGAGGAAAGCAGCATTGAAAACCTGAAGTGGGTTTAGAGATCTACTCAAATCCCAGTAGCATAGGTCTCAGAAATTCACAAGTTTGCATCTGAAGTTCAGTTTTGTAGCTGCTTCTGCTCTTTATGGGATGCAAAATATTGCTACGTCCTGGATCCTAGACCTGAGCACAAATTATCTTTCTGGATGTCAGTCCATAGCTTGGGTTCATCTAAGCTCTTGCTGATTAGGGGATGAGGAGGAGCACTGGAGGTGCAAATACTTGATTGTTCATAAGCACTGGGAACCACCAAAGAAATGTAATTTTTTTCCCATACTTCTGGATTTGTGGAAACATATGTTTGAAATGAATGTTTTAGGACTCATAGCCACAGGTTACTTTAGAAAAAAAAGGCAGAAGTGGATGAAAACCCAGATATTTTTCAGGAGAAAATTCTTCCATTGGTAAATAACGCAATGGCCTAAATCCAGCCTTCAGTTTAAGATGTTCCTAAACAAGTGATTGCTGAGAGGATATGATGGGGAAATGCTATCTTATATGTGACTTTTGAGCTCTCCTTTTACACATATACTATGGGTCATATTGCTGAAAGCATGTCCTGAGATGAGAGAGACGGCTGATTTCACATGAAACTTGGAGAAAAGTGAGGACGAAAAGTAAAATATGTCTTCTTTTTTAACATGCAAGAAACCTTGATTCAAACCAGGAGGTAGTCAAATTGAAACTGGAAAGTTAGAAAAAATTCTTAACTTCCTCCAAATAGCTGTGTGTAGGGTTAGGCAAACACCCCAAATGAACATGGCCTTCCTCAGGGTTTTGTTGTCTTGGTACTCCCATGGGAGCATTGCTGTGATATTTGAGAACCTATAGCTGGTGCAACTGAGATCCAGCTGTGAAAGTGATGATACGCAGTAGTGACTAGGAGTAGCAGGGAACCAAACTTCAGTGACCCAAATGCCTCTCATAGTTCTCTAAAAATTCTTTGTTTGACTACATTAACAGCCAGACTTCCATTCAATATCAACGGGGTGCATTGGGGGTGGATTGTACCTGGGGATAGATGTATCTTTCAAATTGATTTTTCTGGGGTGATGCAGGCTCTTTTGAGCTCTTCTCAGGCTTTGAATTCTTCCAACTATTATCAGTTGGAAATAAAAAAAAACAACCAGAAAAACACTTTGCTCCAGTTGGCCTTAGCCCACCAACCAGTTCTACACAGAGTCAAATACAGCTGTCAGGCAGTAATGTGTTTTGTTTTTTATCCTCTCCCTGATTATTCCTGGGCTGAAGCTGAGCTGATAACCTCAGAGACTGTCTTTTGGGGCTGGCTGTAGACCAAGAATGTAATTTCATATAGAAGTGCTGAGGTTTCAGAAGCAAGGTTTCACTGCAATGTAGAATGAAGCTGAGAAGTTTTAAACACTGTCAAGGGACAGTGAATGCCCTCAACAGCTCCTGCCTTTCACTGAGTTTCCTACCTTTCTCCTGGACTGCGGAGTACCAATCAGC
The DNA here is from genome assembly GCF_014805655.1 of Passer montanus. Classification (NCBI taxonomy): domain Eukaryota; kingdom Metazoa; phylum Chordata; class Aves; order Passeriformes; family Passeridae; genus Passer; species Passer montanus. The sequence goes on along the minus strand of NW_024356504.1, from coordinate 13,971,317 downwards.
CTTGTGGAAAACATGGATTCAGCTTGGGAAAACATGGATTTCCTATGCACATTTAAAGCTTTCCAGTCTAGAAATTCATTGGTCTGTGGGACATAGTAAGTAAAATGGCTTATTTCTTGCATACCAGGACAGATTAGAGGAGCAACTATGCAGCAGTTTCCCTTGGCAGGAGGGGTGAGTGGCCCCTTGGGCCAGTAGCATGAAGTTTCCAGCTGAGTTGCTCTGAGGCTTGGGTGTCTCTATCAGCCCATAGTGCCTCATGTTTCCTCTTGAAATCCTTGAGATAGTCCTCAAAATGGTCTATTTTTTTGGCAGGGGACAAAGTTGCAGCAGCAGATTGTCCATGCCTCCCCATCCTCCCTTCCTGGTGTCAAAAGGCACAAGGGAGAAGCTGAACATGGCAGATTTCCAGACTAATCAGAGAGGCATGTTCCTGTCTTTGCTGGCACTGGCTGGATCTGATAGAAAAGCTGTCTTTGCTGACAGCTTTTCTATCCTCCCAAGTATGGTATGGCCAAAGTGGAGACTGGGGCTGCTGGAGATCCAGGTGCTAAAGGCTTTCCACATCCATCTGGGTGCATAGCAGAGTGGCTTGCATATGATGCAGATGATGATCTGCTCTCCATTAGTCTGCTTGGTGGATCTGTACAACAGCAGCCTGCCTTGCGTGGTATTGCCACATTTCCAGACAAGTAAAAATGCAGCTAAAACTTTGAAGGTTTGTTTACAGCTCGAATTTTTCCTCAGTACATTCGTTCCTCTTCTTGTCTGCGTGCAAATGTGTGTCAAGGGGGAAGGGAATGCTTCCTAAAAGAAATAAAAAAGGTTGTAGAATAGTGTCTGCTGGCTTATCTGACAGTAGCTCACCACTCCAATGGAGAAAACCAGGTCTAGACATCACAGTGTATGTGGGGGTGGGGGGTGAAGGAGAGGGAGAAAAGAGAAAAAAATTGCAATCTTGTTCTTTTAGTGGCTGATTTCCTTCCTCTCAAATACCAAACAAAATTTTAATGATGAAACCTGCTAACAGCTGGGGCTAATTTGGAGGTTATTTTTATGGTAAGAGCAGCAAGACAATAAAAGGTCAGTCCCAACTGCGGCTCAGTTTAAACGTTCATTTCAGCAGACCCTCTGAAATAGTCGTGCTCTGAACTCTTCCATCCCCATTGCATCACCTCTGCCTGGTAGCTGCCTGTCATGGGGATGGGATCACACGATACATATCTCCTCCAAAGGATGCGGAGGCTGCTGTAGCTCCTTGCTTAGCAAATCACAAGGCAGGGCCAAAGCCAGCTGGGTTCACTTGGGGACTCTCTGGAAATGTCGTCAGTGCTTACATTTATATGTCACTGGATTTTCAAAACTTTTCCACTTGGCTGTTTGTTGGTCCCTGTCTATTCAGGGTCTTCCTCATCTACCACGGAGAAAGACTGGTCCCAAGGTTTCTCAGGCTTCATGGGAGTTTAAGAACTTTTTACTACTGCAAGATGCATGGCTCTCTCTGTGTAATAAGATAGAAATCAGCTCCCTCCCAGGACTAGGAGGAGGGCTGGAATGCAGGATTTGAGCTTGGGGGGTTGACAAGGATTGAGTTTTTTGGGAAGGTCAGTTTTCAAGCCCTGAGCCCAGTGTACCCATGTTCCCCAAGGAGCACCCATGGTGAGGCATGGGGTGGAGCAGGAGTCCCACCAGCCATCAAGGGAGTCCCTCACCCCGAGGCCCACTCTTGGCAGGGCGGAAGGAACGTGACAGACACAAGCTCAGACTTCTGGCACTGGCTGGATCTGAAATAACCGCCCCAGGCTGTTAAACCAAAGCCACTGGCTCTGGGGATAGAGGAGGGCACCAGCCGAAGGGCAAAGAAAGCCTCCTTTCACGAGTGAGAACCAGCACCTCTCGTGACGCTGCCATATAAAATCATGCAGCACCTGTTAGATCTTTTCTCGCTCTGCTCTCAAGACGCAGGAACAGCTTGGCTCTATAAAAGCCTCAATGTGTTTGTTTTCATTCTGAAGAGCTAATCCAAACCCCTCTCTTCCCAAAGGACAGGGAAGGAGGGGCTGGAGGGGGTATTTTTATTTTTTTTCTTTCTGCTGGGGAAACAGGTTGGAGCTGTTAAAATAATTGGCAGCAGTAGATTCCTGCAGGTTTTGGCTGCATTTTAAAATAGAGAGGTTTTCTTCTTCTCCCTCTCTCCCCTTGTTTTTTGTCTTCTGATTTAGCCATAAAATTGCCACTTATTACATTAGCAGTTGCAGAAAGCAGGAGTTTTCCTCATTAGAGTGGCTCCTGCTCCCAGTCTCTGGTAATATCATTTGGTTGGAAGGACCTTGCCAAAAGGCTATAAAACCAGCTGAGGACTCACACAGCAGTGTCAGGAGGTTGCTTTCTTGGTTACTTTGGTAACACAAAAGCAAAGCTTCCCCCTCTTTTCAGGACAGGGAGGTAGGTTTAGTTTTGGGTCTATTTCTACCTCCTCTGTCTTGTGAAGGATTTCGCAAACAAGCAGCAGTGGGGGACATGGGAGGACAGGAAAAGGCCCACAGCATGTGTCAGGTCTGTCACTGAGTGTTGTGGCTTTCAGGGACGCCTGCTCAGCTGTGTGCATCCCCACCTGCATCCTCCTGAAAACCATCAACGGCCAGCAGCATGCAAGCCCACACCTTTCCCAATCCGTAGAGCACACATCACACACTCATACCCACCTAAGGCAGTTGGTGAGTGCCACCTTCCAGCTGGGACCAGACCCTTCCAGTGGTGGGCAGACGGCAGGGTCTATAGCCTTTGAAGTCCTGGAGCAGCATTGCTGGGTAGCAGGGAGCACTCCCTACCTCCTCACAGGTGCAATCAGCCAGGCAGGTCACCAAAAATAAAAAACTTCTGCAACTCATCAAATTGTACCTGCAGCCCTCTTACCTAGATTAGAATCTCAGCAGAGTCCCAGTCTTCAGGGGTTTCCCCAGGAGCTCTATTGATCTTTTTCTTAAATCCATTAAATTTGAAAGAGTGCTTCAGTCTTCAACAAATTGGAAGCCATGTTACCAGAACAGATGAGATCATGTGCTGAGTCCTACTACAACACCTGTGTCCAAACTTACAGAACAATTCGGAAAAGAGGGGCAAAAGGGAGCCTTGCCCATGTGCAACAGCAGCCTGCTAAAACTCCTCTTGATGACACAAACACACCTTGCAAAGCTCAGGAGAAAATATGTCTGGAAGATATTGTAACATTGCAACTCCTGCAGAGATGTGTTCTTATCAAAACGGTCTGGTCAGGTGTAGATTTAGACTCTTGGGGCCACAATGCATCTCTGGCATAGTCAGAATTACCAGCCTTGCTTTTTACTTCCAGAGACTTCAATCCAGCCAGCCAAACATATGCTGTATTGCAGAACAAATCTTCCTCTGAGATGGACCTAAATTTTACTGTGGGAGCTGGATACCTCCTACTCTGGGGCCAAACTTGGGTGGAATGCTGTGCTCCTAAGTAGGCTCCCCTCCTCTCTGAGCCAACAAGTGGCAAAGCCCAAGAGTTGCAGGTGGCCAGAGCTGCAAAGCCCAGAAATACATCTGCTTCATTCCTGTGCTGTGAAATTCTAGGAAATCCCTCATTTTCTGAGAGTCCTGATTTAAAGAGCAGCTAAATACTGGCTCATCATTAGACATGGTGCAGTTTCGCAGTGGCTGTGTCTGGAGCTGGAGTACAACAAGCAGGCAAGGACAGACACTTGGCTGTACACCTACTTAATCCAGTCCTCTCTAGCCCAAACTGGCAAAACTGACTGAAGCTTTCATTCTGATAATTCACCCAGCATGGCCATTGTAAGCCTCCATTTGTTACAGCCCTGCCAGGAGCAGTCCTCCCAGCACCTCCACACAACCAACCATCCAGTCAATCTTCTAAAAACCAGGTTGTCAGCACAAAGTTTCAGCAAAGAGGTCAGAAAGATTGTAGAGTCCTCTGCCCTTTCCTTTGTCAGCTCCTTCTACCCTTCCCTGAACTTTCCTTCTCATTGGCAAGAAATTTCAGAAGTCAGTTGCATGACTTTATGGACAGATCTATATAAAACAGTGACTCAGTCTGCACTCACTTACTGGCAGAGATGTATCAGCTGCAAACAACTTCAAAATGGTGAAATAGAAAAATTACAATTGAACAGAAAAAGAAAACATTCTGGGCCAAAAGTTTGGGGCGTAAAGTCTTCCTTATGTGTCAGCAGTCTCCTATTTAATATTAGAGATGGACCCAAAGAGTTTCTTTATGAGTCTCTTCTCCTTCAAAGCTCAAATATTGACTCTCAAGAGGATTTCTGTGTCTTTGTCCAGAACTCATTTCTACCTACTTTCAGTGTAAAGCTCATATTAACATAACAAGATAGCAGTGGCTGGCAGTGTGGAGAAGGTATAATCTACTCATTAGATATTTCTTAGCACCAAAATCCCAGCTGCAAGCAGGATTCTTAGTTGAGGATGGTCCAGAAAGGTTCTTGTTCTGAACACCTGGAGGATATTGTACTGCTCATTGTCAAAAAATGCAATCATTTTTGGTCACTTTAAGTTACAAGTCTCAGGAAAGAAAAAAGACTGGTTGTGATTTCAGATGCTTTTTCTCTCCTCCCAGAAATTAAAACCAGTGCCTGGACTGGTGCCTTTGAATTTATTTATCTTTTTTAAATTAAAACAACCACTTAAAAAAAAAAAAAGCACCAGTTACTGGCTTTTACTTTAGCTAAAATTTTCTGGCAAGTGTCATGCCAGGATTTTTTTTTTTTTTTTGTATGGGAACTTGAGGGGTAAGTTGGTGTGAGAAACTTTCCCAAATAATCTGTGTAAACCACACCAAAACCCAACAAACTCCACCAGTCTGGAAAGGTCTGGGAGTGAGAAGAAGGCACATCTGCAGACAGGCTGGGGACATCAGCAGTTTTCAGCTGGCTGCCAGCAGCAGCAACGGCTTCTGCATTCCCTCAGGCGACAGGCAGTTGGATTTGGTGGTTCTGGAACCAGCAGAACACCTGGTCTGGGCAGCCTTTGGCTTCTTCATGGAGGATTTGAAGGGAGCCTGAGGAACTGGGGCACTCCTCCCTTGTGGGCAGTCTGGGCACCTGACGGCTGTGGGCTGCTGGGGAAATCCCGGCCAGCGCCTCTCAGTACTGCAGGCAGGTGTCCAAACCTTTGGGCCAGAGGGCAAGGGAGTCCTTGAAACTTTGCTGCGGACACAGGAGAAATCCCCATGGAAGGCAGGACTCCAGAGGGAAGTGAAAAAACCAAGATGCATCAGTACAAGCATCTTCGGTGACAAGAATCAGGAAGGAGCAGGCTGAGAGCTGGACAGCAGGACCTTCATATTAAAACGGGGCTTTTTGGGGGGGTTGGGAGGCATTCAGAAAAATAGAAAATTCTCATTGAAGTTCTACTTCCCGCATGCCTTTGGACAAAACAGCACACTGCCCTCTCTTCTGAGGTCCTGTATCCCCATCACAGGATCAGCAGCATTCTGTGCCAGCACTTGGTGTGTTATGGAAGTGCCTCCTTCAGGCTTGGGCAAGGTACAAAGTGCTTCCACTTGCCCCAGAGAGAGTTCCAAGACTAAATACCTCCAGCATCAGCCTCATAGGCAACATCATGTCTTTTCTTCCAGCTCCAGTCTGGAGAGGGAAACATGGTCCTACCTATTCACACCAACACAAGCCTCAGTTCGCCGCCTTTCTCTTGGAGGTTGTGGTGTCTCAACCTGAAGCCAAGCTTCTTTCCTGTCATTTATTTTTCCCCCCCTCTCCTTCCCAGTTTAACTTGTTTCTTGCTCTGACACATGCAGCAAATGTGTGTGTCTTGCTTTGTCCTGTAAACTCCATGTGACCATGGGAACAGTTCCTGACCCAGCTGGCAGCCTGTGTGCTCTTCTCATTAAACTTTGGCTCTCTCCTTAACTGGATCTTTAGGAAATATCCAGGTGAGAACAGCTGGGAAAGCACTTCCATTCACCTTAAGGATGCATACAGCATTGCTTCCCAGTCTGCCTTTCACCAGGGGAAGCTTTATCCCATGTATCTGCTAAAACACCAGCCTTCTCCCCACCACACTGCCTCTCCTCAGATCAATCCCATTTACAACTGCCTCCCCAAATCCTTTTCTCAGGACACACAACCAGAAGAAAACCAGTGGAGTCCTGGAAGATGACTGGTACAGAGAAATCCTGTAGTAAATTAGAGAAAGCCAGAATTTATGGGCAATGGTATTTTGTGAAGGCTGAAACTTCTTATTGAAACTGTCAGAGCATCTGAAATATTTTTGCCAGTCAAAAGCAGTGGTGCACAGGGCCCTAGTTCCCAAATTTCTGCAGAAAAATTCAAAACACTGTCATGTGGCTTGAAGGCCCACATGGATCCCACCTGTTTGTTGACCCAGCCAGGTGATTTAGTGCTCCTCAGATACCTCCCTCACACCAACTCAAAAACTGGGCAGGCAAACCAGCACTGGCTGCAGTCAGCATCCACCTCCTGTGCTTGCACCTTCCTGGTGCACCAGGAGAGGAATGGGGAGGGAGGCAGCAGGGCTTGCAAGCAAGAGCTATGTTATGGCTGTGTGCAGTGTTTGACAGAGGAGCACAGCAGCCTTCAGCCCTTCCTGAGAGCTGGAAGCAAAGCCAGGGAGCCCACCTGAGGGGATCAGCATCAGGTCACCTTGCAACCCAGCTCCACACTGCTGAGGAACCAGGGTCATCTGTGAGCTTTCCCAAATCCCTCTGTCATCCAGACCCCTGGACCACCTGGTAGAGGTGGCCTGTTAAGTCAAAAGGGCAGACAATTTGGGAATCACCACCTTCTGACCAAAGCATGCAAATCTTCCCTTAAATATCTGGAAGAGGAGGTGAGTTGTGTTACTGGTCCTCCTAGCTGACTTGGTATGTCCAGCTGGGAGCTGCAATGAGTAAACTGGGTGGAAGACAGAGGAAAGGGTTTTGACCAAGGAAATCAGTATCTCTTGCTGCTTTTGGAGAGTGCTGGCATTAGCCCAGAAGGAGGATCTGATGCCTGAGAGGGTCTGCGAGAGCCATTTGTTAACCACCAGCATGAGAGTTACTGTAAAACAAACTCTCACGGCTCCCCCCCGGGAGGACTGAGCAGCAAAGCGCTCTGTGCGTGTGCACGCACGGGCATGAACAGAGCGCGCTGCAGTGTCAACGGCGCTCTGGAGAACATGGTTTAAGGCCATTCTGGGGATTTCCCAGCCCTGACAAAGAATTTAATTTCCCTCCACAGGATGGGAAAATTCAGCGGGGGATTGGTTGCTCAGGACACTGAAGCAGAGCAGCTACGAAGTGGAGGCAGGGTCTCCTGCCATCAGCAGCTGCACTGGGTCCAGTCACAGCAAGGAATGTAGGTTCATGGAAAACACTTAGGTTCCTGACTTCTATGGGTTTCCCCACTATGAATCTAGTCTTAACAGACCTGTAGCCTGGCCTGTCTGCTTTTTGTGCAGTAACAACCCCCAAATCTCACACCAAAGGAAGGAGAGGGTGGCAGAAGGTCATCTCTGTGGCTTAAGTTGGGAGTAAAAGAGTTTCCACTGACAGAGCAGATGGCAAGGCCAGGCTTGCCAGACCACTACCCATTCCCAATAGAAGAGAAAATATGCTTTTCAAATGAGAAATCTTCCAGATATATGCTGAAAAAAAGCAGAAACTGAAAATATGTGGAGGAGGGGAGAGAGAGGAAAGCATATGTGAAAGATAGTTTCCCAGAAAAGAAAAAAGAAGAAATAGAAAAAAGAATATCTCAAAAGTGAAAAATCCTTGGCACCAATTATGATAGTCCAGTTTCTTTGGGTAGATTCTGAAAAGAATTTCACTTGCTTTGCAGAGTGAAAAGATCTTTGGAGAAAGCTTTGAAATGAAGGTAAGTCCCAGTTCATGCACTTTTCTGCAGTACCCCAGGACTGGGGGAACTCCGTGCAGCTTTCTGTCACAGTGCCCTGTGTGACCTTCAGCAAGGAATTTAAATCACTTATGCCACAAGCTTAGTTGATATAATAGGTGATAATAGGATGAAAAAATGTTTTGATTTAAAAGCCAAGATACAGTAATAATATGTAGACTGGGGTTCATCTGAAACATTTCCAGTAAAGCATCAACAACAAAAAGCTGTTTGTTTTATTGGGATGTCAAATATAAATGCTCCAACTAGTCCAAAAAAAGCCTTTTTGTTTAATATTCATGGCTTAAAAAGGTGGGGAGAAAAGTATTATCTCTATTTTTAAAAAGTTAAATATAGATATGTAATCTATGTAATGTTTCAAAACAAAAACATGAATAATTTTTTGAGATGTCAGACCAGTTTAGTTCTTAACCTAAGAAATTCAGTACGAGTGATGTTATTTGAAATTACTAAGTATTTTTGATGGGAATTAATAAATATATAACTCTGTGCACATATATATATAGGGAAGAATTCATCGGTTCAAAAATCCAGCAGTACCTCCCAGCCTTGCAGGAGTTTGGGGATAGTTAAATCAGACATATGAAATCCACAGAAACTATGTGACAAGATGCCAGATAAGTGTCTCAGAAACACAGGATTTGATTGTCATGGGCCTGTTCTCATGAAAAATAAAAGGCTCCAGTTTCTGTACAATTATGTACAGACAAGACATGTGTTTTCACTGCATGGCACCAAGCCTGGAGTATATTTTTTGCTCCTGAATTACAAGGAAAACTTGGCATGAGGATGACCCACACAGCAAGAAGTGGGCAGATTTAATACAGATGCATGGGATAATCTTTCAAATTCAAAAACTTTTAGTGTCATAGCTGTTTTTCCTTTGACCTATCTACAGGATACTCTCATAGGGGCCTTCTGAGATTAGGCTGGGATTTTTAGGTGTTACCACCATAGATTTATAAAGGAAAATAAAAAAATTTTAGTGCCCTTCCACCTATGCCTGGGATTCTGCACTAGCAGGGTTTGAACTACCATAATCTTCAAGAGAAAGCAAGATTGAGTTGGACAAGGAGAGGATTTTCTGTCTCTGCCTGTAGCAGCTTTTGAGGTTTCCTCTTTGGGTGCTCCTTCACATGTGTTGTCTCCACTACATTTCTTTCAAGCCTGGAAAAACAGGAGGGTGAAGATGCTTTTTCATCATGATCTTGTTCAGGACAGTGGGAATTCAGAGAGATGGAGATGTAATTCTGCTTCTAGGCAGCACCCACGTGTCTGTGCAGCTCCTGCAACTATTAGGAGTAGCCACCAGATTCAGAGAGTGTCAGAAATAGAGGTTTTGAACTTCTCTCTGCTAGTCCTCCCTTCCCTGCCTTCCACAGTGAGTCCCTCAGGACCATTTTCCAGCTCAGGTATCTGCTGAGTGTTTGCACCAGCAGCTGCAGCACCACAAAGCCCTGATGGCTCTTTCCTTTACTTCTTCAAGACATGCTGCTGAGTGTTTGCACCAGCAGTCTTCACTGCCTGTGGACCTTTGCTGGCAAACAGCCCATTCGCCATCTTTCATGAGTGGCAACATAACCAACACGGAGAATTAATTTTGCTCATTTAGAGAGGAGGTTGGCAGTTAGTACCAGGAACAGCCGTGCTTCTTTCAAGATTTAATCAAGGTCTACAAACAAGCCAGAGGAAGAGGCAACAGGCTTCACATAACAAGCTGACTAGTCTGACTCTGACATTTTCCTTCTGTATTCCCAAGGAACAGCCACTCCCAGGGAAAGCAGACAGCACAGTTATGCAGTGTTAGAAGTATAATTTGAAACCGTAAAATAGAAGAGCCTCCCTTTTGGTGCAGGTCTCTGGATGATCTTTCCTTTTGAATGTCACACAAAGCCACCACAGAGACATGTGTCCTTTGAGAGTTAAAAACATCAAACCTGTCTCACTGAGGACAAAAATTCTAATTTAATTAGTGTTCCAAAACGTCACTAATAGTAGGATGACTTTGTCCTGTCATATGAAGTTTCCAAGGACAGCATGAAAAGTTTGTTTGTATGCATTCAGAGTGGCCATGGGTGTGAAGTGTCACACACATAAGCACGTATCTATGTATGCATATATATGTACACACATACATACATATATATATATATATACACACACTGCAACTGTGGTGGACTGAAAAATCAGGCCCTCAATATTTATAACTTTGGCTCATATCCCAAGCAAAGCAGCCCTAGTGCAGAAGCTCTATTTGTGGCAATGGGATCTACACACTCCATTTTAGTTCTAATCCTAGGCAAGCTGGCAGACATAAGGTTTTATGGGAAGTAGAACAACTAATCCATGCTGAAGTGCACCGCAGAAAGTTTCCTAAGTATAGCGTCCCCTCAGAAATATGAGGGCTCAAATTAACCCCCTAAATCCTCTTTATCAAAGTCAGCCAAGCCTGGGGATGGTAAATTGGTTATGTGGCCAACTCCAGCAGATGAAATACTTATGGGAGAGGGCTTTGAGGAAAGTGTAGAAAAAGGACTGAATTAGCAAAACTACTGACATGGAAATCTCCTGGAGGTTGAAGTCTGAGCACAGTTCTGCGGAATCCACAGCATTCACACCAGAATTTGGGGAGACTTGTGTCTTGCTTGGACACCCTAACTGATTTGTGAGGAACTGCAAGAGAAATCCCTGGCTGAAGAAGAACCTTAGGAATGTGGATAATTATGACCCTACAGTGTTATTTGTTGCCCCTTGGCATTATTGCCCAGTGTGGGGTGTACTCTTTGTCCCCTAATATTCCCATCCAAATCCATGGCTGTGATCAGCTTTGCTCTAGTTTCTGGGCTGTATTAAATAATCAAAGAGAGGTTTCATTCCACTTTGTGAGTACTGGCTTCAGGCCAACAGTAAAGTGGAGGTCTGGTTACAAACTTTTTTAAACACAGAAATGTGGCCAGGTCCAGGCTTTCTGTTTGGACACATCTCTCCAAGTCAAGGAGAAATTTCCAGTTGTCTGGATGCTGAGTCAGCAGAAACATTGGGAATTAACACAGGGTTTGGGGTTTTTTGGTTTTTTATTGTTTTTTTTTCTTCCCCTTCAGACCTTGAAGTGGGCTCAAATTTTTTTGCAGCTTTGGCCAGTGGTTCTCAAGTCTTCCCAGATGAGATGGCCAGCAGGAGATTGCCAAGTGCCCTGGGAGTTTTCTGTGACCCTGACCATTGGCCCAGAACGGAGGGAGCTGAGGAGGGAGATGACACCTATCATGCTCATTTCGTGTGAGATCCTGGAGGGACTGACAACCAAAGGTCTTTCTTACCAAAGTGCAGCTCACAAAGGAGCAAAGAATGGAGAGGAATGCAATGAAAACATCTGATACAGAAGAGCTTTTAGTTAACATTTCTTTGCTGAACAATAGTTGTTTATGGGAATTATTTTTATGTTTTTAATGAGTAATTATGGAGAATTAATGTTATCTAGAGGAAAATTTTCTGATAATGGAAAAACACAGATTTTGCCCCACAAATTCAACCTCATGAATTCCTAAAGCAGGGACAAGTTCACCAGCTTCTCCCTTCCTAGTGCCCATGGAGTAAATGAGAAAGACTACAGAGCTGGGAGATTAAAATTAATTTTTTCAGTACTGATGGCTCCACAGAGACTTCTGCTTCTACAGCACTGATCCAAATCTGAAGGTCTGACCCAGAGAACAGCCATGTTCTGAAAACTACCCCCACTTATCTTCAGATTTAAGATCTCAGTGAAGACTCTGAGTAGTCCCAAATTCACAGAAGTAAGATTGGTGCCATTTGAAAATTAGAGAAAAGATACTTCAAACAAATTAAGGGTGTGATTTGAGGCTACAAATAATAAAAATTAAAACAAAACAAAACAAAACAAAACAAAGGATACTATATAGAAAGGTCTCCTTGAAACCATTCATCAAGGATCCCAAACAAAATCTCTCATCTCCTTGACCCTAAGAGCTAAGTACCTAAATAACTAGGAAGACTGGTTGTTATTTCCTCTAAGCTCAGAACACCAGATTAAAAAAAGCGACAAAAACATGTGTCCCTTTTAAATTATTTTTGCACTCCTTTTTCCTTTCTCTTTTTGTGTGTAGGACTTTTCAAACATCACGTGAACAGAGGAGTAGTTGGGACAAAAAGCAGTGAAGAATTTCCCAGGTCTCTGTTGGGGTAAAAGTTCTGTGAACTACAGCCTGAAGAGTTTTCATGCACCCTCAGAAACCTATAAATGTTTTCAAAGAATATTTACTAGCAACCTTTTCACTAACATTTGCCAAACTCATTTGAAAAGGGAAGCAAAGTTTGTGTCAGAGGAGCAATTCCTAGCAAGGGAGCCACAACCTCCTTTGAGCTGCCCTTGGGGGGTGGCGGGGGGTGAGTAGGGAAATAAAAATGCAAACAAAAAAAGAAAAAAGAAGAGGAGGCAGAGAGCAAAAGAGGGGAAAAGCATCTGTAAACCATAGTCTGCAACTTTGGCTTTGGAGCTCAAGATAATAAGACCATGGACTGACAAATTCCAAGAGTTTCTTTCTATTTATATTAGCTTGGATTTATTTATTCAATATGTGAAGATGTGATCCCTTGCATTAATCATTACCTTGGTAGAGCTTTTCCTGATTCTTTACAAGAATAAAAAAAAAAAAAGAAAAAGAAAAAATAGACACAAAAAAAATTAGTGTAGATTGTAGACTTTCATGGAATAAGCCCCCTTTGTAAGAAAAGGCAGGACAAGTTTTTGGGACAGCTCTGTAGTCTAGGGTTTTATTTATATCATTGTTGCTGGGAGATTTGCAAAAAGGCGTGCAGATGCTCTCCTCATGGAAGCAAACAGGCCAAGTTTGTGTCAGATTTCAGAGAAGGTCTGGATAAACCTCTCTGAGCCATGTCACCCTTGAACTCAGTCCTGCATGTGGAATACCCCAAATTTCCACTTTGGTTTCTCTTCAAGGATAGGGTGCTTGAGAGCCCAGCCTTCCAGCCTGCCCTACAACAGCTCTGCCCTGACTCCTCTGCCTTCCCTACCTGTGGCAGGTTCCCTGGAGATGCCCACTGGTCTAACAAGGTGTTTAGTGCCTTACCAGGGTCCTAAGCTCTGGTGTAAAGCAGAGCATGTTCCAATGTAAGTGGACACTGATCTCGTCCAGACCCCAAAGTGTCATTCTGGTAAGGAAGGGTAACTGAGATGTGTGATTGGAATCAGTTCCATTTTCCTAAAGAATGTGCAATTTCTGTGTTTAGTGCTGGAATTAATAAGAGCGTCCACTCAGTGCATGCATGAGCAATTGTTTCCATTGGTTACCAGCAGCAGAGAAGGAAGGCAGAAGCTGGAGAGATGCCTTCCAAAAAGCTATTAATGTAAAGGAAAGGTGAAAGTGAGGGTCCTGTACTGGGATCCATTTTCATACTGGCTGAGATATAGCAGAGCCTTCAAAGAAAAGGAGACTCTGCTTTGCACCAGGAAAATGTCTCAGGCCAGGGGTAGAATCAGCCTGGATCAAATAGACAAGAGTAGTTCTGTGAGCTACCAACTTAAGGGTAGATAGGATTCACCTGAGGTGAGAAGATTCCTCTCTAGAACAACACAAATGTCAACTACAAGGAGAGAGAAAGGGAGAGCTGTAGGTGTGACTCAGTTTCCTGAAGGGAGAAGCTTTTTGAAATGCTTACAGTGCTGTATGGGACTGTTCAAAATTGCACCCCCAGTCTTCCCAGGCACTGAACCATCTTCCTCTCCTCCATTCCTATAAATTTCATGTCTTCAAACAAACAATCTCTTCTACACCATAAACATTCATCAGCTGCCAGGATTGTAGGAAGGGAGATAATGTTTTCTGTGCTTCTTTTGTGCTGACAGGAGAAGATGGCTTAACTGATGATTTCTGGTATGCTTTTGGAGCAGGTGAAACTTTAGCACTATCTAAGCAATGAAGTCTTCCCCTCCTAGCAGAGACATGTATCCTGGCCAACATTGCTCAGTTTAACCCATCAGCTTAAAATTCATCCTGCACTTTGCAGTGAGTCATCCAAGTGGGGAACAGAAATCTCCAAGGTACACAGGCTTCTCCCTGCCCATGTAGAACAGCTCACCACAACAGTCCCTCAGTCACAGGGCCAGTCCAGGGCTGCGTGACTCAAACAATCAGGTTTCAATCTCCTGCCTTGGGAGACTAGTCCACTTTTAGGAAAGTTTTCCTCAAGCTAATTTTTCCTTTGCTAAGCCTTAACCCACTGCTCTTAATTCTCTATGTCTTGCGTTAGCCCCCCTCCACCCTGGACCTCCCTGAATGACTGATCTTTCTTCTTGGATGATCTTCAGATATTTGCACATCATTATTTTTCTCTCCTGCTAAGAGGTCTTGTAGCCCATAGTAATGCCTTTGTGTCATAGTGCTTTGGGTCTTGTGTTTATCTGAAGCAATTTTCTTGTTTTCTTTTTAAGAAAAAAAAAATGTCAGAAAATATAAATGGAAATCAAAATCAACTGGAGTCACTCACAAGTCAGGATGCCATCTGCCAAAATGTCTTCCAGGATGCTTTTATTTATGGCTGACTTTCAAAACTGCAAATGAAGCAGCATAATGGAAATATTGGCACCACCTTATCTTTTTTCTACACTAATGTAGAGACAAGTGAACTCACCAGGGATTTATGGGTGTGATACTTTGACCCTGTGGGAGCTCAGCTGGGAATAAGAAAACACCCTTTTGTTGTAATTTTCTTTTCTAGAACTTCCTCTGGTTCAATCATCCTCACCATTATTTTATATGTCTAGAATGTCAGGCATCCCAAAGGATACTTATGTCCTTAGCCCAGTATCCATTTGTTTTTATACTAGGAGCAGCAAGTGCTATAGCAGAGGACTCCCACATCTCATTTAGCAAATATCAGCTCCTTGAACAGGAAGATGCATTAACAAGAAGATGTAAAAATTGTGACAGGACCAATGAGGGAATGCCCAGGGAAAAGGTTAAACACCTATGGCTAGACAAGGGAATCACCTTCTAATATTGACTTCTCTCCAGTCCTTGCAAAAAAGTTCGGATACCTAGTATCTTGGATACCTCTGTTATTTGGACTTCATATGTCCCTTGTAGATTTCTAAAATTAGGGTAGGAAGAAACACCGAAATATGAAAGCTGTACTTTAACTATTCTCTGTAAAATGGACAATTAACAGCAATGAGTACTAAGAAGAGAAATATGTTACAAACATTCTGAAATCCAGGCCACAGAAGCAGCTGCATTACATGGACTGAATTTTAGTTAATTTCCTCCTTCTTTTTTTTTTTTTTTTTTTTTTTTTTGTTTTGTTGTTGGTCTTGTGTCTTGAATCCTTTATACCCAAAAGACTAAATTCCTGTATGAAATACTCCAGTCCTTCCTATGGAGTGGCTCATGGTGGCTATTTTTTGCCTTTTGCCACCAACACTGAGGGTCCACAGAAGCTCTGAAGCCTGGTGCCTCTACAGCAACTACAGGTTCGTGATTCCAGATTCTGTGGATTTCTTCTAAGAGGATCATGAATTGTGACTGCAATAAAATAGTTCACCTCTGACAAGCTTCTCTTGGACATTTTTAACAGTCAGTGCCTTGGTTGGAACACCCATAAAATAACCCACAAACTGAAAGAGACGTCACTACTGTAGGAGGGGTGGGGAGGTGACCATGAGATGGAAATTGGTCAGGATCTGAGAGTTAATGATGCTGACAACTTGGAATTTTCAGGAAGAAATTTTATCTCCATTTATTCCCATCGGCTGCAGTGGCCATACCCATAGCATGACACTTCAGGCCCCAGCTGCTTAGACATTATTGCTGGCTGACTTTTTTTTCCCTGCAACATATTGCATTCTTTCTAAACATCTGTTTGCACAGAGAGATGTGTTGAAAAGACTGTGGTTATTCATTTAATCACATTTTGACATGGCATCACTGAGTGATTATATTAGCAAAGCTGATGAGTTTTCTTTACAAAGGGAAGCCCCATGGAACAACATGAAACAGGCATTGTTGTAATTTTGCTGGAACGAAAGAGGGGAAAAACTCAAACCCAAAAAAAGCCCTTGCTCACGGCATGTCTCCACCCAGCAACGAAAGGCAAGCCAGAGATCTCTGAACAAGTCCTAATTAAGGCAGTAAGTTCACAGAGCAACAGGCAATACCAGGGGGACAGACTGCCTGGTCTCAAAGTAGCTGGATTGGCTGGATTCGTGTGCCTGACAGTGTAAAACCCCATTGTTCCTTCGGAACAGAAGTGGCTGGGGCACAGCACTGCATGATTGCAGCTGGGCTTCTGCACTCACATCAGATGGGGGGAGAAGCTGAGAGTTATGTCGTGATCCAGACTTCAAGAAACCTCTGCTCTGCTCCAGATCTGGAGCAATCAATTTACTATTTGTAAAAGAAAACCCCAGAACCCAGCTGTGTGCAGTTCCAGCAAGCGTTCAGTTCTTCAGTCTCCTCTCCGATATAGAGACAACGAGGGTGATTTGAGGCAAGCTCCTGAAGGTCCTGTACTGTGAGGAACTTCCAGCTAAAAGAAACGCGAATGACTGCCATTAACAGCTCGTTTGATTGTATAATTTGTTATTCTTTGGGGTCTGCAGCCTTTTTGTGGACTCCAATCTCTGCATCTCTAGGAAGCATGATTTCAGCATTTTCCAACCATTGCAGAGAGGGTCCAGAAGAAATCCTTAAGCTAACCCTCCTCTTTGTTTTTCTCTCTTCTTTTAGATTGAAAACTAGAACAGATTTAGGAGAGCTTTGTTTCTGTTGCTTTCACTGTGAATTTATTGCTCATGAAAGGAACTAGGCTGATAGCTCCAACAGCTTCGTTTCATTCTCAGAAGAGCAACTACGGAGGAAGACATTGGCAGATCCCCCAGGGCCAGGCTCCAGCACTCGTGCAGAGAGTCAGCAGATGCCCATCTTCACCACAAACTCCCTTCTCCTTCTGAGCTGGCAGGCTGGGCCGGGACAGCCACGTCAATGCTACGTGCCATGGCACAGACAGGATCCTCTCTCCTGCGGCTGTCACCAGGAGGGTTGAGGCAAGGGGCAGGGGGCAGTGTTTTTTATGTGCTGAAATCCACTTTAAATCCAGTTCCTGGAGGGCAGATGGCCCTCCAGGGCCAAAATCTGAGACTCCATGAAGTTAAGAGTATCTTGAAAACTTATTCCCAATTCAGCCCTAAGTCCCCAAATCCTTTTGTGTTCTCTTCTTCTGAAGGAGAGGTAAATACGCTCCATGAGAGAATGTCAGGCTAAAAACTATGCCTTGTAAAGTACTACACGATAAGCCACACTAGGTAATCTGCTGGTTTTCAGACTGCACTGCTTCCTCCCCACAGCATCCCACTGACAATCCCAACAGAGATTAATGGTACAGACAGATGTCTCCTCTGCCAGCAACTGTGCTGATGGGAGAAATCACTTCCACTTATACTTGTCACACCTCTTCTGCTAACAGCTTCTCCCATTGCCTGTTCCCTTTACGCATCTGAGCCACAAGGAGCTGGATTAGAAACTAATTAAACAATGTGGTCTTTGCAATTTTGTTTCAATCAAATTGCAAAGAAGTTGGAGAACTTTTACTCAAGCAGCTGTGCTGCTGGGTGGTTCAAATTGACAATATGTGTCCACAGCCTGGACACCTTTTTTCCTCCAAGGGGCTCATGCTTAAACAGTGCAATGGATGCAGGTCCCTGGGAAATGCACTGGGGACAGGTGCTCTGCTGCCAATTGCTTTGTTTCTTCCTCTTCACTGGACTGCTAATCCCAGTCCTTGTCTCTTTTCAAGGTTGAATGGAAAGGTTTCCTACGAAGATGGGAATGATAACTTGATGTCCTTTAGAAGGTGGTTTCATAGTAATCCTGGATTTCTATTTATTTGTTAGATTTCCAGCAATGGAAGAGCTTTCAGGAGCAAGGATTATCTGAGATCACAAACTTGCAGCAGAATATCTGTGCAGTTGTTTTCTTTCTGGTGGAGTATCCTGTGTGTGGAAGACACACTGAGCAGGAGGGATCCTGTGTGCACACAAGGGTGCCCCAGGCAGCCTCATGCTTCATGCAGCTGTGACAGCAGGGGAGCATCTGTGAGCCAGTGGACAATGCTCATGGCAAGAAAATCCACCTGTCTGTATCTGACACAATGGTATTTCCTGTTCCTTCAGGCTGTGGGTCAAGCAGAAGTGTGACTATGTAGAGCCTTCCACAGGGAGAGAAGCCATGTAAGTGAGCCAACATGTGCTGGCTCATGGGATCTGTTAAAATCCATTTCTTTCTTCTTTTCTTAGCATCCCAATCCTTCCTCTGTCACATGCCTTGACAAAATGCTGTTTCATGTGTCAAAGTGAAGCAATTATTCTACACATATATTCATCTTCAAGGACAGTTTGAGTCACTTGGGGTTTTCTCAAGGCTTTGAGGTAGCAACTGATATCTCACAGAAGAGCTCCAGCTCGCAAATACAGCACTGGGCAAGTCAATGTACTTGAAACTCTTGGATGCATGTCAGGAGCTCACTTCTTTGTGAGGCTTGGCTACAGCTCCCAAGCTGTCTCCCAGGGAATTCATGAGGATCTCTCTCCTATGTGTCTGCAAGTTTATATTTTGCTTTGGCCTGAGCATCTGTACTGATATCATACTTGTAAATCAGCTCCTCGTAGGTGAATGGAGGAATCAGCAGGAAGTTAATTGCATCATTTAACTCCTCATCCTCCTCAGCTGTCAATCAGCCTTCTGCTTTTGTGACCCAGAGTTCAATTGTCTCCAGGTTTATTTTCAATTTAATTTTTGTGCTAATTAAATTTGGATTCCAGGTTTTAAAAAAGCAGAAATGGTACTGCTGAGGCTGGGAATCAGTTGTATTGTTGTTATCTGAGTCCAGCCAGAGGGTAAATGATACCAACTTTGCTGGAGGATCAAAAGGCCAAAAAACAAAAAGGGAGAGAAAACACGAGATACCTCCCAACTTGCAGTTTTCCTAACTTGTCTGTTTAATTTTTTGGGGGGGTTCTCCCTGTTCTCTGGCACTTTGCAATGTTTGTTTAAATCATCATATGTTTCCCCACATCTGTGTATCTTACCATACACGTGCCAGCACAGCATATGTTCACATCACTGCTCTGCTGTTTCTTTACGTGTATGTGAATGCAACACTGGATGTGTAAGACACAGAAAAGGAAAGGGGGAGTATGACCAAGCTGCTCTTCTCTGGCATACCATGAAAGCTGTTAAAGGTGCTGAATAAGGTTTGGTCCAGATGTGACATGTTCTACATGCACAAGATAAAGATTAACTCCAAATGACCTCCCTGCAAAAGTGCCTGCTCACCTTTCTTTTAGTGGGTCAGTTTTAGTCAGGAATAGATATACAGGTGGTCTTCCATTGTGTTAGAAGCTGCAAAAGTAAAAAAAACAGAACACAAGAATTACCAGCCAGACTAAAAAAGGAGAGAGAAGAAATAATGTTAAAGGAGCTGTGAAATCATCAGAAAGTTGATTGGCTGAACAAAATCTCCTGGCCACCTCTTCTAGCTTTTTATCACACACTTCTTTTGAGCACACGAAAAATGGACATGCTTTTCCAAACACACATGGGGTTCAGATCAAGCCAAGACACCCTCCTCCAGACCTCGTCGTGTGACCTGGACCATGTTGGGCCCCTGGTTGCTACCAACCAAAAGGATGATGTGAGCAGTCCCTAATCTGCCCGGGTGCAGAGTCAGCCAGCACTGCTCAAGCAGCTGATCCAGGTGGTATGAGCTAATCCAGATGACTTTTGCTTGCAGCAGAGCTGACTGCCAGCAGAGCTCCAGGAGAGGTAATCTTTGGCTGGACGGCTGTGCCAAGCATCTGCAAGCTGTAATGTCTTCAACCAGCACAGCCACTTGCTGGCTGAACATCTGCTCATAGCTATTTATAAAGGTTAATACATACATACATACATACATACAGACAGACAGACAGGCAGACATACATACATAAATCGACAGGTCACGTCACCAGGCTCCACCTGCTCCTTGGAACTGGGCTTGTCTTTCCCCTTCTTCCCTTTATTCTCCCCAGTCTTCACAGTCAGCTTTGTTGTGGGAAAACCACTGGTTCAGCTCAAGGTGGGATGGTGTAGAGTAGAGAGGGAAGCAAGGAGAGGCTTGCACTGGAGCAGTTCTTACCCTGTTCTCTCTCTCCTCATGTGGCTCACGTGTACTCACATGGTCTTTTGTGAGGCCACAGGCGAGGGGCAGGGAGAGCCTCAGATGGATCTGATCATTGGAGCAGGATTCTGTGGGAAGCTTTGTGTTCAGTTGCAGGATGCTCCTCTTAGGTAATTGCTCAGGCTCCAGCCAAGTCCCTATCTGCAGGGAGCTGCACTTCCATTCCATAACACCTTGGCATTATCCTACTCTCATGAGTCAAACCATTGAGCAAGTCAGGACTGAAGAAACATGGAACGAATTATCTTTATAGATCAGCTTGTTCAATAGCTCCAGCTTCCCTGACTTTTCCTTGTGGGATGTTTTCCTTTCAAAGTGATGAAGATTATTAGGCCTGTGGGCAAGCCATGATGGCTCTCTTTAGAAAGGGCTGGGAGTGATGGATGACTTTTCTCTGTCTTCCTCCACCTCCAAATTAATAACGGTACACCATAATTTGTCTCCCTGGATCCTTTTCCCAGTCTTAGCTAGATCTCAAGAAATGTATTTGCACTAGGAAAAAAGGCAAGTTCTTTCTGAGAAGAGGGAATCTAAAGAAAAATGATAATAAAATATTATCTGTTACTATTCCAGGCAGAATAACTGACCGCAGTTGGGGTCCAAACTCTTCAGAAAGGAGTTAATCAGAACAGTGTCTTGGAACCTTGGGATATTTTAGAAGAAAAAGACCATTCATGCAAGAAGGAGACTGGACAGGAGCTGGTTGTTGGATGGTAGCAACACATGGATCACATAGTGTTAAGCTTGCATCACTCTTTCCATTATAAATCCTGAGCCCGTCTGGGCTCCAAACTATCAGCTCAAAGATGAGCAATATTTATTTTCAAATATTGTGCAAAATACTTTGAGTCTTTTTGGAATCCCACGGTGATGGGGAGGGGGAAGGCAAAGCATGCTGGATGCTTTCCTCTTTTGCAGAGTGTCCAAACTGTTTTGTTGCTGAAGTTCCAGACCAAAATGGGCTTAATTTTAAGCAAATATTTATTCTTTCTTCAGTCGGGAGGGGTGAGGCAGAAATAAAAGCATCAGTGTTTGACCTCTAGCAAGCAAGTTCAGGCTGTGCAAAAACTGCATGTGGTAGATGAACCAGACTCCAGAATGAAGCAGAGAGAGAAAGCTAGGGGAGTACTCTGTAGTTGCCTGGAGTTCAAACTAACAGAAGTATTATTTTGTAAGAGCTTTTAGAGGACATCTTCAGATGCTGCCTGGTCTTTTTAAGGGTCCAGGAAATGGCAGCTTCTCTTCCAAGTCCACCATCTAATTCTGATGTTATTGAACTGGACAGTTTAAATGAGTCTCAGTTTGTCCAGCAGGACAAGGAGTCAGTACAAGTCCAAAGCTGACAGGCTGATGAAGAGCATAAAGGAAAGGAATTCCTCACTCCTTCTATTTTCTTTCACAGGAAAAATCATTACAAGCAAATAATTACCCAGCAGCACCCAAGGAAGGTGGTTCCTTGCAAAGTATTTTTAATGTAAGTATTAAAGCTATGATTACTTCTGAAGATTCAGGCTTCTTTAGACTCTTCAATGAGGACACCCACCTTCTAAGGAAGTGGCTGTTGATGCTAACTCAGACTTGGAACTGTGTTACTCATGTTACTATCCAGCTTTTTAAAATTACCCACTGCCTTCTGATTTGAATATGCCATTTTATATCCCTTTTTGCTGTGGAAGACCAGCAGAAAAGCTGGTCCTACACACCATGGAATAGAATTTCTCTTGAAGCTGTTATTATTTCCGGAAGGTTTCCCATAGTTGGTGGTGTTTGCATGTAAAAAGATCAAACCACAAGCTTATTTGAAATCTGTGGGGAGATCCTTATGTTCCTCTGAGTAATTGTTGCTTCTGATGACCAGTTTGAGTAGGAGCAGCAGGCAATATTTATCCTTACTCTTATTCAATCCCTCAGTTAGCCGGTACTGTACAGCTGCTGATTACTACTACAGCTGGGTCTCCAGCCTCTGGAACTCATTTTGGGCCCGTGTACCTCAAGTTTTGTACTGACACCTGGCTGCAGTGAGTAGCCAGCTGATTTTCACTCAGACAGCAGCTGAGCAGCTACAGTTTACACTAATATAACAGAAAGATGGCCAGTGCCTCCATATCTCCAACCCGAGGAATGACCACTAGAGTGATGCACAATTTATTTTCAGTTCAGAAAGCTTCTCTTTGGAGTCAAGGTGGGATTATGGACATTTTCCAAGGAGCCACAAAGAATTGAAGACACTGCCCAGGTCTGTATCCATTTCCCAGGAAAAATGGGGCAATCTGAAGGCGTTAGAGTGTGGTTCAAGTTCATTAGGCCTAATCTGGGAGCCTGCACTAGCTCTTAGTAGCTGAGGCAACATTAAGAGTTTACACTTGAGCAAAATTCTTCACTGTCATTACACCCTGGACTTACACAAACAATTCTGCTGACTCCATTCAGCTTTGGAAACTTTCTACAGACTAGAACAGATTTGGATCACACCTACAAAGCCTTCCACTGGAGCTTGATTCAAGTCCATAGGTTCAGATTTCAGTCTCAGCTGAGATATTATACCTCGGACAGTGTCTTACACGTGGACAGCTGCAGATCTCGCAGGCAGCAGCTGGCCTGTGTTAATCTTCAGAATCTACTGACACAAACCTCAGTATAACTCCTTTTGCTGATGTGATGTATCTGTTTATAAGGCAGTAGTCATAAAAACAAAGGCATTATCTTTTGGGGAACTTTTCGATGGTAGTTCCTGCTCTTGATTGCATGATTCATGTGATCTCAGAAAGAAATGTAAATTAAATATATCAAAAGATAAATTTGTAAATAGTAATATATTTTAGAGACTGTATTTATAGAGAAAGCATCCATTCCATTAAGAGGAAAAAGCCCTCATTCATTTCTGCCCTCTTTTCCACAAAAGTAAACTGTTTACTGTTTGCTTTCATTTACTGAATTGCTTTCATTTACAACAAGGATCTTTGACATCCCAAGCCCCTTATCTGTCTCTTCCTCTTTTTCCTTAGAAACACAAATACTCTTTTCTGCACTAAAAGCCATTGTACAACACTAAAGGCACATAGTAGAGCTAGCAATTTATTACCCAAGCTTTCTGTGGCACCACATGTCCTTGTTGTAGTTTGTACTACAGGGCCGCTGAACAGTAGACCACATATTTCTTTGGTGGGAAGTGTGAGCTGGAGTGTTACACTAGGCAGCTGACATGGGACAGATCTGCAGAAACGATAAAGCCACTGCAGTTCTACTCAATGCTGCAGCCTGGGTTTAACCTCTGCGCTCCCTGTAGGCTTTTTCTTTGTTGCTATCAGTTAGTGTGATTCATTTGAGTTTTCAACTTGGATTCAGCAGACCAAGTTTAATCAAACGGCTTTTTCCTCCTTGATTAGAGAAGCAAAGTGTATATGACACTTTGCAGGAGATACTGTACAACCAGAGAGTTAAAAAAAACCTCTGAATCTGGGGTATTTATCATGTCAAAGGGCAGATGAATTACTCTAATTTATGTCTTAGGAATTGCTGCCTATCTTTATGAGGCAGAGAGGTGGTGGCAGCACACAAGTGTGCCCTGATACCACTTTCTCCTCACATACAGTGTTAGAAAGTATTTTTTGGAGAGTGTTCTAATTTTTAGGGGAAAGAATATTTTGGAAGAATGTAGACTTAGTTCTTTCTCTTTAAGATACCAGTATCAGAATTCCAGTCCCTTACTGAACAATTTCTCATAATCTCACTGGGAAAGAGCAATGTCCTTAGTGGGAAGTTTTCCCCTTACAATTCCTTCTCCTTCCCTAGACCATCTTCTCTTCCAAGCTGAGAAGTCAGCAGCAACATCATCGAGTACAACACTCATGATTCCAGCTTCTTATTTCTCGCTGCTGCAGGAGCTGGGACAACAGGCTACAACATCCAGCAATTAAAGAAAAATAAATGAGGGATCAGTCTTAAAATGGTCACATACTCTGTTACACAGACTACTGCCAGGATCTGCAAATATTTGTGTGATCAGGCTCCACAGGGTTTAGAGCAGTAAAGGCTGAGTTGCTTTCCCACAACCTCCCTCCTCCCTCCCTCTATTACTCCTCCACCCCTGCTGTTTCCCAGTCCTCCCAGGTTTCAGGACAAGATACAAAAAATTTTATTATTCAGTCAAAACTCTTGGGTGACCTTGGAGGTATAAATGTCTGGCCAAATGACATCCTAGCATTTGCTCAAGCACACCCTTCCCTATTCCACATCTCCTGTAGATCCTGTGGGTTGCAGTTATGTTTTTAATATTATTATCTTTTCTCTCCCCCTCCACCCTAGAGCAATTACGTTAATTTTTTTTCCCTTTCAAGGCTTGTGTCAATGAACAGTCAAAGAGTGAGACATGAACCTGCGTAGAGGAACCTCTGGCAAAACCTTTGAATGCTGTGTGAGAAGAGAAATGTCAGGAGCAGTTAGCAAAAAACGAATAGTCCTGATCCAGCTCTGTGACTCTTCTCCTGCCAAGTTCTCCAGTGCTCACTGGATGATCCAGCACGGCTTTGACAAGGCTCTCTGTTAAAGATTTCTTCCTCCTGTTTACCTGCTCTCCAGCTTAATTGGGAAACTTTGAGTTCAATAGGAAATGGTCAGTAAGTCTCCAGGCACGCTAGCAACAGCAGGCTAGAGTCAAAACAAATCCAGACCCACCACCACAACAAGGTAGTGGCCCTGATCCAGGAGAGACTGGGGAGGCAGGAGGAAAGTCACTGCTCTGAGCTTTCTCTGAGCTGCACTCTCTGTTGGATGTGGAGCTGTGCCTCTGTACAGAAAGGATAGCACCTGGCACTGGGAATGATGAAAGCAGACTGCCTTCCAGTGTGCAGTGACAGCTTTCTTGTCTCCCTGCCTGAAGCTGTCATATCCATGGACACTCTCAGAACTGTTCAGTCCCATTGCAGCTTTGTCAAGGCATGTCTTGCCTCATCTATAATATTGCTTTGTTCATCTTCTCCTGGGTTTTGCCAATTGTTCCCAGCAAACTGGACCCAATGCCATCAGTGTACATTCAGCTGCCATTTCTTTCCATGTCTGACAGCCCAGCTACCGATTTACTAATGCCAGATAAAAGAAGAGGGTTTGGGGAAGAAACATTTTAGGTGAACTGATTATCCTGGGTCTTTTTCATTGACAGCCCAGCTACCGATTTACTAATGCCAGATAAAAGAAGAGGGTTTGGGGAAGAAAGGACATACACATTTTAGGTGAACTGATTATCCTGAGTCTTTTTCAGACACTTAACTATACATGTCTTTTATTTTCTCCAAGAGACTCCTGCTGGCCTTCCAATCCAAAAAGGAGGACATTGCTGATTTTAGTTGGGATGGAGCAATGGCAGACAAGCCAAAGTGTAACAAGGATTTCACATGTGGAAAGAAAGGTGCTGCTCAGTCTGTGACAATGTTCTGGTGCAGAAGAAACAGACAAGGTCATAACATTTCAACCTCCACTTGAATACTCCTACTTCCCTTTGTCACATCAAGCCACAGCTGCAGAGGGAGGCAGCAATGGCCAAGAGGCAGTATTTTACCAACACTTTATTCTAAGTTCTACTCCTATTTTACAAAGCATTTAGGCACTCCAGGCTTACCTTGAGACCTGATTCAGTCTTCCAAGTTACCTCAGCTCTAGGGAATAAATTCAGTTTCTAAATTGGGTAGACAGATTGACTTTAATGGGTAGCAGAGACACAGAACTGAATTTAACCCCTCACTTACTGGAGATGAGGCAAAGTGATCATGAGGTTTGTGCTCAGAATTTGATTCTGAATATTCTGTCCTTCATCTTATGTCCTGCCTGGAAAGGCAGAGCACAGCTAGGAGAAGATCTGCAGTAAAGTGAAAGATTAATTTACATCACTTTTTTTTTGTACATTTCCATTTTAATTCATTTTCTTTCCCCTCTCATCTGGGTTGCAAGAACCAGCCCTGTCTGGTATCTTTGGAATATGCCTAATGCACTCCAGATCCTACAGCCACCTTAAAACACACAGTGGGAGAATGTGTTTGTGGGGGAGACTTTTCTAAGCAAGTCAGCAAAGGCAGGAGATCCAGTGCTTGCAAGGTGAAGTCAGAAGGTAAACTTGAAAATGAGCTGCAAATCTGACTTTTAGCATGAAGATAATTAACCACTGCAAGAGATTCACTAAACACTTGGTGAAATCAAGGCAGGGAGTTGTCTTAAAATTTGCATGCTGGTTCAACCACAAAATTGCAAGTATAAAAGTGGGAATTACTGAGTGAGTTTTCTAGTCTATGAGATGGAATATAACAATTAGAAGATTTTTTTTCCTGGCTATAGAATACCTAAATATTCTTAAGAAATAAAAATAAAATATCTTAAAAATGTAATTTGAAAAAAAATAATTTACAGCAACAATTCTAGAATATCTAGAAATGGCTTTCTAAAAGAATAGGGGACAGGCTATGAAAGGACATCAGAAAAGTCCTAGGCCAAAAAATATGAAGATGGAAAGACAGAGGCTGATGTGGGGAGAGTGAATTGGAGACTTTTTTTTCTTCTTCAACATCATATTAATTGTTCACCTTTTCTCAAATACCCATTAAAAAATAAGGTGAGCTTCTTTTCTGCTCCTTTAAGGATGAGGAAAGGAAAGGAAAGGAAAAAGGAAAGGAAAAGAAGGAAAGGAAAGGAAAGGAAAGGAAAGGAAAGGAAAGGAAAGGAAAGGAAAGGAAAGGAAAGGAAAGGAAAGGAAAGGAAAGGAAAGGAAAGGAAAGGGGAAATCAACAGTCTTGCCAGTTCCTTTTACTGTTAAACTTTTATTTTGTTTCACACAGATAGACAGCAAATTGACTGGAAATTTAATAATCATCCAGTTATCCCCTTCAGCACTCAGATTATATTCCTTATGCCCTTTCCCAGGAGCCATACTTTCTGGAGTTCTTTCTGAAGAGACCAAACTTAAGATCCATTCGTCTGTTCCAGCTCCTGCATGCCTGCTCTAATTCTGTGGCTTTGTATTTGTGGATGCTAATGCAGCCTTGCAGGGCTCATGGCCTGTCAGGGTGCATGGAAGTCAGCATGGTCTGACCTAGGGAGAGAAATGACTTTGTGCTGTTCAGTTCTGGGGCAGGAATTAGATCAGCTGCATATAAGAATGCAATTCCCCCAGGTCCTGCAGCAGCAGTGACTGGCTGTCTTTAGGAGTGACTGTTATTACTGCCTAGTTTCTTGCCAGATAATTTGGCTGCACCTCCAGATTTCTGTAGGGGATAAGCTGAGGGTGTTCACACTGCTGTACTGGGAGTATCAGCTAGATTGCACCAAGATTAGCTCCAAGGTCTTCCCGCAGACAAGTAATGTGGACAAACTGCATATTTGACCTCAGGATCTCTCCTACACCTGAGTATAAACACAATCACTATGCCCTTGAAAATGTCCTTCAAGAGGCCTGTTACACAGGCTCCTCAGATCTGAGGGATATGGTTCACCTGAAGTTCTACTCTATGCTGCATTCACACCATTGCAAGCACACCATCGTCTACAGTACATTGTGTTTTGCAGCAAAATCCTGCAGCAGCACTTTAATGCCTAAATTAAAGTCTTGAACCAGTCGCATTCACACTGCAGAGTTAAACACAATCACTATGCCCTTGAAAATGTCCTTCAAGAGGCCTGTTACACAGGCTCCTCAGATCTGAGGGATATGGTTCACCTGAAGTTCTACTCTATGCTGCATTCACACCATTGCAAGCACACCATCGTCTACAGTACATTGTGTTTTGCAGCAAAATCCTGCAGCAGCACTTTAATGCCTAAATTAAAAAGTCTTGAACCAGTCACATTCGCACTGCAGAGGTTTCAGGCCTCCTTGTAGAGCATCCACTGAACCCTGATAGGAGACAGAAGTGTGAATCATCAACACACCACTCCCTACCTGAATTTACCAAGAGGCCACTGGGGAGTAATTTCAGGGCCAGGATAGGAGGATGAAGAAAGTCCATAGGGAACCAGGGGAAATACCTGGAAAACAGCTGTGCCACCACTGTGTCTTGGGATTGCCAGGAAAAAAGACAACCTACAGAGCTGAGAAAAATGTCGGCACAACCATCAGGTTTAAAACAGCAATAAGTTGCAGAGAGATATTCAAGCTTAGTTTCAAGATCAAGACAGTTTTAGGGAGCACTGAACTGCTCAGAAGCACGGAATTAATTATTTCTAACAGAAGTTACAAAATCAAGGTAGGAAACTGAAAATCAGTGTGAACTAAAATGAATTCTTCTTAAGTGAGCAGTGGAAACAATCTGTTTCCCCAGCAAACAGACTTGCAAACAAAGTAATCATAATAATTGAAAAATGAAAGAAAAAAAAGAAAGAAAAAGGAGACAGTATGAGAGGAAAACAAACCCAGAGGATTTGATTTATAAAAGGCAGGCTGTGTGTGTCTGCAAGTGTGTCTGAAGTGCAGGATCAGCCAAGAATGTGTTTCTCGGAGCAGAAGAATAGCTAGGAAAAGTGGAAGTCTTTGCTATTGCTATAGAGGGTCTTGAGCAAAACAACAGCAAAGGTGTGGAGTGATAGATCCAAAAAGGAGGCAAATATGCACAAGCCCTGGAGGTGTTGTGACTGTACCAGAACAAGAGTTGCAGACCCAGTTTGGCAGTGACTGAAAGGGAGAACATGACTGTACAAATGCTGTAGGTGCTGAAGTTTCTCTTTATGGCCCCATTTCAGAGTTACATGTTTGAGGTTCATTTGCAAAGGAAATGGTTACATTTGAATCCACCAAGGCAAAGAGGAGGTGGTGAGAAATAGGGAGTGGATGGAGCTGTTCTACAAAGGAGTTCATGTGTCACCACCCTCCTAGGAGTGCTTGGCTTCTTACAGTTTACTGGAAGTTATCCTCATAATGCCCTGATGAAGTAGGGAAGCATTTGTTGTGTTTTTACAGACAAACAAAGCATTGAGTAGATTCATTAATTACCCTGGGGAATTTCCTTTGTCACTGCCCACACGTGTTTTCAACATGATGTTGGTTTCTGGCTGTCCCTGGTTTTACTTTGATCCAACAGACCACCTCCTTCAGCTTGCACTAACCAAGAACTGGGATCTTACTTCAATGGGTGGCTGCAAGTTACCGATGGAGTGAAGGGTTTATTACTGGATGTAAGAGGTTCATTCTGTGAAATTCTAAGTAAGGGGAAGGAAATTCCAAAACAATTATGTAGCAGAGAAAAGGAGTAAAATTCATCAAAGAAACAAAGCCACGTAAATTAATCACTCAGCTGATGATTTTTTTTTCTCCACTCACATGGACAAGACCCTATGTGGCTGGAGGAGAAAAAAAAAAACAGTAAAAATTTTGGGTTTGACTTCACAGCATAGACTGATTAAAGACCTTCTGCTGGGTTGTTAACCTTTTATTAGTACGAATCTAATAATAATAATATCACCACAAGTATATTTACTTCGCTGATGCCAGAGGGCCTTCAGGCAACTCAATAAAATGCAGCTCAAATAGTGCTTGATCATTAATAGGACAATGTGCTGAAATAAAACAGAGAGCAGGGATGAACTAAAAGCCTAGGATCTTTCTCCAGTGCATGTAGACTGATAATAAGCCAGATAAAATGTCTGTTCTCTTTTAGTAGCAGCTTCAGAGCACTGTGTACATTGAACACAATGAATATATTAGCTGTTGGCATCTGCAAAATAAGCATATCCATATATCCCATTTTTAGGCTTCTGAAAAGAAGATGGTAATCTATCTCCACTCAGAGGTCTCTAGCTCTGGGATTTATCATGAGACCAAGGCCACAAAAGGATCCAAAGCTGTGCAAGACATCAGAAAGACACCCAAGTTTCCAGGTGGGTTTTGGTCAAATCTGTCTTCTCTTGCCTTTCCCTCTTACTCCAGTACAAAAAGAAATTTTTGGCATAAGATGCTTTTGAAGGTAATCCAGGTTCCTTAACGACATTGAGAGGTTTCTTCTAACAGCCCCGGGGACTGAAAGTGACCTGCTGTTACTACATAACACATACAGTTTCCATGTTCCCTCTTTTTCAGCCCTCACTCACTGCTGTTTGCACCACATAACCCCTGAAAGAATCCTGCTTAGGCATGGAGGAGGAGCTGCATGGACTGAATTCTCAAGCTGCATCTTATTGGCATCTGCTACTGGACAAATGAAAGAAATGTCTCAATCCTAACAGTTTGAGCAGGATGTGTAAAGGAGGCAGAGGAGGCAGTCTACATTTTCAGAAATAATAAAGAAGGGGATAGGAAAGACACGATTAAGAGTCAGACACTCACAGAGCTGAGTGGAATGAAGAAATAAGGACATTATTCCTGTAGAGATATTTGGTTGTCTTAACCTTCACCTGATGTGGATGTTCCCAGCTTGTCCTCCATTTCCCCTTGCCTCTTGGATCCCATCCCTATCCTCTGTGGGAAAGCACTGGCAGCAGACAGCTGCCAGGGATCAGATCCAAGAAGTGGGTCCATGCTCAAAGCCAGATGTGTGGCAACAGAACGTGGAGGAGGAGGCGAAGACGAAAGAAGCTGGGAAGGATAACCTTGAACAGATGGGAGCAAAACAGCAAATGGAGCTGTTTGTCTCATGCCCATGACACAAGTAGTAGAAGGAGGGGAACCCTCTGAAGCTGAGCTCTGACACCAGGGAGAGCCTCTCCATGTGCTGCCTGGTTAGATGTGATGGCTGTCCAGGATCTGGATGGGCATTTCACTCAAACCTCTCACATTATATGCGTAAAAGGCGGGGGAAGTGGGAGGTGGCATTTCTTAAATGGCATTTTCCCAAAGCAGAAGAACAATACAAATCCATAAACATTCTCATGTGCTGCCACAAACAGAGTTGGTAACTGGGTCATGTCCCTGGTCGTGTAACACTGCAGGGTATGGAGCAGGGCAGAGGGACCTCACTGCAGAAGTGCTTGTTCTGGACAGACTGCTGGGGAATGTTGCTCAAACACATTTGCCTCCACATTGTTTTTCAGAAGCTGTTTTTGCAACATGCCATGGCAGAAATCACTCTGTACATCCTCTCTGTACTTCCATACAGTCAGATGTTTGGGGTGGAGGAGGTTGAACAGCCTTTACTTGGTAACAGACTAATTATTTGAGGTTGCTGTCACACACAGAGAGCTCCCACCACCAGGTTCAAAAAACAATAGAAAAAGTTTTTTTTATTCAATAAGTGAATTGATTCCTAATTAAATCATGTATAATTACAAAATGTCTGGTGAGGTTTTTTTATTAATTTCTCCCTGGCTGCAAGAGTCTAAAGCTCCTAGCTCAAAAAGCACAAACTGTGCACGGAAACACAGTACATGTAATTAGATTACAGATTAAAAGGGATTATACCAAACCGTGAGAACCAAATAAAAGGTTGAAATTTGGAAAAAGTAAAAATAAATACAATAAAAATTAAATCTAAATAATAGTGGTGAAATGTTGACCATTTGGACAGTGCACAGATGCACGGTGGGGAATTGTTACATGAACTCTAGATATAACGAGTCTGGGGCACACTATACTTACATATATACATTAAGATGAAGCCAGACTCTTTAGATATTTATTTTAAGATACAATCACATGACAAAAAAGGGCAGAGCTAAGGCTGAACTTTTTTGTCATCTTTCTAAACTACCTTAAGATTAGTGCTACGTAGACAATGGCTCTTCTGCACAGGATGTTTTATTTTAGCAATAATCTCAACTCTCTCCCACCCCTTCACCTCTCTGGATCTCTGGGAATGAGAGAGGTTCTCACAGGAGTGCTTTCCTGTGACCCAATTATCTAAACAAATTAAAAAACATAAAAGTGTCCCCACCTAAGTCATGTCATGCTAGCTTAGACTATTTTTTATCTTCCCTGAACGAAGCTAAAAATACATGTTGTTTGTTTGGGACTGATGATGAATGGACCATGGCTCCTGCTGTCAGGGGGTAAGAAGCCACATCACAAATGAACTAAATATCACTGCATAAATTCCTTCATGTCTTTAGCACGCTCAGCAGAAAGTTTGTTATTTTTTTTAATTAATAAGAGGTATGCTTCTTTTCCCCCAAACTGTATATGCACTTACAGAGGTAAGGGCTCTGTGTTGTGAAACAAAAATGTCTGAAGGGAGGCCAGTTTTAGGGGAAAATAACCTAAGTATTTATAGGGGATCCAGGTCATGGCAAGGGACACTGCTATCAGTGTCTTGTACTTCATATCATTCAGTAGATGTACGGAAGGAAGGAAAGCTGGGTTTTTTTCAGGTTTGTTTATTGTTTTGTTTTTTCTCTGCCTAGTGAGTTATCTCCCTGCCTTGTACACTTATGAAGAATAGCTGAACTCCATTTACCCCATTTGTTCTTTACCCCACCCATTAGCTCTGGCTCCTATTTGCAGTTAGTATCTCCAAACTTCAGAGGATGATGTGAAGACACAATGTCCTCAGCACAGCACAGGGGCTTCAGCAGCTCCTGTGTCTGTGACATGGAAAAGGTGGAGTAACATGGAATATCACCCGATTACTGCAGAAAATTTCAAGCTAAGATTTGATTCCATATAAGATTTTTTATATTCTTATTTACCTTATGGCAAAATGAGATGACTTTCAGAGTCAATTCACAAAGAAGACCATGAGTGTCAGGTGCTTAGAACTCTCCTCATGTCATCTTATCCATTGTTTATTTGTAGAGTGTGATGTATTGTATTTGTTATTCCTTTTCAGATATTCTTTACTTTTGAAAACTGTGGCTGACCAGGCAGGAAGGGTTGCAACATACTATAACTCTGGGTCTGTGTTGGCATTATAACCAGTCCCCTGCCAGACTGTCAGTCACATGTTGCCAGCTCATTATTCATAAAAATTGGGTTGAAAGACACACCGACAGAAAACAGTCTGAATTCTGAGATTGCAGAAGGAGATTTATGGTACTGTTCTGCAGTGATCTAGAAATAAAATACATTTGCTTATAACTTCATTCATTTCCCCCATTTTATAAAAATTTCTCCCCCTCACTCCAGAACAATTAGTACCATAGTTTTCCCTGGAAACAAGCAACATTCTAATCAAGTCTTTGTGTAACTACCAACCACTCGGAACTCCATCAGCTCTTTACCCCACCTGCCTTTCTCATCTTCCTGGTGGAAAGACTTCCACATTGGCCAAAATAAGTTTTTTTCCTTTGTTTTCGTATGTCAGCATAAGGAATAAAGTGCAACAGGGAGACTCTGTCATGTTAAAGGTCAGTTGCATAAGTTCTCTTAAATGGCAATTAAATGATTCTATGACAAACAGGATGCACTTGGAGTGCAGACATCAGCTCCGACCTTGGGACCTGGGAGAGTCTGGGAAAGAAAAAAAAACACTTTGGGAAAATAAACATAACACCCAAAACTGTATTCATCTGCTGATGAATCAGCAGAGAAACTCTATCATTTCCCCTGTGTCTCTAGGGAAATGCAAAATGTAGTAACACTTTAATTTCTTGCTCAAAGAAACTGGCTGTCTTAAGATCAGCTGTTCATCCTACAGTGTTAGAAACAACCTGTTGAATTACTCAGTGCCAGCATAAGTATTTCAGCAGTTTGAGGGTAGAAGAGTCATATTAAGACCACATCTGGTCAATGATGCACAGCTCTGTGGTATAAGTTTGGGAAAGGGGTGATGCATGATTACAGAGTGCTCTGTGAATGAGAAGAGAAAGAGCAACACTTCCTAGGAGGAAACCTGGCCAGCAGTTGGACAGAAGCCTCAAAAAGGAGTGTTCAGGCACACAAGACGGCCCCATGAAGAGTACTGGTCCAAGCCACAGCCTCTTGCAGGATACACTTATTACCCACCTCATCCAGCTGTCCTGTATGTATCTCAACGGGAGGTTAATTAGCCTGGAGGGTTCATTTAATGTTGAACTTTTTTTCCTGTATAGGTTTTTAACCATTGGAGAAGGTTAAGGTCTTCATTTGGAAAGGGTTATGGTGGGTGGTAGGGTGGATACATAAGGACAAGATGTCCTGGATGTCTCATATCTTCAGCCTGGTAAAACCATGCATGAGGCAAAGCAAACATGAGTTTGAGAAGGCTTCAGTCAGACCAGGAATAACATGATTAACAGCACAAGTACAAGCCAAGTGTTTTTCTGACAAACAATGAGAAGATGATCTGCCTTTAAAACTCACTGGGCACAATATGATGAGGAAAGGAAGGAAGCAATAAAAACCCTTGTGAATGAGGATGGAACAAACCTCCCATGTTCACCAGATAGTTCTGGATCTGCAAGAGCTGGAGTGGATTTCAGTGAGGAGAAATGCAAGTAAAGAGTTATTCTCTTGAGAGCCATTTTCCTGATAAAGTTTGTGAGATATATAAACAAATTGATTGGCAGTGGAAAGCAGGGAAATGCAGTACAGTTTGGTCTGGGATGTGTCTCCTTGGGAGATAGTTCTGAGTTTGGGATGAGAATAGTGCAGAAAGCAGTAAGGGCAAAGAAGGTTCTGTTGAGAAAAAAAATTAAAAAGAAAAAAATACAGAGGAAGAGCTCCTTGGTTTTAAGTGTTCTTCCCTAATAATTAAAATATCTTGAAACAAATAAATAAAAAAATCATTGTTTATGAGGGGCAAGAAAACTTGGGGACAACTTAACACACTGTTCTGGGGTGTGACAATAGCTTGGGATGTAGCAGAGCATGGTGCACTGAGAAAATTATCTCAGGGATGAGAGGGGGAGACTGAAATTACAGAGGGAAAGAGGCAATCCAGGCCTGGACTCTCCCCTCTGTCTCTCCTCTCCAAGTCTTTCCTTGCCAGTGAGAGGTGACTTTGGAAAATATGAAGAATGGGATGGGCAAGAAAAATTCACTTGGCAACATCCAATTTCAGGGGCTAGAAAAGAGAACTGAAGAGGATCCAGAGGCTGAGTTCCTGACCTCAAGGAGAATCCTGAGGGATATTTAAGCCACATTAATTCCAGCAGGCAGCGGGACATCCTGGCAGGAGATGCAGCAGGGAGGGAAAACTGAAGTGAAGGGAATTGCTCTTGTCTGAACTAGGGCTGATTAATGCCTTAGGAACCAAGAGTCTGCTCTCTTGTTTCACAGTGCTCAGTTATTCACCAGTCTGTCCATGGCAACAGGTGAAAAAAAGGGAGTAGACAACAGACTCTAGGATCCTTCAAGGAAAACCCAGACTTTGCATTAATCACTAATTCCAAAGTTTCAAGGAATAATGTGTAAAATCTCTTATGTGTTCCCTTCCCTCTGGTGTTATTTTTTAAGTCCCAGCTTGAGAACAGAAACAGAAAGAAAGCTTCTTTAGAAAAGAGATTTATCCTGTTTTTCACAGACATCACATTCCTCATTTGTTACCAGAGCTGGGAGACTCTGCATGCAAGCCTGAGGACGGAGCAGAAGCAAGCCTGCAGATGATAATCATATCATAGTGCATCAGAT
The DNA here is from genome assembly GCF_014805655.1 of Passer montanus. Taxonomy (NCBI): domain Eukaryota; kingdom Metazoa; phylum Chordata; class Aves; order Passeriformes; family Passeridae; genus Passer; species Passer montanus. The sequence continues at coordinate 13,935,683 of NW_024356504.1, read as the reverse complement.
GCCACTTTGATCTTGACACCTGGCTCTGCACTTGAGCCCGTTGGCTGGCTGGAGCATCCTGGCAGCAGCACGTGTACACCTGAGGCTCCATACCCTGGGGATACCAGTCCACAGTCAAGATTCTGTAGCACGGGAATTCAGATTTTGCCTGGCACGAAAGAAGTGAGGACCCAGCAGGAACAAACACCACATTCACCTTTCTGTGGCTCCATTAATCAAAAACACACTAGAATGAATGTAAGACTCACTTTATTTTGGTTGGGGAGAAACAATATTTATCTGCTCTAGACAGAAGCTGAAGAATTGAAGAAGAACACAGCATCCTATTGGAACAGAACCGAGAGTCTGAGTCAGAAGAGTGTAAATCAGCAGAGCTGGAGCAGAGCCAGGACACCGACATTTGCACCAGAGCTGCAATCAAATTACCAGAGAATTTCTAAAGACCAGAGCTGGTCAGGAGCTTAGATTTATATCTATTAACCCACAACAGCCTTGAATACCAGGCAAGGGTGTTGGCTGACAGTTGATTCAAGGAATAAAAATGCCACCTTTGGTTACATTGCCTATAGCAACCAGGCAATGCTCCCTAGGTCTCCCACCCAAGCAGCCATCCAGTATTCTTCATGGGCTCTGACAGGATTACAAGATCTGAGGATAAGGGTAAAGGTCTTGCCTGAGTCATGTTGGTGAAGTGGCAGAGTTCTTAGTCCTGAGCCCTGTCTGAAATGATCAGGCTATCCAGAAAATAAAATTAAACATGTTCCAGGGATAAGGTTTTCTTCAGATCAGAGAGAGATTCTTCAGCTTCAGACTAGTTAAAAGTTCAGAATAGGAAATGGAAATCCCTGTTTTAGTTATTTTCTGATCAGTAGTTTTGAATAGTATGTGTTTTGTGATGGCAAGTGTTGGCTTCAAAAATTATTATAATAGTTCAGCTTCACAGTTATAGGATAGGGAGGATTCAGAGACAGAGACTATTAGTTCTGAGACACCTACAAGATTATCACTAACAATTTTGTACATACCTAAATAATCTCTTTGGGTGAATTAGTAATTAATAATCTCTGCTTCATTAATGAATTTTGACTCCCCAGCATCAATGTCAGACAGAAAAACTCACTATACAGATGGGAAACTGAGGTAAAGGGCAAATCAAAGTAGCATTTTCAAGGGCTGCCTGAAAAAAAGGGAAATATATGGATTCATTTTGGAGCTCCTGTTAGTAGAATTATTGCTCTTCTGTAAGATCTCACCCTATGAGCTGTTGCAGTTTCTCCTGAGTCTATGAAATGGTGACAACAGCAGAACAAGAATTATCTCTCTGTAAGAGGGAGGGAGAGTGCTGTATTTACTGTATTTGCTGATACACATCAAGAGAAGAGAAGTGCAGGGTGGGAAGAAAGAGAAAGAGGCGGCTTTGTTCTTGCAGCAGTTTGCTCAACAAAGCCCAGACTGTTTCAGTGATAGTGGATGCTGCATGTTTATTCCGAAAATTTATGGTTTAATTAATTTTGGGGTGAGATAGCGAGCATGGTTCAGTGCCAGATCAGGTGAAATATGATCCTAGCATTTCAAGAATTTAAGCAGCTGAGGGGGCTGACTGAATGGCACCTGAAATCCAATAAAAGTCAGTACAATGGGAAGCCCTGGTATCTTAAAGGAAGATCTTTGGAGATTTTAAATACATCGAGCAGGGTGGCAGTGAGGAGGGGAGTGGGATGGATTCATCCAGCATACATTCATCACAATGCCTACTGAAAACATGCTGTTTTTTTCCTGTTGTTTGTAGTTCTGAAGCAGAGACCGTGCTTCAGGGAAAAAACTTTGGAAAAGCACAAAACCCAGAGTATAAAAGCCACCAAAACAGTAAATTGCAGGACAAAGTGTTTAAGGGAAAAAAAAAAAGATTTGAAGCTCCTTTCTATTTGCTTTGCAGTTGAGGAGCACTCATATACAATCATCGTTCACAACTTTCTTTCCTCTGCCAGGAAGGCAGGGAAAATAACTCTGACTTTTCTTTTTAAAACATGGATATACATTTTTAAATGCCAGACTTTCAGTCAGGGAAAGAATCCTGAGCTTTACCCAGCTATAGAAAGGCTGATTGTCATATGCCTTGTGCAAGTAACAGTGTGTGAATATATTTTGTGTGTGAACGTGGCACTCACAAATATTTCACGCTGAAGTACTCTGTGGTTTCCACAGTTCAACTGGGGCATACATAGTATTTGCTGTACATCTTCTCCAGAACAAGGAAGTGATATTTTTCACTTTGTTGATGAGGAACCATGTCACAGTAAAAATAAAGACCGTAGCCTACATCTTCTGTGGTGTAAGACACTGCTCTAAATATAGCACAGCTCTTCCACTTGACAGAGCATGAGGAACCTGCAGAGATGGTTCTGACACAGGAGTGACATCCCTGAGTCAAGACCCCCAGCTTTTGCTGTGTGAACATAGAGGAGCTAAGAGGAGGACTTTAAATCTCTTTCCAGAAATGCTCAGCTCTCCAGAGGAAAGTGGGAGGAAATTAAGAGTGTGGGATAACCTAGAACATCTCCCTTTACTGGAAGGAATGGGTGGATCACTTAGGCAAGCCCCAGTATCTCATCTCACTTGCACCCTGCTGCCTTCATTTTTATAACCACCTACTCTCACAGAAGCAGGCACTGTAGTCAGGCATCCCAGACCTGTCCTATAGGGAATGCTGATTTCTGTAGGTGCTGTGACTGTCTGAGATACCTCAGCTTTAGCTGGCAGACTAAGAGCAGGGATTTAAGAATTTGGTCTCTGGAGAGTCCTTTCTGTTATCCACAGAGCTTGTCCCAGCTAATGACCCGCAGCATTTGGCAGAAGAGGGGAAAAAAGTAAATAAAAAAATATTTCTTTTCCCATCTCTTTGTGGATTTTCCCATAAGTTGGTTAAGTTACAGCTTCTGCTGCATCACACATGTACCTCTTCATTTTAGTGTCTGGTTTTGACCTTTGCTCATGGCATTCAGTCTCCCATGCACACCCTGCTTACTCTCTTTTTGTAATTTATGACACACACTGTACACCCATTTCCTTCTGCCCTTAACTCTCCTGCGTGTGTTCTTGTTATCTCAGCTGCTCGATAGATTTGCCATATTCTAGCCAGCTTCCAAGCCTGTTCCCATAACAGCCTTTCTTCCGGACAATAGTGCACTATTTATGAGGGCCAGTTTGTGAATTCATGTGGCTTGCTATGACATCTTAGCCTGTCCTACAGCCTTCTCTCTTGAGCAATGGGGTGTGATATTCATACAGTATTTGGGCCTTACTTGACTTTCGGGGTGTGTAGAATTCATATACTTTTTGAGAATGTGAGTCAGATGTCAGTGTTTACCCTTTCCAAACTGAGAAATCGGCACTGAACATGACTTTTCCTCAGAGGTCTGCTCCTCCACTGGAGACAGGTAACATTTGGCTGTCTTTGGTTAATGTTTCTCCTATTACTTGGGGTTATAAATGGGAACACTGCAGAAAATGCAGACTCTAGTCAGCCTGTGAATGTTACGTGAGAATTTATTCCTCCTCCATGCTGGCTTTGTGGAAAATCATCACAATGCTCCAATTATTTCTACTGAACTTCAGTTTCTCACTCGTCCATCAAATTCTTGCTTTGCTTCCTTGAGCCGACAAATGCCTCAGACTACTTCCTTCCCCCATGGAAGGAAGAGAGACAGGACATGAAGGAGCTCCTGCTGGAGGGCTGGGGTGCAGATTAAGGGGTAGCCAGGAGAGATGTGGGGACACAGAACTGCTGTGTGAGGAGAGATAATGCAAGGTGGTCAGCCAATAATTCCAGCAGGTCAAAAGCAGCTCTTAGCTGAGTAGCAGCAGGAGGCTGTAGTTAGGAGGTGGGTCCTGCCGTGATATCTCATGTTTGCTTGTTTTGCTGTGACAAAGCTGGAGAGAGTGGAAGTCCACAAATGGACTTCTGAGAATCCCATTCCCCCTTTTGGCTTTGTTTTATGTCTCCTGGTAACATAACTGTGTTGGTCTAAGTCCTCCACTGACCATCTTGCAGTTACAGGTCTTGTGAAGGATTCAAAGGATTTGAATCCTCTTTTTGCTACTGGCCTCAGAAATCCCAGCCTTCCCTCATGGTCTCCTTCTCTCTCTACCTGCAGACAAAACCCTGTGTTACACATCTGCCTTTTTACTACTGTCCAGGAAGGAATGAGGATCTGCACAATGATTGTGTAACTCTGTCCTTGTTTATCCAGATGGCTTTTCTGTGGCAGAAGTTATCTGAATGATGAATGCATTTTCCGCTTAGGACAGGATCCATTTCCTGGGATTCATCACCTGACTCTTTCTTCTCAGATCATTTCTCTGAGCATCTGGACAGCTGTCTCATATTTCTGATGTCTTTTGATATTCAACTGAGGTTGACTGCAAGCTTGGAGGTGCGGGGGAGGAGTGAGAGAGGAAGAGGAGGGAACTCCCAGGAGCAAATCAAGGTGTAAATATGTCTCCACTTCAACCATAGGTGTAACTGGAACCTACAGAGTGGTACCCAAGGGAGCTTTGATCTTTCTGCCTTAAGTCCCTAGATGAACAAAGTGATATTGGTATCAGGTGATAGATGACTGAACATATAAGGTAGGAATGGTGAAGAGCAAACTACTGTAGCCTGCTACAGCCTTGTAGCAATGCATAGACATCCCCAGATTCCTTCAAGGTTCTGGCCACCTTCCTTCTAATGCAGCAATTTGCCTTACTTGGAGTGACTGTGCACTGCTGGCACATCTTCAACCTAGTACACATCCTAACCTCCAAAGTCCTTTTGGGGGAGGCTGCTGCTCAGCCAGCTGCTTTCCAGGGAGTGCCAGTGTATGGGGTTACTCTGCTTTATGGGTACTTCTCCTTCCTTAGTCTTGTAAGATTTCTGTCAGTTCAGCCCTCAAAGTTCTCCCTCTTACCCAAAAATCATTCCTCCTAATTCAGTGTCATGTGAAAATATAATGGGGACACATTCTGTATAATCACGCAGATGAAAATATTGACCACAATACAGATTCCAGGGATGCTCCTTTAGTTACCAGCCAAAATTGGAGGACGCCAAGTAATTGAATGTTCTTCTTTGAACTCAGCACTCCAGATATTTTTTTTATCCTAACAGCTTTACCAACTAGCTCATCTTTCATGAGCTTCATAACATGGATGCTGTGTCAGACTATCTCCAAAGCCTTAATAAGTCAATACCATATCCACTGTTCTCCCCTTGTTCACACAGTCATTTCAGCACAAAGGGCAATCAGGTTGGTTGAATCTGGTTTGTGTATGGTAAATCCATGCTGACTATTCTGACTTCTTAAATCAGAAATTATTAGAATGGATACAAGCTTTAGGCCCTCCATTAGAGTAGTTTTTAGGGCCAGCAAATTTAATCAATATCACATCTCAAGGAGAACTTCCAGAAAACTCACTTTCCCTTCTCTAAAACAGTTAGAGCATCTAGGTTTTATTTGTGTTTCTTCCTACCTCATGTGGGTATCAATGGAACAAATTAAATGAAACCTTTCAAACTCCTTAAGAGGTTATAGACAAAGGTGCTTACTTCAATATTGTTAAAATAAAACACTGTAATCCCTTCAAGAATATAATTCCCCAACTTCCTAAATACATTTATAGAGTCAAAGTGTAGGCAAATGGGGATTTAATGAATTTCACTGAAAGCAGTGAAACAGGCCTTTTCTAAACCATTTCCTGGACGGATGTGTTATTGTCAGGATTTCACTCCAGTGCCTGAGAGCATCATAAGATGAGTCACATGGAAGAGGAAAACTTCTTCCTTCCCCACATCTCTCTGGCAGTGGTGATTCAGGTCCTCAAGCACTGACTGCTGGAGCACTAGTTCTCCATTCAGTAAAACCCAGTTAGCATCCTGGCAACTGTTTCAGTGGCCTTAAGCACTGTGCAATTGATGGAGAAGTTGACATTTCTTGTAAACGCCTGGCACAAATAGAAAGATTATTTCAAATACAGAAAGGATTAACTCAGGATTATTTTTGGAGGCAAATCATAGTGGAGAAGAGAATATATGTCAATACTCAAAGGACCATCACTTCCCAGCTGGAATAATCCCCTGGAATAATCCCTGTCTGGTGGGATGCTTATGGGGAATTTTGCCTTTAGTCTCATTATTTTTCTAAGAAATAAAATAAAGTCACATAGACACTGATACACATCCCACCACTACAAAGTTTACTGCTTACCTTCTCTTACCAATGGCTCAGGGCCATTTTTTCTGTTGGCTTTCAAGCTATAAAGTAATTTGGAAAAAGCTGTTCTAATTAGCAAAGTGGTCATGGACTGGAATTTACTGGTGTCTTCATGTTTGCTCACTAGGAGAAGACTTCTTACCTTTACACAAATGTACTATTTGACTATATTTGCATTTGTTACAGTTAGTTTTAGTCAAGGCAGGAAAATCCAAGATGACTCACAGAACTTATGACTTGAAAATCTTAGAGGAAACCACATTGCAAGCAAAGTTGTGTGATCAAAAAATTGCTCTCTGCAGAAGCTGTAGACTGGATCACCAAACCTTCTACTGCATGGGTGGCCACCCGTGCAGGCTCCCACTAAAGCCAGATGGAGATAAAAAGACCACCCCAGAAATAAGATGTTAGCTTCTCACCATAAACTCATATTTCCTCCGGGTGCTTCTTGCACAGGGAGAGGCAGAAATGGATTCAGTGTCTTGTACTTGGACCACAAGACAACACACAGCACACTGTTGTTGAGCCAGGAGACTGCATCCAGGCCTCGCTTCAAGATTAAAACCAGACCTATGTCAAAAATAACCGAGCCTGTACCTGAGCAGCCTCTCAGGGAGGAGCTCATGTTCTGGATCCGGTGTGCAGAGCCAAGTCCCTGGAACCAGCTTCATCTGCACTGTCTGCAGGGGCAGAGCACAGATGGGAACCAGCCCTTCCTGCCCTGTACCCAAGTTTTCTAACACAAACAGACAGCTCCAGACCAGAGCCAAAGGAGCAGCCATCACGTGGGCAGTGCTGACAGTCAGCAAGCTAAACTCTCATTTATATTTCTAGTCTCATCCACTCAAGAGATTACAGGCAAAGCCAAAATCCTCCATGATATTCTTGCCAAGGGTGAAGGAAATCAATAGGCTGTAGTATAGGCTTATACATGGAGACATACAAAGTTTGCTTGGATGCATGGTTCCCAAATTAAACAGGGGAAACAAACAGGTCTCTGTTGCAAGCCTGAGAGCTGTTTGCAACATGTTCTGTGGCTGTCAAATTGCCCAGGAACAGCAGTTCCTTGGCCTGATCCTTGCCATCCTCTTCTTCTCAGGGAAGGCAGAAGAGATAAATGTGTCCTGCTTTGGTCTGCTTGTCCCTATATTGCAGAAAGGAAAGTTATTGCAGCCTGTTCCTAACTCCCTCCCTTCCAGAAAGGAATGAAGGTGGTCCTCTGGGCTCAAGTAGGACTTCAGAGGTCTTCATGGTGGTGGCGAAGGGAAATTGGGGCATCCTTCTTTCGATGGACCCATAGCAAATGTAGATGCTTTTTACCGCAGGAGAAACCCAGCCCACAGCAGGCAGGTTAGGAGTGTAAAACCAATTAATTCTCCTTTCACAGCAGAACAGAAGCAGTCAGTAAACTCCTTCTTACCAGGAGGAAAACTGCAACAAGAATAATTTCCTGTTGACAGTTGGAGGGAAAAAAAAAAGAAGCCAAAATGAAATAAACCCCTCAAAATTAAACCCCTCAAAGAAAGAGAGGGGAAGAAGAGGAAAAACCTGTTACTTTTTGCAGCTTCCCACTCAGAAAAGGAGCTGACATATTAGAACTGGCAACATTTCAGTGTCCCCTTAAAAGGCTACATTACCATTCCAGGATAGGAAAAAATATAAAAGGCTATGTGTAATAGCACCCTCTGGTGAATCCTGTCACAAGAGTATCCCTGTCCCTATAGATGGAAAACAGGATATTGCTGCAAACCATCCCAGAACAAGGCCATAAGGGTAGGCGACACTTTGGAGATAGGGAGGGAAACACAGAAAAGTAGAGACTCCCCCATCTAGAAGGAAATAACACAGATCCATTTGATCCTGCCAAGAATCCCCAGCTGTGATGTCCTTCTGTGAAACGGCTGTTGAGGCATCTCCTATTCAAACCACTCAATCTCCTGCCTTGGAGAGAGAGGATAGGCTAATATTTGCAAATATTTGGCTCATTCCCTCTTTCCTTCTTGGCCCTTTGATTCCCAGCCCTTGAACTCGAGACTACCCAGGTAGAGGGAAGAGAGCATGCAGCATGATGCATTAAGCTGGAGAATCCTTTCCACAGACTGAGACATTGCTGGAATTACCCAGGGCTAATTTAAGCTCTGGTGAATGCAAAGTGTGTGCCAGCAGGAGAAGAGCTCATGGAGTTTGCCACCCAAGGTGGATTAAACCAGCTTGGAAAGTTTCACGAGAGAAAGCATTTCTTTGAGGCAGGATGAGTGGCTGGCTAGTAATTCAACCACGAGAAGATCTGGCCTCTGTGCAAGTCTGCAAATAATACATACGCTTACTCGTGCATTTCCATCTCAGAGGGGAGAAGAAAGTGGAGAATGAGGGCAGCTCAGTGCAGGAACAATATTTCCAGAAGCAGAAAAATGTTCTGACTGCATATCCTGCACTTTCAAAAGGTATTTTAAGGCCACCAAAAATGTGCAGTATGGGAAACGGAAACCAGCCCAATCCCTCATTTACAGAACCTCTCCCAGTTGCTTCTGCTGAGGCACCATTTCCAGAAGCAGCAGGAGAGTCAGGCTGCAAATGCAGGCCTGTTCTGCCACTGCTGGGTTATTGTCACAGTGCTTGACTTGGCTCTCTGTGCCCTTTGCAGGCTGTACCAGGGCTCTGCCCATCTCCTGCCACAGAGCAGTAACACACTGCTTGGACTACTCAAGATGGGGCCACAGGGACACACATTAGGCCAATAAGCCTGAGTGTGAGCTTTCTTTTTCTGGCCTTTTGCTGGCAGTGTGCAAGATCAGTGAGTCCACAGGCTCAGTTGTGCCCTTAATCCCTGTTGCTGACATGTCTTTGAACCACCACTCTTGAAACCTTCTTGGTTTTTTCTGCCCACTGTTGCTTCTGGAATTTCTCCTCAGCCCAGACAAATTTTCTCTGCATGAAGACAACTGCTTGGGGCAGCAGGACAGAAAAAAATAGCACCTACCCTAGCAGGTAATAATTTGGTGTCTCACAGAGGTGCACAGAAACCTAGGTATCTTAGTGGTTAACAGATCAAGATTTGGATCTGACAAACTGGCTGTCCTGGTAGATGCAAGGTGTACAGGCAGAGAGGTCCACGAGTAGTGGCACCAGGAGGCTTAGGGAGTGGAAGCTCCCAGTGATCTTCTTCCTGCCTCCTCTTCTGCAAGCCTTCAGCTGGAGCACAGCAGGCATCTCACACTGTGTGTCAGGTCCTCTCCTGGAGCTGTGTAAGGGGTGGCCTTTCAGGAGCCCTTCCTCCTCAGATTTCTCCTGCTCCTGAATCTATGTGGCTTTCCCAGGTCTGTAGCCCTTTTACTCTCTCTGAGGATAGGCTTAGTCTTGTATGCACTGAAGGAGACATAAGGGTCAGTTGCCAGAGTAGATGCTTCAGAGGAAGACAACCACAACTTATCTAGGAGAGAAATTTATTTCCAGTCCAAAGGAATAGGGAGAATATAAGGGTTGTCTTTTATTTTGGGGGGCTTTCAGAGACTAAATCAGTGAAAATCAAAAGGTCACTTGTTGTGAGCACTGGACTCACGGAGAAGGTCCTTCCACTGTAAGTTAGAACCAAATAGGAAACAAGTTCAGAAGGAAAAAGTCTTATGCAGAGCCCTCCACAAGGTCAGGGAAAGAAGCAGAAAAAGCAACTTGCTTCCTTGATTCTCAGTGTGATTTATCTCAGAGGTCATCTCTTCCATAATATCTCATTTTTCCCCAATGCATATTCCTAACTGTAAATGTTTCTGTTACTTGCTGAAAGATTCATGCTTTCTCAAAAGCTTGTTGTGCTTGGCAAAAAATATCTAATGGCAGAAAACTCATCACTTACTTCTGATTGCTGTAAAAGCTGCTTGTGTGTGTACATCTGTCAACAGAGTCAAGGAACAAGCAGCACATTCAATTTCCCACTTTTTTTTTTTTTCAGTTTCTCCTCACAAACAGATCTTCCAGATCAGATCATATTGCCATCTTTTTCCAGTCTCTGTCTTTCAAAACATGAGAGGAGGCATATTAGTAGCATATTGCTCAGCCTCAGTGGCTGGGGGGTTGGAACCAGATGATCTTTATGGTCCCTTCTAGCCCAAACCATTATGTGATTCAAAGGTTTTTCCTTGATTCACTGCACAGGACAGCAAGTAGAGCCACAGGAGTTCACTTATTTGTTTTTAGCATTTTCCTCCCTTATACCTGCAGAAAGAGTAGGTGTGTTCAACTGAGATACCTACAACGATGCTAAGGTGGTTTGCAAAATCCTGTGGTTGACTTGATAACTGTTCTCTATTCAGCTAAGTACACCGGTGAGCCATTCAGAAACGCCAAAGGGTAGATAATATGGAGACTAAATTTGTTCTTTGAAGAGCCTGACTCCATCTGTGAGGAGAGGACTAGCTGAAGCCAAACCCCTCCCATACCCAACAAAGAAAGTTCCCCACTGAGCTGTATCTAAAAGTAGGTGGTATACACCACTAACAAAGCTTCTCTCATCTCCTGCTAACTCCAGCCAGCTGCCAGATGAACCTAGCTGAAAGGAAGGCTTGCTTTCTAACCTTGCCTGCTTTTATAGATTCTGCAGTTGCCTAGCCTCACCTCCCTGCTCCCCTCTGGTTTTAATCAGCCTGCCATTTAAATCACCTGCAAGGTAATTAACCAGGAAAGTCCACTAAAAAGTTCATTACAGAGAGAAGTTCCCTATCTCCAGTTTTCATCATACCAAATCACAATACTGAACCTCCAACCAAATGTCCTTCCAGCTACAGAACTGCTTGTCCTGGGAAACTATGAGCCTGAGGTTTGGGTTAACAGCACTTTCCCAAGTGGGAGAAACCCTCTGTCCTAGATGAAATGAGACATGATCAATGACTACGTGTTCCAGCTCTCAGTGGAGTAATTCACAGGCACAGAGATCCAATTCAATCTGAGAACCAAAGTGAAAAACTCCATTATAAATCAATAGAAAGTTAACTAGTGCTCTGCATTTTGCACAGCACAATTTCTTACTGAACACTTGAGTATTTACTATTCCAAAGCAGCTACATCCTTTTAAGCTTAGAATTCCCAACAGAGGTGCAGAGCTTGTAAACTTTTCTACTCAATTTTAGTTCATCAAGAGGAAAGCTGAGGGACGAAGAGGGGAGAAATAGATCTAGGAACTGATCTCTTCTAATGTGTTACCCGGCATAAAAGTTATCAGACAGTGTTCTTTCCTCTATTTGTTTTCATTTAGGTAAAATAAAATATTTCTTGCAAGTAGTCAGTGGAAGGGAAAAACTAAACCCCAAACCTAAGAGGGCACAGCCTCAAACTCCATGTTACAATAACTAGGATGGTTTCTTCCACCACGGAAGGGTTTTATTGAAACTGGCATAAATCTGCTGGTGCTGTGCAGGAGGAGCCTTTTTCTGGGCTGTTTGCCTCCATTTGGTAGGAGTGAATTACATCAGTGTCAGTCACCCACATCCATTTCCATATTCCACACGGCAGAGCTACATGCCATTTTCTTCCTTATGATTGTGCTTTATTATTCCTATTACATCAGTGCCTGGAGGCCTTGGGATAGACCAGTTCTCTATTGTATTCATTGCTGAATTTACACAATGATATACAATCATGGCAGCAAAGAAGTTCCTGGAGCGCTGTATGCTGTGATCTGGAAAGGTATTTGGGGTATTAAGAAAGGGAGGGTAATGATAACATGTTCTCAACCAAAGCACAGTGAAATCATTGTAAATTCCATGATGGGTAGGTGACTTAGCTTCAATGATGCATTGCTGCAGAGAACAACCTTGATGTAAGTGTCATAAAGCTTGGCACAGCACCAAACCCACACACAATAAAGCTATAGGGCCAAAGTGTTGTGGCAGATCCTCTCCAGGCCTTTCCTTCTCCTTCCAGGGCTTTTCCTCATCAACTGCTTATTGTGTAAACTCTGTTTGAACATAATAGCTGTGCTGGAGGTGGGACACTACAGGGTTAGGACAAAGTTTGTTGTACATTTTTCCTCTTCTTTTCTGGGTTTGCTTTTGTTGTTGGGTTTTTTTTGTTTTTTTTTTTTTTTCCCAGTCTTATGTGTTTCCTGGCTTTTGTGCTCTTGTGTCTTAAAATCACACCCTTGATGTAACTTCATTGTGGTTCATTTTTCTTGTGGTCTAATTAAATCTGGCTCCAGACAGAGCTGTGTGTTAGCAACAACAGAAGGAGGAGGTAGGAATCCAGAGATCTAGGAATCAGCAGGAATGTCATGGCCTGAAAAGTGAAAAATCAAAGGGGAGGGAACCAGGGAAAATGAAGGAAGAAAATATGAGCAGATAAATTCCTTAACCAGTCTAAAGTCATTTGAGTTGCTTATCAAAGTATTGATAACCCAGGGCAGATTTGGGTGTGGTGGAGGAATGTGAATTCCTCCAGCCTGGAACACAACAGCTGTACACAAGATCCCAGATGAGCCCTTGCCATAATGTCTTTGACGTTAACAGAATTACATCAAAGATCTAAATCCCAAGGGGTGGAAATCAAATTAAGGGCTGTGTGCTTATGAAGTGAAGGCTTGGTTAGCTATGGAGAGGGTCCAAAAGGGTGAATTTGAGGTTCCATCTCAAGCCCTGAGTCTTTCTAAAGCAGTGCAGTGGTAGTTGAAGCAGCTGCTGAGGAGAAGGGAAAGATCATTCTGACAGAAAACCTCTAGTTGATTTTAGACCCTGGTACATAATCCTCTTGTTGCTGGCTGTGAAAGTTCGAAACCCATCTCTAAAGTGTTGCAAAAAGCTTATTATTTGGGAGAATTTTAATGCAGAAAATTAGTTTTCTTTGTCATGAGTATTTCTATTTCATTAAGTCTTTTTAACTTATTAAATGTTCAGAGCTTTTCTCCTGTGTCAGTGACCAGCTGACTTCCAAAATGTGGACTCCTAAGAGAACATAGCATTTAGATATAGTAAAGCAGGAGACAGGGAGAAAAGCAGTGTATATATTGTATGTATGGCTGAGCCTCTTTGAACCAAGAGCTGGTTATTCAAGATATTATTAAGATGCAAATCCATGTATCAACTGCTGCTGGACATGCCTGCACTGTGAAGACTCCCATGTGCAGTACTCCTAGAGTGGTGCAACATTTATTGACCTGAGAGATGTAGGACCCATGGTGGCCAAGAGCAGAGAAGTCAAAAGTCTCTGTTTCCTTCCCTGTGGTGAAAATAGGATGAAAAAGTGATTTAAATGTTGAAGTGGGGATTGAGACATTTGTTTCTATGCAATTCTCTGCCTTCAGTGTCTGATAGTGGTAAGGACTCCAATGGGATATTTCCCACATGGGTGACCATTTCTGCTTCTCCATACCTATCATTATTAATGCATATTTATATCCCATTAGCTTCTAGGTGAGCTATTACAAGAAGAAATAAAAAGGTAACTATCACAGAGTCAGACCTTCAAGCAACCTTCAATCTCTGATCCTGCATCCTGTCTCAGAGAGTGGAAGGAAAAGAGAGTGAGAAAGTCTATCTGAGTGATCTGTTCCTTGGGATCTCCTCTCAGATACCACAGCTGGTAGTTCAGGGATTTCCTGAGCTGCATCTTGAGATTGTTGACTACACCACTTGTTTTCCACAGATATCTCTTCCATCAGCCAGGGGAGTAACAGCATAGTTGTAAAAGCATACTTTTCTTGATCTGTGCTGTTACCTGTGATCCTGTGATGTCTGTCACAGATACTTGGTACTTGCAGGGGAAATTCACCTCAGCCTGAACATTAAATTTAGTTTTCCAAAAGCTGAGCTAGACACCCTAGTCAGCCTTTACAGGGAGGAGGGAGGAGGTGAAAGGTAGGGACAGAAATAGGTATCTTCAGCCTTTCACTTGTGTCTGAGACACGCAGCCCAGAATGAGATAAATTGCTCCCTGAGGCTGCATTTCTATCTCTATAGACAATAAATGGAGCCTAGAATCCTACAGTCAGCCTTCAAAGGCAGTGCCAGTGAAGCCAGGTTGTTCAGCACTAATGAAAATAGATATTTCTTCACCATGCTTAGCTAAGCCAACTCCACTGCCACAGGTTGCTTACCTGGCTTCAAAACCTTACCAGAAAGATTTTAGGAAGAAAATAACCTTTCTGAAACACCACCTCCGACTCAGCAAGAGCCACTGAGGACTTGAGTAAGGAAGGGTGCTCTGAGGAAGATTCAAAACATTTGCAGTGTCCTTAATGTCCCTTGAAATTTGCTGGTTATGGATGCCAACACAGCTGAACTTGTGGTCTGACCCAGACACTGGTGTTCCTTTGCTCATATCTGGAAGGTTAAGGAGGGATATAAGGATTCTGTTCCATAGCTCTTAGCAGGAATGACTTCCTGATCAACTCCAATGTATTAAAAAATGGGTTTATTTTATAATTTTGTAGGAAAAAGGCAGACATAATTTTGCAGATAGTAGAGTCTGCTGTTTGATTTTCTTTTTTTTTTTTTTAGAGGGTAGGACAAGAGGACTGCAAAACATTTTGTCTAATTTTTTTCTGAAGAAAAAAACCCACACACACAAGAAAAAGACAAAAAAAAAATCAGGCAACTGCTCTGAGTTCTGGGAATTTCAGGGCTACTGTCAGGGATCTTGGATTGGGAAAATGTGGGGAATCCCTGCCATTCAGGAAAACCCCCTACTTCAAAGCCATTTCCTGGTGCCACTGAGGATGTCTGGAGCATAAGAGCTGCCAAGAGCTCAGCTGCTTCCTGGCAAAATATTGATGAGGCCAGGGAGACAGAAGTGTTTTCACCAGCAAGTCTTCTGGCTGCTCAGGGGCCTTCTGTTCGAGTAAGACACTCACAGAATGTTCTCAGCTTTAGAACATTGTCTTCTTACCTGCCCCAGATGTCACAGGTACACTGGAGAAGAAGGAGGAAAGATGGGTCCCAGGAAAGGACAGGGACTTGCCTTGGGTTACCCAGTGTAACTCAGGATTCAAGCTGGGAGCAGAGCCCTGAGCCCTGTTGAGTTCGAGTACAGCACCTTGTCCACTGTCCCTCTTCACTCCATCAAAACAGCCTTGTGGTTGACTCAAGGCAAAAAGGGGCAACAGTTCCCCTTTGAAAACGTTTCAGTTCCCAACATCTTTAGTTAATTCTCTGTTTTTCTTTTTAAGATATGTTTTATTATCACTGTTCTTACACCACTGTTATCCTTTATTTTTACCATGCTACCTTTCATGACTCCATTCATTGAGGTGGATTCCAAATCTCTCTTAACACATAAAATAATTTCCCTTGTGAGAAAGCTGGGAACATTCAGTTATTCTAGCTAAAAAAAAAAAAAAAAAAAAAAAAGCAGTGGGAACTGTATGGACTTTTTTCTTTTTCTTCCTTTTGTTGTTTTCTTTCCCCTCAGGCTGGTTAGTTCTGCTGACGTCAAATTGCCCAGTGTTTACTTTTTTAGTGGAAAATTGGTTGTTTGCTCTTCATCAGCATCAGTTTGGAATCCATCTCTCTTGATACCATGGATCCTCAGTCATCACAGCAACAGGTTTGTTCTGATGATTCTTGCACTTTGCAGTGCAGTCTGGCACTGGAGCTACACAAGGCTCGTTGGGGGATGCAAAATATCCTGATGGGTGTTAGGCAGCATTGTGCTGAGTTGAAGCAACAAGTGTTAGAAGATGTCCAGAAGAGCAAACTCCTTCAGAGTCAGAACTGACAGCTCTTAGGAAAAAAGAAGGGTAAAGTCCAATCCAGACTTCTAATTGTTGCCTTAGCAATGAGATATGAAAATCATTAAAAAAAATTTTGCATCCTTGGAAGTAATTTGTGTTCCAGATGGGAAAGGGGAATGTAACTTTTTTTATTAGGCAAAGAACTGACATCTTGGATATAAGACAGATTCTCTTCATACACAAGGTAGTGGCTCAGCCATGTTTCCCTGAGATTTTTCCTAGGCTACTGGAAAGGGACCATACAGGCTTGGCAGCATATGTTATTTTTGGCTTCCATACTGAGATGGCCTCCTACCTTGGGTCAGTGTCTTCAGAGCTGTCATTCCTTACGTTTTTTATTTAGTTTTCTGGACATGTCTTTACTATCTGCCAACAGTGGCCTCAAGACCGTGCTTGCCTCCTGCCCACATGCTAAGGCTTTGGCCATGGCCTGTTGCATAGCTGGAGAGCATCCTTGCAATCCTTGCAGGTAGGTTTGACTCTGCCAGCTGGAGAGGACAGGACTCGGCCTGCCCGCGGAGGCGGTCTGCAGGCAGGCTGGAGGCACCTGCGAGGCAGCCCAGGGCTCAGGGCATGGGTGGGACTCACAGCAGAGCAAGCACTGTGGCCAGTTTCTGTCTTCAGGGCCTGAGAAGCCTGAAAAGGTGGTGATTTTGTCCCAGAGTGAGAGTGGCATTCATGCAAAGTAATAAAAGCTTGTAGAATGTCTCTTGACAGAGAGTTTGCTTGTCAGGCCATTCCTGAGAAATGTGATAGCTTTTTTAAAATAGTGTTCCAGACTGCATACTGTTAAAGAGATGTAGTTGAGGGACCATCTTTAATAAAAGGTCAGCTTCCCAATGAACTCAAGGGGGAGGAAAAGACAGGTTCCTCTGTTTCTGAAAGTCCCACTCACCTTCATCTTTTTCCTTGAGTGCAAATGGGCTCATCATCTTTTGGCTGGAAAACTCTCTGTGTTTCTTTCTTTACAACACACCTGAGGCCAGAACAACCTTTTGGTCTAAGTTGCTGATATCTTTTGGTGACAAAGCACAGTGCTGTGGAGGTGAAGCAATGTTGGCCTTTTTCCATGCCCAGCTGAGATAAATCACCTATTCCTTGAGGAAACCAGTGTCTCATTGCAAAAATTTGTGCGTTACCTGAATACAAAAATCTTTTAGTAGAAAAAAAATGTTTTCTGTAGTGCAAAGGTACTGCATTTAACTCAGTTCATCCATATCTCAGAGACTGTGAAATAAATAATAAAGGTAATTCTAGCAGCCTTGACATGATTTTTTAGCACTCATACCTTGTCTAGCATCTTTGTTGCACTGTGAAATATACCCTTCACAAATTACTCAAATAACTGCATGTACCCTGTGCACTCAAAGTGATCTCCTCTGGCAGCTCACTGTTTGAGATTTTGTAAAAAACATCCACTTGGGACTTTGAAAATACCTCATTCCATCTTTCTGGACTGTCTGCAGTGTCTGTATCCCTCTGATCATTTTTGATTGTACATATTAGAAATTCCTTTATTAGGTTGTTCAGATCCTTTCAGATCAGTTAACTCAGTAACATCATAAATTTAGAATAGGAGGTGAGAGTTTTCCCTTCTTGTTCAGCAAAAATTCATAATCTCTCCAAGGCATTGGGCCATGAACTTGCTGATTCAAGGGATCCTGTAAAAGGGAAAGACAAAACAACTTTATTTATTGGATGGTACAAAGGGATTTCATAATTTAGGGAAGTTCAAGTGTGCGTCTCTTGGCCAGTTCCAGATTGTAGAGATGACTGTGTGCAGTGTCCCGCCTTTGTGTGGGTTGGTGGGGGGCAGTGGCTCCCAGGAAGCATGCAAAGTCCAGCAATCCCTGTGGCCAAAAGGGTGAGGATAATCCTGAAGGAGTTATCCTGAGGATAATCGTGAAGGGCCACTGGTGGCTTCCAAGTGTGATAATCAGATCAGAGCTTCCCACTGCTGATGACTGGATGTTCAGAGGAAACAGGGAAGAGTTTCTCTGTACGTGCTACATTTCCTGGAGTCCTGAGCTAATACTTACCTTAGGCCTCTTGTAGGTAGGGTACTGGGCTGACTGAAAAAATCCTCTTTTGTACACCAACCCTGGGCTTTTCTGCACCTAAACACAGCCTGGCCTTTGGGGCTGTGACATGTACTACCACCTCTAGGTGTTCATGTGTGGCATTCCAGAACAGTTATTGATGTCCTGCTGCTGGAGTGATTGCATGATCCAGAGATAGCAGAAAGCCTTTTCCAATTCTTCTGTATTTTTTTATATTTTTAGTCTGCAGTTTGAGCTTGACCATGTAAAGGGTGATGTTCTAAGAAATCCATGGAGGCAGTAAAGGTATAAATATTTCTGTCAATGTGCCTGTTCCCCATAAAGAAATATCCACACATAATCCTGTCGTAGCTGATTCCCACCAATGTATTGTTCAATGCTGGTAGAACCAAATCCCTCTAAGGATATTTGTACAGAGTGAATTGTGACTGCTGTCCAGATTGTGCTCTTTAATTGCTTACAGCCAATAGGGCATATGACACATTTGCCATACTTGCTGAGATATCTCCAAAGCTTGCATTGGGCCAAGCCATCCAAAGTTGACTTGGCTTTTTTTTTTCTTCTTCCTTCCTCAATCAAGCATCACTCCCAATGACTTCAAGACAAGAAGTGCCCATTGTTCCTGATTTTCATTAATCAAGCTAAAATCAGATACAGACCTAAGGCAGTTGCCTCACTTATAGAAGGAGTAAAAACTAAGTAAATATACAAAAATTTCTATTTTGATTTATGCTATCTTCCAGTTTATTTGCATCCAGTACCTGTTAACTGTAATCTTTAAATGGTCTAAAACATCACAGGAACTGAAACACATAGGTGTCTAGGTTCCTATGAACATATGATATTCTTTTACAAAATCCCTTCCACCCTCTGAGCATCCACCCATACTTCAAAGTAAGATGTAAATTCTGGGGCCAAGGAATTGCACCAAAAAATTGGCAAAATTCATCCTGCAGCAAATCCTGACATTTCAATGTTTGTTTTCATCCCACTTTGGAACAAAGAGCTGAAATGTCAAAACTTTTTCTCTGGGTGGAAATTTTGGGAAAAGAAAAAAACCCCAAAAACTTTTTTCTTTTTCTGGCAAAGTCATAGCATTTTGCCTGACATTTTCAAGCAAAACAAAATATTTCACCATTCCTGAAATCAAAATGTTTTCTTGTGGTGTGTCAAAATGACCCCAAAATGCTCTATTTCAGGTCAATTCTGAGCTTTTCACTTGTGTTACAGCCTTCTGGGACATGTAGTTTGGAAGTTTTTCTTTGCAGGCTAATTGTCTGGATTGTGTGAAAACTCTGAAAATCCATATAGATAATCAGCCTTGTGCAGGGCAAAGAGAGAAACATCTGCATTGCATTATAGGATAACAAAGACTGTCCCATCTACTGAGAAAATGTCCTGAACTGTAACCCTGCAATGTAACTGGAAAGTAATTCATTATTGCATTGAACTCATCTGACTCAAAATATTTTGAGGCAATTCGGAAACAAAACCTTCTGTCTCAGGTCAGTGGGTTGGGTTTTTTTTGTTCGTTTGATTTTTTGGTTTTGGGGGTTTTTTTTGTGTATTGGGATTTTCCTCTGATTCACCTAGCATTGTAACAAAATAGCAATATATCTGCAAAGACTGGTTTCCCTTGAAGTTTTTATTTAAAAATGCCACATCTGCTTACATCTAGGATGGAAGGGAAAATCAGCAATCCTGGTATTTTTTTGATGCTAAGAGCAGGAGACAGAGATTTAGGTCACTGCTTGTTTTGACATTTTCAGTAGGAAATTAAGGCAATTTGTTAATATATATTCTGTTTTAGCCTACCTACTTCTAAGTGGAACCTGGGATGGGGTAAGTCCTCCTTGACTGCTGCTACACCTGAATATTTGTGGATCTACTTTTAAGGAGACTGCCCACCATCACATATGAAGGTTGGCCCAATCTGGGCATGAAAGTTCTAGTCTTAGGGTTTGTGCAGTTTTCTCTTTGTGACACCAGTCAGACACTCACAACTTTTTATGTTCAGATCTACCTTTCTTGTTTTCATGATGTTCAATGTGAAGACAACCTTAGCATGAAAGTATCAAAAGTAGTATCAAAGTAGTCTTGGTAATATCTCTCCTCAGAGTTCATAAATTATTGCCTTGAAATTTGGAGCACTCACTGTGCTTTCACTTTGAGTTTTGCCTAATGATAGCTGCCACTCTCTGTAAAGTCTTCTCCCTATGGACTGATACAATTCCTTCAGGAAATCAAGCAGAATAGTGCAAACTAGTAAGGATTATACACAGGATGAAGATGCCCTTCCTGCAGGTTAAGGCTCTTAAATGGGCTACTGCTGTGGTACAGATCTTAAAATTTGGGTAGGCCTCTGGTGCAAGAGCTCTCCACTCTGCTTTAGCCTTCTGCTTTAATACCCACATTCATTCCATCTAATTCAAGCACTCAGAACCCTGCCTCTGCAGTCTATGAGTAGAATAATAGGAACAAAATTATTTAGGTTGAAAAGACCTTTAAGATCATTAAGTCCAATCATTAACACAACACTGCTAAGTCCATCACTAAACCACATCCCCAAGTGCCAGATGTACACATCTTTTAAATACCTTCAAGAATGGTGGCTGCATTACTTCCTTGGGCAACCTGTTCCAGTGCTGGACACTTTTGCTGGAGCATTTTTTCCCGGTGTCTGATGTAAACTTCCCCTTTTGCAACTTGAGGCCATTTTCTCCTGTCCTATCACATCTTGTAAGAAGAGATTCATGCCCACCTGGCTACGTCCTCCTTTCAGGTAGTTGTAGAGAGTGATAAGGTCCTCCCTGAGTCTCCTCTTCCCCAGGCTAAACGCCCCCATCTCCCTTGACCATTCCTCACAGGAATGCTTCAGACCCTTCACCAGCCTCATTGCCCTTCTCTGGACACACTTCAATCCCACAATGTTTTTCTCACAATGAGAGGCCCCAGACTGAACACTGGATTCAGGTATGGCCTTGCCAGTGCTGAGTGCAGGCAGAGCATTGCTGCCCTAGTCCTGCTGGCCACACCATAAAGGCAAATCCCTCAAAGAATGCTTAAGGTCTTAGCTGTGATGAACCTTCCTCAACTGACTATGGAGGGATTTTCAGTAGACTTTCCCCTAATTTTGCACCTTGTTAGGAGCCTGGAGATAGATGGGAGGAACAGAAGCATTTGTGCCTCTTGAGACTCCCCAGGGTGTATAGGTGTCAGCTGGCTGAGAGGCACAGAAGTACAGCTGGTGTGTATTGTCTCAGTAGTATGATACAGTCCTAAAACCCATGGTAAAAAGCCATTAATGTGTTTCATGTATCTTTAAACACTCAATCTGCATCAAATTCATTCATATTTTATTTGTCAAATTATGACCACACACACTGGTTGACAACTCGGTATGACTGCATCTTGTGCCACAGAGTGCAAGTCAGACCCTGCTAACTGATGTATCATAATCTGCTGAGGCAAAACCTGAGGAAAAATCCACAGTATTAATTCAGACAAATACTGTTCTGACCTTTCCCACTCTTTGACTATTGCCAGCCAAGGAATATGAGCTTTTAGAAAAGAGATGAATGGGTCGTATCTTTCTACACATATGGAGATCACCTAATATACCATGTGTGGTAGCAGGGTAACAATAGCAGCAGGAATAATCTCATACTCCCACTATCCAGTATTCCCATGGGCTCTGAGCTGATAGCTAGTGCTTTTCTGGCAGCATAATACTGCAGAATCTGTGTGAAGTGAGCATTGATCTTACTTGGAAGATGCTGTTTGCATGTCTGTACTTTCATTTCATTTGCAGCTGATCTATGAGTTAAACACCAGTAAACAAGAGGTTAAGGTACAACTGGTGTTGTGAGGAGTTTCAAGCAGATTCCTTATTTAATACAGTGATGATTTTGCTGGAGGTGAGTTGTAGGGGACAGAGCAGGTAACACAGCCAGTTTGCTGACATGTAAATAATACCTAATGTCCACAAAATAGAGATTTCCATGAGATCATAGTCTCACACATACTCATTATAAGGAAGAATTTGGGCAGATCACTTTTTCCTGCCCCCCCCCCACCCCCCTTTCTCTGGCATCAGTTCTGAAACACGACAGGGCTACTGCAAAACGTTTTGTGTGTTCACAGCAAACTTGGCACTGATTACCAGAGACTCCAAACTACAATACACTGCTACTGCATAAGGGATTCACGTGTACCTATTCAGCAGGGAACATTCCTGGACATCCTTTTTTTGGTCAAATATGCTGTAATTTTGGTAGGATTTCAGTTCAGTTTTCAGTGAAATAAATATATGGTAATTTCCAGGAGAGCTGCTCCTGAATGCAACATGGTCAAGACCTTAAAGTACCCACATTATATGAAGTCAACGAATCTTCATGAATCTTGTGGCTTTTTCAGATCTGTCAGCCATGTGGAATAAATATTAACAAATTCTTGAAAATAAAAAAATCCCTAAAAATATCAAATATTTTAAAGTACTGAATGTTTCCTGGCAGAAATATGCCTCTGTCCTACAGACAATATTGTCAGAACACATTCATCTGCCTAACTGGCTCTCACTGCTTGTTCTATGTAGGACAGGCAGACACTAAATTCATCACTGTAAAATACTGTCAAATCCAAGGAAATCATAAAGGTGCTCTTCCAAGTTGATCTGTTGCTCTGATCATCAGGAAATCCTGTTCCAAACCTCCAGAAAAGAGGAATAATTTCTAAGAACTGTCAAGGTTTCTTCCCAGTATCATGGCTGAGATTTTATTCCCTGGGGACAACATCAGCCTTCATGCAAATCAGGTCCAGGATTTTACCTAAGAAGAAAGACGAGTGTTGTTACTAATTCCTGCAAGTGATACAGTTATATCCTGACACAGGAGAGAGTTTACAACAAGTGTCAAACTGGAGGGAAAGTATTAATATGTATTCATAGGTCCTTGGATTATCTTCACCACAGAGAAGAGAAATAACATGGATACAGGATATGTTATACAATAAACCCTTGTTTCTTTATCCCTGAGTTTCTTTATGACCCTCTGAAAACAGCTTCTTTTTAAGGTCCATTTGCCTTGTCATAAAGAACCTGGCTTTCCTAAACAACTTTTGGAACTACTGCATAACTAATAGTTCTAATTATGCAGACCATAAGGATTTAATTAAAAAATCAAGTTGCATTACTTGCTCCAAAGAGCTTTCTTTCTGCAACCCAGAGGATGCAAATTCTCCATCCCATTGTTTTCCCTTCCCTAGCATCCATTAACCAAGAGAAACACAGTGAGGATGACCCCACAGCAGCACCACGTTACCTGGGGTGGGGTTGGCTGAGGTCTCTTTACTTCTTAATAACTTTGTGGAAAATTGACAGAGAATGTTGCTTTAATTCTTCTAGGCTTCCAAAACGAAGTGTGGTTGTCTTAACATATCCACCTCCTATAATTATCTCTCTTGCACGTTTGAGTTAAAAGACATCTATTTTAGAGAAACTAGCAAAGGATGGAAACGTGGGGAGCAGAAGGGTTTTATCATCAACTTTTTTTTCTATCTGTTTATCTAAGGCTAACTTTGATTATTTTTAGAGCTGATAGCTGCACTCTGAGCTACTCAAATGGCAACTGGAATCAGGGTTTTCAGATGACCATTTCTCTGTCTTAAACTCAGAGGTACTTTATTATATTGTGTAGCCAAAGCTGAGTGGGTTGCCTGCTGCCACACTGGTATCCCTTGCATTAGGACAGGTATGTCTTTCTACAAGGGCATTCAACTTAATTCACTAATGAAATGGCATCTTAATGAGGACAGAAATGTAAATGATATCCACCCTAGGGCCTTTCTCACATGTTATTTTGTGAAAACTAACATGTTCCCTGCTGACTTTCATTCTGTGGTTAGGAACAAGTGTGTGAGCTGCTCTAAAGAGGATTCTGGGGAAGTAGCCATCATTATTGGATTCAGAGGATTGGAAGCCGACTGATGTTGCGGTCACTTTGGTATCACTTGAGGAATTGCTGTATGCAGAGATGAGTCATATTATTGGTGGAGCAGAACCTGACCCTAGGGCCTACAAGCAGTGGGAAGAACAACCATTGCACCACCCTCTAATAGCACACAGACCCAGGCAAGAGCACTGGCCAGCCAAAATAAATTAATTGCATCATCTAGTGGATATTGGGCTATATCAAAGCCTCCTTCTCCCTTTAATAAGTGTAGTAAAAATGTCTCCGTTAATTGCTTTCACTTCAATTAGACAGCTTGTGCCTTCCAAGCCTGCTGAGGACAAGGGATGGTGTGAAGAGATATTTCAGAAGCACTAGCAGAGTGAATTCCTTGCACCCTGAAGTTGCAGGAAATTTGTTTTTACCAGAAATGGATAAAGTGTACCCAAGATTTTCTAAAATGTACCCAAGATTTTTCTAAGGTGATTTGCTTTCTTTATCTTTGTCATTCTAGCTACTGCTGTTCAGTAACAGAAGAATCATGTGAATATGATGGAGATTTGGACATGACAGAGATCCCTCTTCACTTCCAACACTGATACATTCCAGGATGGAGAACCTACAGCATCATTTAATCTCCCAAGGAGAGAAAAGTAACACACAAAAAGGAACTCTTGGAATTCAGGGCATTTGGCCCTCAGCCAGATGATTTTGATATAAATAATGAACAAGAGGGAGAGAACCTGTCTAGGGTGAACTGAGAAATTAGTGCTAAGCTATCTTGGCATCAGCAGGAGCACGCAGGAAGGCATGAAAGCTAGAAGCACTGAAAGGCAAAAGGCTGCAAAAGAAAGTGAAGATGAAGGATCTGGTGCAAGGACAAATCTGGAGCTCTTGAGAAGTGCAGAGGTAAAGGAGCAGAGCAGACAATCTTCTCCTGGGAAACCTGTCTAATCCTTCACTCCAAAACCTTCAGAATATGGTCGAATCATGTCACTAATCATAGTATTTACCCTACCAGTTTCTTGTATGCTTCTCATAAATCCTTGCTTAGACTTTGATCCACCCAGCAACTTTTTCCATTTTTACTTCATCACCCCTTTCCCAGCTGTCCTCCACCCCACCCCGTCTACTGGCTTGTCTTGTAGCTTCCCTACACACCCCTATACTTTCTTCAGAAGGCTTTGTGTCTGCCTTGAATGAAGATCTCTGATCCTCTCTTTCCAGTCCTGAGACCCAGCTTATTCTACTGACATCTCTGGTGGCTTCTTTCTTACTCACATGTTAGAAGCTCACAAAGCTTTGTTCTTAAAAGGGATGAGACATTAGGGTGTGAGATGAACACAGCTGAATTAATGTTTAAGACCATATTTTTCTGCTCAATAGGGAATATGATATTGCTGACCATGTACAATGATGTCACAGAACTAGACAGCATGCCTGAAGTTCACACTGGACTGTGACTGGCACAGCTGGAGAGTTAAAGTACCAATGACTTGAAGAGCAGCCAATTCTACCAGTGTTGACTACAATTATAAGAATGCTTTGGGAGGCCTGGGCTAAGGGACTGAGAGACCTTCTTTCTGTCAAATCACTGTCTTGTGTGAGGCTAAACTGTCTCATTATTTTGGCATGTTGGTATCCTCCTCCCAGACTAATTTCTCATTCTCCTTATGTCTTGAAATGATGTTCTCCCTCTGTTTGCCCCAATAAGATCCTCCTCCAACTTTTTTCTTCTAGACCTTTCAGCATTTGGTTATTTTAGATCCCTGTGCAATCTCAGCTGGGATGCCTTTTGAGTACAATAGGATGTACCAGGTGCACACATTCAGTTTCCATTAACATAGTGCCAGTAGCAAGTCTCTTCTTGCATGGTTCCAGTGGGAAACAGATGTAAGATGAACTGCAGAAGAATCCTCCAGTGATGGAATCAGCTAGGTCAGACACCCAGGACAATACCATCTGCCTCACTCACAGACCAACAGTTGTGGGCATCAGCATGTGAATCCCTGGGAGCACAAAAGAGCAGATGCTTCAAACCCTTTGAGGTTGACCCATTGCTGAGCAACGTTCCTAGTGTTTGGCTCTGTCTCAAGACAAGCCTTGAGTTTCATGCATTTATAAGGGCAGAAGTCAGCTCTGATAGAATCAGAATGGGTCGCCTGAAATGAAAGCTCAGCATTGGGTGTGTAGTAAAAAACATGCCAGATGTCCAACTGGGCAAAACATGAAAGAGGTGTGAGTGGGTAAGAGGCATGAAACAAGCCTTTCCTCGTTGCTTGCTACACAGCTGGTTTAAATGTGTCAATACAGGTATTGCAGGGATTTTGCAACCCTTCCCTTATCCTGGTAGGGGCCCTGAGTTTTGGATACACCTGATTCCCATTCAGATGTATGTGTGTTAACCCATATTGGAGCTGGAACCATATGGTGTGCCATGGAAATTAGATTGTCTCAAAACATCTCAATTAGATTGTCTCAATACTTCTTACTGCAGAAGCAAAGGGAAGGGTCCCTGATCATGGCTGGCTGGCAGACCCAAATGTTCCCATTTGCCTCTGTGACCAGGATAAGTGCGAGCAGCTTTTTGCAAGTAGAACATGAATTATATAGCAGATATATAGGCAAGTAAATGTGGTTTTATAGAACTTATTTCCACATATCATGAAATGATAGTGTCATACCAAAGGGCAAGACTCTTCTAAATGGAAGTTATGCTTACAGAAGCTGGTGATACCAAAGACTAAACCTGATACACAGGCCTGGGCAGAGTATATTCAATTGGAGCTATTTGCCTTGTTTGTCTTCTCAGTGCAGTCAGGTAGGGTTCAGCAGGAGAATGATGTTAAAACTGGACTTGAAGAACAGGCCAAACAATCATCCTTCTCCCATCCCCCAAAAAGAAACCTTTCTCTCCACGGTGCAGAGAGTCTTTTTCTCAGGTGGACAGAGACTCTGCGACGCCAGATGAAATGAATTGCATCATTTGATGGATTTTATCTTCAATCAAAGTGCACCCCTCTCTTTAGCAGAAAAGCTGTAAAAATGTCTTGATTAAACATGAAATCTCCAAGGTGATTCTTTGGACTGAGTAGTGAAATTGTTAGAAAGTGACCTCCAGGTTAACTCCTTTAAGGTTCCTGGCCTTGAAGCTGATAAAAGAATCCTTCATGAGAGCATAGCATTGTTGTTTGAAACCCAGTAAAAAAGAAGATAAACACAGATGCTTTCAAATGTCAGGACAGAGATGGCAGGTCAGGTGGAGATTGCATGCATGATTTTGAGAGTGGGTGGGTGTTAGTCTTGGAATGGCATTTTCTTATCAGAAAGAAAAAAAGGACATGAGAAATACAGTCCAAGAGGGTTTTCCCCTAGATGGTTCAGGAATCAAACCACTGCCTTGGTTTACTCACCACAGCTGCTGCTTTTGATACAGAAGGCCTTGAAACATACCAAGCAGATTTTGCCTGGCAGGCTGGGCCAAACCCAAGCGCATGAATGAGCCCAAAAGAATTAACTCTGCTTATCCAACACTCGTTTTAGAAACATCCAGTCTCCTTCTGCCTTGGAGAGATCCCAGACCTCGGGTATGTTTTAATGGGCCAGAGAGAGGAATCATGGTCACATCACAACCTTGTGGGCTTGGTCTGAGTGTAGGCAGAGAGGCTCATTCCCTATGGCTGTGAGGTAAACAGTTTTAAAATTCATATAAGTACACTGTATTTAGCAAAAGAACACTACAGAAGATCTTTGCTGAGCTGGACTGGGTTCAGCCAAGCTAGGGAATCCTTCTCCCCAGGGTGGTGGCTCACATCACATGGAAGAACCATGGCTAGCAGAGCACACAGTGAAATGAAGTGCCCTGACAGGGCTCCAGCTTGTCCTTCCTTTCTGCACAACTTCTGCTGGCACCTGAACTGCCTTGTCATCACCCAGCAGAAGCATGGTCAACTGAGGGAGTTACTCAAGCTGGAAAAGTTACTGCTCATCCTCCACACCCAATTTGACCATGTGAACACTCCTTGCTCGCCCCACTTGTGAGACAGTCACTCCACTCACCTTCTTGGGAGAGATGTGGGAAGCAGACAGCCTCCAACCAGTGGCTGGGTAAACCTTTGTGTTTGTCTTTTCTCTTTCTATGCTTTTGTCTGGCTTGTATCTGTAAGCCATAACTCCTCAGTGTGGGAAGTCTCTCCTGCTAAAAGCAGATTCCATCACAACAGAGCAGAGTGTGGATATTAGTAGAACAGTAATGCTGGTGGTAAAAGCCTAATGACCCCTTTCAAAAAAGTCTAAGTACCACATCTTTCATCCTAAATGTATTCTTGTCATGCAACTCTTCAAATTACTCTGCAATTTCACATAATGAAGTTCTACACTTTTGGCCTTAAACTGCGAGAATTATGTTGTCACCTGGTACTTACAGGGTGATCCCCTCCTGCAGATGGGCAGACAAATGACCAAGGTCAAAGGTTTTGTTCCTCACCAGCTCTCCAGGGAGTGGGGCAAGAAAGGCTGCATCCATGCCTGTAGCCTTTACACCACAGAGAGATCATCTCTGGAGACCACCCAGGGTGGGGATACAGGTACAGATGCTGAAAGCTGCCAGTGGCCATATGCAAAGGAGACCCTAATCCTGTCAGCCATCTCTCCTCTGGGTTGCAGCCATAGATTTCCCTCATCAGGCTATTGCTCATAACAGATGGTAGAGGAGAGTTTAAACAGGTAGCTTAATCCTGAAGAAAAAACCACAACTCCCTCACCTTAAACAGTGGGGGAAAAAGCATGGCAAGTGTCTGCCTACATGTATTCACAGTTTGCATAGAGAACACGTCTTTCCCATTTCCAGTGATTGATGGGATGTGGCATTTTTCTCTGCCAGTATCCAGACAAACAGACCTAGCCCCTTGCTTCACTCACTCTCTTCCTCCATGAAAAGGCAGCAACACTGTGTGACGTAAAATCCTGTAAAGACAAAAGAAAGAACTGAATTCTGCCTCTCCCAGGCTGTGGTTGAGGGGGCGAGACAGGTAAAATGCATCAGGCCACAACATCTGTGAGATTAAATTCCAGCTCTCATCTGCCTTGTAAAGGCTGACCCTGACAATTTCTCTCTGTGCTGGGCACTGTCTGTGGTTTCTTTATGTGACCAAGCTTTGTTCTACTTTATTTTATTTTATTCTATTCTCTCTCCCATCTTTGCAAATGTTCACAAAGAATTGAAGACAGTTCTCCAGCTCAGATTTACAGCTGCACGGAAAGACTGTTGCTATTTATAGTCATCTCAAATTTGTTTCATCTGCCTACACAATCAATTAGCTTCAGCTCCAGCTAATTTTGCAATCAGCCCAAGAAAAATGTCTCTGGCATAGTATCTTGTTTTCTCCTTCTTCTCCCTGGGGCTATAAAATCTCTGTACCCCTTTCTTATCCAAGTTCTACACCTTAATACAGCACTAGCCGGACTCATCCTCCGTGTCTTTTGCCTTTTAGAACTTCTTCCTGGCTGACTTGACAGAAGAGTATTTACTTTACATGATGGAGACCTTTTTTCCTCTCCAATGGAGGTTTGGAAAGAATACTCCACCGTTTATTTTTCCATCAGCTAATTGCAAATATTGAAAGCGTCTAGACAGGGGGAAAATAGCTTTATAAATCATCAGCAAAAGGAATTTCAATGTTATCTTAAATCCCACACAAATAATTTTTAAAGATGTTCAGTAAATATATATTTGTATATAGAAAAATTAAACTAACCTGGAACTCAGGTTGAGTTCACATAAGGAATTTAAATGTTCAGGGAAGGGAATCACAGAATAAGGAGGTTGTAACTGTACCACAAACAAGCAATAAAACACAGCAGAATAAAAGGGAGGGTGTAGTGAAGAGCAATGCTGAAGATAGTAACTTGGGGCAACTTTTCAGTTCCTTATTACTGGAGTCTTGGACTTCAGCAAGTCTTTGTCAATCTCACCTGAGCTGGTGAGCTGGGGGTTCAAGTGGCATAAACTGTGTACAATCATTAAGAGTCTTTGAACAGAAACAGAAATATGTGCTGATCCTGGCATCAGAGCATCTATTAGAGTCACAAAGTGGAGGGATGCCTCCTCAAGCCCCAGTGGTGACAAGACACAATGAGGGCAAGCTCGCAATTCTATTTAGCACAAAACAGCCAGCAGGGCTCACCAGGTGTCCTGTAGTGCATCTTCTCCTGCATGGTAGGATCAGAAAAGTTTAAATCAGTCCTGGCAGGTGCTGCATAAATCTTTACTGTAAAACCTCCAGCTTTGAATGCATTACTCATTCTTATTCTGAGCACTAAAACATATCCTGTGGTTACAGATTTAAGTTGAACTGTAAGCCCAGGACTTTGCACATTTACATCTGTAAGTTGGCTTCCAGAAGGTCATGGACTGAAAGCATTGCCCTTTGGGAGTCCAGTCTCAAAGGATCTCTCAGCTCAGACATGAGATTCCTGTGGGTTTTCAGTAATTTTACATGCCCAAGACAACTTATTTAGGGAAACAAAAATATTGTTTGTCCTTGTGGGTAAACTATTTACTCAGTTCCTTTTAAACTGTCACATCTCTTTCAAAATTTTAGAGGTTTGTTTTGGTTTGGTTTAGTTATGGGGTTTTTAGTTCCTTGCTGAGCAGAAGAGAGACTGTCTTGAGGAGAAGGGCAGGCATGGGTTCTGTACTCACTGAGGATTTAGGGAAAGGTTTTTCCCTTAGAAGGGCAGGAGCCTCAGGATAGCCCCCTTCCCTTTGGGTTACTGTTTGAGCTTGGGCAAAACTGGGGACAATATACTCAGATAAGGATGGAAAAGAGACAGTGAGAGTATGGAGTACAGGGAACAGAAGGTGAGGGGTGTTAACAGCATACAAGAAATGGTTTAAAACAATGAAACTTTTCGTTGATGGTCTAATGCAGTCCCCAGTAATTCATCCAGGATGCATCTCTGCCTGTTTTGGCATCTTGTCTCTCAGTTCCTGTCAGTGAACTGTGAGACAAGACACTGAACTGTGGTCCACATGTGAATGATATTTTTTCCTTAAGTTTTGATAGTCACAGCCTGCAAATGTTTTAGGAATTGTTTTGTTTGTTTGTCTAAAAAACATATTTGCCTTTCCTTTCCCTGACAGAAATGCTCTGATACTTTATGGAACTGGCAATCTGTTCAACTTCCCTGGAATCAGGATCACATTCTTTCCACATCCTGCAAAGCTCTGCCTTTACTATGTAACACTGCTAAATACTGCTGTAGGAGCTATGATTTCTTCATCATCTTCTTCTTTCTCCTTCTTTTTCATGATAACCAGGAAAAAACACATTTTATTCCCCAGCTCTGCAGACTTCCAGGAGTAGCCATCACTCACTGGACATCTGCAATTCTGCTGGCCTCTTTTGCAAGAAGTAACAACTAATGTGCAGCCCTCAAAATACTCGATTTCTGATGAAAGTTAATATTAACCTCCATACCTATAATGAATGAGACATGAGCTTCCAGCCTTTGAGACAAGCCATATTAAAATGCAGGTTATGCCTGAACATGTGGCTATAGGAAGTCTTGTACTGTTGGGGTATCTTCTGTCTGCATGGAGAAAGAAGAAATTGTGCTGAGATTTGAGAGTCACTCCCAGGCCAGCTTGGGCTGCTGCTAGATTTGGAATTTAAGACCACATGTGAATGAATGGAAGAAATCATTCAGTCTAAAGGAAGCAACAGGAGTCAGTGGGGACTTTGTGACATTTTTGTAGGAGGACAAGAGGTGTTGGCTGTTGCTTTCCTGATGGTGAGCTGGTAATTTGGCTGCTGGTTCCACTTCTGTGACATTGTGTTTACAGAGGTTGCTATAGGAGTACAGCAAGTTCCTCTGAGCTACAATTGCTTCAGATCTGCCACTAAGGCAGATTAGAAAGGGTGTGGTAGATAGACTCCCTGGCTAACATCTGTGGAGGATGGAAGAACTTAGAAGCAATATTTTCTGCTTTGCATCTCTAAGTTGTTTCCAAGCACCATTCCGCTGAATCTGGGTGTCTTCCACACCTCAATCCCAGCTGCTCACTCCCCTTGAACTTCTCCATGATAGAAAAGAAATACATCCTAAAGAAGAAGACAGAGGGCTCAGATCATGGGCCTCAAGCAGTGCTTGTGGGACATAGGAGCAATGTACTGTGGTTCGGAGGCTGGACTGAGCCACCAAGGTGGTGTGGTGCCACAGAGGTTCTTACAGCTGATGTATCCAATACCATCTGTCTTATCAAACTGCAGGCTCAGCCTCTGGTAGCCTCTGAACCCCATTTTTCCTCTACCTCCCACTTCATCTTGCATTTGCAGTTAAATAAATTCTACTGAAGTCAGCTATAAAAGCTGAGAATGAGACGTAGAACCTGCATTTTATTGCCCCAGGATAATTGTCTTGCTCACAGACATCAGAGCTTTTCTTAACTATTTGTATGGCCTTGGACATTATCAGACACAAAATATTTGGGATTGATCCATTGGTTTCAACCAAAAGACCAGTCTGGTTGAACATCTTTCTAATCCACATGGCCAAATGAAGTTGTTCCTGGCCTGCTGGTAGAAGAAGTTGATGAAAAGGCTCTCCATGACTGTGTACATAACCCTTTCTGGTTTGCAATAAGAATCTTTGGTGTTGGTTTTCCTTGATCATTCCCCAAGTTCAGGCCAGCTCAGAGAAATCTGCCATCTCTGGAATCTGTCTTCTGAAGCAACCTGAATTTCTGGGTTTAGTAAATTTAAAAACCTACACATGAAGTCTGTGAGGCTGCATTATTTTAAAGTACGTTGTGTGGCTTTCCACTGTTTAAACCAGTCAGTCACTTTCTTTCAAGAGGAGGAGGGGAAAAGAAAGTCAGGTGAAGTGATGTTAAGTCACCTGAAACCAAGATTTCTTTGGCTGATGAGTCTTCATTGACCTTGGCTTGCATAATGAAAGAATTACGCTGAGGTTTCTGAACTACCTTTGTGTTTGTGTAGTACATTTAAAAATATATTAGGAAACTAAAGCACACTTACCACAAGGGCTGAAGATGTGCTTTAAAGCCCTGGCTAGCTTGCTAAAGTGGTACCTTCTGTGTCCTTCAATTTCCCAGACAGAACATTCTGCTTTACTTCCTGCTCTGTAGTATGATGAGTATTTTTCTCTGCTAGACAACAGGAGAAATTCCTTCCCACACCAAGGATAACTGTATGATCCTTACAGACAATGTTTCAGGATGAAGTTGCAGCTACCTCCACAGACCTTCATATCTGCCTAACTTCACCCACATTCAGGACACAGAACAGAGGGGTTTGGAAGAGAGTAAGAGTGCTTTAGTGGAAAAGTTGCAAAGGATCACAGCTAATCTCTCTTCCACTCCCACAGCCTGCTCATTTTGTTGTGTGGCTTGTAGAAATGCTGGTCTTATGTAGAAATGCTGGTGAGATAGTGGCCCCTAAGTGCAGGGATTTGTTTCTGGCGTTTCTGTATTTCCCTCTATTTCAAATGCCATCATAATCAGCCTGAGACATCTGCCATATGAGAGAAATTTCCACTTGATGACAATCCAGAAAGGAAGAAAGGAGACAGTTAAACTTTTCCAGTTATGCTCACAAAAGTGGGTGGATCAGCTCTCAGCTCAGTCATGTGCCTGAGGAAGACCATGTGACAGAATTTTAATAGTAATATATAACAATAATAATTATAATGAATAATCCTATAAAAATTAGAAAATCTATGGCCTACCACAGACTGTGGCAAGGTGAGAGAAACTTTACACAAAGGCCTCAAGACCACTGGGGATTCTGTCAGCTCTACAGCAACAGGCTGAGCAAGAAGGAGGGATAATGAGCTCAGTTTTCCCAGAAGGGATTTTTTACATACCTCCATCATTTCTTTCAAAGCCTTCTTTGCCCTGCCTGGTGAAGGCACTGGAGAAGGGCCAGGTGCCCTGTGTGTCCCTGGATGTGAATCAACCAGGGGCTGGGGGGAGATGAAACTGCAGCACAAGCAAAGCTGCCAATGCACTACCCTGAGCTGCTGGTGTCAGCCCTGAGGACGAAGGTTATCCTTCTAGTGTTTGATGCCAACTGGCACAGCTTTCCTCTTCTTCCTTCACACAAGTGTTGCCTCCTTCCCCCTCCCTCTCCACAACATTTTGCCTTTGAAGTCACTTCATCAAGAATTCTTCCTCTGTCAGAATTAATCTTCCACCTGCCAGGCCATGAATAGTCACCTTTTTGTATGTCTGCAGCATGTTGCCAAAGAAAGGGAGCAGAAAATAACGGGTAAGCCTGGAAGAGATAAATGGTACAAAGTAACACAAAGAAATCCTACCAATAAATTTAACCATAAAGCAAGACAAGGTATTTGTCCCTCCTGGTCCCACAGTCCCACAAATAGCTTCCCTTAACTTGGTTAGATTTCAGAAAGGTCTCCAAGCTGTAATCCTATGTGGCCAGAAACCTACAGAGGAATTTTCCACTGTCTTAATCCATGGTGAGAGCAAATGCCCAGGTTCCTGACACTCAAAGAAACCTGAATATATATTTTCTAAAAATAGAAAACTGGGGTCCTGATCTGAACCAGGATCTTGGCTGTCCAATGGGATGTCTTTCTCAGCCCTCTGCAGGGAAGCTAGTCTATCATTCCTAGACATCTCTGATACTCATTAGGATTCAGACTAATGATTATTGACTTGAAAAATCTGTTCCCATGATGCTGAAGAATATGAATACAAATTCTGAAGACTGTCTGGATATCTGATTTCCCTACAACTGTGTAGAAGATAGGTAAGACCACTGAAGTAATAGAGTACCCCAACATTTAGCTGGAGACCTTGATAAAATCAAAGCAGACCACATTAAAATCTAATTATATGGAATATCTCTTAGGATGTATGGATCCAAGATGCTTTGCAAGAAGTAGTAATTGAATTAGTACTTTTGATTCTTTCAGGGAGTATCCTAGAGAAAAGACTATTGACTTTTGTGCAAATAAGATACCATGGCTCCTAGTACAAAGAGCCTTTTATGGCTGCACTCCCCAAATAGGACAAGACATTTTCTTTGCACCTGGTCAGGTGCCAAATTTCCTACACAGGTGAGATCAAATGGCTGCTTAAAATATTTCAAATGTAAACTTTTCTAGAGTAAAATTGGAATAGGATGCACAACAATCCTGAATCAGGCTTACTAAGGTGAATACATAAAAAAATTCAAGATTAAGGCTCTTCTGACCTGACACTGGTGTCTTGCTCTCCCTTGCAGACAATAAGCAATGATGCATCTTTTAAAAGTTGGAGGATTTCAAATCACAAAGCAACACTGGTGATTAGAACGCAGGGCTGGGAAACAGGGAAATTATATCCTACTCCCACCTACAGAATTGCAGAGTATTCTGGTTTGGAAGGGATCTGCAAGGATCATCAAAGTCCAATTCATGCCCTGCACAGGACAGCCCGAAGAAACACATCATATGCCTGAAGATGTTGTCCAAACACTTCTTGAGCTCTGGCATACTTGGTGCTGTGACAACTCAGAGTGAGAGTTTTGATCCTGAAAAACTGATACTGCTTTTATTTTCCATATACATCCTTGCCCTCTTTATCCCCTTAAGCTGGGGAAAAAGCCTTGTCTTCACATACCTGTGATCACTGGATTAGGAGGACTGAACAAATTTTCGTGGAATTTGGTTGCTGGTTTGTTGGTTTTTGTTTTGGTTTTTTTTTTTTGGTCAGAACTATCTCAAGATTCTCAAGGTTTTTTTAAGATTAGTCAGGTCCCTTAGCAATCCTTACCTTTGAGGTTTATGTGCAGCTAATACCACCCCAGGCAGGGGCAGTAACAAAGCATTAGACACCTAAATGTCAGACTGAATTCCTTTTCCCTTCTCTCTCTTACACAGCTCCTGTATGAAGTCAGACTGCATAATGGAAACCCTATCCTGGAAGTCTGCTTCCTGTTCCATTTTGCATTCCTGCAGCTCTAAATAAAGCCAAAACAATTCCACTGTATTGTTAAAAAATTATCCAATTCCAACACTGTTTCTCTGTGGTATAAACATAAAGACTTGTGCCTCCACTTTTCTGTTTCTTTGAGAGGCAAATAAGTCCTTTTAATGGTGCTCAGTGCTGCAAAATCAGGGTGGAGTACAGGTCTGAATGACATCTGTGTACTCCCCAGGCTTCAGACTGGAGTGGGACAGGACCTGAGGACTATTATGGCACGCTGAACTCAGAAAAAGGCTTTTATTACTGAGTAATAAACTCATGAAAATTGGGGGTTTATTAACAAAAATGTTGACAGACCTTTAACTTTAGTGGTGCTACTGAGCACCGCTATATGTAAAGACGAAACCTTTCTGCACTTAACAAATTTATTAGCTGTAATTTCATTTATTTATTTTTTTGTTCCACATATAGAATATGTGCTAGGAAAACAAGAGCACTTTATGCCCTGTGAAACCAGAGTTGTTATGAGATTTTTTTCCGAGAGGATTTAAGGGTATGCATGAAGGATATTTGTTTCTCAAGCTCGGGCACGTCTGGAAGTCCAACCCACTCCTGCAAAGTTCAGTGGGATTGTTGTCTAATTTCAATGCAGCTCTCTGGCCAGATCAGAAAGTCATTTACTGACAAAGGCACACACCAGAACAAGTGGCTCACGAAGGGGAGAGCCGGATTTCCTTTTCTTTGAAACCCAGCTTGCTCCATCCTTTCCATCAGCTTGTGTGTTTTCCCAAATAAGAGAAAATCCTGCCAGGAAAAATGACAAAGATTGACTGACTTTCATCCACTTAAGAACCAAGAAGTTTGCCTTGACAAGCTGTTCCCCAAGACTGACTCCCTAATGTTTCCTGTTGTTTCTGCAAACCCACTCTGCCTCCATGGCTCTCCCAGTGGACTGTGACACTTGTCAGTGGTTTGCAGCAGAGACCCAAGTACTTGCTCCTACTCCAGGAGGTAACACCATCCTCTCCAAAAGCTTTCTCCTATAAACACTTCTACTTTGATAATTTTTTCTGGAGTAGGAAGTTCCCTGAATAAATTGCTTCTCTGAAACCCCTCCTCCTGCACAACCTAGTCTGAACTTTTCTCTCCTTCCCTGGCTGTGACCATGGAGAGGGTGAGGGATGCAGGGCACCCTGCCCACAGTTGGAAAGCCAGCTATGTTTCTGAGCAGTGGTAAAAAGCAAAACCACGGGGGAAAAATAGTTCCCCATGTTATGAACAGGACCTCATGCATGGTATTTTACCCTTGCCCACTAAGAAACCTTTTGATCAGCAGGCAGGAGCTCACACTGCAGCCAGGGAATCATCACCACTTGCTCAGAGCAACTTCTTGCTTCAGACTCCAAGAAGAACCTGAAACACAGGAAAGCACATGTCCCGTGTCTCGCAGGCTTGCTCAGGTCATGGTATGGAACAAATCAGCCTGAAGGAACACAGGCCACACTGAAAATCTGCAAGTCATTACCCATAATGATTATTCAGAAAGGGAGCTGGCATCAAAATCATTTTCCCCCTTCTCTAGTCTAAATCATTCCCCCTCCCTTTTTCTCTCACTCCTTGGTGCTTTCAAACAACAAGGAGTATCTGAGTACTTTTTCCCTCCTGTTGCAAGACATCAAAAATCCACTCAGGAGCAAGGCATGATGGAGCCACAGGGAAAGGCAGGCAGGAGACAGAGAACAGGGAGCTGGTCCCATTCAGCTGTTCCTGTCCTCATCCTTGCAGAAACATGCACCCAGTTGGAAAGGAAAAGCCTGAAGGCACATGGGGAGACAGACTGTGAAAGAATCTCTCTTCTGCCTTTCTGACAAAAGAAAGAGAGAAGGTGAGCACTCACTAAAAAATTAGTAAAATCATTTGCCTTTTAAGGGAAAAACTAACTAAGAAAGCAATGGATGGTGTGTTGTCCAAGGTCTTGCCATTACCTTCTGGTTTAAAAGCATCTTTGACCTCTCTCCCCCTACGCAGGTGGGAAGCACTCACTCGGTGGCACCTGCAAACATGCACACACACCAACCCCTCTCATTCCTTGCATTTGGAATAGCAAATATATTCATTTTCTTTACCATTAAAGCAGGAACGTGGATGAATGCATTTGGAAACCTTTACTTCTCCTATTGTAATGCCAGATGCACAAAGATATGCAAGAATAAAAACAGCAAAGAGCTTGGGGGAGCAGAAATTTTGGCTGAGGGTAATGCAGAGCACAGAAAAGCCTGCAGAAATGTTTGACTGTACCTTTGACTGAGAGAATGAAGAAGTCTTCTCTGGGGCTTGTTAGAACTGTAACTGTCTAATTTAGAGGAGCAGGATAGGATGAATATTTTATGAGGGTTTTTCCACAGGGCTGTTAACATTTAGCAAACAAAAGACAGCCGTGATTCATTTTCCTTCTCACAGGGGGCAAATGAGTTAACAGCTGTAACAAGGGAATTAAAAAGGGATGCTCCCAGCGCTGAGAACAGCTGTTGCCTTTTCAGGTACTTGGAAAACTGGGAGCACTGAGGTTCGTGCAGCACCTATTGGACAAAATGGGTCTAGGGTAGAATTTGCAAACTGATTCAAACTTGTTTTCTGTTCCAGTGTCCCAGGGTAAGTGCTTCTAGTCCCAATCCTGGGACTTACTGTCTAAATGCCTTTGATAATCTATAGCTGTGCTCCCTTTCTCTAAATTGGTGCAGGAAATATGCAATCTGTCTCCTGATCTAGAAAGACAGTAATTCTTCAGCTGTGGTCAGCACAGCCCAGCTAGTCATGACCTGACTCCAGGTACTTCCCCAGGTGCTCATCCTGAAGAAGATGCATGAGATTGTGTTTCAAGGAGGGCCCTGACCATAGCAAGAGAAGGAGCAGACAGCCCTGTCCACAGCAGCTGCCAGCTACCTGCAGGGCAGTGGGGCAGGGTGTTGGGCCCAGAGGGGATGTAAAGAGATCCTGCCTCTCCCTTCTCCTGCTTCCATGAATCAGTCCATCCTGCTATCCCTGTGGTAGGTCAGTTGGGGAAAGAAATGCTTCCTTTCCACAGGGAGGTGTCCTGCTCCCAAGCAGATGGCCTTGGGCACCTTGCCCCATCCTGCCAATTCCACTGGCCTACGTAGGTGTCTTGAAATTAGCCCAAACCTTTGAATAGGTTGGTCCACTTTGGGCCTATGCCTGCTGCATTTTTAATGAATGACTGAGCATGGCGTGCTCTGTCTTGCTTCTGGCTGCTCAGGTGCCTTGCACAGAGCCTGCAGACAGCCTGCTTAGGCTTTTTCTTGTAACATTTGCTCCTGAGGATGCTCTCCACCAGCCTCTGTTGCAGACGAGTGTTAAGCTACATTTGACAAAGTACAAATTACAAAAAAAAAATCCATCTAGACATACCCCTAAAGATTGTTTCTTTTACAACATGCAAGTACCCTTAACACATACATTTCTTATGCAGACACATAGATATGCATGTCAATAAAACAGAGTGGTACAAAAACAATCCTGACTCTCCAGGTGAGGCATATTCAGCTCCATCACTAGACTAATGATGAGCATTTCAAGTCTTGTCTTTGCTAAGCTATATCATGCAAGTCTGTTTTCAGGAGAGTGTGCCTATTGTTGCAGTACCAGGACTTTAACAAATCTAAATAGGAGCCAGATGCACAAAAGAGCACCATGAGACAGAATGCTGGGTTTTTCTTAGTCCTTCCTCCGCATTTTGTCTTCTAATTCAGAAGTTCACGTCTAGCAAAAGCTGCAAAACCTGTTCTTGCAGTCTTTTCTAAGAGAACCACATCAAAGGAAAACAGCAAGATGATGACCAGATATACTAGTGCAACCCTAATCCTTCCCAACTCTAGGCTTCCCCTCCCTCCCACTAACTCTGACCACAGCTCTCTGCTGTGGGGCCAATATTGCTTAGGCCTATTTTGGAAATCTATTACTACTGGTTCTTACACAAACAGCAGGGACTAAACACAGATTGCAGGCATGATGGAGCTTTTTTGAATTGGAACCAGGAGACAGACACGATGCAGAACCCAGGTCTAAAGCAAGGCAAGTCCTTCTTTTGATTGTACTCTGTCCCTGGAGTGTACTTCATATTCCAGCAAGGCTCACACACCTGTCTGTGCTGGCCTCTGTTTTGCTTTTCTCCTTGAGAAAGTACAGTATTCATGTTCAATATGTGTTCTGACATGATTCTCTGCAGTGATTTTCTGCAAGCAGCTCTCTTCTGACACTGGACGTCCAAGACTGGGCTCATTCCAGGCTTTAGGGCCTAAAATCCCAGCAGAAGTGGATGTTATAACACCATGTTATAACACCAGTGTCTGCCAATGGCCACCCTCTCTGACTAATCTTGGTGCCTGTATCTGAAAACCACAATAATGTTAGCTTAGCAGATAACTGTCCCAAATTTGCTCAGAGCTCTTAGTTCTTCAGAGAGCAAAATTATCCTTGACTTCCCCTCACCTGCAGCCACCTCCTTGGGGCACTTTCTGTGTCCCATTTGGACAGAAAACTCAGCCCACAAACAGATTTTAGTAATGTTCTGGAGCTTGAGAGGGTCTGGGCCCACTTCATCCCTTACACAGGTCCCAACTACTCCTCTATCTTCACAGGACATCCCCTACCTCCTCACAATTTTAGGAAACCAAAACCAAGCAGGAAAGTTTTCTTGGCCATTTCCTAAGGTAGTTTGATAAGCCCTGGAGCAGAGTAGAAGAGGCAGAAAGGCCTGGCACAAGCCATGCTGCTGGAGATCTGATCATGCCAAGTGGAGACCAAGAAGGTGCCACCTCAGCCAGCTGCCAGGCACACACCCCTGCAGAAGATACAGAAGTACTCTACAAGTCTTTGTGCTTGGAATGCACTGGTGGAAGGCATGTAGTCTGCTCCTACATCCTGTGAAAGCAAACATGGAAAAACACCACCATTCTTGGATTTAGAATCTCTCAAATATTTATTAGGCAAGTGATGAAGGTGCAAAGGAAAAGAGGACCCAATACATACCCTAGAAAAATGCAAAGAAAGTTTGACAGTTGATTAATTTTGTGGTTTTGAACCAAATACAAATCTATTTCTTTCTCCACTGACCCATGAAGGGAGAACAAAAATATTTGGTTAAGCCTGATTATTTTATTTAATGGAAAAATCAATGTGTGGCACAGAAAGGCCAGGTTTATATTAATATTTGAACTGGTATTTGTACTGATAGTAGAATGCATTATTACATATTAGTTATCAGGAAGCTGGATGGCATGCACTGGAATAAATTTGGAGGCTTAGAAAGGGGTGTTTCAACAAGATCTAACACAAAAGAATAAATGGCATACAACAGCAGTTTACTGAAGACAAAGGTGAGTGGCTCCATTTGGATTGGAATGCATTCAGTCTTTTCCTGAAGATACACCTAGAATGAAATTGCTATCAAATTTCATCTTCTGTTCCACTCCTTTTCATAGGGTGATATCCTTTTTATTATTTA
This sequence comes from Passer montanus, assembly GCF_014805655.1. Taxonomy (NCBI): domain Eukaryota; kingdom Metazoa; phylum Chordata; class Aves; order Passeriformes; family Passeridae; genus Passer; species Passer montanus. The sequence continues at coordinate 13,894,238 of NW_024356504.1, read as the reverse complement.
GCCTTGGGACATGATCACCATTGAAAAAGTTATTGAGTGACACTTGTGAAAATGACATGAGCATGAAGCTTTTTAAAGGAAGGCCTAATGGAGTGGCAAGCACTTTTTCCTGCAGCCAGTTCTGCTGAAGCAGCTCACTTCTGACTCACAAAATGTGTCATTCTCAGTGGGAAATCACCCTCAGCTCCAGGCTTCCCTGTCATGATTTAACACTCTCCCTAGTATTCTGTGGTTGAGTTTCAAGGCCACTAATGTATAAACAGCTTCTTCAGCCCTGAACTTCCCCGGAATGCAGTCTGATGTTTACTTAGATATACAAAGAGATATATGTGTGTTTATATACATCTATATGTGTATCTATAAATATGTATATATGCAGTATATACCTTTCCAAAGGTCTCACATTAGTTAATTACCTGTACAACACAATTAATTCATTCATTGTTCAGAAATTCCAGGAGCATTAGTTGTCTGACTCCAGTAGGAACTTAGCCAGACAAATTTCAGAAACTTCTCTCCATGGCTTTGTCATTCTGGGAAGCAGGTTTTTTAGCAAAAATCTTTTACTGAACAGATGGCTCATGTTAAATGCTTTAAATTCCACCAAATCAGAGCTGATAAAACGAGATAGTTTCACTGGAACTGGTGGGTGCTAGGTAACTCACAGGGAAAAGAAATTGTGCATGAAGCTCACACTGACAGTGATTATGGCCTGGGATTTTTGCTGTGTGCCTTGTTGGTATGGTTTACTTTTTAATTAAGCTAAAGCATTTGCACTGTGCTGGGCACAACACAGAGCTTGTGAGTCCTTCTACCTCACTGCACTAACACAAGCCTCACTAACCAACACGAGCTTCCCTTTCTGTGCTGTGATCAAACAGCACAAGGTGACACAGCAAGCAGTGTGGTGAAATGGGATGCCTTACCACTTCCTATGACTGAAAAATGGGAGAAAGCATGACATACTTCTCTGATTTGGTGGCTGTGCAGGATGTAGAAGAGAAGTAGGAAGAAATTTGCTTCAAGGATTTTCTTTCTGTGACCAAGTGAAAAAGCAAGTCCGTGGATCAAGACTGACATTCTATTTATTTTCTTTTAACTAACATTTTTCTGGGAAATTTTAACAGTCTAGTCTCTACACTTTCAGTCTGAAGTTAACTTTTACTACTTCTCAAATCCAAATGGAAGGAAAATGTTTACTTTTTTTTTTTAAGCAACATTTTCAGACTCATATCTTAAAATCTATAATGTATAAAAATGAGAGTGAGAGAAATCGGAACTTTTGTTTCAGCATTAAACTGGTATGAAGCTGTGGAATTTTCCTTTTGTTTTGAATTCCAAATTTGAAATTATCTTTAAAATCTTGTTCCAGTAACAATCTTGTTTCATATTCACTCACCCATGCTGGACTGGTAACAACAAGAACAGATACCTTATAGGTGGAGAATCAATAATATCAGCTTTTACTTTGGTAGAGTTCAAGGAGTAGTTCTGCTTTTAGGGAGTATTTATCTTTTAGAAATATCCCACAAAGACATCAAGCAGAGAATTGTCCTAGAATGGGTAATCAGTGTCAGTGTAATTTTGCCTCAATTACACACATTAACTTCTAACCTTTGATCTGGTAAATGTAAATCTCATCAGTATTGGAACTCTAAATACCTGTAAGTATGAGCACTTGTAGGCACCTACATATAGACTTTTAATGTCAACGTCCAAACACACAAACTCATTTCTCTGGAGAAAACTCAGAGCAACAACCAAGGATTGGTGGATGCCTTTTTCTTTCTCTTTCTTTAATGCTCCTAATGATAACAAATTACACGTGTGCATTTCTGGTCCCTTAATACCTCCCTTGGCCCCCACCAACTTCCTTCCAAAATTCTTCCACAAAGTTCTGTTCACTCCCAAACTGTAAATGGAGTCTGGAGGGACAGAAAAATAATCCTCACAGAAGAGGAAGCTGAGCCTGTCACCCAGATATCGCCAAATGACTTCTGAGTAACCTGAAGATGAGTTCTCTTGAGAAAAGGATACCCACTTAGTTAAATCCCTCCTAAATGGGTTTCAGTATGGAAAGGTTGTGATGTTCTCAGTTGTTAAGGGAATTAATGAGGAAATGGGCAAAGACCAGTTCTACAGTTGTGCCATGCTGCAGGAACATAACATTTCCGTCTGCTCTGAAAAATAATATAAATGGGATAGACAGGCAGTTTTCCTAGCCTGGATTTTACTCAACCAAATATTTTCAAATGAAAAACAAGCACATTCACTGGGTAGCAGCAGGTATTATGGAGGTTTCCACTGCCAGTCTCTTGCCAAAACCACATGAAATGTCCTTTACCTCAGTAGATGGTAACATGTGGACAACTCTTCAGGCACTCTGAATTGCACAAAGTATCTTGGAATTCCCTTTTTCCTGGCTCAGCAGGAAGGAAGGTACTAGAAGGGTAAAAGGCTTCAAAAAGTATGAAGATATCTTCAGGACAGCAGGGCTACTTTTTTGCCAGTGTACCAGGTACGAGTACTAGGAATAACTAGGTCAGGAGATTTTACTGTTGCCAGAGAGCCTGGCCAGAGGAGCTGGGAAATGCACCAATTTAATGATGAATCTAGAGGCTGACAGAGGGTAAGTACAGAAAACATTAATATTGTTCAAGGCCTCTTTACAGGAGACTTGAGCTAGCAAAAGCAGCTGCCAAGGTCCTGACTGAGCAGATGAGCCTGCTGCTGGGCACAGATGTTGAGTGAAGACTTACAGAAGGATCTGTAAAAAGTTTTTGTTTTCCTTAACTACACATAGACTATGCCTACAGGGCAGCTTTTCAATGGTTCTCCTAGAGGACACCTTGCTTCTGGATCATATGCATACGATTAGATCCACTTTCCTTGTAATCCTTTTTTATGGAGTAACTCTCAATGAATTCCAGATGAATGCATCGTTTTGGTTTAGTTTTTGTTTTATTTAGTTTAGTTTTTGTTTTGTATTGACCAAGTGGTCTCTACTGAAGCTCGAAAGCTGAGCTGATAGATTTTTCTTGTATTATCAGCCTTTGGAATGAATCAGCTCATTGTTTCAGCTATCATCCTTCATATTCAGCAGTGAAAAGTGTAAGTTGCACATTTTTGTTAGAATAGTTTTAACCCTCTGACACCATGCAAGACCTTCAATTAAAGGGGAAGTGTCCCACTCTCTTCTGCTCTAATTAGTTATAATTTTTAGTATTTTTTACTACTGTGTTAGAATCCTTAGAGATATATAAGGATGCAGCCTTATACAGCCATTTCCAGTTCAAGAATAGGAAACTGGAATTTAGAGCAGGTACAAGTGGAATAATCAAGACCTTGACATGTTGGACATCGCTCTCCTGACTGCAGTGCTAAGCAGCAGGAAGTTCCACCCATATGCAAGCCAAAAAGGCATTTAGAAAACTAAAATTCTGAACTCTTCTGTGCCAATATGTTTTATAGAGGAAGAAGTTATTACACACCTGATTTGCAAATTTCAAATTGATGCTTAATATTCAGTGACTGAAGCCTGAGTCTGTGAGTTGGATGCTTTAAGTATTTGCAATTTTTCTTTGTTTGAGTATGTAGGTGTCTCTCACCTCTCAAAACAAAATTCTTAATGGCTTCTTCCAGTGAGTTGTAAGGAAAAGGAATTTTCACTATTTTAATGTATTTATTATATTTATTGTTTTATTATTTGAATTTAATTCAGATCCTCTTGGTACAGTCTGGGGATGTTTGGTCATCCACTTCATAGGCTTTCCAGTTCACAGAGACTTTCTCCTCCGAACACATGTATGTGTTAGTGCTCAAACTACCAGAAATAACTGTTTCCCAGAAAGGGACCTGCCTCTGCTAGTTCCAACTGAAGAGCTGGCTTTTAAAAATGTAATTAATACTAATGGAAAATAAATAGATACATATGTTCCCTGTGGCCTGTGATGGCTGTTTCTCAGAATGCTTGTTCATACTTAAGTGCAGCAAAAAGTGTCTGGTTTTCAAATGAGCAATCACTTCAGGCTGGAAGGAAAGGACAGGATGTCTGAGATGTCCTGAGCAGAAGGCTGAGCAACAACAAGGTCACAGTCCATCCTTGATGAAGTTTTAATGCAAGGGATGTCTCAGCACAGTCTCACACATACCAGGCCCTCTCCGAGCATCTCCATTCAAAAGTTTGCATGAAGCTTGCTATGCCCCTGCCACCCATCTGAGCTCAGCTGGGTAACCAGGCAAGGTCTGGTTTTGATTAACCTTCTCATTCATGCAGCATCAGCTGGTTTAATTTTTTATTATTGCTGTGAGAGAGAAAATTAAAGAAGGAATTGCCTGGCATGGTGCATCCTGCAGCTGCTTCACCTGAATTTCAGAAAGTGAGAATGGAAGTATGGTGAGACTTGGCTAAAATGGAAAATGTTAAAGGGGGATCGGGTACATAAAACAAAACTTCTACTGGGCAAGGGTCTGACTCCTGGGCCAGAAATCTGGTTTGCAATACCCTCTCAGAAGCTTGGAAATAACATCTGTATTGATTGATGTTTGTCCTTTTTCCTTTGGCCAAATCCTGTTTCCAACTGCTTGGATGTTTTGACAGATCCTGATATTCAGCTTTTCTTTCTTCCACCCCATTTCCAGTCTACTTTCTTCTTGACACAAGCAAAACCCACCAACAACTCAACAACCTCTTGCCCTTGGTCTTCATATGCTGAGGTCTTGCACATGGGAGCAAAACCCCTCTGTTCTGAGCAGTATTTCCTCCTACACTGAGAAGAACCCACTCTCATTTAGAGCACCTTGAGCTTGACATTGCTGCACTCCAAAAAGCTGAAAGTCTAAAATCACTGTGAAATGAGGGTCATTTTTGTGTCTCCTGGCTTATCCTCATATCTGTGTCGCTTGCAGCAGCCAGCTGTACCCACGACACAAAGCAATTTTAGAAGAAAGGCCAATGTAGTCCTGCAGAAGACTCTTCATAATGCTGATTGAGCTGGCCCCAGAGCCCAGGCTTGGTGAGTGATGTAATCCTTCACCTCCAAGTTCAACCTGGAAAATTGCTTTCCGGGCTATTACTCTGGCATTTTTTATGTGTTTGAAATTTCAAAATAATGAAAATAAGGACAATAAATAGATGTTAGGAAAAAAAAATTGAAATTAAGATTTTTTTTAAAAAGAGGCAGAAAGAGAGAGAAAGGGAGAGAGAGAAAATGGACAAAAAAGCAACATTATGATTCTTGTACTGACTCTTGTTTCCTAAGTAATTGCAAGAAACAAAAAAGGGCCAATTTCCCAGGTGAATGAAATACATGGACTTTATTAGTTTCCCAGAGGTTTAAACTGAGCTTGACATTTCACTGAACATTACACTCATACAATGGGTTGGGTAGTATATTTTTGAGCCAAAAGTTCTCAAACAAGGGCGTCTAACTCTGTGAAGCCAAATTCCTGTTTGGGCACCTAAAATTTCTGAACACCCACAGCTTTTTCTGATTTTGATTAGATTTGTTTGTGCTCAGCACTTCTGAAAAATCCCTCCAATTTTATTTAGGTGCCTGTTGGCAGGGATGTCTACACTTCAAAGAAAGGGGAAAATAGAGAGAGGAAGAAAGTGGAAAATAAGCACTGTTCTTAACTTTGTTTGACTTATAGCCGAGGTTCAAATTTAAGTTTAGGATTCTTTATTGGACTAACCCAGAGCACTGTGAATTGTTTTGGCTCCACTACTGCTCTAAATGATGTTGGCTAACTGACTATGGTTGGCTTAATTTGGCTATGTCAAATTAAGAACTTTGTTAAATTTTTTTTGCTATAGATTTACTCTGTTGATTTCTGCATGTTGCCTTCAGGGCCACAGCTGAAACATTTTACACGAGGACCTTACTCACAACACTCCAGCAGAAATATTGCCAGGAACCTGGAACTTTGTCCTCTCAAATCTTTCCTCCTTTGGGTACCCAAGGTGAATTCCCAGCACACTGTGCATACAGGACAGCAGGTAGCAAGCAGAACCAGAAACCCCTTACAGAAGGGCTCATGCTCTGTCTTCCAGTACAGATCAAACAGCAACAGGCAACTAAATTCATCTAATGGAGGCCTAAGAATTGTGTCCAAAACCAGCTCTATAGAAGAGGGGTCACAACAAGGTAAGAAAAAAACCAGGAACTTACCTGGTGCCCTGCAAGGGGTGTCCCAAGGTGCAAAGCTGCTGGGACTGGTCATCACAGGTGATGAGCAGGGAAAGAGATCCTTTGTCCTTCCAATTTCTATGCCTCCATTCCTTATATCTCCTGCAATTTTCACTCAATCCCTAGTTTTCCTTCAGGCAAATTTCCATTGGTTTTGCCCGAGGAAGTACTGAGTAACAGCTGAGTCAGGTTATGATGACTTGAATGTGTGATTTTATACACGATGCACTGCATAAATATTCTTCACTGAGTAATGGATTTGGGAGCAGGAGAAAGGAAAACTCCAGCTGCAGGTGCACCCCCTTTCCCCCAAAACCAAAGGCCTGGAAAACTTTTTAATCTCTCATAATATTTAGGTTAATTCTTTTCAAGGAGGAGGGGGAAATCTGAGCATCAGATTATGTAACTAAAAAATATGTTTCTACTTAAAAGCTAATCAACACCTCCCACATCAGACAGTAAATGTGGTGCTGTTGAACAGGATTATTCCTGATCTCTGCTTTGTCTCAGCTGTGGATTAAAAACTGTAATGTTATCCTGCTTAATATTTTAACCGTATGGGCTGCAATTTCATGGGCAATTATATGACAAGGGAGTTGCTCAGCAAGCCAGTCACAACCCAAAATATCGGTATTTCCCTGAAAGCCACACTGAAATCTTTGGCAGTGGTAATAGGGGTCTGTCTCATCACTTCTTTTCTTCCACAAAATTCCTTTTAATTTTTTTTTATATAATTTAATAATTTACACCTTTGTTAAGCCGCTTTTTTTCACTGAATGAGGGATACTAGTTCCTGCAGTGTGGGTGCTGTGTGGCAGTTGCACATAGTTGAATGTGTGAAACAATTCTGAGCATATCAAGATAACAACTACATCCCACCCCACAGCCCTAGCCAAAGTTCTCTATCTGAATTGGCTACTGCAGTGTGCTCTTGCCTACTTTGTATGTCTTGCACTCACACAGCAACAAAGATGAATACTAAGGGAAAACTAGGGTGAGTGTTTATTCGGGTGTCAAGAGATAGCCTTGTAGAGAGTGCATGGGTGCATTCTCTAAGCTCCTTACATGTAATGTGATATAATATGAGAGAAGAGAACAGAATACTGCAGTTGGAAGAGATGTACAACAATCATCTGGTTCAACTGTCTGACCAATTCAGGGCAGTGATCAATATTGAGTCACTGTAGGTTCCATCCCAACTCTATAGAATGCTACAAAGCTGAAGTCTACCCTATGATGAAATTATTTCCAGGCTCATACTTCTCTCCTTCCATCGGTGGCATGCTCTGAACGACTTTGGTGCATTTTGTAAAGCTGTGTGCTTTTAGCATCATGGTAAAACATTGCTAAATCCTTCACTGAATTTTCTTTCTGGCAAGGTAACTTGATTCCTTTTACCCAAACTTTCACTGAAGGTGTAATGTTATTAATTTCTTGTCATATCTCACAGTAAAATGTTGCTGTGCAGTCTTTGAAATTACTTGTAGCTTATGCCACTCATCATGGCATTTCACCTGTAATTGTATGCCTACGAGGTAGATGTAACTAGTCCTTAAAATATTTTGCAATGATTTACATGAAACCTGGAGTTATACAAGGGCTAAAATCTGATGTCTTCAGTCAGACAAAACTCTCGTACAAGCCAGTAAAAATTTGGATTGAGGAAAAAATTCAGACTCTGACTCAACAGTAAATGATTTTAATGTCACTAATACTACATTACTGCAGTTCATGCAGAATACAGATTGAATTGCCATTCTTTCAGAAAGACTCAGATGATTTGTATAAGCAAATAAATTAAAAGTCTTCATCCTAAATGGTAAATCTATTGGGCTACGGAACACTCTTCATTTATATATATACGTATATGTATATGTATTCATGAAATTGAAGATAAGAAGATTTTTAACTTTTTTTCTGGCATGTGCAAACTCATGAAGCAGTACAGATAAAGTAGCATATATGCTGACTGAGTGTTTGAGTTCCTAGGGATTCTCTGTGATCAAGGCCAAGGAAACTGAGCTGTACTTAAAAAAAGGGAAAGCACAATGGTAGAGTGAAAAAATTAATTTCACATGTATCAAAACAGACAGCTAACCAAGTCCTGGCCTTGGTTGTCCAAGCTGGCTCGTTTCTAAAGTCCAAATGGTTTAGAAATGTGTTGGCTCCCTTTGTAGGTTTTAATGTTGCTAAATACATGTAATTACAGTTGCATAAAGCATAATTCATGGTGTGATATATTCGAGCTCATAAGTTCCACATGGCTGCTGGAACAATCTATTTTGTTCCCCATAAAAAGCTAACAGTCTATGGATCATCTTTTTTCCTTATTGTTTTTCTGGGTGCAATGAAACTGTATTTCTGTGGGTGCAAAGACAAAACTCAGTGAGGGCTCAAGAAAAATGGATTTGCTCCTATGAAGGATGCACAACAGGATATTGCCCAAGTTTTTGCATAATATGTGTTTCCACTGAGTGAGGTGTGGGGACATTCATGCCATATTCATTAATCTCACCACCACAATGCTGGAGATGGGTGAATTGTTCTCTGGTGCATGCAAGAAGTCCTATGGTTACTGCCCAGAGCTGGTCCCAAAGCCTTGTCTTCTCACTAGAAGTATCTAAGTGCTAGGTGGGAAAAACTGATCAGCAAAACCAGAAGCATCTGCACAAAGGAGACCTGTCATATATGGCAGGGCAGTTATTTTTCTGATGGCTGCAGAAAACTGAAGCCTAGGGAATGGAAAACATATTTTCTCTAATCTGTTAGAATTAGGACTTTCATTCCATGACTCAAGCTATTGAAGAACATTTAATGGACTTTTAGGGACTTTTTAACTACACATATGCTTTGCAAAGGAAGATTACCAAGAAAGGAAGACTAAATCAAACCAACCAACTCTATCCAGTCCTACCAGAAACAGGAGGTGATATCACAAGTCAGAAACCCTATTGTCATTTATACCAGAACTGAGGCATCTGTTCTGGTGTAAACACATGTGGGCATACATTGTAGAAAGGTGCTGAAATCTTTGTTGGAATGGCTCAGTAACCTGCAAGCTGCAAATTGTGCCAGCATCCAACCTTCACATCTTCAAATTTTTGGCAACATGGGATCCACAACAATTATCTGATAATTATAAGGAACTCACCACAAAAGGCTGTCTTGCAAAAGCAGGCAGAATATGCTGATTTTTCAGTTTGCATAGATTTGCCTAGTGAGTCCCACATAGATAGGTCTCTTTCTGAACTGATGTCAATGCAGCTTAGATGTCTTTCTAGAACAGGCAGAAGTTATAGGTAGAATTCAGGACTCACTGCATACTACATGCCAGTTTAAAGAACAAAAGAAAAAAAATGAAGGTGGAGAGAGAACTGATAAATTGTCTTTAAATATATGCAAAGTAGTTATAAAGAGGTTGCTGGTGACTCTTTTACTCAAGCAATTGAATAAAGGAGGAAGGGGAAAATTTCCAATTTACAGCAAAGGCAATTTGTGTTAGAAATAAAGAACTAACTATAATGGGATCAAATATTTTAGTAGAATATATATTCCCTTTTTTTTTCCTGTAGCTTTTTGAGGCTTAACTGCTGTTTATGTAGTATATTCTGCACATACATCTGCCTCATTGAAAGGCAAGAAAACTTCATTTTCCTTGAGACCCCTTGCTGTTACACAAAGTTGCAATTTGGTATTTTGCAGAAAATAAATAAATATCCAACTATTTGGATATCTAAACTGGGGTCTTGATTTAGCCCCAAAAATGCCAGACAAAAAGGAGTAATTGTGAACATTAAGTCCAGGACAAAACCTCCCAGGAGTTTAGATTAATTCAGATATGGGACTTTGATTCCGCAGGTATTTTGGCTGGCTAGGAAATTAGGTCATTAACTATCATTATCATTTTAGAAGTTGTTTATGGAAGCTCCCTAGGTGCTTTCCAGGGATTCAGCAACTCCTGCACACTGCTGACTTGCTGGGATGCAGTCTTCCCAAAGTCTGGGGAGGTCTGACTCTGTGGATTTGACTGTGTTTTGAGTAACAACTGTTTCAAAAATGCAAAATTGAGATTTTTTTACAGCCTCTCCATCCCTACAACAGTCTGGATGAAGGACCCAGGATTCCACTCCCTATTCTCCACAGGCACACAACATTCAAGGTTTCTGGAGCGTTGACCAGGAAGGAAGCAAAGCAGTGCCAAGACTCACTTCAACAGTAGATGCATGTCAGCAAAATTAAGGGAAAGAACTTGAGTTGGGTTTGAAAATTTCAGATGTGAGAGCAAGCCTTGGTCTCAGGTAGAATTTGCCTTACCTTTTACACACTTCCCATAACTGCTCTTACCACATTAGGTAATTACCTGGTCCTTCTGTGTTTCAGCTAGTTGTGAGCAAGGCTGCCAAAACCTTGGAGGTTATCTTTGCTTAAGCATCCAAGTATTAAAAGGCTTAGTCAAAGCTTATCTCAGATTCTGGAGGCTTCTGCACTGGCCTCTGTATCACCTTCCTGTGCAAGATCCAAAACCTTTTCTCTCCTCAGTCAAATGCAACCATGGACTTCGAGGAAATCCAGAAACGTCCTACCCTTAACCAAATATTTTCACAACATTGTTGATTGCAATAGCAGTACTATTACTAGAGATGGGCTTTACTTCTACATCTGAGGACTGGGTTGAGCCTTTCTCCAATGGGGATCCTGATTTTTGATTTAAATGGATTACATAGTAGTGCCTCAGCAACATTCACACTTATACCTGAACCCTGCAAGAGTTCAGAACTGTTTATTTCTGGCTTGCTTCTGAACACTTGTATTCCTGCTCCAGCCACCAAATCACACAGTCTTTTTTTTTTTACTGTCTCTATCTCCTTAGCTAACTGATAAAATAGTCAAAATGGAACTGTAAAAAACTTCCTGGCTTTAAATCATCTTTCATGTGAGAATGAGCCAGGCACTTATCTGCAGCTATGAACAGTTTTGGAATTGTTTAAGAAGAAAAATGAAGCTGCCTGAGGATAATGGGAGGTGAGCCAGCATGAGCTGAGTTTAGGTGGGAAAAAGAAATAATCAGCAGGGTACCAGTAAAGAGAGGCACGTCCAAATTTGTTTCTGAGCCTTCAGTCCTGCACTCATTCCTGCTTGAAATTTGATATTGTAAAGTCCAAAAAATACAGAGCTGAAATTCCTCCTATCACTGCAAATATTTCCTGTTTTCTAACTGTCACAGTTTCCACTTTTCAGTATATATGTCTTGTGTAGATGCACGAAGCCATAGAAATCCACAGCAACTAGGCTGGATTCCTCAAAACATTTGAGTAATATAAGTCTGAAAGTACTGGAGAAGCAGTTAAAATCCTTGTGAGGGTGGGTTTATTTGGTTGGTTTCCTTTTTCTTCTTTTGTTTTTTTTCCCTCCCTCCCTGGACTTCTTCTGTTTCCTTTTCAATGTTATCTTAAGCTTTCGGGTTCCCTTTCCTAACCATCTTCTTGGAAAATGGGCTGTAGTTTCTAGGCCACCTCCCCAATGATCAGTGGTTTAGAAATGTTTATTTTTCAAATACCTTAATTGTATGGTCTACCCAGCAGTGATCAGCACCAAAAATTATAATTCAGAGCTAAAACACAACCACATGGAGAGAGAACAGCCAACCATTTGAAAAAGCCTAAAAACTCCTTCAGAGCTCCCCGTGTGGTTTGGTTGATCACTGGTTAATTTCATAATGATTTCTGTTTCAGATGGGTGAAAATAATCTGGGGTTATATTTATCTATCAGAAGAAAGAACCCGGCTTTCTAAGATGACTCAAGACATATCAGTATCAAGCAGGCTGTGGAGCTGGTAGAAATGCAGCTACTCCTTGCTTCAGGGAAACGTAAAACGCTTTCCAGAGGGAAAGTTTTTCTTTGTAACACACTCACATTAGCACACTCACACATCCTATTTGAAGACAGCGATTCCTTGCATCTTGCTTTTACTCTCAGGTGAGTTGAATTACTCGCTTTTTTAATTCAGAGGGAAATGGAACAGAATAAAATATCATAGAAGATATCAATTTTATTGAGGAGAATTATCCTGTGCCACTTACTGTATTCACACAGACTTTATATTGAAATATATATACCCTGGACAGTGCCAGATTTATCCTCAGGAATCCGTTTACTGGCATGGGTGAGTTTGTTCTTTTCTCCCACAGCTCTTCTGAAGGACAATTTATGTCCCACTTTACTCAAGTAGAGTCCCACTTCATTGTCAGATTTTCTGTAAAGTCCTTTAATAATTCAACAAGGTGATGGAGGACAGGTGGTTGAAGTGCTTCTCCAGTGGTCAAAAAAATTGTCCATGTTCTTTGTGGTTGAGTATGGCACACATCTTCTAGAAGACTGGGCTGGCGTTATGAAATAACCTTCATGATCTGATACCAGCTCATTGTTGAGTCTGGAAGGGAGAGAAGCTTCAGAGACCAACACCTTAATCAGGAGCCCAAAAAACGTCACTCTGTGGAAACAGATGCATTAAGAAGTCAGGACAGAGGATGAAGGGCAACTAAAGTCACTGGGATTACAGGTCCTTGCATGTATTTGGAGAGGAGTGTCATCTGCATCCCCATTGGCCTTCAAAAAAGGATAATTTCATGCCCTGAACTTGAAGGAGTCAGCTCTTGAAAGCTCCCTGGGCTGAACCTCAACGTGGGCTTGTTGTGAAAAGCCTTCAAAACTGTATCTTTTCCATAACTTGCTGGGACTACATGAGCTGGGGTAGTTGAATGAACAGGCCAAAGAATTAAATTACAACTGCAGAGTAGTTTAAAGACAAATTATTGTTTTAATTTCCCCTGTATGTTGAAGGGAAGACAGGTCCAATAAGCACTGGAGGAGAAATGTCAGCTTTACAGATTTGATTCTCTTTCTTTGCTGAGGAGGTACAGAGGATTTTTTTTTTTTTTAATTTCTCCTGTTTCTGTTCAGGCCAGTAAGATATCTAGAAAAACACAGGGTATTGTTCTGATCAATTTTACACTGGGTTGATTGCCCTACTGCTTCCCAGCTGGTGTCAATGACACCTGATGAAAGCAAGACATAATTCAGGCTGTTGGTATTTTATGTATGGCCTGAGAGAAGATAGGCACTTGTACTTTAAAAAACCCCAAAAATAAATCAACTGCTATGAAGTTGCCTCAAGCAGGAACCCTATTTAAGGCTCACGTTTAAAGGAACAAGTGAGCTACTGTAGAATAGGCCCCCAGATAGAAAGCCAACACCCCACAGGGTTTCTTACCAGAAAGGGACCCTCAGGAGTCTCTGCAGCTGTTGGACAGTTTCTGATACCCTCACTTCAAAAGCAGTTTTTGCCTGAACAGCAGCAGCCCATGTGACTGAGGGAAGAAAGCCTGGTATCTCTTCATGGACATGTTTGACTGAGAAGGGGGACTGGGAAGATGTAAATAGGTGAGTAGAGGGATAGAGGAGAGGGGGCTCAACCCCCTCCCACACAAACTCCATGAGCACCACTGATTTAAGTGCAAAGAGCAGGCTGTGGAGAGAGTGGATTGGATTAGTCAGAAAAGGATGTGGAAGGCAGCTGGGTGAGGCTGATTTTACTGAAGGATTAGAGTAACACAAACCAGATTAAGTACACTTGATAGGTGGTAACATCCACAAGAAGTGTATGACAGAAGAGAAGCAAAGAAGGAAAAGAATATTTTGGCAAATCATATATCAGTCATCTTGAGATTTAAGGAAATCACTGGCATGCTTCCCAGGTATCAAAGACCACTACATTTTCTCTGTCACTTCTTTTATTGGGCCATCACTGTCCTTGTTTCCATTTTTTTATAAACTTTCATTGTTTTTCATGCCTCCATATGATATTAAGTGTAGAGGAATATAGTAACTTCCTCCCTGACTGCTGCAAATTACTGAATGAGAGAGAAAGTCTGCAGTCCAATGGAGAGAAAGTATTCTTAATGAAGACTGCTGAGAGAAGTACTTGAAATGGGCTGGTGCACTGCTCCTATGCAGTAAGGCTCACACAGGCCTCAAAAGGTTTAACAAACACGACTAGAGAATAACTAACCTTTCTGTTCCATCACCAAACAAAATATTGCTGAAGAAAAACCCACTTGATTTTGTACTGAGATGTTGTTTTTGAGAAAAAAATCACAAAGTTAATTCTGGTTCAAAGAAAACTATTAGGCTTCATTTTGAAGTAATTCAACACTTTTAAACTCTTCTGTGAAACTTTTATCTTTAAAAATATCAACTTTAATATAAAATATAATTTCAAAGCAACAAATAAAATATATTTATTTGATAATATCAAACCAAAATTTTTCATTAATATAAATAATATTCCCACTTCCTTTGATTGAAGATATTGCCTAAAGGAAAACTAAATTTGCATATATTTTACATTGTCCCTGCAAACTTTAAGCCTCAATGAAATGTTTTCTGCATCGTAACTTACATCATTCTGCTGGAAAGCAAGAGCATACATATATACAAGAGCAGTGGATACAAAGCTCATCCCTATATGAGTCACAACTCTACTTCTAATTAACAGTCCTTCCTGTACTAACATCTATTGAATTGTTTCTTTCACTAAAATGTTCATAAATTAGAGTGGCTTTAAGATTCCTTTCCAGTCTACCTCTCTACCCAAATTCAGGATCAATTCCAGGTGTTTTATCCCTACAGATGTTTCTCTAATTTGTTCTTCAAGACCTCCAGTAATCCTCCCAGGGGAACAAGACCCCAGGCAATGCACTGGAGTGATTCACTGCCTTCTTCTTAGAAAGCTTTTTACCCTCATTCCTGTCTGGGATCCTCTCCTGTCATTTCAGCCATGACTTTGTCTTGCCATAAGCGTGAAGAAACGGAGCATCTGTTTCCTTTCTGCAGCATCCTTTTACACACCTATGGTCTAGGACAAACAACACCTCCTCTTCTACACCTCCGACCTTATCGCTCACCTCTCAATTTCCTCCAGTTCATTTGCATCTTTTTGGCATTAGAGGTCTAAAGTTGCTCTCAGGACTTTGGAAGAGCCTCCAACAAGGGCTTTATCAACACTGAACTCCAGGAAAGGATTACTGCACGTATTTTGCAGGCAACACTCATGTTTATACATCCCCCACACTGTTTGTCTTTTTTGCAATATTAAGACATTGACTCATGTTCAGATCATGTTCCAGTGCAATCCAAGATCCTCACTATCCATAAAGCACTATTCACCCTGTATGTGGGAAAATCAGAGCTGCTGCCTAAGGAATGAGTATTTATAATAAGTCCTGTGGAAGATCACCTCATTATTTTCAGATTATTTCTCCAGTTTGCTGTAATCATACTAAATACATGTTCTCCTGCCTTCTAGCATCTCCAGATACTCCTAGATTGGTGTCATCTGCAAATTTAATTCCAAAAGTCCATCATTCAGTGATTAATGAAAATATTGAATAGCACAGGAAACAGGAACAAATCCCTGTAGATCGTTATTCCAATATCCTTCCATTTTGTTAGTGAAACATTGATAACTACTCTATGAATGCAACTTTCCCACATATTCAGTCACTTGCCCATTATGACCCTTTCAGAGCCACCACTTTTCAGAAAACAGTCCTCTTTATTGAGGGTATCTCCAAATTATTTGTTTGTTCCCATGTATGTACTTAATTTAAGTAGGCTTGGTTTATCAAGTATCTTGATCTTTATAATCAATTTCTCTCTTCACTTAAGAGAGAGAAAAATGTTGGTTATAGTAACTCATGAGAGGCTGAAATACTGGTTTTGTTCTCAATCAAGTTAAAATTAGGATAAGATTCAGATTTTAAAATTCTTTTCCATTGCTTTCTTGCACAGCAGGAAAGTTTGTGTGTAGGAGGATTGTTCTGAGCTTTTAAAAAATAAAAAGAAATACAAATAAAAAATAAAAATACTCGTTCTAGTTCTTGCAGTTTCATTCGATCAAGCAATTGGATAACACTGGGAAAAGATTTGATTTCCTCATCTAACTTCTCCAGAAAACCCTCATTTGTAAAAGTGTCCTAATTCACAAGTTTTTTTTGTACAGCAGTTTAATCAACTCCAATTTAGTGCAGAATTTATGGGAATGAGACAAAGCAACTTGCTTTTGAAATTAGGATATTGGGAAAGACAAAATCCTTTAAAGTCTGTTATCTTTTTACCATGGCATTTGCTAACAAAATTAGTGATCTCAACAGAGAATGAAATTGCATTGGTTCTACATGGCTCATTGCTATTAAACCGTATTCACTGACAGTAAATACAACTGTTCTCTAATTTTTAATTATTTGACTCTTGGTTTTGTGGTTTGGGCTTTTTTTCCTTCAGTTTTTATTTTTGCCTAAGACTGGTGTCAGGCTAACTGACTTACTATTTATTGGGTCATCTTTCTTGGCCTTTTGCATATTGGCACAAAATTAGCTTCTGTGATCTACTGGAATTTACTGGGTAGGCCAAGATTTATTCAAAACTAAAATAAGTTGGCTAGAGAGATCTTCAGACAATCTTTTTAAGACTCTTGGGTTCAAGTTATGCCGGCCTACTGATTTCAAAATGTTTATCTCTTACTGAAGCTGTTTAAAACCATACTTGGTTACTAATGGACTGGGATCTGTCCACTATTCTTGTGTGGTAAGAATGCAACATCCCATTTCTTTCTAAATGTAGAAACATTTATAAAAAATGTTTGATTTTTTCCACATTATTGATTGCATGAATTTTACTACTCTAATCCATGGACCTCTATCACTGTAATGAATCAGATATGATGTTGTGAAATCTCTGCAGTTCTCAATGCACAGGAAAAGGAGAAAAAAATGTTTGCTGTTTTGTTCAATAAGCATAATTTATGTGCGCTGGATTTTTCTTATCTCCACTGCCACTTGTTCTTTGGAGAGAGCTGTTGGATCCACAGAGTGTAAACATGCCACCTGCCTGAAAGGGACTTTATCTACTCAGCCAAGATGTAATAACAGAGAGCAATATGGTGCTATCGCTCCCTGCAAGTGCCTTTTGTAAATAGATACACATGACCAGTCATACCCAAGATCCAGATAATTTCTGGACATTGCAGTTTCTGTAGGGACCAAATTTCTTCTCTCTTCTGCCAACTTGACCTCATAAAGACATGCAACTCCCTTCCATCTTTCAACAACTGAACTGCTGGGATGAATGTTTTTGTGGACAGCTGTCTCTTGCCATGTTGCAAGATACAGATCAAAGCACATCTTCTCACAGAGACTGTTCTATGTTTATTTGTGTTATCCTCTCTGACCATTAGAATCCAAACCAAAAACCTCAGGAAAAAAAGGAGAATTTGCTGAGGAAAACCAAAAAGTTGAGACACTAAGCTGGCCTCCATGTGTTGAGTGCCTTGGAAAAAATCTGATGGTGTAACAATTCAGTGATGGAGACTAAATAAAATCATGTAACCAGATTAAAAGTGATCTGCTGATAAATTTGCACAGTCAGACTAGCTCATGTAAAATCAGTAGCATGTGTCCATGGCCATAGCAAACATGAAGAAGGTGTGTGTAACCCTGTGGTGAACCCATACAGGGAAAAGTGCATGCCCAGAACAGCATGTTCAGAACTGATTTTACACATTCCTTAGTCTTGGGAGATGCTTTACTACCAGTTACTGTCACCCAGAATACAAACCATTCTTCAACCTTTACAAAGCTACACTAGATCATAAGTCATTCTAGGGTCCTGATGTTACTGAAAGTAGATCAGAATGAAATGTCTTGTATCCCATCTGTGTCTTGCATATCCATATTCTCTAGTATGCTCAGGGTATTCCTCTGTCTCAGGAGCATCTCCAGGTGCTTTTTTAGGGCAAACTTCCAGGTGTTTTGTGCTACCTGGGCCCTACAGACAGGGCTGGAGGTTTAGTCCAAGAACTGTTATTCTCCATGGGGAAAGGAGGAGGTCTCTCTGGGTTTGGATTTCACATTAAAGCCGCTGCTGAAGGCTCACCTGGCATTGTTCAGTCAGACACAGTGTTTTTGCAGGTGCAGAGTGATGAGCCCTGAAGGGTGGAAGGATAAAGGGTAATGGCCTTAAGCAGGGAAATTGCTGGTTCACAGGGATGAAAGGGTTAAACTAAGCAAATTCCCACGGGGAGGAGGGAAAGAAAAAGGAAGCTGCATGCAGTGAAAGTTTCTCTTGGTGTTTTATACATGAATAATGGTTTCCCCAGGGGTTAGCTCCTGGGTTCAGAGAAGGATGTTATCTTGTCTAGACATACGATCTGAACATCCCCAAAGAGCTGGCGCCTGAATCTCACAGGAGTCACCCCGCTGACTCCCATGGGATGCATCCAAAAGATTTCTATTTCAGAAGCACCTGCACATAAATGAGAGGAGAAAGGGCAGATGGGAACAAGAATTTATTCTATTTTCTGTTGGTGTTGCTGCTTTTTAATGCAAGTAATATCTGAACTCCAGCTCCCTGCATGCAGGAGCTGTGAAGCTGCAGTGGCCTCACAGGTGACTAATAAAAGCAAACACAAAAGGAAATCAGATGCCTTTTAGGTAACCTGGTGCCAGCTTCATATGTGGTGAGTTCATGTTTTAGGTGAGCTTGTGACAATGGAAAGAGTCCCTGGTACAGTGGGGGTGACAGGGTCCAAGTACTTTACCACTGGCCTTGACTTTGTTTGATCACTAGGATCCTATATCTGTCCAGAGGACAATTACTTTGGTTTTGGTGGATATCCAGTCCTCCCTTGTCAAACCACCTTCAAGTCTTTTTTTATAGATGCTTGCAAAAGGCTGATTTGATACTTGAGGTAGAATTCTGATGAAATCAGCTAGGACCATGAAAAGTATTTCTGTATGTATATTTTTGTACACCACGTTTAACCTCAAATACTGCATATAGGTAAAATCCTTTAAAACTATGAGAAAAAGTCTGCAGAAGGCAAAAGGCTAAAATAAGGTAAGAAGTCTACAATCATCACATCAGAAGTTACCTTAGCATAAGGGAGCACCAGGCACAAGTCATTAGTGCTTTGCTGAATAGAAGGAAATCTCAGTGTTTAGGTTTAGTGTATCCTGTAACTTCACAGATCAGAGCTTGATGCTCTGTGGTCTTCACGTGACTCACATAGACAATTCCTCTCTTATTCTTTCCCTTGCTCTGCCTCAGTTTCCTAGAATGGGCATGATAACTCTTCCTTGGCTTTTTCTTGCTTTGTTGCCAGATACACAGATTATCAAAAAAGACCAACAAGAGAGACCAAAGTATTTTCTCTAAAAGAAAAACAAGTCAGACAAATTCTCTATATTCAGGCAATGGAACCACATTAGAAAAGTCAAAAAGGACCTGTTGATACTGGGGTCAGAATAAAGTTCCAGTATATGTGACAGAAGGATGTAACATGGATATAAAACAGCAAGAAACTCAAGTGAAAGGTGTGGTACCACAGAGTTAGAATCCAGTGAATAAATCTTAGTAGTAAGGAACCAAGGAGGATCCTAAAGACATGTTAGCTGTGGAAGAACCTGAAGAATAATGCTCTAAGATATCACGGGAAAATGGCATAGTGCTTAGAGGGTTCAGGAGCTCTCACTCCCTCTGAAATTAGTCCAACTTGGCTACCTAAATATATCTCAAAAAATCTGGGTCATCGTGTGTATGATTTCTGCATCTTTCTGCTAAAGCAGACATTTTATGAACCAGGTACTCTTGCTGCAACAATTGCCATTAGCAAAAAAAAAAAAAACCAACAACAAAACACAAAAAACAACAACTAAAAAAAAAGCCACAACAAGCAAAAAGTCTGTGATTGTAACTAATTATGCCCAAAGTCTTTTCACAACGACTGCAAAAAACCATCTGCATGCACATGGCCTGGACTTTGTTACACATAACTTCCTACCAGTGATGCTGTGAAATGAATTAGTGAGCTCAGCTTAGTTCTCACTGAGCAGGTGTCCACATCAGAAGAAGCACCATTACGATAAAATGACCTTAAGGGCAGCTAGAAAGTGACCTGACAAAGGAATTTTCTCCTTTTATTTTTTTTTGTCTTTTTACTTCTTTTTTATTGTGAAAACAGGCTTAAATTTTTCACCTCTAAGCTCACAGCAAGTTCAAGTCTGACCTTCCATGATTTTTCTCTCATTTTGGGTAACACCAAAATGTCTGTATTTTTCACCGTCCATGAAAAACACAGACTAGAGTTTTTTAGCAATGTTTACTCCATTGGGTTAAAACCAACAGTATTTAAACATTCCTGCCACATCTCCTTTTAGTCTTCTTCTTGGTGATCAAAGCAGCTCTTTGGGGAGAGGGGCATTCACAATGCTGATCTGCTGGAAACATTCTGTATAGACTCCTGAACCAACATAAGGGTTATGTTCTGCTTTACAGTAGATCTTTTTTCTTGTACCTATAATATGTATAATCTTCTACATAACTCTGCATTTATATCTGTGACTCTGTACAATTTATCCCTAATTCTGTTGACTTTTCTTCTTTTTTCCCATTTTTTCCTTTTATTCTCTTCTTTTTCTTTTTGTTTTTTTTCTTTCTCTTATCTTTTTCTTCTTACAGTTTTAGGCTCCCTTTAAAGACATTGTTTTCAGTTACACAGGTACAGCAATTTTCCCCAGTCCTACATCTCACACATTCATAAGGCATATTCATGAAGCTCGGATCTTTATGTGTTTGAAAGATACAGACACAAAAGCAACTAGGGAGTCTGGAGCTTTTGTATTACAGATCATTCTTGCTCTATCTGCCATTGTCCTGGCAGTACAACCAGTCCCAGGTGAGAAACACAACTATGAGTTCTTCGGTTTTCCTTCTACTTCCTCTACTTTTCTAATCACTTGTTTGTCTGTTACAAGTATATTTTTATTTTCTAATAATGTGGCTGGGGAGAAATCTCTGATAGCAGAGAAGAATATGCAAACAATCCATGACTTCCCAAACTGTCGAAACATATAGAAGTGGTTTTGGTGAGAAAAAGTCCAACCAAACCCACACCAAATATTGCCATTTATTGGTTTTGCAGGAAATATCTCTGTTTAGCTCATTTCTTTTTTTCCTCCCTTCTTTGCTTGATCAAGCAAAACATTGCATTGCAAGAATATTCCAACCCTACCATGACTTTTGGAGATTTTACAGCACAAATGCAGATAGGATTTAAGTAAGGGGAAAATTCACTGTGATGAGACTATTTTGCAGGAGATGGTTTTCTTAATCTGTTTATGGTTTACAAATGCAATCCCTGGAGAAGCTGTTCATGAAACCCATGGCCCCTGTCTAACTTTGGAATCTGCAAAGATATTGAATTTTCTGTCTTTGTTCCAAGAGGGATTATTACTGAATGGCTATTTTACTTCTGCATTGCAGGATTAGTTTCTAAATTTGCCAATTAGTGCTTGCCAATTAGTGTTGTCATATAGTCCACAAAACCTTAAAGCTTAGTTACATAGTCGGAAAATAAATGTTTTTGTATTTTGCAAAGACATCTTCCCATATCTTTTATCCTTTCTAGGTTCTCTGGGTGATGGTTTGCATATTAACTCTGTAAAAGGTCAAAATCTGGGCTGGATCAGTTTATTTACTGAAAAAAATAAAAACAGCCACAGCAAATGTGTCTTCCTGGTGAGAATACAAATGCTCTGGAGGGCATGTTCAAAGAGGTTGATTAGAAGACAGTGTAAGTGTCCACGTTGTTGTGCCAGCTCAGCCCTGTCTTGCCTGTGCATTATCACACACATCAGCCCCTGTGTGATCCAAGCCCTGTCTCTAATCCAAGCCTATGGGACTCCATGGACTCATCTCATCACAGTTTAGAAGCACCCTCATGAAAATTCTGCACTGGAGTTTATAAAAGGAGATTATCTCCACAGTCAACCCCAGTCCCAGGGCAGCTTTTTTTTTTTTTTTTTGGCTATGTGCAACTCATGCTGGGAAGGAGAGGTTGGGCAGGTATCAAGTTAAACTAGCAGGATGCAGGTTCAAAACAAAAAAAAGAGATGGCTTCTCTCACAACAGGTAACTCAGCTGTGCCCTGCTTCATGACACCACATTCATCAAGTGATTTTATCAGCTGGTGAGGGAGAAATCAATGGAAAGACATTACATACAAAGTAATCCACGTGACTTGAAACTGCAGGAACAGAGGAAAGGCTACTACAGGATTGCCTTCTGTCATGCTCTGCTCCAGGCATGCACTGGGGCTAGTATCAGGGAAGGGTTTCTCTGGATGGGGACAATTGTGACAATAATTGTTCTTATTGTTCGCAGCTTATTCCCTTGACAGGGAGATCAAAACATCACCAGCAGCAATCCTAATCCTCCAAGGCACAAATCCTCCACCAGTTTATAACCAGTTGATAAAGATCAAAGTGGCAAAGGTTGTAGCATCCTTGTAGCAGTCCAGTTTCATTGTAATGGTACAGGAGACAGGCTCCTTTTTTCACATAGCCCTTTGTCCTCAGGAGGGTGGACTTCTGTCCAGGAGAATGACTGAAACTATCAAAGTACCGCAAGTGGGCATGTCTCATAAATGGTTTTCAGCAGATTCTGTCTACCCTCAACTTTCTTTTCTTCAAATGACCCTTGAAGCAGTCTCTGCAAAGGCATAAAACAAGAAGCATCCTAGCTAGCAAGCACAAAATTTAAATTTAAATTTAAATTTAAATTAATCTTCAACAAATGAAGCAAGACTGAGCAGTTCTTGTTTTTCATGTTTTGCCAGAGCTGCACTAGTGTTCAAGCCTCACCCCTGACTACCCAGTCTTCCAAATCTTCTTCCCTAAACTTTGTAAGAGACACTGTCACAAAACACAGAACCAGTCACAATATTAACCAGCCATGACCTTCACTGCTGGTTTGTTCAAACAGAAAAATCAAGCTATAGCTGGAAAAGAATTCAAACCTGTGGGGCCTTTAGCAAAATTTTACTCCAAAGCTGTAATATCCCCAGTGGGTCAGGAAGTTTCAGTTTAGCAATCTGGTTCAGCCCCCCTTAGTAAAAGAAGAGTGAACTTGGGGAATTCTAATCTTGTTTGAAATCTAAAGGTGACCTTTATACTATTTTTTTTTTTTTTTTTTTTAACTCCAGTTGGTGCTGAATTTGGGCACCCTAGCTGTGAATCAGCCTGCAGCTTCCTTTGCCTTGGCGGACAGTTTGTGCTTTCAAGACAAGCTGGACATTTGCTCTCCAAGAGAGGGATGAGAGTGCTGGGTCACTGCAATTATTGCATGGCAGAGACGTGTTGCTCAGTGTGCTAGGGAAGGATAAAATATGTCATTGAGAAGGAAATAAAGGCACCAGATCTGATATAAAATTGGGGAGGGGCCTTCCCACTAGGAAAAAAAAAATAGAGGAGAAGAGGAGATAATTAATATCTAAACAGTGTACTTGGCAGGTATTTCCCTGCATCCCCCTCCACAGCTAATCTGTGTGTGTGTGAATAAATTGTTTTTGCTCCCTTGGGCCTATTGTGTCTTTTGCTGAATTCTGCACTGAAGTTTGAATACGAGATGGGCCCAAGCCCACCAGCCCTGAGCTTTGGATACAGACTGTGCTCTTGTGGCTCAGGCCCCATCTCTCACTGTAATCCTGGGCTAATGATTTCACCATCCGCTGTCATCACTGCCCATGCCTGCAGCTCCCTCCCTGTCTCTCCCAGCGTGCCAGACACACATTCTCCTCCTTGTCACAGCCCTCCGGCCACAGAGCCCACACAGGCAAAGGCGTGACACTAACACCACTGTCACCTGGAAGAGTCAGGGGCTGCATTGCACTGGACCAACAAACCGAGCCAGCATCTCTGGAGGCAGGAAGATCCCACCGGCTCTCCGAGGCACAGGGTCACCACATGTCGAGCTGCCAGCCTGCCTGCAGCTACAGGAGGGGCAGGATTAGGACAGGGAGGGTGAGATCGGGGCTGCGATGTGCCCCAGGATCTCAGATTACTTTAGCGTCTCCTGGTGGATATTGCTAGCCAGTATAATTTAAAGTTGAATTCAGGCAGGGAAAGGCACCAGGGAAGGGACTAAAGGTTGTGCTACTGTGTTTTGGAACATATAACGTGTTTCCCACATATGGCTGAAGATCAGACTTAAATGCAAAACCTGGGCTGTCCTTCTGTACCAGAATCATGCCTTTTATGGTATGTTCCTGTATAAGAAAACTTAAGCAAGGTAAGAAAATATATGCCACACCAATAATGCTCTTTGGAGCTTAGAAAATAGACTCTAGCTGAAATTGGAACTTTTCTAATAATAGAGGCAGTCACATCACAGAAAATTATCACAATTATACCATTTTGTTGTTCAAGGTTTTTTCCTCACTCCAAAGCAGATAGAGGATGATGCCCTTGCATTGATACTGACAAGGCATCACAGTGCTGGGGAAAACCATGGAAACAACAGCTCTCTGACCACCTTGTGAAAAACATCTCTGCCTGTTGCTGGGGCCAGTGGTGGAAGAGATGAAGACAACACAGATGAGTCCCGCATATATGTCTTCCCAGAGGATGGACTTGAGCTTGTCAGGGACAAGGGGCTTTCATCCTTATAATCTTTGTCACTTCATGCTTTGCTGGTCTAATTCTGTCTTCCCTTTACTGTTGTCCCCACGGAAAGGTCTGTTTCCTGCTCAGCCTTGAATCTGGTGTCATGTGGTGTCAAAAGAGAATGAAAAGGGTTCTGCTGTTCATGTCCCTTCCTGATCTTACTTTTCTCTGAATTTTGTGCAACCGCCCTATGCAGAAGTCTCTGGTCCTGTGAGGACTAAATCTCCAACACTCAGTGCACCAAATACTGTAGGAGGGATGTCTTTTGCCAACAAAGAATGAGCTGAGTAACCTCCTGGGAAACTGGCCCTCAGCAAGTTTTATTTAGAGAACTGGGCATGGAGTTGAGCTGCAACATCATGATGCTCTATTATGTTACAGTAACCTGGTGACTACAGTAAACTACACAACAGCCAAGCAAGAGATGGCCACAGAAATTTCTCCTCCCTGCTTGTGATAAACACGGGGCTCCATGTAAACATCAGATCCTGCAAAGTTTATAAGATCCATTATCTCAACCACTCCCTCTTCAGTATGAGAAGTCAGAAGGGTCTCCAGAGGGGCCCCTTTACCATGCTGCATTAAAAATACTTCATGTGGAGACCTCTTGAGTGGTTGGATTTTCTGAAAATCATTGTTCAGTCCTAGGACATCAGTTCAGCTCCTCTCTGGGCCAGAGTGAATCAAATTTCCCATAACTGAAACACATATGAACTGGAATCACAGCCTGGTTCTGAGAATATAAATATTCATTATCTCAGCCACCCCTAGGCTGTCAGGCCAAGGAAGATAATTTCTCTAGGTTTTAGCCTGAAACATGAAGACAGCTCCCATTGTTTTGTTCTGCAGACAAAATTGACCAAATCTGGATTTGGGGTAAGATCCACCAGAGACAAGATGTGCTGTGCCTGACAAAAAAAACGCTCAGTGTTCTGCATTGTCATTCTGTGCATGTTTTGCCTCCATGGGTAATCCCTCCACAAACATTCCCTAGGTACAAAGTGGGCTGCTTTCAGATGCTAGAACAACTCTAGAGGTAGGCAGCACTGCTGTGAATTTCTTGCTGACATTTGGAAACCAGAGAACAGGAAAACCCTCCAGGAATCTCACCAGTCTCATGAGTTCTACAGGCTTAACTGAAATCCTACATTAGCCTTATCTAAGTCTGGACTGAGATCCTATTAAAATGCAGGGGAAAAAGCTGTTGAGAACCAGAGAACTGTTCTAAAAAACTCTGTAAATAGTATCAAGCTTATTAAATCAGGAAATACAGCTGAAAAAGGGACATACACAAACTGCTTATTCTAATTCCAGCTTTGCAATTTGCTCTGAGGAATATGTGTACACACACTTTTATACATACATATTTACTTGTGAGATACTTATTTGCTTATTTGTATAGCTGGATGGACTGGGATCCTGCAGTGCCTTGGTAGCAATTCAACAGGCTACCAGCATCAAATGTCTTCCTAAATCTGCTCTTCCAATAGAAGAGGTTTCAGAGAAGGCCTTGCATAATGCACACATGTTTGCATCTGTTTCTCATGCCTTTCCAAAATGGAATTCCATTCATTTCTGTCTTTGTTAAGGAAGTGGTAGAAAGACGGTAAAAGGAATAAAATAAAAATAAATGTAGAAACCCATTCAAAGATAGTGCCAAATATTTTGATTTGTCCTCATGTGTATTTTAGAAAGGAAATAAAAAACTCCTGAGAAAGGTCAATAATAAAAAATAAATCCTGCAGATCCCATCACCTGCTGATTTCTGCCTCCTCCATGAAAAGGAAAAGGGAAAGAGAGAGATTGCAAATGAGCTCTCAAACATTGTTAAGAATAATAGCATTAATCATAAGATTGTCCAGCTCTAATACAGCATGCTGTGTCAGCAGATCTTACAACAGACTTGCAAAGAAGATTCCAAAATAATTTCATTTATTTTCCAAAGGAGGAAACATCTTGGCACATCACCAGCTTGGTGGGAAAGATGGGAATAAAATGACAGCTTTTGAAGGCTGAGCTAGCCAGAATGGCACAGTGTCATATTAGCCATCTCTAGCCCTGAAAGATTATAGGAAAATTACTGAAAATGAGGATAGATTAGTGGGCAAAAAGCATTCTTGTAGCTATAAGTGGTTTAACAGTTTGTGGGGAAAGGCTGAAAGTTGATAAGAAACATAATGGCAGGGGCATTGCTATCACAAAGTAGTGCAACTACCCCTATTTTCTTTTATCCCTTCTCCAAAAACACACTGGGCTAGCTCTTCTCATGACAGCTGTAACATTATGCTGTAAAACATCCTTTCTTCGTATTTAAAATCAAGTGCTTGTGCAAACCAACACCAAATGGGGCAGTCCCTTATGAAGAATTTCACTGTCTGCAGAAAGTATGTCCGTATGAGGAAGCAATTCAAGAAAGGGTAACCAGAACAGTTTGTACTTGTTTTAATACCCACTCCTATGGAGGCATGCTTTGCAGACACACAGTCAGTGATCTATATTTTCAGAAGAAAGTTTAGAAGAAGTGGTGATTTCATTAATATGGATGCATGTATAAAAGAGGCATAAAAAAGGGAAAAGGCTAAAGATGTATTGACAATTGCAAAGACCTGCTCAACTTTCTAAATCTGGAGATGCCCATTGCTGCTGGGAAAAAAAATTGAAGACAGATTCTCCTGGCAATTTCAATCCTTTGCTTTTTTTTGAGGAGACTGCCCACATTGCCAGAGCACTGCTGCTACCATCTGGATGTGAAATTGGCCTTGGTTCAATCATAAAACATCTATGTTATGCTACCACATGTCTGGCAAATAAATGCCTGATTCAAATGAAAGCAGAGGTGAAATATTACCTTAGTCATACCTGTAAGATGAAGTTGTAGATTGCTATATCAATCTATTATTAACCACTAATCTGTTTGGGTGACAACAATCCTGACTATGGTTAAAGTGGCTCTCTGCTACCAAATAAATTGCTTCTTTGCTATGTTACTAATGAAACCTAGTGATCAGGGATTTCAATAACACAAATAGAGTTTTGATAAATGCAAAGCAAGGCACATGGGGATGGGACCTTTAGTACCAGATGAGTTTAAATCACACAGACGCCATGTCAGGACTATAAAGAGGAGGATCATGCTATATCTGCCTTGATTCTTATATTTCTCCCCCAGACACACCCTATGTCCCTTTCCCAGAGGTAAGGCACTGGGTTGGATTGTGATTTAATTTTATATGACTGTTGCTCTGTGTTGTGTTCAGTGTATGCTGTTGGTTCCAGGTGGCACCTTGGCAAGAATCCAAGACCTGTGCCAAAGTTATGTCAGTGCAAAAATATTAACGCACATGACCCACGTTATTTGCTGTCTCTCCAGGAAGAGAAGGCAGTGGGGTTTTCTTAAGTTCATCAGCAAAGGGTGCTTACAATTAGTTAACGTTATCTTTTTGTCAGAAAACACAATTGTTGATGACATTTCAGAGACCTCTTGGCAGGAGTTAAACTTGGTATCCAAGTGGAAGATTGCTTTAGAAGAAGGGATCATATAATTAACATGGCAGCCCCTCAGCAGTGCCCACGGTATGGAAATGCTTTCAAT
Organism: Passer montanus; assembly: GCF_014805655.1. NCBI lineage: Eukaryota > Metazoa > Chordata > Aves > Passeriformes > Passeridae > Passer > Passer montanus. The sequence continues at coordinate 13,865,900 of NW_024356504.1, read as the reverse complement.
TAGAACTTCTTTTTGCTTACAGCTTACTGTAGCATCAACTTCTGGCTTGATGTTTCCTATCCATTATCTATTCTGGGAGGTACCCACTAGTGGAAAATATGTAGCTAGATCATTTTACCAGGTTCAAACCTGTCAATGAAATCACATCAAATTTATCCTCTTTTAAATGTCTCACTTTTACTTCTAACCTATGCAATTGTAAGTGTTCCTTAATCATATAGCTAGCCTGAATTTAGTGTGGCTGAAGCTTTGTTATTTGTACTTGAAGTTAAGTTTGAAATGGTCATTCTAAATCACGTTCCATTTCTTGCTCATTAAAAAAATGTTTTTGAACAAATGTGGCTGTGACTACTCAAAAAATAAATAACAAACTGGTTATTTGTAGAATGTATTTTTTCAGTCACGTTATAAAGAGGCTTTGGGAACATGTGTGTCTGTTTAACATTGCACTTTCTGGAGAGGCAAAACCTTTGAGGATTTTTTGGGTGCCTGCTTTTGTAGGCAAAGATGAGCAGCACTGCACTATTGGAACTGTAAAGCAGCACTTGTTTATGATCTAACAGACAGCATCTGGAAATCCACAAGATACTCCTTGCCTGCATGAGATTTTGAATGAAGTCCTTTTGCTCACTTGTATTGGTTCAAGGAACTCTGTCTTTAGAGATACCACCTAGACAGGGTGAAGAAAGGAACTTTTTAGCCTCAGGTAAACAGAGCGAGACGAGTAGTTGTTCCAAGGCAAAGATCCAGCAGAGAATCTTTGTTTCTTTTTATCTGCCTAAATACCTACAAAATTAAAAACAAATGATTAGAATTCCAGCAATCAAGAATGTTGATCTCCTTTATTGCTGGAGGTGCTTCCCTGCAGTTGATGCAATTATCAAGGTTGATGCGAGATTTTGGCTTTGGAAGTCTCACATATTCGTAATGTTGACAACTAAAGGAACAGCTGTGCCATGAGTTTTCCCTGACTGCACATGCTTCATTTTTTTGTGTGTGTTTTTCTTTAACTTACTGCTTTTCATTAGAGATGCAAACAGCAAAACAAATGGGAGAGGCAATGCACAATGCTTAACATTACCAAAGGAACCTTCGGTTTGGGAATTGGACTTTGGAGCCAATGACCTTGTGAAGCTGACATTGCATCAAATACTGTTCAAACTTTACTGAGACTTAAAAAAATAAAAGAGAATTGCACTCAGAATTTTCAGTCTCAAGTTATGGAACCTCCTCCCATCCGTTCCTGGATGTTCCCCTAATGGAGCAGTTAAACCAGTAATCTGGGAGTGACAAGACCAATTCTACTAAATCTGAATGTGAACCAGGGAGCTCTTGTCCAGCAAGAAAAGATGAGCCAAGAATAATCAGTCTTGTACTCTCTGGCCAAGGGAAGCCTCTGTGATAGATGATGAGGAAATAGCACATGTTGTTTATGACTGTACTGGTTATAGGGCAGAAGCCATCTGGGCAAGTTCTTTTAAATCCACATGGTTCTTAACACCAATGGCTCTATGCCAGTACCTTAATGCCAGGCAGTCATTTCTTGGTTCCAGGCTTTCCTCTGAGCAATGTGTCTCATGGCTCTGTAGAAGAGAGGTCATCCTTTGCTGTGCTTGCTGGTATTTTAGCAGCTGTTACTCTCTTATCAGTTATGCTTGAATGCTACCCATCAGCTAGAGTATTGTTTCCAAACTCCATCCTCCCTTCTCCATGCTGTTTCTCCTACACCTTTTGGTATGGTTCACCTCATGAAAGCAAGGGTTGCATGTCTTGGTCTGTGGATTATGCAGTGGGATGCATTCCCTCCTAGATGAATCATTCAAATCCAGCCTAGTTTATTAATAAATGCAATCAGATAAGGCTTCTGCAGTAGCTTTCCTAGTGGGGCCTTTTTTGCTGGCACTTATCAGTGAGATCAAAGAATGAACAGTGCCATTCAGAATGAACTCCTGGTAGATTCCTCCAGGCTGGAGCAGAGGTACACTTGTAAGTGGCTCTGTATGTCTGCATGTGTTTCACTAGGGTGCTGTTCTAGCTATGAGGACAAATAGCACCCTCCAGGCCCCATATCAGCATCAATTCAAAGACAACATCAAATATTAAGACAGATAAAAAAATACCAATCGTTCCACCTCCCTACTGGGAGAACTTGTTAAGGAAGGTTCTGCCAGAAATTACTCTCTACAACCTAATTTAACATTGGTTGAAATGACTGTTAAAAGAAAGTGCCTTACTACACTAAGTTCATATAATGTGTAACTATTAATAGCACACCAGGAAAGGAGTCTGGACCAGTTTTGCTTTTGTATCTTCAGCTGCAAAAGGGAGGGCTCATGCTGGGGGCACTGTGAACATGATCCTCCTGGAGGACAATCCATTGAAATAAGGTGGCTGATTAAGGGATATTAGAGAGTACAACAATGGGAAAGAAACTTTTGGGCAGAGTTTGAATCACATCTTAAGAACATCCCCTCTCCTTGCAGGAAATCCATCCAGCACCAGTTTCTCTTGGCATTTGTCTCTCAAGGGACCAAAGTTTTTATCACAGTCTGTCTCAGCAGAAGTTGCTTTTTCTAAAAAGGAGTCTGGGTTGGCCAGCTTTTGCTGAAAAGGCTTCACTCAAGAAGAATATTTTGGTTTCCCAAGGCAGGTGCTATTTTGTTGGTAGTTCATTGGTAGACAGCACTTCTAGAATTGGTCTTGTCACTCCCAGATTACTGGTTTAACTGCTCCATTAGGGGAACATCCAGCTACACAGAAAAGAGGCAATAGTGCAGCCCATGAAGTCAGAGCCTTAAAGAATGTCCCTAGAGTTTCTTCATCACTACCACATTAACTTCAGCACCCTTAGAGGTCCTTTCCAAAGTCCTTTGATTGCTCTTTCAGAGCTTTGGAGCGTGGCACACCACCTGCTTCATTTTCTATTCCTCCTGACACAGTGATGGAGACCCCCAGCTGACTCCCTCTTGGCCAGACCATCTCCTGGCTCCCTTCCATTAAAGGCAGGATGGTTCCCAGTAACAGCTGTTGCAGTAATGTCTGGGTAAGACAAATTCAAGTTTAGTGGCAAGTGTCTGAAAGCCCTTTTACAACAGCCACATACTCACCCAAATTATAGCAACAGTGGTCTGTGATCCCTAGTATACACACATAAAAATATAAATCTATACCATTATTCCAAACTGTCACCCCTCCTAAAATGCTCATGAAAAAATTCTGCTGTCCCTAGGAATGGCTGCTGCAAAGGAAATTAATTTTGTTTGACAAAGCTACTCTGATGCAGCAGATATTTCTTGCTGATCTAGATACAGCTTCTTAGGGTTCACAGGCTGTTCTCTAGCCCTTCTCCCTCACTCAGTCCTATACTTTTGGGTACTGGCTTATTTAAGCCTATTCTCATGGCACCTCTCCTAGCTATGCCCTCCAGGTCAGACAACCACCCTGACGCCAACCAAATGGCCTGAAATCCCTCCAGTCTGGATTCCTGTCTGGAGCTACACTCTTCTACTACATCAATCTTTAAGGACATTCACCATGCCCGGCCCAGCTGCCTCCGCATTTCCCAGCTGCTCTTTTGGCAGCCAGTGTTGGACAAACAAGCCCACCCCAGAATCCACTTTAGAAGAGGCTTGAGATCATGTGCCCCAGAGGCAGATGGGATTTGTGGGCTGGGTAAGCCCAGACTACAGTTCTACAGTCACAGGCTATCTATCAGCCAGAGGATGGATATCTAGGCATGTATCAGAGGAGAGCACCAGAACCCAACCCACTCCTTGGCTTAGTGTCCCTGAAGAAAGTCTTAATGCAACTTCACTTCTTCCAGTCACATCTGTGATGCTCCTCTGTTTTGCCTGCTCCTTGCCAACTGAGAAGGCACCATGCTGACGAATGATCCACTATGACTCTGCCAGAGGGGAGCAAGAGGGACTGAGCAAAACCAATCTTCCCATTTCATTCTGGACAGCAGCACAACAGGAGGCATATATGCCAAAACCGGGAAAAAAAAAAAAAAAGAAAAGAAAAAAAAGAAGTATGTTTTTCTGTAAGGTTTACAATTACACAGCTGAACTTTCAATGGAATACGAGCTGCAAATCCCCTTTTCCCTCTCTCTCTCTGCAAATTTTTTTCTTCTACTTTCCCCCCTATATTTTTTCTATTTTTGCTCCATGTCTTCTTTAACATCCTAAAGCAAGTGGGTTTGGATTTAACACGAGGGTGTGGATGTAGCTGCTGCCTTTGATCCCCTACCCACCCTTTCCTTTCCCCTCCCCAGAAATCAAAGCTGGAGAGTATCAAATGAAAAATTGCACAGCACAGGCCCTGATCTGTCAGCATTTGGGTTTGGATCAAACTTGTCCAAAGCCATAGATGCAGCTGGAGATTGCTGGTGGTTTCAGCCACTTTTTCTCCTCTCCTCTGAGATCACTGGGTCAAAGCCTTTTACAGGATACAGTTCAGGTGTGAAACATCCATGTCCAGCAATCATTAAAAAATATTAATCCAAATATCTTTTTAAAAATAGAGGAAGAAAAATAACAGAGGGGACTATAAAAACTCTTGCTGAACTATACTTTACTCCTTGTCTACTATACTTTTGCTAAAATAGGTAGGTTTTGTCCAGCTCACCAAAATGGTAGACCATGAGAGTCTGCTGTTTTGTCTGAATTATTATTTGTTAGTACAATAAAAGGCAAAGTGAAACCAGAACTTGTTGGAGAACAGTTTTCATAACAGTGGCAGATAAAACTTGAAGGACACCTGTGCCAATGCTTAAACAGACATGAGAAACAAGAGGCAGGAGGATAAGTTTATTCTTGCCAGACTCTGTCCGGCAAGAAAACTGTTAGAATCACAGAATCACAGAATCACTAGGTTGGAAGAGACCTTCTAGATCATTGAGTCCAACTCAAATGTGATGACCAATCCCTTGGTCACCACAAATTTTCCATAATCACCTGTGTTATTAAACACTTTCAAGTTAGAGGACTATTGCTGAAGTCCTCTGTCATCCCCCTGTCCCAGACCTTATGGAGTCCCCAAAGGGTGCATGTTTCTTGTATGCTCACGGAACCAGCCTGTGCATGCAGCTGCAATGTGGGCTCCTCATCTGCAGGCCACTGAATGGAATCCTTTTTGCTTGGCAAAAAAAGGGCCAAGGGGACATGCTCCCCTGAGGAGATCTCAGACCCTTGAAGCCTGAGAACATTTGTTATCTGGGCTCCTAGGTGGAGTTGAATTTGGAAAAGATCCCCTCACCAAGCTAGGAAGCCAGGCTCCACACTGGAGCTCCCTTCACAGGGCCTGTTCAAAGCCTGCACCAGGCCAACACTTCTCTCACTCCTGCTCTATTTCCATTCATTATTTCACGTGTGCAAATTAAACCACAAGAGGAGAGAGAAAGGTCCCTGCCAGTAGGGAAATTAATTAGGATTTGGGAGATAATACTTCAAATCACAGCTTTCTTTGGTGATCTTCCTCACAACCTCAGGCAGAACACTTTGGACTCCATCCAGCCTCTACACCACAGGGATTATGGCAAGCTCAGGTGGCTGCAAATGGTGTATCAAGGAGTGTCAAGCAACACCAAGACTGCCAGATAAAGTCTGTACACAGACAAGTGTGGGGTTTCAAATAAATACCTATATGAGGGGGCCTAGACCCAGGTCCCTCCCCTAAATTATTGCGTATTGAACAATCAGTACCCAAGATACACCACTCTTGGAAGATCACACTTACACCCTAGATGCAGGTGTGAGTCTGAAATTGTCAAGTCTCAATTGCTTTGCCTGCCTCAGGCTATGCAGTCAGCACTTAATAAACAAACACAAACATGTGTGGGTGTGATTAAAGGAACTGCTGGCATGAATTTGGGAAGTGCAACTACATGACAACAAATACAAGGGAGGCTTGAAGATCATATGAAGGGAGTTCTGGATAAAGTTCACTTTCCCCTGTAGCTCTCAGGTGTCCCATACTAGCCCCACTTGCTCCAAGAGTAAAGATAAATGTGCACACAATACTCATACTCATAGATAACTATAGGCAAGTCTTTCTGGGTGAGCTTGTTTCAGAAAGAGATACTCTGAATTTTTATGACTGTGGCCATCATGATAGCATTCTCATTTGCTGAAAAGAAGCTTTGAACTGCTGGAAAGCAAATTATGAGAAACCATTTGATTTTGTTCTGTCTTGGATCTTATGCATTTTCAATGCCATTGTTTTTGAGCCCCTGCCAGTAGGGCAGAAAACAACACAGCTGCCATCTGCCTAGTGTTGTTTTGTGCCTTATCTTATTCCCTAGTGGAGATGAAGTCTTTGTTTGGGGTCGTTCTGTTTTGCTCTGGGTTTGTTTTTTTTGGGGAGGTGGGAGAAGGGTCACCCAACCCTTCTCTCACTCTGGTTGTTTAGATAGCTTAGGTCACAACCAGCCATCATGAAGGAAGGGTGGATAGACACAGCTCAAATATTTTTAATCAAAGAGAGTTGCCAATTGCTAATGCAATCCACTCTTGGGGCTATATTGCCTTGTGTGGTGTCCTGACTGTAAGTGGTTCCTTAAGATATTCACAAACCAAGTAACACCTAATGGTGGGGCACAAAACTGAAGCTGGGGAAGAGAAACAGTCCTAGCTGTGGCCTTTAACAATCTACAATAACAGCGCACTTGCTAGTACCACAATATCACTGACAAATAAATCTGAGTGGATGATACATTTTTGGCTTTTCCAAAATTATTTCCCAAGATGTTGCTCCAAAAATCATTGTGGCTGGCTTAACTGTAAACATTGTTTCATGGAGACAGATGTGCCTACTTGGATTCTCCAAGAGTCTCATTTAACATCTTCGTTAATCTCTGGAAATGGAAATAATCAAGCGCTTGATGAAATTTACAAACAGCAATAATTTGGGAGGATTGGAAAACAACCCCAGCAGAAAAGTAGAAGAAAGGCAATTTGGGGAGCATAATTTGGGAGTAAATAGCATAAAGGAAGGTTGCAGTCTAATTGTATTCATTGGTGCCATAACAAAAGAAAATTCCACAAAGAACTAATGGGAAAGTACGTTATAGGAGGCAGATAAAGAAAAAAGAGCTGAGGGTTTATGGCACAATTTTTGGGGGTATAAATTGGCAGCAAGACAGGTCAGTGGGAATTGCATGAAGGGATCAAGTCTGTGAGCCACAAAATCTAAAAAGATCAAAACCCAGAACAGTTAATTTGAATCTTGAAAGGAAGACAATGACAAGATCATGAAATTCAAAGAAAACATCTTTAAATGATGAAAGAACTGGAACACATGCAGAAAGGATAAAGATCTGAAGATGAAAAAAATAAAAGAAAAAACCTGAAAACCAGGCATTGAGTTAGCAGGGAGGAGAGATAATCATCCAGACTTCAGAAAGTAGGAAGAGAGTTGCTATGAATAATGTAAGAAAACATAAACAAAGTAGAAATTTGGAGCCAGTTTTTTTTCTGACAGTGAGACCAGTGGCACTAGCATGGGGGTGTTTTGGGAAAACTGGGATGTAGGGCTGTCAGACCTTTTCCTGAGAAAAACCACAGATAATACCTATGTGCCAAACAGTCTCCTGAAGGCAAGAAATCTGCCAGACATCCAGTGCTGGTTTTCTAATTTCTGTGACTTCATATATGATGGAGCATCCCCCATCTCAATCTTTGAACAACTTACAGCAGATATTTCCTTCTCATTGTATCCTAGAGTAAAGAAGGACCATATCAAGATGTGATAGGGGCATGGTAGGGACAAGCTGGTATTCACACTCGTAACTAACCAGTGACAGATCTAGTCCTGCTTATCTAAAAATGACTTGTTGACATTTCTAATTTTCTGGTGACCCCTTTGTCACTACACCTTGTGTGATGAACCATGCATTGAACTAAAAGCTTTCATTAAAGTTTCAGTTCACACATTTGTACAATTTATGGCTGGAGGAGACCATGTTAATAACCTGTCTGCTGTGCTATACAACAGTGTTCAATTCATTTCTCCCATTTATTCAAGCCTGCATTCCCAGCTTGAGCCAACTCTTCTTTGTATGTATTAAATAATGACATGGTAGATGCAACATTGCTGAGTGCCTGAAAAGGATATTAGGTAGATGGTGTTCAGAAATGCCAGAATTAAGGCATTTATATTTTCATGTACTCTTCTGTAAACACTGTGCTTGGTGCTATCTTTCTGTCAAGGGCATACAATAAACTCAGATTTGGCTTGAAAACCATTAGATAAATAGCAAGTCATTTCCTCTTGAATGTCTCTAATTCTTGATTATGTGTGTGTGTGTCATTGCGAGTCTCTGAGCATGCATTTTATTTTGTTGGGGCTTTTCATGCTCTAAACTTCCAGAGTTCTTCCCCCCTCCCGTTTTTCCTTTTGAATGGAGGCTCAACGTTTCAGTTGCTTGTTTTATAAGGCAATGCATCATCTCTCCTCATTGCCATTAATTAGCCAGTGTAATATTTTCCACATGAAGTCACAGGACTTGAAATGAACATATTTCGGCATCAATTAGGTCTCTGCTCATGTGAGGGCCCAGCTGCACTTTAAATACTATTTATATAATGGTAATGAGCCAGTCATCACCACTGCTGGCTTCCAGCAGGTTTTGTACAGTGCCTACTTGAATATGATTAGAAGTGTGTGGATCCTTCCCCCAGCCTTTATTTTTTTTTCCTTCCCAGAAACTATGTTGAATAAAACGGACTGGTTTTTAAAGTCATAAAAAGGGCTGGCAACAGAAAATCGGATGTTATTCTTGGTGTCTTTTATATTTTCTTATATTTTCCTTGGAAAATGCACCCATTATAAGCAGTAGTTTCTCTTTTTAACATTCCTCAGTCTTCCCCCTCATCACCCTCTCGCCTTTTTTCAAGGTGTAGAGATGGTTTGTATTTGGCATCTTTGCTCTCATATACCTAATTTTTTAAGGAAAAGAACCTAAACATATCTAAGTAACCATGGTAGATGGTGTTATCAGAGGGATCCAAAGTTAAAAAATGAGATTAAAGGAGCTCTGGCAGCACTCAGTGAGGATTAGGTAAAATCCACAGAGATAAAACAAGATCTGACCCAGATCCCAAACCCTAGACACAGACACAGACTGAGCATTGAGAAAAGTTTCTTTTGAAATAAAACTCTGTGTTGTGGTGTCCACAAAATCCTTTCTTGGTGCAGCTGGAGTTGAGGGTGATCATTTGTAGGTAATGCAGTCAGACGGAAGTATGTGCTCCATGTGTTTGTCCTGCAGTCTCAAAAAAGGGAAAAAATCCTTTGCAGATATACTTCAACAGTCCTATCTCCTCTCTCACTTGTGTTCTAAGCAGATTCCCCATGATACTCTCATCCCTCCCAAGAGTTCCTAAGGGGAAGCAGTGTTAGCAGCTGCTCCATCTGCCTTGTCATGGTGCAGGAGAACGACCTGACCTACTTGTCTATGTCTTTGTGTGGGTGAACAACAGATTAGGGGAAAGGCAAATCACAAAGTGTAGATTTTCTTTCCTGGCACAGTGAGGTTCCCAGTCTCAGCAGAGTAGCTAGAAGTTCCAGAGTCGCAGTTCAGTTTTCAGGAAGGCTTTACCTTCAGCAGCCCTTTCCAGTGAAGTAGCAATGTCATAGTCCTGGTGAACTACACTATGCAAGTGGGAGGAACAATTAGACTGCAACAATTCAAGAACCCTGGGCAATTTTAAATCCGGGCAAGACATAAATAGTTTCATCATCTCAGCCATTGCCTCTTCTGGCTGGGTCCTAGGAGTCCTACCAACCTGGCAATCTCTTATATATCACTAGCTCTCACAAAATAAACCACAAAAACTACTTACTTCTGTAGCAGACTATATCAAGTTATTTTACTTATGAAAAGGACAACAGGGCCTTCATAAGAAAAAATATCCACTTAATCTTTTCTAATTAATAGAATCACAAGTAAATGCTCTATCCAGATGCTGCATGTCAAATGGGTCCTGTCATCCATTTGTGGGAGTGATGGAAAAGTGGTTGCTGTGCTATGAGGTTTCTCCTGTGAATATTAGAAGGATTCTAGAAAGTCTCCCCTCAAATGCAAATTCTCCAGGCTAGCAAATAGATTTCATCACTACAGTTATTCAGTGCATACTTTTTTAGAAATACAGAAAAACTGTAGCCCAGGTCAGGTCTGGAAGTCACTACCAGACTGGTTGCGCTCTGAAGCAGTAGAGGACAGGAATAATGCAGTTTTATTCTGCTCTGATCAGAGCATTTCTGGAGGAAATCTGCTGTCCAGTCTCCCAGTCAGTATCTGCACTTCTGGAGATGCAGGCAGGCACTGAGGCCAAGAGGAAATAACATTTAAATGTGTCCTCCCAACATCTTGTTGGTTATTCCCTCCAAGTGTTTCATCTGCCTGTAGTGAAAACAAATAAACAAACAAAAATTGCTGCCTATATCCCAGCCGTCAGCCATCAAAATCCAAGTGGAAGAGTAGGGTTTAGGACACCTAGGTTTTGCTTTCTGATGAGTTTTTTTCCCTCTGATCTCACACACTGCTATTTTCATTTTTCATGGAACTTCCCTAATTTCAGCAAAGACTGCTTTTTAGCAAGGGAGATATTTCAAGCCTGAGATGTGCGAGGAACATGCACAATTCAGAAAAAAAAGACAGCTGAAAGCATGGGAGCTAGAGAGGGAAACCTCAGCTTTTAATGCATCAGAAATAGCTGCTAGTTTTTATTCGCACAGAAGAAAGTGAAGTCTGTGTTATTTTATCAGGTTACATTTCCCAAACTGCAATTTCAGCTTAATCTGTTCTCGAGGCTTTAATCACAAATTTTCAACAGCAGGAGTATCAAACTCTTCTTCCTCATTCTCCTTGTCTGTCAGCCAAACTCCCAGGGGAAAAAAACATACAGGCCAATGTGAGATACAGAAAAAGAACATCTCAAAGATGGGCCCAGTGCAAATTCTTAGAAAGCGTAAGAGAGCTTTAAAAAAATAAAGTTGTTTAATCCAGCTCTAACTGAACAGACTTCTGGGCAGATGTTAGCACTGGTGAAACCAACTCACGTCACTGACTAACACCACTGGTGACTGTCTCCACACCCCCAAAAAGAAGAAAAACAGAGGGCAGCAACACAAAAGAGGCCAATCTGGCAATCATTTTGTGGCTCTGCTCAGAGGAAAGAACTCAAAAGGAAAGCCAACATTTTGGGATGGGTTTGACCAAGGTCCAAAATATCATGATGTGGACCATGCTCTACCAACAGCCCATCTGAATAAACTGGTTTTTTTACTGTCAGAATTCTCTAGCGTTTTCAGGGTCTGTCTCAGAGAAAGACCGCAGCTGGGAAGGGTGGGGAGTTTAATTGTCTATGAACAACTCCTGGAAGGAAGATATTTACATTAGTCTGGCTGTGATTCTATTGCTCTTTCCTTTCCCCCCATTCCACAGTCTTTCCATCTGTAAACAATATTTTACATCTCTGTACATTAAAAAGATTTGTGTGCAATGCTTAGGAGATCTTCAGTGCATAAAAAAAAAAAAAAGTCCTAAGCAGAAATTAAAAAAGGTTTTTATGCATCCCTATGAAAACTAGGGGAACTCCATCCTGTGGTGGTGCAGGTCAATAGGGTATTAGACTCAACAGTAACAAAACATAGTGCCTTAACTTCTCAGCTGGAGGAAAAAAACCCAAACCAGCTAAATCGAGAACAGCTGTTTCATACACCCCACCTCCTTTGGAACATTTTCACATTGTGGTACAATCTACGTTGATCTCACAAAGAAGATGGTCCTGACAGCACAGTGTGATGTGGAATTTGTAGTGGGGAACACAGAAAGATGATGTAATTTCATTTCTCACCCAAAAAGATCATTAAATGATTAATAATCAATATTAATGAATAGTATTAAGTCTCCAAAGCTGCTCATTTCACAAGGTAAGACAGTTAAAAGGAGACAGTATGAAAGTATAAGGAATGCATGAGAGGAAACTCAGTGCCTCTTATGAGAATTTTGTTCTTTTACTTGAATGAACAGAGGAGATTATCTGAGTAGCTGTACTGTTTAAAAGCCTGGGAAGGAAACACCCTTCTCAAATACACCCTGACATGGCCTTTAAGCACTGAACGAAATTAAGTGTTCCAAATGATAAAATATATCTTCTATGAAAATACAATTAATCCTATTACAGGACTGCTCTATCTGTAGTTTACTGTAGAGGATAATCAGATATTTATATAATTTTATTTTATTCTATTCACAATCGATGTTGTATTTAACTTGGGCAGCACACTTAAGGATGAGTCCGACATTTTGGTTACCATGGGAATAACAAAATTCTGTTTTTAAAGTAGGGTGGAACCATTATAAGCTCCAAAGGTTCTTAGCTTGGAGCCAGGAAGGCTTCAGTTATCTTTCTTCTCCATAAAGTTAAGTGGGAAAGAGATCACAGAACCACAGAATCATAGAATGGCTTGAAGTTGGAAGGGACCTTAATATTCACCTTGTTCTAAACCCCCTGCCATGTACAGGGATACTAGACCATGTTAGTCAGAGCTCCATCCAACCTGGCCTTAATTCCGGGGATGGGGCATCCACAACTTCTCTGGGCAACATGTTTCCAGTGCTTCACCATCCATAGTTAAGAATTTCTTCCTAATATCTAACTTAAACCTACACCCTATCAGTTTAATGCCATTCCCCCATGTCCTATCACTACATGCTCTTGTAATGGTCCCTCTCCATCTTTCTTGTAGACTCCCTTCAGGTTCTGGAAGGTCACAATCAGATGAGAAGAATACCTGATAACAGGATGAGTATGTCTGGGTTATGCTGAGCTGTAGAGGTCTACAGTAAATTGGGGGGCATGTGTATGTGTGCATATATGCTTATGTGTTCATACACATGGAGGCAGTGAATGTGTGAGTATATAAACAAATATTTTATATATTTAATGCTTCAAATGGGCCAGTTCCATCAAGCCAAAGATAATTATTACCCAAGTCAGTATAGGGGGAATTTAAAGCAGTGTCAAAAGTATGAAGGGTAATTAGGAAACTCTAAAAGAAATCTTATTAAATTCCCCCAAACTGAAATGATGACACTGTAGATGCTGGTTATAAAACAGCATTGCCTTAGCAGGGGTTTTGAAAGTCTCACACAGTCACTTATAGATGGAGGTACGCACATGCTCGCACACTGGTATGTCCATAGTTTATAAAGCAAATAAAAACTAACAAGATGAGTAGAAAGCTGAAAGGAGAAACATGTGGCAATGAGCACTATGGACAACAGAAATATCTTGTTTTTAAAATAAGTGGCACTAAAGGAAAACTAACTGTTACCAGATAGCATGTGACAATTCAGTGTGGAACAAAAGCGTTCAGAAAATCTGTCTCTCTCAAGTACTTGACAAAAGGTATTGTATGAGGTCTGTACACTACTTTCTAGCAAGACTGAGAAGGACACTAAAGAGCAAGGGTAAAAGGTAGATATTATGATCAGGTGACATACATCCATGTGACCTGAAGACAGTAGACTGGGCATGCTCTTTTTCAGTGGGATGATTCTCACCAAATTTCACATATCATAAAGTCAGGATTCTTGTTTAAACCAGATTTTGAGACTGTCTCTGAATGTTATGTCAATAAGACTGTCTCTTAATGAATGTTAAAGTACAGCTAAAATTATTTATCCCATCCAAAGGTACATGCAATAAACCCTCCTCAAAGGTATTTCCCAATCTTCATTTACAGTAGGGAGTGTAGATGAAGCGTGGGATGCATTCCCAGTTATTAAAATACCAAGGTAAATAACATAATCAACAACAATTTTTAGCCTTGAAGTTTTCAGTGAGTTTGGTGCTTCAGTGAACTTTCAGGGGCTGCAGTACATAATGCACTGTGGGAAGCAGAGCAAGATGGATTTCTTCATCCTGAAGATGGGAAAGCAAAGGGGAACATATTTCTGTCTTCAGCTGTCTAATGGAGTCTTACAGAGAAGATGGATCTAGAAAATTCTCAGAGATTCATAGGAAAAGGATGAAAAGCAACGGGCCCAATTCACCTCTTGGGAAATTTGTCTTGCCAATCAAGGACAAAATTTGTACAATGACTGTATTAAAGCACTGGGAGCGCTTCCCAGAAAGGCTGTGGAATCTCTGCCCTCATAAAGACTCAAAATTGGACTGGACAAGGGCCTGAGCAATTGGGCCTCCTTTGAGTTGCGGGTATTGGAGAAAATGACGTCCAGAGGTTCCTTCCAAACAAAATTTCATGGTTCTGTGTTTTGCCATTATAGCTGTAAGTCCAACAGCTTGACATACATCCCAAGAGAAATCATGACATGACATGGGTTCAGCTAATAAACAATTACATTAGGAAATATAAATTAGTCAAATCAACAGGGTTTTATGGGAAACAGATCCTGTCAAACTGACTTGATATCTTCATTTGATAAAATTACCAGTTTGGTGTCTAAAGATAATCTTGTTGATGCAACAGGCTTCTGTAAGACATCTGACTTTGAACTGCAGGATGTTTTAATAAAGATACTAAAAAGACACAGAATTCATTTGGCTTTCATTCAACAGCTCAGAAATGGCTGACTTGTGGGACTCAAATTAAGCTGTAAAAGAGAGAACTCATGAAGAAAAAGCAATTATGGAAAGACCCAGCTGGCATCCATTCCTGTCCCACTGCTCCTCAAGAAACCTGGGTGGAACTGTAATGCTAGTACCTAGGGAGTTTTCGTAGTGTCTAAATTCTCAATAAGAAAATAAATGGGATGGGGAAACAAAAGATAGTAAATAGTGAAGGCTGCTCATTGGCACCAAATGCTTTGGGTCAGCCAGCGAGCTCTGTGCAAGAAACCACAGTGAAACACAGGATAGATGCATCCAGCTGTAGTCATCCATCCAGGCAAAAGGGTAACAGAGTTTACTATAGGATAAAGGACTCCACAAATGCCAGCTCAAATTTAGATAATTATTTGAGGGCCTCTGCATCAAGAAGAGAAAATGTTATTTCTGGAAAAAGATATACTAAGAAAAAAGAGAAGAGGCAATATGCAACTGCCTTTGTCATTGGAGTGACCACTGCTGAAGGACAGCGTTCATATCTAGCATCAAGGATTCAGGCAGCACATAGACAATTTGCAGAGGATTAATGGTAGATCTGCTTAATTCGTTACATAGGAAAACATTCCTCAGAAGGAAATAATTAAGATTAACACATCAAGAGACTTCCAGAATCCCATTGAAGGGGTGGCACTATCCTTCAGAAACATCCTCATCTGTTCCCTGCTCACTGTGGAATCAACAACAGTCATGTCACTTCTGACAGATGCTGCATAATCTGCTTTTAAAAACTTTGCATCAATCATGTTACAATATTTATACATAAAAGGCAACTGCAGTGAAGAAAGAAATCATCTGTGCTATTTATTTGCTGAGGCAAAACAAGAAATCATGGTTTAAAGACATTTATTCAGCCTTTCCTCAGACTTCTCTTATCTAGGGTGAAAACTCCCGAAATTGTCTCCTTCTTTTTCCTGTAACTCTGGTTTTAGAAGACTGACAACCCTCAGCATTTATCTCTGGACTGTCTCAACATGATTCACTTCTTAAAAGTGTGATGCCTAAGAGAGGAGACAAAGACCTCTTGTGGCTTTACCAGTTAAGGAGAACAGAACTTTTATTCCACACATTTGTAGGTAATAATCCTCTCTATACAACCTAATGTAGTGCTCGCATTTTTCTTCATGATTTCTCATTGACTTATGATGACTAAAAACTGTGGTGTCTCATCCATCAGTGGAAAAAAGCTCATGAAGAATGGACATGGACTCCTTTCTTTCTTTCTCTTTCTTTCTTTCTTTCTTTCTTTCTTTCTTTCTTTCTTTCTTTCTTTCTTTCTTCCTTCCTTCCTTCCTTCCTTCCTTCCTTCCTTCCTTCCTTCCTTCCTTCCTTCCCTCTTGCTCTTTCTTTCCCGCTTTTCTTCCTCAGTGATGTTGATTAGAACAAATGAGGATTAACTCCAAGAACTCAGTGATATGTATTAAACAACATGTAGATAATAACATGAGAGGACAAGAAGTACAACCACTTAACAGTCATGGCCACAATAACACCCATTTGCTTAACCATTGACAACACTTAAACCTCGGGGCTAGTGTATCTCTAACCCATGAACAGGAGGAGCAGTCCATAATAATCATGACCTAGTTCACATTGCTCTGAGCAGCCAGATAGGGAACTAAAGGCTACACAATCAGCCCTTCACTGAGCTGTTCTCGTTTAATGCACTTTTCATGAGGAAATCCTTTTCTCGATGCTTCCTTAGCTCTCTTGGCCATAGGTGTGTTATAAATCAGAATGGAAAATTCATATGATGAGAAGATATACAGGCCTTTCTCCTTCCAACAGTCCACCCAAAAATACAACCCAGGGACAGGAAAGGGATGATATCATGCAAATGAAAGGCTGATACTTCTAAAGACATGGGGAAAAAAAAAGTTATTATTTTATCTGATCCAAATGTATGGTGCATGCTCAGAAGCCAGAAGGCAAATAAAAAGAAGGGAAAAGCCCAAACATTTCTATCTATATACATTTCTTTTTCTTTATTTCCCCTCCTTTGTCTTAATGCTGTCAGGAAATTGAGACAAGCTGGAACCATGCTCTCCTCTCCTGCTTCTACAACACTTTAAACGGCCTGATAGAGTCTGCTCCAGAGTTGCTTAACCTATGAGCTCTTCCTAATGGGCACAGTCACCCCTGTTTCTCTGAGTTCTTGCCACCTTACTGTTTGATGTGCACATGTCCCCCTCCACACAGAGGCACCCACAGACCTGCTTTCTTTGGCAGAATCTCTCAGAGGGGAGAATTAATACCACACCTCTGACACATGCCTCGGTTCTCCCCAGCAGCACCAGCCTGGAAACCACGTGGGCATAAGAAAGTAAAGGTTATTTTGGATATGAATTCAGCGTGGAGGAAATGTGGTCAAGGTGATTCAGTGAGAAGTAAGTCATGATGAGTGTCTGACTGTCTGTCTATGTGACTGATTTGGAAGAGACATGTGGATATCAGGAAGGTTGTTCTACAATTCCTACTGTGGACATCTGCTTACAGCTTTCCCATATTTTCATCATTGATGTTGCAATTGCCAATGGATGCCTTGTCTCAAGCTTATTACCTGTATAAGTCTGTATAAGTGTGTACCTGTGTGAGTGTGTGCATATGTGTATGCATGTAAATGCTTATGCATGCATGTATTTGTGTGTGTGTGTGTGTGTTGGCCAAAATATCTTACTTACCTTGCAAGACTTGGTGGGCTAAATGCTTTGATTCACAGCATTGATCTGTAATGTGTCTTTTTTTCTGAGTGACATGACTTAGACTGAGCTACTCCAAGGGTCTCCCTTAAAAGGGTTAAAGGCACTACTGGCAATAACTAATGATGGGAAGGTGCTGATAAGTAACATTCTATCTCTGACAACTTTAGTGTCAAACACAAAATGGCAATTGTTCTTTTGAAAGACCTCATTTTCTGTGCTACCCATCAGGCTTTTGATGTGTAGAACTACAGATGGTTGTTGTGTCAGCCAACACCCATGTCATTTTTTATACCTCTGAACATCCACTCAAATTTACCATATTATTTTAACAAGACCCCTGGAGGTTATCAGCAGTCTGTCAAGATTTCTTGGATTTTATGATCCAAAATCTCCAAAATACTTACTCCCTGAGCTCTGGTCTCTTACCATCTAGAATGACTGTGCTTTTCACATGCTGTCCCCATAAATCAGTGGTATATTTCACCTCCCTTCCACACTCTCCCCATCCATAGCTGAACTGCACATGTGCTGTGCTCGTGGGGAGCACAAACTAAGAAAGGCATTCCTGGGAAATGACCACTCAAATGCATTTGTTCAGAGAAAGACCATTAAGCAAGTAAGAGAGGGTTTGGATGACATGCAGTCAGTATGGCATGCAGTATTAAAGACTAATAAAGTAAAAAAGGAAAAGAAAAAGCTCTGTATTGAGCTTTTCTTTGTGTAGAAGCATGGTGTGCCAGAAGGCAAGCATTGTACTATAAGAGACTGTGTCTGCAAGGCAGGACCATGAAAGAAGGACTAAAGATGGCCATTCACTCCTGTCAAGTGAAAAAGTTTAAACACTCCTCACTATAGCTGGTATGACAAGAATGAGGAGTGTCATTTGTCTAAATACAAAGCCTAAAAGACAATTCTCCCTGGTTCTAGTTTCTGCTTACCTCAAGTAGTAAAACCTTAGCTCTTCTAGGCTTACTAGAAATAAAAAATGCAGTCTAGTGGATGAATTAAGCAGTTATTAATAACATGGGTAACTCTTTCAGAACACTGATTTACATTTTTAAAATCCAGATTCACTACTGGAACCCTGCATTAGATGATTTTCCTTGTTCTAAAACCTCCCTCAGTGGTGCATGTTTTGAGACCTCTGCAGTTGTAGTGGTGAGAGAGGAACCTTGCCACCCACCATCTGCTGCATTTAGGAAAGGTGCAATATTCCAGTTGGTGAAATGGTCCACCTGGACTTAGCTCCCCTCCCCAAGTCACAAGTTAAAAGTATCATCTAAGCTAGAATTTAAGACCTGGATTTTATCTGGCTCAGGTTTGAAGACTTTATTCAAATCTGAGCAGATACAGAACAGAGAGGGGAATGCCCACCAAAATCAGCATGGAGGAGAAGGAACTTAATTCAAGAGAAGCACAGAATTGTGCAGGACAAAAAGCAGACCAGAACAGCTAATTTGACTAAACCAATTTCAGACAAGTCCAGATTTTAGCATTTTTCTTGAAAATGCAACCAATAGGCATCTGAAAGACATTAGGACAGAAGAACTGTATTTGTGATTCACTTGAATCTGTTTTTGTAAGATTTCTCCACACTACAGCTCCCAGTGCACTAATATGACCAGCTAAAACTCTGATGAATGTCTCCAAACAGACATTGCCTTCTCTAAGGCTAATTCTCTGAATTACTCGATGTCCCACAGGCTCCAGAGAGAAGGAAAGGATTCTTCACATACCATCCCAGAAGCTGGGCTGTGTTTTTAGTGTCAATAGCCCTGCCACTGGGTTTGTTATCCCCTAGCTCAGACTGGCTGCTTCTGGTGATTCATCATGGACTGACACAGATTTTTGTGACTGACTCTATGCTACCACCTTAATTTCAGCAGAAAACATCTCAACTGCTGGAAATCACAAATATTAGTTTTACAAACCTCTCTGCCTGCAGACCAGACCAGAGATACCAACCATTGCTTAAACAATGCACAAAGGATTTAAGTTCCTCGCTAGGCAATCCACAACCTTTCCCCCTCAAAAAAGTCATACCTTTTCCATATGTGTGTTACGTGTTTCATATAATTTATTGCACACATGGTAAAAATATATCTGACAATATATAAAATGCAATTTTTAAAAGAAGAAGAAAAAAATAGAATTGGCCTATTGTTCTGCTGGTTAAAATATGGGACACCACACGATATACATTAAAATTATAAGAATATGTTGAAAATATTTTATGTCATTCCATGTAATATATTTGAAATATCATGACAGCTGCTATAGGCTGTAATATGTTCCATATTGTCTGTTATATTCTAAATGTCTGTGTAATACATTTCATGAAATACATGGCACTTGAAAAAAATCAATCAAACTTTTCCCTTTGCTTCATCAGAGTGCATGTAACAAATAAATTTACATGTGTATTCATGAAAGAAATAAAGAAAACAACTTGTTTATTCCTAACACCTTTTATGTTCCTATTAATTGACATATGGGTAAACAAGCTCTTATTTATAGTAAACAAGGACTTCATAGAAAGCATAAATTTACTCCAGTACATAAATTCTTCAATTATGGGTTCGAAATTATCAAATGCAGAGTATACACAATACTCAGTGATTTACATAAACCAATGAAAACAGAATATAGACTAAAACTAGACAATCAGTCACACTTGCAGAAGCCACTTTACAAATATTTCATTGAAGCCATAAAGCTGTTTGATGAAAATCATCCTTCACACAGATGCCACAAAAGAGCGTCGCCCACCCAATAGTCCAATGTATTGTTACCAATTGCCTGACACATTGTTGTGCTGAAGAATATTAGAATATTATGTTCCATTCCAGTGCAAAAATAGAAAACCATAGAGACGGAAAAGATTTATTAACTTCCCTTTCTTCTCTTTCCTAGCAGCCTGATCAGGATGACTTCCCATTGTATGTGACGCTGAAAAAATTCCCTGTGTTCTCATGCTTGTGCTTTACAAAGCAGGGGGAAAAGGAGAACCAGCTTCAGACACAGAGAAGGTGGTGTCACAAGAAGGCAGCAACATGCTCTCTGTATACACTGGTGACAGGAGAATTCAGGAGCTCACCTTCCCACACGGCTAGACATTTGGAAACTTTGAAGGGGCAGGATGTCAAACCTCACAGGGAGACTTCCCGGGGGTTTGGGGTACCCCTTTTGTTGGAGGTTTCATGCACCAGATAGAAAAACACCCATCAGAGGAAGTGATACAAAGCAATGTGCTGTGGTATCACTGAAGCCACTTTTCCCTCTGGCCCGTTCAGTGATTACATGATTGTATAAATGCAATGATAGCTATGTCAAGAGAATACCTTAGGCAGCTTAATATGCAAAAAGCCATTTTTTATAGCCATGGCTTCTGGATAGGCATGCTACAAAATCTTTTGAATCTAGACATGATGCACAAAAGCTGCTGGGTATGAAAAGAAATAACTGCTCCAACCCAGAGGATAATTTTAAGGCTTATGCATTTGGCCAAAATTCAGGTAATCTTCGCCCACTCCACCAGTTTGCTCCCTGTTTGCTTGCTTACATGGTCTTTAAATCACAGTTTCACTGTTGACCTACCCCCAATCTCTCTCTTGTTTCACAAGCACTAGGATTTTTCATCGCCATGCTAACAAGCTGCAGCAGCCAGCAGGGCTGTGGGTCTCACAGGCTGTTCTCACACTCCATTGCAACACAGTTCTCCATTTAACCACTCCTCTAGCCCAGCTTTTTCCCAGTCCCTAGACTCCAGTGTTTTTTTAAAGAATTTAGGTTAAAAATCTGCCACTTATGTGTCTACACATAGTAGGTAAACCCACCTGTATCATCCTGAGAGAATATGCCTTTGTGGATGCTGGAAATGGACTGCTGTGGAACTATGTACACCTACATCTCTGCAACAAGAGTTTGAAAAAAAATGTATCAAAATGTCTTTGTGCCTCAGTTTCCCTACACATGGCAGAAAATAAGAACACCTATAGTTCAGATGGCAAGTGAAATCAGAGAATAATTTCTTTTTTCATGATCTAAGACAGAACCATGACCAGCTCAATATTATATGCAAAATACTGTAAATGTCTGAACAGAGCCAATATCCCAAATCTTTTTGCAATGCAGTCAAAATCCAATGTTGAATTCTGTCCAGATTTAGCACACTTTTATGTGTTTATAGCTCATAAAAAGTAACAGGGTTTATGCACACATTTAAGTGCTTTGCAAGATAGAGATGGGTTATGTACATGTGGTGACACTTCCGTGACAGACCTTCCCTATGTGTGCTATGATAGAATAGTCAGGGTTAAGCAACTTTGAACCAGTTCACATTTTAGGGGCTGGGATATACTTATCTTCCCAGTGAGTCATTATTTCCTTGCTGCTAGCTATTAATAACCCTTAGAGGAACTTTTCAAGCTGATAACCATTTCCTATCATTTTTGGCATTTCGAGCATGTTTTTATTTTATTTTCCCATTTCTCCCAGTCTCCCAAAGGCAGCCAGATTCCCAGAACCCTTGTGGAGTAAAGAGATCACTTCCTGCCCTTCCCATCCTCCTGCTTCCTCCACCCTTTCCAGGCCAATAAAAGAACTTTAAGTTATTTAGATCATCTTTTTCGGTTCTGTTCTGATTTGTTATTTTTGATGTGGTTCGTTACTGAGTAGTTTCTCGTTTTCTGGCCCAGACCTTCTTCTTCTCAAAAGTCTAGATGTAACATGAACTAGAGAACTTTAAACACTTGGGGCCAGCAAGAGATCTTAAAGCAAGGTACATTTAATGAAGCAGCATACATTTAATTATATTTAGCCTCCCACCTGCTAAGGGTTAAAGTTCAAACACTGGCTGATAAGAAAGTTTCTCCTCTAGCTTACTAAACTGATGTTTTTATTATGTCTTGTGATGTCCTTGCTTCCTTCATTCAGAAAAGGAATATAGGCAGTAACTGGAAGGGCCAGTCCATGAACGGGGCAAAATTGAGAGTGATTTCACTTTGCAGTTCCACTTCTAAATTAAGCATGAAAGATGGGGGCTAGGGTAATCCTCAATACACTTTGTTCCTGCTTAGGCTCAGCTTGCTTCCTGGAGTTAAGTCTTTTTTACAAAAGGGAATTTCAGCATGTGGACATGTTCAGGGTAAGATAAAATCTCCGCTATTTTGCGCAGTCTTGAGGAAAACAGTGATGTCTCATTTGTCTAGAGCAAAAGTGGGAAATGTGTTAGCACAGATGCCCCCCAGAAAGATGCAAATAGGGGAGAAGAAGGTCTAGAGGGATTATGAGGGTTGTGCTTTAAACACATTCCACCTCACAGATGTACAAGAGAGAGAATGGGGAAAAAGACCAGGAAAGTTAAAGATAAAATAACTTCCAGATGCAGCTTTTGCCCTGATGCAGCCAGATCCCTGCTGCCTCTCCAACACAACATTTCAGCCTCTCAGAGCTCATTAGGATCTAAAAGAGGGTCATAGACAATAACTGTGTGCCTTAAATCTTGTCCATCTTACAGGCATCTTGTCTCAAGCAATCAAAAGCAGCCTATGCTGGCACAGCCCAGTAATTAGCCGGCTGTGCTTCCAGCTGGTTTGCAGGCACATGGCAGGTTAAACAATAAATAAATCAGATTAGGCTGAAATCTGTTAAGCAAGAGTGGTCCTGGCATTCAAAGCCATTTCTTCAAAGCATTGCAGATCAGTGCTAAGGTTTTATATTCCAAAGCCTGTTATCATGGGCGTGGCTACATGGTACTTTGCAGACAGACACAAGTTCATTTTGGCTGAGCTTTGAGTAGGAGCTAGGGATTGTCTTTAGACCAGATGCAATATAACCTCCTGATAGGGCAGGTATAGAACTCTGGTTGGCTTGTGGCTGATCCAAAGCCTGAATAGAGAAATCTTCTATCTTGTGTGGAAGGATTTTTCCCCTGCATATCCTGGGGTAATGCTCGTGCTCATTTGCAAACCTCACAGCTACCATCCAAATGAACACTACCAGTTCTGACTGCTCCATGGACTTTCCTGCGTGCTGCAAAAGTGTTTCATGAGGTCTGTGCATTAAGAGGTATAGGTTATTTCTTTGTTAAAGTCAAAGACTCATTGCAATATACAAGAAGATAAAACATGGGGTTTTTTTTCAAAAAAATAAGGGTTACCTATTTCTCTGGGATATAGGGATTTAGGAGCAAGTGGACAGGAATATTTGACTGCATTCCAATGGAGCTGACTCTACTCTCAGATCTCTGATATAGCCTACCACTCATGGAGAAAATTTACCTCTCTTTACCTTGAGAAGAGCCCCAAACCCCCTCCAACATTTCCTCCAGAACTCTCTGCCTGTGGTTCCTTCTGTCTGCATCTTCGGCCCAGGAGACTGAGGTGTCCCAGGTGGGAGCATCAGTCAGCAACAAGTGACAGGGCAAACTCTGTCAAGTCTCTGGGGCTTCTGGAGAATGACTCAGCATACAAAGAAGCTCTTGGGGAAACTCAGGGGTCACATTAAGTGGAAAGGGAGCACTTTTATCTCTGGAAACACTTTTAAAAGTGTAAGTTATAGAAAAATGTATTTTTCCTCTGCTTCTACATAGTTTCAACTGTGCTAACATCTGCCAGTCAGAGTTTTTGACTTCTTGTGCTCAGCACTATATCAAAAAAGCTGAGGAAGCTGCTCCCTGACCACAGAACATACAATGCCATACCACCACAGAAAAAGGGACAAGCCATTCTGGAGTGAAAGGGACTCTTTCCTGACACAGTCCATGAAGAATTGTTTCTGTAGCAGTCAATATTCTATTGGTCTTATATTTGTCATTTTCCTCATGTTCCATCACGTTCTTTTCCACTCAGGCTTTGGTGAAATTCTCACAAAAAATAACTAATTCTCAGAAAGATTAAATGACAGTGCCATAAAGCAAATATTTTCAGTGCTCAGTTTGCGGGCAGATTCTAAACCATCCAGCTTCTTTTTCCATACCTCCAGGCTGTCTCTTTGCTTTGGGGGAAGAAGTCAAGGATCTGCCCAAATTAAAATATGCAGTTTTTTTCCCCAGAGTAAATACATAGATCACAGCTAGCAGGTTGCTTATAGAAGCACTTTTGAACCTTTTCAGGCTGTGTTTTGCCTCCCGCAGTGGAAGGATCTTCTTTTCCTCTTCCCAGTACCTCACTAGCCAGGCACATTGCTTTAGTTAAGAGTTGTTCTACCCAGTAGAATAAATATCCCTTTTAAAATTATTTTCAGATGGAAATAATGGGTTCTCTTTCACTCCTGCATCTTCGTCCCTCCCCCATCCCCTTGTGGAACATTCACCATGGGCTGTATCTAGAGATGGTGAAAATTTGTCATGTTTTTATCTTTTTGGAAATCTGTCAGACATCCCAGCTCCAAGATTTTTTTTCCCCATAAAGCCTCTCTAAATTTCTCCTTCCAAAAACAAATAAAATAGCTTCCTTGGAGGAGAGAAGGTCAGAGCTCAGCTGCTTTGAGAGCTCATCCCCTGTCTGTGCCAGGGTGGCTGCAGTTTTGCCCCTTTTCCCCAGTGAGTGCAGGAAAGGTTGGCTGTCAGCAGGGACATGCTCAAAGGCACAAGGCCATCCTGATGTCGTGGGTACTTGGCAGCTGGAGGGCTGGTGCCTTGCTTGGACTTGCTGCTGTGATAACTGGTGACAGCTTGGGATCCCACCCTTCCTTCCTATCACTGACTGGTTCTGCACTTATCTGACTGCATTCAGGACAGCTCCTTCAGCTGTCTTTATCAATGACAGATCTAGCAGGGGTTGATGGAGACGTTTCATGGGTTTGGCAGTTAGAGTTCTGCTGGTGATACATATCTTCTCACTCAGCTGAAGCCAAGAAATACAACTGGTGAAGTACACACTTACAAATCCCTTAATTAGCTGATGCTGACATTGTGAATATTAAGAGGTAGATGTTAAATAAGGTTGATTTTCATCTGAAGCAGAGACAATGCCCAAATTTTCAATTTACTCTACTTTTAGGCATTAAGTTAATTTCCCAGAAGTATGTGAAAACATGCATTCATCCATCTAACCTTTAGATGAATGTTTCGTTTACCTTTAGATGTTGTTTTAAATCTGTGACATAATCCTATATTGCTCTGATTTCATTTTGTTTTCCCAAGTCCTTCAAGAGAATAAACTAACTTTGGGTTGTATTTGGCTGGAGGCTCTACTTGCAAGAAGCCAGATTTGCTGTCCAAACAATTGGGCCAAAGATTAAGGACAGATCCCTTAGCAATGTCACATCAGATCGGTTGTTTCTCATTTCCTACTTCACCCTCTTCTCTGACCTCTCAAACCAAGATGAAAATCAGCTCCTAATCCTGACTTGAGGTAGGTAAAAATGGGATGGAGTTCTTTCTCAACACCCTGCATTAACCAGCAGGAATGGTGTAGGATCTCTTTCCCTTGCCTGCTCTGGCTCTTGTCTCTGCCATTTTTTCCAGCTGTTTCTCTTGTGCCAGCTTTTGGAAGGACTCAAGCAGGGTGGTAGGAAACTCTTTAGTAGAAAGAGCACTTCACTATGGCATTCTTATTGTGTCATATAAATGTTACCCCATGGATATCCCCCAGGTTTATTGCCAGGAGTTACAGACCACTAGGGCTTCCTTCCTCTCTAAGCTGAGGGTCAGATTTTGCTTTGGCCATGATTTTACATTCACAACAGAGAGAGTTCCCATTAAGTTTGACTGAAATGGGAATGAGGAGACAGTTTTGAGTTTAATTCCTTGCTCAGAAAATTTCAGGATGAAAGGCCAAGTTCTTTTGTGAAGGTGGCTCAAAAGACTTGCATTTTGGGTTTTCTCCTCCACAGCATGAAGCAAAACTCCACATCTCAGTACAGCATGCGTAGCAAGAATTTTTAAGGAGTTTTTTGTCAGAATTCATTAACCAGAGATGATTAAAATCCCTAGTCATTTTTGACACCCGTGGCCAGAGCACACTTCCAGGATGCAGAAGCAGTGACTGACTTTGCATGAGTTTCGTGTTCTTTTGGCAACTTGGAATATTGCTACAGCTGCTAGAAATAAATGAATCCCTCCTTTTGTTTTCTTTTTTTTTCAGTTTTTTTTCTTCTTCACCTTTTAAAGAAGAAATAATATTTGGAGATTTTGCCAATGTCTAAACACTTCTTTCCAGCGGCTCTTTGCATTTTCTCAGCCTGGAGCTGAAGAGTACACCATTGTTTAGAGCTTGTTAGTGATGGAAATAAATAAATAATCGTCTCCACAACAAGCATGTATCTCCCCATGTATGCTGCTCCACTCACTCATCACTGAGAACAAAACCTTAGTTGTTCTGTGTCATCTGACTGATCCTCTCCTTTTGCCTCCCTCTCTCTTGAATGCATGTGCAACGTGGCTTTATTTGCAATTCTGTCAGCCTAAGCAAGATTAATGTTTGCATGGGGGTGCAAAGCTGGCTCAGAACAATATCTGCTTTGAGAGCCTTGCTCTAGAGATGGGTGCAGGAGCCACTTGGTATATTATTCCTTATTTATTTATTTATTTATTTATTTATTTATATTTGAATGTCTTAGTTCTTCTGCAGCAAGCGTTGGCTGCAGGCCCACAGCCAGATGGAACTGAACTGCTTTCTAAGAAAAACATGAGGAGGGAATTGCATTTTGATGTTGTAATTTCTTCATAGGGGTATTTATTTCCAGTGGGTTTTTTCCCCCCCTCACTCCTCCCCCACCTCTGGAATTTGATGTACAAAAGTCAAGGAAGCTATCAAACTGCTGCTGTTGTTGCTGGTTGTGTTTGCATCTGGTTTTAATACTGAACAGTTTGGGGCAGACAGCTCCAGAAAGGGAAATCCACAGATTGGACAGTGAAAGCAGTGACAGATTGCATCATGGTGTTCTGGTCCAGTGAAGAAGAGGTTTCTTTTGAGTGGCTCTTTTCTCACAGCTTCACAGTCCTTTTGCTGGTGGTGAGTCTGCAGAGATCCTGCCTGCACTGCGAGGGTCTGGTCGAGATCCATTAACTCATTTCATCCATCTAAACTGACAAGGAGCCATCAAGTGGTAACTTCATGTCATTACGATGTGGGCTAAATTAGAAGGGGATGTTGAAGGCTCTACATGGAGTCTTTACATCCCAAAGAACAAATTCCAATTTAGTACAGGGATCAGCTCCCTTCACACCAGCAGTACTAGACTGTTTTTCACCCAGTGTCTCCATTCTTCTTTTTCAGTAAAAATATTTCAAATGCCCAAGCAAACCAGACATGTTTTCTGAGTGTCAGATGTTCCTTTTTCTGGTTGAAACAGAGCAGTCCCAAATGCCTGCTACTCAGTTCCCTCAGCACAACAGCTGGCTGAGGCAACATGCAGTTGTTTCAGTATTCTGCCTTTTCAGAGCACAAATGCAATATTTTGTTCAGAATCGCCTTGAAGATGTCTTCTTTCTGACAGAAAAGAAACCCAAAACCTGAAGATCAAGTATCTCTGGTTTTGTTACCTTTTTGCAACAAATAATGATTACGAAGGATACCTTTTCATTCTTTGGTGCTGCTTGGAAAGGGATTATTGGTGAAATAAAATACTGTGGCTTTAAGGTATACTTTATCTAAACTTACTGCATGAGCAGGCATTTCTTCAGAATTTCAATGTGTTTCCTGACTTTTTATCACCTATAAGTCCTGAGCATTAAAAAATCATCCTCTTGCTCATTTTGCATCTCTCTGGACACTGGGGAGGAAAGATTAAATGAGAATTATGGGCTGATTTATCTGATTTTCGTCATGAGATGGATCTCTTTCACAGAGAATAAGGAGGAGCAACTTTGCCTTTAAAAGCAATATACTGTATTTATGACCACTACAAAGTGCTTTCTGGCCATCTCATGGAGGAGGAGTAGAGAATGACAGAGCAGTGAATTTCTTTGCAAAAAAGATTAAACTTAAATTATATTTTTCTGCAGTTCTTTCTGGGACTGAGTAGTCAAAATGATGAGCTGAGCTGAAGAGGTAATGGATCACCAGAGCTTACACAATATTACAAGTAGAATCACGACATTTTCCTTACTGAAAAGAGTTGAGCAATACATGAACCTCACACTCAGATTAGCTGACTAACCTCTAATTACCCAGAGACTGTAGAAGAAAGACTTGAGAGTACTCCCTTCACATCTTCAAAGGCACTGACCTTAAAAACTCATCCCCTACTGATTTTGAGAGAGCTCAGAGGCTGCAGTGTTATAAGATGCTGCAGCTCCAGCCAGGCTGCTCTCTCCTAAGATTCTGCTTCACTTCCCTAGTCATGAGGTTGCAGGAATAAATGTAAAAGAGGTGGCTTTAGGATTTATTTTGGTTTTGCTTCAGGCATGAGGTATTTGCTGTTGCAAAGTGCACGACCCCAAGGAATGCTCCTCACCACTGCTGTCAAATTCTCTGCTAGAGAATGACAATACAGTCTGTAAACACATTGGAAGTTAGATGCCTTGTCAGAGAAGAACAGGAGGCATTCATTTTGTAAAGGTTCTTCATTTCCAAAGGTCACCTTTTGCATACCATTTGTTTCTAATCTCTTGGTTGCTGGTTTAGAAACAAACAAGTGGCAGGAAAGAGCAAGGAGGCAGAGCAGTCTGAAGGTAAAAGGGCAGAATGAGCTCATGAACCTAGGCTGATAATGGTTTCTGGTGCTTTGGGATTGGGGTTCATCCAAGTGCAGCATACAGTTAGTTACCTGTGCATATTCTTTCCTCAGTAGTAAATAAGAATTTCATACATCAGGGAACAAAAAGAATATAAAATAGTTTCTTAGTATTATAGTATTATTTCCTTTGGCTCTTCAAAATGAGGGGTGTTGCTTTCCTCTGCCCTTTGTCTTTCTATCTATCTGATTAATGTGGAATTTTGGACAGAAAAGTAACCTTTCTTTGACACATTATTCAGAGATGCCTGAACAGCCCTGGGATCAATGGTGCTGCTTCTCCAACAAAGAGCTTTCTTGTCCCCAGGTCTCCAGCTGGGGGAAAATAACTCACAGAAATTAAAACTAAGGGCAAAAGACATTACAACACTACTAATGAAACACTTTTATTGTGAGAGATTAGGGCAAATCAAGTATCTTTAGCACTGGACATCAATTTCACTGTGTAAGAAGGACTGAAAAGCAAGTTTCAGAAATTCCTTTTGGGCATAAAGAGAAAAGTTTGGAAAGTAGGTTGGTCAGTAGCTTAAGCCAGTAGAAAGCGTTAAGGATGGTGACAATCTGTTCTAGGTACATCTTGGTGTCTTATTTTGCACCTGTATACCAAGAAGTGAATGATAACATTGTCAGAATATAATCTGTATGTGGTATTAATGAATTATATGCACCATTTTTTCCCAAGCAGATTACGTGTAATTACATAAAGTAGAAACAATTGCATATGAACAACAGTCCTGTGAACACAACAAGAAACAGAAGATTAGCTAAAATTTCGACAAACCCAAGAAAAATTCCTCCTAGAACAATTCAAAGTTTACAGATCCATTCTAAGACACATTCTCAGTGCTTAGGACTAGCAGGGTGAGACTTTACATCTGGAGCCTTGCAGACCTTTCCTGCTGTTTTACTTCTGGGAATAGAATGGTACTTTATTGTCTCCTCCCAAATAAACTGCATGAGACTTCTCTGTTGCCTGCCAGCAGCCTCAGCAGTGCAGTGCTCCCTGTGCCATGGCCACTGCACCACAGCACCTTTCTAGCAGATGCAACCTCTCACTGCAGTTTTGAAGCCAGCTGCCATCTCCTCCTGCTCTTTCCTGTCCTGCAGATGTAGTGGCCATTTACCTGACAGCCCTGCCCAAGAGTGAGCACTTTTCTGCCCACAGTAGACAGCAAATAAATCACCTTCATTGTCTCTTTCTTCCTTTGGTGCAGCATCATTTCTGTATGAGAGGTCAGTGATGGAGCCATTGGGTTAGAGGCTGTTTCTCAAGTAGATGCAGTCTCATTTTCTTGTTCACATGGCAGGAGTACTTCTCCACCTTGTGAGAGCTTTAGAACTCAAATGGGCCTGTCTGCAAACTGCACACCTGCCTCTGCACTGAGCAAAAGTGAACCACTGAACGTGAATACCTTCACTTGTGCTTACAGGAAATTTGCTTTCTGCATGTCCGCACAGCTGTATCTCCAACATTAATTACCTCAGGCATGACAATGTACTAATTGCACTGGGGTAGACTAGATAGCCAAACTTCTTTTTCATGATCAATTCATATCTTTGTAGAAATCTCCAGAAACAAGGTTAGAGGCAGTTCCTGATCCTTCTTGTATCAAGTCTGTAACCACAAGATGCCACATTCATTCTTTTCCTGTGATCTGTCTGTATATCACATCCAGGAAACAGCTTCCAGCATCCTCATGTGAGTGTACAGACCACACTTCCTTGGGTTTCTTATGTCTTTCTGTCAAGGAGAAAGATCCCTCGATTCATGTTTCTGTTTTGATTTATTGCCCTTAAGATGAGAAGTGGCAAAAGAGCTAGAGCTGAAAAATTACTCTACAGTGAATTGACCATAGCAGCTTTATTCTCTCAAATTACATCAGACTGTGAATAAAGGTTTTTCACATTTGTGCTGCATTTTTTGAGCAAGTTCAGAAGGATTCAACCATGTAGTTGAACGTGTCTTATCCCATCAACAGCAGAAGAAGCTGGATTTATTGGTTTGCTATCCATAAAAAGGACCTAGTCCTTTAGATAATGGTGTATATTAAAGTTGACCACTCCTGAGCTTGTTATTACAGATATTATTTCAGATACATTTTGACACCTTAGATATATTTTCAACAAAAAATAGAATTTGCATATTTCAAAAACAAAAACAAAAAAAAACACTCTAAAACTAAAAACAAAACAAAAAAACACCAAACTCTTTTGTTAATAAAGTCAGGGAGTATGCGGTATTATGCCATTAGGAAAGAGGTTTCACATGTTGGCTTTCTGAAGACACGAAGGAAAAATGCCAGACTACAACTCTCAAAAATACTATTTACCCTGGTAAAGAGAGAGCTATTCATGTATTGTATGCAAAGTGACTCTTATAAGTTCTTGTCATTCCTTCCTGGGAACAATCAAAAAGAAACACAAACAAGAGAAACCCCTATATGTTAATTTTCATAGCAGCTCTTGCAACTTTGTGACCTCAGGGAAGATTTAAGATTCAAAATTCAGAATATATCTTAAGAGAATAATCTTTATTATCACTATTTTTGATATTAACATTATTACTATTTTGGGGTGATGCTGCATGGGTTGTTTTGTTTTGTTTTTTTTTAATGTTTGAAACTGTCAGAGATCTTTTTTCTATGGAATGCATTGTTCTGAGACAAAGAATAAAAGCTCCTATGTTTATAATTTAAAGTAATCAGAACAATAGCCAGAAAATTATCCTGATCTGCAAATCAGGAAGGAAATGTACCATATAAAGTGCTCTATTTTAAACCTCTAGAGCAGGTAAGATATACAAGAGAAAACCCATTTTGTGAAAAGCTAATACAAATGCAATAATTGCTTTAAATTGCTTCCTTATTGCTTTTCCAGAGTTGTTACTAAAACAGGAAAGGATTTTTCAGTGCAGTATGTTCATCCTGAGTGTCCTTCTTAATCTCATTCACAAAACTCATAGCTTTCAGCTCCAACCAAGCTTACCCATATGGTTATTTCAATTTTAGTGCTCTTCATAGAAAGAACATGTGCTCCCAGCATCACAGCCACCAAAGCATCAAGAGCAATCCAGATTCACTTCTAGTATGGGGAAAAATATAAATCAATTGGGAATCATTTTATTTGGTACAAGTGTCCTGTGGATTCCAGTGCCAGGTCTAAGCTCTAGAACTAGTTGTAGAATAAAATGGGAGAGAAAAATAAAGCCAGAGAGGTTTGTTACAGTTGTCTGGTACAAGTCACTATTTTCCAAACGTGAGCTGTCTGCGTCTGCAACCACCAGGAGAAAAGAAACTAAAGACACCATAAAGGTGCTTAATCTGCTTAAATGGTTGTCCTTCAATTTTTGTGTATGATGCTTTCAATTCACATCAGTTCTTTCTTGAGAGTAAACTTCTGGATGTGATTTGAGTTCATTTAAGAAAGATTTAGATGCAGACTCATGATTCTGGCAGAACCTGTTGCACTTCTAAATGTTATCATTAAGAACACAAAAGAAGAAAATCTACCATTTAGCACAATAGATCATTCCAATGCCTACAACGCAGAAGTTTCAGAACAGTGGTTTGCAGTTCCTACCTTGTTTGTCAGTTCCATGCCACACTCACATCAATGCATTTGCTCTCCCTCAATGGGTGAAGTGATGGGCATTTAGTACTGAGATATGACTTTCTAACCACACATTGCATAAAAGAGAAACAGTGGGATCTATTGCCCGGAGGCAGTCAGATTATTTTGACAAACATAAACTCACAAATTCAGACAGAAACAAAATTAAAGGCAGATATTTGTCAGTTTTTCCCTCTTCTCCACCCATTTTTGACCAGCTGTGCTATTGATCCAGCCTCCCTGGAGCTGTCCACAGCTGTGTTTTCCACATAACCTTTACCTGACTGATATTTATGATATGCCTTGGGACCACAGCTTACCAGAGGGAGTTATTTGGCCAAATGAGTATGGCAGGACTCTAGACCACAACAGGTGCATGCAACACAAGGTGGCTTTCTTACTAGGACTGATTTACTGCCGAGTTCATGACTCTTCAATGAATTCATTTGAAGGTGTCGTTCTCATGTTGTTGCATGAGTGCAGCCTTGGACAAAGAAACTGGTGACTGAAAGCTTTCTGAGGGGAGAGGTTTTTGTTACATGAGGGGCAAAGCTGGTATCATGGGCCTTGACCTGTGCTCCCAGCAGTCATCCACAGGTCAAAAAACATCTAATTTTCTCTGGATGATTCCTAGACACCAAGTCCACCTTAAAATTGGCAGCCTAAAAATAAAGTTATAGATTGATAAAAAACCAGGGACTAGCAGACCGGACTTCAGCAACCACCCAAAACACTCCCTGAAATGTATAATATTCAGCCAAACTCCCAGACACTATCAGATTGGCAGTGAAGAGAATATTCTTGATAACCACAGTACCAGCCCCTAAACATTCAGCAAACAAGGTACCTCTTCCACAGACAGAGATCACAAATGTAAATGAGCCTCCTGAGGAACATATGTAAAATGCACTACAATATAATAAAGAAAAGCCCTATTAACAGCACACTCAGTTATCACACTTCAAACTAGATTGGAGTCTGTCCAGGATATCCTGAAACTACAGCCTTTGCTAGCTGATCCTCATTTGAGAGAAATTGTCCTCAAACTTTCCCTTTGAACTTTCCAAATTGTCCTTGCCTCACAAAATACTTTATTAGAAACAAAATTTATCATGGCAAACATATCCCAAGCAGAGCTGGGCCATGCCAAAGCAATAGATTTAAAACTTGCTGACACATGTACATACCCCATAGAATAAGAGCCCCATTCCCATCCAAAAGAAACCATCAAAGCCTTGCATCCTACATGTACTCATTCCAGAACGTGATCTATTCTATCCAAAGCACCAAATGCCCTTGTGGAAAGTATGTGGGGGAAACCCATCAACCACTGTGCACCACAGCGTTTTCACGCAGACACTCAGTGCAAGACAGAAACAGCCGGTGGGAGAACATTTCTCACCATGCAACCACGCTCTGTTTGACTTCTTAGTCTTGATCTTCAAAGGCATTCCACAACACACCTTCAAAAGATGAGCTTTGGTTGTCAAATTCCTAACTCTACTTCATTCTAAAAATTACAGCACAATGGAGATGCTGATTTTATGTCACAAGTTTTCTATGCTATACTTAAAGCAATTTCCATCTGCCTCTGTGACACAGAAATTATTAACTTGCCACTTCTGTTAACACCTCTTTCATTTTCTTAGGTACCATATACTCTAGTCTCAGCAAACATCAAGCTGATAATCACAATTCAGCCCAAGCTGCAAAGCAAGTTTTACCCATCTTTGTTAGCTGGAATGTTGCTTCTTCAGTTTCAGGCCCAAGAAATGCTTGGTCTTTGCTTCTTATCAGTTGCTCTAGCCAGGGTTGTCATCTCTCCCTACAAATCTCTCCTTGCTTACTTCATTAGTGATGGTGTTGTTGTAGATGTGGGGCCAGTCCCACTACCTACACAAACAAAAAGCAGACAGATAATAGGCACAAGTCAGTCTGTTTCCCCACAAAACATATGTATCAGAGACAGCTCATATTTTCTCAGAGCATCTGGTTCGATCCTTTGTATCCTTCACAGGTTTGCTAGGAAGAATACTACTTTACCCATAAATCCTCACCTCCAGTGGGTTAAAATGCCCTTGAGAATGGTCAAGAAGTCCAGATTGGAATGAGGGAAGAACCAGTGTGGTGTCAATCTGAACCTTCTGCAATGCTACATCATGAAGAAAGACCTCCTGCTTAATATACATATTGATCAGTGACAACATAAGCTTTTGTTTCATAGCTGTTTCCAGCTCCTGTGAGCATCACCTCAAACTGCTGGCAGTTTTAATAAGACAAACTAAGGGAACATAACTAACTGCAGTGGCGCTGATCCATTTATCAACACAAAGAAAGAGTAAACAAGGCTGAGAGCAATTTTTATGAGCTGCAGCTTGGCTGGACTAATGGGTCCTCTATAGACTGAAAGACCCAACATGCATAGACATAGGAAAAGATGCATTCATTGATACTATTTTGTCATGAAATCAGAGAGCAGTGTGCACCTGTGGGGGAATTATTATGAGATAATTCTTGGAAGCTTGCTAATCATGTCATTACTTTTCAGAATTCAGCTTATGCTCTAAAACCTCCTGGAATTTATTAAAATGGACACTTAGATGGTCCAGGTTCCTGCACTCCAAGATGAACATAGAAATTCTTACACCAGGGAATTTTGACAACCTCTCTCTCTTAACATCTTTGCTTTAAGAGTGGCTAGATGATTCAAGAGAAATTATGAGCCTCTCAGTGCAATGCTAACTGTAGAAAAGAAATTTTTTGTCATCATACATGCTATGTATGCTGCAGCATTGAGCTGTGACTCATAATTTTTCTAAACCATAGAAAATATAAAGCCTAGAGTTTTAGACTGTAAAAGCTGTCTGTGTTTCTTCTGTTTGACCCAGCTGGGACCCATGGAGCTTTCTCAATGTGAAAGATGGGTCAGCCTAAACTCCATGTGAATGTCAGGGCCCTCACTAGGACACCTGACTCATTAGCTATTTCAGACACTTTATAAGCCTACAGCATGGGCGGCTGCATAAGAGAGTGTCCCTTTCCAAACACAGAATCCTCAAAACAAGTTTGATTAGTCCATGATCTGTTGTACATCGTCAGAAAGGTTCCTTGGAGTATCCAGAAATAGTTTTGGATTTACATATTTATACAGCTGGCAGGCACAAACCTCTCCTCTCTTCTGTGGAACCATACATCTCCATTCTACATGGATAAGGTATGTTATTCCCATTTTAGAGCTGGGTGAAATGAGAAAGATTATTTGCCCCAGGGAACACAGAATTTCCAACTAAATATAATTTGTCCCCTTGAGTTGCAGAACTCAGCTTTTCTTTTTTTTTCCGCCCCTCCAGGCTTGGCAATATGACAGAAAGACTCCTACATTCAGCAGAGCAGAGAGAACAGCACTGTTCTTCATCCATCGCCTGCAATAAAGATAACCACTCAAGCAGAGCTGTCTGCATAGAGAGGGATTTTATGGACTCAAGGTTTCTGTTTCTGACAGGTGCAGCCCAGGCTGCTAGGAAGGGTTAAAACAGCACTTGGTTCTGGAAGATGTACAGAAATTGGAAAAGACAGAGGAATTTGCTGGATTCTGGAGTGCGTGAATTTAATAACTTAAATTATTCTACTCTACCTAGAGAGGACAGGGCCTGAACTATGCACACGATAGAAGAGGGAAGAGATGACTTAACCCAGGCTTAAGTGGACAAAGGTGCACTGGAGAATTGCAGCTGATCTGGGGAAGTGAAATAAGCTTTTCCTAAGCTCAAATTCACTCTTGACAAAGAAATATCTGAAAAATATTCCACATGGAAACAAAACATTCTCTTCCTCTGCTGCAAAGGGAAAGTGAAGAGAGCAGGAGAATGTTTTTCACCCTGTCCCTTTCTTTCACTCTGCAGGTTTGTGTGACTTCAGTTTCACCCAGCCCGGACTATGCAGAAATAAAGATAAGCTTTTTCTGTTTCCTGCACACTGCAATGAGTGACATAGTGTTGCAGAGAAAAGCCCCATGAGGCAACAAGATTTTTGGTATTATTAGTTACTGTTTAGTAATTTTCTACTGGGAACAGGGAAAAAAAAAAAGCAACAGCAACAGGTCCTCACTTGCGAGTCAAGAAAACACAAAGGAATAGATCAACTGAATTAGTCTGGGGGTTTTGTTAATTATCTACAAAGCTTTTAGCTTAAACTCATGCTCAGCTAATCCATGTCAGCTGCATCTTCCCTTGCCAATATAAAGGTGAGTGTGAGGAATTTCTGCATGTTATTTATTTAGCTATTACCTTTTATGGGTCTCTCTGTCTCCCACTGACTTTCTGGCTGCAGACAGGTTGGCAAAAGGAAAACTGCAAACAATACTTTTCTGAAAACTTTAAAACTTAGGCAGAGGGAAAGGACAGTCTGACAAAAGAAGCAGACACCTGTGAAGTCTGTGCTTGGACCTGGGCTGTTACTTTCAGGCCTGGTACCACAAATACAAGTATTGTCTCTGTATGAAGCAGTGTCTGCTTATCTCATTGAAACTTGGGAATCCACTGTTCCCCCTTTTTTTTAATGTGACCTTTTTTTCAGTAATTTTCAGCCCTCACTTGCACATTTATTATAAAGCTTATGTGCAGACAATGAAAAAAAAATCTCATTTTTTCACGTAGTGTTCAAAACCAAACAGACCTGCTTCTTGTGGAGACTGTCTAAGCAGGTGAAGAATAGCTATGAATGGGGGAGAAGGAGATTCCCATTTAACAGTAAACAGTGATCCTACAGAGAGAGGCAGGCAGTGAAGTGGTCAGTGGTCAATTGACAGACAAGATAAGGATTACAGAGGCAAGACAGAACCTGGGAGGGCAGAGCTGAAGTGAACATGCTCTGAGGGAATGGAGTAAGTGATCAAATTGCCCAGCACAGGGCGGGAAGAATCCAAAATCAAATTCTCCAACTGCCTGAAGCACCTGACTGTGGCTGGAACATGTGCTGGCTCAGTGTACAGCCTCCTGCCCACGACATCAGATAGTTTTTATGTTCAGGTCTCTTCCTCCAGGAAATTAATTAATTCTCACAGATTCCAGTTGTGTTTGTGAAGTTACTACGAAAGTGTTATTGCTGTGCTGTGAATACTTCTTTTTTGGTGTTTATTAAACTTGGCCAAGAAGCATCCTTCAATATGGGAACAACAAGGAGCATTTAAATTTAACGATGGCAATGAACAAGCCAAGGAGGTGATTACAACCAGAAGAGCCTGATTTTTTTACTAATCTGAAGGAGAAAGGTTGGGAGCAATAGAAAGAATGAAAAGTGACAGGTTACAGGTAATGTGCCCATGGCAGGAAGGGAAGAAGGAACTTCAGAGAGCTGTGTCAGAAGGAAGAAGTGGAAGCAGCATTATTTTGTCATGGAGAACCTAGACTAGTCGTGAGAAAAGCCAGGCCTAGAAAAGAAACCAGAGGAGACTAGCAACAGATAAAAACATGAAGGAAGACCTTGAATGGGTCAGGAACTGCCAGGAAAGACACTGGTCAGGAAGTTCATTCTCATAGAAATGTTAAACAGTTGATGGTCCTTGGAAGTAAAGGTCTGTTCTGAAGTTATGAATTCTTGGAAGTTCAGTTCTGAAATTATGTTAAACAGATTTCCACAAGTCTGCTCTTTGCAATCTCCAACAGAAAGGCAAAACACAGACTTATAATTCCAGCAGCAAGTTGGGATTCTGAAAAAATGCATGTTTCAACAATAGGAAAACTGAAGGCTACTAATGGGACAGAGAGCCCTGACAAATGAACCTCAAGATAAGTCAAAAAAAAAAAAAAAAGGATTAATTGAAATGCAGATCATCAGCACCTGTTAGGCACCCTAAAATGCTGGAATTGCTAAAGACTGCTCAGACTCCAGAGGTATAAAGATACTTCTGTAGCCCACCAGCAGGACAGCAAGGACTGTGAAGGAAACTCCTTCAAAATACATTGATTCTTCCACTCTCCCTTGCCCGCCTGCAATGTAGACCTCTGAAAAGTTTTCTTGCAGCCCTCATTGGCAAGGTTGACTCCAGAAGAAACATCCACACACCAGATCTGTGATGTTTCAGAGCCATTTTTACAGTTTGAGCTATTTCAGTATTTTAGGATGAGTTGTCTGAGGCGTGAAGATTGTATCCAGCACAATGATTCATGGGGGTTACAACCAACACATCCTCCATGTGGGCCAGAAAATGCCATGTGTTTTCTCCATTGACAACAGCTTGTCAGCACAACTGACACTTCAGTTACCAATTCCAGCACAGAGGAATAGGCCAGAGACTGAAACTGCATATGCCTGTCTGCATGGGTCTGGAATGTGATGTGTATCCTTGGGGAACAGGGCCAGGTTATACTTTTCCAAGGAAGAAGCAACACAGTTGTTTTTTTCCCCCATCAGCACAATCCTGCCCAACACTTACACACCTCCCAAAAGGCAAGATTGTCTTAGAAAGTCCAGGATATAAAGACTTTCACTGCTGTTTTCGTGCTAAGAAATAAGAGCAAGCGCTTTGTTTGGTACAGCATTCATTGATCTGGTGCCATGGCTGCACATATCTAGAAAAGACTGCACCACTCCTGAATTTGTATTTTGACTCAATGTACTTGCAGCAGAAACTTCTGGTTATTTCTATTTTTCCTGGAGGCTCCAAGCAGTGAGGAAATTCAAATGTGTGGAAGCACACCCAAGATCTGACGATCTCTTGAACCAGAGATTGGCTAGAAAACTGGAGGCTCAGTTTGGCCAAACCTCATCAGTCAGACTTTGTTTTTGCCAAACCAAATCCCACACCAGAAATGGGTTTGGAATCAGCTTCCATTTTCTTGAAGCCACCAAAGTCCTGAGGTTATTCAAAGGTCTCTCTATCATCCTTCTGCAATCTAAAACTTTTTTTCTGGAGCATGTTTTCTGCAGATTGACTTGATATGCAAACAAAGGGTGAGAGGCCAAGGTTGTCTGCAAGATTTTCAGTGTTCCCCACTTCTGGACATGCCCTGGATACTTCAGGAATAGCCTTTCAATTGGTGGTTTGGCCCTTGCAGGCACACACGGTTCTGGGAGGAAGAGAGTCTCATGTTCATAGAAAATAAGATTAAGAAACAAAAATATTGAACAAATGGCTTTGAATCTGGAAAAATGTGCTCAAGTTGGGGTGAAAATTCCAGTTGGTTTTAAATGAGCTAATTTGTTCTTTCCTGTACATCAACTGTGGGAAGAAAAGAGGAAAAAGAGAATAAAAGCAAAACAAAAACTTTACTTTTAAATCTGCCAGTTGTTCCTTCTGGAAAAACTATGTTTCTGTGCTTAAAGTATTAGACTGGGACATAAAGAGGGCTGGGTTCAGCTTGCTGATGTGCCAAAAAATCCCTGCATGACCTTGGGCAAGTCACTTAGTCTTTCCCAGTATGATGGCTAATACTGGGCCTAAGACAACTTCCCTTCTGTTCACGTACTCTCACTGCAAGGTCTGTACAATAGGCCTGACTCTTTCAATAAATTTGCACAACAGAGCATGAAATATTGTTGTTCTTCTAGTTGGAGCTCAGAAGCGAGACTGTGATCCAAAGCATGTTAACCTCCATTATAAATCCCTCAGAGTCCAATTTTGGACTGGTTTCCAGCTCAGGCCAGTCTCAAGGCAAGAGGAGATTATATCTTATAAAGAAGTCTGTAGATGTCACTCTCCCCAAAGAGGCTTTCCCTCCCTCCAAGCCTTGAGCTGAGTTGTTGATTTAGGCTATTGTCAGAATGCACTTGCTCACACTTGTGGGATGTTTAGTTTAAGAAAACCCACAGGTGGCCCCAGGTTATTTTGCATTCACAGTATTTTGCACAAAATCCCAGGGATGTGAAAGGGACTGTCTACCAAGCATCACTGTGATTTCACATAAGGTGCAGGTCAAGCCATTACCTTGAATTCAAGATTTACAAAAAGTTTTTAGTGTTGTTTGTTGGGGTTTTGTTTGGTAA
This sequence comes from Passer montanus, assembly GCF_014805655.1. NCBI lineage: Eukaryota > Metazoa > Chordata > Aves > Passeriformes > Passeridae > Passer > Passer montanus. The sequence goes on along the minus strand of NW_024356504.1, from coordinate 13,825,290 downwards.
AACACTTGAGTGTGAACCAGGAAGACCACACACATGCAGCAGTTTCTTGCCGCCCATGATCTGACAAGCCACTTAACCCTTGTGGTTTGCAACCAGTGCTCACCACACTGCTCATTGAGAGCCCAGAGTCTCTGCTCATACTGGGGGAAAAAATCCCCAGGGAATTCCCCAGTTCATGAGATCTTGCCCATCAAAATTCAAGCGAAGGATTTGAGTATTAGGTTTTAGGAATGAGCAGACTTCAGGTGGGAAAGAGAGAGCCCATTCCCTTTCCCTGACCCAGAAGACTTGTATTTTCCAGGGCTGTCTTCCAAACCCAGCACAGCCTGAAGAAAGAAGCAGAAAGGACCACAGGAGAAAGCCAGCTGAGCTTCTCAGGCACTGGTGGTTTTGACAATTCAGGACCAAGGAACTCAAGATGAGACAGAGTTTCTTCAGCTATCACAGCTATTCCTTAACAAACACAGACAGCCCAGGGATGAATTTTATTCTACATCCTCTGTTAATAGATATTTTGAAGTACCTTTGACAAACTGCAGGAACTATGATTAAAAGGCAAAAACCAGAGTATACCTGCAGGGAGAGGGAATGATAGTGAAGATCACCAAACATGCCTGCAACTGCAAGGAACTTTACAAATAACTTCTAAAAGCAGATGAGGCTGAAAGTTGTTCTCTGGGCTGTTGCTGCTGATGTCATTGGGATCCTCTGTTCCAAAGCCCATATTGATGTCTCCTCAGATGAAATTTGGAATAAACATGAAGAGACTTTCTTGGATGTTCTCCATGAAAGGTCTCTTAGAACTGCTGGTCCAGAAGTTGCTTTTATTTCCCAAGCTGCTACACAGTTCAAAGAGAAATCCATAATGCTTTGGACCTGGTGACCAGCACTGTTCACAGACAGGATTTACACAGTCCTTGCAGACAAGAGTCTCATGATTGTGGACATAGATGGACCCTTCATTGATGTTGTTGGTGACAGCCACGCTGGATCTAGTATGTGCATAAGTGAAAATTAACATAATTAATACAATTAAAAGTGACTACTTAACATGATTAAATAGCTGTCACATTCAGCCAGCTTTGTTTCAGGTCATGGGGAAATACAAACCTATGCCCCAGTTCCTTAAGAAAAGTTAGCTGGTCAATATCTGCAGCACAAGATTGACTCTCATGCCTTGGAGATGTTTGAATGTCCCATGCACAGCTAGTAAGGAATGAAAAATAACTTAACCTTCTTCTGTTTCAGCCTTTTCTCCTCTGGTTGTCTACCCAGTGCAGCAAGACATGCAAAGAGACACAATGTCTTTTTTGAAGCCAACCAACATAGCTGGGGAAAAAATCCACTCTTCTTTTAGGCTGGCTGGCCCTTTGTCAGTCTCCAGCAAGGGGGAGCAGCTCAAGCCTCTCAAAGATGAAAAACAGCGAAACAATGATGAGTGCACTGAGCCCTGTGGAGATGCAAAAATCACACACTGATGTCAGCCAGGGTGTTTGGAACTGCAAAATGACCCTTCTTACCTCCCTGCTTGGTTTTACACAGAGTGGCTAAATCAGCAATGGCTCAGGGCTGTTACCATGAGATCATTTAGCAGTTAATCTTTTATTTGGAAAGCTGTTCCTTCCCACAGAAGTAAACACCCACCTTATCAGGCTTGCCATGGCAAAGGATGTTGTCCAGCTCCCCACCTGCTGTCCTTCCTCTCATTAGTGGTTTCCCTCCCTTAGCAGCCATTCCCACCCACCATCTGTCAGAACATGCTGCACACCCACAGCCCCACCAGCGATGCTCATGGACACGGGCTGGTCACAGCAGCCCAGCCTGTATCAGGAAACAGCCTGTTCCAAACAGGGATGGGAACATGCCTGGCAGGCATGAGAGTGTCTGAACCTCTGCTCCAAGGCAGTGCAGTGCCTGGCCACTCCCCAGAGCCCCTTGCAGCTCTGAAAGGCCATCAGTGAAACCACAGGTGATTCCTATCAATGGTGCAAGGAAATAGAGAGCCTCAAGGCCAGGGATAGCCTTTCATTGCCACAGGCAGAGAACATTTTACATATCCCTATACATTGCATCTCCACTATCAAGACCTTTTTTACCATCCTCCATTAGGTCCTACACGAGCGTGCTGGGAGGAATGCACCTGACTCAACTGTAATTCCTCTTCCCTGCTGGCAAAAATCTAGGGCCTGTTGTTTTTAATACAGAGGTTTCATTAGAGGGCCCAGATGCACAGGTTGTGTAAAGCCACGTAAGTCCCATTGAAATGGTTTCCTGTTTAGCTCCAGAGAATGCACAGAACATGCCGTGATGCTGGGCTTCCTTTCCTGCTGATTGCTGCAGACTATACAGCAGGGAGATTATGTGGTAGAAAAACATTCTTTCTGATACTGAGGTCCAGAAATGTACATTTTCTGAGGATCTGCCCCAAAAATTGCAAACGCAAAAACTCTGGCAGTGACTGCACTGAAAAATACAACAGGTATGCTTCATGCACAGCAAAGGGTATGTGTGCTATTAGTTTTAGTATCAGTCATACCGTCCTGTGCACAATCTCAAAGCCCCTTGCACTACAGATCCTGTGCTTGTCTCACAGAGGGTCTGCCACTACATTAAGTGTAGTGCTCAATTCCTATTTTTCTTTACAGTCAGTGCTTTAGCCATCACAGCATTCCTCTCCCTCACTACCTGACAGAGTCCCATCTCTCTGACCAGGCATATGGAGACAACTCAGTTTCTTCCTCCAATATCAGTCAAAGTCACTCCAGCCTTTTACTGTTAGAATTTCATGGTACTTTCCTGACATCTGCACCCAAGTATTAGCATTTTTTCTAAGGCAGAGGTGGAGGCAGGCAGTCCCTCTGAGGGCTCACAGACTCCCTGCCACCATGCATGTCTCAAGGTCTTCCAGAGAAGTAAAACTGGTTTTTTACAGTCTCATTTCTCCATAAAAGCCCTGTATTTTTATGCATAATTGTAGATTTGTTCTCCCCCTCCCGATTTTCTCTGCTTTCCGAAGTCCTGCTCAGATTATTTTATGTTTTCTGCCAGGCAGCATACAAAATCCTCCTTCATCCTTGATTCGCTCCAACACAGAGGGAGCATCTGAGCAGTGGAAAAATAGTCCTTGACTCATTCAAAACCTTCAGAGGACTATCAGGTGCATTTGATACCACTGCCATTGCTGTCCCATCAATAGAGAGAGCCACACTGTATGTGACCTACAGCTTGTTACTTGCTCAGAGCTGCTGTCCGTGAGCCAGCAAGGGCTGAGGGCCACTGGTCTCATAGGACAGCTGCCAGCTCGTGGTAGCAACACACTGAATGCAAGAAGGAGTAACAAATTTTCATCTCCTTCTTCCCCCAGCATATTTCCATATGGGACTACTTGGATATTGTATTCCATGCTCTGTTCCTAACATGTTCCTATTTCCTAAAAATATTAAGGTTTTGGGGTTTGAGGGGGTTTTGTTTTGTTTTTTGGGGTTTTTTGTGGGTTTTTGTTTTGGTTTGCCTTCTGGTGGGTTTCTAGGTTTGTTTGGATTTGGGGGGTTTTGTGTCTATGTGTCCTATCACCACTCCCCTTGATAGAAAAGGTTGTAAATCTCACAGGCTGCTTTTTCTATCCTTGATAAAATCAGTGCTGCAAGTCCTGGACATCTTCTGCAGGTCATTTTTTTCATTTAAATGATACATCTCAACTCTAAAGCAAAGGTAGCTGCAGTTTTAGGAAAAAAGCTCTTTTAAGAAAGCAAATATTCACACTTCATCCTCTCATCCAGTCTCCAAAGAATTGAATTCTCTGGCAAATTCCTAGGAAGCACTTCAACCAAAATCAATCAGCCTTTAAAAAATCATTGGGACAGCTAATCTGTAAACCCAGCAAAAAAAAAAAAAAAAAAAAAAAAACCACCACATTTAATTTGGTTGCTTATATAGAAAAATCTATTGAATTCTCTGGCAAATTCCTAGGAAGCACTTCAACCAAAATCAATCAGCCTTTAAAAAATCATTGGGACAGCTAATCTGTAAACCCTTCAAATAAAAAAAACAAAACACATTTAATTTGGTTGCTTTTATAGAAAAATCAATGTGTTTCACAAGAAGTTATTGTTCCAGAAGAAATATCAAGAATTGTTTTGAATATATTAGGCTAGATGGGTTACAGCATGACATAAATCCTTCTGCTATTTGGAAGAGTTCTCTTACATAAAACACATATTAGAAAGCAAACAGCAGTACTGTGTGTGTCTCATTTTTCCATGTTTTGAGATATTACATCTCACTGTTCAGTTTTACAGCTCTCATTGTAAACACCCTTTGTCTTTATGGAATGTAGGGAAAATTTCTCTCAGGTAACCAGTACCACACTGCCAGAGCTAGCAGTGCCAAAGCAAACAGAAGTGAACTCTCCCAAGAACACCTTCATGTCTAATGGACACCAACACCGAGTCCTGGAAAAAGGACAGCCAGGAAAAAACAGACAAGACAGGCAGGAAAAAACAAACAAACCACTGTGGTTAGTAACACTCCGACTGTTTATGGGTGAAATCACTTTCATCAGCACTTTTAAGAATTGTCTGGAACTTATTATGATATTTGGACTTTGGTGCCATGGTGATTACTCGGAAATAAGCATCTAAATTATATGAAATGAAAGGGTTTACGGTCCTACACCTTTAGTTTTATGCAAGTTTTTTGACTATCTTTTCCCTTGAGCAGTGATTATGGGTTTTTATCATTTGTATAGTTGAAGGCTATACAAATGACAAAGAGCCTCAAAGATAACCAGAGCACCCATCCTACTTCTGTAGTCTCCACATCCCATTCCTGCATCCTGCTGACGCCAATGTTCCCTTTTATTCTGCTCTTTAATCTCTGTGAATCACAAACACTCATGACTCCACTGAACCAATACTGAGATTCAATCTGTCAGTCTGGATAACCCAGGGGCTGAATTGAACCATAATTGGTTGGGGACATCTGCAGGCAAAACACTTAGCACTACAAATTTCACACACAAACACACACACATACACACACACATGCATAAGCCTGTTCTTTGAAAAAGAGCCAAAATTACCAAAAAATCAATTTTCAAACCATTAATTAAGCATACAAATACAGTAACCAATCCATTTCTCCCCATTCCTTCTTGAGAATTCAAAAGTACTATCCTAAAGGATAGTCACAGCAGGAACTATATCTAAAGCAATAATTAATATACTGAAAAAACCCCTCTCAAACATCTCAGCCTGCCCATTTCCATTGGCGAGCAGAGATGTGTCAATGAATTTGTGATGTGATGTCAGTCCCACAGCTGAAGTGGCAACTTTTGTGTTTACATCCATTGTTCAATAAGTTGCTCACATCTCTTCTCTAACCCAAACTTTATTAAAATTGGAAAGATGCACTCAAGTGTTTTTCCAGAGAAGAAAGGCTATTCAGACTTGATACTGAAAAGTGATTCCCTGTGGTAAGGAAATTAAGAACTGCAAAGTGCTTAAAGAGACATATTTAATACCTTAAGCCCTCATATTGAGTTAACAACTAGCATGGTCTAGGCTTTAAAGATATAAATTGATTCTCAGGCTCCCTTATTTCAATAATCCCCCAAAAGAAACTCAGCTACAACTCTTGTTCTCAGCAGAAAATGATACAGGGAGGATTATTTGTTTTAATTATTTTATTTATTTTAATGAGATGTCACAATGGCTAAAAGAGACCAAGATGTTTTACAGAGCAACGTGTAGAAGAGTATCACTGTCCTCATGAGACCACACAGGTGTGCACTGTACCACGAGGAGAAAGCAAGAAGATGTGAGGAGGTTATTGCTCCCATAAAGGACCAGTCATGATGCTCAGGGAAGGAGAGGTGGCAGAGCAACAGGCAGCCCAGTGACACAATAAAGGAACAGGAATTAAGGAGGGCTGGACATGAACAAAATTGGGGTGGACTGGACATTAACAAAATATTATCTTATTGCCAGGAGCTCTGGGTAGACGTTAATGAGGAGGAAGGTGACAATTAGACTGATATCTGACAGGAGCAGGCAAGGGAGTGGAAATCTGGCCACGAGCCAATGAGATACTCTATATCTTTTTAGATCCCTCTCAGCCCCGTTTCCCATTTCATTCTCAGAGTGTGAAGTTCCTTAGCTGTGCATGGAACAGCAGGAAGGCATCACAGAGCCTTTTTTTTTTCTTATCAAGCTTCCTACTTCAAACCATGTGTAGACCCACTCAAGGGCACCTGAGTAAACTGTGCAAAGCTCAAACCTAAAGCTATGCTTATTACAGGTGAGGAACTTTGAGAAAGAGCTTGTGTAGTACAGAGGGAAAAACAGTCACCTTTGCCTGAAAAAGATTTGGGGGAAAACTTTGACCCTCCATTTCTGACATCAACATGTCTGAGCTTTTTCTTACTACAAATACAATCCGCCCTTCTAGAAAAGACAGAGACAGAGATAAAACATGGAAGACTTGCTCCAACTTGTTCTATTTACCTTGCTCAGTTTGAGAAAGTGTTCAGATATCTGAACAGAATATATGAAGGACAGCACTGGCAATAGCTTTAGAGTTATATTCACTCACAGATATTAATCTAGAAGCTATTTGGGGAGTTCATAAATAAATAACAATAAACTTCATACTCAGTATAGATACAGACTTTATACAACAAGTAAAAACGTAAGCAAGCAGGCATGAGCTAAATCCAACAAGGCTTAGATGAACTGAAAAATTGTGAATTTTAAAATCAGAAGGGCAGCTCTGAGTTCTCATCTGATCTCTTGTGTATAAAAGCCAAAGAATTCAAAAGAAGCTTTTAGCCTTGAGCTAGTAAGTTGTATTGAAACTAAGGCAGAGATTTTAAGATATTCATAAAATATTCCAAGTTTGGGAAATCCCAACACAAGTCCAGAGAGTTTGTTGGAATGATTAAACACCTTCCATTGTTTAAAAAAAGTAGTAATCTGAAATTTATTTCTAGACTAAATTTGTGTCAAATTTACTTCCAGCTGCTAAATCTCATCATGCCTTTTCTGTTAGACCAGGATTATCCTGAGTCAATTGTGGTCAAGAAAGCACTCAACAGCTTAATGGGGCTATACTGTAAAGAAAAAAAAGAGGTAATGTTAAGAGAAAAATAACACATCTTATCCCACCCACTTGCTGTGCTGTCTGTGGTTGCAAGCCATCTCTGGGGTCTTGACCAGCTGGGTGAAATACCTTGTACAGCCAAGTGGGAGTTGTCCCAGAATGATTTATGAATGACAATTGTTTCAACAACACTGCATGTGATGAGCTCCAAGCAGGCTGCCAGCGGTCTGCACTTAGCTGGTCTGGTCTACAGCTCCTCACATCCAGCAGAGCCTTTGGGAGGGAATCACCACCACAGATCTTAATGCCTTTAGAAATGCTATTTACCTTTTTTCCCAGCCAAAGGAAAATAACTGTTCAGCTGCAGTGATAACATTATCAGGTGCCCCTTCTCAAGGCTGCTGCAATCATCTCTTGGACAAAACTGCCTTGGAAACACTTGATAAAGAAGAGCTAAGAAATGACAGCTGGGTGTAGAACATAGTGAACAATCATTAGCAGTAGTGAACAATCATTGACACCGTAACAGTTTTTGCCTTTAGAATTGGGGAAGCATTTTCCCAGCTCTGAGGATGTCTGGTCCTCACCTGTGTCAGAAGCATGCCTGTTCTGAGCTCCCACACAGCACTGTCACCACCTGCCCCAGCTTCCCTGCAGGGAGATGTCCAGCCAGCCATCATCTAAAGAATTAGCTGATTCCCTGAGATGGGTAATTTCTTTCCTTCATCAGGAGGCAAAGGAATAAGGAACAAAGTAAGAAGGCCAGGAGAGAAGACAAAGGGTACTGGCTATCAGTATTTAGGGAAGGACAGCAACTAAGACTGAAGATTATGTCAAAATTTTGATTTAAAAAGAAATGTGCTGGGAAAGAGACGAGTTTTTCTTTTAAATCACATGGAAAATTCATCTTCTCTGTGTGTCCCATGGGATAAGAGACCAGCAAAAGAGATCTATCCTGCTCCAAAGTTTGGCATGTATCTGAATACAGATTTGGACTGTGCTGATCCCTGCCAATGATACTTGAGTCAGACCAGACTTAGCTCAATCTGTGTCTCTGCAAACATAGTTCTCTGCAAAGCCTATGAGCACTCATACTCTGACTTGTAAATGGAACAAATTTCCTTTAATATCACGAAGAAAGAAGAACTGGGGGTTGTGCCTGCCTGCATCCCCTTCATGTCATTTTAACAGAGTGGCTTTTAAGAGCATAAACACCCACTCAAAATTAGTACAAATGTTTCCTTCATCGTCTTGCTCTGACACTAATGGGTAAAACATATTTCCACAGTGCACATCCAGCATTCTCACTGCACGGCTCTCCTGTCACTAACAGCAGCCGATGCATTCAAATGAACAATTGGCAATAAATAAAACTGACAAGAGCAAATTACAAAAGCAGGAGCTGTGGCATGGGGAATACTCACAAGCCAGAGAGGCATTACAGTCCTTTCACCTTTAGGTCACTACTATCCACTAACACCCAGTTTGTCAAGTTAGGCTGACTCTTTCTTGTCCTTGGGCCTGGAAGATTCCTACAGAAATGCAGGGCTTGTGGCCAGCAGGAGATCCCCCTCCCCTTTCCGTGGGCTGGTGTTTATTTCTTTCCTACAAGTCTACTCCCCACTCACATACTTTTTTCCTCACAGTTTTCTCATCTGACCTAATTTGTGAAAAATTGAATTATATTCAGTGCAATCAGTTCTTGAGCTATCTGCATAAGCAGCTTCACAGGGCACTGAAGACTATGCATATCTGTTTGGGAACATTTCTATTTGTGTTTGGCTTTACACATTAATAAATGTATCTTCCAGTACTCTAGTCAGAATATTCACCAGGAGAAACTTCCAATCAGTCCTTCTGAGCTCCGTGTAAAAACGACCCAAAACAGGTAAATTGAATGTTGTCCTAACAGGACTTTTTAGTCTCAATGTATGTTTTGAGTGCTAAGGTATGTGGAAGATTAGAGCAGAAGTATTTGTTAACAAGTTTGGGCTCAATTTCTTAAAGAGAGTTTGCCATTCTGGGCCTGAGCTAAAGAGCCAAGGTGCTCCTACCCATCCCTCCATTGTGCCCAAATGTTCCCAGAGAAACAAATAGTTTGTGTCATCTACAAACAATTCACTTTCACCCGCATATGCCAGACTCTGCTTTCCCTCTAGCTGCCTTTGGAGAAGGAACCTCTCTGTTGAGACAGGCTCTCTGCACTTCCATCTTTTTGGATATTATAGAGATGTCAATATCAATTGTCACCATGCCAGAAATACAGTGAGCACTCCATGTATGACTCCACAAGATCATAGTTCCCTCCAGGTTCATTACGAAAATCTCCCTTTTCACAATGTGTGCACAAATATGAATAGCTAGCTGATGCACAAGGGATTATTATCCGTATTAAAGGACCAATATAATTTTGTATCCTTTCTGGTTTTGGAAGATTCAGTTGTCTCTTTTAGAAATTTATAAGGCTGGGAGCATATGAGCTGATTTGTTCTGCTTGCCTGGGACAAAAACAACACAAGGCTCTATGTAGCACCCAGAGACTGCAGTGTGTTATCTGCCATTGACAGCAGTAATAGGCAATAAAAACAAGCTTCTAAGATCCAGGCTCACACAGACATATGAGTACACCCTTTTTTAGATGCTCATGTCAACTAACATTAAGTACCTAATACTAACCAGAACAGTTTTAAGAAGAACTGATATCTGGAGGCAGGTTGTTAAGTCAGTGCTTTCCATTTGTGGGAAAACAAACAAACAAAAAAAGATAATCAAGAACCAGATGAACCAGTCTTAATCTCCTCAATAAAAAATTCATTACATTATTCTGCATATATATTGTAAATGCTGTCACTTATCAAGATCCCAGTGAAGATCAGCTTTTCAACCCTATTTCTGTGTAAATTACTTGATTGTTTTATTCTACTAAGGCAGGGCTGAAGTAATTTTTACTTGTCAAATTTTGACATAGCATTCCAACAAAATTAAGCAAGATTCTTTGAAGATTAATGTGTCTTACTGTGTCTTCTGCACCCAAGATTTGTGATATTTTATTATACCATATGCAGCAAATTCTCCCAAAAGAAGTGTGAAAATGTACTAATTAATAGGGGGGTGGAGGGAGAAAGAAAAACAGCTAGTCAGGGGATAATACCTCTATGCATCAGTATGTTCCAGGGTAAATTAGTTTCTGTTAAGCTTGAAAAGCCTTTTTCCCATCTAGGAGATGTCAGTGAGGCCTCAATGAAAGCTGCCAAGGGATGAAGTGAAGAAGTATCCTAAAAGAATAGACTGTGCTTCATGTCCTGGAATTCTGCCTGGCTTGAACAACTCTTCCTTCACTCCTTTCTGGGAAAGGGTTAAGACGAAAGATTGAGTTTGGACAGATTTATTATCATACCTTGAAAGTGAACTCACCAAGCAAGAAGCAGGAAGAAGGGAAGACTAATTTTTCTCAAAGACTCTTGATTAGAACAGATATTTTCAATTACGTATGATTGTTTTATCTGAATATTATAAGGATCAAAGTCATTTAATCTGTCAGTCAGATCAGGTCTCCATCTCACATCTGGAAGAGGAAAAACAAACAATTGAATGCAAGGTGCTGTTCTCAATTACAGTCATCTAGGTAAATAATAATTATATGGTTTGCTCTTGTTAAGGGATAAACCTCAGGAAGATCCACAGAAATGGTCTATTAAAAACACTGGTCTGTGAATTTAAGTTTAGACATCAATAAGTTACATTTCCTAAGAGAAACACTCTGTCAGAACTGCTTGTGTTATCTTTTCTTTTAACAATTTGCTTCAGCCCTAAAAAAAATAATTTAAAATCTCGTTTATTCTTTAACTCTCTATCTATTTTTATTTTTTTGAGAAGAACCAAATGTTTCTACAAAAAATTAGCTTTGTGATTGTCAAGTTTTTGGCAGTAATTAATTTATAATTTTTGGTTCTGCCTAATTAATATCTTGAGCCATGGATCTTCAGTGCACCAGAGGAACCTTTATGGATAAGCTTCAGACTTCTGGTTTGTAACTTATATTCAGCTTTGCCCCTGATCAGGTGTTAGGATAATAAGACGTGACTGTTGGCAGTCAGAGAAGGTGCCAACTTAGAAAGTGTCTCCTGCTCTGTTGCATAAGAGTGGAAGCTGGCAGGAGTTGTCAGCTAGCAAGCACATACCAGATGAGTTACAGCACAGAACTCTGCTGGAGGAGAGGTTTTTATGTTACTTTCACAGCACTTAGAACCAGAATTTAATGAAATGGGGATTTGCAGGGCTCTAGGAGTTTTCAACCAACCAGTAGGCTCAATGGGCGACTCCTGAGAAGTTAACAAAACAAAACTAAGAAAAATGACCCATTATCATTAGATTTAGGTAGCTATGATGTACTAGCAAGGGGAAGTATGCATGGGTCCACAAACTCATGAGGCTGAGGATCTGAGCAACAGGCTCTTGAGTCAGAGTAGAAGAAAGAGTGCAACCACCCAAAGCTACATCAATCACAGCCTCACACAATCAAACCTTCTTCTCCTTCCTCCTCCATATTCCCAGAGCACACACTTCTCTGGACTGCTGTCAGACAATCAGAGACCTTGTCATTAAATACTTTCTTTCTACCATGGCAGAGATCTGCTCAGCAGCCTCTTCTACCTGGGGCTGGCAAAGCAGCTCTGACAACCTCATTCATCTGACCAGGAACCCCATGTCAAGACTTTGCTCTATCCTTGTGTCACAGATATAAACAAACAGCCCTTGCTTCTGCAAAAATTACCAGTATTATGCAGGCTCTTGGGAACACCCATTCTTCACATCACACAGTCCTGCTAAGGACGGCAGCCTAGTGGAAAAGAAAACAAAATCAAACACTCCACCGTTTAGTGAAACTCAAAGGTTTCAATGTGCCCACCCACAATGAGGCCAATCCCAACTTGTCTGAATTCAGGATTGATGTTGGACTCACACACAATGAGTAGGTAAACTTGGCACCTTGCTGCTTTCCAAAGACTTAAGGCAATCAGCTGGATGCTCTTCTTGGGAGACCACGCAGCATTTTTAAACACATCTATTGGAGCAGAGGTCACCTTGATGTGTAAATAGCCTTTCACTGCCTTTCAGAGTTTCTCTGTCCCAACCTATTTAAATAGGAGTTAAAAGTCCATTCTGACCAGTTGCTGTATCTTACAGTAGAACATGGACTGTCCAGCTTCTCCACTCCTGCTTCTGTTAAGCTCAGTAACTTCAAAACTGCGTTGGTAGTTACTAAACTTTCTGTGCAGATGATAAGTGATGTGAATTTACTACTTAATAAAACTAATTACTTTATTAAACTTTCTAAGGAAAGAAAAAGTTGAAATACACCCAAAACCAACAAAACCCCAAAGTCGAACCTACAGCAATAAGAAGAAACCCAACAGCAGCTAAAAGAACCTCTGCAATTTAATATTCACAGATTTCTGGCTTCTGTGTCAGCAACTGGGTCCTGCAATTTCTTCAACTACTCAGTGAGGCATCCAATTTTTCTGCCTGCACATCTGTTTATTGGCAGTACTTTAGTCACCCCTTAATCCTTTTTGTCATAAAGTAAGTTTAGCTAGCTCCTGTATTATCTGCCTGGAAGGCATATTTACCATATGTGAAATTGAAACCAACATTAAACTATAGATATAATGGTCAGTGTCATCAGAAATTAGGCCGTTCATATGTAAGATGCTTCTAATGGTTTAGAATTGTTCCAGAAACAAAAAATAAATATTAAAAAAAAAATTAAAATTTTTCCAAAAAAAAAAAAAAAAAAAAATTAAAAAAAAAAGAATTAAAAAAAAAAAGAAAAAGAAAAAAAGAAACCTACAAAAAACCCCCCTGCTTAGCCATGTAGATTCATTCCTGAGGCAAAGTTTGTAGGAAGAGGTAAGGTTTTTAATTAGACCATCTGATATGCCTGGAAAATAGCAGGCACGTGCTTCCAGGCACATGAGCCCTTTGTCAGGTCTGAAATACAAGAGAAACACTTCAGGCTAAATACAGGTTGAGAACAAGCTGCTTTGAGTCTAACTTTATTATGTTAATCAGTCAATTTGAGAGAAAGGTGTGCTTTGTGTTGTAATTCCTCAGCTCATTACATGTGGAAGAGTTCTTAAATTCCAAGGTGCTGATATGCTTAGGACACATTTTATTGTACAGTTGGCTCATCATTCAGCCTAATAAGGAAAACACCCAGGAAATGAAACCGAGTAAGAGCAAAGGGCACTCGATGCCTATCTGTGTCTGGTCGCTGACACTGCATTTGGGAATGTGGACCAGTTGGGTGACTCCAAATACCTCCCTTCCCCTCCCATAACAGCATTGCCTTTATTGGAAATAAAAGAGAGGTTAAGGAAACTATTTCACCAAATATCGGCCTTGCTATAATCTAAATGGACAAGCCAACATTCACTACACTGGCTCCACTGACATTAATTGCACAGCAACAAGGGTTCGTGCATTTCAAGGGCAGGAAGATCCATTAGATCATCTGCTCTGACCTCCTGCAGAACTGCACGTTGTATTATTTAATAAAAAACAACTGTACTGAGCAGGTGCTCCAAGCCAGACCCCTTCATTTCTCATTCAGTTTCTAAGCTTCCTATTCTTTTCCATAGTAACTTAAATCTTTGCATGTTGCAATGCTATACAATAGGCAAACAATGTCCTGACCTGAACTCCTTCAGGGTGTCGGTATCAGAAAAGCAAATATTTAGACAAATGGTTGTGATAGTTAGTGTAAATAATGAAGCAGTAACAGTGAAGTAAAGATATTTCCTGGAGGTTTAATGCCCAGCTAGGAGGAGCTGATGCTCTAAACTGATTTTGGTTAATTAATAAATATCTTGCCATTGTCTATAAATAGATTATTGTTACTATTTTTATATAATGAAAACAGAAAATTAGGTATACATTTAGAGTCCTGTGGCATATGGCTTTTTTTCTGGATCACAATTACCACATACATCATGTGGAATAAATGTTTGCACCCTGACTGGTTGAATCATTTCTCCAGAATCCATCATTTCATGTCAAAATTCCTCATTGGCTCATGAGTCTCTTGTTTTGCATGACCTGTTGCTTTCCTGAAAACAGGAAAAAAGACAGCTGAAGGAAGGCCTTTGTCTTGAGGTCCCATTTCTGTCTCTCTGAGTAATGTTACTGTGAGACCTACAGGTCATCTGGCAACATTATGGGAATATTCAATTATCCCTGGGAAATGCCATGTCCCAGTGCTGTGGCACAGATGAGCAAACCACATAAAACTAAAAAATGGATTTGAAAAGCAAACCCTTAAAGGCTTGGACATTTCTGTGAGTATAGTCTTGAGAATTTTTTAGTGCCTCTGCCAGGAAAATTGTTTTACAAATTTTCAGCGTTCTGCCTATCGTTTTGATGTCTTCTTTTTTCCCCATCCTTGCCTAATCTTGCTGGTCACAGGAAGCAATGAAACAAACAAATAAAAAACCCCATTGTCTATTAAAGAGGCACAAACTGCAATCTATATAAATCCCTGCCACTTTTTTGGAACTGGTGCATTTTTGCACTTGAGAAGTGGTCCTGGAAAATCTGGTACTTTCAGGTCCTTTTCGATTAAGATTAGGCAGAGCTCTTCTACATCTTGACCTGACCCAATGCTGCACATCACAAATTGGAAGGACCAGAGAATTTTGCTGCATAACTTCCCTTCTTTAGTGTCAGACTGCTGAATGATCTGTGACAAAACAGGACAACTTTGAGCCTACTTGCTGTCCTTTTCCTCACAACTGGCCAGTTCAGTGCAGTGGTTTAACAATAGCTGGCAACTCAATATCATGTGCACTTCACCCCACCACCCAGTGGGATGGGGAGGAGAATTGGAAAAGAGAGAAGGTAAAATCCTTGGGTAGAGATAAGAGTAGTTCTAATAATTTTAATAAATTAAAAATATAATAATAAATGTAATGAAAATGGAGGCACCAAAATGAAAGGGACATAAAACTGAAGAAATGCAGGTGATACAGAGTACATGTGCTCACCACCTGCTGACCAATGCCCAGCCAGGCCCTGAGCAGCTACCAGCACCTCCTGAGCAGTTTTCCCCAGTTCATATACTGAGCATGGCATTCTGTGGTATGGAATATCCCTTAGGTCAGTTCAGGTCAGCTGTCCTGGCCACACTTCCTCCCAGCTCATTGTGCACCTGCTTGCTGGCAGAGCTTGGGAAATTGAAAAGTCCTTCCCTGAGAGTAAGCACTGCTTAGCAACAACTAAAACATCAGTGCGTTATCAACATTATTCTCATACTGAATCCAAAGAGACAGCACTGTACCAGCTACTAGGAAGAAAATTAACTCTATCCCAACTGAAACCAGAGCATCCAGCTCCAAAGCTCAAAGGCAGAAGGGATGGAAAAGAGATGCAGTCAACACTTGTCTCTCAACATTAAGACAGCAGTTCTCAGTTTAATTTCAGGATAGCACAACTGAGCTCTTGGAAACATATATGTTCCTATCCTGTGGGCACAGAAATATTTGTCATTTTTATAGATGGCTGAAATATATTTGGAAGCTCTAAGACTGTGGCCATCCTATATCAAAGGCTGTTTCATAACAAAACACTGTAGCAGTCCATTTATAGAAACAGCATACTGCACTCTGGCTGCTGTGGGTAAAACGAAACACCCTCCCTGCCTTCCTAAAACAGTAGAAACAACAAGACCTTCCTCCAGAAGGGCCATTTCCATAAAAGAAATAAAATTAAAGCGGAAAACATTGTACTGAAGGAGGAAGTTGGGGACACAGAAGCAATGTTTTCAACCCAAAATTGTCACGTGAGCAGGTGGTGGATGGCAGAAGGCAGCAACCAGGGGAATACTCTGTGGCTGTGTAATTTGCTAAACTGAGGTGGACACAAGGAAGAAAGTTGAGGGAGGACAGGCATTTATTTTAGAAAGGAAATTTGAATCCCATTAGAATGACCACAGTGGAATGAATCCAGCCAAGAAAAGTGAAATGGGGGTCATAAATAACAGGAATCACAGGTCAAGCAGCAAGGTACTGCTGCAAAATCCATCTGAGTAGTAGATGGAGGCTTCCAAAAGCACATAACTGTGAGCTCTCAAGGACTGCAGGCTCCCAGGACCACCAAGGATGCCTGTAAGTATCTAACTTACACTCAAGACACGACTTGACATCTCTTCCAGCTCTTTTTTCTGGTCTTCTCATTTGCTCTGTGACTGGCAGGAGCGTCCAGATCTGTCTCTTCAGTGTTTTACAGGGCTGATAACACACATTTCCCATCTCTGCAGGATAGAAGATCTTCACTGCACCACTCCTTTGCACTGTGATAATTCCATTCCCACCAACACTCTCATAACAGTTTTGAGTACACTTAAATATGACTATTTCAGTCTCCACGTGGTACCCAGAAAGAAAACTTCTTTATTCTCTGGTGCAATATCCCCTGATACAGGAAAGCATTTCTTTATTGACAAGCATTAAATATTACAACATCATAAGGAAACTTATCTGACTTTACAACACAGACAGGAGAAAGTAAGTTGAGTAACTGCACAAATATGTAAAATTTTAACTGAATTCGTTTTCCCAAATGTAATCATACAAGTTTATTACTTCCATACCAATCCATTAGAAACTTTGTGGATATACAGTTGACCAATCAGTTTCAAGGAGTTTGATTCAACAAGATGCCTGTGGCATCTACCTGCTGTACTGCCTTCATGTTTACATGAGTGGCTCTGCTGAGTGCCCTGCAGGACAGGTCCCTTTCAGGGTGTCACTGACAAGAGTGACAAATATTTGTATATAAATATGAACACATACACTACGTGCTCCTTTTCCAGATTTTTTTTCACATTAATAAATAATGTAAGAAAGTTAATGCTGTCATAGTGTTACCTCTCCTGTATGATCAGAAAAAAAAAAAGTAAACATAATAGATAAATAAATAGGTTTGACTGCAAAAACATGGTGATTTCCGAGGCAAATAGTAGGTGGGTCTGTCTACCACTGTCTGTTTTTTTTAATGGTGCATTCTTCATCCATACCAAAGTCATAAGAAATACCACTCAAATCATATCTGTCTATAACCAGATTTGCCAAAAATAAAATTAAACAAAACACATAGGTTTTCTATGGCATGTTTTACAGAGAGATGTTCCTTCTTGAAGGAAACCTAAACTGCTAAGGGCTTGAAAGGCATTATTATTCTTACAAGAACTTTCAATCTGAGAAGCCATCCTTCATCTTGGGAATTTATTTCAGATGGGGACCAAGCAATAATTGCCATCCTCCTCCACAGACTTATCTCGTAATAAGAAACATGTGCACAGCTGGAGGGGTGTGAGGTTGGGGTAGGACTGGCAGTGGAGATGTGCACGTTCAAGAGCAGATGGAGCACTGCTTTTTATTAAGAGAGTATAAGTAGATTCAAAACACCTGGCAGAGAGGTGCTTGCTTTTCCCTTTGGTCTCATGAAAGCCGTTGTGACAGTGAAGGTATTTACATGTAAAACAACTCAAAAGTAAAGGGAAAGAATGTAAATTTAAAAAAAAAAAAAGAAAGAAAAAAAAGAAAAAAAGAAAGCCATAGAAACTGAAGAACTTTCCATAATAATTGTGCTTTCCATAATAACTGACAGACTGGATAGTTTCAAAGCAGAACTGATGCTTCTCAACAGCGCTGCAAATATGTCATTTTAAAATACAAATTTAGCATTAGATTTATTTGGAAAAGGTGTATCAGATTAGTGTTTTAGAAGTAATCTAACATAATTTTAGAAAAATCCATTAGTCACCATGGAGGCTACATCTTACCAACGTCCACACCTACAGAGTGACCCTGTGTTTATCATTCCATACACCAAGAGACACCTCAAAAAAAATAAAATTAGAGTGAATATAAAACAGCCAAAGGTTTTGAGAAGCATACCAGTGGTTTTGAGAAGCTGTGCACCAGTTTCCTGAGGTTGAATATAGTTTATCATTGGAAAACAGAAGAGATTTTTATCAACTATTGAAAATAACTGGGAAGCAGTGGTAACAGAGATAATGAGTTCCATTCAAGAGTAAAGGCTGTTTCAGAAATTCTCACTTTTACAGAATCTTCTGTCATATGAAGATTTTCATAAAATGGCAAACACCATCCTCAGAGGAAATGCAGAGGACAGCACATTTTATGAAAAAGAAAATGATAGTAACTAAAAACAAAAACCAAAGCAAATTCTGAGGTTTTTTCCCAAGTTTTTAAACAGATTACCTTGGTTTTTTAAAGATCGATTCAAAACCACCATACTTTGCAAGATGATCCCCAAATACTGGCAAAAGCAAGAGCATTACAAATACAAACCATTCAGCATGTTTTGATCTTACCCGTTTTCTAGCACGGCTGAAAAGACACACAACATAAAGAAGCGATGACAGTAATGACTAAGATTGTTTTAGGGACAGGTGGGAAGAATAAAAGGACATTGCTCCCACACCAAACCTCCGTAACCTCTGAGCCAGTTCCCTGAGCTAACTCTAGTTCACGTACTCATAACTTCCTGTGATTGATATTGCACATTTCTTTGTCCTTATTACTGACCAAGGCCATAAATCCCAATTATGGAAGACAGTTGAGTTCAAGCTGTTGCCATATTTCAGAGCAACACTAACGCTGGGGTTACCAGAGGTCACCTTGGCCAGAAAGCAGGACTATAGCACAGTAAGTCTATATCTTCACTAGTCAGCTGTAATGTCTTTCAGGCTGATTGAGCTTTGATTACCCCCTATCAGACCCATAAGCCACATTCTTCTCTCACAGCCAGGGACAGAACCAAGATACATGATCTCCTGTCTTGTGACTTGTGAAATGCACTGGCAAAGTATGTGTCAGCCCCTTCTCCAGAGGCTAAATGAAGTAGCAGCCACTCATGCAGCTGAAGGGAAAGATGTGGTAGGGGAAGAGAGAGCCCTCTGAAAAAAGAGACCTCTGAGAGCCCACAATATGCCTTGCACAAACTACAGATTTTTACTATTATTGTTATTAATAATATTATTATTATTACAGAAACAGTCCTCCAATTTTATGCACATCTAGATGTACCCATTTAAATGCACCAAGTCTGTATTGCAAGCTTGTTGATGTAAAAGCATCAGGGTTCTGGTTAATAGATAGATACAACTGCCTTGAGACACACCTAACAACTCACAACTTTTAAAAGATGTTGCCAAAATACAAAAGGAACACAGCTTAAAAGAAAAAAAAACAACTTGAAATCTTCTACATCTTTGCCTTTCAGGGCATTATCTTCATCATGACACAGTTTCAGAATTTAGAGTCCGCTGGAAGGAGATACCAAAAAGTTTAGCATGCCCCAGCTTAATCACAGCAGCCTGAGAAGGCAGTTTCTCTGGGGAGAAGATGAAATCCCTGCATTTGACCTGTGTTTTCTGGCATATGCTCAGACAAAAGGGATGTTAACAATTCTTTTATATTTTTTATTTTCCAAACTCCTCAATGAGGGTCAGTCAGCGTGCACAGGAGACTGGGGCTGGCAGTCTGGGCAGGCTTCTTCCATCAGAACCAGACACTGCAAGGAGCTCCCTACAGGAGTGTGCCTCCCACAGGCACATTCCATAGGCACTGGCTGCAGGATGAGTCACGCTTCTGCCTGGGAATTCTGATCAGAAATATGGGATGTGCAAGTTTGGGTTTCACATCATGTGACACGTTCAATGAATTTGAAATGTGAAGAAGTACCTTCTTACTAGACAGAGTCCAGCCCAGAACTGAATGTGTCAGATGAAAAAAACTTTATAACAGACTAACAGCAATGCAGGGGATCAAAAAAATCTTCTCACTCTCACCTCCATCCTTATAACAGACTAACAGCAATGCAGGGGATTAAAAAATCTCACTCTCACCTCCAGGCACACAGAGCATGTATGATCTAAAAAGGCTTTTAGCCTTGTATTGAGGAGTCAGAATGAACCATCAAACAAGTATATATATATTACACACCTTGGCTGCAGGATTAATAAAGTCATTTACCAGGACATCTAGAGCTCCTTAAGTGAAAGGCTGTAGAGGACAGTGCCCCTGCCCTGTAGATTTGACTGGTATTCAAACTATGTATCCCACCTAATTTCATCCCATTTGCTCTATTTATACCCCTTGAAACAGAAGGCTCAGCATGCCCTACAGTCAGTAGAGATCTGGAGACAGGAGGGAATATTCCCTTAATTATCCTATATCCCAGTGGTATATGTCACAAGCCAAAGTGCATAAAGCTCCTGGCCTGATTACCATTCACATGCTGTGTGGAATTTATTAAATTCCTTATCCCACAGCCATTTAATCAGTGGTATTATTGGAATGAGATATTTACCCCACTGGGTGGTATGGACTGGGGCAGGAAAGCATGCCAGGAACAGCTTTGCTGATGCCTATTTATAAAGGCTGTAATTTTCTTTCCCCCTCCCTTTCCTCACTAGAACCAGTTAGTCAGAGCTCCAGCAACAGAGCAGGGCTTATTCCATGTCTAGTTTTCTGCAATAAATCTTTACTCCTGATGTGTTTTGATCCACAGCCAGTTTAATCTGCCTATTGACTGTTAAACTCTATTTATTGTTTTCATGGGATCTTTAAGAATTAGGCCTTTCTTTCTTTCTTTCTCCCTCTCCCAGATCCAGGTTGGATTTTTTTTTAAAGAGATTTGGAGCTGGGCTGAATACCTGAGAAAGCCATTCCTTCCTCAAAACAAAGCTTTCATGGCATTACCCACGGCCACTGCCCCCAGCCTGTCTGGCTGTATCTGCTTTAGACAGAGCTTATCATTGAGTCTTCTTGCTTGGACAATCTCCAGATTCCCCATTCAGTCTCCTCACTTGGACAGTCTTCAGATTCCTTGCTGAGATTGTAAATTGTAACCAGCTATTGTTCTTATTTAGATTTCAACCATGGCCTTAACTGTGACTTGAACTCCAGAGCAGTAATATTGTACATGTGCACAAGGAGTGACAGTTTCCTTTCCTAACACTGAAGGACAGTGTTCATCTCTACCAACCAAACACCAAAAATAGAGGGGCAAGACACATGAATCAGTTGATCTTTCTCCCCACTGATGTGCAAGGAGCCTAAACAGCTACCTTGCACTTTACAGAAAAACATCCCAGCTTCCATTCCCGTTTATTGTAGTCTAAATTAAGTGTCTGTAAGTATAATTTTTGCTCTTTTTCCATGACTATTCAGCTTTCTGCAATACATTAAATATGCCTTCATCCACAATAATCCCTGGAGCACAGCTATGTTCTGTCCTGATTTCATTCACCTTCATAAAACCACGAAGGAACAGGGGTAAAAGAGGGATGGAGAAACATCTGGTTAGCTAACACATGGGATACAGGAGTAATGAACCTTGCATTTTAATAGGTAAGTCTCCACCTGCACAAGATTTCCAGCTTCTGCACCAGCAACAGCTCCAGAGAGGGATAAATAATTAAGACAAGAAGGCTGAGGTGGAAAATGGCTGTGATATTTGCTTTCCTTAAGAGCCCATTAGGGACATGCATAAAAATCAGACACGGTTGGGTTTGCTCTAAGTGAACTTTGACTGACCCCAGAAGCCCTTTTAGCTGAACAGAGTGGTGAATCTACCCTCTGTAATCTGAAAAAGCACTAATTACTCTTTGGCTAGTCCTAAGACTGTGACTCTCTCTTATTTGAAACACAAGAACCCTAAACCCCTGTGACCCCATAACTTCAAACTTCAAGGGGCCATGACCCCTGTGTTACACAGCCATCCCCCAAGAGCCTGCCTGCTCCTATGGCTACTGCCACACCCAGACACTTGCCACTCTAGCATGTAAGTGTGGTGAAATGATAACTTGGATCTCGCATCTGGAAAAGCTTAACCATTGTAGTAAACCAGGCATGATTCCTACTGCTGCACTCTATTTTTGTGGGGAAGCACATAATGAGTTTTTCATTGAAATAGCCTCCTCCAGGTAAAAAAATTATATGGTTGACACTGATCAACTGGTTCAACAGGTGGCTGACATCTTCAGTTCCAAAGGAAGGCAAGTTTGAGGAGAGTCAGATCTAGAAGAGATCTTGAAGATTAGGCAGAACTGCTTGCTGAAATGCACACTAAGATATACGTATTCCCCAAGAATACAATATGTGGTATTTAAAGGGTCTTGTTCAATCTGAAAATCAAGTGATGCTAAAGTTCTTCTTTCCTTTCTGTGAAGCCAATTCAAAATCAAACTTCTGATCCTCCTGCTGTCAAAGAGCCCAGCTGAGAAAGAGTACATCAGAAGCTTATGGGCTTTTCACCAGTACTCTACATCCCTTTGTACAGAGACTCCAACACTGATCAGGTTTCACACCCATAAGAACAGGCTGGAAGACATTCAAGAGCTCAGGAAAGTGGTTCAGAGGACAGCTTATTAGAAAGGCAGTGTAGCTGCAAAAGAAACTATGGTGGCCTCTTGAAAGTTGTCCACACTATTGTAGCTCCTGCCATGCTTTAATCTCAGATCAAAATGTCCCTGCTCTGTGCAAACAAAGAGGAGAGAGTTTATATAAAAAGAATCTAGGATAAAAATCAGCAGGTGCAAATAAACAGGAAAGCACCAAACACAGTGTCTGCCTTTAGCAGTAGTTCCACAACTACCAAGAATGTCAAAAATAAAGTGAACTTCAGTGTTTTATCTCATTGATTCCAAAGCAGGGAGAACTAGCTTATATGGCCCTCCTCCATGAGTAGGTAACATACTTTCCTTTCAGGATCTCTGGTTCTGTTTCCCACTCTCAGCAATAATTATACATATGATGGTGGACAACTGAATTGATCTCTGTCTCCATTTCTCCAAACAGCCTCAGGAATAAAACTCAGAACCACGTTTGCACAGTCCATTGCATATGTGCCCTCATCACTGACAGTAATGAAAAACATCCAAAATAAACTAGCCAACCTCTGCCCCAAACAGGATTATAACAGTTAAAGTTTAAGAGTATCAACTTAATTTATGAATCATGCATTCATGTTTAAGAAACTTACTGTATGACTGGATCTTGAAAATAAATTGATTTTCAATATAACTTGTGAGATAAATCAAATAGAAACAAATAATATCAATAATAACACTAATAATATACTAAATAATATGTTGGATTTCAAGCAAAACAGAGGAGAGTATTTAAAAGAAGTGTCTATGATAGTCTTTCCACCATTAGTCAGGGTACCAAAGAACTAACTTAATACCCTCCTGAAATTTCAAACTCTGCATATTCTGGTGAAACCTTACTCTATTAGGAAGGTGTTTATGTGTGAAAAGAAGAGACACATTAGTTGTTTTCAGCTTTAAGATTTACAGGATGGTGACATCAGCCTCTCACACTCAACTAGGGACAGATTTTTTGGAGGTTTTTGCAATATTTTTACTGTGCTGTGATAAAATATTTTGCATACCTTGCAGCTCTAACAGTTCTTTGATATATGCTAATAAAAATCCAGAGGTGTGACAGTAGCTATAAGTCTATTGCATAAGCGAAGTGACAAATATTTTCTTGCTTGCTCACAAACCATCAAAAAATAATTTTCTTTAAATACTACAGGTTTTTATGAATATTCAAATGACTAAGTTTTAACTAGAAGTTTCCAAGACTAACACTGCTGATTCTGTTATTCCTAAATGATTAGCTGGTCACAGAAAATATTCATATTTTTTATTGCAGCTTTTTGACTACATTTGCTGAGAAAATAATTGTGAACATCTGTCCTGACTGGTCAGTGACTGACAGATCCACAGTAAACCTCAGACATATTTACAGCTAAGGAGGTTTCCAAATGTAGAATGGTGTCCTGGGAGTGAACAGGCTGGCTGGTTGCTCGTGAGTCACAGCTGAGAAATGCACTACAGGTACAAGCTTATAAAACCTTGGATGACCTGCAGAACACAGACATGGAAACCATATCACAGGAAAACCCCAGTGCCACATAAATGCTGTCTGGATAAATTTACCTAATTGCAAATCAGAGCTGGACACTAAAAGAGGAAGGGTCTTTGTACGGTAATACTGCATGGAAATGAAATAGAAAAGAGCAAGCTGTGAGGCTGAATAACTTGCATGCAGAGTCCCTGGGGGAATACTGCTCCTGCCAAGCAAGGACAGGAAAGGAAAAGTGGCCTTGCATTTAGGACAGAGTTTGGAATTTGGAAACCCATGTTTGGGTCCTGGTTTTGCTGAAGAACTTCCTAAGTCTGAGCAAGTTCTTCTGAGAGGACATGGCGGCACAGTCAAAAATGAAGTTTTAGCACTTTTTTACCTCTGGGATATACCACTGTCGAGGCTAGAGAGATGCTTGAGTGTCAGACAGTGAGACCAGAGAAATCTTATCACATTCAGTCAATCCATTTGTTCCAAAACTGAGCCAAAACTCTTGGCTCTTATGTGAACAAATGTTCTTGCCAGGCAGTTTCAGCACAATGGAAACCTTCAGAGTGAGGCAGAGCTAGAACCAGTCAGAGAGGTGTGAAGAGAGTTTGTAAACATGTCCTCCCAATTACATTGCCATTTATAGAGAGCAGTGAGTGACCAGGGTAGCTGGGCAGCATAAACACATATCACACATATTATAAACCACAACACTATACTATGAAACCCCAGTTAGGATTAGGAAACCCAAATTAGTTTCATGCATTGCTTTTAGAAGACTTTTTGATCTAGCATTCAGCTCCAATACCCATGTTTTAATAATGAATAGGAATTATCTGAAATCTGGAAAACCTGTTTAAAGGTGAAAGAAATGCAAGTTTCTTTTCCTGAATTATAGCTTGATCTCATATGATGCAGGGGAGAACATGGGGCATAGGGACAATATCAGAAGACTCCTTACTTCAGTTATTAGTCACAGGCACAGCCTGGATGTTTATTACCTTCCTCCTCCTCCCTCCCCTGCTTTGTCCAATCTAGAGGTGAAGTGTCCTGGTTTGGTTTTGTTTTTCCATCAGGGAGGGTCAAGAATTTTTTAGTTCCAAGGTGCTTGATTCCCGACCCCTTGAAACCACTGCACTGAGGTTAACTGCCTCTGCAACAAAGGTTTCTCAACTTGTGCATTGCAAAACCAGGGGAGATAGGGGAGGAGAAGGGAGTGAGGGGTCAGAAAGGCAATCAGGGGTGTTTGTAAGGCATTGAAATGTTATTACAATCCAAGGCCAAGAAAATCTTGCTATTCTCCTCCCTGTACCACCTTCAACTCCAAGGTCAAATACTCCCTGCCAAGTTCTCAGAAAACCTGAGCACAAACATGTTAGAGAGACTTCACCATGCTATCACCAGCAGATTTTTCACTCTTACTTTTATGGAGAGTCACAAAAATGATTGACTTCTAGAAAGGGGTTATGACCTAAGAAGGCTGAGAAATCTTATACTTGCTGAACCTGAAATTAGGGGCTAGTCTGAGCCTTAATTCAGTGGAATGCTATTAAATAAGCCATAGAGATATTACAGCTGAGGAATTAATTCCATATTTAAACACTCACATAACTTTTAAACAGGAGTAAAAATTGAGATGAAATTGCACAGGCGATTAAGCAATTTTCTGAATCAGTTTACTTGTTTATTGTTGGATGTTTGTTTTGGTATGTTTTTTCTTAAATTTATACAGTCAGTTTTTAGTCATACCGATGTGAGAACATGGACAGATCTCCCCTAAATGTAAAACAAGTAAAAGAAAGTATATGCCTCCATTTTCTAAGAACTGAATGCAGGGACAGAGTGCTATAAAAATGCAAGTGGCACTGGAAGATCTGTGACCGCATTTGAGCACCATTCTCAGGAGCAGCAAGTGAAGAAATTAAATGCAAGGTATGAGGGATCGCTGCCCCTTCTAACAGGGAAATTTTTGTGCAAAGCACCATCTTCCTAGATGGGTGCCCGGCTCTGGCAGATCTTCATGAAGCACCTCAGGGGTCTTTCCACAGATATGCAAGGAGCACTGTGGGTCATGCAATTTAACCCTGGAAGTGGCTCAATGTGGAAAAGGTAGGAATTTTCAAAGGCTTTTTCTTCCTTACTTGCAGCTTCTCCCCTGTCAGCTGAGAAAATTTTACATGCTGCTCTGTTATTCCTTTCACAGGGTCTTAAAACAGTCTAAGGTGCTTGTATTCAAAGATGGGAAGAGCACTGTAGGAGCTTGTTGAATCCCCACCTCAAAGACCCTAAACCAGCAGTTTAAATTAATTAAGACTATGAGCCTCTTCTATATCCCCCTCCCATTCTTCACCCACCTTTCTACCCTGGAGCCAATCCAGTCCTCTACCCTTCATCCTGGTTCATTTCAACCCTGGAAGAGAGGGAATGTCAGGCATGGGAAACATCACTGCTTCCATGAATGGACAGCTGCTGCTTTCAAAGAGGGAGCTGGAGACACAGAGGAACACGGTGTCATTTGTTGTGGCTTCTGCTTCAGCAGCCTTTAGATTGCCCCAGATTTGGCAAAAAATCACACCCTGGGCCAGGATGTGACAAGATGTTTGCTTCTCCATCTGCTGGAACAAGGATGCCTGTGTGCTGCCCAACCTGCTGGCCCTTTTGCACAATTCCTTTAGAAACCTGCTGCACATCTGTGTGGGGATGCACTGAAGTCATTACCAGCAGACTGGAAAATGTGCAAAGGCCAGTATTGTCTTCTGGGCCGCTGCTCCATTTTGAGTGAATTGCACTTTAAAGAGATTTGAGGCTTCTTGAATGTGTTCATCATGGTAAAATTATAAAAACTGACAGTGCAAAGACAGGCAGAATGATTTCATTAGGGCAACACACATACTAATTTCTATCTGCATCCAGCAAGTTCCAGGGATTGGTAAGAGTACCAGAAGAGTCCTTCTATTCACTCTTTCAGTACCTGCAGATCCTTGTGATCCTTTAGCACAGACCAGTTTTTCCTCCTCAACTTCCCTGAACTGATAGAGTGCAACAGTCCTTCCTTGTCCCACCTGTAAATTGCATCCTTACCCCCCCAGCCTAGCTTGTAAATTGGGTGCTAACTCTTCCCTTGCTCTTCACTTCTTGTGACCCTCTGGGAGAGCAGCTTTAGGCATCTGCCCAGAAACCACAAACCAGGCTGTGTGAATTTGCTTGTAAAACTGAGCAGCACATTATCTCTGGCAGTTACTATCAAAGTGTGTGACTCGTCAGGTAAACATGGGAATCCAGGCCCTTTATCTTCTGTGCTGGAGGAAATTTTCAAAGAAGGGCTCTCAGAGCCTCACTGTCAGTCTTTGCAGTCTGGGATGGAGCCAAGGGCAGGAAGGTTTGGTGCAATGGGAGCGCTTGGCAAGTAGAAGAAAGGTTGCTATACACCAAAAAGAGCATCCTGAGCATTAGCATTTGTCTTGTAGGCAGAAATGGGCTGCAGGAAGAAAACCAGGTGAATTTCTATCTTCTGATTCAATCTATTTGTTGTATCTGCAGCCTGAGGAGAGCAAGCTGATGCCATGGTCTTTGCCCCATCTCGTGGATTACTGCATGCTGGGAAAAATGATGGGAAAGGTCTGCCTTAGAGTCAGACTCACCTCATATACTGATATTCCTGTATGGCAAAACTTCAGTCATTAAGAAGTGTCCATCTCTGACCCTCAAGTACAAGAGAAGACCCATCAATAGAAAATGATTAAGACAGAGTATCTGGCATCCAGCAGCACTGGGAATGGCCCAGTGAAAGTAATTTCTGAGAAATTAAATAAAAATCTGCCAACAAAAAGGAACATGACCATTAAAGTGGGATTTAACACTGAGGAGAGAATCAGCCAGCTACAAGAACCTTATAAACATACAATTGCAAGGACCCAAAGAGAAGGGAGAATTTCTTCTTGCCTAGGGAAATTTGACCACATCCTTTAATAGTATCTTCACAAGTCTTAATAACAGCAACTTGTGTTCAATGCCTTTCATCCTGGAGGAACCCAAAGAACTTTACAAGTGACTTAGCAAACTATACAACAATATTCACCCCCTCAAGACTGAAAACTGACTGGAATTGGCAAGCTTTCCCTTTTGGTTTCCAGGGTTCCATGGCTATTTCTCTAGGCCATTGCTTTTATATCTTTGTTTTGCTTTAATAGCAAATTTGATAGTATGGGAAAAAAGGCAGCTCTTTTCTCAAGGACAGCTGCAAGAATATAATCAATTTTGGGGGGTCAAGAAAGAAAGAAAAAGACGTTTCTTGTCACTCCAACACAAAAAAAATATAAGTTTTGTTTTCCAAAATGGGGGGGCTCCTAACATCAAAACAAAAAACCCCACTTGAAGAAAACACAGAATATTTAATTTGCTGTGAATTAAAGTCTTTTCTTGATGTTTTCTGAAGACTGAAGTTGACTCAGCTGTAAAACAAATCAGATTTAATTTGGTAAATGGAAATGAAACTATTTAAATTTCAAAATGCAGTTTTTCTTTTGGACACAGCTTTAAAAAAATAAGAAAATCCATGTCACCTGGTGCTTTTCTTTGCCCAGAACTTAAAGCAGTACCTAGACACAGCCTAAGGAGGGGCCAAGTACTTCAGTTCCTACTCTGTCCACCCAAACTAGCAGCAGCACCTTCAACAGACTAAAAAGGTCTTTTTCCTCCATGAATTCATTCAGTTCACCCCTCATTGGAGCTGCATAAATTTTACTGTTCACAGCATCCTCTGGCCAGGGGTTACACAGCTTCTGCATTGAGCACAAAAGTACTTTGTTTTGATTGTTTCAGTTTCCTCTTGATAATTTTCTAGGAGCAGAAGGCATTGAACCAAAGAGTGCACAATCATTCCTTTCTCACCACCACCATGCCAACAGCTGCTTTTCTCTTTCCATGGGGAAAGCCTGTGTGTGCATGGTCTCTGCTCCTGCAGAGGTGTTGAGCAATTGCTTTGGCTCTCTCCTTGTTCTTGAGAAACTATAGTTTCTATACTATTACTGTAGCAGGAGGCTGAACTTTATAACCAAATGTGTACAGGGGACCTGTGATTGAATATATTTTGTTTATGCACCCCAGACTGACCTTCCCACACCACTGTAGGAATAGCTCAGATACCTAAGACACAGACATGGGGCAGACACAGGACCTTATTGTACTGCCTGCAGTAGGAAACACAGCTTCTTGGGGATCATGGGTATGATGAAGGACAGCAGAAGACACGCACTTCAGAGAAAATGGCATCCAAATTGTACTATATGCACAGTATGCATACAGGCACTCATTTTGATCTCTGGCAGTTTCCTCTTACTATAACATCTGAGTGAATCAAAAGTGCCCACATTTTGTTCCCTTGCTACAAACAGGACTGATGGAAGTCAGATGAATTCTTCAGATTAATTCCTCTGGTGATCTTACAAGAGACTGGAATATACCTTAAAGGTCTGTTGGATCACCAGATACTGAGCTCAAGAGATACTCCTCACACTTCTGGAGCAGAGCTGATGAAAGCTGATGACCTATAAAATGGAAAGGAAAATCCTGTCCCCATTCCTCCCTTAAAAAAAAAAAAAAAAAATTGAATTGAATTCAGAGGTATTGAGAAACACATTGAGCAGAGTGGAGGAAGAAAACAGCTTGCTCATCCAGCCTTTATAAGCAGCTGGGCTTGAGCTGAATGGGCTTCTACTGTGCTCTTTGTGTAATAGCATATTATAAAAACTTTATTAGAAGGACAAATTTAAGCATGGCAGGAGGAGAAGAGGGAACAACACCCTGAAACCTTGAAAGGTCAATCAGCTTCTTTAGGAGGGAGATTTTAAGCCTTCCCTTACACATTTCTTTAAAGTTTTGGATATTTTCCTCTACTGATTGGAAAGTTTAAAGCAACAGGAAAAAGAAAATATAAAACTAGCAAAAAACTCACCCTAGAGTGCAACATCCTTTTTTGAACTCAGCCTGAGATAGACCTCAGTTATAGGGCAGTTGGAGCAGGAGAGGGCTACGTGCTCAAAGAGATTCTTCACAAAAAATATCTTACTCAGACTTGTTCATGTTTTCTATTGACACAGAGGTAACAAGAAGAGATTCAATTTTAAGTGGGATCACCAACAAAAAACATAAGCTGAGAATTTAGAAAATGTGCATCAGCTGCTGAAAAACACATAGGGACTCCTTCTTACTTCAATCACTGTTCCTTCATTTCAAATCTGATGCAGAGACCATGGAAGCTCCACTATTTAAAGCTTTAAGTAGCCAACTTCAGACACCTGCCTTTGTTTTCACAGATGGCAAATATCAAAAGGCAAATCAGCAGCTATGGTGGTTAGAGGATTAAACACAAATTTTAAGACACTGAGTAATCACTGAAATCCCAAATCACAGGTAATTCAGAAAAATCAGAGTTTCATTTCATTAGTCCCTGTATTTATCGACTCAAAAATAACAGTTATGCTAATTGATTGCTTTCAGCTGCAAAATGTAAGCGTTAAGTGAACTTTTCCCAAAGTGCTGCATTTCAGAAATTAGGATGTCTACTGTACGTAGGGGAAAACCTGGTCTGGTTACAAAGCATGGTGTTACACAAAACCTCTTGCTTCCCTTGAGCTTTTGTCTTGGTAGCAAAGAGACTTTGGTGTGTGTTTCAAGCTGACTTGTTAACAGAATTAAGCCTGTCTGTTTTGAACTACTGTGACTTGAGGAAAAACAGATCATTATTTTTTTCCCCCTGAAGTTAGGAACAGAGAACTTGGGTGGATTGCCTAGGTTACCATGCCCTGTCTCCACAATTGCAGCAGCTCTTCAATAGCTTTTTACTTAGGGGGACTACAAATCTTCTGATGTTCCCACACAGCACAGGCTGCAGGATTCTTCCAGTGCACAGCAAAAGGGAGACTGTAGGAAAGGCTGGGAAGCTGCAACAACAGCTAACAAAAGCTGTTAGCTGTCCATGAAGGACATTGCAAAAATCCTGTTCTAAAAAATAAATTTGTCATATGATACTTGGAAAATAGAACTTGTCCTTTTCTACAGAGGAGAGTAAAAGCAGATTTGAGCTGCGGAAAAATTCACCTCTCTTCCCAGTCCCAGCAACTTGATTAACTGTAAGCATCTGAGCCAGACACACCCAAGGCACAATGAGACTGATACAAATAGAGCGTGTACATGTGCCCAGGAATGTTCTCTGGCACTGAAATCAACTGGCACTGAAATCAACTGGCACCAAATAACTGGACTGCCGCGTCTCTCAGACCCCCAAAATAGGCTGGCTACCTGAACACTGCCTTCTGTGAAAGGTTTCTGGATCAGCCTCTGAACAGCACCTGGAAGTAAATTTTGGAGAGTATTAGCTGGCACGGGCAGAATGCTGACAGGGATACCATGTAATGTGTTGTACCATTGAGCAGAAGGATATGAGAATTGTGTGTAAGAATATGAGCAATCACATTTCAGTGCCTGAGAATATTTCTAATAATTCTTTACTTTTCTGGTATTAAGTCTCTTGGAAACTTTTGAATGGATTTAGTTATGCACTTTGTTTAATTTTGAGCAACTTATTAGTAGAATTTTTTTTTTCATTAAACCTGCTCACCATCAGTACTTGAGGTTAGAGATCCAAGCTGTTATTACTCAATATATAGGTTTTGTGGCAGTGCTTGTGTGTGGCCCATAGTATTAGCCTCCAAACATAAACACAAGTAATCATAACAATTTTTCACTCAGTGGCTATTTTGTAATATTTATGTAAAATTTCATTGACCTATAAAATGTTTCTCAGTAAGTAAAATTAATACCCTTGAATAGGCAGGAAGTAGACCCCAAACAGATTTGAAGAAAAAAAACCAGCCAAGTCATTCAGGCACCTCTCTCTAGTAAACACCAACCAGTTCCATGTGATTTTGGCCAACTTCAAATACTTAACATGGTTCAAATGAGACAACTATGAATCTGGCATTCCTTTGTTAATCCCATGCCCCAGAAGACTTCAGCAAAGCCATTTTCAGATTCTGTACTCTGGTCCATATGCCGTACCTTCGTTTTGACTCACAGATTTTGGTACCTTCAGAGTTTTAGTATACACCACAGCTAGCAAAAGAATTCTTGCCTAGAGACTTGATGTTGCCAGAGTACCAATAACAATAGCTGCCAAAAAAAGCCTGGAGATTCCAGAATGGGAGTTCCCTGACAAATGAAACAAATAGTCTGGTGGGTGCCAGACTCAAATAAATGACATTTGATTCCTTCCAGGTGTGTGCCCTCTACCAGTAAATTCTCCTGATAACAATTCCATTCCCCTCATCTCAAACCCCCACAATACCTTCATATTGTCACATCCTTGAAACTTACCACACCTACCAGTTCACCCGTATGTTTGTTAAATCTTCCTTCCATGGTCTTCTGTTAGCAGTGGGAAAAGTATCAATATATCAATGTACAGGGCATGTACCAGCTGAGTAGTCAGATAAAAAAATGAGAAAAACACACCACACACACACACCCACCCACACATAACTACTGAACAGTATTGCAACCTTTTTTTTTTCATAACAGGAACTTTTATTACAGTTTTAGCTATACACAACAACAAATTTTCACTAAAATTTATGTAACTTTTCTCTGAAATCTCCACCTCTGACAAATTTCATACAGCTAGGCTAATGACTTAAAACTATTGTGAGAATATAAAGGTGAAAAGACAGACAAGCAGAGAAAAATCATTAAAAATTTGCTTCTTTATGGTTTTATATTCTAGAGCTTTCCGAGATTCTAAATACAATTTATTTGCCAGCAAGTAAGTAGGAAACAGTTAGAGGAAAAGTGACTACCAGATAGTGTTTATGAGGTCTCCAAGCAGTCTGTGTGTGTGTGCTTGTGTGCATTCCCACCCACCAAGGGACACCTATCTGAAGAGCTGTATTAAACCCCATGTCTGACAAAAATTGCAGATGCACTGAAAAGAGCCAAGCCCCAGCAGATTTCTCTCTTCCCTGCTGCTCTCTCTGTCTTCAGTTAACTCTGGATGCAGCCTCCTGTTACATATTTCTGGTTATCAATTACAAACAGAAGTCCATTTATTTTCTGGAAAGAAAAATATTTTAGATGCAACAAGGAAGTTGCTGGTTGGGGTTAAACCACAGAGTTGTCTCTTATGAAGTTGTGTATATAAGCTGCCAGAACAATCAGTTCTGCAATTCTAATGCTTGTAAACTAGGGTTACAATAAATTTTGGTTTAAATCTGGGAATGAGATTCATGTTATAACTGTAACTCTGGAAGACATTCATGGAGTCATCTTTGCCTGAGGTTCAGCCTGAGGTCTTGAAGATGACCTGTGACACATGAACTGGACCCAAGTCCTTCATGATCACCCAAGAGGCAGCGAGTTATTCCTCAGTAGTAATTCCAATTTAATTCAAGTGTATTTTTATCTAGATATCTTGGCCTTTGTCCTTAGGACTCTTTACAACTGTTGTACTCCATATCATTTCCTTGAAGAAACTGCGCTGGAAATCAAGAAAAAACATGACCCTTCACTACTGAGATGTGCACAGTCTTCTTAATTGCATTTTATTTTTAAAAAAATTTACAGTGAAAATATTAGTGAAAATTAAAGGTAATAAGAGAGAAAGAAACAAATAGAAACAAAAGCTTCCTTGACTTTGATCTAGAAACCAAGCAGCCTTGGGAAACCTGAATAATACATGCACTTTGTTTTCAAAGACCTCCAAACAGAGTATGGACTGCATCAGAAGTTATTCTGCCAGAAGAAAAAATAAAATGCTAAAGCCAATATATGTCAACGGAGCAAGCCTGTTAGTCATAACATGCATCCCAGAGATCATAGCTGAGTATGTCTTCTGCTTAAAAGAAAAAACCCACTGTACACTGTATATTAGGTTCTGACAAAAGAGGTCCAATTATAATGTTTTCCACCCATTTAAAGATTTATTTTCATAGGGCCTCCACAAAATTTCCTAGCTGTTAGAAGACAACATAACTGGAAAAACTTGTCCTGAACTCAGCCCAGTTATGACACAGCAGCACACAAACTGTAGTTATCAAAGGGATGTAACAGAAGAAACAAAACTGACATCTGCACACCAATTACCAAACACTTTATCACTTTGCCCAGGCTATTGTTTAGTTTTGCACAAGAGGTACCACTGCTCTCTTCCTCTGGTGCTAGAAGAGCTCTGTAATAAAGAAAGCTGGAGTCTGCTGCTTTGGGAAGTACATAATTGCTTTTCACACCCAGGCACAGCACAACAATTGTCTTGCAGCCTCAGAATGAGAAAGTCAGTCTTCCTTTGCCTTTTTTCAGCCTATCTCAAGATGACAACATAGACTTGAAGTTCCTTTTTGGACTGAATATCTCTCTATCTTCTCTAGAGCAAAGTGGGGTGGTATCATATCTGTCCTTAAGGCTGGCCCATGAGAGCTTGTCACCATTGATGGCTTGTTCCTTCAAGGAACACATAAAACAGCAGTCTTTGGAAAACATTTTGTATTTTCCCAGTGAACAGTAGCAGACTACGGTAAACTCAGGAGCCTCCCACCATCCCAGCTTTCTGCAGGGGTCTTTCAGCAGCAGGCAGTGTTGAGATTCAGGCTGGGCTGGAACCTGTTTGCTACAGAGCAGCCTCACACAGACTGGTCAGTTAGTTGTGCTTCATAGAGCAGAGCTGCTTGTAAGATCTGGTTATATTCATTCCATCAAAACTGTTCTCGTTCCCTCTGTGAGAAAATTGAAGTTTTGCCTCAATGGAAAACTGGATTGTGAAGGAATCATTTGCTTTCCATCAAGAATACCAACTTTTGTCAGTCACTGCAAGCCTGCCATAAGGACATTTTCAGTGGACAGCCACAGCCTCCAACAAAAACAACATATTTCCACATTACTTAAATGAAACATTTAATTTCATTTGCTTTATTAAATTCAGCCACTGCCTCTTCAGGTGCCACGGTGTCTTGTGAAAATTGTGGTTTGACAGTTTCACACCCCACTCTCCCCTCTCCAACAGGCTCTCTCCCGATGACCAAAGCTGTGCCAAGAGAAAAAACTGCATACCTTCTAGGAGAGAACAAGGCATTAAAAAGGGGCCTCACCCTGAGGAAAACCAAGTTCCATTTCTAAAATATTGCATATTTTGCAGATGCATCCAAAAGAGCTATTGATGTGACCCCATCAGCAACAAAGTTGAGGTGAAGGCTCTGTCTTGTTATCTGCCAAGCCCTAAACTGCTCAGAAATGACCTGATTTTAGAGCACAGATGGCAATCTCTTTGGAGAAGCTTCAGCAGGCAATACCCTCACAGCCCAAAGATGTCGTAGTTGTTGCTCTCTTTGAAAAACAGAGTGGAAGGGAAACTGATACTAAAAACGAGAGGAAAAAAAAACAATGCTTCTGGTAAGATGTTCACAGCTTTACAATCCAAATATCTCTTCCTTCTTTGACAAAAGCCAAGCTCATGGGACTTGCCATTGGTGGGCGTTGCTTTCTTTCCACTCACTGCTGCACTGATTAGATGCTAATAAAATGAGTGATGATGTGCATCTTTATTGAGTGGTTCAATTACAATCTCCCTTACCACAGCCCTCCCACAAGAAGAGAGCAGGATGTGCCAAGGGCTTGAATTTGTTTTTCAGGTTCATAGGGGGTAGGAGGGTTCCTTCTCTGAAAGCAAAATTCTGCTCACTCCCCTGAAAAGAAAATAATCCCCCTTTCCTGAGCCAATTTTCTGCTGATTTTTGGCCCTGTTCCTTGTTCCATTTGGAAGCCATATTGCAGTGTGAGCAAGGAAACAGCCAATAAACAGGGGCTCTGGTATTTGCTTTTCTGGAAGTCCCAGGCAAGACCCATAACTAAAGCACTGTGATCAGGATCCCAGAAACATCTGCTTTCTTTTCAAAACTGAAGTGTTCTTTTTATTTGTTTTTCACTTTTGTGCTGGGGAGGAAGCAGGGGAGGAAGGGGAGCTCAGCTCTCAGCTATAGAAGCAGAGCAGAGTGAAAACTGCACTCTGCAATCTCTAGATGATTATGCCTGGCACCTAAAGGCTAGGGCAGTAATCCTTACATTTCTTTCACACTCCATTGATGGATGGTGTGTTGGGGGTGTGAAGTCTATTTCCCGTTTCCTA
This sequence comes from Passer montanus, assembly GCF_014805655.1. Lineage (NCBI taxonomy): Eukaryota > Metazoa > Chordata > Aves > Passeriformes > Passeridae > Passer > Passer montanus. Next base: position 13,789,077 of record NW_024356504.1, on the reverse strand, counting down.
TTGCTGTCCAAATGCTGGAAATGGAGGATGAGCTTATTAAAGCTCAATCCCACTTAGCAGATGCTGTAATTTTTTTTTCTGGGCTTGGTTTTTATTTGATTGGTTGGTTTTAGTTTTTTGGTGGGTTTGTTGGTTTGGTTTGGGAGAGTCTTTTTGTTAGTATTAGCATCTGGCTTTAAAAGAAAGGGCCACCACATGGCTATGGAGTGGAGTGGAGTTCTCAGGCTGCATCCAAAGCCTCTTCCATACACTGACCTGGCAAAGAGCAGCTACAAGCTTAAGATTAGAAACATTTTAGGAGCCCAAAGAGATGTGTTATATTGATAAGTTCTAGTGGTTTGCTGAGCTGTTGTCAGAGATTTTAAGGCACTTATGTGAGTGTGCTATTTATATACATCCACATGGATTATACAATCAATCACAAAGGTCTCTTCTGGCTCCACACATTATGATTCTAAGGAAATATGTATTTGTGCATCAGTACATATATGCATCTACAACTTCTGTTCAGGTCATACATGAAAACACGGAGTTTGAAAAGGGATTTGGGCTTCACTACATTCTCTTGCAGAGAAGTAAGAAAAGTTTCTAATTAATCTAGTTTTAGAAATCAGGGACAATAAGGCATTGAGATGGGTATTTTGTATATAAATAAATAGGATTTGCTATGAGGAACATTGCAGAGATAACCCTTTGAAAGCAACAAATATGCACAGCAGTCATTTGTGCTGAGCATGAGGTGGCAGAAGATTTCCTCCCAACACTTGCACACACCATGTCAAACCACAGGTATGATGTTGTCAACTGATGTTTATTCAAACATTAAGGGTACCACCCCTTACCCTACTCCAAAATTAATTTTTATGCTGTCAACAGATTGGACATTTGTCCTGCTGACTGATAAACCTGCTGGATTGTTCCTCAACCTGTCTTGTGGAAGAGACCACAGTATTTTATGATGGATTTCTGAAGCACAGAAATAATTCAGTGTGCTGGAAGTAGACTCAGAAATTGAATTTTTCACTTCAGCTTAAATATGCTTTTGAACTCAAGTTTCAAGGACTGCTTTATTATTATTATTTCTCAAAATACATTCAGGGAGTCTTAAGAGGAAAGCAGAGAGAATTTCTGCACAGCATTTTTTTTCTCTTTTGGTCTACAGTTTCCAAATTTTCCAGTGAAAAATCAAGTGTCAATATTTTAAAAAAATATATTTATCATAGAAACATAGAAAGGTTTGGGTTGGAAAGGAACATTTTTTTCAGTTAGGGAGGATTTATATGATTCCTTGAAAGAAGCACAGGGACAAAGAATACATGGAATGAAGTTTTACAGAACACTGTATCAGTGATTTCAACCAAAACTTGGAACCTCCTTTCCAGATGGGAAGCAGGAAGATTTACTCAAAAATGTTAATTGGCTGCATGCAATGTTTAAACACGTACACACTACATTGGTAATAAATACAGAAATTAAATCAAAGTTACAATTCATTGCCCTGGGTAAACTAAGACTGTACTAAAAAACAAACAAAACAAAAAAAAACCCATGGGGTACAGGAAGCACAATGACAACAGAGAATCCCAGCACTCTTTCTCCTTCAAAGTGCCCTGACATTCCTGTTTTTCTTTGGATATCACCACTAAGATGAAACTCAATGCCACTGCAGAGCTCTGAAGTTCAGGAAATATAGATTTTGGTCTGATTAGAGGTTATTCCCATCAAGACCACCTCTCTTACTTCAAGTGTGAGTCCCAAATTGGAAGGATGTAGCTGAAGCTGGGTCTCTGAACACAGACTTGGGTGACCATCCCAAGACCTTCAAAGGGAAGGAAATATTAAGATCAGCCTTCTGTGAGATGTTTTGCCATGATCTTCATCCCAGAGTTATACCAGAAAAATTGAAGTTAGATTGGCTATACTAGTTGGTTTTCAATCAATTCCCAGTTGCTTTTATTAACTACTCTTCCCTGCTAGAAACCCAATGTTTATAGTATTATTTTTCTGATGAAATATTTTCTGCTTTTGGATTATAATTATAGCTAGTCAGAAACCAGAATTTCCTTTCCTTAGGATACTCTGGCATTTGAAAGAGAAGGGTTTGTATTCCAAACTGGAACAGAAAGCCAACATCGTGACATTTCTGGTGAAAAGAACACAGTAAAAATTTCTACAGGGGACCACTGAAATTTTCATTGTCATAAAATCCAAATATGTTGTCCAGTAAATGTGAACATATTTCAAGAATGTAAAAATAAATGTTGTGCTTCAGATGAATCATTTGATTCATCTGTACATTTATGTAAATATGTTTGATTATGATCAGATAACCAAAATCTCACATTAACACTTTATATGAGCAAAATGAAAGGGAAGAGCAGTTATCAAATTGTCATTTATAACCAACTCAACAGAAAGAGCTATCTTCTTTTCCCATGGCAATTTGCTTTATGAGCAATCATTTCCCCAAGACTGAGTGGAATGCAGAGATCATATCATTCTGACTTTCTCAAGGCACACTGGATTAGCCTCAGTGCACATCATCTCTTGCCAGGTGGAAAGGACATAAGAAACATGAGGTTATTACGGAGGAGGTAGAAGAAAGGAACATCTGGAAAAGAGGACACAATTCCACAGGAAATCTGGCTTCAATAGTTCAGCTGCTCATGCAACAAGTTATTATTTCTGGAGATATTGGCTTAGCATGAGAAGCCCTGTTTGGGGTGTTCTGATCCTGTAAAAGGTGATGAAGAGGGTAGGAACAGGTATCTTTAAGACTAACACCTGAAACTGGCATGCCAATAAAGTAGGAAGATTGAAGGAGAACCTGGAAACTGTATTAATGCAACCTTGAGCAGGAAATTTCACCTTCATGATGAGCCTGTCCTATGCTCTGAGAACTTCTAGCCAGTTTAAGTGTCCTCTGGAGGCAACCAAGAAACTCAAATCTGTTATGAGTTCCCAGACACAATCAAATATAGACCCTAGCTGTTTTGGGGGATTGGGATGAGAGGGAGGGAGGGGCAGTTGTTACAATACAATTGGATAAAAAATCGGTTCTGAGCTTCTGCTTGCATGATTCTGATTGCAGTAAAAGTAAGCTTGATGCTATCTATCATAGGCACAAGGACAGATAGTACAGTTTATTAATACTGATCTCAGTACTTCCCTTGGAAGACTGTGCAACCAGCAGATTGTGCTGTTGGGAACTTGTCCTCACATTTGTAGTTCCCAGAAACCTGTGCATGTATACTCTACTTCTCTGTGCCAGTAGGTCTGTGCTGCCTCTCAACACAGCACATGTCTGTGAGGTTTGGAAGATCACTATCTCTGTCCTTCCACTGCCTGCTTCTACAGATGATATCTGGAGAGTTGCTGTAGATCCCACAGATTTGGACCAAGCTGAAATGACTCTAGCACATCATGGGGTAAAACCTTTCTGCTCACAAACCACCAAAAATCAAAGTTTAACAGAAAATGGAATTAATTAAAGATTATGCTCCAGGTCAGCATATGCTCTGAGACCAGCCTCAAGTCTCCAAACACCTCATCCTTCTCTGCAGCAGTGCGCACGTGCTGCCCGTGTAACCTTTCCTCAGAGCCCCAGAAGGACGTCCAGACCTCAAATATCCAGTGTGCTCCTGCATTTTTAAGCAGGATACCTTCAAGTGAACCAGCAGCTACATCTACAGCTCCCTTGCTGGACCAGTAAGTTTGATGGAAAGTGTAGCTGAAGGAAGGAGTTGGTTTTCTTCATGTGGAGGTGTTAAAGACAGATGTCAGGTAACTGCCAAGGGGATGTAAGGGAAGAGATTGAAAATAAATCTCAGTGTCTTTTGGTGCTAAATAAGCCTCAAGCAACTCCAGTGACTGCCTGACTGCTGAGGGGTTAATCCAGAGTGGTAAGAGCACAACTGAGATCACATCCTGGGCCTTAAGGGCAGAAATAAAATGCCTGCTAGTCTAACCAGGAAGGGACACAGAAACTACATCGTACATTATTTCCTTACAGCTGCATTCACAAACTTTTTTTTCTTTTGCATTCCTGACACCTTCACCTCAAAGCATCGCTTTTTATTAATGATTTCCTTCTCCCTCCTTTTGTCAGCTGTCACAGCAGAGTTCTTGTAAGGGCCTGGTCAGAACAAAGTAAATACTGTTCCACTCACACCAGAGGTGTGTCTGTATATGCTGATCTCGCTGTTATCCAGCAGGCTGCAGGAGGAAACTCTGCTAATGATCGTGACTTGCAGCATCAAGTGCAGGGTGGGCAGGCTGCCGGCGGGCTGAGGTGTGTGCGTGTCTCTGTGTGTGTGTGTTTGTGTGTGTGTGTGTCTGTGTGTGTGTGTGCTCTCGCATGCACGCACTCCTCTGCCTGCTCAAGATCACGTCGCAAGTCGCCATGCTAAAGATCCCACACATTCCAGAAAAGTACAGCCTGTTTCCATACATCACCAGGGAACGAAAACTAAAATCACATTCCCTCTTCCCTCTCTCCTAAACCAGGGAAGTATTGTCCTGTTAAATTGGACCCAGTCCTCGGGGGATGTACAGCGCTGTTGCTGCCTGGGCTGCTGTGCTAGCTCAGTCACTGTCTCAGTGTATCCACCCAGCTTCTGATGTTGTATCTGTACCACATCTCTGTCTTTCTAAATAAATTCTGATTGAAACCAAAAATTAAAAAAATGTGCAGAGTGCTGAGCAAAGAACTGTTGAGAAAAGCTCATACTGGATAGTTGGGGCCAGATGGAGGTGAAATGTCATTACACTGGAAAGAAAATTTTCACAGAATTTTTACTCATGCTCATTTAACGTACCTCAGCTTCCAATTTGGAAGTGTAATTGTCCCATATTCCTTCTGCAGGTTAAAAGGGAAGAGAGACACTCGCAGTGGATGATCAAGTCTACCTGGAATTGAAGCCTCTTCGGCTGCCAGTCTCTCCCTCACAGACATTGATGAAAGTTGTCCTTGCTTGGTCCCTGAGTAAAAGCAAGGTTCCACTTTGCCTCATTACATTTGAATGTCACATAATTAGAGGAAAGGCCCAAGGCCAGATCCCAGTTAGACGTGTAGACCAGCATATTCCCTTTGGCTGTACTTTCCTCTGTTATCTCTCTCTGCAAGTGGAAGCAGATTTCGGGACTGTGTAAGCCAGGTTCTCACATGATGCAGCACACCACTGATGTGGAATCACAAATTGTTGCAATTTGTTCATTTCCTAAGTACACACTAACCCTGTTTCCTGGAATAGGAGTTGTTATAAGCTGTATGTGAGCACGTAACTCACTGTAGCAGGATCTATCAGTGGGAAGAAATGTCCTCTCTTTCCACCATGGTAGTGTTCAGTCATCTTTTAAAATAGCCCAACCAATACCTCATACACCACTTATCTCCAGAGACTGTTCTGCAGCCTGGCATCTCTCACAGTTAGGAAATTATGCAATATAAATGTCCCTTTACAACTTACACTTTTTCCACATCATGGCCCTTCACATTTCCACATCATGGCCCTTCATTTTTTCTTTAATTCCCTTCAACTATTTAACTAACACACATCACCTGACACTGGTCTGGAACTTGAAAACCTGGCTCTGATCTTTGCATCAGAATATCAGAGATGTGTGCTTTTCACTTGCTATAGATATGATCAAAAATACAGTGTAGATGCAATTTTCAGGGCTAGTTCAAAAATTTGACTCAAAGACCACAATCCATCCTTTCCTGTTCAAATGCCTCCCGCATGTCTGCAGTGAAAAAACCCCAAAAATTTGGATAGGAGTCTATCTGAAGCTCATATTTTAAATGGTTTTCAGTGTGGTGGCAAAGTTGGAAAAGTTAATGTAGCTTCAATTAAAGCAGTTTCTCTCCTGGATTTTTTTCTTTTGGCAGAGATCAGGGAATATCTACAAAATAATAGTAATGGCCTGAGTCAACAGTGTGTCCCTCAGTAAATTGTAAGTCATGTTCAATGAAAGCTTTTGCCTGGATCAGTAGATGGTGAAAATTGAGAGACCCCAACACAGATATGCTGGTAGTCCCATAATAACTGTTCTATATGTACACAGATGCTGATCTGTTCAAAAGGACAGTGTGTTTTTCATTTTCCAGCATTTGGCAAAGGAAATCATGTAGTAGTTATGGATTGGGTGACTATCACCCTGGTCAGCGAGGCAGGTATGATTTATTTATCAGCTTTCCAGCTTTCCACAGAGGATAAGGGGGAGGGAGAGCTCTGGAGGGGGCTGCAGGGGGAGAAGATGAGGAGAGCGGGGGAAGGGGACAGGGAAAAGCAAGATTTATATCCAGATGGGAATGTTGAGACAAGGGTGGGAGCCACAGCAGGGAAGGAGCGTCCACAATGAAGGTTATTCATCAACTCTTGCAGCAACACAGCTCTGAAATGGAAAGGGCTAGAAACTATTCCTTCAGCTCCATCCCTGGGGTGCCTGGGGTTCCTGCAAGGAAGCAGCTACACACTGATAGCTGCACAGTTTTGGGCTCAAATATCTCCTACTGCAATTGCATCTGACTTTGAGGATCGCAGAGAGGCGTTTTTTCCTCTCTTCAATTCCTTGTACATCAGTGAGAAAGTACATTCAGCATCTCTTTCATCATCAGTCTCCAAGCAAGGTGGGCTGCAGCAAGAGCAACAGAGTAATGAAATAAAAGCACAGGAGCTACAAAGGATTCATGGTACTTGAATTTTTAGGATCACAGAAACACAGAACAAGTTAAGCTCAGAAAGATCTTACAAGGGCTCTGTTCCAACCCACCTCTCAGTCATGAGATCTCCCTGCTTTAATATCACAGACTCTGTTCTCAGCACAACAAAGTACCTTGTTTTCTGATATCCTGAGTCAATTAGGTTATTTGTTATCACTGCGGAAAATTTGTCCTAGAAACCTGGAGGATCCAGATGTTCTTAATTATAAAATCATAAAAAGAATTGCAGTACAAATAAACAAAACTGATTGATAAGATTATGACATATGATATGATAAATTATATTATATTCATTGATACTTGTACTTTTTCTAGAGTAAATGCCCTTGCTTTCAGAGGAAGACACAATTCATCTGGAAAGTCTCCCAATTTATTGTTACTGTCCCCATGTGTATTTGTGATGCAGGAACCTGTGGGTGCTGAGACACGTGATGGTGTAAGTTGCCAGATTTGCATTTTGCCATGTGCCAGTAAATTCACTCATTTCAGTGGGATAAGGCCAGTTTCATAATCAAGCAAACAGGTGGTCCAAATTTTATTTTTCTCCTGCTTGCTTTTTCTCACATAATTCATTTCTAATCTTGCCAGGCTAGCAAGAATCAATTGATTCCAAAGAATATTGTAACACCGAACAATGACCTGGCATTTGAGGAACTCAAAGGCTTATAATTTCTTATAGAACCCAAGTGCCAGTATCTATATCTAATCAGAATCTTGCCCTGTTTGCAAAGGCTAGGGTTTCCCTACCCATGCTGTAACATAAAAGATGGGTGAGTTGTGTGGAGTGCTGGAGATTTCTTTGATCCCATACTGCTTGCTAATATTCATGTCTCCATTGCAAATTTAATTATTCAACAAGAAAATCTCGCCTGTGCTCCTATTATAGTTTCTCTTTAAGTCATTCCTCAGTTTATTTCACCCTAGTTCTATGTCTGATAAAAACCAAAATATCCATCTAGGCCAAAATCTTCCATGAACATTTATGAGGTTTCCCACAGGTATCCCAGTGGCACTGATAGAAATATCACAGGTGACTGCATCATCTGGCAAGGTCAGAGTGCTGTAGCCATGCAGGTCCTGCCATTTATTTTGGCACAGCCTCCACCTCCACTGCCTTTTCAACACAAGGTGATGAGCACCTTGCTCACAAGTCCTTCTGCAGCCCCACGGGATTGTGAATGGATGTTGCACAGGCTATGAAACCTTATTTCTTCTTTCCTTGAAAAAAAAAAGTCCAATATGAACCCCAAATGGGAAACTGATGTTTCAGTATCATTTCTACTATGATAATACCACTTTCCCCTTTCCCTTGGATATTCTATTTATCTCCTTCAGAATCTAAGCTATTTGACCACAAAGACCCTAACACTGGTGTGGTGGCAACAAATCTCTGATAATTTCTCTGAAAGTCACCACTTTCCAGGATGTAATACCTGTGGACAGATAGCTTTTCTCCCCATGACCAAGGCTTTGGTTTCTCTGTTGCAGTTAATGATAAAATTCTCTTTCCTCTAAGTATTGTGTGATTCAACCCCAAAGTCTCAGTTCAGTTAGAATAGCCAGGACATGCATTTCTCCCAAAGCATGGAAAGTCCTCTGGATCTAATACTATGTTTAAAGAGTTTTGTAAATTCAGTATGATATTATATTGTCAGACTGAGCCTACCTGTTTCTAGAGAGCTCTCTGAGGAGAATTGGAAAAAGAAAATAACAGAGTAGCTAAACAGAGCCCTTTCATGGCAGGATGGCTGGAAAAGGTTTCTCTCTTTCAGCTTTATTTCATAATACACTAATGAATCCAAGGTTAGGCATGAAGGCTCAGTCACTCAAGTGGGCTCCCTGAAAAGTCATAGTAAGAGATTATTCTCTTATTGTGATGTCTCATCCCAACCTAGAACAGACAAATTTTTTGTCCTGCTGAGATACCCTACAGACTAGAAAAAGAGAAAAATTGCCCAGAGTAAAAGCCTGGAGAGAGCAGTCACCCTTTTACAAAGGTTTCCTTGCTCTTCCATCTGTCCATGCTGGTCTAGAAAGTGCAACTTCTCTGCTTCAGCTGTCTCAGTGCATTAACTCATAGTGCTACAGATGTTGGGTAGCTCTGGCATGACCTTGCACAAAATCCTAAGGGCCTCTGGCAGGGGAATGAGAGGGTATTCTGGGAACAGGACTAAAATCCTCACTAGATGCATTGTTAAGACTCCCTGAACTCCTGCCATAAAGTCTCTAAAATAAAATTTCAATAACTTGAAATAAAAGGCTTGAGTTGAAGGCATCTGGAGAGCTCTGTGCTGTGACTCAAACATTGGAGGCACTGCTTGGCCAGGGCAGTGATCCCAACAGAAGAGGAGGTGGAAAAGTCACCCAAAGCACACCTTGTACCTTCACCTGTTGTTTACAGATTGCTCATGTGAGCACTCTCACAAATAATGGCAGCAGATGGTTTTCTGTTATTGAATAAATGGCTGCTGTTTATCCAGACACCGATGAAGCATTTTGTTCTGAAAAAAAGTAAATTAAGTATTAGTAACTTAATTACTCTTAGTATTGTCTACTATCTGGGCAAGCTGCTTTAGCATCACACTATGGCTTTTATAGGTTGAATGCTATACAAAAATCCAGTATGTATGTCTCCAGTGGTGGTCTGTGTTTTTAAAGAAATGTTTGATCATTTTTTGAGCATTTTTCAAGATAGATTTTAGTAGCATTTCATTTCCATGCTGTCTGTAAGCAGAGTACATATGGAATTTTCTTTCCTCAAAACTCTCAAGATTTCTAATTTTTTCCCTCCCACTCTAAATAAGGACAAAGCCAAAATTCTCATGTTCAAAATACTATTATTTAAGAACTATTCACATGGAATTGGTTGAAACATTTCGAAGTTGGTTCTACTCCAATTTAAACCTTGTTTTTCTTTAATATATAAAAACAGCTCAGCCAGAGAGTAGTTTTGAATCAAAAAAACCTCCCACCTTCTTTCCATTTTGAAAATGCTGGAATGAGATATTTCAACACAATCCCAAAAGTATTTTTCACTTTCAAATGCAGAGCACAGTCAAAACCAGCTCTTTTTCTCCAAATTTATTAATTTGGATAAATCTACAAATTAAAATAATAACCATTGCTTTTTGGGAAATTCTCCAAGAAGCTTTTCCTGAATTCATAAAAAGCTTTAAAGTATTACTACAGCGCCTCTGTCTCTGCAGTTGTAATTGAGCCCTGCACAAGGCTATGTAGTCCTTGTGTCTCTGGCTCAACTCTGATGTTAATTCATACTAATATTATTTAAAAGCACTTTCTTGTTGCTGGACAGAGTGTGACAATGCTGTCTCCTGCAGTTGCACCTCAGGTGGAGTCCTCACATGGTCTTGCTTCTCTGGAGTTTGCTGGTGAAGGCCACGCATTCAGCAATGGTGCAGGAGGTGATGAACTCTGGTTTCCCTGTCTCTAGAGGGCTGAAAAAGGTGCCACTAGAAAACAAATGCCTGTGTTATCTCTAATTAACCCCTATGTGCATCTTTCCCATACAAAATTATAATTCACTTAGTTTCTCTGAGGACTGAACTTCCTGATTCCTAAAGAACTCCCATAAGGGAAGCAAATGAGGCCAGAAATAGACTGATTTGGACAAACCCCAGTAAAATACCACATTCCTGGTATTTGCAAGACTGGGTACTTCCCCATAACTGCTTTTGATACCTCAGCAACTTATGCACAGGGAGAAATAGATATGAAATCTAATCACCTCCTGATATTTCCAGCATCCAAATATTAGAATGCAAGGAAAAAGCTGACTCCTCCAGCTCCGTGACTAATTCTCTGAGTTCATTTAAGCATGAGTTCTAAAACAGTTCACATAGAAAACAGAGCAAAAAAGTAAAAGGAGTTGTGTACTAGCATCCTCTCTTTGCAACAAGAAATCAGGTGCCACAGGAGCATTCCAACAATCCAATAGGAATGGATTCAATCCATTTGGCTGTGGATGAAAAGTCACCCTGATAATGGCACAAAACGCGTCCATTACTTATGATCATTTATAGAGTAACTATTACACATGAGGGTTTATGATTCTGCCAGGAAATGAAGCCATAACTCTGTGAGGAGCCCTACTGACAATGCTTTGCCGTCCTCAGAGGTCTCATATACCACATTTCATGGTTCCAGCAGACTTTGCTCCAGGTAGTACTGAAAACTGGGACATGGCGCATGCTTCAACTCCAAGTATACGAGGGGCTCTTCCACTGTTAGTCACCTGGTCTGTCTCCATCCATCCATCCATCCATCCATCCATCCATCCATCCATCCATCCATCCACTCATCTCCTCTTTTCTCTAGGAGAAATGGGTGGTAATAGCAGCCCTCATTAGCCTTTTAGGATTCTTTCAAGTATCCCTTGAAAAGGAAGGGAGTTCACCTCCAGAGCTGTAGCCAAGTTGAAGATGCTTGGCTGGACATTGATTACATTACATAAGGTTGAAGATGCTTGGCTGGACATTGATTACATTTACATTGTGCCTTACTTCTGGCAAGAGGCAGGGACCCAAGCCAAAGTCCCTTATGTATCCAAGTGCCTGTAGCCCCAGGTACTTTAGCATTACCTGAATATCCAAGAAAAAAGAAAAGGAAGGAAACATCAGGCTCAGTGCTATATTTTCCCCTTTTAAATACTACCTATTGAACAAGAAATTTCAGGGTGCATCCAGCTGCAGCAGGTAGCTGGATCAAGAAGATAAATCATGGAAAGCAGATGGAAAATTAGACAGGAGTGCTGTGTGTAACGAGTCAGGTTTAAGCAAGACCTTGTGATGGAGCTGACTAGATAATAAATCTGCAGATGGAAGCTGATTCCCAGACTGTCACTGAAAGACTATTAGTAATTTTCCAGGTCAGGCTAAGTGATCTGAAGATCCACGGGATCCTGTTGTCCTTAGTATGCAGTGAGAAGTTTGAAAAGATGGTTCATGACAGGCCAAATGAAACTTTGAGCACTAACAAGGATCTGCAGCCAGCAGCTGGGAAGCTGGAATCATGTTTCTTTCCACTGACCCACTTAGTGATTATTTCTGAATTTTACATTACCTTCATATAAAATGTTCAATTAAGAAGTTTATTGGAGGGAAAACAATCTCACCATATTTGGGGAGATACATCTATTAATTCTAGACATTTTGTGGTGATAATTTAAATGTTTTTTTCTTTAGCACTAAGATAAATGAAAATCCAGTCTCTGCCTTGGAGAGTTTATAAATAGCACTACACTAATCTTGTGAAGGGCATGAAAGGGTCAAAGAAAGAAAGGAATTACTTAGGGTAGCCCAGGGAAGCAGAGCTCTTAGTGAAGAGGTAAAGCTAAGAAGTGGAATTTGGGCCTTAAACATTATCATAGTGCTTCTTGATATGTATTTGACCTGTAAGTGCTCTCCCAAGAGATAAGAGGAGATCTTAAATGCTTGGAACATTTCAGTTAGATTGGACTGAATTCCTAAAATTTGGCAAGGAGTTAGCCTTCAAAAGAGATAGATGAGCTAATTAGCTTCTTTTCCATCTCCAGCTACCGTGGCTTTGTGTGTTGCCAGTGCTGACCTTAGAAAGGAAAGTGTGGGACATATCTGTGGAGATGTACTATACATAGTGGTGTATTTTCATGCACAGCCTCGGAACCTCTGGCATGGAGCTAGATATATATATATATATATTAAAAAAAAAGGTACTCAAAATAAAGTACTTAAGAATAGCAAGACTAACCTTTTCAAAGGGATCTGATGCAACTATCATTCCTCAGTCACCAGTATGTCTGATTTCTGAAACACCATTAAAAAATAGCAACACATTTTCACCCTGCTAGCTACTACTGGTTAACAGAATGATCCCAGCACATAAGCACTTGGTAGCCTAAGAAAATATGGAAACACTTCACATGCAATGTCTCACTGCTGATTCCTTGCTGTTTGTGTCACAGTGATCTTCACACGATAAATCATCTTGCCTGAAGTGAGTCACTTACCAAAAAGATGCCTCTGTACTCTTTGCCCCTTGATATGTTTGCCCTTAAATTTCTGAATGGATCCAGGGTTAGAACTGTAGACATAGCCATGATCATAAAAGAATTAATAACTCAAAAAAATGATAGTGCATGACTTTTGATTTATTACTTTGTTCTGTTTTCAGTCCTGATCTTCCCAGCTCACATATCAAAAAGGAGGATGATGTCCTCTCCTAATCTTACAAAAATCTGAGTTAGTCTTCATCTGTCCTGCCTTCTTTCTAGTTGAGAAAAGGCATGAGTCTTTTGCCATTTTACTTTTTTCTTGTATAGCTTGCCAATCTCTTTAAACAAAAATTTTATGACCTTCATATAAACTTTCTCAGTCCAAATCACACCTGAACCCACCATTTCAATGTCTCTGAACTGGGGATGAATGTATCCCAAAAAACAGAATTAATTCAAGACCAAGCTGAGGGCAGCAAACAAGAAATAACTGCTGTTTGCAGCCTCCATGTTGATTTTCTGCACCTGGAACTCTGCACTGACCAATAATCAATTCATTAGAAGCAATTTGGACATATGGACTGCAAGCCTCATGTAGCACTAAACACTAGTAAGAGTTTCAACTTTTGACACCCACTCAGGAGATGAAGCTGCTGGTAGAAAACAACCAGATGTTAGTTAATCATTCTTGCACCATATATCAGATGGATTGTTTTATAGCAATATACCTGGATAGGTAGGCTTCATAGTTTTGGAAGTTTCAAACTAAAGTTCATCTTGGGGGTGTGTCTAGCCATTATCTTTTGGGAAACACTGACACAAAGCAGCCATTGACCTGTACAGATGGGAATAAAAGCTGTGGACATCTCCTCAGTAATGCCAATGATTTCTCAATCACCAGTGGGCCATGCAAATTCTCTGAACCAATACCACATGTTAGTCAGGTTTCCCTCTCTCAGGAAAAGGAACCTTCACGTCTTGAGGAAAAGATGAAGTTTGCAAAGTGAATTGATTAGGTTGGCACTGGTCTCTGTGTGTCTGCTAGCACACAATTATTGCCTTAGAGATACTAAAGGCTTAATATTGGCCATATGTGGCATATTAAAATATGATTTAATATGTGCATATTAAAATATGCACCAAGAACCTCTTCTGGAGTCACCAGTTTTGGTATACAGTAAAATTATGGATTCTTGCCTTCAGCACAGATTTCTAGAGTATTTTGTAAGTCTCCCCGGAGGACTGAGGCTGAGAAGTCAGACACGTAGCATCAGGAATTAGTTATAGTTGGAAAACCTCTCCCTCTCCGGACAAATCTTGTCTCAGTGATCTTCTTTTGCCATCACAGCCATAGCAACGCTACTAGCAAAAGATGAAAGATATCTGACAACTTTGTTTCTCTGGAACCACAGAGCTTTCTACTATAAGGATAACTTTCATGTGGAAGAGACACAGAACTTTTTCCGGGAGCGCGTCCAACACTTTGAAACAAATCCTCATAGGATAGGAGAACCCTCCAAAACCTCACCACCTTCAAGTCCTTTGCACATCAAGTGATTTCCTTCTTGCCTCCTGCAGTGTAAACATGCAGAACTGCTTGCATATTTGCTTAAGCCTACCCAGCTAAGATGTTCCACTGCTCCCACCCCTCTTCCTGCTCTTTGCAATGCTTAATCATAACTGGATAATGTGCCAGCATTTATGAACTTTATTATGAGCATAAGAATAAAGAATAGACAACAGAAATAAGTATTCTTAGCTCAGCTGACGGTAAGAATATGGGGAGGGAGAGTGGAAAGAAGGGAGGAAAGGAGGCAGACTCTAGGGCATATCAACCCACAAATGAAAAGAAAAAGAAGAAAAAAGAGAAAAGTAGACACTGAATACCTGGTGCTGTACAGGAGGTTTATGCAAAGATCAGGAACTTAGAGCTTACACCACCGTGAAAGCTCAGAAAAGACAAATTTGACAATTTATAACAAACCAAAGCGCAAAAGCAGAAAAAGGCCCCTTCCTCCTCCTACAAAATTTAAAAAAAAAAAAAAAGAAAGAAAGAAAAAAAAAAGAAATAAAATTATCACTAGGTCTCTGGAAATCAAGGAGAAATTAGGGTTTTTTACTTCCTTATAAGCAGGCTGTATTCCACAGGAGCAAGAAATCCTTGGGTGTTAAGAAAATAGGACATTGGGCCTTAAACCAGGGAAAATGTAGCAATGCAGGATTAAATCAACATCTACTCTTCTCCTGACCAAAGAAACACAGATGTCTTCAAGAATTCTGGTGAAATTTTCAACTACATGGAGTATGTCTGACTCTGAGTCTCTTTTTTTTTATTTTTCCTTTTCTCTTTATGGAGTGTTTGACAGCCTTTTTTACCATTATAAAAAACAATCCAGACACTCTGTGCATCTACAGTCCAGCAGCCCTGTCCCTGATACCTGTGACCTGTTTCCCCTGGTTACAGACCTATTCACAATTTCAAAGCTATGCTCTGTCTTCTTTTCCTTCCCTCATGGATTTACCAAGAGGGTCATCAGAGCATCAACAAACGTCCCACAGGCATGGGAAACTCTGCTAACTGTGACAATCCTGGCTTGCAGCAGCACTGGTATCAGGAGCCGTGGGGAAACTCATCTGGGATGACCATTTGGGTTAGTTTTAGTCCTGCCAGACTAACTCAGCATTAGAGTTGGGCTGAAGAACCACATCAAGCTTTCTGGTTTCTGTTCTCCAGCCAGCTCTGCACATATTCTGCCCAGTTCAGCATATACCTGGATGTTTTTTTGTGTTTTTTTTCTTTTTTCTTTTTCCCCCAGAAGTTTACAATTCTACCTCATAGCATTAAACTTGCCTGTCCTTGGCAATGGTTCCCTCCAGCAGTGCCAGTGACAGCAGGAGGGAGGTGTACATCAGCCCTGGGATCTGAGCAGGCTTTAATCGATGTCAGGGCAGGGGGAGCTGCTGGTACAGTCAGGAGCTCCCTGTACTGCACTTATCCTAAGGAGCTGAGAGCTGGGGTGCTGCAGATAAGAGCTGGGGAAGTGCTGAGTGACTGTGCTGCTGAGAGAGAACAGTTCCTGCCTTATCCTGAAGTGGGAAGTTCAACCAGAATGGATTTTGCTGTTTCAAATTACAGGCTGGTGGCTCCAGGCAAATGTAGAGGGGGCTGCCATCTCCTGAAATAGCAGCAGCAGCAGCAAGAGCAGCATGTTGAGATCAGGAGCACTGGCGTGACATTTGGGAGTGAGGGTTGCTGCAAGATGGCCTTTGAGTGCCAAGGTCACAGCCCATCAAAATGATGCTCATCACTGCCTGACCCTTCACTCCAGCCTCTCCCCACCTTTACCAGGAGCTGGGGGAAAGCATGCAAGGGCCAAGCCCCACTGCATCAAGAGCCAAGTCAAACCTTGCAGTCAGAAGCCCTTCCCTCCTAACAGCTCCCCTTTTTCTCACTGAATCCAAAGCCTTTGGCTACATGGGAGCTTAAATATTTTGTTGCGCCCTCATCACTTACAAGAATGTAGCAACTGACCCTAACGCTTTAATCCTCCCATTGTCTTTAAAAGCTTTTTATATCGTCACCAATAAAGATTGCCTGTCTCAAGGGTTTTCCTGCTTCTCTGGCTGGGTTACAGCAGTGGGGTGGAGGTAGAGGAAGGGGGGTACAGGGAAGGGAAGAGAGCTGGATCATTGCCAGGCTTTAAAAGGCTGCTTAAGCATTTTTCTGTGGCTTGCAGGGTTTTACTCAGCAAAGTCTCCCAAGCCACAGAATATGCCTCTACTTGTATAACATTACAAAGTCAAGATGATTAGAGCGTAAGCCTCAGCCCTCTGGAAGCTGCCCTTTTGTCTCTGGGGTGTAACGATACATTATTTGTCCTTGTCTAGTTCTTATCTTATTAATGCACTGTGTTATTTCTGCTGTCCCTCCCATCCCTGCTCCTGCACACACACCTCCCTCTCCTGTACTTCAATTAATGGAACAATCATGAGTCTCTATCCCTTTCCAAAGCTCTGAACTGTGACTGTGTGTGTGTGTGTGTGTGCACTGCACACGCGTGTTGGAGTGAAGCCCTCCTCCTCATCACCCTGCCTTCCCTGAGCAGCTCAGCACACTGTCACCCCCACCAGTTGCAGGATCCCTCAGCAGTTGAGGGCTGTGCCCTACTGGACTGTGTTTTGTTAGCTCAGGGCTCAAACCCTGCCTGTTCACAGTGTTCAGATCCACAAATCCTCATCTCTACATTTAATTTGCTCTTTTTCATCTTTTTGCCTCCTTCTTACAGCATGCCATTTTCCTACTGTCCCAGGATTTGCCTGCATCTTGCAATATGTTCTAATGTGGAAGGAGGGATCCCCTCTTATGCCTCTGGCTACCAGAAAGAAAAGTGGAGGACCAGGCTCATGGAAGTGCCTTGTGACCTCTGTATGTTTCCATGCACATGGGAATCCATTGCAAATATTTGAGAAAAGGATGCTTTGTCAGCCTAGGAGCCACTGGAATGGGCCAGGAATACTCCATAAGATGCAGACGCAGGGACATGGCTCCAGTTGAACTGAAAATCTCCATGGCTTCAGAGAAGCTAATCACTCTGGGTGACAGAAATTCCAGGAGGTAAGAAAGGGAGGAAATTCACTTTGGAGTTAAAGCAAAAGAAGGAGTGAGGGTATCCAGACTCCACTTTTAGCTCTCCCAATGGCTTTTATTTTATCTTTGTGTGCATCACGTCCTCCCAAGTACGCATTGAGCAATGTCCAACACGTAGCTCTCTGTTTGTGCTTACTCCCCATCTATCTATAGAACATCTTAATCCTGCTTTTTGCTTCAGCCATAAACCCCTTGAGGCCTGGTCTGTCTTTTTCCCTCTAGCATTTCTCCAGCATCTGGGACACAATGGTCCATGGCTGAGCACCCTCTGGGCGCTCTACAAATTCAAACCAGCCACTGCAATAAATAGCACTGCAGCAAAACAACAGGGGCTAGGATCTGAATTTTCCTCATCATGCTGCAGGTCCTGGCCACTAAACTGGAAAAGAAATGGTTAGGCCTGTCTGCTGGTGGGCAGTGATGTAGGGACGTCAGTGGAGTCTGCTGACAAGGTGAAATGCTCCAGCATCACTTACTAGAAGTGCTGGGAGTCAGAGCACTCAGGGACTACAAAGAGAGAGTAGATCATGCTGCTGTCCTCACTGCAGCCCCTCCCACATGCTTCTTCTGATCTTTAGTGGTGGCATCTCTATTACTTGACTCCCAGAATTTCCAGGGCTCAGTGTGGGGCCTGAAAACAAGGCTTTGATTGGTATCATTAACATTTCTGAGGAAGTGCTGCCGCTTCCTGGCAATATACCCCACAGAGCACCTCAGCAGGGAGAGAAAAGGGGACAGGACTGTGTTTCATTCCACAGATGTGCAATAGGGGACAGAGTGTTCTGTTGTGATAGAACAGCTTTTAAATCCACAGTAGAAACACGTTTCAGAGCAAGAAAGTGAAAAAATTTGTCGCCCAATGAGAAAACAAAATCCAATCAGATTAAGCCAAAGGAATCTGTCCCACAAAGCGCTTTCCTTGGGCTGTTCAGTGCTCTCTCTGTAGTAACAGAACACCATTGGCAGGGATCTCCTCACAATCTCTCTCTTCCTCTTCCAGGAACTATTACCCCCTTCCTGATTTCATTAGAAATTATAGTTTGCATTTTGTCCTGACTGGAGAGAAGGGAGAAGAGGAAGAATTTTACCCAGTAAGCAAAAGTATTTTTCTTTTTCCCTTCACTTCCATAAAAGCTAACCCTCAAAGCTTTTCCTCCCATGAGCAATGGTTACAGACTGGTCTAGGAACTCGAAACAAGCACAGAAATTCACTCACTCAAAAATCTCAGAGTCTGCTCTTTTTTACTGCTCCTTTTCCTGTAAGATCTTTGGGACTGGTTTTAATAGCACACATGAGTGTCACCAAGACTCAACCAAAATAAGGTGGAAAACCTTTATCCAAGTTCTATCCCTTGACTTTATTGGATGACCAATTTCTAATATTCCTGGTTTGTCCAGAGACCAAATGCTGTGCAATGCAGCAATCACTATTATGTTCAGTATTTTGGACATTGCCATATTGCATAAAGGAAAATAGTGCAGAGATGAAGGCAAGAAAAAAAAAAAGAAAAAAAAAGCCTGAAACGGATCCTCAGTATCAACTTAAAGAAAAGGGGCATTTTTTTCTTTTCCTCCATAAAATCCCTGTAAACAGCAATGTTAATTTTAATACCATTTTAACATTTGTTAAATTGAAAGTCCTCAAAACCCAGACTAAGTCTAGATACTCACATCTGGTTTTAAAGGGAATTAATACTTTCAAACAGGTAATTAATGCTGCAATTCCTATAGTATTTTGCATACAGTTAAATGTTTAGCAGAAGTAGAGTGTGTTCAGACTAGTTTTTTTCTTTTACCATTCATGGAAAAAAATGCAGCTTGTGAAATTCAAATATATTATTTTTGCGCATATATAAATATTTGAGTTGAATATATTAAGGAGCAAAAATGGGAGCACTTGGGAGCAAAAATATTGCTGGTACTAACTTTGGCTATAGCACTTGCCATGAGTAGATCTCACAGGGCTTTACAAGGAGGTGAGGAACAGGGTCCTGATGTCCCAGATGGGAAAACTGAGGTCAGAAGAAGTCAGAAGAACTTCAGGCATTAGAAGAGTTAGGAGTAAAATAATTATTTTTGAGGTCCAGGTCTCTGTTTTGCTCATGACCTTGATAGACTGTGACTGTTTCCAGCAACTTCACAATAAAAAGTAATATCTCACCTGTAAGTCCCATTGCAATTTCAAGCATTTCCTCACTTCTCTAGTGAGAGAAGCTCTGAAATCTCATCAACACCTCTTGACCCATAAAGCCTCTTGTAGAAACCTCCACTACTTATATGCCTGAAAGCAAATTGCATCATCAATGGCTTAATGCAGTTACTAGTTTCTCTGCTGAATGTTTATATGCATTAATTATTTTTTCATCCAAAACTTCAGCATTGGGATGAAGGATTGGAGCTGCATGACAGCAAAGATAGCCCAATGGCTGGGCACAAAAGGAGATACTGGGGCCTGTGTCATTACCTTAGAGGTCTAAATATTTGTCCAGACACTGTGTACTGTGGTATCCAAACTGCAGGTAGGTGACTCAGACCTAGAAACAGTTTGTTTGCAAAAAGAAACACAGCCACACGAAAGTATGATGCAAACACGGGCTGATAACATCATCTTTTTTTGTTTGCCCAAGGTAAAAAGTCCTTGAACTTTTTCATAGAAGCAAAGAAACAAACATATAAATTAGTATCTCAGAAAACACCACAGAAGTCTACTGGGCACAAAGCTTTCGCACCAAGCATTCAAACCTGTCATCAACACCAGTCCTCCCAAAGACCTTGTGTGTGTGTGTGTCTGTGTGTGTGTGCATTTGGCTGCTTAGACAATAAAGGACAGATTTCCTGGCACTTACAAAGAGGGGCAATGCTGAGCTATGCTAATCGGCATCATCTGGTGAGCCTGCCCTGCCTGGCCACTTGAATGCAATCCCAGAGGATTCATCGAGTGCTGTCCTCTGTGTGGGACAGTCTGGTTTCAAACTGGTCACCTTGCTGCAGCCCAGATTCTGGTTGGCAGCCAGCTGCAGATCTTGCCAAGAATTCTCTCTTCCTTCAGTGCATTTTCCCCTAGCTCTAAAATGAAAATCTCAGAAGGGGAGGGAGGGAGGAGGCTTATTTGCAGCAAGGCTGAACAAACTGTTTCAGGTCCTTTGCTAAACGCACTTCAGCTGCAGGGTAGGGCTGCAGCTTGCAATTTGCAGTGCTTGAAGCATCCCAAACTGTTGCCTAGCTTCTGAGGCAGGTGTAGAAAGTGGTTCTTGTCTGTTTCACAGGCAGCAGGGGAAAACCTCCTGATAGCTGTAAAACACATCTTTCCTGCTGGATGTGTTAAAGATTACCCTGGCTTCTCAGTGCACATGAGTGGCACTTACTCGGCTGCATAACACCCTTATGCTCACCAGAGAGACCAGTAATGAGGCAAAAGGCCTTAATTAACCACTTGTCAGATGTTAGAGTTAATTCCCTTGCAAGGCAGTTATGGGAAACCCGGAACTTCTGGGATCAGAAAGCAAAAATTAGTCCTTCTTCAGCAGAGGGAGCGTCCTCTTTCGCCAGCCTGGCCTGTTGACATCTGTTTGAAACCAATCTACAGCTTCTGGGAAGGCCAGAATGGAGGCTGTTTGTAGGAGAGTTTGGCTTCCCTCTCAAGCTCCCTTGAGAACAGGAGTGGAGCATGTGCCACGGGGGCTCATCACGGCATGTTGGAGAGGAGCCGTGGGGGCTCATGGATGGCATCTGTTCCCTCCTTTTTCCTCCTTTGTGCTCCTTCCTTCTTGCTAGGCAGACTTTCTATCTCCATTCCCTCCCCTTTTCCTGTTGGAAGCTGCTGGCTCATGCACAGGGAGAAGCTCTCTGGGGGGAGGATAGCTGCCCGGCTGCACAAGAGACACTGCTGAGCTCCATGCTGAGCTAAATCTAAATGCTCTCATGCATCCGGGAGACAAAGAAAGCAGCAATCCAAGGCTGCATTAATGCCACACCTAAAAGTTGTCCTTAAAAGTTTCTGCCTTGTCAGCAGTAGACAGCAAGGACTGGACTGCAGACATGTGGTTACATCCCCCTTCCTTGCCATGCTCCTGCAGATGCATGGATAAACTGCAGGAGTCATGGCAAGGCTGATGACATTTGACTGTATTGTGAGCACGTCCTCGTCATTTCTCTAATCACAAAGGTTATGTGGGCAGCAACACAGGAAGACCTTGTGTAGCTACAGGCAGTGCTGGGATTTGTCAATCCTCACACACACACTCCACCTTTCCCCCAGAATGTGACAGCAAATTGAAAAGGCAGAATCCATCTGGAAGAGAATGCCCATTTGTTCAGGGGTCAGAAAAGTGACAGGATGGGTGGTGAAAAGGTAGGATTTCTTGGACTGACCTCTTCTGGAGGAAATCCCCTCTTCTGGTCAGCTGAAGGGCTAGGAGGGAATGCTTCTAGGGCAGTGGACCAACAGTATTGTCAGTGATGACAGGGAGAAGATCTCCCAGACTAGTCTGGGACAAAGGCAGCCTAAAATCCCCCTTTGCCTTCCTGAATGTGGGGCTCAAGTTTGCCAAAGCCACATCACCCTATCCTTTCCCAGGGCTTTTTCAGGTACCATTCTGTGGTGGCACCTGGTGAACCAATCTGGCATGAGGCAGTGAGGGAGCCACTGCACCACCAATGGGGACAAGTAGGGATTTTGGAGTGTTGTAATCTGCAGTCCTGGAAACAGCCCTCACACTTCCAGAGCTGCCTTGAAGAACCAGGTCACACTCATAAGCACTAGAACATCTCCCAGCTCCAGCACAGGGCCGGGCCAGGCCAGCCTGGAAACTAATAAGCCACAGAGACAGAAGTTTCCCCCTTGACCTTGGAGAGAAACTCTTCTTAGCTATCAAGTGGAAAACCTCTGGCTTGCCTTTCACCTGAATCTCAGAAATCAATGAGAATTGCAGCAGAACTGGGTGTATTCCTTTGTTTTCCTTTTTTAACTTGTGTCACTGGAAAATGCCAACTTTTCTCTCAGAGGAGGGAACCCTTCAAATTAAAATGAAAGATGCAAATCTCCTGGCAATGGGTGCCAAGCCCTCCTTTCCAGAATCCTTCCAAAGGGTGACACGAGGAGGAAAGTGAATGAGAAGCAGATGGCAGAGATACACCCCAGAGGAACGATGGATATTTCTGCTGTGACCCACCAGGGGAAGGTTTGGAAGCGCTGACACTTTTATGGCATTCTGTTTTATTGTGCAGAGCATTTTTTTCTTGTTAGTTATATTTTGGCTTCTCTGGGCAACATATTTCTAAAGGGCAAGAGACATGTACCCTACGTGCCCATCTGCAGCAGCAGAGCCACGGAGAGCTGGCAAGAACTAAGCTGGACATTACCTGGCCTAAATCTTTCTCAACAGAGAAAATATCAGTCTTATGCTAGAAGAATCACCAAAATGAAGGCCCAAGAGTTTCCATTTTCCCAGCACAGGCATGTCTATGATAAAAGACTGGCATGGCCACCTGCTGTCTGCTGTCCTGCTCTTCTTATAACATCTTCTTTTTGACCACTGGCAGATCATCCTTTCTTCATCTGATGTGGAATTTGCCTCAGTTTCCTCACTGATGGATTATGTGAGTGAACCAAAAGTCACTTCCTACACTTCTGCAAAAGACTCCCAAAGTTTCAGTTTCTTCCTTATGCCTTTTCTCAGCCCACTCCAAGGACATCCTAAGCCACTTTTCTGAAGACATCCAACAAGTGGCTGTCCTCCTCTTCTTCAAACTGTCACAAGGGAAAAAAACCCACAACCCAAACCCTCAGGTATCTTTGGCCTCTCTTGCCTTAGTCGCTTCCAGAAGCCCTTGGATTGTTTAGATCTGGGATGACAGTAAAGCAGAGTGGGGATACTCTCTACCTGAAGCCATGACTTCTATAAAACCTGACATAATATTCAGATATCAGAGGTGCAAACCTGAGAAGAGAGATGTGCAAAAAAACCTCTCCAGCTTAGGGTGCAGAGCACCTGGGGAGGACAGCACAGCAGTGAAGACGTCAGGACAGAGGAAGAGTTTTGGCGTTTACCTCACAGCCAGCATCTGCCAATGACTTTGCTAATTCATCAAAATAGCCAGATGAGAGCCTAAGGGACTAACCTCTCTGTGCATGGAGATTTAACAGCTCTCTGAAGAGTATGAAATAAACAATTACTGCCTTTCAAAGCGGTTCTGTTTTTTCTCTTTACAGAGATGATAAGGCTTCCAGGATACCAAACGAGACACTCACCTCCCTGTTTCTTTTAAATACAAAGAGTTTCCCATAATACAGACAACTGGATAAAGGGTTTAAGGACAGTCTGACTTTCTAACCATCCTTTTTGACCACAGAATACTTTTGGCTTTGCTGCATACTCATATAGGATCCTGCATGTTACCCATTAGGTGAATGTGGAGATGCTAGCAAAGAGCTCAGTCCAGTTCTCATCAGTAGCTAGTATACTCTTGCAATGTAGGCATGCTACCAATCTCCTCTGCTGCTGTAAAGGAGTCAAATTCTCTGGGAAAGACCTTCAGGGTGCCTGTTGTTGCAGGCAACACCACACTGAGAACATGCTACCAATCTCCTCTGCTGCTGTAAAGGAGTCAAATTCTCTGGGAAAGACCCTTCAGCGTGCCTGTTTTTGCAGGCAACACCACACTGAGACACTGTGGATCTGGGTGTGCATCACATGCTCAGGAGACAAACTCACAAAGGGCCAGGCACAGAGCAAGCGTGTCAGGAATGTGAGTCTACCAAGAGCATCGAACCATCTGCTTTTCTCAGTTCTCAAGTGATGAGCTGTCACCAGTGGTTTAGAGCAGTATTTTAACCAAGTTGTGCAAAAGAGAAGAAGAAGAAGAAAAAGCCAACAAAGTTTTCCCCACTGCCCAATTGCAAAACATTTCCACTCATGGGTTCCAACTGCTGAATACAGACATCAGGTTTCTATGGTTTTAAAACTAAAGTGACTGGAATAAAGCAGAGCCAGTTGCAGAGGCTTCATTCACATGGGTAGATGATAGCACCTCATAGACTTACTGAGATCTTCTCCATCCTGCAGTTCATGCATCTTTCCTCTGATGTCATTGAAGGCACCTTCAAGTCTGGCACTTGTGCCTTCCTACCCTGGTGACACAGAGGCTTTCTGGCATGACAGTCTTGTCACCAGGCACCATGATAGCTCCCTTCACTGCTGGGGGATCCCTGCCTTGCTCAAGGCCTCCCCAGGATCTAGCAGAAAAGCACATTGGTCTCTTTTGAATCCAACCATAATAAATAAGATCTGTAAATAATCTTGAGGGCAGAAGTGTGACTTCCAGTCAGTTACTGCGGGTCAACCAGTTATATTTTCTATTATTATCTTTGACAAAGAACATAACCATGAACACGTCACTTTTGTGTTGGCATCCAGTCTATGGGGTTTAGTGCTCTCTGATGAAGAACAATGTGAACTTTGAAAAAAGATATAGCTACAGCAAAACAAGTCTGTGGGATACAGATTTGACCTTTTCAATCTCACCACTATTGCTTTCCAGAGGAGCAAAGCTACTGCACTCTTTGAACATGAAATCCAGCCCCCAAGAACAAAGTAGGATAGAGCAAATACCGAAACTGCACAACACAAAAAATATGGAATTATACAGCAACCATGATGAGAACTTGGAGAAAAAGGTGCCAGAGGATATGTATCTCTACTCCACTAAATATAGTTTATTTGAAAGTATTTTACATTTAATTAAAGCAGACAGGATATAAGCATTATAAATTTTCCCCTAAAAGTAAGCATTGCTGGCATTCCACTTGTTTAAATTATTGCTTTTTCAGGCACCAATTAATCCATGCTCCTCTTAGTTAAGAGAGGAAATGGTGTATTGGGGGTTTTACTTCCCAGGCTAAAGACAAATGATGCTTCTGCAGGACTTAGTTTTTCACTGCTTGGGTTTTTTTACCTTTGGGACTCTATCTCTGTATTCTTGGTACATGATTACATCTTTTTTTCATGGGTCATATCTCTTGTGTGAGATCTCTTCTGAAAAAGTCACATATTTGCATGAAATACATTATTAAAGAGACTTTACAAGAGACTTCACATTTTACTACGGAAAGTTAATTGCCACTTACTTTTCTCCAATGGACAGCAGGGAAGAAAAATTCCCTTAAAGCAGAATTGTGATTTGAGATTAAAAATTAACATGTCAACAAGCAGAGAAGATAAAATAGTGAGAAATATGAGTATTTTTTCATTAGAAAATGCCACTTTATCAAAAGAAACATGCTTTGCAGGAATATGTTTTCAGAGAAAGTAAATAATTCTGAAATCAGACTTTCATTTGGACTTCATTGGACCACTTAATGGAGATAGTAATTTATGTGAACTACTTTTTTTTTTTTACAAGCTAAAGCATTTAAATTGTACTAACATGAATTTCTGAACCTTTTTTATGTCTTTATATAGAATGTGTAGTATTATGTTTGAACTATACCAAAACAGAAGATTCCCAGGTAGTTGATTTGATATTTCAGAAGTTGCATTCTACAAATCATCTGAGTTTTTAATCATTTGCACCAATCTAAGATAGTTGATTTAAATCCTCTCTGGAATTTTGACAGGATGAGAATTGCATTCTTGACAAATTTACCTGCAAAGTTCAATATCAGTTCTGAACCTGGACCCAACTAAAACTTTACTCCTGCTCCAGACCCCAGTTTGCTCCTTTTGTTCCATCATTGCTTCCAATGGCATTGTGGAAAGCTCTTCATCTGTGCTCTTCACAGACAGAAAAACCTGCTCCACTGATAAGGTTTTTTCTCTTATAGGTTGATATTTTGGGCTCCTTTTTCTCTCTAGCAGGAAATCTATCCAAGTGAAAGGTATTGGCTGGCACAGACACTGAGTCTTGGGTTGAGACGTCAGGTTTAGGGTGCAGGTATGGGCACAGGCAGAGGAAGAGAGGTGCAAGAGTTCTGGCAGGGAAAAGAGAGAGGTCGGGTCCTCCATCCTGCAGAGCTGAGACTTGTTTTGTGAGGCTAAAGGAACTGGGGCACCACCGTCAAATTCCTTTTTCTCATCCCTTGTAAGTCACATTTCCAGCCTACAAGCCAGGCATTGTCAAGATCAGTCAAAGGCAGTGGCAGAAAAGTACACACTAGTTGCTGCACCTCAGTGTAGTCATGACAGGTTTTAATTTGGCCATTTAAAGAATCTTTGGTCCACCAGAATGAGTTCTATTGGTTAGCTCTGAGTGAAAAATTTAAAAAAAAAAAAATCCTTTTCCCTGTCTCCTTTACTGCCTGTAGGGCAGGTGCAAGCTGACAGCTCCATGACTATAAATTGCTGCTGGATCTACTGAAGCCTTCTCTTCAAACCAGATGCTCCTCTTTTCTGCATGAGTAGCAGAACACATGCCCTGACAGTCTCCATCTATTTTTAAAATATGGATTTCTTCATCGCTTGTTTATAGCTTTATGTGCTGGGGGAAAAAAAAAGGCAGAATTAACTTAAAAGAGAAAAAAAATGTCTGTGAGTCAACATGCATCCTCTGGAGGCACTGGAGAGATCTGGAAAGTTAAAAAATATATCTGGTTTGTTGCATGAAACCATAAAGCCAAACTAAAGAGTTAAAATTAAAACAAAAAAAAATCCTATAAAGGTTTTTGTGTTAAAAGTAAAGAAGAATGCTAACAGAAAAGAATCTACCCCAGTAAAATGTTTCAGGCCATTATCCTGCAGCTGCAGTTTTCCCAACAATAATCATATCACGTGTTCATCAGCTATGAGGGAGCTCAGTCCCTGCCAGGTCACCCAAGGATAACAGCCTGAGTCTTTAGACTCCATTTTAAGAAACCATTTTTCAGGCACCATCCCTTCCACCGCAGACTCATTCCTCTGGCTTGCCTGTGAAGATGCCCCAAGTTTTGCATCTGAAAAAAATGAAAACCAGAGGAAGCCCCCATTGATGGCATGTCACGAATCTGGGAGCTCTGATACAAACAGCAGCTCCCCAATGAAAGAATGACAAAAATATGGTTCTCAGAACTGGAGAACTTCCTGTTGCTTTTTAGCTCTACCGCTGAAGAGGGAGGAAATATGTGACACTGCAATATAATTATTCTTTTTCCACTGTCAGGGACCCAGGACAACCGCATTACTCATGTGGAGCCATCAACAAGCTGCACAGGTCCTCCCAAACAAGTGGTAATAAAATTTTACTCCTGACGGTGCCATCTCCAGAGTTGATGACACATCTTTGTTTGCTTTCATTCAGATTTATGTGGGTTTCCTAGGCCTCCCTTCCCTTTCTTTGATGTTGATTACAGACAAAATGATGTCACTCTTGGCAGAAGCTGGCACCAGGCACAAGTGCAACAGCAAATGAATTTTATCAGTAATTCATGACATGCTGGCAGTGGATGGTTGGCCCTTGGAATCTTTTTGCCCAGGCCTGTGGCCAGGCTGGAGAGAGCAAGAACTTACACCCAGTGCAAATGTGCTTCATTCACATGTCTCTTTCCTATTCAGACCCATGTTGCCACCTGTCTGTCTGATCAATTCTGTACAGCCCTGAACCCCATATGTAAGAGCACAGAAGCCCTCTAAGTGTCTCTCTGCTCCACACCACCAGGTATCTGAACCACTGCTGGTCTATAGCCTCATGCCTACCTGCCCTGATAGGACAGACAAAATAGATTGGTTTAGAATTTGCTAAAATGTGGAAATACTTAGTATTTTCAGATCAATCAAGTACAGCTGTCAGTATACAACTGCTCACCTTCATCAGATTCTGTATTAACACCCATTGTTTTAATATTTATTAAGACAGCTATTATAGTATCTAATATAACCCTTTTAAAAAACTCTGAGCTTCATTCTACCATTGGTATAGGAAAGAGCTCAGCATTACTGTATCACAAAGGAACTTTAATCTTTTATTACTTCTGCACCCAGCTTTGAATTCCTGGGCATTTGCCCAGAAGTTTGCACTTTAAAAATAAAAAGGAACAGTACTGGGTGCTTCCTTGTCCCACTGGGGTGCTCAGTGGCTCAGTGGGCTGGCCCCAAGGCTGTGTGGGTGAAATGCACATGTTCTGCAGGCAAAGGGCTCCCCCACCTCCTGCAGTCACTGCAGCAGGTTTCTGTCAGGACCAAACAGCTCAGTTCAGCTTCAGGCCTGAGTCTTAGTTGCTTCAGCTCACTGGATGGGATCCAAGTGCTTGTCACACTGCCACAGCTCTGCTGGGGAAGTTGCCCATCTTTCCCTGTGCCAGCTTTATCTCAAAGCTTTTATTTCTGTATATAGTTCAGTGATTTAAGTAGATGACGTGGAGGCACAGGAGTTGGAGTCCTCGCATGTTGTGTGCAGCACCAGTGGATGAGGAGAGCGTGAAGGAAGTGAGTTATCCACCCACACACAATCAACACAAGGACTTGATTTCTCTGGAGATTTTTTTCTCTTTTATGTGCCATCATAATTAAACATTTTTGCACTACCTTGTTCTCCCAGCCCTTCTTGATCTCCAAGTCCCTCTACCTCCTTCTCTGTGTGTGTCCGTGTGGCTGGGTCCCTTGAATGTTTATTCTGCTGCAAAGTGCAGTGATTTCTGGGCAGGATGTCCAAAGATAAATCTGGCTTGTGGCAAGAGTTAAAAAGATTACAGTAAGGCCTTGTTTACAAAAGAGAAGGATCAGCTGCTGTTCTTGGAGTTTGTTTAAAAATTCTTTTTTTAACCATCCTTCTTTGTGTTTAGGTTTGTTTCCCTTGTTAAATAAATAACCGGTAAGGTCTCCATTGATCACCTCCGTCCTGTGCATGTGCCTGAGGAGAGAAGAAAGAGAGGATTTCATGACTTTCTGGAGAGGCCAGAAAATTTCTAGGAAAACTTTGTTAAGCATCAGGGAGTGGCAGAGTTAAATGCAGCCCAAAGCCAGCCAACAAGCTGGAACAGGTGAGAGAGGGGTCACTTATGATAAGCCACATACTCATGAACATATTCACACATGAATCTTTCATCTTTCTGCCTTGCCTTCTTCCACAAGGTGGCCTGAGCAGTGACAGCTACTGATCTGACCTGCCTGTGGAGCCATCTGCCTCCTTCCCACAGCAGGAACCCCAGGGCTGAACAACCAGAAGGGCAGCAAGGTCCCTGATAGAGAAAACAGCGTGGCCAAACCCGAGGGTTTTCCCAGCCTTTTCAGCCTTTTACCATAAAGGGCTGATGAAGAGAGAGCAGGGATGAAGAGGAAGCTAATGCTGACCTCTGTTGACAAATCAATGGAAGAAAAATTCAAAGACAACTTCTGGTTCAATCAGTCCTTAGATCACTTCCCAGTGTGACTCTCCATCCTCCTACATGTTTGCCCTTCCCTAGGTTCACACTTGCAGGGGCCAACAGCAATGCCTGGTGTTTCTGGTGTTTCTTCAGCTCACAGAGTGCTCAGCAGTGCTGCCTCTACAGGCACATGAACACAGCTCTCCCCTTATTGCCCTGGCTCTATGGTGAACACAGACTCATATTATGGGGTTCAGTGCAGTTCTTTGGGACCACTTTGAAATGCAGAACATAGGACTGTATGTCCCTTCCCAATGGTGGAAACCATTTTCTTATACAAAGAAACTGTTCAGGAAGGTAGACCTGTGATTTTACATAGATGAGAAAAACTTAATCTCAGTGCAACCCTATTTAGGGAATAAAAGCAGTGCTTTGCTTAGTTTGGATTTCCTTAATATAAATATTATTTTTCCTTAAATAAAATAAAAGCAAGGTATGAGGGAGTAGGTGAATAGAAGTCATTTTAGGAGCACAGCATGAATGCATTTGAAGGTGAAGTAGGTGCTGTTTTTCAAGAAAGCAGTGATGCATTTCAGGACCTTGAAGGCTGGTTCGTTGTTAGAGCCATAATTAACTGCAGAGACCTGAATGCATTCATCAGCGTGGATGACCTCTTTACCAGTGCTTACCAGGAAATAATAAGCAACATTTAGGTGTAGCTCCTAAATGAAACAGAAGCAGCCAGGAGTGAAATTCCTCCGTGGAACGAGAGCTCCACCTTCAAAGCAGGACTTCATCCTGCAGTGCCTCTTTCCCAAAAAAAGAACATTGCGAAATAGAGACCAACCCACCTGGTCCAGACTTGTACTACATTTTTTTTCAAGCTAAGAAAAACATCTGACAAGACTGCGAAGTCTTCTATAAAATCATCTGGTCACATAACAAGACAAGATCTTTAAGGCTAACAATTTAAACCATGAGAGTTAATGTGTTTTGGTCAAGACCTTGTTTAATTCTAAGTTATTAATTTGTTTGATCAATTATTGAATTATTCAGGGCCTGCAATAGTTATATACATTTTAAATTTATGCAGATAATTGTAGCAGCTTCAAGTTGAGGAACAGAAGAATGTCCAAATATGCTGTTATCCACTTCTCATGTAACCTATAGACAATTTTTTATCCTGTTCTATAACATCCTTGTAATGGCAAAATGGTCAAAGCAAGACATACCTACAGTGTTACTTTAAAGTCATGGCACTTCAGACCAAATTTTGCAATAACAGAAAATAAATTTTCCCAGAAAGCCTTATTCCCACTTTCCATGCCACCAGCCCTGAATCTTTGCAAAGGCTTTAAAAGGACTGAAACAATGTTTGCCTCATGCCAGCCCTTCACCTGGGGTTAACATCAATGCCTAGATTTCCTCACTCAATGCCAGAATGAACAATTAGTCCCCTACTTGTGAACTCCTTTCAAAACATTGGCAACAATTTTTTGCACAATTATTAATGATGTCCATTAGAAATATGGCAACTCACGTTTCCCAGCTCCTCTCTACCCTCTTCCCCTATGGTTTAGGACAAGCATGGAAGGGAGACAGATGCCCAGAACACTTTCTAGTTTCTATCTCTAATGGCACCATAATGAGGCTGACAGAACTGTTAGGATTAGTTTAGTAGAGGAATTAAGCATCTGGACAAAAATTGGATATGATGGATTTTCCCCATTAGGGTTTTTGGTCTGAGCCCAAAATAAATGATTATCGGTGTAATTACAGGGTGATTATGCTAAGTTAATTAATGGCATGTAGCTTTATTTACAACATATTCTCTTTCCCCAAAGATTTAGAGAGTGCCTTCCCCTCCCAGCCCTCCCCTCCTTTAGCAGAATAGTTCCACACAGATATTGGCATGCTCCAGAGAATTTAACCAGTTGCTTACTTACAGAAGCTATAAGCAGACACATGGGCTTGAGGACTCACTCATTTGTCTTCTGATCAGGAAACCACTGAGGTTGTCTCTGCTCACAGCACCTGACTATGTGGCCCTGAGGTATTTCTCATGGTTCAGAGCTGATCAGCATACAGAGCTCAATGCAGGTGCAGTGCTGATGGGGACAAAGATATGTCATGACCTGAGGAACTCTTTCCCTTTCACAAGAGATAACAGGGATAGTCCCAGGCTGACAGAGAAGACCTGAAGGCTGTGTGTCATGATGATACCCCATTCCCCAGTAAATCTGTTATTTGTTTAAATATGAAGAGGGACTAAGCCAGACACACATAAGACAAAGTGCTCAAGAGGGAAGAAAAAGAAAACCAAGCAAGTTTCCCAATAATTTGGGAAAACCAAATAAGAAATCAACCACAAAAACCCTGCTGCAGTCACATTTGAAAACTCCCTGGGAATTCAGGCCAGCAATGTAATGCAAATTAAGTCTGGAAGATAGTTGCTTGCTTTTCTCACTCCTGCCTCTTCCCAGCAAAACATATCCTACCCACCAGGGAATCTCATACAAAATGAGGGTTGAGAAGGCAGCAGGTGTAAAGGCACCTCCTATGCAAACACACCTGTGTTCAGAGGAGGAACTAAGAACACCCTGTGTTCTGCATCACTGCAGAGTGAATTCAGGGTGCATTTTGCCCCTGTGCTTCATGCTTGGGAAGGAAGTCAGAGACTGGGCTGTAGAGGTAACCTCTAAATCATGCAGCAGTCTTCAGACTACTACTTTCAGGACAGGCAATGCAGAGGGATGAGAAAGGGCCCCTCTTGTTAAGCACTCTTCTTCCCCCTTTATTCCATGGCTCATACCACTGATGTGAGTACCCAGACCATACTTACAGGTTCTGACTCATAACAGGAACTCCAAGTCTGACCTTTTTGAAGCACTGACTTTAGACTCCTGCAGGTCTTAGTGGATGTCTTACTTTTTTTCAGATCCTAATGACTAAAAGCACTCAAATACATACATAAATATTTACCTCATTTTGCTAAGGAGACAAGACTTACACGATTGAGTGGTGTCTCCTTGAGTCAATTACTAGAGAAGCTGAGCAACTGAAACTGGTTAGCAGAGGTCTCAAAACACTCTAAGCTGAAGACAAATAGGTGACCCATTAGAGAAGAGGTACTTAGTCAATGCTAAGATATGTGAGTGCAACACTGTATTCAGCATCAGAAAAGTCACTTTCACAAACAGCATTCAAGTTTGCGAAAGAGATTATATCATGAGTCATGACTTCTTCACCATGTGTATTTCCTGGTATCTAGCAAGGGGGTTGGCAGACTGTGATTACTTAGCTGTTATGGAAAAGCAAGCATCAGATAAAAAGTATTAAAAAATAAACTTTGCCAGAGGTTTGTCAAAGGACCCTCTATCTCTAAAGGCCACTGAGATGGTTTCAAGCCGTCTGTCATCCCAGTCCATCATACTTCTCCAGCAAAAGTGTGAAGCCTTTATTTAGAAAGTCTTTTCATACCTTGTTGTCCTTGGGCTTCTTTGCCAACCTTTTCTGTCATCTGTTCCCAAAGCAAGCCAGATCCCACTTTAAATGGGTGGGGACATGGCCGTTTTGAGCTACTCTCCTTCCTCCTTCATTAGTTGTTTTTGAAAGTCTTGGCCTAGGTGATTTGCATTTGTGGCAAAGCTTGAAGAGAGTCCCAAGTGTCCCAACCAAATGCCTGCCCTATAGAATCATCCTTCTTCTATGTAGGTCAGAAAATCACTTTCCTGGATGCCAAAAATGATGGGGTATTCCATCAGCCTTTGCATTGCCCAGAAACCTGGCTTCATTAGGAAAAATTGCTTATTAAAATTATAATCCTGAATCTAGTTCAGACCTGAAGCCACAGGCCTCCATCAGCTGCTCAGTCAGCTTTCTCATGAGTGTGTGATCTGGCATCCCTGTTCGGACACTGCTCACTCTCTAGCCTGCAGACATTCACCAATGTCTCATTTCTCCTGTCCTTGGGAAACTTCCAGATTTCCCATGCAGAGTGAAGGGAAAACACAGCCCAAAGGCAAGGGGGAAATGAGTTGCTGGATGCAAAGATCTCGCAGGTCTCTAGCTGCTAGGAACTTGCAGGGGAATTATACTTCTTGTC
Organism: Passer montanus; assembly: GCF_014805655.1. Taxonomy (NCBI): domain Eukaryota; kingdom Metazoa; phylum Chordata; class Aves; order Passeriformes; family Passeridae; genus Passer; species Passer montanus. The sequence continues at coordinate 13,755,340 of NW_024356504.1, read as the reverse complement.
ACCTTGGATTTGGGTTAGAAGAACAGCAAGCATGTGATTCTTCCAGAAATTACTGGAAATTGTGTCCAGTGGCATTGAACACAATGAAGGAGTGCAAATCTCTGAGACAGGAATTGTGGCATTAAAGTTTGAAGATTTTATGTGGGAAGAAAGGAGCAGACAGACTTCACAAACAAATCCCAGACAGTGCAAGCCTATATCTAAAGTGTCCCTAACCCAGAGTGGGAGGAAAGAAGCAGTTCTCTGTGTCACTTAGATGAACTAACCATTTCTAGTCCGTGAGAATCTTGTTTGATTTTGTATATTCAATTCAAACTCCAGGAGTTAGGTCTGTATTATTCCTGTCTCTCAGGGAACATCCACAAACCATTACACCCAGGTGACTGAGGGGCACAACACAAAGGTAGAGGGCAAGCAGAGCAGGTGTGGGCAGGTGAATTGGAACCACCAGGGCTTTGGATGGAAAGCCATACTTCAGGCAATATTGGTTTGCTCATGGCAGATTCCCTAAGGGTGGATGATGGGGAGATTGGCAGAAAAAAAATCAGTATCTATCAAAGGACTGTGTGAGCTGTACCACCTCTTAAGATAACCAGATATCCAGAACTGACCATATCTCAGATGATACTGTTCAGCTAGCTCTAGAGCAAATGGCAAGGTCTTTCTAAGGTTCTTCTGGAGTCAGAAACTGGAAAAACTGGACTCGTTACTCTGTGGGTGTGAATTAGGTCCCAAGAAGGCCAAATACATCTTAAAACTATTTGGCAAGTCTTTCTATAGAGAAACTATGAAAATTTGAATGGCACATAATATACTGATTTTTATTCTCCTGGATGTTCATGCAAACCAGGCGAAGTAATACATCACACCTTAAAACCCTCAAAGAACCTGGCTAGATATGTGAATAAGTAAGCAAAAAAGACAAGTATACCAATTTTTCTGTGGCTTTTTCAATTTTCAGTCAATGCCTCTGCAAGTAATTTCTGCTGACGTGATTTTTCAGAAATCTCCGCTGTTCATGGGCAGAAATGGCACACCTGTCTGGAGGCATGGAAGACAGGCTATCTGATTTCAACTATCTTAAGGTCTGGACCTAATGGACTTCCTAACAGCAGGTTGCAAAAGGCCATGATTTTGAAGTTATTTGTCCTGTTTCCAGGCTGTCCATCTCACCAATAAGCAGTCCTTTCTCTCCCAGGGCTCAGGAGCATAATTATTACCAAAGCTCAAATTATCATGCGTCAATAGAGCCATGGTGATGAATCACATGAGTGCTGCTAGGAGCAGAGGAATTAGGACTGGAATGGACCTCAGGAGGTCACTACAGTGACTACATTCTTCAGTCTGTGGTCCATGGTCTGGTAGGCATCAGGCAGTAGCCAGGAAACTTTGGAACAACTTAATTTTCCAGTATATACACTCATTTCCACATGTGGGAGCAAGCAAGGAAGTGGAGGTGGGGGCCCGAGGGGGCAGGGATGACGACAGTAACACGGTTCAATGTTTGAAATGGGCTGGAAGTGCAATCTAATGTAGAAACATTACACTAGGTGAACTGTAGTTCCTCCCGGATCAGAAAGGTGAAGTCATCCTTGGATGAATTGGTAGAAGAGAAGCAAGGGCTAAGGAACACCAGTTGAGTCCAATCCCCTGTCCTAAGGCAGAATTCAGCTATATTAAAATATTTCTGCCAAATATTTTTCTAACTTCTTCTTAAAAATTTCTATTAACATAGATTCCACCCCTTCCCTAGGCAATGTATTCCAGCATTTAACTGTTCTGACTGTGAAAAAGTGTTTCCTGATGTCTAACCTGAATCTTTCTCAGTGCAATTTAATCCCATTATGCCTGGTCCAATCCATAGGAGACCCAGAAAGCAATTTACTCCCTTTCATAGCCCCAGGCAGCACAAGGTAAAACATGTTAGCATAAACCTCACTAAAAAGCATACAGTATGCAATGTAGAGAAGCTCAGAGTACTTAACTCAAGGAAATTTGTGTTGTTGGGAACATAAAACAATATCCTTCTCCTCCTCAGCATAAACAAGGTAATTGGTTCATGGTAAAAAGGGGTAAACTGCAAGTCCCAAGACATCCTTGAGCTATTCCCTGAAGTCCTCCTTCAGGGAAAAAAGCCCACCTACTTGCCCCCAGAATGTCTCACATTAAAAAAAAAGAGGCACTGAACATCAAGGTGTCACTAAAAGGATCCTACTGTCTCTAGAGCGCTCTTATTCCTCTGCTGTGCCAAGAAATCAGAAGGACCAATAAAAACAGGGGTGGGGGGTGAAGAGTTAAGAAAAGAACCTTTGTGGGCAGCTGTTAAAAGAAGGTTGAATGCTTATTTATTTATTTTTCTATGGGGGAACATTGATGCGAAGAGAGAAAAACAAAGAATTGCTTTTGCAGAAGTCCAAAAGCTCCCTGCTGACAGGTTGGTCCCACCCTCCCCTCTCCAGTGCACAAGGACCCTTTTCAAAGAGAATCACCTGGCCCATAAATTCCAATTTATGGTAATTTAAGAAAATAAATTATGAACTCCAGCCTCCGACAATGTTTAGAAAAGGCAGGATTAACCACAGCGATTAAAAAAGAAAAGCATTTCCTTGCCACTTGACTTTGCAGGTGGGATTTCCTCCAATCCTCCCAGGTTTGTGGCTTCACTATGCAGAGCCTTCAAGGGGTTAAACTGGCACTGATGGGGTGGGGGTTACAAACACTGTGAAGGCTGGAGGAAGGGCAAGAGGAAATTAAGTGGCTTCTTTCTTTTCACCTTCCTTTTTCCAGTTATCTGTAGCAAGCCCTCAGAGCACCTATATATAGACTAGGATATATAAAGAGGCACAGATGGGCACTTGAGACAGGAACATTTCCCATTTTCTATTAAATTGACTAATTTTTAGATTCTGCACTGCTTTCTTCAGTGATCTGGGATTTGGCCAAGGACAAAAAAAAAAGCTTTTTAGGGCCACTTACTGAATAAAGATCTTACCCGAGACTTAATTACAAATGTGGTGTTCCAAATTAGATAGGCAACGATGTTGGATTCAGCAGGGAGATGCTTCAGAAACCAGGGCCAAATACTTTGGCTTTGTGGGGAGAAGAACAGAAAACATGGGCACGTCATATCCCTTTCAGTCCTCCTGGGACCACATGTCTTCTTCCAATAAGCATGTTGTCCTCTTCTCATACAGGGAAAAGCTCCACCAGAGGGCAAGTTGGATTCTTCATCCCTACTCCTCTTCTGGGGAGGCCAGAACTTTACTCCTCAAATGGTCAGAAATTCTCTCCTTTCCAGTTTTAGTTTATTCCTGGCCACATTTATCTTTTTGCCTTCTGGTATGAAACATTTTTACTTCAGCTTAAATAGCTCTTACCCTTCTGGCATCTTACTTTCTCCAACCTCAGCATAGCCAAGGAAACTTTCTTGACCCTTGTTTTCCTGCAAAAAAAAAAAAAAATGTAAGCAAAGTTCCCTCTCTTCTCTTAAGAAATAGTCTCCAATGTTCTTTTTCTTCCCAAACTCCTATTTTATTCCTCTGCTAACATCAGTGTTCTGTGTGTAAAGAAACAGTCTGCAAGTCTGATGGTGAAACAGAAACTGGCTACAGGATCCTACTCAAGCCCACAGCACCAAGGCTGAGGTACCATGGATGATCTGAAAGTCTAGGGGGAGAAACTCAGAAGGAGCTTCTGTCTGTGCCCAGTGTTTTATGGTCTGCACCAAAGAACAGCTGTCAACATTTGCCTTCCTTGGATAATATTTCGTCCAAAGATCCATGGTGTGTACCTGGAGTCCACACCTCATTGAGCCATGTCAGCATGTCTTCCCTAGCAAGGAAATCTCATGGGAGACCCTCTTTTCAGACACACAGAGAGTGGGTCAGGAGTCAGACTGCTTTCACCTCATGTGGGAATGAAAAAAGCTTCCCACACCAGCCAGTATGATTTTGATATCCACATCTTCCCACCCTGACCCCCACCCTGGACACCTGCTCCTACACTGCCACCCAAAACCTGACACTGTCTCAAAGCCCAGGAGTTTGTCCTCTGGCTGCATTCGTGTCCTCACCACTCCTGACTCAGAATACATTCTAACTCCTACCAGTCCAGCCTGCCTGGTTTACAGATCGTGCAGTCTCCACACGCCAGGCAGCCGGAGCAGGTTCTTGGGAAGCACTTGGGGAGCAGCGGAGCAGCAGGGCTGGGGCAACAGGGGAGATGAACTTAGCACTCCCTGGTGCTGCTGTGACTGCGGTGGTGAAGGAAAGGTGTGGGCTCCTCTGAGTTCAGAGAGACCGGACACTGGTGATGATACATGATGGAAAGTGTGCTCTGGCCAAGGCTGAGCTTGGCCAGAACATTACCCTGACATCAAGTTTCCATTATGTTTTTGTTGCCATTTCCAAGTACAATTGTCTTTTTCCTGGGAGAGAGGAAGTGTTGAAACCATAACATTTTCATTTCCCACCTGGAATTTCTGTGGGTTTTTCTAAAAATTGAAGATGGGTGATGGCGGGGGGAGAGGCGGGGAGAGATATCTGTTTGCTTACTTTCTTGACTTTCTTTCTCTTCTTTCTTTTCTCTCTCTCATTCTTTCAAATAAAATTATCTTTTTTCATTGATACAACTCTCTCCCCTCCCCTTTCACTTCCTAACCAGATTTGACCTGTATTTTCTTAGGCATAAATTAGTAATTTAAGATGCCAAATTTAGCATGCTGGACTGAGTCTATTTTCCAGAAGACAAATGTACAGCATTTTATTAAAACCTAGTTCCTGGATTCACTCTCTCAAGATGTCCAACAGTTATTCCATCAATGCTATTCCTCCAAAATCTGAGGAGCCAAAATCTACAATAATTTCAGAAAATATTATCTTTGTATAGTGAAGACAGTAATCTTAACTCTAAAGCAAATGAAATTTATTCCTTAAAACAATCCCAAAAACTCAAGAGATGCCAGCATATTTATTCATAAACAAAACTTCTCTAGCACAACCCTCAACTTCCCAACGAGCAGTTTTGTGAGTGAACTTTATAGTATGACATCAGTGAACAGATGGCAGGCATAGCTGTTGGCAGAGTGATGAGAAAGCTGGCCATTTATAATGGAAAATGTCCTGATAAAATGGAATGCGCTTATTTTATTCCACGGTAATGTTTATAAAATTCCTTTCCTGAGGCTTCTTCGAAGATATTTTCATCATTATTGCATTATTATTAATAATAAAACATATAAAGGAAAAAATGTGCATAACAAATGACATTTTAAATACCCCAGAGAGAAAAGGAAAGGTTTTCAGCACGGCTAGGGTTGATTGCATTGTGATGATTTGTTACAACCTTTACAGTTACAATCCGCGATGGCACGGACATTTCTCCCAACAGGGTTAATTGTAGAATAACACTCAATAACTGGCAGGTCTTCCCCCTTCAAGGGACAACACTGGAGTGTGAAGGCATGCACAGATGCTGCCAAATCTCTGTACCTTGAGACTCTCTGAATGCTGATGTGCCTCAAATCGTTCAAAGGCAGACTTTCAGCTGGATTTAATTCAGGATAGGTCCATTATGTAAGCAGTGGGGAACAAAGCTGGGCCTTCAAAAACTGTACTGTTGAGGAACAGTTTTTGCCTTGAAAAGCCAAATCCAGGTAGTGAAATCTAATTTAAATTAAATTAATTCTAATGATATTTTCTGGAAATTTCCAGTGATGGCACATGACACAAAGCTGAGAAGGAAAAGATTCCTCTCCGAGATAACCACTGGAAATTCTGCACTAGTGCCTGGCAGGAGGAGACACAGGATGAATTGAGGGTGGGATTCCTCGACCCACCACTCTGCTGAGTCACAGCACAGAGAAAGGAGACCCTCCCACTCCTCCACATTCTATCCCTGTTTGCCTTAATTACAGGAGCTCAAAACCAAATAGGCCTTGCTGAACTTAAAATGTCTTACAAAGTGATTTCACTTTGATAAGACAGAATGAAGACATGTGGTTTGACTTAATTCCAACACATTTCCTTCGTACACAGCCCCAGTAAACCAAGAGAGAAATCAGTGACAAGGTTTAAGATAGCATAAAAGTGAATTAAGCAGGGGAGTAATTAATAATATTGATTGAAGGATTATCATCAGATAGTTCTTATCACACCTTATCTTCCAGCTTTTTATAAAAGCAGCTGATATCATTATTGTCATTTTACAAACAATGAAGCTGAGGTCAAGAGAGATCAAACAACCAACAAATGGCTGCCTTGCCAAACAGTGACAGAACTATGAAGCTGCTCATTCTTCACCTGTTACATTCTGATACACTGCATCCATCAGAATAAAAATCTGACAAAATAAACTTTGTCCCAGAACAAAAAGATAGTACTCAAAAAAAAGTTTGTCATCATTCAGAAAAAAACCACCTCAGTAGACAGGGAGTCCCCTTTCCAATCTATTTAGCAATATAAAGCAGAGAGGGCAGCTAGGATCCCATGCTATCCACTTACAACCAACAGGCAGTGACCTTCTGGTGTGTTACAGCAACATGGTTAAACAAACAACTTGCTGTTCCAGCCCCCCTTGGGTCAGATTCCTTGGTGGGGACAATCTATTTCCAGCATTTCCATATCCGGATCTGGAAGTCATTATATCCACCTATTCCTACAGTGAGCCACCCTGAGTATATCTGAAGTCTCTATCTCATCCTGAACAACATGCCAGAGACCAGCTGTGCTGGAGGAAACTTGTTTTCTAGTAGATTCTCAGACTCAAATCTTCTCAGGCACGGAACACCAGCTAGTCTGGGTGAACTGGATGCTTAATTCACAACAAGTTCCAGGGTCATGCCTGAAATCCAGCATATTACAATTTTATGCTGCTTCCTGCTTCCCTCTTTTCACAATTCTGAGATGTCCTCAATTTACCTGCAGATGTATTAAGAAGTTCTTATCTTTTGGGCAAAACCTCAACTTGGAAAAGCCACAGGAACTATAAACTATACTTCAGCAAATTGCCTTAAGCTCTCCAGCTCACTGTGGTTTGATACCCTGCCTAGTGGACCATTCCTAGTCTTCAAATTAATCCGCAAAATATTTTTTTTTAATTTCCTTCCATCTGCAGCATTTTCTGTTCCACATCCTCTATACAGCTCTGCTTCCCTGAGACAATTGTAACAACAACAATAAAATCTAACAGCAACAACAGTGTGCCTGATTTCAGGCTCCATAGTGCTCACTTCTCTGCTCAACATGGTAGAGAGACACGGACATGGGCACTAGGTTCCATCTCTCTCCTGCCAAGGATCCAATATCCTGTTCTCAGCTCACACATTTTGGATCTGCCACAGTTTCTGCCAAAAAAAAGAGCTTCATTTTACAGGAGAGGAATGAGAAAAAATAAGAAAGGGAGAAGATGAGGAAGAAAGATTTTTAAAGGGCAGCCAAGATAATTCCTCCTGGATATTTTGATCTTTCTAAATAATTTGTTCTTGAAGAAACAATATTCTGGTGGCCCTCTGCAGGAGAGTGCCTAGTGGAACATAATCCTATCACCTGGGAAGAAAGAAGGTGCAAGATAATATTATTCTTTTCTAACTCCAAGAAAAAAAGGAACTTTTGGATGAGAAAACCCTTCCAGACCAAGAGGAGATTAACCCCCTTTCAGGTCTATTGCAGAGCATCCTCTCAGACATGGACAGATGTGCAGAGATACAAACTAATTTCAGAAATAGGTTCAGGTGAAACAAATCCCATCAGGATCCAGAGACAGTAACTGAAAACCATTTCCCAGAAATTCCTTTTTGTTTTTATCCCTACTGCCAGAAATCATGTCACCAATTCGGGGCACTGCAATGGCTCCACCTCTGTCCTCCGTTTGCTCAGATTTACTTCCAACCATCCTGTGTTCATACCTAAAAGCTCCTTTGTGCATCATCCGAAATCAGGTACTTGTCCCCTAGAGGCACGGTCCTTTCCTGTCTCCTTTTTGGCTGGGATGGGCATGCAGCTTTTACAACTTCAAGATGAAAAGCAGTCAAGACCACTCCTTCCACTTTGTTTGACAGGGTATTCCTAGTCTGAACCCTCCTACCTTGTGTGAGTGTCAGAGACCTGCTCTGGTATGCAAGGAGGTAGCGCTGAGATGCATCATTCGGAAGATCCAAGTGAAAGTCATAAAGGCTCTTTGACTCCACAGCTTTCATGGAATAACTCCAGGTTTACACCAGGTTTGGCAAGAGCAAATAGAGTTACTCTTTTATTTTATTTCCTGAATTTAGTACTGCTTCCAATTCATGTTCCCAGTCTGTACCCTACTAAAACTCCAGACCTTTAAGTTCTGTTTTCTGTAGAGCTGTATTATTTACTCCATGTTAGTTAGGACAGTCCTATAAGAGTATGACTTGGTCTGTTGCCATTCTCTTAGTTCCAGTTTCTTTTGGAAGTAGGTCTCAAATAGTTAAATTCATTCAGGGTTATAAAAAGCTCAAAAAATTTCTTTTTTTAATGATAGATTTTTAGAATAGATACAGGCCTTATACCTAGTTTTCCAGCTGAAGTGACTAAACTCATGGTTTAGGTCCTACAGCTGGCTTGAATTTGACCTCCCTTGCAATGACAACCTACAAGAAGAATGGAATGAAATAACAATTACGAAATACCCTGATTTTTTTATCATTGCTGAACAATTCAAGCGAGGTTCTGTTTAACAGATTGCAGTGAGATTCTGCAGCAGTCTCAATATCCATAGGCACTTGCCCCCTGTTCCCAGGTACTTATGTTTAGAAGATCCCATCTGGTCTTGTTATATGGTATTAGAGTACATTTAATACATGTCCTGATTACTCTGAGACTGCTTTATTTATTGGAAAGAAATTTTAAATTGTTCATTAAGGAAAACAAATTCATTTTAAAAGACCATCCTTATTGAAGCAGCAGCTGAAGAGTTTGGAGTCTGAATAGCATCTCCTGAAGCTCAAAAAGCAGGAGAGCTCTGATTTTGGTCACATTACTATGACAGTTGAGCCAGTAACCAAAAATTCAGAAATTAGTGTAAAATGATGCCACTAGACTATGAAATTCAACTATTGTGCTGTTGACATTTTCTTGCCATTGTGAACTCAAATAGAATCAAAATGCCTTTAGTCATTTCGACTTTGCTTCAGACACAGCTTTATTTTCATTTCAATGTTGTTGATGTATGAAGTTGTAATATTGTCCACGCATGTTTCTTGTGAATAACATTAAGAAAAAAAACCTATTTATAGATCTCCCCTATGAAAAAAAAATGCTCCATAAAAAATGAGTAGTTTGTTTACAAGGATAATACAAATGGCTCCACTCTCCAGCTCAGTTCTAGCCCCTTTAAATTCAGAAGCCTAACTCTGCAAAGTTCAGTTTCCTAGCAATAATATTCTGCTCTATGCTTCTGAGCATACAGCCAGCACTGGCAATGCCTGACATAGCCTTATTTAGGCAGAGCACAGGAACAGCCTGGAGTCACTCATGCCCCAAGGCTCAGACCAGATTAAAGGTTCTGATACAGGACTTTGCTACCCTTGGGAGCCCAAGTAACACAGCAGTGACTGCATTTGGGGAGGATTTGTATGCCTTGCACTACAGATTAACATTCTGTCTCTTTAACACAGGGATCTCCACATTATTGTCCTTGGTAGGTAAATGAGCTGTACACCAGGACTTTATATACAAGTCTTTGACCACTGGGCCAGAGCATGTTTGTTATTTGTAAGCAGACATGCAGAAGCTTCTCAACAAGATTTAGCACAAGACCTGGTGCTCTGGGTCTCTGATTTGTTGGAGCAGAGAGCAGATCATCCACCAAATCATACCAAAAATAATTTCTTTTGCATCTTGTGGGGGTGTCAAAAAAACATAATTGTTTTTCTAATAATGATTGTCTACTTCTCCATGTGACACTGCAAATTCCTTACCACAGATAAAAGCACAATCCATCATATCTCACTTACTCCAAAGTTCTTTCTACCACTTCTCCCTAGTGCTTTATTTTCCCTGCCCTGGCTCCAGTGATGACTTCATTAGATTTATATTCAGGTCTTATATGATTCAGGCAGGTGTTACCTGTATGCCTATATCAGAGCTACACAGGAAAGGAGAGAAATCCCTGCTTCTCCAGAGAGTGTTTCCATGCTCCTTCCACCAAATTAGCACTGACAGAAAGGGGAAGGGGAAGGGAGCGACACATTTGTCCATACTGCTCTCTGCTAAGTGATCACATCTGAACTCCCGTTACAGGATTTTGCCCTGTAATTAAAGCGTGGCTCAATCCAGCATTAGAAAGTTAATGTGGCTGAAATTAAGACATTTTCAACCCTCACTCGGCACTTATTCTAGCAAAGTCAGTCCAGAAGGATTTTATCAGTCCACAAGTTTTCTTAGGTCTTTCTTAGGGAGGTCAAAAACAAAGAGACAAATCTATCACTGGAACGGAATATCCATCCCAGCTGGATGCTGTAGAAACTGTTTCTGTATCCCATCATTCCCCTATTGCCTTCTGTGTATTGTAATAATATATTCAGGTAATACAGCCTTCATTTCCAAGCGAGACTCTTCTTTGCACATTTCTCTCTCTAATTTCAATATTTCTGATTTTACACCAGACTGTGTAGGTGTGGTAGATCATTTATTTTGTATCCCATTGAGTTTGAGAGCTCCCTGCAATCTCCAAGCAATGTTTTTAACCCTGCATTCCCTTTCTAAGATGTTAGTATAACCTAGCAGAGATGGGTAGTTTGGGACTCCCACAATGTCTTGTCTTTTTCTGTTATCAGTGCTCAAGGTGAAACTTGGACAATCTCCAGCCTTCTCCCCTTTAAATTAATTGGAATAAAATGGGTAGTCTGCTCCATTGTTCTTGCTAATACTTCAAGTGTTCCTCCATCCCTCAAACGGCTTTGATGTCATCTAGTTCCACTTGAAGGGGAAAGAATGTGTTTGGGAATAATTAACAGGCTAAAAATTACTTTGTCAGAACATTTGTGTTATTGAATTACTTGCAGCTACCAGCTTTAGAGAGCTGAGACAGTGGTTGGGCACAACTAGAGCCCTTTAAAAGGAAAAAAAGAATGGTCTTTTGGTGCAGCACAAAGTTGTCCTGAAGAGGAGCATGTTAATCTCCTGATTCTGAGTCAAAACTCTCACATTACCTCAGGAACATCACATAGTCTACCTACACTTCAGCCCCTCACACAAAATCCCCCTGGTGACTCTTGACTCATTATAGCATAAGCAAATATTAACATTACAACCGAGCTGTCTCTTAACCTGCATTCCTACCTCATCCAGCATAAGAGTCCTGGATTTTGTCAGTGCCTCTGGGCACTGCTTTAATGCAAATAATTCTCAAGTCAGAAGTCTTTCTTTCTTCCCTCTTATACAGAGCATTGTTATTTTGAGGAGATGCAATAATAAATCTGCCAGCCTTTATAACAAGGACTGTGAGCAATCAATACAAAAAAGTCAACTAACATATGGCTCTTTCTTCTGCCACTACAAAGCAGAAATAAAGACACTTCTGTTGCCCCTCTACAGCTGATTTAGAAACTCAGATCACTTAGTCTCTTGTTTCATTGTGAGAACAAGCATATATATAGAGGATTGCTTTAAAAGTACACTTTGGTATGGGATACTTTTACAGAAAAGAAAAAGTTCTGGCCTGAATAAATTGCATTTCATGCCTGGATTTTCAAGCATTTGAGCTATCTCACCCCTGCAACTAAGATAGCTGTTCCATCAGCTGTGCCAGGATCTAGCCTGAGGCTCTTGGAGATTTAACCTTTTCAAGCCATGGTGAAGAACCTAGGATCAGATTTAGAAACCCAGTTTACCCTCTGCACTCCTTCAAACTTATGCTGTGGTGGATCAGACGAGCTGTTCTGTCCCTGAGCAATTGCACAGACAAGAACGTGTACATACAACATATTTACTCAGCAGGAAACCAGACTTGAGAGCAAAAGAGGAGAGCCTAGAGAAACAACAACAAAAAAAATCTTTTAGCACAGCCCCATTTTCTAGAGCCTCCATTTTCTTTCCAAGCCCCAAAAGCTCCCTACTTCCTCCTTCATTCCTTCTAAATCAAAGCTGGACCTGGCAATATCCATGGCTCAATGTTATCTCCAGCGCCTGTGGTTCATTGTTCCTATATGTACCTTCAGCTTAGGCCACCTTGTAGCCTTTGAGAGTTTGCTAGAGAAGGGCTGGTAGTACTTTTGAGGAAGGGGAAGTGCTTCTTTCAGGAAGAAAATAAAAGTAAGAATGTCTTTTCTTTCTACAGAGCTGTGTTAATGGTCTGTTGTAGCAAAAGGAAGTGGTTCTGTAAGGAAGCAGAAGAAAATCTGGTCTGTCCTAGATGCCTGAAAGCCTGGTAGGCAAGTTTTGTCTGCTGCTGTTTTATTGCTAACTTAGATCTGCTGTATGACTCCTAAGAGGGACTTGCATTTATTAGTCCGAATGCTCTCTTAGGCTGATTCTTATTTATTAACTAACATATCTTATTATAAAAACTTTATAGTATATGTTCATCTTATGCCTGTTTCATGTCTCTATACCTTCTGTTGAAAGGAAGGGCAGAGTACACAATATGAAGGACAAGAAAAGATGAAAAATCCACAAGTAGTGAGCAAAAAGAGATTTTGGCTGCAGTGGATGGGGAAGGATGGGTTGTCCTTGACAACTAACGTAGCCAAGCCTGGTATGTGTGAAAGCTACTTCTTGTCTTTGAGCTCCACAAAGGAAATATCTGGTGTTTGAACTGAGAGGCACCCAAAATTATGCACCATGATTCAGCACCCTTTTATTTTTTCTGTCTCTGAAGAGAGCTGTAAGCTCTGAACACAGATCATGCTGCTAAATGAGTTTGCTCTGTGTGTAATATATCCGGTAGTGAACACACTTCTATTAAGCTCAGCTGTGTTGTATTTATTCGGTTGAAAAACAAAGGAATGCTGTGTCTTCCTAAGGAGTTAATCCCCTGCCTGTGACCCTGTGGTCTGCCTCAGAAGCTATAGTTAAAGCTCTGCCTTTAACCACATCCTCTGCGTGTTGTGTGTTGAGTTTGTGCTGTTTTGTGTTTCCTCCTCTCCTGATTGTTAGGAGAATAAAAGGTGAGAAGGAAGCCATTGGGAAGTGTGGCTAAGGAAAGGAAAATACAACATATCAGCCAGACCACCCAGTTGTCACTAATTTGGAAGGTGTCAAAATGTAAGCTGAAGTTGCCATCACAGCAACTTAAAAAAAATTGGAAATTCCATTGAGTGTGTAGGGGGGAAACAATCTTAATGGTTAAAGTGAGTGATGGGATTGGAAAACTTTGAGGGTCAGACATCGTAGCAGGACACATAAACAAGAATTTCTGAAAAATGTCTGTCAAGTGGTGATGTCCTGATTTGAACCCTCAATGGTAGCTAAGAGGCAGCACAAAGTGTTTGCTGGGTACCCCCCAGCATACAGGCACCCCCAGTGCCCCCACGGCCTGTGTAGAGCTGTTCTCTCTTTCTACTTTGGTTTGGAATTCTTCTTTGAACTTTAGCTCTCATTATTTTTGGACTTGTCACTTTGTTTGGAAAGATTTATTTCCACTGTTCCTTCTCTGTTCTTTCCTTGCCTCTTCTCCTCTGGATGCTTTTTTGGCAAAGACTATTGCTATTTTTTATGACTTTGTGTACTGTTTCAAAACAGTAAAATGTTTTTGAAGCAAGATGATCCTGTGTTGCTGTGCTCATGCAGTAGCTCCTCCACCTCTACTCCTTTTTGAAAGACTTGTGTTGTACTTCTGGTTTTCAGTGCTCATTAAGAAAACAAGACACTCCAAATTGTAAAACTAAAACAAAATCCACTCTTCTGTGTATCATGATGTTACTGAGTTTTTTACTTCCCTACATGACAGTAAGCCAGATATCATTTTGTGATTACATGCTTTTACTCATAGATTTGAGTAAAAAGGAGCCTTCCTGATCCTTCTGCCAGATGAAGTTGAATTTAGCTGAAATTGGTGGTGTAAGAGGGACAGCTGGCCAGTGTGATTTCTGAATTGCCACTTCCTTTGGACTCCAGGACTAAGACTAGAATGTTTGTCTTTGTGTATTTTAGATCATGTTGTACCATACTAGAAACAAGTGAATCAATTTCACTTGGAAGTTGGAGGCAAAGATCTAAATCTAATTTTAGTATCTCAAAAGTCATGCCAATATATAAACACACATGTAAATATATTTGATTGGCTGAAATGGTTTCCCTTTAGTACTCTGAGTGAGGTTTGTCCTGTGTCTGCAGGCTCCTACAGAAAGCCCTTGAAAACTCTTCACTTTATTTAGCACACTAAATAATAGCAATAGACATTTATATCAAGATTATTTGAAGTGTCTCTGTGTACTTAACCAGTATAGCTTGAATGTTAATTTTATATGGAGACTGGCCACAAAGCTGAGTTTGGTGCTTATAATGGCAATAAAAACAACTATTTCAGTTGTGTTTCTAGAGCTAATACTTGTGCTTCTCAATTATTTTTTTTTTTTCTGAAATTGAGGTATTTTTAGAAATAGTCTATTTCTCTTTTCTGCCAGTCAATTTTTTTTTTGTTTGTTTGTTTGAAGAAATGCTTTTTGAGGTGCTGAGGTTGCTACACAATACTGGTCTGTCTTAAGGGCTTAATTGTTTGGATGGGTATAGAAAAACCCTTATAAGTAGAAGTAGGTGCACTGGCTGGCTGGTGGAGTGACAAGAGGCTGGAAATAAATATTCACAGCTTTCCAGAGATGTGGAATGGAAGGGCCACTGTGACTCTTTGAGGAGAATTGCCACAGCATCATCCAGAAGGAGAAGAGCTTCCTGATTTGGACTTGTAATGAATGTCAGTGAAGGACAGCTCAATGTCAAATTTCAGACCAAGAAAAATGTTAGGTCATAACATGTAGTTACCTACAGAAAGCATCATACAATCCAATCTGTGAAGATCTAATGCTTCTTTCAAAGGTAGCAATTTCTTGCATCTTTTCAATTTGAAATTTTTAAAATAACTTTATTCCTCTCAGTTATTTAAACTTTCTCCACACTTTCCACCTGACATTCTCTTGTGACACATTTTATCCCGATACCTTTCTCTGACTCAATGCTGGCTGAAATACCTCTTTTTCCCTCCTGATGGATGACTTAAATCTATTACTAAATAAAAGCTTAATTCCATTTTTAGTAGGCTATCTCCTGCACCTGCTTCCTCTTTCTTGTAGATCACTAGCCAGAACACTGTACACTCAGGTGTGACAAGCATACAATCTAAGAAAAGAGGTTTGTGGATAACTCAGGAGAAAATGATGAATCCATCCCCTTATGGTGGAAAGGGACATCCCAAAACGAGAGCAACTCTGTCAACAATTGTAGTGCTGTAGCAATTTGAACCAGACTCATGTACACCTGCAAAAATAATTTGTGCAGCAGCCACTGGAGGGGTAATAAAGATTTTTTTTAACCCAGTCATTGGTAGAATGAATGGATATTGTCAAAAGAATCCCTTTCCTGTATTAAAAATAAGCATGTCTTGTCTCAGCTTCTGCAAGACAAAAATGCCCCAATCATTTCCCCTTCCTTTCTGGAACTCAGAACAGGCTTTCAAGGGCAAAACAAAGAAGTTCAAATTCTAGTGAGACCTGTGGAATGCAGCTCACAGTGAGTATTATACAGAGGGTCTTCAGGCAACCAGGAATTTCCTCTGGAAAGTGAAAAACAACTCTCATCTGAAGAAATAAATTTAAATAAGCTGAAGGTGAAAATGTTGGAGTTTGGAATGGGCTTTGTTAATGGTCTACAGGGACAGAAGCTGTGAGAGAGGAACTGCTGTCCATCACAGCTGTTGAGGGATTCTCTTGTTATTTTGCCTTGTGGTGTGGAGTTTGTGGCTCAAGCAGTTTCAAACTCAAAGAAATGTCTCTGTTCCCTGCATCAAATAGGACTACTTATGTTTTTGGGAGAACATTTGCAGGCCACAGACTGCAAATGTTAGGGCTGCCTGCAGTGCAAGTGCATGAGACCAGGCAGAGGCACAGTCTACTATGGCATGTGCTTTCCACACAGGAATGATGGATGTTTCTTGGGCACAAAGGACCCACAGACAGAAGGGAACATGTGTGGCTTCAGTATCTCCACTGTGTGAGCTAAAACCTTGAGGCTAAATGCCCTTTTAGGAGCTTTAGAGATTAGGCTTGTGGTCTCATCCAAGGTTGCTATTGCAGAAGAGGTGTAACTGGTCCTGAAGAAAGCTTGTGCTTGTATGTACGGGGTGGTTTGCCTCTGGACATCATACAGGTTGTCCTGAGAGAATTGGCTTTCACCTGTCTGTGTATCCTACAAGGAAGGAAGAGGATGGCACTGTTTGGGATCCAACATCATCAGTCTCAAGCCTTCAAACCTTCTCATGTGCTTTCAGCATGGAAAGGTGGCGTGTTAACACTCTTAACTTAATAAGCCCCAAAATAGCAAGATAGTGGGTGATTAGTGCAAATGCTTTTTAAAAGGTTGCTATTTTATCAAAGATGCTTTGGAAAAGAAGAGGGTTTCCTGGGAAGAATGTTTTCTTGAGCATCAAATGCAAGTTATTCCCCGTTGTACTGTTTTGAGCTCTGTGAATTAAGTGTGGGTTTGCCCTTTGCTCAAGCAACCCTCAGCTGCGTGTTTGCCCTCCATGCCCACCCTCTCCTCTGGTGCCCAGCACAGCATCTGCCACCCAGTCACTGATCCTGCTTTGGACACCCAGCCTTTGGTTCATTTCTAATCAGTTGCAGGGATGAGGGAATCCTGTGTTTGGCAGGGCTTGTTTCAATTCTGTTTGATTTTGCTTAGCTCTCATAAAGTTGATCCCAAAGGGCCCTGTCCATTGCATCAGCTTGCTGCTTGCTTTCAGCTTCCATGCCTTTGCTTGCTTGCAGGCAGTCACCCAAGAGCAAAGTCAAACAAACTAGGCTACCAGGAGGCCAGCCAGAGGCTGTTCTTGCAAAAGAAATTTCACCCATCTTACCCAGAAAAGGGTGGGGAAAGAGACAAATTCTCTATTAAACTGCTGGCCAAGGGACATCCTGAATACTCCTGTCTCCCTTTTGAAACAAATATAAATAATTTATTTTCATTATGGGGGTGGAGGGACCTGTTATGGACACAAAAATTTTACTGCTTGTAGTTTCAATCTAAATTTCAGCTGCCAGCATTTCAGGGCTATGTAACAGCCAAAACTGAGGATAAATAAATAAATAAATTAAATAACCACAAATTTAACAGTAAAGCTGCAAATCTGAAACATTCTTAAGTTAAAGAAAGCCAGATGTAAAGGTGTTAAAGGAGTTACGGTTAAGCTATGTTTTTGTCTCTTTTTTGGTTTGTTTGGGGATTTTTTGGTGGGGGTTTTTTTTTCGGGTTTTTTTGGTGGGTTTTTTGTGCTACTGTTTTACATGATCACAGACTTCATTTAATAAAATAAGTCACACTATCTCATTTGTATTTCTTTAACTTGTGGAGTCTGCTCCTCTTCCAGTCTGGGTAGATATTTACAAGGGAAGAAATGGGAGAAGAGAAGATGCTGTCTACCTGCAGCAATACAGTGCCACAATGTTCTCCAGGAGCTGATGCCAGCAAGCCCCACTCAGCTCTTGGCTCACAAAGCAGCAGCACAGTGCACGCATGAGAGCAGGAAGGGGATTGGAGCAGGCTCCTTGCATGTTGAAGCTGCTTGAAAATTTAGTTGCCAAACACTGGCAAATTTTCTATTAAGCCTGTGTGATTTTTTTAACTTTACAACTTGACCATATTTATATATATTTTTGTTTTTCACATTGATGGTATAAGTGCCATCTGTGAGACCACAGCAGTCCTTCTGTCAAATTTTACATTCCCATCCTAAGCAAAGGCGCTAAAGTTTTTCAAAGGAACAGTTGTTTATTTCTTTTTTCACTTGGACAAAAAGATGTCTTCAATTTTCCTTGGGAGTGGAACTGTTTTAGCTGAAACTTCAAATAAAATAATTCTGAAGCAGTATCATGGAAAACTTCAGGTTAAGCCATTTCTGTGTGATGGTTTTAAAAGCAATGATGAAACAGATCTTTCTTCAAGAAAAAAAAAAGAAAAAGAAAAAAGTTAAATTCTATCTTTATTGCCTGTGTTTTCAGAACATGGGGTGATACGGCTTTATAGGGAGCCCCATGCAAACATTCTCTCTGTGGGAATAACACCAATTTCACCTCAAATCCTGCCACTGATTGGTATGGAAGGTAAAGATCTCTAGAGCCCTCAACTTCTTCAGGGGTATTGAGTACATTTAAATACAGACAACCTTGCCTGATGCCAGCTGCAGGTAAGACTAAGGTCTATATTCATCCCTCAGTTCCCAGGTGACACCAAAGGATGAGATCACTCAGGTGCTCTCTACTGAACCCTGCTTGTGGCTTGGTGACCTTCATCAATTCCTGTGAAAGCACTGAGCCTCAGCAATCTCTGTCAGCAACCCACAGCTCTACACAGTTCTGCCATCTCTGCTTGGAAAATTCCCTTGGCTTTGCTTCCTCAGAAACTTTTAAAAGCTCCACAGAGACTGTAACTCCAATGGCTCAAGGCAGCAAACCCACGCTGTTCATCCATCCCCAAACACATTGCTCATTTTGAGAAAGAAAATGGAATTAAGAGCTTCCTTTAATATATGAATATACTTTTTAAAAAGCAAAAATAAGGAAACAAGCATTGGAGGCAAGCTGAAAATATGTTTTGAGTTTTATTGCCTCTGCTTGAATCAAACCATTTAGACTAATATTACTCTTTCCAATATATTTATGAGTATGTTCCTGCCATGGCCCATTTATGACACGGGAAGTGTGTGAGGCTCATGTGCCTCAGGGCCCATTGCCTGTGGGGTCTCTGCTGTTTGGCCCACAGAACAGGCTAATAGCCATATTTTCTTTGTCTTCATTCTCATGGAAGCAGAAATTGAATTTGAGGTGAAACATATGGCTTGTTTTGGGTAAAAGTTATTTATCTCTTCTTTCTCATTGGCTTTTGAATTTTTTTCCTTTAATTTCCTAACTTTTGCTCTTTTTTAGAGTAAGGGCCTTATTTGAAGCCACTTGGATTTTCCTATCTGCTTCAACAAGGCCTTGGACCAGGCTGTGGATACCAATGCGGATTTCTTTCCACACTTCTTTGTAACTGCTCTTTAGTGATCCCTGGTGAAAATGCCTTGTGCATTTCCTGAACTGTTTGTTATAGCCCTTCCTACTGCATGTGAACATGTGCTTCTTTCACAAATGTTCCATTCATGCCAGCAGCATCCTCAATAATATACAAACATTTTTGGGAGTTTCCCCAGGAGACAAAGATCATGGTGGACTGAGGGAAAAGAGCTGTGACACTGATTTTAATGCCTTGAAGCACTGCCAGTTGTATATAAAATAAAAAGGAGCCTGCATTCTAGTAAATTCTAGTAAATTCCCTATCAGATCATTAAGAGCTCAAAATATGTAAGAAATTATGTCTTCCAAACCTGCATGTGATCTACTGCAAGTGACAAGGACAGCAGCATTACAGACTGAATGTCTTCCTTCCTAAACAGCAGGCTTTGGACAGAAATTTAATGTTTAATACAAGCTCTACTGGCTGACAGTCTCTGGCATGCAATCTCCCTACAAACCTAGGGCTGAAGAAATTTTTCTTTTGCTTCAAACAATGGCATCCTCTACATATTAGCAAAAAATAAATCTTGCATGTCTGGTATTCAGAATTACTTTCTATGTCCAGTATTTCTACTGGAAGACGCTGATTCTACTTAAACACTAACCTCTAGCCAAATTTTATTTAAATTTTACTTGGCATTCAGTCAACAGTAAGGTGGATGGAGACACTCTTAGGCATGTATTGCCCCGACCATACAAGGATTCCTTTTTCAGGGGGAGGAAGGAGCGCCAGAAAGCCTTGAAATATAGGTATTTCACTGGATATATTTGAAACCCAGTGTTGCTGAGCCCATTTTGCATCTCACTCAAGTTTCCCATCAGCCATGTGTACACACACTGTAACAACTCATACATTGTGGCAGCTTTGAGAATGGCTCAGCTGCAGGGCCTTTCACCTCTGCCCACCTGCCCTCTCTTCTTCATTTATGAATCTGCAAAGCTGTCAATGTTATTTTAAAAAATCTTGCTACTTGACTTTGTTTACAATAGTTCTCTCACTGTCTCAGAATTGAGCTTGGGGTATAACCTTGCATTTATACACTTGTTCTGCTTTTGCTTCCTCTATGCACATTTTCATTTCTCTAGTCTTACCCATTAGTCATGTTCTCCTTTTCTCCTCCCCCTGAACACCAAAGTGTCAATATGGCTTCTGGTTTCTCCCTATCTTCAAGATGAGGACAATTTGGTCTAAATTAGTAGAACTAACAATCAAAATCAGACTTTGTTTCTAAATCAGTTGTTAAAATTCTATTCCAGGAGGCTTTGCTGTCTGTGCTGGTTTTCTCATGCTCTCTTTCTACCTACAAAGAGTAGCTCTGAAGCCTTGAACTCCAGTCCTCCAGCTCCAGCTTTTAGCCTTTTTCCTGTATTCCACTCCTCCTGCTGAGCCAGTAGATACTTATCTGATGTTATAAATCCATGTAGAGTCTCCACTCATCTAAACATGAAGCCTCCTTTCTTGCTCCTCTTTAGGTAGTTAAAGAACCATTTCTTATCTGTGCCAGCCTTCTCCAGGGGTGTAGCTTACATGACTTCTCTGGACGTTTAAAGAACCAGAGCAATCTTTTGTAACCTGTAAAGATTTACTGCTATAATAGACACGCTCCTGAAAGCTGCACTGGAACAAATAGCCAGTAGGAATACCTGCAGGTTTTGCCACTGTTCTCTCATGCCAGGCTACCAATGTGCAAAGAAAAGAAAATCATTATGAACTTCAAAGTGAGTCAATTCAGTGGGAGTAAATGTTTGAAGAATATTCTGTCCCTTCTTCCTTGCCTGCCAGCATAATTGAAGCCTGGAGGAAATTTCTAAAGCACATGGAAATCTAGAAATCAGGTCTATGTGGAAAGATCAATTACATTTTCATATAAGCCTTTGGTTTATTCACTAATTTCTTTGTGCAGACTTAGAATTTCCCTGTCTTTCTTGGTTTTGACCCAGGTGTACCAGATGGCAATAATTGAACCCTGGGTTGTGGAAATGGAAATTCATAAGTTTTTGTAGAAGGAGCTATCAGCAGAAAGCAATGGCTGGAGCTGCCTTGCCAGCCACTGTGAAAGGAAAGTCCTTTCTCTGCACAATGCTGTTTGATTTCCTAGAGTAAGGCACTGAGGTAGGGCGTCCTCAGGAGGGCTCATGATCATCTGGTTTTAGCAAAATAGCAATTTACATCTTATTTTTCCCAATTAAGACATTTATTTTTAAATAACTTCCCTCTTTCTTGGCTTTAAATCCATCTGGTTTTGTTTCCTATGTTCAGAGGATCTTATAGGAGGAAGTGGGTGGTCATCCAGCTAGAAATAACACCATGCTGTCACACCATCTGACTGTTTTCTGAGATCCTCCCAAGCATATTGCCCAAAAGTGACCTCCAGACTACTTATGTGCTAGTGGGGATTAAATGTTCAGACAAAACGTGTGAGCAACAGATGAAGCTGTATTGTAAGAAGCTGTTCTCCAAGGACATTCCTCCACTTGTCTCTTGAACAAGATCTGAAACAACATCTGGACTAGGATTTTTGTCACATGACTTGAAACATGCTGACATTTTACTTCAGTTAATCAGTGACACATTCTGATAGCTCCTACAGGCTAAGTATTTTATTTATATTTTACATTGTATTTATTGCCCATTAATAAAGTACTGCATAATAACTCAAACCACATTTATTGAGGCTTTTGCAATTATGTAACAGGCTAGTATTCTTCTAATACGTAACTGGAACCACTCAGTTACATATGAATTAAAGTTTTCTAGTTTACTAAGAAGCCAGTAGCTGTTAGCATGGATTTGTTGTTGGTAACCAGAACAAACTCATGCTCTGGAAATGATGTTTTTCCTAGGTGACAGCTGCCCACAATTTTGGTTTAACTTCTCCTTTTGGATGTGTACAGATCACCTGAAAAAAGGAAAATGAGGGAAGGTAGAGTGTAGAGGCTGGGACAGGAGGCTGAAGAGACAGGCCCAAGATAACACAGGAGGTCTGAGATGGATCAAAGTGTGAACAGGAATCTCCTGAAGTCATACTCTCATTTCACATTGCCTGGTAGTGAAGGTGGAAATCCTGCCCCTGCTGCTATTCCACACCCCAGGGGAATCTTAACTGCCTGGGAAGTGCTTCCCTGTGGTGAGGAAGTCTGTTTGTACAAAAAAACCCCAAAAACTTTGAAAGGTCTTTTTTTTCTTTCCACCTTAATGTGGAATGGGAACATTTATGAAATCTCAGTTTCATGGGGTGAAAAATTGCTTCTCTCTCTCTACTCTAGAGCAGATTGATAAAAGACTCATGATAGCAATTGAATGCTGAGGGAGAGGGGCGTGGTGATCTGTGCAGCTGTGCATAACACTTATTATTTTTACAAGTCACTGGAGGTATTTGGTAGGGTCAATATGGTAAGAAATCTGGACCTGAAAGTGAAACACAGTGTCTGTCAGAGGGGCCAGATTTTAATTGGAAACTAAATTTCATTTTGGAGAAAGAGGAAAATACCACACTTCTAATGAGATCCAGGGCACTCCAAAGAGCAGTCTGCAAGGAATATTTAAATAAAAAAGTTCTGTTTAGAAAGACCGTTTGTAAATGACTCCTTGATACTGTAGGTAGATAAATGCACTTGAGCTCATTCCTCATAAATGAGAAACATATAAAACATGCTGATGACTTAAAGTAAGATTTTTAGAGTTTTTTAACTTTAACCAAAAAAGTTGGTTATTATTTTTCAAACTCCTTGGAGAAGCTGAGCAGAAGAGAATTTTTGTCTTAAATATTCAGAAGGGAATTACTTTTATATGAAAGTGGAAAGGAATGGCCAAATTAATTGTACATGAAAAAACTGAGTTTTCATTAGATGCTTTCAATTAAGAGATTAACTGAGGGGATGTTTTTCTGTTTGGATTTCTTTTTCCGTTTTTAAGTTTAGATTTCTGTACTTTGAAATAATTCAGGTTCAAAGCATAGTACAAATGTTGGTACTTATGAGCTCTTAGAAGTGGTAGTGAGCATTTCATTTAGGTATTTTGCTCAAACCAGTTGAAAATGTGAGCTCAGGTTTTGATCCTTAAATAGTCATTTGATGAGAATAGAGATTTTGTGCGTTGTGCATTGCACCAGCCAGAGCATGAGGGCCTAGGAAAAAAGGATGGTGGGTTCCTGCCCCTTCAAAAATGCAAGACCCTTGGTACAACCTGGGAAAAGGAGAAGGATGCAGTGATCCTAAGAGGAGCAAAGCCAGAGCTCACTATCTAAATTACAAAAAGAGAGGCAGAGATGAGATTTTGCTTTTCTATTTCACCAAGCATACTTAAATATCTTAAGTAAGCTGAAAGTTATTTTGGTTGAAGGATGAGGATGACTTTCCTTCCTTTTTCCCCCTCTATTATTCCTAACCTGTGGCCTCAGCTGATTTGCTCAATAGCAGAGCCTTGAAGTCAAAGATCTCACAAGAGAAATGATGGTATGTGAAAGGATTGCAGGCACCCCTGTGGTGTCCTCGTGTGGTAATTAAAACTAATTCAGGGCTAAAGAGATTAGTAACCAAGTCCAAGAGGAAAAATTGGGTGAGGAAGAGTTAAAAATGTCTCTTTCTTTCTCTTGTGTGAAAGTGCAAAGCTGATAAAATAAACAAATCTGTTGAAATCAGGCATTTCAAGCCAGAGACTGGTCATTCAAACTCTATAGGGAATAGGGGCAATACCTGTCTCCATACCACACATCAAATCACACTTGGCTGTTCTTCAATTGGACTGCCCCTGAGTCCAGTTTGAGTGGGTTATCACTATGTGAAGGAGCATGACATAACCCCAAACCTCCTGAACAGGTCTACAGGAACTTCTTCTGCAGCTGGGTTGACTTGTCTGTGCTCCAGGTGTGGGGGCAGAAGGTTAAATAGCGGAGAGGAGAGAAGAGAAAAAGAAATTATACATGAAGAAACTATATTTTTGTCTTCCCTCCAGCATGTATCAGTGGATAATGAAATTTTTCAACTGATTAGATGCCCCATTGGTCGGAAAATTTGGAAGCAATCATGCAATTATATCGCAAAACCTCAGAGTCATGTACATTCAGCCAAGTAGAGAAACCAACTATTAGCAAAAATAGAGAGAGAGAGAAGAAAAGAAAAAAAGACTATTTATATTGCAATACTGGTCCTAAAAAATGGAAAAGAAAACACAATGGAAAATTTTCTGCAAACAATTAAAGGAGGGGGAGAAGGCTCAGGATGGGTCTGGTGTTTCAGGATAAATATAGAATTTATAACATAGTAAGAGCTGTTTTTAGTGGGCCTTAATTGAAACTACATTGCTTGCCCCTCTACTGCTGCAAACCGGTGCTGCAGTCCGTGAGAAAAAGAGGGACTGGGTGACTTTCCTAGTAAGGGACTGATACATCTTACCAGAGAAAACAATGATTGGCAATGCTCATTGCAAGCACTTGGGGCACTTTTCTAAACAGGGGCATGGACTTGTGCTCTGCTCCACGCCACAGTGTCTCTGCTTGTGACAGGCACAGCTCAGCCCCCATCCAGGAGCCATCTGACACACAGAGTTTTGCTAAATGAAGTCAATTGCCTGAACTAATGCATTTTTCTTTTTCTTTTACTAAGAGGATTTCTTGCCCCGCTTGTGCACTCCATGTAGACAAGGACTTAGAAACGCAATGTTTTCATTGGTAGGAAGATGGAGTAACTTGGGGGATGATATCTGACCCCACTGAAGTCTCAATAAAATTGTTTTGTTCTTGGGTATTACTAACTGACTTAAGCATTTGCAGCCTCTGTCAACAGCCTCTTTCCTTTGCAGCTGCCCAGCCTCTCTCCAGGGTCTCGGGCTGACCTTGCAGTGAAGGCTGAGGTGACACCTACAAGGGAGCTGTGCCCAGTGCTGGAATGGTGTGAGTGGCAAGTGATCAGAGCAAGATCAGCAGCAACTGAGGAAGGGGCAGGTGTCTCCAGCATGTTCTGTAGCAAACTGAGGACCACATCAACTTCTCAGAGTGCAAGAAGTCCTGGCTTAACTTATTAGCTAATGATGGACCCAGTCACTGATTAATACCTGCGATCCAGAATCTGGTCTAAGTCCCCCTTTTTAGTCTTCTTTTTCCCCTTTAAATCCTTTTCCACTGAGGGACAAAAAGGAAGAGATAGGCCAGGATGGAATGATAGAGGAATTAAAAGAAATATTAGCATATTGTTGGCACATACAAATGGGGGGAAAATTGTTGAGGTGACCCAAACCATAAATTGAACCTGAACTAGCTACTTATCTGATTGCTTTACCTTGTTCCCATCCTGAATGTGGCAACTGGTTTCTTCCCACCATGGGATTTCATCCTATGCTCCCTGCTGGGATTGGAAATGCTCCACTAGGTTTGATGTCTCGGTACTATTCTATTAATGGAAGAAAAGTGTCCCTTCCCCTTGGCATTCCAAATATGTGACAGTCATGAAAAACTAGAAGTGTTTTTATTATTTAATACTATTATTTTCCAAGATAAAAAGAAAATATTTGCCAATTTCATGCTTGCTGGTGCTGTGGTTTGATCTGATTCTCCAGAAAAGTGGGAGCTGTTCTTTGGGTTCTGCAAAGCCTCCTGGGGTGAGGGGAAATTGGTGGCTCTTTGGGAGCTTCCTGGAATGTGAAATGCTATTTAGCACTGGCTTTATGTCCTCAGAGTCTTGGGAACTCCGGTGTGTCAAAGGCCTAGGGAATGCTGGGAAAGGGTGGACAATTAGATGGGTTCAAAAGGGGAATTCATTAGAAGCATATTCAGATCAGAAACTGCAAGAGAACAGTTACATTCTTTGCCTTATTCTTTGCATGAATGTTGAGAGACAGTGGAAAAAAACAGACCATCTCAGGGCTGGATCCAGGCCTAGCAGAGTCAGGGTTATGTTTTTGTTTTGTTTTCCACCAAAAACTCAACACCCCTATTTTTTCTTCTTCTCTTGCAGGGAAAGAAATTTAACTCAACAAAGAGCTCTTCACCCACCAGCTCTTACTGTCCCACTGAGTCTTTTACAAAATATAGGTGCCAGCAGGAACAGGGCTTTTTTTTACAAGAATTATTTTCCTGGTCTCTGGATGGTTGTACATCAAACCTTCCCCACAACATAGGAAATGAATACTGATCTCTAATCTGCTCACACTGAAGGAAAAATGACCCTACCCTAGGCAATCAATTTGTAGCAGAACAAGGCTTATGGTAGGAAGAGTTGTGAGAAATCTCAGGTGCAAGGTGCAGGGATGGCTGCAGCCATCAAGACTGAACAAGGCTTGAAGGGAGATCAAAATGACAGCGCTTTTCCCATATATCAGGCTGAAGGACCTGACATTGTCATCTGCAACTCCGTGAGGCTGATTTTAAAATAACCTGTTGAAAAAGAAAGGGAGAATATATTTGTTTGTGGCTTTCACCCACATGTACTTCTTTAGTAAAAAGTGGACATCTGTCTTGATTCTGTCAAAATTATGATGAAAGCACCAACAAGAATGCTTCCTGGATTGAGAAGAACTAACATGGTTTTTTGTATACAAAAAACCCATTTCGTTTTTCAGAAAGGAAAAGAATGTTTATATTCTTTCTACTTTTTTTGGGGTGGATGATCTCCCGTGTTTGCTTTAGGCTGGTAATTGCCTCTGCCCCTACTACGACATGAAGCACCATCTTGAGCCAGATTCTTTCTAGGGACCTCATGAGAATCACTGAATTGTGTTCTCTCTTTACATCATGAACTTTGGCCTCCACTTTCTAGGTCTAGAAGTTTCACCCCTGTGAAGAGAACTGCATGACATCTTAAACACATTATAGTCTTGATTATTACCTCTTCATCCAAAAGAATCCTCAAGTCTTTTAGTTTTTCAGAGTTTTTTTAATTTTCCCATTCTTCTCAGTACAGTCACTACTCACAGTATCCCAAGACAAGCTACGAAGGGGAACCCTTGCACACACAGTTCTTGAAGTCCAGCTGAAGGTGTGTAAAATAATTGATTGCAGGTCAGTGCCCCTGTTCAACTGCTTCACCGCTTAGTTCTCAGTGTCTTCTAAACTGTGATTGTTATCATACCCAAAACTCAGACTAGTAAAATGAGAGGCCTGGGAGAGAACTAGAGAACTTCATTGTCTTATAGTTTCTCAATAATTTAATTCCATTTGCATTATTTAAATTCTTGATTGGAGCTGGAAGGCAGATCAGCTCCTACAACTCCAAAAGTCCTTTAACTCCCCTTGCAGAAGAGAAGGAACTCATAGGTAGATCATCTACTGTCAGGAAATTTGTGTCCATTGCTGCATTTCTGAAGGTCTCCTTCCTCTCCAGAGGACTGATCTGAAATCAAGGTTATCTCACATAAAATGAAATCTGCAGGTGAGATCCTATTAAGCTAAATGGGAATCAATTTCCAAGGCTGTTTGAACTCTCTGGAGTCCTTTTGGTGATCAAGGGGGTCACTTTTGCCATTTGGAAACAGATCTGTTGAGGGGAAAGTAAAACAATGCTTGCAAAAGAGAGCAAAAGTCCTAGAACACTGCACACACAAAATGTTCTTTATATATAAAAAATTTAGTCATGAAACTAGTCTGAACTGACAACTTTGCATGAGAAGCCAGTGCCACTAATCACTTGCAGCATAAAACCAAAAAAATTTGTAGAGGAGTCCAAACTCTGTTCCGTTACAGAGTTTGCTGGTTCTTTTGTCCACCTACATTGCTTTTTGTGGGATCACTTCAGCACAATTAAGAACACTTCCTTTGACCTGTGCAATTTATATAAAAAGTTTTTGGTTATAAAACCAAACTGAGCACAATTCCACTTTTAAGAATTAATCCTTCAAGTACCCATGTACAAATCCTCAGTAAAGGTTTTGGCTTTACTGCTAAAGCCTTTATAACCCACAGAGGAGAGCCTGCACATAAAAACCCATGAAAATTAATGAACATGGACTTGCAGCAGTGAGAAATTTGGAATTCCTGTTCCTTGGGAACTTCCAGCGTGTCAAAACTTATTATTCTAAGCTGAAGCAAGTACTTTCAACATAATAAATTTGCACCAAAAAAAAAAAAAGTAATTTCTTATAATTTCTGTAAAGAATTGCCAATACATCAATTATTCTTGAATAAAAATTATAATGGATAACTACCTATATTGAAATGTTTCCTTTTATTTGTTTGATTTGACATACATGCTCCATTTGCCTGAAATTCAATTAATACTGGACTTCACATTTTGTGAGGGTCTCTATTTTGACTTTGTAGTTAAAAGGCCAGAACCCCCAGGCTTCCCTACAGACAAAACTTTTCTGTCCAAATTACATTTCTCATGCAGCACTAGAGTCACATGAGTACCAAACACAGCACACAGTTCCAGCCAAGCCAAGTGCATGTTATTTCTTGCAAGGCGAGTCCTCCAAAGGACTATGGGTCCATAGTGGAGAGAACAAAGTTGCCAATTAAAACTTCCACAAGGCAATGCTCAAATAATGAAACTAAGCTGAATGCCATGGTGAACCAAGACTGAACATTCTACTAATTATTTTGTATAAATAAAAGGAAAAAATATTCTTTTATGAACCTGGGTTGTGTTTCATTTGGATTGCAACACCTAATTTTACATCATTCCTACTGTGTTTTTTAATATTCTTCACTTTGGAAAATCAGTCTGGTGAAAATTGCCATTCCTGTTGGAGCCTTGCACCGTCTCTGCTGTTGGTAGATACCTCCTCCTCTCCAACAAGAACGATCCACAGTTTGGTGAACCAACATAGGTGGGAACAGAGAAGCCACAGGAAGTTAGGTGATATAGCCAAATGTCACCAGTAAAAACACGTAGGGTGGTTCATTATCTAGAATGGCTTCTCTTTCTCGCCCTCTCCCTGCGAGCCCTGTGTCTTTTCTGCTGACAGATAACTGCTAAATGTTGTGTTACTCCACAGCACGTTAGCAGGAGTTCCACTGATGTAAGGGGATGATTCTGTCATATAAAGAGAGAGGACACTGAAACCAAAGACGTTTCTGAGAGAGAACTGCTCTTCCCAGTGTACTTGCTCTGTTACAGAGCAAGAGATTGCAGTTGCAGTAGACACATGTTCCTATTTCAGCCAAAATTTGAGCTTCCTGTTGCAGTTCAGTGATCGTCTTGGGGCCAGGTCCCCAGTGGGTACAAAACAAAGTAGTTCCTGCTGCTTAAACAGTTTGAAATGAGAAAGAGTCCCCTCTCCTGTGGTATTCATTGCAGTTGTTCCTGTTATCCATTATACCCGCAGTGCATTCAGTATTGCCCTAAACACCATCCGTAAGGCTCCCTGTCCTAATCCAGCCCACAAAGTCAAGAGCTTGGGAATTGAATAAAAGCCGACTGTGCAAATGCATTTTGTAAATCACAGGAAAGGAAAAAAAAAAAGAGAGCACATAGAGCACATTTCAGTTTTCATTGGTGCTTCTGGCAACCTTCTTCCCCTACACATCATCATCGAAGAGACAAAACCCAGGCTCCCCGCTGAGTACACAAGAAAGGGAGACTTCCCTTGTGCTTCACTGTGCTGCAAGCTGTAAATTTCTAAAGAGCTCTGCTATAATCTTTTACAGTCTGCAATCCCACCCTTCAGCTTAATGAAATGGAATGGTACAAATGCTCTCTGGACATTTCACTGCTGACAGTTACCCAAGGTTTGTTTCAGCTGTTACAATATGGCTATTTTATTGTCTTTTTTTTTTTCCTCTTGTACAATTTCATGACTAACTATGTGTAAAATGGAAGGAATTTGACTATCCTTTCTTCATCCAGTTGGACACAAACTGGACTGCTTCCTTTAACTCACTTTTCAGCTGGCAGGGCTTGCTTTCTGTTTTCTTTTAAATGTCAGAAAAGGTTAAATAGGCTCTTCAAATCTGCAATAGATTTGGAAGATCTCTGGGGGTAAAACCTTCACAAGAGAAACAGTTTATATTAGTTCAAACAACAAACTCAAGTTCTGAACGTGGAAGGCAAGTAAAACAAACCCCATGCACATCTCACATTAAAAAATCACAGGATTTGTTTTTGCCCAATATCATAATATAATGAAATATTTGGAATGGTTTTAATCTATTTAACTGTCTCGTTGTTTAGGGCTTTTTTGCTGTTGTTGTTTTATTTGATTTGATTTATATTACACTTACATTTTACAGTTAGAAATGCAGATCGAGGAGCTGGACATGAGAAAGTGACTGCCACCATTTTCCCGTGTTTGCCTGGTATCCTGCTTGGCCACAGGGATTACGAACGGGTCAAGGCCCTAGCTAGCCCGCCTCATCTCTTCCTCACTTGAAACAGAAAAGAAATACAAACATGGGTCTAAAATCTTGAAAGAAAGTTGGCGAGAAATTCAGTTTTCACAACTCAGTGAAAAATTCAGCATTCCTGATACCACTGAAACACTACCACCCCAGCTCAGCATTTGCCTGGAAGATACAATCTTTACCTCAGGTAAAGGGCAAGGACAAAAGACAGTAAAATGGTGCCTGGATCCATAGAGCTGTCTATCAGACATACCATCTCAAGATACTTTAATTTTGAGGTAAGATGTGACAGAAAAACAATATGCAGAGATTTTGAAGAGTACATTGTGTGTTGGGTGAGGCTTCATGCTTTCTACATCCAAACACAGTCTATGCTAGAGGACAGATACACTTATATTAAATTCCTGCTGATTCAAAAATAGCTTGTCTTCTACTGCCAGCTACATGCAAGGACCTTACAAATTCAGGCTGACCATTGTTTTAAGATTCTTTGGATGCATCTTGTCTTGTTTCTCACTGCCAATATTGTTCATGAGGAAAGAGAGAGAATTTGGCCAGTAAGTAAAAATTCTTGCACAGAACAACAAGTCTGGATTTGTAGCACATGCCCTGGGGTACTTGGAGTCAGAAACTCAGAACATGCCAAGCATCTCATGAGGAAATGCTTCCCTGATAACTGGACCAACTGCAAGTGTACTCCAAAGCAGAAGGACTTTTGCTTCTGCTTCAGGTTTCCACTGCAAATGGGAAAATTCAGGTGGGACATTGAAACTGGAGAATCCCTTGATGTCTTCATCAGTAGCTGAGGTTACTGATAGCTGGCAGTCCCTGCCTGCTCAGTCCTCACCTTGCTTTGGAGATGCCAACCCTTTGTCCAGACTCCAGACAGGAGCTTGGGTAGGATGTGGTGGAGGGAGCACAGGCATGTCTGAGCAGAGAGATCACCTTACAATGGTGCTAAGCCCCTCACCTCAGCGCTCTTGCCAGTGCCAGGATCCCTTCCCAGCACTCTCCTCCTTTGAGAAAAATGTGAAAAGTGGTTTAATTGGCCTCAGGCCTGCTATCACTTATGACAGCAATGATCAGAAACAGGGGCCATTTAACAGCCCTAGTATTTAACTCGTACATTCACTTACATATAGAGAGGTGCCTGTCTGTATGATTAATGTCTTCTCAACATATTCCATTAACAAAAATACGAAGTGCTTTGATTTTTTCCCCCACGTGACTGACAACATAAACACGTTGTCAAAAGCACTGAACAGATGGTAAGGCACTTAGGAAAGTTTGCTACCTTTAAAGAAGTCACTGGCCTTCAGCAAGCACTTACACTGCCATGGTAGTAACTGAAAGAAGGCTGTCCTTCAATTCCAGAGTGAAATGGAGTGGAACTCAGTCACTGTCTCCTTCATCCAACAGTAGTTCTGCATTCCCATGATGGTTTCTAATGGGAAGCCACCCTCTTATCTAAAGCAGGTGGTCTATCAGTAGAGAATGGCACAAGGAGCAGAGGATGGGCAGTGTGGGACAGCAGCAGGCAGGGAGCAGAGCTCTAGTACATGTAGGAAGGAAGCTTGCCACAGTGTCAGCTTTCACCTTTAGATCACTTACAGCTGCCTTCTCCATCCTTCTTTGCAAGGAAATATGCTCAATTTCCATTTTCTTACACAGTAAGCCTTACATTCTCACCTGACAGTATCCTTGGGTCTGGCTGTCTTGGCAATCAGACTACTCTTTCTCATAATTTCCTAGAAATCATTACCAGTTTCATCCTCCCCAGTGTCTATTTTCACTTTTGGGTCTTTCAACAGTTTGAGTAATGAGTGCTGATCAACATCAACTTAACTCCCACAACATGAACTAATTATTTCTGCAGACACCTCTTACCATGAAGACAAATCTGGAGGGGACTTTGTCTTCCCTGCTGCTACCTGAGGGAGTTTTAGATTTTGTTGTTCTCATCTATGACATGGATTGCCTTGAGCAGCCTCTCATTCTAGCAGCTGGTACAGCTTGCAACACATCCAGGGCTAAAAGCTGGTAGAGTTTGCTAAAAACTGAAGGAATAAACTATTATGAGAAACCTGAAACACCCCTTTTCCCACTACTGTTTTTTACTGTGTAGGCTAAGTTATCCTCATTCCTCAGGCTTTACAATCACTTTATGAAATCATGCATCCAGAAGTGACTTTGTTCAATTTCCTCTGAATTATTTCCCACAAATATTCTTGTCATTTTCTATTTTTACTATTCAAAGTCTTTAAATACAAGGACTTTTAAAATTCTGAATAACATTTGCTTGAGAGCTTTCTAGTGCTAATATATTACTATAATTTGTTTTGCTATGACGTTTTTTAAGGTAGATACTTCATCTCCAATGGAGGTATGGTGACCTTTCATAAGGTAACTTGAATACTCTAGCATTTTTTCATGTACAGGCACTGAACTGATAGCTTTCTTCCTTGGATCCTCCTAGTGATGAGCTGCCTGAACCTGTTTGAACCCTTCTGTTTGCCCTCAGATGGCTATTAACTCACTAAATAAATATTGATCAAAATAAGAGAAGTTATATATAAAGTAGCCTGATTAAAGAAACGTGGAAGAAATATCTTGAAAGCAAACCTTGGACACACTTCAGACAATAGGTCTTGTCAAACAAATTTGATGTCATTCTGTAAAGTAGGCTATTGTTCAACTCTGACTCTAAGGCATAAGTAAAGTTAGCAGAAAAAATATTAATATTCCCACCCACCTAAACTCTCATTGCCATCCTACACCCTTTTTTAGAGCATGGTGGCAAAGATTTATGATTTGGTATTTAACACAATTAAGAGCCAGGCATGGTCATGGAGGCTAGGCTGTGGGACCTCCAAAATATAGGTATTGATGCAACACACTTCCCCATCTTAAGAAAGGAGCTGTGTTTCCATTGAGGGCACAGAAATCCTTCAAAAATTTACCTGAACTTCTAAGTTAGTATGGCTTCCAAAACCAGCAATTACTATCCAGTTACTGCTTAGCAACATTAATGAAACATTGCTCATTAGAGAGCTCATTAGAAATGTTGTATGTTTGGATTACTGTCATTAGTTTCACTGAATTTCTAGGGCTTCATGCTTTGATTTAAAGCAAATGATCACTGAACATTATATAAAGCAGGAATTATTTAAAAACTGACAGACATCTCAAAATTTCAATCAGAGGAAAAGCCTGAATGACTGTATTTTTAGTGCTGCTGATCTAGGATGAGGCTCATTTTGGATCTGCACTTTCCTCACAAACTTAATAATGGGTACAAAATCCCTGCTGATAAAAGTTACTCTGTGAAATAAGCATTGCTGGAGCAATGATCTATAATCAAAACATTCAACTGTTAAATTCAAATGAAATATTTCTTAAAAAAAATTTAAGAGAACGGCAGTTCATCATACCTTTATAAAGACAGGTCAGCACCACAGATGTCTTAAGATAGAGTTTAGCAAAAAGACTGTTCATTCTGGTTATGAATACATGCTAAACAGGGCTGATGAATTCATAGGATATGTTGAAAGAGAAATAATAACCTAACAGATGACATTATTACCTCTGCAGATGACATTTATTGATGCCAGCTGGTTGCATCCTGTTCTGAATCCACACCTAAAAAAGGATACAAAACCACAATATTTAGCATAACAGAACCACATGGCTGTTTTGGCTCTGCAGAAACCCCCTCACCATGGGAGAGTTAAAGAAGTCAATCTGTTTAACAAATCATAAAAGCAACCAGGGAGACAAGAGGTGGCTTGATCACTCTATAATTACCTTCTCAAGGAAAAAATAGCAGTTGCTAAAGACATCCTTAATTCAGCAGAGAAATGCAGAACAAGAACCAGTAGCTTGGAGTTGACTTAAAACTTGGCACATTATTTAACTGGGAAGGGATAAGAATCAGCTAATTAGAGTAATCTGCTTGTAGAAACAAAGAACATGCCTTGTTCTCTTGTTCTCATGATTCTATGCCTTGTCTTCTCCAAATAAGACCTGAGCATCTCTCTAGAAAGCACAATTTTACTGAGCATTTTTAATGGATTTTATTAGGTGGTGACCAGGAGAAAAACTGCGCCTAGGATTGATGAACCAGTCAGAGCAGATAACTCCAATGCTCTGGCCTAGATTCAGAAACTTTAGAACTAAGAACTGACTGGTACTGATCAGGGCTATGTGAGATGTTTCATAGCACAATAGCATTTCAAACAAATTGCATTCATCTTCTGCCTATTGCAGATAATCCTCTTGGGAAAATATTATTTAATAGGCATTAGTTGAAAGTTTGTCGCCTCTATATTGATTGGATTACTGGTCACAGGCTGAGACAAACCTTCCAAAGTTATCTAGTACAACTAATACTTATTTATATGTTCTTTTTACTTATTTCTAGGTGAAACAAGTCTGAAATGACACCAAGTCAGGTTCTCCTGTAATAGAATTCATGTCGTCACTGGCATACAGGACTGCAGTCATAAATCAAGCCAAACTGCACCTTTATTGACATTAGCTTTTATCTGATGCTAGTAAGGCAAATTTCTCATAGAAAATACTGGTTTGTCTTCTTTTGGGTTGATGAAAGCCAATACCAAATAATCAGAAATTTCAGTGGCAACTATCTAGACAATATTTGTTTGCCTGTCTTCTTCTCTTAGCTAAATGTTTTTATGTATATCCTGACAGTAACCTCCTGCAATGGAGGAATATCTTGGATTTATGTCATGCAGGAAAAGCTGTATACAGTGAATGGCCTTTTTGATACTCTTGCATTAAAATCACCATGTTTGCTTGGCCCATATCCACAGACACTCCTCTTTTCCAATACACTAATATTTTTGGAGAAGCCACATTAGATGGACTTATCTTTACCACTGAAAATTTTCTTTGTATTCTCTAGAGTTTCTTTAACTTTCATACCAAGATGTGTGCGCACACCCCGTCGCTAATATCCTCAAAGTGTTATTCATGACCTACTAATTTCCAAGGCATATGAGAGAAATAAAATGACTGATTTCACTGATGTTGTTCCTTCCTAATCCATTCAGAACATTTTGAATTTGAGAGAGGAGTTGTTTTCTTGAGCAATTTAGTTTTTTCTGGTTGTTTTCCAAAAACTAGGCAATGTTGGATAATCATTCATTTTCCAAGTACACCAGTGCATGGTCAGACTGTGACCTGTCTGTCTGGAATAGTTTTTAGGATGCATTTTGCTATTTTATCCTGCAGATGTGACATTAAGACACATCTTCCATTAGCACTTGTTTATGCACTGTGGTACACAGATAAAACTAACCAGTCAAATCTCCTTATTTTTATCATCCACAGCAGTCAGATATGGACAAGTAGACTTTGGGATGTCTAGAGATGAGAATACTTCTAACACACAAAAAGCCCAAGTTGTGATTTCAGAAACTCTCATAGCTTACAGCCAGTGAACATACTTCAAAACACTGGAGCCTTTTCATGAATGTCAGAGCTTGTAATTTGGAGATGGACAAGATTTGTCTACTCAGATTAAGTCTGCTGATCTCTTCCTCTACGATATGCATCCTGCCAATCTCAAAGTTGTTTGAAAATACAGTATATTTTATACATACTAGAAGGATATTCAATGCATACATCTTCTGCTATTAACACTAGTATCTTCACCCAGCCGTTCAAATTACATTTTCTTTCAGCCAAATGTGTTAGATCTTGACATTCTCCTAAAAAGAACATATCCATTCTTTGGCCAATTTCTTGCAATTATCATTGGCTCTTTTGTTGTTGGTTTGGTACTTTAAATTGTCAGAGGAGAATGTTCCAAAGTAACAGAGTGAAATTTTTTTGCTTTATTTCTCTGGAAAGGTCAATAAGGCAAGGTAAAATCCGCACAGTTGTTTTGTGAAGACACTATGAGTTTTTGGCCCTGAAAGACATTGAACATGACTGAAAACACCACAGAAGCCTGTAGCCTCAGGTTTGAAAAATATGAGCAGTCAGTTGTGCTAGAAAATAATTCAGTGCCATGCTTTAAAAGGTAAAATCAAAGAATTCTGTGTGCCATATAAAGTTGAAAGGGAAGCAGAATCCAAGAGGGTTGGGTGACCAGTTTTGAAACACTGTTTGAATAAGATGGATGGATTGGAGCTTGCCGTACTTGGTTTGCAGCCAGGAATAATCTTTTCAAAGCTAGAAGTGCTTTTGATCTCTGCCTACTCCTCCTCATCACTGTGAATCTCCAGGGATACAACCCTACCGTGCAATACAAGGGAAAGAAAATGTGCTTCAGAAGAGGGAGAGGAAAAAGGACAAGGAAGCCAATGAAATAGTATCTGAGAACAACACCGCTGCCTATAATGACACTGACCTGCTGGTGCCAGTGGAAGAGTTTTGTAATATTTTTCCAGGTCTGCTCTTGTTTTTGATACTAGGCTGTGAAGCTGGTTCTGTGACTCTAACCACCCTCGGCACACTTCCAGGGGTATTGGGAATGGTACTTATGAACCTGTGACTTGGGAGTAGACCCGAAATGTTTACAGGCCAAAAGTCCTGTCAGGCAAAACTGAGCCAAACTGATCTGACATCAGTGGGAGTAGATGCCCTGATGAGCAGGGGTCTCTGCATCACTATCCCTATGCAGCTAGGAGCTGGCTGTGTTGGAGGCCGAATGCAATGTGTTTGTAGTGCGTAGCAAACCCAGGAAACAATTTAGGAAGAAATAAAGGGGCATAATCCATGACATGAGTACAGCAGAGTGCGCAAAGGGCACTTTTATAATGGAATGCACACAGCTCAGTTGGAATGACATTGCAGCTCTAGTTTGAAAAAGGTGTCTTGTCTTTCAAGGACCATCAGAACTCTTAGTTACACAGTACTACCAAAAGCACCTTGGCATTCATTTTGGTTTAGACTGTACTTGTTGAGAAGGATGTGTCCACAGAATTACTGAGGCTGCAGACCTCTCCCTGGAGGTCTCTTCTGGTATCCTGTAAATACTAAAAAAATCAGAATGTCCCTCTGGGAGCGTAACAATCCAGTCATTTTGGGATGCCTCTTCTCTACAACTCAGATGCTGCTAATACTGAAACATAATCACCATCTCCTGTTGGGTGGCATATCTTATGATGCATGGGAGATTTTAATAAGTTTTTTCTGTGAGTAATATAATCTCCTGGGACTGTGGATACAGACTTGAGCCATGGAATAAATGTGGCTTTTTGGGCTTGCACTCGTCCTGAGCAACATTCTCCACTCCAAACCGCACCCTGCGGTTGCTGGAGGGAGAAGATAAACAGTCAGTTGGAAACTTCCTCTGGTTTCTTCCCACTCGGCTTGGAAATCCTGGGTATGGAGGTACCCAATGGCACCTCCAGCAGTGACCACCATGCAGGCCATTTCTGAAAGTCATCATAGTCATGGCTCCAGAGAAGCCTGCAAACTGCTGGCTTCCCTGAAGCTGTGCCAGGATTCCAGGCCCTCCGGGGCTGTGGGGCTGGGCAAACCCAGGAGGGACACAGAGCATCCATCAGGTCAGCAGAGATTGATCTCTGCCAGGTGGCTGAAGGACTATCCAGCCCCCCTTAGAGCCCACATTCTCATCAGTTCCTTTACAAAGTTCCTCTCTTTTGTTCACCACCCTGCCTCATGTGCACCCTGCCTCATGTACTTGTTGGAGCGTACAAGACAAATGTGTATTGCTTGGTGTTCCCCTTGCTTGTCTTTGCATCACTCAGCCCCACAGCTCCTGTCAATTCCCCTTCACCAGCTGTTTGCCAGAACATTATTAATTTTCCAGAAATGGTATCCCCTGGTGTTTGCCATCCTGTTGTGCACAGGGAAAAAAATGTAACCTTTTCTGAAAAAGAAATAAAGAAAGAAAAACAGAAAAATGGAAAGAAGGGAGCAAGGGAGGGAGAGAGAAGAAAAGATGAAAAAAAATTTTCTTTGCCCTCAAAGGCTTTTCTTTTAAAGGTTTTATGAGTTTGCTGACAATGTTAATTTACTGGCATCTCCTTCAACACCCTACCTACTCCACAGAAACTTTAGCCAACTTTTAAAGCCAAACTGAATTCTAGGGAAAACTCACAAGATGCACAGAGAAGTAAATTTCAGCTTGTCAAGTGTTACACTGATTAGTGGTAGAGTAAAACAAAATCCCAAAGAACAACCTTCCCTCTCACTTCTTGTCAAAACCCACATCCTCCTGTTTTTCTCTCTCACCACCACCCTCACCTTCAAAGCAAAAAAAAGGAAAATAAAATAGCCCCCTTTCTAACCATTTTGGAGAATGAAAGCTTTGAAAGCAAAACAATTCCATAAAATGATCCAACTGCAATTCAAAATAAGCTGGTCTCACAGAATAAGTTTGGTTATAATATTTGGAAAAACCACTGCATACGTTCCTCCCCGAGGTCTGGTAAAGGGCAGCCACAAATTGTCTGATCACAAAGAAGGAATTTCCCCCTCACTGGTTTGTGGCAAGCGTACATGAGGCTGAGAAGCTTGTCAAAGAAGACAAGCTGAGCAGAACTTCTGCTGAGTGACTGACCCCTTCTCAGTCTCCACATTAACTAACAGTAAAAATGGAGTAAGAAGAGGGGAGGAGACACAGCTCCATGCATCAGCTGTGGGGGGACCCAGAAGAGACACAAGATGCTTAAGATCAGCAGTGAGCAGGAGGGAATCCTTAAAGGATATTTTCAATAGATGGCTGATAGAAACAGAAAGCCCAGACACAAGCATGAAGAAGGTTCTCACCCCCTGCATCTCTGAAGAACTAACTCAGCAGAAGAATTCACAATATGAGGCCCATTTTGTGTGGTCTCAGGTGCAGAAGACACTGGATATCTTCAATCCCACTAGCAATTCACTGTGTCAAGGGCAGGTCAGTAGCAAATAAGAGGCCATCAGTTTCTTACTGAAATAGTTGATCCTGTCAGCATTTATTATCTTTCAGATTCATTCAGCACATGGAAAAAGGGAAAAAAAAAAGGAGGAAAAAAAAAGTTGGCCACCATCCTGCCTCACAGATATTTGTGCAGCCCCAGAAGCCTTCCCCTAGAGTTTGTATAGGATCGACCAATAAAACAGAAATGAAATGAAGTGAAACAAAAGCTGAGAAGTATCATATGCATTTGGAATCCTCCACTGTTTTGACTGCTAAATGGGAGGTGCTGTGATTAATCTGTGATTATGTGACTCACCATAATTATGTCTTGTTGAAATTGAATTTATTGAAGCATGAATCATTCCACCCAAAGTAGAACCTAATTGCACGATTGCTGTGGCAGCCATTTAGGGTTTAGAGGAGAGGTTGCTATGTTGGGTGAAGACTTCCGCTCTATTCAGGCAATGAAAAATTCTGTCTTGTGACTTGCAGAAGGGTGAAACTTGTCTGTGAAATGAGAGGAGAAGAACCAATCCCATGAAGTTCCCCTTGAAATGCTGGGAAATGATCAGCCAGCCTGATAGGGAAAAGCTTCCTTAGATTGAGAAGGTACATTAAAGATGAGTTTGGGTCTGAGAGCCTGTTGTATTTGAGTGTTGTATCACTCAAGCCAGAGACCTCCCACTGCTTCACTGTTATTTCTGGGCACATGCTCACCAGGACTGGTGTATATTCACAAAAAACCTGTAATTTCATCAGTAAAACCAGACCAGAGAGAGATGAGCCTGGCACTCCTGCTTTGGATGACACATGCAGGAGGTTAAGTATGTGGTGTGTCTGTGGGGTGTCTCCCAACCAGCAGTTCTGTATAACAGAGAGAAAACTAAGGTCAACTTGGATTTTTTCCCCCATTTTGAGGAAGAGATCCACATTTTCTATTCAGCTGTTTGAATTTTTGGATGGAAAAGACTTTATTTAAATGGGAATTTTTATGGGTAGACTTTTTGTTCCATTTTTTTTACCAAAAAGCCACATTTAATGAAACAGTCTTTGTATTCAGTTTAGAAGAAAAAAAAATTTGCATTTTGTCCTGTGATGTAAAATGGACCCTTTTTCCAAACAGACTTTAGTATAATTATTGCTAGCATATATGAAGGAGTATAGACAATGACTCTCCAGAGTAAGGAATTTTATACAATTGTTAAATTTCCTGTTCTATTTTTAAAATTCTTACTGCTGCTGCTGTTGTCTACAATACAACAGTAGCAAAGGCCCACAACAGCAGTTAAGGTTGAAAGGGGGATGAAAATTACAATTCAAAACAAAAACAAAGTTAGGAAATACTTTGCAGTGCATAATGCCCAAGAAGAAGAATCAGACAAGGGGGAAAAGGTGAAATTTACACTTTTATTTGCTACTTAATGACTAGGTTCTAGGAAAAAGGAAACAATCCTGCCTCATATCACCCAACCTCAGTGCTCTGTGTACTATTGTTTCCCTCCAATTATATTTAGCCAATGGGAAAGGGATGCAGGAGTCCCATCTGGTACAACAGAAGATGCCTCTTTGTTGGGATCACATCTGTTTTATGTTCACACTGAATCTTGGAAAGGAGATATGGAGCCAGGGTATTGGCTTGTCTATTACAAATTTGTTACTTATTTCTAGCAATGCACCCTTGCAAGAAAATATTCAGTGCAAAATAGCTAGGCTTTATGGATGGGTAAAAGGAAATAAATATGACATTTTTTGAGAGATACCATATGACTGTGTTTTTGATAGGTGTTGCCTTAGTCATCAGGAAGCTCTCCCCTTCAAGAGGAGAAGCTACATAAGGCGTCAGCTTTTCTTTTCTACATCGCCTCTCCAGAGAAAGTTTTCGCTGACCCTGTCAAAAAGGTTTCCAGTTTTCAGTCTGATACTAGAAACTCTGGTTCTTGTGTAGGTCATCCATAATCCCTTTTTTTTCAGAGACTAGACTTGTCCATGGCAGTAATTTTATTCTCAGGCTCCTGCAATCTGGTCCATAAGATTCCTTTTCATCATGTTTTTTTGCAGAAACTGCTTTTGCTTGCTCCTAGGTTTTTTTTGCAATGGAGACATAGAGTCACTTCTTGTTGTTACATTGCCAAATACAGATTTTTCAAAATAAAAGTGAATTGTAGAAGTTGTTCTTTTTGCATGCAAAGGTGACAAGAGGAAAAGTTTAGCCTAGAACTGAAGTTACACTCAAGCCTCAGTCAATAACTCTATACATCTTCTGAAGTCCATTCATTCATGTTACAAAAAACTTCTGAAATTAATCTTGAATATGGTGCTAGACCTGTTTTGTTTCCACCTTCATGTGTTCATTTCTGGCTTGACATTGCTGAATGCTTAATGTTTAAAAGAAGGCATGCAAAAAACCTTTCTCCAGGATGACTTCTGGGACTTGGAAACCAGTCCCTGCAGTCCCTGCGCATGGAATGGCACACAGTCTCTGCAAAATGGACAGGTGAGACTTGCATAAGGGGAAGAAACAGAAATAAGTCCCCAAGACTGGGAGGAATACATGTCCTTTGCCTTGAAGAGACCTTGATCTTCTCTTTGGTTCTCTGCATCTGTAAAGTGGAGTTAGAGCTGCAGAGAGGGATGGATAGACATGCGTATGGAGACACAGCAGTATTGCAAGCCACTGAGTCAAAGAGGCAAAGATGGTAATAAAACAGAACTTTTAAAGTCATTCTGCTGCTTCATCCGCAAGTAGATTTGTGGATGTCTGCCCTTTCCAGAGTGAGAGGAATAGAAAAACACAGTGACATTTCAAGATCAAGGTAGCTTCAATCATTTAGCCACAGTATTCAGTGATGGCTCTGACACCTTAGCTAAGAAACTAGGGTAGGGGTCTTGTTGTTTTACTAGTAGTCTGTTCCTGATCCACACCAAAAGGCCTGAACACCAGCAGAGTCATCTTCTCATAGGGCATGGGGTCACTCTTGATTAGATGGACAAATGTCATCTG
Source organism: Passer montanus (assembly GCF_014805655.1). Lineage (NCBI taxonomy): Eukaryota > Metazoa > Chordata > Aves > Passeriformes > Passeridae > Passer > Passer montanus. Next base: position 13,712,945 of record NW_024356504.1, on the reverse strand, counting down.
ACCAAAACTTGTCCACTGTCTCCACCTCCACAAGAGTCAATCTACTGTTCACCTAAGCAAGTTCCAGTTATTGGCATAACTTGCATCTTTTCTCTTTTTATGTTAAAATTTTATCTCTCCTGTGTCCAGGAATAAACTGCTGGGTTTATAGTTCTCATGTTTCATGCTAGGTAAATGACACCATTGGTCCCACAGAACAGTTGTCTCTTTGCTGTAATCAAATACTTACATATGTCTATCTATCTGTCTATCTATCTATCTATCTATCTATCTATCTATCTTTTAATCTTTCTATCTTTCTATCTATATATATTTGATGAGAAATGTATAACCAGACACTTTGATGAGTGTTTTGCTGATTTTATCTGATTTGCCTTCTTCTTTTGCAGTATAATATTTTTTAAAGCAAGAAAAATTCCCTTCAGAGACATTTAAAGACAGCAAAAAGAAACTTTATTTTCTTCTCAAGCCCCTACTGTTATTCATCTGAAAGTTGTTACCTTCCTCTCCACCATCTCTGCAGATGTCTTCACCAAATCAAAACTTTTACTCTAGAGTGCTTTTCCTGGGAAACAGAGTTTAATGTGATCATGCTGTTTATGTGTCAGCCTGTACGACTTCCAGCTAACAGCTTTGTAACCTGACAGGCAGGAAAGAATGCCTAAAAATATTGTGACTATCATATTTCATCAAAATAAACAAGTGGAGAAAGGAGAAAGACTTCCTTACTCAGGGATCACACCTTTTATTGAACACTAGAGAATCCACATAAGTGAGAATCTTTGGAACAAGCTTTTTTCCCCTCCTTTACTTATGGAATCACTTTGTGCGTTGTCACTGCTCCCCCTAATTACAGCCCTCTCCCCTGGGTTGTATCACTTTTTCAACAAGTGTGAAATATTGCCTTGGAGCCCATCATCCCACGATTCACCTTGGGCCTGGCCTGGAGGATTGTGCAATTCCTGCGGTCTGCTCCAGTGCAAACAGGAAAGAGAACCCGAGCCCCGGTTTTTACAATGTGCAGCTTGCGTGCAGGAAGCGGACCCGCTCGGCAGCATCTCTGGGATGTTTATTGCTCTGCACTCCGGCCAGCGAGGCCGGGGCTGCTCGCTCTGCTGGCGGAGGGCTCGGAGCCGCCAGCGCTCTTCAGGCCTCTGGTGGCCCGGCCTCCTGCTGGAGGGCAGCTGGAGCAAAGGTTCTCAGGCACTGCTTGAGGAACAGGGAAAGGTTTCTTCGTTTTACAGAGAGGTGGTGTGAACAATTGCAATGCTCTCATTCCCCCAGCCCCAAAAAGAAGAACTCCAAGTTACAAGCCATATTCATTCACTTGTTTTCAACAGGAACTCTGTGTCAAGTGCTGGTGGCGCAGTCATCTGCAGTGCAGCTGAGACCACTGAGGAATACATCTCTGCTCAAGGCATCTCCTTTCTTCACCCATCTACATTTTCTACCTAGCTCAAGTGTTCTATGTTACTTTGATTTTGGCACCTTCTGGGAATGAAGTTTCTCTTTCCAGCATACAGATGGAGACTTAGGGAGCTGGGCTGAAATCCTCAGCCTTTTCATTAAATTCATCCCACTTAGATCCACACAGGATGAAGACCCAACCTCCATGCAGCGGTGTTTCTACAGTCATTACTACTGCACAAATCAATCCTACAGCTCACTAGTGAGTAGCTCGTGCCAGCTAAAACAGACAAGCTCTAAAAAGGCCTTTCTCCCATGTTTTTTATGTTAACCAAATCCATCAAGGAATAATATCTTTTTCTGAATTAATTTTTATATCCATCGACATGTTTCCTTCACAGTTAACGTTACTCAAAGGAGAAAATTGCCTAGTCCCTGTTTTTTACTGCAGACAAAGAATTTGCATTCTCTCCTCTAATCTTTCACACCATGAAAACAGATGTGTAGATGTGGCATATTTTGGGACTCCCTCTTCCAGCTTCCAGACTCTGTGCCCTGTCACTAAGTTGCTGAACTGGATCACTCCCTCCGCTAAGTCACCTTCTTCTATGGGCCTTGGTTTTTCTACCTTTTATAAACTGCATTTGTGTTCCTGGGTGAGAAGAAGCCTTGGAGAACACAATACTAATAGCAACACTAAGACCAGGTGTACACTAAAATTCAGGAGATTCTTAACCTTGTCTTGGTTAACTTTATCTTTGTGGTTTGTGGTTTCCACCTATGTGTTCTTTTGATCCTTGAGCAGTGTTGGGAGATCCACATGTGCTGGGACAGAAAACTGCTTTCTGCATGCCTTGAGCATGTAATCCTGTCCTGGAGAGCAGAGACAGCCACCACACATATTTGTGAAAAGCCAGTGGTTCTATGTGCAGCTGTAGGTGTGCTCCTGCATGGGGGCAAGACCTGAAGCCCAGACATCACTGTCCCAGGACTTTAGGCCACACAGCAAAACTGCATGTCAGCCAGACATGAGAGGCAATGAGCCCCCAAGAGGGGTTAGGCAGTGAGGGTGTTTGAGACACACAGACCCTCTCCCCAAACGGGCTCTAGAGAAGCTAGAGGAGAACATGCAACCTCTGAAGTGTTGGGCTGTATCAACCCTGGACTCCCAGCACCATGGAGGTATTAGAGCAATTGCTAGAAAAGCAGCAAGCTCTGCTGAAGGGCAATAGAGGGGCAAGGTTTAGTATGTGACTGCAAGTTGCTTCATGTCACTGTTTCATTACTACTGAAATCATAGTGTTGACTCAAGGAATGAACTCAAGAGATCTTCTTCACTTCTCCTCTGCTGCCCCCAGTTTATATAGTGGATGACCAGAAGAATCTGAACAATAACCCTACTTTACTAGCACAAGGTGTGACCTGCTGCAGCAAAAGCTTACCTGTACTGGCTAAGGTGATTTTCCACTGGTATACAGGAATATCAAAACTTTCTGAAGAAAAATGTCATTTTAGAATAGGAGGAAAATCTCATTAGATTTCAGTTGCCTAAACTCCACCCCAAATGTGTTTTTCCTTACAAGATTTCAAAGTGTTTTATTTCTAAATCTGTATCATGATGTGTGTCTTTATGGTACTCTGCAAAGATCAGGCGCTCATTCTCCCTCTTAGGACTGCAGATTTCCTAGAAAACTACATATCCCCCAAGGCAAACAAAAGTTGGAACTTTTTCGACACTTGATGCCACTCCTGTTTGGGTAGTTTAATGGGAGATGTAGTCAATCTGGTTACTAGCTTATAGAAGACAACACAGGCTTGGACAACCATTCCCAGGAGGCAACATAATGGTTGGTGAAGCTGAAACTAAGTGCTAAAATTACCTCAGAGGAAGGGATCCTCTGCAGGCTGTCTCAGATATGAAGTGCTTCCATTATTTACATTTTAAATGTCAAAACAAGATGTTTTGACATTTGCTACTAATAAAAAACACTTTTGACATTTTCTGCAGATTAGAAATTCTGGAATTTTTTTTCTTTTTTTTTCTTCAACCTCATGTTTGGAACCTAAAACAAATTTTCAAATGTCAGATTTTCCCTTGGGATGGAGATTCATAATTTCTTCTCAGCTCTAGTTGTGATGCTTGGAATTACCTCTGAGAGCCAAGGGACCTACAGTCCAAACAGTGAAACAGTCTGCAAGCTTAGGCAGAGGAGAATTTCCTCCCTTTGTTCTATATTTTGTAATAGTAGCCTTTATCTGATATAGTTTAGCAAAGTAGACAATTCCATCTAATAACTTTCTTCTTTACTATAGAGCAATCCCCTTTTTATTTAACCCTGCCTGGATCACGTGTGTAAATTTCCTAGGAAAGAGAGAAGTGTTGCAATTGGGACCTGTGGATGATATTTCTCTTTCTACAGTTCAGGCTGAGGTTCTGTGCACCCCATGGCCATTCCCTGGACAGCCAACAAAGGCCTGAATTCTTAAGACTGACAACATCTTGTCTGGATATCCCACATCCAACCCCAGTAAAAGACCGGGAGTTGACCCTTCCTATCTGCCCTGTCAGCAGGAAGTGCATTACACCTGGGAAAAACTGAAAAGCCATGAAAATATGCTGACTATTGTACAGCAACCAAGACATGAGAAACACACATCTTTTCCCAAAGATTCTGCTAATATAGTCAGGTGTCAAATGCCTGTTAAACAAGGTTTGGATGTGATACTGGAGGCCCAGAGGAGCTTTTATCTTGACCAAATTTTGTGCTTTTAAATAAGGGGAGGGTAGATGAGGGGAGCAGAGCATGCTGCTGGGGTAATATAAAAAAATAGTCTATGAATAAAAAGTGGGAAGTGTGTTCCCTTGTGGTAGCAATGAAGGCACTGAGTTGATTGCCTTTGGACTTGGCAATGTAAGGAAGGCATGTCTGAGCCTGTGATCAGACCCGTGAGGGACTGCTCAAGTTCATTCATGTGTCTTTGCAAACAGGCCGTTCCTGCAAGATGTGCCACATAAAGTGCTAGTGCACATAATTAAAGCATTACCATTGAACATGAAATAAGACAGGCCACTCACCCACAACAAAAAGCTGCTGATACTGAGGACTGCTCTGTCTGATGATGCTAACCAGTGGCAGCTGCTCTAGGATAAGTGCAAGAAACCCCATGACAAAATTTATAGGTTATGTGAAGGCTTTGGATAGTCAGAATAGCTTGTATCCTACAGTTGTAGGATGTCTTTTATTTTTTGTTTAAAATTAACTGTTACAATCCCAGATACTCAAGCTTCTACTGAACATGTCAAATCTTTTATTGAGTATATCGGTGTTCATGTTCATGACTCATGTTCTCTAGAATATATAAACTTAATAGATACCCTAAATAAATCTGGCAAGGCATATATATCCTAAAGAAAAAGCGATGAAAGGTAAAGCGGGTCTGATGGCATGCCGAAGAGTGATCAAGGAATCATCAGAAAAGTTGAGTAAAGACAAAAGTGTTGTCACCATCTTGCCTTTACAGAAGAACTGTGGCTTCAAAAAGATTCTGAGGTGATCCTGATGACTACTTGAAAATTTACTAGTGTTGGCTCCAGAGCGCATTCCTCACAGGGTGTTAGCATCAAAGGATGCTTTTGGACTTTCACAGACTGTTGGAAGCTCCTGTCACAGCTTTGCCTACACAGGGGTGTGCATCATTGTTCAATGCAATTAACTGTGGGGCTGAATATGAAGCTGATGTTTAAACTAAACTGGACCCCGGGTTAGATTACCTCATTTGATATTAATGTGGTTTCAGTTTGATTTACCTTAATTCACTCTGGGAACAAAGTTGATGACTTAAATCTTAGGAAAATAAGTGCATTCAGGATAGAATTGCAATGATCTTAGGGACAAATGAACTTGTCCAAGTTATTTTGAGTTAAATAATCTGCTTGGAAAAAAGCTAATTCAGATTCCTTTTTTTTTTCCTTAAATGTTTCTGTGCAAATAAATCTGTGCAGATAATGGTTTTCTCATCCTGTGAAGCTCTCTGAGACTTCAGAATTTTTTCATGTCCCACCACAGTATAAACCCAAACTCTTTTGTAGTGGTTTTGGTTCATTTAGTTGGGATTTTTGGGGCTTTTTCTCTCTCTTTCCTTCTTCTCCCTGAACAAACAAACAAAGACTATCTCTTTCTGGAAAAGAATCAGCTGACTAAAATAGCAGAGATCGGCTGGCAAAGGAGCCATTGCTCTCATGAAATCAACACAAGCCTAAGATAATCTTTCAACTTTTTATGCTTATGAATGAGACCCCAAATCATCATCCTCATAGCTGAGACCAGGTCATACTTATCCCAAGACATGTATCCCCTATATTAGCAGCTATTCTGAATTGAAACAATCTACATTTGATTAGAAATTTCACCATCAAGCTGGGAAACCCACCTTTATTGAATGTTTGGATTTAGTTTATTTTATAATGATGCTTTTTTGTAAAATGATATGTGGTGAGAAAGTTGGAACAGAAACATTTTTCCATTGAAAACCCTTGCAGCCAACAGTCCTGTCTGTCTGCAAGCTGTTTTTCTCTGGTCTGTGACCATTTTATGCTGCTACTGTCTATCTCATGGGCTGTGCTTACATGTTTGATTTTTATGTTCTTTCTTGTCAGACAGCCTAAACAATGCCAGTCTTTGAGGGGCTTAGAAAGTACCATGTCCAAGGGGGCTCTACTGTCACACTCTTCAACTGACCCAGACCTAAACTAAGAATGTAGCAAAAGTCTGAGGAAACTCAAGATAAGGAAGTAAGTAATGATGAGTGAGTCTAGACAAAAGTCATCTAAATTCTTAGGCTTGTTTAAGATTGTTGGGCTTAAGGCTTGAATCTCATTCCTACATTGCTGTTAATTTCTCCAGGACTGATGCCCACAAAAGCATTTGGGGAATATATTTCTGATAGCAAAGTTCCTGTCAATGTCTATGTAGCCAAAAGCATTAATGCCTAATGAGTTTTATGCCATGAATGAAAAGAAGTAATATGGAGTCTAGTAATCAAAGGAGATTTTTTAACTGCGGTGATGAAGGAAAAGAACTTGAGAGCATTTTCATTCAGAACTGGAATCTGCAAGTAACAGTAGCAAAAAGAATATATCCAATATAATTCATGACAACTTATGACGAGTTGTTGATATAGCCTGGTGGATGAGGTTGTAGAAACTCCATTTCTCTTCTCAAGGAAGCAAAGATGCAAGCACACATCTAAGAAGTGGCTTCTTAATAAGGATGACCAAGGAGAGCAGCCTGCCAAAGCCACTTCACTTGCCAAAGCCAATAGCTTGAAGTCAGATGAGAACAGTCAGCAGGACAGCTCCTTGGGTTTTTGATTTTGGGTTGTTTGGATTTTTATCTAGAAGAACGAGTATTATTTCAGCCTCACTACTTTGAACTGGTAGATCACTGTCAACAGGATTGAGAAATAACTAATCATTACTCTGAAACTGCTTTGGTGACAGAATTACAAATGGTCCCAGTAAAGGAACTCAGTCAGAAATCTGATCATTTAATACTTCACTGGTTTTGAAGAAGATAGCAATGCCTTATATCCAGCAGCATGTGAACAGTGTTGATCAGAGCTCTGACTTTTTGTGTAGAGGAGGAGCTTGTGGAACAATGTCATTTTAACAAGGCACCTTAATGCTGTGGTCCTGATCCAGCTCCAGATTTCTGATGGAGTAATACTTGTGTGGTGTATCTTTACATATTATCCCTTTGTAGTCCAGATTAAAGTCCCTTCTCTGTCCTAAACTTCAGAAATACGGGTCAAAAAAAGAGCAGGATGGTTTTGCTAGGGTGGCCTAAGCAAAAACACTGACATCCCTAGTGATAAGCTCACTTGGCCAAGAACTTTTCAGGGATAAAAACACACTTACTTTATGTCACATTGCACCATGTCCTCATTCAGTCATCCTCTAAATTAGCCTATGACTACATCCAGCTGTCTGTTTTTCTCTGATTTTTTCACTGGAAGAGACTTTGGGTCACTGAAAATTCAACCAGAATAGAGCACAAGAGTGCCTGTACTCAGTGGGCAAACCCAAAGGCTCCCAGCATGGGCTGGGAAAGGGACAGCTTGTTTGGATAGCTGGGACAGATGCTTATTCAATGTATTTCCCTCTGTCCATGGTCAGTTTGCAGTTTGCTATAAGACCCTCAGCAAACTTGATGAGGAAGCAGGAATAGAAACAAGACTGAAATTCCCAAGTAGGTCAGGGAGGGTAAAATTTCAATCTGCCTACTTTATTGGAAAACACATGAAGGGACAGGACAATATTCATGACACAGACTTGGAAATTCAGAGCCAAATTAAAAACATTAACAACATAAATTTTGGGTGGATTGTTTTCTCTCTTTTTTTTTTTTTTAAGGAACATTTGGAGCCAAATTTCTAGGAAGGACAACAGTGAATTAGATTTGCAATTCCTGGTAATAGGAGTCTGGCGACCCTTCCACATATTCTGGAGGTTATCTGAATGCTGCCAAGAGGAAGGCAGCTATACATTTGTCTTGCAGCAAGGACAGAAAGAAAAATGAAGCAGGATTTTTCTTCTCCTCCCCATAAAACTTAAACATTCATACTGAAAGTAACTGCAGGCAGCCCTGGGACCTGTACAAAAGACCATCAACTGGCTGTAAGCACCATAATTTAGAGCACATTCCACACTAAAATGAAGATAACTTAGGAAAAATAGAAAGAGAATAATAGAAAGTGCCTCATCAAGCAAATTTCCAGCACCCACCTCAGAGAGAGGTGAAAAGTAAAGGAGAGAATGGATTGGGATTTCTGTGACCAAGTGAAGAGAAAACATAAGGGAAGAATAGGAGTGTATAAAAGCAGTTGATGCCTTCCTGTAAATCTTGCAATGTTTGCTTGTCAGGAGCAGTTCTGTTCTTGCACTGCTGATGTCTGTAATATTCCCCTTTCTCTTGATGCTTCCTGCTAGGGACGCTCACTGAATGACCTCTTTTGTTTTCCAATGGCTTATGCTTAGGGAGGAAAGCAAACACATCTTCTTAAATTCAGTTATTGTGGTGGGGACTCAAAAAACCAATATTTTGAGCTTTAAGGCAAAAGTAGCATATTTAGTATCCTATTCTGGAAGTGATCCAGATGAAAACTCCCCTGGGTGTGAAATATTTGCCCAGGTTTACTTACATCTCACCTCAGGTGTTTGCCTGTTCCATATCCAACTGATCTGTGGTGTACGATCATGAATCTTAACTCTCTGCAACTTCACCTCGTGGAAATTGAAACCCATCATCTGAAAATCTGATACTTGCAGATCAGCTGAAGTTTCTTGGAAGCCCATACAGGACACAGCTTTAGGGCATCACATGCAAACTTGTCTGAATTTCTTAAAGGAAGGTCTGGATTCAAGGTTGTGAAAGACTGACTGTACCTCACAAGGAGCATGTACTTTAAGATCTCAGAGGCAGCAGTGTCCTGTTGGTGAGCATTCACTTCCCCATATGCTATTGAGTTTGAAGAATAAAGATTATTCCCAGATTCTGTGGAAATTCTGCTATGAATCTGGGAAAAGATTCTCAGATCCTGCCTAACCACATAACAAATTTTCCAAAACTGTGATCACAGTTTTTGTAACTGTTCACCAAAATCTGCATCTCTCTTTGGTTTTTGCTCTCCTGTGAGTGTGTATTAACCTGAAGAGCCTAAATGGAATAACCCCTGCTAGGGGACCACTCTAATAATGACAGTCCTACAAAGGAGACCATCCATTCCTGCTGACTGTGTTCCCAACAGTGTTTTCCCAGCATTGTTTGTAGGTCATTTTCTTTACAAAGAAAATCACTGCAGCTTGTTTAACAGGAGAAGGAATGAGAGCTCTTTCTTGAAATCCCTTATTTACAGAAGAGCAATTAAGGATATGTCCATATAGCCTACTTGTGCCCTCTCCCTTCACAAGTAAAAGTCACATTTCTATAGGAAAGTTGCAATACAGACTTTGGGACCCTGCAGTCAGACACCATACAAACAAATAAGAGTTCTCAGCTATCATCACCTCCAGCTAAAGTTATAACAACTGAATTATTTTCAATTTACTCAAAGGCAATGTTAGTTGGAAAGATGAAAAGTGTTTATTTTTGTCTTTTGACTTTTTTTTTATTTAAGTATTTTCAAAGAATAAATCTTCATTTGCAGGGGTGGAAATTCCTTCTAGCACTTAGTTTAGTAGACACAACAAAAAAATGCACATTTTGTCTATTTTTATTTTTTAATAATTAATGTGGTTTGATTGGTCACTTCTCAGAAATGCTTCAGCCTGTTTGATGCTGATGAAATTGTGGTGAAGTTAAAGAAAAGAAGAGGTTCAACACTTACATAAACTGTCCAGTTTCTAAGGCATCTGGTGTTGGTATGAAAATTAAATATGGCTATCATGCACCACACATAATGGGACCCACTTTTACTGTTGTGAATCCAGATGCTATAAACCAGACACATCCTGGAAGCTGATTAAGCACCACTTGGTGAGCCTAAATCCAATGAAGAAAAGCATGATGTTGTCAGAGTAGGAGCCAGGCATGACTCCTATGGTCATTTTTCAGTTTCTTTTGAGAAAGGACTGAAGTTGGGCGTTTCATTGGGCAGGAAAAGTGCATGCCATTGCACAAACATGTAGAAATGCATCTTTTTGTGTCATCTGTAGCTGGAGAGTGAGTCAAGAAGTCATTGAATAGTGAAAACTTGGGAAAGGTGTATCTGGCAGCACCAGGCTGCAAGGTGGTGGGTCTGAAAAACTGGTGTCCAGATGTGAGATGTGAGCCCTGTTCCCATGGGGGTGAGATGCAGCTGTGCACCATTAGCCTTGCCTGGGAATGAGTGCCCAAAGCCAGGAACGCTTATATTCCAGAAGCAAAGTCTGGTGGTTGAACACCTCCAGATGGATCGTTTGAGTAAATTTCTTCCAGTTGAGACTTGACCTGGGCCAGGTTTTAAGCACATTCTTGCGTAAGCACGGTTCGCAAGCACAAAAATGTGGGTTTGGGCACAGTGTGCTCTGCACATGGGTCTTTTCAGGGTAAGATCTTTTAATTGCTGCATTTCCTTCTAGTGGGTCAGCTGCTTCCCAAGAAGCATTTGCATTTATGCTACAAACTCTCAACTAGAGTCTTCTCCTGAAATATTGTGCTTGCTGCAGGGCCAGAGTGTCACCTCAGACAAGAAACCAACAAGTCCTGAGTGGGTTTTAGACCAAGCACCACTGTAAACCAAAAAGGTTAGTGATGCCACCACAGCCCATGAGGTGATTTAGTGAGTTGGAAGGCAGAAATAGGTACAATCTGCAGTGTGCCCACAAGGAAGCCATGTGGGTGAAAGGAATAATATTGTCCTGGTTGTTCTCTGGACTCAGTGTTAAAACAGTGGAGATATAGCCAAAAGAGTATAGGGGAAAAGCTGAAAGCTGCTCACCAGCCAATGGGCAATTAAAAGCTCTCTAAGGTACCAAGATGAGTATCTGCAGTCCCAGCAGCACCAAGAGAAGCTGAACCATACCTCAATCCATCATCTGCCTATCTTAATGAAAGCCTGAGGGAATGAGCATTTAGCATGTCATTTCAGGTTGCTACTCATGATCTCAACATCTTTTCCTTGAGTTCATAATTTTCCTTAAAAGACAGTCTATAAGAATCTAGTAATGGCAGATCCTTTTGTCCATCTGGAAAGTCTTCCACTGTTAAAGTAGGTAGTAAATTGCTGCAATATTCAAAGGTAATTTTTCATCAGTAATGTCTTTTTACCTCATCTGTATGTCTCATTTTTTCACCCAGCTGTAATCATATGAGACTCATTTATATTCTTCATTCTCAGGTAGATACAGCACATTTACCATGAAAAATGTCCTGATTTTCAGACAAGTCCAGGAGTGTCCATCAGATTTCACAAAGGTGCTTTGGGCTTGTCAGGTTAAATCTGTTCTTCCACAGTTTTCTAATTCCATAGATTGTTTGTTTCACTGCAGAAGGGACAACAAAATAAAGAACCAAGCCAACAAACAAAAATAAATGTACTCCCCAACAATCTTCCCAGTGATATTCCTGGACATGAAGAACATGCAACCCTCTGGTCCTCTAGTGTCTGTCTAAAGCATCCATAGGCTCAAACACAGTTGTCAGCTTTACTCTGCTGTGGTGACAGCTCAGGGATTTCGTGGGCTTCATATTTCTGGTAGCAGTTTCCTGGAGAGTAGACCTGGGCTCCTGAGAGAAATGATTGCAGCGTGTGCTTGCTGTGCTGCAGAGGGTGTCTGCTTGGGGGTGATCCAGGTGTCCATCTGCACTCAGCCTCCCTGCACCACAGGCAGTTGTCTTCTCGGTTTCAGGAGTTGAAAGATCAATGTCTCCATGAAGAACACAAGCTAATCAACTTCTGCCTCATTTTACAGACAGGTGTTACTGACCCTTCTTCATGGCTCACACACAGAGGCCCACGTGGCTCCTGCTTCCCAGACATCCAACATGAGCCATGTGGGATGTCCAACACTGGCTTCACCCACAGTGAGCCCAGCCAGTCACCTGCCTAAGGGTAAGCCTCTCTTCTCATAATTCTCAAGGCAATGGACCCTTGCCACAAAGGCACTCAAAATATAACTTGGTGTGTGCTCATCTCTCCAGGGACAGGAAGGTAAACAACCACACTGGTTTAGCTGACAAGGAGCAGCTCTGTTACATGAATACAGCACCATTCTGCAGAACAGGAGCTTCCACACATGGATCCTTTCAGGACCACGTTGGAGTTAGGCTAGTGTTGTGTGTCTGCTACAAACGAAACCAATCCGTGTTCCAAAACCAGCCTGCTTTTATGCTGCCATGGTAAAAAAAGGATTGTTTTCTTCCTGCAGCCTGATTCAATTTTAAACCAAATTTTTATAGCTCATATCTGTATAGGCTTCCAGTAAGACTATTCTCATCTGAGCAAAAACTGTTTTGAGGAAGTTTTACCACAAACCCTTAAATACTTTGATATGATAGTGTCCATTGCACTGACAAACTTAAGGCTAAAAATAGAGTTTACAGGCTTAAGTTTGGCATCCAAGCTGACTGCAGTATTGCAAAGCAATTTAAAGTCAGCAAAATAATGTTTAATGTGTCCCGGATCCCAGATCTCCTTGGAGAATCAAGTTTAAAATAAAAAAACCAGTAAGGAAAAAAAGCTAAACAACCACAACATCAGGTCAGATGTAACATGCTGCTGCCAAGCCTCATCCATACAAAGTCATTGCAGATGCTTCCTGGTCAGTGACAGTCTAAACAAGCAGTGAAACACTTACAGCTGTAAGCCTGCCTGCCTATCCAAAACAGCCTTATGCAAGGGAAGGTGTATGGTTTCAGAGACCACTCTGATGAAGTTAGGATCCTGTGGCAGTATCAGAGCAAACCCGGGGTTAAGAGAAAGAGTTGGATAAGGAGATGCATGGGTCTTCCTGCAAGGGATGATGAGAGTGGTTTATTAACACTTTGCTGGTCCTATTTTCATTGCTGCTTACAGAGTTGTAGAGGATTCACATCCTCTAGACAGAGGAAAATGGAGGATTTTATTTCCTGTAATTGATAGGGACACTTCTGTCCCATTTTATTCATTTTTCTCCCAGTGCTTTGCAGCTGAGTTGTAACTAGAGACAGGGTGTGGGACAAGCATACTGGTGGTGCCAGAAGTAGTGAGAATTTCCCCTGGAGCCCAGCAGGCATGAGGTTCTCATGCCATCCAGATAAATCCCATTGCCAGATCTGACTTTTTTTGAATAATATTTTTTTTTCCATTGCTCAGATTTGGCATGGATTATTTTAGAGATATTTTGCTTTTCCCTATGACATAGAGAGTTCTTCAGGACTCTCATCATAATAAAGTTCTCTCTGAAAGGGAAGGCGCCAGGAGTACACTTTATGCTGTCACCCTGAGTTTGTAATAGTCCTCACATCCCCTCAGAATTTTACAACAAGATCTTAAACTTCAAAAGCACACATGTAGACTGTGCTGGGAGAAAAACACCAATTCTGAAGATGCTTTTTGACTTTACAGGTTTCTGCATAGTGGCTTGAAACTATCAAGATGGAGAATCTTTTCTCTCCAATCTGCTTTTTTTTCTGTCCGTAGTTTGTTGTAGTTTGTTGTAGTGGCATCAGACCATCACTGGAAAGCTGCAGCAAGAGTCAGGTGGATGATGTGCAGGAAACACAGTGACTTTATTGGAGATGGACTTTGCAGCACTGGCCACTTGCACAAGGCTTCTATTACAACACATGCTGTTTTCAGTTCTTTATGACTTTGCCAAGGCTGAATGTTTGGGTTCAGGTTTTCCATGCTGGATGTATCCCTTCAAGCTGAACTGCTTTTTGTTGTTCCTCTTCCACCCTCCAAACACTTTTCTCATCTAAGTTGACCTGACAAACAACTAAAAGAAGAAAAGCCACAGAGTCCCCATTTCACAGGCCTGGGTTGAAGCAATACTGAGGAGAGTGTGTCAATAAGCATTGCTACACGCTTGGAAAATGTCAGGAAGGAAGTTCTTGAAGAAGCCAAAAAGAACAATCAGGTTTCCATAGCCTACAAAATGTGTTCTAAATTTCAAGCTTTTTGTTCTCCTTGTCCCTTGCTGTAGGACTTGTAGGACTTAAAGGTTAGGACAACATGGGTGTCAGAGGAGTCAGAAACTCTGGATCAATTGGGCTGGGAGATCTTTGTTCTACAAAGAACTTCTCCTGCAGGACTTGTGCTGGAAATGTCTTGTAATGTGGTATTTCTGTACACTAACCCTGTTCTCATGTGCTGCCCCACAGTCATCTGTAGTATCCCCTCTCCCTGCTGAATTTCTCAGAGGTGAGCCCAGACAAAAAAACCAAAAAACAAACAAACAAAAAAAAAACCCCACAAAGAAAAATAATCCACCCAGAAAATCAACTCTTTCAGAGGGAAGAGTGATTTGGCAGTAGATCGGGGACAAGGACAGAAAAAGGAAGGTGACATGACGATAACAGGGCACAGCCCAAGACAACACCTGGTGTCTCCATGCAGAGCTCCAACCAGATCAGTTCCCTGACCACATTCATCATGAGACTACAGGGATGCCTCTGCTGCTATAAGAGCAGGGAAGGGAGTGGGAGAAATGTGGGGTAGGTAGATTTACCCCTGAAAATTTATGCTGGCTTTGCTTGCCCTGACTGAGGGTACTCGTCAGAGACAGACACCTCTCTGTGACATGCTCTAGCTCCAGAACAATACAGTTCTTTGAAAACACATCAATGAGCTCTTGGTTCAAAACTAATATGATATATAAATCACAGCATTTTTTGGCTTAAAACACAATGCCTTGCAAAAAAGAAAAAAGTATATTCACTAATCCAGCCAAGAACTGTAATAAACTGTCAACATCAGTCTTGTACACTTCATTTTGGGGTCTTGCTAGTCCTTACAGAAAGGTTCTTCAGCTGTGATGTCCAGGCTGGTGGTCCATGGAGACCTTTCTGTTCCTGTGATTCTGTTTTTTCTATCTGAATCTGATAAACATCATTAAAAGGAGTCAGACCACTATCGGATGAAATGTCAGACTTGTCTTCATGAAATATTGTGCTCTGAATTGACCCAACACAAGCCAGCTCCATGTGGGATCTAAAGCAGTCATTTAAGTGCATTGCCGAGCCCAGCTAATAACAGTTTTTGAGGAGTAGATTATATTAGTTGCCACTCAGCACCTTGTGATTGCATTTCCATAGCTTTTGGACCAGTTTGAAGTGTGGGCAAAACATGTCCTGCCTGCCTGCTTGCAAATGACTGTGTGGATCCATGTGCATGTATATCTAATCACATAAATGAATTCTCTAGGTGACATGAAAATCCTTGCCCATAGTACAGGAAGGATTTAAGAAGCTGCATAGTCTTTGCCTTCCTGAAGTGCTGGGGCCACTTTGAATATAAATCTGAACATGAGAATATTTCCTGAGGGAAGGCAGGGCCAAGTTGGGGTATTTCAGAGCTACACAAGTAATATAAAACTTCTGGAAAGCCATAAAGATTTACAGACAGGATGTCCTCTGTTCCCAGGTAAAGGAAAACAAGTACTTCCATAAGAAAAGGGGGAGGAAGGAGAAAAGCATAATTCTTGCTGTAAATTTCACTTTAATTAGGGCTGTGATACAGAGACAGCACATGTGGCAGCTCAGCTTGGTTTTCACAGTCCCATACCTTGTTTGTTTGATTTTGGTGGAGCTTTTTCCTAAGATGCTGTTCTCTCCTGAGCCACCCATGCCCTAATCATCTCTGTGACATAATGCTTCTATGTTAATCTGCAGTTGCCATCCCACATATTTGTGCCTGCTTCCTCCACTCTGTGCCAAACCTACCTTGGTTTTTCTGCTGCGCGGTTTCAGCCTTCACTCAGCTACACCAGTTCTTGCCAGTACAGCTTGTCATCAGCTCTAAGGTCAGTTCCTCACTGAGATCCCATTCACACGTCATCAGGCAGCCATGGGCTCCCAGCTAAATCCAACGCTTAAAAAGAAAGGGCTTAGTGGTGCTATAAAAATTAGAGTTGCCTTTGTTTGTCTTCATCACCTCCCAGGTGATGCTCTATTGAGAGCAGCACCTCCTAGTCTGAGACTTGTGCCCATCAGGAGCACTACGTGGCAGGCAGATCTAGTCCAGGAGGCAGTCAGCATGGAGTGGAAAGACCACAATGCAGCTGCTGTTGCAAGAGACATCATTTTTGTTCAGCTTTTTCTTACAGCAGGCTATGTCCATGCAGCGATATTTCATATACCACTTCCTGATTGCCTTAGGAATGCTTCAGACAGGTGCAGCTGGTTGTCAAAGACACCAAAGCCATTCGTCCTTGCCAAGGTTTGACCCATCCCAGCAGACTTGATTTTTTCTCAAAGTGAGTGGCACATTTCAGTTGCATTCACACTAACAAGAGGTTGTGGCTGCCCCAAGTTAATTTCTGACTTGCAGGAGCAGGGCAGGGTGCACCAAGAGGAGGCAGTGACTGTGAAAAGATAAAGTGTGAGTTTGTGTCACAGGCATCAGGCTCTCCAGGATACAGTTTACAGGTCGAGGGAGTCTACAGTGATGTTTTCTTCCTCTTTGTTCCTTCAGGAGAATGTCTTGGTCAGAACAGACATTCAAATAACCGCAGAGCACCACAGGGTTCTGAGCACTTTGAGACAGCAAATGGATTGTATGTCCAGAACACCTCCTGAGGTGACATTAATTTCACCAAACAGATGAGAAACCAAGGACTAGCTTGTTGATACTTTGGGTACAGATTATGAGATAAAGATCTCTCAAAGTGCTACTCTTCCATCACCCCAGGACCCACTATTCATATGTCTCCCTCCCCTGGTCAGCAGGAGTCCAACCTCAGATAGTTATATGTATGATTGTGGTGGGGTGCAAATTCCTAATCCCATTACCTTGAAGGTCTGGCTGAAACAACTGCTCCAGTGGGAGGGATGGCACAGCTGCTCCTTTCTCTTCCCTCTACCTTGAGCCCCAAGCAACAGAGATCATGGCAGGGTCCCTGAGCTCAAGCCATGAAGAATCTATTATGCTGCTTATGGATAGCTAACTCTGGCATGGAGAGATGACTTTCACTCCTTAGAGATTAATCAAACTTCAGATGTGACATCAGCCCTAAAGAGGAGGCATTTATTCTCAGGTCTAGAGATTAGAGACTTTGGCTGCATCCTGGTGTGGAGACAGTCCCTACAGGTGACCTCCTGCCATGCACCAGCTGGTGCAAACACACCCAGCTCTGCACTCAGATGCTGCACAGGATTTTGTCATGCAGACCTACCCTGTACAGCCCTTTCCAGATGAACAAGCAGGTCTGAACTTGTGAGTGACCCAATGGTCACATTAGCCAATGCATTGTGCCTTTGCTCACATACCATTGACCAAGTCACTTTGGCAATCATGTGGAGAATGAAGAGTAAACAACCTTGTAGTTTTCATGGTTGCTTGGGAGTGATGCATACCTGGAAAACTGACTTGACAACTACAGCAATTTAAACAAAATATAGGGCCCCAGAACTTGAAGAAGATGGAAGCTGGTGAATCAGATTCCTTAGTGCTCCACAGCAGGGGACGGCCTCATTGCTGGTTTACAAGCACTGCTCTCCATCATGCAAGGGGCTATTGCTTCTGTGTGTAGCTGCCTGTCACTGCTGAGCTCACTGTGGGAGTGTGGCTGTAAACGTGCTGAAAAGCCAGCTTGTACTCAGGAAGCACAGGAATGCCTGCAGAATAAATAACAATGTAAATTAGACAGGATTGGAGTTCACCAGCCCCAGCAGGAGTTATCCCCTTGTCCAAACATTGAGCCAGCAGCTGATGAGCTTCCTTGTGTGCTCAGCAGGGCTCCTGCCAAGCTGAAAAGATTAAGAAGGAAAACTTGCCCCAGCTGAACAAATAGCCCAGAGGTCTGCCTGAGGCTCAATAGATGATTGGGGTGGCATGGTTAGGCATTAGTTTCTGTAGCCTGAGAGACAGAAGTAAGGAGCACCCCATCCAGCAGCAGCTGCCACACTAGCCTGCAGGACCTACAAGCCTGAAATTGTGCCCTCTGGAAAAGATCCTCACTCAACAGGCAAGAGCAAGGTTCAATTCTAATCATACAAATTCAAATACCATCCACTCTTAGTCATGCTCTTCTCTTAACCACAAGAGCAGATACCTGGGGAAACTAAATGCCTCCTCTTTCTTTGTTCCAGCCCTAGCACAGGAAAACAGCTAGTCTGTAAAAGAGACATCATGTCTTCCAGAAACGCTGACAGTCCTCCATGTTTCACCACTATTTCTGAGCCCAAGAGTCAAGTTCTTCTTGGCTTATCTCCCCTAGGATGGTTGATGGCTCAGCAGGGACTGCAAATCTATGTCTTACAGCTAGTGAAGCATGGCTCAAAAACATATTGTAATTTACAGCCAAGCATTTATGCAAACATAAATCCAGTGTTGATCCATAGGGACCAGCGTAATCATACATTAAGAAAAACAGAGCATTTTGAAACTCCAGTGACAGATTCAACTCCACCTTCCTTAAATCACCTTCAATGATCTTGACCTCATCTTAGTTCCCAACTGAAATTAAACCTGCTGTCACACTACTTTTTCTGAGTTTCTGCTGCACCTGAACTCATCACCAGAGACTGACAGCAGGGAAGAGAAGGGTTGGAGAACCCAGTGAATATTATCATCATGGGGGGAATTTTTAATATGTTTTCCATCATAGCCACAAACTGAATGGCCCAGGAACTTTTATTATGCTATCCCTATGGCATCTCAAAGGATGAAAAATAAAACATATTTTTATTAAGCCTCTTGAAAGATATAACCATTCATTTTTATCTGTTGGAACTCTACAGATGGGAGACCTGACAACTGCTATGCTTTCTGAACACAAAAAAGTTTGTGGGGTGGTCAAACTGAATGTTCCTCTAATAACTTAACACCAGGACACCCCAAAACAATATAGACAGGGTTTGGCGTCTCTAGACCCCAAAGGTCAGTTTTGGCATATCCTGGAGGTAAGCTGTGACTTTTAGAGAAATTTGAGAGATCATTCTCATTTCCTCTGGTAAAGGAACAAAAAAAGTGAAGGTCTTTGCTTGATGACATTTGATACAAACAGATGTGACTTTGCTCTGCTTTCCTCTGCAATTCCTCTTTCACCAGAAATTGCTCACCACTCTACTGCTTGTGTTACTCTCTGCCTGCATTCATTCATTAGAGATTAAAATTAGACTTTACAATGATTCTTCCACAATCCCAGGCTCTGGAAGGACTGATAGATTTTTCACCAAACACATAGAAAACAGTTTTCTTCATGGGAATGGTAGGTGGCAGGAACCCAGTGGAAAATATGTTGGGTCTCTGGGAAGTCTTTTTATACTGTCCCCAAAGGAGCCAGAGAAATACAAGCTCTAAAGGGAAAGATCTTCATGTAAGAGAGTACTGACACAGTTGATCTTTCCAGGTGATGTGACAGGAACAGGAAACAAACAGAAGTCTAACTTCCATAAAGCATTGCATGAACCTGTATTCAGCATCTCATCTCTGAGATGCTCCAAAACAGAGGTACCCATGTCACGAATGTGGGGATCCCTACCTGGACTGTGGAGTGATATTAACATTTAAAATTTGGTCTTAGACCTGTATTCCTTAGGAAGCACCTCTCTTTTGCTCCTAAACTTATGCACAGAATGTCTACAGTGATTCTGATCCTAGTATAAGAATCCAGAGTTAGAGAAGGACACATAGATCTGTTTTCACATCCCCAGTCTCAAGGAGTTTCCATCATAGAATCTACAACTCATGTTTGCAGTCTTGTTGATAACATTGTCCCTGTGTAAGAAACAGTAAAAAACGCGATCCATGGACACCAAGAGATTTACAGATGCAAACACAGAAGCAGTACATTGGTTATGGAGCTGAATACATAGTGCCCAAGGACAGAAGGTGATTTAAAGGGACTTATAATTATCCAGGCACTTTTCACTGGGGATGGTTTAGATATATCACCTCTGAAACCACTGAAACCTTCAGCAAATCACATAAATAAGGAAGTGACACAAACAAAGGTAAATCAAAAAGTGTTCTAATAATCAGATACTCTGAAAAGACCTCTGATGTGGCAGAAAGTTGATTACAAAGTTTAAAAATGTTAACTTGGCAGAAAAAAAATTGCACTTTTCTCCCACTGAGCAGCTATTTTTCTTTGTCCTGGCATTGGACCAAAAGCTGCATAAATCTTTGGAGGTATCTCACAGTATGTGCATGGTTTCTGGACTAGAATGGTGTGAGTGCATCTTAGACAACAGAAGTAACCCTTGCTCCACTACAAAGGGTACTAGAGAGAAGTATTCATGACAGGGAGGCCTTTGGGAAGGAAGGTCACGGTGAGCAGCTCTCCATGAGAAGGTTGCTGAAGTGCTCATGCCTTGCATGTAGCTGTGTTCAGCCTGTATCACAGATAGCTGTCTAATTTGTCATTTTAATCCTTCCACTGTGGAGATGTTTCAAATTACCAGGCAGAGAATTCAGAGCTTCACTCCCCTTGCTATCTTCCCAGTGCGAAACTGACATTTCCCATGCCTTTTCAAGCCTTCAGTCTCTCTTGCGCCACAGAACCCAAGAGCTCTTCAGCATCTTCCTCTCTACATACATTCCTCTTTAAAACACCAAGGTAAAGAGTCAGTTGGACACTAAAGTTTTCAGTCTTTCCTTTAGAGTTTTCTAGACACTCAGCCTTTTCTTTTTTCTCTGGATCTCACCAGTTGCTTTGTCCCTTTTTTGAAGTGTGAGGGCCCTGTATTTCATCTCCCACTTCACTGATGCTGAATTGGAGATTATTGTTTTGGACACTTTGTAAGGCAACGTCCTCCTTCATACACCCATTTTTCAGTGCAACCTGAAACCCTGTTTCCCATTTTGTCTGGTCCATTTTGCACCCACTCAATCTCATATTGAACAATGCAGAACTACTGCTTTGCCATTTATTCCTCCATCTTGAGTACTACCCTCTTGAGCCATTGAATATTCCTTCAGAAGCAGAAAATGTTACGCCTGTCTTTGTGGAAGGAAATCATATTTATTTCAGTCTGCTCTTGCAACTGGGAAAGACCTCTGCAAGTTGCTGAGTCTCCATCTCATCATCAACAGTTGAGATAGAGCATTAAAGTCCTCAAGGTTCAAGCTAAACTAATTTTTAACCTTTTGACCATTGTAAAAGGTGCTTGAATGTCATGCTCTGTTCTCCAGCTGTTTTCCCATAGACTTAAAAAACGTGGCACTTTCCCATAACTCAATATGTCCTTGACTTCCATGGGCTTAAAATCAGTTCCTTCTCTTTACAAAAATAATAATTTTAAGGATTGGCTGTGTCTGTTACTGAACCACACCGGACAACTTCTCTTCCTTTTCTGAATAGTAAATGAATATTTAATAAGCGTCCTGCTACTTTCAGTATCTTATGTGCAGTCATTATGGTCTATAGATCAAACCTAATGATTCCTGATAAATGTCTTAAGTTCCCCTGGTTGCTTACATGGCTGTAATAAAATCACCAGGCAAAGGTAAGAATTGCCTCAGTTCCTGACCTCATTCCTCATGAATCTGCATACAGCTGCCTCTTACCCCCTTCAAATCCAAACCCCAGAGGCCTGAAAGATTATTGTACACACTTGAACATGCCAAATTCCCAGTAGATTAACCCCCCTTCACACACCACATCAGAATGCTTTACCCTTGCTTTGAAGAAATCACTTCCTTAAAATGCCTCTGGTTTAAAGCAACAGATGAGTTCACCCCCGTGGCCCAGTTTTGGCCCTTGTTCTCTGCTGAGGCTGACATTTTATACACAAGTTGATGTCTTCCAAAAGCTTTAAGGGTTGCAAGAGTTTCTCCATTCATCCATCATTGTATACCCACACTTCATGTGCACTGTGCCCCCATCAACACGCATGTGTGATCACTTGCTTGTGGATCCAGCTTCTGTCAGACTCTTTCAGGTACTTCAAGACCAAAAAATTTGTGGCTCACTAACCTCCTCAGCCAAAACGTTATTTTTTTTTGTTAAAACCTTTCATGTATTTTACTCTTGTGAATTTGTCTAAATATTTTTGAACCCAAATGAACTTTCCCCAACCACATAAAACTGCAGCATGAAGTTCCACAGCTGAATGGCAAAACACGTGGAAACACATCCTCTCTTCCTTTCTTTGTCCTGCCACTTAGCTTCTTTTGGTATACCCCTGTTCTTGAATGCAAACAGACAGTGAGAAATCATTCCCTATTCATCTTTACAAAGATATTCATACAGATTTTTACCACACCTTTCCCTGATTGTCTTTTCTTCCTGGCCATCTCATCAGCTTCATACAGATGGACAGATTACTCCTTTTAACTTTTTCAAAGATCTACTTTTCACATTAACAATTCCTATGATGGACATATTCTTCAGAAATGGGCTGAGAACCATCACCTTTGTTGTATATCATTAAATGGCCATTTCAGTCACTACTGAATGTGCTACATTTGAACTCCCTCCTTAGACCAGTAAGTGGTTAAACACCTGTAGACTAATGTGGCAGAACTGCTAAGTACTAGTTTTTTTCCATTCCCATCAGTGTGAAAATGCCTGAACTTCTCAAGTGGCCAGAGTTGAGAGTTACCATGCCTCTCATCTTGGGCAACTCCCTACATCTCTTCTCTTTGCCTGTGGCAAACACACTGTGATTCATTTCAGCTTAGTCTGAAGTGTTAAATTACATTATTCTTCGTTTGCCCAGGGATAAATTGACTCAGCATTTAGGCTAAGTATTTACTGTAAGGTTTGCATCCAGACAATTACCTCAGCTTAGCTGATGCTTGGTAACTTGTTAAGCCACAGTATCTTAATTACAAGACCTAAGGCTCTCACAAAACAGATTGGGATTTTGAGATAACTTCTATTTTAAAAAGTTGGAATAAATTCCAGGACAAAACTATTCTAAGACAAAGTTCTGCATTACAATCTCCCATCATGTAGTCTGAAGAGTTTTGTGTATACAACAGGAGTTGCAGCCATTTCTTTTCTAATCCAAACTGTCCACCAAATACAGAAATAAGATGGCAAAACTACCCTTGGCATAGCTAATTGCAATTAGAGACTTTTGAAAATTCAAGCTCTCATACCCCACTTCAAACACAATTCAGCAAAGTGTTTAAGCTCTGACTTGAATGGGATGACTTAAGTGATTAGAGTTAACCACATGCTGAAGCATTTTGCTAAACCAGAAACCTGAGAAGGAGAATAATGCCTTAAAACTATGACAGTTCTTCAGCTGAAAAAAACACAGAAGACCTTTATTCTGGGTACCAGAATTATATTTCTTACACTTTTTTTCTAAATAAAAAAATACTCAACATGGTTTGTGTTGCAGCCTTTAGACAGGGATGAGTTTAGTCTTTTTCAAGCTGCAAAATAAAATTTCAATGAAAATGTCTTCCCTTAGCAGTGAAGAGACAGTACATGAGTCTGCAACACTGACAGCAACCCTTTAGCCTAGATATTTTTCAGTTTGGTTTAACATGTAAGTGTATGCCCAACAAGGAATGCTAATTTTTGCACTTTGAGTATTATGATCCATTCTGACAGCAGCATAATCTGAGTAACTTCAGCAGTTGTTCAAGACCAACACAGTACAATTTAGAGTAGTTTTTGGCACATTATAGCTCTTAATACACCCTCTGTACCAAGATGCATTCCCATATGTTGCCACTAAATTTATTAATATTCTGTACTTATTGGACAGATATGTTGAATAGGACTTCAATTAGTTTGAATCAGTCCTTGAAACTGGGATGTGATATTCTGGTGGGGTAATATCAGAGAATGTACTTGCTCCTCCCCAACCATTCACCATGTGTGACATGAACATTCAGGATTTTTATGACCTTAGAAATTCTTTCACTCATTTACCATGGTAAATGCCAGTCATTTGCCATGGTAAATGTGACTGCAATACCAAGGAACGAAATTGTGAAGGCTGCAGTACAAATTCAGTTCTTGTAAATATTCCAGGCATTCATTGGACATCAGCTGTGGTTGAAATGTGGAGATTTGGGGGGTTTTGTTTTGCTAGATGATTACTTAGAACAACCTTGCCAGTTAAGGTCCACAAGTTTAAGGGTGACATGATTAGTCCTGCTTTTGAGAGAGGAAGTGGTAACAGGAGCATTTTCTTCTCATCCCACTTTCCCGTGCTTTTTGTGCTCTCCAGTAGAGGTAAGTTGGCTTCCACAGTGCATCTATTCTAATATTTCACTGCTACAATCTCTTTTTGGTCCCATTATCAGCAATGAATTAATTCAAGTCAATAATCCACTCAAAGATCAAAAATAAGCTCCAATAGACCTCACGCATCCTGTGTCAAGCTTATAACTGAGTACCACATATCTGTCAGCATGTTATCCCGACTTGTGCATCAGGCTACTGACAACCAAGGCCATGAATAAATAGATAAAATGTTCTGCTGTTAAAAAAATGTTGTTTATATTTTTCTTTGATTTGTTATTCATTTACAGTAGATTAAGTGAGGTCTTCATTCAGTAGATCAAAGTCTTCTACAAATAAAGCACTTTAGGCAGAGGTGGAAGAAACTCCTAGGCCATCTCCCAACCCTAAAGTAAGACCCACTCTGCCTGTGCCCTTTCTAAGACCTCCTGCAGTCTCTCCCATGGCTTTGCAAGCTAGAAATCTCATTATGCTTCAGGGACTTTTATGTGTTTCAACAGCTTTGATGCTGCGGTGACTCTACATGGAAGAACTCCTGCCTCAGACAATACAGTTGTGCTGTGCTGGGCTTCTGTCCTGGGTGTCGAAAGATTCCTGCTTGTCAGTCTTTGGGGCTTGCTTGTCCACCTTCTCACAGACACACATCCTCCAGAGCCATTCTCCTAAATGGTACTGACAGACACCTACATAGAAAATGCTCAAAAACCCTCAACTCATAATCCCCTCTGACAGCAGGTGGGCTCCTGGCTCCTCTGGGAGGAGGAGCAAAACCATCCAACAGTTTTGCTCTGGATGTTGCACTTCTTATTCAAACACCTTCATTTCTAGAGGAGCTAAAAATGCCTGGCTCATGCAGCCCTTGCACACGATGTCTGGCAAATGCTGCAGATGAGGATTCTCAGTCTAAGGAAAATGCAGCAATTAACACTACATTAATTAACAGAAGAAAAAGCAATCTATTTTTGGAAGTAGGGCCTGCCCACTCAAAAGCATTCAGAAGAACCATTGTACCCTTCTGCTAACAAAGCCTCGTTAGCCTCCCGGAACAACCAGTCCAGAAATGGGGAAAGATGATTTAAACTGGGGCTACACGCTGTGCAGATCCAGATTTTGAAAATCCATTTTCTGGCCTATGTCCCAAAATTCTGTTGGATTGGAAAAGGAAACCCTGGGATGCCAGTAGAAGCAGAAGCTAAAAAGTAGCAGGGACTGCCCTGCTTTTTATAATTCTGCTGTCATGGGATAGAAGAACCAGAGCTCCAGTATGTGCTTGGCTGAAAGATCTAAGTCTGTTTTTGGAAATCCATACTCGGCTCTTTTTGGACAGATAGTGTCTCTTTGAAGCACTAAAAAAAAGTGCTTACAGAACCTGACTTGTCTAATTTACCAGTGTAAGAAGAGGCAGGGCTCTGCCTGATGTCATTTTTCACATCCAAGTAAGAGGACCATACCAGGGCAGCTTTTTAGCTGTCTGTGGTCAGTGGCATGGTAGCCCTGTAAGGAAGCTTCTTTGAGAAAAGAGATAAATAAAGGTAAACCACAGGGAAATCAATTATAGCAGAGAGAGAATGAAACTATATGCAAAAATATGCCCCCAGAAATCCTAGGTTCTTCAGTTTGGTCAGACCTCCTTATGAAGATGATTAAGGTGGTGTTTGAACGATTTAAAGACCTCTGCGTAGGCTCACCAGAGATGCAAGTCAGGAGCAACACCAGTGTAACTCTCATGTAGCAGTAACACAAACCCAGATTGCTGCCATGCATGAGTCCCAGAGTGGCTGCCATCCTCCCAGCCACAGTCTGGGTATTGCTGACTCTGGGAGCAGCTCTGGGTACTTGGAAAAGGAATAAATTAGTGCTCATCATTGAGAACTGTGGAGGAATTTTCCGATGGAAGTGTTTGTTGTCGGAAAATATGGGTTCATTGACAGCTGCACACGTGGCAAGGGTGGACTGACTTCAGTGACACTTTTTTTTTTAGGACAAGAACAGTTTCACGTCCAAGCATGGAATTTTTATTCAAAAACAGAGCCGAAAACAGCAGTTCCAGAGTGCCCATTTATCCAGTGATTGCCATGTAAATTCAGAGGTGGAAAGCATGGGTTTAAGTCCCTGTTGCATATGATTTGGTTTTCATGTCCTTGCATCTATAGCAGGTCCCCTCACTCTGAAGGTCATTGTCTGGAGAGAAGAACATGATCCCTCTTGCTGGGGAGGGCTGTTTCTGTCTTTGTTTTGATTTGTTTGTTTGTTAAGAATACAGCATTATTTCATCCAGTAAGAGAAAAAGAAAAACAAAGTTCTTCAAATCTCAAGTGATGCCAGAACATATTTTCTACCCAGCTACTTGCCATAAATAAAACTGACATTTTATATCTTGGCCATTACAGCTAAATGACTGCCATGATTATTTTTTTCTTCTTAATAAAATAGAAGTCATGTTAACAAACACTCGCTACCAGAAAATTTGGTCTTGTTTCAGATGGTGCAAAATGCAAATAGTGAAAATATCAGTTTAGAAAGACACATGAGAAGCTTTTTTTTTTCCCTACCAACCTTAATTTTCATTTGGGTGACTCGTCTGCAATCCAGATGGTATCTATGAGGGGGGAATGGAGACAGACACGATTACTTTTTCTCTTTTTCTTCCAAGAAACACATTGCAAATAAATTTGGAAAGAGGACCACTTTGAGAAGACCTGTTACAGGAGATACCAATATTCATTCTGCGAAGGTGATTAGCATGGTTCTATATCCATACGGTTCTTTAAATTTTTCTAAGTCCTCAACTGGACATTAAGTGACTCACCAGCTCTTAGAATATTTTTTTTTCAGTTGAAACATTTCACTGTGCCCTTTGGCAATGGATTTTTATGCTGCAATTTTATTAAAAAGTTTGCATGAGGAACTTCAAGATTAAGAAAAAAAGGTTAAAAAGTTTATGTCTCCACATATAACTGCCTAGTTCTGCACATCTGGAGAGTACCTGGGGATGGGATCTTTTCCTTTGCTGGCACAGATCTGAGTTTGATCCAAAGCTTCCATTGCATTACACATTTTAACGCATTTCTCTGCATTCTCAGACAGTGATTTTTATGAGTAAATAACATTAACAATGAATAGCTCAAAATGTTAAGCTCTTGAACTCAGAATTGGGCTGGGCAGTGAAGAGTGGAGCTCACTGTCTCAGGATGAAAATAACAGGCTTGTATCTGACAGAACCAAGTTAAATTCCTGCCATGGACTTTTTCAGTCTTTGTGATGCCTCTGGAGCTAAGACTGGGCTTTGCACATATATACAAACACACTCAATGGTATGCTGCTTTTAGTAAGACCCTTTTATTTCCTCTGAGTCCTGGACTCTGTTCATGCAGTGACTCATGAGCAAATAGCTTTGCAGAACTTATCCTTTGATTTGTAATGCTCCCTGCTGTGCCTCTGCAAAGTCTTTTATTCCTTTGCAAACTTTGCACAGAACACTTTCATAACTATAATGCCCCAAAAGCTGAAATCAATGAGGACTGTATCCATTACACTAAGGGTGCATTTGTCTTGCTATTTTCAACTTTGAAAATTGGAAGCTTTAAAGGATTTATCATTGAAGGCAAGAACACATTCTACCACTTAGGAGCCCAAATCCTGTTAGCTGTTCAGGTACCAACGTCAGATTCCTAAACACTGCTTTTAGCAGCAGTCTGAGGTGGCTGAGCCTCTTTTTTAAATCTGAGCTCTCCAGATATGTTTGTGCTGCCTCCAGTAGAAGTCCTGGAGTTCAGAGCAAACCAAATGCCTTGAGATGGTGACACTTGCACTTAAGGTGGGACCCCAAGTCCCAGCCAGCTTTATGACCTCAGAAATTCATTTATCTGAAAAGTCTGAATTCAGATCAGAAGCCAGACCTGACTTGGCTTTTTAGCTCATGCTTCTGGCAAGCAAGTCTGACAAAACCAATTTGTTCTCTGCAGACACAGGCAGGTGAAGGTGTTGGTCTTAGTTAACATCAGGTAGAACGCTAGAAGAAGCTGCCCACAGAGGCTGCAGAGTCTCCTCTGGAAATGTTCAAAACCCACCTGGACATGATCCTATATCATCTACTGTAGGTGAACCTGCTTTAGCAAGGGGGTTGGAGTAGATAGCCTCCAGAGGTCCCTTCCAACTTCACCCATCCTGTGATTCTGCTTGATTATGTGAAGAGGTAGCCTGAGGTGTTTTCCATGATGTTCACTCATCTTTTCTCCCCCACTCTCATTTCAGTGGCATTTTCATATCTAACTCCCCCAGCTGCCCTAGACAAAACAGGTAACAGCAAACAGCACTGGCTGCAACATATTTTCTCCCATCCAGCAATGTCTGAACAGTTCACAAATGCTGAGATGCAGGCATTGCAATACCTCTGTGGAGAGCAGGCTCATGCTACCTACTTTTATTGACAGATGGAGAGGTGAATGATGTGACTATTTAGCAGAGGTTGTCACAAAAATTTCCAGCTAAGTGATGATGAACATAAATTGTTTTATATTCCTTTAGAAGCCTCCTTCTCCTTCTTGCCTCAGAGTTGAAGGACTACTAAAATATCAACTGGACAGTGAGAGCTACATGGGAAATTTTGTCTCATTCATCTTTCATTCTCTCTTACAGGACAGTTTATCGTGTTGGGGACTTCAAAGGACTGCACCAGATAAGCAGAGGAGAAACACAGATTAGTTGAGACATCAACAAGCATTGGATGAGGTCAATTAAAAGCCAAATTAAACAAATGGAGCTTTCAACTTCAATCCAGACAGGAAGAAGCAGTCAGTTGCAAGGGTTGGAGATGAAAAGAATTCCAAAGGGCTGATGCAGAACAGGAGCATGGGGGTGGGAAGTGTATGACTAGCCAGGGGCAACATGGCAGTGTGGGGCAAAAGTACCTTCCATCTATTGTCTTCAGACAGGACCAGAGCTCAGACTTATCTGGATCAATGAGACCTGGAGGAGCTGAAACGGGAAAGCCCTGGCCAAGTTAAGAACTGTCTTGGTGGCTACAGAAAGGAAGATGAAGCAGAGCCCCAGAGTAAGGGTCAGGGTGAGTGAGGGCGAGGACAAGCTGTGCTGCAGCAGGCAGAGCAGTAGACCAGCAGTGAGAAGAGGCAGATTTTGTGCCAAGTGGATTCTGGGTCATGTAACCCGAGCCAAGCTGCTGAGTCACCCTGCAGAGCCTTCCAAAAGTCACTTTGCCCACCTCCTGCTGCCTCAGTCAAACCCATCTGAAAACAGGGGTCAGGACAGTCAGGAACTGTGCTGTGAAAACAAGGTGCTGGCTGAATATGCCAGAGGTGACCATGAAAAGATCCAAGCCCACAGCAAGACCCTCTGAGACAACAAGCAGAGGACCCAAGAAACGCCGGGATAAAAAAAGTGACTTTGTCTCATAGAGGAGTTTTTTCAAGATTTTGCATTATTCTTTGCCCATCCAATTCACTCACTTGGAATACTTTCTGTTCTCCAAGGCTCTATTTAAAGTCTGGACAACTAAAGCAAAAGCCATACTTGTAAGCAGTGGTAGATTAGAGTTTAAGCAGATCATACCCTTCCCCTAGGCTGCCTCAACGATATTTTTTCCTAGCATCCCCTGGGTTTACTCCCCTGACCATTAAAAAAAAATGGTACCTTTATTCAAATAACTGTTCCAAACCACTTTCCAGAGTCATTGTTTTCCATGTTTTAGTCTTTCAGTTCCCAAGTTTGCCTAATACTTGTATCCTTGCCTTCTAAAAGGATATCATCTTAATGATCTCAAAATTACTGTCTTTTGTATTATGCTTCAATGTGGATCATCTGACTCCATCAAGAATCTTCAACCACTGCAGTATAATCTCTAAGACATTATGTTTCCCAATTAACAATGGCAGATTATAGAAGCTAGAGGCCGACTAATCCTCTCTTGACAAGTGAAAAGCTACAGTGTGCAGTGTGTTCCCAGCAATTCTTTATTGTGCTTGGACAGAAGGTCCTGAGTTTGAAAATAGATGTGTGATCACTAACTAAGATCTAGCAAGAAGAGAGGATTTGATGAAGGGGCTATAGAACACAAACATGGCAAGCAGTCATACAGCAGGGAGAGGGTTGTTGCATCGTAAGGAATGACAAGTGAAATACTGAGAACAAGTCCAAAAAGAAACGGTTTTCATGACTTTTTGTGTCCAGGGACATTACTCTGGCCTGGATCAGAATGTGGTTTACATGAACAGCCTTTTCCTTGCAAAGCAATCTAGTTCCCGTATGACACACAGCATTTCTTTTTCTCTCAACTTACTGGCATTGCAAAGACAAGATCTTGGAGGCCCCTCCAACAACTTCCCTTCAGTATCTCAGCTTATCTTCCTTTTCTTCTCAAGAATCCCAGGACAAGCCTGATGTCAAACTCTTCCCTTGAGGCTGATTCCCATCACTCCCAGAGTTGTGTTCAAACACTCATATAGCCTAGTAATTAATACAAACTATCATGAGCTGACATGTACCTCTGTCTGTGTATCAGTATCCTCCGTGCCTCCAGAAGATGGATGGATTTAAATATCATCTTTGAAGACAGCTGAAGAAAGTTAACTAGGGATTGACTAACACAGGAAAGCTATTTTTACCAGTCAACTGGTATCTGGTTACCTTGTTACGGGAAGCTTATGCAATGCTAGTAAATTCTTAACTAAGGAGATAGATTGGACACCAAAATTATTTCACTCTGAGAATGCCTATAGGACTTCAAGAAGAAATACACTTAGCACAAAGAGATTTACTTGCCTGCTGGTGCTGGAGCTGCAAAAGATTTATTTTTTCCTCCAAGGTTTCTTCTGGAGCTATGTGGGCTACCAATAAAAAATGGAAATTCATTATGAAATTCCTGATTGCAGGAGGAGCTCAAATAAACTTTAAAATCTCACCATCTTCACCAGTATTTCATGTGACCTAGTGGCACCAGCATTTGGGGCATGCATTTTTAAAAGACTGGTGTTTCAGCATACACATATGCAAAATAAACTTTTCTGGGAAGCATCGGCATGGCCAAAATTATCTGAGCAGTCCTGAGCTGACCATCCCAGCAAGTGAATAACTTTGCACAGATGGAAAACACCGGGCAAAGCAAGCTGCCATTAATCTTCTGCCTCTCCTCCCTGGAGAAGGAGAACAGAAGAGGAGGCACAATTCTAATTTTGTTTTTACCTTTGCAGCTCCACTAAGATTGTCTCTGGATCCAAGTAAGGGCAGAGTTTGGCCCATTGACTACTGAGCAGGAGTAGGGGCTGATGCAACTGGACCCATGTGCAGAGGCAGCTGGCCAGTAACACAAACTGTCTTGGGAGCCAGGGCACGATGCTGTGAAATGCTTGATCCAGCACAGCAAGATGTTTTCCTTATTTGCAAGCCCTAATATGAGAACAAGGCACACCAAGTATATATAGCTCCAAGGATCTGGATGGAGAACTTCTGTGCCCTCAAAAAATTATAAATAAATAATTTGCTGGACAAAGGGGGACAGCACTGCCCAGCTTGGAAGGAATTGCTTTTTTTGGAAAGATCAAGGGAGGGCAAATGGCACCAAGCCACTTCTAAAAATTGATTAGGAGGGCAAAGCATATGCAGGTTTCCAAGCAATGAGTAAGCACCATGACATCAAGGAAAGGTTTTGTCAGTGGGATGAAGAATTCCCACCAGTGATGTGTCTTGGGGATGCGGAGCCAGACAAATGTAAGAAGCTCCCTGGGGAGAGACTATTGAGACATATCATATGCCCTAGATGATGCAGTTCAGACATCTCTAGAGAGATAGGGGAGATTATTTCATAGGATCACAGATAATGGCAGAACTAAGGTTTATTTATTGCCATGTCCTGGTTCAAACAGTCAGCAGCACCAGGAGAGCCCCAGAAAGAAGTAAAATGCTAGAATTTACCCTCATGGGATGAAACAAACTCAGATCCTAAGTTAGGTCATTGTCTGCTCTTTAATAATCAATATTGGCCTACACTAGGTATCAATGAGTCTACATCTCTTTCAAAATCATGACAATTCATTCCAGTTACTGCGAAAAAAACTTGTATTCAACAGAAAATTCAGAGACTTTCTGTTTTCCCTGTAACCTGGCTAAATGTTCTTGTAGCTACATCCCATGGCAGAGTTCTTGAGTTTGCCTTTACTCTGTGTTAAACACACACACGCACACATACACACACACACACATATTTATTCGTATTTACTCTGTCCCTGGTCTAATGGACATGGGACAGAGTAAATACGTAAATCTCATGTTGCTACTTCATGTCACTGAAAGGCGTCTGTCCCCAGACTCTTATGCCCTTTGATCTGTGCAGGCGTGGAGGCAATGTCAGTGCCATACCCTTCCATGGCAGCAGCTTCCCTGCTGGAGCACACTCACCTCCCAGCTTCTGGCCTCCAGCTGCAGGGATCAGTTCTGTTTTCCAAGGAAAGCAGCCCTGCCTGCAGCACCTCGCTAATTGTGCTCCCGTGTGGGCGTGTGGACGTAACTTGAGTCACGCCGGCAGCCAAAGCCACCAGGCAGGAGGCACAGGGCTCTTGCACGATTATCTTATCTGCTGCAGCTGATGGGTGCTGTTCTTACAAGCGAAGTACCTAATCCTCTTTTCTCTCTCCTAAGCACTGGGCCTCCAGGTAGCCTCAGGCAAGCTCAATCCCTGTATTAATTATTGGTTGCATTTTCTTAGAGCAGTTCTTATTTTCTTTTCTTTTTTTTTTTTTTTAACAGATTCAGTCACTCCTAAGTGAAATTCCATCCGTCACCCTTCCCTCATAACGGGTTCACATCTGTTTCTGTAGTCTTTCAGTATCATAACAAGCTCTGATTTTGCAACAGTAGGCAGATTTGAGGGTCTGAGGGCATTTTTGGGAGGGGGGGCTTGGCAGATTAAACTGAACAAACTGAATAAACCTTCATAATCACATCAGGCTAAAAGTCAAACTCATAGGGAGCAAAGCTCAGCCTCTCACCCCCAGTCTTGGCACCTCACCTGCATTTACAAGTGCATGCTGGGGCTTTAGATAGCCAAATGAACAAGCAAGAAATGTCAGGTGTGCATCTGGCCCAGAAAACACCTTCCCAATTCTCCTTTGCTGTCCTACTCCCAGCAGCTTCAAAAATGAGAGATGTTAAGTGCTAGTAGAGGGTTCACAAACCTGTTAAAGGAGTTACCACACAACCTTCCACAGTAGCAGAGCACAGGTGCAAGTGGGAAAGCCACAGGCATGTGCATTTCTTATTTTCCAAATGTAAATTATATCTTTGCAATAACCCCATGCCCAAACCTATAGCAGCTCCACCAAATGAATGTCTTTTGATGTGCTTTTCTCTGTGCCTGCACCATCAGCATACAGGAATCCTCAGCTTTACACCTCCTCCTGCGTGCTTTTTATCACTTTCCAACCAACCTCAGAGAGGACACACCACTGTGCTCACTATAGTAGGGCCATTTGTTCCAGATTTGGAATGGATTCTTGCCCAGTTTTCCCTCACCTGCAGATCAGGCAACAAAGGGCCACCTTGGCTGTTGCCAGCTGGAGCTGGATTTCCAAGGGAAACCTTCACCAGAAGACTTTGAGCAAATCACCTTCTTTCCTCTGCTTCAAAGGTAAAGTTGGAAATCTCTGAGGCTTTTAAAAACACCTTCAATTTGGAGAGGCATCCCCACTTCTCATCTACTTCATGCCTGACACTGAGCAGAGCAGAGGAAGTCCTGCTGAGAAGGGGCAGGCCTTATTTCCTCCTATAATTTACCCCTGAAAAAAACTTCACTGAATTTGTACTGCCTCCTGCTTCTACTGTTGAAATGGCCCCAACTTTATCTCCCTCCACTGGCTACCCTCACTCTGAGTCATGGCTCTGCACATTCTGGTTGCTCACACATCTGCAGGGAGGCAAAGGTTAAGTATGACGCGAATCTTTCTATCGTCCATCTCCAGAGAACTCCTTAGTGCTATAGTGGGGAGGGACAAGGAGTGGAAATGTCAAATGTTTACAGCTTTTTACAGCACAAAATCCAGAATATGTTCTTAGTCATCCCCCAAGACAGGTTGTTAAGGAGCACAACCATAACTGATGTCAGAAAATCTGCTTGAGACAGGACTTCAAGAAAGTCCCAGACACAGATAAGAGCAACACAGGTATGCACTTCCTTAAACAAAACAGAACTCAAGTAATCTCCCTTACCAGAGCTTCATGTCCTTGAGTTTGCCAATTCCATGGCTCAAAACCTCTTCTGTTCTAGTTAACACTTCTCAGTTCCACTAGGATTGTGCTGGTTCTTGAGATGTCAGACCTCAGTATGAGCCCATGTGCGCCTGTGCTTCAGGTTTAGAGAGCAGTGCTGACACATGTTCTCAGAATATCCTGGCATTGTGCTGAATAAAAGCTAATGAAAAAAATCATCCTCCTCCTCCTCATTTTTTTGCAGCAGAGATGTTGGGTCCCATGCTGTCTATTCTTAATCTGTAGCACCATCTTTTGAGGGCATGCTGTACTCCCAAGCAAATGCACTGAGCTCTCCCCAGAGGATCCCCATGGGCCCTTGCTGGCCACAGTCAAAGCTGGCTGAAAAAAAGTTGTGACAGAAGCTGTTTTCCATTGGAAAGGGACATTTCAAGGCAAAATGTTTCTTGGGAACATGTGACGCTGAGTAAATTTGTGACTGAAAAATGTCAGGCTGCTACAGCAGCAAGAAAATCTTACTTTGTTCCAAGTTTTTCAATTTGTTCACTCACAGCTTGTTTTTGTCCAGCTTACATTTATATTTGGGCATAAGGTACCATGGGTATTGATACTTTCTATTCCATATTTATGTTATTACATTTAATATTTGAGAATAATGTTTTGACATTGATAAAATATGCCATTTTTGGTGTTTTCAAATGGAATTTTTAATTGGGGGGGGATAGAGAAATGTTGTCCTTCCTCATCCATTCTCCATCCCTGTTGTTAATGGCATCATCATACATACAAAAACAGCTTCACTGTCTGGACCTGTTGCAGTTAATGGCAATTTTTGACACCTAAGCTCTGAAGGAAGGGAATGAATGTCTGTGTGCAGTGTGTGTGTCCCTTCACTTCATCCTGGATTTCAATCAAGGCTGAGGGAAGACACAGCAATATGTGCAATGATGTGTTAGTAACCTGTGGTGATGACAGAGCTGTGCACTCAGTGACTGTTCCATCCATGCAGTGCTCTGGGGTGAAATATTTGCACCTGACACATAATGGGGAAACTAAGCACGGGGAGGGGACACGATCCTTCTATAGCTACTCTTCAATATTTTCACTTTTTCCCTTCAGAACTTGATGAAAGGCCATGGAATAAAAGAGGTCTGTTCCAGGGGAGTAATTTCTCATTCCCATTTAGCTAGGTACTGGCTCAGCAATGCTGCTGTGAGCCACCTGCAAATTGCTACTCAGGCATGTGGAATGGGAGGTCACCTGCTGAGCTGCAGGAGATGGGCAAAGCCACTGGAGCCAGAGCCTGGTGAAAGCTCATGGATGCCATGGTGAGGATAATAATGGCAGCATCTTCCAAGGGCTAGCCATGTCTAGGGAGAAATATAAGCAAGGAAAAAAGTTTCCACTTTCCCTTTATTTTTATTTCAACCCCTTTTATCTGCCGTGTTTTATAGCTTTACATTGGAAGACAGCCCATTTCCTGGTACGTACAGCAGCTTGACTGAGCATAGCTTGGCAACGGTGCCTGTTGCTTTAGGGAAGAACAGAGCATATTCTCATTGTGCATGTTTTCCCTTGGAAACATTTCATCCTGTCTATATAATTCTATATATGGCTCCCAGCCATGCCACTACAAGCTGCAAAAACACCAGCTCTTATACATTAACAATGTCAAGCCTATTTAATGGCTGGATCGAGGGCCATCAAGAACTTACCTGAGATTCTGTAGATTGTCTTCCTTGGGCAGATTTGGGAGGGTTTTTTGCCCAACACAGAGAAGAGAGCTATTTTGCTTTTTTGGAGGAAATCCTCAAAATTCTCATTTCTTCCTTTTTGCATGCCTTCTTTGATGTTATTCACAACAGTAAGAAAATTAATTTTGGTGTCTCAACTAAATTTCAGTATTGGCAATTGTTGTGGTTCTCCCTGTTCTATAGAGTTTATTTCATCCATCTCAAACAGATCATGTGGAATGCCTGGGTCCCACTCCCACAATGGATCTACATGCTTCTCAGGCTGAACAGGGTATGCCTACACTGAAGGACCAAATTCAGTCCCATTCTTCTGCTAACAAGCTAAATAGAAGTAAAAGGGGAGGAATATCCTTCAGGAAGAGGGATGAGATTCTTTGGAGTCTTATCTCAGTAAAATGCAAAAAGAATATTATATGTTCAGGCCTTGTTTCATGTCTGCCCTAAATTCATGTCTGTTTTGCTGTTAATAACCATGTCAATGTCAAAACAGGAAACAGAAAGTTTGCAAACTTTCTTAGTGTTGAAGTCAGAGCAGCTCTCTCATCCATGTAAGCATTGTTCAGAACAGCTGCACTATTCTAAGTACTATTTCTCTAGTACTATTTTGGCCCACACCATCTGAAGTCACTTACAGAGCTGAGACCTTTTATTTTTGTTCTTTACTGCACCACACTGCGTGCCCTGAGCTCCCAGAATTAGTAATGGGAACCCCAGACTGCTCCAGAGGTGATCTCTGCAGGAGCTGTCAGCGTAACAATGACTGTGTTAGGAGGAATTTTGCTCCCAAAATGAGCAGGTTCAGCTCCACATCTGCCCTTCACATTACAACCCTTCCTTGACTCATGCCATCCTCAGGCATAACCTCAAGTGTCTGAGACCTCCTCCCTCTGGCCTCTTTTCTGCTGAGTGCTCCATTTCTGAGGTTAGTCTTATTTTTTGATGTTTCTCAGTTCCTTGACTGATCTGTCTCCTCAAACAGCTTGTGCAGCAAAAGCAAGAGGAGGGGACCCCTCAAACATTTCCTTGATGTGTTCACTGCTGTCTCACTGGCAGCTCTATGGATGCCATGCTGTCCTTTAGCATGTCTCATTTGGCTGGAGAACACCCTGGCAAGAAGGGACAATTAAAAATAACAATAGCAGCAATGGTAGCAATAGATGGGGCTAGCAACCTTTCTCTCGATGAATATGAGATGTGCTGCTCTTCTCAGCTGTTTGGGAGGTCATTACTCAGTTACACATCCAGTGATGTTTGTACGTGCCAGATTCCTCTGGTTCTCCTCATGGTTTTTCTTTAGAGTGACAGCAGTGCGCTCAAATGCTCACCAGAGGCTCTGCAGACTCTGAGTTGGGGCAGCCAAAAAATGTAACATTCCAAGTTTGAACCTTGTTCATTTCACAGAGCTGTATGCATCTGTGCTGCACGATTTCTTGTCATTCAGCTTCATGCTGTCTGCAGCCACCAGGAGTCTCTACTTGAAATCTTCTTTACTCCTGGGCATCACTGGTTGTTATCTCAGGGGTGACTCATTATCTACCTAGATTGGTTACCAGAGGGTGTGAAATCTTTCTGTAGTGGAGTCATGGACTACAAAGCCAAGAAGGAGCATTTTGATGAACCTCAAATAACCTCTGAGCTGTTCATGTATTGAGCTGCAAGTGTTAGCTGGTGACTGTGAGGGTTTTGCATACAGAAATGGATACTTGCATTTGCAGTGCAAGTTTGCACTTGTCTGCCTTCCCTCACTAACACTTTCCATGTTTTCATAATAAGATGGATTCTAACCATCCTTCTGTGGCACAACAATTATGGAGTAGAGTTCCTTTTCCCAAATGGCCACCAATGACAGTGGACAATAAACATTAAAACTGTCATGTACTTTGAATGGCTCTGATTCTCAACAGGGACAGGTTAAGCTGGTGTTTGCATGGTACAAACCAGTGAAAGACAGGGCTACTTTTACTAGGGCCCCTAGATGTGACATCTACATGCCACCTGCAGGAAAGCTGCCTTTTTATAAACTGCCTTGACAGCACAAAGTCGATTCCAAAGTTGTAAGTCCAGATTTCCAGTAAAGAAGACACATCTAAATTCATCCAGGGACATCTGAGACAGGAAGTCATGTGAGAGTCCAGCCTCAAGGGCAAGGTGTTTTTCCTCTGTACAAGATGAGCCACCTGAACACCTGAGGTCACCACATCAAGCCAACTTCCCTGAATAGCAAAGTCTCTCAATGGCTTGCTTCTCCCTGTCAAACCCAGCCCTTTGAGAGAATAAATGCCTGTTAGAAGACTGCAGGTGCCCTGAACTAAAAGTGTAGTCAATTCCCACACATCTGGATGCCATACTGTGTGGCTGAAAATGCTTCTTTTGACCATGATTCATCCCTCTTCATTTTTTCACTCTGTAAGCTTCTGTGAGTGACTCAAATCTGACACCCATGAAAAGCCTTTATTTCTTTATAATTCTGGTCAGACCACTAATTAATTGCTGTGTTTGTTCTTTAATACCTGGCCAATTAGCATAAGTAAATAACATGGGTAGAACAAGATGGCATGCAGGGCTAATAAAACTGCTGCAGTGGTTTTAATTGCCAGCTTTAAACCCTGTAAAGTCTTCAGTGCAAAAGGAGAAGAAAATAGGCTGAGTGGCAAAATTATAAACTTCCTCCATAGGCTCCACTTCCAGCTTGTGGACTACTTGTAAAAGGTCTACAAATAATAATATATTTTTTAAAACCCTATATTTTCAGCCATCATGAAATCAGGAGGGCTGATGAGTCAACAAAAGTTGAAGACCAGCCTCTAAGCAAGACCTACAGCTGGGTCCAGATCCTCAGTACTGGGATCAGTGTATTTCCAGGCAGATTCCTATGTCTGCTGTTCATTTATTTTACTGGCTCACTATATAAAATTACAGGGTGGAAAGACCAGGAATGTCTAGGGAAACCTTAGATGTCACTGTAACAGCCCTGCTACGTTTCTGAAGCTGTGTATATGCATTAACACAATATTGCTTTCAAACAGAACCATATCCTGCCTCCTAGCTTGGCTTCTCACCCCAAACACTGGTTCAGTAAGGCAGGTACACGATTTCTGAAATAGAATCTCATATGCCCAAACTGCTTGGCCAGAGGTCTCTATGTAGAAGTGCCCCCAGTGATGGGAAAGGGTAGTAAAAGCCCAGAAGCTACCTGGAGGCATTAGAAAAAAGTGTGGGGCTTTCAATGTGTCTATTGAGAGACAGGAAAATGGAGAGGTACAGGTATGGGTTAAACAAAAGCCTGACCAAACATGAGGAGGATGTTTCTTACAGCAAGAGCTAGGAAGCCACATAGCTCTCCTGAGGAAGCACCATCACTGACTCATTTCAAACTAGTCTGAACAAATTAAAAGAGAAAAGAGAGACAGGCAAGCCTGGCAACAAGATTTGAGCTACAACATTGCTTGATCCAAAAAACTGTTGGCCTTTCTCATTTTGAGTTTTCTTTGATTCTGCAGAAGCTTTTAATAATTTTATGGATTTTTGCATAAAACAGCTACAGTGTCACATAAGGTCTCTATTAGCAGCTCCCCCTCTGAAGACGTGTCAGCAATTCTGGTAGGACTGCACTCAAAGGAGTTGGGGCTGCAGGCATTTCATACACCATGGATATCCTCCATCACCACTCCTGATGGAAGATGGGTTCAAAGATAAGCTTAGTGGATTTGCTCTTCTTTTAATGTGAGTTGCTTTTCTCTATCAAAAAGCAGGTATTGGTGTTATGGACTGATTTTTCCATAGTTCTCCTCAGCTCAGGCTTTGCAGCTGCTACAATTCCCAGTTTAGTTGTTGGGATACAGTTCTCTTGGCCATAATTTTAAAGGCCTCAAGAGTCTCAAAACCTTTAATGGCTGTGCAGCTTACTTTGTGAGCTAAATCCACCATTTAGCATGGAGATTCCCAGGTGTGAATCTGTGGTACTTTCCCTACGCTGGGGATTTCTGGAATTTGCAGGGTGCATTGGGGATGGTCTTGTGCTCTTCCCTCAGCGTGTTCTAGCTAGTTAGTTAGCTACCTGCCTACATGGGTACTTGCCTGAATATGCATGGAGACCTGGCAACTACAGGAGCTGGCTAGCCAAGCAATGCACAGCAGGATTTAGGTGTTTGCAGGGAGAATCTTACAGGCACACATATAAGCTTATGTGTATAGACCTCATGTGAAAGTTTAACACCAGCTTTGACCCCACAGTTACAGCACACAAGAAAGGCTGTTGGAAGCAGCGGGGCAGTTATAAGGAACATTTGGTATAAATTTTCCCTTGTTTTGCAGTTAATGAATCATTCCTGAGCTTGCCCTTCTACTATTCTCATTTCAGTTTAGACTGTTGGGAAAAAAGCTCTTTAGGAGACAGAGCAGTCTCTTTTTATGTATTTAATTGGTTGGACAGAAACAGAGATGGACTGTGTATTAACTGCCTACATTCTTATCCTGTACAAGTTTAAGCTTGCTCTCCTTGCAGTTTATCACTAAATTCATAGGCTACTGTGAAGCTATAATATTAGAGGGGTCCCAGAAAATTTTTTCCTTTGCTCTGACTCAACCATGGCACCTTTGAATGCACCCTGCAAGGAGTTGCAAATAGGTGCAGTGCACAAGGGCCTTCTGTTTACCCTTTCCTGGAAATTGTCTTCTTCAGCTCTGACCCTCAAGTGCAATGAACCTGATTCAAATAAATTGTCATGGTAAAATTTCTATCTTCTTACTGTCAGTTGAAAAAACAAAAAAAAAACCCAACAAAACAAAACCAACAAGAACAAACACATACACACACACACACACAAAAAAAAAACAACCAAAAAACAAAAAAAAAAAAAACCAAAAAACAACCATTCAAACATAAGACCCAACATCATTCCAAGGCTAAGGCATCTGAAAATAAATCAGGCAATTTAGGCACTTTGGTAGTGGGGTAAGGTACTGGAGGTTTTCCAAGATGTCTGCTGCCATCTCCCTCTCGGTTTATTGTGATGGGGATCCAGACAAGGAAAAGAGCTCTGTGTCTATTTTAGTAACTTCTGTGTTCTGTAGGGTTAACTCATTTTGGGTTTAAACAACCCAAATGCAGAACATCAACAGAACAGGTAAAAGTGCCTTTCTGTTAACTGCATTTTTTTCTAAAGGAAAAATAGACTCACTGGTTTTTTGTCTAAAAACATCATCAGAACTTAGCTGATGTATATAACTGTGTTTGAAAGCCAATTGAGGGCACAATCCCACAAACCAGGAATGGGTTAACTTTAGGGAACTATTGAGCTAGGCATGACCATTTATGCTGGCCTTCTTCTAGGAAATTCCCTGCAAGAGAAAATTAGAGGCAGAGGACAGCATGTAGCCATAATCAAACCTTATTTATTTTGGCACTTTCTCTATCTATCCCATCTCTACCAATCTGACTTGCTCTGCTGTTTTCCTTGGCTGGACCACTATAATAGTTATTCCTTAGATATATGTAATATTTCAACATATACAGCTAGTGCATTTGCTGCTTTGTCCGTACTTTGTGCATCTAACTTCAGGGAGTGTTTTTGAATGTGATGAATTTCCAGGTTTGGCTGAAATTCTGCCCCAGGGCTGGGTGGATACCCAGAGAAGTTGTTCTTCTAGATTTCGCATGAGAGAGAAGGGCAGTGTCTTTTCTTCCACATCTTAGACG
Source organism: Passer montanus (assembly GCF_014805655.1). Taxonomy (NCBI): domain Eukaryota; kingdom Metazoa; phylum Chordata; class Aves; order Passeriformes; family Passeridae; genus Passer; species Passer montanus. The sequence goes on along the minus strand of NW_024356504.1, from coordinate 13,671,040 downwards.
TTATCAACGCACACATCATCATCCCAGCAAGACCGAATTGTCTCCAGCTGAGGTAGCAAAGAACCTCTTTAATGCATGAAAAAAATGACCCCTAGGCAGAAATCTCACCAAACCAGCTGAGAATAGAATCCAGGGCATGACGGTGTTTTCCTCCCATTAATGAACGAACTTCATATTTGAATATCTTTATTTTTTTTCCAGAAGTGATTGCCAAACCCCATAAATAAACATAGCATTCTGCACACTAAGGAACTGGATTGACGTTCAATGATATTTCATACCATGTACACTTTAATTAAGACATGATGACCTGGATTCATGGGTTGACACGAGGGAGAATTAACTCTCCATTCTAACAGTTCTGCTGCCAAGGACAAATTCTCTGTTACATCGGTGTGACTCAGTTCAAACAACAAACAGTCTTGCAACTTAAAATCCCTGCAGGCCCTGGTCAAGTTTCCCCAGTTCTTGGATAACTTCCTTTCTTCTCCTTGATGTTTTTCCTTAAAGTGAGATATTCTGTTGCTTTGTCCTGATTTTCCAAGTAACGGGTGGGTCCTTATACTCCTGACAATAAAGTTGCCTTCCAAATATTTATCACATCAAATGATGTACTTTCCATGTTATTAATCCTGGAGAATCTCCATCTTTCCATTTGGTGAATTATGTGGTCTAATATGGACAGATATTTCCAGATTTAATGTCAGATTTAATCTCAGATTTCTGAGATTTCACATTTGTGACATGTATTGAAAAGTGTATAAGGAAAAGAAAGAGGGCTAAATCCTGCTTTGTTCACTTTGTTGCTAAGATTCATATGGTTCTGCTCAGATCAGTGGGTGTAACTCAGAGCAGAACGGGACATACTTGAATGAAACTGAGTGGTTTAAACTGGAGATGGATAAACTTCCAGAGGAGCCATGCATATAGTCTCCTGAGAGATAGAAATTAAGTTCTTTTGGATTCTGTCTTGGTTGATGGACTATCCATTGAGTTCCATCATACAGACTCACTTAGGTTCATATTATCATTGTGCTTCAGATGTCTTCAGCATATTATAGCATTTACTGAGTTAAATTAAAAATAAACTTAGAGCTGATCAAGCAACCCCATGCTATGGAGGCCTGAGCTTGCCTCCACGAATGTTCCATTTTATCCTGGAATTTGCCCATGCCTTCATCTGAGAGGACCAGTAAAAAGACTCTGCAGTCCTGTGCTGAAAATAACATAAAGCAGGGTGAAGTCCAGGGAAAGCAGGGATGAACTTTCACAGTTGTCCCAGGTCCTGGTACTGCAATAATCCAGGAAACCAGAATCTTTTCCCCAGATCTTCAGGCTTTATCATAAAAATCTTTGGTTTAAAAAGCATAAATGAATGGAGAGAAGACAAAAACTAAATCAGAAAGACAACAGGGTCATTGCAATGTGTCCTGTTCCCAGTATTAGGCAGAAGATCCCAAGGAAACATAAGCCATTTGGTCACTTGGCTAGCAACACGTCTGCCTACTTTGGTGAGAGCAAACATGAGCTGGTTTGCTGCAGAAGTTACTGGGGACAATCTGCTGTCTGTAATGGGAGCCTGGCTTCACTGACCTGGAGAGCTCAAAGGTTTTAATGCTCTTGGAATCCACTACTAATAGTATAAGGATTGCACCCACACTTTGCAGCTGGTTCCATGTTTGATAAGAACTGTGAGTAGATTGGAAAATTCTGTGTGCAAAAAACTTTGAAACCAGGCCCGTTCATAACCTCTGGAATGGCTGAGAGGTGGGCCTGCCCTGTCTGCTGGGATGTGTGAGGGAAGAACTCCTCCACAGCATTACAACAGGTGAATTCCTTGCTCCCAGCCTCTTCTCATCTGAGCAGATCAGAAGCTTTGTAGATACTTTTATTTAGTCCTTATGTTTTAAAGATGTAAACTTTGCAGGGCCTCTTTTTTCTTGGAAGGTTTCTTTAAAAAGGCGGATTCCTGAAGCTCCTGTAACCCTTACCTTATCTCTCCAGACACAGAGAGCTCTTGTACACATGCAGCTTTGTCTCTGCCAGAGAATTTTTTTCCATGGTTCCGAATACCACAGGAGCTGGCTGCTTCTGAAGGCAAAGGCTGGCTTGAAGTCCTTCCCAAAGGATAAAGTTTGTGCACAATATGATAGCTCCTGCAAGGAGCACCAGTAGCCCTGCACAGCCAGTCTTCTGCTTCACCCAGGTCCGAGGGGGTCACGACAGCTGATACCAGGGAGTCTGCGGAGCTCCGGAAGCTGTGGAGGGAATAAATTCTGTGGAATGCACTTGTCTCTCTTCTCCATCAATAGCTTCAGACCACACACCGGTCTTCCATGCAGGACAGCTGTAAACACTGCCTACGATAGAGTTCTGGCAAAGGCCAGTTGTCCTCCAGTGAATCCAGATGGGTCTCAGAGGAGAACAGCTGTGTGTGAACAGGAAGGGAGAGCTTCCTCCTGCCTCTTCCAAAACCTACCACTCAACCGCTAAATAAATCAACATCAGCAGTGACTCTTCACAAGGGAGAGTGAGCCAAGCCCAGGCTGGGAGTTTACCTCAGTACATAGCAAAGGGAGAGGAGCTGTCTGCAGCAAACCAAGGCTTCCCCAATGCAAATCTTTAGGGCGTCACCAACCCGTTTCTGCTGTGTTTTCATAAAGCTTCTTTCCTAATGCTGTTTGTGCCGCCTGAAGCAAAGACACGGCGCATATCACCATATGGAAACAAGGCACTCAGAGGGTAGAACAGGTGAAACAAAAATTACTTTAAGCTATACAACAGTAAAAATATAAAGAAGAGGCTTGGAATGTTTTGGTTTGGGTAACGCAGGAGGTCTGACCTCTCCTGTCACTGTCAAGAGTGGTGGAAGAAAAATCTCTCCTGCCTTTGCACAGAACATCAGGCAAGTATTTAGTGTATACATTGCAGGTATTTGTTGGTTTTTGTTTGTTTGTTTGGGGTTTTTTGTTGTTTTTTTGGGAGATGTTAAACAAACAAGCAAGGAGCTACGCTTTTGGATCTACTATTCTCCAAAAAGAAATTTACAATTTGTCATCAGCTGAAGGGACAAAAAACCCCATTTTCTCTGGTATCTTCACAGACCACTATACTGATCTTTCATCATTTTAAAACAGAACTTGAGATCTTTTTTTACATTAAGGTCTTGTGATCAGGCCCTCAACCCTCATATTTAAGAACCTCCATCTCCTTTTTTCAGTGTATAATTATAGGTGCTTAGTTCTCACCATCATCATGACAAATATAGTTAAATTCCATTAGATTAAGTGGAATTTGATGGGTTTACTTTGTGTTGCATATGGCATGACATGGTTAGAATGACAGAGTTGTTTAGATTGGAAGGGACATGGCACATGCTCCAGCTCCTATAGATTGGGGCACTCATACAATGTACCTAGGCAGAATTGTGCACTGCAAAAGCAAAGATTAAACTAAACCAAAGAATAAATCATATTCACTAAGCTGCTTGGAGGCATCCATAGGAAAGCTGGATGGTACAGCCTGGCCTGCTTAACACTGTATGCAATGGTCACTCTTGTTTGTCTGAAAAAGAGATCAGAACACATTTTTTCCAATAAGATATTTTCCTACTGAAAAGCTTCATTTAAAAGAAATGCATTTTCCTAGAAATATGTTGGTTTGGACAGATGCTTGTTTAGAAAGAAGAGTGTGAAACGTGAAACTTTAAAGCCAAGTATTCTCAGAGTAAGTAATTTCAACATATTTGGGCTGGGGGGAATTATATCTTGAAACAACATTTTACCCCTCTCTGTCTAGGCTGATTATTAGATATGACGAAGAACTGAAAATAAAATAAACAAAAAATAACTCAAAGAAATTTCTTACTTCCTGAAAGAGAACTAGTTTGTTTTGTCCAGAAGAAAGAATTTGTATAGAAGCTTTCAAATGGGTTGTTGTTTGTCCCCCACTCATAATGCATTTTAGTGTGAGTTCACAAGGTTTAATCCTTGCTTGGAACTTGAGATGCAGAAGCTCAAGAGCCAAGGTTCCCTAGCCTGTGTACCTCTCATTCTTCATTCAAGTAGTGAGACTGCAATTTCCAGACACAAGAGGGGTTCTGATGATGCTTTTTAATCCTCCCTAAATGCTATCATGTGCCAAGGTGATCCACAGCAAAATGCTACACTGGTATCACACCTGGTTTTGGTTTTCCAGTCAGAAAGTCAGGTTCTCTCTCATTGCTGGGTGAACTTGGACAAGATCAAAGCATGGCTGGAGCACAGGCTCTGGTTTGTAAGGAGTCCATGCCATGCAGCTCTCTGGTACCCTTAGTCTAGCAGCTGAATTTCACACCTGCAGAACATATTCAGGATTTCAGCAACATACAATCTTAAAATATTTCTAGGATGTTTTTGATTTTAAAACTTCACCAAACATCACCGTCTCTGTCTCCCTCTAGGACAACTCAGCAAAGAAAATTTTAGCCTTTCCTCATTTGTTTAGATAAAGGGAAGGTAATAAATAGGGAGGAAGAGGCTTGAACTTTTTTGGTTACAGGAAAGCATATTTTTTCCAGGCAGTCTGAAGCTGTTGTTCCTCATGAATCCAAATAAAATTCACATTCAGGCATGGATTATGTTTGGAAAACTTCAACTGACTATGTAGAAGTTCTGAAACAGAAAAAAAAAAATTATGAGAATTAATAAAAGAGAAGTTTAAATTGAAAACTCCTCTGCAGCCTTCATTATAAAGCACTGCCAGATGCCTCCTCTAAAAGAATTCATACAAGGTATTGCTCATTGGTCCCTTTGAGTCTATGAACATAAATTAGGGTTACTCAGACGAGTAAAGCATTGTGGGATCAGACTCCGCTTTTGCGCAAGTGTGTGCATCTGTAAAAAAACCTTTTGGGATAAAAGACACAGAAGAACTACAAGACCCTTATGGTTGTCAAATACAATTTCCTTTACTTGCATTTTTCTCTTACATTTGGGCTCCGACCTCCATCTGTTTATGGAAATATTTAGATCCCTCTGGTGTATTTTTAGCAGATCATTTTGCTTTTGCTGCTGCAATATCATTGCATCATCATTCCTGGGTTGCTCAGCTCTAATTCCTTTGCATTTTTTTCTTCTTTTTTTTTTTTTAAATCTTATGCTTCAATCATTCCAGCAGATACATGCACACAAAGTAAAAGCTATGCTGTGTTTACACTCACACAAACATACTGGCAAGTTGCACACAAAGGCACACACAGACAGTGTGGCTTGTTGTGAGGGTTAGTGCTGGGGCGTTTTCAATGTTATTTCCATTTGTGGATCATCCTAATAGAGACATTACAGGATGGCTGCCCTGGAAGCTGACATTTTAGGCTCTTAGAGGTACCTCCCATAAGCAGCTGAAGTCTGAAGGTACACCAGACTATCACTGTCCTGTGTTCAGTCAGCCCTAAATACACATGGTCCTGACACATTCTCTTTATCAGTGTTCAGCCCTGCATGCAGACGTGTACAGGAATCACCTTCCCCTTGACTGAATGTTCTCCTTCACATGGATATGGACCTTTCTTTGTCCAGGGGTCCACAGTGCTCCTTCCCCACCATGCCCTTATTCTGCCTGCAAACATGTCACAGCTTCAGGTCCTTCCAAACTCAGGAGTCATTTGGGCCTAGCTGCTTACAAAGGCAGGAGAGCACCAGCCTGATGGCAGACATTAAGGAGAACACCTGCAGTCTGGAAACTCACCTGAGACCAAACAACTCGTTAAATAATCCTCTTTGTCCCTCTCCATCAGATAAAACTCACTGGGTTTTACAACACCATTACCTCCAGTCTGAGATGACCAGGAACAACCCAAACCCTTGAAGAAGTTTTTAGGTGGACATAAAAGGGTAGGTGAGACCCACAGGGATACAATTAGAGCTGATTTTTCTGCATGGATGTTTGAGAGATGCCAAGAATTATGTCTTCTGGGTGAAAAGCTACCCTTTTTTGTGATAACCTTAGGGAAGTAAATATATGACTTGTCCCTTGGATTCAGTTTCATAACCCTGTATTAGGTAACAAGGTAGAAAATAGAATATTACATCATTGGGAGGCTATGTCATTCTTTGGCCTAGCTGTGTTAGTTTTAGGAGAGACAGTGATTTGTGACTCATACATAAATAGACCTGCATTCAGGAGAGGTCAGGCTCCTTTTGCACACCTGAGGAGCCTCTGACTAGGCACTAATGAGCAAACCCATGAAAAGTCAAGCCATACTTAGCATCTGCTCTTCCTAAATGCCTCAAAATTGTGTTGCCATTTGCAAAATTACTAACCACAGTGGTCTATTTGTCTTTCTTAGCCTGGACAGAGAGCGTGTGATGCTTGCTCTGGACAAATCAAACAGTTGTGCCTCTCCAAATGCTTTCATCATCATCATTATTTATTATTATTTATCATCCCTGCCATGTGTTATGTTTTTTCTGTGCACAAAGAACAGGCAGATGTTTTCCATCTGCACGACTCCTTAATTTTAGACCTCAGGAAAAAAAAAAAAGAGAAAGAAAAAATAAATAAAGAAATAAAGAAAGAAAAAAGAAACCATCAAGAATGAAGAAATGCACAGCATGCCTGGGAGTGGCACTGACCCTCATGTAGAGGTATGTGTATGCTTGAGGTCTCTGCAACCAGAGCCAATGGATTTTCCTTTCCTCAGGCTCTTGGCTGACTTGAAGGAAAGGCTCCTGGGACTGCAATGGATGTCTTCACCAGAGCACAGGTCGTAGAGCAAGCTTTACATCATGGGAACAAAGGACCTGTTTAGGAGGTTACTCTGACCCAAAATGTTGGGCTGAACTTGTACAGACCCAGAGCAGGTTTCAGGTCTGCCTCCCTCCATGTAAACCCTTTTGGCATCTTGCCTCCCTTCCATTTCTCCTCTGCCCACAAGCTTTTGAGTCTCCAATTCCTGCTCAGCTTCTTTCCCTCCTGAGGTTCAGCTCTTTCTTATTATCTGATGGCTCAGATGAGAAAAGCTTTTGACTTTCTTCTCCCCACCATGCAAGATCCTTGTATCAAGCCCAGAACAATCCCAAGGCAGGAGGAGGTGGAGTTGCCCAGCAATGTCACTCAGCTTTGCAACAGCTGTAGGCAAACTGGCTTTACTGGGAAACTGAAGTTTTGACACTTTGATTAAATGTACATTTTCTTGAAAGTGTCTTTCCACAGAAATTTTGACTTTTTGATGAAGACCAAGAAAGTTTTGGCCGAAACATTTAGCGGTTTTGAGTCTTTTTTTGGAGTATATGGAAGACAAGACATTTAATATTTGCCACAATCAGATTCCAGAGGGAATGGGTTTATTCTGGTTTTCTTCACAGTTTTCTCAGAATCTCACTCTTCCCAGAATCATGCTTCTTTAGAAACTGCAGTGTTGATGTGAGCACATAGCTATGCCATACCACCTACCAGCAAGGGAGCAGGCAGGATACCAAACTGGGCTGATAGAAAGGTGAAGGGATTTGTGCAGTACTTCGGTTTCCAGAACAATCTAGTTGCCCTAGAAATAAATGAGGCAAAAATAATAAAACAATGATGGGAACGGGAGCTATATTAATAATAATGCTTCATAAATACACATGGCCTTTTAGAACCATATTACTAACAGACCATATCAAAGACCCTGCAAGAACAGCTCAGTGCCTCTAGGGCATTTGGAACACAGACCAAGATTTTGCCAATAGAAACTTATGTGATTCGTGAGGTGACACTTTAAATTCAGACATCTGGTGGGTTGTGGGGAACTGTGACTCTGGTATTAATAGCATGTTCCCTCCATTTACTAGTTCAAACAAGTTGCTGTGTTGTTGTTAACTTCAGAAAGCAACCAGTCTTGTGAAAAATTGAGCTGTTTTCTTTCTGCTTGACATATTGTCGAAGAACTGAACAGACAAAGTAACAAGTTCAGGCACTCTGAAGTGTTTTGGTTAGTGATTATTGCTATAAAGTCCCTGTTTCTTCACCCCCACCACCCTTCTTGCCAAAATGAGAATTTGATGACAAGGTAACTTGACTCTGCCTCGCCCTTAGAAAGATAGAAAGATTCAAAAATAGCTGTAGGCTTCGGTCTACACAGAAAGCTTGCAAAGAAAATTTACTTGAATGAGTAAAATTATAATTTGTTACATGGAGGCTCTCAAATACATGGCTGACCTGAAAATCATGAGAAAAATTTGGCTGGGGGTAGGTGCAGTGGGGTGTCAGAGAGAGTTGAATGCTTCCTGCTCTGGGTATCTATTTAGCAATTAGAACTCCACCACATTACGGTGGAATCTCTTTATAATTTTTCTCTCCAGTAAGAATTTTATGAGTATATTTCCAGCCTCAAGAAGTGAAGAAAGAAAGAAAAACAAATTAAACCATTTTATTAAAGTAGGAAAAAAGGACTAGGGGGACATGTCAGTCAAGGTGCAAGTGACAGCAGCACAAGTCAAAATATGAGAAGGGGAAAAATACCAAAAAAAAATGACACAAAAATTTATTTCAAGAACAATTTCTTTAATGGGGATTGAAATAGGCCATCAACTGTTACATTGATTTACAGATGTACAGATGTTTGGATTAATTTTCTCCCAAGAAAATTCTGGACAGAGAGACTGCTCTATTGGCTAGCAAGCCAAGAATAGAATTCCCTGACTTTAGGTCTATTTTGCCAGGTTTCTGGGAAAGATGAGCCCACAGTCTTCTCTTGGAATGCCTGCCTCATCTCTTACCCTGCCTTCTGGCCAGAGCCTGCTGGTACCATTGTTCCATGCCCACAGCAGCAGGGATAGCCCCAGCCATCCCAGTAATGTTGCCTCTGTGCAGATCCCACATACAGCTGAATCACTGCAGCTCATCCCTAGCACCTTTTCACTGAACTGAGCTTGGTCTCAATTCTGTTGCCTCACCTTCCCCTAAGAGTAGAGACACATCTTCCAGGTTCATCTGATGGAGAAAACCAGTTTGCCAGCTATTGCACCACAGCAACAGGTAAAAGAGCCTCTGATGGACACCCTGAAGACCTTGGTCTCTGGATGTTTCCATTACCTTGTCCAGGTGCCTGAAGGCAAGGGTGTTAGAAAAACAGAAGAAGGGTTTGTACACTGAACTTGATTTGAATACTTGAGCTTGATTTCTTTGCTTTGAGATGCAGTGAGACCATCATTTTACAACAGAAGACATTGGAAATAAAAACAAAATTTGGAAATAAATATAAAAATTTCCAGAGTCTACCACTCTGGTCATTTGAGTGAAATAGCCTCCCCACTCATCCATTTCATTATCCTCACATGCAGCTCGCTTTCAAGCTTCTGCCTGCACAGCACCAAGCTGGACTTTCTTGATGAGCAGCTGGTGAGCTGTGACCTCTGCAGATCCAGCAGGTCTGAGGCATTTCAAATCCAAATCATCTGCCCTACCTTGCTGCGAACCTTCAAGCCTGCCCTGAGAGATGCCTCAGTCCAAGAGCCAAGGCTTTCTAAAGGTTCTAATGGTGAGGTTAGGGATGAGTTAGGGAGAGGCCAGTGGCAGAGGAAGAGAGCAAAGACCCTGGTCATGAGCTGAGCATGTTGAAGGCCAGATCTCCACCTTGTAGCACTGGCCTGGGCAGATGTACAGGGTCAACTGGCACACCAGTTCTGGGATAAGCAGGGAGCTGATCCTGGAAAGTGGAAAGTTAATATTTCAACAGGTGAAAGATCCTGTCCCACTAAGAAAAAAATTCTTTGCATTAATTATCTGTGAAGCTCTATTTAGAATATATCAGAATATAACCTCTCTGCACTCATTTCTCTGATTATCCCAACCAATTTAGAGAACTTCTCACCCTCCCCCGCTTTCTACAACCCCATATTTTTTGATTTTTACTTCTTTTGGGGCTGTTGTTTCCAATTTCTTGTGACTGGGCTGTGTGGAGAGGATCAAGGGAACTTCTTTACAGCCACAGAAGAGGCTTGATATTTTTCTTTTTTTCCTTCAAATTGGGAGTCTCAGTCCCCACTCCCAGCCTTTCAACATGATGGCTTAATAGTGTCCATGAGGGAGAAATGTGTTTATCAGCCTTGTGGAATTTCCCACTTCAGTTTACCTTAGAAAATGTGGGAGGCTAAGAAGGTACAATTCCATCTATTAAGTTTTTCCAAGTAATTTCATGATGCTGTTAAACCTTTCCCCACAAATGTATAATGCCAGAGCTGTCAATCCAGATACAGCAAGTCTCTGCATGTACTTCCTGCATAGACAGAGACCATATCTTTACAAGAAAATGTCTGCATAAGCAGCTTTGCATTCAGTTACTGGTGGATAATTTAATTCTTTTCCTCCTGAGATACATCTTATCCTCTTTCCACAGCAGTATATATGCATGTCTGCATGTGTTTATATAGATAACATTTTATATATATATATATATATATATGTGCGTATATATATATATGTGTGTATATATATATATATATAGCACTATACATTGCACTGGTTGAGTCAGCTAAGGATAACAAGTATTGCAGGTCATTTCTTAATTCTAAGGATGGAGTTCAGGCTTTGATGTTAAAGGTCACAGGTTCATCCCTTTGAAAAGATGATGATAATATGGAGTGGCATGTGAAAAAAATACTCTTTTCCTAATGTAGCAAGTACAATGAAGTTCTAGTTCTACAATGAACTTAAATCACTTTTCAAGTTTGTTATGCTGTTGGGGAATTTTTTGCGTTTTGTTTTTTCGGTTTGATTTTAAATTGAGAAAAGTTTTATTTTTGATAACATTTTATTGACCATTTTTTCATTTTGATAAATATAACTGACATGAACATGATTGATCTGGGGAGAGTAGTGAGCTGGATTTGTCGTCCCCCATGTTCCCTGACAACAAATCAAAATATCCCTTAATGGCACAGTTCTGGGTTGAGTTTCAGATGGACTGAAATCCAATCCTGATCTTGCTACTATTTCTGGTGTGAACATGGGTATGCCTTTCATTTCTCTGTGCATCTTCTTCTCCTGCTGACCTCGGTCTCATCCAGTCTTAGCTGGTCTCCTGTTTTTACAGCAGCTATCAAGAGCAGAGTCCTAATACCACCACTCAGCAGATAAAGATATAGAGGTTCCCAACAGATGCTGGAGTCTCAGGGGGGATGAATGACAGTAGGGGCTGTTTGAGGAAGTCTGTTTTCTTTGCTCAAGAACCACTTTTGCCTTTAAGGGAAAATTCAAGGTGTGTCAAAACTCTAAATATGAAATTGCTCAGATAGATACATCCAAGGCAACTAGATGTTCTTGAGTCATTATCTGATCAGAAATCTGTGTTCGGCCAGCAGTTTACTTGGGAATAAACTAAATAAAGCAGAACTACAAAGGACAGGAAAATCATTTCCATTGAAATCTCAGAATCTCTTTTGCTTTGCAAAAATCTAATAATTTTTTTTTTTTTAGATTACATAAATTTGGATTCCCGAAGGCATTCTGTTTAGAGACATAGGAATAAGAGATTTGGTTTTGAAAACAGAAAATATTTCACATGGAAGTTTCCCAAACAAATTAATTTAAGCAGAGAATAAAAGAATGATGCTCAGTGCTAATGAAAGACCAGGTAAGCTAAAAGCATCTATCTGAATAACTGTTTTATTGTTATCCACTGCTACACAGTTAAAGAAGATAAGCCCTTCTTTTCTGGTATATTATCTTCCTTCCCATTCAATGCAGAGATAGTATTGAGCCTCAATCCAGGTTTGCTGAAGGAGGTGGATATGTAGGAGATTGAGGTGGCAAAGCAGAAGGAAAAAAAAAAAGAAACTTTGTAGAGGAAACTCCAATGAAATACCATGCTTCCTGGACCACAGGCAGGGTATGCATTATTTTACACATCTCAAACCGGGTGGGGGGGCAGTGGAGGGTGGAGGTTTTTTGTTTCTTTGGGTTTTTTTACCAGATGTGAGAAATAGAATAAGACTAGGAGCAAAACTGCAATTTTTCAGAAAGGGATAAAAGATAGAAGTTCTTGACACAAAAAGAAGTTAGTTTGGCAGATTGACGTACCTGAAGACAGGCAGCCTAGGCCAAAGAATGAGAAAGAAAGAAGTAAAGCCATGCAAAAGCCAGCACATCATCAGAATGCAGCCAGGGATTAGCTCCCAGTGACGTGACTGCCCTCCCTCTGATGATCAGCTCTGGGTGATGTCATCTCTTTTCCCATCACACATTCTACCTAACAACACTGTGCAAAGAGGTTGTCCCCTTTTTCTTCCTATCATCTTTTTTTTTTTAATTTCAAAGTTAATTTTGTAATAACAGCAATCAGACTCTCCTGCCAGCCTCCCCCTGGGAGGGGGTGACTCTGGTACTAGTGCAGCAAAAATTTGCTCCTAAAGAACATCATAGCAGGCATGCAATAATCACCCAGAAACACACAGCCTGTCGTGTCTTATTGCTTAATTATCCATCATACCTTCTTTCAACCCTCTTCTTATTGTACCTCGTGTGATGCCTGTTGATTTTACATAACTTTTCCTAACTGCCTTTCCTCCTTGCTTTAAGATTATGAGACTCAAAAACATTTTTCTCTTTCATTCTGCTGTCCTGAGGTTCCTCCTGCTTGGTTACTGCTGATCATTCCCATGAGGGATTACAAGCTCAACAATCTCTGAGAGGTTTTCCCCACTTTAGAGTTTTTGGGGACCAATTCAACCAGCTATAACATCATTACCTGGGTGTTTCAGCAAATGTGAATGTGGCCTTTTGGTTTTAGGCCTGTTGATTGTGACCTGGTTCCTAAGAAGACTCTCTCTGAAAGAAAGGGAGATGAATCCAAAGAAACTAACATACAGCAGCAGAAAATACTGTATGAAACTGTTGCTAGGAGTTCCTCACATGAATATTCTGGGGTTGGCTTGACAGGGCATGTGCAAAACTGTACAAAAAACTGCTTAATGTGTATTTTGGTGTGCCTTGAGATCCCTTGAATTAAAAGCTGCTCTGGTTTAAGTTAGTTGCTGAGCTCTTCCAGATCTTGAAACCACAGCCAAGCATCTGAGTGATATAAGAATGGGGCAGCTCCTGTGCCTTCTGTCTGACCACACTGAAAGAAAAGAAGAAATCCATTCAGTTTGCATTGTTTTGCTTTGAAGAGATGTTCTTTACTGAGTGAAATCTGGGCCTCCATATCACATCTAAGCAAGACTCACAAGATAGTTTGAGACTAGTTTAGAAACCCAAGTCTGACACTGAAGAGCAGAAAGAGCTGAGTATCTCACTGGAAAGCACCAGTGTTTGCATTCCCCTTGAAAACAGGAACTGCTCTGTGAAGTCACTGGAGTAAAACAATCAAAACTAATCCTTTTTTTATCCACGTTCCAAACCCCCTTTGGTTCCTTGACTCTCTAATTTCTTATACTTGTCTTCAGAACCAAACTAGGATCAGGAACAGCTGGGTGCAGCTCCTGAGCAGTTCACCTGAGACACCTATGCCCAGGACTGGAAGGGACTGGACCAAGGCTGGAAGAGCAAAGGTGCCAAAGGGAGCTGGAGAAAGTCACATTGCTCAGAGGTACCAGTGGAAGGCTCCTAGACAGGCTTTACCATAAGTGAGGAAATTTAGATTGTATTTGACTTCTCCCTTTCTGCTTTCTTGGCCTTTTTGTTTTTTAAGATTGATAAAACAAAGAAAATGAAGGAGGGGGAAGATTCTCTTTTCCACTTATATGAATTTTTAAGAAGATTTTTACAAAATGAGAGTGAAAATAAGTAGGCATTTTTATATTGATATTTTAAATTCAGGGTTAGCCATCTTTAAACACATGTAAAAATACAGAAAGGTAAATTAACTAATTTATTTTTAAATTAAGACCTATTTCCAAGGCAAATAATGGAAAACATTTATTTTCCAACCTAATGGAATGAAATGATTGGACGGGAAGGGGCTTTGGTATTATTATTGGGTGCTTTTACCCTGTCTAAATGAACCACTCAGGGGAAAAGGCATGAATTCATAAAACATTTTGGTACCACTAAATCAGGAGGGGATTTTTCTTTTTGTTTTTGTTTTGGGTTTTTTTTTGTTTTTTCCTTTCTCCTGGTATAAAAAGTCTTAGATGAAAAATATCACCTAGCTCAGTTTTGGCACTGTGGCTGTCTAGTATTCACTGGGATTTGTACCTGAGTCATTACCCACCACGTCTGCCCACACTGAGAGCTGGGAGGGGAAGCCCATAACTCTCCTTGGCACAACTCCCCTCGCTGCTGGCCCCCCTGGAGGGCATGTCTGCTGTCACAGGAGCAGAACCACGGCGCTGCAGGGACGGCCACCCGCGCACGGCCCCTCGCGGCACAGCCAGGCACACGGGTGGCCAGCCCGGGGTGGGACACGCAGCTCCTGGTGCTCACACCTGCACCCGGTGCAGACACAAGCCCAGCCAAGGAACACCTCTGGTAATTCCTCCCTCCAACCTACCAACTTTTATTTTTTTTCCTTAAGATATGCAAGATACGTCAAGGAACAGCTTAGGAAGGGCTTTTAAGAGATCTCTGCTGTTCAAGGCAGGCTGTGGTTTCATTATTTTTATTATTTTGGTAGAATGAGTAACAGGAATAATAGTAGCTGAGGGTTGTTTCTCTTCATTGACTCCGTGTTAGGCTTGGAAGCCATTCGACCAGGACAGTCAAAACACAGACAGGAAATAATCTATGATAATGTCCAACTGGGGTATCAATTACGGTTTTGGAGTTTCATGTTAAAGGGATATTGTCAGATCAAATTTAAACCAAAAGTTGTGGGTTGCGTTTTTCAAATGCATAGATATACTTATAGATATGTATATATATATGAGAGGGAGAAAAGGAGACTGTTGGAAATGTTTCCAATTCTCTTTTCTTTTCAAGTTAAAAAAAACAATCTAAAACAAACAGTCTCCTCCCTGCCACGTGTGAGTCTTGACTGCTGTCCTCAGCCAAGCCTGGTCTTATGAGCTTGCTGGGGCTTTTTTAATATCCTCTCCTAAAAGACTCTGGTAGGTGAAGAGACTCACTCCCCAGAGACTAGAGAAAATGCTGGGCTAATCTACCACAGTGACCCCATGGCATCTCTGGAGCAGGAGTGGGCACATGACTGCACAGAGCCTTGACAAATGAATTCCCGACCAAGGAATGGTGCATCCAAACACAGATGTTGATGGAGCCTTTCCCCAGTTCTTGAGGGATGAAAGAGATGTTGCAAAATTAAAACCATGGCAGAGTTTTCAACCTGGGGCTTTCAACCCCATGGTCAGCCTTTCTTTTGGCCATGGTGGGAGAAATAGACACTACTGAAGCTGTTCAAAACCAGCTTCTTTCTGGACATCTGCTGTTAAGTCTCTAAATATGAGATAGTAACTGCTGGTTGGTGTTACAAAAAGAATCTGGGTGGTCCCCAGAAAACCATGAAAGATTTTTCCATGTTAGGATCACATAGTTAAAAGAAATATCATACATTATCATTTTCCTTCTCCCTCTTCCTTTTGTCATCAAGAACTGGCAGAAATAAATAGAAGGAGATGTATTCACAAATGATTTTATGAAACCAAACTCTGGCAAACATGTGAGAATAAAATCCTATGTCCAGTTCTGGGGCTGGCACTTTAAAAAGAAAACTTGGAGGAAGCTCAAAGAAGACCTGCCAGAAAGATTTATAGCCTGGCAAACGTGCTTACCAGTGAGAGAGGAAAGGAGAGCCATTTGCGACATGGCATATGGACTAACAGGTTAATAAGTGATCAGGGGACCCATGGAGTGAAAAACTCAGATAGAAAATGAATCTTTGATGTAGCAGCCAGAGGCATGAGAGAATCCATGAGCTGCAACTTGGAAATCAGAAAAACCCACAGAGGAAATATGCCGTGCGTTTTTGTGCAGAAGAGTAATGCAGTGCAGGGAGAGCTGCATCCCAAGGGACAGGGTGGATTTGCCATCATTTGGAGCCGTGGGATGACATCCCTGGTCCTGGCCCAAGTGAACATAAAATATTACATCCCATGTTAAGCACAGGGCCAGATAAACTGGTGAGAGAGATGTCTTCCAGATCATCAGCCTGAAAAGTCTTCTGGGAAGTAACCATCATTGCCCTGGCGTCCTGGCTATGTGACCTCTGCTCTGCTGGGTCACAGTTGTTTCCTGCATGTATGGAAGGAAAGGCATTTTCACATATGTGAACAGAAGGAAGGGACTGAGTCCCCAGGTGACGCCTCCATCCATGACAGGTCACAGCTGGATCTTGTCTGCAGGCCTGAAGAAGATTCACAAGCATTTGGCAGGCACAGAGGCCAAATGGGAGGCTCTGAGGAGAAAAACTACACATAAAACCTTCCTGGTAGCTGCTAAATATGGCGAGCACAAGCTCCTTGGCTCACAAAGAAGGGACCTGAGGCACTGTTCAAGTGAGGTCCTGTGCTGGCACGGTAGAAGTCTTTGGCTTCACACAGTGACTTGCATGGATCTGGGACCCTGCTGAAGGAAATGAAAATAATTTTTCAGCTCCAGGGCATTGATGTACAGAAAGTGGTTAGCAGGCTCAAGGTGAAGGATAAAACAAAGGAGGTGTTAAGCATACAGTCGCACATATTAGACAGAGATTTCAAGTAGGAAAAGGCACAAAAATCAGTTTTTTCTATTCTTTCAGTTCTCTGAGAGACTTTTCACTAGTATTTTCATTAGATCTCATTCTTATAAAGATTGTGCTACAAAAGAACAGTAGCTAGCAGAGTCTTACTTCTCACACATGTCCATCAAGTTTTGGATAGGGCCTACAATCCTTAGGAAGCCCTTAGTTTCAGCATGGTAGGAAAACTTGCTCAGCCTTTAAGAATGTGTGAAATTCCAGGGGCATTCCAGAAAAGCTGACTCATGTGGAGCCAGGTTTTGACCCCACGATTTGACTATATCTGAGGACAAGGGAAAGGATTCTTTTTATTGGGGAAATACAACAGAAAGCAAATTTCTAGATTCAAAAAAAGTCTGGAGTTTATTCTGAAACCTGTGTATTTTTCCCCATTCCCTTATCACAGGTACTGTTAAAATCTGTGTTACTTCTGCAGGCAAGTCGCCCAGCGGTGGAAAACTGGGAGGTTTTATGTAGATGATGACTGAAACCTAGAACTGTGTTGCAGGATCTCAAGGTAGGTAACTGGACCAAGACTTAGAGACTGGACCCAGCTGGAGTGTAAGGGCAGATGTCATCTGTCCTGTATTCTCCTCAGTCTTAAGGGCACAACTTCCCAAAGCCCCTCACTGCAGCTTTCAAATCCCTGACCTCAAGGCAAAACACTCCTGTTCCACTGCCTGGCTCTGGAGCTTTCCTGTTCCCAGTGAGGAAGCTTTTGTCCAAGCTTCCCTCCTTTCTCTTATGCTCCCTCTCTCCTCAAGCTCTCTTAGGCAGTTCATGTTCCATGTGACTAGAAACTGGAATGTTTAAAAAGGGAGCCTCTGATTATAATAAAACAAAAAAGGCAGAGTTTGTTTTGTTTTCCCTGAAAGAAGATCCGGTGGTTGGCTATTCTTTAGAGAGCTGCAATTTGGACAATTTGTCAATGTGTTCAGGGCAGAGGAAACCATGTGACAATGGATTCAGGGACCATAACCATAGCTTGGGACAGTGAGGGATACACAGCTGACTGATCCCCACAGCCTATTCTGCTTTTCTCCAGAGTCAATAAACAGTCACCAGTGATAATTAAGCAAGTATCAAAGACACAGTTTAAAGTATTTTACCAATTCTTTTTCCTCATTCTTGATCCAGGTAAAGTTTTATGTCAGAGCCCTGTGGAGAGGTGCTCATGGTGTTTCACACAGCCATAAGGACCATCCCCAGAAAACACCTGCTGAACTGGGACATCCCAGACTGACCTAGAGAAGGTCATGTTTTAACCCTTTCCCCCCTAGCCAGAGTGCCTTTAGGATAGGTCTCTTCTCCTCCAGTTTAACAAATAAAAATCAGGCTACTACCCTAGGCTGAGCAATCTCTGGAAGCAACTTACCCTACCTGGAGTTCTCTACAGAAAAGTAAGCACTACTTTCCATTGACTTGCCAGAAGAAAGGTGGCATCTAATTTTAGCTGGCTGAGGTATAAATAATCCCACATTATTCTGATGTATGCAAATACATACATAGATTTGTGCATTATTTGAAGAATGCATTTTCCCTCAGTATCAGGACAGATGGGCTAAAGTTGTCTGAAATTTAAGTTTGATGATAAATATAATTAAAGTACATTTAGGAGATTTTCTGCAGAGCAGTGTTGTGGCCTAAATTTCCAAAATAAGACACCTAACCTGGGGCCTTTATTTCCATATCTAGACATCAGTTTCAAAATGCTGAGAACACCTGGATCTCACAGCAGTCACACAAAAAGAAAGTGAATAGTATTGTCTCTCACAAAGAAGAGGTGAATTAAAGTAATACTTAAACATGGGGACAAATAGGAGACAATGTGTCTCCTTTTCTTATGATAAGGGAAGGCTCAGACCGAAGAACAGAAAAGTGACAAATTCCATTTTAATGAAAAGAATGTTTTGCTTTCATGGGACATGGAACTCATTGCCACAGGAAGACTGGAATGCCAAGAGCTGAAAATTTAAGCCATTGCCTATTTGGGAATTTGTCAAGTAGAGAGGAAGGAAAGGGCTGAACAGACCATCCAACAAGTCTCTGTTTTGGATTGCCTGACCTCCCTTCTGGTGCCAGTCATGACTGGAGACAATCTCATGTTCAAATGAATTGGGAGCACCGTGTCACAATGATTTCAGCAGGAGGGACATACCAATGACCTGGCAGACAGACACAGGAACAAAAGCTCTGAAAGGGGCTCTCAGATAACCCTGCTTTAACCACCTCATTCTCACCACTTTTTTACCACCACCAGACCCTAAAGCTGAGATCCTGTTCCCAGAGTACAAAGGTGGGTAAAAAATGGCAGTATGTCCCACAGGAAAGCATAGGGGTGGGACACAAACCTGGCATCAATAGAAAACTTGGCATGGATTTTCAAGGAGCTCCAGAAATGGCAGACATGCTGTCATTGAAAGTAAGAAGAGGAGGGCAGAGCAAAAATATATAGGCTTTATGGGGGATTTGGAAGATTAGAAGAATAAATAAGTAACACAATGGCTGGATATTGACTCAGAGAATACTTGAACTACATTTGACTGGCAAATAGTCCCAGTCTCTATTTGCCAACTGCTTGGAATTGTTTGAGCAATGACCTTGAAAAACACACAGCAGATTCAGACTGGGAAGCCAGAAGGCCTCACCACACTGCTCTGATCCAATCCTCTGCACAACAGTCCCTCTAATGTCATCTAGCCTCAACCCTGATAACTTTTTAAGCCAGCAAAAGTGGCTCAGCCACTTCAAGATATTAAACTGGTATAAAGAATTAAGTCCTTCTAAATCTTGAAAGCAGTTTAGCAGATCATGCTGCTTTTAAGACCCTAAATTCTTAAACCACCTTAACTCTGATGGAGGAGCTGAGAGCTTAGTACAACAGAGATGTGTCAACTTAAGCATTTAAACTCTTTAAGTTTAAACTCTTTAAGACACTTTTCACATTATAAGCCAAGTTCAGGATCAAGCAGTGCCCACATTCTTGGTTGGTGTCAGTTCAGATGTTTAGCATCCAATAGCTTCACCCCACACCATGTTGAGAGACTTGGGGCTGAGTGTTTTAATTCATCACCTGCTTTGCCAAATGACTTCACTTATCTTCCAAGAGCTTTTGTTCATATGAGTCAGTCTTAATCTATAAAGTTTATCTTTCTCTGCAGAGGGATTTTTTGCAGTACAGGAGTACATTGGGTAAAGTCCTTTAAGTTCAACTTATGTTGAAATTTTGGAATGATAAATACTAATATAAGAGCATATCCAGACCAGCTGAAAAATCCTAGAAAAGGGTCCTTGCCTTAATGAATTTTAAAGAAAGGTTTCTGGTGGGCCTTTGTGACTGGAGCAGCACACATAAAATTAGGTTTAGAGTGGGGTAGTTTGGATATCTTGATTCCTCAACAAAGATCAATCCATCAAATTCACCTTTCAGCAGAAAGTTTTATGACTTTCTAAATCAAACTACCTTTTCCCTGGATGTACAGGGTTAATATTTACAGCCTCAAAGGTGATCTTTGTTGGGCAGGTGTGGAGACATTCAGAAGAACATAGAATCTAATCTTTCACATAGAATTGGACTGATTTGGGATGAGAGAAACCTCCTGTGGTTTAGTGGAATAGGACAACTCCTTAAACAGTAGCTAACTGTGGTAAAGAAAAAAACTGCAATTAACCAAACACTTAATATGTAGTGCACAAAAAGTCTTGCATTGCATTTCTGATGTTTCTGTGTTGTCTAGAGTGAATGGTTTAAAGAACAGGGAGAAGGACTCTCTGAAAGGATGGTTGGTTCAGAGCAGAAGTGTACTCAGACTATATTAAATTGGGGCATGCAAAAAGCATGCCCAGACAAATCTGGACTATGTGGTTTGGAGAGAGATTTGGGTGTGCATCAGTCCTCACTGCAACTCCACTGCCACCATTTCCACAGGAAGGAAACCAGGCATGTGGGTCAGGAGGGAGCAACAGTGTTCTCAGTGTGGACATCAAGGAGCAAGGAGCCCTGTGTGTACTCCTCACACAGAGGGCCCAGAGTATCTGTCTCACCCACAAACACACACTCTGGGACTGACATCAAGAGCACCCTCAGGACATGCTTCACTGTTAAATGGTCTTTTGGCTGAAGAGAAAATGGAGGCTGTTTTTATACAGGCTGGTACTGAGCTCCTCAGATGACACTTGTGGTTGTGTACAGAGTGCCTCAGCCCAAGACCACATATTCAGCTTGTTCCTGCTGCACTGGGGTCAGTGGTGTAGAGCTGATAATCTGTGTGTCCATTCCTTTCTGTCCATCACATTCTTTGCAGAGCTATTTAAGAAGAAAGTTAAAGCAAGCCACATTTAAAAGCAACTTTGTTTTCTTGAGGTAACAGGTTTGCTCAGTACAAACACTATCTCTTATCTAATAGCCCTAGAAAGGCACGTAGCGTGAAGCTGATACTGTCTTCATGCTTGGCTTACTTTTGCATTTCAGCCTTGAGATATGCAGGCAACCTGCCATCAGCTGTAAAACCACAAACCCCAATCTGTGATGGGGACTGATAAGAGAAAATATATGAAAACAGACTCCTTAGAGCTTGACTCCTTTCCAGCAGACTCTGGACTGAGATCTGGCATTTGAAAGTGATTGTTCATGCATAAGAAGCAGCATTTTTTTTTAATGTTTCCTTTTTAAGGCTGCAGAAAGGTTAGAAGAAAAGAAAAGTGAGTCGGGGGGAAATCAACATAATGTTGTTAAGCTCCCATCAAGATATTAGGAAGTGCAACATCCAGTAGAACAATGGCTTTGACCTTTGAAGCCCCTGTGATCCCAGGAGCCTTCTACCAACTTCAAAATGAGAGGAAACATCGTGTCAGCAGGTTGATGTGATTCTCAGGGACAGAAAACAGAACACAAAACTGTCAGCTTCCACTCTAACAGACTGTTTATCAATCCATCTTTGCCTTGCTTGCTCAGTCTAAGCAGCCACTTGCTGACCCTGACAGGTCAGGTTTTCTCAGACCTCCTGCTACCAAATAATACTTGGTTTGCTGATTATAGGAATCAGGTAGCTTCCCTGGATGATTGCTTGAGATGCTGTTTGTGTTCTAATATTTCGAGACCAAGAGAAAACACCTGGAGTACCTGTAGTGGACATGTATGTAGTACTGTGGTGGACATG
The DNA here is from genome assembly GCF_014805655.1 of Passer montanus. Lineage (NCBI taxonomy): Eukaryota > Metazoa > Chordata > Aves > Passeriformes > Passeridae > Passer > Passer montanus. The sequence continues at coordinate 13,649,254 of NW_024356504.1, read as the reverse complement.
TGTGTAGTACTGTGGTGGACATGTGTGATGGTGTGCATGCTCCCAGGCCCAGGGCCCAACCATACCTGTCAGCTTCCTTGGGACTGTTTTTCAACTCTGCTCTTTCTCACCAGATTTCTGCTTGAAAACAGAGCTGAAGTAATAGAGGAATAACTCCTCTGGGTCTGTCTGAGTCTTAAAGTAGAAAGAGCAGGTACTGCTGCCACTGATGTGTGCAATCTGCTGCCCAGAAGGGAGTCTTTGTAGCTGTTACTTAGTTTGCCTCCATCTCAAAACACAGATCCTCCTGCAACTTGAGCTAAGAGGGTATTTCAACCACCTGTTTGCAGAGCAGATCCTGAGAAACACTCCCAAGCTTTTGTGCTGCTACTTCCAAGCAAAACCAGCCCCACACTCCACTCTGCCCAATAAACATGTTAAGTCCTTGCATTTCTTTCTGAGAGCAAGGCCCAGCTATGGGTGGGGAGAAGATCTTCCACCTCGTTGAACTTATGGAATTAACCTATCCCCATACTTTGCTTCTCCAAAGTTCTTGGGAGAAGCACCCAGATGCAAAGCAATTTAAATGGATGAGGAGCCAACAAGTACACTAAATGGCTTATCTGATTCTCTGGAGTGTCCATCTGGAGACAAGAGCCCTTCCCCATCTGCATAACAACAATTACATCACCTTCTCACCATCATCCTCCATAAACTATCTAATCCTCCATCCTTCCATCCAGACAAGGGCAGCAATTTTCTCTGGAGCAAAATGAGCTTGTCAATGGAGAGCTTTACCTTATCAGGAACACACCAGTCCCCATGTTTGGTTAAAGAACCACACGCCAAAAAAAACCTCCAAGGAGAGTTCTTGCTCCCTCTCAGCAGGTAAAGGAATAAATCAGATTTGTTCTGAGAAGGCTCTCAATGAACAAAAAGAATTCTGAAGATTTTGACGATTCTCTGGCAGCTGCAGCTACCTGGCACCATTCTTGAACTTCTTTTCTGCACACCCTGGAATCTTGAATTCTTCAGTGCCTTTCTTGAGACCAGTGCAGAGTACTGACACATGCCTCCCATCATGTACTTGTTACAGGTGTTAAGGACATGTTCTTGACCTCCACTGCGCTGAGGAGAAGCAGTTATTGGCATTGTGGCCCATGTGGCTCTGTTTGCTGGGCTCTCTGTTGAATGTCTCCACTTGCAACAACTCCAAAGAAATAAAATGTAAGCAAAAGGATTCAGAGTTAAGGTGAGGGAACCAGATTCAAGGATAGCACCAATATACAGAGCCTAAAAGGGCTTTTTTGTGAGAATGGCAGAAGCTCTCCAGTGCCAGCTATGGCCATGGACTATGAAGAAGCCCAAGAATGAGTCACAAGACGGGAGCAAACATGTACTGACACCTTCCTAGGACACTACCACAGGCCCTGATATTTCGGGCTTGTGCACTTCCAGAGCCACCTTTTTGGTGTTCCTAATGAACAACTCTTGATGGATTCAAGGACCAGTTGAGGAAATTACTGAAGAAAAATCTTTAGTCACATGGTTTTGTATTTTCCTTTTGATTCATATGATGACCCCAGCTGTTCCACCTTTTGAGTGACTCCTTTTTTATTTATGGTCCTTGACCCAAATAAGTTGCAGAAGCTCTTTTTAATTAATTTATATTGAAGTATAATCTTTATTTGAATGTGGAAGTTGCAAATAAAGACACGATCTGATTTCCTCCTGAAAAGCCAACGGTTGCTCAAACATACTTAATCACTTACCTTCATCTAGCCCATATTTTTCTTATTATAATGATCTTCTGTCTTTGACTGTAAAAGGCTTTATTTTTGTATCCTGGGGTAGCTAAATGAATTTGAAATGAATATGGATTTCCTGCTGATCTCATTTAGTTTTGGTCTTCACCCTGGAACTGAAAACATCAATGCCAGGGTGTGTTAGAGGTACACTTCTGGAAAGGCAATTATCCTATAAATGCTCAGCTGTAACTTATATAATAATTATTTCTTCAACTGAAGTGCCTTTTGAAGTATTTTCCAAAAACTTACAATAGCCCTGACCCGTAAACATTTTGGTGAGGCAGGGAGACCAAATTCTGCACTCCATCTGAAACCATTCTGCAAAAACCATGTTTGAAGTGAGCTGGCATTGAGTTATAGCTGGATCTTTCACATTAGGTGTTTGGAAATCTGTCCTCAAAATGTATGCCCTGCAATGTTTACTTTTCAAATATTACTTGGAAATGATATGATGGATGACTGATACTTTTTTTTCATCCCCTCTTGGCTGAGGGTTTCCCTGGAACTTGAGACATGTCTCTGTTGAAAAAATCACTCAACATTTATGAAGAACAAAAGAAAGCAGAAAGCTGTTCAGTGTGCCATGTAGTTTCACCTGAACCCCAGTGGTTTCAGGGTGTATGAGACATACCAACCACCTTGTTCAACTTAAAAGCAGACTGCTTGCAAAACTTACACTAATTCTTCTCATGCCAGTCATTTGCATGAACAGGTTGAATAACTTCTCTCTAATACAGTTCTTAGCTGAGGGAAAAAAGGTATGGTCTAAAAATCAGCCGACTGGGAGAAGAGTAATATTTGGTGATTCAAGTAATCTTGGGAGCATCCCTTCACATTCCTGGACCCCTTTCTCTCTTTCATTGTCTGAAGCGTCTTTAAGTCAGGGAATTGTTGTGCCTTGTTCTTACAAAGCCCACGGCATTGGGGAGCCCTCAGCCATCACTGGGATCCTTTGCAAGCACTGAGTTAGTTTACAAATGGTGTTAGGCTGCAGCATTTGGGTGAGCGACGTGGGAGAAGAACAGCCACTGGGGGAGGCTGGGCTGCAGCACGAAGCTGAGCAGCTGGAGCAAAGTGGAGTCTGGTGTTTTGGGAAGAGGCCTTTTAAAAGCCAGCATGTGCTTAGGATTCAGAAAACAGTCACTGAGGGGCAAATTCACCCTTGGCAAAAGCCCAGCCTGGGGTCACATCGGAGGTAAGCGTGCTTCCCTACTATCAGAGGGATTTGCAAGCAGAAAGAATTTTAACAAGGTCTTCAGACGTGACTAAAGACCCTGTTTGTTTTAGATCAAGCTCACTCCACCCCACAGCCCCGAGTATATCTCTTGTTCGTAAAATATCACAAGCTCAGATATGTATTTGTTTTCAGAGGAGACTCCTCCCCCACATTCAGCCTGGTTCACCTGTTAAAAGCTGGTGAGAAATTGTATCCGTGGCATTCCTGTTCCTGCAACACAGGCGTGTGGTGAAAGCCAGCAAGCTGTTCCTCCTCAGAGTGTGTGAATATGCTGTCTTTCAATCCTCCCTTCTTCTGAAGCACAATGACTCTTTTCCAGGGCCGGAATTTATGCATTTTAAAAGACAAAAAAAAAAAAAAAATTTGCTTTCAGAGGGTCTTTAAGAAACAAACTAATAATAATGATGATGATCATAAACATGATGATGATGGTAATGGTAATGTAATAACAATAATAATAATAATAATAATAATAATAATAATAATAATAGCCTTTTGAGTCTGTGCAGTACCCCCTGCAGCTCCTTCTGTTAGAGGGAATCTTATTTCATGGGCTCAAATGAGGAGTCACAACCAATTCAATTACTCAAGAGTAATATCCTCCATAAAGAAGAGCCCCTGCCGCTGTTCCTTTGGAGGGTTCCCCTTTCCTGCTCTGAGCAGCTGTGTTGGTATTTAGACATAGGATACCAGCTCAGGCTCTACTTCCAGCACAACCTCTACTTATATCCTGCAGCCTTTATAAGTCCCCAGATGGTCCATAATGCTTGTGTAGCAGTTAGCCAGCCAAACAGTGCTTGCTGCTTATCTGGTGTATAACTCTCTGGAATGCGTGTGTGGGGAGAATGAGAAAAAATGCCAGATCATCTTCCCACAGAACATTTCCTTTCTTGTCCTCAGCCTCCCCTCTCTAAGCCCAGACAGAAACAAAACACCAGCCAGGGAATCGGCCACATTTGCGTTGCAATGGACTTGATCCTCGCGTCTTTTCAGAAGCAGCCTGGTCCTTTGTGGCTGTGAACCTTTGATGCCAGGGCATTTATGCTGATCTCTGAGCGTGTGACAACCCGTTTAGCTCCAGCTTAAATGACAGCACCAGATGGAAGTCAGTAACAAAGCATGTCCAAAGCTAGCAATTTTCAAAATAATGGAAATTCAGATGATTCCTCCGGGAAACAAGAGGACCAGAGAGAAAAACTTATGGGGAAGGGTCCACCATACCATTAACTTTCAGAAATGTTTGTGAGGGTCTTTTACTAGAATACCCTGCAGTCTCAGCTCTAGCTTGGGTCTTCCTTCACCACATGAAGACCCACACTGGCAGCCCTGATCATCCCTGGTTCAGTTCTCAACTTCAGCCAGCAGACATGTGTACAGTGAAGGAAATGTTTTGGACACTTAATAAATCGGGGATACTTTCAGTATGAAAATTTCTGAAGGTGTCTCCAGGGCCAGTTTACTCTGCTTTCCCAGCAAAGACCTGTGTTTGCCTGTTTGTTTGCTCTATTCTTGATTTAACATCAGTGTTGGCAAAATTTGGATGGTCCCCATCCTACCACTGTGGGCAAATGAGGCACGAATTTCTCTTGCCAGTGTTGATCTGTTCTGATATTCAGCTACCCTGGAGCAGAGTAGAGAGGCCAGGGGAACACACGGAGACACAGATGGAGGTTTTCATTTCAGATTCACAGCTTCAGAGATTCCACACTTTAATGCAGAAAGGGAAACTTCTGTTTAGTGTGAAAAACAAATTAGTAAATGTTGCTGTTGTTGCTCAGTTTTTTGTTTTCATGAATAACTGCTGAATTCAGAAAGTGTTGGTCTTGAATGCCACTTGTTGCTGGGCAAGTGGGGTGAACAGATCTCACTGGTGGTGAACACCTCAGGAAAGAGAAGAGGTTGTCATAGATCCCAAATTCTTTATGCTTCTTTACACACCCTCCTCCCCAAAAAAAAACCAACAAAAAAACCCCAAAACCCAGGGTCGACATTTTTTCTCTAGATTCCAGAAACACTGTGACATTCCCAAGTAGGAGCTCTGGGCTCTAAAGAGTATGCCAGCAATTAATAAAAAATACAAATGTATTCAATAGAGAACAATAGTGACAAAAGAGCAGTTTCATATTCTCTTGGTGTGATGGTGACAATATATGCTGTGACAGTCCAGTCAGTATCCCCAGCCTCATTATCAGGTATTGGATAAATAAATGGAAATATATTCAGCCATATATTTCTTAATGGGAGTTCCTAAGTTTCTTTCTGACTTTATCTTCTGTGATTAAGAACTTACACAAAAGGACTGCTAATAAAGGTAAGGTGGAAGAGGAGTGACAGAAAGTTCGTGGAAAAATTCTGGTTCCTTTTTCCCCGCATTTTCAAAGGACTTTTTGACAACATTGACATGGTATAGAATGTGGATACACCCACTTGTAGGTCAGCAAAGATACTTGGTCATCTAACCCCCATTTCACTGAGTGTCAGAATGTCCCTGGGGTTTGCATCCCAGAGCCTAAATGATGATATGTCGCCCACCAAACTCCACCTGGTGTTGGTTGTTCCCCAAACAACTGGGTTAATGAGCATACTGAAAGAGTTAATTCAAAACATATCCCATTGTCTTCCCACTGGCTGTCCCTTTGATGGTGCTTCCATCTTTTCCTGTAACTTTTTCTTAGTGCCTGCTGAGCATCTGTAGATGGTCCCTTCTCTTGCACACTGTGTGACCCATAACTGATGTCAGACTACTGACCTAGCCAACGAGTGTTGTCTCTCAGCAACACAACACTCACCTGACAACACAAGGCTTGTACTACAACGCAGGAGTCCTTTGCCATGTACTGCTGACATGCTTTTGGGTGGCTAATTACTTCTCCCTTTCCCCTGAAATAATTGCACAGGCTCCAAGCCTCTACCGGGAAAACACAAAGGGCTGGGAGGCAAAAAAACGTGACATTAAAATTCAGATGCCAAGTTCAGTAGCATGAATGAAAATTATCTTAACCTCTGAGGTCAGGAGGTCACCAGCTGGAAGCGGAAAATCGCCACCAGTAAATTGCTGTGGGTTGGAGTGATGAATGCTAGTTAGTACCAGTGAATTTCAGAAGAATCTCAGCTGTGGGGATACAGGGCATCTTGGAACAAGGCTGAACAATTCCCGACTGTGTTTTCTTTCTTCTTTGTTCTATCTTGTGCTCTTTCTGCTTCCACAGATTTCTCAGTTTGGGCAGCAAAAGATTAAACCCTTGTGGGAAAGCCTTGTGGCACATAATAGGGGTGAAAGCAGTGAGATTCCATAGGGATTGAGTGGTGTTTAAGAAAATTGCTTTCAGATCCTATGGATGTAAAGACAGAAGGAGAGTGCTTCAGCACTTGTGATTTGCAGAGCTGTCTGCAGCACATAGGTGCATCCATTGCCCTTTGTGGGCTAAAATCACTGCCACTAATGTCAAACTACAGCCCAGTCCAGCAGAAGGCACCGTGTTCCATGTACATACTGCTTGCCAGAGCCCAGGTTAGGAAGGTGCTGAGTCCATCTTCCTCTTGCAGGTGATAACATGGGCATTTTGTCTGGGTTCCCCATTGTCTTATCATCATTCCTCCTTCCGTTGCTATGGATGTCAGCTTAGAGTCTTGCAGGGTGTGGTCATGGCTTAGCCACTCTCTAGAATAATGGCTTCTTGCTCTGTTCATAAGACATAAAGCAGTGAAGTAAAACAAACTAATAAATATATATCGGAGTGAATAGATGTGTCCACTCTGGATAGTCAAAAATTCTAGGGTGGGGAAGATTTCAGGTTAAAAGATTGGACCACACCACAAAATGCTCCAGTAATGATACAACTCTCTACAACACTTTATGGGACACTTGAATATAAGCCCCTACTATTAAATTTGGTTTGAGGTTTCCATAAGGGAAAGAGGCCAGCTTGCATTTCAGATGTCATTTCTGTAGGGGAAGCTGGACAAAAAGCAGAAAGTTGGCAGCAAAAAGTACCAGGCTTCTTTCTCCTTCCATCCAACCCTCTCCAACCTCTTTGGCTAATCCCCAAACCATGGCAGGAGCTGAACACTGCTTTTCATTGAGTGACATACCTGGCTCTAGAAGAACACACCCTTGTGGAATTGGCACCCGGGCAACATTTCCATTCCCTCTGCACAACACTTTTCTTTAATGCCTTCCAAACTAAAACAAAACCAGGAGGATTTGCTACCATGTTCTGCTCATTATATCAGTTTTATGAGGGTGTGGAGTTTTCTTGCACCATGGCAGGATGGATTTGTCCCTGAAACCTAAAATCCAGCAAGAAAATATAATATATGGGAAGCTTTTTACTTTTTCTTCATCAGGCTTTTTATGGTTTTGGTTTGTTTCTAGAATAATTACTATTTCACCCCAAATCAATCCACAATCATTTCATGTGCTTTTTCAGGAACGTGTTCAGCTTTAGAGCTAGAAAAGCATTGGGGAAATTAGACATCCTGGACTCACTATGTGGAAAATACAAAGGATCACAGCAAACAAGACTGCCAAAGTCTCCAAAAGTCACTGGAAAAAGTCATTCCAGTGTAGGTTGGTTATACCTGTGCCATTCCAGACTTTATGGCCTGTGATTCCAGAAGTTCTGATGGACACATCTGCCCATGTGATGGACATATCGCCCGAAGTCACTAGAGCTGTTTGCTTCAGTTTTAACCCATTGCCTCTCACCCTGTCTGCATTGACAGGCAAAGCAGGTTGTTCCTTTTGTTCCTTTTTTTTTTTTTTTTTTTTTGCAGCTTTGTGCATGCACAAAGACATCTATCATAGATCCCTTCATTTTCTCTTCTCTAGACTAAACAACCCTACTTCTTTCAATTTTTCTTTCTACGTCTGATCTTCAATCATTCCTGTTACTTTCCAGCTGGTTTACATCTTTCCTGAAAAGCAGTAACCAACACTGCACACAGTATTGGGTCCCTACTAATGGCAATAAGAGTTGAAGAATTACTTCATACCTACAGGCAGTTGTCCCACTTATCCATCACAATATGGCACTTGTCTCTTTCCCAACACCATGGTTATGTTGGATTGTGCCCAATATCCAACCTGTTCTAGGCAATGCTCCTCCATTCTCTGGCAACTCAGACAATCATTCCACTTAAGGGCAACATCCTCCATGTTTCTTTCTTGAAATCATCTTATTTTCCTTCTACAGCCAGTCCTTACACAATCCCCTCTGAAGGCAACAGAAAGAATACTCTGTCCTTACACTGCAATGAGGATGTGATCCATCTGTTCTGTAAGCATTCTCTAAAAAAGATTAATTTTACATTCCATACTCATATTGCAGCATTTGCTAACTAGATGTTAGAGGAGCACTTAGAGCTGCAGGAAAGAAAGCCATGTTCTTGAGTAGGATACACCACTCTGCTGTTGGTTGCATGGTATTTCATTTTGTTATCCTTTTCAAGAACTTCTGAAGCCTGATTCAACCATAGGGAGATTAAGAGTTCATAAGAACATAAATAAATTATTTTCAGATCTTATGGATGACAAGAGGGACTGAAATAGTTCCTTGAGTTATTTGAGGGAATATCTCTAGTAAACCCATGAAATGTGCATCTCAAAGGACGTCTACTGAGACCTTGAATTTTGAAATTAAACTCACAGTTCCACATAGGGATTCTGTTGACTTTGCCACTTCCCACGCTGTGCAAAGGGCTTTGAGATCCCTGGGTAGGAAGTCGATGTGGGAAACCAATAAGTTCTCATTCCTTCAGCTGGCTGAAGGCCTGGACTTCAGTTTAAAGGTTTTTATGGTACATATGTTTTTAAGGGGTGGGGCAAGTTATTCCAAGCTCCCACATGAGTAGAAGACAGGAATAAAAGCAAAGCGAGGCAAATGGTTTATTTCCCTAAGCTGGCATTCCTAACAAACAGCTGTGTTTGCACAAAGCTTCCACAGATACATGGATGGGGAACAATATAGCTGGAAAAATGTCATATCAGTACTGCCACCTTCCAGCTCCTCCATGGGTTAAAGAGTCCACCACGCTCCATTGCTCCTCCTCCTTCCCTCTCTTCCTAAAAGTCTTGTAATGTGTTTCACAGAAAGTACCTTTTCTCTTCCTTTTAGTGTAATATTAATCTTGGGGGGAAGGGAGGAGGGGTTGGGGGAAGGGACATAGTGTTTTGAGGTTCATATTCCCCTTGCAGTTAATCTCTTTAACAAACCCCTTTAACAAACGAAAGGTCTGACAGGAGGCAGAGTCTTTAAAATGAATTAAAATGCATCCAGGAGAGATTAGTAATGAAGCCACTCACCAGACAATGCCCCTTTTCTTCTCCATGTGGACTGCTAGGAAATATCCCAGATTACAGAACAAAAGGTTTTACAGTTGAAAATGCTGATCCTTGAAAGATGCACCATGTTCTCCGCTCCTCGACTCCTTGCTCTACACAAGTACATCTGCAACCAAGAGATCCAAGCATAATCTCCTCAGGGGGAGGGTCAGAGGGATTGGATTTAAGTACCATGGAGCCTGCAAACCCTCACACACACTGAGGATAGGTCAGCAGACGGTGATAGAGGGTCCAGCAGTACATGAGAGTGTCTACCACCCTGGTGTGGTGAGACACCCACACACACCTGCTCCCACTGGGGACCAGAGTTCCAGCCAGGTCCAAGGGCTAAAGCTGGGCAGTACGGCACAGGAGGGGGCCAGGATGGGGTCAGCAGTGAATGATGCACACAAGCTGCAGATGGGAATTCTGGGGGCATGGAATTATGCAAGCAGGGGAGGAACAAGAGCAGTCACCAGTGCCTTGGTGACAAGTGGGAAATAGGCAGTGGTAATGAGAAATGCAGATGTAGGGGGAGAAACTAACTGGATTTTGAAAGCAGGTTTTCCTAATTCATACAGTGGTCATTCAGTATTTCAAAGGAGGCTATATAGATTCTCTTTGCTTCAAGAAATCTGTTGTTTAGTTATTCAGCTGCAACTATGCTGTTTTCATTGTGGAGAGAGTCCCCAGAGACAAAGCTGAATACCGTATGCGACACTGCTAACACAGACAGGGGTATCTGGGTGAGCTTTTCCTCCATCTGCTGTTGGAGGCACAGCCATGTGACCAGATGTAGGAGTGGAGCCTGTGCTCCCAGGTGTAAATCAGGCAACCTGTGATCCACATGGGCATGTTACCATCAGCAGCAAGAGAGACAAGTCAAAACACAGTGGGCTAAAGCTGGTCAGCACAGCTCAAGCCTTCACAAAAACTGCTGAGAGGTCAGCAAATCAACAGGAGGTTGAAAACAACTCCTCTAAGTGAAAGGTAGAACAATAGCTAAGTAAAACCTAGATGACTGAAGAAAGAAGTCAGATTTCAAAATCTCCTAAGCTTTTAAAAATATTATTCTCACTGTTAGGAGGTCTCTCTACCACTGCTGTATCTCAGTTCTTTCAAATCTCTTCTGCTTTTCTTTCCAGTGGGAAAAGGATGCATAAATTCATTTGTCCTTTCTATTCACCAAAGCGAACCACTTTCTACTTCCTAAAGTGGCAAAATAATAATTTTGAAACACAACAAGAAAAATATGTTTAGTCTTTAAAAAGATGAGTTCAGTTGATAGATCCTCAGTTTCCCAACTAGCCCACATATTTGTCTGGAAAATGGCAGTTTCTGCATCTCAGGTCAAGGCTATTGATAAAAAAAGTTTCCCTTCTGCATCTGGAAATTCAACAAAACTTTCAGGGAAATAAAAAGCTCTAATAAGCTACTCTGCTTACATGAATGAAACTCTGAGTTTTGTCAGCTGAGACTAAATCCCAAAGTTTGCTGATGACAGAAAAACAATGAGGTAGTGAATTGATGAGGGACCCATTTCACTTGTGGTCTGCCGAGTTATTATATCAAAACATGTCCGGCAGAGTTTAATAGTGTCAGCATTTAATGTTCAGCATAATGTCATTCCTACAGACCAAGACAGACACTTCCCATAGGTAATTAATCTTTTACAAGCAATTTAGCCATCGTAAGCAAAAGTGGATGAAATGGATTGATGGGGGAAAAGGCTAGGGGCAAACTATGCATGGAGAAAAATTTCTCTGCATTAGTCCCACAAAATTAGAAGTGAGTTACAGCTGATAGATTTAGGACAGTTCCTGTTGAGTAATTGTATTCCATGAGGGTTTTCAATACAATGTGATATTCATTTTCACTTTATACAGTAGAGACAATAATGGCTACAGGTGCACAGGCTGTCTTGCTGGGAGAAATAAAACTGTGATTGTTTAACATCTGACTTTTCTCACACAGTTACAGCCTTCAGATTTGAGCTATATTTTGCACATATCTCAGACTTGGATTGTTCTTTTTTTTTTTTTAATACTCCAAAAGCCTAGCTCTAAAAAATGCAGGCTCTAAAGACCCATTGTCAAATGAAACACATTTCCCTCGTTTGATTTGTTTTTTCCTCTCTTGCAGTATCAGCTTTCACTACAGAAATGCAGACAACCCCATGTTTGGGTAGAGAAATGAAACTGCCAGCACACGCAGGAGGCACAGCTGCCAGCCCGGGTTCCCAAAACCCAACTCCCAAAACAGGAACTTTCGTGTGCAGTTCTGAAAACCTGGACATCCCTGTAAATGCCTCTCCATTCTGCAGGACTTTATACCATTGCTTTTTTGCTCTGGCATCTCATCACAGCTCCTCTGTGTCCTTCTGGGACTTTTCTGGTCTCTCAGACAAGAATAACAACAACAAACCCAACGAGCCAAGCAAAGAGAGAGCCTGAACTTTCTCCTGGAGAAGACAGTGTGGCTATTCCTGGATTTTGCCTGCCAGCTGCCTCTTGTCTCAGAAATGAACTCTCCTTCCTTTTTCTCCCCAGAGACACACCACGTTTGCTTATGACGTGCAGCTAACCACATCCACCTGCCAGCCTGATTCCACTTCCTTACGAAGGATGCAGCATCTGAGCTGAAGGTGGGATGGGAGGGAAGTCCAGCAGTGTTCAGCAAAAACTTACTGTAGGGTTTTCTCCCCGCCAGAAAAACTGTAGGTTCATTCTGATCAGGAAGTAATTCAGGGCTTTCTTATGTGAAAAAGGTAGATCATTTTATTATGTTTCTATCCAATATTTCATTTCAGGGAGAAAGCTGATTGCCCCTAAAATTGTTGTGGTTTCCTGCCATGAAACATTGAATTATTTCTTCCTTCATACTTTAGAAAATTAAAACACATATTTAAACACTAACATTTCTTTTCTATTTTGCTGGGGGAAATGTGTGGTAAAAATCAGGTTAAGAAGAGCCTTATTTTTTTTAAAACAAATAGTTGCACTGCTATGGCAAAATGTTGGGTGGAGGTTTTTTACTTTATAAAGAAAAATCCCTCCCTCAACTCCTTTGATTTAGGGAAATACTGACTTTCAACAAATTTATCTTTTTTAAGTGTCTCCAGGTTAACTGCCTCTGGACTTTGCTCTTTTGCACCTCTCCAGGAAGAAAATAAATCCTGTCAGTTTTGCTTCTAGGCTTGTAGGGGCCAGCCATAAAACTTTCCAAACCATCTTGGTGGCCTAGGAACATAAACCCTCCATCTCCCTGCTGAGCTGAGCACCCAGAGTGCCCTTTTGACCATTTTCCTTGTATTCTCGTAGCTCCTGCTCACAGCAGTCCTGCAAGAAATGACACTTGTGATGATTTCGTGTACTTTTTCTCTTCATCTCTGGGCCTTAAGGTGCAAGTTCTCACCATAGTTTTCCCTGTGGATGAAACAAAGTGTCTCTGTGGGGTGTGAGAAGAGACATCCTCACACTCCCTCCTGCCCTGCAGTGAGAGTCCTGGTGTCCAGCTGCCAAGCGTCTCAGGACTTTTAAGAATGTGACATTGCTGGTATGTGTGCTTCTCTCACACATGGGAGGCAAACCAGGACTCAGAAAGTCCTGGGAATGGCAAGGACACACAGCCATGCATGAACAAAAGAGCTGGGTAGCACAGACTTTTCTTCTTTAGGAAGCAAGGCTTAAAACAAGCATAAAACCATGAACTCAGTGTAAATAATCAACAGCATCCACTCATGCCAGCATTTCTGAACCTGTTTTTAGAGCATGATGCTTGGGCCCAGAATTAGCTAAGGGTTTTGTTGCTCATCTGAAATAATTAAGCTGTTCCCCTTGTGATCCTTAATCAACATCTCTCTGAACACACAGACCCTGAGCACAATGTGTCACCTTCCCCACTCTTGGGAAATGAAGTCCTCCAATGAGCACTGTGGGGATGAAATATAGATCACAGATGTTGAACCAGGAAAAGACACAGAAACAAGTTTGCAGAACTGAAATACAACTTCCAAAACCTATATCCTTTGACATTTTAGTCAGCTGTTCCACCAGTCTTTGGAGGGAAAGGACTACTACTTCTTCCCTTCTTCTTCTCCTTCCTCTTCCTTTTGAATTTTATTTTTTTGGACAGTTATTTATTCTGTTTTATCTTTAGTTATTTATACTCTGTACTTTAACATTTGTATGTGTTTTGGAAGTAATCTCCAAATTTTAGTATTGTCCTTGTTCATTGAAATCTGCAAACCTTACATAGAGTCACTGTGCTGCAGGCAGAGAAAGTACTGGACTCCTCCAGACACTATGCATTTATTTGTTTTAACTCATCTTTATGTTTTAATTCATCTTTAATAGAAAATAATTCTAGTGTGCATTGAGTGACACAGCTGGGTGTTTGTGGCATGCATCCAGGGCAGGAAAGGCTCCTGAACAGGTTAGGTGTGTCCACTCACACAATCTAAAAGCACAAGCCACATTGAGCAGAGCAAGCTCTGGAGCCCAAGCAAGTCATTAGCAGTCTTTCAACTCACTTTGAAGCAGGTCTCTGAGACCTAGTCTGTTTTATATGGTGGAATGTGGAAAAACAACCACTGCAGCTAATAAAAAGAAGGGGAACAAAGCAATGTTCCTGTGTGCCTGCCAGTCCCTGCTTCCCTTGCCCCTTCTGTGCCTGCAACTGGCCAGACTGCACCCCTTCCCTACTTGACTCCTGTAATTTTCTGACCAATTTAAGCATGACCTGTAACTTCCCCTTTTACATCACTCATGAATTTGAATGCCTCCTAATTTTAGTTGCACCTTATAAATCCAATGGAAGTGATTGTGTGATCGTAAAACCTTGGACTGGCTCCCAGAGGAGCTACTCCAGTTGTGAGCAATATGCCTGACACCAAAAATGAGTCCCGTTGGAATTAACCCACAGGTGCACACCCTGCACACTGTGTACATGAGGACACACTCACATGCACACCCCCTTGAGCTGAAGCTGCACCAACAGCTGAAGCTGCAGGTATGAACCACGGCTGCGTACATGCAGCTTCCATATCACACGCACAGTTTTCAGCCTCTGACCACTTCACAGCCAGTTCTCTCTAGACATCTTCACATTTACCAAAGTAAAGAGCATTTAAAAATAGTTCTCCTGAAGCCTCCCCTGAATCAAAAAGACTAGAGCTGAGAGCTGATACAGATCAGAGGAGCAGAGGGAAAAGGCACTGCCTTTCAGCCTCATGGCCTACAACACACATGGAAGCACCAGCAGTCGGGGCAGGTAGCTGGAGGCTGACGTTTATTTTGGCACATGCCAAGGTGACTTTGTTGTTGGGATCTGGGCTTGGCCAGCAAGCTGTGCTGGTAGGACAGCATCCAGACCAATGCAATAAGCCATGTCTTAAGGGAAGCCAAAAGAAAAGACAAAAAAGACCACACACAATTCAGGGTTGGAGCCTGGATTTTACAGAAGAATGTGTAGGGGTTTTCTTCCTTTTTCTTTTTTCTTTTTTTTATTTTTTCTTTAAACTACTTTCCTTATTTATATCCTTCTTGTGAAAATACTTAGGGACCTGGGAAAAGATTTGAATCGTTATGAAAATGTAATTCTATCTCATGATACAGCTGTAGTGAGCCAGGGCAGCTAGGTCTGGGGGAGTCAGCAAATCAGGCTCTCTGATTAGGAAGCAGGGAGGCCTTTGGTCAAATTTAATAAAAATAGACTTGTTATATTTGGAACATTTTATCTGAGAACATGTTGTCTCTTTAATGCTGTCTTATATCTGCTTGTCAGGCAGTGGGACACTTCCTAAGAGAAGGGCAGGCTCCAAGAGGACTCAAAGATGTGGCTGGGAGGGATCTGTGGCTGCTGGGGGCAGAAGGAGCTGTTAAGATGATTTCAGGCTATCACAAAACTTTGTCCAGCCTGAGGGGAAAGGTTAACTTCTACACAGTATGAGTTGTCCATACGAATCTCTCTCCCTCTAATGACACAGAAGAAAAAAATCCTTTTTCTTGTCTCATCTGTCAGCTTAAAGCAAAGCAAAACACAGCCCATGATATTTACAGGTTAGGTTTTAGACAACTGCCTGGTATGTGTCCTCCCTGGTGAATCACTGCTATTGATTTAATGAGCTATAATGCAGCATACAAACAGCAAAAGTCAGCCCAGATAAAACCATCAAACCACTGGGAAATCCTCAGGTCTTTGCAGTGCTGTTGTCAGCCTGTAACAATGATGGACAGGTATTCTCTGGCAGTCCAGTTCAGGGGCAAATAAGAGAAGATTGGCACAGCACTTAGCAACCTTAAGTGACTTTCTATGGAAAGGAGAAACAGCCAAGGAGACAGTGAGGCAATGGACTTTTAAATTATTACAGAAAGTTATATTTCCCTTATTTCTTTATTCAAGAGCCTCCATCTGAAATACTTTGACAGTTATGGGCCCCCAGTATGAGAGAAATTTAGAGCAGGTGGAGAGTCAGCAGAGAGCCCCTGAGATGGCCAGAGAGCATGAGCACAATGTACAAGGAAGGGCAGAGGCAGGAGACTGGGCTTGAGGCCTCCATCAGCTTCAGAGCATAAGAGATAGGCTGGTGAGTATCCTTTAACAGGAGGAAGCTATCTTCCCAAACCCTAAGGTTCCCACTGGATAGATTGTGTTGGGTTCCAGTGGAGAACTTCCAAAAGGAGATGTTTCTGATCTGATTCTGGTTTTGTTGTCTCCCATGGCAGACCCTCATGGAGTCTGTATCTTCTGTTGTCTCAATCTTCTGTGTAGGTAGGAGCCATCTCTCTACACTTGCCATCCACTCTGATCTCACAAACCACAGCAGGCTTCCTTTCAGCAGTTCCTCACAGAAGCTCTCCTGTGAAATCTTCTTTAATTAGGATAAAACTGATGAACAACTGCAACGTTTTCCTCAGAAAATAAAACTAAGATAAATGAGGAAAAACAAATAGTGTTTTTCATCTCATGATAGATAATATATTCACTGTAAGGAGCTCTTTACAATTGCTATATTTTACAGAGTAGGTGTCCAAAATGGAAAGATTGAGAAACATGAAGAATTCTTCATACAGTCACATCTGATAACTGAGGTGTCATGATGAATCTTTCAATATTTTACTCCTCAGGGCTCCATCACCTTCAGGCACAAACCACAGGACTTCTGGAGTCTGGGACTTTCTCTAATCTCCAATAGCAATTGCCTGCTGGATTCTTTATGCCATATATGAAGAGACAGATACTAACAACTTTCCCTGCCTTATCTTTCCTGTCTATTTTTACCTGGGTAGCCTGAAACATTCATTACCTGAAGCTATAAAAAAGTTGCTGTTAAAACTCACTGTATGTATTCACATCTGTTGTTTCTTAAACAAAGAAATTCTGTCTCTTTAGGGTTAATTGCACCTTGGCTTTACTTCCCACAGAGGATCCAAAGGAACTTGACCTTTGGCACTTACACAGGTTTTTTAGTGTTGTCTTATGCACATGGATTATGCAGTGTGTGTGGAAAGGAAGTAGTTGACTGAACCTGGCTTTGGAAGTCATGAACTCCAGAGCATGTACTGGGATCTGAGTAGAGTCTAGGAATTTAGCATTTCCATCTCATTTTGCAACATGAGTATCACCATTCTGATACAAAACACCTAGAGACTTAATCTACCCTTGGGTGAAATGAATTCTCTCATAACTGTAGTTGAGCCCAAATAATTGTATGCACTGTAGACACTTGACACGGTGGGGTAGATTTAATAAACCTGAGCTACATAGACCATTCCTGTGGTTTAGCTTTGGAACCTCTCTATTGAAACTTAGGAAATGAAGAGTTAAAAAGGAAATCCACATGTGTTTATAGCCAAATGGTCTGTAATGAACGTGTGAAATTAATTACCAAGGAAAATCTTTGGTAAATTATGGTTTAAGCATCAAGGCCAGTCAAAAAAAACAGATTGAATTTGAAAATGAAAGGTATAAAGTTCAGATGGTGAGAGTTACAGGCAGCTGATGGGCTCATCAGAATCAGCATCCTTCTTCTCTTGAGTGACTCATGGTTTTCACCTCTGTTACCATGTGTACTCTCCGTCCTCTCAGAAAGAGAGCAGACCACCTATGTGATGCTGAGCTTCCTCTCCACGTGCATGGATGTGCCCATACACTTATAATCAGAAAGTTGTGTGGTCTAGGATTTCAACAGGGAAATAAAAGTTGGATTCAAGATGCTGAGTTTTAACCCCAGTGGTTCCCAAAGGCTCATTGCACCAAACCTGAGAAAGTCACTTGCTTCTAGCTGCAATTAAGGAATATGAGACCTTTGGGGAGCCATGTTTTTTATTGAGTAGATCTTTCTTGTTTCCTCACTTCTTTCTGAGGAGGGTAATAAATACAAAATGGCCCTATTTAGATGGTCCGTCTTTATGTTTCCATTCATTCACTGGTTTGCTTGCTTTGTCAACTGGCCCAGGCTAAAAGCAGCCCCGTTAAGAAGAGCTTGTTCCTGAAGGCCTGAAAATAACCCCAAAACAAATTTTTAGAAGGTTTTAAGAGATGCCCTGTAGAAAACTTCTCCCCAAAGATTTGGCTGCTGCTTCTTGTGAGCCAACCCCAAATCTTACAGCTACCAGACATGTATCTTTGCCCTGCCTGCCTGACTCCCCTGCAGTCACTCAGGGCTGCTCACCCAAAGTTCTGAGCTTCCTGTTGTTGCTGATGGCTAAAGCCTTGTTCAAGTTCCAAAATAAGCAGGATAAGAGACACTTATTGCACTTTTGTGCTAAGGCAATCTTGTTCCCCTTCAGTGCTTCCTTCAGGCTAATTTTGAATAGCTGAGTAATAAGGAATTTTCATCCCTGTAGATTATAAGGCTGCAGACTGATGGCATCTTCTTGCCCTGGCTAAGCAATGTAGTCTTGTTATTCCAATCTGTCCTTACTTCTGCTTTACATAATTTTCTTGAAACTGATGGCCTCCAGAAATATACAGGTGGCTTCCCTGGCTGACATACACTAGTGGCTCCCAGGCATGCTGAGGTTCATAGTATGTGAAAGTCATACTGGAGGCAGAGATGGTGCCAGGCTTGTATTTGTGTTGGAAAGGACATTTGTTTCTCAGGGCACTCTTCTGCATCACGCAAAATATTAATTTCTTCAAAACTTCCAGCAATGGAAGGAAGAAAGTTTTTTCCAACTGAAAACACGAAAAATTTCCATTAAATGCCAGATTGTGTGATACAAAGCACTGATGGCCCTCTGGCCACAGCTGCTTCTGTTTAGTCATAGTGTGAGCAAAGAGACACTCAAATAACACATTTGCACTGGAACAGCCCTTGCCGTAGCTTGCATTACTGCAGCTGGACTCACATCAAAACCCAATGCACCGTGTGGAAAGCAATTACCCACTGCAAAATGGTGGAATGAAAAGCACTCTTCAATATCCCCTTTCTTAATGGTGCTGAACCAGATCCGGGAACTGAACAAAATAGTTGAGACTCTCTCTGGCCCCCCCCCCCCCCCCCCCCCCCCCCCCCCCCCCCCCCCCTCTTTCTTTCCCTCTTTTCCTCTGTTGCTCAAGCTGCAGTGCAAAGATCCACCAGGCACACTAAGCTGAGAGCTTTTATCATCCCTTCCAGGTTCTCAACTGGCCTGGCAAGACTTGTGTAACTGCTTGTAAAACGGTGAGGATCCTGGTTAGAGGCCACATTGCACTAATTTACAGGACATAAACAGATACTGTGAGACCAGCCGCAATATATGGAGAGGATTCAGCTAAGCTTCTTGCACAGACTTCAGGGCCCAGCTGGTGGCCAGACGTAACTTGGACACACTGTTTTGAATCTGGGAAGGGATGAGACAGGGAGCTGTGGGAGAAAAGGACTCCAGAACCCATGGCAGAAAAAAATCACTATGTACAGCCTATTACAAGAGATGAGTGAATAAAATGTCAGAGGTCCCATTTTGCAAAACAGGTGCTTATTTTAATTCAGCAAAACACATGCATGAGAAAACAAACCACTGGAGACAAAAATGACAGCCTTATGATGGAAAGGAAAGAGTTTGCAGAAACAGCTTTGCATTTTCAAGTGTGTCCAATGCTGTGCCTTGTTTAGGAGATGCAGCCTGTTGAGTTCAAGTGAAATTAGATCACTGATTTTCTGCTGCAGAAAGCATAGCAAGATTTCCCGGCAGTCAGGAGGGTGGTTTGTTTGGGTTGGTGGTTTATTTTTATTAGAATTCATATTTTTCCTTGCTGTTAAAATGTATGTCAGAATACAATGCCATTTGTAGTACTAGTAATGTATAGCCTCTTTTTTATTTAATTGTTCCTGTTATTTTGTTTCTCACCTATCTATGGGAAAGAACCCCCTATTTGGAATAAAATATCTCCATTCAGTAGTTTGGGGTCTTCTTTTGCAACCTTTAATGCTTTTCTGTCACCTACTAACAGGCTAGAAAGTAAGTGCCTTATCAAAAGCACTCATTCTAGATGATACATGACCTCAAATAAAATGGTAGTTCCTGCCTCAGAGAGGTTGCTACTTACCCCACAATAAAAAATGCACTATGGATGAGCACTAACAAAGTAGAGAGGACAAAGGATTATTACCCCACATGGAAAGATGTACAGGTCACCCAGATTCAGGCACTGCTCCTTGCTGTCCTGCACTGCTATCATCTCAGCGTGCACTGTGAAAACTCAGATTTCCCAGCCTGTGGCAATTGCTGGTCAGCCAAGAGTGCATTGTGTTGATGTAACCTTACCTGAAAGGGCAATGCTTGTAGCACCCCAAATGGTGTGGCACACAAACCCCACAGGTGCCACGCACTATGTGCCACCCACTACCAGTGATAACCTGGGGTGGCAGTTCGCAAAACATACACATTTTTCCTCACCAGTTCAGCTGTGATAACCAACTGGTGAGTATGAAGAGGATCTGCTTTCTCTGGGCCACTGTGGAGGCAGTGGCTGGTAGACATCAGGGGCATCTCCCCACTGAGAAGTGTCTATGTCATTTGTCAGGCAGGGCCAGCACCAGTAAAGAGATGCGGGAGATGCCAAAGGCATTTTAAATGAGTGGGACACAAAGAATCATCTCTGCCCTCAGGACATGGATACTCAGCAGTTCTGGGGACAGGACATGGAGTGAAGCAGAGAAGCTGTGTCTCGAAAGCTGCCACTGAGAAGCCCTGCTGCAGCAAGCACACAAGGACTCGAGGGGGTTAGAAGGGGAGTGTGCTGGGAAAGCAGAAGGTGCTAGCGAGAAGAGCAGCGAACAAGCGCGCTAATTGCAAGAGCAGCAAGGAAAATATGACAGGGAAAGGAGTCGAGGCAAAGCCAGAGGGGCCCCAGCAGCCTGCTGCTTGCTCGGGTGCAAATGGTTTCAGCAGAGGCAGCTTGCAGCTGTAGGGAGCAGGTGCAAGGGCAGACGGATGCTGCCCTGAACCTGGGGAGAAGGCTGTAGGCAGGAAGGAAACCAGTTTTCCCAAGCTCCAAACAACAGCATACGAAAGAGAGAAAAGGAAGGAGAGCAGCGTTCAGACAGAGGAGAAACAGTTCTGTCACTCTCCACTTCAGGAGCATGATGGGCAGATGAAAGATGAATTTACTTCAGCCAGTCCTGTCAGATGTTTCTGAGCTGTGGGACTTATCAGCTGTCAGACCAGAAAAGAATAAGCTAAACAAAAAGCTTTCACAACCCTCATTCCCAAATCTGTGCGTCATAGTGTGCCACAAAAAATGATTTCTGGCTTTTTCTTTTTCTTTGTTTTTTTCTTTTTGCCCCCTCTTCTCTGCTACTACTAAATAATTTTCCCTTTCTCTCACTGGACAGCTGGAGAGAATCCAGATGGCTGCTGTTCCTGTGGCTGCACACTGAATGCAATGAAGGGAGGCTTTTAGATAGCTTTCCAAATAGCCAAACACAATGGTGGCAAGGGGGAATCTGTGTGGGGGGAGAAGAGAGCTTTCTCTGGATGGAAATGGCAGGGGCAGTGATAGTGTGGGAACTCAGGGCTTCCTGTCTCTTCATTCTTCCATTATCTACCTCAAAACCTTCCGCTTCTCTTCCCTTGTGCCACCTCCTTTCAAGGGCCAGCCTGTTCAGATTGGTGCCACCACACAAAGCATGGATGTCTCTGCACAGCAGTCTCCTTGGTGGATTCAGCTGGTGGCTCGTTCTAATTAATTGCTTTTAAGCTGGAGTCTGGAGGTAATTGGCAGTCCAGATACTCTTGACTAGCTCAGATGAATACTCAGTACTGGGCTGGAATAGAAGGAGGTAAGAGTAGCCCTGCTGTGCCAAACTAACATTCCACTGACGCCCCCAAATCAACAAGTAGATCCACAGAACTCCTTGAGGACACTTCCAATTGAATTGTCTGATGATCCAGTGAAATGTCTTCTCTAGAGGCCTAGGCACTTTGCTGGGGAATAGGACTCACATGAAGTGGTCCTTCCTTGCAAGGTTCACATCTCAGCAGATAAATCTCACACTTCTGAACCACAGAGGTGCTCATGCTTTTAACCATTCCTGACTTTTCTGATAGCGTTTAAAAATGTGTCTAGATTATTTTCTAGATTATTTATCTTTGAGCGTCCAAGATGGTCTGAGGAGCAGGGCTGGAAAAGCAGAAACAGGTTAACAGCTTGAACCAATGGTGAGTGGCTCGAGGAGAAAAAATACATCTCGTGTTCTTTATCCACCAAAGACAAAGAGATGGAAGATGCTTCCTTCCAGTTTATCATGGCTGCATGGATTATTAAGAATCAGCTAAACTACTGTATCAGTCTACATCAGCAGTCTCAGCTGTAACACAAGGGAATATGGCAGGGCACCATATGTAAAAGAAGGATCCCAGATAAGCTGTGTTACTGTGTTTGGTTTGGAAAAACAGAAAACACCCAGGTGGTTCCCTTAGCTCTGCTGATGCCTGGTAAATTGCCATGCTCTTTATCATTTGATTATGACCACCACACTCACCCTATGCACTTGGTTGACATTTTTTCCTCCTTGTTTTCCTCTGCACTTTGGCTGTGTCTTTGCATCCTGTCCCTGGTTTGTTTCTGTCAATTCTTTAAACAGCTGCTGGGTTCTGCTCCAGAGGTGGCTGCATTCCAGCAGTGGGGAATGTGACTCCTGACATATGGGAGAGCTGGTGCCGTGTGTCAGGAGCTGTGAAGCTGAGAGATGTGACACATCCAGGTCAGCTTGTCAGCGCTGTGCAGCCCCAGAAGAGGTCCCAGTTTGGACATCCATTTTATTATCTTCACGTGCTTGAGCTCGGTTTCTAGCAACAGTTTCTTGTGTTCATTTCCCGGCCTTTAACTTGAGTCATGTCCTCTGAAAGTCTCAGCAGTTGCTGTACACTGAATAGGCTTCACACATGAAATCCCATGCTGGAAATGACCCTCAGTCATCAACTCCAAGCAGCACCAGAGAACAGAGCTGCTGAGTGTGATCCTGGTGTCAAGTATCCAAGCAGCTGGGATGCTCTTTGTTTTCCCCATGCTGTGTTAGGAAGGGTCATGCTGCATTTGCCATGCTGGGTTGGGTCCCCATTTTCAAAATTTTTTCGGTACTTCTCAGGAATCTCCCTCTGGCTCCCTCAGTTATTGGCAGGCACTTCACCACATCCCTCTCGCTTCTGCCTTGCACTCAGATGGTGCCAATGCTCTCCACAAAGAAGGGTACCTTGACCCCTTCACTGCTGGCCCTTGTGTTCAGCAGGTTCCAGGCCGTCTGAAGTTTGTTCTGCTTTTTTCCCAGGACAGAAACAGGATGTTGGCTGTGCAAGAAGGCATCTGTGGGTCTGCTGTATTCCTTCTTTTCTCTGCTGTTTCACAGGCCATCTTCTGAGTTCTCATGGATCACCAGTGGTCTGCGAGCCATCAGCTGGGAGAGTCAGAAGTAGAGAATATAATCTATGACTCAGTTGGCCACAACCCTATTCCCTTCGTGCCAGTACTGATCAGTATCAGTATCATGAACTCCAAAACTCCACACCCTGCTCCCAAGCTATGGACAGTGATGATGCTGGCAGGGAGAAACATCCCACTCTGGTGAGGAGGCTGAGAACATGGCAGCAGAGCTAAAGCCACTATATCTAGCAGTGGTTTTCTTCTCCATACTTACAGCAGGAGAACATGAGTTTGTAGAGCTCCACCTTTCCAGCTGAGAAGAATCTGGCACAGTCCTTTTCCTTTAGTCAATATACTGCCTCTGCTTTGCCCTCCCTCTAAAAGAGGGGAGCAGTTGCTTTCATGGACCCTCTACTTAGCTCTTTTTCCAATCCTTTCAGGTGAGCCTCTCTGATAAAGCTCAGCAGTAAAGCCTCAGAGAGCCTCATCTGCTTCTCCCTAGGAGATGCATGGCCAGGATAATAATCCCAGTGCCAGGACACATAGCAGAGAAACATGCTCTGCAGCAGGATCAAAGCAGGGTCTAAGCTCTGTGCACCTGGAACACGTTCTAAGTACAAGGACCATTTTTCTAGTCAAGAAGGATTATGATCCCCAAGAACTGGGGTTGCAACCCACAGAAATTATGTGGGATGATAATTCAGCTATGCAGAATCAAAGTATAAAATCCTTCCTTCCTTCCTTCCTTCCTTCCTTCCTTCCTTCCTGCCTTCCTGCCTTCCTGCCTTCCTGCCTTCCTACCTTCCATGAAAATGTTTCCTAAGTTTCACTTCATTCTTTTAGCTTGAATAGGGCAGCATGAGACAGGGTACAACAGGCAGGCACGGAACCAGGAGTCACATATGGGCACTCTGCACTTACATATCCACCACCTACTAATACCACTAAAACCCAGTACACTTTTATAGCAGGGAGAGGAAATCCATGCCTAGCCAGAGCCACTCCTTGGAACATTTCTGCATGGGCCTCTCATCCATTGAACCAGCACAGCCTCTTCCTTCTCATTATTCTCTCTTTATAAACTCTGTTCCTTGCTTATTTCTTTCCCCTTTATTTACTCCCCTGCATGATGGGTGGCAAAGTCCTAAGCTCCAAAGATAATGCTGTGCCAAGGCACTTAGACACGGCTGTGTCTGGACACAGAACATTTCTCTCTGATTCTCAGCAGTATTGTCTGAGTATGTTGCTGTTTGCATGGAGACAAGACTTCTCTATCCCTTTATGAAACAGGAAAGGGCTTTTTCTCAGTCAGGGAAGCTGAGGCATTATAGGACTTATCCAAATTGCCTCCCATAAAATTACTTTAGTATAGTCCATTTGGAAAATAGTATAGCGGAATCATACCTTGCCCTGCTGTCCCAAACATTCTAGACCTGGGAGATTATTAAAATGTCCTGAACATTTGTGTATTCAGGTACACAAGGAAACACATAACTTCAAGATGGCCACAAAGCCAAACAGAATCATCCCTGCTACAGAAAGAGATGGAGAAAAAATAAAATAAACTGGAAGAATAAGTTGGAAGCTCTTGTGGACTAAAAGGCTGAGCACATGATTTTGCCTATGTCAAAAAAACAGAGTAGTGGCACCTGTGTCTCATCTTAAAATTCTCTTTACACTACTGGAGTGTATGTGGATGAAACAACTCCATATCACAAACCAGCAACAGAGTTGTTTGTGATACAAACATGATTAGTATCACATTATATATACAGCAGTGTTCATACAGCAAGAACAAGAGGCTGAAACTACTAGGGAAAAGGTGTAAATTGAAGCTATCAGCACAGCTACCAGCTGCTGATTTGTGTTCCCTGTAGCAAAGACAAAAACATCACTGCTAAAATACGCACAAACCCCTGACAGGGGTAAAGTTGATGCTGTAGAGTGATGCACCTGTAGTGGTGTCAGTGCTAAACAGTTTTTCTCTCACCCATGAAGGAACATGCCACGTCACACCAAAGGATCAGAGATTAACTGTGTGCTGCCATTGCAGAGCCCATACGAAAACAACAAACTATAGCACAATGCTGTTTTGTCCTGGAGCCAAATGGCAGAAATTTCTTTGCTTGCCAATGAAACCAATCCTACATCTACAGGACTGCTATCTTGGGCCAGAATGCTCAAGCATGATATTAGACAACCAGAGATGCTGGGGGGCTTTTTCTTGTACTAAGCCAACACAAGGATATATTGCATTTTATGCATTATTTCTCCTGGCTTGTCTTTACATTGGCTTATCAAATTGTGAACTTCACCACCTGCCAGGATGAAGATGTTTTCACAGACAGACCATCTAATTTATATTTCTTAGATTCATGGATTTTAGATGCACTGCAATAAACTATTCCAGTTTCATTAGCAGTACAGCCTATAATCAAGAATACCATCAAAAGTAGGACAAGCGCACACGTCCAGAACTGCAGAAGGGCATTACAGAGGTCTAAACAAGGAAGATTAATAGGAGATGATTGTAGCTTGGCCCTCATAATGTAAAGCTGAAAGGAGACAGGCTCATAACAAAGAAAACTAAGCCCTTCACGCAATTCAACATTGAACAGTTCAAGTCTGACACCAGACACTGAGAAATCTAAAAGCTTGCAAGGACTTAATAACTGAATGGATAGATTAATGGAAAAACAATCCATCAGGGATGCCTAATCACAGATACAGCACCTCCAAGCCACCAGATGCCAGCAGAGATACCTATGATGTCTCTTCCCTGCCCAGGCACCCACTGTTGGCTTCTGCCAGAGAGACGGTTTGACAGCTGGGCTTTTGGGTGGACATGGCTCTCAGTCTCTCTTGTGCAGAAACCACTGACAGGCACACTGAATTTTCAGGACCATTATGAGCCTGAAACCAGGCTTTTCATCTGTGCCTAGAGGCAGTGGATCTGCCCAGCATACTCCAAGGTTGTACTGAATCTGGGGCTGGGGCATCATGTGTTCCATCAGACGTGATCCCTGCTTCCCCCAGAAGTGGCTGAACAGATGTGAAGCGGGCCGATCTGGGATCATTCTCCCAATCACTCCCAAAACCACACTTCAGAGCAGTGTGGACACAACCCCAGGCACTCGTGCTCCTCTATTTGAAGTACAAACCCTTCATATCAGTTGCCTTCTAGCCTTGGAAAAATACTTAAGGTGCTTAAGTGTGAAACCAAGCGAGTCTTCCCCTTCGTCCCTGCCAGGAAGCACTGCAGAGGGGTGAAATTTGTTTTTCCGATTAGGCTTCACGCAGCACGACCTTTGCCATCTCCACGCCAGGTCAGGCTGATTAATGGGCTGTCGTCCCAGCACAATGAGGACCAGAAGGGTGTGAGGTTGCTAGGACATTCTCCTAACAGCTTCTGCAGAAGAACCACTCTTGAATTGCTCTGCACCATTAAGCAAAGAACCTGGGGGTCTTTAATTTATCAGGTGGGAAGTGAGGATAATTACTTTTCAAGCAGCCAATATAGCCAATGTGCACTCACAGCGGAAGCAAAGCAGGGAAGTTGGGGGATTCAGACACTGTTTACATTCCGGTGAAACTGGATCTTGGAGCTCTACACCAAAATTGGGAAGGGAGTGTCGAACTGGGATGGAGAGGAGGACAGGCTGTTATATAGAGTGACTGACAGATTAATCTAATAGTCTGGACTCTGAGGCTCCACAGGTGTTCAGACCAGTGATCAGACCAGCCAAATTTGCAGACAATAAATCCAAAACCTGCATGGGGCCATTGTGACTAATTTTGCTAGGGGCAATGTCAGGTGTGTGATAGGATACAGGGACCCCTTCCCCCACAAGGACTGAAAGGATCTAGGGAATATTGAGGACATTTTGAAAAATTAATTTCTTGCTCCTTTCCAAGCTCTCTCTGGTTTTGATATCATACTTTATTGTCAGGATCTTCAGTCATTACATAAACATAAATGGAATCAAAGCCCAATGGGGGACAACAATTTCCCTTCTGAGCAGAGGGCTGGAATTTTTTCCTGTCACAACAGCACTGCAGTTACTGTTTATTTAACTTTCAAGGGAGGCATTGAAAGCATAAATGTTTAATGGTGGTCTCACCCGAGAAAAGCTTGTCTTATATCTTAGCCTGGGATCCAGGACCTCTCTCTGCTCTTTTCCAAAAGTGGAGCAGTGGTTTGACCAGGGACTGGTCTTGGAACTGATGTGGGTCAGCTGTACCAAACCTGGGTGATCATTTGGGATGAGCAGGGACAGAGAGGGATGATGGATTGCTCCCAGGTAACTGTCCAAGAGTCAGGGTCAGTGAGGCTTGCTGTCCTGCTCAAAAAGATCATTTGGGATGAGCAGGGACAGAGAGGGATGATGGATTGCTCCCAGGTAACTGTCCGAGAGTCAGGGTCAGTGGCTTGCTGTCCTGCTCAAAAACATAATGGCTGGGAAAGAAGTAGCTGAAAAAGAGAAAATCTAAATGTGCCTTTAATTCCCTAGGAAAACAACTCAGGAGCTCACACTTTTAGCAAGCAGGCAGATTTTTGTTGAAAGCACAAGAGGGATGAAGCACACACAAATCTTTTATCTGAGAGGAAGAGTCACTGAAATCTTGCCATGAATGATGCTGATAAGCCTAGCACACAGCCTTTCCTCACATCCAATGCAACCAGAAGACACAGAAGACTCTGTTTTGAGTTTGTGTGGCATCCCACCCTTGGATAAGGGAAGCTATCAGTGAGCAGCATTTTCTCCCCTGCTCTGCACCACCCCACAGGAGACATGTAAATATCCTACCTCTTTCAGCCTTTAGGTGAAACCAACTCATCAATGATATCTTCATAATATTTAACAGATGCTTGCACCTCCCCCGGGCTCAATAAATACATTCTGGGCTCATCTCCTATCCCTCTTAAAGGCACTAGTTAAAGAACAGAAGGGGGGGAAAAATAACCCCAGCTGCAGAGCATTGCCCTGTGGGATGAGGCTTAGGTCTCAGAGCCTTCCTCACACTGAAACCCCCCACGAATGAAATATGTCTCACTTGGGGCAAGAGGTAAAGAAATCGTGATCTATCAGCTGCTAAAATGCATCAGCACCAAGCAAGGAAAGGGAGAATCAGACCCGGGGGGACAGGCAGGGATCACTCAGCACCACAGGCAGCAGTGCTATGGCAAGGCATTTATGGAGATCTTCAATCCTCCCATTTCTAGGGCTGGGCCGCCCATCAGCTGGGATTCAGCAAGAGTTTTCTCCCCTGCACCATGCAGAGCTGGTGCCAAGGACCTGAATTATTATGCTGAGTAGTATAGGGGAAAAGGGCTTTGTTTTCTGTAATATCCACTGTTGGCTCACCATCAAAAACAATGCAACAGGGTGGACAGAGCACCAAACTGGGATGTCCAAGCCTTGCAGCAGCAGGATGGCTGCAGGTAGCTGCAAGACATTTGTATCTAAAAACATTACATTTCTCTTTCCAGCGCCCTGTGAGGACAGACAAGATGGTCCTTTCTCTGGAGTTCCAAAAGAGGTCCACAGGGATCAATCCCTTGAATGCCAAGGGAGCCCCTAATTTTTATATTTCCCCGGTGTGGTGAAAGGAACTCTTAATCCATGACAAAGACTGGTCTGCAGGTGGCCTTTTCACCCACATTCCTCTTTCCCCCATTTTCCACGACTGCCCTGTGCCCCAAGTGTTGTATTGTATGTGCAATCTCTAGGCAGAAGATGAAGTTTTTTGCTGTGTGCTCTTCCAATGCCTGGCAGCTAAAGCTGTTCCCCGTGCAGAGCACAGAGACATTGGTTCCTCAGCACTGGAAATAGTAAAATACCACAAGCGCTGTGTAGTTTCAGTAAAGAAATGTAACCACACATGAGCAGGGGGAATTCAGCTTTCTGGTAGAAATAAAAGGGTAAAACAATGCTCTTAAGACTAATGAAATTTTCCTGGCTGTCATCAGGACTGGCTGGAAAAAAAAGGCTTTTCCTGTTGATTTTGCTATTTCCTCTAGCCAGTAATTATTTCCTTCATTTTCTTTAAGCTCTCACACCTTGTCCTAGTAATCTCAGTGGCTGCAAGGATCCCATTCTCTGTATTTATTGGATTAATTTTGACGAGGTCTGTTTAGAGACAGGAAACGTCTCTGTACTTTTATACAGGCGAAGTCATATGGGCAAATTATCAGTTCCTTTGGGAATTCATATGGGCAAAAAGTCAGTTCCTGGTACAATGGCACTAGACAGGCATCCTTAACTTCCTCAGTTTTTCTTCTTGTTTAAGAATAAGCTGCCATATTTTCAGGTGATTAGAAAGATACGTCTTTTGTTAGCCTGTGATTTTAACTTAACCACAAATTTACCTGCATCTGATAGAATAGGATCGGGACTTAGGACATGGAACTTCCAAGGACTGGGCACACATCACAAATCATTATGGCACACAAAGCTTTAGAGATTCAGCTCACTAAATCACCAGCTATCTCCATATTATCTCTGGCATTTACAGATCCTCACCAGCTGTGAAGAGTGTGGTTGGGAAAGGCTGCAGATAATCTCCCTTGTCTCCTGAGTGGATTGGCCACCTGGTCAAGGTAGAAATGAGGCCTCCACAAAGGCATCGAGAATGGGCACTAACAGGGCAACATGGCACTTGACAAGTCAGAGAGAAAGACTATTAAAAAAAAGGCATAAAATGTTTGTAGCCTAGTCAAGAGTTTTGGCTGAGCAGATGGCCTGACTGCAGCTCTGCTAAGTCAGTTGAAATGGTTTCATGGCTGTGAACAACCTAAAGGAACTGTTTTCAACACCCACCATGGTACATATGCTTAAATAACACCATTTGACCTGACAACTACACAAACAGAATCCCCTTTGGAGGACTGTCTTGTAGCACCTGTCAAAGATCCTCCTGATCCTCTAACACAAGGTCTGAGTGAAGAGATGGGGAATCTAACACCACACCCACACGCTGTCTAACCCCACAGAGAAAACACAGGCGACGTGAAATCCTTCGCAATCTGTCATCCATAACCAACCTGCCAGAAAGCAGCACATATCTGTAAATACACTGTAGGAAGGGAAATGCATTGTTACTACACACAAAAACATGCTTCCTTCAGGAGAGAGGACTGAAATATGTTCAAGGCTAGTCAGCAGTAAGAAGAATCTCCAAAACATGTGATTCCGAAGAGCCCTCAGTCCTTCCCACTGTAAGCTTTCAGCACAGCTTGAATCACTATTGGCAATGCAAAATCTGTTCTTCATCCACAGCACAATGTTGAGGAAAGCCTATGCTTAGCCTTGCCTTTCTGTAGGGATGGATGTCAATCATCAGCTGTTAGGATCACAATTTAATGTTCTGGAAGACAGCAATGAGATTCCTGGGAGCAGTTAATTCATGTGGGAGTTTTTCTGCATTTGTCACTGGA
Organism: Passer montanus; assembly: GCF_014805655.1. Lineage (NCBI taxonomy): Eukaryota > Metazoa > Chordata > Aves > Passeriformes > Passeridae > Passer > Passer montanus. Next base: position 13,618,622 of record NW_024356504.1, on the reverse strand, counting down.
CAGAGGTGGACTTTTGCAATAGATTGTATATTTTGCAACCTTATAGTTCTTTGGGCAAGCGCTGTTCCTGTCACAGCAGCAGAATTTGACAGTCATGCTCCAAACCTCTTTCTCTCTGGCTCCAGCAGTTTGAGCAACAAATGCTGAGATGAACAGTTTGGTTTCTTTCCTTATCCGGGTTCAGGGTCTAGCACGGTGGGGCTTTACTGATCACTAGAGCTTTTAAGTGTTATGTAAATACTGTAATACATTATCATGTCAGTGATTGCTCTTGGGGATGCTCTGGGTATTTTCAGGGTGGGTTGCTACTTACAGCTGTGAAGCCTAAAACGTGTCTACAAGAAAGATGAGAGTAAGTTCCCAAGTAATTAATTGAAATATAAGAAGCAATGCCAATGCATGACCAGAAAACTGTTCTGATGACCAGTCTTAGCTGTCTACTCCTTTTATAAAGCATACAAATACATTGCTTAGAGGAAAGAAAGAGGGGATGTGATGTCTAGGATATCTCATAGATTGAAACAAATATATTGGGTGGATAGAGATATGGCAGCAGAGTAATTCTTTCGCAGAGAAGATAAAGTATTGTCACAGTAATAAAGGGACAGATGTGACATCCTGAGATAAGAGAACTTTGCCCACATATTTGGCGTTACTAGAGTGTACCTCAAAAACTGGTATTGTTGATCTGAAAATGCAGGACAGGCAGAGTTCACTGGGGAGAACCCTCATTCATAGCAGAGGATGCTACATTATTTCTCTGCATTAAGCAGTAATGGGAAAAGGACACCTTTAAGGATTGTTTGAAGGCATCCCTATGGAATGTGCTAAGGAAGAGATGAAAGAGATAACTCAGTCCAGATCACAGACACCTCTATCACCAAAGATGTGAGACCAAGCCTGTGAGCTGAGCCTAAGAGGGTGATCCTTCCTTTCTCGAAGCTCCCCACTGCAATGGGAGAAAGACATTTCCTTTTTGAGTCTCTTTGCCTGGTCTGTGAATTAAGGCACTGCTCTCCAGGGATATCCATCTGGAATGCATCTGACATATTTCTCCGGTGTTGCATTTGGCTCACGGGAATTGCTGTCCTCCCAGATAAGATCAGGGGTCCATCTACCCCATCTGCCTGTCTTCGAGAACAGACAACACCAGATGCTGGAGGTGAAGCTGGAGGAAACCCCTGTGGTCAGGAGTTATAGGATATCCTACCTAGGGAGACATTTTCCTTCAAAAATCCTATTGCTGAATGTTAGGGAATAGGCAGGAACGTGAGGTTTCTGCCTTCTCTAAGAATATGTGCCTGTGAGCAAACATAAGAAGTTGCTATTTATGGGTTACTCTCCCTCAGCTGAGCTGCTGTAAATAACCGTATATGTCCATGGCCTGCTCCTGCTGAGAGAGAAAATGTGTTACCTTAAAACTCAATGAACTCCTACTTCAACTCTGGCTCTTCCTGAAGAAATAAACTGCAATAAAATAAAAAGAGTTTGGCTCGTGTTTGATCCATCTGAACACACCCCACTGTTCCTGAATCAAGTATGCATTGAAGCAAGATCATACTGGAACTGCACAGCAAGTGAAACTGTGAGAGCTGGCTGTGTTAGGTGCAGTGCTTTCACAACAGGGCATAAATCTTTTCTGAGAGAAAGAGGACAAAGGGAAGGTAAAAAGAAGTGGAAAAACAAGGTGCTGCTCTTATTTTCTCTAAAGGACCCAGACAGAAAATGCAAGCTCAAAGTCTTGACATGATATGCTTAGGTTCATATTTTTCTTTTACAGAGTGAAAAAAAAAAAATAAAAGCCTTACATTCCACAGCAGCAAGTCAGGACAGAGAGGAGACTGAAACCATGTCTGCAGGAGAAGAAACTGCAAAGATGCAATACAGTTACCAAGAAAGAAAAGGAGCCAGCACTGTGGGGTGTGAGCTGCACCTCCAGGGCTGACTACTGGGAGATTGAATACAACCTTCCAATAAAGGCCTGGTCCACAGAGCAATGCAGGTGCCTGAACCCAGCAGTTCCTACTGACTAATTCATCACTCCAAAAAAGAGTTTGCTGAAGACAATGTTTAGAAAAGAGAAAAAAAAATGCACCTTCTGCAACTCCATGAACTTCTGCCCTGGATGATGTGGAAAACACCCCATGAGATTCATCAAACTCTGTTTAACTGTTTGCATCTACGACAGGGCATTAGATTCCTGAAATCTTGTCAGCCACACAGAGAGCAACAACTGAGGTTTTCAGAAGGAGAGGGGCTACATACCTGATGGATCAGAAAGGGTTAGGTCTGATACAGTGCTGTTGAACTTGATCGAGGTTGCCTACCTTGTGCCAGTTCTGATCAGGCAAAACAAAACACAACTCCGTAGCTTTTCAGGCCCCAGCAAGTGTCCTGTCCTTGGCACTGCTGGATGGAGTCAGGCTAGCTTAGCTAGCAGGTAATGAGTAGCTAAGCAGGTCATTTGGCAGACAGGATGACTGATGAATCCTGGGTTCCTATGGCTTTGCGCCTTGTGACTCATCACCCAACCCAAGTAGCCAGCGTTACAAAAGACTGAGCTTTCCCCAGACACACAAAGTGAAAGAGATTCCTTCTTCAGCCAATTTCTTATCTCATAATTAAATCAGTACACATGAGATGGTCAAGCATTGGAACAGGCTGTCTGGAGAAGTGGTAGAGCCATCATCCCTGAAGGTATTTAAGAGACATGTAGATGCGGTGCTTGGGTATGTGGCTTAGTGGTGAGCATGGCAGTGGAGGGTTAACAGTTGGACTTAATGACATTTGAGGTATTTTCCAACCTTAATGACTCTGTTTTATGAGGGGAGAAAGACAAATCCACACAGGGCAGTCTTGTTGCTTTAGGAACCAGGGTGAACAAGATAACAGCTCCCCCTGAAATCTAACTTCCTCTGAGAAGTCGCCCACTTCTGGTCTGCAACCAAGACAGAGACAACTCTGCAAACCCTTGCAAGACAAACTCCTTGGTCTGCCCTTAGGGACTTACAGACTTGATGCATTACCAGCCTCTCCCAGCAGCTTGTAAAATTTCAGTGTTATCCTGCCCACTTGAGGAAGAAAACATAAGACTGAACACAGCTAAGGCCATAAGCAACCTGACCAAACTTAGAAATGAGCCCTGCTTTGAGCAGAAGCTTGGATTAGTGATCTCCTGAAGTTCCCTTCTACCTAAACTGTCCCAACATAGATCACGGCCCTCCAAGGGGACAACACCACTGGAGATGTGCCACAGCATTCCTCCTGCTGGGATGCAGTCAGGCAGTGATAGGATGAACCTCCTCAGCAATGCACGGGTTTGACTGCTGAAAGACAGCTGCCTCTAGCAAAGGTGGAAAAGGGAGTCTCCATTTGTTGGGTTTATTTAATCCTTCCAAAATTTGTGCCAATCAACACAAAAGAGCTTCTCTCAGCAGGAAAGGAAAGAAAAGAAAAAGAGAAAAAAAGTCTATTAAAAAAAGAAAGAAAGAAAGCAAACTACTAAGCCCTCATTCAAGAGCTGACCATCCTGTCAGCCTAACACTTGAAGCTCCTGAGGACTACCTTGCACCTCATCTCTCCTCTTGTCTTTCAGATTCTGCATTTCTCTTTTCCCCCCTGTCCCATTACAAGAATCTTTGAGCCAGTCCTGGCATCTCCCTCCCTCTTGTGCAATGTTTGCCTACTACACCATCCCCTCCTCAGCAAGAAGTTTCCCCTGCTGTAATGAAAGCTGACAGCAAACAGGGACCAAGGCTCATTTTCTGCAGAAATGCACACACCTCGCAGATTCCTACATGCTTCTTGCTGTTGGCCATAATAAACTCTCCTGGCAGTCATAAGCAGAATTAATGCATATTTGAGTCCCCAGCTGGGGGGGCCGATGGCACAGCAGATAAAACAGAAACAACTACTGTATTTCCAAAACAGCACTGGGGGAGATGTCTTTTCATGTGACACCACATTGCAAGAAATCACATGGATTTTCTCTGATGTGAGGCTTCAGGGGATTATTGTGTGAAACAGAGGCAATAGCTTTCTATGGCTCTGCATCTGAGTAATTTCCAGTTGTCCATGCTCTCACATGTATCATAGGCTAAATCTGGGAAAGTCTGAGCAGGATATAGGACATTCAGGATGGAGGTATTTCCAGGAGGAAATGGGTATCTGAGACCCAATCATTGCAGGATACCACAGCACAGAGCTTTACTAGGTAAATCCTGTGAGGTACTGTTTTAAGATTGTTTTATGCCTTGTGCACTCATGGCAGAGCTGACCATGAGACAGGATCTGTGCTCCTTTGCCTTTCCCTTCTCCTTCCAGGCTGGTGAGTGAACTGAGCTCCCACAACACCTTCCTTCCCAAGAGATCCCATAAAACATGTTTGATGGCACCCCTCTCCTCCCTGCTGGATACCAACTATCTCATGCTCGTGCAACTTGGTGGGTGTTTAAACACAGTCTTGACCTTTTAGAGCAGATTAATGAAAGGGGTCAGAAGTATTTCCCCTGGCCAAATATGCAGGAAGTCTGTGGGAAGAGCAGCATGCAGCTATCCAGGCAGGAGTTAGGTAAGGGCAACAGAAGCTCTTCCTGCAAGACTTTTCCACAGTACTTTCAGGACTGAAAGGAGACTGTGTCCCTTTGCTGTGCATTGATGTTTGACTCTAAGGCAAACAGCCATTTCTCTTTCTCATCCACTGCATGAAGAACTGAGTCTGCACTACAAGGTCACATCAACTCAAACTGAAGAGCCCTTGGAGCTGCAGTGAGATGCTGAACACCCACCTACATGAATTAGTTACAAAAAAACAATTAAGCTCAGAGTTCGTGGAATTACCTGCTGTCCACTATCCAGATAAAGACTCAGCTACTTTCCTTGCAATCTACCCCAAAAATATTTATGCAGCTTGGGATACTCAGGCCCTTCACATTGCCATACAGTGTGCTACAAGACTCTTGGGAGACAGCACCTGCTATTTTCCAAACCACTGAGCCAGTGATGCACTGACTTACGGGATAGTGCAGCCCAGCAAATCTAGCACTCATCTCCAGCAGGAGAAGTAAAAACTTTAAGAGAAGTAATGGCAAAATGCCACCAAATACCCAGGGTCTAAATGAGTTGTGCACTAAGCAGACCAAGCAAGAGACTGTCTTTGCACTGAAGGCATTACAACAACACAGAGAGGAAAATTTAATTAAAATATGGTGGTATTTCCCCAAGGGAAATGCCCCACTGTAGGAACAGCGGTGAGAGGAGGTTCTGGATGTACCTGTTCCTCTCCATTAGTCTGAACTCAGAGGTCTCTTTAAACCATACCCATCCTACAGTTCTATAAGGAGTCCACACTATTGGCTTAGGTTAGGCTCTTGGTCTGTAGAAAGCAGATCCCACAGCTAAGTGACTTTCCTGAGCTCATATTAGGTGCCTGATGAATCATGACCTGGATCTCTGCTTTTCACCTCTTTCTAAGTCTATCCATCCCTCTCATCACCCGAGTCTGCCAGTTTGTCGAAGTTTCTTGAAAATGAACAAAACTTAGCATTTAAAGTCCTGTCTCTTTAAGCACCACAGCATCCCCAAAGGATGAAAGTCAGTCCCACACAAATGCTAGTACCATGGTTAAATGGCTTGCTGAACTTCTGCTGGTTCTGTTTTTATGGCTGACTTCCAACTCCAAAAGCTGAGCTCACATAGGTCTATGTTTCTGCTCCCAGTGCCAACACTTCGCCTTTTCCTTTTGTTCAAAACCACTGGAAAAGGAGGACTGTTTCTTCATCGGTTATTTGAAACCTTGGTGATTGTATTTTTCATTTCACAAGAGAATGGAGGGGGTGGAGTTTAGACATTGCCTATAGCAAACTAGCAGTATTTCACTACCTCTGCGATGACAGAGTTTCCAAACCTCCATAATCTGCTCATGAAAGAACACACTGACTGTGAACTTAATTCTTCCAACATCATTTGCTAGCTTTGACCCCAGACCTTCCTCCTGGTTTAGGATACTGGCTGAAATCTTGCTGTTGGGATTAATATCTCTCTCTCTAACAGAACTCTGGAAGGGAAAACAAGGTTTGACTTACAGGGAATTAAGAAAAGTTTTGCAGTGCACCCAGAAGACAATCAACAAGCCTTTTTTCTAAGCACAGCAGTGTCACTGAAATAGAGATGTATCATGTGATGACTTGCACTCAAAGGATCAGGAATCATGAAGCACTTTTTCTGCTGGAATCAGTTTTCCCATCTCTGTATTTTACCGGTTTGTCTGGGAGAGGAGAATAGGAGGCAGAAGTGATGTGTCTGTAGCCATGGAGTGACTCAGTTCCAGATCTAAGACTGTGAATGCCCCTTCTTCTCTTGCCTTTCTGTATCAGTCAAGGCCAAACAATGTCCTCTAGGCTGCTGACAGTTCCTCAGCAGCTGAGTTCCAGTTTATTCCTATAGGCTTTTATGGCTACATTTATCATCCTGAGACAATTTAATCTCTAAGTATCATCAAGTTTGGGGTTTTTTTTTGATCTGACAAATCCACCCTGGTTTTTTTCTTTTCTTTTTAACAGCCTTTGTGGTTAATCTTTTGCCCACTGCAATGTTGTTGCTCTGCAACTGTAGCAAGTCAGGGAACTCAGCAGCTGACTCTGCAAATATTGTCCTTAATCATTATTTGATGGATTTTCATCCATAATGACAGCCAAAAAAACATGAGCAGGGATCCTGTTCCATCACATTTATTACCTTAATTTGAATAGCTGGATTGCAAAAAAGCTGTACACACATTCACACACAAATCCTACAGCAAGGACCTAAGTGGCTGTAAGACAAAGTCACTTTTTCACAGCAGCCTCCAACCAAGGATCTTATGGCCAGCTGGTCAGCTGAATTCCCTTCTTTTCATTGACCCAATTTACTCCTATCACTTGCGAATCAGAGGCATCCTCCAGGATTTGGCAAGAGGAGGGGTGCAAGATTCTTGGTCCAATCCCGTCTGATGAACCCACAGTCCATACTTCGTAAGCCCCAGCCCAGCAAAGCCCTTAAGCACATGCAAAAACCCCCTTGACTTCAGTGGAATTTCTCACTGGCTTAACGCTGAGCATACGGCTGCGTTCATAGCACCGCCCCCGACGCCTCGCCAGCGTGCCCAGGACCTGGGCAGCAGCTGACTGACACATTCCACCCAGCAGCAGTGCTCCACTCTGGAAAAGGAATCCTGCATCCAGAGTCTGGGAGATCCTTCAGCGCAAGGAAAGCCTAACTGTTAAATATCTCTATTTATTTCTTGTCTTTGTGCCCAGTCCTCAGCAATATATTGGTTTCAGAAAGATAGGGAGAGGAAGAAAATTCCTGCTTAGTTTGCTTCTTATCAATCATGAAACAGACTTCTAAGAGGAGAGGGGGTGTGAGGACCTGAGTAACACACATCCAAGTTGGTCCACCATTTGCAAGGATGCTAAGGGTGTTACATGAAGGAAGGAGAAAGAGACTTAACAGGTTGAGGAAAAGATACTGAGTTTAAAAAGAGCTGAGAGCAGGAAGGAAGCTGCCTGTAGAGAACTTGCCTGACAGGTGAGAAAATTCTGTCAACAGATGACAAATCCATGGCCAACACTTCATGTCTCCTTGCTCCTTTCCTTTAAGAGCAGCCATGCTTTCTCCAGCTGCTTTTCTTCATGCTTTTTCCTTAAGGTCCTTTTGGCCCCAAAAAAATAACTCTGGGCAGAGATGTTCTCACCTGAGAGAGGGACTTGTCCATCTTTCCTCTCCCACGGCTGTGCTGGACAGAGAAACACTGCACTTTGGAGGCCAGCTACAGAGATGCCTGAGGAAGCACTACATGGAAATTTCAAGTAGGACAGGATGGATGGGGCAGGATTCAGAACTTGGTACAGAGAAAAAGACTGAAAAGTTCTTCCAGGAACACTTTATTCAAAACATTGTTCTGTCTACAATTTAAGCCCATGTCTGTTCTGTCACTTTTCCAGTTCCATCTCACCAATGCACTTCGAAGGATCACACTTAGAAGGATCTTTAGTAACCCAGACTAACAAGATTTGTTCAAATGTCTCCCATAGGAGAGAGCTGAACCAGGCCAACTTTTATTGATCTTTCACCTGTACCTGTGTCAGAGGACTTAGTAAAATACACTGACTTTGTGTTACCTTTATTTGTTGACCTCAGTGGATTTCATTGCTACAGCTCTGCTGTCCAAGCCATGTGTGTGCTTTGGCAGAGGGTGAATAACTTCAGAAACGTTGACATTTGCTCCATGTTTCCTTAGCAGGGTTTGGAGTTCAAGGACAATCTTTACTTTTGGAAAGCTGTGGGGAGAAAGCTGTTGACTGAGATATAATGACTCAACAAACAAAAGACTTGGGCCAGAAATGTGAGGTATACTGGATTCTTCCCCTTGCTAGAAGAGCTATGGTAATTTTGAATAGGTAAGAAAGCAGGTAAACTTGTACAGCCCATCCCCACCTTCCTTCTATTTGCTTTGCAATATTCAAGCTTCAAGTATTTAAAGAACTTTGTGTAGCAAGAGCAGTCACCAGACTTGAATTCTTCTAAGCCTTTCTGACTTCCCACTAACCAGTTCATCTAGAAATCATTTTTCCTTGTGGAGAAGCATCTGTCATTAGCCAAGATTGGCAAAGTGGTGACATGAAAATGGGGGAAAGCCCCATTTTGACACGGTGCATCTACAGACACAGGGAAGAGACACACTGAATGAAAAGAACAAGGCTAAGATAGGAAGCATTCCCTTAATCACATTTATTCTGGACAAATAGATACAAAAGATGTCTTTATGTCATGACTTAAGCATCCTTAAGTAGTCAGTACCCCCCTAGAATTATGGTTCTTATCCATCCACCCATCCATCCATCCATCCATCTATCTATCCATCCATCCATCCATCCATCTACCAAAAATGCCATATTTTTTTTCTCATGTCCTGCATAGGTGGTTCAAAAATCCGATTACTTCAAAGGACACAGGACAGGACTGAGCTACTGCTTGGGTAGATATCCACGGGAAATTTGTATTTCAGATTCAATCTCAGAATGCTAAATTAAGACCTTCCAGCTGAAGACTGTGGTATATAAAATTTGACAATACAAAGGAGGTGTTTGCCCTGTGTAGGTTACTGGCTACAGCTCACATGATGGACTGAGAGTTGCTGAGAGAAGGTAGGTGTGACAGTTTCTGCCATAAATGTGTGTCTGGCTTGGCAAGAAAATAACTTTTTTTTTTTCTGCAGTAAAAGGATATAAAAGAATATTTTGTCATAATCTCTGCACCAGGATGGAAATACATAGAAATAAATCCAAATGGAAATTGCCAGCTGGTCAGATCTGACAAGGAAAATTTTGGAGGAGAAAAACGGTTGTGTTGGTTTTTCAATTCCTTATTTCTTCAAATTAAAGCAAGTTTAGAGTGTGCAATAGACTAGTGGAAGATTCAAAAGTGTAATGTTGGGCTTCATAAGAATCTCCTTCTCTGGAAGGAATATTTTTATCTGTCCCACTTACAAAATAGATTAACCAGAAGTACCATAGTGCCTCCTGGTAAAAGATCTAAGACAAACATCCTTAGACTTAACGACTTAACCTTAGATTAGTCTCCCAGGAGAGAAAAAAGTACCAGTCCCATTTTCTAAAACATTCTAAACCAATCATATAGCTGTGATAATTACTGATTTATCTCTTCAGTGGACAGAGAGAACAGATGAGAAGATTTATTGTTTCATTACATCTCTACTTTGATATCTGTAATTTCCTAAACATGGTACTCATGTTGAGTGTTCATCAAAGTAAATAATAATGTGTTTTGAAATCATGTAGAAAAATGGATAAATGTTCCATGACCACAGGTCTTCAGGGGATGGCAGAAAGCAGCTTGCTTTCAAGGGCTAGCTGCACACATTACAATTCAAATGATGCACAAGAGATTTACTTGGTGACTGCGGCTTTTTGTCTTAGCAACTGGTCATGACCAAGATCTCAGTATTCTCAGAAGTGTTCAGTATGGAGGATTTATTTGTGAATTTCCTAGGCAAGCAAATTCTGTTCCACATATTATGAATATCTCCAACTGTTTTAGAATACTAACACTTTCTGGCTAGACTGACATCACTGTATGGGAAGCCTTATGAATTCTGCAAGTATGTATTGTAAAACAAAAGAAAAATAAATGAGAAGTGACTATATTTCACTCCCATTACCATCTAATTTAAAAATTTGCCTTAGAAGGGAGAAGATCCTCCAGGGGCACCAGTCCTTCACCTTTGATTATAGCACGAAGCTAGAGAACAAGAAAAGATTACATCTGCTTAAAGCTCAGGATGAAGTGCTGTGAAATAAATCCCACTTCCAATTTCATCCTATGCTGTACTTTAGCCATAAATGGATTTAACTGAAGGAAAGTTTTACTTCATGGCCATCAAACATGACTGTCCCTAACCAATCTGAGATCTTTGTGGAGAACCTTTCCAAGAAAGGCTGAGCCTCCACAGCTCTTAGGGAAGCCCTCAGCACCTCACCACAATGGCCCCTTTGCTATTTGGTGTCCACGCTGCCAGCAGCATTGCATTTCAGTGGCATGTGCTTTTCCACAGGGAGAAACACAAGTAGCAGGTGCACACAAAGTTTATTTAACCTGTCTCCAAATCAGCACACAGATGCAAAACAGGAGACTGGTTTATTATTTACTAATTATTGTGCATATTCACATAATGGAGGAGAGAAAATCCTCTGTCTCTTTGGTGACTGATTAGCCATGAGGAATGAGAAATGTAATCCAGATACTACCATCAAAGCAAGAAGAGTAAAATTCTGGAACAGATGGCCTGGAAAGTTTGTGAAATCTCCATCACTGGGGGATTTTGAGAGCAGCCCAGGCAAAGGCTACTTTCAGTTGAGCTGCCATTGTCATGGGGAAGGTCAATGCAGTGAACTGCCTCTCAGGATCCCTCCCTTCTGTTTTCTGTGGCTCCAAAAGTTTCATGTTCTCTGAAACATTCAAGATGTATTTGCACACAAGCCCTGCCGTGTCCTGAGGTGTTCCAGAGGCAAGCAGCACATCAAGTAAATGCTTTCTCAACAGATTACCTTGTCTGCATCTCTGTGCCAAGCAGCTAGAAAAGCTGAGGCACCCATGGGATGCTTTAATAAATACGCTGACCCAAATCAGGTTCAAAAACAGCCTATTTCTCCTGTAGAGCAAGATGACAACACAACAGGAGGACACCCTCAGCCCCAGGACTGAGCTGCCAGGTCAAGACCTCCCGGGCCAGATGTGAAGGAAGAGCAGCTCTCCTGCTGCCCACACCACAGCATTTCCCCCCCGCAGCCTCCTGCCCTCCCTGTCTGCGTAGAGCAAGATGACAACACAACAGGAGGACACCCTCAGCCCCAGGACTGAGCTGCCAGGTCAAGACCTCCCGGGCCAGATGTGAAGGAAGAGCAGCTCTCCTGCTGCCCACACCACAGCATTTCCCCCAGCAGCCTCCTGCCCTCCCTGCCTGGCCCATCCACGCAGCCCCTCGAAGTTTCGAGCCCGACCCCCGGCTCCCAAGCCTGGGGAGGGAGCAAGCAGGGAGGGGCATGCTCTGGAAAGGCTCCTCACCGCCGGCTCCTTCGTTCCCAGGCAGAACTCAGGTCGCAGCAGACTCATTTGTTCGCTTCTGTTGAGACGGAGGGGGTGGCAGGGAGGAGATGGGACGGGACTTACCCAAACTTTTTTGTTTTCAGGCAGAGCAAGAGCACCCTCTGCAGCTGATTGCTCAGAGAACAGGCGGGCTGGGACGGAGGATGATGTGATGCTCCGGAGAAGGACTCAGACCTGGTAAGCAGAGGCACGTGTAGGCTTCCAGATGTCTCCACTGCCAGAGGGCCTGGAGTTCAGGGGAGGGTGATAGTCACTTTGGTTCATCACAGTTCTGACCTGGAAAGGCATTTTTACAACTTCAAGGGCTGGGAGCAGCCCAGGATGAGTCTGACTGTTCAGGTTCTGGAGAGTTTCAAAGATAAGGAGCATCCCAAGGTGGGCTCTCCTATACACAGAGTACCAGGAAATCACAGCGTTGTCTTGGATGTCATGAGACTTCACAGAAATGCAAAATAATGTTTCATTTGTTTGTTGGACTCAGTGCCTTTTTTTTTTCTTTTTTTAATAACTTGGGCCTTTCTGCCTTGTTGCAAAAGTTAGAAGTGTGTTTTCTTTCTCAGAAAGTGAAAGCAAAGAACCCTGTCTTATGAACAACACATGATTCTCAAAGCTGCAGCTTCATGGTAACAACCAAAAGCTATTACACTCAGGAATGAGGAGCACAGCTATTTGTCTCCCCCCATCACTTCCCACCTTCTCTCAGGAATATAGTTTTATATCCTTCTTGCAATAAAGATTAAATTGTTTTGTGTTTAGAAACAAATCAAAAGACCCTCCTCCATCTTTTATCCGACATTAGAGACAGGAATTTCTCTACAGGTTCCCAGATCCTCTGTTAAATGTTGATTGAAGAAAATATTGTGAATTTGCCAGCCAGGGCCATACTTGATATCTGCAATAGCACAAGGATGTGAGGGAACCTATTGTGATGCAAAATCCAGATCTCTGCTATTGGCAGGTCATCAAGTCATATCCTCACCATAAAATTATCCACATCCATCACACAAGAATATCCTAGCTCTGATGAGAGAGCTAAGACTTTTTATGATCCTAGTGTAACCCTTTCTACAGCTTTTCCTGACAACAAGGGAGCATAGGGCAGTTAATAAACAGATTAGGGTCTGGTCTATTAATTAATTATGGGTTAAATACAAAAAGAAAAACCTGTTTATTTGAAAGTGGGGGCCAGGGGAGAGAGTTGTATCATTTAATATTTCAGTTTAATGGTGCTGTAGATATGAAAAACACAGTACAATAGGAAAGTAGCAGAATACTTCCTTATTTGTGTTTAAAATACCTCATAGGACATGTCTCCAAGAAGCTGATGTTCATTCTCCTGATTCAAATCTTGCTATTAGAGAAGGCTGAAAGGAAAATCTCCTACAGAGCTTAAATCTCCTAGACAGCTTAAATAATGTCTCCTTGGCAAGTATATTTATTGAAATGGCTTGGATTTTTCTGCTGAATTCCAATAATTAAATTTTTTTGGGTCAGTGAGGAAAGAAGAATAGACAACAAGTAGCTTTTGGCTTGGAGCAGCATTGATATGTTTCTCTATTTTTAACAATAAAAGAGGTAAAATGGCACTTTCAAAACTCCAGTTCCTCACATGAAAGGACCAAAGCCATTTTGACATTTTTCTCAAAGACACACATTCCAACTCCCAGCATCTCCATGATAGCTCCCTGTCACCAGAGCATCAAAAAGAATCCCTCTTCCTTGCCAGCATCTTGTTGTACCTGGTGACTTCTGCAGAAGTCCCACAGGCATCAACAACAGGCATCTTCCTTGTGAAAACGTGTATCTCATATCTGTTTCTAGAGGGAAAGCAGACTAATGAAATAATAACCATAAAACCCATTCCTGTGGATTTTTAGAGCTAGAATTTGATCCATTTTTTTCTTTTTTATTGTAACAGACAATTACAAATAGAAAGAGTGTCCCATCTCCTTAGTCAAAAGAAATATAAACTGAATTTTGCTTAGAGCTGGGACCCATTTGGCTTATTTGGAGATCTGAACCACATGATAATAACTAGAAATGACACAGCTCAACCCAGGGACTCCAACTTTCTAAATTCTGGAATCAGACCTGACTCATGAGTTGGCTGGTCTCATGTCCAAAACTATGAACAACTCTTACTCTCTCATAGCTGAAAGGATAGGTTGACTTGAAATGGACCAGATTAATCAGGTTCCACTGATTTTCCCCCTGCATATCAGCATTCTCAAACTGCTGGCATGTGTTCTCTCCCAGCTGCAGAACCTCTGCATCTGAGCATGTACTGAAAGGCCCTTATGACTCCTTTTTCACCTCGCCTCTGCACACATTTTGCCTTCATGACAGGTCTTGGAAAGAGGTCCTGTGCTGCCTGCAGCACAGTTGCACTTAAAAGAGACTCCTGTAGTAGTGCTGTGACACATGTGAGCATCTGCAGAGCATGGCAACATCTCTAAATCCTCCTGAGGCCCCCTTCCTGTAGGTGTTCTTGCTGCTCTCCCACAGCAGTCCTGCAGAAATCAATCCAGGAGGAACAGAGAAGATGACTTGGGGGACAGTCTCTTGCTTGCTCAGGCAAAAGCACCAGATTTTCTGAAGGGACATTATGTCTGCTGCTGGGAGAGTCAGGAGGCTTCTACCATTTGTGTGCTGCAAGAAAAGTGCCCTTTTTTCCTTTTTTTCAATGCTGCAGAAAGCCTGGAGCTGTTTTGCTCAAGCCAGGTTCATCAGTGCCCTGCTCATCTCTTGTACACACACAGAGCTGCTTGTCCCTAGTTAGCTTGTTATGCAAGTTAACCCTTAAGTGGGTGCTCTGGTCACAAGCCCAGACAGGACAAAGCCTCTTATCCCAATAGGGAGCAGCCCAGACAATCCAAGCATAGAAAAGTGCCCCTCAAACCACAGGGATCTGACTGTTCTTTTTATTTAAATTCTGTGTTCTTTCTGCATAATACACCATTTTGCATTTCAAAAGCCAAGCCCTAGCCTTTCTTCTTGCAGGTAATTAGCTGGAAAAATACCAATAGGTCCCAGTGTCTCTTTCAAGGCACAAAAGGAGTTATGATATTCCTGATCCAGCTCTCTATAACTCCTCATTAACCTTGACCACCGTATAGGGCAAATTCTCCTCAATGTGTGCTTTAAATTCCTAATTTGGAGGTCATGCACTGGTGATGCTCTACCTACCCTTAGGTGGAGAAGCAGTTTCAAGGAAAGCCATAGAATCCCAATGCTACCATCCTCCAGACAAGGTGAAACAGCAGTCCCAAATGCTCACCCACAAAATATCATCTGCAGACACCAAGCATCCTTTATCTGAGTTTCAACACTTGCCTTCAGAAAGGCCTGGAATTGTGGTGCTGCCTATGTGGCCTCAGAGGTGGCTGCTGGGAGGACAGAAAGCAGCCTAAAATCATGGGTGGCTATGGTTAAACAGTAGCTTCAGTTGCATCAAGAGGGGATTATAAACTGAAGAGAAATAGTGCCCTTCCAAATTGAAAACATTAAATTCCACCCATCTCTAGGCTGTGCCTAATTGACAAGGATAGTTAGGAATAATTGCTTTCATTTTTCAAAAGGGAGAAAAACATGGAGGCTAAGATTTTTGCCCTAGGGCACTTATATTACACAGTATTTCAAAGAGCAGCATTTCGAGTTTGGACTCTAAAACAGTGGTTTCAAAACTGGGATTTGAAAGGGTTTTCAGGCAAGTATCTTCAGTAAACCAAAGAACATCACAGCCCATGCTGTGAAAACAAGTCCAGGCTTTCTCACTCATGACAAATAGCGCAATCCTTTGGGCCAACCAGATCTTCCCCAAGATGCCTAATGTTGGTCATAATTGAACAACTAGCATCATTTGGTCTCTACTACAAATACAGGTGATAAAAAGTAAATAAATTCCCTGTATTAAATTTAAGCAATTCTGATAACTTTGAAGCAATAAGTAGAGCAATTAGATGTGCATTTTTCATGCACACTTGCATGTCTGTACTACTAGAAAAAGTGGTTCCAGGCTAATGCTTGCCAACACTGCTGGGCCATCAGTATTTGAGCAGGATGCAATGTGGCTCAGATTCAGATGATATGTCTAACTTCTGTACAGGTGGTTTCTTTTATATGTTCACATCCAAACAGCAGCACTGCCAGCTCACTGCAGGCCCTGCAGTCCAATAGCTAATGTCACTCAAGGCAAGAGACCTCTCTCTCACTCCAAAGCCAATGTACATGCCTCAAAATTTTGCCCTCATTTCCTTAATCAAACTGGTGATGCATTTGGATATGATTTCTTCAGTCTGAAGTCCCTCCTGTCATGGCCACATGCTCCTCATTTTGCATGACATTTTTGCTTGCACAAACAATCCTTTGTACGTGCAAAATCTCGCATTTGTGCTTGCCAGTCAGGCACGCCATTGTCCGCTCAGCCTGTCTTTGTGCCTGCAAAAATTCTAGGGCAAATGCAAAGGCTGAACAGAAGAGCCTTTGGGACTCCCAATTTTCTAACCAGCCAAAGCCAAATGCATTTCTAACTCACAATGACCTCACTGCAGTCAATGCAAACACCCATCCATCCATCCATCCATCCATCCATCCATCCATCCATCCATCCCAGCACAAAGGCTGAAGTCCTGGCCCTCTCCAAGCTGATAGGAGCCCTGCCTCTGATTTCTGAGAGAAGCCTGAACTTCCCTTGTGTGATTTTTTGCTCCAAGTCTCCCTTTAGCAGAAATGATGCTCCTCAGTTGCATATCCCCTGCCCTTGCAGCAGTGGAGGCAGCCACATGACCCAAGTAATTAAGGCACCGAGCGCTGCGAGCGGCTCGCTCCCGCATTCTGTTTGGTCACAAAAGAGCAGTCATGGGCCGCTTCAACCGAAAACAGACCTGAGCACAGAGACTCCATTGTCCCCAGGCCAGAAGAGATGGCTGCTGGGAAGAATTTGAAAGGCATAGGTTTCAGTATATATGTTGCTTTTCCATGAAACTATATACACTTTTGCAAATTATAAGCCGTTTCCTGTCTATGTTCCAGCACTTTGGGTTCAAATTAAAATCTCCTTAAAATTGGACCAGCAGGAGGGGGAAGAAGGAGGAGGTGTTTGCTGGAGTTCTTGAGCAAATGGGAGGAATTTAAGGTCTTGTCCTCTGTAATTCCTCCCCTGTAAAGGAATGTACTTCACCAGGTTGCCACATACTGAAATAAACTTGGCAACAGTGAGAGAAGCAATGTTTTCCTTCAGGTTTTTAATGCTTTTGGCTTGGATTGCATTCTCATTGCTTCTTCCTACTGCATTCTCCTGCCTTTCCATCCAGGTGCCACTTAACACACTGGCCATTTTGCCAAAGGGACACAGCAATAAAAGATACCATTCCACCAGGCTGTGATGTTTTCCTTCCCCTTTGCCACTGGCGACCAGCAGACCTCCAGGCACCGGCCAAGGGATAGGTAATGTTTTATATGCCCCTTACATAGGTTTGCTTGCATACCAATTACAGCCTGGCATGCCTCTGGCCCCCCCTCCCCCACGGACTGAGAACATCTGGAAGCATTCACAGTCCAAGCACAACCTGGCTCAAGTCCCAAAGTGGAGGGAAAACAAACCAGGGAGCCCGGGAAGTGAGAGCAAGGTTCACTGAGGCACACCAAGGACCTGCTTCGGATGTTTCTTCTCTTCTCTCTGCTGTGTGATGGGAGTGCTACGAGGTGAAGAGATGCACCTGCCCGCTGGCTCCACGCTCTGTCTCTCTGGCATCACCAGAAACACTATCATCCATGCAATGGGTCTCTCTCATGGACTGTTTTCCTTTCTGTCTTCAAGAAGGACTGTGTCCTGGTCTCAAACTCCATATTCAAATATTTCAAGACTTGGTCTTTTCCAGCCTTCTGAAGCTGGTCTCCTGTTTCCCAGGATCAGACATGCCAGTGCATCCTGCGTGCCTTGAGAGAGCATTCAGCCCCACTGCCATTTGGAAAGGCACTTCATCTGCCAGGGAAGGGCTGTTCTCTCTTAACACCAGTGCTCAGTCATGGCCCATTTTCAGGCACCTCTTTCAGCCAGTGGAAACAGTTCAGTACCTGCCAGAGGAAAATTCAGGCCATGCACTTCACACACTGACAGCATTCTGAGGCACTGGTCTGCCTTTGCTGACTTTGCTCTGGAGGGATGGGCACCACTTCCCAAACTGATGCTGCAGCAGGCAGAGAGGTCAGTGCCAGCTGGCTGAGACAGCACACAGCTCAGCATAATCCACCCTACTTCTGAGGTGGGTTTTCTAGGCTATGGTCAGTTCCATGCTGGCCTAGCTTGATTAGTAATGTGCTCCAGATATCTGGTTTAAAAGCTGAAGCTCAAAAAAGTGAGGAAATCAAAGAGACTGGCTTGGTGTAGAAGAAAATATGGATTGGCCTTCACAATTTTTTTCCTGATAGTTGTGTTCATAATGAAAGATGATGCCATGGCAGAGGCATGTATGGACCAAATGTGCATGATTTATAGCCTAACATAAGTCCTTCATTCAGACTTTCATCCAACATTACAGAAAGCAGGAACAGTCTTTCTAGGTGTATCCTTGGAGGAAAAGAGCAGAAAAAAATTGTGTAGAAAGTTTTGGATTATTTTTTTGGCTTCTGTTCTGTTCCACATACACATAAAGGCAAAGAGATAAAGACAGGAAATAGGCCCTCACTATGTTGGTTTTCTACTCTAATTGAAGTAGCAGAGACCCACAAGGCATGCAGCACAACTGTGGTCTGATTCCACCTCAGCTTTCTGGATTAAGTTCATCAGCAACAGACCATTCCTTCATTTGCAGATGGCTCAGAGTAAAGTACATATCAGAGAAATAGCAGAAGAATGTTTGTCCTAATCTGGAGTAGAGAGGGGATGGATTTTGCAGTGCCTGGTGCCTACAGCTCATGTTAACTCCAAGTCTTGAGCAAGATCCTTGGCTTTTCAACACGGTGGGAACAGCAATCTCTTGTTTCTTTTACTCATGGGCGTCAGGGGTGACTCTGCCAGCTCTGTCTGACCTTTGCTAATTTACCCAATTCTCCCCTTGCATACACTTGTTCACACCTGAATATTGTTCCTTACTCTTTTGACACACCTGGAACTTAGAAGGCAGAGAAGATGTTTGCTACCATGAATCCACCCCAGGAGAGAACCACGGAAATCTGGTGGGGAGAGCTTGTTATACAAAGAATAAATGGGGTTGAAAGTTCTCCACCAGGACACAGGTATCCTGGTAGACAAGGACATATCTTCATTTCAGACAACATAAATCAGAATTCAATGTTGGTTTCATGCTTTATGGGGTGAATTTCATGGCAATAGATAAGCTTGTATTCTGGGAGACCAAGACAAGTCCTTTTATGAGGTCAGGTCAAGCAGGTACAGAACCAGCAAAAATACCCTTCCTGCTCTCTCAACTCACTTTAGCTCTGCTGCTAAGGTTAAACAACACTGAGAATAAAGAAATTCCTTCATTTTTTTCTAGCTTCAGCTGGAAGGCTCTCAGATCTGAACTCAGCTAAATAAGCCATTTTTTTCAAAGCTGGATTTTACAGAGGAGAAAAGCTAATCCAGAGAGCACAGTCATACAGAATGCATGCTGTCACTCCTCTATGCCATAGTGTGCCTTCTGCTAGAGGGGCAGAGTGGATATGCAGAGCTCAGAGGAGGAGCTCTCCTTCCTGCTCATACACATACAATTGCCTGGGCAGGGTACATTTGTCAGCACAGGTCTGCTCTGCCCCCACCTCCATGCTGAAGGCAAAGGAGGTTGTGGCTCAGTGGCCAATTTCAAGTTAACCAGTCCCCAGCTGCTCTTGGGGCCAGGTTGCTGCTCTGTTCCCCCTGTTAATGATCAGCTCCTTGGATGTGTTGTGTAGGTTCCCTTGCTTTGCACCTCATCACAACCTGATGTCTTAGTCAGTCCCAAAAGAGTTAATAGATCTGCCCCACTGCTGTGGCATTTTTCCCTCCATACAAAGCAAAACACAAAAGGTTGTGTTGAGGGGCCTGGTATATTTGTTAGGGTGCTCAAAAAAAGGTACTGACAAAGCATATTTTTGCCTAATGAGGGAAAGAGAGGGAGAGAAAAAAACAACCCTGGGGAATCCCCATCCATTATAGTTTCATTATTTTTTTCACTCAAAGAAACAAACAATGTAACTTTGGTACAGCATTTGGGATTTTTCTGATCAGGATGGTTAGGTGCTGTCTGAAATCCACACACCCATGGTTTCACTTTGGTTTTTTGACAATGCTTCATATGCCAACCTCAAAGACAACCACAGCAACTATTAAATGTGCAGCTGAACTTGGTAATGCCCTTTTCCCACTTTCCAAGAGTTCCAGGGTAAAGCCTGGTCTGTGCAGGCCAGAAAATGCAGAACCTCTAGATGCTCCAGTAGAGGCTGAAGGTGAGAGAGATTTAAGGTCCCTGTCACAGGTCCCTGATCACACTAGAATTCTGGAGACCTAACCTTGGCCAGGGCAGAACTGATTACTGTTATATCTGGCAGTGGATGGGGAAAGGAGCATCTCCAGAGATAAGTTTATCCAGCCTTTCTTGCTTCATTCCTGAAAGGCAATGAACCCTTCTAGCCTAAAAAAGAAAATAAATCTATTCTCTATTCACTGATCCCAAGCTTTCCTGTGCTAAGCATCACATACCCTACACTCTTCATTTTATTTCAAAAAAACAAGCAAGCAACAAAACACCACTGCATGCATATATTGACTTTATCTTAATCCTGATTCCCCAGAGGGGCAGGACTCTTGTAATATACCACTGTTTCCTTATGGAACAGGAACACAACTTGGACATATCAAGTTCCAACCCACAGGGAGGGTTTATGAGCCAGCCATAAGAGCCTGAAACACGACTCCAAGATGTGTCTTTGAGAATATTGCCACTGAAAGCTCCTCAACTGAAAATGCTTCATATAAAAACCTTAACTGGAACAGCCGAAGGAGAATGCTGGTGTCTGAGTACAGACTGAGGAATCAGCACATTCATTTAAAATTCAGATGCCAGCACTAAGACACATATGGAAACAGGCTCTATCCCTTCTAATATATATGATCATGGGGATCGGGTTCCTTGCAGGACCCAAGCCTCAGACAGACAGGAGATTTAGGCAATGGATGACCTTGAAAATGCTGCAGCATAAATCAACATGGAAATCCAGGAGGGTGGGTCTGTTTTCCCCATATGAATATTTAAAGAACACTCATTTTTTCTAAGTGATAGATGACAAGCAGGTGGCTTGAAAACGGGAAGTATTCTTGCCATTTGTTCTGGGAGATTTCTTCACAGGTTTTGCATTTACTTCTTTATCTACTTATTTATTTATTGGTGGCTTGCCATCTTATTCTCCAAGGCCAGGAGTTGGTTTTGGAAACTTTCCTGGAGAACGGCGCTCCTGCTCTGGGATTGCTTTCTAAGTCTGGTTTTGATTTTAAGCAAGCAAGATCTGATTTCCCTGCTTTGCTCCAAGCTACCTTGCAGACCACGCTCTGGACCAGACCCTCAGCGCTCACTACACGGTGCTGATTTTGTTAGTGCATGAATACAGCCAGATCTGGTCAGCCCAAAGGACCCAATACCTTTTCTTTGACATTATGCAGTAACAGGTGCCCAGAGAATATCAGGGCCAGGCAAGTGCACAGTGATGCTGCCCAAGAGTGTTGTCCCACTCCCCAATAAGACAGTGGCCCTGTGCTTAAAAGCCCTTTATTTATCCAGTTAGTTTTTGAATCCATGCCAGCATTTTGGCCTCCCTAGCCTCCTGTGGCAAGGAGCTCCTTTGGTTAAATTTTGGGAGTTTAAATTTTTCTCCTTGCTTGTTTGTGTTCTTCATGCTTTTCCTGCTTTTACAGATATTTATAAAATCTTCTCCTGGGCACCTTGCTTCCCAGCTGAAGAGCTCTAGTCTGCTTATTTCTCTTACAAAAGCTCTCCCCTGCTTCTGACCCCCTCTGTCAAAGGGGCATGAGACACAGGCATGAAATCCCATCAGTCAGTCCCACCACTGATGGGTCTGGGGAGTGGGGCAAGGCTGTTCCTGACACTGCTGTGGCAGAGCTTGTACACACACATCTCTAGCCAGCACAAACATGTCTACAAAGGGCATCGTTTTTAAAACCTCTGTGGTTTTAAAACATGGATAGGAACTGGAAGGAAAACACAAGTCATAAAGCAGAGGGCAAGATACTTTCCTCAGATAACCTGGTGACTGCAAAGTCCATCAGCAGGATAGGTTAAATAAACAAATGCCTAAGATATATTATCCAGGTATTAATGGAGACATCCACCCAAGCCATTTCCTGGACCCAGGCACAGGGTTAGGAGCAGGCAGATGAAAAGCACTGGGAAAGCACTCTCCACTGCACAAAGCAGTACTGGGACAGGGCCTAGAGAGATACTGGCAGGGAGAAAAAGCCTTGGTCTACCCCGGTTTATTTCCTCCCACTCCTCATTAGCATGAATAATAATGAGGTAACACGAGGAGGGGGCGTTGCTGGCAAGGCTGGTGACAGACCTAGTGAGTCCCTGAGGAGAGTGTGTGCAATTATCTGAATGAAGTAAGACTGAAGCCAGAGATAACCAGTACAAATAAATGAGCAGAGATGAGATCAGGCTGATGTCATTCACCCCAGGCAAATTTTGGATCTCTCTTCAGGCGGAAGTTTCACTAACCAGCACAGTGGAAATAGGAAATTGAAAACAAGCCTCCGACCCATGAATTTCACCACTGAGTGCTAACACAACCGTCTCCCCAAAGCCAAGGAAGAGGCCAAGTGGGGGAGAAAAGATCAGGTTCTCATTTATCTCAGAACTATCTTCTAGTCCCCAGCAGTGCTCTGACATGGTTGAGTGACTTGCAATGACTCACTTCCCTTCAGCCTCCCCTTCCAAATTTCATCCACCTTATGTTAGAAGTTGGGCTTGTGGAGGTGAGACACAAACCACTCTCCAGTGGTCAAATCTAACAGTCCAGGTATTTGCCAAAGTTCCAGCAATTGTGCTAGCAATTTTTTTGAAGTGTTAAGCACCAATTGACAGCAACAGGAGTCAGAGAAACTCAACAAGCTTTTAAAGCAAAGCCAGAAAAGAAAATTGAACTACTGCTGCCTTTTTTTTCTCCCCAGTGGTACCATATGTACAGAGAGCAGAGCTGCTGACTGATGTCCCAGTGACTGACATGCAGTCTCTTGCTGAAGCCATTGGCCATGGATGCACAAGGGAGCATTCCTGTGCATCGTTTCCTTTGTTTATCTCACCAGCTGTATTTACAGATCTGCAGAATGCTCTCTACAGTTTGCAAATGACTGCCTCATACAGCTCTCTCCATCTTCAAGATTTTTATGATGTGGACCCAATCCAACGTCTAGACCAATAATGACAGCTCATATCTCAGCCAAGCCTTTTCTTAATTGTCCACAGGGCTGGCAAGGAAATATAAACATTCGTAGAAACAGCGACATTACTAAAAAGACTTTGACCAGCTGGCATCTTTCCCTGCCAGTCCTGGGGCAGCTTCTTACTGTATATTTCCTAGAGCTCAATCCAGTCTGGTCTTAAAATAGCTCAAATTATGGTGGTTCCCTGAAAAACAGAAAATGTAATGGCCAGAGATTTGCCTTCTGACTCTGTCCATTGGAGTAAAACTTTGTTACTTCTTAATTCACCTGATGACCCCTCAGCTTTTTTGGCACAGTGTGACTGGGACTGGATTTTGGGGTGTCTCTTGGGAAGGATTATCTCCCCCATCCTTTTTCCACATTGATGGGGCCACATCTCACATGCTGGAGCTCCAGAGCTGTGGGGTGTTCCAGTGTCAGCTGCAAAGTGCCTCGGTGTCATTTAGGATCTAAAGGCTCAACCATGGTGCAAAAATATTGTCCCAACAGATGGCAGCTTATATGGGAGGAAGTTTGGCTGCCCCACCATGGTATATGTCTATGCAATCTTTTCCTTAAACTTATGCTGTTCTTCTGGACCCTCCGCATCTCCTGAAGAAGGTTATGTCCATTGTTTGCAGCACAGATTTCTGTCACTTCTTTCCCCAGACAGCTGTCCTTCAATTTGGTGATCTTCTCATACTTCCACAGTTTCTCCAGCTCACTTCCAGATTTGTCTGTTCTTCCACTTTGGCTATGTACCATTGCCAAAAGCATGTGCAAGGCCAAGTGTTGTGGTACAGGTGTGACTGTACCACCAGTCCTGACAAATCCTTCCTTACATTTCTCCAAGACTGAGATTCCTGCAAAAATTGTCATGAAACTCTGAGACCATATGGTCTTGTGCCTTTGCATTCATCCCTGTATATCCACCTATTTTTGTCTTGTAGGAGACTGTAGATTTGCTGGCTTACTCTTAATTTTGCAGTTTAAATAGCAACAGGCAAAAGGAGAGAGGAGTGGGGAAGGGAACGAGTCTGGTTCCTCAGTGTTCCCTCCACATGAATGAACATTAGTAAGACAAAAACACAAACTGCTCATCTCTCTTGCACTTACAAGGAAGACCCCACCTCACCAGCCCAGACTTGGGTACCCCATCCCAGCAGGGTCTAAGCTTCACATGAAGTCTGACTCAAGCTATACTTTGTGGCATTAAATGACAGTTAAGTACTGAGCAGGCTTTATGAAAACTCCATGCTGAGAAGGAAGTTTCACCACAGCAACATTATCAGAGATCGCTGACTCAGCTGCTGCAACACCTCATTTTCAATTTCACAAAAGCTGAAGGATCCAGACTCCAATGCTGGGGGGCCTGGGGCTTCAGGATTTTAGTTGGGGCCTATGTCCCCTTGCAAATTACCCACTGAAGACACAAGCAAAGCCGTGGGGCGTCATGCAATATGAAGAATTCTACTGCAGATGGGTTGGGGTTTTTAAATAATATGATACTGTGCAATGAGCAGTTGGGAAACAGAGTTAGAGAGAGTGCCACTCCAAACCCTGCCCACTGGGAGACAGCAGCAGAGCCAAGAATTAAACCCATGGCTCCCAAGACCCATACTAGTGGCTGAGCCACAGGATCATTCCTCTCTCCTTCCTGCAATTGCCCCAGCTGAGGGCCTGCAATTTCCCTGGCATACCAGAACTCCACAGGCAGAGTAGACTTCCAAAACATCCCTGCCAGAAAGACTGAAGCAATGCTGGGGCTTGTCCCTGCAGCACAGAAAGTGCTCTCACTGCCACCCAAGACAATCTCTCTGTGCCACCCTTGCTGGCAAACCCAAGGAAGCTGCAGTTACTTCAGCCTTCCAAGTATCAGCTTGCTTTCTCAGATATTAGAAACTCAGGCAGCCCAGTTTCCTTCATCCTGTACAAAGATTTTCCCCACATCACTAAAAAAGCTCAACCATCCCCTTTCATCTGCACAGTAAGAGAAGGAGCACAGCAGCCCATCAGGGTGTCAGTGTCTGAGCTCAGGAGGTGCAATGGGAAGTTGAAACACACAGTGCCCTTGATAGGAAAGCATCAAGCTGGGCCAGTCCATCAAAAAGAGCTTCCAGCAGCAGTCACGCGTGCTCTCTTTGGTTCCCAACAGCCCTGTTGAAGCGCTCAGGTGCAATGGCAAGCACTCATTCTGAGGATGAACTCAAGTGGAAATGGATTTCAAATGTACCAGTGAGCAATGTCCACTGTGCCCCAACTCATTCAGGAACCTCACAGGAGGAAAAAAAAAAACCCACCATGTTTAAATTAATGGTGCACAGGAAGACTATTTCCAGATATTTCTGATTTCCTGACCTTGAGATTGCAAGTAGAGTACTCTATTCATTTCATTTCTATTTAGCGTAATATCAGTAGAATTCCTTCACATCTCTATTACTCAAAGGATTGTGTCAGCTCTTCTAACCACATCATTGCACTAGGAATGTGTGTTCAGCTGGACATTCACCATAAGATTGGTCTTTTGCATAGTCAACGTCTTTGGGAGAAAGGCAAAAAAAGGAAAAGCTTTCTTTTTTGTTCAGCGATAATTTGGTCACAGACACACGCATGTAGTCCTGTTAAAACCCACTTCCATGTGCAACCAACTATCACTGTTCAGCTGGTTATTAGCAGCAAAGGTTCTGAGCCAGATGGACAAATCACTGCACCCTTGTGGTAATGACAACATTGCCCTGGCACACAAATGATAGGGTTTCTACTGTCCTCTGCTTCATCATTCCCTAGAAGTCTGGGTCTCCCAGATTGGAACACAGTGCTTTAGGCTACTCTGGGCATTGGTACTACAGAAGGAAAATAGATGGGTGTCTAGATGGTTGGAGAATTGCCAAGCCAACAAAATAGCTGAGCAATACCACAGCTTAAGCCAAGAATGGATAACTCCTACATTTTTAAGAAACCCTTATATTGCCTGGCAGGTGTTCAAGGACCAGGTAAATGCAGCTTAATGTCGAAACTTTATCAATGTACCCTACCAGACCTAGCATGAGTTTATATTCCTCCCAAAAACAACACTCCCAGGATGGCAGGACCTCCTGTGACCTGGGTACTGGGACCTGCATCCAGCTTTTGGGTTGTCTGTTAGTTAACCCTAAACAAACTAAACAGAAAAAGTGAACATGAGATACAGTTTCCTCTCTCATTTGGCAATGTTCTTCATCTTGGATAAAAACATCAAGGCTTCCCAGCTCCATAAATCCTTTCTGTTTCCAAGGACAAATTAAGCAGATTGTAAACTGCTCTAGGCATTGATTCCACACAAAAATTTGCACATTTGGAGCATGACATCAATTTGGCCCATTGGTCACATGAATTCCTAGGCCTGCATTTCTCCTCTCCTTTTTGCTTCTTGCGTTATTGCTTACAGAAAAACCCACATTTCCCCCATTCCTCAAAGACTGCAGAGGAAACAAAAGCAAGGACAGGAGTGTTTCTTCCCCAAGCAAGTCCAGAAGAGTAATATAGAATGGGTAAATTTGTTCAAGTGGGAGGAATGAAAGAAAGATCACAATTGCTCTGGGAAAAACCTGGCATGGCTGTTGTTTGTTTGACACCAGCATCCAGTCTACCCAGCCTAGGCAGGACTTTCCCTGCAGGAATGTTTCCTTGCCTATCTGCCCACACCATGGGCTGCATTCATAGATCATGGTTCTCCTGCTTCTGGGGACACAAGACTGAGGTTTAGCAGGTCCATTCTTCAGTGGGCCACAAACCATTTTGAGGAATGTAAATAAAATCCATTTCCACTTGTAAACTGTAGGTAATATTTATTTTCAGACCTTCTTTGCCTAGTAGATTTGCTGCTCCTCCAAAGACAAGAGATATCTAATCCCAACCACTTCTGACCTGCCCGGTCAGAGCCACAAGGTAGCTCCTTACTCACAGCTGGGTAGGAAGCTTTGGCTGAAAGAAAATTTGAACTCACAGCCCTGCACCTGCAGAAAAATGCTTGATGTGCTTTGGTATCTTGTTCCTTTGGAAACTGCGAATTACAAACTGGATAAAAAGAACAGTGTCCATTCTACTCTGTGTATACTCTTGGAAAAATATAACCCATAGGTCTCCAACAAGTGCCCCTCCATCTAAAGCAGCAGGGACATGGACTGTGAATAGCTCTAGTTCAACAAGAGCCCTTAATGAAATGCTATGATAAAAGCAGCAAAGTGGGACAGTCATTCTTAGAGCTAACAGCAGGAAATTAAATTTGACACCTCTGTGGATATGAAATGCAAATTTTAAAAACTGTACACTCAGTTTTGGAATAATGTCATTGGAACTGCAGCAGATTTTCCATCCTTTGAAGTCTTCAGAGGAAGATTGAACCCATATTCAGATCACCTACTCTAGATGCTTCATTTAGTCATTGCACACACTGTGCACTAAAGAAAAAAAAGGCAAAAAATTCTAGTTGTCTTCTCTCCAGGGCTATAAGATCATTGAATACCTATGCAGTCAGGGAAGAGAGATAGTCATGACATGAAGTCAGTTTCCTGGAACTGCTGGCCTGCATTTTATTGTGGCAGCCTTTCTCCATGACAGGTTTTGGCTTTACCTCAAACCGGTGAATTCAACAAATTAATCAGAAGAGAAATTTCTGCAGGGTTTGGTTTATCTGCCACGTGTCAGGATTTATCTTCATAATTGTCTTTTCCAACCTTATTACTGTGCAGGGACCACTACTCAAATAGACTTTGGGAAGAACCAAGGTTCTTGGATTAAGCAGAGATTTCAACTAGATAAGTGGCAATCACCTAAAAGTTTGTTAGGGGACTTTTTTGCTAGAGCAATAGCTTTGGGGTTTTTTATCAGCTAGGACAGAGTAAAGGAGAAAACCAGAACATCACTTCTCCCTTCTTTGGGATGAACATATCCAACAGCTCCCTAATCTGTCCCCACTGGTGACAATCCCTCCTCTCCATGCATGAACACCATGACAGGAATACCCCAATAACCATTTGTGTTCAGCCAAGAAGGGGTTAATCAGGGCCAAGAGCACCTTGTAAAAAGACAAAGTGCAACCTTTGCTTATAAATCATGAGTACAGCCCCAGAACATGCCTTTAATCCTGTAATTACATTCAGAACTCACTGTTTCAGTCAAGGAAACCCTAGCTCCTCTCCAAATGGCATTCGAGCTGACCTTAAATGACATGTTAGCTCTCCAGATGACCACAGAGCTCCAGTGCTTCCAGCATCCCATTCCTGGTCTGTGGAACAGGGAGAGGGACGCTCCCAGCTGTGTCACCCTGAGTTCTGTGAGGCTCCCCTCTGGGGCCCTGCTTCCCACCAGCAGCTCCCTGAGAGAGGAAAACTGCCTGCAGCCATCAGGTTGGCTTTGTCCTTGTGGCTGACAGGGGACAGATCCTCAGCAGCCTGGGAGCAGTCAGGAGCTCAGCCATGGGCGACAGGGCAGGCATTACTGGTGGAACACAGTGTGCCTTCTTGCAGCTCTCCTCCTTTTGTGGGCACAGCCTATCCCCACCATCCCTCGGGAATAAACAGTGGTCAGCAGCAGCGTGAGGGCAAGCAGGCAGCTCCCTTTTGAATTCCAGCCCTTCTTCTGCACCAGCCTCTCCCAACAAGCAGACTGAAGTCTCTCTCTGGCCACTGAATGGCTGCAAGAGGCAGCAGAGCTCACCAGACCACCCTCAGGCTGGTCCCCTGTCAGAGTCCTGCCTGTGCCACTCAACTCGTACTCAGAGATGAAAGACTGAGAACTTCAAGAGTTTTCTACCACAGCAGAAATGTGGGCTGGTCATCTGTCCTTCGGTAATTCTTGTGCAGCCAAGGTTTTCATTTCTTCCCAAAGCATCTATAGTATTTATTTTTTTTTGTGAGCACCAGGATTATTTTCATCCCTATTCACCTCCTCTCTTTCCTGTAGAAAATGTGCACAAACAGCTTAATACACGTGTTTGGGTAAGTTTTTCAGGCCTGATCATAAACCTTCCTCAGATAGGTTTTCCTCCAGTAATTTCAGAGTCTCTCCAGGTAGTTCAGCAAGAAAAGAAAAATTATACAAAAGGGTATTCTAGTGGCAGTATAGCACCTGACTCCCAGCTGCTCTGCCCTGGGATATTTACTTGAGCTAAATCTTGCTGAATGTTTATCAGAACTTTCAGTTTCCACTGGGAAATGGAGTTGCTTCTTTCTAGACCCATTAGTCTTAGGACATAACAATGTGCTGTTTCTGAGGCATCTCAACTGGACAAATGAAGCACAGATCTTTCCAAAAGAGCGGCTGGCAAGATCCTACAATGAGCAGATGTTCTGCCAGCACCTCCTGAATTGCTGGAGTTCTTGAAGTTGTAAACAGGGTTATCACATTGCAGTGAACTCCAAGATCTCTCTGGATTGGATCCATTTTCCATCCCCTGCATGGGAGTGATCCAGGAGCTGGATGATTCATTAGCAGTGACTGGCCAGAGCACACAGCAGCAGCACATGTCCTGGGTTTTTATGGGAGTAGTTGTGTCAGTAGCAGAGTATTGTCCTCACTGCAGAAACACTGCTGTGAGCCTCACCTCACAGCTGCCTCACTGCTCTCCTTACTGAATCTTCACTTAGAAGACCTTGCCTTCCTCCTAAATTTGCTTTGTTCAGCATCTCAAGGACAGGAAATACCAAAGGCAAAGCTGGACCAACAGGTTATTGTCTGTAAGTGCCACATCAAACAATAGAATCTCAAATGTCAAATGAAAACACACACCTATGGTTCCCCTTTAAATTGTGTATCCTTCACATTGTGCAAGAAATTCAAATATTCACACCCCTCTGCCAGAAAACCTACATCTGCAGGGATGGTGTGGTGACCTGACCATCTGTCTGAGGTCAGATGAAATGCAGAGACTACCACTGTCTTATCCAGGGTCTGTAGGTTACGTACGTGTTTCAGTGTTTGTACCTGTAGGGACACCACAACAGCCTGCCAGCCCAGATGGAGAAGCAAGCTCCTTGGCTCTTCTGCTCTGGCACTACATAAGGGCAGAGGAAAGGGCAGAGGGTAATACTGGTTGGTGCAGTTGTGTAGAACTGGCTATTGAAGTCACACTTGGTTTTCAAACCTCCTATTGAAAACACTTCCTGCAGTTGAGCCAGTTCATATCAATTTCTTGAGTCCTAACCTCAACTCAGCAGCTAGGAATTCACTCCCTTCCTCTTAGAAAGCTTGAGCATAGTAGTTCTGCCAAGGATCCTGAATTTCTAAATGTGTGATAATCTTACACCTTTGCTCACAGTAATTTCTTGCTTTAAAAGTCTCCTTCAGCTTTTACAACCCATATCCCCAAATACACTCTTATTTTCTCCCTTCTCCATTGCAAAATGTTAGCATCCAGACTAGATGTGTGCCATTCCAGCAACACATGGCTGATGGCTTTTTAGGCTTGGCTCCCTCTCTGGGGGAAGACTGCCCAGAGCTGTTCTGTCCCACAGTGCTCAGGAGGGACTGCAGCTAAGAAGCATTTTTCAGAGTTACACCCCAACTTTCACAGGCCACAAATAATCAATCTTGCCCAAAGCACCATAGAAATCTTCCATCTTATGCACAGGATACATGCCACTGAGTTTTACTATTTCTCTGTAATTTCCTCCAAGCCCATATATTCCCAGTGACAGCAAGGCAGATCCATTCAGTTTAGTACGGTGAAGGGAAGAAAGAACAACAACTTCTTTATTTGAGGGTCTTCCTCCTGTTACTGCTGCTACCACAGAATGCATTTGAGCAGGTTAAACTGACCTCCATTAGCACTCTGTGCTGCTGAGATAATACCACAGCACCATAACAATTCAGATTGTCAAACTGTGGCTGTCGTGGTAAGGCAGGACCATTGTAGAACTGATTTATGTGACCAAATTGATGTGGTGTGGTTGAATTTGCCTTCAGAAATCACAGCTTTTCCACAAGAGCTCCTCCTCTCCCCTCGAGGTCTGCAGTGAGATTTTAGCAGAACAGATATCTCCAGGACAAGAGGAAGTGGACCTCACATTATGGGTTTTTTCTGCCATGCAATTTGGGGAAGGCTGAACCGAGGAAAAGGAGAGCTCAGACTCCATGCACTGACAGGAGTGGAAAATTGGCTGCAGAGCAAGAACTGACAGATAATTCTCAATGGAATTCTTTCTAAGCGGGAAGGAAGTTGCTTATGGAATACCACAAGGATTAGCACTGGGCCTGCACAGCTTTTAATTATTTATATTGCATAAATTAGAGTTGGGGAGCAACTGGAGCAGAAAAATCTCCTTACCTGGCAAGCCAACTCTTCCTCCTCCAAACCAAGCTTTTCTCCCTTTCAGACTTCTACTCTCCATTATTACCCAACCTTTTTTTTCCTCATTTTTACCTTCTTTTGCTCCAAGATTGCTATACTCCAATATGGTCTGTAGATATTGCAGCTCCACCAGCCTGTGAACTCAAAAGGAGTCACAGTCAAGGCTGTGCTGGCATTTTGACTTTTAACCTGCTCATTGCCAGTCATTAGTGACATGCACTTAGAGCCTTGCTGCAGTAGGTCACTGTGCCCTCCTGTAACAGGAGAGTTTCTGCCCCCAAAATCCAAGGAGCCATGAGCCAGATCTAGGCAGGAATCTCACATTGCCACTGATCTCTGTGTCCCAATGTCTGCTCTAGTTATCCATGAGATTGGTACCTGAGCATGACAAAATCCAGACAGGAGTTTATAAATTATCCATGAGATTGGTACCTGAGCATGACAAAATCCAGACAGGAGTTTTAGTGACTTGTGGCCTGGACAGCCTGGAGGGCTGTGCCCACCCACTCCAGTGGGAACTGGAAGCAGATGTGGGGTCTGCTACATCTGATGCCCAATCTACCAACCACCAACACTTTGGATGAGTATGATATCCAGGCTAAGTGGGACCAGACCCAGGATGCAGGTTATTTTCAGACTTGCTATGCAAGGAATTTCTGGCGCAGTGACACCTGGGAGGTGACAGAAGACAAGCTCACTTCATGCCACCATCACTGCCATAGTGTTGATTCCAAGCTGTGCAGAAGGACATAGCCACTTCCAAGGGGCATTTTTATTTCCAGTCCCACTGAAATGGGGGCTGGGGACCTGTTCTTTAATTAAAAGAAAGAAGTGACAGGGACCTGGCCACCCCTTGGCTTTGCAGAGGTGGGACCTGTCCCACTTCAATGGGTCAGCTGGCTGAAGAAATTGAACATGGGCCACCTACAGAGCCTGATTTCTGCCATTCACTCTCTTCTTTCTCAGCTGAGGCACTATCACAATTCAGTGAGGAAACCAACACAATCTGCAGCTTCACAGGGTAAGCATGCAGTCGGGAGGAAAAGTCAGGAGCTGTAAATTTTGCAGTGAAAAGAAATCATCTGAGCACTCATTTGACTCATCTTGCATTTTTCCAGCAAAGCCTTTTTTTTTTTTTTTAAGAGCTGAACTACAACACACGAGAAGAGGATACACAGCCTCAATTTACAGGCATATGAACTGCTTTCTTCAGATAAGACTAAAGAAATAAATGTTCAGCCTGGGAGTAACTCCATCAGCTCCTACACAGTCACACTAAGTCTGAATCTGATTCACAGAACAGAAGAAAACAAACAAAGTAACTCCAAAAAGGTCAAACAGCCAAAGAAAGGGAGAGGAGTGGAATGGGAAACCCAGTCAGTGGTTTTCCTCATGTCCTGAACTTCTCATAGGCCTG
The DNA here is from genome assembly GCF_014805655.1 of Passer montanus. Lineage (NCBI taxonomy): Eukaryota > Metazoa > Chordata > Aves > Passeriformes > Passeridae > Passer > Passer montanus. The sequence goes on along the minus strand of NW_024356504.1, from coordinate 13,585,802 downwards.
AACCCTGAACCCACAACGTAAGCACAGACATTTTTCATTACAGCAAAGGTATTTCAAAGCATTGGGAACTTTGGCAGTTGAGCCTAATTCTGCCCATACAGCCCCCAGGAGGAGCCAAAGGGGAGCAGTTTCATTGCTAAGGTGGCTAACTAGGATCAGATGAGACTGAGGTTTGGGGTTGCTTGTCCCTACGCTCTGCAGTCACTCATCCAGCAGCAAGGCAGGTAGAAAGTTATGGGATGCAAATGGATGTTCCCTTCAGACTGACTTTTCCCAGGAAAAGCAAATTCATTGAGGCAAAAGCTTTTCTGGCCCCAGTACATTCTCATCCAATGAAATATTGGCACTTCCACTCACAGGAATGAAGATTTCCATCCCAAACCAATGTGAGATCCTTTTTCTGACACCAGCCAAAACTTAATGCCTCAGAGGAAAGCAATAAACTGCCACAGCACACCGGGCCAATTTTGTGTGGCTAAAAGAAGAGGAGGATTGGGCTATTTCCTTCCTGGCTTCCAGGATGATCTCTTTGCTGATGCCTGAGATCTCATTACTTCCTTCTCTTGCATGACTGCAAGCACATCTGCATCTGCACTTCACTGTGTTGCAAGCCACTCTGTTTCTGAAATTTCTGGTGTCTGCTCTCCATCCTGCATGCAATGCAATCCCCTGCTGCCATGATCAGCTGCACCAGCCAAACCCCTTGTGTAACCACTGAGGTGGAGAAACAAGCATGCCTTGTGTCTGTGAGGGCACAGATTAAACAAAAATCTCCATGGCTTTGCTCTGCTCGGACAACATCACCTCCAAGCCCACGGGAGGATTGTACAGTCATTGCAGAGGGTGATGCTCACTTTGTGCCATGTAGTCACAGGCTATAACCAGGACTCACCTGGTTTTGTCTGTCACCCCCTGTGACCAGGATTTCCTGAGAAACATGACTGCTGTGATGCATGTCTGCTCTGCCATGTGTAACTTTTAACCCAGTTGGTTTCACTCAACCAACTTCCATAATGGGAACTCAGGGTGATAGCTACACATTGACATTTGGGACTGTGGGTCTAAAATTGAATCCTATTCTTATAAGAGAAATGTGATTAGCCACCAGAGCATCTACATGAGACACAACATGCTCCTTGAAGGGCCTCAGCCATGGGACTAGTTTCAGCAAGAACCTTCTGAGAAAGTAAAATGAGCCAGATGTAAGCCACAACTTTGCAGGCACTTTGGTACCCATTATCCTGCCCTGTCTCCTTCCAGCACTGAGCAGAGTGATCTCTTAGAAGGAAGAAGGATGAGGCAGAGTGGTGGAAGCAGCAGTAGCACCAGAGCACCATACTCAAACAACATGAAAGAAGAGCCATGCATGGAAAGACACAACCTACCCTGCAGTAGCTCAGCCCCAGGGCTATGTAGAGGACAGAAAGCCTCCTTACAGTGAAGTCAGGCTGCAGTGGAAAAGCTTTGGCTAGGAAAGGAAAAATCTTTTGTGTGGAGGCTTAATTACACGCATGATGCGTCCTTTCTGAGGAACATTGAAAAGGGCAAAGTGTTTCCATTGAAACAATAACAGAAAGGGAAAGTTTCCATGACCCTGTTCTCAGGATAAACAGAGAGATGGGTGGCAAGGGCTCATAGTCTATTGTTTGCTGACAACTTTGCTTTGTATTTCTGAAACCAACCAATCAAGAACCCAGAGGGCTGCCAGACTGCCTGCAAATCCCACCTTCTCATCCCTCCTGTTTTACAAAGTGCCTTTTATTTTTAACAGTATTCCCTAAATGAACAGGCTTATGCAACCTCACTCATTCTCCATCTGCCCCTCTCCTTAGCAGCCCTGAAACCCACAGGCCCTTTCCACTGAGTTTGCTCAAAGAGAAGAGGTCTCAAGGACAGGAAGCTGCTGTCAGACATGTGAAAAGGATTTAGAGAGAGGATACAGTCTGTATTAGGGATGTGGGTGTATCAGGGATCTCACAGGAGGGTGAGAGATGAACTCAGCCATATCAATCCCCATACAGGTGCACCATCATTTACTACACTACATTTATGCTCTCTAGCCAGGCTGCCCAAGGGTCACAGCCTGATCAAGGATTAGCAAGAGCTAATTATGCACCAAGCCAGTATCAAACCCCACTTCCCACAGCATCTGAGGTGCTGCATCCCTCTGAGCCGAGATGCTGTTGGGCTTGGAGATGCCTCTGGACTACCCATGGGAACACTAGAAAGCAAGAAAGCCTTGCTGGAGTAAAACAGCTAACAGAACCTCACCAACAGCCACAGGCAGAATGCAAACTCAGTGCCAAAGAAGTCACAGCCTGTGAGACTTCATCCTGAGCATCCTAGCTCTGCTAGGACTGTCTCTGTGCTCCCCAGGAGTGATAGGAAAGGACCTACGTTTCCTTACAAAGAGTCTGGCAGGAGCTGGTAAATGCTTTTGGGTGGCCTCACTCTTTGAGAGAAGAGCATCTCCAGCAGAGCAGAATCAAAGGCTTTACAAAGCTTTGTATGGGTGCTGTGCTCTGGGGTGTGTCTCTACTACAAGTCCCTGGAGAAGAGAAGTAAGGACTCTTCACTGAGTTTCTGACCTGGCCCTAGGAAACAGTTCATAGAAATGTTCCTCACAGCCTGGTTTAATGTTCTTGTACCTCGGGGCTGTGTCTGGTGGTCTCTGTCTCTTTGATGGGGTGACAGCTCCCCTCTCTTCCCAGAAGGAAGACATGATTATGCAATGTTTCCATCATCACAGAAGGGGAAAACAAGAAGCTTCCCCATGGATCTATGGCATGGCTGGACTCAGAGCCACTCGGCCAGAGGTCTTACCCTGTTAGCAACAACTTGCCAGCCTCTCCATGCCTCATTTTTCCAGCAGAGCCCTCTGAATCCTATTGCTCCAGCAGCTGCAATGCTCAGATCCCAGAAACACTGGGACTGACACCAGTAGATTTGTTGCAGCCTCCCTCATTTTGCAAGACTGTTTCAGGCACTCATTTCTCTGGGGGACATTATTGATGTTCCCAAACAGAATCACTAGCAGAGACCAAGATTCTCAGGCTGCCACCTCCTATTGCAGCAGCAAGAAACCAAATGAACAAGCCTTGGCTTCAGGGAAAGGGCTGAGCCCATCAGCTCCCTCACACTACCATGGGAGCGCAAAGCTGAGCACCCCTGCCCTTTTCTCCACACCCACCAAGGAGTGGGTGCTGTGGGCATGAAGCATCTCTGTGGTTCAACTTCCTGGCAAAGGGTAGTCCCATTTGGATGGCATCCCCAAGTTTTCCCCACTCCTGCCTCTCTGCCAGCCAGACTCCATCTCCCTAGCTGTCACTTTGTCATGTGTCTTCTCATTCCCGTCTGTGCTGAGGCTCCTCCATCCACTATCAGGCAGTGGAGCTCATCACAAATTGCTGACTCCCTCTGTCTGCAGAAACATGCCTCATCATTGGGGAGTGGGCAAGAAGAGGTCTCTAGTTCTGTGCCAAACACACACACCCTCCAACTCTGATTGTTTTCCCTGCAAGGCTGCCGCGGCTCCAAGGAAAGCTCCCTGAACCCACAGAGCAGCTACTGGCTCAGACAACACAGCTTCAGGGCCCTAAGCCCAGCTGTGGCTCTGTGCCCCAGCCCCTGCACTCACACACATTTTCCACTTCACACAGATGCTGCTCAGCTAACCAGAGGCCAGGCTGCAGGAGTCAGCAAACCTCCAAAGGCAAGGCCAGGAAGGAAGAATACTCAGGGGCAGGCAGCCCCTCTGTCCTGAGCATCCCTCTCAGCAAGGAGCAGCACTGCCTCACGGGAGGCACCTCTCACTGTCTTCCTGATGGTGCAATTTCAAGAACAAACCTCTATCTGCAGCCAGTTTACCTCCCCACTCTTGCTGCAGAGCAATTTTCAATCACCAACGTATTTACATTCCTTCTCTTCCCTAGGAGAACTTTCAATAACCTGCTGAAATCCATCAGCCCTTTCCTGGAACTTCCAGGTACCTGTTGGCCTCTCTAAGATGGAGAAGACCAGTTTTTTGCTCTTGTTTCACCAAAGAGCTGTGAAAAGATTCACCACTTGGAGCTTTGCTTCTCTCCTGTCTCCTCAAAAAATGGCACTGGAATTGAGGCTGAGGGCAGATGCTTCAGCTGGGACCCCTGGAAAGACAAAATAGCCATTAGCCTTCAACTAGTGTTATGGAGAAACACTGTGCCCACTGTTCTTCCAGAGGTTAACTGGGAAGATCTGTGGTGGTTATCCTACCTGACAGACTAAAACTGAGCAGCATCGGTGATTCCAGATTCTCTTCCTTCCTAGGAAGGACCAGGTAAAATATCTTGTCTTTAAGTGTGACACGGCTGGGGGAGCTCTCAACAGATCTATGTTTTTAATATGCTCACAGCCTCCTTCAAAATAGATAAAATGCAAAATCTGGTGTCTCCCCCAAAACCACTGAAACCTTTTATATACATATATTGCTGCCAAGTCCAGCCCAGGACAGTCAAGACGAGTGTTAAAGCAGCCCTTTACCTGCTGGATTCACACCCCTTTTCCTACCTGCATTGTTGTTTCTTCCACAGCTGCTCTTGCTTCAGCGTGGCCATTGCTCAGAGCTAAATCAGCATAGCCTGTGTTTCTGCAGGTAAGCACCTAACAGCTTGGGCTCTGTGCTGAGACTTGAGAAGTGAATATACAGGGACCACCTGAACCACGCTTCTTTGTGTGACCAAGCTCTCATTTGATCTTAAACTGCAAAAAAACCCTCCCTTACAGGGATTCTTCTGTGCTTCTTTTGGTTTCTGCCCTACACAAGATGGGCTTCTTGGTGCCTCCCAGTGCCTACCCATGAGGAATCTTATGTACAGAACTGCCATGAAAACAGGGTGGACTCTGGTGCAAGGGGAAGATTTATTTTGCTGGAATTGCCTGAGTGAACTACTTCAAATACAGGAAAGGCTGTGAATGCCCCCCAGATCTCAATGTCATTTTCCAGCATGCCTTCCCCTCCACTCCATGAGTGGAAACTGTCCAAGTTTGCAGCTGCTTGAAGGTGACTGGGTAAACATACAAAATACCACTGCAAAAAAAACCCAACTAAGCAAATAAAATTTTGAAACATGATGTCATTTAGCCAGCACAGTCACAGTCTCAGTGTAAGCTCCACCAAAGGGCAACCAAGAATCTGGGAAGAAAGCAGAGCTTGATCTCATCTGCAATTTCACAGAGCCTCTGACATTAGCAGGAAAAATGAAATCCCCAGACAGGCGAGAGGTGAAAGTCCTGCATTGTTTTGTCCAGTTTTTGCTAAAGCCTCTAAGAGCAGGACAGAAAAAATCCACCTTTTTGAGTCCTGACAGCAGACTTTTTTACAAGAGGGTGTTTTTCTTTATTGGACTGAGCACCAGCAATGAGAAACACAATTCATGTTGATCTTTACCAGGAAGGCCATGGAATGAGTGGCTGGAGGGCTGACACAGATCATAAAGGTGAACACAGGAGCCCACATGCCTCACACTGTGATATGAAGCAGGAGAGTTCTGTTCACCTGGGGTTGTCATCAGGCCATGTTTCCCAACCACCACTTCACACATCCTCTCCCTGCTCATATGAGTGAGGAATTGTACCTGGGGTTACCACAACTCAGCTCTCAGAAATGAGATGAGCTACCTGTGCTATCCAGGACCTAGCCTGGTAAACAACAAGTAAAGAAGCATGAAACCCAGGTTGCTTCCCTGCTCTCACCTGGGGAGGTAACTCACCTTGGTGCCCCCTCCCAAGAAGTGCAAATAACCTGCAGCTACATCCCCCCCCTGATGTGCAAACACAGCAAGGGGTTTAGATATTCTCTCAGCGATTCCTCATGGCTTATCACCATCAAAATGTCTGCCATGTGTCTGGGCTCTCAGACATCCTCTGCAGCATGACCACATGGTGCTGCCCAGGGGATTTAGAGGCACCATTCCAAAGCAAACGCTTGCTTGGCTTCACAACAGTATCTTTGCAAGATAAATCACACCGCTCCCTGCCTTCCCCATCCAAGAGCAGCATTTATAATCAGAGCTTTTATTTTGCAAAGCAGAGCTACACCCTGACCTCAGAGGGAAGGTGGAAGATGCTTTCTCTCTCCTGGAAGGAGGTCTGTTCCCAGTCCCAGTCTGGAATAGCATGGATGAGTTCAGCAGGGGCAGCATCCAGTGCTGAGAGGAACGATCCCTTTGACACGGCCCATTTGAGGTTTGGGGTGAGCAGCAGCGGTGGAAAGGAATTAAACACCATAAAAATGTAAAAGGAGTGCTAAAGACACACACTGCCATTTAAATAGGTCGGCATGATTAAATCCTGATGTGTTGTAAGATCTTATGGGCATCTCATTAAAAACCTATTACTTAAAAAACACAGCTTAGATAGGAATGTTGTTAAAGGGCAACTTAAAATAAAACTGACCATCTGGTCCTCATTAGGCAATTGTCTATAACCACCATGTTATTATAAAATCCACTGTGTGCTCCACATCTGCTTATCTCTGCTCTCCCTGCCTGCCCCTAAAAGGGCAACACCGACTGAGAGTCTGGAAGGAGCACGATCTGGGGGAGATGGAGGGGGTCTATGCTGGTGTAGGATTTCTAGGTGATAGTGATCAGCTCTTCCCACATTACAGGCCTGTCCATGCACTCCTTATTATTTTATTTATCCCCTCTTCTATCCATCTCTGCATGGTATTCCTTTAGCAGTATCCACTTTTTTTTTCTGCCTCCCAGTGTAAACCACCCAGGTTTCTATCTCACCCCACTTTCAGCTTTGGCCAGTGCCCACAGCATACATAAAGCACACTCAGTTATTGAGCCCCATTTGACCAGGAACTCTGGGTTCTTTCACCCCAACCACAACAGCATGATCCTAAGACCCATGCCCTGTGCTGCAGCCCCACACCACCCACACTGCAAAAGCATGGAGTGGGTCAGCATCAGAAGAGGAACATGAAAGACAAGAACCCACCTCCAGCTAATGCTAGACTGATAAGTGCAACATTTCCTGGAGGTGTTGCACTCTGACATGGTATTTAGAGACCAAGATGGACATCACCAGACATTCCTTGTCCCAAGGCAGCTCTGGTGGAATAACATACCAAACCTGCACGTAGAACTATCAAGAATTTTTGTCAAAAATATTACAGGAAATCCTATTTTAACACAGGAAATCCTACAAGTATGTTAATACTTTCTACGCAGAAAACAAAAATAATCAAAGCCAAAAAAAAAAAAAAGCCACAACAAACCAAAAAAAACCTAGGCTTTGTGCTTGTTAGTGGCAGAATTTAGGATGAAGGGGCTTTGTAGGGACAGCTGAAGGACTATCCACCCAAGGAAGGTGTCCCCAAAGCATGTCCTCTGGCGTATGTCCAGGAGCAAGGCCTTATGCTGATCACCAAGTAGAACAACCCCAGAAAAGGCAACCAATTAATCAGTCCTGAGTTCAAAGAACTCAGTCAGGAACAATTATTAGGCAAAAGATGAGCTCCAATCCACATCAAAAGACAGATATGGGACACAAGTTACCTGGAGCACAAGTTCAGTCTGTCCAGAAGGCAGGATCAGAAGCAAGACTACAGCCAAGCACACTCATAACACAGGAAATAACTAAATACCCTGGGATAAACTGAAATTGGGCTCCTGGGGTGGGGCCCAAGGGTGTGGGTGGAGGTCCCAGGAGAAGTTAGGGCAATTAGTGCCTATTAGTACACTGAGGGAGCTGCCAGAAGAGCTTCTGTACCAGGATAGGCCAGAGACAGGGGTATTGTGAGTGGAGGAGTGATTTCAGCAAAGGAGTAAAGCACTGAGTCTGCACTGGAACAACTCACAAAATCATTTCATTCATCTCAGCAGAATCTCCAAGCCCTCCAGCTAGACCTGAAAGAGACAACGATTTGCCTGACTTGTCATTAATGTGCTTTGTCTGACCCTCCCCACAGCACACAGCTGCATGCTCCTCCATGCCGAGGAGTGGGACCACACTTCCGTGGTGCAGTGCATTAGTCCATCCAACACACACAGGATCAAACCAGTGGAGACTCCTCCTTTCATGGACCTTGGACTCAGGAAGCAGAGACATGGCCATTTTAAATGTCTAAACCATCTTTCCAGACCCAAGGGTTGGGCTTTCTCCAAGAGGCAAGGTTCAGAGGAACCATTTGCTGGACTCTTAGCAGTTTCTATCCAGGGCACAGGCAGTTCTGATCAGGAGGAACATACAGGTAGTCCCAGACATGGCATGTGAGCTTGGAAGCCCAAGAGACACTGCCTGCCAACCCTACCTGCAGTGGTGGAGAGGCAGGTTTCCAAGAGAGACCCAACACCACTGAATTGCTTTTGTCTTCCTTCCAGAGGAGGAAAAGAGAAGGATGGAAACAGACACTTGTCAAACAGGAAATGATTGTAGAAACAACATCCTCACTCCATGCTTTTTTGGACACACAAAACAGGTTTGCTGGAGTTTTCATCTTGCCTCCACAGGGAAGAAGTCAGTTATTTGCAGTTTGCTCCAAGTATTCACCGTGACACAGTGCTCTGTGTTTACCACCAAGGTACACCTCCTGTCCCCAGGCTCTGGAGAGCAGGGTCAGATGCTGTTTCAGGAACACGGGGGCATGTGTGTGTATGTGTTTGTTTGTTTGTTTGTTTGTTTGTCATTGGGATGTTGTGAAGGCTGCTTGGTTAGTTTGTTTGTTTCTGAAATCTCCCAGGGGAAGTTTCTGGCAGAAAGCACCTCCTGAGCGAGCTTGGATCAGGGTGTGCTTTGGCTGGGAACTGAGGAGATCTGCGTATGAAGAAACAAGAGGTGAAGAGGAGATGTATGAGGCCAGAGGGCTAAGGATTTGGCTTTGCTATGTAATGTGCTCATCAGGCAGGGACAAAAACAATCTGAAAATCAGAAACAAGCTTTGCCCACAACACAGCTCAAACTTCAGCAAAAGCCATTGGAAATATTCTCATCTCAATCTTTTGCCACTGTTGGGCCTCCTTGTGTGTTTTATGTGACAGGAGCTACTCTGGTTCCCACTGAGATCAGTGGGAAGCAGCCTACTTTAGGCTGGAACACTGTGACCCCCTGCTTTGAGAAAGATTGAGAGATGTCAATGCAGCCTAACATCTCAGAGATCTTGGATGTGGTTTTCTCTTGGAGTTGCATCCAAGGCAAAAATCCCTACAGGAGCACCTGTCAGCCAGCCTTACCTCTGCTACTTGTTGGACCATTTCTGCAGGGACTTTTCCTGCAAAGATACCCACAGAGCTCAAAAATATGCCTGATGGGGAAATCTCCAGACAGAAGGGAGAGCCAGAGGGCTGGCTCATTGCTGTCACAACAGCCAAAGAAACATGCTCTGTGGCTACTGAGCTATCACAAAGCCATAGGAGCTGTGGTGAGCTGCGGTTTTCATGCAGGCTGGGTCTGCAAGCCACCTCAGCTGACCATGTCATTGGTTTCAGAGTAGTTGGACATGTGGAAAATAGAGCTACCTTTCCTGTTCACTGTTTCCCTTGGGATGAACGAATATTGCACAGATCACTACAAAGAAATCTTTCTAACGAGATGCCAGGTCCCATCTGCTCTGGGAGAAATCACACTCCTGCATTCAAAAAATGCTGATGGAAGTAACAGATGATGTACTAATGATCCTTGGGGCTTTTAGACAGGTTTACTTAGGAAACCAGGCATGTGAGATCACATTGTCTTTTAGTCTGCCAATACATTTGTCTGGGTCCTTCCTAATAGCTTTTTAACTCACAGGCCAGTTTTAAGAAAATATAAAGAGTAGAAGTCTCCAAAATAGAAACTTTCTGTGGGTTTTATGAAAATTATTGACCAAGTGGAAGAAAAAAAGAGGAAAGTATAGGTCTAATAAAAGCACCTACTGGTGCATGAGCTCAACCCTTTACAGGGCTTCAGAAGATCCACAGAGATGCTCACCTTAAAGCTGCATTAGAAACAAAGCTTGCTCACTTTTCCCATTCACACAATGATTTAGGATAACTTTAGGCTTCAAGTTTTCCACAAATGGGTGTTCTTACCCCCTTTATCATACTATTCAGGTCAGGATGGAATGTCCTGACACAATCACATATGTGTGTGCTTGTTGGTACAGATTGTGTTCTGGATAGTGAGGAAAGGCACACAGGAAGTGAATGGGAGCTGCAAACCCCAGTGCCCAAGGGATCAGCACGGTGTCAATTTCTGTAGCTGGTGCTAACACAGGAACACTAAAGCACAACTTTCCTGGCAGCACCACATGCCTGGGGAGGTACCAGAGCACTTAGGCCAAACAGAATTCCTTGCTTGTTTTTAAAATGGCCTCAATCCTCTCCCCTTCCCAACACCCCTCTTTTCACTGGTCACATCACCGGTTTGGAGGACAGGTGTCTGCAGTTTTGACTCCAGAGGCTGATGCAAGAGGAGACCCAGCAGAGCCAGAGGCAGCCGTGACCAGGGGGGATCACTGAGCCCCACCTGCTGCGCCTCATCACACACCCGATACTCTGCATCTATCAACGTCTGGAATGCCACCTCTGCTACTCTATCCTGGGCTTCCTTGCCCGGCTATGCCAGGCACAAAAAGCCTTTTCCTTCCCTGATCTCCGTCTGGACCTGGCACAAATATGTGGAAAGAGAGGGGAGGATGGTGAGATGCTTGTTTTCTTTTTCCTTTTCTTTGCTAAAGATTTCAGTGGTGGAAGATGCTCTGACACTGTGTGCTGTCAGTGGTGTAAAGTGAACAGACGGCAAGTTGTGGTCACTGTCCCTGGCCAGCTGGGAATTGCACATCTCCTATCATATTTATTGGTCACACATATTCTGTCACCTCCCCCTTTCTATTTACCCATTGTCCAGCTGCTGTCTCTCGTCTTTTCGATCTCTGGGACATGGAGATCCAATTAAGATGATTATAGCCATGTATGAGCCTTCAGCTGCCTCCCAACATACATATTTGTAATGGTGTTTACATGCTCATTTCCATGCTCATTTCCATTCAAGAGCATTGTCAAACTTGACTTCTTATGTTGATATACATAAGCAGAAAGTCAGAGATCCACCCAAGATTCAGCAGCCCTAGGAAAATGGATTTAAGGAACTGTAAAGTATGGATTCACACCACAGGCAGGGAGGTACCCTGAGATATTCTGGGCCCATCCAGAGTGTCTGATGATGAATGGATCAGCCTGCAGCTCCAGAAAACCCTCTGAACCTTTGTCGAAGTATTCTTACAACATTATACATCAAATTAAGCAAATTCCTTAATTCCAGTTAAGCAAATTCCTAGAGCAACTCAAAGAAAAGACCCATTTAGGCTGTTATGAAAACTATAAAGTAGAAAAGCATATTGCATATTATTTCCCTTTAGACCCAAACAATTAACAAAATGGAGGACATTTTATGATTGCTTCCATTGGAAAAATTGATTACACAAATGCAATGTATTCTTGATGATATCTTGTAAGTAATTTTTGCCTGATTTTTTTAATAGCAGTGGCAACAGTGGCATCCCATTTTATTGGTGAAAATTCCCTAAGTTCCCTATGTTCCAGTGAATTTTTTTCTAGAAAACCTTATATCTTTATTTGCTTCTTTGCATGTTATATCCTCACTGCACAGAAGTTGTCTCAGAAGTTGTCTCAGTTTTAGCTTACTTTCTCTATTCCATTTCTACAGGAAGAAAATCCTGGACTTGGGTTTGAGGTGCTTTGAACCTGGACAGGCTTAGCTGGCTGAGGTATTCATAAGAGCTTTGAAGCAATGGATCTGACAAAATCACAAGGGTGCTGATAGTCCTCTCATCCATGTTTTCCCACAGTTGTTCCTGAAGGACAGACAAAATTCTTCTGAAATGAACACAAGCAATGGGGGAAAAGATCAGAGAAGCTGGTATGAATTCACCTGCCAATGTAGTTATAAGGAAGTAGGGGTGATGTGAGCTGCATCTTTCACTGTGCTCGACATACCACCTAAAGCTGGAAGACTTTTCCCCAAGGCAGCCAGTCTTCTGGCATACCCAGGTCCCCCCATAACCAAGAAATGTGGACTGAACCTCTGAGGGCTGAGGTGCAAGGCATTTCTATGGGAAGTCTGCAGTCAGGAGATGGTAACAGCTGTCCAAGCAGGTATTCCACTCCATAGCTGGGGGAAAAGTGAACAGAGTGTGATGCTGGATCCAGGGCAATCCAGAGACATCTGGGTTAAAATACACAGAGGTATTTATCTCTGGCTGTCTTCACATAAAGATTTCACATCACCAATATGGCCCAAGGACAGGTGATGCTAAACCTCCACCATGTCAAATGCCAGCTCTTGTAACACATGCAAGAAACGAAGCAGGTGACCTTCCAACAGCCACTGGAGCACCTCAGCCTGGATGTGTCTGAGCACTCAGGAGCCATGTGAGAATCTGTAGGAAGAATCCAGCAGCAAAAATCTGTTTAAGAAAAGTGCAGCAATGAAAAATGCTCAGGTGCATTGCAATCTGAAGGCAGAGGACGTGGAGGAAGAAACAAGCACTCGTCTTCCACACCACTGAAGTTTACAAGTCCCTCAGCCTAGACCCAGCTTATTCTTGCAAGCTCTCTTTGGACATAGTGTGGGAGCAAGGAGGACAGCCAGCATTTGGCCATACATGAGCGTACCCTGGAAATTCAGCTGTGTAGGAGCAGCCAGAAGGTATCTGTGTCTGTGCTAGTTTTGCTGTGTGCAGACAACCTGCTCACTGTATCCCTGCAGATTCCTCTCTCCATCCTGGGAGAGTGCAGGGGGAGATGTTTGTTTCTCCCAGTCATGCTTTGGAAGCTGTATTGTTCCCAGGCACAGCACTCCCCTCCCCCTCTGCCAGCCCCTCCCCAGGGTTGCTCCTGGTGGCCACAATAAGAGGTTAGTCAGCCTATTTCAATTAGTGGCAAACCGTGTGGCGTGACTCCAGGGCCTCCATATGTTCATAAGTATATGCAACCACACTTTCCTTGACGCATTCCTCGTTCCAGGGAAAGGCCACATCTCCACAGCTTGCTGGCACAAGTCGCACAGGCAACTGCAGAAGAGATGGGATAATAAACACACACTCACATATACACACACACATATACGTAGGAAAACTTGGCACCCTCCCACCCTCTCCCGTGTTGACTGCCACATGGTCCCCATCAATTTTTGTCAGAGCCAGCAAGCCAGCCAACCGCTCACAGATGCTGACAAGGCAATTTCAACAGCTGAGGGACTTCTCTGCTTTCCTCCTCCAACACGTAGGATTTCGGTTGACTTTTTTTTCTTTAAAGTCATCTGCTCCTGGGGGACATTCCCCAGCCTGTGGCAGTGCCATCTTCCTGGGTGCCCCTTGGCCAGAGTGCCCCTCCCTGCATCTGAGGGCCAGCAGGTTCCACTTCCCCCTGCGTGGAGATGGGGTCTGAAAGCCAAGAGCTCACAAGAACCTGCTATCTCCACTATCTCAAGCATCCCCAAAGGAGAATGAAGATCTCCCAATCCAGCTGCTGCCATTTCCCCCAGTATTGGCTGCAGGAGGGCAGATTTTGTCTACTCCTCCTCCCTGAACACAGCTGCTACCTTCAAGGGGGCTAGAAGGTTAAGGACACATCTCAGTGTCCAAGAGATCCTCTTTAAGGAGCTCATTCTTCCATGTCATGTTTTCAGAGCATTCTGCAGGTGACTGAGAGTTTCTGTCTAGAGTCAAAATCAGGCCTGAATTAACGAAGACCTCCAAAAATATATTTGACACATTTCAGCAAGTGTGCTAATACTTTATGATACAACTCACAGTAGCAATAGCCCCTAGGCTTAGGTAAAGCTCTTGAACTGTGCTCAAGAGAAAGGAACACAGAAGTACTTGGGAGCTGGGGGAGGAAACAGAAAGCAGTGCTGGCAGAATGAGGTTTTCAATGTCAGTGAAATCCTGGTCCCACTGAAGCCCTGGCAAAATCTCTCACGATTGCTCACTTAGACCCTATCCTGGGGGAAGCTCAAGAACGTCAGTCTGATGTCATGTAGGCTGGCATTTTCAGTCCCAGGAGAAAAGACATTTTTGTGTCCAGAGCCTGAAGGTTCTCACTTACCACCTGTGTAAATCCTCATATCTGACTGGTTTTGCCTAGCTCAGTCCTACCCCAGGTCAGGAGAAGGGTCTGTCTGTAAAATGTGATTCAGCACAGGGAGAAATACACTGGTCAGGCACTGTCATCCACCCAGCTCTTCTCAACACAGCTGTGGGATAGCATTTTGGAGGCAGGAACATGCTGCTTGCTCAGAATCTGTGCAGACATGAGACTGACAGGCACATGGTGGGAAGGGAAACAGAGGGAGAGCAGGACTGGAGGGACTGGAAAATTAAATGAACCATTTCAGAAAGCAAAGTCCATCAGATCTTCACAACTGGGGTGCACATGCAGCTTTGGCAAAACTATCCAGCTTGCATAGGAGCCCTCATCTCCCTCCACCCCAGCCTTGAGTCAATAATGGACAACACAAATGAAACCTCTGCTCATTGTTTACTGTCAGGTCATGTAAGCCCTTACCATGCAGTCAAAGAAACCACACTGCTCAAGCAGCCCCATTTTTCAGAGCTGAAGGCAGCTGAAACAAGGAGATACTTGAGAAAATAATTAAGTTCAATGGGTGGCTCAAGCCTAGATGGGGTCATGGATAGAGTCAGGACAATTAGGAGGAAGTGCTCTGACCACAAGCACACACTGCCTGTCACATCCACCAAAAGACACATCTTCTGACATGGACAGGGATGTTATTAGCTGTTCAGATCCTGAAAACCATCCAAAGTTGATGAATCTTTTCCAAACCACTATCCTGGGCACAAGATGCATCATCAGAGGATTCCCCTATTCCCATATTATCGTGCTGCTCATTTCTAGGCATTATGGTATTTCTATCCCTCTCTCAGAAACCCCAGGTGATGGTCACAAGTGGTGGCAGGAGAAGGGGCAAGGAGCCCTTGGAGCTTGAGACTACAAGCTTTGGGCTGGGCAGCCTGGTCTCACAGAGCAAAATATCACCATTTCCAAGGATGCACAAAGTGAAAGATGCTAAGGTGCTGGGATGAGCTGAGGAATTGTAAGCCCTTGCAATAGTGTTTTGTTCAGTGCTCTGTCTGGGGCTAGGGTGGGATGTAGAAACTTGCCCATGGCAGGGAGAGAGAGTACAACTGGAAAAGGAGCTGAAGAGTGAAAGCCATGAAGATTGTCAAGCCACAGGACTTAAGCAGCTTCCCAAGCTCTCTGATGGACTGCCCACCGCAACTACAGCTGTCTCATCAAGTCAAAATCAGGTGTATCAACTGTGATTTGAGATGGATGAGCAGGGCAGAGGAATCTGACAAGAATCTGTCTCAGAGTCCTGGCAAGTGACCATGGGAAGTACTGTTTCATATTGCAGCTGGCAATGAGATCCATGCTAGAAGAAACTTATTGCTCCTACCACACTTCAGGATATCCAGTCCTCTTCCTGAGCATGGATTCTGCACTGGAAGTGAAAGAGAGAGATCCCAGATTAACCCAAAGAGTCTTCCAAAGAAGAAAAAATTATTCTATGACATGGAACTTGTCCCCTGTGTCTCATTCTTGAGATATTCTTTCTCATTCCTGCCTGCACATCTGGGAAGATCAGGAAAATAGCACAGGAATCTAGAGAAAGTTTTAGAGAAAACACAATTGTTCTCAGATTCAACCCAAATGTGTAGGGAACTCTCTCTCTCCCATATTTCCAAATGACCAATGACTTCAAGAGCTTGCTGCTGCCTCAGTGCTTGGGGTGAATCCCCATTTCTGCTGTGTAGTTTAACAGCAGACACATGGTCCAAGAATGCATGGATGTGGGACTTTTACTTCTATTGGTCCAAGTCTTTCTCCAGTTAGAAATACTTTAATCCTTCTGGATCACAGCTGACAGCAACAAACATCCTCCCTGCAGATGCAGGGAGGGAGGCAAAACACAAGGAATAACTTGATTTCTGAATTTTGCCAGACTGATCTGAGGCAAATTGTCCCTACATCTACCCAGGTTAGAACTAAACCTCGTGATGAGTTTGAAATCTTACTGGCCATGCCTGGATGGCTGGAGCCGTCTGCAGAACAGGGGCATGCAGACAGATGGAAGGACATCCAAGCAGAGCTCAGGGAGAGATCTTGAGTTTCACTGTTGGTTGCATAAAATGAGCTGATTTTGCCAGTTGTCAGGCAGCAATCACAGCACTGATGAATGACAGAAATAACCAAAGTTCTTCCTGCAGCCAAATTCCGTGACACCTCCACAAAGCTGACTTACACCATCCACCACGACATCTGCTGATGTCCATGGGAAGGGGAGAGGGTGTAGCTCTACATCCCACCCTGGGTTATTTTTACAGCTGGGAAAGGAGGTGGTGAACCTGGACGAGAAGGTTGGAGACTTTTCTAAGACAGCTCACAAATGCTGTGAAACGAGAGCCAGAGCTTAGAAGGCCCCAGATCCTCAGATCAGCAGCTTCAAATGTGTCACTGGCAATGAACCCAGAAGGGCTGTATTCCCCAGAAAGGAATTTCCCTGGTTCTGCCCAAACAGACAAATAAAGTCTCCCAGCAAAGTTCTTGTCACCCACTGGTGTAGAAAGTTGAAACAGATGCTTAGAACTCAGAAGCATCTCCAGCCGTCCTGGGGGACGCAGCTTCAGGGGGTAAAGGCAGGACACTGGGACATAGAGACTGCCTCTGACATACAAACCTTTTGCCTTCACTGACACAAGACTTCTGGAAAAGACCCAGCCAAGCAAAGACGATGGATCTGTACTGATTTATATCAGATGAAGATGGGTCGCTTGAAAATCAATTCCAGGTGAGCTGTGTGGAGCTGCCCAGAAGCTGTTTGCCAGTTTCTCTCTCTCTCCATTCCCTGTTGCCAAAATGCATTGAAGTGAAGATTCACAGGCAGCACAGAATGGTTCCCTCAGGAGGAGTCATTCCACACATGCCTTCCCAATAAGAAGAGTGGCAGTGTTTAGAAACCAAATTGGTCATCGCTGGCAATTGTAGAAACAGACAAAAATAGCAGAAAAAAAAATTTCACAATTTCCTGCATTTTTTTCCCGATTGTTCCACAAAAAAATTGTTGGGTTATCCAAAAGAGAAGAATGGCTTAAACAAGCAAAACATCAGTAATCACCTGCTTTGCTAAGTGTTTGTAAATAACATAAGCTGGTCTTCTTAGCCAAATGTCATTCCTTTCTACAACCATCACTCCCTTCTCCCAGTTACTCACTGTGACTAATGGGAGGGGAAAGAGATTGTTGTCCTTTTTTCTCCCCAATGGATTTTAACCAAAAAACCTTCATTTTAGTTGGAACACACTCTCCTTCCCTCCTCTTTGCCCCCCCAGGATGGGTGACACCATCCTGTCTGCAGCACGAAATCCCTTGGCTTTGGTCACTTAAACATTCTACAAAAGTAGAAGATATTAAGTCCCCAATGGCAAACTGTAAGTTTGTAACACTCCTCCAAGATGGCCACGGCTCTTCAGCACATCCTTCATCAAATTCTCAGTTCTGATAATTAAGCTATCAAATTCGTGTTGGAGGGGACAATTGTTTATGTTTTGGGTTGGGTTTTTTTTTCAGGGCTGTAGATCTTGCCAGTAGAGTCTTTAGAATAAGAAAAGAAAAACCCTCTGAATCACTGCCCAGAAACTCAATCCCAAAAGCCTCCTCCCAACCTCTGTTTACAAAATTATAAGCTTTCTTTGTCCTAACCATTTTCCTGTTACAATAATATTCTTCATTTTCTATCTGACTTTTTTTTTTTTTTGGTGCATGGAAAATGTGATTTCATTGTGAAAGGATTTCTTATGAATCAATACAGCAAAGAAATACAGAGATGTTTGCAGTAAATCACTCTCAAAGTAGAGACACATAGAAAATGAGTTACAAGAAAAAGTAGATAATCCTAAGCCATTTCCAGATGGAAGGAGGTTATATTTTCCATAGAGTGTATCTGGTTTTTGTGTCACAAAACATGCTGGTATTTATTTAATGTATTTTTTCTTTGTACCGTGGAGTTATGATTATATGAAATGAATTTCCAAAAATGACAAACATTGGCCTGGTTTAGGTAGCAAATGGAAGAACTGAGATACTGAGTTCAAACCAGCTAAGGCTCAGCCCCTGTGGAAGTTAAGAGCCAAGTCCTGCAGCAGAATGTTGACTTCCATCCCCTGAGATTCCCTCCACTTCTGAGACAGTAATGACAAGGGGAGAGGTCCAATTTTCCAATGCTTTGCTGTTTCTTTCACCCACTTCCCTGTGGCTAGCAGGGATGACATTTGGAGCTAGGCTGGCCTCTCCCCTTCAGTGAAGTGAACTGTGTCATCACCATCTCTTCGGAGAAGGCTTGGCAGGACTGAATGCCCAGCAACTGGAGGGAGCCTCTGGAATGCTGACTTCTTGGAAGCACTGGACAGGGATCAGTCTGTCTGAGCCTCGCATCAAACTGGGTGTGAGGTACCCAGCTATTCTCCTAAAGGAGAGACATCTGAGAGGCATTTAGAGAGGGAATCGTGGTGGCTGAGGGAGGCTGAGTCACATCCTCCTAGTGGTTCACTCATTCAGTGACCTAAAATGTAGACAGGTAGATAAGGGAGCTACACCCCCCCTTCCAAAAACTCCCTGAGACCTGAAAATCTGGTGAAAAATCATGGAACCGTGGTTCATCAACACTGCTGGAGTACAGCATCCTGCAAGGCCATGGAAAAACCTAGGAGTCTAGTAGATACAACCCCAGACATGCAACCAAACAAGCAGCCTATAGAGAAACAAAAGTAAAAGCAGACTCTTTAAACTGAGTCTAGCTGTGGGCAGAGAGTATAGGAAAGCTCCTGGGCAGACAGCTGGGGGTAAAATGTTCTGTAAAGAGGAGAGAGAGCTTGAATTTTAAGAATGGGTGGGGAAGATCACTGTGGTGTTCACATAAATAAAGCAGTGTGGGTCTAGGCTGCCTGTGGCAGTAGCCCATCTCCATCCAGAATGGAAGGTGGCTGGGTGCTGGCCCAAGAAGTCACTTGCACTCTTGCTGGTGTTTTCTGCCTTGTTGTACTTAAATTTCTGGCTCCAACAGAGCAGTGCAGCTCTGCTGGTCATGGCTGACATGTTATTTAGATAAAGTGCCAAGAAAAAGAGCTGGGGTCACATGAGCCAGCTAGACAGGAGGATGAGGAGGGTAGCACAAAAGATGGCTTCAAGGAGTAGTTGATGTAGCAAAGCTCCCCTCCTTCATCATCCAGTTAATACAACAAACCTGTTGCTGGCTGTTCACAGCTTTGTGGAACTGGGTAAGGACTACAGATATTACATAGAGATGCTCCATAGAACTGAGCAAAGGAGGAGCTGGATCTTCGTTAGCGCCCCGGCTGGGCTGTTCCCCTGCTCTGAATTCCTAATCCTAACGGCACTGACAGGAGGCGGGACCCAGGGCCGGTGGTTATAAGAGTTTCATGCTCAACAAAATGTCCTGAGGGCATGAGCACGTCCTGAGCTCCTGCAGGTCCCTGGGCAATGGAGGAGCACAGCCTTTTCCATCAGGTCGGGGGCAAGAGTCTTTGCATTTGCGATGGCTGGGCTGCCAGGGCTCTGTGTGACCAGCTGCCTGCTGCTATTTTTTTTTTTTTTTTCCCCCCAGGAAAAGCTGGCACTCTGGCTATTCCAGCCTGCTCCTACCCTTAAAGACCTGACATTTTTTCTAGTGCATCAAATAAATACACCAGTATATAAGAGGAGCAGGACCAAGCCTGGAAAGCTGGCCCCGGGCTGGAAGAAATGCCTGCAGGAGAGGAAGTGTTTGTACATAGACACGCACACAAGGCTCCATTAGCCGAGCTGTTTGCAGTCATCTTTGGGCTGCTGCTCCCTTCTCCTGCTTCCAACAATCCCATCGGTGGGGACCGGCCGACCTCTAGTGGTGTGAGCCCACAGCTGTGGCAAGGAGGAGCAGGGAAGGAGCACACCCACCACCTTCTGCGCGCATGGGCTCCATCCCTGAGTTATGGAAAGTCCCACAGAAGTGGAGGAACCAAAAAGGGTGGGGGAGCGTCTGGGAGACCAGAGGAAAGCAGCCGCAAAAGCTCAGATTTCCAGTATCACCTTGGGACTTGTGTAACCAAACCCTTCAGCATCTCCACCACAGATGTTCCCCCAAGGACGAGTGGGTCTGAGAGGACATTTAGTTAAAAGGAGGTTCAGAGAGAGAACAGAAATGGGACAGCAGGATGCTGACTTCACAGGGGGCTTGTGAGACCAGGAGGATTCTATTTAGGGTCCCTGAGTTCACATCCCTTGCTCTGTACAATCATTTTTCTTTCCTTCACGCAGCAGTTTCTGAAGAGGGGGTGTCTCCCTAGATCTCAGCACTGTGAAGAGGAGGGAAGCAGGAATGAGCACCAGAGCTCTGAGAAACCTCACAGCCAAACATTTCCTCCTGTCTGGAAGGTATTTAGGATCTCCCTCTGAGAGGGGCTGGGGCTGGAGCTGGGGGTCCTTGGGAATGAAGGACAGCCCTTGCTTGGCTGAGGCAGAGAGCAGCCTGACGGGGCAAGGCTGAAGTTTCTCTCACGTGGAAGTGTGAGCTATAAAGACGTGTGAAATCCCATCTCCAGTGCTATCCATATCAAAGATTTCAAGGGGGCTGCTTTAAAATAGGACCTTGGCACAGGTTCCTGCTTCTCCTCACGTCTTACTGAGCGGCACTGTGCCAAAATGTCAGCTTGGCTACTCCACATGTCCCAGATATCCTAGGCATGTCCTACAAACCTTTCCGGTGCTCCCAGGGAGATCGCTGCCTCCACAAAAAGCCTCTTCTCACAGCTGTGGAGGGTCCCAGTGGCCCCTGAGCACCATTTCCCCAGCTGAGGAGCAAGAGGAGTGTTTCCCTGAAGTGCCACAAACAAGGGCTGAGAACATACATTAAAAGGTCTCTAAAAACAGCATTAACCAAATTGTCCACAGGGACTCATTTTTTCCCTCCCACCCTGAGTGAGCACAAGTGAGGCATCTCCTAGAGACCCTGCAAAGTACCACAGCAAAACCCTAGAGGGACCATAGAGACCCCCCTCATGTCCTGAGATCAATCCAAGCTGTCTCAAAGGGAAAATAACCATAATGATTTTCTCCCATTCCACCCAGGCTTTCCTCCTTGTTTTTGCCCTTTTCAACCTAGTGCACTTGCAAAATCCAAGCCCAGAGAGGGAACCCACAAGAGCAGAAGCCTTTCAAGATTACCCCGAGGCTAGTGGGTGAGTGTTTTCCCCCTGCTCTCCCAGCTGGAGGAACAGGCAAGATTGATTCAACAAAGATACCCAGCAGCACTGGAAAAACTGAGACCTCAGCAAAGCCAAAGGCGTTTGCTAAGCATCTCCTATTAGGAGAGTGCTCTCACACAACTGCCCCACAGACAGCCAAGACAACGAGGTGCCTCAGCAATAAACCACTCTTCTGTCTCCCCCAGCCCTTCTGAGTGAGTGCAGTGCATCCCAGTAGAGCTGCACTCTGCCAGGGCCGAGGTCGCTGCTGCACTCTGTTTTGATTCAGCACAATGTCCCCTCCCACATGCTGTTTTCATTAGAGCCTGGATCTTCTGGCAAGGGCGCTGTGCACAGTCATGAGAAGCTGCTCACTGGTGGCTTGTTTTATCCAGTTGTTGGAGGCTTAAAACAATGAGCTTGCAAATATTTCATTCCTCCCCCGCACTTTTGCTTGCTTCCTACTTCCTCTCTTTTCTTTCTCTCTCTCTCTCTTTTTTTTTTTTCTTTTTTTTTAGGAGAGGTACATAGGAGATAGCACTGGATCTTGGGATTAGGAGGGATGAGGGAAAAGAGATCAGAAGGGTGTTTTCTTTCCTGTTTTCTTTCATGTTGTGAATACACATGCATGTGAGCACGCTTGTGTGTGTTTCACACCTGCACTCTCCCAGCTGTCCAGCACCATCACAAACTGCACACGTTTGTTGTCCTGACACAGGCAGGAAAGCTCAGAGCAGGCCCCCTTGTCACCACCACTAGAAAGATGCCCCATGCTAAAGCCACACAGCTGTCACAGTGTCATCAAGACAGAGGCACATTCCTATGTGCTTTCACTCTGGCAGGCCCAGACATGGAGAGGAGGGAGCCTGGAATCCAAAAGGACAACCCCCATTTTGTGACTGAATACTCTCTTCCCCTGCCTTTGACTGGGAAACTTGTGCTGGCAGCAGCTGTCATTAAGACACGTTGATGCCCCAAGCCCCAGGTGATGTGATGTGTGAGGGAGGATTGCTTTTGACTGGAGACAAACTTCATGCCTGTTTCTGCCTGAGTTCTGTGTAAGGATGGGGGGTTAAAGCAATGGAACAGGGCAAATTTGGGGTGGCAGCCAAGAGGCAAGAGGGTGTGACTCACCCTGTGACCATCAAGGCATGAGGAGGCAGAGGACAGTTCCAAGAACATGTGGGTACAGCCAGCTAGAGGCCATCTGTGAGGTAGCTGGAAGCAGACGTGAGGCAGAGCATGAGTGAGGTGGTAAATGAAGAACCACTGAGTATGTTGGAAAAAAACTCTTGCCCTGTGCTGGGGCACAGAGATTGTGAACAAATTGCTTCATATCCCTGCATGACTCACTTTGCTTTCTTTAGCCTGGCTGTAGCATGTTGGGCCCACCTGGACTCTTTGTCACTACTTCATGTCTGCCTAAAACTGCCAGCACAAGGGCCATCCAAGGAAGGACAATGACATAAAATCATAGAATCATTAGGCTGGATCCTAAATGATCCTAAGATCCTAAAATCCTTAGATCATTGAGTCCAGTCATTAACCCAGAACTGCCAAGTCTACCACGTAACCATGTCACTAAGTGCCATATATACACAGCTTTTAAATATCTCACTGGATGGTGAGTCAACCACTGCCCTGGGCTGCCTGTTCCAATGCCTGACCATCGATTTGGTGAGGAAATTTTCCACAACATCCAATCTAAACTTCCCCTGGGGCAATTAGAGGCCATCTCGTCTAATCCTATCACTTGTAATTGGGGAGGATACTTCTCCCCCCTGGCTACAGCCTCCTTTCATCAGGTAGTTGTAGAAAGTGATAAGGTCCTCCCTCAACCTCCTTTTCTCCAGGCTAAAGACCCCCAGCTCCTTCAGCTGCTCCTCAGAGGACTTGTGCTCCAGACCTTTCACCAGCTTCATTGCCTTTCTCTGGGCATGCTGCTGGACATGGTGAGCATCAACTAACCAGGGAGAAGAGACCTGTCTAGAGCTACTTTGACTCAGCTTTTGAGTTGGGCTGCCTGCCTCACCTCGTTTGCTTGGACTACATGGTGCAGTGGGGGCCAAGGCTGCATGGTACTGCTGTGGGGTGGGAAGAGTTGCTGGCACTGTAGCCCTGGGCAGTCTTTGGGCTGCACTCGAGTGAAAGGCAAGCAGGCTCTGGCAGAGGCTGTGCAAAGCACACAAGCCTGGGACCAGCAGTGCTGGGAGTGAGTGCTCTGCACCCAGCTCAAAGTGTCCTGGCTGCATTTGCATCCTGCAGCCACCGGGCTGGCTCACAGCCCTTTTATCTCAGGGATGTACACACCCATCTGCCTCTGAGCATCTCTCCGTCTCAGGACATCTCCTTATCTCACCTGCGTTTGTACAGGGGGATAAGAGCAGAGCAGCAGGAGCACGATTCAGATGTGTGCTCAGGAGAGCAGCCACAGAAGAAGCTGGCTGCAGGCGAGGAGACATCACCTCCTGCCCGGCTTTGGGCATGCAGCAGTCCAAGGCTCCATCACTTGGAGACACATCCCTGTAGATGGAGCCAGAACCTCACAAAGCAGAAGAACAGCCCAGTCCTACCCATAGCTCTTCTCCAATCGCTCTGCTCTGAAGAGAGACTAGCCCAGCCCCTCTCGTCCCTCCCTCCCTCCCTCCCGCACATCCAGGGTTTTGTCTTCCCTCCCTCTCCAGATCAACCATTCCTGAGCGTCACATTGTCCCTATTTCTTCCATATTTAACCCAAATTACTTTCTGTTGTCTTTTCCTGTCTGCCACAGCCACGGAGAGTGGGTAATTCCTGCACCACAGGCTGCATGTTGATGCCCTTCTCTGAGCAGTAACATCCTCCTGGGACGATGATGATGCCCCCAGAGTCATTTCTGGGCTGCCTTTTCTTACTTCCTTTTCTTATGATGGACTTCTCCAGGCCCTGCTGGTTTGGATGGCAGCCCTCATTCTGGTCTGGTGCTGCTCAGCCCCAGTCTGTGTGGCCACAGGAACCCCTGACAGCTGGGCAAGGGGCCCTTTGCCTTTCTAATTGGTCTCAGTGTCCCCATTGCAGTGGCTGAGACACGCAGGGAAGCAGTAGCTCAGCAGCAGCAGCATCCTGGACACCACAGCAGGGTTTGCAGCTCACAGGGAAACACTTCTGTTCCCAAGGGCATAGCATGAGCACAGGTAACACCAGCCCCAGGGTGGCTTTTGCCCACATCAGGTCTGCTCCACCCTTCCCATCCTGTGGAATTTGTCTGGTTCCTGGCCTTTGCCCAGACATGATACTCAGGAAAAGCCATTTTGTATCATACTTTCTTGTTTCCCTTGAGGACGCTTCTGGAGGGTACCCAGCACTGCTGAGAAGCCTGGGAAAGAATAAAGAAGTGAAGGAAGATGAAACCTCTCCATCCCCACCACCATGACCCTAGTTTTGCTACAGATCTGAGGGTTGCTTATAGCCTAGTCAACCCAAAATAATGTGGGGAGAGGGGAGCAAACCCACCACCATGGTTTCTCAACCCAGGGTTTCCTGACTGTCTGACAGCATACCCACCCTCTTCTCTTGAAACAGCAGGCAGAGAGGAGAGGGAAACTTTGCCACCTTTCACAGCCCCATAAGAAACACTCCCTGAATGGCCCCAGCTCCCCAGAGCTGGGGCTGAAGTGAGAAAAAAACACTGATTTAGGAACCTGAAGGTGAGGACTCGATAGGCAAGGGGAGATGTAACGGGGGCAAGGTTTCCCAGCATGAAGCTGGTGGCACCTGCCTTTCCCAATGGTCACACCAGAACCACAAGCCTGGCCCGGGTACAGCAGCAATCTGCACAGAGAGAGACTCTGAAAAGCCTGTGCTGTCAGAGCTGGCGAGGGGAAATGGGTGGCAGATAAGAACATGTTGAGGAAAAACACAAACCAGAAGTTCCGGAGGAATTTTGGAAAGGAAATGGGGAATTAACTGCAGAAAAGGCGGGGGGGAATGAGAGGCAGTTTATGGCTCACAACAAATAGCCTGTGTGCACCACCTCGCCAGGCACTCACTGCCTCTCCTCCCTGCCCAGGGATACTCAGCAGTGGCCATCCCAGCTAGCCAGGAACAGCAGGAATGGGAAAGTAGCTGGTGCTGGCTCCTGGGGAGTTGATTCCAGTAGGAATCAGGGAAGAAACAAAACTAAGAGAAGCTGGAAAGAAAATACCATCCCTGCAGTGTCAGAAAGGGCGAGGAGGCTGCAGGTCCTGTCTTGCCTGCAGGTAGATGAGGGACAACTGAGGCCAAGGCTGGCAGATGCTAGGTACCTCAAAGGTTCCGTGGTACAGCCTGGCTTGGAGGGCCCTTGGTGGTTTGGGTGTCCAACCACAGCCCCACGGCTATTTCAGAGAAACCATTCCATCTCCACCCCTTTCTTTTTTTACCTCTCTTGCCTTTGCCTCCCGGCACAAGCCCCACAGCACGGGGTCCCCACTCAAGCAGTCCCCGCAATCCGCCCCTCGCCCTGCAGCTATTTTAGAGAAAGGCAGAAGGTATTTTTAGTGCTGCCGGCCCCCGGGAGAAACTCTGAGCCTCTGAGCCACAGCAGTGCTGGCGCCAGAGAAACTGCCGCTGCTCTGGCTGACATTTCTTGTATAATTAAACTCAATCCATCCAGGGGGCTGGGTCTTGGCCACCAACTCAGCAAGGAGGGGAAGGAGAGGAGCCAGAGAGCCAGGGGCTGAGTGCTCTGACAGATGCTGGGAAATGCTCTGCAAATGCTGGAAAAGCCTGGCCTGAGACACTGGGGGAAGTTTTGCCAGGCACAAGGGAACAGGATGGCTCTGAAAGGCACAGGGAGTGGGATTTAATGGGAGCAGAGCCCAAACTGCCACCTCAAAGGCAAAAAAGCCCACACAAGCATCATACTCCCCCTGTTCCCTTGCAGGAGATGGACCCAAAAGGGTTGCCCAAGGCTGGACAGACAGCACCTAAAGGCAACCTGGGAAAAAGCAACAGGACTTGAAGAGAACCCAGTGCCTGCAGGGCAAGCTGGAGAGATCCCTGCTGGTAAACAAAAGCCCGAGCTGGAGCTGGAGCCGTGTCGGAAGTTTGGGGGCTGTCTGGTTAGCCAGCATCTGGTGAACACAAGCTGCGGCTGGAGGCTGACAAGCAGCAGCACAGCCCCTCCTTCTTCCCACACCCACCGCCCGGCGTCTGTCCGGGGGCCCCAGTCTGCCATCGAGGAACAGGGAACGACAGCCCAGAGAAAACAGCACCCACCAGCTTTTCATATGGGTTTGGGTTTTTTTTCCCCTGTGCAAAAACGCCGGAGCATTT
Source organism: Passer montanus (assembly GCF_014805655.1). Taxonomy (NCBI): domain Eukaryota; kingdom Metazoa; phylum Chordata; class Aves; order Passeriformes; family Passeridae; genus Passer; species Passer montanus. The sequence goes on along the minus strand of NW_024356504.1, from coordinate 13,559,206 downwards.
ATTCCTATGCTCCCCTAAATTTCAAGATACATTTGCAGCAATCCAAACACCAAACTGGCATTCCAAGCAACAGTATATTTTATATAACTGGTTCTTTTTTTTTTTGTTTTTACCACTTTTTAAAGCAATACAATGAACTGCAAAGAATCCGACATCTGTACAATGGGAAGACAACAGCGGAGTGACATTCACACACGGACATGGTGCGACCGAAGCCATCCTTACACGCACGACAACATTATGGGCATAAAGATACAAAATATAATGTATTTTTTTTCCATCTATATAAATACACAGAAATGGGCGAGTCTAAAAGTTTGAAACTGTTTGTTAACACTGATTAGCAAATAAATCTGTAACATTCCCAAAGTAACAAAGACAACAACAACAACAACAAAAAAAAACCCCACGCATAACACGGCGGCACAGGATCCGCCAACAGAAACGTCATATTGCTTCCTTTTTTCTTTCTTTTTTTTTTTTTCCTTTTTAAGGAAAAGAAAAAAAATAGTAACCCCAAACCAACCTCGCAATTTGCAAAACAAACGAACAAAATGAAACAAGCCCCTGCGGGCTCCTTTGCTGTCTGATCATCCTGCCTGCTCCAATGGGAAGGCTTGCCTTTTGTTGATGCTGTTGTCTGGGGTTTTTGGGGCAACTGGTTTCTTTACCTGCCCGACCTGCTGGGTGGGGATTTACTTTGCGCTTTGGTTCAGGCGGTTGAATCCACTGAAAAATCAATGCCCAGAGGCTGGGTTGGGTTTTTCTCCCTACCTGGTTTGTTTTCCATGTGTAATTTGACCAGGAGGCAGCCAGCAAACGTTGCATTCAGAGCAACCCCAAACTCTGTCAAAACCATGAGCCCTGCTGTCTCCACCGGTGATGAGGGGCTGGTGAACACCATGCAATGGTACATCCCACCACCAACTGATGACACGGATCACCATCCTAAACAGCTCCCAGGGGCAGAGCCAGAGGCAGCCCCATTGAATGGGAACCGCACATTGTGTTCATTGCAGGTGCCACTGAGCAGGACAGACAGCAAATTACCTCCCCAGAGAGCATTTCCCAACAGACAGCAATATCGACAGCAAAGGCAGGACGGGCTTCTCCAAAGAACAAACTGACACAAAAAGGGCACGTACAATAAATTTACACACACACAAAAAAAAATAATATATATCTATCTATATATATGTGGGGGAAAGTGCGTTTTAAAGGATATCTTTGGCAAGAATATATGCAGTTCTTTGTGCAGGAAGGAGAGATGTGTGTGTTTGTATGTGTGTGTGTGTGTGTGAGCGAGAGAGAGATACCATCCGGCTGCTGACAACGGCAGTGTGATTACAACGAAACATATGCTGGGCTTAACTCGTGCAAGCTCGAATCTCAAACAGCATGACTGCACTTAAAAAAAAAAAAAAAGGAAAAAAACCCCAAAGAGTATTTTCTGTCCCTTTCATAAGGAAAAATATCAACACTAGGTCCCCGCCAGCCCCAGGACCCAAGCAATGCTAGATGCTGCTGATGGTCTCTCCCGGGGACAGAAAGGGTTGTTACACCTTAAAACCTTCTTTTAAAAAGGAGCTAAAGGGAAAAAAAGTGCCTTTAAAGGGAGCTGATAAACACCCGGCTACATCATTGGAAGGTGATTAGCTGTGTGTTAAAAAAATAATACAATCATCAGATGATTTTGTTAGTGTTTGAGATTTGGATACAGTCTAAATTTTCAGCTAGTGGGTTAGTGGGGAAGCCGGGAGAGGCTCAGGGCCCGAAGCAAGTGTGATGCTATTGGCAGGTATCTGCTGGGTTGGCTTCTATGCAACATCTCTGGGGTGCTTAGACCTGCTTCATTTGTATGGGGAGAAGACGAGAAATAGGAGTTCCAAGCACCAGTTTCCAAGGCAGCAGATTAAAATAAAATTACATTATTATAATCTCTTTTCTTAGCAGTGAGAAAACCAAGTCTGAAAAATAGAGGCTTTCAAAAATATATCTTTATATATCTATAAACACAGTGTTTTCTCTGATGGGTGAATGGCAGGGTGAGGAGATTACGGGTGAGATCGTCTCTTGTCTCGCTTGAATTTCGCAGAAGGAGGGAATCACTTTTTGGAAATATCAAAAATTAAAAGATCTCTGCATCTGTGCGGCCAGGGAGCCGGGGAGGGGGAAAGCCCCTCCCAGGATCTCCTGTCCCACCACCATCTCACAACCAACTCCTCGCCACCCCTCCTTTCACACTTCAGTACATCAGTACAGCCTGTGGCCCTGGCAGCCGCCCACGCCGCTCACTCCCCCGCGCGCACACACACACACACACACACACACCCCGCACACACCCACCGGTCACACGCAGCCACCCCGACACCGGGGCCCCCGCCTCTTCCCCCATCTGGATTTTGCCTTGCTCTGGATTTTCTTTTAACATGCAGGTGTTTCCCCAGGGCAGGGGAAGGGGGGGGAATATAGTGGGGGAGATACGATGCGCAGAAAGCGATATGGCAAAAATAAATATTTTTGGAGCGTAAATTTAACCTTTTTTTTCCTCCTTAAAATTTCATTAGCTTACAGTATTTTGTCAGTATAGCTTGTATATATATTATAGCTATCAAGGCAAGGGTGGTCCATGGGAGACAAGTTCTCCAGGGGACTGCAGTGCTATGTGTCTAATTTTTGTCTCCAAAAGACTATCTGGGCCACTTTGCACTGAAAACTTTGCCTAAAAAAATTTTCAGGGGGAATATTTGCAGCAGAGGGCTCAGCAATGACCCTGCAGCTCCAACTGGACCATTCCCCCTGCCCTAAACCTGCACATGTGACCGAAACATCCTCTGCCCCCTCCCCAGCACCATAGGGCCGGGACCTCCACCTGCTGCACCCCCACCATGACCTCTCCCCCTGCAGTGGCACAGAGACCCTCTGCCCCTCTCTCCAACCAACTTGCCCTCCTCACCTACCAAAGCTAAGGGAAAAGCCAACAGCACTGAAATCACTGCAAAACTATGGTGCATTTCAGGGGCACAAGCCTTGAACCAGATGGTTTAGGGGGTACACATGCATCAACCAGGGCGGCTCTCAGAGGACCTGTTACCTCCCCACTGAGCCAAAGCTGCCCAGCCACTGCAGGCCCTTTCTTTTTTATTTCTTTTTTAATTTTCTTCCTTCTTTTTCTTTGTTTTTTTTTTAACGTGGCCTCCAAAACAAAAGGAGAAAAAAAGCGCCTGAGTTACTTGTAGTCGTTTGCCTTTCGTGCAACTTGAATGTCCATGCAATTTAAAAACCGCTTGCGTGTCTCCGAGGAGCTAGATAGGGGTAGCCACGGGTCTGCTGCTTTGCACAGGAAACCCACCTGTGCCAGCATCCGCTATTATTATAATCATTATTATTATTACAACTATTCCTTTCCTTTCTGTTTTGCTTTTTTTGTGTTAAGAGAATGTGACAGGCCGCAGGAGAAAACTGTCAAAGAGGAATAGTGACGGGAGGGAAAAGGGGAAGATGGGAGAGGAGGCGACTTTCTGCATCCTCCAGATACTTCCTGGGGAGTATCCACCTCTCCCAAGTGGTGGGTGGCAGGAACCCCCACACCTCATCACAGGCTAGGGGCACAAGAACCCCTGGGGAAGTGGAGAAACAGCGTGACCCCCCTCTCCGGGTGGACTCACAGCGTCTCACCTGTGACTGGTGCTGGGCTCTGGGTCAGCAAAGGTCAGCCCATGGCCAAACTCCCCAGGGACTGGAAGGTTCAGGACCAATCTCCCCATGCCCCCAGCAAGTCACCAGGTCATGAGCAGGTTTTAGGGGAAGCCAGGGACCAGTGAGGACCCTCCTCTGCAGCTGGACAAGGGAAGGTTTCTGAGAGCATCTCCTCTGGTGTCCCATAGACCCAGTGCATGCCATTGTCTCCTACGGGTCAGTTCAAAAACACAGCAGATGGAGCTGCTGGGATGAAGCTTCTTCCACGGGTTTTGACAGTTGCCTCTTTTTTTCCAGATGGAAAACACCAGTCATGGTCCCACATTCAGTCCCAAATGGATGTCACCACTTGAGGCCATGATGCTGAAAGCTGGAAACACACCCCTCACTGCCACCTTTGCTTTGGTCACCTTCCCTGCAATGGGACATGCATCCTGTCTGGCGTGGCTTTGTGGCTGTCTTTCGTAGGTGCGTGGCTTTGGTTCCTCTACGTGTGTGTTTGGCTTGTGTTGAGTTTTTAGGGGTTTTGTTGGTGTTTTTTTGTTGTTTGCTGTTTTCCTCCAAAATTCCAACCCTTCCCCCCCCCAATTCACTTCCCTCTCCCACAATGCACTTCCTCACACTCCTTCTCGGATCAGCTCCAAGTCCTTCTCCAAAATTCAAGAATCACCCGCAAGTGCCAGCTCATCTCTTCTGGCCGGAGCCAAGCATGACCCTGGAGACAAAGTTGACGATGGCTGCAGCTGGCTGGTCTGGGTCCAGCTCAGCAAAGAGGTGGCAGATGTTGTCTGTGGTGCTCCCTTGCTTCCTGGCCACAAAGCCGAAGAGCCTGTGTGGGGAGAAGACAAGAGCCTCAATATTGCTGCTGCACAGATTACCACCACCCTCTTCCAACATGGTTCTGTCCCACTTCCCCTCTTCAACATCCATCTCTCACAACACAGAGGGATACATCCCAAACCAGCCTGCATGAAGGCCCATCTCCTCTTTGCTTTGCTGCAGTTTTCTTGAAGGCCAAGTTTCAATCATTTCTTGACCCAACCGCCCTTGCTCTGAACATCTCTGCCGCCCTTCCCAAATCCATCCCAAAGAAGGGACCTTCCAGATGATCACAGCATTGCCTTGGTTTGGCCTCTTGAAGCCAGAGGTGAGATGCACTGGCCATTGGGGCAGACCCTCTAAGAAATGAAGGCCATGCAAGGACACAGGAAGCTGAATGAGACCATCTGGTTATTTCTGTCTGTCTCTCTCCTGATGAATAAAATGTCCCTTATTTTTTTTTAATTAGAATGTCCAAACTCAAGTTATAAATACAGGGGGAACAGAATGTGAGACAGGCCCAGGCTACGGCATTTCTAATTGGGGAGGGGAAATATCCCAGCAGCTGGACATCCTAATAAAAACCCCTTTGCTCACACAATGGCTAAAATTAGTGGGAGCTGGCCCCTGCAAATGGGCTCAGCCAACAGCTCTGTGCTCCCATGGGTCAGGACAGGAAGAAAGGGAAGAGATGACCAGTAGCTCACATACCATCAGCATAGCCCCAGCTCTGCTCCATAAGCTGGTTCCCAATGATGCCCCTACTCTCCCAATGTTGGGGAAAGTTTCCAGTTTGGTCCGTTCAGCAAGAGCCATGCCTGCTCTGACCAGGAATTTGGGGCCAAAAGATGCATCCAGAGTCCCCAAGACTAAGATCACATGTTTGGGTGAAACACTCCTGCGATGAGGAGCTGAGCCCACCTCAAACACAGCCAGGATGCCCTTCACAGGGCATCTCCCAGCCAATGCCCAAACACAGGCAGAAGCCACCTCAACAGCACTGGGAGGAACCTGCTGGGAAGCATAGCAGGTACTTACTTGGCTGGGCCACTGCCATCAGTTTTAGTCCACCTGCAAAGAGAAGAGACGGTGTGAGAGATGGTCCCTCCTGCACCCCACAGAGGGACAGGGCCATGATGGGGGCCACCACATTGACATTGTGCAAAACCAGGCCAGCCTGGCTTTGCACAGGCTTGGCTTTATGGAAAAATGATGCACCTCTCCCTCAGCACAAAGGTGCTTGGAGACACCAAAAAGCCACCAGAAGAAGCTAGCACTGGACCACACTATCCAAGGGGACCTTGCATTCCTGCTCTTTGCAAGAGCAGAGGAGAGAGCAAGCAAAGACCCTGCTCCAAACATCCCCAGGAGGCTAGAGGAGTGAAAGGGCTGGGGATCATGCACTCCCCCTCAGGTTAGGGCACTCACTTTCGTTCCTGGGGGTCCAAGTCACAGAAGGTGACGGTATTGAGGGGGTAGTGTCTTCGGAAGAACAATCTGAAACACAAAGCGGGGAATATCAGGGCCAGGGAAGCTCCACCACTGTCCCACTACAACCCAGCTCTACCAGCCCAGGGGACATTGCCATAGGTCTCCCATAGAACGTTCCAAGAGTCAAGGACAAGGCCCAGCCATGTCCATGACCAGGTTGATGCCATCCCAGGGACATCCTTCACCAACACACTTCCTGAATCACAGCCCTGTTGGCTTTGGGAACCAGCCAACACTGGCTTTTGGCCAGAGATGTGGCCATGCAGGCTCTTACTTCCTCTGGTTGTCCGTTAAGGTGATGCCTTGTGCGGAGACTTTGAAGTGAACAATGGTAGCTGTGGGCGTGGGGTCAGCCACCAGCGTCTCAGCAACAGCCTTGGAGATGGCCTGGGGGCCCGTCAGAGATTCCATCTCCACTGAGTTGATGAAGAGGACGTTGCAGGCTGGAAAGGGAGACAGCAGACATGGAGTCAAGCAGTACTCCAAGCCAAGTTCACCCCACAACAACCCCTCTCAACTCACCCTTCTCAACTCACCTGCACCCTGTTTGAGGAGGTCCGTGGCTGAGTTGGTGGCTGACGCAGAGTCTTTCTTTTCCTCCATGGGATCTAGAAGATATGGGATGGTTACTGGTGCTTCCTGCTTGAAAACCTACCCCTCCCTGCAGGCCGTGAGGACAGATGCAATGCCTTCTGGTCCTAGCTCTTACCTCGGTCAGGAATGACCAGCTTGCAGGGCAGGGCCAAGGGCGTGATGGAGTGCTGGTACACCAGCGCTGAGAGACAGCCTGGGGAGAGAGGGAAGATGGTCAGCACAGGGCCAGTGTTGCCAGATGAAGAATTGTTTGCACCTGCTGGGTTAACACAATGATCCTTTCACAAAATCATTGAGCTATGGAACCACACAATCCAAAGTACGATAACCATTAACCAAGGAAAGGAATAAGGAACTCCAGCTTCCCCTGATTAGGTCACCATTGCTCTGGGTGGATGGAAACAGGCTTTTAGGTGGGTTTCTTCACTAATGGTTCTAATCCCACATGTGGCAATTCCTCTCACTGAAACCACCAGGTAGCCTTCCACAGACAGCTCATGGAGGGGATTGAGGTGTCAGGGCCACTTTAGGAACAAAAAATGCAACAAAGCTCTTCATGCAGCTCCTCAGACAACATTAGTCATTGAATAAATGGAACAAGGGGAGCCCCTGCTCTCCAGCCTCCCAGAAGCATCAGCTGTCCTACATGTATGTGTAGAAAGGTAGGTACCTACGCATACAGGCATGTTTGTGTGCTCTCATGAGTGTGCATGAACACAGAGGCTCCAAATGCCCACAGGATTCAGTTGCACGGGGACAAGAGGCAATAACAGGCTCTCCCAGACAGTTCTGCTTTGACAGTATGCCAAAGGCCCAACCCAACCCCACACGTGGAAAGCACGCTGGGGGCACTTACCAAAATTAGGCTCGTTGGGACATCCTTTTAGTTTCACACCTCGTGAACTAGTCTCAATGAGGAAGTGTCTCACCAGCTCATTGGTCAAGTCTCCTGGGAAGAAATGAGATGTTCTCACACCAGAGCCACCCTCCTCCTATTACTATGCAGTACCATTAAAGAACCAGTGCTACAGCGCAAGAGACAGATCCCTAACACAACACACACCCTCCTCAAATCTGTCCTTTGGCACATAGTCAACCCCAAGCCAAGCTCCTCCACAGTGCTGGTGGGCTGGAGAGGCTGTACCCTGTATATTTCATTATACTGAAGTCCAACATGTAGGTGCTCCTGAGCCCTCCACAGCTCAGGGCAGAGATGTCTGGTGCTTCCCTGTGCCCTGGGAGGCAGGGATCCTGCCACATCAGCACATACCCAAGGGCACGACTGGCTCAGCAGCCCCAGCTGCCTGCTCGCCCTGGCTGAACGATGGAAAGCATCTCAGCGTGGGAAGAAGAAGGGCACACAATACCTTTCTTGTTCTGCTGCATGACCGTGGGAGGCGGAGAAGCAACTTTCATGGCGAGGCCATAGGCTCCCCGGAAGGAGTGGCTGTCTCGGATGATGAAAGCCCCCGGCTCCCTGTCCTTCAGCAGGGCAATGGCTGCAGGAGAGAATGGCAGAGCTCAGAGAGGCACACTGAGAGCCAGCACACCCTGAAGACACCAGCAGGTGTGGGTTGGGACAGGGTGCCCCAGCTCCACGTCTCATAGCCAGGCACCACAATGTTACTGCTCCTCCTGCACATCTCAGTGGATTGCCAGGCTCAGGCTCATCTCCCCCCACCTCCACTGCCCTTGTGTGGGCATCTCCAGTTCCCACCCTGCCTATCTCTGAGCAACCAAGCACTGGAGAGCAAGCAGGAACCAAGGCCCAAATGCTGGGACCATGCCCCTGAAGGCATCCTGCCGCCTCCCTGCTCTCCCCACTCATTTTAGCCATGTTTCCAAGATACCTCTGAGCACTATAAACTCAAGATCCAGGTGTTGTGCACCCTGAACTGCAAACACAGATCCACTGCACACTGCAGGGACTGGAGCTCTTCTACCAAGAGGAAGGTTTGAAGAGCCCAAGTCACACAAACCTGCAGGTGAATGGGGCTTCAACCCCGCATCTGCAGCACCCTGAGCAGTCATTATTCACCTTCACTCTCAACCCAATCCATAAAGGAAATCCTTGGTAATCCCTGTGATCCCAGACACATCCCAACAACCACCCCTGCGTCATCTACTAACCCTGCTCCCTGGAGATATCTGGTTTGTACCAGTACTTGGAAGTATCCTGCACAAACTTGACATTGGCACGAGTCTCGGGACTGATGTCTGCAGGAAAGGGAAGAAAAGACAACAAAAAAGTTAAAAGATGCCATATCTGAAACTCAGCATCCAGCCAAAGCATTAGTACATCCACGTCCTTTCAGATCCAGCACATTGCACTAGCCTCAGCCCAGTTCCCCATACCCAGACAGGCTGATCACTGCCTGGAGCTTATGGGGCTGCTGGGCATCTAAAGCTAAATCCAAGCTCAAGGGGCCTGGAAGGGCTGTGTGTCAGATGAGCCCCTATGGCACACAGACAGAGATGAAATGGGAATTCTTCATTTAAAAGAAGCTGGCCAGGTGAAATAAAAACTGTTGGAGGAAAGAGGTATGTCTGGAGGTGCCAGAAAGACTTCAGAGGACCTTCACTGCTCTCTAATGTTCAAGATTTGGATCACACTTCATAAAAATAAATTTCTTCCCTTTGCTCTTTGTGAAGAGGAACTGGACAGGTCAATCTACCCTAGGCAAAGCAGCCCCAGCCTGACTGTGCCTTGTTCAGTGTCCACCAGAGGCACAGCACCAATGGGAGCGGTCCTCTGGCTGTGAAGCTGTCATTTACTCAGGCAACATTTACAACCACCTGCTTTCCAAAAACAACCAGGCAAACAACCAGGAGGATTGGATAGCATCTCTGCTGGAGACATGTTATCAGCCCTCAGCAATCTGGTCACCTTCGAAGAGGCAGGGAGCTCACTCCCCTCTCCAAGCTGCTTGTTAATTGTTATGGGTTTTAATTGCTTATGCTTCCCCGCTGGGAAAGGTCCTTGGCCATGGGAGTCACAGGGCCAGGACGAGTGCCAGAGTGCCCACAAAGGGCTGGCTGCTCAGCAGAGAAACTGGCCCAGCAGCCGGAGCCAGCACTGCCCCACAGCTTTATTCCCCTGCTCCTATCATCCCAATCTTGACGTCACCAAGGTGTCTGTAACCAGAGCTGGCAAAAGTGTACCAGGCAGGATGGCACCTGGGGCACGGCACCATTGGAAATGAGGAGGCAGCACTGCAGCAGGGTAAAGCCCTCTGGGAATGGGGCCAAGAGGTCAGTGCATCCCCACGGCAGAGAAAAATCGCCTCCAGGAGCTTTCATCTCCTCATACACATCTCTGGAAGCTGTTTATGCCAGAGATGCTAGTCGGTGTTTTTCCTGTTTGGATTTGTCAGAAAGCACAGGAAATGGCCCCAGCCCCAGCGGTGCCTTTGGTTTGCGGATGGACAGGAGGGGTAAATCAGGACATGGCTGCAATCCCTTTCCTGACAGCCAGCGAGGAGGAGGAGGGGAGAGCCCTGAGTAGGGCAGGGGGACCCGGGGACCTCCAAGAGCATCCCTTACCCGGCATGGAGAACTTGGAGAAGTCTGGCAGAGTGTGGGAGAAGGCGACGGCACTCCCACCGCTGGGGCTGGACATGCCACTGGAGAGGGGCGAGGACACCTTGCCGTTGACAGTGGCATAGTTGGGGAGGCTGTTGGAGCGGTCCCCAGCTGACATCCGCCGCTTCTCAGGCAGAGCAGGCTGCGAGGTGGGGCTGCCCTGGCGGTAGGCGGCCGAGTCTGGGGAGGAGGAGTGCGGCGTGCTCGTGCCGGGGTAGTACGCTGGGGACACGGGGAAGGATGGCGTGGAGGGAGGCTGGTAGCCAGAGGAGCTGCTCTGCCGAGACAGCGTCAGGTGCCTTTCCTCTGGGCTGGAGTAGCCATACAGGGGGCTGCCAGGGGATGTGGCCGCCGCTGCTTGGTGCCTGGACAGGCTGGGGCTCCCTGGTGGGGCCACCAGGTTGCCATGGGCCACCACAGCATGCCTGCCCAGCCCGGGGCTGCCAGGAGCGCCACTCATGCTGGGGTTGATGGCTCTTCGCCCGAAGCCAGGGCTGGGCGGTGTATTCGTAGCCACTGTCCGGTGCAGGCTGCGGGGGCTCCCTGGCAGCGTGTGGACCCCCACCACATTGACCTGTGGCTGTGGCCGAGCTTGGGGTTCTGGCTGGAGGCCAGCTCGGCCATCAGGGTAGTCGGGGCTGCTGTATGCCGAGCCCGGGACCCCTGCTTGGACCATTGCAAATGAAGATGGAGACGAGTTTTGGTAGCTGCTGTGAGCAGAGGGCATCTGTGAGCCAAGGGGCGAGCGGTACAAGGGCTCAGCTGAGGCATGGGGAGGTGTAACCGTGCCATGGGGGCTGCCTTCTGACGGGTAGCTGCGCAGGGAGGCCCTAGGGAGAGATGAAGAAAGGCAGGATTCAGCTCCACCACTCATTCCTGCTGCTGACTGATACTGGCACCTTCCTGCATGTGGCACACAGGGAAACTGAGGCACAGAGCCAGTCAGCTACTTGGTTGTTCAGAGGCAATCATGGGATGGGTCCAGCCAGCTTCATGGAAGCAACTAGAGGCAGCTTTAACTGCACCTTGAATCCCAGTTCCATCTCCAAATATGACTCTCTGAGCAACAGAGCCTTTTTCCAGCTCTGCTCCCAGCAAACACCTGATTTATTCTGCCCTGCCAGCCTGTGTGGTTGCAGAACACCTCAGGGGCAGGGTGGACAGGGGACAGGGACAATGGCTCCATCTCATCCCAGAGGACTAATGCTCAGCCTTACCCAGGGCTAGGGGATTGCATAACCCATCCCTCCTCCCACTCCAGGGGCTAGGTTCCCAGTGAAAGGTTTCTGGGGTCCAGTAACCATCAAGTAACCAGCAGTCACCCAGATTTCTGTTCTCAGGGCACCAAAGTGTACAGCTGGCTGGGATATCCAAACCCCGCATGGAGAGATGTGGGTTTTGCAAAGGCAGTTTCCATGTAGGAACAAGCATCATCCCTGGAGATGTTCAAGAAACAACTGAACATGGCACTTAGTGCTCTGATTTAGTTGGCTTGGTGATATTCAGTCAAAGACTGGACTCTGTGAGGATCTTGGATGTCTTTTCCAACCCTAATGATTCTGTGACTCTGTGACTGTGATTCTAAGCCTGTGCACCAGGCAGGGTTCAGCCCCAGCCCCACCAGTCCCTGGGACCTGCTCCCACTGCCTTACCCATCCATGCTGTGAATAGGGCTGCTGGTGGAGACAGGGCTGGGGGCCATGAAGGAGTTGGAGAAAGTGCCATTCCTGGTGGGCACCTCTGGGCCTCCGGGCTGGGCAGCGGGCTGGGCAGCGGGCTGGGCAGCGGGCAGTGTCCCTCCCCTGCCCGTTGTGGCCGTGCGGGCCACCGACTCAACATAGCTCCTGGGCTCTGCAGCAAGAGAGAAGTGAAAAGAGATGAGCCTACAGCATGCAAGGGAAGGGGCCCACACCCTTCCCAGGACCCACGCCAGTGAAGGTGCTCGAGCTGACCTCCTCCAGCCACGATCCCTTCGCCTGCCACAGCCCCTTCACCCCCTCTGAGTCAGCGTCCCTCCCACCCAGGATGCCACAGAGAACACGTCCTGCTCCCTCTTCATCCACAGCCCCTAAAAATAGAGCCAGTGACTGCCCAGCCTGCGCTGACTCACACAGGACTGATGACAATGCCCTGTGGTCCCTGCCCTCTGCGGCCCACCTCTGCCAGCCATCCCATCTCCAGCACCAGAGGGCAACTCCAGCTATTTCCACTGCAGCATCCAACACTTTCACTCCCAACCCAGTTTGAAACCGGAGCCCACGAGCACGACCAAGAACAGCGATTTTCCTTTAGAGCTGCCAAGCTGTCCCGTGCCAGGAGCAGCGAGCTGGGCTGGCCATTAGTAGCCATGGCAGACACCAGACCCAGTCCTCTCTCACACCTTGTCCCCCACCTCCTGTTCCACCCAGGCCAGACCCCAATCCTATGACAGCCCCCACCAAAAGCTGCAGAGAGGAAGGGGCTGCAGCTTCAGTCCCATTCCCCCGCAGCCATGTCACACCTCAGCCTGCCCTGCACAAGATCCACTGGCATCAAATCCTATGGGCCAGGCAGCCTTGCCGGTCCCTGGCTCCAGGCTGGCCATGCCCAAAGCAGCTCTGCAGTAGTAATTAGCATTACAAACATTATTATTGTTATTATTAGTCATAACAGCTGGGCTCTGGCTCAGCCTGCTGGCAAGCTGGCCTGCTCACAGTCAGCAACGCCAATGCACAGCTCCACGTTCCGAGCTGGAGCAGAGACATGCAAGGAAAAAGACTGTCATAGGTCCCACTCCTTCCCCCACAGCATCTCTGTGCCCCATCTGTCTGTGGAAAGGGGAGGAGGAGTCCCTCCCTTGGGCTGATGTCCCTGGCCAACAACCCTAGGAAAGATGTGAGCCAAAACCAGAGGATGGACCTCTACACAGGCTGGGTACCAGCATCTAAGGCAGGACATCCCGAGTGGCAGGGATGAGGCACTACCCAGGGCAGCTGCAAGAAATCCATTGCAGCTTAGGTAATTAAATTAATTTCACAGCTACTCACTTTTCCCCTTCCCAGCTCCCCAGCCCAGACTAAAATTAGCCAGACAGTACATATGAGTCAGCCTGCAAGAGGTTAAGACCATAGGGCTGTGAAAATGCCAGCCCCTCCTAAAAAGGCAGGAGCAGGGGGCTTGGGGGCTGTGCCACAGTGAGGTGTGTGGCCATGGGCACAGGTTCTGGTACACTGATTCAATACAAGACAGAAGAAAAGAAAAGTTAGGAAATTTCAGGCAGGATTTTTTTAGGTGGAAAAATCTGATCTTGCCTCCTTGTGTTTTCTTGGAAGGGACCCTGGAGATGGGAAAATGGGTGGGAAAATAGAGAAGCTCTGAGTCACCAAGGAGATGGGCATTTGTTTGGGAATCCCAAATCCAAGCAGGGCTGCACACTGGCCAGAAATCCCCAGAGCTGCATCTGTGTCAGGCTGTTTTAAAGCCTCCTCAGAGCTGAAGCCACATCCTGAGCTCCCACACGGCCAAAGCATCTTCCAACCCCATACACAGGGCAGCCATTCCAGCTGGGATCTGCTAGGCAGAGCACGGAGGGGCAGGGACTGCCCCTCCTGGAGTGTGGCTCCTGGAATGTGTGGCTAAGTGCAGAGGGTTCTAAGCCAGCAGTAAGTCCAAACACCAGTCCCTTCTCAGAACTGTAGATTCAATGCCCAAAAATATCATTTTACAAAGAATGAAGCAGGGCAAGAGACCCATGGTGGCCACTCAGCCTGGGCAGTGCAGGGTCACTGGACATCCTCGCTTGGGGGTCATCATGCAAGGGGACAGAGATGCAGGACAGCTTGAGCTCCTGAGGGTTTAGTAGGAAGGAGAGGAGAGGCAATGTTTGAGTCTTTGGAGGCTTAAAGCTGCACAGAAATGGTAAAGCTTGGGAGAACTTATGGGGCAAAAGCCTGGTTTTATCCCAGCTTTGCTTCCTTTAATGTATCCAAAAAGCCATAATTGAAAAATCAGTTCTGAAAGTAGAACATTTTTTTCAAGCAAACACTTTTTCCACTATTACACAGTGTTCAGATTTTGTTGTGTGCATTTTGAGAAATTTCCAAGGAGAAATGCTGATGGCTGCTAGGGCTAGAGGAAGCACCACACCCACCCAGAAGAGACACTCTTTCCCCAAAACCCATCCTGAACATACAGTTCCTCATCCCAGCTCTGAGGGAGCAAAAAATCATTAAAGGAGGAAGCAAAACCACCCAACAACCGTTACCTAGCAGGCAGCATGCCAAGGAATCACAGCCACTCCCAAAGCCTCTGTCCCCACACGAGCTGTGCCACCCCAGAGCCCACAGTGCCTGCACCGTCAGCACAGCCACACTGAACCGATGTCCCAGCTCAGCCCCATCCTTGGCATCCACAAAGGGGCACAACCCACAGACAGGAGAGGTGGGGGGAATCTGGGCAGTTGCCTGGGCAGAAGATGTGCACCAGCTGCTGGTGCTGCACCACTGCCCAGCCGGCTCTGCTGGCAACACACTGGTGGCCTCTGCGCCTGCTGACCTTTTGTGCTGCACTTTGGTTTATTTTCACTCTGAATGGCAACAGCAAAGCCAAAAGGGGAGGGAAGGAGACTAAAACTGGGGCTGTTGCTCCCAGATCCCCGCCAGGCTCATCCAAAGCTGGCTGTAGCGTGCCAGCATCCCCAGTGTGCCACCAGTAAGGATGAGACTCACTGACAAAGAGCTCTCAGTCCCCACAGATGACTGCCACACAGACAGGGTGAGAGACCTTCAGGTCCAGCTTGGACACTGAGAAGTCCTACCATGACACAAGGCATGCTGTGCCCCTCCTCTAAAGGGAGCAGCAGGCAAGACTCAGGCTCCTACATCCCTGAGGGACAGCGCAAGGGAAGGCTGCTGGAACAGACACCTGGGCCTGCTCTGAGTGACAGTGCCAACAGGGAGGTTGCATGAGGAAGAGAGACAGAGACATACAGAGAAAGAAAAGCCTTTCTTACCTTCTTCAGAGTCACCGCCCGCTTCCCCTTCTAGCTCTGAGAGATGGAGGGGCAGGGGAGTGATGGGAGTGGGAAGAGGAGGAAGGGAGGTGCGAGACAGAAAGAGAAATCAGAGTTAAGCAGCTCTGCCTTGCTCAGGCAGGGGCACACAGAGCACAAAGGAGAGCCCCACACCTCCCAACACAGGAAGTGCTCCAAACTAAAACCCAGCCTCAGACACCCTCACATCACATCAACATCCCAGAAATGATGTCCAGAACCTAGGAGGGTGGCTTCAGATGGGAAAGAGGGAACAGTGCAGAAGAGAGTAACCAAAGTGCTGCTCCAAAAAGCCCAGCAAGCACCAAAAAAGCATCAGCTCACCCTTGAGGGCAGAGGGATAAGTGTCTTGCAGTGTGAGCTCAATCAACCTGTGGCACCCAGGCTCAGATGGGTTTGAGGAGGTCACACTCAGCCCTGAACTGGCTGAGGAAGGGGCCCTGGGTGCTGGGGAGCAGTATGGTCTGGTTTGGCAGGCTACTCCAGGACATGTCCCCAGGACAGCAGGGCCTTTGCACTTAAAAGACTGCTGTCCAGGATGCAAAGAGCTCTGGATATTGTTCTGGCTGACAGGCTCAGCTCCCAGAGAGCAAACTGTCTCCAGCTGTCCTAGGGAGGAGAAGGAATGTAGGGGGTGGGAGAGGGAAGAATATGGGGCTGGGCAGGAAACAGGGCCACAGGGTTATCCACTAGCCTTCACTGCTGAAGACCCTACTGTGCAGAGCCCCCCAAAGCAGACCAGCATCCCCCACACTTACACAGTCCCAGAGGCCCCACAAAAGACAACAAGGACCCCCACGGCCACCTGGCCCCAAAAGGGAGGTGGAAGTGCCTTCCCCAAACCAGGGGCCCTTCCAGGGTATCCTCACAGATGCCCCCACAGAAAGATCTGCCTGCAGTCCCCACTTCTGCCACACTCACCTCCCACTGGATGCAGCAGGATCTCAGCCGGGTTGTGGGGCTTCAGCCCCAGGGCTGAGAGCGGGGTCTTGGCCAGGCCAGGGGGAGAACGCACTGTTGGGGACACAAAATGTTAGTGCAGGGCTGGGAGGTGACGCCTCAGCAAGGCTGGAGCTGCCCACAGGTTCAGAGCCCCGTAGCCCATCCCACCCACTGGCTGCAAGGAAGGGCTGCTGAGAACACGAGATGCCCTCGTGTGAAGCAACACCCTGCAGAAGGATACTGATCCCCCTCTTCATTTGGGAGGACACGGGGCAGGAGGTGACTGGGAACAAGCCCCCTGCCCCATTGCAAAGCTGGCAGGATGGAGAAAGGGGGCAGCTCCCATCAGGACAGGCCCAGACCCCATCTCCCAGCACCATCCCCATGAAGTCCCACCATAAAGACATGAAGCCCCTTTCATTTCCCCTATGTGAGCAGCCATCCCAACCCAGCTCTCCCACACCTGAACTCCTTTCTCCCAACCCCCACATCTGGCTAAGCTGGAATCCAGCTGTCCCAGAGCAGCTCATCACCCCCACAAAAGGGACAGAAGGACTGCCAAAAAATCCCTGCCCCCCTCCCCTGCCCTCCAGACCAGCTCAATGGGTGGATGAGCATGCTCACACAGAGGGCTGGCAATGCACATGTGAGTTCTGCACCCCTGTGCCCAGACATACACACCAGGAGGAACTGTGTGTATGGCTATGGTATGGATGGCAGTGGGGTTTCATAGGGCAGGGCAGACTGCCCCAAGCAGAGTGCACCTCCTCTCCCCTCCTACCCACTGGGTTTGCCCCACTCCCTGATGATGTATTTTCCCATATCAGGGGAAACCTCAGGGCATCATCTTCAGCAAGAGAGACCAAAGGGCACGAGCCTCCAGCAGTGTCTGAATGTCTGCCTGGTGGCACAGGCACGGGGCCTGTGGCAAGGCTGGGAGGCAGTGGATGGTGGGAGGTCCAGAGGAAAGCCAGACCCTTGCCCTGAAGCCAGGTCCACCCAGCAGCCTGGGGCTGGAGCAGCTGAGCAGCCAAGTTCCTGGGAAACTAAGACAGCAGCACCTTCCCCAGTGGATGTCTGATTCCCTGAAATCCAGCTGATCCCAAGTCACAGTGTCAGCTCACACCTCAGCTGGCTGATGAGCAGCAGGGTCCTCACAGGGCCAGGAATTCTCCCAGGACCACCATCTCCCAACAGAGGGGAATTGCTCCTGTATCCCTCAGGGCCACTTTGGCAAAGCCTGAAAGCTGCAACTTCAAGCTTCCCAGGCTTCCCTGGCTGGTGCTGGATAAGCAGCACTGTCTCAGGGCCAGGACCCCAGTCACCTCTGCAAGTGACTCATCTCCCAAAGCCACTGACCCACTGCCAAAGGAGCTGCTGCTGCCCCAGGGCCGAGTTCTCAGTTCCCAGGAACAACAGGGCCATTTCCGAGCTGCCAAGCACCCCGGCAATGCTCCCACACTCATCTCCTCCCAAGAGACAGGGCTCAAATATCAGAGGATTGCAGGGAAGGAAGAGCAACAGTACAGAAGAAAACTGTTAAGTTTTCCAAGCCCCATAGGCTGAGCTGTGGGAGGCAGGTGGCTTCACTGCAACCAGGGCATGGCATCAGAAGGGGCTGTGCTCAGCCCAGGCATCCCCAGCCCTAGAGCATCCCTCAGCCTTCAGCCTACAGAGGTGTTTTAGAGGGGATGGGGGGGCTGTCATCTTTTTAATGGGTTTCCCAGTTGACTGGCTGCTCCATTGCACTGCTCTGGCCCCAGCCGTGCTGTGCTGACGTGTGGCTGCTCCTCAGGGCTCGTTGCTCAATCTGGTCACACAAACCCAGTCCACACAAACCCACCACGACTGAAACAGGGTAAGTCAGAACAGAGGAGAGGAGACAAGCTGCATGCAGAGAGCATGCATCCCAGCCTTCTGCCCCTCCTGCCTTTGAAACCGAGAGCAAGAAGTGACATGGTGTGAGTCTGCCCTCCTGATCTTCAGTGCCTCCTGCCTCCCTCCCACTGCAGTTTTGCTTCTTTTCATGCCATGCCAGTAGGAAAAAGGAGGAGATGCAGGATGGGATGGGGTCATAGCATGCCTCTCCCCTCATCCCACCTTGGGATCCCATCAAAATAACACCCCAGTGAGTGGAGGGTGGGAAAAAGCCAAGATGAGGGTGCCAAGCATGTGATGCTGAAGTAAGTGGGATGCTGACAGCAGCATGGAGTGGCAGGATGTGGAGGAGAAAGGAGGATGGAGAGGAGGAGTGGTTAACATGGCAGTGGGTGTCTGGAACCTGGAGCTGTCTGACCCTTGGCAAATTTCTGGCTTGCCCAGAGCCACCCACCGAGCCCCTGTGCCTCCCAGAGGCATGGCACTTACAGGTGTTGGAGTAAGGGGTTTGTGGTGACACAGGGAAGGCTGGGGTGGGGGGAGAAATCTCACCACCGCTGGAGGGTGGGCTGGTGGGGGAGGCACCCTCCATCTCCTCGAAGGCTTCCTTGTAGCTGTGGAGGTGAGGCTGGGGAGAGCAGGAGAAAGAGTCAGTCCCATCCCTGTGATGGGCAAAAACCTCTAGGACACCCCAAGGAGAGGGCAGAGGGGGCAAAGGGAAGGGTTTCACCTCCTCCCTCCTAACTACCACCCCCACCACCACCACAACAACCATCACGGATCCCCAGCTCTGTGGATGCTGTGAATGCTGACCAAGCCATCCCTACTCCAGCCCACCTCTTTGGGCCTCCCTCCAGGGTTGGCTGCGATGGTGCTGACCACCTCAGGTGACAGGACGGTGGGGCTGCGGGGTGAGCTGGGCTCTGGTGAGCTCTTCTCATAGTGGCTGTCGCTGGGAGTCCGCTTGCGGGCAGGAACGGCGCTCTCCTCCAGAGGCTTCTCCCGGGACTGCACCCCTGCAGGGCAAGCACAGCGTGGCAGAGGGGTGAGGAGCTGCCAGCTGAGATGGGGACCAGCAGGAGATGCTTCAAGGCCTGACCTGAGAGGTCTCAGCTTCAGCACTCGCCTGCATCAAACCCCCAGACCAGCATGGGTAGCTGGAGCAGATATACCCTACCACAGTGACCCCAGACCAGGTGACAGAGCAAGGCAGGGCTGTGGCTAGTGGCTGAAATGCTGCACTAGCCCCACCAAGCACCATTAGATTGTCAGGGACAACAACCTCCAGCAGCAGGGACAAGAGCATCCTGAGATTAGTCCAGACAGCCCATCCCTGCAGAGCAGGGAAGCAACAGGGCCTCCCGACAGCATCATAGTGGGAAATGACCAAATCAGCCAGCACAAGGCCAGCTGTATTCAGCCTGCATCCCTGCACCCACAGCCAGATGTGGCTTCAACCACAGCAGTGGAAAAAGCCTGGTTTTGTGAATCCCCAAGGCAGAGGGAGCACTGGATAAAGAAGAAAGAACCCATCAGAGGAATGGTGCAGGGAATCCTAAAAAAACACTGCTGCTCTGTCCCAGTGCAAAGCCTCTCTAAAAGGAGAGATCCAGCATCTCCCCTCCATCTCTCCCCAAACGTGTTTCCCAGATCCCAGCAGTATGTGCCACCAATGTCCACAGGCTGGGGGGAAAAACAGAGTGACCAAGTCATCACAGGAGAATGGATTTCTTGGGCTCCAGAGATCCTCTTGGCTGGGATAAAGCTCAGGGACACACAGTTGGCACAGGGCAGGGCAGCTCAACTCTCCCAGCACCTGACAGTGCCCAAACACACTTTCTTTCCTACCTTGCCTGGTTAAGAGGTTAATCTGGGCTCATGGATGATGGTGCTGAGTTCAGTGCACAGCAACCCCACAGAGTACCATGGGCACAGCTCAGAGCCCCGTGGGACTCACACTCCAACCACTACCAGAGGTGACAACACTGTCCCCTCTACTTTTCCCACAATCGTTGAGCACGCATGCTCCCCTTGGTCAGCACATTAGGGAAGAAAAAAAGAAAAAAGGAGAAGAAGTACAAAAAAAAAAAAAGAAAAAGGAGAAAGGCCAGCATCACGCTCCAGGAAATGCACTTTTCAAACACCAACTCCTTTCCCACGGGCTGGCGGAGGAAAACCAGCCATCAGCTGCTTCCCCTCACTCCCGGGGGCTCCGCATGGGACCCACGCCTCGCACCCGCTGACCTCCCCTCTGCACTGCTCGGCACACACAGCAGAGCCTTCCCGGCCCGGGGCAAGGGCTGCCAGGGCAGCAGCAAGGAGGTGGCCTGGGCGCATTTCTAAATAATCAGCCCAGTGAATGGCAACAACAATAAAATCGCGGCTCGGGGGGAGAGGCGGCCAGGCTGCGAGGCGGGGGACTCGAGCCAACGGGGCTGGCTCCAGCCGCAGAGGCGGCCTGGAAAATTCCACTAAGAGCAGCTTTGAAACACAACTCCCGATCCTTTCTGCAGGTGCTCACCGGCACGGGAGATGGCCATTAAAAAGACCCGTGGAGAGAACAGGGGGAGCGAGAGGGTCCCTGGGAAGTTGTCTTGCAGGTATGGGCAGCATTGCATAGGGCCACGCCATATATTTTGTCCTGCTCTTCACTTTAAGGGAAGGAAAAAAAAGAAGAAACTGAAGCCCACAGTTGTGAGCACAAGATACTGGGAGGGAAAAAAGCAAACTCTCATATTTTCTTTTTTCCTTCCATTTTGTGAAATATGGGTTCTCCTGAACACTGCAGGAGCATCACCAGGAGCATCCCTTGGCCCATTCCAAAGCGAGCTGCAAGGCCCGAGCACTTCAGAGAGGCAGGGACCAGCTCCCCAAGCTGTGCACGCCTGCCTTGCTCTGCAGTTTTCATTTGGGAAGCACTAAACACGGCAGATGGATGGAGCCTGGCTACCAGTGCACATCACGCATCTGCAGCATGGGACTCCCTCCCCTGCTCCGTCCCCAGGGCTTCACGTCACCTAACCACAGGGTGCTGGATCTGGCCCATTGGGACACCCAGGAGCTCAGCAAGTCCTGGCTGCTCCACTCCCCAGACGTGGAAAGCGGCCGGGGCCACAGGGAGGGGAGGGAGGAGAAGGGAAAAAAGGGACTCATTGTTCAGGAGCGGAGAGTGGGAAACTTCACAGGCCGCCCGGAGCAAAGCCTGGAGGAAACCCAGGCTCTGAGCATGGCTCCCCCGACCCCCTGGGTGATTTATGGGATGGAAACTATGCTTGAAAAACAAACTCTCCTTTCCCCAGCTTGCTTTGCCCCCTCAGCAGACATACAGCCTCCCTTAGCCACAGTGCTGTCACTGGACTCCCAAGGACGCCGTGGCTGGCTGCAGGATGGCAGATTCCTGTTCACAAATGGGGAGCAACAGCCTGCACCCCACTCCTCACCCTCTCACCCAACACACTGTCACTCCTCCTGCTGCTCATTTAAGTACCTAACCTAGTTCCAACCCACTGCCCTCAGACTCAGCACAGCTCTAGGGCTGGGGAAGGGCAGGGAGCACAACGGCAGGGGAAGGAGGAAACAGGAGCTATGGCAAACCCAGTTAATTTTGCAGCTAGGGAGCCAGGTTTTAGGCCAAATCAGGAGGTAGATGCTTTTAGGCCAGGAGATTTTAGAACTACTGCCAGACAAGAGCCAGGTGATATCCCCAGAGTGGACAGGAGAGAACAAAGAAGCAGCCCAAGGCCCTCGGGATGTGGACAGGGACACACAACACCCAGGGAAGAGAGATGCAAACTCACTCCCTGCCTGCATGAGGAGCAGATGTTGTCCCGTG
Source organism: Passer montanus (assembly GCF_014805655.1). Classification (NCBI taxonomy): domain Eukaryota; kingdom Metazoa; phylum Chordata; class Aves; order Passeriformes; family Passeridae; genus Passer; species Passer montanus. The sequence continues at coordinate 13,537,340 of NW_024356504.1, read as the reverse complement.
CTGCTCCTCACCAGAGCCCAACTCACCCCATCCTGGCACAGACTGCTCCCCACATCCTGCCTTACTCTGTGCTGAGGACTGGGAGGGAGGAGGAGGACTTTGGTCCTCCTGGGGAGAAACCCAAGGTTCCAGTGGGGAGAGAAAGGTCACACAGAAAGATGGTGACTCCCCAGCCCCATTCCATCTCCCACCTTCTCCTTGCCCTGCAACAAGGGGGTGCACAACAAGCACCAAGCAGGTCACCAGCACACATCACCCAGGGCAGACTCACCTTCAAGGAGCAGAAGTCACACTGTATAAAATCCAGCCTCAGCAACCTACACCCTCCAGCTGCAGACCAAGACATGGGAAGCCCTAAACTGATGTAGAAGAGACCCTCCTGGGCTGACAACTGGCTGTATCTGGGTTCTGTGGAGCTGCACCCCAGCCCTTGCTTCCCAAGGGGGTGAGTCATGGTCAGGGCAAAGCTTGGAGGGGATGCAGCAAGGGTCCAGAACTGGCCCAGCACTGAAAACCCCACCAGCAAGCAGGGCCAGGCTTGGATGAGATGCAAAACCAAGCATGGGCAGAGGAGTCTGTACCCAGGGCCAGGGGCTCCCCCATCACTGAAGGAGCTCAATGGGAACCCTGACCATTACTCTGCTGGGAAAAGGGATCAATCCTGCATGGAAATAAGTCTCCTGAGCCTCCCTCCATCCCATATCCATGCAACACACAGATCACTCAGCATGCATAGAGGAGGAAGGAAGAATGAGAGGGAAGGAGCAAGGAAAGGGAAGGAGAGAGAAAAGATGGGAAAAGGAAGGAAGGATGAGAGAGGGGAAGAGTGCAAGAGAGGGAAGGAGAAGGATGCATAGGGAAGGTTGGAGAACAAGGAAGGAGGGAAAAGGAAGGAGGGAAAAGGAAGGAGGTGGAATGAACGAACCGGAGAAGGACCGCTGCTGGCTCAGAGGAGGACGGGGGACTTTGGTGCTCTTGTTGAGTTCCCTGAGCTTGGCGTTGTACTCTGCCAGCATACCAGGACAGGGAGTGCAAGGAGGGTGGGAGGTGACAGAGGACAGACACAGTCCCCCACAGAGAGAGGAAGGGGCAGACAGGACAGGACAAATGTCACGAGATACAACATGGGGGTAGAGAGAGAGAAAGAGAAAATATTAGCTGGGGTCCAACAGATGAATCTGGGGTCATTTGGGGTCTGAAGGATCTCAGGCTCTGCTTGGAGCTGCTTTTCCATCAGCCAACTTGCCTGGCTCTAGGCACCACGTAAACCCATATGGGAAATCAATGGTGGCTCCTAGTCATATATACATGAGGCAATTGTGGTGTGCAACACCACAATTGCCTCACCACCATCCTCTCAGGGATGGCACCATGCAGGTCCCCTTCACCACAGAATGCTCAGGGTTGGGACAAGACGGGGATGACGGGACCATCCTGTCATCTTGCTAGGAGATGAGAGGCTCTTAAAGGATGACAGGACCACCTCCCCTCTGTGGGAGATGCTGGGCATGCCAGCACTGCCCTGTGCCATCTCTTCCCCTCCATCATCAGTGGGAAAAAGGAATGGGAGCACTCCCCCAACAAGAGCAGAGGAGGTGTGAGATGCTCCTCATCTCTGCGCCAGGACACGCAGGCAATTTATAGCAGCAGGGAATGTAAACAAACATGTCCATGCCCCACGGTCCCCGCTGGTCGTCCCCTCCCAACGCTGGCTTCAGGACACCTCGTTCTTGCCAGAGGTCAGGCCACCCGCCTGCGCTGTCCCCACCTCAGCACAGAAGGCCCAGCTCCAGCAGAGACAGGTGGCCACAGGCTGGGGACCGTCCCCCATATGCCTCTCTCCTCCCTGGGAAACCCAGTGGCTGCAAGGGGATGACAGTGACCCCAGCCCAGCCCTGAGGACCTAACTCAAGGTTGGGAGCATGGATGTTTCTGGTAGACACCACCAAAAATCCATTTCCCACACACTGCAAATACTCTTCCTCCTCTCCTTAGAACTGTCTACCTTTCCAGCCCATTTTAATTCTTCATATGGGGCAGCAGAGGAGGGCAGGCATGTGCTGCTTATATGAAATCCAGACATACAGCGCAATTTGGGTGTCCTTAGGTTTGTATAAATGCTTTGCAAAAGCCCCAGGACCCTTTGTGAATCTGATCTGGATCACAGAGGTCAGGTTCAGATGGATGCAAACTTCCTCAAACAACTCTATAACCCTCCTCAATCCCATTCCTGCCACTTGCACCCCTCCTGCCCCCCACCCTGTGACTCAGTCCCCACTCCTGGGAGGTTGATGCTGTTGGATTTTTCCAGCCAAGCCTTTTCCCCCTCCCTCTAATGCCGGGCGAGTTTCTGGACTGAGCACAGAGTTGGAAGGGACGGAGCTGCCAAGCCCCAGCATCACGAGCTGGCCCACAGCCCCAAACCCTTCCCAAATGTCACTCCACAATTGAACAACTGCAGCCGAAGCAGTGGGAAGGGAGGGCACCAAGCTGCCACAGCACTATGGCACCTTCCTTCCGGGCAGCTGGGACACTCTTGTGTCCCCAAAGCCCCCAAGCTAGAGCTGCAGGAGGGCAGGGGATTGGTGGAGGCAGCTTGCCCTCCTCAGCACAGAGCTAATGGCCTCATCCAGCCACAGCACCGACACTCGGCAGTGCACCCAGCCAAGCACCAAACCTCTCTGGCAGGGCTGGGAAATGTCTTCCCAGCCCCTGACCACTGCTCCACAGCTAGGTCCAGATTCAAACCACCCTGGGCCAAGCTGGGCCAGAAGTACAGCTGACAGACAAAAGCCTAGTTCCCAAAAGCCTAGTCCCCACTCCAGCAGCACCCCTGCTGCCCAAGGAGGAGGTCCGAGCACTAAACCCAGCAATCCAGGGGAAAAAGAAGAGGCTGAAATCAGGGATGAGCACAGCGACATCAAACACAAGGCAAGTGAAGTTCTCTGCTGGGACGTTACACCAGATCATGCTCCAGGCAGGAAGAACACCATGTCCATGTGGGGTCCAGGCAGGACAACCTCAGCCAGAGACGAAAACATTTTCCCAAACTCTCCATATTCTCCCCAAAAGAAAGATATTCCCCTGAGATCCAATGACTGGCCCCACCACCAGGACAGACCAGCCCTGTTACCCCAAACAGGATGGGGTGGATTTGACACCCTCAGCCACCCCCTCCCACCTCTGGGCAATGCTGCTGCAGACAGCAAGCTACGAAGGAGGATCTCAGCAAAGAAGAGCTGCACAGGCTGCTCCCCTGCCCTGCATGTCTCCATGGCAGGTGGCTCAGTCCCAAGCCCAGATCCAGCACGGACAAGGAGTTTCCACACCACTTATCCCCAGCCCTACCATGCATGCCACCCCTGTGTGCTCCAGCACCTCGGGACATGCGATCCTCCCCATTCCCCCAAGAAACCAAAGGATCCTACCTGCCACCCTGTGGGCCACCAGGCCCTCCAGATTCAAGGGCTCTTCTGCCGACCTCGACAGGTCTTCATAGCTCTCCGGTCCCTTCAGGGGCATCTGGTTTTGTGCTGGGACGGTGGGGGAAGGTGGGGAGGAGGCGAGTTGCTGCTGAGACCCCACAGGGCTGTAGCACGAGGTGCTGAGTGGGGCAGTGCCCATCTGTGCTCCGGCCGGGGCATGGCTGTAGCTCCTGGGCTCCGGCAGCGGTGCCAGCTGGTAGCTGTAGGGGGAATAGGTTTCCCGATAATCATGCACCCCATAGTCCAGCTCTCCAGGTGAATAGGCTTTGCTCCCGGGCTCAGAGACCACGGGGCTCACGGACGTGCTGAAGGACCTCGGCTGGGCCACCTGTGGAGTTGGCCGGGCGTAGAGACCAGCAATGGGCTGGCTCGAAAGGGAGGAGGGCAGGGCTCCGGCCGGCTTGTCCTGACGGGAGGTGGCAGGCACACTCTGCGACTTGTGGACGGCAGGTGCGAGGTCCAGCATGAGGACATCCAGTGCTTCAATGGACTGCTCAATCTCCCGGCGAGAGGGCGCCCGGGGGAATTCAGGCATGCTGTGGCTGTGTGGGGGCACCGTCTGCAGCGGGCTGGGCTGGGGGCTGCAGCTGGAGATGCTGGGGCTGTGGCTCTCCATGCCGCCCTCCTGCAGCCGCGAAGGTGGCCGGCTTCCTCCTTGCTGTTGCCAGGAATTCAAGCCCCTCTGCACAGCCTCCCGGCTGCTGGTACTGCGAGCCGGGGCCTGCGGCAGCGCCGGGTTCGTGTCGTACTTGGCAGTGTCCACTGCCGGGAAGGACCGGGAGCGGTACGTTCCGGGGTGCTCGTAGGCATACAGGTAGGGCTGGGAGCTGGGCAGTGGCTGAGGCTGGAGCCACCCTGGGGCGTGGGAGCCTGGCAGGCGCTGTGGGTAGCCAGCCAGGTGCTCCTGAGTGGATGTCGAGGGCCGCATGGAAGGCAGCGTGTCACGGAGGTGGTGGCCCATTAGGGTGTTCTGGTTGTTGTAGGAGTAGCCACCATTGGACAGCGGCTCGCCATCGTACAGCCCCTCCTTCAGCAGCTTCTCAGCCCCATTGCAGCTCGAGGGGCCATTGGGCAGGGAGGACAGGCTGCCCACTCGAGGTGCCTCCTGGTAGCCGGTCTCACTGGCAGTGGTGGTGCCATCCAAGGAGGAGAGCGTGCCCAGGCTGCCCACACTGTGCCCATCTTGGTTGGGCAGCTCATCATCCAAGATATCCGTCTCCCGCTCGGCCACCAGTGCCGCGGCATTCCCGTTGACGTGCACCTGAGCCGGCACCACGTGGCGGCCCGGCATGGTGGGCAGGCGTGCCGGCACGGGGCCGGGCACGTGGTTGTGCATGGGCGGCGCACTCTCCAAGCCAAAGCCAACAAGGAGACGATCCAGCTCCTGCTTCTCCTCAGGACTCAGCACCGCCTGGCCACTGGGTGCCGCGGTCACCGCCGGCTCATCGGTCCGGTCGGTCTTGGTGGAGGCGGTGGAGTTGCCCGAGTCGCTGCTCACTGAGAGTGTGTGCTCGACGTGGTTGGGTGCTGCCGAGAGCGGGAGTCGGGCAGCGTTGACGGCACCGGTGCTGCCGTGAAGGGAGTCTTTCTTCTTCACTTTAGCGTAGAGGCTCCCATCCAGGGGCCCTTGTGTGTGCCCAACCTCTGCAAGGGGAGAAACGAACACGAGACCCCAGATCAATTGCTGGCTCTCTGCACGGAGCTAATGGGTCCCATTAGCCGGTGATTTCGATTTCTTCCGTGTGCCAGAACACTTAACGACCAGCATCGATGTCTCCTCGGCACCCTCCACACTCCCACCGGCGCCACCGTGCAGAGACATCGCAGCCAGGTCCTCCCCAAACCCATACCCCCACAGCCCCCCACTTCGCACGCAAACGCTGCCTGCTCCACTGGGATTCACCAAATATCCCGTGCGCTATTTCCAGGCATCACTCCTGGCAATTCTCCTCCACGGTTGGCAGGGGCCGGGGCTACCCACACAGTCAGCGATCGCTGCTCCGCAGGGCTCATCCAGCCTCAAAGGGCCATGTGGCACCAGGGAGGCAGAAAGGGAGGATGGAGGAGATGCACCACAGCCGTAGGAGGACGGGTGGAGGCAATCACTATGTGGCCTCGTAGCTCTTTGTGTCTCCAGCTGGATGGATGTACTCAGCCCACGGGTGAAGGACAGATGAACCACAGACCCACCACCTTTCCTCCCCCTGCCCACCCTCCTCCCAGATAATGCACGGATCCAGCCACACAGACATCCTTGACTTTTTCTTCCCTGGCTACAGACCAGCTCCTACCCTTTCTGTTCTTTCCTTTCCCTCTCTCAGGCCAGGTCAACCTGCCCTAGAGCTTCCACACTGACAGTGCCACTGCCCAACCCTGAACATGCAGCATCTCCTTTGCAGGAAGGTCCTGGCACCGTGATTCAAGTCCAGTGTGGGCAGCTGGCTCTGCTCCACAGCCCCAAAAGGCTGGGGGCAGCCAGGGCATGGCATCATCACCAGTAATCCTGCCCTTCAGTTCTGAGCCCCCCAGCTTCCATCACACCCGTCAGCACCAACACCAAAACCAGCTCCACCCCTTAAACCTTTCCAAGTGGGGCAGACAGATTTTGGGGATACAGAGGGACCTTGGCCACTGACAGCAATGGGAATAGTTCCCAAGCTACATCTCCCCCCGCCAGAGCAGCACAGCACGGACCAGGCTGCAGACTCTTGTTTTTCCAGCTCCCTGACGAGGTTTCCTGGAAGGTCCCGCGAGCAGTGTTAAACACTTTCTTTTGGAGGAAAAAATGACTCTTCCCTGGCAGGGGGCCAGGCAGCTGACTCAGGGACGGAAGACGGCCCTAACACGATAGTGTGAAATCAGAGCGGTCCTATCTGCAAGCAAAACACTTCCGAGCTGGGACAGCTTAACCAGTCCCACGCCGCCGCACCCGCACCCCGGCAGCTCCCACGCCAGCAACCCCCACCACAAAGCACAGGAGGGTAATAACACTGAGCCCAAGTCCTACTAAGTCAGAGCCCTCTCCTCGTTGCTGGTTTTCCACTCCTGAATCCCCACTGGCAGTATCCCAAGGAGGTAGTTGAGCCCCAAAGCCTCCCCTTGGCTTGCACATGTCTCAGGACCAGGCAGCAAGGTCTTCTCTGGGCACTTGGTACGGGAAAGAGTGAGAATTTCTCCCAGAGACTCAGAGCTTCTTCATCCAGCCAGTAAAGCCAGGAGCCAGTAGCATTTGTCTCCACAACACCTCCCATACTGGGGAAAAGGGTAAGAGAGGGGGGGAAGCCCTTTCCGTGGAGGGAAAGAGAGAAAAGCAGCATATCCAGGGGCAGTGTCAATGCTGGACAGGCTGAGACACTGCCTGGAGACGAGGGAAAGGCACAGCCCTCCTGTCTGAAAGGCAGTGATGGTGCTGGCTGGTCTCGAGAAACAGGGCAAAAGCCAGGATGGGGGCTGGGAGAACAACGGCAGAGGAATAGAAAGGAAAAGGGAATAAATAAATATAAATGTAGCCATGTGGTGCCAAGGGAGAAAATAGACAGGAAAGGCTTTAATTACTCTTTGGGCTGGGTACTGCCCCACGGCTGGGAGAAATGTCTCCAAGAGAGGTCAGGATGGGGCACAATGCAGTTCATGGCAGAGACAGAAAGCCCCAACTGCTACGTCCCACCTTCCCTAGAACCTCTGATGAGGAGAGGACATAGGGGGGCTGGTGGCCACCCCCACCCCGAGAGCAGTACCAGGGTAGTAAGGAACAGCCTGTGACAGCTCAGCCATCAGCCAAGCCCTTGTCCTACAGCTGCTCTGCCCCACACCTGATTGTTCATCCTGTCCTCAACCCCATGTATGTCCTGGGCTCTGATGCCATGAGACAAATCCTGCTATTTGCTGCCACTCCAAAGCCTCCTCCACTATCCCTGGGCCACACTATCTCTCATGTGACTATATGACTTTGTCACCCGAGAAGCTGAATATAAAACAAAACAAAACAAAACAAAACAAAACAAAACAAAACCAAACAAAACAAAACAATAAAATAAAATAAAATAAAATAAAATCAAAAACTAAGGGATAATGGAACAGAACGCCTTAGCCAAACCAGCCACCCTCAAAGCAGCAGACTCGTAGCACCCCTTTTGCAAAGAGTCTGCAGCTCCCAGCAAGGTCAGATTTCATCCCTGAAGGTCGGAGTAGCTCCTGCCTGGCAGACTGTGCCATCCCATCGTGGGCTGGGTTTGCCCTGGGCTCAGCCCCGGACGCAGCTCTGCCATGGCTCTCTCTGCTCCAGCTGTACGGAGGCAGCTGCGGGAAGCACCGAGCCCAGCCTGGTCCCAGCCCTGCTGCCAGGCTCGCTGCCCTAGAGGAGAAATGCTCTGTCCTCTCTCTCCAGCCCCCTGTGGCTACAGCCAGTAAAAAAACTGGTCCAGGACAAGTGTGACAGTACCGAGGGAGTGAGCTCGCATCCCCAAAACCCCAAATGCTGTCCACGGCAGAAGATCAGGCTGAGGCATCACCGTGTCTCCCACTGCCGTGCCCCCAGCAGCATCCCACCTGCTGCCTCCACTCCGCACGCAGAGTTCTGGCCCCAAGGCATTCGTGGAGCATCAGCCCGCACGGAAGACCCTGGGGTGCCGGGACCCGTTGCAGGATGTTGGGTGCGAGCAGAATCTCACAGGGAAGAGGTTAGCCTCCTTATCTCTGGTTTCATCCTGTAACCAGATAGGACGGCACGGAGCAACCCCAGTCCAAGCCGTGGGTCACCACAACCATGAACTCACCACCCAGCCCACAGAGAGAAGCAAAGTCAGGACTTACCAAAGGGACGGGGATTAAAAGATCCGAGGCGAAGGGAAGGAGCAGGCAGCAAAATCCCTTTCCTTCACCCCTTCCAGCACCAGAGCCTTCCAGGGGCGCCCGGTGCGGTGGCAGCTCCAGCGGCGTCCACAGCCAGCCCCGTGTGTCCGTCCAGGACAGGAGCCGACGGCCTGGAGCTGGCTCGGGCTGGCGTTTGTCCCTTTGGCTTGGCTTTCCCTCTCGGAGGGAGCTATTCCCTTCCAGCGCCGTGTCCCGCGGGGCCGCGACAGGGGTACCGGGACGGCGGCGGGGCGCCGGAAGGGGTGGGATACGGGGATCCCGGGACACGGGGAGCTGCAGGGCAGGATGGAGGAGCCGAAGGTGGGAGAGGCCGGAGGATGGAGGCGAGGAGGTGCGGCTGTGCTGCCCTCCGCCCCAGACCACACAGGGACCGCAGGGAGGAGCGGGAGGGGAAGGGGAGCGGCGCGGGAGAGCGGCGGGGCCGCCCAAGCTCCAGCCCCAGCCCGAGTTAACCTCGGTGAGGTGCGGAGAGGGTGGGAGCCATGGAGGGAGGACAGCCAGACAGACAGCTTCCAGCTATGAATATTAACTACTTCCTCCACAGGCAGGGCTCCGCCGCGTTAACTGTTTCCTAGGCAGGACAGACAGCCGGACAGCTGGACAGCCTGCCCACCTTGCACCGTCCACTGAGCATCACCCCGCTGGGTGACCCCCTCGTTTGAGACACCCAGCCCTGCCCAGCCCCTGTGTGTACGTGTCACACCTGTCCCCAAAGAGCAGCGACACATTCAGGGTGGGGATGTCCTCCCAAACCACACATGAAGCTGAAACCCAGACGGGTCTGCCAATTCAAGTGTCCTGTTGCAGACTTGAGTTTCTCCATCTGAATAACTACACAGCTAAAGAGGAGTGGAAACCAGCCATGGACAAGCACCGACCCTGCCGACCCATTTTCACAATCCCCTTTCCTGCCCTGCCAGTGCCACAGGCAAAGCACGGACATTCCAGCCCTTTTTTTGGGATGTACACACTGCCCTGCTCTGTGACAGGAGGTATGGCATGATCCTATCCACTCCAGAGCTCTCTGAGACCAAACTGCTCCACCCCAAGCAAAATCCATGCTGGAATGGTGCTCACAAGTTGCTCGTCCAGGTGACAGCAAGCCCACCCCACATCCAGGCCCCTGCCTGAACCCATGCTCAGGATTCCACTCCCCAACTGATCCAATATACTCAGCAAAACGTGAGGCTCCCTCCACTCTAATCCCCCAAACCGCGTGTTTCCCACACCCCCATGGATGACGGCAGGGGATGAGAGCAGTGTTTCCAGCCGGCCCCCTGACTCACAGCCCTGTTTGCTCCCAGATGCTACCACACGCCAAGCCAGCGTCCTTCCAAAACCTCCAAAGTTTGCTTATTTTTTGTCCCAGCTGTCTCGGCTGCAGGAGCACAGAGACAGAGCTCCCCACTCTTGCCGTGGGACAACCCCAGCCCTAAGCACAGAACTGCTACAAGTTTTGACTTCAAGGACAGTTTAAAGGGGGAAGAGAAGGGGCTGAGTTTCCACCAGCTGGTCTCTCTTTCCTTGCGACCCAGCCCTGCCTGGTTCCCGGTCCCAGTGGGAACAACCCCCACCCCCCACCCTACATGACAACTCCAAATACCAGGTCACAGGACAGATCCTGCCCTGGGAATAGCCACACTCCAGCTGAAATATGTACCCAAGACTGTAGATGCTCCAGCATTTCACCCATGGGGAATAATCAGAAGCAAGGGGGACACTCCCTGTGAGTTCCCACCCAGCCTGTGCAGATCCCCACTGCCCTCCAAAATGCCCACCTCAACAAACCCTTACCTTGCAGCAGCTGGAGCAGAGAGTGGTGGAGAAGGGCAGAATAAGGAAGGGGAAGTGAATTCCTTCAGCTTTAGTCAGCTGGGGAAGGCAAGAGGAGAGTCAGTGGCCCCCCTCCCCAGCAAGCCTGGCCTAAGGACCGATCCAGCCGCAGGGGAGAGCAGCAGCCTGCCAGCATCTCCAGCAATGGATTTAACAGCTCTGGCCTGGACCATTTGGCTCTCCACCTCGGCACAGCCTGGCCTGCCCTCCTGGGCAGCCTCAGCCCCTCCTGATAAGTGGGACAGGATTTCACCCAACTAGAAAAAGTGTACCCCATGAGATGCTGGTCCTCCTTGGGGACAAAGAGATGACAGTGACCCCATTGAGGGGCTTTCTCCTGCATGGAAAAGAGCGGGATCGGCATCCAGCTCCATTTGTGGGGCTCCAGGACCCCTGACCTATGCCATGTCAGCTGTAGTTCAGTCTCTGATGTGACCTCCCCTCACAGGAAGGGTGGGATGCTCATCCCAGTCCCCACTCCAGCCAGCCCTGCCCTGTGAGTGGGGATGTGTGAGAAGACAGGGATGAGCTGCAGGGGGCCCTATGCCAGAACCATGACTCAGGTAGGGATTTAGCAACTCTCTCGCAGATGTTGGATTTGGCCAGGCCCTGGCCACTCTCTTCCCAGCCTGGTAAAGAGACAGGGCAGTGCCAGCCCAGGGTGGGTCCAAGAACCAGTGGTTACAGGGAGCTGCTGTAACCATTTCACATTTTCTCACACCACCCCAGGATGGCAGAGCTTGGGGTCCCTCCACAACAGTCACACATCCCAGTTCACACTGCCCAGATCTTGAGGACAACCTGTCCACTGACTCCATGCTAGCCCCAGCATCCTATTCTCGATCAGCACTGGTTTTCTAAGCAAAACCAAACCAGACCATAAATTATCTCCAGACAGAGTTACAGCATCTGCAGTACCCCAAAATTTCTCCGCAGTGATCCTCCAACCAGCTGCAAGCCCAACAGTGCCACATCCAGCTGCCAGCCTCCTCCTGCCTCTCTGGAGCCAGCCTGGCATCCCAAGGAGAGCTACCACAGTGCTGGCAACTGCAAAAACAGCCAGAGGATGAAGCATGCCATCACCTCCCTTCAGCCTTCAAACACCCTCAGCCAATCAATGGCCATGGGGACTGCAGCAAGAACCTGCCAAGCAGCCACCACTGACCCCACAGCCCCTTCAAGGAGGAGGAAGGAGGGCAGGCAGAGCACTTGCCTTCCCCAGGCTGTGCAGACATGGCTGAGGGACAGAAGGACAGGCTGTGGGGGCATCCCAGCATACCCCACTCTCCCTAAGGGCCTCGGGGCAGCCCAGACATGGTGGGCAGCAGAGACCCTGCCTGAGTAAAACAGGAGGGCGAGTTTGCTGATGGGGCCAGCCTGTCCCATGGAAGCGGCTCACAGAGAGCCTGTTGAATCCAACTGTGTCCCCTCAGCCAGAGAGCAAGATGTGATGGTACAGATCCCCCTCTCATGCCCCCTACTCTGGAAAAACTTAGCCAACCAATGACCCCACTGCCAGTGAGATTCCCTTCTCCAAGTCCCCGCAGATAAGCACAGCAGAGGTGAGGGGAACACCAGGACAGGCACCACTCCCAGCCACCCGCCTGCCCCTCCAGCTCTGGGGTCCCACAGGACCACCCCACCCTGGCAGGCACCCCCCAGCCCTTATGGGTGCTCCACGCTGAGACAAAGCTGCTGGAGAAAGGGCATCCACCTGCAGTGAGAGCGGCTGTGGCGGGCAGGACGCGGCATGGGGCACCCACCGTTTGGCAGGCGATCCCGATCCCGATCCCGTTGGCCCGGGCTGCAGCGACCGTCTGCGGGGAGCCTTCGCCGGGCGGCAGGACGGGCAGCGGCGGGGACAAGGAGCAGCGGCTGAGCCCAGCCCGGCGTGGGTCCTGGTGCCAACCTCACCCCCCTCCGCCCCCGGACGCCGCTTGCTCACGCCTGGTGGTGCCAAAAATGTGGCGTGCAATTCCCTGACCAAATAAGGCAAGAACGACCATAAACAGGGACCCCCCCCTGCACAGCCAGACACCAGAGTCCCCATCCTGGCTTGGGACAGGCTGGAAAAGAGGACAAGTGACAAGAGAGAGGGATAAAGATGGGAGCCCCTCGAGCCCATGCTGACTCCCACCACCACGGCGCAAAGTGCCCCATGGGACAGCTGGGAAAGACCCCTTATAGATGGGCTTCCTGCAGCTGCTTCTGCTGGCACGGGTCAGAGGGCAGCTTTCTGCCTGCAGCTTCACCCTTGCACAGTCCCGGATCATCTCCAAACTGGGGCAGTGTTTACAAATTCAAGGTGCCCTCACTCCCTACTGCCACCCTTCCCGGCACAGAGGACAGCCTAGTTGGTGCATGGAAATACCTCCACAGCCCTGACACCTGCTAAGACCCCTAAGGGGGAATGGAGAGGAGCCCTGGGGTACTTCTGCAGCCCCAATATTCACCAAGACCCCCACGAGAGTACAGAGATGAGTCCTGGGGTTACCCTGCAGTCCTGTGAGGGGCTGGGGTGCAGAAACTGAGGCCCAGGGTCCAGAGGGGAACACACATGCAATGAGGCACTCCGGTCTCTGCAGGCAGCAGGGGACTGCCAGGCAGTCTTGCCAGCTTGAGGCTGGACCCACAGCTCCCCAGCCTGCACATAGCCCACAGCTGAGCCTGCACATCACGAGTTGCCTGTTTACTGCCCTGTGCCAAGGCAAATGCCCATGCCAGCTCCACCCCAGCTCTGGTTCCATGTGACCACCACAGCACAGACACTCTCACTGCCCCAGGCACCCAGAGCCCCCACCCTCCACTGTGAGCACTGCCATCCACTGCTCCCACTCAAAGCAGCCGGTGACCTTCAGGGACATCAGGGACCGCAGCTGTCCCTGCTCCAGGGACGTCTCTCCAGATCTGGCTAGGAAAGCCCAGGCATCTGCTGGCCTTGCCTCCAGGACAGAGGCCCACCACCCTTCGACATACAAGTACTGCCCATTCCTGCCAAGTGGGTGACAGCAGCCAACTTGCTGCAACAAAATGGGTGCTCAAAGGGCTTATCCCAGCTCTGAGAGATGCAGCAGACTCTCGAAGGCCACTAAGACATCCTCATCCCCTAGGGGTAACTAAGGTACATCTACATCCTGCCATGCTTGCAGCTGGGATACCTAATGGTCCTGCAGACATGGGGTTTGGATTTCCTAAAGCTCTGGGGCATAAACTAAGGCTGGACTCTGCTTGTGCAAACAGCACTTTGACAGCTAAGTGATGAAAAGAGCCTGAGCTCTCTGGCACTGTGGCAGAAGGCAAAGTCCACGAGATCTTGCTCTCCCATCCCATGGCCACTCTGCCCATCAGCAGCCACCTGTCCCCAGCTCTGCTGCCCAGCAGTGTCCCCTGTCCTGGAGTAGGGGAGATTTCCACGTGGACACTTTGGTCGACCACCTTGTGAGCCCTAACCTTTCTCCAGGTGCTTGCTGGGCAGGGGTGGCTCAGCCCAGGCCCCCTCTGCACTGTCCTCGCGCTGGATGTTGAAGTTCTCGTAGGAGTCCCACCGGATGAGTGGGTCGGACGTGTTGTAGTCCACAGAAACACTGGGCCCGTTCTCCAGGTGCTCCATGCCTGGAAAGAGACAGGATGGTCAGGCAGGATGACAATGGAACCAGCAAGGATGGAATGGGGGAATAGGTGGAGAAAAGTGCATGCAAGGAAAGAAGTGCAGGAGGCATGAGGCAAGGCAGGAGACTCCTGTAGGAATGGCAGCATCAAGAGATGGATGAGCACAAGATGTACATCGAGACTCACAAACAAGGTGTACAAGACTGCCTGGGGCTTTTGGGATTGCCTAGAGACCAGCACACAGACTGGCAGTGAGTGTGCATGGGCCTGGGCTTTCTGAGCAAGGGAGTCCTTCATTCCCAAACATTCCTTCCACCTCTCCTGGGCCAGCAAGGGCTTTGGAGAGCAGCCTCCTGGGGAAGAGAGCAAGAGACATAGGGCATCCCTGGGTGCTCCTAGATGAGCCTTACTGCCTGGATGCCTCACACCACCCTGGTGACAAAGAGACTGCAATGGGGCAGGTGGAGGTCACAAGGGAGGGAGCAGCGGGTACAGCTGAGGAGAAGGAAAGGAGAGAGCATCCACCTCGAAACCCCCATGGCACTGAGCCAGCCATACCTTGGATCTTCTCAGGGCCATAGGAGAACACAAACTCCACCTTCCCATACTCAGGGAAGCGGTCATCTGGCAAGGAGAGAGCAGAATAAAGGGACTATTTCCATCCATAGCTCCAGAGCAGCCAGTCACCCCAAACACGCCTGCAGACCAGCTTGAGGCTGGGAGCTGCTAGGGGAGATCCCTGCGTGCATCTTAGCCCCCAGAACAACCTGAGGCAGCCCCTCTGCACCAGTAATGACTTTGGCACTGAAAGGGATGATGGTGCCACCACTTCCCAAGCAGCACCACACCCTGCAGCTGGAGCAGGGGTGCCCTGTTTTGGCGGGGGTGGATCTGGGATGGGTGCCCAGATGTCCCCATGATGATACCGGAGTTACAGGGGCAGGAGGATGAGGGAGTTTGGAGCAGGGAGGTGCCAGGGCAGTTACCTCTGAAGGCCTCATCCAGGTCCTCCTTGCCAAAGACGACATCAAGATCATGCACAGCACACGTGTGGAACTGCACACGGAAAATCACGTCACGCGTAGGGCTGCGAAACTTCTTGTGGTAGCACTTCAGCTGCAGAGGGGAACAGGGATGGGCCATCAGGATAAGCCCCCAGATCTGGGCAAGGGGGAATCTGGGGGTCCCGAGGCAAGGCATCCACATAACCCCTGTCAGCTTCCTACACCGGGAGCTGATGATCCTTACCAAGATATCACCCTTGAGCAGCAAGCCAGGCTCAATGGTGATGCAGATGCCAGTCTGGCTGTCTCCTTGCACATTGCTGCAGAGAGGAACAGCAGGAGGATGTGAGCTGTGGCGCAGAGACCCCCCCAGAAAACTCCTAGCACCACCTCAACCAGCCCTTCCACCCAAATCCAGGCAGAAAAGGTGCAAAGCACAGAACCTGCCCTCCCTGTGACTGAGGGGAGTCCCATCCACCACCTCAAGGGGCACCCACTCCCAGTGGAAGGACGGGAAGGGGAAACTGAGGCACAGCTCAGCAAGGGTGCAAAAGCTGCTGGGTGGGAGGGTTTGATCAGGTTCCAAGTGCCGAGGCTGGGCTATCAGCCATCCACCCAGCTCTCGTGGCTCAGCTGGGGCTTAGGACACAGAGGGAGAAATCTCTGGGAAGACTCTTGTCCCTGCCTCAGTTTCCCTGCGGGAAGCCCTCCCCTCCCAGTGCACCACCGACAGGCTGCCGACGGGCGGTGGCGTCAGCAGCGAGGAAAAAGGGAAGAAAGGAGTAGGATTTCACAGGCAAGATAAACCTGGAGTTTATTACAGGCATCCCATAAACAGTCTATTAAAAGCTGAAAGGCAAGGCTGGGATGGCAGTAAATCTCAGCTAACGGGGACCCATGGCTGTATGGAAGTGAGATCCTGGTCCTGGGGATGAGATGGGAATATCCCAGAGGTGAGGTGCTCTGGTCCTTCCAGGGAGTCCAGGAGCCAGGGGTCCCACCCAGATTGGGATGTGGTGCTGGCAGAGTGTCTTGGAGGCAGGAGAAACCAACTCCTGTTTTCCTTCTGCCAGTGCCTGCTCCCAGAATCAGCATCAGAAAAAACTTGTGGGGAGATTAAAACAAGGGGAAAATCTTTTTTTGGATAAAGAAAGACTATTAGCTCAGCTGGTCAGAGCATGGTGCTAATTACACCAAGGTTGTGGGTTCAATCTCCATATGGGCCTTTTACTTAAGAGCTTGACTCAGTGATCCTTGTGGGTCCCTTCCAACTTAGAATACACTGTAATCTGTGAGGACTAATCCAGGCAGGAAGAGCAGTTCTGTAAGCCGGGAGAGAAGAAACGCCTTCACCTCCCAGTGCCTTCATCTCCCAGATGTCCCCATCCCTTTCCCCCCTCCCTCGGGGACACCGAGCCCCAGGCAGCGCGCAGCCCCAGGCTCCCTCTGCTGATATGCAGAGTCACTACAGCCCTCTCAGCAGAAGGGTCCAGTATGGCCCAGTACAGCCAGTTACCACCTCCGAAAAAAAGGAAGCCCCTTTTTTTCCCTGGCCCCCCAAACGGACTAAGCACAGGGCACAAGAGCACAGGGGACTTGTCCTTGATCCCCTCCATCCTGCCCCGCTTGCCGTGCCCCCCATGCTGGGCAGGAGGAAAGCCCCATGGAGAGGAGATAGTTACTAGATCCCCGAGGTGTAGACGGGCTGCATGGCCTGGTAGATTTTCAGGAAGGGCCGGCAACCTGGAAGACATCAAGGCGGGGAGAAAAGGCACACTGCTGTTAGCCAGCTGGGCGGAGGGGCCAGGGGAGGGATTAGTCACGGGGGAGAAATCCAAACAGGGAGGGAGCCAAAGCAAACAGCCGCTCCCTGCCCCAGCCAGCCCGCACCGACCAAGGGCAACATCTGCAATGGGCAGAAAGGATGCTGTGGATGAGCTGAGAAAGGGCAAAGCCCTCACACTTTGGGTCCTGCAGGACCTCGGGCAAGTGCTGGACTGGGGATAGGGGTGGGATGATGATCTGGGTGAGGTACTGCATCCCAAACCCCCGTCTGGTGCCATCCTTGGAAAAGCTGTCAGAAAAACATTGTCTCCCCACAGCTCAGGTTAGTGCCCAGCATCGGGAGGGCATCCTGTGAGGGCATCTCTGCCAGAAAAGGGCAGCACCCTGCTAATATGAGTGAACAGTGTCTGACAGGGAAAGGGAAATTCAAATTGCCAAGGAAATGGTGGAAAATATCCCCCAAGGAGGATGAGCCTGGCCAGGCAGTGTGGGAAGAAGCAGGCAGGGGGAGCAGCTGGGGGCACCTACCGCCTTTCGACTCAAAGTTGGGGATGCCGTGCATGATGACATGGTGGAGGAAGAGGGGCTTGTTGTTCATCTTGATGCTGCCAGAGAGGAGCCCACTGAAGTAATGGATGTACCTGGAGGGCAGACAGGCAGCTCAGGGGCAAAACCCACAGAGGAACATCCACCTTGGAGCCCTGCATCCAACCACCCCACGGGGAAAACCCCAGCCTGCCCAGGCGTGCCAGGACCCACCTCCTCTGGGATGGCTGTCCCACCGGCACCACCTTGTCCTCATAGAAGCGCTTCATGGCAAACCTGTCCAGAGCCTGGTCAGCACTGTGGGCATGAAAGGGCAGATGTGGCTGAAGGGAACTTATTGGCACCAGCACCACTGGGATGGAGGTCACCAGTGAGCCCCAGGGCCACCCCAGGACCTCATGTCTCTCTCACCTGGCTGAGATGTTGCTGTAGTGCATGTAGGCAGCCACTACCACCCCCAGCCGGCCACGGTTCCCCTGCAGGCACACAGCAGAAGGGGTGTCATGGGGCCTGTGAGCACCCAGGCACAGACATCCCACAGAGGCACAAACTCTAAGCATACACCAGCCCACAGATGCCCCAACCCTTATTAGACACACACCAATCTACACATATGTGCTGACACCTACCCACACCCCAAACCACAAACCACCACATTCTCCACATCCCTCAGCCCCTGAGGCTGCTCAGCCCAATCCCTGCAGCCCCACAGAGCCCCAGTGCCCCATTGCTGTGCCCCAGTGACAGGTCCTGCCCACCTTGTTGTGCAGCACCACCACATTGTGTGGCGCTGCGTTGAGCCACGTGTCCATGGCTTTGCAAATGCTGCAGATCTTCTCCAGCGCAGGGGTGTGCATGTCAGGCCATCCAAAATCCAGCACCTGAACAGGGGAACACACAGCCTGGGGTCACAGGCATGCCCATGAGGAGTTCTTAGCCTGCCAGCAGGCAAAGCCCAGCGCACATATGCAGGGTAGGCATTACTGTGTTACTCTGACATGCAACCTCCCAACCCCAGCCCTGCACCCCACTGCCCAGATCCCTGGACCAGGGAGGACACTGCGGTCCCAGATCTCAGGCACCTCACCCCAGGTTACTTGGCTCAGCTTCTGAGGGATCCCCCACTATCAGAGGGATATGCACAATGCCTTAGGGAGGTGTCCAGGAGATTCCAAACAGCCAGTTTTGGGATGAGAAGGGGGGCTGGGAGGATAATGGGAGCAAGCTGAAACGCCACAAACACAGTGTGAAGTCTCAGTGCTTTTCTCAGGGTTTTTCCCAGCTGGATAGAATAGAAAAGATGGCTGTTTTTCCCCTAGGCATCTTGTAGCAGGGAGCTGGTCCTGCAGACAGGCCTGCCCTGAGGCCCCTGAGACCTCCCTGCTTCTCACAGCTGTGACCCACCTTGGGGTGAAGTTTGTTGACATCACGTCTCCGCTCAGAGAGGTTGAAAAGCTTTAGGGAAGATGAAAAACAGAGTGAGAGCACATCCTCCTTGCTGCCACCTCACCTCTTCCTCGCCCCAAAGCCTTCCCAAATCCTGCTATGAGAGGCTTCCCCAAACACATTACCCCAAGTAACATTTTGCCACAGGGCAACACAATGACCAAAAACTCCCAGGAGGTCTGACAGGGATGGGTAATCTTCCATGAAGAAAACATCTATCCAGCATAGTGCAAAGACCCTCCCTCAACAGAGCCCAGATGGAGACAAGGATGCAGTATCCGTCCCCTGCAAGTCCCCATCCCCAGCAGCTGAGCCTCCCAGCCCCTCCAGCTGCCTGACAGGGACCTGGCTGTGCCCCTCACCACGTAGTTGTTCCCATGCTTGGACTTGAGCATGTGGGCCACTTCACGGAGGTTGCTGGAGTAACTCTGCTCCTCGGCTGTGCTGGGGTAGGAGACGGCGATGATCCGCTCCGTGATGTACACCAGGTCCAGCTCACAGCTGCTCTCCATGGCTGCAGTCAGGCTCATGCTTCTGGGCAAGGAAGGGGACCACTGTCAAAGCACAGCACGGGGAGGGGACACAGGGACCCTTCCCCACCCTGCAAGACAGGCTGGGACATATGGGGACACGCCTGCAGTCTTTCCCCTGCTCCCACTCCTCTTGGGGTGTCTTGAGGACCCAAGTTGGGGATGGTGGGTCGTAACTCCTGTGTCTTGCTCACTGGAGCATCTCCCAGGCATAGCACCTCTGGAGAAGCAGGTCTCAGTGGGAGGGAGTGTCAAGCAGAGCAGAGATAGTCACCAGAAGGGGAAACTGAAGCAAGTACCTGGATGTTTTGCAGCGTGACTGCCCACTCCTGGGGGATTTTGTGGCATCCTAAAGAACCACAGAGGAAAAGCAAGTTACTGCCATGACCCAGCCACAGCCAGCACAGGGGTCTTGCTAGACCTGGGTGTGATGGTGCTGCCAAAGGACCCCACCTCCACCACACTGCACTGAGCATCCTAACACCCCCAAAATATCGCTGTTTCCAAAGCCCACCAAGCATCCCAATAGCACAAGCAGCTGGATACATCCCACCCAACCCTCACAACCCCAGTGCTGCTGGGACCAGCTGCCATGCACACTGTGGGGTCAGTGCTTTGCCAAAGGGTCCCAGAGGACCTTTTAGGAGAATGCTGAGCAGGTGGACACAGTCTCAGGCGTGTCACAAGTCCCTCTTGTCTCTGCCAGGCTGCGGGCACACCTGGTGGGACAGAGCTGCCCTGGCCCTGCCTGGAGCAGGGGCAGGTTCGCTGCCCAAGCGGCATCGAGGAGCCAGCCAGGCACGACAGTTTGCTTTGGCCCCAGCTCCACCGAGCCAAACGCCTGGAGGAAATGTTTGAGCTCTTGGAGCAGGAAACTTCTATTTATGCATGTTCTCCGGCCTCGAAAATTTCATCTGCAGCCGGCTTGCTCTGTGACTTTGTGACCTCAGCCGAAAAACAAAGCACGGTTTCCAAAAAAAGCTGCTGAGGAAAAACACACTCGCACCTCATTAGTTTTAGTATCTCCAGCTAATAAGCAGAAGTCATTTAAAGACTCATCTCACGCAGGCAACATGCCTGGAAGGATCAGAAATAAGAGATGCATCCTGCAGCTGATTCCTGGGATGCCCCATTTGTCCCCAGAGCTGCAAGACTGCTGCTACTCTCCTCAGAGCTGCAGCATCCCACAGCCAGCACACCACAGGGCACAGGACAAGGTGGGAGAGAAGTTTCCCTGACATCCTCCACCTGCCACCTTCTGCCCACCCAGTACAATGCCAGAGCTGCTCCCATGGACAGCCAGCATCACCCTCCACCAGCCCTGCATGCCCCTCTCAAGGTCAGAGCAGAGCCAGGCTCAGCAACCCTGGGGCCCGGGGACAATGCCACCCCTCCCAGCCAAAGCAGTTCCAGAAGGCAGCAGCTTTGCCTCAGTGCCCAGAGGTGCTTGAACAGTAGTGACAATTCCCCCTCCACTATTTCCTCAGGGTGTCCCAAATTGCCTGTTCACCCCAGAAAACCCCCAGCATTGCTGGGGACAAATAAGGTGTTAAAATGCAACAAAAGGAGAGGTAAAACTTTCCCTGGGAGAGCCAGGGTGCATGGAACAAGCCTGAACCTGAACATGGGCTCATCCCTGCATCACCCACCAGTGATCAGGATGGGATCCCCACCATGGCTTGTGCAGAGCCTCAAACGTTCATAACAGAGATCCCTGGGGTCCCACACCCACCAGCCAGGGGAGCCCCATCAGTCCTTGTCACCCCATCCAGCTGTAGCAGCTTCCCAAAACCACAGCCTTTCCCAACAGAGAGCTGACACGGGGAAACCAGGAATCACCCCCAGCTCCCACATGGGTAAACTGAGGCACAGGAGGACAAGCAAGGCGGGGACACCAGAGTCCCTCTCCCTCCCCATACCTGGATAGCAGTGAGCCCCTTGCTAATCCATTTCCACGCCATGGCAGGTCCACTCCTGGCACCCTCCGGACCCGGGAGAGCGGGTGCCCACAGCCAGGGCCCTCCAGTGTCCCCTGGCCCAGCGAGAGCCCCTGAGCTCTGCCCTGCTGCCCGGGCTCTGCCATGCTCCCCACCCCCAGCCGCGCTGCGCCTCTGCCGCCAGCCCTGCACGAGGAAGAGTCAGCCTGCAATCAGCTGATAGGAGCTGTGCTCCTGTTATTAAACACTCCTGCCTGCCACGGGGCTGGGAGACCTTGCAAACGTCCCCTGTGGAGAGAGACTCCAGCCAAGCCAGTACAACCCAGTCCGGCCCAGCACAGGCTGGTCCCAGTCCTGTTGGGTTGAAGATCCTTCTGCCAACCCCATGAAGAATGTGCCTTCCAGTCCCAAGCTAGCTTGGCATGTCCCCAAGCTCCTGGCAGCACCCAAAACCTGCAGGTCCCTTCTGCTTGGAAAGGGTGAAGAAAGGCAGAAGAAAGGCTTCAGAAATATCAAGAAACTTCCCTGAAAGACAGCAAAGCCAGCAAAGGAGGATTCTAACTGGATTTTTCTGAGGGTGCTCTTTCTCAGGGCTGGAAACATGTCCTGGACAACCAAAGGGATTAGGAAAAGCCAGATCTCAGGTGAGGAAGGCTTTCATCCTCTTCCTCATGGGAACCACCATGCCTCCATCCCTTGGGTCCCAGCCCCAACACTCAGGGAGGCTGGCAAGCTGGCTGCAGGCAGTGGGGAGCTGTCCACATTGACTTTGGCAATGTATTTGTCTACACTGTCTTAGCAATCTCATGTCCACAGATTAAATAACAGATCCCCAGCTCCAAGACAGGAAAGTCAGCTTTGCAGCAAAAGCCTCAGCCCCCAGTATGCTGAGCTCCACCACTGCCTCTGCCACCAACCCTCACTTGGGCATCTCACTTGGCCTTTGGCATGGCCACCATCACCTTGGCTGGCTGGGAGAGAGGACTTCAGGATCCCAAGTATGTTGGGAAACTAGAGGAGCATTCCAGGCTGAGGGATTTTGGCTGCAGGGAGTGTTTGCAGCAATGGGACAGGTATGAGTGACCCCCCACCAGAGGTCTTGAGGCAGTGATCAGCCTCCATGACTGGTTGCACTTACCAGGACTTCTACCTGCTTGGTGATGCTCTCCCCCAGGGATGGCTGCAGACAGGAGCAAGCAGAGGGTGAGAAAAAGGCAAGCAAGAGAGAAGAGATTGAGAGAGGGACACACACACACACAGAGCAGGGCTAGGGTCTAAAGTTCCCCCTGGCTATTTCTGCTGCTTCCTCGGAAATGCTCCACAGTTCTGTTCCCTTCCCTGCCTGCTAACATGTCCTCTCTTCCTAAAGGTTGGGAATCCCCCAAAACCCAAGTGCAGAGCTGGATACTCAAGTACCAAGGATGCTGCCATCCTGCCTCTCAGCCATCCCCACTGGCACTGGACCACTCTTGCCAATGGGAAGCATTGGCTGAACCCTGGGCTTGTTCTGTGATGGGCACCTGGTGCCCACCACATCTCTGAGATTCCACATGGATCCTCCATGGTCAGACCCTACAGCTGGGAAGTAAACAACAGGGCAAGCCCAGTGCAGTCCCACACCCAGCCTGGCAAGTGGCCACCAGCAGGACCAGCTCCCCAAGATAAGCCTGATCCCACAGGGCCAGTGAAGGACCCCAGTGGGAGCAGAGCCAGGGCCTGAGATGCTCGAAACATCTCAAAATTTGGTGACATGCCACTGGAGAGAGCTCTCAAAGGAGGCTCGGAACAGGAATTAACTTTCTGGGGTGGAGGAAAGTGTCTGGACCCCAAATATAGGAAGCAGGAGACAGATACCTCTGTCTGGGAATGGTGGTTGTGGTCCCTGGGGGTGGCACAGCAAAAGGACCCAGATAAGTGGGTCCCCAGATGGGAGTCTTGGGAGCAGGAGGCTGGAGGTCATCCCCAAAACCAGGCTGCTCTACTCTTGGCAGCAGAGCCAGAGCAGATATTTCCATCCACGAGGCAGGGCAAACCCTTTCAATTTCCTCCCAAAGCCACAGTAACGGTCCCAGCTCGAAGCCAACATATTTTTGCTGTCGATAAGTGCCCAAGGAGGTTGGCAGGGCTGGGGGGTGCAGGCAGAGATTAAACCCGGGGCAGATAACCACCACGGGGCCCCAGAGCAGGCAGCATGTTCCACTCCGACCCCATGCCCTCGTTCACTTGGGCTCTTCCACTGCCCCCAGAGCTTGCAGGTGGTCATCCCGACACTCACTTTGCAGGTGAGACCCCTGCCCAGCTATGGGCTGCCCGGCCCCGGGCCCCGTGTGAGGCACAGATATTGCAGCACTGCCAGGCTGCAGAGCCTGAGCTGAAACCCTGCCAGGGCCTCCTCTCCCCAGCCTGCCCCAGCAAGCCTTGGCACACGTCTGGAGCAAAAAGGAAGGGCTGCCGCACCGGCCCCGGGCTATGCCAGTCTCCTGCTGCCACGTGCCTGCTCTGCCTGCTGCCACAGGCATCACCAGGCTGGGGACAGGGCAGGGCAGCTGCTCTGCTGGCAAGATGCTGCCTGGTAGGCACCATCGTGTCATGCTTCCCAAACCTCTTGCTGGACATGGCCCTGCTCCAGGTGACATCCCAGTGCCCTGGTGCCCCCAGAGCCCAGCCATGGTCTGTGGCAGTGTGGCAAAGGACTGGAGATGAATGCCCAGTACCCCCACAGGGTACTGCCCTCCCCAGGACAGGGTGAGCGGAGATGATGCATCCAGCTGTTCTGCTAGTGTCCAGAGAGGACAGGGTGGGAACAACCCCTGCGTCACCCTGGCCCCAGCAGATTATTAAAGGCCTCTAGGACAGACAATAGCAGAGGGTGACAATAACAAGAGCTCAAATGCACGGCCTTGGGCGCCCTGAGCCAAAGGCACATCTGGTACAGCCATCTCCGGGTGTGCAAGAAACCGCCCCAGCTCTGGCCAGGGAGGGAAGGCCAGGAGACCCCAGAGCCCTGGATGGTCACGTCCTATCTGCCTGTCCCTCTCAGCAACCCTGCAAGACCCTCTTCCCTGAGAGCTCCAGCTCCAGGAGTCCCTGGAGTGATGGCTGGGCTGCTCCAACTTTTGCTGCTCAGCTGTGGGATGCCCTTCAGCACCAAAATGGGGGTGCTCTTACCCCTAGCTCAAGACCCCTGTGGTTTTGAGGGTGGAAGATTCACGTCCTGAAGCCCTGGGACAGAGAAAGCCCCATACCCAGAGCAGGATGCTCTAGCATCCCCAGAGCCCTGGCTGTCACCCATGGCTCACAGTGGAGGTGTCACTTACCAGCTCATAGTTGACAGTGGGGGAGCAGGGGGTCACAGCCTGCAAGGAAGCAGAAGAGAGCCAGGATTAGTACCTGAACATCCTGTCCAACACAGGGCACGGGAAAAGGCTGGAATGCAGCATTTAACCCCCACCCATGCCACAGGGAATTCAGCACCCAACCAAGCAAGTGACAGGGGCATCCATGGCCTTGCCATGCCAAGCAGGAGCACAGGCAGCACCCCAAGGCTGGCTTCCTGGGAGTGGGAGCGGGCTCAGGGCCACGGCAGCTGTGCCATTCATCCTTGGCCAGGGAGCCAGGACAGCCCCAGCCCCAGCCCGGGTGGGCATGGCGAGCCCAGCAGGGCACAGCGCAGGGCGGGCGCCTGATGCCAAGAGCAGCTCCTGGAACAAACCCCAGCCCAGCCTCGTGAGCTCCTGCAGCCGCCAGCTGAACAGCTCGGCTATTGTTACCTTAATTACCAGCGGCAATTACTGACAATTAACCTTGGGTTTTGTGTGCACCCCAGTCCCTCGGGAAGCAGCAGCATGCCAGGGTGGGAGAGGCAGCGCCTCGTGGGTGCTGGGGCAGCGGGCACAGGCACTCCAGCTCTGTGCTGGCCCAGAGATGCCAGCAGTAGTGGGAGGGTGTGATTCAGGGCATTTTGTCTTCTACAAATCCCACCAGGAGCAGTGACCCCCAGTAAGCCATCCCCTGCCCCACCCAGGATGGAGCCAAGATGCAAACACCACTCAGGGGCTGGTCCCCTACCATGGCAGCATGGGGACCCACTGCACCCCACTCTGCCTCTCCTGCCCCGGGCCATAAAAAGAAGGATTTGCCCCAAGCACCCCACTTGGAGCACCCATATCCCATCCCATCCTGCTGCCCAGAGCACGATGCCCAGCGCCTGCTCCCCTCCCCGGCTGCCAGCCTGTTCCCATCCCATCTCACTGTTTTCTTCAGGGGTTCCTCCTCCTCCCGCTCCCTTCCCCTGCGCATTATTATTATGATTTTATTCTAATGCAGAAACGCTTCCATAAAAGGCCCTTTTCCCTGCCCCGCGGCGCTGGCCCCGCGCCAGCCTCCCTGGAATGTTCTCCGGCAGCGGCAGCGAGCCGCTGCTGCGGACCGAGCCGACGAGGGCTGTGCCGTGCCGTGCCGTGCCGTGCCGTGCCCCGCACACTGCCGAGCTCTTCCCCCGGGGATGCTCAACAAGCGCCCCTGACCAGGGATGGGGGAAATGCGCACTCCCCGCAATGGGACACACTGGTCCCACAGCCAGGTAGGGTCCATGCCCAGTCCTCCTCTGCTGTCGGCATGAGGAAGTTTGCAGGCTACAAATGCACCCCTGGCTGGAAAAGGGAAAAAGCTGGGGTGCCTGTGGTTGTATTTCCCCGACCTTAAGGATTCTCTGATGTGTAACAGGGGTTTGTGCTCACCCGACAGCACTCTTCCCATCCACAGGAGACAGCAGCTCAGGCTGTATGGCACTCTCGCATCCCAGAAAGGCAGTTTTACAAGGACTGCAGGAATGTAAAGCTGTTTCCCTCTCTCAAGTTTGGCTCAAACATGCCCCCAGTTCAAGGAGAAGAAGGAAGACCCTGCCCCAGAGAACGGACCCCTCCCTAGGTTAGTCCAGTTGCTGACCTAGGGTGTACGAGCACCCCGCCTGCCCCGCTGACAGAACCACTCCGTACAGCACCGCACGGCCCCTGAACAGCCACCATCTCTGTCCTCAGGGATCCCTGCATCCGCCGGCGCAGGGAGGGGTGGGAAAGGCAGGGGGACCCGCACACCCCTGGTCCAGGCTTGGCTTTGCCGTGGCAGACACAGCGGCCTTTCTTCTCCCCCTCACCGGTGTTTGCATTCCTGCCGGCTGGCCCCCGCCGCCGACCCCGCCGCCCGGCAGCCCTGCCCAGGAATGCGAGGAACGAGGCGCAGCAGGGCTGCCGCCCACCCCGGCAGCCCCCCATGTCCCCCACCCGCCCACTCGGCCCCCCAGGTCGTAGCCCCGTCCCTCCCAGCAGCCACGTCCCACGAGCTGCTGCCTTGAGACCCGAGTTTTGCCAAGCAGAAAAATCACTTTCCTCCGTACATGAGGCCCCACGGCCAGGAGTGATAGGAGTCTCTGATGTCTCATAAAGGGTTGGGCACACCCTGCAGCCTTCCGCTGGAAAGTGATGATGGGCTCCCTCGCTCATCACCAGCTGTCACTATACCTAGAGAAACTCGACACCCTTGACATGTCCAAGCCCAGAAATAAACACCTGGCTGGCAAACCCCTGACAGTCCCTGGCCACACCGCCACAGCGCAGAGTAGCTCATGAGATGCCTCTTCCAGCTATCCCCTCCAGCTGCAGCTCAGAGGCTGACCTCTGCACCACAGATCCCGACAGGACTTCAGCACCATTTCACAAGAACTGAGCGAGGCTGGAGGAATGCAGACATCCACCTCCTATCCAGGGATGAGACACCTCAGAGCCTTCTCCATGCTGCAACCACTGCTCACACCTCCCTCCCTCAGCACCTCCTTCCTCTCCCTCCTCCTCCCTCAGTAAAACAACCCTTGCACCCATGGAAGTGCCCAGGGCCTCTGCCAGCTCCTGCTCCAGCGGAGCATCGCCGTGGGTTGTAGCCCCGACCTGCAAGCTACCAGCAGGGCTGGGGGAACACAAACCTCCATGGAGGGGCCCTGCGGCTCAGGAGCGGGCTGGGTCAGTGCAGCGCTGGGCTCTCCCCAGCTGGGCCACTGCAGCGGGGCGAGCACTGGCCCGCAGCCCACGGCATGGCCCGTCCGGCTGCCGCTGGGTGATCCAGGCCCATCTCTGACGCATATCCCTTCCTTTGGGTGGCGGTTTTTGTTTTTCCCTTCCCCAGGAGCTCCGATAAACATTCCGGAGCCGGATGATATCCGGGCTGGTGCTGACCCTTACTATGCCAGGAGCAGACGTAGTACCGGCCACCCCAGCCCTCACACAGACCCCTGCTCACCTGAGATGCTTCCCATGGCCACGCACTGAGATGCTGGCAAGCCAGCCCAGCTGGTGTGGTTGGAGCTAGAGACACGCTGTGAAAAGGGACACTGACATCCCAGACCCTCCCAAAGCAAGCCAGATTCACGGCCCTACTATTTAGAAAGAATGTGGACCCCAAGAGAGGACATCAAGGCACCCTACTCCCTCCAGCCCCGTAAATGGTTCCCATGCCCAAACCACCCTGTGGTGTGGAAATGCAGTTGTCAAAGAGAAATGTGACTCAGTGGCCACACTGGTGTCCCACAGGACAATGCTTGGGCAGCATAAATGCCTGCTCAGCCCATGTGATCCCACCTCACGGGGTCCCACATCACCCCATGAGGGACCACTTCCTCCCAAGCAAGTTCACCTCAGCTTTGTGACACTTACATCCCAGCTGGGCTGTGAATCACTTCCCCACACACCCACGATTCTCTGCTCACCTCGAGACCCTGCCTCAAGTAAAGGGGATCCCAGGGACAGCCACAGGCCACAGCAACTTCCCCAGCCAGTCCCCAAGCCTTTCCCCCATTTGCCAGTCCCTCCAGCCCAGCCACAAAGCCCCGCTGAGCCCTCTCTTAGCCACAGTGTGGGACAAAGTATGAGCTGCCATCAGGCACCTCATAGCAGAAGACACTTTTAGGGGACAGGCTGGCCCCACTAA
The DNA here is from genome assembly GCF_014805655.1 of Passer montanus. NCBI lineage: Eukaryota > Metazoa > Chordata > Aves > Passeriformes > Passeridae > Passer > Passer montanus. The sequence continues at coordinate 13,509,315 of NW_024356504.1, read as the reverse complement.
ACTGGGGATGTTGGGGCAGGCTTTTCCCTCTCCAGCAGCCCTGCTCCCCATTCCAGCTGCAGCATCCTTCTCCCCTGCCAGCCATAAGGGACTGTGGTGTCTGTGCTCTGGTCAGCCCCCTGCCCTGCACAGGGGTCAGGTACCCTCTGCCCACACCACGTGCTGGCTGCTCCTGCCCTCACATTTTTTGCAGCTCTGGCAAAACTGCTGTTTATGCAACATGTCCCCGGCAGGAGGACGGCATGTTTCCATGCACACCCGCTCCCCCCCCCCAGCTCCACCCTGCCCAGCACAGCCCCGGTGTGTGAGGCACAGGGCAGCCACACACAACCCCAGACCCCTGGCATGGGGGTCCCCGGAGGAGGCAGCACCCCGTGCACCCCACAGCCCCTCTCTGCCCCCACCAGTACCCAGGGGTGCTGCTTCTGGGAGTTCTTTCATGGGGTGGGGGTAACCGGCCGATGCGCCGAAGGGCAGGGGAGCGGCTTGGCCAGCGGCTCAGGGTGACTCAGACTGGGCTGATGCTGGGGCACAGAGGTCTCACCACTCCCAGGCTTCCCTCCAAGCATCCCCAGCCCACCCTGCAGCTGGCTCAGGGACTATCACTGTCCCATCCTCTCCATGCCTGGACAGCACCCATGCCAGAGGCCATCAAGTCTTCCCTGCCCCTGCATTCTCCAAAAGATGCTGGGGGCACCAGGGAGACACCACAGGGCAAAGAGCCACTCAGGGATGTCCCCCGAACTGGGACAAACACTATCTATCTCCTGTCTCTGCCCTGGTATGTTGATGAGGAGCCGCCCTGTGGCCCATCCCCGCCAGGAAGGCGGCAGCAGGACCAGGACAGAGGTTACCCAGTACACACGGCCCTGCAAATCAGGATGAAATGCCACAGGGGACACCAGCCACTCCACCCCACAGTGGCCACGGGGGCCACCACTGGAACCCCATGACACCCTGGGATGCACAGCACACTGGGAGGGTGATGGCCCCCAGCAGCCCATGGCTGGCCTGGCCAGCAGCCCTGGCACAGGGGTATGGGACAGGACAGCAAAAACAATGTACAGAGAAGCTTCAAGGGGTTGCAGTGGAGGCAGCTGCACCAAAATAGCCCTGGTTTCAACCCAAATAAGGGCAGGTCCCGGCTCTGGGGCGGTTTCAGCAATCAGCCTCAGCGCTGCCAAGTGCAAATGAGGGGAAGGGAGAGAAGGTAGCATCCCTGACCCTGTCTGAGGGGAGAAGGGTGTTTTTGGGGGTCAGGAGGGGGACAGAGATGCCTCCACATGGCCAGGACTGGGACTGTCCCTACTTTGCTTGCAGGCGCTGGCTCGGCACAGGGCCGGCCACAGGCAGGGATATGCTGTGCTCCAGTGCCTAAAAAGGCAACATCTGGAGGCAGCAGGTCTGGATCCAGCCCCACGGGCCAGCACGCGCCTGCCTGGCTCTGGCCCCACAGCCCCAGCCCTGCCCTGCCCTGCCCTGCCAGCAGCACCACACACGTGTGCTGCCACCCCACTGCGGGGACACCCCTCAGCCCAGACCCACGGGACCCACAACCAGCCCAAGGAAAAGCACGGGGTCACTGCCCCCTCTGCACCAGACTTCCCCAAGAAAAAGTACCAGGATCTCCCCAGCCCCTCACCAACTCCCCAGAGCCAAACCAGACAACAGGACTGGCCACGGAGCAGCTTCTGCACCAGGGATAAGCTGGGAACAGAGTCACACCAGGACTGGCTGGGACACTCTGCTGTAGGGGGTTTCACCAGGACTGGTCCATGAACAGGTCCTTACACTGGATTAGTCAATGCATGGATTCTTACATGAGACTGGGCAGCAACTGGATTCTCATCTGGAGCTGGTCTGTGCGTGGATTCTCACCTGGGATCAGTAAATGCACGGATTCTCACACAGGACTGGCCAGCACATGGATTCTTACCCGGGATTAATCACTCCCCAGACTGTCCCACAGGACTGGTCAAGCCTGGATTCTCACAGGTGATTGGTCAGAGCACTGACTCTCATGCAGGATTGGTCAGAGCAGCGATTCCCACACAGGACTGGCCAGCACAGGGATTCTCACATGGAACTGATCAACAAATGGATTCTGACATGGAGCACGAGCTGTGGCACTGGTCAGCACACCAGCCTGTCAGCAGGCTGTGCCCTGAGCCCAGGGCGGGATCCTTCCCACAGATCCACACTGGTGGAGCATCAGGCAAGCCCCTTTCTGTGCACTCAGACCCCGCTGCACACTTTTGGCAGCCTCCCAGCATGAGGGGCATCTGCCAGTGCCCATGGGTCTGGGACCCACCTCGAGGGGTGCTTAAGGTGCCAAAATAAGCCCTGGCTGCCCCGAGGGGTCTTAGCCCCCCAGTACTGAGCCCGGGGGCTCTGCTTGTGAGAGCAGGAAAGGCCCAAGGCAGATGGAGACTGGAGTCTGTGCTGTGTCCTCACCCTGCAGGACAGAGCTGAAAACACGACAGGGGACCTGAAATGCTGAGCAGCACCTCCAAAACTGGTGGTCCCCCAACCTGGAGTTTTGAGGAGATGAGGGAACAGGAGGAAGAAGTGGAGACACAGATACACTCCCCCTACCCAGGAGCTGTACTGCGGGACTGCTTTCTCTCTTGTGTCCCAAAACCCATCAGGGAAGCTCCAATGCTGATCAGGGTCTGCTGGCACTGTGACCAAATACCCCAGGGATGGGCTGCACAAGGCTAGGAACCAGATCGTGGCAAAGCAAGGAGGGTCGCCCAGGGCAGGGGCAAATGGACCCCCCTGCAACTCGACACCCAAAAGGGTGTGTGGGTGAGCACAGCTCCAAGGCCCAGCACCCTGCCTGGGCTAGCAGGATCACTGAGAACAGGCTTCATCAGAGCGGGCGAGAGCTGGAGGCTGGTTTTCTAGCCATACATTTTCCCTGGGGGTGGCTCCAGACTCCAGACAGGACACACGTTGTCTTTCTTCCCAGTGCTGTAGGGACAAGCGGTGCCCCCCAGAACGCCCAGATTCAAGTGTCAAGAGCACCCAGGGGGTGCAGCCACTGTCACCCCACTGTCCCTGCCAGCTGTCCCCCAGCACACCCCCTGGGGTCACCCACGCACCCACCGCACCGGGGCTGACGCCAGCGCCGAGCGTGCTCAGGAGCCCGGGAACGGAGCACTTCTCTTTTTTTCCTTGTTTTCCCCTTAAACGCAAGCGGGCTGATGCCTCCCTCGCTCGGTCGTTTCCTCTCCCAGCAGCACAGCCCAAAAACATCTGCGCCGGGACCTGCCCTGGCGGAGTTAACCCTCTGCGGGCCCGGCGGCGCCGAGGGGCCGGGGATCCCTGCCCGGGGGGCGGCGGGGGGGGCTGGCACCCGCCGGGGCTGCCTCGCCACTCATTAACCCGCAGTTTAACCATTGACGGCGAGGGGGGGTTAACCCGTGGGCTGCCAGGGTGTCCCGGCCGGGGGGCAGCCCCCCACCGTGTCCTGCCCGCGGGGGTGACAGGAGCCCGGCGTCGCCCCCCCGGCTGCGGGGCGGGAGCGGGGTGCCGGGGGCGGACCCCGCTTTCCCGCGCAGTCCCCGCTCCAGGGGACGCGTCCCTACGCACTTCGGGGAGGCGAGGGGGGGACGCAAACCCCAGCGCCTGTGTGTCCCCCTCCGGAGCGCCCGGAGAGTCCCCGGCCCTGGCGAGGCGGGGAGAGGGGCACGGGGGAAAGGACCCCCGGAGCCGCTCACAGCTCCCTGCCGGCAGCAAACCGGCCCTCAGCCCCTGCCCAAGCCCTCCTCCCTGCCAGCACCGCATCGCCCTCTTCAAACCCCCCCGCACCCCGAGACCCCTTCTGGTGACAGACAGCTGCGGACCCCCCCCAGCACGGGGGAAGCAGCACCCCCCCTCCACGCACCATCCCATCCCCGCTCGGATATCACGCGTGGCCCCCGCCCCCTGGAGAGATGACACCCCCTCCAGCACCCTCCCTCCCGGGGGGCCTGGGGACCCCTGTGCCCTCAGCTCCCGCCCGTACCTGGTTCATGACGCTCCCGAAATCCATCCGGGGTCTCGCCTGCCTACATCCGAGAGGGACGGCACCGCAGCCTCACCTGGCCCGGGGGGCGCGGGGGGCGGCCGGAGGGGCCGCGGGGGGCAGGCGGGAGCCCGGCGTCGCCCGGGCGGGCAGGAGTGAAGGCAGACTGCAGGCAGAGCCCCCCTCCCTCCCCGGGCCAAGCCTGGAGAAGGAAGGAAGGAAGGAGGGAGGGAGGAGGGAGGGGAGGGAAGGAGGGGGAGAGCCGAAGGGTTTCGCTCCCCAGAAGCGGGACCCCGGCGATGGAGGGGCGCGGGGAGGTCCCGCCGGCTCCCCACTCCCCTCCGCACCCCCGGGGCGGCCGGGGGCTGGGGAGCCCGGGGCGCCGGCGCCGGCCCTGGGGAGGAATGGGGTCCCGGTCGACTTTTTCCACCGCTCCTCTCCCTTCTCTCGCTTCTTCTCCCTCTTTCTTCTCCTCTTCCCTCTCCCCAGCTGCACGGCGCGCTCCAAGTCCGGCCCCGCTCCGCTCCCCTCGCCTCCCCCAAAAACGCCCTTAAAGGCAACCGGGAGCCTGACTCGAGCAGCTGGCCCTGGGGAAGGGGTGCCGGCAGGTGGGCAGAAACCCCCAACCCCCCCCCCCAAAAAAAATCACCCCCCACACCTCCGCCACGTCCCCCTTGGAAGCCCCTCGCAGCCGGTGCGAGGCCCGCGGGGTGCAGCGGGGTCGGGGCCTTATCGCCCCGCGTGACGCCACCGCGTCCCGGTGCCCTTGGCGGGGGGGTGGCAGGGACCGGTGTGTGGGGCCCTGCTCGGGGCCTGCCTGGCACCCCCTGGCACACCTTGGTGCCCCGCTGCCATGTGCGGGAGCAAGTGCCCAGCTAATGGTCCTTGGGTGTCCCACACCCCCAGCGCTGGAGAGGATGTGAAGATTTATCAGCCCGCCTCTCAACTAAAAATCAAAGCCAAAATGCTGGAAAAGCCCCGTCTGTCCCTTAGCACCTAAAGTCATGCCAGTCCCAGCTTGCCTGTCCCAAACCTGGAGTGTGCCCAGCATCCCCCTGGCCTTCCTCCTGTCTCCCCTCCTCCTCCTTCCTTCTCCTCCTCCTCGGGGGGCTGCATGTCGATGGATGGAGCCCTGGTCTGCCTTGCTGCCCCTGGGGCAACCCAGCCCCAGCCCTGCTTTACAAGCAAGTGCTCAGTGCCAGGAGACCCCACAGCAAAGAGGGGAAGCCCACCAGCAGCAGCCCAGAGCGTGGCGAGCTGGCCAGGGAGGCGGTGAGCCAGGCACCCGGCCCAGTGCTGTTGACATTTTCTCACCCAACGCCTCCCCGTTCCTGTTTGCATTTCCGTCCTGAAGCCGTGGGCTCAGCCAAAAGGCTGGAACTGGCTCTGCTGGAGCGGTGCAGGACCCCAGCACCCCTCCTACCTCACCACACCTTCAAAAGTCACCAGGGAGGGGCCTGTGGCAAGGGGTTCTCCCGTTGCCCACCTCCAAGTCCCCTACGGGACACCACACCTGTGAGTACACTCCTGTTCAAGGAGATCTTTCCCAGTCCCTCCATGCCTCAGCTTCCCCAGCAACCCAACAGTGCCATGGGATGGGAGCACCAAAAGGCACTGTGGGGACCCTTCCTGCTGTCCCAGGAAGCACCAGAGCCAAACATCTCTGGAGAGCATCTCCTCATCCCCCTCCCAAGGAAGGACCAGCCAGCCCTTCTGCGCTCCCCAGCACCCAAGAGCACAGGGTCAGATCCCAACAGCCACCACTCTAGGGACAAAACCCCATGGCCAGGATCCACTGACACCCCTAAACAAGTCCCACCATCCACAGCCCACAAAAACCAGGCATCCCAAAAAGATGGGAGTGCTGCAACAAGGATGAAGGGGCAAAGAACATCCTGCACCAGCACTGCACAGCATGGACCCCAGCCCAGCTCCAGCACAGAGCCCTGCACAGGCCCCAGAGCCCAAACTCCTCAGGAGGAGGCCACAGGATGGCTCCCAGGCCCTGGGAAACATCAGCAGAGGAAGAGCTGGGGCCAGATGGGAAAGTATCAGCAACTGAATGGGATGGAAATGAGTGGGTGAGCGAAGGGCACTGATAGCGTGTCCCTGTCCTGGTCGCCAGGGCAGTGACAGGAACTGTCCCCTGGGGACATGACGTGTCCCTTTCACAGGACACAGCCAGAGAAGTCCTGACAACATCCTTGAACTACAGCTGCCAAAGTATCTCCCAGAGCCATAGGGTCAAAGTGCCAGTGGGAGCAAGTCCAGCGGTCTGCAAAGTGATTCCAGTGACTCCCAGCCCCCCCAGACAAACCACCACTCACATGAAACAGCTCCTCTGTGACCCACTGCAAACACCCTTGAGCATCATTACCCCCCATGTCAGTGGAAAAAAGGAGACCTGGAGACCAGGCACCCTCCAGGTGTGGTTCATGTCCAGAGATTAAAGAACACAGGAGATAAGCCCCAGTGCAGGGTCTGTAGACCCTCTCTTGAGCCAGACTTTTCAGCTGTTTTGGGATCACTGCCACCTCTTGGAGGGTCCTGGGAGTTCCCAGGGACCCAGCACCCTTCCCAGGGCAGGTATCAGGAGGAGTGGCCGTGGGGATGCAAACTGGTCTGGAAAGGGAGAAAACCAGTAGGAAATAAGGCAGCCTGGACCCTGCTTCCCACCATGACAGGGCTCTGGAAGATGGATGCAGCCCTAGAAGCAGCCAAGGAGGGAGGCTGGTGGTCCCTGCTGCCTCATCTGACAGGGGGACCAACTGGCCAGTGCTCACCAGTGCAGCTAGCATGAGCAGCCTCAGCATCCCCTCTCCCCTGCCCATCCTCTCTGTGCAGCACCCCGAGGGTGCAGAGAAGGGCCCCAAGTCCTCCAGGCAGCCGAGCCGGCCCCCCACCGGAGCTGAGAGGCCGAATAGTTGGGCAGTGACGTAAAGAAGGGGAAAAAGGAAAGAGGCAAGGAAAAAAAAAACACCAAAAGCCCCTCCAGGACCTGCTGCACAAATACGACCTGGCACAGCACCGGGGCAGGGCTGAGCCCCACATCCCCCATCCCTCCACCCCAGCTGGGCCCATGCCAGGGTCAAGGACATATTCCTGCTCTATTCCTTCCCTTCCCCGCCCCATCCCCTCTGTTGTGGAGACCCGGGGTGTTGCTAATTACCTGTGCCAAAGCATGGGGGGGTGGCTTTGAACGGGGCCATCAGGGACAGGGACCTGACGGGCAGCTCCCTTGTGACCAGTACGTCATCCTCTTCACAGCACGGGGAGGAAGCAGCGTGCCGGGGGCAGGGAGCAGGGACCGGACAGACACAAGTCCCAAAACAAGAGTCTACCACAGCTGGGACATGCATGTCTCCTCCTTGCAGCCCCCAGGAAGCTGCAATACACGGCAGCCATACCCCCCAACACTGCCTGAGCCCCTGGCCATGGCACAGCTGGAGGGTGGCAGTCACCAGGAGTCAAGCCTTCCTGGAAGCGTCCAACCACGCCTTGCCTCAGTTTCCCTTCCTAGTTCTGGCTTGCTTAACAAGCAGGGGGTACTCCCAGCACCAGCTGAGGGGTAGCACATCCCCTCACCCCACCACCACACCCTGCCACGGGTCCTACGGCCGAGCAAGGGCCCGTGAATGCCGCGGGCACTGGGAGCGATTGCTCTGGCCGGGACATGCCTCGCTGCCCGGCCCTGGCCCTGCTCCAGCCCCCGGTTTAATGATGGACAAACCTGCCCCCCCCGGAGTCCCATCACAGGGGGCACTTGAAAAACAACCCAGGCCTGGCATGAGGCCAGCGGGGATGGATGGCAGTGAACTGGGAGCACACGCATGTGACCGCCTGCCTGTGTGCGAGCGTGCTCGCGCACACAGATGGATGTTCTTGCACACACGTGCATTTCCCTGCAGCTCGTGCACTCGTGCATGCATCTGTGAGCACACACGGTCACACACGCACATGCTCACATACGCAGGCACACACACACGTGGCCCAGCAGCCTGGCAAGCTCGTGCACTCGTGCATGCATCTGTGAGCACACATGGTCATGCTCACATACATAGGCACACACACACATGGCCCAGCAGCCTGGCGTGGCTCCAATGCACACTCTCAGCTCCCTAGGAAGAGACACTGCGGGGACAACCCCAGACCCTTGGCCCCATGATGTGCCTCAGTTTCCCCTCTTGGCACAGCCCAGCAGTGCGGGGCCCCTGTGTGGCAGGGGCGAGCAGGGCAGGCTGGAGCCTTGCCAGGCCCAGGGGCTGGCACAGGCGCCATTTCCCAGAACCGAGCACTAGCAATCGCCAGCCCATCCGGCAGCCAAACCCCACAGCGCTCCCTGCGCCCCAGCCAAACCATCCGTCATGGGGCCAGCTCCCACCACGGGAAGCAGCACAGTCCCCTCATCTTTTCTCAGCCTCTCCAACCAGCATCATGGCAAAATCTGGCCACAGTCAGAGTGAAGACATCCCAGGGGATGGAGACACTCCGAGGATATCGCTTGATTTGGGACGTGCCTGCTTGGCCCCACTGCTCAGAGCGTGCTCGGTCAGAGAGCAGTGTCACCACCGATCCTGGCTGTGCCACTGCTGGCACGTGCCACCCACAGCACAGGCTCACCCACGCCTGAACGGAGGCACAGAAGTACCCCACACCATGTTCCCTGCCTCCTGCTGCCCCCACACAGGGCTCGGTGACTCAGTTTCCCCACTTTTCAAAGGAAGATACAGCCCCGCAGCTTTGGGCAGGCAGTTTTGGTGCAGGGAGGGAGGGAGGGGCAGGCTGTGTGTGTCACATACATACCAATGTCCATCCATCCAACCGTCCCTCTCGGAGAGAGGGAGGGAGGTTTGCTAAGCAAGGAAAAATCCCTGAGCAGAGGCACAGGGCGCAAGAAGGGCCTTACATGGGCATGGGAACAGTGTTGTGCTTCCCAGCTGATGAGTGTACAGCTGCCCTGGCCCCTCCACAGCCACCCACGGGCACCAGACATCCCACCAGCATCACTGCCAGCACAGGGCAGTGGCTTCCACCACTGCTGCCCCACTGTCTTCAGGCAGGATGGAAACTTGAGGGATGCAGGTCACTGCCAGGGCACAGGTCCTGCCCTCACTGCCTTCTCATGGAGGGAGCACTCACTAGCACCCCAAAAGCTCCCAGGCACCCCCACATACATTCCAGTGCCCCCCTCCCCTTATCCCCATGGTACCCCCTGGCACCCCACACTGATCACCAGGAGTACAGCTCTTTATGCCCCACCCACACGCCCCTCTGTCCCCTCTCCCCTACACCAGTCCATTTGAGGTTTGTACGTGGGGGCTTTCCCCACGATGGGCCAGGATTCAGCTGGCTGGGAGCTGGCCATGCTAGGGGGCAGAACGAAGAGGTGGAGCAAGTCCCAGGGAGGTAAATACGGGGACCAAAGAGCAGACACTGCCAGCAGCATGGTGGGGCAGACTTCAGGGCCAGGGGAGACACCAGAGCCAGGGGACACCAGGACCTTGGCAGCATATCCAGGGCAGGAAGAGGAAGCATTGCAGGGCGCAGCTGCCAGCACTTTGGGGGTGCGTTCATCTTTCCTCTCCAAAGTATCCTGGAGGTGCAGGGGTTAAACATGAGGGACTTCAGGTAAACAAGAGGCCATTTTTGCTCCATGCCAAGCCCCCTCCCCACATGCACCCTCCTCGGAGACCCTACAATAACAAGCTGGCGTGTGAGTCAGCTGGCCATTTGCCCGACCGGAGGAGCCCCTCCCTGGGCGCTGGCCCAAAGGAGCTCTGCGGAAGGCCCCTGGCCCTGGCCCCATGCACGCTCCCCCAGCAGCAAACCCCTCGGCTAGCTGGCCCCACCGAGGGGGCTGCAGCTTCCAGCGAGCGTGGGAAGGGTGATGGAGGCTAATGAAACACAGCCGGCCGAGAGAGCGAGCCACGGGCTGCCCATGCGCACAGCCGAGCCAGATGCTGGGAGCCTGGTATGACCCCCCTGCTGCTGTACAGCCCCCTGTCAGACATCAGAGAATCCCCACGGGTTCACACCCAGACACACACACTTCCTGACACTCCCTCCTGCCTGGAAACCGCTGGCAGATGCTCCCTGCCAGTGCAGGCATCCCCTCGCTGCACGCCCCTCCCAGCTCCCCCCACAGCACCCCGGCAAGGCCACCTTCTCTGGCCTCACCTTCCTGCCATCTTTGGCTGGAGTGGGGGTGACACAGCGTCCTGGGGTGGCCCAGAGTTGACACAGGGTCCTGGGGCTGGCACAGCTCCACTGAGCCTCCCAGCCACCCTTGCCCAGCCCTCTCAAGGCCCAGGGTATCCCACAGCCCCCAGTTCCCCCAAGAGCCCAGCCAGGGCTCCATGCCAGGGCTGCTGCCAGCGCCTGCCCTGCCCCGCCACCCATACCGTGGCACCCTGCACAGCCCAACGTGTGCCCGGCCCCTGGCACAGCACCCCCCCTTTCTTCCCCCTCCCTGCCCAGCTGGGCACAGGCAATGGGCACGGGAACAGGCATGTCCCAGCCTACGCTGTCTGCCTGGGGCATGCCAGCCTCTTCCCGCCCAGGATGCCAGCCCCAGAGGTAGCTGGCATACACGCCTCCCCAGGGATTAAGAACACGAAGCCTCCCCTGCCCCGGCAGCACAGCAATGGGCACCATGCCCACCTCCAGCTCCTCGGAGAACCTGGGTTGCTGTAGGGTCCCCCTCTGCTGGTGCAGCAGCTGGATAGGCAGACACCACCGGGCATCCTCAGCTCCACTGTCTCCTGCCAGCAAGATCCGCCCCTGGCTGGGCATCGGCAGAGCTGCTCAGCCTGCGTGCACGCAGCTGGCAGCGCTCGGCCGTGGCGCATGGCACCCACGTGCAGCAGCACTCACCCTGGCACAGGGCACCCCGCTGCAGGCACTGGGGCGCAGATACCCCAAAACCCTGCCTCGCACACAGACACTGCATGTCAATGACCAGGCAGCAGGATGGCACTGCCAGCCTCACCCAGTGGTGACACCAGTGCCACCATGACCAGCTCAGAGCCACCAGCCCATCCAGTGGGATCAGCTGGCACGGACCATGGCATCTTCCGAGTCCCTAGCACCAGCAGGCAGGGTTGGGGACAACTCAGAACACTGGCCTTACCTTGGCTTGGCACTTGGTGTGGCAGGAGAGCTTGCAGCCTGTGGGAGAGAGAGGGGAGAGAGGGTTATTGGAGGCAGGAGGGGGAGCAGTGCCGGGGGGCAGTCTGCAGGGCAGGAAGGGGGGCACCCAACACTGCAGGGCACAGAGCACCTTGGCACTGGGCACTGGCTGCCAGGACGTGGACACGCGTGCAGGGACGCCCACACCCTGCACCAATGCACATACATTCCGGGTGGCACCAGCACGGCACAGCAGCAGGCACACAAAGTGTGGCTCTGGGGCACACACAGTGCCAGCGTGCCAGTGAGTGTGTGTGAGTGCAAGCCCCAGTGCCCAGGGTGAACAGCGGGCAGGCAGACAGGTCTCATGGGGCCTCTCATGGACACTGGCATGACTGAGAGCACCACAGGGGTGCTGCCATTCCCTGTGCTCTCTCTCTTCTTCCCCTGCACTGCTGTCGCACACTTTCACCCATGCCCCATGGAGGGGCACGTGTTCATGGGCAGTGCAGGCTTGTTTGCCACTGCTGGGGACACACACTTGTGCAGGGCACCACTGCGCTGAGTAGCCCCGCAAAGACACACGTCCCATCCCCAGGGGACACAAGGGTCCCCACGCAGCGTGGCCACGGCTGCTCCCCAGTCCCTGCTCCCCTTGGGCCTGTTTCCTGCAGCACAGGAAGCCTCATTGTTCCCGTTTCCTCTGGCCACCCCTCGCACGGGGCTCGGTGACACCGCACACGTGCGAGGGCTCGCGGCCCCACCTGTGACACACTGGGTGCCACGGGCAGCAAGCACGGCTCAGGGCTGAGCACGCCCCTGTGTGCACAGACCCCTGCCCATGTGCACATACGTGGTGGCTGCTGCACACTCACTGCACGTGCGTGAACCTGACACACATGGCCACGTACATGTGTGACACCTCGGTGTCTCCATGGGCCACCCTGGCTCCCAGCCACCTTCCCACCCACAAAGGCACCGCACATCCTCTCTCACAGGCACAGCTCTCCCTCTAACACACAGGCACACGTGTGTGCACAGACTGGCACAGGCACGTGTTCCCACATTCGGATCCTCGTGCATGCAGCCATACACACACATCCCCGCTGTCCTGACCTCCCTGGCATGTCCCCGTGCACGCGCGTTCCCACAGCCCTGGCTCACCTCTGCAGGTGCTGCCCTGGCGCGTGATGGCCTGCCGGCAGATCCCGCACGCCTTCACCTTCTTGAAGCTCGTCATCTTGAAGGAGTGTGCTGGAGGAGCCTCCAGGTCCTGGGGCTGGGGGCAACACGGGGCTTGGTCAGCGGGAACAAGGTGGCACCAAGACCCAGACACTCAACTCTGACCTGTTTCCCCTGGGCGGTTCATCCTCCACCCGTGTCCCCCACACCCCTTCACCTGTAGCTGTGCACTCTGCAGCAGCTGTACAGGGTATGGGCCACAGGATACGGGGTACAGGGCAAGGGATGGGGGGCACGGAGTGGGGATGGGGGTACAGGGCAAGGGGGGTGGGGCACTGCCGCCACCCCTTTAAATAGTCTCTGCCGCCCCCTGGCGGTGCGAGCCTCTGTGCAGTGTGTGTGCACACATGCACACGCTTGTGTGTTCACACACCTGTGCGTGTGCACATCTGTGTGTGTGTGTGTGTGTGCGCGCACAGATCGTGTGCACAGATGTGCACGTGTGCTCATGCGTGTGTCCATGCTCTTTGTGCTGTGTGTGCTCTGTGTGTGTGTGCACATACACAGCCGTGTGCGTGCACATGTGTGAGCACATACATGTGTGTGTGCATGCACAGATGTGTGCACAATCATGCCTCCCTGCATGTCGGTACTTCTCCGTGTGTCCCTGTGAATACGTGCCCGTGCACAAGCGTCTCTGTGAGCACGTGCAGCTGTGTACATCTGCACACACAGGGAGTGAAGATGCTTGAATGCACGTATGTGTGTGCAAACTCGTGTGCACGTGTGAATGCGCATAGATAAACGTGTAGATAATACATGCATGTATTTGCAGGTGTGTGGGTACACAGATATGTGCACAAAAACCTATGTGCACACCCAAGTACGTGTGAGTGCTGCCAGTGGGGTGCCCATGCTGGGGGTGTCTCACTGTCATGCTGTGGTTTGGGGTACATGCCAGGCAGCGTGTGCTGAGGTGCCTGTTGGAGGGGTGTAAAGGGGACACGACACGGAGCCCCCTGAGCGTGAGCAGCCGTGCCCACCCTGTCTGGCACAACCCACAGCAAGAGGAAGCTGATGCCACAAGTGTGACTGAGTGCAGGATGGATCCAAACTGTGCAAGCATGTGTGTGTGTGTTCATGCACGGGGGTTGAGGACAGGGAGGGGGCTTGGCACAGCTGCAGGCAGCCAGTGATCCTCCCAAGCTCCCCTTTGACTGTTTTTGGAGGGGGGCAACCCTTGGCAGCACGCCAGCCCTGCCCACCCACCCGCTGCCAGATGAAGACGTGAGCCCCTGTAAATCCGCCTTTTCATGCCAAAACTAATGAGATTAAGCAGAGGCCCGGTGGCCCCCCCTTGCCTTGGCGCCCCGCTCTCCTCCAGCCCTCTGCACCAGAGCCAGAAGGGATGGTGCCAAAGTGTCAGGGGGCCGGGCACCTCCCCACAAAATTCTCTGCCTCAGTTTCCCCAGTGCAGACACAGACGGGGAGATGGGCCATGCACATGTGTGTGCAAACACCCCCGGGGCTGTGAGGGTGCTGTACATGCAACATGCAGTGCATGTGTCGTGGCACTGTGTGCACATGCACACCTGCAGGCACGCATGTCCCCACCAGCCACAGCAGCAGCACGGGCTCATTGTTCCCATGTGCAGGTCCATGTGCCACCATGCTCACACTCACACGGGTTTGTTCATGTGCGTGCAAGCCCCTCTTCCCTGGGCACCTGCTCCCACGGGGCCACTCACGGGTGGTCCCCTGGCAGCCCCCAGAGCTGGTGCCACCCCGCTGGGTGGGTGTGTACACCCACAGACGTGTGTGTGCTCAGACGTGGCGTCACCCACCCGGCGGCCGTGGGAAAAGCTCCCCCAGGACAGGGGCTCCCACGCCGCAGTTGCTGGGTGACAGTGAGACCTAATGATGCCATGAGCTCCTTTGCATATGCAAAGCAGCATCATTGCTGCAGGGTGCCCCGGGAAGTGGCCTTGCTCCCCGCTCCCAGGGACCCACTGGGATGCCCAGGGATGCCGACACATCTCCCATGCACAAACCCCCCACTCTGCCCTGGCCTCCATGGCTTCATTAACAGCAATTATCCTCACTCGTGAAAGAGCTGGTCCTTTGATTCCCACAACCCCAGAGTCTCTTCTGTTTGTCTCATTGCCAACACCATCACTGTGTCAGAGGGGGACCAACCCAGCACCCAGCTTTATGTCCCCCCAGCACCCTGCTGCTGGAGGGGCACTCTGCCCACCCAGTGCCACTCTGCCAGCCAGGGAACCAGCCCATCCCACAAAACAATCCAGTCCCAGCTCCATACTGGCAGCATCCCAATTAGCCTCCCTGCCCCCAAGGCTGGAAGCTGTTGGGGGGATGCAGGGGCATGGGCTGGAGGGCTTCTTGGGCACGTCACCTGGGTACCCACCCGTGGGTACCCACCTCCAGGGACCAGCACCCACATGGTTCAGGAGCAGGGGTGCCAAGGCATCCCTAGCCATGGGGCCTGCCAACACGCAGACCAAAGGAGGCTGGAAGGGGACCCAGGTGTCCTGGGCTGGAAGAGGCACCAGACAGAGATGCCAAATTAATCAAGAGCTGGGAGACCTGGGTTCATTGCCCAGCACTGCAGAGAGTGCAGTGGTGGCGGGGGGGAACCTGTGACACCCAGTTCCCCTGAGGCTGCAAAGCCAGGGTGGGTGGAGGGCACCAGGACACCTGGGTGCAGTTTTGTAGGCTTGGGTCCACCCAGAGTTTTGCAACCCACTGGGCCCCGGGACCCAGCATGGTGACTGGGGAGAATGCAGAGTCCCAAACCCCGGTAACTAACCAGATCCCCCCAGTTTTCCGAGTTGCCCTTCCTTTCAGTGGAGTAGCAGATCCTCTGCCCCAGTGAATGGAGGAGCCCCCGGCCAGTGACGCAGGCTGGGCGTCGTGGGGGATCAGCCTCCCACCCTCCCCAAGCCCACAACCCTTCCACACACGGATCCTTCTACAGCCCACTATGTCCCGCATCCCAGCCCGGTCCCCCCTCTTCGTGTACCCCCCAGCCCACTGCCCCCCGCCACTTCTCTCTCGGGCTGGGTCCCGCTCCACTCCCCACATTCCCGGGCGCCTCCCGGCCCCGCTCCCGGTCCGCTCCCCCCAGCCCCACCCCGATGTCCGGCCGTCCCTAGCGCTCTCCGCTCTGTCCCGGTTCCCCCGGAGCCGGTCCTGGTACCGGTCCAGCCCCGCCAGCCAGCCCGTCCCGGTGCAAACGCGCCCGCTCCGTCCCGCTCCGCTCGCATCCAGCCCCATCCACCTCCCGCTCCCGGGACCAGCCCCGCTCCGCGACCCCGGCGCCGGGACCCCGCGGCGCTGCTGCCCCCGGCGCGGCTCGTACCCAGAGCAGGCAGGAGAGGCACAGCCCGGTCATGCTGCCCGCGGCGCGTCCCCGGCCGGCCGAGCCCCCGGCCCCTCGCTCCGCCCGCCCGCCCCACCCCGGCCGGGGGAAGGAGGGGAGCGGCAAAGCCCCCCCGACCCCGCAGCGCCCCGCTCGAGTTGGCCCGGAGGCGTCTGGGACACCCCCCCACCGCCAGCAGAGGGGCTGCGGGGGCCCGGAGTGGGGCTGTGCGTGTCCCGGGCCCCCTCCTCCCCACTCACACACATTTGGGATCCATTTCCTCCGCTGACCGGGGGAGACCCGCCACCCACGTCACCCTCATCCCTCCTCCGGCCTCCAGCGGGTCCTGCGGCGGGATGCACCCCCCCCATCCCCAGCCGAGTCCCCTGGGTGGTCCCGGGATGGGAGACGGGGAGGGATCAGCGGACATCCATGCGCGGAGCTGGGGGGCCTCTGCGAGGGGGGACAACCTCCAGGCGGGACCGAGAGCGGCTTGGCAGCCTGCGGCCCTGACGGGAATGGATTTGGCGGGGGGGGCTCCAGCCCCTCCTGGGGGGCTTGGCCGTGCGACACACGGTTCCCCTTCTCTCCGCCAGTGCTGACTCCGGCTCCAGCCTGGAAACTTGTGCTCAGCTGGCCGTGACCATGAGGGTGTGAGTCAGGGTGCAGGACGTGCCAGGGGGAAGGACACACCGACAGGACGAGCCACGGCTGGCATGGAAACCTGGGCATGGAGAGGACGTGGGCACTGTAATGCCCCGCTCCCCTTGCCTCGGTTTCCCATCTATACTCTGCATAAAATCGCCGGCCCAGAAAGGAAGGGCAGGGTGGGTTGGGGGTAGGCTGCCCTTCCCAGAGAGTGGGGTGGCATCTGGCTTCTCCCAAAGTGCAGCATCACCCCTACCCAAAATATCCCTGTCCCATTGCCCTCCACCCCACCACTATGACGTGCTCACCCGGCCCAGGGTGGTGGTACCCCTGTGGGGATGTGCCAGCGGGGACGGAGGACAACACTTCCCACCTCTCCATGCCAAGCAGCTCCAGGGGCAGGGGAGGCTGGGGGGACTGATCGTGCTCACAGCACCAAACAAGCAAAGAGCCATCCCTGCCCACCCCCCTCACACGCCCCTTCCCATAATTACAGCCCTTATTAATCAACCTCGTTACTGCTCACAAATGAAAGCCTCAGTGGAGAGAAGTGTCCACACCCCCCCCATAAATCACCTGCTCCCATTCACTGCCATGACAATCCCAGGCTCCCCAGAAGGGCAGGGACAAGGGTCATGCGACAGGGACAGGGTGGCCGCAGGGACACAGCCCATCACCATCATTTAAGGCTCATTTTCTCAGCAGGTGGACACATACAGGGTCACTTAGCACAGGGACTCCCGCACAGGTTCTCCTGGTGTAGGCATGTACTCCCAGTGCATGCCTTGGCAGGACCCCTTTGTGTCCTGGGGTCACCACATCCCCAAGGCCCCCACAGCCACTTCCAGCAGAGCTGTCCCCACAATGCTCTTGGGTGCACAGGGCACACGCACACATCACACACGTCACCCCTGTGTACATGCCAGGACACACTCATGTACACCACACACACAGCCCATGTCACACACGGTGGGTGGGTACCTGTCAGCACAGAAAGGACTGAGACACCCCTCTGAAACAGCTCACACCATCAGAAAGCCATGCTGCTGCCGCCCCCAGCAAACACCCATGTGTTAGGGGACACACACCCCATGGCAGCTCCATAGAGACCTCCTGTGCACCCACACCCGTGTGAGCTGCAGTTCACTCTCACCTCAGCCCCACTGCATGCCCATGAACGCACATGCACAAGTACACGTGTGCTACAGCCCCCCACGAGTCCGTGTTCTCACACCCACATCAGAAACACACGGACACAGTGGTGGACACAGGACTGCACAACCACCAACCCACGTCTCATCAACGCCACCCACCCACCCACAGCCCTGACCACCCACGCCCCAGTACTCCCATCAGCTCATGGTCCTGCGTCCCCGGCGCGCTCTGGGGTCCCCAAGCAGTCAGAGGCCTCTCCTTCCTCCAGGCTGTGTCCCCGTCCTGGCATATACTGGACTGTCACCAGCCTGCAGTGACTCCCTCAGGCGCTGCCTGGCAGTGGCTTTGGCACCTGCTTTTCTGGCATGGTGCAGCTGAAGTGTCCCATGCCATCCTGCCAGGCACGAGGCAGCTTCCCAAAGACTGGGGAACGAAGTGAGGCTGGCGCAGTGGGAGTCCAGCACCCTCCAACAGCTTCCCCCCCTTCCTGCCTCAGTTTGCCGGGGTGGCAGAGCAGAATGAGTCCCCCCACCAGGTGCTGCGTGGGCACGGGGATCCCCTGTGGGGCAGTCCTTTGGCACATGGATCCCCCACATGCCAGGTGCTGACGGGCCCAGGGGTGCCCTACACAGAGTGACCCCACAGGCGTCTCGCACGCTGGGCACAGGGAGCCCACACTGCCTGAGTACTTTATGGGCATGGTGCTTCCCAGTGCCAGGTGTTTACAGGTACAGGGATCCCCCACGCTGACCACTTTATGGGCACAGGGATCTCATTTGGGGGGTGTTTTACAGGCACCGGGCTCCCCTCATGCAGGGCACAGTGTTCCCTTTGTGGGTTCTGTAAGGACACAGGGACACCCCCTGCCTCCACGTCTCTCTGTAAGGACACAGGGATCCCGGCAGATCCCTGAGAATGAACGGCTGTACGGCAGATCCTCTCCAGTCAGGCACTGCGGGGCTCCTCGGGTGTGGGAAAAGAGGGTCACAGTGAGACGCTGTGGCAGGGGGGGCAAAAGGAGGGACAAAGGACATGCCCTGCACCCTGGCATGCATATGCAGGGTTTAACCCCCAGCTGCCCGGAGCAGGCAGGGCCGGCGGCAGCCCATACCCGCCCTCCCCGCACCCCGGAGCCCCCCAGCTCCGTGTCCCCGCGGCCCCTAACCCTAACGCCGTGCCCGGCGATGCCCGCTTACCTCCCGGCGGCGGCGGGCGCGGAGCGGCAGGAGGCAGGACACCAAGGACTTCCCCCAGCCAACCAAGGTGGCAAAGCACCAGCTCAGCCGGGTCATGGTGCCCCTGCCAGGGGCTGGCCCGGCGGGGGGAGGGTGCAGGGGCCGACCCCTGCCCAGGGCACGCTCGGACGAGCGGCCGAGCCCAGCCGTGCGCCGGCCGCAACAAGCTCCGGTGCCCGGGCAGTGCCCCCGAAGTGCCCAGCCCTGGGCACGGGGCCGTGCGACAATGATGTGCTGGGGGGTTGCGGTCCCCCCGGGCCCTGTCCCCCCCGCCGGCTCCCCAGCGTCGCCTGCGCGCTGGCAGCCAGGCAGGGAGCACCGTGCCCGCCCCTGTCCTGCAGTGCTTGGGTGGGAGCCAGCTCCGACACGCTCCCCCTCCTCCCCCTCCTCCTTCTCCTCCTCCTCCTTCTCCTCCTCCCGCACACGGGGCTCGGGGTTTGGCTCCTCCGGCGCTCGCCCGCCTGCCCTCCGGGCACGGCATCCCCTGGGGTGGATGCCAGACCTTTACAGGGTCCCCCACTCCAGCGCCGTCAGTTTTGGGGGTGCAGGAGGTCGCACACCGTGGGTTCGATCGCAGCTCATTCCGCGACCCTCGCGCCGACCCTGCCTCAGTTTCCTTACGGTACACCCTGCCCACCCCAGCCCTAAATGGCAGTGTTTACACACGGGCAGGGGGGACTTCCCTCCCCCTCTGCCAGTCCTCCTTGTATCCCACCAAGCCTCTCCTCGGGAGCCTGAGGACACAATCAGGGACTCTCCACACAGTGGGGACCCCCCTTCCAGTGGGGTCTCTCCCCAAAGCCTGACTGACTTGCCGTGCTGTGGGCACAGAACTGCCACGGGGAGCCTCTCCCTGCAGGACAGCTCACCATGGTGAGCTTGCACAGGGCAGGGGAACAGAGGAACAGCGAGCAGCCCCCTGGGCACCACACATCCCCCATGCACCCACGGAGGCAGTGCCAGGAGGAGCAGGCAGCAGCACCCCCGGATGCTGCCATGATGCCGTGCTGGTGCTGGGCAAGGACCCATCCCCACGGGGCAGCTGCTGGTGCCAAGCGTGGGCAGCGGCCATGCCAGACATGGGCACTAATTGCATTTGCCTTGGGAAGCCTCCCAACAAGCAGCAGCATCGGGGTGGGGGTGCAGGAAGTTTGGGTGGTCCCCCACAGTTCACAGCTGTCCCCCAGAGCTCTGTCTGGCACCCTGGCGGTGGTAGAGGGCTGGGGGGCAGAGGGGGCCAGTGAGCCTCAGGGAGGTGACATCACTGCTGGCTCCATGGTCCCCCACCCCCATTTAATTAGCAGATGGCCCCCGGCTCCCCCCCACCCCGGCAGGCAGCGCCAGGCCTGTGCGGGGCCATTAGCTTTATTGGCTGTGCTGAACCCGGGCCAGGCCTCGTTAATTGAATTGCACCCACGCCAAGGATGGGTGAGAGTCTTCTCTGCCCCCCCAGCCCCTGGCACCCCCGCCCTGGCCCTCGGCTGGGGCAGGGAGAGGGGACCCTGGTGCCAGGCTGCCGCAGTGGCGCGGCGGGCAGGGACACGTCCCCCCTGCAGGTGTTGGGGTCCTGCCCTCGCAGTGCCCGGCACGGGGAACATGGGTGGGTGCAATGAAGGGCACACACGGTGCCCTCTCAGCCTCTACCCACGCCAGCCACACGTGTACAGCTTGCACCCACACACGCAGCCGCACAGCTGTGCTCGCACAGCCTGCACACACGTGCAATCACACGCGCGCCTGCACACGCATGCACACACACATATGATGATGCTGATGCTCCACTGCCACCCAGCACCCTGCCCAACCCCTATCCAGTACGGGGTGCTGTGCCCCATGCCCGCAGTGGCACACACTGCAGGGTGGCATGGGGCAATGGGGGGCTGAGCAGGCTGGGGTCACTGCCTCGGGCTCCCCTCTGCTCCCCACTGCACCTACAGGCCAACACCCACCCGGGAGCCAGGGGGGTGCTGGGAGGCCCAGGCTCCCACTCAGCATCACTTCCTACTTTCACTTTGGTGTCGAGCGAGGCCTGGCCGAGGGGACACCAGTGCCCCCGAAGACATCCAGGTGACACAGGTAGGGGCAGCGTGCTCCACAAGGAGGGGCATGGCAGGGGATAGGACACGGGCATCGCTGTGGCCATCCACCAAGATGGTGGTGGGGAGCGGGGTGGCAGTGGGTCCCCTGCCTGGGCTGGTGGGATGGGCTGGCATCACCTTTGACATTCCCCCCACGGGGGTATTTCAGCCCCCAGTCGAGAAGGAGCCCACAGGACAGGGCTGGCACAGTACAGGGGTCCAGGCACAGTGAATGAGGTGCACTGCTGGGTTGGGGGCTCCCTGACAAGAGGGAGCCTTGTCCAGAATGCTCTGGAAAGAGCTTACACACTGGCTTTGGGTATAGCCCCCATGTGGAGGCCAGATGGTTGGGGAGGGTAGAGGTCCTTGCTGGGGGGCTGCAGCTCCTGCCGGGGTCTCTGTGCCCAAGGGCTGTTGTGCATGGGGGTGGCCTCTGTTCCAGGGTCTGCTGCTGGCTGCTTCTAGCAGAGGATGGGCCCTGGATCCCCTCCACAAAAAACTGCGGGCAGGTTCTTCAGAACATTCCGAATTTCCGTTCTCACTGGAGACAATCAGGGTCCCCCATGTCTGACACTGTCCTTCCTCTGCCCCCCCAAAAGCTGCACAGGGGGACCAGCCTTGCTGGCCCTTTCCCCAGAACTGGCAGCCCCCAAAACAGGGAGCTGGGTGCTGGGGGCTAAGCTGCCGTGCCTGATGTGATGTGGGACGGGCAGGCTGTGGCTTCTGCAGCCCCACCGACCTCCCACACTTCCTCCTGCCCAAGGTACAAAAGGAGAAGCAGGCAGGCACAACGTGGGCACAGGGACATGCCAGAGCACCCGCAGCACTCAGCAGCAGCCTCGGGGCAGCCCACAGCTCCTGGACACAGGTAAGGGGCTTCTCTTCCCAGGGGAAACCGAGGTACAGGTAGGGTGGGCAGATGCAGGTAGCTCATCCGGGGTCTCTCAAGAGCACTGGAATGAGAGCGCAGGCAGCCCGGGTCCTGCGTCCTGTCCCTCACTGTGCCATGGTGGAGGGCACAGGGCACTCACACGCTTGGGCACGTTTGGGCACACTGGTGCACCACTGCTGTGAGTGCACGTGCACCCTGCTGGGACACCCCCCCACCCCCAACACACGTGTGCTGCCCCACACCACCAGATTCCAGCCACAGTGACAAGTCACAGACCTGCCACTTCCACGGGCTATTTCCCTCACCCTGTCCCCAAGCTGCCACCCACCCCAAAATCACTCGCTGCACTGTGCCCTGCTGCTCCCCACCTCATGGCCACAGCTCACCCAAACATCATGCCAGCCGTGCAGGCAACATGCTGTGCCAGAGGGTTCTGCCTAGGGAAATGAGCTTAGGGGGCTGCAAATCCGGGGTGGTGCCCCCTTGCTCAGCCACCCAGAAGCCCCTGCATTGGTCATGATGTGACTGAGGGAAGCGAGAGCAGAAGCAAAAGCAGCACTTCCCCTGCACCAAACCCACATCCTGAATCCTGGCGAACAGGGACAGGGATAAGGACAGAGACACAATAGGGATGTGGTGGGCTCAGCCCCAGGAAGTCCCCAAGGAATGGAAGCAGAGGCTGGGGACATACAGGGCCAGGGCCCGTGGACAACTAAGAGGGTGCAGGATGGGACACCTGTGTCCACCCCAGCTGTTCTGGCCTTTGTAGTGGGGGAACATGGGCAGGGTAAGGGGTGCCTAAACCTTCCCTCTCCCACCTTGACAGCAGGCAGCTCTGGGGTAGAGCAGGGGGGGCAGACACTCTCTCTGGCACAGAGAGTTTGGGGGTGCCAGGGGAGTGCCAGCCTAGAACCTCTCATCACTGCCCCTGCCTCTGCAGATCCCTGTGAGCAGCCATGGCAGGGGAAGGGGAGCTCAACCGTGTCATCAAGGACCTGCAGAGTAAGTGTGCCAACCAGTCCCCTGCCAGCATGCTCCCTGCATGGCACACCTCACCCTGGCCATGCCAGATCCCTTCTTGCATCCAAGTCATGGGCAGTGGGGGGTGTCACTGCCAGGGTGCTCCAGAGAATCTCTGTGCCAGCCCTGTCACTGCTGCCTGCTCCCATCCTCACTGCCAGCCCCTGGGAATCGGCAGTGCCCAGGAGGTGGCTGTGCTCCTTGCTCCCCCTGCTCCCCTCCTTCATCCCAAGTTCCTCTTTCTCCTTGAAGAAAAGGAGGCTCGGTGGGGGATCTTATCACTCTGTACAACTATCTGAAATGAGGTTGTAGCCAGGAAGGAATCAGTCTCTTCTCCCCAGTTACAAGGGTTAGGACAAGAGGAAATGGCCTCAAGTTGTTCCAGGAGAGGTTTCGACTGGATATTAGGAAAAATTTCTTCATGGAAATGTTTATCAAGCATTGGGAAGTAGTGGAGTCACTCCCCACGGAGGTATTTAAAAGACGTGTGCTCTTCCGATCTCAGGGAAGTAGTGGAGTCACTACCCACGGAGGTATTTAAAAGACGTGTGCTCTTCCGATCTCAGGGAAGTAGTGGAGTCACTACCCACGGAGGTATTTAAAAGACGTGTGGATGTGGCATTTGGCTACATGGTTTAATGGTGGATTTGGAAGTGCTGGGTTAATGACTGGGCTTGATCTTGGGGGTCTTTTCCAACTTAGATTCCATTATTTCATCCACCATGGGAAATCCCCAAGGCCAGCTGTTGTGAGGCAGTTGAGGGAGGAGGGGTAGGATGGCAGAGGGTGCCATGCCAGCCCAGCCCTGCCATCCCACAGAGACCGTGGCCGAGCTGAAATGCAGCTACCAGGAGCAGAACGTGCCAGTGACAGACGGGAGCCGGGAGCTGCACAGCCTCTGTGCCCAGCTGGAGTTCCTCCTGCAGGTACTGCTGCTGCTCCAGCTCTGCTGCTCCCTCTGCCTCATTTCCCCTTAGGCACAGCTGAGAGCAGAAGGGACCATGGGTTAACCATTCAGGGGCTGTAATAACCCCACCCAGCATTGTCTGGCCCTGGTCCCCACCCACCTGGACCAGGTTCTCCCTAGTCCATGTGTGCAATTACATGTGCTGCAAAAGACAAACTGAGGTATGGAGCCAGTGAAGAGAGGGACACCCAGACCAGCCTTGCTGGGGGAGCTAGCTGGATTCCAGCTTCAGAGGGGAGAGGCTGGGGGGAGCAGAGGATGCTCCCAAAAAAGAAAGTCCAAGTTTGTATCTCTGCCAGTTTGACCTCAAGGAGAAGAGGAGCTTCTTTGGGCAGCGCAAGGACTATTGGGACTTCTTGTGCCAGGGCCTAGCCCGGTGCCGGCAGGAGCATGAAGGCATTCACTTCGTCACCTCCCTGGACAAGGTGGGCATGGGCTGGTGGGATACCCAGGGACTTGTGCACACACATGGGCTTTTGCTTGCTTGTGGGTGCACATGCACCTCTGCACAGGCACACACTCGCTTGGGCACCAAGCATTCACCCACTGGTGCTATAAACAGTTTTGTGCCCTCTGGGATCCCCACTGCACCCCAAGCCTAGCCCTGGGGACCCTCTTTCCCTGCATGGGCTGGGAGGGAGGTGTGTGGAGGGGCACACTGGAGTGACAGGGATTGATACCCCCTCTCCCCGCAGCTGAAGACCCCTGTGGGCAGGGGCCGAGCCTTCCTGCGGTACTGCCTGGTGCACCGGCAGCTGGCAGAGTCCCTGCAGCTCTGCCTCCTCGACCCCGAGAGCCTCTGGTGAGAGCAGGGGCACCGTGAGGGGATGCTCGTGGCGCTGGGGGACATGGCCAGGGTGGGCAGTGCCCTGCAGCACCCAGTCAGCAGAGCATGTGTACCTGTCCAGGGCATAGAGGGATGCATGAGCTTGTTTTGTGGTTGCAGCGAGTGGTACTACGCCCGTAGCCCCTTCCTGAGCCCCGAACGGCGAGCAGAGATCCTGGGCAGCCTCTATGAGCTGGACTGCGTCACCTTCCACCTGGCTCTGCACAGGAGTGACCTGGACACCGCCTGGCCCATGTTCTCTGAGTGAGCTTGGGGACACTGGGGGCACCAGGGGCATTGGCAGCACTGGGGATGTCAAGGGCATCAGAGGCACCTGGGGTTTAGCATTGCAGAGAAGCATGTGTGCATTGCCCCACTGCCCTAGACCCCACACAGCACTCCAAATGTGCCAGCTCTCCACGTGTGGCCCCAGGAGGGCACAGTCACTGGCACCAGCACGCACACCATGCCTGAAATCCTGCCACATGCATGTGTACACACACACACACACAAAGAGCCATCTGCTGCCAGGTGTATCCCTGCTGCAGCACCGTGACACTGTGACACCTGACACACAGGGCACATGTATGTGGGTGCCACATGTTCTGTGGGTGCTCAGGCTGGTGGCACCAACATCGTTGATCCCCTGCCCTGTGCCCCCCAAATTCCTAAAGGCTGCTGTGCCCAGCGAGCCTAAATGGAGGGTGGTGATGTCCTGTTCACCTTGGGGGTGACCTGGTAGTCCTGAGCCCTGTGTCCCCTCTAGGCCACTGGTACGGCCCAGCGCGGTGACCAGGAGCAGCCCAGCAAGGACAGCCCTGCAGACGGACAGGATCGGCACTGTGGCACATGGATGGCCCGGTGGCACTGGCCATCCCACTGTGGCACTCCATGGGGCACTGGCCCATCCCTGCCCACCCATTTTGGCTGCCCTGCAGGCAGGGAGCGTGGAAATGGAAGATAGAGAGGAAGATGTAGAGGATGGGGAGGTGAAGAAGGACGTGGAAGAGGAGGATGAAGAGGAAGTGGAGAAGGATGACAGTAGGGATACAAAGGAGGTGAAGGTGGAGGATGTGAAGGTGGAAGATGTGGAAGTGGATGTGGAGGAGGATTTGGAAGAGAAGCATGAAGAGTTGGAGGAGGATGAGAAGGAGATGAAGGACATGGATGTAGAGGAACTGAAGGATGCGCATGGCACTGCCAAAGCAGCCCGGCCTGATGGGGCTGGAGAGCCTGGCACGTCCCCACTGTCCACCGGCACACGGTGCATGCTGGGGTCCCCGTCCCTGGTGCCCAGGCAGCCGGGTGGGACAGAGGAACCCCTGCCGGCTCTGGTGTCCCGGCTGCGGGCCGAGCTGGCTCAGCGTGAGGCGGCGGCGCGGGCGCTGGCGGCGCGGCTGGCGCGGGCCGAGCTGCGGCACCGGCGGCAGGAGGAGGGCAGCGCCCGGCGGGCACAGCTGTGGGCACGGGAGGCGGAGGCTCTGCGGGAAACCAACACCTTCCTGCAGCGGGCACTGCGGGCAGCGGTGGCGCCGGGGGACCCGGGGGCGCTGGCGCGGGCACAGGAGGAGGCACGGGGCTGGCAAGGAGTGGCAGAGGAGCGCGGTGCCCAGCTGGCCAGGGCGCGGGCAGAGGCGGCGGCGCTGACCTCGCGCCTGCGGGAATGCCAGGAAGCGCTGGCGGCGGCAGGACGGACGGACATGGTGAAGGATGCTGGTAGCTCAGATGAGGTGGCTGCCGTGGAGGAGGTGCTGCGGCAGGCACTGGAGCTCGCCCGTGGTCCCCAGGAGTCCCCAGGAGCCCCCCAGGCAGAAGGGGAGCCCAGCACGGTCACCAGCATGGCCATGGTATGGGCAAGTCGGAGGGGATCCCGCGGTGGGGTGGGGGTTTGGGTCCAGGATTGAGTCTCCACTTTCCCCCAGCGCTTGGCCAGCCTGGCTGCCACAGCACAGGAGGAGACCTGGCAGAGCCGGCAGCAGCTCCAGGCCCAGCGACAGGAGATGGCACGGCTGCAGGAGGAGCTCAGCAGGTTGGGCAGGGACCCCTTCTTCCACACCCATCACCCCGGAGTGGGAGCTCCTATCTCCACCTGCCACATGGTTTCCCCTGGGGCCCCCAAAGATGTCCTGCTTGGACACAGCCGAACAGCAGCTGGGGAGTGGCGAGGGAGGGAGGGAGATGATGGATGATGGATGGATGGAGGGATTTGAGAGGGGAGAACTGGAGGGAGGGGTCAGTTTGGGACTGATAGGTGGGTGGAAGGGTAGGTGGGCAGAGATCTGGAGTGGTTTGGCATTAGTAGATAGAGGGAGGGAAGGAGGGATCAATTTAGGATGAATGGATGGAGATGGGACGGTGTATGGAGAGACACAGGGATGAGTATTTGGGATGAGTAGATTCGTGGGTGGGCACAACGCCAGAGGTATGGATGTGGAGAAGGATGGATAGACAGTGGGAAAACGGATGGGTGGCAGATGGCAAAGTGGCCGTGAGGGTGGGGAGAGAGCTTGGGGATGGATGGGCAACAGCAGAGAAAAGGGAGGGAGGGAGGAAAGGAGGGAGGGAGGAACCAGCGGCGGGAGGTTCATCCGCATGCATGGAGGGATGGGACACGACCAGCTGAGAGACAGGGCGACCGTGTCGCCGCTGCCCCGCGGCAGGGCCCGGCAGGACGGAGAGCGCTGGGCAGCGGCGCTGCAGCGGGCGCAGCGGGAAGCGCTGGAGCGGGAGGCCACGCGCGGCGCCGAGCAGGCACGGCAGCAGGAGCTCATCCGCGACATGAAGGGGCGGCTGCTGGAGCTGCTGCGGTGAGAGCGCCGGCGACTCCGCGCCAGGGCAAGGGCACCCAAACCCCTTTGCCCAGAGGAGGGCACCAGAGCCCAGGCAAAGCCAGCGCTGACCTCTCCCCTCCCGCAGGGAGAAGGATGCCCTGTGGCAGAAGACAGAGGGCATTGACACTCCGATGCCCAGCGCGGTGCCCCGCGACCCGGGGCTGTGTGCCCGCTGCCGCAAGGATTTCCGCCTCCTCTCCCGGCGGTACAGCTGCAGGTGGGCTGTGAGGGGAGCGGGGCTGCCCCTGGCACAGGGCGGGGACGGCTCAGCTCTCACCTCCTGCTCTCCCAGCAGGCTGTGCCAGGGCAAGGTGTGCCACTCCTGCTCCGTGGACATGGGCAAGCACGGCCGCTGCTGCCTGATTTGCTACCAGCAAAGGCACCCGCAGGCCACATGAGGGGGGACAGCAGCCCTGGCACCATGTCTGGGACACCTCCTGCCCTGGCTGCCTCCTCTTGGACTTACGGGGTACCCAGGTGTCCAGGGCCTGCATGCAGGTCCTGCTGCCCGGCATTTTGGGTTTGACATGTGTCTTTCTTGCGGCTGGTCCACAAAGAGGAAAACTACTCATTTCTGCTACCCTGTGTCTTCTGTGTCGTCCATCAGTCACTGCCAGATTGACACTGGGGTTGGATGCAGGGTGGGGAATGCTGGTGTGGGGTGTTCAAGTTCTTCTGGGGGAAACCATCCCCAAAAAGGGTGCCTTAGCTGCAGCCAGGGTGAGCCACTGCCTGCACCATCCCACAGTGGGGAGAGTAGACAGCTCTTGGCCAACAGCTCTGGCTTCCTATCACGCTGCAAGGAACCACTTGGGCAAGAGGTTTCTCAGATGCAAAGGTGATGGGCTGTCCTTGCTGAGCAGCCCCACTGACTCTGCTCTGCCCCAAGTCCTCAGGGTTCCCACCGGGGTGCTGGGAAACCCTGTACCCACCCATGAGCCAGTGCATGGGTGACATCTGCTGATGTCTCCATGGTTTTGGACCCCTAGGAACCTGGATCAAGGTCAGTGGAGGAGCAGTATGGGACTCCAGTGGAGAGATACGTAGGTGTGCCGGGGCAGGCATCCTGAGGCCTGGCACACAGAGTGGCAGGAGAGTCCCCAGCAGGGTCACAGTCCCTTCTTCAGCGCCTCAACCCCAGTCAAGTGTCAGCCCCAGTTGCCCAAGCCATGGCGGAAACATCCCGGTTGTGTAAGGGACAGGTTCCCAGCCCTTTGCACAACAATCTCCTGACCCATGGCTGGGAGGGGGAGTGGGGGTGCCTGGGGTGCTGGCACCCTTCGGGCAGGGGTCACAGGGCTGGCTCAGAGTGAGGGGCTGCTCAGAGATCTTTCAGTGATTTGCTCTGCTGGGGTTGAGACTGGGGTTGGGAAGAGAATGACTTTGTCCCCAGGTGAGATAGACTTCACATAGAGACCTCTGTACCATCAAAGTGCCAGGACCTCTCTGGGGAACTGTAGGAAGTAAAACCTGGGCTTGGGTCCCCTGTTCGGATGCATAGGATGCTAAACCCTGTCCTGGAAGGATTCTGACAGGCTCAGCAGGCACCACTGTTTTGGCACTGTCCCCAGAGAGGTGCCCTGGCCCTGTCCTGCCATGTCCCTTCCCATGGCAAAGAGGAGCCAGACATGGGTGACCAACCCACCAACTCCTTTATTGCTGGCTGGTCATCAGGTAAATACACCACCCCCACAGCAGGCTCACAGAATCCACAGGGTCACAGGCTTTGTCCCAGAGAGAGGGGAGGGTGGACACTTGACATCACTCCCCTGGCAACGGGGTCCTACCACCTTGCCACCCAAGCCCCCTTCCAGTTGGGGTCCAGCATCCAGTGGTGGCCCTGCCCATCCCCATGGCATCACCACCCACATTCCAGGGGGCTGGATGAGGATGCTGAGGTGTGTGGGGTGCTGGGACCTGCTGGCACACACAGGGCTGGGTCCCAGAAGAGCTCAGAGGGTGGTGGATGTATTGCCGGAGGTGGAGGCATAGGAGGCGCGGCCGTAGCGGGCAACAGCCTCCTTGCTGATCAGCCCACGCTGTGCCAGGATCTTGAGGAAGCTGTTGCGAAACTTTTGACCGATGAAGGCATAGATGATGGGGTTGATGCAGCTGTGGGCAAAGCCCAGCACCTGCGTGACAGAGAGGGCTGTGTCGATGCGGTTCCTCCTCTCACAGGTCTCGGCAATGGCCCGCGTCCTCATGAGGGTGTCGCTCACCAGCGTGATGTTGTAGGGCAGCCAGCAGACGAGGAACACCAGCACCACAGCGAAGATCACCTTCATGGCCCGCTGCTTCTGAGCGTTCTTGGTCTGCAGGAGGGTGTGGATGGTGACGCCGTAGCAGAAGAGCATCACCAGGAGGGGCAAGACAAAGCCGAAGGTCTGCGGCAGGACCCGCAGCACTACCCGCCACTTGGCCGTGTCCTCGCCGCTGATGCGCTCGTAGCACACGGTGCCGTTGTTGGGTGAGCGGAAAGCCTCGCGGAAGAGCAGCACGGGCAGGGACAGCAGCGTGGAGAAGACCCAGATGCCCAAGCAGACAAACTTCACCCAGTGCCTCTTCTCGGTGGCAGCCCGTGTGGCGTAGACAATGGCCAGGTAGCGGTCCACGCTGATGCAGGCCAGCAGAAGGATGCCGCTGTAGAAGTTGGCTTCCTGCAGCACGGAGATGGCTTTGCACATCACAGTGCCAAAGACCCACTCGTGGGCTCGGTAGGCTGCCCAAAGTGGCAGGGTCAGAGCAAAGAGCAGGTCTGCCATGGCCAGGTTGAGCAGGTAGACGTCGGTGACAGAGCGGCTGGTGTGGATGGAGGTCACCACCAGCACCACCAGCCCGTTCCCCACCACACTGAGGATGAAGACGAGGCAGTAGATCACCACCACCAGGTACTTGTTGAGGACAGAGCTTTCAGGCCGGCATGGGGAGGATGAGATAGCAGTGTCAGGCATCGCTGTGGAGTCATAGGTGTAGTTGTAAAGGTAGAAGATGTTGGAGAAATCTCCACTGTAGGACAAGGACTCCATTTCACCTGTGGAGCACAAAATAGCGTGAGCGTGAGGTGGCAGTACTGTGGACCAGGGGTGACAGCATCTTTGGGTCCTCTGGCTTTTCTATTGTCCCCCAGGTCCCCTCCCAGCCAGTGGGCAGCTGTCCTTCATCACTGCACTGTGATGGAGGACACGGCATCCACACTGTGCCAGGAAATGGTCAGTACTGCAGGCAGACGCTGTTCCTCATATACCCCCTCGTAAAACACCCCCTGCATGCCTCAGTCTCCTGCATTTCACCCCAATCCTGTCCCTTTCCTGACTCCTGTGGAAGAAGAGGTTCCCCCACAGAATGATCATCTCTTCTCAGTTTGGGGGGCTTCCCCATCAATGTAGCATCACATCCCTCCAGGAGACATCTGGCTCCTCCAGAAACCCTGGGCTACCCTGCTTCCTGTGGCTCCTTCAAAAGCCTCTCAGCTCTTTGGGCATCTCAGAGCCCCTCAGGCACCTCCAAAGTTCTTCAAGTACCCCTGTACTCCTCCAGCCTCTCCACCCCCTCAAGCATTGCTGCTGTGATGCCTGGAACGGAGCTGCCCCTCCTGCCACCCCAGCCAGCAGCAAGGCTGTGGTCATGGTGCCTGGGGCAGGCAGCACTCAGGAAGGTCTGAGGGTGTTTTTGTGCCCTTCTTCCCCACCCTGGTCTTGCTCCTGCGGGAGTGGTTTCAAGCTCCCGGCAGAAAGACACGTCGCACTTTGCAGGCAGCTTTGGAAATATTACATCTCTGGTTTTCCTGTTGCTCAGCTGGGCACTGCCACGTCCCCCCGCGCCTGGCCTCAGTGGGGAAATCACAGGTGGCAGTCGCTTTTTCCGTCTCTTCACACATAGGAGACAGTGAGCTTGCTCTCTTCCTGCCTCCCCAAAGACCACTGGCTTTCAGCCTTATCCCAGAATGGATCTGGACTCTTGTTTCACTCTGGTTTCACCCGTCTGTCCCATTTCTGAGCCCCCAGCCCCTCCAGGGCTTGGAGATGCCAGGACTGCTTGGGGTGCTGAGTCCCCCCAGTGCTGGGGTCCCCCAGCTCCGAGCTGGCCCTGGTTGAACCCAAACCATCCCTGGAACCAACTTTCCCCTTTTTCCTGATGTGAATTCCCTGCTGCAGCTGGGCTGGTGCCGCTGCCCAGAGAAACCTCTCCCTGGCTCTGCTGTATCCTCTCTCACAGTGATCCAGGGGTGGAAATCTTGGGATGGTGACACCAGGGTGGTGATGCTGGGATGCTGAGGCATCAGCATCCTGGAGGACTGCGAGCAGGGATGCTGCCAGTGCTGATGGGGGAATGTCCTCCCGAGTGGGGCTCCCACAGGCACGGGGCAGAGCCTGATGCCAGTGCTTCCCCTCCATCTATTTCTGGCTGCTGCTTTCTGCCTCCCCGCTCCAAAATTCTGGTGGTTCCTCTGGAAACGGGTATTCCCCGGGTATAGCACACACAGACACCCCACAGCTGGCCCAGATGAGGGGAACAAGCAGCACTCCATTTCCCCTCCTGACCCTGGCAGGGCTGGGGACAGTGGGGTGGCCCTGGGGCTCTCAGTGGGGAGGAAAGAGGGACATGCCATGGGGAAGGCTCATCGCTGTGCAAGGAAATGGGAGCAGGCTTTTTCCCCACGGCACCCAGGGCTGATGTCCCTGGGGAGTGCGGAGGGTTTGCACGCCAGAGGAGCCCTCAGCTCACCCTTGGGTGCTCTCACCCACCACCTCCCTCTACCACGCAGCCTCTTGGGCAGCTGGAGCAACCCACCCCAGCCCCCAGGCTGCTCCACGTGTGAAGAGGCTCAGATGGGAGCTGTCAAAGGCCAAGGAAAGCCACAATCCACAGAGGTGCACCCCACGGACTCACTGCTTGTTGCCGTCGCCGTCCCCTCAAGTGCGGAGTCTTCTCCTGATCCCAAGCTGTTTCTCACCGGGAAGCACACAGGTACGGGTTTAAATCCAGATGTCACCCCAAAGGGCTCCGGCGCAAAGCGTGCTGGGGTGCAGGGCAGCACCAGAGCCAGGGGTCTCGCCAGCCAGAGGCTCCCTCACCTGTGGCCGCTGCCACGCCACCTCCCAGCGCCCCTGCCCTCCACCACCCCCTTTATACTGCCCGGGGAGGAAACGTTGCAAAACTTTCTCCCAGAATGAAGCGGAAGTGGCAGCCCAAGGGACCCTTCCGTGGTCACCCCAGATGCCTTTCCGAGTCCGAGGGGAGCCCGCAGCCCTCTGTCACCCTCCTGTCCCAGGATGTCCCAGGCCACGCTGCACGGGGGGTACACCCAGGGGTTCATTGTCATCCCTGCCACGATGCACCCCGGGGGTCTCCAGGCCCTGTGCGGATGAGGACATCCCCTTCAAGGCACCCCTGTGTGCTGCAGTCCCCCCAGGAGGGCAGAAGGTCCCCGAGGCCATGGCCGGTGGGTGCTGGCAATGCAGGGCTCTGTGCCTCAGTTTCCCCACGGACAGAGCAGGGGTGGTGTCAGCATTTGGGGGATGCACAGGGGACTGCAAGGCTGGCTTGCCCTCTGTTGGGGATTGCTGTGAGGGACCCCCCAGAGCAGAGCCCCATGTCCCTCCTGCCCTGGCTGTGCCTTGCCGAGTCAAGCCATGCCATGAGTGCCATCAGCCAGAGCCCCCCATGACTTCGGGAATGCTGTGGCTGCGAGTACCCCTATGGCCTCTAGGGAGAACCGCACACAAGGGCATTCCCCGTGCACCCCCAGTGCTCTGGGGCACTCACAAACCCTTTGAGCACCCCCATCCTCACAGCTTCCCATGCCTGTCAGTCGTAGGGGTCCCCCTCGTTTTTGGGGCACCTGGTAAGTGCCACTGTCATATCCTTTGGCTATCCCCACAGACTCAAGGACACTCCTATTCTCTGTGGGAGAAGAGTTTTGGGCAGCCCCAGCTCCAGGGCACCATCACAGCCCCGCTAGGATACCCCCACTCCCTGTGCCGCCTCACATTTTTGGGGCCCTGTAGCTCTGAAATTATCATTTTGCAAGGGACCATTTTCCCCTGTAGGCACCCCCGTACCGCTGGGGCACCAATTCCGACACAGACCCCACACGCTGGGGCACACCCGCTACTTCCTAGAGCATCCCGGTGACCCTAAGGGCACCCCACTGTTCGGGGACACCCCCCAACACTGCGAGCATTCAATTCACGGGGCGGGGGGGACCTCACACTTCTGGGGACTCCCAAGCCGCAGGCACAGCACATATCCCTGCCTCACCCCGCCTGGCGGCGATGCCCGTACCAGGAGGACACCCCGGTGCACCCCTGCACCTGTCCCGCCGCATTTTGGGGACACCCCGTGTCCCCTCGCATTCAGGGGACAGCCCGTGTCCCGTCTCATTTTGGAGACAGCCCGTGTCCCGTCTCATTTCGGGCACACCCTGCGTCTCACTGCATTCAGGGGACACCCCGTGTCCCATCACACTTTGGGGACAGCCCGTGTCCCCTCTCATTTCGGGCACACCCCGTGTCCCCCCGCATTTTGGAGACAGCCCGTGTCCCGCCGCATTTTGGGGACACCCCGTAACCCATCTCATTTTGGGGACACCGCCCCCCCTTTCCCGCCGCGGGGGCGGAGCCTCCTTGTGACGTCACACTCGGTGGGCGTGGCGAAGGCGGCCCGGGGCGGTGGCGCGGAGCCGGAAGTGACGCGCGGGCGCGAGAGCGGAAGCGGCGGCGCAGGCTCGGGCGGGTCCCCGGTGCGCGCAGCGGGCTGGGCTCCCTCAGAGCCGCTCCCGGCACCGACATGATCCTGCTCGAGGTCAACAACCGCATCATCGAGGAGACCCTCACGCTCAAGTTCGAGGGCGCGGCCGCCGGGTAGGCGCAGGGGGGGCTGACAGGTGGGGAGGGTGACAAGGCAGGATGTGGGGCTGGCGGGCGGCGGGAGCGGCGCTGCCGGGTGGCGGCCCGGGAACGGCGGGGGCAGAGCGGGCTCGGCGTGGGGGCCTGCAGGGTGCGGGGGGTGGCCGGGGTGCGGGAACTGAGGTGCGGGCGGCGGGATGGGCAGGGGGAGAGCCGGGGATGAGGGAGCAGTGTCGGGGGGAGAGTGGGGCTGGATGGGGTCGTTGTGCCAGGGCAGGGAGAGCCCCGGGGAGCAGGACGGCTCTGGGATGGGTACCGGAGATTGCCGTGCTGAGGGGGCCTGGAGGACACGGCCTGGACGGGGAGGAAGTGGGATGGGGAGGAAGGTGGATTTGCAGGGTGTTTGCTGTGGGTAAAGTGGGCTTCATCAGCCTGGTACGGAATGTGTAGGGGGAGGCGGGGAACAGGAAGCCTGAGGATGGAGTCATGGCCTCAGCCTTTTGCTTTGGGGTGAGGAGCAAATTGCAGCTTGCTCGCTCTTTGCTGTGTCGAGCAGAAGGGATGCAGGCACACGGGTCAGCCACGGCCGCTGGTGCCAGCCCGGAGGGTGTCCTGGCCTCGGGGGTCTGGGTCACACCCCCTCTCTGGCTGGGACAGTTCAGTCCCTGGGGAGCCAGTGGGTTTTTTTACTGTATTGCACCAGGGCTGTAGAGATGCTTGTGAGGACACAGCTTAGGTTGGAAGGAAGCCCTTTAAGTATGAGTGTCCTTATCTGCAACGAGTGGCCTGCGGGCTCCGTGCACTGCCTGCCGACTGAGACACCTTTGTACACAGACAGAGCCGTGAGAGGCAGAGCAGTGGCGTTATCTCTGGGGTGGAGCCTGCCCTGGCGCCTCACAAGGCAGGGCTCCGGCTGCTCCAGGAGAGGACCCCCCAGGCAGGTGCCTTTTTCCGTGCTACCTTTTTTCTCCAGCGATTTTTGAAGCTCTCAGCCTTCTGCATGCAGAATGTTGCATGCAATCTGCTTTCCCCCCGATCTCAGCTGACTTGTTGCTCAGATTCGTGTTTTGTTTTGGAGGGTTTTTTTTCCCATAAAATAATCTTACAGACTGCTCTGCCTTGGAGGACAGCTGAGTCCCAGATTTTGATTTGTCTTGAGCCTTGATCATTTAATGCAACAAGTTTCCCCAGAGTACAGGCATGGCACTGGCAGAGAGCTCCCAGGTGACCACTGGGTATTGCAGCACTTCCATTAGAAAATATGGCATGTCCAGAGGTTCACAGGGAGTGTCAGAACAGCTCCTCAATCACTAGTCTGTGCCAAGGCACTCTTCCTGCTGGAGGGAGAAGAATGTGCACATGTCCCTGTTGATCTGACGTGGAGGGGCAGTTTTCAGCTTCAGATGCACCCCAAAACTCTGGCTGTGTGAGCAGAGCTGTGCTTGCTCACCCTGCAGCAGCCTGCAGGCCCCTGAGATCTCCATTCTGCTGCATGGCAAAGCCACCTCACTGGTGTGTTGGCACATGTGCCTGACATACTGATTGTTCCTGGATCAGTTTGGAGGGTGGCTGATGGTGCTCTGCTTCTGCCTTTTAGTCATCTGTGGCATGTTCTGTGCTTTAGATGGCAGTTCTAGATAAGCTTTGTGCCTTGAGTGTGTTGCTGAAAGTGAGGAAGACATTTACTTCTGAATTTCCTTCTGTGCTTGTTCTGGGGTCCCCCATCCAGGCAAGTGCAGGGAGGTTTCTCCTGGTTTCAGGTCTTCTAAGGAATGGATGTTACAAGATATTTATTCAAGTGATTTTTTTTTTCCAATGGCCACAGCTCTCGGGTTATTCCTGTGGTGCTCTGCCTGGAGGCAGGAAGGGATTTCCTGTATTTTGGTGATGGTTTTCCAAGGTGTATCTTGGGGCTGAATACAGGACAGGGCAAGGACAAGCCTTGAAGAATTTGGTGGCTGGGAGGAGTGAGCTGGACAGTGGGGCAGAGTTAGGTGTACATTATTTGCTCTAACCCAGAAGTGCAGCAGATGTGATGCAGGGATTTGTCAGTAGTGGCTGTCTCAGAGCCAGGTGTGCCTGGTGGCTTCAGCACCAGCCTGGAAATGGGGCAGGGCAGGGTTCCTTTCCAAATCCTTTGCCAGAGACTTGTCCTGAGACATGGGCTGCAGTGCAGCCATAGTTTGGCAGGTTCCTGCAGAGCTTTCCTGGGCTATCAGGTGGGAGACATTCCACATTTCACCCTGTCACATAGAACTAGGTCACATTTAGAAGATGGAATTCATTAACTGCCATTATTGTCATATATGTCAAAATCTGCTCTGTGTGGAGGTCCATCAGCTGTCCCTGGAGTTCCCAGTGTGAAAGGTACCTTGGCAGGACTGCAGACAGAGATCAGCACTTGAGACAGGGCCTAACCCACTCCTAAGAGTATTCCCTGGACAAGGTCCTTGGGGCTTGGCAGCATCCACCTGTACACAGGATAATTTCAAATTTAATTTGGTTTTGTGGGCTGACCCAATGCAAATCTCGCCTCCTTGGACAGCCACTGTTGAAACATGATATTTAGATCAGGGTGGTAACAGATCATGGACTTCAATGCATCTGATTTTTTTTTTCTTATTTAGTTCTAGTAATTTATTTCTTTAAATCTGTTCTCTTAAACCAACCACATTTTAAAATAAAAGCCTGAAGCTACCAGAGTCTGTTGAAATAACTTGAGTTAGGAATTTGCTGCTGCAATGTGGGAATATCTGGTCAGTACCTAGAAATAAGTTTGTTGAAATGAGGTTGGCTCATGAGCTTTTTTACATGTCAAGAGGAAGCTTCCATAAGCTTTTGACCATTTCATTTGTACATGAGATGTTGCCTGGAAGATGTTACCTGTGTCACAGGTGGGTTTTCCCATTCCTGATAGAAGTGTCGTGTGAGAAGATGAGCTCTACCAGTTGGAAAATCCTGTTTCTCATTGCTTTCCTCTACTAAATGCACAGACATTAAGAAAACCCCACAAACACTTTAAGTGTAAAACATTTTGATGATTGTCTTCTGTGTCTGATGAATATTCATTCTGTTTGACCCTAACAGATTTGCCATCCAGTTTTGTCCTGCCCTAATTTAACTGGCCCCAGGGAAAGCGTGGCACAGGGCTTTGGTCTTAGGGTTTGGTTTTCTAGTCATACGTAGCTTACCCAAAATCTTTAGTAAATTAATCATCTGTCTCAAACTGTTACTTATTATTTATTCACTGTGCAAAAGAACACAAATTTGCATAGCTGGGGTACAGCATGCCTTTTCCTAGGCTGGGGGCAGAGAGGGAAGATAATCTCAAATTAAATTGTTGGTTTCTTTATAGCCATTGGTAGGTACAGCTCTGCAGGGCTCCCTGACAATTAGCTGCATAGGAAATCACCTGAAGCTTGGACTTCCCTGCTGCAGAGTGGTTCCTGTGAGGCAGCAGGAGCTGGGCTGAAGCTGCACCCACCTGCTTTGTGGCATTTCCCACCTGTGGACACTTGATGACGGTGTGCTGCAGAGCTGAGCCTTTCAGACACAGAGCCTGAACCCTGGCTGAAACCAGGCAGTGAGAGCTTTGTGTTCATGGTGTGACTTGGAGTTCATCATGGGAAGACAGGAGTGTCTGGAGGCTGTTGATGTGCTGGGAAGGTAGAGGAGCCTTGAATCCTGCCAGGCACTACTGCGGAGCTCTCTTCAGGAGTGGTCATAGTTATATGTAGCTCCAGTGTTTCAGGGATGCTCAGAGCCCCCACCAGAACCAGATTGTTCCTCTGCCACCCTCTCATTCTTGCTGACACAGACATTTTTGTGGCTTCAAGGGAAACAGGACTGGGGAAGTGACCTAGGTTAAAATTAAACAGGCAAAACTGGGTATTTTTAGCTTAGATGAGTTTCCTCATCCCATTCATTGTGTCATGGCTGTTCACCATGGAGCAGGGATCAGATCTCCCTCCTTCAGCAGCAGTGGCAGGTGTTGGCTTAGTGTCCTCACAAGCCCAGCCTGGAGCTGCACATCTCTCCAGGCACAACCTCACCTGCTGAAACTCAGTCTGCCTGACTGCAGAGTGCTGGGGAAATGCTGCTGGCAGAAAGAGCAGGTTTGGGATTTGCTGGCATGGACAATGCTCGTGGTACACCCTGGCTGTCCATGTCGACTGAAGGTGCTGTAGGTGTTGGAACATAGCTCCTGGGTTGTCACAGCATGTCCTGCTTGGACACCAGGGAAGGTGACTTAGCATTAACAGTGGGTTGTGAACCATCTCTGTCTGGAAGTAGATAATGCTCTGCTCTTGTGCAACAGCATGGGGAGCAGGAGGGAAGAAAAGCCAGATCTGAAATGTGTTAGGCTTTCACAGGTGGTTCTGTCATCACTCCAGTCTCAGTTTTCATCTTGGGTTCCTAAGAGGAGCCTGCTCTGTTTTATCTTCAGAGAGTGGTTCTCACTGCAGCCACCAATGCTTGACAGCAGAGAAGAGTTGGTGTCCATCACTGTACCAAAGAAACACAGTAAAAGTGTGTGCAAAATGAGGCTCTTACCCAGAGACTTGGCACAACTCTGGATCTCTCTGGTGGGGAACCACAGGCTAGCTGCCTACAGCTGAGGATGGAAGACAGCTGAGGACAAAGATCTGGCTGGAAGGGGATCTGCCAGTGCCAGCATGCTGCAGGAGCATCTGTGCTTTGTCCACTATGAATCCCACTGCTTTCCTACCAGCCCGCTCCTCCAGGCTATTGGGCACACAGCAAGGGAAAAGCTTGGGCATGGAGGGGTCACCTAACCAGGAGGGGAGGATTGGCATGTGTAGGGTGCTGTACTCGCCTCGGCACCACCCACCTGACAGAGCACTGCTCGTGTTCCTGGTGGGTGTGCTGCCAGAGCTATGGGAGCTCTTTGACTGCATATGCTCCTGCAGCTTATGCAGAGAGGCTTTTGTTAGCTCAGTGAGGCCCAGAAGTGGAGGAACTGCTCAGAGAATTTTAGTCATTGCTCATAATTTTTTTTTATTGAGGAGACCTTTCTGTAGTGAGAGCCTGCAGTCTGTCACTGAATCTGGATCACTTTATCCAAATCTTGTGTTGACTCCAGCAATCTGAAAGCTCTGCTCAGAGCTTTAAACTTTGAAATACCTCTTTTTTCCCCTCTCCTATGGGACACAAGGTTAGGGTATCTGCGTGCCTGCAGCTTTTGGAATAATTGCTGTTCTCCATTATTTGGTAGAGGCCTTAATTGTGGTGTGGGAGATGCTTCAGTATGGTTGTCAGCCAGGTTCTTAAATTTGTCATAACGTACAGCTAAGAGCCTTTGTGGCCTGAGAATGAAACATGGAAGTTCTCTGAGTCAAGTGAGGAAGTGCTGTCAGAAAAAAGATTTGCTGTGGCTCTTAAGTGCTTGCTGGTGTCTCTCCATGGGCACCTGTGGCTCTTCACGGATGTTCTGCCAGGGTGAAAAATCTGATTTGGAGCTGGCTCTGTATTAGGTAAACAGGGCGTAGGAGCCATTTGGAGATGAATAGAAGGAACACAGGCAAGAAGACATAAAACCTGTCAGGGTCTTTTATTGTTACAAACAGAGGCCAGATGGGATTTGGTGTGGGTTTGACTTCAGACCGGATAACTGTTATCACAAAACAGACTGCTGCTGGGAACAGCTGCCATTTTAGCATCAGAGTTCAGGCAGGGGTTTGCAGAAAGGTCTGGTCTGGATTCAGTGTTCAGTGCAGAGGGAAGCCATCTCAGTTATTCCTGGTATGAGCTGGTTTTATTGTCCATTCAGGGCAGAGGGTAGCAAGCAGGAAAGGTCACTGAGGGATGCTGTGGTTCAGGTAGCATTGGAGGTGAGAAGCTTGCAGGGTCACAGCAGCTCTCTGCCTCAGGACCAGATGAGGTGTCCTGGCTTAGTCTGTTTTCAGAGATTTAGTTCAGGGGTAGAATTGACCCCCAAAAGACCTCCTGGCTTCCCAGTTGGGATTTACAGTTTGGCTGGGACTTGGAGATGGCTGTGATTTAGAGTCATTCAGCACCAAGCTGCTAAACTGCCAATTCTTGCTGTGGGTGTGGAGAGTCTTCTCATGGAGGCAAAGGACACCAGAGCACGCTAGACCAGACAGAGCTCTTTGGGATCATGCCAGTAACCTGACAGTAGCTGGTAGCCACCCTCAGTGGTGCAGGCCCCATCCCAGGCCTGCTGTGACTCCTCTGCACTGAGGCAGCGCTGGCACGAGAGCAGGAAGGACAGAACAGAGAGGACACGTTGTGCCTCCATAGAGCGATTTCCGGTGGTAGAAGATGGGGTTGCTGGAAGGTCAAGGGGAAGTGAAAATGTGTGTGACCTGCAGCATTGTTGCTCATCCAGAAACTATGGAATGCTGGAGGTGAGAGCTCCTCTCTCTTCTGCCTGGGGGCTTCTTGAGGTGGGAACAACAATCCGGGTAGCAAACTGAGTGGTTTCTCTGTTGGAGAAAAATTTTAAGTAGCCAGGGTAGTTTTCTTGAGGTGAGCCAGAGAAATAAATAGAAGCACTTTAAACACTGTGATTGTAAAGCTCCTGAACTGTGAAAGGCTAAGGGGGCTCACTTTGCTCTCACTCACTCCCAGCGCTCTTCCCTGTCCTCCCCTGGGCCAGGCCAGGCCTGGGTTACTGAAGTGTGTGCCTGGTGAGGCAGAAAACCCACTGTGCTGTGGGTGACAGGGCCGGCGTGGCTGCGAGGAGCTCTGTATGCAGCTCACGTGAGCTCTTGCTTCACTGAGGCTGTGCCGGGAAGTGCTTGAATATTCAGCACCCAAAGTTCTGCCCAGTTACCTTCTTTTCTCTTAAATACTCCCCCTCCTCACCATCCCCAAGTACAGGAACTGAGCCACTTGGGAAATCAGCGTTCAAATAACTTCTCTAAGAAATGACGTTTGCACAATAACAGGCTCCAACCCAGTTGTGTTAGCAGTGAGCTTTTGTGTGCAGAACAAAGGCTCTGTGCAGGGCCATCAACTGGCTCCTGTGCAGGGTCTTGCTGACTTCTTCAATGATGTGATGAGTGATCTTCCTGCCATCCCCTGGGTACAGAACAACCAAATGGGGAATCATCCTTCCTCAGCAAAACCACTCCAGTGCATGGACTGTCAGCCACTTGCTTGCATTTCTCAGAGGGAGGTGCTGTGTTTGGAAGGCTCTGCTAGGAACGGAGGCTCTGGGAGGTGTCAGTTCTATGTGTGTGGGGAATGGGGTTTGAAAGGTGTAATTCCAACAAGATGGAACAGAGGTTTAAGGATGCATCCTATTTAATATTCCTAGCTCTCATGTGCCTGGCTGTGCTATCTTTAAAGCTTCCTACATAGGTTTCTTTTTTTATAAAAATTTATAGTGCCATCCAAGCTGATTCCCACGTCTGAGTGTGGTGCTCTAAAAGAGGAACACGTCTGCATCAACTGACCAAGTGGGATCTCTGGGAGTTTCTTTCATCTCTGCTCTGAGCCATCCTCAGTGAGCAGACGTGGCTTAGACATGACTTGTGGAATAGCTCCCCTTTCCAAGAGCCCAAGCTAAATATGCAGCCAGGGATGCCTGCTGAGCCTGTCTCAGGCCCAGCTGGGGAGGGGAGATGAAAGCAAGAGAGGTCACAGGTAGCTGGCACAGCTTTTAAACGAAAGGACCTGCTTTGGGTGCACTTGCACTGCTTCTTTCAAGTGTGCTGTTTTTATCCTCAGCAAGGTGACACAAAAGACAGAGGCTCCCCGGCCTTCAGATGAAAAAAAGGGCTGTTGCTTTTCACAGCTGATCACTTTCAAGAAGCAGGAACACCTCCTCATTTTCACTTAGGTTCTCCATCTGGGGGTTAATTCCTCCCTTTCTGCTGGAGTAAAATGTTATTGACCTGGTGTCTGGGATCAGTGCAATGCAGTGTCTTGGTTTCTCTGTATCGCCCAGCTTGAGTTTTATCACATTGTGGTCATTTCTGCCTTCCAGGAAAGAGACTGGCTGCAGAAAAGCTAATGGAAAAAACAATGCTTGCTGCTGAGATAAAATAATTTAAATTGTTACAGAATATTTTCAGGGAAAATAGATATTGAGTCATCACTTCCCCCCACCTTCTTCAGTGTATGTACCATAGTGTAAGCAGTACCCAGCAGCACATAAGTGTGTGGAAGAGCAAGTTTTGGCAAAACAGTTGAAGCTGATCTCTGGGCAGCAGCAGCATAGTTGAGACCACTGACTTTACTCTGGGGAGTTATTTCAGTATGTTGGTTCAGGCAGGTGGGAATGAGCTGTTAGAGACTAGATTTCTGTTAGCAGCAGCATTATTAGCCTGTATTCGAATATCATCTACTTTTGAAAAATAAATGGAGATACAGTGTGAAACAGCAGTAGCAGACTGGCATTTTTATCCTGTTCTCATTTTCCATGCCTGCTCTCAGCAGTGGAGATACCTTTGCATCAATTCCCTGTTGGAGGATGACCTATTAATACCAGTCCCCTTGGAGCTGTGAAAGCAGTTAGGTAGTGCAGTCCCAATGAAATAACCTTCCAGAAGCAGTTACATCTTTCCTGGAGTCCTACTCTTTCACAGATCATGAACAAATGTCAAAATAGGGTTTGTTAAGAAGCAGTTTAATCTTCATAGTCACAGTGTAAGATGTGGTGTGCCTTTGGCTTGCAAAGGGTTTTGTTGCTGATCGGGGTACCAGAGACCACTCAGGACAGTGTTAGAGCACATCCAGAGCTGCAGTTTTTCTGCAGAGGCTATTAGCAAAATGTTGGGGTGTTTTGGAAGGGGGACAGGATGAAATGAACATGTGGAAAGTTTCCTTCTTTGACCTGCTCCTGACACTACTAACACTTTCCTAACTTGCAAATGGGGTCTTCTCTGCGAGAAAGTTATATCAATGCATTTGCAGAACTGGTGTTGATGGCAAGGGGGGCACTGTGTCAGGAAGGATTACTCAGCTCCTTCCATGAACTGCTATTGCAGGACCTTACAAAAGATCCTCTGTCCCAAAACCTGTGTCATGGCCATACTGTACAGAGCGTGTGCTTGTGAAAACAAACTTCTTAGGAAGGAGTAGCTTTCTTAGAAATTTCTAACTGGAAATCTGTGATGTCAAAATCTATTAATAAACTAGAAATAATAGAAATCTGTGCCAGCTTCAAAGTCTGTTTTATGTCATCTGGGGTAAAAGTGGTGCTTATAGGAAGGGGAAGAAGTCTAAGATCTCTTGACAGAGGTTACTACTAGTCGGACAGAGGAGATAAAAGGGTTTTGAGGAAGAGCTGCCTGTGAAAAATAAGGTGTTGGAAATTAATCCTCTTTCCTTCACAGCTTGGAGGCTGCTGTTAGAGTTCTCATTTACCTCCTTTGTTTTCTTTGCTTTTTAGAAATAAACCAGAGGCAGTAGAAGTAACATTTGCAGGTAAGCTCCGCAGCTCTCTTGATTTCTCTGAACCAAGGACTGGCTTGAACAGTCTGCCCACACCACTGGCCAGGGGCGATGTGGTGACCCTGCAGTACCCTCAGAGTTGG
The DNA here is from genome assembly GCF_014805655.1 of Passer montanus. Classification (NCBI taxonomy): domain Eukaryota; kingdom Metazoa; phylum Chordata; class Aves; order Passeriformes; family Passeridae; genus Passer; species Passer montanus. The sequence goes on along the minus strand of NW_024356504.1, from coordinate 13,465,590 downwards.
CTGCCCCACTATTTCTCTGTCCAACTGCCTTCCCTGGGACTTCCCTAGAGCACAGAGTTCACTGGTGGTAGTGCTTTGTGTGTGCCTCCTACATAGCTCTTCTCTTTTACCTCATCTGTTCTCCACTCCTGCCCTTGATGCTACTTGTTATGAGGTCTTTAGCCTCATCTGGTTTGGGTTGTTAGGAAGCTGACTTAGGGTGACAGGCAAAATGGATTCATCACCTCAAGTTTGCTCTTCAGGAAGAGAAATGCCAAGAACGTTCAAGTACTCATTCAACAACTGATTTTTTCCTTCTGTTATCAGGAATCTGTGTAAGTTGCAAAGCTCTGTGGGGAAGTGGAGCTTGCTAGGTAGCTGGAGGGTTCCCTTCCCTTCCTGCTGCCCTCCCTGCCCATTCTGCAGTGAAGTGGAAGCTCACAGCAGGCAGTGGCTGTGCTGCCTTTGCTGGCAGAGAGGTTTTCTCCTCCAGGCTGCAGCTCTGGCCTGGTGGTCATGTCAGTCACTTTCTGTGCTGGCCATCCAGAAGGCTCCTGTCTCTGCATGTTTGTATCCTTGTGCATTGAGCGCAAGTGGATTTGCCAGGGATGCTAAATGACACTAGACTAAAGCTTTCTGTGATGGACAGGTGTCAAAATAGTTTCAGCCCTGTGAATGATAGCAGGTCTCCCTACATGACATTGCCACTTTCCTTAATTGCGGGTTTCCTTCTTGCTGTGTGTGTGAGGGCTGGAGCAAGAGGAGCAGTGTTGCTTTATACAGTTACTAGAACTTGTAGGGAAAACCTTGCTCAGAAACAGGAGCTGGTTCCTGGTCCCTCATATTTTTCTTGCTTGCTTCTTAGACTTTGATGGAGTCCTTTACCATATTTCAAACCCCAATGGAGACAAGACAAAAGTGATGGTCAGTATTTCTCTGAAATTCTACAAGGAACTCCAGGAACACGGTGCTGATGAGGTGAGTAAACATCTCCAGACCTCCTGCCTACAAATACTGTGTTGGTGACAGTGCCTTTGTGATGTAGATGGATCTAACATCTGACCCTTAGAGAAGCATCTGTGCTCCCATCACACACTAGTCAAAGGAGCAGCCCTGTGCCAACCAGGAGTCCCACTTTGCTGAAAGACAGGGGCAAGTGTGTTCATGCTCTCATGAAAAAGTAGTCATCCTGTGTGACCCTGCAGCCTGAAAGGCAGAAGGCACTGCTAATTTCACAAGGTCAGAGCGAACCCTGACCATGTAGAGATAGTTTCCCTGACTGGTGTGTTGAGCCCACAAGTGAGGGAAGGTACCAAGACAGCTGTGGTGCTTCTCTTTTGACTCCTAACCACACTTGAGAGCAAGTGCTGGGCTCCTGTTGTGTGTGCAGACGTTGGTTTTCAGACTGGTTCCCTTTTCACTGCTGCTGTGTGAAGTCCCAGGCTCAGTTCCTGTTGACTGGGCCCTGTGGTTGCAGAGGGCCATTTATGGTAGAAAAAAGGAGCCTCTCTGAGCTGTGGTTGGATGGCAAGGCAGGAAGTGTGACTCAGTTCCTGAGTCAGTTTTCAAATCTCCACATGGTAGCAAATGGGGTTCACCCAGGGCTTTTCAGCAGGCTTTTGCCTCTGGGTGTCTGTCCTTGGAAGAAAACAAGGGAACCACTCCATCAGTTTATTGTGAGTCTGGTGAGAAATGGGTGATTTGAACCCAAAGTGAATTCCTGTGCATTGCTATAAGACCCACCTAAGTCAGAGGAGATGTGATTGAGTGTCCTGCTTTCCTGGTTTCTGAATGCAGAGCTTTCTAGGTGCAGCATTCCCTGCTGCTGAAGGTACTGCTGCTGGCATGAGGAGTGTCAAGCAGCCCAAATGGTGGAGACTTCCCAGCATGTATAGTGAGGATCAGTGCAGTGTGTGAACCCAAGAGAATTCCTGTGGTAGCAAGTGGCTGACAGCACTGTGCACCAGCAGCCATGGTTGTGGGGAAAGGCAACTTTCTATAAACTTCTAGAGGAAAATGGGATCTCTGCAGGACTGGCTTGGAAGTACTGACTAAACAGAAATTCCATTTTTCAATCTCCAGTTGTCATAATGTTGCTTTCTGTACTTCCCTGCAGACAACATTGCTTGTTCTGCTCTGTCTTTGGTGAAACCCCACTGTGAGGAACACAGAGTGGGCTGCCTGCTAAGACAGGGCATCTTCCTGCACCATTGCAGGCAGGCTCTCTGCTTAGAGGAGGTTTTGGCATGCAGAGTCTGTGTATCCTTTCCACGTGTTAGTGGGTGTCATCCCAGGAGGGCCAGTTCTGCCCCAACACTGTTGTGTTCTTCTCTGTGAAATACTGCCTGTTCCCAGCCCCCTCATTGACACAGAGCTGTGGCTCAGTTGGAAATTGCCATTGATGTAGAATTCAGCAGTAATTACGTTTGAAGAAAGGTTTTTGCTGTGCTGTAGGCGGTTCTGCTTCTGGGAGGCATCCAGCCTGCGTGGCAGTCTCCTCTCAGTCCCCATCTGTTCGTGCAGTAGGCTGAGACAGTGTGTGATCACCAGGCCCTGGTGTGCTCTGAACTTGCTGGCCTGTGGGGAGAGGGACCAGGCACGCTTTGCATCTGCCTTTGAATGGAAGGAAAGTGGTAGCCCTCAGGTCTGGGGTGTCAGGCTCTGCTGATTGTTCTCCTTTGAAGACACGAGCTATAAGGCTTCTTCCCTACACAAATCCGACTAGCAAGAACTTGAAAAAGTTCCAGTTTTGAGTCCTCTCCTGCAGTATGTCCCCTGTCAGTGGAGTTCAGGGAGCGCTCCCTAGAGCTGGAACAGCCAATAGTACTAGAAGCTGATGACTTAATATTTGTCTAACTTCTCTTAGACTAGGGAAGGCAGGTGCTGTAATTTGATACTTCTAAAAGAAGACCAAATATGGCCTAGGCTGTGCAGGAGGAAACAAGTCTTGATAGCTTGTGCGCTCAATGTTTAATTTCTTTTCTAGGTATTGAAGAAGGTTTATGGAAGTTACTTGATAAATCCTGAATCAGGTAATCCTGCAATAACATTTACTTTCTGTGTGTGTATTGATAAATCCTGAATCAGGTAATCCTGCACTCTGTGTGTGTGTGTGAATGCAATTCCAAAGTTACTTAAGTCACCTGAGAAATGCTCATATGAAGGCTGCACTTGAAAAGCTTGATATCTGAGGCTCTCTATACAACAAATTGCAATTTGAAATTGCCAATTTAAAAGGTGGCTCAGACACGTCAGGAATGAAGTAGCTTGCAGCACAAGCTGTAATTCTTTATGCAGTCCTCCTCCAGGAAGCCTCTGTTCCTCACGGTTGGGGTCTTTGTTCTTCTCAAAGATGCTTTGTAAGACACAGAAAAACCATGGTTACCTGTGACAACATCTCTTCCTACTCACTGCAAAAACTTGGGAGCAGTTCAGCCAGCACGTGTGTCTGGGAGCTTGGGAAGGAGCCCCGGGAACGTTGCCATGGCCACGCACCGAGTTCAGGCATGGCTTTTGGCAAGTGCTTGGAGTGGGAAGAACTCACCCCTGGGGCTTTTGGGAGGATTTAAGGCAAAAATGGGACTGTAGGTGTCTCTTAAAAAAAGGTCTCAGCTTTCATTAAGGCCCTATGTAGATTATTAAAGCTAGTGGCTGTCCCTTCCCAGGTTACAATGTCTCTTTGCTCTACGACCTGGAGAACCTTCCTGCAGACAAGGATGCCATTGTGCACCAAGCCGGCATGTTGAAGCGCAACTGCTTTGCTTCAGTCTTTGAGAAGTATTTCAAATTCCAGGAAGAGGGCAAAGAAGGAGAAAAAAGAGCAGTCATCCACTACAGGGATGATGAGACAATGTAAGTGTTCAAACCAAACAGCACGCGGGTTGGACAGTGGTCAGTAGGTTGCTCCTGTGCACAGCTGTAGGTTTTGGTGGAAAGTCAGGAAATCCTCCTGCTCTGTGCTTTGGCCAGGGTAATAAGGGCCTGTTCTAGGCTGCCACAAGTATCCCATGAGGGTAATGCTTATGCCTGGGGCTGCTGGGATGTTACACAAGAGTCTCTGTTAGTGGCATCACTTGTGGCTGCATGCAGGAGAGGAACTGGCCACTCCCAACAGAAATGTTGTGCTCCCTGTAAATACTGTCTCAGGGAGGGGAAATTTACAGCAGCCAGGCCTGTGAATGGCTGTTGTATCTACTTGACCTTGTCACACAGTTGCTTCCTTGTCCAGTTGAACTTCTTAGCTGTGGTTCACAGGTGGGTTCTGTCTCTCCCACCTGCAGGTATGTTGAGGCAAAGAAGGACCGTGTCACGGTTGTGTTCAGCACGGTATTTAAGGACGACGATGATGTGGTGATCGGAAAGGTGTTTATGCAGGTATGGAAACTGAGTTACAGGGAAAGGGTCTGCTCCTCAATTCAGATGCCTGCTTGCTTGAAGCAGCATTGCCAAATAAGCTGCTGAAGCGAGCACAAAGGCGGTTTAACACATGAAAATGCTTTGCTCCATGCTGGACTGGGATGGAAGAACATGCTAATAGGCACAGACAGTATTTTCCTGGCTCTTGCATTGGCATCTGTATCATCAATAGTCTTGCTCATTTGGACAATCAAGCGTATTATGTGTTACAGATGAGAAACAGCACAGTGAATACTTCAGTCCCCACACTGAGGCCCTGTAATGTGGATAGCTATGGTGTAGGGATCTCCAGCCAGCTGAGGACCCGAGCAGGTTGAGGAGGCTGTAAAGGGAGAGGAAGGGTGAGACAATGTCATGCCATGCCTGACTAGGAGCTGAGAATGGTCTTCACCTTGAAGTTTCATACTGCTAATGCTCAAATGCTGCAGAAACACTCAGCAGCAACACAGTGTGACAGCTCTCAAATTTCAACTTTTTAAAGTATGAATATACTGAATTTGTGAATTTTGGTCGTAATGCCAAGTCTGGACTCAGCTACCTTTTACAATTGCTGTTTAGCTAGGAAGTATTCAGAGACTTTAGGAAGCATTTTGCATGTCTGTGAACAACTGTGTGCAGCCTTGGGAAAATGAGACATCTGTATGCAGCTGGGGAGGCTAAATGCATGCTCGTACCTGTGTTCATCTGTGCCACTGGCCCACCTCACTCATCTGCCTAAGCTCCTGGGGAGCCAGCCTCCTGTTTGGGCATGGCCATGGAGCAGGGCCTGCAGGGTGTTCCAGGCATCTTTAACCCACCTGTTCAAGGGTGCCAGCCCATGCTGCTGACAGGCTCATGGACAGCAAGTTACTGGCCCAGTTTGCTGGAGACCAGTGTAGGTGTGTTGGGTGTCATCAGAAGGGGGTCTGTTGCAATGGAAGTCCTCACTGCTCTGCTTGCTGTGTTCATTAGCTACAGACAGGACATCTGCTCTGACTTTGAGGTTTTCCCCCACCAAGCATATCCCTCAGCCTGGAATTCAGCTTTTAAAATGGGAAGGGAGGCATAATGTGAACAAAATGGGGTTAGTGAGGGTCCTGGGAAGATGGCAGTGCTTCAAGGCAGCAGCTGTCCTGGAGTCTCCATGTCCCGAATTCTTGGTTTTTATAACAGCAAACCCTGCCTCTGCCCAGCCACAGGAATTTCCACTCTGAGTCACACTGGCTCTTTCCCTCCAGCTATTGCTCTTGCATAACACAGTTGGGCATGGTGTCTGCTCATCTGGGCTCTCATGGAGAAAATGTGACCATTAACTAACCAGTGAAACCATTTGAACCATTTCACCCTCTGGCAGAAGCAGGCAGAAGTGCAAGCTAAGCATTCCATTAAGGAAACCCCAGTGTTCTACTCTAAAGGGGACATGGATGCCCCTGCCTTTCCCAGGGGAAACTGCTCAGAGGAGAGGCCAAGGGTAGCTGATAATGTGTAGGTTGGGATGGAGGTCAGTGAGGCAGAGGTAAGACAGCTCTGCCTTGGGGCAGGAGAATGGTCTCTGGACATCCCCAGCCCCACACAGAGATGGTCCTTACAGTTCCTGAAATGCAGAGCCAGTACATTTCCTGTGAGGTGGGAGCTGTGCTGCTGTCAGAGATGGGGGAAGGGCTCTCCCTGCCTGAAGGTATTGTTTCAAGGTGTAGGAAAGTGTTCAGAGGAGCAGGTTTCACATACAAATTTCAAGCCCCTAGATGCCTCTTGATGCATCTGGGCAGACTCCTGGTTTCTCAAATGGCAGAACCTTTACACTAGATGTGATGGAGACCTTGCAGCCCTTCCTGAGAATTCCTGTTCCTCGGGAGTGATGGGCACTGTGCACTTTCACAGGAAGCATTGAAGTTCCAGCAGGAGCTGTGCTGTCTCATGTGCTTGCTCAGACTGAGGTGTCCCTTCCACAAAACACCCATGGCACACAGGGGTGTGACACACTGAAAGGCACCCCAGCTGAGGGGCTGTGCTATGGTTATGTGTAAACCCAGGACAGCCATGTATTTTGGGCTGGTTTTGCTGGGAAAAGGAGTTACTTTCCGGGTGTTTGGCCTGATGAACTTAATCAGTTCAGGAAAGCTGGGCCACCTTCTGCTCATTGCCCTTTGGGAATGAGGAAACCCCATTTGCTTTCCCAGCATGTTGCTAAAGGTCACGGTGGGAATCACCTTCACTTTGTCTTGCTCAGGAGTTCAAGGAGGGTCGCCGTGCCAGTCACACAGCCCCACAGGTGCTCTTCAGCCACAGGGAGCCACCCTTGGAGCTGAAAGACACGGATGCAGCTGTTGGCGATAACATTGGCTACATCACTTTTGGTAAGCAGGCAGCTCTGAGGCTTGGGGATGCTTGGGGAGGAGAGAGGTTCCTGTTGCTGCGTGAAAAACAGAAAGGAATTCACCTTCCCCGAGTGCTGAAGTGGGCAGTTCAGGGCTGCAAGGACTCTGGGGTTGCATTCTGTCTTGTGTGCCCCCTTTGGAGTGTCCCTTTTCTGTATCAGGTCACTTCAGCTCTGCTGTGGGCAAGAAGATGTGGAAGTGGACAGTGAGTTTAGTGTCTGCCTACAAAATAAGTTCAGTATTTGGAAGCAAAGGGAAGAGTGGCTTTGCTGTGATATTTTGGAAACTGGAGGTTTCTTGTGAAACTTTTCATGCAACTATACTTGTAGGTAGTCCAGCTGCAGGGAGCTGTGCAGTGCTTTGTCAGCAGAGGCAGTCAGCAGCAGCAGAGCAGTGCATTCTGCTTCTCCAGCTCTGCCTCTTCTCCAAACACTGATGAGCCACTTTCTCCTGCCAGAGGTGCTGGCCAGCAGAGCCATGACTTCCCCCTAGGTAGCAGTGTCAAGGAATCTGAACCCTGCCCTGTTGAAAGGGAAAAGTCTCTTCAAGATGGTTGAGTGTGTTATTAGGGTGTCTCAGGCCAGCATTCCTGTAATTTGGAGCTCAGAGATGGAGCACAGACACTGCAGGGAAAGGTGAAGATAGCATTGCCCTCCTCCTGTGCTGGAAATGGAGCCTTGAGGCCTGGGCAGCTGTCAGCTGGAAAGAAGAGGTCCAGGATGGCACATACTTTTGTTCTTGTTGAGACTAAATTTCCCAGTTATCTGATCTGACAGTCTCAGGTGAGATCATCACCCAGACAAAATGTTCTTTCAGCCCTCGGATCTTGGACACCTAACAGAGCACCAGCTTATGGAAAGAGCAAGCTACCTGCTTGTATCCAAAAGCCTGTCTATGTTACAGGGCTGGCAAGCTGCCAGGCAAAGATCCACAACCAATTTCAAGACCCCAGGGCAGACTGCATCTTGAAATTGGCTGAGCAGTCTGGGCGCCCTGGTCTGCCTCCCAGCTTGCTCCTCCAATTGCATCTCCCAAACACTGATACAGCATCATGTGGTTTCCTACAGTGCCATTGTTTCTGGACACCTGGCCTTGCCTGCATCCTGCAGAGTGCACAGGCTGCTGTGGGAAATGTGGAAAAGTGCTCTTAAGCCTTGTTAAATATCACAAGTGCTGCTTAATTGGTATGTGTCAAGAGTAAAGGGCTCTTTATAGAGAGCAAGGCAGGGATTCAATGCAGTACATCCTAAAGCCTCCAGTATCCTGAAGGCCTTGGCAGCCTCAGGAGGTACTAATGGTCTGTGTTGGCCTCTCATTTCAGTGTTGTTCCCCCGTCACACCAATGCTGCAGCCAGAGACAACACCATAAACCTGATCCACACATTCCGGGACTACCTGCACTATCACATCAAGTGCTCGAAGGTATGAGGGCTGGGGCACACAGGGTGGCTTCAGCCCATCTAACCTGGCTGCTGAAGGGGAGAAGCAGGGGACAGGGGTGCCTCTTCAGAACTCATTAGGGTCTGCCACTGCCCTCCCCAGTCGTGCAGGGGTGGCAAGTGATGCATCATTGCCTTCTTCCTGCTCTTGGACACAAGACTTTCTATTCTAGCAGTGAAGTAGGATTTTTCCCTTTTGGATCTGGTTTGTTTCCTTTCTGAGAACAGAAATGAGGGTAATTGTTCAGAGTGACCTGGCTTTGATGTGTCCTGAAATCTCAGCTATGAAGAAAGGCTCCTGACATGTCCCCATTTTGTCCTCATGAAACACAGGCCTATATTCACACGCGTATGAGGGCGAAAACGTCAGATTTCCTCAAGGTGCTCAACCGTGCCCGTCCAGACGCAGAGAAGAAAGAAATGAAAACAATCACGTGAGTAGCAAAGCAGGGCATGGCTCTCTGGGCTTCTCTGCCAGCCACGAGCTCGGTCTTGCTCAGTTTGGCATACTGCAGTCCAGGGCTGGCAGGGGGTGACCCACAGCTTACAGCCTCAGATGTCCTGTGAGGAGCTGGATCTGAAGCAAAACCCTGTGCTGGCAGGTCCTTCACAAAAGGGTCACCTTGCGCCTTGCAAGCCCTGGTGTCTCCATTTCCCCCCACCAATCCCTTGGTGGCATTCCTGGGGGCTTTTTCCCTGTTATATTAAAGCTGCCTTGTCCATCTCTGGGGGCAGTTCCAGCTCATGGAAGGCACAGCAGCCAGGTCCTTCCTTGGGGTTTGTGGGCATTTGACAAGGTCTTACTGCCCAGTGTGTCTGCAGCTCCTCAGAGTCACTGGCTGCCCTTGGCCAGCTGATGGCTGGGGCCAGGCCACCATGCTACCTGGCTCCCTCTTGTGAACAAGCAGCCCACAGTGAAGTGGGTGGAGGAGAGCAGTTGTGTGAACATGTTTCACTCGGGTCCCTTACCTTCTGCTTATCCCAGAGCCCTTTGGTGTCCTTTTATCTCTGTTTGTCCTGTCATGTCCCCTTTGCATGCTGCTTTGGGGCAGGATTGTCTTGTCTGCAAAAGTTAGCCCCTTCCCACAGCCCTGTGACTTGGTTCTGCAGCCACAGACCCTGTGAGCTCCAGCCCAGCGGTGCCTGCCTGGCTTGGAGAGCTGTGCTATGTGTGCCCCAGCACAAGCCCACAGGCCCCTGGGGCTCTGCTGACCCCTCTCTCCATCCTTTCAGGGGGAAGACATTCACAACCCGTTAACACCAAGTCACTGAGGCTGCCGGAGGACGAAGGTTGGGGCAGCACTTGCTACCCGATAATCGTAGCTTTTAATGTTGCACCTCTGTGGGCTCATAAGGAATTCAAGCAATCGGGGTCTGTTTGTACGACAGTTGGGGGAGTAATCTGCAGAAACGAGCTGTGCTTGCGAGGACTCGATCGTTCCAAGAAACAAAACTTTAATTCCAGTTTGATTGACTTAATTTCTTTTCTTTTTTAATTTTTTTTCTTTTCAAGCTGTTTCGCTTTGCAATATGTTACCGGAAATAAGTTGCAGTATTTCTTATGAGAATAATGCAATATTAACTTGTTTTCTTCTGAGTATTTGAGTTCAAAACTCCTGTATCTGAAGAAATACTGTTGGGGTTCATTAATAAAGAAGATCTTTCTATCTTAAAGGGCTGTGAGGCTTTGGCTTGTCAACGCATGTGACCTTGCCCTGGAAGGGGTGTTTAGTCACAGCCCCAAGGGAGATAATTCCTGTATTGTGGAACATATGCCTTCTGGTGAACTTTGGGGCACAGTACCCACATCTGGGAATAGTGTGTTCTGCTAGGGAAATCCTGGACTGTACAGAGCAGGATTATCTTTCCTTCAGCTAGCAACCTGCAGCCCCCTATACTGACCTTTTCATTCCCCCCTAGCAGGGAGAGCTAGGATGGGAGTCTCTGCCACTGATCCTCAGGCCATGGTTGGATGCCAGGGAGATCCTTGAGGAGGGAGCATAGCTCCCCAGCTCCTCTTCCCCCCAACAAGCAGAGTAGATGGCATCCAGTTAAGTGAAATAATTTATATAATTAAAGACATCTTCATACAAAACCCCTGGCTTGGCCCCTAGATGGTGAGGGCAAAGCAGGGCAGGCTGGAAAAATTACAAAGCACGCACTGGAGAAGGATGGTGACACCGTGTCCCTCGTCCCTCTGTACACAGGCGCAGGGCAGCGCCAGGACGCCATCCCTCGACACAGTTCTAGCGATCGGGCCGCTGCACGCAGAACACTTTGGCTTGGTGGTCGCCAGAGGTGGTCACCACAATGGAGGCATCCCTGCAGGGAGACAGGGCTCAGAGGGAGGCTGGGGGCTTCCAGTATCCTTGATCATCTCTCCCAGCCCAGCTCTGAAGTGCTGCACTCCCCCTTGAGACCCTCAAGTCTCAGCATGGACATAGGTTTGTCCCCTACCTTGCGATCAGACCACAAGGGCACTCAAAGAGGAGGCAGCTTGTGCTGTGAGCTCCGAGGCTGGAGGCCCCTGCTACCACTGCTCCCTCCACCCAGCAGGGAAGGGGTCAAGGGGTTGCCTGCTCACTTGTTGACAGCGAAGTCGAGGATTTCAGCAGAGTGCCCTCGGTACTCGCTGATCATCTTCCCCGAGCGCGCGTCCCAGAGCCGCACAGCCCCGTCCAGGCTGCAGGTGTACACCACGGCCGAGCTCTCCTCCCACAGCAGCTGCACGATCCCTGACTGGGACAGGCAGAGACCACAGTGGGGACCTCCAGCAAGTCTTAGCTCCTGCCATGCACCCCCACCCCCTCACGATGTCTGCCATCCCCCCGGGACAGCCAGACCCCAGGGCCAAGCACATCCGCTTTGCAGAGACTGTGGCTGCCCTCTGGGGAAGCCCAAGGCCTAAGGGAGAAGTACAAATTGGGAACTAGCCCTTGGGCTCCAAGGGAGATCTCCAAAAGGCCCAAAGCCCACATCCCAGGCCTGGGCAGGGCAGAGTGCAGTACCTCGTGTTGGCACTTATGCCTCAGGCTCTGTGTGGAGAGGTCGTAAATAGCCAGTGTGCCGTCAAGATAGCCCACAGCAGCCAGTGGCATCCTACAGATGGGGGAAGAGGCATTACATGGGACATGGGGAAGCAGGGATGGAAACACATGAAGGCTCCAGGTAAAAGGCAAACCCTATGCTGAAGGCTACAATGCATTGAGAAGATGGGGGACAACCTGATCCCTGGAGCCATCAAACACCCCACTTGGGAAACCCAACAGCACAGCAAGTCAGCAATCAGCCCATGGTTTGTGAAGATGACAATGTCCTGGCAGGAAAACAGCTGTCTACAGAGTATCCCAGCCAAGCAGTGGTCCACCAGGCTAGCCCAGAATCCCAGCAGTTGCAGGGAGGGCTGAGCAGCTGGTGTCCCTTGGCCTCATACCAAAGGGATCTGGCATCTCCACGCGCAGCTGGGGAGGATGGAGATGGAGGCAAGAGAAATGCAGCAGATTGAGCACAAGGGATGCAGATGGATCTGTATGACAAGCCCTGTAAGATGTAGCACTGAAGAGGGGCTGTCCCAACACTCACACATTACAGAAGCCCAGCGACTCCACTGAGTTGGACTCTGCCTCCTCGCCCTCACTGATGGGCGCCTTGGGGGTCACGCTCTCCATCTTGAACACGCACACCACCTGGGCAGAGGGAGGGACACTATACCCCGAGGGAAGAGACCCAGACGCACAAAGGTCCCGTTCGCACTCGATACCGAGCCTGCGACCTCATGAGAACGAGGCGCGGCCCCAAATCCTCAGCTCCTGGGAGCAAACAGGAGGGAACTTCCCTCCAGGAGCCGGCGGGACCACCCAGCCCGCGCTCCACCCGCAGCGCGAGGGCTCCGCCTGCCGGCTGCCGATGGCCGCACACCGGCCCCGCCTGGGAGGGCTGCCCAGCGCTCCCGGCTCTGCCCCGGCCCAGCACAGGGGACCTGGGGGGAACCCAGCGCTCCCGGCTCTGCCCCGGCCCAGCACAGGGGACCTGGGGGGAACCCAGCGCTCCCGGCTCTGCCCCGGCCCAGCACAGGGGACCTGGGGGGAACCCAGCGCTCCCGGCTCTGCCCCGGCCCAGCACAGGGGACCTGGGGGGAACCCAGCGCTCCCGGCTCTGCCCCGGCCCAGCACAGGGGACCTGGGGGGAACCCAGCGCTCCCGGCTCTGCCCCGGCCCAGCACAGGGGACCTGGGGGGAACCCAGCGCTCCCGGCTCTGCCCCGGCCCAGCACAGGGGACCTGGGGGGAACCCAGCGCTCCCGGCTCTGCCCCGGCCCAGCACAGGGGACCTGGGGGGAACCCAGCGCTCCCGGCTCTACCCCGGCCCACAACGGGGATCTGGGGGGTCCCCAGCACTCCTGGCTCTGCCCCTGGCCCTGCCCCTGGCCCACACAGACGCACCTTGCCCGTGGCAGAGTTGATCAGCTTGGCGTGACAGTCCACAGAGCCCGTCATGATCAAACTGCCATCCTGGTTGCTGGCCACACACGTCAAGGGGTCCTGATGGCCATCCTGGCCTGGGGGGTGAGCAGCAAGTATGAGTTTTATGTGCCCTCCCCACAGAGACCCAGTGAGCCTTGAAACACACCACCCTGCAGCCTCCACCCTGCCTGGCTCTGCCAGCACCCCGGCAAGCAACAGCCATCACTGGGGACAGAGAAACCCTGTGCCAGGCTCCCTCCTGCCCTCACAGGATGCCTCCTCTCCAGCCAGGCAGGTCAGAGCCCACTAGAACGGGCTGTTTGCCAGCTAGGGAGTAGCCCAGGTGACAAACCTCTTCCCTCTTGCTTACCTTTCAGGACATGCAGCGAGGTTCCCTGCTTTAGGTCCCAGATGCGCATGGTCCCGTCCTCATAGCCCACCACTGCTCGCTTCCCTGGGTGAGACAGATAGCAGATAGAGACAGAGCCCCCCATCTCCCCACCTCCCACTCAGCACAGGCTGGGGGAAGCAAGAGGGCAGATGGCCCACACAGAGCTGGTGACATTTCACACTGCAGAGACTCCATTTCACACTTACCATCGGGCAGGATCCTGCCACATGTGGCTGGGCATGCTGGACCCTGAAAGGTCTTGCAGTCCCCACTGGGGATCTTCCACATCCAGGTGTTGCCATCAGCTGTACCAGCCAGAAGTACGTGGGCTTGAGGGTGCCACTCCATCCACTGGGCAGAGAGAGGGACAGGCAGCGTCACCAAAGTGCTGCCACGCCACTTGCTGGCTGGGGAGCCCCCCACAGCACCACTCACCTCCAAGTCCCCCACCTCAAAGGACCACACTTCCTCCTTGGCATCCACCCGCCACACTTTGATAAGCCCAGACATGTCACCTGTGGCCACGAACACAGAGTCGTGACTGAAGCCAGCACAGGTGACCGAGTCCTTGTGTCCTGTAAACATCAGGGGACAGAGACTGCTCAGGCCAAGCTATGGAGGATGGGCAGGAGCACAGCTGGAGAAAAAGGTGTGCAGATGGACACTGCAGAGAGGGGACACAGCTGCTCACTGCACCTCACCTGAGCACTCAAACAGGAGCTCCCCGTCGCTCACACGCCACACGAAGGCCTTGTCATCCTCCCCGCCTGTCACTGCCAGCGTGTTGGTCTTGGGGTCAAGGCTCACACAGAAGACAGAATCTTCACAAAAGAGCAAAGAGAGGCTACATGGCTATGGTGCCAATCCTGCCTCACCTGACATTCCCAGGGATCCAAACCCCGTGCAGCACTGGGTCTGGGTGGGATATCAGCAAGCTGAACTCTCAACCCAGCCCAGTGGGAATCAATTCTTCACGCGGGAGAGGAGGGGCACAGCCTTTCTGCTGAGCTTAGGGCCAGCTCCTCATGGAATGGGAGGCCCAAAGGGCTCTTCTGCCAGAGCACAAGGCAGAAACAAGCCCAGGGCAGCTCTGAGTCCTGACAGCTGCCCCAAGAAGGCTGGGAGACAGCAGCCTAGCAAGGGGCACTGCACGCCTGGACTCTGGGGACAGCCAAGATGAGACCATGTCCCCAGGGGTCCCAGCTGCTTCTGCCCGTGCCCAGCACTCACCCGAGTGCAGCGAGAACGTGACCTCGCTGTCATCCTGTGCCTCCATGCCGTCCTCCACGCCCTCGTCATCCTCCGACTCCCAAGCCTCGGCATCGGGCTCCTCTGGCCCCTCGTCCTCGAAGTCCACGTCCTCCATCTCCTCGGCCAGGTCATCTGCAGAGGGCGAAGGTCAGGGCGCGGCTCGGCGGGACCGCGGGGGATGCGCGAGCCCCAGAGCAGGGAAACCGCAGAGGAACGGGACGCGACACGGGGAGAGGCCGCGGCCCGGGGATGCACCGGCCGGGCCCGGCGGTGGAGTGGGGCCGCAGCGCTCCCGGTGCCCCGGAGGGAGGCCGGACCCCCGCAGGCCCTGCCCGCTGCGTGGCGCAGGGCGCCCCGTCTCACCCGGCCCGGGCGGGCCCAGCTCCACCACCTCGATGATCTCCTCGTCGCCGTGCAGGTCCAGCGGCCCCGGGCCCTCCCCGGGCTCCATGCCGCCCGCTCCGTCCCGCCCGCCCCAGCCAACCACGGCCCGAGGCCGCGCGCGGATCCCGCCCCTTCCGCCAGCACCGCGGGCCGGCCCCGCCCCGCGCGGCGCACTCTGGGAGATGTAGTTTTCTGACCGCTGACCGTGCGGCGCCGCCCGCTGACAGCCCCCGGGTGGCGAGACTGCAGCTCCCGGCATGCAGCGGAGCCGCTGGCGCACCCCGGCACCATGGCGGCGGCGCGAGGCGGACTGCGGGGTAACGGCGGGCGGGCGAACGGGTGGACAGGAGCCGGGGGGGCAGCCCCGGGGCGGGGGAGCCGGGACCGTTCCGCCACCTCCCTCACGGCACTGCGCCGCGGCCTTCGGCACGAGCGCCCCGCGACGCCCCGCCCCGCCGAGGTCAGGACTTAGGGCCACGCCCCCGCTGCGCTTGGCCACGCCCCGTTGTGTTGGTCACGCCCCCGGGTCAGGCCCCGCCTTGGAGCGCCCCCTGGCGGAAGGGCAGGGAGATAGGGATGGACGGGGAATCAGGCCCCGCCTTGGAGCGCCCCCTGGCGGAAGGGCAGGGAGATAGGGACGGACGGGGAAAAGGGCAGGGAAGAGACAGGGAGAAGGGCAGGGAAAAGGCAGGGAAGAGGGCCGGGGGAAGGGCAGGGACAGGAGCTTCAGGCAGCCTGGGCTGGGCCCCCCACACTCCCCCCATGGCTGCCCCTCCCTCACGCCTCTCTCCCCACAGAAGGGCAGGGAAGAGGCAGGGAGAAGGCAGGGAGAAGGGCAGGGAAGAGGGCCCGGGTAAGGGCAGGGACAGGAGCTTCAGGCAGCCTGGGCTGGGCCCCCCACACTCCCCCCATGGCTGCCCCTCCCTCACGCCTCTCTCCCCACAGGACTGCAGCTGGCAGCACGAGCTTCGGCGTGTCCTGCCAAGGCCTGGGGGCGGCCGGACGCCCGGGGCACACGGCTCTTTGGGCAGAGCTGCCCCCGGCCAGCCGGACAAGGCGGCAGGCAGGAGCCCGGCAGCGGGGGGCTCCCCGAGGGCGTGGAGTACATCCCCACACGCAAGAAGGGCAAGAACCCCATGAAGCCGGTGGGGGTGGCCTGGTGAGTGGCTCAGCGGCTGGGACAGCGTCGGCTCTGGGGGGCTGTGCTGCTCTGTGGGCTGGAACGGGGGTCTTGGGGGTCTGGGGGGCTGAACAGGGCACTGTCCATGCAGCCCCGGCGTGGCACAGCACCCTGGCTTCCCACCCACCCTCTCACTCCATCTCCTTGACCGCTGGCTGTCCTGCAGGGCCATTGGATTGCCTTCCGGCATCATCCTCTTCCTCCTGACCAAACGGCAAGTGGACAAAAACCGCCTTGAGCAGCTCAAAATCCGCCGAGCAATGATGGAAGCCAACCAGGGCGAGTATGAGACGGAGCGGTACAACAGGATGGTCAGGGGGGCATAGCCAGGCTGCCACTGCCACCCTGGAGGGACTGGCCAAGGTGACGCCAGCCCCGTGGAACACGACAGTGGCATCTGCCCTGCGTGTCCAGACCATTGTGGAGCTGAATAGGGACAAATAAAGTGAAACAGCTCAGTGCCACTGTGGTTGCTCCCTCAGTGCTCAGCTCCGGGCTCTGCCTGGCCCAGCAGTGGGGGCCCCAGCTGTTCTGCAGCTGGGCTTCTGCCCACAGCACCAGGGGCTACAGGCAGGGGAGGGAGGCAGGGCCTGGAGCAGTTTGACCTTGGTTTTCCCATCCCAAATCAGTGTTTGTGCTGCACCAGGCCGCAGCCCCCACTGGGTCTGCCCACAGGTTTTTTGAGGGAGTTGCCACACGAGTGAGACCGGGACTGTCTGGAAAACTGAAGTGTTTTATTTAGCAAGTGCAACTTGGCCCACATCCGTGGCTGCAGGGCCTCTGCAATGGGAGCTCTGCCACGGAGGTTCCAGCTGCCCCCTGCCCACACGGGGCACAGCCACAGCTCGGGGAGGGGGCATGGCCAGAGCCACGTTTAAGGCACAGAGTGAATTACACCAACTGTTCTCTGCCAAAATTCCCAACATGATCCCAGCGGCCGCTGCCAGCTCCCTGTGCCCAGGCAGGGCTGTGACATTCCACTGCCAGCCCAATGCCATTGGCACAGCCTCAGCAAGCAGTGCCAGAGCTGGGCTAAACTGCCTTAATGCTGGCAGCCAGTCCTCCCCACTGCCCTCAGAGTTTGCTGGGGGATGATCAAGGGAAGCCCTTTCCTTAGCAGCCTACAGGTAGGAATGCCAAAGCATTAAGAGTCACAGTAAGCAGACTATCCTGTACAGAGACCAGAGGAGGGGTGAGGGGCAGCTGGAGAGGGACAGGAGGGGTCCCAGGGCTAATCCCGGCCCACTATCTGCAGGATGAAGGTGAAGATGTAGATGATGTCAGTGTAGATGGTGAGGGCACCGTAGACATACTCCTCAGGGCTCAGTGTGTTCTTCCTGTTTCCCAGCACGAGTTGGGTGTCATAGGCAAGGAACTGCAGGGACAGAGCGCGTCAGGCAAGGACCAAGGAGGAATTCCTCCCTCCCAGTCCCTGCCCCACACCCTGTGCCCGCTCCAGCTGCCAACTCACCAGTGTGAATGCGATGGCGCCGATGGCTGCGTAGAGCATGTGGAGCCAGGGCACCTGGCGGGAAGGGAACACGAGCAGGGTGAGCCGGGCTGCTGGCAGGCAGCAGGGGAGCAGGGCAGGTCCTGCCCGCACCCAGCTGGAGGAGCTGCTGCCGATGCTGACGCACCCTTCCCCTGCAGGCAAGCTGCCTTCCGTGGTACCACACCCTGCTTCCCAGCAAAGGGACCACCCAAACCCCTCTGCACCAGCCCTGGGGCACCCACGGCACCCCGCAGCCCCTCTCTCCTGCCCACTCACGTATTTGAAGGAGAGGACGATGGCAGTGATGATCCCGGTCACCATGACCACGATGCCCAGCACACAGAACAGCCCCGGACACGACGTAAAATCAACCTGATGGGGACACACACAAATGTCACAGCAGAGCCCAGGGTGTCCCCACTGACCAGCTCCCCAGACCTGGCCCATGGAGGGCAGGGCAGGGTGCATGCCCCTCCTTGCCTTGGTCTGGAAGCAGAAGATGGTCACAACGATGGCCACAATGGCGGTGATGAGCATGGCAATCAGGACGGCTTTCGTCTCGTACATGCTACAGACAAACAAAGTCACCTCCCACTTCAGTATCCTCCCGCCAGAGGGGTGCTGGAGACCCTCCCCCACAGCCCCAATCCTGGACAGGAGCTCTGCAGTCCCTGAGCCCAAGGGACAGGAGCGTGCCCTGGCTCCTGGCAGCCTCTCAGCTGAGCCGGCTGCATTGTGGAGGACAGGAGGGACCCCAGATTCTGTAACAGCAGGGTCCCCAGGGCGTACCTGGCAATCGTGCCTGTCATCAGCCCCATGGCCAGCGTCTGTGGGAGAGAAGGGTGAGCTCAGCAGGCTGCCCACATGTCCTCCTATCCCTCCCAGCACACCCAGGGGGAGCTGGGGTGCCACGGGGGCACCACCAGGACCCCTTGCCAGTCCCAGCCCACTTACAAAGATGCTCAGCAGGATAATATTCCAGGGGAAGCGTCTCCTGAGGACGAAACAGGAGAGAGGTAAGCTAGTGACAACAACCATGTCATGTCCCCCTTGCCCCCACCACCCAGGGACAGCCCCAGGCAAGAACCTATATCTTGATGCTCTGGAGATACCCCCATACCCACACCCCCCACCCTGGGGCCCTAGGGACTCACCGGGGACCCTGGCAGCAGGCCAGCACCAGGTAGGTCACCAGGAACACAGCACTGCGAGGAGAGACAGCGGGTGTGAGCCCCACAGCCCCCACCAGGATCAGCCCCTGGGATGGGAGCCTGTGGATGGGGGGACACGAGCTGGGGGGAGAGAGCCCCTACTCACTATGAGGCGTAGTAGATGGCAACATTCCTCTGGACAAAGGTGCGGACAGGGTGGCTGTGGGACAGGAGGGACAAGTGTGAGGGAGAGGAGACAGCAGCTGCTGTCCCCTCTGAGCACCCCCGAGGAACACAAGCTCCTCTCTATTTCAGGACAAAGGTAAGGAGGAACCCTCTACTCACACAAAGGTGAACACAGAGATGATTCCCACCGTCACCAGGAGCTGCAGGGAGATGATGGCATAGACCTGCAAGAGACAGGGGGGTCAGCACTTGTCCCCCCACCCTGACAGGTGCCCCTGGCCCCCTGGGACTCACCTTGCGGATGAAGGCGTGCCGGACTTTCCTGTCATCCCAGTCAACAGATTGGAAGGGAGAGCCATCCCCAAGGCCACTGTCACCTGTGGGGGACACCCCTCAGCACCAGGGTCAGCCGTGCAGCCCCTCACAGCACCCCAGTTTCTAGCACCCTCCCCCAAACAAACCAGGGTGCCCCACTTACCAAACCGCATAGGCATGCCGGGCATGGCCATGCCCGGGTGAGGGTACCCCCCTGAGGCTGGATACCCCCCGGGCTGCCCGTACCCCGCCCCCGCAGGGTATCCCCCAGGCTGCGGGTACCCCCCGGCGTAGTGGGGGGGCTGGGGGTACCCGCCGGGGGGCGGGGGGTAGAGGGGGTTCTTGTCATCGTAGAGCGGGGGTGCGCTGGGATTCGACATGCCGGCTCCCTGCACCTCCCACGGGCACCTGCAGGGGACAGAAGACGAGGGGCTTCAGCACAGGTGACCCTGCCCGGGCAGGACCTGTTCCTGGTGAGAGGAGCCACAGGCGCAGGGGCAGAGGGCATCGTGCAGCCACAAAACCTCCCCCTCCCACTTTAATAGCGGCTCCTAATTAGTAAGGAGAAGTTGGCCTCCGTGCCAGTGGGTCAATAACAAACGAGGGATGTCCCCTTGGCTGGGGCCACCTGCATTCCTGTGCCCTGAGTCCCCGGGACCTGCGTCAGTGGTCAGCCGCGGGCAGGGCACAGCCACGCGCTGACTCAAGCTGCGTCGAGGACGTGACCTTTCCAGAAGGGATCTGACCTCTCCTTAAAGCCCGCCCTGAGACTGCCAGGGAGGAAGGAGCAGCACCCCGGGCTGGGCTGTGGCTCCTGGTAGCACCACACTGAGGACAAATGGCACCACCCTGCCAACTGCCTGGGATGGAAACACAGGGGCTGATCCTCGTCACAGCCACGCAGATCCCACTGCACCTCCCATTTTGGGGCTGTTCCCTACCCAACAGCTGCATGTGTCACACAGGGGCTCCAGAACTCCTGGGTCCCTTTATAAGGGGATGTGACACCCACATCACCTCTACAGGAGGTGGACTCTTCCTCAGGGAGTGGAATTGGGACCCCCCTGGGGCTGAGCTCCCCTCCTCAGCCACACCAGGCCCCCTCACAGAGCCCCCGGCAGCTGTGAGCAGGCAGCCCGGGCTCAAGGCCAGCTGGGCTGGTCCCAGCAGGAGGAGGAGAAGGAGAGCAGGATCTCCAAGGCCAGGAAAACAACAGCGCTGCCAGTGGAGAGTGCCAGGCCTTTACCCACCTCCCACCCCCTCAGCACTGGCACCCCAGACCCCAGGAAGGTGCCAGGATCCCCCACCAGCCTCCTGCCCGCAGTGGTGGTGTCATCCTGGGACCATCCCAAGGAAGGAATCAGGATCTGATCCTAACCAGCACCAGGCGAGGAGGGGATTGGGCACTTCCTCCTGTGTGACGCAGTGCTTCCCGCAGCCGGGCTGGACAGGCAGCGACGCCGAGGGCACACCCATGCCTGCCGTGCCGGCCTGGGGGGAGCAGTTCCGTGTCTGTCCCTCCATCCAACTGTGCCAGCCATGGCAGGGCTGCCACAGTCACACTGCCCTTCGTCACCGCGATGACGACAGCGCCCAAAATAAATAACCGGCATGGCAGTGACCATGCGGACAGGAAGTTCACTTTCTCCACACTGTGGTTTCCCAGAAAGCACAGGGGACCCCCTGGTCCTCATCTGCGGGGCCAGGGAAGGCCCAAAATAGGACCTTGACCCTAGGAAAGCCTCAGTGACTGACACTGAAGTTGCAGGGGGACCAGAGTCCCCGGAGGGAGCCCGGGTGTCTGGGGAAAGCGGGGTGCATTTGGCCAGCAGCAGACCAGCAGGGTCCTACCCTGTGCCCACGACCAGCCCCTTGTGACTGCTCCAGCCCCTCCTGCTTCCACCGCATTGGGGTAGCCTTGGGCACAGGGAGGGAACCAGCCTGACGGGTCCCAGCAGCTGCCACACCCAGGGAAGCAGGCAGCCGAACCCTCCTGGGTCCATGGCACCGCACAGTCCTGAAACAGGTCACCAGTGAGATGGCAGAGGGCAACCCGGGGCCAGCTCAGTGGCATGACACGGTCCCTGGGGACAGGGTGCTACTCTGCACTGGCAGCGTGACTCAGCACAGATAAGGCACATACAGCAGGCACATGGGGCACAGCCAACCATCATCCCTTCCACAATCTCACGGGTAGCACAGGGTTGTGTCCCCACCATCCAGCGTGGCACTCCTGCCACGCTCGGGCACCTCCCACCAGCTTCACAGGTTGTGGGGGAAACACAACCACCGTAGGAGGGGATCATGGTTTGGGGCACAAGACAGAGCTCCCCACATTCAGGCTGCCTGAGAAAGCACCTCACTCTTGAAGAACTCGGAAGCTGCCACCAGTGGAGCACAACACAGCCTAGTATGGCACAGCACAGAGTGGCACAGCCTGGTACAGTGCAACAGGGCACAGCTGCCTCCCGCAGCACAGCACGGCTCAGTACAGCACAATCCAACACTGCACAGCACAGCTTGTCCCGGCCCGGCCCAGCCCAGGCCAGTGCTGCTCAGCTGACACGAGAGGGTCAGTACGGCCCACCCAGGCTGGATGGCCCCCTGGCCCACACCGCTCACACACGACACAAAGTTGCTGGGGTTCAGCACCACCTCTCCCACATCCCTGCCCCTCTGCAAGCTCTCTCCCGGGGGCACAGACATGGGACAGAGGAGTCCTCCTGTGTCCCAGCCCCGGCACCCCCACACTACCCAGTGCTGGTCCGCACGCTCCCCCATGGTGTCACCCCCGCACCCTGCCGGGCACAAACCCGCGCCCGCCCCCCCGAGACACCCCACGGGTCCGTGAGGACACCCTCCACAGCCCAAGCGTCGCTGCCGTCCCACGAACCACCCCGCACTACGCCCGATTCCCTGCCACGCCATCGCGTGGGGTTCGGAAAGCAGCACCAGCGCTACAGAGGGGTCCCGTCCCCCCGCGTCCCTCCCCGCGGCACCGCGCCCCGTCCCCCTCCTCCCGCCGCCGGACCTCCACCCGACGTGCCCCCAG
This sequence comes from Passer montanus, assembly GCF_014805655.1. Classification (NCBI taxonomy): domain Eukaryota; kingdom Metazoa; phylum Chordata; class Aves; order Passeriformes; family Passeridae; genus Passer; species Passer montanus. Next base: position 13,443,535 of record NW_024356504.1, on the reverse strand, counting down.
GACTCGGGGACGGGGGAGCGGGGTGTCGCAGCGTCCCCGCTGTTTAGCGACCGGCCGCCCACTCCCGCCCAGTCCCCGTCGGCCTCCGGGACAGCCCCTCGCCGGCCGTGGCACCGGAGCGCGCAAGGCCAGGGGGGTGGGCGGACGAAGCGGGCGGAGGGGGGTCCAGAGATCGAGGGGGACCGCCGGGGGCCGCAGGCGGGACTCGGGAGCGGCGGGGGGCGCGGAGCGGGGCGGGCCAGCCTACCTGCTGCGCGCTGCTCCGCCGGCTGCGGCCGCCAAAGGACGGGACGCCTGTTGCTCCCGGGATCCCCCCGCTGGCCCCCGCCCGTGCCCCCGGGACTTCCTTCCCGCCGGCTCTGACGTCACTCAGGGACCCCCTTCCTCGCGCAGTGACGTCAGAGGGGGACACCCCTCCTGGCGGCGGGGCGGTGCGCGGGCTCGGGGCCGCCTGCCTGCGCCTCCTCCGCCGCGCCCGCCGCGCCGCCGCCGCGCTCATGGCCTTCGCCGCCCCGCTGCTGTTCCGCCTGGGGTGAGTGAGCGAGAGAGCGAGCGAGCCAAAGAGGGAGCGGTCGCCCTGCGGGACCCCCGCAGCGAGGCAGCCGCCACCGCCCGCCTTTGTGCTGCCGCCGGGAGGGAGGGCCCGGCAGCGCCCTCCCCTGCCGGTGCCGAGCGCCCGGGGAGGAACCTGCGGCCGCGGCGGCGCGGAGAGAGCGGGCTGGGGCCTGGCGCGCCCCGGCCGGGGCAGCGGGGGCGGGCGGTGCCGGCGCGGCCGCCGGGGCCGGGGATCGGCCACCCGCTCCCCCCGCGCCGTGCCGGTCGCCTTCTCTCGGCTGTCACCGCTGACCTGCCCCGGCGCCCCGGCCGTGGTGCCCGGTGCTGGCAGGAACCCCTGCTCCCCGGGTTCGGGCTCCCACGCTGCTGCAGGGATCGCTCCCGGTGTGCCATCCAGGGGTGCCCTCGGCCGGGAATGGGCTTTGCAACCCGGGTTTTTGCATGTCCCTCATTGCACCATTCTCCGTCCCGTCCCAAATTGCTGCTGTGCAAACGGGGAGGTCCCTCCGAGCCCCGCAGCCTTTGCACCCTCGCATGCACGGGGGCATTTCTTGCCTCCCTTTTCCTCGGCCCATTCTCTTTTCTGATTCCCCAGACCATGGCAAGCTTGGGCATGTCCCCCCATCGGAGTATGGGGAGGAACAGCCAGCTCCAGCCCCTCCTGGTGAGCACCCCGCAGCAACACCCCCCCCAGTCCTTGGCGCTCGAAGGAGCTGGAGGATGCCTGCTCAGGGAACCAATCCTGCCCTCACTGCACATCTGGGGTGTGCGGTACACACACACCGCCTGCAGCGCCCCTGAATGAGAAAGTGGCCCTGTGTGTGTTCCCTGTGAGAGTCACAGCCCCGGCAGTAGCCCCCTTCCCAAGTGGGCTCCTTAGGGGAACTGGGGTTTAATGCCTGTCTGCCCTCCCTAGGTACAGCCTGTACGCCCGCACACGCCTGGGCTACCTCTTCTACCAGCGGCAGGTGAAGAAGGCCCGGGAGCGGTACCCGCACGGCCACTCCGTGCCCCAGCCCTACTGCCTCCCTGGTGAGTGCTGAGCCCCCCACACCTCGCCCTGCAGTGCCCCCAGCGCTGGCACTGCGGGCTGGGGAGGGGGTTGCCATCACCGAATTGCCCAAAGCATGTTTAACAAAGAATTTGATGTAAGATGTGGGGAGTTTGGCCTGGACTCCCCCTTTTCCAGCTGGAGGGGGGATCATGCCCTGATTCTGTCTCTTCCCCCCACAGGGGTGAAAATCCTGCCCATTCCCGTACTCTCCAACAACTACAGCTACCTGGTCATCGACACTGGCTCCAGCCAAGCGGCTGTCATCGACCCCTCTGACCCGCTGGCTGTGCAGGTGAGACCCCCACAACCACTCTGACCTGCTGTTTGCAGGTCTCCAGGTGAGCGGGTGCCATGTCTCTGTGTTTTGGCATTAGAGGGGAGCAAATCTGCCCCTAATATGCAGCCCTTCGTGCCCAAGGCAAGACTGGAGCTTGACGGGGAGCTGGGGGAGCCAGGGTTGAAGGGAAAACTGGTCCTTGGGTTTCCTGTCCCCCCTAATCTCTCTGTCTGTATTTCCTCCCCAGGCTGCCATCGAAGAAGAGGGGGTGATGCTGGAGGCCATATTCTGCACACACAAACACTGGTAAGGGCAAGAGGAGGCCCTGGAAGGGTTGGTAGCTGCTGTGGAGACAGCCCCACCTGAGGTGACCCCCAGCCCTGCCCCATTTAGTGGGGGGAGTATGGCGGGTACATTTAGGGTCTCTGACCTCCCTGTCTGCAGGGACCACAGCGGAGGGAACGAGGCTCTGTGCCAGAAGCACAGCTCCTGCAGGGTGTATGGCAGCGCCCTCGACGCCATCCCACAGCTCACCAAGTAAGTGCTGCACCCCCCTAGCACCCCGGTAAATCTGGGGGGAGCTTCATTCCCAACCACCACTGTCTGCAGCACTCAGGCACCAGTTCCACGTTGGGCAGAGACCTGGCACGCTCCTGACACCAGCGTGCCAGCAGGGTTGCCAGGGGAGGGGTGTATTTGAGGTGCTGGGGCTGGGGGAGCACCCTGACGGTGCCCCTGCTCCGGGCACAGCCCGCTTGCAGACAGGGAGAAGGTGACCGTGGGCTGCCTGACCTTCGAGGCGCTCGCCACGCCGGGCCACACCGTGGGCCACATGGTCTACGTGCTGGACGGGGGCCCCTTCGGCAGCCCCCCCTGCCTCTTCTCCGGGGACCTCCTCTTCCTCGCTGGCTGTGGTGAGTGCACCCCACCCCAGACAGGGGCTTGGGGGTTATCCCGTCCTGGGATGGGCGTAGGGGTACCCCCCAGACCCCCCATGACAGGCAGTTGTGTGGGGGTCCAGGCAGGCCGTTTGAGGGCTCCCCTGAGACCATGCTCGCCTCCCTGGACGTGGCCATCGGCTTGGGCGAGGACACGCTGCTGTGGCCAGGTGAGTGTCCCCAGCAGCAGGGCAGAGCTGCTGGCATCCCCCTGGTCCCACTGCCAAGGGGGAGAGCTGGGTGGGGGTGATGCCAAGGGCTGCATATGGGGGTCCACAGGCCACGAATACGCACTGGAGTGCCTGACCTTCGCCACCCTCCTGGAGCTGGACAATTCCGCGCTGGAGGAGAAGCTGCAGTGGGCAGTGCAGCAGCGCCAGGAGAAGAGGAGCACGGTGAGGCGTGGGGGTCCCTGCGTGCAGCACCCACCACCCCAGCCCTTCAGGGGTTCCCTTGGCAGGGATGCTGCACCCCAACACCCTCTTGCATGGTGGTGCCATAGGGGCAGGGGGCTCTGGGGGCGTTCCCAGCTCCCTGCCGGGGGTGCTGCCTCCAGCAGGGGAGCTGAGCAGCTGCCCCCACAGTGCCCCTCCACGCTGGGGGAAGAGCAGAGCTACAACCCCTTCCTGCGGACGCACCGGCCGGAGCTGCAGGAGGCACTGGGACTGTGGCAGGGCGGCGCGGAGGACCCCAACGCCTTCCGTGCCCGTGTCCTCAGGGAGGTGCGGAGGCGCAAGGACCTCTACCAGGCCACCTAGATGTCCCCCACTGCCCGGTCCCCCTGTCAAGCCAGGACACCCCCCTTTCCACGGGGCCGGGTGATGGCGGGGCACAGGGAGCCCAAGACTGTGTGGTTTGTTTTGCTGTGAATCTCCCTCTTGGGGTGCAGGGTAGGGGGAGGGGGAAGAGTGGACACCCCCTTCAGTAGGCACCCCATAAGTGATCCTTGCCTTTGCTCCCTCGAACTTGGGGGTCACCAGCTGTCACGTAGAAGCACCTCAATCCCCTCTCGGGGGGTCTGTAGCCCCCCACCTCACTGCTGGGGCTATAGGAACGGCACCAAGGGCTTCTCCTACAACCCCCTCCACTCCCCCATTTTTCTGGGAGTCTCCAATTTCCCCTCCACCACCACCACCACCACTCAGCCCCCTCCCCTTAAGCCCCCAGTGTTGTGCATCTCCTTAGTGGGGGCTGGGATGGAGCCAGCAGGGGGAGGCGGGCCGGCAGTACTACCTCCAGGCAAGGGGCTCCCCTGCAGCACCCCATCCTTGACGCCGGAGCCCCCCTGTACACGCACACACACACACGCACACAGGGACGGGGCCACAGGCTCGCACTGCTGGGGTGTGGGGGTGCTGCTTCACTGGGGATCGGAGCCACAATCACCCCCACGCCCCAAATAAACGACTGGATCCATTTTACACCTGTTCGTGCCTTTCTCCCCTCGCCGGCGGGGCGCGGCCCCTTTAAGGGGCGGGGCCAGGGCGTTGCCGGGAGACGGGCGGCGTCGGGGCCCGGGTCCGGCAGGGCGGGGACCGGGGGTGGCGGGGCTGGGGACACGGGGCTGGGGGGTGTCCCTGCCCCCCGGGTCACGCGTGGGGCGGGCACCGCGGATCGGGGAGCCCCGGCGCCCCCTCACGCCGGGGTCCGGCAGCAGGAGCCCCAGGCGAGGCATGGAGCCCGCTCCCCAGAGCGCGCAGGACACCGCGAGCGTGGCGGACGCTGCTGCCGAGTTCCTGAGCCTCATCGGTGCGTGCCTCCTCCTCCTCCAGCCTCGCCCTGTCCTGCCACACCGTGCCCGCCGCGAGGTGGGGGGCACCGGGCCCGAGAGTGAGGGATTGAGAGGGTAAATGGCCAGGGGCTCGGCCCAGCCTGCAGGGGGATGGAGACACGGAGGGACACTGGGCAGGGGCGACACTCACTTCGGGAGGGAGTGACCGCAGTGACCATCTCCTCGCGGTCACTGTCCCTCTGGGCTGGGGTCACCATCCCTCCGTGCAGGGCTGAAGGAGCTGGAGTGGTGCCTGTTTGCCGAGACGCTGGCAGTGGTGGCCGCGGGGGCCCCACCAAGGCACAAGGCAGAGGGCCAGTGGTGGATGGCAGCCCAGTGGGCACCCTACCATCGGGAAGGGGAGCCGGGGCAGAGCTGCATCCTGGTGCAGACCAGGTTCCGAGGCAAGCAGGATGGTGTGCCTGCCTCCAGCACCCTCAAAGGTGAGCCAGCGGTGGCTTTTGGGGGGCTCCTTCTTCCCCAGGGCTGGGACATCCCTGTCCACCAGCCCCCAGGGCTGGGAATGGGGACAGTGCCAACGGGACTGGTTGAGCATGGCTTTGCTCTGCCAGCCTATGTGACCTGGCAGCTGGAGACGCTGGAGCAGGAGGAGCAGGAGTGCCTGGAGGTGACTGATATGGTGGTGGCATGTCCCCTTCCCTGTGTCCTACCTGCTGCCCTGGGCTGTGCCCTGCACTGGTGCCCTGCTGGGGGCTGTCCCCTGTGGGTAGTCTGGCATCCCTTGCCATGCTCAGACTCCAGCTCTGCCCACCAGCCCGGTCCCCATCCCCTGCTCTGGGTGGCAGCTGGGGTGGGGAGTTTCCCACAATGCATCTGGAATGGTACCCCGACTGGCAGCGCTGCTGGGGCTGCCAGCTCACAGGAGGGCGCCCTGGCTCTACCCTCCCCCCCGTGCCTCCCACCCCTCCCGCAGCTCAGACCACACCCCACCGAGAAGACGACGCACATTGTGAGCCACGAGCACGGGATGACGGTCACCAAGACCCTGCAGCAGGGAGAGGTGGGGCTGAGGGCAGGGTCACACCCTGGCAGGGGCAGCACAGCTCTCACCAGGGATGCCCAGGCCCTGGAGTGGGGCTGAGGGCAGGGTCACACCCTGGCAGGGTGCCCAGGCTCGGGCGTTGCTGTCCCTGGGGACGCTGGGGCTGTGGCTGTGCCGCGAGGTGCCAGGTCTCTCTGCAGGCGGAGCCGCAGTGCCACAGCTTCTCGTACGGCCGGGCCAGGCTGCGGGCGCGGCTGCTGGAGGGGGCCAGCCTGCTGCTGCTGCGGGTGCTGGCACGCCGGCAGACCGTGCCCCCCGGCCTTGTCTTGCCAGCCATCGACAGCGAGGGCCACCTCTGCACCTCCCGCTATGTGAGCCTGCCAGCAGGGCCCGTGGGGCGGGATGTGGGAAGTGGGAGGGGGCGGAATGTGGCTGACAGCGTGGCGGGACACACGGGGATGGCAGGGGGAGCAGGGGTGACTCTGAGACAAGGCTGACCCCCGGTGCACCGCCCCAGTGTGCCCTGGGCATCCAGCGGCAGGCGCTGGGCTCGGCAGAGACAGAGGTGTTTGTGATCCAGCGGGTCCTGCACGGCAGCACGGGCGCTCCCACCGTGTGGCACAGCAGCTTCCTGCCCAACGGGTAAGGGCAGAGGCACCAGCCCTGCCACTCCCGAGGGATGGCACAGCATGGGAAGGCCAAGGGCTCTTCTTCCCCTCTCAGGCGTCTGGCTCAGATGGTGCAGATTGGCTCCCCGGTGCTGATGATTCTACAGGATGAGTCCATCCTCAGCAAGTCAGGTACTGAGCAGGGGAGGCTCGTGCCCCCTCAGCACAGGCAGCCCCTGCCCGCTGTCTGGAACACCAGGGGGAACACCCTGCCCTGCCTTTCTGCTGCCAGGTAGGTTTGAGCCCCAGCTCCCCTTCCCCAAAGAGCCCCTGGACTGGGAGGAGGACAAGGAGCTCTACTCCTATTTCCTGGACAGGAAGGTAAGATGGGTGGACATGGGGACAAGGGACATGGGGCTGTGCCAGCCTCAGCAGGGTCTCCCCTGGTGTGCCCAGGAGGCACATTGAGGGGGCAGGCCAGCCAACATCCTTCCTCACACCATCTTAAGTGTGGGAAAGGACCCTGGCTCCTGTCCCCCTCACCCTGGCACAGTGCCCATGGGGGAAACGTGTGTTCATGCCCACCTCACCCACCCTGTCCACCCCACTGCAGGATGAGCTGCAACTCTCCCATGCTGCCTACCTCCAGCAGCACCCCGAGGTGCGGGCACTGCTGTCTGACTTCCTCCAGGCATTGCTCCTCCAGCAGCCACACGACACCATCTCCTTTGCTGCGGAATTCTTCGCCCACCAGCGGCCCATTGGGACCCCCTTTGCCTCCATGGGGGCTGCCAGCCCCCTCCCCAACTCCCCAGCTGGCCACCCTCCAGCCAACAGCAAATAAAGCAGCCAGCACTGCCTGTCCAGTCTTGTTTGCTTTGGAGAAACTGAGGCTCGGGGAGGGCAGGTGGAGCTGATCTGTGTGCTAAGCCCCACCATGCCTTCTGGTGGGACCCTGTCCCTGTCCCAGCCCTTTTTCAGGGGGTGGGGGTGCCTGGGCCATACTGTGGAGCAGGGCCAGGCTCACATCCCTGTGCCTGCCACCCCCCCACGTGTTCCTGGGGACACCCTTGCCCATGTCCCTGAGGGACACAGCCTGGCTGGCAGAAGGGTACTCACTTTTGCAGGCACAGCTTGACACTGCAACACTGGCACACCACGCTTGGGGTGAAGGTCCTGCACCGAGGGTGGTGAGGGCACCCTGTGCCACAGAGCCTGCCTGCCTGCCTGGGTGCTTCCTCCAGCAGCCAAGGCTGCATTTTGGTCTCCTTATGCAACACGTGCCTGCTTCCTCCTCGCTCCCACTTCTATGGCATTTCCCCTACTCCCGTGGGGCCAGCCCTCCCTTCTCGCTCTGCGGGACGCTGTCCCCTGTCCCCACCGCCACCCGAGCAGAACCTTTGGCATGCGATGGACAGTGACAGGCAGACACGCTCCCACGGTGACGGAGCCTCGTGTTTGCACGTGTGTGAGGCAAAGGGGAGGGAAGGGGCCTCCTGGCACTGGAGCAGGGGGGGAACCGAGACTGTGTGTGCTCATAAGGGTAGGGAAGGAGCACTTCCTTCTCCTAGCCTCCTCCTCTCCTCCTGAGGAGGGGAGGGATGACACAACTGCGGGGGGGTCCTTTAAAAGCTGGGCAGCGGGCACTGCACTCACAGCTGAACTCAGGAATCCCCGGCAGTGTGGCTGGATCGGGTCCACCCATGGCATCACTGGAACCAGGTGAGCCTCACAACACTTCTTGGCCCCCCTTGTGCCTCCTTTCATGCCCTAGACCCCGTTCCCTGCACCCTGGGCCCCCTGGCTGTGCTCCATCTTTCAGTGGGCACCATCCCCCCAGCCTGTCCTGGATTCCCCATCTGTCCCATCCTCAAGCCTGGGAATCTGATTCAACCAATTCCCTGGATGTAGGTGGGCTGCAAAGGGGGGATTAGGACCAGTACCAGCTTCTTGTCCTCACTCTATGCCCATCCAGCAGCAGGAGCTGGAGCAGGGTTTCCTCCTGTCCCTGCTGCCCAGAAATGCACTTGGCTCTTGGACGGCTGAAGATGGGGCTCAGTCCAGGGGTTTTAGGGACACCTGAGCTGGAGGTGGCATCTGATCCCTTTGGGTAGCTTTTGATAGATCCCATATAGCCATCCTCATGCCCCCCCTGGAAAACTGGTGCTTTTCCCTGATGGGGTTCATCAGGCAGGGTCAGGTGGGACTGAAGGAAGCTGGTACCAGGGCTGCCAGCCCGCCAGCGTCCTTGTCCCCCTGGCAGGCTGCCACCTCCCTTCCTCTTCCTTGTCCCCCTCAGGCCTCACCAGGTCCCTGAACGGGGGCCCCATGCCCCCACAGCGCCCTGGCACTCAGGACCAGACGTATCTGGAAGAGCTCATCAGCATCCCCAAGGGCAGTGGGGTAGGTGCTGCGGGGCTTTCAGGGAGGGCAGGGGACCAGGACAGTGCTGCAGGGAGCTGGGGAGGCAAAGGGCCACTGCAGTGGGGAATATGTGTCTTGGTCATGCCCTGGGGACAAGCCCCCAGCTCCCCAGACCCAGCTCAGGCAAGTCACAGCCCTAGGTGGAGTGTTTCCATGCTTAAAGTTTTCCAGATGGAGAAACTGAGACAATGGGGCAAGGTGCTACCCAGGTGCAAGGATCACCCCACTGCTCACACACCACCTCCTGGGCCACGCATGGATGAGCCCAGTGGGGCTCCCCAAGGCTGCCTGCACCCCACCAGCCCCCCCATCCTTGTCTGGTCTCGGGGCAGTGGAACAAGAAGAGGAAGGAATAGTACTCCCTAGTCAGGAGGAGTAGCAAAAGCAGAGGACAGCAGTGGAATCCCATGGGATGCAATTAATAGTGCCTGACAGCCCTGGGACCCCCCTGCAAATCACTGTCCAATGGGTCAGACAGGGCTCACTGCCCCTCCAGCACTGCTGCTAACAGGGAGAGGCTGGGGACAGCAGTTCGGTTCCCTCTCCAAAACTTAGGAAAATTCCTAAGTTTTGGAGAAAATTCTCCAAAACTCCAGGAAAATGACCTCCGTGTGCTAAACACATCCATGCGGGCAGCGCCGGGCTAGAGGGGGCAGGATGTGCAATCAGGAGACGCTGCTTGTGAACGGAGCTCTGGCTCTGACCTGCTGCCTTGTCCCAGCCCGGATTCAGCTTTAGGAAACTCTGGGCTTTCACCGGTCCCGGCTTCCTCATGAGCATCGCCTACTTGGACCCGGGCAACGTGGAGTCCGACCTGCAGAGTGGGGCCCTGGCGGGATTCAAGGTGAGCCCGGCCCCGGGCTCAGGAAGCAGGCGGGGGTTTCGCAACCTCTCCAGCGCCAACGGCTGCCCCTGGCAGCTGCCATCCCAGCCCGGGAGCAGGAGGGGCACGGGGGCCTCGGCACAGGGTGAGGACACCCAGGGGTGCCAGGAGGGCACCCCCCTGACCGGGCTGGGAGAGCACCTGCACCCCGTCTCTTCCCTGCAACCCTGGTTGAACTGGGGCCCCCCGGGCGGCTGGATGCTGCCCAGTGCCCATTCCTGCTGCCTCCTGCCCCCCAGCTGCTGTGGGTGCTGCTGTGGGCCACCGTCCTGGGGCTGCTGTGCCAGCGCCTCGCCATCCGTCTGGGCGTGGTGACCGGGAAGGACCTGGGCCAGATCTGCTACCTCTACTACCCCAAGGTGAGCAACCACGGGGGTGACAGTCTGGGACCCTGTGCTTGGGCTGGTGACAGTCCTAGCGGAGCCTTGCAGGGCTGGAGAGGAGCAGGAAGATGCTGTGAGGCACCTGCCTCTCCCAGGGGCTCCCCAAAGCCCCCCAAGCCCCGGTGACCCCCACAGCCCTGCAGAGCAGGGGCCCAGGGTGAGAGGCGGTGAGGAGCTGCTGCAGTGTCCCGGTGTGACCTGGGGACACGTGAGAGCGTCCCCCGCGGGAGTGAGCCCAGGCGTGGGGCAGCAACGCGAGGCCGAGACGCAGGAAAGGGATCGAGAGGAGGGATCATATGACAGAGGAGGGGGGAGTCAGGAGACCCATCGAAGCCAAGATCCTGATGGGGGGAACAGCAAGGAGATGACTGGTGCCCAAAAGGAGGGTTGGATGCATCTCTCTGTCCCACCTCCCTCAAACCCCCCATCTAGACAGACGGGTCCTATCCTCAGCTCTCACTGGGGCAGGGATGAGGAGTGGAGGAACAGGCTTGGATTTAGCATCCATCTTTCATCCTGAGATTGTGTTGTGAAAGAAGCTGAGGGGGGTCTTCCGGGGTCCCCAGGCTACTCTAGCAGGCCTGCTACAGCCTGGAGACAGGGATTTGCACCAGGATGCTGTGCCAGCTTGCCCAGAGCTACGTGCCACTGCGGGCTCAGGCACCTCATGGTGGCCTGTCCCCTGCAGGTGCCGCGCGTGCTGCTGTGGCTCATGATTGAGCTCGCCATCATCGGCTCCGACATGCAGGAGGTGATCGGGACGGCCATTGCTTTCAGCCTGCTCTCAGCTGGCCGGTGAGCCTCCCCACAGCCTCCCCACGGCCCTGCTCCACACAGGGCCATGTATCTAACCCTGCCCCTGGCCATCCTGCAGCATCCCCCTCTGGGGCGGGGTCCTCATCACCATCGTGGACACCCTCTTCTTCCTCTTCCTCGATAAGTACGGTGAGTGCCAGGGTGAGGGCTGCGGGCACTGTCACCCACGTGGCACCAGTGTCCCCTGCTCTGTGCCACCCCCTCTCTTGACCTCTCTAGGGCTCCGCAAACTGGAGGCTTTCTTTGGCCTCCTCATCACCATCATGGCCCTGACCTTTGGCTACGAGGTGAATGGGGAGCTGGGGACAACCCTTTTCCTGCAAGGCTGCCAAGGGACCCTGCCATGCGGTGTCCCCACTGCTACCAGCCTGTGGCAGCTCACAGTGCCCCTTCTCACTGCTCCCCAGTACGTGGTGGTGAGGCCGAGGCAGGTGGAGGTGCTGAAGGGCATTTTCTTGCCCAGCTGCCCGGGCTGCGGGCGAAAGGAGCTGCTGCAGGCCATGGGCATCATCGGCGCCATCATTATGCCCCACAACATCTTCCTCCACTCCTCCTTGGTCAAGGTGAGATCACGGCACTGCCGTGGGCACTGCTCTGCCAGGGTGCCCCAGGGTACACTCGCTGGGGACAGCATGGTCCTGGCTGTGGGACAGGGGTGCTCACATGACCCCATGACACCCACGTCACTGGCCATGCCCAGACACGGGCGATCGACCGCTCCAGGAAGGAGGCAGTGCAGGAGGCCAATACCTATTTCCTGACCGAGTCCTGCCTGGCCCTCTTTGTCTCCTTCCTCATCAACCTCTTCGTCATGGCTGTCTTTGGCGAGGCGTTCTACCAGCAGCGCAACGAGGACGTGGTGAGTGTCACTCATGGCCACAGGGAGATGAGGGCTGTGCCCAGCTGGGATGAGCATCCCGTGGGGACTGCACGTTCTCATTCCCTGAGAGGGGATGTGTGGGCACCCCCTGTGCCTGGGGGAGCTGCTGGGTGGCTGTCACACTCGTGCTTGCCGTGCCTTGCAGCACAACATGTGCGCCAACAGCAGCATCAGCCAGTATGCCAGCATCTTCCCCACCAACAACGAGACAGTCTCTGTGGACATCTACCAGGGGGTGAGTGCCACCAGGCTGTGTCCAGTGAGCATCCATTCCCATCTGGGGGATGTATCACTGTCCCATCCACCCCTGGGGCTGGGGGCGGCTATAACCCCACTAGAAATCTGGGAGCTGATGGGAATGCCTGGGGTAGGGGGCACTTTAGGGTGCCCACCGCAGTGTCCCTACACAGGGTGTCATCCTGGGCTGCTATTTCGGGGCAGTGGCACTGTACATCTGGGGCATCGGGATCCTGGCAGCAGGACAGAGCTCCACGATGACCGGCACTTACGCAGGGCAGTTCGTCATGGAGGTGAGAGATGGGGATGCTGGCCCTCGCCCCACAGGGAGGGGCTGAGAGCAGGGAAATCCCCGGTGGGCCCTGGGTGGAGGGGTTCTATGGGCAGCACACTCTCCCCAGGAGTATTTGGAAGAGTTAATTGCCCGCCATCCCTGCAGGGAGCTGGTGGGTGGCAGCTTGCTAGCACCAGTGTGCCCCAGGAGGTGGGATGGAGACAGTGCCCACCCACTGCACCCTGTGTGCCCCACGCAGCGTTTCCCTAATTAACAAGATCCTCTGTTAACGAGTCGGAGCTGACACCTAGCGGGGCCCGGCAGCCCTGCAAGAGCCCGCTCAGTGCCCCGGCACGGAGGAGGGGGAGATGCCCCCCGCGTTCCCCCAGGCAGGGTCCGCAGGCACAGCGAGGGTGCGGGTTCTGCCGTGCTCCAGGGCTTCCTGCAGCTCCGCTGGTCCCGCTTCGCCCGGGTGCTCTTCACCCGCTCCTTCGCCATCCTGCCCACCGTCCTGGTGGCCGCCTTCAAGGATGTCAGCCACCTCACAGGCATGAATGACCTGCTCAACGTCCTGCAGAGCATCCTGGTAAGGGGCTGGGAGGGCATCACCTGCCCCAAACGCCCCAGCCTGGCAGCCGTGCCATCCTCACGCCGCTCTCCTTTCAGCTGCCTTTTGCCGTCCTGCCGGTCCTCACCTTCACCAGCCTGCAGCCGCTCATGCAGGACTTCAGCAACAGCCTGTGAGTGCCAGGGCACGGGGAGGCACACAGGAGGCAGAGAGGGGAGCTCTGGCTGCAGGCACCTTTCCTTTGGCCCATCCTGCCCCCCCAAACCAGGCCATGGGCAATTAGTGTATGGACACTGGAGGGGCGTGTTCATTGCCATCTGCCCAGGGCAGCCAGGGCGGAACAGACCCCATCACTACCCTCATCATCTTCCTCCCAATGACACATCTGGCTCCTTGGGCACCCCTAGACCCTCAGCATCCTCCTGGCACTGCCAGCCCTGGATTTGGAAGGTGGCCAAAATCCACACCTAGAGCCCCACCACGGGGTGACATATAGCTGTGGGGTGCCGAGATGTCCCAGTTGGGGTCTGGTTCATGTACGGACTCAGTTCCCCCAGCCCTGTGTGCCCCATGGCCCACAGGGTGGGGGCCCTGCCCTGATGCCCACTGCCCTGCTCGCAGCCCGGGGAAGGTGCTGATGACCCTCATAACGGGGCTGGTCTGCGCCATCAACATTTACTTCGTGGTGGACTTTCTGCCAACGCTGCACGGCCTGGAGTACCACATTCCCCTGAGCCTGCTGCTGGCTGCCTACGTGGCTTTCGTCGCCTACCTGGTAGGGCTGGCACTGCGGGACAGGGGCGGGACAGTGTCCCTGGTGGGTGTCATCCACCTGTCCTTTGTCCCGGCAGATCTGGACATGCAGCATCGCACACGGAGCCCGGTTCCTGGCCCGGGGCCACCACAGCCGGTTCAATTTCGGTCTCGCCCTCGACCCGACAGAGACACGGTGACAGATCCCATCCCCGCTTGTCATCCCCACGTCCCTGCCCAGCGCGGCCTCCTGCACACGGATTTGCTGCCACTCCGAGTCCGGGCATGTTTTAGGCAGGGATGCACCCAGCAAGGGAAGGGTTAACAGGCAGGCAGACCTCCCCCCAGGATCTCGGCGCTTCTTCCCACCCCCAACCCCCGCCAATTCCGGGGTGCGGGTCCGGGCTGGATGCGCGGGGAGCGGGAGAGCAGCGGCAGATTTCCCATCCACTGGCACAGACGCTTCACTGAACGAGCCGCGCCGGAGACTTCCCCCGCTCATTATGCCAGGAACCGCCGGCCCCCGGGACCGCTAATCACCGCTGGGCACCGCTAATTACGGCCGGCACCGCTAACCACCCCCCGCCGCCCCGGCCCCATCCCCACGGGGGGCTCCGCGGCTTGGGGGGAGGGAGGGGGCGGTGATAAACGCCGTGTTTGTAACCCGGCCTCGGCCCGGCTCTGCTGCCTCTGCTGCTGCTGGTGCTGCTGCGGGCCCCGCCGTGGGGCGGGGACCCCCGGACCCCCGCATCCCCCGGGCCCCCGCATCCCCCGGACCCCCGCACCCCGGGGCGGGGCACTGCTTGTCGCGTTGCCCCGGGGGGAGCGGGGCGGCGGCAGCCCCCCGGTGCCCTCCCCGCCCCGGATGCCCCGTTTCCCGCCGCAGGACCCCCCACCCCAAAATCCCCCCTGCCGACCCCCGCCGGCCGGCTGCCCGAGGTGGGACTTGGGGGCCCGGACACCCCCCCAGCCCGTGCCCCCCACTCCGGGAAGGGACCCCCCCCCGCTCCCGGGGGCCGCGCTTGTTTATGTGAAGAATGTCCCCTTCCTTAAAAGGGCGATGGCGGACGGGCTGGGGCGGTGCCTCCCCCGGCCGCGGGCTGCTGGAAGGAGGGGCCAGAGCTCTGGGGCCCACAAAAAGGCGGGGCTCCCCCTGCTCCGGGGGCGCAGCCCACCCCAGCCACGGGAGGAGGAGCGGGAGACGCCCCTAGGTCGGGGTGCACCTGCCCGGGGTCACCAAGGGGTAGGGGGGCTTCAGGGTGGTCCTCAGCGGGAGGAAGGCTGGAGGGACTGGGGTCTGCGGGATTTGCTGCTCTGCAGCTGGAGCCTGCAAGCCAGAGCACCCCCCGCCCGGGGACACCCCGCCCTTAGGAGCAAGTGTCCCACTCCAAGACCTGGCTCTGCGGTCCCTTGGCCATGGGGCTGCTCTTGGTGGGGCAGAGCGGCCAGGGCTGGGTTGGAGGAGAGGGGAAAGCATCCAGGATGCCAGTCTGGGAGCAGTGGGGTGGGACAGAAGGGTCCCTGAGCGCCCGACTGAGTGCAGCCTGATGCTCTTCTGCCTTGTGCCCGCACCCTGCAGCCCAAACAATCCAGCTGGGCTCCGCCTGCTCCTGGCCTGGGCTTGTCCCACAGCCCCAGGACAGGGACAGCATCTCCCTGAGCTCCCCAGCTCAACCTGCCCCCAAGCAGGCAGTGGAACTGGAAGTGGTGCTCCAACCACCGCTGCAAGCATTGACCCGGGAGTTCTCTAATTGCATTAATTGGAGGACTGACAGAGCCCGTCTGGACTCGTCAGGGAGGAGGAGGATGTAGCCAAAGGGACAGGGGTCCTGCCTGGGACAAGTGTGTGGCCTCTGCAGCTGTCCCCGCAGAAAGCAGCATCCCAGCCCGGCCAGATGCTGGGGATGAGGCAGACATCCATTCCAGTTCCACCTGGGCTAAAGGAGCACAGAGGTCAGCCCAAAATAGAGAGCAGAGGAAGCACAGCCCTTTCTTCCTTTTCCTCCTGCTGGGCCAGGAGGCAGCGGTGATTGCCCGATGTGGGAGGCGGCTGCCCTGCTGAGGAGGGGCAGGGAAACTGAGGCACGACTGCTGCCTGCCGTCAGAAGCGGCGCAGGGGGTGGCAGGATGTAGTGTCCCTGTTCCCAGCAGACACAGGGACAGCAGCCCGGCCCTGCCACGGCCCCCGGGGACACGCAGTGCCGGGATGTTCCGCGTGGAGCCGAGCGCGGGAGCCGCAGGTGCAAATCGGCTTTTGTACCGCCGGAGCTCCCCGCGGGGCACCTCCCAGGGCCGGACCCCATCCCCAGCGCGGTCACCTGTCGCGCGTGTCGCGTCCCTACAGGGCCATAAAGGCGATCTCACCTCCTGAAGTTCCCAAACCGCAGGTGGGAGAGGTGGAAAGATTTCAGATGAGCTCAGACGGGAAATTTCCAACCTGCGCAGCCTGGAGGCAGCGCTGACAGAGCGCGGAGCATCTCCTGCCGCCGAGGTGGCGAGGGTGGGACCGGGACGGGCCCCCAGGGCCGGGCGGGGCTGGGGGGCACGGCGGGGAGAGCCCCGCGGGGTGGGAGGGGAGGGGGCTGGGGGATGCTGCCCTTGGGGGCTTGGGGGGCGGATTTCCCCTCGGGGACTTGTGCCATCCACAAGCTCCTGTTGAGCCGCTTTTCAGACAGCGCCTGTAAACAGCCCTGTTTCCCCTCCGGGGAAGGAGTTGGAAGGGAAAATATATGTATTGATAATAGAGACTCATTAATTGCCCAGATAATTGGGGGATTTCAGGAGAAAGAACGACAGAAAAACGCGGCGGTTACTGGTGCAGTAACACCTGTAAGCCGCACGGCTGGCCTGGGCAGGCAGTGCGGGGTGTGCCCTCGGGGGGAATGGGGACCCCCAGCCTCGAGCCGCTAGTCCGGGGACCCTGCTCCTGGGGACACCCAGCATGGCGGGACGCGTACAAATGGGACATGTACATACGGGATGTGTACAAATGGGACACGTACATATGGGATGTGTACAAATGGGATGTGTACAAATGCGACACGTACATATGGCGGGGCAGCTGCAGAGGGACCCCCGGGCTGCAGCTGGAGCGGGCTGCCAGCAGGACTCATCCCCTCTCCACGCTCTCTCAGCGGGGCGGGGAGTGCGGGAGAGCCCGGCGGCGCGACGGGCACTCCTGCACGGTCACCATTATTAACGCGGCTGTCCTTCCCGGCCAAACCACGGCACACTCCCCGTCTGGGTCCCAGTCCGGCGCGGCCGGACCCCCTCTCCTGCCGGGCGGCGCGGGTGCCGGGAGGAGGGAGAGGAGGAGGAGGAGGAGGGAGAAGGAGGAGGGCCCCCCCGCCGCCGTTGCCCTTTTAAGGGGTTCCTTGAAACCGCGCCCGGGATCCATGTTTGCAGCCCCAGCCCGGGCGGAGGAAACTCCATGTTGTAACAAAGTTTCCTCCGCGGCGCCGCTCCCGCGCCCGCCGCCCCGCGCCGCCGCCGGCCCCCGCCCCGCCTCCCCCCCGGGGGCCGCGCCGGGGGGGGCCGCCCCCTCCCGCCCCCTCCCCGGCGCCCATGGAGCACCAGTCCATCATCGCCCAGGTCAGCCGGGAGGAGGGGAGCGCCCCGCTTCAGGAGAAAGGTAACGCGGCGGGGATCCGCTCCCCCTCGCCCCCTTCCTGCGCGGGGGAGGGAGGGGGGGTCCCCGGGGGTCGGGGGGCTGCCGGCGGAGGGTGCGATGAGCTGCGCGCCGCCCCGGCCCGGCCTCGCATCCCACTGCCGGGGGCCGGGGAGATGCGCTGGGGCTGTCCGCGCCCGCCCGGGCCCCTCGGAGCCGCCGGTGCCCTGGGGGGCTCGGGGCGTCGCTCGGGTTTTCCGCGCTGCTCCCTCCGGAGCCGGGCGAGAGGTGCGCGCAGCGCCGGCCGGCGGGGAAACTGAGGCAGGAAGGGCGCCGAGCGCCCTGCTGCATGCCGGCGTCCCGTTCCCCGCGTCCCCTCCGCCCCGCCAAGGCGGTTCGGCGGGGGCCCGTGCTCGGCTCCCTGGCCTGGGAAGCTGCCGGGGCCGGGAGGAGCAGACGCGGGAACGGGCCCCGTCCCCGGTGGGGAGCTCCTGCCCCACGGCCGCCCCACTACGGGCTCGGGGCCCTGGCCCGCCTGAAGCGGGGCACAGCCAGGGCGGGGTGCAGCCCCGGCAGGACCCGGCCCCGGCACCAGTGGGGCCGCTGGAGCCGTCGCGCTGCCCCTGGGGCACGGGGTGGGCACGGGCAGCCCCTCTGCCTCAGTTTCCCCGCGCTCCGCCAATGGGGACAGCGGGAACGGCGCCCAGGGGCGGGCGCCTCGTCCTGATTGGCCTCTCGCCTCCGGGGCACTCGAGCGGGCCAATGGGACGAGGGAGTTGCCTGGAGGCGGGGAAAGGAAGGGGCGTAAGCCCCGCCCCCGGGGAGCCCCCGCCCCCGGGACCCCCCTGCTCCCCGAGCGGGGCTGTGCCCCGGGGGGACAGCGGGGACCGGCCCCGACCCGCCACCGCCCCCGGCTCAGCCCGCGCCCTGCCCCAGGCTCCCCGGCCGCGCAGGGGCCACTCGTGGAGAGGGACGTGCCGGGCCGGGGGCTGTGGGTGGTCACCGAGTGTCAGCGCGCTGCCCTGGCACCGCAGGGCAGGAGGCATGACCGGATTGTCGGGGTCTGATAAGGGCACGGGGCTCTCACCCAAACACGGCTCACCTGGCCCCCGGTGCTGCGCTGGGCGTACCCCCGGGTACCCCTCACCCCCGTTCTGCCCTCCGCAGGTACCCAGACCCCTGCCAAGAAGCCTCGAAGCCGCAGCATTCTGCAGTCCCTGTTCTGCTGCCTGTGCCGCGATGAAGGGGAGCCCTGCGCTGGCACCACCGGCGCGCCGCTGCTGGTGGAGGAGAACGGGGCACTGCCCAAGGTAACCCCGCAGCCCCAGCCGGCAGCTGCGTGTCCCGAGTGGGCAGGACTGGGGCTGAGCAGTTCCTTATCCCCCTCTGCCCCGCTGTGGATGCCCTGCTGACCCGTGTCCCCCTGCTGCAGGCTGCTGTCAAGCACCTGCTGCCCGAGATCAAGCCGCAGGACGCCAGCAAGCTCTGCGTGGTCATCGACCTGGATGAGACCCTGGTGCACAGCTCCTTCAAGGTGGGGGACACCCTGGCCCCCCCCGCACCTCTCCCCCACATGCTCCCCCACCTGCTCTGCCACCCTGTTCCCACAAAGTGATGCCCAGCACCCAGCACAGCCTGGCTGGGTCATTGGGGTGTCCCCGTGAGGGGGCTGCGGGGCTGGCAGGGGTGCACAGCGAGCACAGAGCAGGCAGCATTTGGGCAGGGGGTGCCTGGCGTGCCCAGTGCTCATCCTGGTGTGCCCTTCCCCAGCCAGTGAACAACGCCGACTTCATCATTCCCGTGGAAATCGATGGCATCATGCACCAGGTAACAGCGGGGTGGGTGCCTGGTGGGAGGGGGGCATCATTCCACCTCCCCAGGACCGGGAGCCATCCCAGTGTTCTGCACCGAGGGGTGGTGGGAGCTACCAGGGAGCCAGCTTTGGCACGCTGCAGGGCAGAGGTGGGTGCCCCTTTGCAGGGCAGGGAGGTGAGGGGCGTCCTGGCATTGTGCCCTCGTGCAGTGGCCAGCCCCAGTTTCAAGTAATCCAGGATAGGCTGTGGTCTGGGCAGTCAGCCTGTTCTCGGTTACTTGGCTCTGGAGCCGGCCAGACGCTTCGCCCTGGGCGTTCCTGTGGGGCTGTGCCATCCCCCAGCCCGCACAGGCGGCTCCCCTGAGGTGTGGCCAGGGAGCTCTCGCTGCTGCCTGTGGGGTCGCAGGTGTCCCTGGGGGCGCTGGGTGAGCCGTGGCGGTGCCAGCAGCGCTGCCCTCTGTCCGTGCCCGCAGGTGTACGTGCTCAAGCGGCCGCATGTGGACGAGTTTCTGCAGCACATGGGCGAGCTCTTCGAGTGTGTGCTCTTCACTGCCAGCCTGGCCAAGGTGGGTGCCCCTTGCCTGCCCTGGCGTCGCCCACCCCTTCACAGACACCCTGCAGTGGCACAGCTCCCTTGCCTGCCCACCTGCAGGCATCCCTTGTCCCCTGTGTACCCACAGGCAGCACTGGGCGTCCTCCCTACCTGTGCTGTGCCTCAGTTTCCCTGGCCTCGCTGTGCCTCAGCTGGCCAGGGAAACTGAGGCACAGCGAGACCTGGCAGCAGTGGAGAGCCGTGTGCCATTGTCACTGTGCGGTGGGCAGGGCAGTGTGGTGTGTCATAGTGATCCCCCTCCTGTGCCTGTAGTATGCAGACCCTGTGGCTGACCTGCTGGATAAATGGGGGGCTTTCCGGGCACGACTCTTCCGCGAATCCTGCGTTTTCCATCGCGGCAACTACGTGAAGGACCTGAGCCGCCTGGGCCGTGACCTGCGCCGGATCATCATCGTGGACAACTCGCCCGCCTCCTACATCTTCCACCCCGATAACGCTGTACGTGTGCGCGGGGCAAGGCTGGGCGAGTGACGTGCTGGGGGGCCCTCTCTCGGCGTTGTCCCCTGTGCCACTGTGTCCCCTGTGCCACCTGCAGGTGCCCGTGGCCTCCTGGTTCGATAACATGGCGGACACAGAACTGCTGGACCTGCTGCCCTTCTTCGAGAGGCTCAGCAAGGTGGAGGACGTGTACGCAGTGCTCAAGAAGCAGCGGACTAACAGCTAATGGCCCCCCCACCCTCCGGGTGCTGCCGACGGGCTCCGCCGGGGGAGCCAGGTGCCTTATTCCGGGGGAGGGAGGGTCCCGGTGTGCCCGCATCGTCCTCCCCAGCCCCGCTGGGCGCGGGTGCCCGCCGTGCCTGCTGGTGGTGGGAGATGCGGGTGCCCCCGCCAGGAAGCTGGGTGCCCCCCTTCTCAGAGGAGGGGGGCCGTGGGTGACCCACTGCCTTGCTGTGCTGAGGACCTACTGGGGGGTCCCATCCTCCCCCACTGTCCAGCTCCTGCCCCCTTCCCCCCAGCCTGTGTCCCCCCTCCACGGAACGGTTCTCAGGTCCTTTTCCCCTCTGTCCCCCGATTGGGGAGGGGGGCGGGGTCAGCTGCTGCTGCTTTCCACTGCCTTTGGGAGGACTGGATCCCTCCATCCAGACTCTGCCTGCTGGGAGGCTGGCAGCCCTGTCTGCCGAGGCTACAGGACAGGTAACACCTTGTCACCCTCCGAAAACGCAGGGACTTGTGGCCTTGGCCGCCATGCCCTTAACTCTGCCCCGGGTGCAGCTGATCCCCTCGTGGGGGGCACGTCCTTGCCTCTCTTCGTGCCTGCTGCCCCGCCTGGGGGCTGTGTTTGGCAGGGGCAGCCCAGCCTCAGGGCTGAGCCCCCGGGCACAAATGCCTCCCACGTGCCTTGGGACGCCGTGTCTCTGTCCCCCTTAGCCCTGCAAGGGGTGTGCCTGGGCGGGGGCTCTTTACTTGCCCCCTCCAACTTCAGTTCCTTCTCATTTTGGGGGAGAGGTGGCCTCCCCCCTCTCCAGTTACACTGTGTCACTGGGAGCCACTCTGGTCACCAAGAGAAGGGTCCCCTCCCATGGTGGGGGGCACACCCCCTACTCCATATCCATCTGCAGCTTCCCCAGAGGCTGCTGGTCCTGGGAGAGAGGGACCCCCGTGCCAGCCTTAATGTGCCCCTCCCAGCCTTGCCCCAGTCCCCCTGCTGGGAGGGGCTGGGGGACACTGCAGCCCCCCCGTAGCCCGGGGTTGCCCTGACCCCCGTGGGGTTGGACTTGTGCCAGGGTGTCCCCCAGCTTTGAGGGTCTGGGGGCTCTCAGGGAGGGTTTTTCTGGGGGGAGGCGCTGAGCTCAGCCAGGCCTTTTTTAATGTCACAATATGGACAATGCCTCATATCTTTTTAGAGGGAAAAGCAACGGTTTCCCAAAAAAATCATGGGTGCCTTTTTAGCGCTGTGGCAGCGCAGGGGCGGGGCAGTATTTGGGGGGTGGGTGTGAAGGGTTTTAGCTTTCAGGTGCTGTCCAGCCAGCTCCTGCTGGCACTGCCCTGCTCCCGGTGCTGGGGGTGAGCAGGGGGCCCCCAGCCCCCCGCAGCCCTGCCCTGTGCCTGGATCCCTGCCAGCCCCGGGCCTCATCCTGCCCTGCCAGCAGGGTCGAACTCAGCACTTTATGTTAGACAAGTCAAAGGGCGCCGCTGCCCAGCGAGTGCCTCTGGGTGCTGCGGAGTACAGCCCAGGAGTGCGGCCCTGCCCTGGGCACCCTTGGGAGCTCTGGGGGATGCAGAGGCAGCACGGGGGGCTGGGGAGGGCTGGGGTACCAGATCCAAGTGCCTTCATGTGATTAAAGCTGTCAAACCATCTTGGAAAGAGTAGTCCTGAGTGTGTGTGTGTGGGCATGGGTACATGTCACAGCACAGTGAGGGGGACACGGAGCCCCCGGGATCCCCTGAGTCCCCTGGGAGGGGGGGATGCTGCCAGGGAAGCGCCTTTGGACTGCAGGGTTGAGGTGCCACCCCTTGCCTGGTGCCAAGGGGACACCCTCACACTGGAGGACAGCCCCTCCAGGCTGCCCTGCCACCTTCCTGCCAAACTCCTTCCCCTCCTCCTGGGAAAAGGCCCCTGGGATGGGTGTCCTGCCCCTTAACAAGGAGGAGGCAAATTTACCACTTGGGCTGTGCCCTCCTCCCAGCTTTGAGCCTGCAAATGAGTTTGCTCCAGGTAAGGTGCCAGGCCTTCCCCACAGACTGGGGGAACACCTCCTCCTCCCAGCTTTGAGCCTGCAAATGAGTTTGCTCCAGGTAAGGTGCCAGGCCTTTCCCATATCGACTGGGGGGACCCTGGGGGACAACTTGTGACCCCCTCCCCGCCATCCCCGGCAGTCTGCTGCCAGCGTGCAGGCACTGGGTTCCTGGGGGAATGTCTCTCAGCTGCCCCCTCCCCCGTGCCCTCATTGGCCCTATGCCTCCCCTCATTAATGAAATCTCTGTCCTCCCCGATGGCTGCACTAATTACTGAGTTCATTAGTGGCCCGGCTGGGGGCCTGGAGAGGGGGTGAGCCCGCTGGGGCCGGCGAGGGGTCCCCTACCCCTGTGCCACACTGACAGACTGCCCTGGGACACAGCCACTGAGCAGAGGGTGACAGCGGCCACCCGGGTGTTCCACCCACCCCAAACGCCCCTCTGGGGTTCTGCACCCAGGTAGGGGTTCCACGGGGACACTCGAGTGGGGTGCAGGAGGTGGGTGGCAGGGTTTGGAGGGTTTGGGGGCCAGGGGAGTGCAGGGCACAGCAGAGCCCTCCCCTGTGGCATCAGGACACCCCCTGTTTGTGGCTGACATGCCCCTGTTCTGGTTCAGCCATTGTCATCACCTGGGGGATCCCTGCAGGGGGGACTGTCAGGCAGGGTTTGGGGCTGCAGGCAGTGCTTGGGGCCAGGACTGCTGGCTCAGCAGGGCAGGCACGACAAAGCTGCAGCAATCCCCAGGGCTGGGGAGGACAGAAGGGCAGGACAGGAGCCCGGGGGCCCGCCTGCTGCTGACACCTGCCCCTCCCACCTTCATGGGGCCGTGGTCATTCCGTGAAACCACCGTCGGGCCTGGGAGCCCCTTCAGCCCCTTCTCTCTGCCAGCACCAAGGGCATCATCACATACCAGCCCTTGGGACTGGGGTCTGGGGGCACAGGATGGGGCACAGGGCTTAGCCGTGCCACCACTTCATGTCCTGTCCTGCCCCATGTCCCACCTGTGCACCCCCTTTCCATCCCCAGAAGGACCTTGGGGCTGTGGAGGCTCCAAGGGAGGGAGGCAAAGCAGAGGTGAGCAGGGATCTGGCTTCCAGCTGGGGTGTGAAACAGCCTGGGGACAGTCCCAGGGTCAGGGTGGCACTGTGCCAGTTAGGGGGTGGGACGGGGATGCCCCAGGTGCTGCATTGCTGTCACTTCATGGAACATTTCTCGGGGAGGAGGGACCAAAAACCCCCTTTCCATGGTCTGAGTGCTCCATGTCTGGGAGGGTTTGGGGATTTTAGGGTGTGGCGAGTGAAGAGCAGTGGCCATCCCCATGGCATCAAGGCACCTGTGTTTGTGGCTGATGCTCACGTGTCCTGCTCCAGCCCATTGCTATCACTTTTTATGGGACTTCTTGGTGGAGTGCAAAAGAAAAAAATTCAGCATGGACTCAGTACCAGGGGCCAAGAGGAGCAGAGGCCTGGGGAGGGCAGAGGAGCCACCCTGGGCACAGCCAGCCCCTGGGCAGGGTGCAATAGCATCTGGGGGGGAACACCCCATGAGTAACGGGGCTCTTAGGTGCCACAAAGTCTTGGAGGGCTGTGGGGACCTTGACTCTGGGCTGTCCCTGCCCTTATATGGTGAGCAAAGGCTGGGACATGAGGGAACAAAGGTCTCCTGGGTGCTGGCACCTGAGCACTCCACCTAGGTACGCTCACCTGTGCACCCAGCTCTGCAGGGAAGGTGAGGAGCTGGGGCAGGGTGAGGGACAGAGGGTGGGCATGGGGTGGGCAGCACGTCCCATGGCCACCATCACTCCCGGCATCGGGTTAGCCTGGGAATGGGCTTGGGGATGTCCCTGAGCCCCATCTTGGGGCTGTGCTGAAGGGAATGCTTCCCCCTGGGTCTGAGGTGTGGGATGTGGGTGCTTGTGGGGCCAGGTGGGGTTTGGCAGGGCTGGGAAGCAGAAACCTCCCATGTGGGCAATGCCAGCACTCCGTGCCAGCCTCCAGCCAGGAGCACAGGGTGGCTTTGCCTGACTCGGCCCCTCTGCCTGCTTGAGGGGAGCCCTGTCAGCCTGGCAGAGATGGCTGTGGGCAAGCTCGGCAGCGCTGGCACCCAGCACCCCTGTGGAGCTAGGATGTGCCCTGGGCTGGGTTTGGAGGCAGGGGGCTGAAGCAGGCAGTGTGTGTGCATCTGTGTGTGTTGTGTGTGTAAGCAGTGGCCAAGCCGTGCCAGGACAAGGCTGAGCAGGGCCAGTTCCTGCTGGTCCTGGGGAGGAGCAGGCCACCGTGCAGCAGTGTCACCCAGCTGCAGCTCATGCACTGCCCTGTCCCGTGCTTGGAGCCAGGGCAGGGCACTGGGGCACTTCTGGAACGCTGCACCTTCCCAGCCTGGACCCTGTACGGACTCATTAGCTGCGGTGCCAGCCAAGCCGAGGGGATGGCAGCCCCACCTGTGTGCCACATTGCTGGTGCCAGGGTGCTGGGGGTCCCCTTGCCCTGTGCAGCTCTGTGCAGGGCGGGTTCACAGCGGGGCTTTCTGCAGAGCAAGCAGGGAAGCAGATGGCACAGCAGGCTGGCTGTGTCCCAGCTCTTAATGACACTGCCTGCCATTAACGAGGGTGTTGCCAATGCTGGCAGGTCCCCTCGCCGGTGGTACCTGTCACCATGGTGGAGCTCAGCGCCAAAGTCTCCAGGACACTGAACAAGACCACGCCGGGCATCCAGATATGGCGGATTGAGGTGGGAACACCATTGGGGCTGCCTGGGGGGCCTCTGAGGGAAGAGCCTCCCTGTGTGCCCTCAGTAGCTGGTTTGGGGTCTCAGTGCAGCATCCGGGGTTAAACCCAGCAGCTCCCGGTGCTGGGGGCACTGGGGTGCATGGGGCTGGGCTGGGGGTCCCCCCACCAGGGCTGATGTCTGCCTTCCTTCTGCAGAGCATGGAGATGGTGCCGGTGCCCACCAAAAGCTACGGCAACTTCTACGAGGGGGATTGCTACGTCCTGCTGTCGGTAGGGCAGTCGGGGGCACAGGGAGCTGGGAAGGGGCTCTGCCCCGAGGGGCCGGGCGCAGGGAGGGATGTCTGCGGCCAGCCTGGCCTGGGGACACGGGGGCTCTTCTAGCGGGGACCGGTGTCCCGCAGACACGCAAGTCTGGGAGCAGCTTCAGCTACGACATCCACTACTGGCTGGGCAAGGAGTCAAGCCAGGATGAGCAGGGGGCGGCCGCCATCTACACCACCCAGATGGACGAGCACCTGGGCTCCGTGGCCGTGCAGCACCGCGAGGTCCAGGGACATGAGAGCGAGACCTTCCGCGCCTACTTCAAGCAGGGACTCATGTATGTGGTCACCCCGGGGCACCCATGGTGGGTGACAGTGGGGAGGGGGCCTGTGGAGACGTGCCCAGAGGGGATGGGGACAGCTCTGTCTCAGCGAGGTGGGGGAGGAAGAGGGAGGATCTGGAGCTCTGTCTCTCCATTACCACGTGTGTGTGTACCCCGAACACCTCCCTGTGCACAGAGGTGGGAGGGACACCCCAGTGGTGTGAGGAAGGGGACCCAGGGCTGACACCATGTCTGTCCCCTCCCAGCTATAAGAAGGGTGGGGTGGCCTCAGGCATGAAGCATGTGGAGACCAACACCTACAACGTCCAGCGACTGCTGCATGTGAAGGGCAAGAAGAACGTGGTGGCAGGAGAGGTGAGTCATGGGATGTGTGGAGTCTGGATCAGGATCAGGCCAGAGCACCCCCAGACACAGCTGCCTTCAAGCAGGGCACACAGTGGGTGTGGGATGATGCTGCCTTGCCTTGAAACTGCTCCCCAGAAAGCTTCTCTCAGGGCAGGGAGGAGGAATATAGGCTGGAGTCCCATATTCCTGAGTGAGAGGGGCTGTAGAGCCATGGGGCTCCAGGCATTCTGCTGCTGGCCACCCACCCTGCTCAATCCCATCCTGCTGCAGGTGGAGATGAGCTGGAAAAGCTTCAACAGAGGAGATGTATTCCTGCTGGACCTGGGGCAGCTCATCATCCAGTGGAATGGCCCTGAGAGCAACCGAAACGAGAGGCTGAGGGTATGGCCAGGGGCTCCCAAGGTCCCCTCCTGGAGGAGGGAGGGTCACCAGCCACTCCCTCCCTCATCTGGGCTTATCCTTCTCCCCTGGCTGCAGGCGATGACCCTGGCCAAGGATATCCGGGACCGGGAACGTGGGGGCCGTGCCAAGGTGGGCGTAGTGGATGGTGAGGATGAGGATGCCTCACCAGGGCTCATGAAGGTCCTTAAGCATGTGCTGGGTGAGAAGAGGGACATCCAGCCCGCCATCCCTGATGACAAAGTGGACCAGAAACTCAAATCCTCCCTCAAGCTCTACCAGTGAGTTGTTGGGGGTGGGTTACGCATGGAGCATTTTCCATGGTGTCAGAGGGAGCCAGGAGCCATCTCTGCTGTGTCCCCCAATTCCCAGCCCCATGGACAGACACCAGGAAGGCTCAAAGCTGCAGCAGGGGTGGGGATAAGTCCTTTGGGTGCCATTGGAGCTAGAGGAATCCCAGCTGCCAAGAGGATTGGTACCCGATAGAGATGCTCGTGCAAGCATCGCCTTTGGATGCTGTGGCAATGTGCCTCAGTGGCCCCAAAGCATCTGACACCCCTCTGTCCCTCCTTGTGGCCATGAGTGAGCTGCCTGGCAGGGCGAGCTACAAACCAGTTTGCCACCATGGCACAGCCAGAGAGCCCCTGGGCACCACCTGTGTCGTGATCTGACTGGGGAAAGGGATGGGGAGGGGACAGCCCCGCTAAACCCTACCTCCCTGTAATGGGGATGGGGATTTCCAACCCACTTTCTAAGCCTTTTTTAATCTCTTTTTCTCCTGTCAGTGTCTCCAACGCCAGTGGAAACCTGGTCATACAGGAGGTGGCAATTCGACCCCTAACTCAAGACATGCTCCTGCACGAGGTCTGTCACCCGTGGGATGCTCGGGGGTGCCCAGTTTCCTTGGCAGCTTTAATCCTTCAAAAGCTGAATTTGGTGGACTTGCCTAAAGTCCTAATTTCTGTTGTTGCCCCTTCAAGGACTGCTACATCCTTGATCAAGGAGGTATCAAGATCTTCGTCTGGAAGGGCAAGAATGCCAACAAGGAGGAGAAGCAGCAGGCGATGAGCAGGGCGCTGGTGGGTGCTGGGTTAGGGGTTTGTTACACAACAGCCTGACTGCTCCCTGGGGTGCCAGGCACTCCATGCCCACGCTCTGTGTTTGGATCCCACCAGGGCTTCATCAAAGCCAAGAACTATCCGGACAGCACCAGCGTGGAAACAGAGAATGATGGGTCCGAGTCAGCCGTCTTCAGGCAGCTCTTCCAAAAATGGACTCTCCCCAGCCAGACCAGTGGGTTGGGCAAGACCCACACCGTGGGCAAAGTGGGTGAGTGTCTCCTTCCAGTGCGGAAGGACTTCTTGGATTGGGATGGGCAGGCTGTGGGGAGTTCCTGTGGCCCAAAGGGATTTGGCTCACCCCTCTGCCCTTCCCCTCAGCCAAGGTGGAGCAGGTGAAGTTTGATGCCACCACGCTGCACGCCAAGCCCCAGATGGCTGCCCAGCAGAAGATGGTGGATGATGGATCTGGAGAAGTAGAGGTAGGGTGACCATGGAAGAATGTGGGACCCTTCAGGTACCCCCTTTGCTATACCAGGGGATGCTGTGGGGTCCAGGGTCTGCAGAGCAGGAGGATGCACCAGCTCTGACAGCAGTGTATCCCTGTCCCACCAGGTCTGGCGTGTGGAGAACAACGAGCTGGTGCCTGTGGAGAAGAAGTGGCTGGGCCATTTCTATGGCGGGGACTGCTACTTGGTGCTCTACACCTATTACGTGGGGCCCAAGGTGAACCGCATCATCTACATCTGGCAGGTGAGACCTCCAGGTCACTGCCCCATGTGGGGGGACAGGGGTGTGCCTCCCTGGACTGGGAGTGCTCTGCCCCTTGGGAGCAGCACGAGTTGCCTCTTCTCAAGAGGGCGAGGGGGCTGTGGTGGGTGCTGAGCCCCCTCTGCCCTGCCCAGGGCCGCCAAGCCAGCGCAGATGAGCTGGCTGCCTCCGCCTACCAAGCCGTCGCGCTGGACCAGAAGTACAACAACGAGCCCGTGCAGATCCGCGTCACCATGGGCAAGGAGCCGGCCCACCTGATGGCCATCTTCAAGGGCAAGATGGTGGTGTATGCGGTGAGCTCGGGGACCTGGGGGCATGGGCCGGCCAGTGAGCTTGTGGCACGGGTGGTGACGTCCTGTCCCCGTCCCCCAGGGTGGCACGTCACGGGCGGGCAGCACAGAGCCCACACCCTCCACCCGGCTCTTCCAAGTGCACGGCACCAACGAGTACAACACCAAGGCCTTCGAGGTGCCTGTGCGCGCCTCCTCCCTCAACTCCAACGACGTCTTCGTGCTCAAAACCCCCAGCTGCTGCTACCTCTGGTATGGGAAGGTGGGTACTGCTGGGCACTGGCGTGGGTGTCCCCACCTCCAAGACAACTGTCCCCACCTCCTCTTCCTCGTCTTCAGCCTGGGCCAGTGATGGAGCAGCTGTGCTTGCTTGGCAGGGCTGCAGCGGGGACGAACGTGAGATGGCCAAGACTGTGGCTGACATAATCTCCAAGATGGAGAAGCCAGTGATTGCAGAAGGGCAGGAGCCACCGGAGTTCTGGCTGGCCCTGGGGGGCAAGTCCCAATATGCCAGTAACAAGAGGTACCAGTCTTGTCCCTAGCCATGCCCAGGGGTAAGATGGGCCACCAGACCCCAAGCAGGGTGAGCCTCATTCCCATCTTGTTGACCCCTCTCAGGCTGCAGGAGGAGAACCCCTCTGTACCCCCCCGTCTCTTTGAGTGCTCCAACAAGACAGGCACCTTCTTGGCCACAGAGATCATAGACTTCACCCAGGATGACCTGGAGGAGAGTGATGTTTACCTACTAGACACCTGGGACCAGGTGAGCTGGGGGAGCATGGAGCGGGACACAGACCTTTGATTCCAAAAGTTAATGTGTCTGTGGTTGGAGGACCTGCATCAGCCACAGTTGCTGGGATGGGAGGCTGGAAACCTGCCTATACATGGCCCCATGATGCTTTTTTCTGTCCTTCTTGCTCCAGAGAATGCTGAGGATGGACTCCTGGAGTCCTTCCCCCATGGCAGAGCCCATGTGCCTCCAAACATGGCCCCAGAGGGCTCCATCTCAGCCCAGTGGTGGACACAGTAACTTTATTGCAGGTTTTCCTCTGGATTGGGAAAGGCGCCAACGAGGCAGAGAAGGAGGCGGCAGCAGTGATGGCACAGGAGTACCTGCGGAGCCACCCCAGTGGCCGTGACCTTGACACCCCCATCATTGTGGTGAAGCAGGGTTATGAGCCCCCCACCTTCACTGGCTGGTTCCTGGCCTGGGACCCTCTCAACTGGGACGTGAGTCATGGGTGGGGTTTGAAAGACCAGGGGGTCCCTTTGCAGAAGGACCAGATGTGGGTCTGGCCCCAGGAGCAGCTCCAGGGCGTGGGCAGCAGCTTGCCTGACCCCTGCACATGCCGAGGGCTGAGCACTTTTGTCTCCTTCCCAGGACAAGAAATCCTACGAGACGCTGAGAGCTGAGCTGGGCGATGAGAGCAGCCTCGGGCAGCTCACCTCAGTAAGTGGCACAAGGAGAAAGGCAGCTGGGCTGGGTGGGGGCACAGAAAGCCCTTCCATCCCCTCGGCAGGTGCCAGGAGGAGCTGCAAGGACAGCTCCTCCGTGAGCAGACACCTGGAGCCAGCCTGCTGCCTCCATCCCTGGGCCAGGCCTGATGTGACTCTGCACCCCCCATGCAGGTGATCACATCCAGAGAAGAGGTCTTCACTGCCACCACCACCCTCGTCCCCACCAAACTGGAGACCTTCCCCTTGGATGTGCTGGTGAACACCTCAGCCGAGGACCTGCCCCGGGGTGTGGATCCCAGCAGGAAGGAGGTAAGATGAGGCCAGGGGGCTGCTGGAGGGGGAGACAGGGAAAGCCCCTCCCAGTTCTTCAGCTCAGCCTCCTTTCTCTGGCCCCAGGACCACCTCTCCGACGCGGACTTCCAGGCTGTTTTTGGCATGAGCCGCTCTGCCTTCAGCAGCCTGCCCTTGTGGAAACAACAGAAGCTCAAGAAGGACAACGGACTCTTCTAGGGCAGGAGCCTGGGCACAGGAACAATCCCAGCTTTTTAGCAAATAAAATAAGTGTGAAAAATAGGGCTGTGGTCTCTCCCCTCCAACGCCAAGGCCCAGCCCCAGGTGTGGGGTTTGGTTGAGAGCTGGCACACAAAGACAGGTCTTGACTGGGCACCAGCAGCACAGGGGAGGACCCTCAGCTCCTTTCCCCCGAGGCCTTCCTTTGTCCTTGCTGTGCTCAGAGGTGATGCACAGGCTGGGCATGCTCGGGGAGCCAGGACTCTCCCATCCGGGCACCTACAGCTCCGGGCTAAAGGTCCAGTGTGCAGCTGGAGCCACTCCCTGCCTTATCGCTTGAACTGCAGTAAATACGTGTGGTACCAAAGGTAAAGGAGGGGACACTGTGCCTGTGGGGACACACACCAAGGATCACTTGTCCTTGGACCCAGGAGGGGAGGAGGGCTTCTCCCTTCTACGTGGGCTCTACAGGGATGCTGAGAGGCACTGAGGTGTCCCCCATGGGGACATGTCTCTCTCAGGGGGGGCAGGAGGACACGTGCTGAGGGGCACTGAACACACACAGGATGTTCCCAGGCAACCGAGCAAAGTCCCAATGCAAGAGGGGAGGTGGAGGAGCAGTGCCCATCAAGAGCCAGCAGAAATAAGATTCCAAATCAATAGAGGGTTAATAAAGAGGTTTTAATTTCACAAAAATCTATCTACACATCATTTAAAAACGGGCAGGGGGAACCCAAGAGCAAAAACTGTAAAGAATAGAGAGGAACAGGTCTGCTAAAACACAGAGAAAAGCACTGCTCCACATCAACAGTGTAAAGAACCAGAAAGTCAGGGTGCAGAAGCCAGTGGGAGGCAAGGCTGGAGTCTGGCAGCAACCACGTGGACAGCAGCTGCCAGCGGTCCTGCACCCCTTTTTCTCTCTTTGGCAGGCAATTACAGGGATAATTAGCTCCATTAAAACAAAGCAGATGAATTATTCCCAGCCCCACGATGTTCCCCACATGTTCCCCACCTGCCTCCTCGTGCCAGGGTGAACTGAAGCAGGAAGTGCTGAGCTGGCAGTCAGCCCCTCCTCGGATGCAGGACGGGCAGGAAGATGCATGGGTGATCTTATCTGTGCTGCAGTGAGCAGGGGGAAGGCCAGGCCGAGGCCACAGTGCTGCACAGCTCTGCGCTCTCCTCCCGTCAGTCCCGCTCTGCTGCCCCGGCTGGGAATGCAGTCCTTGCTTTGGAAAGGCTCCACGTGCAGCCCTGCTGGCCAGGGCTCCCCAGGGACCCGCACACAAGCTCCAGTTCAGTGACACGAAAGCTCTGCCCCTCTCAGATTAGGGGTGTAAATCAAGAGCAAATTATCGCAGTCAGACAACGAAGTGACAAAAGGAACAGAGGGATGGGAGTTCCTTGAGTTTCTCTGCTGAATCACACTTGTACTAAACTGGGTTGATTCAGAAGTGGGTAAATGTTTAACTGAGGAAGAGCTAGTACATGTTCAGGGCCCACAGCTAAGCTTCACCGACCTGCACCCAAGGACAGGTATCCCACATGGAGGGCCAACCTTACTGAACCTGCTGCTGCAACAGCGTGAGCAGTGGGAATGGCACAACTGGTGGGCAGCACATCCCTTGAGAATTACACACCTGTCATCCTCCCCCTGCTCTTGGGCAGGGAAAAAGCTGGCTTCTGCAAGGAAGGGGCTCTGAGGACACTCCTGCCCGGGTGAAGGTGCAACTGAGCTGCCATATGCCAAACAAAAAAGCTTAAATTATTGTATATGTCTGCAAATTCTTAATGACTAGAATAACAAGCAAGAACTTTTCATAACACAAGGAACACTGTTTTCAAGCACCAGCTTTTTCACCTTGATCCAAACAAAACTGGTTTTAAACAAAAGTTACTGCACTGAAAAATCAGGCTATGTTTGCTTTTATTATAAATTAACTGGAGTGCAGCGCCTTGTAAAAACAACCTTGCCACCCAAAAAAGCAGAGCTGACTTCTGATACTACAGGAATACCAGTTATTTACAGCACAAGCATAGGATGTGCTTGGGGAAAACAGGTTTGCCCTCTGGACAGAGCAGTCCATCACATTCGCAGGGCGATCAGCTCAAAGGACAACTCCCATGTCACCACCTCTTCCCGTCGCCCAGAATTCACCCCAAATTAGTACTGACAATAGAAAAGTATAATAATGCTTTGTAATAAATTAACACACACCCCCCTCGGGCTGCATCTCACCAGATGAACACTCTGGCATGTCTGCAAGCAAGCCTTTGCTGCTGGCTCAGAGACCAGGGAGATGCCACCGTGACCAGGGCCCCTGGGCTTGTCCCACCTGGCACTGGGAGGGAGGTCACTCTTCACCACATCACGGTCCCCCAAGTGCTCAGGGTGGGGAGGACACCAACGCTGTCACTTGCTGCTGCTGCCGCCGTGCACAAGTGGGAAGAGCCCCTGAGGGCAGTGACACGCCCTGCCAGGATAAACTCCCGTGTGGAAGTGCCTGTGAAAGTGCCTGCTGCCTCCTAAATCGATGGTTTTGTCTGCTTTGCTGCAGCCCATTTATTCCTGAGAAACTCTTAATGATAGTTTCTGAGTTTTTTAAATTATCTCAACAGCAAAATAGGTGATTTTCTTCCTTTTCTTCCTTAAAGAAGGCTTTCATCTCTACAACTCAGGCTGCAAAAATCAGAACTAGAGGCCAAAACAAGAGCAACTACTCTGCTTCCAGCAACAACTTCTCTGAAATGAGTAAATGTCAGTGAAAGGAAACATCTGCCCCTGCTTAATTAGTGCAAAGGTGCTGAAAAAAAAATGAACTTAATAGGCTTCTCCCCCCACTGCTGAAACAAGCTATAAAAGGAGCATCATGCTTCCAAACCCAGCAGATAGCATTGCTTCTTCCTAACCATGTTCTGTCAATGCCAAGCAAGGGCCTTCTGAAAGCTTTCCACCTGGTGAATTTCACAGTTTGAGCCCTCTTGCACTCCTCAAAGAGGAGAATGGAGACATGGCTGCAGAACAAAGCCTCTTACCCTGGGGTCACAAGACCGTGGCAAGACCACGGTTCAACCACAGGGCAGCTCAAGTGCCATGGTGCTGCACAGGATGGGTAATGCCAGAACATTCCTTCCCTCCCAAAACTGTCGCTCACCTCCTGCCACTGCTCTGTTTGCTCCAGGCACTCAGCTCTCCCAGAGTCACACTGGAGCAGCCCTAAGCAACACAACTCCAGTGTGGAACACAGCACACCCAGCGAGAGACCTCGCCTCTCCAAACAGCACCGATGCAACAACCTCATGGAGAAAATGCAATCAAATAATAGAACTTGTAAAACAAAAGAAATCACATATATAATCTCACGTCTAAATGAGGATGACAGTGAATGGTGTAAAAAAACAACAGAGCTGCCACCAGGTA
The DNA here is from genome assembly GCF_014805655.1 of Passer montanus. Lineage (NCBI taxonomy): Eukaryota > Metazoa > Chordata > Aves > Passeriformes > Passeridae > Passer > Passer montanus. The sequence continues at coordinate 13,409,821 of NW_024356504.1, read as the reverse complement.
TCAATACATTCCACAGCACCGACAGTTTGTTTCCTGGAACCGCACGGAAATCGCAGAGCGCTTACAAACCCATGAATGTCTGAATGTCACAACGCATCAGCTTGAGTGATTCCAAAATGCCTGTCGGCCAGATGACTGGCAAGAGCCTGCTCAGTGATCTGGCTTTCCAGTGAATATTACTAACACAACACACGCCAGGTTACAGTCTATTGCTTAAATTGCTCTTGGAGAAAAGAAACAAAAGCGCAAAGTGATATGTAAATCTTCGCCACTCACGTCTCACAGGTGAATGGGCTTTTAAAGTCGAGTCTCTTTTTGCACTATTTTTTAAACCAGTTTATGAGCAGCTGTAGTCTTGTGACTTGTTACAACTCTTTAAGGCTCCATGCTGACAAAATCATTTGAGAAACATTGAAAATTTCACCACAGGAGGGTCGCTCTCGATGTCAAGGTTTAAACACAAAGTTCAGGCCCAGGACTTGCACAGATGGTTCAACAAACCGAGCGTCCCATATTTCTACCTTTTGTCTCATGTTTTGGCCCTGAGCTGTTTGTTACTCCTGCGTGGCTGGCACAAGTTCAGAATCTTCCTTGCTCCTCAGGAGGAACAAGGTGTTTTACTCTTCACAGAGGCTGACGAACCGATCTTCCTACTTCCATGCTAAGTGGCTGTGCATTTTTTTCTGTTTCTAGTAACTCATCGAAGATATCTCTAGAACAGAACGAAAGACCAACAGTGAAAATTTTGTACAACAACAAATCACTACATAAGGTAGCCCTGAGGGAATCAGCAACTGGGTTTATTTACAAACTCAATCATTACAAATCCTGGCAAAGAGAGATTTCTAATCTGACATCTCCAAGCAGCAGCAACGACAGAAGAGGGGGATACAAACCTTCTTCAGTTCTGTGTGCCTGAAAACGTTTCTACCTACAAACCTCATTTTGGCTGTGTCCTGAGATGACCATGGCTGCAACAACACAACTGCTAGGAGCAGGGGTAAGAGCATTTACAAATATCACAGCACTTAAGAAAAAAACCCCAAGCTCCATTATGATTCCTGGTGTAACACATGCACTGAGAAATTGAATCTCATTCTTAAAATACAACTAATGTATTTGTTAAAACACTATGTATTATTGACATACAATCCTCTGAACTCTGAGCACTTAAATTTTGTCATTCTGGAGACATTTTTCATGCCAGCAGAGGACCAGAGGAAGAAGAGAAGCCCCCCTCCCCACAAGCAGCAGGTAATTTCTAGGATCAACCTTCCCCAAGACACCTACTTGTGCATGTAGAAGAAGATGTATCCGCTTCGGTCTCTGTCACACTGAACGGTGGTCTCCAGAGTTCTGGAGACTTCCAGGTCATTGTAGGTGAACCAGGACTGCTTCTTGATATCATAGACATCACTGATATAATGACCTTAACAACAGAATCACAGGATGGTTTGGGTTGGAAGGGACCTCAAAGGTCATCCTGTTCCAAGCTGCCTGCCATGGGCAGGGACACCTTCCACTACACCAGGCTGCCCAGAGCTTTATCCAGCCTGGCTTTGAACACTTCTGGGAATGGGGCAGGCACAACTTCTCTGCACACCTGTCCATGCTGCACTTCAGCCAGGGAGCTGGTTAGCCAGGTACCCTGGTCCTGCAACCTATGTCAGATTTAAATGCTAAAAGAGCCATAAGATCCTGGTCCCTCAATCAGCAGGTAACAGGCACAAGCAATTCTACAAAGCCCACCAGCTGCACGTTTCCTATGTGCATAGTCAGGCACCATGAGATCCCCAACCTGCTCCCCCATCAGCAAGTCATGACAGAAGATTTGCTTTGCTGCCTGAATTCCTTCCTATAAATAATTATGCTATGGTAATTTGGTATTACAGATTTTTCAAGCTAGAGAGGAGATAAAGAATAAAATGTGGCATTTTTACCTGAAGATGATGTGCTTCCAATATGGCTGACAATGCTGATGAGACGATAGGAGTGAGGAAGCTCTCCTGTCTGGGGAAAAAAAAAGTACAATTAAAGCTTTCAGGCATTCTTTTTTCCCCCCACACAGCTTATGGACAAGATGAATTATACCTGAGATATCAGCTTTGGCTACTGTATTCAAAGCTGCAAACCAGTGAAGGATTACAGAAACAGACACCCTGCTTCACACCAAACAAGGAGTCCTTCCAGAAGTGGGAAATGTGTATTTAATCTATCAGCAGGCCAGTGAGCATGCCAAGGAGCTTTTTTTGACCTCAGAACAGATGCTGACATGAGCTCTACACTGCAAAGTTTTCTAAACAACCATTTCCTGAGCAACTTCCACTGATGTCAGAATTAATCCAGCAAATAAACAGAAAAGCCAAAAAGGAACACCATGCTTACTTCTGAAATATCAAAGACATACCATTGATAATGGTACACAGATTCAACAGCTAATACTGGACATGTAGCCCCAATTCTTGTCCTGCACCTGTAATGTCAGTGAACAACACCCTCTCTACACACAGAAAACATGCTCTTTCTATTCAACAGCTTTTGACAATGTATTTTTAATACCCTCTTGACCAGGAAATGTTACCTCTAGAATTCACTGACAATACTGTTAAAGAGAGTATCTTAGAGAAACTCAGAAGGTCTCTGCGGCTGATTTTTAAATTTTTGGTTTTTTGGGTTTTGTTTGCTTTGTTTTTGGTTTGTTTTTTTTTTCTTTTGTAATTAAAATAACACAGTAAGACTTACGTACAGAAATTTTCTATGTTTTTCCTTTAGAATATAAAATACCTTTCTAGCCTCTACACCTGCTCTGTAAAACTACCTTCAAGACTACAAAGAATAGCTGTATTTCTCAGCTGGCTTTTGAAATCATGGATCACACCTCAGCGTTTCTTTTCAGCTCTTCTGCTTCAGCTTCTGAATACTCCATGTCCAGAACATCCTCATTCCCAGAGTCTTCATCAGAGCCAACGCTGTCCAGGAGAGAGCTGTTAAACTCTAGATACCAAGGAAACAATGACAACTGCATGAGAAGCTGTGGACCACACAGGAGTTTACAACAGGCTGAGGTATATCTACCCACATAAACAGGCATAATAAAATTTCAAGCTTCATTTTCAAGGAAAACAAAAGCACTTGCCCTTTTCCAACTTGTCAGAGCAACAGTTAAGTATCTTTGAATTAATTTTAGCACCATCTCCCTCATACTTTTCCAAAAGGGCACTATGGCAATGACAGCTGGGTGACAAAAGAGCAGTTAACACCCAGCTGGCTCTGGAGCACCAGTGGGCTGCAGACAGCACAGACAGCAAAAGAAGGACAGCCAGTCTGGTCAGTGAGCTGCGAGTTCCTGCAACGAGAAGCTATGAATTACAGTTTTAACTATAAGTTGCATGAACAAAGTGCATTTTTGAATTAAAACTGGCACCAAAATGCTACTGCTGGCAGCAGGCATCTTTTCATTGTTTTCAATGGTAAGAATTCTGCTCACCACAGGAACTTCCAGTTTGCTTGGCTGAGCAAAATGCACGCAGCTTTCTGTAAAGAGCCGGAAGGCACCACTGCTCCCTGTACATGCTGTTCCAAAGTTCCTGGGGTTCAGCAGCTACCCAACTAATTTAAGATTTTGTACAGTTCTCATTAGGAGAAGTAGCTATGCTTTCACCAGTACAATTAAAGCTATGGAGTCCCGGGTGGATGAGAAGCTGGGATTAACAGGACGCTGCTCAGGAATTTTTTCTCGTCTGTTTTCAAGAGGCTATCACGCCAGCTGTGATGGAGCTGCTTTGCCAAAGAGATTCTCACACTGTTTGTCCTGTTAAATCATCAGTCACTGGATTAGTATAATCTTCTTGGGAAGTTTACAGATGACTCCCTTACTTCACTGGGAATCCTTTGCTGCTGCTTTCCACACTCACTTGGGCTGTAGGGTAGACTACAGCCTGGAAACACAGCACCTTGGTAGGCCTGTGCACGAAGCACCTGCCACAGGAATTGCTCAAGGCCACTTCACCTACGGTGCCAGGATGGCTACTCTGATGGTTCTCTGCTTGTGGCATCACTGGGGTCCCTCATAAGACAAATGAGACCAGCTCTGCATTCAAGATGTTGTACATCTCCTTGAACAGCTGCTTCCTGATGCCTTACAAACGAGACAGCAGCAAGGAAATGCTTGTGTTTAAGCCAAGCAACTGCAAATCAAGGGGATGAAAGCCTTGCATTCTTCCTGGATATGATTCAAGGAAAACCCAAGAAGGACTGGTCACTTAGTCTGCCAGAGCTCAGGGTGAGAGATGCCTAAGCAGCATTCAGCTTACTTCTCTTCAGGATCTGACACAGGTTCTTCCAGTAACAGCTGAGGGCCTTTAAAAGGCCCTGAGCAACTACAAGTATCTTAACACAATACTTTATTATCCCTCCCTCTCCCTCTTTGGAGCAGGAATTTTCTCTCAGTTATGCTTTGCTCTGCCAGATTGTATGAAATCACTTGCATGCCAGCCTCACACAAATGTTAAACAATGCCTGAGGAGGCCTACAGCAATGTCTGGATTGGAGGAGACAGATAGTACATTTTGGGTTTCTTTCTTAACCCCCAACAGCTGTACCTTGCAGTGAGGTCTGTCCCCTTCCCATCCCATACCTGATAGAAACAGCACTGATTCATTCTTCCAGGCAAGTGTAGGGCATTCATTAATCAGCCCTAAAATAGCAATTCAAGAAACAAATAATCCTTGTTCTGACTAGGGCCATTAGCATGTTGGCTTTGCTCGGAATGCAAAGTTTCAAGATCCACTGTACTTTCTTTAAATTAATATTATTCATTAATGTATATTATAGATGTTCTTATAATAAATTACACATATCTCTCTCTGTATCTCTATAGCTAACTAAAAACTCAAGAGACTGAAGTAAGTAATTTTTCAGCTTAAGTTTTTCCTGGCATTTGCTTTCACAACCAAGAACAAGAAAAACTGACCTTGAGCGCCAAACACAACAAAGCACAGACCAAAAGAACATGAATCCCAGCTGTCTTACTGACAGGCAGGAGCTGCACTCATACACACATATCAATTTTCTCTCAAAAGCAACATACTGGAAGAACTTAAATAAGTTTCACCTTGTAGACTTAATTCCGTGGCTCGTTTGAGGTCATCATCCTCTTTCTGTTCTCGTGCCTCCTAATGGGGAGAGAACAAAACTTAGCTCATTGAGACATTTCACTGTTTAAAATTCCTGTGGCGCTCTTTTTCCATTGAAACTGTGCTGCTCTGGTTTCTACAACAAACCTGACATTGTAAATTAAAGGTTCTGTGTGAAGGAATGTTTGCAGCCACCGAGAGTCCAATGTTCCCGTGCAACAGAACCTGGGACAAACCTTCATTAAGGCTTGTCAAAGCTCCTGAAGTTTGGTATGCAGCAGAGCGAGTCTCCAGTAACACCAAATGCTTTCCCTGGATCATTAATTTGAAAAGCATCTGAATGAATTTGTAACCCTGTGCTCGGGAAAGCTGTCACTGATACACAAAGCTCCTCACACTTCAGCAAAATTTAGTCTGCTTCTGACCCAAGCCAGCTGAGGACACAGTCATTAAATCCTGACAGATTTTGCTATTTTTAAGCCATTTGAAAGTGGAGCCAGTGGTTGTATCTAACAGGTGCAATCCACAAAGGCAGGATGCAAAAAGACATCACTAAACAGCCAGGTATTAAAAATATTACCACGACCAAGCAGCAAAGAAATCTCAAGCCAACAAACACATCAAATGTTTGGATAATATCATGCCCCTATTCCTCCCACTACTCTTGAAAGCCCAGAGCTATGGCAAGCCAGTCAATAATATTTAATGAGCTGACTTCTTAATTTAGGGTTTGAGTGCTTTCAGCACACCTGAATGCAGCACCCCATCTATGTATTTCAAATCAAGATAACCACAGCTACCACATTTCCATGCCCAAATCATTAGAATAGCAGGTTTTTGCTTCAGAACTGTAGCAGAAACACACTCAAAGGACAGTTTTACATTATTAGCATGAGGCCTTTTATCTCACTATTTCTAAAGGATTTGGGAATCTTTGTTAAACTACTCTGCATTGATGAATCAAAGCTACATCTGGCATGGAACATACCAGCACCTCATAATGAGTAATGGGAGAGGAAAAAATCCAAGAGCCATGGAAACATCAGATCTCATAAGGAAAGCCATGACAGCTTTGGTATTAATAGAGAGCAGACAAGGGCACCTATTTAAAGGAAGACCTGGTTAAGTGCTTGCTTTATTCTCTGCTGCTTGGTTGAACTTGTAGAAATCAGTTACAGGTCCTGCAATTCAAGTGGAATACAGATAGTTAGCACACAACTCAAAACCCCCATTCTTTCCAAGACTAATTTAAAGGACTTGTTTTCAACTAAATTATTTGGGATCCTTTTTCCATTTTACTAACAGGGAAGGATCACATAAATGCTCAGTTCCTACATTCTTCACTAAGCATCCCCTACTTGCTAGCACAGAAACACACCTAGGACAGACACATCTTTAGCCTGACCTGACATGGTCATTCTTAGCCTTGCCTTTGGAACCTGCCTCTTACACTGAGTCTTGACATGACACACTGCAAGAAACTGCCAGAGAAGCTAAAGCTGGGCTGGGATCTTGATGTCAGAGAGGAAGAGTTTAGTTGAGGTTATCATAATTTTTAATATAATGTGACAAACCAGTGCATAAAAGTGCATGGGGAGCTCTGAGAAATCTGTGGGTCTGTGATGTGATGCACAGGTTTCAAAGAGCATTCAAACTGTGCCCAGATGTATCCAGTGTCATCACCCTACTGACACTGGAACTAGAAGAAACCCAAACATTTTTCCATCTGGTTATGTCAAAAAAGCAGAACAATTCCTTTGCAGTTACTGCCTGAATGCAAGCTTTTCCTTTAGCTTTCAGGTAAGCAGTGTTGGGGAAGACAACTTAAGAAAGCAAACTATTTCTTACTTGCTCTTGAAGGCTTTGAGCCAGTGCCTGCTGGAGTTCTTGTTCTTCCCTCTCTCTCTCCATATCGTACTGCTGCAGCCAGTCAACCTCCCCTTGGGAGCCTTCTGGAGTTTTGTTTTCCTTATTCTCATCAAAATCTTTAGTTATCTCAGTGAAATTGGCAGGACCTGAGGAATCACAAAGTACAGTTTATACTTTTTTGGGTCTTCTGTTTGTTACCAGCCAAGTCCTCTTTAAATCACCACAATCCTTGCAGCATAGTGACATCTATTGACAGGGAGCTCACCTGCCATAGAACACCCATACAAGACTCAAATGGAAAAAGCTCCAAAGTGCAGTCTCTTATACTCATTTTAGCTGGTGCACAATGAACCATTTGATTAATCCCTGAACCTGTTCTCTTCTTAGCCTTTTATGTTCACTCAGAAACAGCAAGTTTAACTACAGAAGCCACACACCACTAGGTTTCTCCAGCCACAAACCTGAATTTCTCTGTAAGAAAGCATGGATTATAAAAACTTGCATTGCGTATTACACCTCAGAGTACTACAGATGAAGCCACAATAAGAGCCAAACCAAATGCAAGATGAAAAAAAGCACTAATCTCAAGCACTGTTTAAATGTGCTACCTTCTGCTTCAGCTAAGAGCCTCAATCTTGTGAGCACTACATACAACTTTAAAGGTGCATGAAGATGGCAACTTTTTAGTTCACCCTTGAAGTAAACGCAGTGGCACAAGTGCTTTACAGAACATCAGAAATGAACATTCATTCATCTGCTGCACACACTCCTGCAGTTGCAGGACACTTTAAATCTTTCTTGCAACTAAGGAAGTGCAACATCTGCTCCAACAGCTATCGGGCAGCAGCACGTGAAACTTCATGGTTTTGTCGTGTGCAGACTTTAACATCTGTTGATTAGTTATTAACAGGGATAATACAAGGCAGTCTCAGTACCTGTGAGCCCTTAAACACCAACAGCACCAGAGCCATAATCCATCAGGCCAATCCTTTCAAGATGAAAAAACCCCCAGAATGTATTACATGACCTTTGAAAACTTTCAGTATAAGAAGAAATACAGAACTTATATCAAACACATACTTTTTGCTTAAGAGTCACAAAAAAACCTTCAAATAATTACATTGTACTTTCCAAAGAAAACCTGGACAGAAATATGTTTATGTGGCCACATTCTATTACAACTCTATTTCACAACACTGTAAGCAACATTACTGCATAAAAAGGAGGGCACAAAGCAGGCTGATCACATAGATAGTATTATTCTTATAGCCTTCCATCATCAAGGCTGTCAAGAGCTGTCCATTGAAGCAAGTGTCATTTTTGGAAACAGTGGGGTATTTGTTGTTAATTAACCTCCTGGCTCTTAGAGGATATGAGCATTTTGTTGGTCTCTTTTTCCATGCTAGTGCAATGCATGTAATGATGGAAAGCATGTAGCACACAATAAATGACAAAACACTTATATTTCCTTCAGCTGGCTAAAGGAAGACCCAACTTCCCCCCCACTGAGATCACACAGGCTCCTCCTTGTACTTAAACATGTCTCTCTGTCAGAGGCCACAATTTACTTGAGTGTCTCAAGCTTACAAGTCTACTCTCACATAAAAAGCTTTAGAAAATAATACAGACATAGTTAAATTCATTACTAACTAGTATGAAAGCATTCTAGTCTTATGCCATGAGAGCACTGCTACTGTGCTGCCTAGGCTACAACAGCTACAGAAATGAAAATACTTTCTGCTTATGGAAGACTCAGTTCTAGACATGGCAAAATATAAGGAAATTGAATTGTCTGGCACAGGAACCTGTGGAAGCATGTGTTAATCAGGAGAGGAAAAAATGGAAATTAACTTTGAATCATGGAGGTGACAGACTTACAAGAAAATACATTTTCACGGTTTGATGAATTAAATGCTTTATACATAGGGAAATTATAAAGTTTAAGTTCCTAAAACTCTGATCAAGTCACAGTTTCAGCAGTGCACTTGCATCCAGTTCCTACCACCAACCATTACCAACCTGATGTTATCAGTAACCTGCTTTAGCCCACTAGAGTCCAGTTAAGATGGTTGCTTTGCCTTACCTGAGTCTAATACTGTTTTGGGTTTCTCCATCTCCATAGATTCCAGGTTTTCTGGCAATTCCTGAATTTCATCATCTCCAAAACCAGTGTCTGGGCTGCTTGTGGGCTTATCTTCATCATGGCTCAGAGACAGAGAGGCTTCCCTTTTGCTAATCTCTAAGACAGCTGCTAGGAGCTCATCTTCGCTCATCCCATCAAAACCAGCATTACCCAGCTCAGGTTTATCACTCTCCATTTTACTTCTTTTTGAACCCTGGAGATGAACGGAGTTATGATTAAGTGTTTGAATAAACAGGTATAGTATATATCATCAGCTTTACATTTCCATGGAGATTTATTTTTATTAACCCCAGGGAGTGGGAGCTTGGCACTGTCAACATTCAACATAGTTACATGAGACTCCATGGAGAGACAGCCTTTATAGCTACACTAACTCCACAGAAAAAATATTTAAATATACACTACAACCAGTTTTCACAGGCCTTGTGGATTAACATACACAAGATAATTCTTCCCTTCTCCTTCCTTTCCTTTAAAACATGTTTCCCATTTAGGTTCTGATGAATTCTCAAGCCCCTGGCAAGTCAATGCTGAGATAGAAGCAGAGAAACTGCAAGTTTGTTAACAAAGGATGAAGCAGCAATATAGGGATGGATGAACACAAACTAAAATTGAGCTGTATGAAGACCAATTAAAATTAGGTTTTGTGCTGCAGATTTGCCATATGAAACCTTGATGTCAGTAGAGGGAGGAGGGCAGGAGTTGCAAACCGAGTAAGAAAACAGTTAAACAGGGAAAGGGGGAATTATTCTTTCCCAAGGAGAACAGAATGATTTTCATTTAGAAGAAAGAAAAAACACCTTAGTCTTAATCTCAATTTTCCTTTTTATAGTTCATTTTCCTAAAGCTGATGCTCATCAACTCCTACACCATCGTAATTTGCAAATAATATAGTAATTTCAATCACTTTGACATTAACTGTTAATCAGGAGGTTAACCTCCATGTATGCATGTTTACACAATTACACTATTTATCATATGCTTAGAATTTCTTTTCCTATATTATGTTAAAAATGGGGTAAGATAGTTTCTATTAAAATGTACTTATCCAGATCTTACTGCAAACTGCATTAGGATGAATCCCAGAACTTTCTTAAAATGAACAAAATTACATTTTTACTGCTGCTTTTTACTTAAATACAGCAAGCATTTTATATTAAAACTGTCTTATCAAACAAGATTAGCAAATGAATTAGCAAACTAAACTGCTTGCTCTAGACTTGTTGCCCTCCAAGAATTAGAAGTGACAAATTTAAACCTCTCTCCTCACAGGTATTTATGCACTGGATAAGTAAAGCAGAATACCTTTTGAAGCTTTCTGGTTTCTCTCTCTGCACCTGTAGGCTACCAACATCAAAACTGGTTTAGCTCCTCAGCAAACCCTAGTTCCAGGCTCCCTGCCAACAACTACCACTAATTCAGTGGATGGACTTTAAAGACTTGGCAGCATCTGTGCATTATTTGAATACAACTTTTCTACTAGACATTATTTGCATACATTTTAAATAGCTTAGGCTCTAAGACAGGCTGCTTTAAGTAAGCATTTTTAAGAAGTTCTTCAAATACTACTTCAACTGCAGAAGCAGAGATCACAGGAACTGCAGTTGTGCCATTTAGCTGGATAACTGCTCTTTGCCCCCACCACCCAGTGCCATATACAGATGCTATTCCAGCTGTTCTCCCACACAGCAGGGACATTTTGCAAAGAGTGCCTGGCAAGGGATGCACTTGCCAGACAAAGTAACCACCAAGCCCTTAATGCAACCCCATCTACAGCTCATTTGAGAATCACACCAAGAGAAATGGTGCAGCAATAGTACTGCCACTTCCAAAAACCAGGACCAGGTCTCCCAGGACAAGACTGAGGTGGTCAGAGAACCTGGTTAATGGTAACACACGGTTAGTCAGGCCTGTGGTTGAGAAGTGGCCAATATGCATGGCCACAGAATAAAATAATTTATGTGGAATCATCACCACCAGTGTGTCTTTCCCACAACAGGCTGTAAAGCCTGTAATTAATTTGTTATTCAAATTAGTATGCTTTATTCCCACAATTTTTGCACTTACAGGGTGTGCAGTAGAAACTACCTACTCTTCCTCACAAACAAAACTCCAGGAAGAATCAGTTAGGACAGTTTGAAATATCTTTTCTGAAAGGTACATAAGAGGCACTTCAAAGACAAGCTTGTTTCCTTCCTTCAGCTGCAGCCAGGCATAGATGTGCCATGCAGGACAGCAGCCACAAGACCTTCAGCAAAGAGCTTTCTGTGTTTTCCCGCAGCAATCCATTCCATCCCTACATATCCTGACCATCAGGAAATGTTCCCTAATATTTAATCTAAAAATTAATGTCTGCAATTTAGTCTATTACTTCTTGTTCTATCCACCATAGGCACAGGAAACAGCTCAAGTGTTTCTATTAACTTCTTCCCCTTCCTTGGAGACACATGCCTTGCTTACATTTTTCTTTAAACTAAAGACCAAACTGAAGACCACTTGCCTGGCTCTTTCTCTCAAAATCTTCCTTTCTAGATCTCTGACCATTCATGTTCCTCTCCTCTGGCCCCTTTCCAGTTAATCTATAACTCTTTTCAGTCCAGAGCCCAAAGATGGATACAGAACTCCAGCTAAAGCTCAATTCTGAGGAAAAAAGGAGGGTTACTTCACACAATATGTACGTAGGCTATGGTTCTGTCTAGATACTTCTACTTTTAACCTGCCTGACCTTGTGATTGTCACCTTTCATGAACTTTCTGAAGGCCCGCTGTTTTCCCAGCTGTTCCTATCCCACATTTATAGTCAATCCTGATAAGATTAGCACCTTTAGCCAGTTCCTACTGAACAACCTCTCCTATTTTTATGCAGTTTTGTCAAGATCATTCTTATCTGTAGTTCTGAGCTTCATCAACCTGGCAGCTCTTCCCAGCTCTGGATCTTCTAAAAATTTAATACTCAGTATCTGTCATTTATTAAATACTGGGTCAGGATCCTGCCTTGGTTTGATTTTCCCATCAGATCAGAAACTGTAGATATCTTCCTCTTGTTACTACTGCTATTCATCCACATTTACACCTGTACCTTAATATCATAATCAAGGCCACAAGTCTCTGCTTGATTAAAATAACCCTATGAGCATTGTCAAAAACTTTAGTGCAGCAAAAACTTTATAGAAGCAGAGATGCAGGAAACTTGTCCTATGCACTAGGCCTGCAGCACTCTCAACAGAACAAAGTGGTACTGCACAATAATCCTCTAAGCTGCTTCTATTCCCTTCTGGGTCATCATTTCTTCCCACACAACTCATCTACCTGCTAATACACCGGCCTGACAGGCAAAAAAAGTATCTTGGCAGCATTAACACTAGTCACAAGGAAAAGCTCAAAGGCAACTTGAAATTAACTGTGCCATTACACCAATGAACTTGGTCTCTTCACACTTCTGTGTTCGCCTACAAAGTCTGTTAGCTTCAGATTCTAAAAACATTTCAAAGCCACACTTGAAAGGGGACACGGATTGGATGTGCATGAAATTGTCTCAACTGAGTATTTTGCTTAGCCCAACTTGTACTGGATCTAATTTAATCAAGGGCTTTATTGCATACTTTTATTATTGACAGCACATTATACTTCAGCCCAGGAACATTATTAGTGGAAGTTACCCGAAGGACTGACCAAACTGCTAAGCAGCTGGTATCCATAACCTGAAAACTCAAGTTCAATTGCAATGCAATTACTTCTGTTCCCAGTGGGAACCCAAGACAACTGTAGAGAGAGGTCAATTAGCAAAGCACTCCCTTCCAGCATTGCAGTGCTAATTAGGACGAAAAAAACCTCATCTGACATCAATGTCACGCAGTTTATGCTAAAAAAAGCACACAGCAGACATGAGCACATACAGGATCTAGCACATGAAAATTTGTGGGTTTTTCCCTTACCTTTTCTGGCTCATCTTGCAGTTGCTGCTGATCTCTGCTCTGTATGTTACACAACCTTTGGCTATGGGCAACAGAGCGTTTCAACGGCTCATCATCGCTGTCAGAATCTACATAGTGTGCTGCAGAGCTCTTTGACTTGAAAGTGTATTTTCTGTAAATTAAAAACATGGCTATAGAACTGCACAGCATTGTAGCATCATACCAACATGTCTCAAAGTAACTGCTGATGGATTGCTTTCACACTGTTCAACTGGGGAACAAACTGCAACAAGTGACAATGACAATTTATTAATATGGCAGACAAGGTTTTCAGAAAAGCTATATTCTGTTGGGTAGCTGACATGTTTTCTTGAAGCCTGCAATAACAGCTTACAAAGTTGAAAGTAACTAAGTGTGTGGCTCTTGCTTTTAAGGCAAAGGATTCTGCATTTTATCAACTCGCAATTCCAGACTGAACTCATCTGAGGCAAAGCCACATTAACACACAGAATTTGGCATAAATCATTTGACTAGAGTTTTTTAAGATGGACATAGGGCTTCTCACATCACCCAGATATAAAAAGCACAAAAATGCACCAATTTTTCATTTTTCCTGTTTGCTCTTCCAATTAAGATACTTTCTTGCTTCCTTAGTACAGAAGACAAAGGAGTCTGAGGAAGTCACAATTTCTGTTTTATCAGTAAATCTGGTCTTTAAGCACCCCTCAATGCAAAACCATCCAGTGTGATATCACATTTTTCACAGCATCAAAAACTGGCTGTCTCATCTTTGCAAATAAACTTAAGGAACCAACCACCTGTTCCCAAAACACCTATTTTGGCTCCACAGAGTCAAAACAAAGAGCTAGATTGCAGAAGTAGAAATAATTTTGCTTCTTAAACTAGGCAAATTGCACCATTGATGTTAATTTCAGCTACCATGTAATACCAATAAAACTCAGATATGAAAAAAGACGGTAGCTGAAATAATTTACAACATAAAAACCAGAAAAGAACTAGAAAATCTAAAAATGCTTTGGAAACTACGCCACAAAACCCCAGGCCATTGGACATGGACACTCCAGGGCTATAACTCACCTACAAGGTGTGGAAGTGCTTACAGTACAGGAATTCACCATTTGGGAGGCTTTCAATGGACGGGAACTATTAAAAGAGCAAAATAATTTATTGCAGTAGTTACAGTCTTTAAAAAATAAGTGTTTACTTGTCTGCTATGCATGCAAATCCATGACCAAAAGAACAAGCAGAATACCATTATGTACTTGCTAATTGCTAAGATTTACAGTAATAACTTCATCACACTATAAATAAACAACAGTTGTTCAAAACCATGTATAATCCTTTAAACTTGATTCACTTCTTGGTGATGCACCCTCAGGGACCAGCTCACAAATTAAAGGCTCTTGGCTCCCATGTCAAGACAACTCATTCCTTTATATTTTATTCCCACCAACACTTGAGTTCCTGCTCCCAAACCACAGTCTCCTGCTGTTGTCTGGATCAGCCGGTTTTCTGGCATATCCCACATCTTAATTTCTCCTGCCTTACCTAGATTCCTCTGAACCAACTTCCTGCTCCATTTAATTCTTTAATGGGCTCCTCAAAGTCCATCACTATCACTACACATCTATCAAACAGAATGTAGCCACTACAGCAATCTTTTCTAATCTTCCCCCTAAACCAAGGCTGCTTCTCTCCATCCTAGATCCCCTTCCACTCCCAGGTCAACCACAATGGCTTCCATGACTGAAAAAAGCCCCAAACATTGGAAAGCTATTTCCAACCTATTTTCACATACTGCTGCTCTGGTTAGCACAAACTGTTGTGGTTGAGATTTCTACTGTTTTAATAAACTCATGGGAAACAACCACTTACATCTCAAAATGCCACTAAAGACTTGGCAAAACAGCTGCCACACTGCTGAACATATGCACCAGATGTGTCCTAGCTCACTGTGGATACCCTGGCTATGTCACTCAGCAGAGGCTACAAGAGACCCAAGGGTTCCTTGTTCCTCATTCTACCACAAGCCTTCTATGTGACAACTGGCACATTTAATCTCTGTGTCTCAGGTCAGGCAGCTGTACAGAAATGACAGTCTCAGGGAAAAGGACAGAGTATTTTCAGCATGCAAAGTGCTCAGATACTATAGTGGTACAGGAAAGATGATAAAAAATTAATGACAGCACAGGAGGTGCAAATGGAAATCAGCAGAAAAAGGTAGCATGTTTTGTCTTCTAAGCAGAGTTAGAGTGCTCTGAAGGGAAAGGTAATCTAGATTACTTTGGACTGAGAGGCCTATATTTTAAAAATTACCAACAGAAGTGTTCTTAAAAAGAATATAAAGTTATTTTCAAGGACAGTGAATAATATTATCTTACCAAATATTCCCTAGATAATGCCCAACTATCTCTTCCTACTGCTTCTATCATGCTTCCTTTTCAAACATGTTCTTATGACAGCAGCACTACAAAACCAGCAGCACACATCTGAAGCTGCATAATTGTAATGTTTCCTTGCCCAGACATCCTCTGGAGATCTGACAAGTGCCTGCCTTGTGGCACACACGATTTAGCAGAGCAGGGACCACAGCTGCACACTTACATGGCAGAATGGGCGCTCCATCCCAGTGTCAGCGGCAGCCGGGTGCTTTCCGTGCAGTGGGAGAGCAGGGTTAGGTATCTGGGAATAACCACCTGCTGCCCCACTTTATGGTTGAGAGACAATGCTACATTGAAGCTGTAACGTTTCAGATGAAGAATCAGGACCCTGAGAGAGGTGAGAGAAGGACAAATGTTCATCTCAAGATAGAAGTCAAAGAAAACCTGCTCAAAATCCAAGTAAGCATTTTTTCCAAAGCATTCACCTGACCAAACCAAATTATTACTTTGGGGTGGCAGGCAAATGCTGACCATCTCTTATCTGCAAGACACAGGTGCCACATGCATCACTCAACTTGTACAATATTAAAATTCCAGAATATGTTTTCTGTATCTGCTTCATTCACATCCCAGAAACCCCAAGAAAAGAGGAAGGGGAAAACTTAGTCCTCCTTGTGTAGGGACAGGGAGGAAGAAACAAGTATTGCTGAGGGTTTCCAAGGGCTTATTTAGAGTAAAAATGAAGACCAGCATGAAGACTGACTGCAGGTGCACCTCTTTCACACACTGACCACTGTACATGCTGTCCTGCTCATCTTCCCAGCTTTACTCTTCAAGGGATTTTTGCTTGCACTTTTGTAACATGCTTCCAGGAAGGAGAGGAACAGGTGTCAACATTTACCTGGGAAGCCTGTTGAACTTGTGTGTGACAACAGCAGACTTTCCATTGCACTTCTCACAGGAATACTCAATCTCCTCTGCCTGTTTAAGGGAGCAGAGAAATGACTTGTGGAACAAGAGAATTCAAACAGATCTCAACCAAAATACATCACACCTGTTACACAAACTCTTCAAAACAGCAGTAAACCCTTAAAATTATAATCACCTTCAAGCTAACCTAGTAAGAGGACATTTAATAAGCAGTCAGCCAGCAGACCTCAAAATTTCACATCATATTCACTAATACAGAAGGAATTTTTCTTGCAAGTCTACTGGAGACCAGTGAATCGGTCACCATTATGACACAAAATAGCTTCCAAAGGGAGGGGACAATCTTGTGAGGTTAACAGTTTTCTCTCCCATACACTGGATTTGTTTGGGTTTTTTTTTCCTTCCCTAACAACCTTCGGTGAAGGATGGTGCCATGAAATTTTCTCCCTCTTATTCAAAACCTCTGCTTTGTTCCTCAAAAGGTATCCTCACCTAAACTTACCAAGGATATGCTACATGAGAGTAGAGTTCTGAACAGACATCAGAAGGAGAAGCATTTCTTTCCCAAAATTACATAACCTGCCCATCAAACATTCCCACAAGCCCTTTACCTTAAGTGAAATCAAATTGCATTAAAATGTCAGGATTTTTTTTAAATTGTAAGACCCCCCCCCATGAGCTTTTAGAAGAAAAAGCACGTCAGCTATTCTCTCTGTTGAAAGTACTATCTATACAGAGAGGGAAAAAAAGGTTTGTCTCAAGATATGACAAAATACAACACCAATTCACAGACATATGGCTCATTTTTAGCTTTCAGAAGCTTCACCTTGAAGCTCATCTTACAAAGTAAGTATCCACATATTATAGCTGTTTATTTTTTAAATTACTGTACCTGCATGACCTTTTTCCTCCATGCTAATTAAGGCTTGTACACAAACTGTTGAAACATCCTAGCCCAGGAGAGAAAGCACTTCCTGAGTGATCATCCCAATATGACAGCCTCCCTTCTCTCCTCTGTATTTGTTTACACCTCAACTCTTTCATCACAACATTGGGAAGTTTACCTATTTTACAGCAGTTAAGTTCTGCACAGCATTTTACAATATAAACTTCCATATGCTTTTAATGGACAAACCTCTAAAAAGTGCAATGTTATCTCACATACCTGCAAACCACTATCATAGAAACTAATAATCAGCTGTACAATAAGAATTTCATATAGTGCATAACCTGCACACACTCCAGAATGCATAAAAACCCCCCTCAAAGTACATACCCGAAAAAAGAGATCAAGAGAATCCTGGATGGATCGGGAAGGAAGGAATTTCTTCCTTCGAGGAAGGTCAATGGAGAGGTCATTGAACTGTTCTCGTTTAGTGACTGTTTCACCACACCTAAAAAACAAACATGCTTGTGCAAGTCTGATAAAAAATAAACTTGAAACTAACGAACACTTTCATGGTTTAGGATAAAGTGACTTCCCCATAAACATATATAAACATATACACCCTATTTTTACTCATCAAAATGGAACTGTTTGATGCTCAGAACAGAGTTGGAACTTGCAATTTCTTTTTGATGCTTTAGAAATTGAAACATTTGTGTAAGGGTAAGAAGTAAAACACACAGATTGCTTTGGAGAGGCAAAAGATAAGGTATAGAGGAAATCAAAGTGACTGCTATAGCTCAACACATCTGCTGCACAGGCCACACACAATGAATGCCCAAACATATTGGTTGACATATTTTTCTGCAAGAATGCAGAGAGACAGAAGAAAATGCCATTCCCTAGAAGCCCTTAGAAAGATCAAATTAAAAACATGCCATCCCCTTTTACCTTTTTTAAAGAGGAAATATTACTTGGCTGAAACCCCCTTTTCTCTCTATTTCCATACAGTTGGTACACAAAGAGCAAAGCACAAAGGCTTTCCACTGGAAATGCAATGAAGAACTAGGTGGTATGAAACTGTTTAAAGAAGGCTTGCAGCAGCAGACAGCGTGGTGTGAAGTTTACAGCATTTCTAGGCAAGAGAGTATCTTTCTAAATATCTAGCTTTGGATGAAACATAGCTCTTAATTCTGGTTACAACCTGCAGATGAAGTCATGTGAGATGGAAACACTTCCTAGTCTTTTAAGTGTGAAAAAAGCTGTCAAGCATTTTTTGCTTACGTTTTGCAAATGATAGAATGCTGAACCTCAAACTCTAAGTTACTGATAACAGGACATGTATAAACTTTGGTGGCTGACAGGTCATCAGAAGCACGTCCTGGTGAGTTATCCTCATTAGGGACTGGTTCACTCTTCCAAGTTTTGTTTAACTTTTCCATGTCTTCCTTCAGCTGATCCAGACACTGGCTCAAGAACTCGTGTGCATCCTAGAAACAAGGCACATGCAATGAAATGGCTTTGTACAACTTCATTCAGTATTTTTCTCAAACACACACAGACTGGTGAACTACATTCAGTTCACTGCATTCAGTAACACTGAGGCAGTTCTGCTCTAACAATCACTGCCATTCAACCCAAAGTCACTGCCAAACACAGCTGAAGCTTGACAGGTGTTCAATGCAGTTCAACCACTGGACAAATTGCACATAACTGTTTCCAGACAATGATACTTACATTCTGCATGTACCCAGAAAATCTCTCTGCAGTAGCCGAAATGGCACTTTTCACCTTCTTGAGCAGCTCTTTCTTAACCTCAGGGCTGCAGACATCTTTTTTAGCAAGCAGATGGGCAAAACGTCTGCAGAAGTCAAGACAATGAAACACTGGTTGATTTTCCAGGACTTTAGAGAAACATAATAGAACTCAATGATACCTTATTTTAAGAGTTCCTAAAAGCTTTTCTCCTGTGATAAGTGGTTCAGGGGTTCTGGATGAAGATATCCCACATGTAATTAACCTTTTCCATTTCAAGTATTTTGAGATCTCATTTGAAGGCATCATCAAACAGCACTCAAATGAACAAAAGAACCCAATCCACAATCTTTTAAGGTAAAGAGAAAAGCCTTATAAAGCTCTAAAAACTTATTTCTCCTCTTTTACAATGAGGAAAAAATTCATAATGCTTTTTGAGAACATTTGTACTGATAGGAAATATGATATCACACAGTACCAAAATAAGCAACACAAAATTTAACTGGAATGGTCAGAATGGTTTCTATTTATGTTTTATTTTTAAACTTCCACTCATTTTCAAGCCTTACATCTTTCAGCAGTAAAAACATTTTAACAGAGAAAAAAGCTGTAGCAAAAAGAACCACGAAGAGTTCCTTGGTTCAAGCTAGTGCTTCTGTTAGCTTTGCTACAAAACTTTTGAAATTAACTTCACTTGTGCCTCTCAGCTACTGTGATTTAGTTGTCTTTTACAACTGCTTTACAATTTCACAGGACATACACACTAAATATATTCCAAGCACAAATTTTGGTCAAGCTGCATACATAGGAAGGTGATAGGAAGAAGTCACATTCTATGATACAAAAAAACCCCAACCCAAACAGAGGGAAAACCTGTATAATCCCCTTGCATCCCAAACCCAACAGCTAATACTCAGTTAACCCCAGGAATCTGCTCAGTTTCCTGCAGCTTGACAAGTTTCTGCTGCTGTGCTGAACTCCAAGAACAGCGTGTGCTGTCCCAGCCCTCTGCAGCTGCTCAGTGAAGCATGTTAGGAAACCACAGCACCATTGATAAGCAATCACTGATCAACCAGAAAAACAGTCACCAGGTTAGATGATATTGCCAAACCAAGAGAAGACAAAGTAGATGCTTTGAGTATCAACTCTGACTTGTACAGGATCACACACTGCCCATTAGGTATATGGAGCACAACCTTCAGAGGTCTTTCTATAAAAATTAGAGAAAGGACATTTCAAGAGGCACATGGAACAACCTCTGATCCCAAGTAGTGTAGAAAGAGTTCAAGATGACACACCAAAAATAGAAAATTACATCAAAAGATATAAAAAAATGATGGAACAGAAACACAAATGGTTCCGATAATTCTGCATCTTATTTAGTGACAGAAAAGAAATGAGGTGCACCAGAGAAAACATAATAAAAAATCCCAAATGGCTGAATGTAGAGAAAGATAAAGTATGCAAAACTTGAACACTTTCCACAGCTACTAAACAAAAGGCGTAAGCCCCCACATATCAGGTGAAGTTAGTGATAAGCTTAAACTCTACATGGCAAAGTTCTTAGAAGAAACTTTTCTGCATCTAAATTATTTTGCAATTTCTTACATTTTCTTCTTAAGCATTTCACTCTGCCACTAGAAACACAGTAAAAGAATGCCTGTAACTCAATATTGTAAGTTTTAAGAGCTGATTTCCTATTTCAAAAGTAAAGCTCCAAAACACAGAGAGCTCTAGGATTTCTTTTATTATCTATACAGGCAAATGACCCTCTACAAGTTGCTTCAGTATTACCAAAATGGTTTCTCAGTAAAGAAGGAGAAAAACAGCTTTCACAGAATGTGAATTTTACCTGATAAGTGCATTGAGTGGGATTTTTTTCCATGGGATACCCTGTTTGAGCAAATCATTAGCAAAAGACTGAATTGAAAACAAGGACTGTAGGATGGCATTCATATAGCAGGTGTTTCCCAAGTTCGAAAACCTGAAAAAGAAAAAAAAAGAATACTTTGTGTCTAATGGTCAATGTGCAAACCTGCTGTCAGGGTTAAACACAGCACTACCAACACACAGGATATTCACCTCAGCTACTCCCCAAAGAGCATCTTACTGGAGCTGTTCCCCAGCCCTTCAGCCTAAACTCATGGGAGGCAGCATTTATCAGGAAAACACCCATGAGTTTCTACAATAAAACTCTTAAAAAATTCATATATGTGTGTACATATATATATATGTACATGCACACATAAAGACAAAGAAATGAATTATCATTAAAAAAACATGAATTACCTGAAATTACTATGTCCCTGAAACTCTCAGGATGTGAATTCAAGAATACATATCTTCCAAACTAAGGAAAGTGTTCCTTCCCTCAGTGTTCATTAGTTTCAGGATTATTTTTAAAATTAAATAATTACAACAAGAATGTGCATGTTCTGATGATCAAAGTATGCACGCTAGATAAAGTAAAATTAAATTTACCCTTGCAACTGTTGTTGAGGATGGGTGGAAAGGGGCACTCGGGGTTTGTTCCATCCTGTGTAATCTTGATTAGATCTCATTTTTTTAACAGAAAGAGGAGCAGGCTGAGAAAGGAATCCCAGGCTTCTTTTGGCTGAAGAGGTCTGGCTGGTTACACTAGACCTAGAAACATAAAAGCATAAAAAGTGTAAGAGTATGCTCTGTCTTAAAGAGCTATAGTCCATGACACTGGAATCACAGTGGAAGACACTTCCACTGTGCAGGACAAGGACTGGTAAATCCATACAAGACAACTGGAATGTATCACAGTGAAAAAGAGGTGTGACAGAGAACACTTCTTCTGGAAGTGTTTAAAACTCCCCAGAAGTGTTAAATCCTTAGCTTGGTTAAATATTCTTATATCCACTGGTGTGCACACAGTATAACCAAGTCTTTGGTCTTATAAATTTAATAATTCTCCACACTGTATGATGAGAGGAAGAATGATTACATAGCATGAGATCACTGCTCCCAGGATATGCTTAAAATTCACATCTGGGCCAGAGTCTTTATTTTCAGTCTCTTGTTCTTGTAACCTAATCACCAACTATGGACCTCAATTCCTAACATTTAAACACAGACAATACTCCTTTTCTCTCCTGATCTTGTATCTCATCTATCTAGGGCAGAGACCATGAGTCTGACTGCACACCTGACAAAGAAGAATCCCAAGCTAGCAGGATTTAGAATTTGCTAAAATACTGTTATTAAAATATAGAATTGCATGCCATTTATCTACTTGGGAAAAATGAAGCAAGGGTTCAGACTTAACTTCCACAGTTTATATACAATTTGAACCATCTAGAGTTATTCACAACAACTACAACAGACTTGAGTGATTTTACAAAGCCTTTCTATTGCAAGTTTGCAAGCAGCAACTACAGTTTGTAGATGTAAGCAGGGCAATTGAACACACACTGAAGAAGTGGACTGTGCTCCTGAAGGGGAAAAAAAAAAAACCCAACAAAACTCACCATGTTATGCATCTAAGCACCATGTGATCAACACACAGGAAACTGAAGAGCTTAATTCCTGTGAAACAACTGCTATTTACAGTTCATTCTAGTGAATCAGCCCTACCTGTCCAGGGAGGAACTGCCAGTGGAGTACTCTTTTGAAGAGGATCGACTACCATAAAAAGATGATGACTGCAGTGGTAAAACACCTTTAAAAGAGAAGGAAAGACACGACATTTCATTCCAGGTTACACAGCTATTTTTACAATAAGCAACTTGTTTGAAAGTACTTAGTCAAAAGGTTTAAAAATCCTCAAATCCTGCTTTCTAGAATTGGTTGGGAGACAAATAGTACATATGCTTAAAAGTATAATGTGAATATTAACGATATGTAAGTAAAGGCATGATGGAGTTTCAGATATTCAGTTCAGTCTTCATCAAACTCAAAGTGCAATATGAAATATTAAGAAGTCATTATCTTCACTATGTGAAATTAATAAATATCTACCTCTTGTTAAGAGAGACAAGACACATGTACAGAAAACTCCTGATTTCTAATGCAGTGCTCCCAAAATTCAAGGTAAACATGCAGAAGTGAAAACAGCTTCTCCTCCCACTCCAAACTCCCACAGTAAATTACTAAATACTTGGGGCACAATAGGATTGTTTCATTACTATGACATCATTGTGACAGATCCTCAGACTCTAATGCCTCACATGGTGCCACATTAAAAAAATGCTCTCGAGTCAAAACCCCACCTATTACAGTGAATCTCAGTGTAATTTAGTTTGAATAATGAATAACTGTTTGCTTCTTTTCCAGCTTGAAATTGTTTGAGCCATGCAATTTTCAGAAATGCAGATATACGAAAGAAGTTTGCAAGAACTTGCAGGGATACATAGACTCTAATTTTGACTCTGAAGACAACACCAGATTTCCATTCGGAGGTAAACATTCACTTTACCAG
Source organism: Passer montanus (assembly GCF_014805655.1). NCBI lineage: Eukaryota > Metazoa > Chordata > Aves > Passeriformes > Passeridae > Passer > Passer montanus. Next base: position 13,386,344 of record NW_024356504.1, on the reverse strand, counting down.
CTCTTCCAGCAACACATTTGTGCCAGAGATGCACTAAAAAACAATGCATCCACCAACATTCCCCCATAAAAACAAGATCTTGAATGCATTCCTTTTAACAAGGAAATCAGCTAAGTATTGATTCATAAAACTGAAGAACAATGCTGCCATGCTAGCTTATCTACATATTGTCAGTATTTCTGTACTGTCTGTAAAGCCTTGTCCCATAGCAGTATCCAACAGAACTTCGGTACAAACAGGACAGAAGTCCTGGCCCTGTAAGTTCTGGGGAAGAGATAAGGAAGTAAAAGCAAACAGTAGACATCTCAATCACAAAAACCAGCCTACAGTTCACATGGGCATTAAGAGCAAAGGGAAGTTTTAAAAATATGTAAGAAAGCAAGCAAAAAGGAGTTTACAGAAACCCCCTCCCAAGTGAAAGGGCAACTTGGAACAGTTTGAAGCTGCTTGTTGTAATTTTCAAGCAAGCTGGCTCATGGGCTGGCATCAGCTCTGAAGAATAAAGGTCAAGGCCACACTAGAGCAGGACAGGCTTTGAAAATGAAGGCAGGCTATTTGCATCTCATATATGGCTCTGGAGGAAGCAACAAAGTTAATGGCACAGCAGACAAGGAAAAAACCACCTCTGCAGCAACTTGCTGAAGTTGTACCAAAGGGCCAAAATTGTACTAGTCAAGGCTAGGTATCACTTGGCTTTACATTCATTTTTTTACCTGATGTCCTATTCTCCTCAGTCTGCTTCAGGTTCAACTGTTTCTCTCTGCTACTATTCAAGTACTTCCATGCTGGATCACCCAAGGCTTTATTATTCCTACAGAGAGAAGAGTGGAAGGCAGTGCAACTATGGAAGATATGGGATACTCCTGCTCAGTATTTACAACTTGCTTTAAAGCATTTCTCTCCTATCACCTTTAATACTTGACCACAAACAGTAGAACTTCACTCACACGTAAGTTTAACTCACATAATTCATTTAAACAAGCCCTCTTACATTTAAATCTGGCTTCAAACACATGGAGCTGCTTCTTCAAATGGCAATTCCCCTTAATCAGTTTTGTTTCAAGAAGAGTCAAAGCACATATAGTCCACATGCAGTTCTGACTGACATAATCAACAAAAGATTGATGACACAAAATTTGCATGTGCCAGTTCATGGAAATCAACTGCTGGAGTAGTTTGTATTTCCCTTATTAACCCTGAAGACATACCTCATTTCAAGCACACAATGTATTCATAAGCTGGTCCATGTGGCTGGCTGAGAGCATTCTTTTCAGAAACACATCCCTTTACAAATGAACAAGGAATTTAAAATCAGAAACAACTGTTACTTACGTTGAAGAATCATTCTCTTTGGGATAATCTTCACTCATTTCTGAACCAGGGGGTTGTGTTCTTTTCCTCTTTTCACTGATGACAGAAAAATTTGTGGTTATTCTTTCCGAAAGGTTAGTCATGACCCTTCCAACTGAACATAATTCCTCAATGCTTCCCATGCATTTTGGACCTATCTTCTGCAATCTCCACTTTTATAGCATACAGAGAAGCACTTGGTCTGCCCAGCTCTTAAGCTGTACTAAAAGCTCTAGTGCCAGTACCAGTCAGAGGCTATAAAAGCATGTATTAACATCCTGTTAAAAGTAACAGCAAAACTAGAGAAAGATTTATATCCCCTTCTTATGTCTCAGAGTACTGAGTTCCACCTGTAGCTCTATAAAGAGAGGAATTTTTACAGTATCATAGTAAGAAGAAAACCCTCCTACCGACTCTCCAACAAGCCTGTCCTGTGAGGGACTGATGATGCAGGAGATGCTGCAATGTTCACCCTGTTGCTTGGTGTTCCACCTCCAGCAGAATTCTTGACAGAGCCTCTCGCTGGGGTCCCCAGCACCTTGCGGAATGTGTTCTCCTCCTTACTCTCCACAGCCACTCTCTTGGGAGGAGTCTGCAAAGCCCAAGTGGAGTGGGCCAGGGAGAAAATCCAAGAGTGAAAGAATAGCATCTCTTTAGTCTAATCTATGATTTCCACCACTTTTTATTTGCTACAGTGTAGAATCCAGAGGTGGAGAGATACTACTTGTAACACATTCAGAGAATTTAAACACTAATTAGACATAGGTAAAATTTTGACTGAGTCATACTAGTCATCAGCATTAAACTCTACTGCAGTAACCACTTTCCCTTCCCATTTTCCAATGCTAAGTCAGTTGAAGTTCAGTTTTTAAAATCTCCTTTACAAGCTTTCACATTAAAAAAACCCAAGGCATGATTCCTAACTATCCCCAGACCAATCCTGGGTGGTATTACAATTAAAAATATTAAAAAGCTGTATTAAAACCCACATAATTAAAACAGTGCCCTGACTGCCTTGGGCCAAACAAGCCCCATATGTGATGCAATGCAAAGAGGTAATAATTGGTTGACTAAGGAATGCTGGCCAATTTTAGACTTGAAAACTGAACATGTCTAATCTCACCACTGTATATACAGCCTCAAGCTTTTAGAGTGAGATTGCCTTTAAGGTAACATGTAGAATTTGTTTTGGGACAATGTCAGAAATAGTCTCCCTCAGGGCAGTAATATAAGTATATTCACAGAGATAACAAAGTAAATTAAAGCTAATAGATAAACCATGAAATCTGGGGAGAAAAAGAAGAAAAAAATATTTTGAAGGAAAACAACTTCTGGGGAAAGTCTATGAAATTTACACAAAAATGTGAGCAGAATGCCAGAAATTCAGTAACTTTATTCTGACATAAACCTTGATCATTTGCTTTTCAATGTACACATTTGGCTGAAGTCTGCTAAACTCATTAAGACCTATGGTGACTAAGACACAGTCACACACATGGAAGGTGTTTGGCATAAAACAAAGGGAGATCAGAACTGTGTGAGAAGCAAGTTTCAGCCATGTACTTTCCTCCTATTTCTACTTCTTTGCCTAAAAGCTCATATGTGAAGAACATAGTCTGACTTCTGTAGCCACACACTGACCTTTTGTACTCATACAGATGTCTCCTCACAAGCAAGATACAGCATTGCCAACCACCCCATACCCATCTATTCCAAGCTCTCTAGATTATAAACACTTTGGCTGTAAAGTATTTACAGTGCCATTACAACATACAGTAAAGAGAATGAGAGGAACAGAATAAAATTAGAGAGGAAAAATTTTAACAATTTAACAAACCTGGTTCTCTATGTAAGAGAATTGCCTGTTAGCTTCCTTCTGTGTGGTCCTGCTGCCCAGCACACCTCCAAAACTGCCAGATCCTTGTGAGGGTTTCCCAGCTGACAGAAAAAGTACACAATATTTGATCTGAGTGTCATTTAACTGACTGCAATTTTTATTTGCAAAATGTTTAGCTGGAGTTGATTTTGGAAAGGGCATGCCAGATTTCTTGCCAACTACAACAGACTACAATATTCTGAATGCAGAGACATAAGCACGTGTTTATGGGTATCCCTCATACTGGTCATTTAGCCACTTGGCACCAAACTTCCTATCCTTAAAAAGAACAAAGTAAAGTAAGTAAAATTAAAAACTAAGAGATTGTGCATGGGTGATTAACAACTTTTCAAATACCAACACACAACATAAACAAATCCCATATGTTAATCTCTGATTATTGTTCAGCATAAGAAAGGTATAAAACAAAAAATGGGCTACGAGGCCAGAAAGAAGCATTTACAGAAGGGCAGAGAAAGCCAGGAACACAAAGACAAAATGTGCTGAAGCTGTGTGCTGGTTTTGGCTGGAGCAGAGTTAATGTTCTTCACAGTAGCGACGATAAGGCTAAGTTTTGGATTTGTCCTGGAAATTCTGCTGATAACAGAGATGTTATAGTTATTGCTGAGCTCTGCTCACAAAGAGTCCAGGCCTTTGCTGCTGCTCACATCAGCCCTCAGGAAGCAGGGCATGCACAGAAAGCCAGGAGGGGACACAGACAGGACAGCTGACCCCAGGGATATCCCACACCATGAGGAACTGTGCTCAGTGTACAAAGCTGGGAAAGAAGTAAGGGAGGCACAGTGATGGTGTCTGTCTTCTGAAGCCACCACTACACATGGCAGAGTCCTGCTTTCTTGGAGATGGCTGAACACCTGCTTGCCCACAGGAAGTGGCGCAGAGTCCTGCTCTCTTGGAGATGGCTGAACACCTGCCTGCCCACAGGGAGTGGTGAGTGAATTCCTCATTTGTTTTGCTTGCGTGCACAGCTCTTGCTTTACTTGCTAAACTGTCTTTGTCTCTACCCACAAGTTTCCTCATTTTCACTTTCTCACTGTCTTCCCAACCCCACTGGGAAGACTGAGTGAGCAGATGCTTGGGGCTTAGCTGCTGTTTGATATAGTTAAACCATGATAAGAAAACACAACACCTCTCCATAATGTTACAACATGATTTACAACAATTGCACTTACCAGTATGAACCCTGTCTTGATGGACTGCATCCAAATACATCCGCATTTCATTTGCATCTTTAAAAGGTACCTTATCAATTGTCAGAAAGCTGGTATCCTTTAGTGTTAGCATCAGGCAGCACAGTTTTCTGCCATTTGGTCGTAAGGTCACAGTTTTAATGTTATGGCTTAACTGAAAACAAGAAAGTGACTATAAGCATAAATCCAACTTTAAAAGGTCAAAATACTTACAAATTAAAACAAAATATTTCAAGTAGACAGGATACGAGAGACTCCCACCAAAATACTTCCCCTTGCTCCACTTCAAGGAAACATTAAACCTCATACAATTAATACAATCTGTGACCTTGGTATCTGACAGGACTGCAAGGACAGTATCACTATTGCTCAACTCTCTAGAGTCCTGGATAAGCTTTCTGAAACTTGCTTTTCTACTCAGTGTGACGTCTGTAAATGTAAAGGAAAACAACTTTATCAAGTCCCATTGAGTAAAAACTTCCACATCAAGTGCAAAATACAATTTAAGATGGGGAAAGTTTCAAGTATTAAGCACAAATGTCCCACTTCACCATTTGCTCCCAGAGAAGACAGATTTGAAATGACTTAAAAAATCTGCTGAGGGAGTAAATCAGTAAGAAACATGCTTACTTTGTAAGCAACATCGTAACAATTAAGTGGTGCCAAAACTTTCAGGGTTATGGTTGAGCACAAGAATAATTTTAATAAGATTTTGTGCTCCCTAATGATGCCACTGCTATTTTATAATATAGCATGAAGCACAAGTAAAGTTAAGTCACCTACAAAAACTGGCTATTGGGTAAAGGTTCTACTACTCATGCAGGTTGAGGGTAGCTCAAAAAGACTGAGATAGTAAAAGACACTTCATGTCCACCAATGAGATTTCATTTTTTCCATTATGATCTCTAGCTTCTTGAAAAACCAATGTAGACACAACAGCAGCTTGTAAGAGGGGCTGGAAAACCACCTCGATCAGAAACTAAACGTTTGTTTTAATGGCAACATTACACTTTTGAAACACCTTGTGCTCGATCCTTGTATTTCGGGTTGTTTTTGGGGTTTTTTCGTGGGCTGTTGGGATTTTTTAAAATGTAAGCTAAAAATATTTTCAAATACCTAAGAATAATAGGCTCCAAATTTTAACTGCTCTCTTAAAACACTGAGTCCAGTGCAAAGGAATTACAATTACTTCACCACCTCAGAGCAAAACAGCCCATTTCAACTCAAAATGTTGTCAGAAGACTCTACCCATACTCTTCATGCACCTGTTATGACCCAGTCAGCGTCACAAAGTGTGACAGGTGTGGGGAAACAAAGTATTTCTCTTAATACCATCTAGCACAACTTAGTTAAAGCTCTGAAACATCTGTAAAATGTCATCTGACAGAAGAAATTTGATGACACACCAGTCACTGCAGAAAGAAATATAATGCTGGATCCATCCAAGCCTTCCATTACAGAAAAGTAAAAACAGGCAGGGAAGTCACTCGCAGTCCTCTCAGAGCAGCTTGTCAAAAAAACAGGGAATGCTACTTCTGAAGCAAGATCATCAGGAATTTGTCACACCTGGAGTGGCATGCCAACAGCCTGGGGATGTCTCACACAGACTGCTCCCCAGCCTCTTCCATTGCTGCAGTCCCAGCTGCACGGTGGCTCATCACCCTCTCTGCTAGATCCTGCACTCAGTCCTTTCCCCAGATTTCTGTGAAAACCCTCCACTGAGCTCACAAAGAGATCTGACAAGTGCCAGAGACAGCAGGCATGAGAGGTGGGAAGAAAACCTGTCCCTTCAGGCCATGGTTAGCTGTTCTGTAGGCTCAGCCTCCCCGTGGAGCCTCCCTTTGAGCTGCTGTCACACCACATCCCTCATCCAGGCAGAAAGGAGTGTGTGAGAACAGGGACCCAGGAATGCACGAGGGAAGACAAGACTGCTCTCCTCAGGAGCAACACGGTCCAGCAGGGGATTAAACCAAACCTGCAGCCACAGCAGCACACGTGGGAAGGCACAGACTCTTTCCAAGTCTACAGTAACACAGGTGGGAACAATCCATAGCTAACAGTTTCCTAAGAGCCCTGATTTCCAGGCAACACCAGCTACCTGACTCTTTGCTGAGACTTTTTGGCACACTAAGGCAGCAAAAACTTAACCTTTCAAAAAGAAATTAACTTTTTTCCATAGCATCTGCACACAGAAATAAATGGCTCAGAGAACAGCCAGGTGAACATTACTGACAAAAAACAACAGTGGCATGAAAAGCTGAAACCAACATACAGATCAGTTTATGCTGTTGCAAAGTTGCTAAAGAAGATGGGATTTGTTTTCCTCCAACTGCTCTTGTGTCATTTGCATACTTCTAAAACAAGTATGTATTTCTTATAGAAAAAGCACTCTGCTTTTGATTTGGGGCAGAAATCTTCTGCATTGTGCAGAAAATCTAGGAAGACTGACCTGAAAACAACTGGAGAATGAGAAAAATTTTGGCTGAATATCTCAAGAGACTCTTTAACAGCGATCTGCATTTAAAACTAAAACTGTAACAAGTGATGTTCAGCAAAGTCTTGCAATAGGCTACAGGTGTAGTAACATCATTACCCTTCAGCTGGGGAAACAGCTAGTATGAAATGGTCAGGATCTTCTCCTCTAGAGAGCACAAATGTGCCAGTAAGAGAAAGGTTACAGGTTCCAAATATCCAAAACATGAGCCACGATGCTCTACACTTCTCTAACTTTTCTCTGCTTTTTTGCTTCTTCTCATTCAGTGGTATCTCAATGCCAGCCTTGGTAGATCCTTTAACAATACGTGTAAATAATTTACTGGAGAGTTGTACAAAGGGATTAGTGTTCAGGAAACCAGGAACAAGAAACAGTGACAGAGGGAAGTCTGCAGGACACTTAAGAGCCTTGAAGAGGACAGCTGTTCACAAGAGAGCACAATCCATGCACTGTTAAAACAAAAGCCTTAATGTCTGGCATACCTGAAACGTCGTTGGAATTCCTCCAACATTGTAGTGAACTACTAGATTCACTTTGTTGTCCTTCTCCACAATTTCAAAGCTCCCTTCTTTCCATTTTGTAATCCCAGTTTGCATGCTGCGCATCCGGACAGGTCCGTGCACCTTTAACAGAGCCATGCTTTCTCACAGAAAGGAGCTAACAGTAAGTGTGCTCCACCTTAAAAACCTGTTAAAAAGGAGAAATGTGTAACTTGGCAGGCCAAATAATGGCTAAAGGAAGACGGAAGCATGGCTTGAACCTTCCGCAGAAGTTTGGTAGAACCGCTTCACTGTTTTTAAGCACAGTAAGGAAGAGCTGGGCAGCAGCGAAGGAAACTTAGATTAATAAAATCTCACCCAGTACGAGCAGCAGCGCATCAATTCCTTGCTGCTGAAAAGCGAGCAGACACAACTCCAGACACGGAACTCCTTAAAACCCCTTAACTTCAATGGATTTAAGGTAAAGGGGGGGAAAAAGTGCCCGAGGACAGCCAGTATGGCACGGGAAACAAAGTTTGGGAGGAAGTCTCCAAAGAGAGAAAACGAGCTGGTCCTGCCGGCGCGGGGCCCGCGGGCACCGGGCAGGGCCGGGCCGGGGGTCTCGGCCCGGGCGGAGCGTCCCGCGAGGCACGGCGAGGCGTGCTCCCGGTAAAGCAGAAGGAATGAATGGAGCGGCCCGGGAGGCGCTGCCGGGAAGCGCCGCCGCTCCCGGCCGGGCCTGCCCGCGCTCCGGGCTCTCCCCGGGCCTGGCCCCGCTCCGCTGGCGGCGGGTATGGCGGTGAGCGCGGCCTGAGGCGGCGGCGCTCCGCTCCCCCGACCCACCATGCACAGCCTGGCCACGGCCGCGGTGAGCTCCGCGCCCCGCCGGGGCGCCGCTGGGGATGCGGGAGCGCGGGCGCTTGTGGCCGCTCGTGGGGAGGGTGAGGCCGCGGGGTGGCGGGGCCCCGGTGAGTGAGCTGTGCCCTCGGCCTCCCCGGCGGGGTCCGTTCGCAGCCGCCGCTCCGTGCCGGCCGTGCGGGCGCTGCCGCGGCCCGGCGGGCTGCCCTGCCGGGTGACCCGGCTCTGCCTCGTGTGCCTCGCCGGGGCCTCCCCTCCTTCCCCCGGCTGCCCCGCTCCCTCCCTGCCCCGGGATGGATGCCTCCTGCAGCCAGTCGCTGGTTTAAGGGACCTCTAAGAACCACTAGTAAAGGTGGCAGCAAAAGCAGGTTTAATACAGAAGCAGAAGCGTGACGAATTTTGTTGATAAGGTTTGCTCTACTTTTTAAAAAGGACTTAGAGGAAAAGCAAGCAAAAGTCTAGAATTAATTAATCTACAACCAAAATAAATCCAAAAAAAATATCCACAGAATGTGTGTGGAGGGGGAAGAGCAAGGAAGAAAAAATAAGGACAAGCAAAGGTAGGATAAAAAGGAATAAGGAAGACCCTCTCGCTGAAGCAAAAGATTCAAACTCGATCTTCTTTAAGTGACCTTAAAACACTTATCTGTGACAGCTCCTGCGTGCCCAGCCACTCCTGTGCCCTCTGGGGAGCCGTTCCACTGCTGGCCCTGGCTGCAGAGGGAAAGAGCAGATAGTGAGAAGCCCCTCAGGGCGGCGGTGCTGCCTGCTCCTGCTCCCCCTTTGCCCCCTTGCAGTGCGGTACCGGCCATGGCTGGTGCTGGCCTCTTCCCTCGGGAAGCTGCCAGGGTTGGATGTGGTGCCCGGTGTTCAGGCTGGCAGGGGTGGAGCAGTGCCTGGGCGGGTTCAGAAATGGAAGCTGAGTTTGAAGGATGTGGTTATTGCTCTGTATATGCCACGTGATTGGGTTTGTGTTTTGGTTTTCTTCCCTCCAAATGCTCGTTCATGGCATGTGTAAGGCTTCCTAGAGCTGGTGGAGGCTGTGTGTGGGAGGTGCACTGCAAAACCAGCAGTTAGAGCTCTTTCAGATGAACTTAGATCAAGGGTCTGGTTGGACTGCCGAGCTAATGAGTAAGTAAAGTTCTGATGAACAGGAGTTAGAGAACTTTTAAGTTTCTCCTCTTCATTTAAATGCTTGTGACTTTAACTGGTTCTTGGAGTGCTGTCAGAAACTTCTGATTTGAAGTACTGTTCTCCAGAGCATGGAAGGGTGTGCCAGATCAGGTAAACTCTCTTAATCAGCATTTACATTTTTATAGCACTGTAATTCCTAAATGTTTGTTGAAATGCATGAAGGACTCCCTTTATGTGTATCCACCATTAATCCTCTGTCTGTGTTCTAGTTACCTCTCATTTTTAAAGACAATTTAAACAAAAAAAAAATTATTTCAGAATAGAGAGCAACTTTATTTTAGGACTCACTTGAATTTATATGTAATTTATGCACAGTTTATGCTAGCTGGTAGTTGTGTATTGAAATGCTTCCTACCACAGTCAGTGAGCTTAGACTGGAGGTGACAGGGAAGGGTGTTTGGCTCCGGAGATGTGCTCAGGGCCTGGGGTAAATAAAGTCACCTCTTAGTAAGGTCAGGAGCTGGCTGAGGATCCTTTGGGATTGTGAGCACTGCTGTGATAAAGCTGTGCTGAGCTAGAGCAGTGATCTTCACACAGTGATGCTGGTGGCAGAGCTGGCCTCAGGTGTCCGGCCCAAAGGCATCACAGGGTGCTGAGGACAGCCTGGAACCACTAAAGGCACCTGTAATTTGCTGTAGGGCATTGAAAGCCCTGCTAGAATCACATAATTCACTGCTGTGGAAGCTCAGAGTTCATTTTTGCTGTTTCTGAACTGATGGGCTATCAAAATGGTTTAAAAAACACGGTATCCAGTTCGTCATTGTCCAGCTTTGACTGACCAGGACTTCTGCCAGTGTGCCTAGCAGCAACTGCTCAATTAGGAAGAGGAAACCTTTTGCCTAAATCAGTTTGTTATGTGAGTGTTAGAGATGTCTTTTCCCCAAGAAGGAGAAAAGGTGTTACAGGGTTTTTCCTGATCTAATGCTGTTGATAAATTTTGCTTTCCCTTTGCACAAAAGAAAGTCTGCCTGGTGGGGTTCTGTCCTGGAGCTTGCAGGATTTGTGTGGCCCTCAGGGTTCCCCAGAATTTTGGGTCTTCGAGAGAGAAGAAGAAACAATAATGAAATAGGGAAATAGGAAAAAAACCATGTCTTTCCATATAAACTAAAACTAAAAGAGCAACTGTAGAGCCTATGAAAAACAGTTTGTTCTGGCTAAGGCAGATATTGGACATCATAAACTTAATTGTGTGGAAAATCTACTTAGTGTTCTCTAGGGATCACAAGCACATGATTGTGCTTTTAAGGGGTCGATGTATTTAAGCTTACAGGAACTGAAACTTCCAGTGAGTCTAGAAAAACAGATGGAAGCTTTAGATAACACAATTATAACAACATTATTGCTACACTGCTTGTCAACCCTCCATCCCACATAAAAACAAATGAGCTCTCTTCATTCTCCCTCTCTTTTTGAGTTTCTGTGTAGAAGTTAGCATTGCAATTGCACTCATGGTTATAGGGGCACAAGAAACTTGGCAGGATCAATAATTTGATTTGAGATTTTGGGGAAAAAATTGCAAATTGAGTAGGTGAGTGTCCTGGTTCTGACCAGAACAGAGTTAATTTTTGCATTAGATGGGAAGGAGCATAGCTAGGCCCCAGAGATTATTCTGTACCACCTCACATCATTTTTCAGAGAGGGAGGAAGGACTTGATTTGAGTTTGGGCCAGTGTGGCCCAGGAAGCAGTTGGGTGTTGTAGGGGGGGGTTTCTTTTCTTGTACCCTCTGTCACTAATATTAGTTAGTTTTCTTATCTCATTGCTGTTCCTAGTAAATTGTTGCTATCTCAACCTGTGGTCTTTACCTTTTGTGCCTCCAATTCCCCTTTCCAGCTTGGAGTAGGGGGACTGGGAGGGGAAAGGAGGGAGGGAGTGAGCGACAAGTGGTTTGGAGTGGTTTCAGTGGGAATACTAAATTGAAGATTACCATCCCTAAGCCATGACAGTGAGAAAAAAGAGGACAGGAGGAAATATGAACAGCTAAAACCAGCTGGTTTTAGCTGAGAGTACAGAGACTGATAACACCACACTGGCTTATGTATGAACATTTAAGTTAAATTATACAACAGCTGGCTGGAGGAGAGGGAAATCCCACAGCTGGGGAAGAATGTCTTTGGACGTGACTGTGGAAATGAAATGGGGATAAACTGAGGAGGGAAACCTTTGCAGACACAGAGAAAGAAAGCTGTTGGTGTCTGGCAAAGGTTGAGAAGTCTCTCTCCATCCCTCCTGCATCCCTTCTGGGACTGCCTCTGCCATGTGGCTTCAGGTTTTGCCGCAGCCACTTTCAGTTCCTGAGCTCCCCTGTGTTTTCCTGTGTGGTGAGCAGCTTGGTGATAATGCTGCTCTCAGTGTTGTACAGGCTCTGCTTGCAGCTGTTGTGGGGAGCACATGAAGAGTTTCAGTTTGGGTTACAAAATAAAGAAACACAGTCCTGTTCCCAGCTGGGATCACCGTGCACAGCGGGATGCAGAGCTGCTTGCTGGTGGGGCTGGCTCAGGAGCAGAAGTACCAACAGGGCTGTGCTTGGCTTCAATCATAACCACTGCAGCAGTGTTTGAAAAGGTTCTGACCTGGCTTTTGGAAGTGTTCACAAAGGAGGTTTTAGTGATGGTTTTTGTCTTCCTAAAAATTTTGTATCTGAGTCACCAAACTGTCTCCTTAGGAAACCTGCAGAGCATTTGTTTGCACCAAGTGCTGTTTGTGCCAGCAGAGGCAGGAGACAAAGTTTCAGTGAAAGACTTGTGCCTTGCCTTCCCCACAGAAATTATGATACAGTCCTTCTTTTCCCTCTTCTTCCTCTTTTTTTTTGTATTAAGAACTTTTTTATCTTGATTCTCTTCTTTCCCTGATGTTTCAAGAGAGGCAGAAGCAAAATTTGGATTTCCCCTCAGTAGTAGAAAATGTGTTTTGCCCAGGAGTACAGATCTACCTTTCTCTGGGCTTATTTTGTACAGAAATCAAATAATCCTGAGATCTTGCACAAGGTCATTCTTGAAAAATTCCCTTTTAGCTCTGTGCATGTGAACAATGTACCTGGTATCAATACAAGCCATTGGTAACAGCAGCTGTTACTGGCTGTAGCCAGTGTCACGCTGATGCTGAAGCAGTGAAAATGTTTCTAGTGTTCGTATGAATATTTTTCTCATGTGCATTGGGTGAATCTCATTGGCAGTTTCCAATATCATGGGTGTTTGTGGAGAGAAAAAGGTAACCTCTGCCTTACTCTGACTCTGTGGAATCTTGCACTTGAAGCATGAAATAAATGCATGCCAAATCCAGGTGGAGCACGTTGGAGCTGGCTGAAGTGTGTGTGGCTCCCCAGGAGCTCTGCTGCACAGATGGGCAGCACCTTGGCTCTCAGTGCTGAATGAAGTTACAAAGTACTGCTTGTTGTAACAAGTCAGGCCAGGAAATAAAGCCTTAGAATTTCAAATAGGTGAAATAGTAAGACTAATCTAAGGAAGGGATGGATCCATGTCCAGGACATCTTAATAGGGCTTTAGGTCCTGCCCTCTCAGTCAGGAGTTTCTTTTTCTGTCAGATTGTGGCAACGGTTTGGGTGAGAACTGCATAAAATGTTTGGACTGAAGCTTTCCTGTCTCCTCCCAGCCTGTGCCAACAGCACTGGCTCAGGTTGACCGTGAAAAGATCTACCAATGGATCAATGAGCTGTCGAGCCCCGAGACACGGGAGAATGCACTGCTGGAGCTGAGCAAGAAGCGCGAGTCCGTGCCTGACCTCGCCCCAATGCTGTGGCACTCGTTTGGCACCATCGCAGCACTCCTTCAGGTGGGTCAGCTGCCTGGGTCTTTGTTCTGTGCTGCAGCATCAACGTGTTGCAGAGCTTGTGCATCCATCAGGTGGGTCTGGGGAGGAACTGGTGGGATTCCTTATTGCCATTGCGTGGGAGTATGGTCTTTGTTGGATCATGTGGTGGGGGGAGCAGATGAAGGTTTGAATGCACTCCTGTGACTCCATGTCAAATTGACTCTGACCCAGCTCTGCCCTTGCCTGAGCAGCAGGGTTGCTGCCATGTAACTTGAAAGTAACTTGGTGAAAGCAGACTGTTATCTGCTGTCACTGCACTTCCTTGCAAGTCAAGTGCTTTGGTGTAGCTTTCTGATATTTTTCTCTTTTAACTTTCCACTCTCTGTTAATTTTTAGGAAATTGTAAATATTTATCCATCAATCAACCCTCCGACTTTGACAGCCCATCAGTCCAACAGAGTCTGCAATGCTTTAGCTCTACTACAGTGTGTTGCATCACACCCTGAAACAAGGTAGGTGTTTCCAAGTTGTGTGTTTTCTGAGGTGTTGATATGGACGTCTCAGCCCATCTGTTTGACTTTAGAAGCACTTTAGTTCCTTTCTTTTTTTCACTTGAGAGAAGCGAAACAGACAACAGAGCTGAAAGATGGGCAACTGCCTGCTGCTTTTACTTGTTTGCATGGATTATCGGGATGACAGCTTTATGGTCCTAAATGCATTGCATTCCCTGGATCGTCCTGAGATCTTGCAAATTCTCAGAACATTTTTTTGTGGCAGCTTCTGGGAGGTCAGCCAGAGCTAAGGGTACCTTTGTGTTGGGTACTGTGTGCAAGGATCCTTGAGCTTACAATTATTTAGGCAAGGATCTTGGTTAGAGCACAGTATCAATAATACCAAGGTTATGGATTCTATCCCCATATGGGCCATTCACTTAAGAGCTGGACTCCATGATCCTTGTGGATCTCTTCCAACTCTGACTATTCTGTGAAGTCAAAAAATAACTCCTTAAATTTCAGCTTACAGTTTTTTAGAGCAGCTGTTGAACGGGTGGAATGAACAGGACTGTCTTTCCCAGGCAAGTGTGAGGCAAGGGAGCAATAGCAGAGCCATTTTTTGAGTCTGCAGCCAGTGTCTGACTTTATGTTTGCTCAGTCTGTGCCCAGTCCATGTCAGTAGGGAAAAATATGATGTTGGTTCAGCCAAAATCAGTAGCTAAAACTCAGAAGGAAACTACCCAGAGATCCACGATGTTCTTCTATTACTGCTGAGCAGCAGCATAGCTGAAGTTGATTTTGAGCTGCTGCAAAGCAGTGTTAAACAGCAACCCCCCCCTCTTTGGTATCCAAAGAAATAGGGTAGTTTTACATTACTCAACTTTACATGTAAAGTTCGAAAACTGAAAATGGAAGAAGTATTTTGTATGATTGTGCAAGAGACCTTCCATCTGTTAGCAGAGCAATCTCCAGCATTCTACCTGCAATTTTAATTTTTCACTGATGCCAGAAGGCAGTGTGAGGACTCTTGGGGAAAGGTGTTTGTGCACATTTAAAGTCTGGTGATGCCTAAAGCTCAGCTAGTCTGTGTTTCTGAGAAGTACTTTTCACAAGCATTGTGCCTGACAATCCTTGCCGTTGGGAACCTGCAGGGTGAAATGCAGTAGTGAATGTACAAAACAGAGAGTCTGGGTGGAGGAGGAGGAGGTAATAAAAACAACAGGGTGTGCTCAGTTCGAGGTCAGCTGAGGCAGGAATGCAGGTAATTGACAGATCAGGTGTTAGGTTTTGTGCTGTGCCCAGTGCAGGATTTGCTTCCTGCCTTCCCATCAGATAATTGTTACCCACTTTTGAGGAGCAGTAACAATGGGGTTTCCAGGAATAGTGTGAGGCTCTGTGTGGTAATGCCAGATTGTGTGCTCGCTTCGTTTCCCTTGTTGTTGACACTGTGTGTTCTGTCTTTCCTGCAGATCAGCTTTTCTGGCAGCTCATATTCCTCTCTTCCTGTACCCCTTCCTGCACACGGTCAGCAAGACTCGTCCGTTTGAGTACCTGCGGCTCACGAGCCTGGGAGTCATTGGTGAGCAGCCAGAGGAACACTGGGGCACTGAGCTGTCACTGAGCTAGAGCAGCTCATGCTGTGGGCATAGAGACCTGCATGGCCAAACTCAGAGGTCTCTTGTTATTGGGATTTTCCAGGTTCTGTAGCAGTAAGAGAAAGAGCTGCTCCTTTGCTGTTGTGAAGGCAGACTCCTCTTCCTTTTCACTTATAAAAAACCCGCCAAAGTCTAAATGCATTCCCAAAAATACGTTTCTTTGAGTACAAGTACCTGCATGCTTGTTGTACCTTCACTCTCAGCCCTCCCAGCTAGGCACTGGGATAGGTGGGTGCACGCTGGGCTTTCTCTGGGTTTCTGTCATTGATTGGCTTGGGTGTATTTTCCCTGTCTTCCCCTTATCCTGGTTTTTTGTTTGTTTTTGTTTTTTCTACTTTCTTCTTTCTGCCCAAACAGTTTTTCTCTCAATGCATAAAGAGTTTTAAAATGGATTTCTTCCTCCCAGAGGTTTCTGTGGGTGCCGTGATTCTTTTGTGTTACTACAGAGGCAGAGCCAAGAGTGCATCCCCTTTGCAAAAAATAACCCCCAAACACATTACTTTTACACTGATTACTTTTACCCTGCCAAAATAATTTTTTCTCCAGCCATGTGCTGCAACATGTCTAGGATGACAGTTCTCTGCTTGGCATTCAGACTGAATGGTTTCTGGGGAGGGCAGAGCACAGGCCCTTCTTGAAAGGTGTAAGTTTTGAAATAGTTCATCATTTACTGATTTTGGATTTTGTTTTTACTTCAAGGGGCCTTGGTGAAAACTGACGAGCAAGAAGTGATAAATTTCTTATTGACAACAGAAATTATCCCGCTGTGCTTACGTATTATGGAGTCTGGCAGTGAGCTCTCCAAAACGGTACCTTTTTTTTGTTTTAATAAAGACACTTCCTTGTTCATCTCTGACTGACCAGGCAGCCAGTGCCCTGCAGAGCTGGCTTCTCTGCTGTTGCAAATGCTGGGACAAGTCTGGGTGGAGTTTTTACATCCTCAAAAACCACACATACTATGACCTGAGGCTGCCAGTAGTTGGCATCTTATGCAATCTGAATCCTGTCATCTTGTACACTCTGATTTGTGTCAATCTCTTTGCTTTAGCCAGAGATGCCAGGCATTGTGTACTGTCCTGCATTTCATTTTGGCTTCTAACTTTCACTGAGTAAAGCATTTGCTGCCTGCTGGAAGACTTTTCAACTCTGGGGCTGACTGGAAAAGAGCACCACACAAAGGCTGTCCCTTTTCAGGGTAGATAAGTTGTTTATATGCTTTGTTTTCTGCTTTCCCCCATTCTAGGTTGCTACGTTTATTCTTCAGAAAATCCTCCTGGATGACACAGGGCTGGCATATATCTGTCAGACTTATGAGCGGTTTTCCCACGTTGCCATGATACTGGTAAGATTATTTGTTTTTGAAGTGTTTATATAGAAAAAATAAAAAAATATGCTATAGCAGCCAGCCTCTTCAGCAACTACTTTACTGCTGTCTGGCTGGAGCACAGGATGAGGGAGGCAAATAATTCTTGGGCTAATTGCTTGTGGCACTGTAGCTCTGCTTCCATGTTTCCTTTGTATACTTCTGGTTTGCATGTCAAGAGAACACATATTAGTTGTGACATATTAAGTCCCCAAGACAAAAACAGGTAAACCTCTTCAGAGAAGAAAAATATTTTCCAGAGTTGTGTTTCCATTTCTAGGTGGGACGTGAATTGATTTAATTTTATGTAAGAATGATCACACAGTTTGGGTCATGGATCTATGTCCCATCCCTGTCTCTCACAACATGTTGAAAGAGCAGGGCAAGTACATATCGTACTTGTCATCGTAACTTCATAGCTACCAGCTACTTTCAGCTTTGGATTTCTGGGGCCACTTGTGGAGTTTCCATGTAGTAATCCCCAGTGTTTATCCCATCCACACCTTGAACCCATGGAAACTTTTTGTACCCACATTGTCTTTGGCCAAGGGGTTTCCTGGGTTTCCTGTTTGCTGCCTGGAATGTCACGCTCATTTTTTTCCTTTCTGAATCTGGTTCCCACCAGCTGCTGCATATGCTCTAATTTTTGTGTTGGAATAGAGAGAGAGCAAACAAGTTCTGTCCATTCTGTAATCCCTGTAAAAGGACGAATTTGGGTACTTAAAATTTGTTCATCTGAGGAGTAATAGCCCCAGCTTGAACTTTGAGTTTGTCAAGGGGAATACAAATCTACCCTGGAATAGGTATTGCCTATATGCTTTTTTGTGTTTGTTTGTTTGCTTTTTAAAGGGTGGTTTCAGGAGAAGAAAATGTAGCAGTAAGTTAGGCACTTCACAATGCTGGTTCCGTGACTAAATGTTAATATTTTCATTAGGAATATTTACTTGTCTGTTTTTGCAAATGTAAAGAAAACATTGCCTCCTATTCACCCACAAACAGCAAAATATGAATGATTTTGAGCTGATGTCCCTAGCATCCAATGTGATGTGATTTTTGCCTTCAAGAAGATTAGCTTTGATGAAAGTACCTGTGACTCAGGGGAAAAGTGAAGGATGCCGTTAGAAACTCTGGGGTAGGGGGGGAGAAGGAGACCATGCCATTTCCAGACATGAATTCTTCCTTGAACACAGAAGGATGTGGGTGTGTAAAGCTGTATTAGCCTGTGTAGTCCCACCACTGAGTGAATCACTGGGAGGATCAATATTCCATAGTGCAAGAGAGAAAGATGAAAATGTTAACAGACTTCTCACTGTCTATTCCAAAAGGCAGGATAGTGTACTCCTGTCTAATGAGGGTGATGATTTACTTCCATGTCTGCTAATGACTGAGTAAGATGTCACACAAGTCTTACATGCTTTTAAAAGAGCAAGTTAGTATTTTCTATCCAGGAGCTCTTTGAGGAGCTTGTGGCTACTTTGAAGAAATAATAGATAATCCTGGGGAATTGCTAAGAGCAGGAAGCTTGCAAAAGGGCAGATGAGGGGGACCTGCTAATTGCTAACAGCCAGGATATCCAAATACCGGTGAATTTGGCTAATGGGGAAAATGGTTAGTGCTAGCTAATGTAGTTTACAGGAAAGAAAACAACTGGTTGGGCAGATGTGATTGACTCCTAAATATAAGCCTGCAGTCTTAAATTCTTCAGAGCAGGTGTGTGAAGGCATCCACACTGTTTGCTCAGCTGGGCATGTTCAAAGGTGCAGCCATGTGGAAAGTCCTACTTGGTGTGAGAAACAGAGAAGAAGATGTGTCCATGCCTTCCTTCCCTGGAACAGCTTCATGAGAGATGTAGCAGAAGGAAAAAATACACTGCTTGGATACATGCTAAGACCAGATAAGGAGCTTACTACACATGTGGATGAGCCCAGTCCTATGGCCTGGCTTTCCAGGGTATTGCTATTGTCTTAAAAGGATGTTGAAATGAAGGGAATGCATATGAGAACAGGGGGTGTTGCAGAGCTTGGGACCACACCTCATGGTGTCACTTAGCCTGAGCTCATCAAAATGTTTGGAATGTGTCTGTCTTCCATGAGGGGGAAACCCCAGGGTCTCTTTAATCTCACAGAGTTGCTAGGTAGTCCTAGGAGGTAAAAATTAAACAGAAATGAGATGAGCTTTCTTCGAGCTGCTGGGAGAACCCTTTCCAAGTCATGGCAAGCTGCTGTTTTCAAACGCATCTTGGCAAGCAGCACCAGGCTTCCTGCAGGGGTATCTAGAAAAAGGTAATAGTCTGTGCTGCGTGGGAACCCAGAGTAAGTGATCTAATGATCTTTCCCAGTCTCTGTTGATTGTGAAGCTGTTCTTTTAAAGACTTTAACTGGTGGCGCTGGCCTCTGTCAAACAGGGTAAAATGGTCCTGCAGCTCTCCAAGGAGCCGTCGGCACGGCTGCTGAAGCACGTGGTCCGCTGCTACCTTCGCCTTTCCGATAACCCCAGGTAAACATTTTAGGAGTTTGGGAAAGGGCTTCTCCGTGCCCTTGGACGCACAGTTCTTCAGTTCTCCTCCACAGTGCCCACCTGGGGGGAATCAAGTTTCCTGGTCTGTCAGCTTTAGTTCAGTGTGGAACATGGGTGGGGTTTTTGCTTTGATTTTTTACGTGCTAGTCACAGGAGCTTTTATGGTGCATGGGACAAACAGTCACTGTTGGGGTATTGTGTAAATTCCATTTGTGTAACAGGTTACTATGCCTGAGCTCATATGTAGCTTGAACAAGATACAAAGGAGGGCCTGAAGTGGAAGGTACACTATACTCTGCCTCTTCCACATCAAGACAGGCTGTTAGCAGTAGATGAAATTCAGTTGAGAGAATACAAACTGATCTCCTGCTAACCAGTAGCTCTGCCCAAAGCTTCTGGGAGTGTATTTGTTGCCTCAGTCTCTCCTAGCATTGCATCACTTTGCTGCTGGGTGTCGGGGTGCAGGGGCTGCTTGGCGGGGTTTGGTGTGAGGGGTGGGAGCTGTGCTGGCTGCTGAGTGCCACCTGCTGCGGTGCTGCTGCTCAGTGCTTTCCTTGGCTGGCTCTAGCAGGGAGGCCTCCAGGCAAAGGAGCGCTGTGTGCCCAGTGGGGTTTGCTCCCCTCCTGCCCCTGTGAGTTTATTTGTTGGGCCCCGTTTCTTGTCTCTTGATGTAGGGCACGTGAAGCTCTCAGGCAGTGCCTTCCTGACCAGCTGAAGGACACCACCTTCGCCCAGGTCCTGAAGGATGACACCACCACAAAACGCTGGCTGGCTCAGCTCGTCAAGAACCTGCAAGAGGGTCAAGTCACTGACCCACGGGGCATCCCTCTTCCTCCGCAATGACTGCTGGGGGAGGTGGGGCACTGGGGAAGAAACAGCTCAGGTTTACAAAGAACCAGGAACAGGTGACCTCTTCTGCAACAAACTGGGCACGCCAGCTGGCTGCTGGCCTGTCGGACCATCCCACCCAGCCAAAGGGCTGCTCTGTAGAGTGCAGCAAGCCTCCGGGGATCCCAACACCAGCAAATGCTGATACTACAGCTTCAAAAAAAAATCAATAAAAACAATCTGTGTAGATCCCAGTCTCTCCAGGAGGCTTGGGTGGCATCTGTTCCCCCACCTCCAGGCAGGGGGTAGTGCAGATGTCCACTCTTCCAGCAAACTCAGCCTCTGCCCAAGTGGTGCACAACAGCGGGTATGTGCACCACATCCCTCCAGTTCCTTGTCAGTTCTTGTTTACATGTCTGTTTAGATGAGTGAATTGAATAAAAGTTGATGCAGTTGTTTAATTCCCTCCTAATACTGCTACTCAGCTGCAGGTAGTCCAGGGACAGCTTTTTTCCCTGCCAGCACATCCTTGCTCCTGGCTCTGCATCTGTCTGTCACAGTGAGCTTTTCTCTTCCTTTCCTTTGGCGTGGAGGAAGTGGCTGCAGCCAAGCCACTGCGGTGCTTGTCCCAAGAGGAGGGGTGGATTACTTGCAATGAACCCGTGTGTCATCAGGTTGCTTCCCAGAGCTCTGGGGAAGGATTGTGCCTCCTGTGCTGTAAATAGTTCACTCCCATAGCAGACCAGTGGCCAGAGGCTGATGTGTGCTGGTCTCTCATCTAGACCAGGGAAGGCTGCTGGCTGGCTTATCACATGGAGCTCAGTGTGAGGGCACCTGCCTTGAGGTGGTGGTCAGGCCACCAACTGCTCTGCTGCCTGCAGGCTCCAGGTATGCTGCCTCCTGCACCCGCTGCTGCCCGCAGGCGCCTCTCAGTCCTGTCCCCTCCCTTCCCCCCCTCCCGCTCCTCTCTGCCAGCCAGGTGCATCCATTTCAGCTTTGAAACCTGCCTTGGCATCTGCCACGGCCCTGCTGCAATTAAACTGGACCAGCAGCCACTTACCTGCCGCCCCTGTGCCGGGGGTAATGCAGCCGCAGCGGGCTCTCGAAGCAGTGGAGGAGCTCCCAGGCTCTGCCGCAGCAAAGCCTGCTCTTGGCTGCAGGCAAGCCTGGGCAGCTACTTAATTTCTCCCCCCTCTTCGAGTAGCCCATTTTGCTGATCATCTGCAGTGTCGTGCCAACAGTGTCTTAAATCCCATCATTTCCCTTCCCTCCTCCTCTCACAGCCTTGCATAACAAGGGCAGAGCACAGCCTCTTCCTTGCCCTCGGGTTCCTGTTTTATAACCATTGCCTTTTCCCTCCTTTTCACCCTGACCTTGCCAGGGTGTGAAAATGCTTCTGTTTGGTTGATTGGTTTTTGTTTGTTTTTTTTTTTAATTCCGATTAATAAATAATAAAACCCCAGCCAGCACAAATTGGTCCTGGTCTGGTCTCTCGGGGGGAGTGGGGTCAAGTGGCGCGGTGGGGATTTATTGCAGATGGGAGGAAGGGCGGGATGTGCCGTCCTGGCGGCATGATCGTGGAAGAGTGGCCTTTTCCCAGTGGGAGCTGGCTGCGTCCCTGCGGCGCCGCATCTCTTCTGGGACAGGTCGTGTGGAGGGGATGCTGCCCTCCAGGAAGGCAGCGAGCCTGCCGGGGTGACAGCAGTTGCGTGCCTGAAACGTCTTTGTAACCGCTGCCGCACCGGCCCGGCGTCCCGGTCTGCGAGAGCATCGGCCGCCCCAAAGTTCAGCTCGCTCTGCCCCCAGCCCAGCCTGCCCTAAGGCTGCCCCAGCTTGGATCCCCATGGGTGCAGGCGGCCCTGGGGACAGACAGGCTCAACCGGAGGGTAAGGATGGGGGCTCGACCCCAAACAAGGGGCGCCGCAGGGTGCTCCCAACGCTGCCGGCCCCTCCGCCGCCTTCTTTACCTGCCCCCCCGCTCCGCCTCGGGAGTGGCGTGACCTCAATCCGAAACGACCTTGAGCGGCAGCGGCTGCGGGGCGAGCGGGGCCGGGGGCGCCCGCGGGGGCGGGGGCAGCCCCGGCTCGAGCGGCGGCTGGCGGCGGAGCACCGGCGGAGCGCGGCGGAGAGCGGGTACGGAGCGGGCGTCCTGCCGAGGGGAGGGGGCGACGGCGGGTACGGGGCTGCCACCTCCAGGTTCCGGGACCCCCTCTCTCGGGCTGCGGTGCCCCGCAGCGGCTGCACCGTTAGGGTGGCGCGGGACAGAAATGCCGGCGGGTTTGTCTCCTTTGCCGTAAGGTGTGATTTGTCCCCTGAGCTCCAAATTCCTTAGGGTTTGCTGCCCCATCCCAGAGCCTCTTGTATCTTCCCCGCTTCGCCTCCAAGCCCTTCTGCCCCCGTCAGCTGCCGGCTGAGCAAAGCTCTAGGACAAGGGCAGTTGGAAGCGCACCCGGGCAGCGAGGTGCGGGGGGTGCCTGAAGGGGGGTGCGGGGTCATCCTTCCCTCTTCTGGCACCCTTACCCGTATGGTGGCTTTTTATTCTGCCGGGCGACTCTGCACTGGAACGGCTGGGGATCGCTCACACTCACTGGCCCTCCAGCTCTGCTGGGGCCTGTCACCACCAGGAGGGACGCTGATGGCTCGGAGTGTGCTGGGGTAGCTGGGGCTGTTCTGGCAGCAGGCAGCTGCCCTGCGGGAAACTCTCGGGTTGGGTTTCTCCATACCCTGGCTCTCCTCCCGCTTGGCTTAGCAATGTAATTCACACTGGGGCAAGGGGGCCTGCAAGGGGCCGGGCTGTGAGGGGCTCATGGCATCCTCAGGAGAGATGAGGATCATCCACACAACAGGAGAGAGCAGAACAGATGTGTCCTGGCACTCACATGCCCTTCCTTGTGCTTCCTTGGCTTGGAAGGGGACATCCCTTCTTTGCTGTACTTGTGGGGAAGGCACTGCTCCATGACTGGGACTGGGAATACTTGGGCCGTGCTGGGAGCCTGGAAGGGCTGGCACTGAGGGAGAACTTAGCTCCGAACTCTCAGTGTGGTTAATGGGCCCAAGGACTACAAGCTGCCCCTTAGCATGCTGCTACCTTGTACACATGCATGGCAGGGTGCCAAGAGGACAGAACTGTTGGTGGCACTGAGCCCATCTTTGTCCCAGTCCAGCATGTCTCCCTGCTTCTCCAGTTCTGTGCCGCCCCAGCTTCCCTAAGACGTGCCCATCTCCCCATCTGCTATGGCACAGGGGCTGCAGGGCTGGTGAGCACCTGGAGCTATGGCCCTGTGAGGAGGCTGTGCCAGGCTGGGTGCTGCTGGAAAGCAGGAGAGTGCAGCCAGGGGGGTGACTGGGGTTGTTCCCCTGGTTCCCTGAGGGCCGGGGGGTGCAGGGGCTGAGAGCACACTGTGGGGGGTGGATGTGGGGCACTCCTGGAGCTGTGCTAGCCAGCACTGACTCTGAAGGGCACAAGAGGAGCACTGGGCTACCCCACACTTTTGGGTGTGGGCACTCCAAGTCCTGGGCCAGTGGGTGAGTGCCCTGTGGGCTGGATGAGGGGGAATACAGGCACTGCAGGAGTCCTTGCAGCCTGAGCCTTGCAAGAAGGACCAGTGTTGGGAAAGCACAGCCGCAGCACTGGGCACTACTGGAAGGCATTTGGGATGGCACCCCAGCTACTCCATGTCTCCTGCAACACGTGAGGTCCCCAAGAGTGTACAGATGATCCCTGTGTGCCCTGGGGACAGCCAAATAGCCATAATTTGCTCCACAACTAGGGTGTCTCACAAGAGCAGGGCCACAGCCCTGGACAGTGCTGTTCTGCCCTGCTGAGCCACACGGAGCAGGGGGTGGCTGCTGTCTGTCCTGAGAGCCCACAAGGGTCTGGCAGCTGGGCTTGGCAGCTGCCTGCACGCTGACGGCACCGGCTATTCCCAGCCCTGCACGACCAGTGCCTGTGCTGAGTCAGGGACCTAGGGCACAGCTGCCACCCCTGCACCCTGGCACAGAGCCCTTTGCTCCCAGGGACCCTGGGACCCCTCCTGCACCCAAACCCCAGCCCACCAGCTGTGGCATCCGCTCCTCCAGGGCCCAGCTCCAGCACCTGGGTGACAGGCACATCCAGTGATTTGTCAGCGTAATTAAAGTCTCAACAGCCTAATCAAAGCCTCATTGTCCAGTAGTATTTATAGTCCCACTCACTGCCATGTGCTCCTGTACAGCTGTGGGTGCAGTCACTGCCTGAGGTGCTGGTATTCCCTGGGGAGAAGAAGCTGTAGGAGTTCAGGGTCATTGCTCTTCCTTGCTATCACAGCTGTGCCTCTCCCTTCATTTCATATTTGCAGGTTGGGGTTGTTTCCTAGGTGGTGGGGGTGTTCTTGGGCGCTGCCAGAGCAGTTTTTCCTGGTTGCAGGTGCTGCTTCTTACCTGGGAGCAGCAGGGCTCTAGTACCCACTGGGCTGTGGGCTGTCAGAGCTGGCAAGTTTTTTTGTTTTCCACCAACACCTTTTGCGCTCCGGCTTCCCGGTAACACAGATTAATATTTCATGAGTATGGCAGTGTGAACTCGACACTTAAGGAATGCAATGACCCAGCAGGAGACAGACACAGGTGCGCTCATATGCGGGCAGGGGCACACACACCTCGCACACACGTGGGTATGGCTGGAGCCCACTCGGCAGGAGCTGGGCACAGCATGAGGGTCTGACCTTGCTTCCCCCAGCCACTTTCTCTCTTCTCTCCCCAGCAGCTGCCAGCGTGGAGAAGGCAGAGCTATGGCATCGCTGCTGTGCAACGCCCGTGAGTGCCCCAGCGGAGGATGGGTGCAGGGCAGGGCATTGGGCCATCTGGATTTATCCCGAGGCAAATCTGGCTTCTGGGCTGAGCTCACCTTGCTGCACTCAGAAGCATACCTACCCCACCATGGACATTGGGATTTGGGCTTGGAAGCCCCAAGGGTGGATAGGAAGGGTTGATGGGGAATTACCCTGTGCGCCTCTCGTGGTGAAGGGAGTTTGTTCCTGGTTCGTCCCTCCTCCCTCACGGATTGAGGGACCGTGTGTGGCCCCAGAGGTGAGAGGAAGCAAAGTACCAGGGCACAGTGCCTGGATACCCCCACCCTCAGTGACGCAGCCCGTGCTGCCCCCAGGCATCCAGCTCACGGGCACGCTGGAGCAGATGCAGCAGGGGACTCTGATGCGCAAAGTCAAGTCCAAGAGCTGGAAGAAGCAGCGTTACTTCAAGCTGCAGGAGGACTGCATGACCATCTGGTACCAGTCCAAGAGGACAGGCAAAACTGAGTCTGCCTGTGAGTACCAGCTGCTGTGTGGGCCATGAGGCCATCAATAGGTTTTAGAGTGAACAGGGGTGTGAAGGTATGGAGATTCTTGGGCCATGCTTGCTAAGGGTGCTGGGGGATTGAAGAAAGGCTCTGCATGCACGTGTGATCTCTTTTCACCCACACCTCTCCATGAAACATCCTGCTCCCAGCAGGACCCGTGGGTGAAAAGGGCTGAGTAGAAATTGCAGCTGATACAAATGGAACCTCTGGAATGCCAGCGCAGGAGTGAGCAGGCAGAGGGGCAGATGGATGACTGGCTGACTTGATAGTTCAGTGGTTAATGGATAGATAACTAGCTCAGTGGAGGGATGGATGGATGGATGGATGGATGGATGGATGGATGGATGGATGGATGGGTGGATGGAGTGGAAGAAGGAATGGCTGGAAGATGTCTGTATGTCTGCGGGCGGTGCCCCTTGCCCTGTGGTCCTTGTCTCCTACAGACAGGCCTCCCCTCCCTCTGCCCCAGTCTCCATCAGCGATGTGGAGACGGTGCGGGAAGGGCACCAGTCAGAGGTGCTGCAGAGCGTGGCTGAGGAGTTCCCCCCTGAGCGCTGCTTCACCATTGTCTTCTACGGCCGTCGTGGCAACCTGGACCTCGTTGCTGGCTCGGCAGAGGAGGCACAGTGCTGGATACAGGGCCTGCGTCAGCTCATCGAGGTGGCCACCACCATGGACCAAAGGGAGAAGATAGACCAATATCCTTCCTGAGAGCACCACGCTGCCCCCCACACCCGCTGCTGATCGTCCCCCAGGCCCTGTGTCTTCAGCCTTACCCCAGCGTGTGTGTAGCTGTTCTGGGTCTCACCACCTGCATCAGTGCAGGGCACAGGAAAAGGAAAAGATGCCCTCTGATACTACCCAGCCCCTTTTCTCAAAGCCAAGGTCCTTTCCCTTAACATTCGCCCTGTTTTCCTGCACATGGATTCGTGACTGGTTCCAGAAAGCTGACAAGAATAAGGATGGGCGCATGAACTTCAAGGAGGTGCAGCGTCTCCTGAAGATGATGAACGTGGACATGAACGAGGATCATGCCCTGCGGCTCTTCCAGGTAGGCACTGCACCTGAGAGCCTGGGGGGATTGGAGAGGGACTGGAGGGGCTGGAACAAGCTGTACAACACCTCCTTGCAAAACATCTGGTCCCATCCATCCATCCATCCATCCATCCATCCATCCATCCATCCAGCCCTCCGTCTGTCCATTCATACATTCCCCCATTGATCAATGCCTGCCACTGCCACTGTTGTGGGGTCTCTGCGCCCTCTCTTTGGGGTGGGAGAATCCTCCCACAGCCACTTTGGTGGCCAAGACTCCCTGTTGTGCCCCATCTGGATGCTGAGGGAGCTCCCTTGCAAACAGGATGCTGACAAGTCGGAGTCGGGGACTCTGGAAGGGGAGGAATTTGTACTCTTCTACAAGGCTCTCACGCAGCGTGAGGAGGTGCTGAGCCTCTTCCAGAAATACTCTGAGGATGGAAAGAAGCTGACACTGCTGGAGCTGGCGGATTTCCTGCGGGAGGAGCAGCTGGAGGATGAGGGCACAGAGGAGCTGGCCATGGAGCTCATTGACAAATATGAACCATCGGAGACGGGTGAGGGCTGGCTCAGACATCAGCTGTGCTCTGCTTGGGGGCAAGGAGGGGTCACAGACTCACAGTCCCATGGCAGAATCATTCCCAGCCCCATCCTGCTGTGAACAGAAGATTCACCAAGGTGTGACCTGGGTGCTGTTCCCTTTTATTTGGTCCGTTCCTGACCATTTTGGTGTAGAAGGTTGACCACTCGTGGTGTGCAAGCACCAGCTTAGGGATCCACTGTCCACCTTTCCAAAGTTACTGCCTTGCTGCATCTTTCTGTGCCTGACTCTGGCAGCAGCTGTGGCCATCAGTTTAGGGATTCTGGGAGCCTCCAGCAGCCCTGTTTGCCCCCATTTTGTCTCTTCCATGTCCCTGGCTGTCGCTGAACCTCCCCCTGTGCCTGCAGCCCGGGCCCGCCATGTGCTGAGTGCTGATGGGTTCCTCATGTACCTCTGCTCCCTGGAGGGCTCCATCTTCAACCCCCGGCACCGGGGGCTGTGGCAGGACATGAGCCAGCCACTCTGCCACTACTTCATCTCCTCCTCCCACAACACCTACCTGATAGAGGATCAGATCCGGGGCCAGAGCAGCATCGAGGGCTACATCAGGTAAAGGGACTGCTCCCTTCCAGCTGCCCTCCCACACCCTCCCACCCCAGTGTCATGTCCTGAGCAGCTCCATAGGGCAAACCTCAGAAGCTCCTTTGCTCCTCTGCAGTCCAGCACTCCTCTGGCCATGCCCTGCATGCAGCAGCATCCCCGCCCTTGGTGGGTGTCCCCATGTCCCTTAGGGGTGACACCCACGGGCAGAGGGGAGCGCAGGGAGCCGGTGCCCTGGATGAGTGCAGGGTTCCAGGGATGACAACCCGCTCCCAGGGCTCTGAAACGAGGCTGCCGGTGCCTGGAGGTGGATTGCTGGGACGGGCCAAATGGGGAGCCCATGGTGTACCACGGCCACACCTTCACCTCCAAGATCCCCTTCCGGGAGGTGGTGAACACCCTGGGGAAGTACGCCTTCAAGGTAAGGCACCCTTCCCAGGGGCTGGGGGTCGGGGGTGGTCCGTGGGTGAGGATACATGGCAGGGGTGGGTCCTGGAGGGGGAGTGCTGCTGAGGCTCACACACCTGGTGGTGCAGCAGGACTGGTCACACTGCGGGGAGAAGGGTGGCTGTGTCACTTTCTGGGGGATAGCACTGGGGGGTCTGACCTACAGCCTGCACTGTGCTGTGCCAGGGGTTGGGGGCTCATGCAGACATGGACTGTTGGGGATGCAGGGATGAGATGGGATGTGGGGGATACTGGGGGATTGGAGGGGTATGAAGGTCTCAGAGGACAAACAGACACAAGGGGCTCCATCCTGGCACTGATCACGCCTGGATGAAGCCCTTGTGAGAGCTCACCAGCCCCACCAAGGCTTATTTCCAGGTGTGCATGTTGCTCCTCAGACCTCGGACTACCCGGTGATCCTGTCCCTAGAGAACCACTGCAGCATGGAGCAGCAGGAGGTGCTGGCCCAGCAGCTCAAGGACATCCTGGGGGAACAGCTCCTCACCACTCCCATCGATGGGCATGTCCCCACCCAGCTCCCATCCCCAGAGGTATGGACAGAGCATGGCTGTGCAGGGCATCTCTGTCCTGCCTGAGAGTGCAGTCAGGAGGTGGATCTGCTGTTCAGAGAATAGGCCAATCTGTTCCAGCATGGTCCTGCTCCACTGGAGCATTTGAGGACGCTGGGGATGGGTACTGTGTCCTCATGTTCACAGAAGTGCCAAGGCTGTCCCCAGGGGTGTCTCCATGTCCTGCAGAATCAGACAGCAGGACAAAACCCTCCTACCCCTCCCCTTCTGAGTGCTGAAGGGAGCTCGTTGTGCTGGCCTCCAGCAGTGCACGACCTCAGGGCACAAGGCCCATGGAGGCACTGGGAAACTCAAGGTGCTTCTCTATCCCCCACCCCACAGGAGCTGAAGCACAAGATCTTGCTGAAGGGCAAGAAGATTGGGCGGCTGGAGGACACGCTGGATGGGCCAGGGGATGAGGCACCTGATGTGTCTGATGATGACAATGGGGCAGAGGCAGAGGAGGAGAGGAGGAGAGCAAAGGTAAGTGGCCAGGTAAAGGCTGGGGACCAGCTGGGAGAGCTGAGCTCCTGGACACAGCTATGAGCTGAGGTGACATCTCACTGCTTAGAGGAGAGACAGAGACTGCAGGGACATCACCAGGCAGGGAGGACAGCCTTTTCTGCCCCTGGCCATGCCAGACCTCTCTTTGTTGTGGTGGCAACATATTGGAGGTTGCTGCTTGCTCTGTAGGAAGACTGCTCGTAGCAGGGGTGCTGCCACCCACCAGCACACCCCTGGCTGCTCTTACCTGCCCTGGCTCTAGGGCCCCTGGCCCAGGTGAGTGCTGGTGGACAGTGCTCCCATCAGGAGGGACCCAACATGGCTCTGCCTTGCAGAAGGACAAGGAGACCTTGGCACAAGCATTGTCCGATTGTGTCATCTACTGCAAGAATGTGCCCTTCCGGGGCTTCCAGGAGGCACGCAGCCATTCCCGGCCCTCGGAGATCTCCTCCCTCTCTGAGGCCAAGGCCAGGAAGCTCATCCGGGATGAAGGTGAGATGAGGGGGGCAGTGGCACCGGGTGACTGGGACAGAGCAGAGGGGGCTGACGGCTTCCTCATGGGTAGCGCCAAAGCCTCCCGACACTGGGGTTCCCTCCCTGTCTGGGAGAAACAGGGTCCAGTGGGGCTGTTCTGTGGGGTTTGCCTCTGGTAGGGGATGAGGTTATTGGCTTAGAAAACAAGGCAGGACACCTGGATTCCTGAGCAGAGAGAGGGATGAGAACTGGTGGATGGGTGCATAGATAGATAGATAGATAGATAGATAGATAGATAGATAGATAAGAGGATGGATGGATGGATGGATGGATGGATGGATGGATGGATGGATGGATGGATGGACGGACAGAACATGTGGGTGACTGTACAAGCCAGAGAATGACCCCACAAGAGGGCCTCCTGCTCTATCCCCAGGAAATGAGTTTGTTCGCCACAATGCCTGGCAGCTGACACGCATCTACCCCAGCGGCATGAGGACTGACTCGTCCAACTACAATCCCCAGGAGATGTGGAACGTGGGCTGCCAGATCGGTACGGCGGGGTGCAGCAGGGCTGTGGGACATGCCCTGAGTCCTGTGCTAAATGCCACCCTCAACACCGGTGTTAGTGCCAGCTACTCCCCATCTGGAGCCAGGTTGGGTTGCCAGCTCTTGCACTGCCCTGGGGATGTTCAAACACCATCACCTTATTCCCTTATGTAACTCCACATCTCTATGGCTGTGGGGAGAGGCTGGTTTTCAGCTCAAAGCAGAGTGTGGTAGCTACATCATCACCTTATTCCCTTATGTAACTCCACATCTCTATGGCTGTGGGGACAGGCTGGTTTTCAGCAGTGTGGTATCTCCAAGCTGTTCTGAACCCTTTTCCCTGCCACCTCCCTCCAGTGGCCTTGAACTTCCAGACAGCTGGCACGGAGATGGACCTGTGTGACGGGCTCTTCAGCCAGAATGGCTGCTGTGGCTACGTGCTCAAACCACCCTTCATGAGGGATGAGGAGACTCTCTTCAACCCCAGTGACCCCAGCAGCCGGCAAGGCCCCGGCCCCATCACCCTGACAATCCAGGTACAGGAATGTGGAGACCCTGGGGAAGCTGAGACAGTGTCCTGGGGCTCTGTTGGTCCCAGACAGATGGGGACACTGTTGGGCAGTGTGCTGGAGCCAAGTAGCCTCACAAAAGACAGATTTGCAGGTAATCAGCGGGCAGCAGCTGCCCAAAGTGGCCAACAGCAAGGAGGGAGCCATCATTGACCCCCTGGTGCGTGTGGAGATCTACGGGGTCCCTGCAGACCAGGCACACCAGGAGACCAAGTACATTGAGAACAATGGTGAGACCCACAGCAGTACCACGGCCCTGCTGTGCCCAGGCACACTCCCTGCTGTCCTTCACTCTCTCAGCACCTGCTCTCTCTTCCCAGGGTTTAACCCCCACTGGGATGAGACACTGCAGTTTCAGATCCACGTGCCTGAGCTGGCCCTCATTCGCTTTGTGGTGGAGGATTATGACAAGACTTCCAGGAATGATTTTGTGGGTCAGTTCACCCTACCATTTGCCAACATCAAACCTGGTGAGTGGCTGCTGCCCAGAACAGCCCTGCAAGCATGTCTGGGGCTCAGCTGGGTACTAGAGAGGAGCCAGAACCTTGCTGTCCTTCCTGCAGGATATCGGCACATCCATCTCCTCTCAAAGGATGGCACCAGAATCCCACCCTCTTCGCTCTTTGTCCACATCCGCATCACTGAGCCACCTGGCCCTGAGCAGGACTGAGCTCGTGGGGTGAGCAGCACCCAGATGAAAGCCATACAGCCAGCTCCAAGTAGCTGGGGCCACAGAGCCAAACACCTTGCCCTCTTTTTAAGCTGTTTCTGTCATTCCTGTGTCATTGTTGCTGCTGTGATTCCCTTTGCAGTAGCCTCCGAGGGCTGGGAAAAAGCACTGACCTCCCCTTTCCAGGTTCAGGATGCTGCTGCTCATGCATGAGTGTGGGGTCTATGCCAGTGGAGCTCCCTGTACCTGCCACAGGCACCCTGCCCGGGCCCACAGTCAGAGCTTTACTGTGGGGAGGAGGAGAGATGGTGTGTGGCCCAGCTCTGCTGCAGGGGCTGGTCCCCTCCCAGTCAGGGGAGCAAGGCTGGAGCTGAGCAAACCCCAGGGCTGGGCACAGCTGGGAGTGGAGTTGGTCCTCACTGCGCCCTAACCCTGCAGAGCCCAATCACATCCCTTGGCCCCTACAGCCCCAAATTAACCCTTATCCCATCCTTTCTCTGTTAGCAACTTAATAAATTGTTCAGTGACAAACAGGTTCAGGTCTGGGTGCAGAGGTGCTGGGGAGAGATGGGGAACTGAGCTTGGGTTTGTGCTCCTTTCCTGTGGGTTCACATAGGGGTTCCAAACAGGACAAAGAAACAGTATTAGAAGGAACTGAGCAATTCCTTTTATACAGTTGTGTATTTTACAACCCATATACATATATGCCTGTATATACACACACACACATCTCTGCAGCACGCCTGTGTCACCAGTGCCTTAAAGCAGTTGGGATGCAGCCTCACTGTGCTGTGCCATCCTTCTCCACAGGGCACTCTCCTTCTTGCTCCATCCTGGGGGCCCCCTTGGCCTGGCTCTCCCTCTGCACGCTGTGAAGGTGGACGGTGTGTGTGCTGGGGTCCTTTCCCACGCCCTGGCTAGGGTCAGCAGCCCTGTGCTCGGGGTGATGCCGCTGGATGTGTTTGATGACCTGGAACTTCTGCTTGGCCTTGTAGGGGCAGTAGCGGCAGAAGAAGGGGTGCTCGTTGGTGTGGGTCAGGTAGTGGTGGCGCAGGCCAGCTGCCCAGCGGAAAGCCCGCCCGCAGGCGTTGCACACGTAGGGCTTCTCCTCGCTGTGCTTCTTCAGGTGGGTCTTGAGGAGAAAGCGTGTCTTGAAGGCCTTGCCACACTGCTCGCAGATGAAGGAACGGGCCTCCTGGTGCCGCGTCTCCTTGTGCACCCGCAGGGCGTCCGCGCGGTTGGTGCGGTACTCGCACTCATCACACCGGTATGGCTTCAGGCCTGTGCCAACAGGGAAGGGGATGGCACCGGCATGGGGGCACTGTGCTCTCCAGTCCACGGGTCTCACCATCCCCGTGGCAGAGCATCAGTCCCCAGGGTCTTCTCCCTACATCCCATTTTGTTATCAGGCACACCAAGATCCCCATTTCCAAGGCACCAAATGGTGCCTGGGGTCTGTGCCACCCACACTTCCCTCCCACCTGAGAGCACTAGCCCCAGCCCATTAGCACAGGATAATGTACTGCCCCCTAAATGTCCTCCTCTGTCTCTAGCTGGGCCACTGGCAGAAGAGAAGCATGGAGCAGCCCCAACACCCTCCCCAGTGCTTGACAGCTTGTCCCCAGTGGGCAGCACTCACCCGTGTGCTTTGTCATGTGGTACTTGAGCTGGTTCACCCACTTGCACTTGTAGCCGCAGTCAGGGCAGAGGTATTTCCTCTCCTCCTTGTGGATCCGCATGTGATACTGGGCAGGAGGACAGGGTCAGGATGAGACCATGTCCCCAGCCCTGGGGATGTGCAGGGCTTTGGGGTGGCAGTGAGAGGCTCAAAGACAGTTCTGACATCTCCAGCTGCATGGGGCAAGGAGGGCTGTGTGCTTGCTTGGCAGGCTATGGGCAAAGGGGATCCTGACCAGAGTCAGGATGAAATTCCTGTACTGCTAAGCTGCTCTGTCCCAGACTGTGGATAGCACAGGCTTTGCTCCCCAGTTTGATATGTAAGGCAGAGTCAAATTAAAAACCCAGCCCAAAAGAGCTGAGCACATTGCACAGCCTGTCCCAGGTGGCCCCAGGAGACTCCAGCTCAGCCTGGCCATTAAAAAAGTCAATACTTCTTTTAGCAAAACCAGACTATTTCTCTCTCCATTACCCTATGCCTCCATCACCCACACATTTCCTGTTCTAGGAAAAGCCCTTTCCCATGCATCAGGATGCTAATCACCTACAGCAATGAGGACAGGGTCACACTCTGCTTCCAAGAAAGCTGGAGGTTTCTCTGCACCCTGTCTAACTGGCACCACAGAGTATGCTGAAAGCAGCAAACAGCCAAACCTGGTTTTAAATGGTGCAAGGCTGGACCTAGAGATGTCAGCAAGAAAAGAAGTGAACTTAGACTGCTGCCATCTTCTTGCTTTGTTAAAAGTCTCCCTTGCCCTTAAACTGCAACAGCAGGGAAGAAATGTATTGTACTGACAATGACTTTTATCTGCTTGATTCCTATTTCTGTTCAGTATGAGCCATTGAACACTGAGGATGAAACCTCCCTTTGGGAACTTCTTCCCCAAATTCCTATGGCTGGATGCCCCTCAAGCAATGCAGATGGAGTAGGATACATTCCCAAGCAGAGCTCTTACCTTGAGACGTGAGGGGTCGGCGCAGGCATATTTACAGAGGTGGCACTTGTAGGGCTTCTCACCGGTGTGGATGCGGATGTGCCACGTGATCTTTTGCCTGTTCTTGGTGGTGTACTCACAGTCTGAGCACTTGTACACGCGGGTGCCCCCATGGCCCTTCATGTGCTGGTCAAACACAAGCTGGTGCTGGCAGGCAAAGTCACAGAAAGGGCAGTGCAGGGGTTTGTCCTGGGGGGCAGCCGGCTCGTGGCTCTCCATGTAATGCTGCACCAGCTGCTGCCGCTCCTTGGCTGCAAAGCTGCACAGCTCACAGCGGTGGCTGAAATGCAGAGTCTTGTGCTCCTCCAGTGCCTCCCGCGTGGCAAAGGTCTCCTTGCAGGTGCTGCACTCCAGGTGTGGGTGCTGCTTCTGCACGTGGCACTTGAGCGTGGCCTCACTGTGACACACGAAGTCACAGCGTGGGCAGCTGTAGGAAACCTTCTCCTCGTGCCGCCGCAGGACGTGCTGCTTGAGGGCCGTCTCAGAACTGAAGCGAGCCTCACAGCGGGAGCAGCCAAAGTTGAGCTCGCCGTGGTGGCAGCTGTTGACGTGGCGGGTGATGTCGTTCTGCAGGTAGCTGCTGTAGTCGCAGAGCGGGCAGAAATGGGTGGGCGTCTTCTCGTGCACGCGCAGGCGGTGGATGCGCAGCTTGGAGTTGGTGCCGAAGGTCTGGCTGCAGATGCCGCAGGCGATGCGCCCCACGCCGGTGTGCAGGGACTGGTGGGCCTCCAGGCGGTAGCGGCGCGTGGTGCTGAACTCGCAGTAGCGGCACTTGTGTGGCTTCACCCCCTCGTGCTTGATGCGGATGTGCTGCCGCAGGCACCGGGCCTGCTTGCAGGTGAACTCGCACTGGCGGCACTGCAGCTGCGGCCGCTTGCTGTAATGCTTGCGGTGCAGCCTGCGGTGCAGCCGCAGGGCTTTGGCCACCTTGGAGGTGAAGGGGCAGGAGGTGCAGCGGAACTCACCCAGGGTCACGCAGCCCCGCTTCTTGTGAGTCTTCATGGCCCGTTCCTGGTGGCAGGTGAAGGGGCAGGTGGGGCAGGAGAAACGCCTCCTCTTGGGCAGGGTGGCTTTTGGTGGGGCTGCATCCAGTGGGAGTTCACTGGTCTGGTCTTTCTCAACACTGAGTGGGTCCCCCTCAGGGAGTTCAGTCCTTTGGGGTTTGTCCTCGGGATGCATGATGTGCTTTTCAGCACAGTGGCTCTTGAGGGCCCGCCGGGAGCGGAAGGTTTCAGGGCACTGGGAGCACCAGAACTGCTCCAGGTTCCGGCAGCCATCCTCCACGTGGGAGGTGATGGTGGTGACACGGGAGCACACAAAGGAGCAGGCATTGCAGTGCAGCTTCCCTCCCTCCAGTCGGTATTTCTCTGAGGGTTTCCCAGGCTGGGAGGCACCAGCAGCTCCACCTGATTCAGTCCCACCCTCTTGCTGAGGAGGCTCTTCTGCTACCTCTGTGCTGTCACCCAG
This sequence comes from Passer montanus, assembly GCF_014805655.1. Lineage (NCBI taxonomy): Eukaryota > Metazoa > Chordata > Aves > Passeriformes > Passeridae > Passer > Passer montanus. The sequence goes on along the minus strand of NW_024356504.1, from coordinate 13,350,826 downwards.
CAGGGATTTCTCAGAGGGATGACAGCCTGATGTCTGTGCCCCAGCCAAAGGAATGCCTGCTGCTTGTGTTTTACCAGGTAGCAGTTCAGCTTCCCAAGGGCTCTCAGCATGCCCAGACTCCTCTGAGCCTCCCTTCTTGCTCTCTGCTGTTTCTGTACCGTTATCACCAGCCTGGTCAGCAGGCTGGCACAGTCCAGGTGCCTCCAGATTGGTTGGTTTGAGAATCTTGTTGTTCTTCAGCAGAGCAGGGCACTTCTTTAGGAGGTGGGTGTTGAGTCCCCTCTGCTGCTTAAAGCTGGCGCCACACTCACGGCACACGAGCGGGGCCCGGCGGCTCTGGCAGCTGGCTTTGGAGTGCAGGGACATGGATTTCTCCTTCCGTGTGATGTATGAACACTTCTCACACTTAAAGACCTGGCTCTCCGACTGCACCACCAGCATCTGCACCCTGCCCTCCAGCACCAGGGTCTCTGCCTGCTCTTTGTCCTGCTTCCGCAGAGCCTTCAGCACTGACTCCGAGCCGCCCCTGGCATTGTCACCAGAGGTGGGCACATCCTCTGGGACCTGTTCAGGTGTCTTCAGCATGCTGAGCCAGGCCTCTGGCAGCTTGGCTTGGCTGGTCTCTCTCTCCTCAGTGTCTGCCACAACCTTGTGGTGGTCTGAGCATGACCCCTCAAGGTGGCCCATGTCCTCCTTTAGGGTGTCTTTTCCCTGGTTGTCTCCTGCCACTACACTGTCCTTCACCACCCTGTCTTCCTGAACATCTACCTCTTCCTCAAAGTCTGGGATGTCTTCGAGTGCATTGCCACTGTCCTCCAAGCCAAGGCCATCCTGGGAGCCCAGCATCTCATAGGCTGCAGGAGGCTCCTTGCAGGACAGCATTTCCACCCTCTCTGGCTGGATCACACAGGCTTCTGCAGTCAAATTCTCCAGGAGAGGGTCAGACGAGACATTCAGTGTCTCCAAGTGCAAGGTGCAGCTCTCTGCCACATCTTCAGAAACAGTGAGCTCAGTCGAGCCTGTGGCAGCATCTCCTTGCATGCAGTCTTCTTCCAGGGCATTGCCAGCAATAGGACAGCTCTGCTCCCCCTCGCCTCTCTCTGCCTCGCTGCTGCTCTCTGGTGGAGCAGCATCCTGCTCAAGGAGGGGCACCACGAACACCTGCTGGTAGCCCTCTTCTCCCTGGGACTCCACCTGGGATGGCTTCTCCTTCATCCACTGCTCCTTGCCAGTGAGGGGGGAACTGGCATCCACATGCAGGGCTGCACCGACCTCATAGCCAAAGAGAGCCTCAGATGAGCTGATCTCCAGCTCCTTGCTGGCGTAATTTTCCAGCCAGTCCTTGTCACCAGGAACGTAGCCATGAATCTTGCGCTTATGGAAGAAGAGGCTGGTGTTACTGAAGGTGCAGTAGGAACAGAGGGCACAGCGAAACTCCTTCTGCTTGGTGTGCTTGCAGTTCTCATGGTTCAGCAGCGCCTGCTTGTACTTGGTCTGGTAGGTGCAGTACTGGCACTGGAAGATGGGTACCTGGTAGTTCTGCGAGTGCTTCGCCCGCATGTGCTTCTGCAGCTCGTACTTGCGCTTGCAGGCGAAGCCGCACACCTCGCAGATCAGACTCTTACCCTGGTGCCGCAGCTTGTGGCTGCTCAGCTGGTCAGCACGGTGACACCGGTATGAGCACTGGTTACACTGGTACCTGCAGGGACAAGCAGAATCGGTCAGGCAGCACGAGGAATTGGGGCAGGCTGAGCTTCATCAGGCACGCTGAGCTCTCCTTCCCCATCCCAGACAAACAGAGAAGGGATACTGTTTGGTTTGCCAGATTTGATCTTTGCCATCCAGACAGCTCTTACCACAGGCAATTACTCCCTGCTGCAGATCTTGGCACTGCTTGTGCTTTACACCCCCAGCCTGGGGACTGGAGATAGATTCCCTGAGTATTCCATACAGTGACTGTGGCAGACACACACACTCTCACATGTGCATGCCAACAGCACTTCCAGCATCACTGGGGGCAGGCTAGACTCAAAGGAGGTGAGAAGGTGAGAATTTGGCAGTCCTGAACACGCCTTGACCCACAAACACCAGCAGAGCAATGAACCCAAGCTCAGAATTACACCTCTGAGATAATACATACACCTCCTTGGTGGCACAAACCAAAAATAGCTTTGCCTCCACAGCACCATGCTGTAAGTTCAAAACCCAAATTTCTTACGTACCAGAAAGGACAGGGCAGGCATGAGAAAGTCTGGCACACAGTGCAGCCAGAAGCAGACCCTTGGAGCAGGATTTGGGGAGCCCTAACTATGCTGCCAAGCCAGCGGAGCAGGGGGTCTTACCGGAGATCTCCGGTGTGCTTGCGCATGTGCACGTTCAGGTAATGCTTCCACTTGGTGATGTACCCGCACTCGGTGCACATGAAGTTCTTGTCGTCGGAGTGGGTCAGCATGTGCTTGGACAGGTAGCTCACATCCCGGCACGTGAAGTCGCAGAGCTCACATTTGTGAGGTTTCTCTCCTACATGAAACACACAAAAGCTTTCAGCACGACAGCAAGATAGAGCAACATGGCAGGGAAACCAGGGAGCATGCAACAACTTCAGGCGAGTGATCCTGGGCTGGCAAAGCTGGTGGTGGGACCCAGGAATCCTGACCCAGCCCTCCCTGCCCACCCAGAGGCAGGACAAGACAGCTTCCCCCTCCCAGTTCAGCTTTTGGGACCCCTAGAGGGGACACCCACCAGTGTGCAACAGCATGTGCCGGATGAGCACCCGCTTGTGCGCTGTGGCGAAGGCACACTCGGTGCACTTGTGGATCTTCTCGTTGGCGTGCATCTTGCCCACATGGTCGTGAAACTCCACAGGGTTGAAAGTGGCATAGGGGCAGAAACTGCACTGGAGCTGCTCGCTGCCAGGGTGGCCCTGCTTCTTGTGCTTGCGGAAAACATGCTTGTTGGAGCAGATGAAGTCACACTGCTGGCAGTGGAAGGCGTAGTGGGTTTTCCGGTGAGCCTCCATGGCCTCAGCCGTGCCGAAGAGCAGCGAGCAGGCATGGTACTTGCACTCCACTGCCTTGATGCCGTGAGCATCCTTGAGGTGACGGACAAACTCCTTACGGTCCTCTGCACAGTAGTTGCAGTCCCCGTGGAAGCAGCTCAGCCTCTTGGGTTCGGCTTTGTGAGTCTTCAAGTGCTCCTTGAGGGCCTGGCTGAGCCGAAACTTCTCCTCACAGACAGGGCAGGAGTAAACATCGGAGTAGAAGTTGGAGATGTCCTCGTGCATGCTGGCCATGTGGCGGTTGAGAGCGTTCTTCTCCACTGAGCTGTAGTGGCAGAGCGGGCAGCGATGAGCCTTCTCGCCCGTCTCCCGCATCATGTGGATTTTCAGCTTGCTTTTGCTGGTGAAGTACTTGTGGCAGTTGGGGCACTGCAGGCTGGGGTCAGGGAAGTGCAGGTGGAGGTGCTCTACCAGGTGGGTCCGCTTTTTGAAGCACCGCTTGCATTCAGGGCACATGTGGGTTTTGTAGAGGTACTCGGAGCCTTCTGCAACATCCCCTGAGGGAACAAAGGAGGGAGAGCAGTTAATAGGGAAAAGATGGAGAGCACAGGCAGATGTTCTGTCCCTGATCCAGTTGTGCCAGGATGACGGTTTACAGACACATGCAGTCACACAGCCACCACCTACCCAGACGGACTGTCCCCACCCCAAGCCACCAGCACACTTCAGGTGAGTTCTTTCCAACTCAACACTGGCAAAGCACAGCCTACACCAGGCCTACCCACCTGCCCCTGGTCCCCAAAGCCAGGCAGACCTTTGCCTAAACCTGGCAGCATGCATGAACAGGAAGAGACATATTTGTTTGGGCAGGGGCTGAGGGAACAAGTGCACTGGTACATGCAGGAGATGTGAGGTCACCCACCAACCTGGGCCACATTTCCCTGCCAGCCCTGAGGATGTGGTGCTTGGTCACAAAGCCTGAGCAGCTCCTGGTAAGGCCCTGCATCCTACCTTTGAAGTGCTGTGCCTGTGGTACTCCAACTTTTTTGGGAGCTGCCTTCCCATCCTCTTTGGCCTCAGCTTCGCAGAGGCTCTCGCCATCCTCCTCTGGTGACTCATCCCCACTGCTGTCCAAGTCCTCTTCTCCAGCTGATGCTTTCTGTCCCTTCAAGGAGCTGTCCTCAGTACCTGCAGGTTTGGCTGGCCTGACTTCTGCTGTGCTGGCTTTCCAGCCAGGGTGGCAATCACCTGGCTCCTCCTGCCCTTCTGATGCTGCTTCAGTGGGGAAAGACAAGAGATTATCATGTTCCATGCAAGAGGAAGCCACCCTCACACACCCACACACGTGCAGAAAAACCACCTGGCTAAGATGGAGGGCACAAACCATGCTGCAGGGAAGCACAAACACAGAGTTCCAGCCCTCCAGCTTCACCCCCCCCCACTCCTCCAGTTGTAACTGGGATGCACAGACACAGCCAGCCTCTGCAGCACCCACAGGCCCCAACCCCCCACCCCGCCATACCCCATGGCAGGATGCAGCACTTGCCAAGGCTGTGGGGGTCGCCTGTTGTGGGCATCTCCGGAGGGGACTCTGTGCTGTGCCCCTTCCTGTGCTGCCAGAAGAGCTTGGCGTTGGCGGTGATGAAGTCGCAGTGGGCACAGTGGAAGGGGAAGTGTGTCCGGTGGTGCTGCTCCATGGCCTGGCGGCTGGGGAAGAGCAGCGGGCAGGCCCGGCAGGCGCAGGACACGGGGGAGGCCCCGTGCAGGTGGCGCAAGTGACTGCGCAGCTGCTTGCGGTCCTCTGTGGTGAAGTGGCAGCCCCTCTCGGGACAGGGCAGGGCTCCCGACGGGGCACGGTGGGTCTTGAAGTGCTCCTTGAGCTGGCCAGGCTGCCAAAACGCCTCCTGGCAGACGGGGCACAGCAGGCACTCGGGAGCAGAGCCCTCCTGTGGGCTGGCTCCGGGCAGCTCTGAGCCGCTGGGATCGCTCTGGCTCTCGCTGGCAGAAGCCAACAGTGTCCCTGGGAGTTCCAGGGGCTCTTGGGGGGGCAGCAGCAGGCACTGGTGCTGGGACAGCAGGGAGGCCTCTGAGAAGCTCTGGCCACACCTCTCGCAGAAGTACAGCTCCACCACTTTGACCAGAACCTCTGCAGAGAGCAAGGGACGAGCATTAGAAGGAGCTTTTTCCAGGCCCAGAGCTTGGAACTGGTGGGTCAGTTCCAGCTCTGGACAAGGAGAACAAATCCCTCTTGCCACAAATTACATTTTGGGAACCACATCCCCCATAAGAGAGGAAATACCTCCACCCAGGTGGCACAATAACCAGTTCTGTCCCTTTGCACCTCTGAAGCACGCAGAGATGAGAGGCTGGCCTGGCCCCATCCCTCTTAGGATGTCCAGTGCCCACACTGGACCCATGTGGGAAGCATGCTGGGGGGTAGCAGTTCAGGTGGAGATCTCTGCCTGGTCCCTACTGACAGCCTGGAACAAGCCCCTCACACAGCATGCAGCTCCCACAGCCACTCTCCCCATCCACACACCCAGCTGGTGCCAGGTCTGTGCTTAGTGGTGGCACCAGACACATGATGCAGGGTCAGAGATCTGAAGGCACCTGGCACAGGGACCCTGGCCAGACCTCTCTAGCTCTGCTGACTGCAGTGGGGCCCATTCTGCACTCCCTGCACCCCATACCTGTGGCACTGGCCGCGTTGCTCAGTGTCACGTTGCCAGCCACTGCCTCGATGAATATTTCCACATTGCTTCCTTCAGCATGAGCCCCTTCCCCAGGCATCGATGCCTCTGCCAGCAGCAAGTCCTGGCTGGCAGCCAGGGGGGGTGTCCCAGCCAGACCAGCGCTGGCCACGCCAGGGCTCCCCACGGCTCCCACCTCTCCCGGGGTGGGCAGGAGCAGCTCCGAGCACAGGGTCTCCATCTCCCTGCTGGCACCCTCAGACACAGCCACTGCTGCGCTCATTGCCACCGGGCACTGCCCTGGCGCCGGGCTCAATCTGAAACAGAAGAAACCACTTCAAACGAGGGACATCCCAGAGCCCAAGAGGCTTTTGGGGAGCAGCCAGTCTGGAGGCAGGGTATTTCAACGCCGGCTCCTTTCTGCTGTGCCCCAAGCTGGCAAGCCCTCTGTCACGGGGTACACAAGGGCGCCAGGACACCTGTGCGTTCTCCCCGAGCCCAACACGCAGGGTTTGCACCCCGAGCCCACCCTCAGGCCATGCCCAGCCTGCAGCCAGCAGGTGCCCTCACGAGTCCCGCCGGGCCAGGCTCGCCCCAGCCCCTCGCCTCTCACCCCGGGCCGTCCCCGGCACCCCCAGCCCCTCACCGCAGGCTGTTCCCGGCCCTCCCAGCCCCTCACTCCTCACCCCGAGCTGTCGCCAGCCTCTCGCCCCTTACCCAGGGCTGTCACCGGAGCCGCCTCAGCCCGGACTGTCCCGGCACATCTCGGTGGCGGTGTCGGGCGGACAGAGCGCCGCCCTTTGTGCCTGTCGCGCAGCCGCTCTGCCCGGCCCGGCCGGCCCCGCTCGATGGTGCGGCCGGAAGCGGCGCGGGCGGCAGCGGAAGCGGCGCGGTGCAGGTGAGCGGCGGCGGCTGCAGCGGGGCCGGGAGCGGCGCGGGCTCCTCCGCCGAGCGGCCGGGCTGCGGCTCTGCTGCCGGGAAAGGCCGGTGTGGATCCGGGTCTTTTGCAGGGGAGGGTGGGGCTCTTGCAGGGAGGGCTGCGGGACCCTGCCCAAGGGACACTGTGCCCGGTAAGGAGGAAGGTCACGCCTGGAGGTGGGATTCTGTGCCTGGGAGAGCAGAGCGCGTCTGGCGGGAAGGCTCCCCCTCGATCCCAGTACGGGACAGACCTGCGGAGGGAGGTGGAGAAGCTTCAGGCCCCCGGAGCACGCGGCTGTAATCTAGACACGGAGGTGTGCCCGTTCTCAGCAGCAAAGACCCGGCTCTTGGCTCAGCCTGGGATGTGCTTCAGCCTTTTCAAACGATAAACCTTAAGTAATTGCAGTGCTCATGATTTCTGGCTGTTCACATAATAAAACTCTGTAAAACTCTGGCCTTGATGTCTTGACTGAAGAAGCTACAGATGCCCCTGTGCTTCTTCAGGAGCCTCCTGGCCCCCTCCTGCTTGGCCTGCAGAGAGGGAGAAGGTTCCTGCAGCCAGCAGGAACACTTGGTAATAAGTACAGATGTGGGAAATCCAAACGTGCCAGGCACCCCTTCACCTTGAGGCCTGGCCATGATAAAGGGCAGGGAACTGTGGGTGATGTGTTGTGTTCCTTACTACCATTCAGTGTTTCCTCACAGGTTTGTGCTGGAGTGCTGAAACAATGCTGTGGAAAGGAGCTGCCTAACCTCCACAATGCCCCTTTCTGACTTTGTCTTAGCTCTGAAGGACAACCCATATTTTGGGGCTGGGTTTGGCCTCGTTGGGGTGGGCACAGTCCTGGCAGCGGCCCGTAAGGGGGCCCAGTTTGGGCTGGTGGCTTTCAGGCGCCACTATATGATCACCTTGGAGGTGCCCAGCAAGGATAAGAGCTACCAGTGGCTGCTGAACTGGGTCTCCCACCACGCCAAGCACACGCAGCACCTCAGTGTCGAGACATCATACCTGCAGCATGAAAGTGGGCGTGTCAGCACCAAGTTCGACTTTGTCCCCAGCCTCGGGAATCATTTCATCTGGTAAGGGAGGGTGGGGGAAAGCAGTTTGGGGTTTGAGCCTCACTTTTGCAAACTGGGGGTCGTGTAGAGGCAGTGGAGAGGGTCCTGCTTCCTCTCTGGGTCGGGGTTAGGGCAGGGGATGACGAGTAGCAGGAGCAGCCTGTACTCAGCGGTGTGAAATGATTTCCGTACATGAGATGAGTGTTCTTGAGGCACGGCTGAGCGGTGCTGGATCACTGCACACCCTCCCGTCTCCCTGCCCCAGGTACCGCAGGAAGTGGATCCGCATCGAGCGCAGCCGGGAGACGCAGATGCTGGACCTGAACACAGGGACCCCCTGGGAGTCCGTCACCTTCACTGCGCTGGGCACTGACCGCGAGATCTTCTTCAATATCCTTCAGGAAGGTCTGCAGGGGAACTGTGCGGGGTCTGCTGGGAACAGCCTGCTCCCTGGAGATCCTCCTCCCTGGCAGCTGTCCCCTCTCTCTCTCTGCAGCCCGGGAGCTGGCGCTGCAGCAGCAGGAGGGCAAGACCATCATGTACACGGCCGTGGGAGCGGAGTGGCGGCAGTTCGGCTTCCCCCGGCGCCGCCGGCCCCTCAGCTCCGTGGTGCTGGATGAAGGCGTGGCAGAGAGGCTGGTTCAGGACGTGAAGGAGTTCATCAACAACTCCAAGTGGTACAATGAGAGAGGCAAGGCTCTGGTGTGGTGTGCTCTGTACGGGGTGGGGTGGGGCAGGATGCTCATGGTCCTCTCTGGAACTGGCTGTGGAGAGATTTTTCCCTGCTGCTTACCTTCCCCAGGTGTATCCTCTTTGTGTGCTCAGCACAGCACCACAGCTTGGAGGGAGGGAGCACAGAGCAATCCAGGTGGTTATCCTAAAAGAACACTGTCTTCTTAGGGATCCCCTACAGAAGAGGCTACCTGCTTTATGGTCCTCCTGGATGTGGGAAAAGCAGCTTCATGTGAGTATTGTCAGCTCCCTGCCCTGGGCCACAGCAGTCTTGGATGAGAGGGTGTGGATGAGTTTGGGTTTGGAATACAGGAGTGGGCTGTGCCTTATATGTGGTGCCTATTGTAAGCGTTTGCATTGCTGGCACTGTGACAGGTCAGGGTGACAAGCCCTTTGTGCCCTTGCTTTGCACAGTGCTGCATGGCGTGGGTGGGCTGAGCAGGGCCTTCTGCCTGCTCCTTAGATCTGATCCTTGCTGGGAAAGGATTCCTCTGCCCTCTCCCTTACTGCTAAAGGGAGAAATCTGATTTTTCCTTGACTGCCAGCTTTCCTGCTGTGATTTATCCTTGTGGTTTGTGTCCTTTCCAGCACAGCCCTGGCTGGGGAACTGGAGTACAGTATCTGCCTGCTGAGCCTCAGTGACCACAGCCTCTCTGATGACCGGCTCAATCACCTCCTGAGTGTAGCACCACAGCAGAGCATCATCCTGCTGGAGGATGTGGACGCAGCCTTTGTCAGCCGGGACCTTGCTGCTGAGAGTGAGCACTGCCCCTGTTCCTGGGCCAGCAGCAGGAGGGAGGTTTTGTGACTGTACCTGAAAAAATGTTTTCACTCTGGGCTGCTCAACTGTACCTCCCCCACCAGGAGTGGGGGAGTGCCTCAGGGCCCAAACTGGAACTTGTCCAGTTTTGGCTGGGCTGTAAAAGGAAATTTGGATCCTTTATCCTCAGGCAAAGGTCCTTCTCCTACCCAGCTACTTTCAGGATGATAGAGAAGGTGGCTTTCCTTCTCTTTTTCTTTGTGTTCCCATGGGTGTGTGTGGGCAGGGGAGGTGAATGTGCTGCCAGCCAGACAGAGGGTCAGCCTCCAAGCAAGGAGTGGGTGGGGAGCTTGGCATAAGCCTCAGGTGATAGGAGGGTGGCCCTGAGCCTGTGCAGGGCTAGTGGCCAACAGCTACTGTCTCAGACACCTCTGTTCCCAGACCCAGCTGTGTACCAAGGCATGGGGCGCCTGACCTTCAGTGGTCTCCTCAATGCGCTGGACGGTGTGGCCTCCACAGAAGCCAGGATTGTCTTCATGACCACCAACTACGTGGACAGGTCAGAGCTGCCCCTGGGAGGGAGTGGGGCGGGTAGCACAGGAAAACCTTGCTCCCTTTTGCTGGGCTTTATTGAATCCTCCAGCATGAAGACTGGGGGTTCAGATTTCCCACTATCTCCCTTGGGATGCAAATCCTTTGATTGATAATCAGGATCCCTTTTGCTGGAGCCTCGGATGCCTACTTGGTGCTCAGAACATGGTTGTGTCCTTCAGGAGTGGCACCACCTTCCTGCCTGTGGGGAGCTGCAAGTTTTGGGGTTGTGTCCCTGCTGTGAGTGAAGCACTAGCCCCATGAGCAGCCCACTGTGTCGGTGGGATGCAGCCTGGGCTCACAGTGCCTCGACAGCTGCTGTGCTGTGGCAGGCTTGATTCACTACAGACCGAGCTGCCCTAGGGGTTTGTTCAGAGTTTGCTCATGGGACAGAGATGGGCAGGGCTGTTTTGCAGGACATTCTTGTCCTCCTTTGGAGTCAGTCCTTCCCCAGCTCTCTCCTTTCTTTTCGGGTTGATTTCTCCCCTCAATCTCCCCAGGGATGAACCTGTTTGCTCCCTTCACCGTCTCAGTGCATGACGCTTTGCAGAAATGACAGGGGCTGTGCTCATGTGGATAGGGGCTTCCTGCAGGACCCACCCTAAACAGATGCTTTGCTCAGGTATTCCAGCCCCACCCTTTGTCTCTTGCCAGGCTGGACCCAGCGCTGGTGCGCCCTGGCCGTGTGGATGTGAAGCAGTTCGTGGGCCACTGCTCCCCCTGGCAGCTCGCCTGCATGTTCCAGCGCTTCTACCCCGAGCAGCCCCCGGCCGCAGCCCAGCGGTTCGCGCAGCAGGCGCTGGCAGTCTCCAAACAGATCAGTGCTGCCCAGGTGCAAGGCCACTTCATGCTTTACAAGACAGACCCTGAAGGAGCCACTTCAAACATAAGCTCCAGCCTGCTGTGACAGGGGCCAGCTTTCCCTTGTGACACTGAGAGGACTGGGACAAAGATTTGACCATGCTGGGGATGCCATGAAGCTGCCCACCTGCACAGGCCAGGTCTCAGTTCACCTCTACCTCTCCTATGCCTTGGTTTTGGAGAGTCTGAGCAGCCAGCCTCACAGCAAGAGAGGGAATCTGGCTCTTGCTGCTCCCCAGACTTGGGTGCTGCTGCACCAGCCCTGCTCACCAGTGTGTGCCTCATGTTGGGATTGCTGTAAGCTACCAAGGCTCCTGGTGTGAATCCCCTTCCTTGTGGGTCAGCCTGGAGGTGCCCCAGAAGGGTATTTCCTTTGGGCAGGACATTGGGGTTCTACACTGCTAAAAGTGTCTGTTTTTTTCAAAGGACAGTGGTCTCACTGGTTTGTGAATATCCTCTGTGAACTGCACAACACAACTCTTATCTCTCTGGTTCATTTTCCTGTTAGTTGCCCCTCTATCCATCTGCTGGTCCATAGCCCTCCTGACCAGGGCCTGGAAAGGCCAGTACTGCAAATCCAGAGCGTTTCTGAAAAAAAAGCAGCTCCTAAGAGACATATCATTGTCCCTCAGACTCCAGGCTGGTGCCACTGGTCTTGCTGAGTACTGATGCCAAGCCACAGGTCTGCTTGGATATTGTTCCTAGATGGGCATCACTGTCCTTCCCACCAAAGGAGATGTGGGGCCCTGGAGCTGCATGAGGGCAGAGGAGAGGTTTTGGCCAGTTACTGCATATCTTCCCAAGAGCTCTCCCCTTCCAGTCCCTCTTTCAGAATCCTGAAAGTCAGTTTTCTCAGAGCCAGTCCTATGTTAATGTGGTCAGTTTTGGGGGTTGCATCACCTTGCTTGGGCTGGGGAAGTGGATTCCAAGCCAAACCCAAATTGTAGGTCACTGCTTAGCCCTCCTCTTGCCTCTGCCCTGTGGGACCAAGAGCACAGAGCAATACACAGGGGCACAGTCACCTGGCACCTGGATGGATTTTGGTGCAAAGAGGCACTGCTTTAGTGCAACCCCAGACTTCACAAATGTTTCTGCAAGTGAAGGAGCAGGATGCTGCTGGTTGGCATCTCAAACCCTGTGTTTGGCCATCCTGCAGAGGCTGGCCACCCAGATCAAGCTTCTTCCCTCAAAGCTGGGGGTCAAAACTGGCCAGTGAGTGACTGGCAAATGTCCCAAGCAGTCTGGGAGGATGGGGAGTGTGGGGGAGCCAGAGGGACCCGATGCCACCACACGCAACTTCTTTCGCTGCTTGCTTTTAATAGTGTTAATGCTACAGATGCTGCCAGTGCCTTTCTGCCTGGCCTGAGGGCTTTTGCCAGTTAAGCCTCACAACACCCTTGTGAGGTAGGTGAGTGACACAGGTGGACACCAAGCAAGAGGACTCAGGTCAGCGTGCAAGCTCTCTTCCTCCCCTCTGACCTGGAGGTTGGTTTGTTCATCCCAAATTCATTTCCACATATTGTTGCTAAATGCCCTCTGCTCCAGGCTGACAGCAGTGAGTCAGAGAGGGCCCTTACTAAAGCACTATTCCCAGGGAAAAATCCCTTCCCAGTAACACATCTGGCATTTGATTGAAGTTCTCCAAGTCCTCACTCTGATTTCCATGGCTGAATTCCCATGCTCCAAGGGCACAGCAGCGTTTCTGCTGAGAGTAATCCTGACTCACCAGAGGAAGTGAAGAAGCTTCAGCTGCTGTGAGGGGCAGAGATCTTCCACATTTCTTTCAGGACACAATCAAATGCCTTTCTTGGAACACAGCAGTTTCACCAGTGAAGGCAGGAAGCAGCAGCAGAAGAACCAATGTCTGGTAAAGTCTGCACCTTTTCACCCAAGCATGGGCAGGCCATTCCCCCAGAAACCAGCTGAACAAGGACAGAGGGAGCACTGGAGGAAAACTGGGGCTCTCTTGCGTGCTCAGCTCTCATCTGCAGGAAGGCACAACATCTGTCTCTCAGATCAGCCAGCCCAGGACAGGTAGTGTAGGCTCAGGCCAAGGAGGGAGAAAAAAGGAACTATTTTAAAACATTAGGCTTGAAAATAGATGAGTATTGGAAATTTAAGCACAGATGGTTCTTGGGCAGCAGGTTAAACCAACCCCTTCAGGTCAAGACCAGGCATGGAGTAAGCAGGGCAGCAGATGAGTTCTGTCAAGAAAGGGGTAGTGCAGCTTTCATGTGCCAAAGCTCAGCCAGACAGATGTGTGTACTGGCAAATCCCTCTTGGCACAACACACTGCTGTTGGTTTCCTGGGGATCTCATATGAAGTTCTGGTAAGTCCATTGTAGCACTGCTATATTTGCACTTGGCAGAAGGAGGAAGACAATAACAACCCACGTGTGGGCACAAGACGTGGGGGACAAGGCACAAACAAGTGTGAAGGAATCAGTATTGTCAGGTGAGGCAGAGAGCTTACACTAAGCCAGGCAAAGCAGGGAGCCCTCCTGCCACCCAGAAGTGCCAGGGGAAGGTCTCTGCCTCAGCCCTGGTTGTAGGGAACAGGGAAGGAATTGAGAAATACCAGGGATCAACACCTTTGCTCCAAAAAGCAACAAACAGGAGCAAGAGGGCAGAGGAAACAAAGGGAGCAGGCTCTGGAGAAGACCCAATGAATTAATTTAATAGCACTGCCCCACTTCAGAGGCTTGGGATGACTCTTCATGGCTTCTAAATGGGACACCATTTACATCTGTAGAGCAGCAGCAGATGTAACTGCACCTAGTTTAAACAGCACATCCTCATTTAAGCAATACCAGCTTAAAGATTACAGGAGGGTAAGCTGTATCCAAAATACTGGGGGCATGTCTTCACTTCTGGGTTGTCAGAAGTGCTAAGAGACAGCCTGACCTGACACATACAGATTACAAAGCAGAGTACTCTTCTGAGGTTCCCCCCATCAGCTTCAGCCTGCACAAAAGCAGCTGAAAGACAGGACAGGAGCTCCAGCTAAATATGGGCTTCCTGGAGAAGTAGGAGCCAAGGTGAAGCCTTAGCCACCAGACAGCTGTGACCTGCCAATGTCCTGATTTAAGCTTAATTTGGATGTCCTGGCTGGGACTGGGCAATATCCTGTGTAATAAGGATTTACCTGGCCAATCCCAGTAGCTGAGAAGGTGCTCTGAGAAGGAACGGGGGACAGAGCAAGGGGAGCTGAGCTCCAAAATACTTCCCTGGCACTTGGCACCACCACAGCTCCACTGGCTTCCAGGGAAGGTATTGCCACACTTTGGCTCTGCCACAGCACCATGCTGGGCTCAGACCCTTTGCTCTGTAGCTGTGCACATTTCTTGGCATTTCACCTACAGGGAAAATGGCTGCAGGTCTTCAAAGCTACCTGTGTCTTCTGGGTCCTCTGAGACCAAGGCTGATACAATCTGTCAAGGTTCCATTTCTCCAGTGCTGGTAACAGCCAGCTGCTCATGCTAGGAAGCTTTACACTGCACATACCCTGGCGACACTGCTTGTCCCAAGCTGTCCCATGTGCCATCTGCCTCCTCCCTTCCAGGGGGTACAGTACCTGCTTGCTACTGCTTCATCAGTGCCTTCATTGTTCTCTACAGAGACAGCCCTTTTTTCCCCCAGCCCAGCCCCTCATCATTACTGCTAGGAGCCACTCTCCTTCTCAAGATGGGCTTCTCGATGTCCACTGGGCCTGAACACCCCTCGCCCCCTTGGTGCTCTGGGGTAGGAACCACGTTCCTGAACTCTGGACCTCTCCCACCTTCCACAATCCCAGGGCCTGTGGTGGCCCTGCCAGTTGGGAGCAGCTTTGTGGTCAGTGCGGTTGAACATCAGGTTCTCCTTTTTCCTGCCCCGGGCCTCAGTCCCCTCCTCTGTGCTCCATTTCTCCACGTCATGGTGCTCCTCTTTCAAGTCCACAGTTTCTGTTGCTGGTGAGGGGTCTTCACGGCACAGCTCCCTTCTTTCAGCCAAGGGAGCAGCCCTGCTTCTGCTGGGAGGCTTTGAAAACTCCTGGCTGTGCCGTCCAGCAGGTCTACGCTCTGCTCTCTGGCTGCAGACCCTGGGCCCCCTGGAGCCATGGAGTGGATGACAGGCCTCCTCTCCTGGTTCCTGCGAGCCGCTGCACAGCTGCCTGCCCCGGCCTCTGGAGCCAGGCCTCTCCCCTCTGTGTCTCTCCCTCTTGCTCAGTTGCTCTCTGGGCACAGCACACCTCTCAGGCTGCCCGGGTGCCACCCTGGGCTCTGATGCCCCAGCTGGCTCGGGAGCTGAGGCCTGGCTGGGCGGCTGGGGCACGTCCGCAGCGCGGGCACTCACCGACAGCTCAGAGGCAGTGCCTGCTTGGCCTGGATCCACAGCAGCTGGAGGCTGAAAGAAGAAAGCCACTGGTTAAGAAAAGGACAGGAGTGTCCCACAGCAGATGACAGTGCTTGGTCCTGCAGCCCAGAGCCCCCTCAGAAGCTCTCTGCTCCCAGTGCCATACCGCCTGCAGGCTGATGAAATATCGGTTCCTCTCTGCCTCGGGGTCGATGATTCCTCCTTTCTCTTGCTGTCTCTTGAAAATCAGGCGCAGCTCTTCCTGGTGCTGCAGCACCTTGGCATCTGGCCTGTATGGCTCCTGAGCAGAAGAAACAAGGCAGGGTGAGGGCTCTCTTAACACCTAGCATGGATAGGCAGTGGCAGGGCTGGGAGCTACTCCCCAAACCCTTCTTTGCACAGTGCCAGGCAACCCACTTCCTTCTGTCACACTGACCAGGCCTACAGATGCATGGGAAATCCCTGGACAGAAGCCAAGCATCCAGGACCCACTGTTTCTGCAGTGACTGCCTTGGGCCATCCTGCTGTGGGGCAGGATGCACAGCAGCTACCATCAGGTCACTGTCCTGACCTGACTGTATTCCAGTGGGTGCAGGGATGTTCCCTATGGCAGAATCACCTCTCAGCACATCTGCTCAACTCAGGGCTATCAAACTGAACCTGCTCTATGAACTGCCCTTGGAATGGGAAATCTAGGAGGACCTGAGATAGAGTGTGCATGCATTACAATGTCCCAGTTGAAGCTGCCCAGTGAGGAGGCACAGCTGGGCAGGTGAGCCCCATCTCTTACCAGAGGGTGCTGCGGGGGCGGCGCTGCCTTCAGAGCACAGAGGTCATAGACCAGGGTCTCCCTGCAGACAGGACACTGCACTCCAACTTCCTGTGGGGAGGCAAGAGAGGATAGCAAACCCTGTCTGTAATACAGCTCATGCACTGCCCCATAACCCCACCCTCGAAGTGGAACAGGGTTGTCTTCTTCACTCTTCTGCCAAAGTAGGGGAGCCCAGAGGGGTTCCAGCAGCATGAAAGCAGGCTGGTGTCTCAACAACTTCTGTGGAAGGTGTCTCCCTGTGAGGCATGCTGGGATTTGTGCCCCAGCAGACTGCTTTACAAAGCACCCCTGTCAACACTTATGGCTTCAGCCTACAACCTAGGATGTATTCTTTTCTGCTCCAAAGTGGACTGTGTCATCAAGGCAGCACCTCTTTGAAAGGGCTTGTAGGAAGGAGCCTTTGATTTGTTTCATGCTCAGCTGTGCTGTTTGCTCTGCAGCTGACAACTGTTCCAACATGTGCTAGGCAGGTTATGTCACCCCAAAACACAGGTGACCCTGCTGCAACCCCCCACAGTTCAAGGACTAGGGAAGGAGCCCTTTTTTCTAACTTCTGTGGTTCCAGAAGTCTAAAAATTCAACTCCCTTACCCCCTCACAGAGCAGGCACTGACCCAGAGATCCAATAAACCAACTTGTTTGGTCAGAAAGGGCCCTTGGAGATAACTCAGTCTAATCTCTGTTGATTCTCAGCACAGGCTCCATGTGCCAAAGAGGGTGATACAGATGTTACGAGGGTCTGTGCAGGGGGCCAAGGAAGGAGGCCCAGTACCTGTCTGGGGGATGGTGCAAGGTGCTGCTCTCTCTCCTCCTGCTGCATGAGGATCTCCTCCTCCATGTGCTGGGCATAGCGGGCCAGACAGTGGGAGTGGAAGTAGTGGTAGCACTGGGTCTTTGTGAAGGCTTCTTTCTCCTGTCAAGAGAAAAGGGCATCTTTGAAGGTCTTCTAAGCAAAGAGTTGTGTAACCACCCAGCTGAGCTGGGTTTTCACTTCCAAGTCAGTGGTATCCATGGGGAACTAGTGCTAGCAGAGCCACCCAACATAATCTGCTGGGCTGCAGCTCCACTCCCTCAGTAATTACTGGGATGCTGCTTCTTGTTTCAAATGTTAGAAACACTCCTAATGTCAAGATGCAAAGATTTTATGACTGATTTCTCTGCATGTGTTCCTGTGTAACCAGCAATCTTCCCACCTGGCGTGTTCTCCTTCCTAGGCAGGTGTTGACTTTCCTTGCAGCCCCAGTAAGGCCTGCTCCCCTGTCCCCACAGACCTCAGCACCCGCATGGATATGTTCTAGTACTTCCTGACCACTGGTATGCTGAACTCCAGGTGAGGTGTAGCCAGCACAGGGAAGCTGAAATGCACCATCAACTGGCCCCAGAGCCTGTGCTTCTTTGGAGATGCTCCAGCACCTCCCACTGCCATTTTCTGTAGAAGATTATCTAGAAGCTGATGGGAAGAGCAGCATGTATTGCACTAGGAAGGGCCCTGTGCAGAATGGGAGGCAGGGGGCTGTTGGGGTGTATCTTGATCCCAGGCTGATATCCCAGTGTCAGACTTCCTGTTCTCTTGCCCCACTTCCCAGTCAGTTTGTGGGGTCAGGAGACACATGCCTACCTGGAATCCATAGAGGCAGATTACACACTGTCCTTGAGGAATATTGTTGTCAGTGAGGATCTCCTTTCCCTTCTGTAAGCATTAAAGCAAACGTTTTACTCACTGGCCTGCCCATGGGCCCAGGGATGCCCCGCCCCTTGGGCAATCAGGGATCAGTGTCTGTGGCTGGTCACACCCAATCTCCTGACTCTCACCTCGATCAGTTCATAGAGCACCTCTGTCCCCAGCCTGGCTTCAGCAATGCTTCTGAGGGTCTGGGAAATCCTACAGCAAAGCAGCAGAAATCCTTAACACAAAATTGGCTACACCTTTTCACTGTCCCACATACCTGCCATCCTGCACGGAAAAAAGACAGCGCTGGCCTTCAGGCTTTGCTTGGAGCACAGGATGGGCACACATACACACACATATTCACGTGCTGTCCTGGCTCCCCACAAGCCAGTACACACAAAGCCTTTGTTATGAGAGAACTTGCAGCAGCAGGTTTGCTGATGGCCTCAGCTTGAGCTCAGCCAGCACCCTTTGGTTTTGGTGAATCCCAGGCTTTGTTTATCTGACAGCAGCCCTTGAGCAGGTCTGCTGGGAGCCACGTCCTCTCATACTGCTGGCAGGCACCAAGGTCTCTGCACACATTCCACTGTGCCAAGGACCAAAGCACAAAGGCAACAATGGGCTGCCCAAGGACTTGGATCAGTCCCACCTTTGTCAGGGCAGGACCAGCAACTTCCAAGGCCCCAGGGATTCAAAGAACATTTCAGAGGAACCACAGGAGAATAACCACAAGGTGGATCCCTCTGTGTCAAATTCGGCACCAGTGGTTCCTGAGAGATTTAGGGCTAGGTGATTTAGGGACCTGTATCCATTTGGTAAGCAGACATGGGAAGTCATGTCAATTACAGAAGGCTTGTCCATCAGTTCTGCCTCCTGGATCTCTGGAGGAAAGGATTGCCACTCGCCACCCTCCTTCTGGCACTCACTTTTGAATTTGCTCATCTGACAGCCCCCGCGGATTCCTGATGGAGATCTCCGGAGCTTTATCAGGATACTAGGATAAAAGAGAAACACCCAAAGCACACCACGGAAGGTGGAGAGGCGCGGGGCTTGGAGGTGCAGGGCCGCGGGCAGCCTACCTGCGGGGGCACGGAGAGCACCAGGCTGAAGCGCACGTACTGCGAGTCCTGGTCCTGGGCCGTGGCAGGGTGCAGGGTGATGCTGATCTCCCAGGGCTCCCACCTGCAGGAGGGGCACTCGGCGTCAGCAGGGCGGCGCGGGGCCGGGCCGGGGATGGGGCACGCGGGACGTACCTGCCCAGGCCCCGCACCACCTGCAGCTCCTCCAGGTAGATGGACTCCAGCACCTCCACCTCCGGCGGCAGCGCCCTGCGGGAACCGAGCACGCGGGGGTCAGGCGGCTCCGGCGGGCCGGGGCTGCGGGACAGCAGGGGTGTGGGGAGCGGGAGGGGTGCGGGGAGCGGGCAGGGTACGGGGGCTGTTACCAGTCCGTCGCCTCCGCTTCCTCCGCGGCCGCCGCCATGTCCCCGCTCGGCCCGGAAGCGGAAGGGGGAGCCCGTTGCCAGGAGACGCCGCGGCGGCGGGGCCGGGCGGGAGCGGAGCGCGGCGGGGCTCGGCCCGGCTCGGCCCGCAGCGGCACCGCTGCCTGCAGGGCCCGGGCTCGGCCTGCCTTCGAGCCGGTGGGCAGCAACGAAGCCTGGGGCGGGCGGGGCCGGGTGCAGCCCCGCGGGAGGGGACGCGCCGCTCCTCACCGGCCTCTTTGCCTCGGCAGCTCGGCGGCCCCGTCCCGAGCCATGGAGAACTACCACGTCCTGGAAATGATCGGCGAAGGGTCCTTTGGGCGCGTGTACAAGGGGCGCCGGAAGCACAGCGCCCAGGTGAGGGGAGAGGGCTGGGGCTCTGCTGTGTGGGGCCGGGCTCTTTCTGGTGCCTCTCGGGTTCCAAGGCTCTGCCAGGGGTTTGGGACTCGGCATACATTCGATTTTCTGTTCCTGACCAGCTCCAGCTGGCGCTAAGTCATCTGGATTCAAGGGACATCAGGAGCGACCTCAAGACCTCAAAGCAGAGCCAGCACTAAATCCTCTGAAACTCCCAAGACAAAAACACCCTGTAGCTAGTGCCTGACTATTACTAGGATGAATGTTTTCCTGTTACCAAGTTGAACCTCCCTCTGTTTCAATTTTAATCCCCTTGTCGTCCTCCCACATGCTTCAGTCCCCTCACCATCATGGGTCTCTCTGCTATACCCATTACAGCCTATTGATGTCTTTCTGGGCCAAAAACCTGGCCACAATATTCCCAACGTGGTGCACAAGATTGGAAATAAAGGTCAGTAATCACTTTGCTGCAGTCCCTGCCTGTTGATACAGCCCAGCGTGCTGCTAGTGTTCCTCATTTCCAGGGCACTCTGCTGGCTCATGTTCTGCCTGCTGTTCACCAGCATCTCGAGGTCCTGTCCCATGTTTCTGAAGTCCTCATTTATCTGTGTTCACTGATTACCTTTCTTTGCTTTAAATGCCAGTGTGAAAAGAAGTGTGAGCACCAGTACTGATGTACAAGGGCCTGGGGAGAGCCCTAGAGCCTATTGATGTCTTTCTGGGCCAAAAACCTGGCCACAATATTCCCAACGTGGTGCACAAGATTGGAAATAAAGGTCAGTAATCACTTTGCTGCAGTCCCTGCCTGTTGATACAGCCCAGCGTGCTGCTAGTGTTCCTCATTTCCAGGGCACTCTGCTGGCTCATGTTCTGCCTGCTGTTCACCAGCATCTCGAGGTCCTGTCCCATGTTTCTGAAGTCCTCATTTATCTGTGTTCACTGATTACATTTCTTTGCTTTAAATGCCAGTGTGAAAAGAAGTGTGAATACTGATGTACAAGGGCCTGGAAGAGCCCTGTGTCCAGGGGGCCCAGTGAACAAGTGTCTCATTCTATTGTCTGTGTTCAGCTGGAACCCTGTTTGGGTTAAAAGCAGCCTTTGCCAGGGTGGATCTGACCAAGAGTCTGGTCTGATCCCAGCTTTTCCTGCTTTGGAAGGTGGTGGCCTTGAAGTTCATCCCCAAGGTGGGGCGGTCTGAGAAGGAGCTGAAGAACCTGCAGCGGGAAATTGAGATTGTGAGAGACCTGCATCACCCCAACATCATCCAGATGCTTGACAGCTTTGAGACTGCTAAGGAGGTGAAGGGGATTACTCCAGGCAAAGGCTTTTGCTTGACTGGGGCAGGGGAGCAAGGCCTGTCCCCTGCTGTTGTTGGGACATCTTTCTCAGGAGGTGCTGGTGACTTCGTCCCAGGGTCTGGTTTTTCAGAGCCCTTTAGTATGTGCTGTGTGGGGAGCCAACACCTGTGTGGGCTGTACTAGGTCATATGCAGAGGTGAAAGAGCTGACCATCCTGTGTGATGCAGGAGGAGTGGTTTGAGATCACAGGATGCAGGTCACTCTTCACTCATCAGTCTCTTCAGAGACTGGCTTTTCACTGATTTAAACTCTCATGGATACAATATGATAAGAGAGGATTGAAGACTGTTCTGTGGCACGTAGGAAAATGAAATAAAGTCATTGGACAGCAGGTTTAAAACAAGCTCAAGGGAGTGATTCTACCCACTGGGCTTGGCAGTACCATTCTGGCCTTGTCCTGTCTTCCCTCTTCTCTTGTTTTTGATGGCTGTCTGAGATATGGACAGCTACAAGACCTCTGCCAAGTGCCAGGTCCTTGCTGCAGTGCAGCTGTGGGAGCTCTTCCATTTCAAGTCCCAGCCCAAGCTGATGGACTTTGCATGATGGCACCCCAACACCCCCCTCAAATTTCTTACCCTGCTCTGTCCTGGTCCCCAGGGCCTGATCTCACCATGTTGCTCTTCCCTCCAGGTGGTGGTAGTGACTGACTACGCAGAGGGAGAGCTCTTCCAGATCCTGGAGGATGATGGGAATTTGCCTGAGAGCCAGGTGTCTGTCATTGTAGTGGCCATGCAGTGTTTGCTGCAGGCTAGAGAAAACAGGACTTGTGTGCCTGCAGGCAGAGGGTCTCAGCTGTGAGCCAGGAGATGTCAGGAGGGTGAGGATGCCTCTGGGACTTTACCTGGCAGAACTTCTGAGAAGGATGGAGAGGGGGCCTGGCATTGTGGGACACTGGGGTCCTGCAGGGACCTCAGTTTCTCTGTTCCCTCTACAAGGGCCACAGCACTAGGCTGCCTTGGCTATTGGCCCACACTGAGAAACTGCTGGCCCACAGCTGGGGTTGGTCCCTGCCCCAAACAGGACAGAAGCAGCAGTAGTGTGGGAGCCAGGCTGTAAGGGACCTAGCCCCCGTGGCTGTGCCAGCAGGTGGCACCAGGGGACACAGGGTGAGGCGTCTGTGTCTCCGGCAGGTCCAGACCATAGCTGCCCAGCTCATCTCTGCTCTCTACTACCTGCACTCCCACCGCATCCTGCACCGTGACATGAAACCCCAGAACATCCTGCTGGGCAAAGATGGCGTTGTCAAGCTCTGTGACTTTGGGTGAGTGCTGGGGGCCAGCTCGAGGGGAACATTGGGCCTTGGAGCAGCCAGGGGGTTTCCTGGATGCTGTAGAGGAGGAGTGGGGGAGTGCAGAAGGGGGCCTGGATTCTGTGCATATTTAGAGGTTGAGCAGAGAGGGGAGATTTGTCCTCCAGAGGGAAGAAGTATTGATAAACTCATAGAGAACTCCCTGAGAGCTGCAACAGGTGTTTCAGCCTCAACTTGAGATCTGTGCTTTGCTCTGAGCAGGTTTGCCCGTGCCATGAGCATCCACACCATGGTGCTGACGTCCATCAAGGGCACCCCGCTGTACATGTCCCCTGAGCTGGTGGAAGAACGGCCTTATGACCACACAGCAGACCTGTGGTCTGTGGGCTGCATCCTGTACGAGCTGTTTGTGGGCACTCCTCCCTTCTATACCAACAGCATCTTCCAGCTTGTCAGCCTCATCATCAAGGACCCTGTCAAATGGCCCATGACCATGAGCGAAGTGTTCAAGGTAAGGGCTGAGGCCCTGTCTGCAGTGTGAGACCTGTTAATGCTGTTTTGGCCTCACCTGCTGCCCTGCTGCCCTGGTGGGTCACTCTTAGCTTTTATGTCCCCTAGCAGGGACTTCAGAACACAGAAAAGCAATGAGAGCTGGGCCTCCTGGAAGGGGAATCCTTATCACTGTTATCACATGTCTGCTGTCCATAAGCTGGGAAACTGGGTCCAACAGCAGAGGAGTGATTTATTGGGTTGTGCAGGGAAATGTCTTGCCATCTGCCCTAAGCACTAGAGCTACTCCTTTCCAGAGCTAGGCAGGACAGGCAGGCCTCATGGATGCCCTCAGTGAGGGAGACTGGTGGGTACACTATGCTCACTGGTGGGTGCTGAACATGTGTCAGTGATCCTGCTGCTCGCTGCTCTGCAGAGCTTCCTTCAGGGATTACTAATGAAGGACCCCCACGAGCGCCTGTCATGGCCAGAGCTCCTTTCCCACCCCTTCATTGCTGGACGGGTTACTGGTGAGTACTTACTCCTTTCCCAAAACTGTCCAGGTCTGTTTCCTTCTACTACTGTCTGGAGATTAGGAGGACCTCCCTGCCCTGCTATTTTTACTATCCTGGTCTATGCCTCTTTCCTCTCAGCTTTTTTCCAAGCACTGACTCCTAGCTCCTGCTCCTGCTCTGGGTTCCTTAGGATTCTCCTGGAAGCTCAAGAGAGGTCACGCTCTCTGAGTGCCAAGAGAGAGCTGCTGCTGAAGTTCTGCTCTTGCCTCCCCAGTGATTGATGACACAGAAGAGCATGGGATTTCAAACCCCTTCACCATCAAGCTGTCTCCAGAGCTGCAGGCCCTGAAGGAGCAGCAAGTGCATTCCATGGTCCCCAGGAGCAGCTCGTCCAGGATCTTGAGAAAGGCCCAGCAGAAGATGGTTGAAGAGACACAGAAAAAGGTGGAGAAAAGTCTGAGGCTCCTTTGTCAATGTCTCACAGTCAAGGCAAAGGAAGAACACTGAAGTGGACCCTGGGGGAAAACACAGGAGTACATGGGTCAGGCTTGGGTGTCAGCAACACACAGGGCAGGATGGGGGGTGCCTATGGTGGTGGAGTCTAGGGGACTCATTTGACTGAGTAATCCTGCCCTGACCAAACTTCTCTGCCATCACCAGGGGCAACTGAAGGCAGGTGATACATCTATGAAGGATTCTGTCAATGGACATCCCACACATAGACCCAGAGCAGCATCAGGCAAGGCAAACCCTGAGATTGGGGAGCCATTGGCTGCCTCCAATGAGAAGAATCCGTATCTCCTGCAAGGAAAGAGCAGCAGAGCAGAGTGGGAGTTTGAGGAGTCTCCTCCCATGCCAGGGTGAGGGAGGCAGAGGCTGGGGCAGGAGGAAGAGGGAAAGGAAAGGTCTTTCACTGACTGTACTCTTTCCTTGACCAGGCAGCACAGCCTCTCTCAAGACTACGAGTGGGAGTTACTTGGAGCAGGTTCCACTCCACAGCCTGGTGCTGGCAGGGCAGAGCCCTGCAGCAGGCACAGCACTGAGGCCATGGACCTGGAGACTGAGGTAAGATTGTGTCTTCACTGAGGACAGCAGGGCCCAGCTGCCAGGGGCTGGTACAGAGACCCTGGGACTGGCAGGCTCTGTGGCACCAGTCCTCTCTCTTCTGTGGCTAGGAGCTGGAGAGTGATGAGGAGTGGCAGCACCTGATTGAGGACACTGAGCCCTCAGCCATGCGGCTGAGCATGCCTCTGAGCCTCCTGAGGGACCCGGCTTTCCAGCACCGTGTCCAGGACCGCCTGGCTGACTCTGCTCAGCAGGTAAGGGATGGCTGGCCCAGGCAACTAACACTGGAGACTTGGATGCTGCCTTCTTCGTCAGGATTAGGTTGGAAACATATGGAGAATCCTCAGTCCAGCTAGCAGAAAGATCGTCTGTTTCTCTGGGAGTTGGAGCGGTCTTGTGCACTTGTCTTGGAGCTGTCTTGGCTTGCCATCTGCTCCTCTGCTGTCCCCTGCCTGAATGGGTTGAAGGGCTGCCCCATGGCTGGTGGAGACACCAAAACTGCTGCTCATTGTAAGCTCTTCTGGCTTCTCTGTGTCCAGGTGCTGGAAGGGATGCTGGAGGGAGCCTCCCATCTTCGTTCTGTGCTTCGTGTTATTGGCAACCTCCTGTCTACCCAGTGTGATGCTGAGCTGCTGGACTACTTCTGCCAAGAGCTGAATGTGCCTCTGTCCCTGCTGTGTCTAGCCAAGCAGATCCTGGAAAGTGGTGTCACCAAGCAGGTGGGTGTAGAACCCCAGGGAAATATGGGCACCTTCCAGCCCTGCAGAGTGCTGGTGCTGAGGAGGCCCTGGCGTCCTGCTGGATCTGGCTCACAGGTTCCTCTTCCAGGCACCCTTGAGAAAGGGGGAGGTTCTGGTAGGGAAGGTTCTGTCGTAGTGGTGTGGGGATGGCCAGCAGACAGTCCCCATTTGTGGTTTCTTTCTGGATTCTGCAGCAGCCCTGGTGTATTGCTGTGCTGACAGACCTCCTCATGGTGACCAGAGTTTATTTCAGCAGTGAATGTAGCCTGGAGGAGAGTGGGCAGAAGGACAGGTAGGGAAAGCCTTCTGTTCCCTGAGGTCTCGTGTGGTCACTTTGGGGACCCAGCAGTAGGTGGAAGGGTGGTGTTCATACTCTGCAGCTGGAGTTGTCTCTGTGGGGAGCATCATGGTCTAAGTGCTTCATGCCATATTGCTGTGCTCACAGAGGAGCACTTTCCTTGAATGGGATTAACTGAAGGAAAGGCACAGTTGACAAGTCCAGTTGTGCTGCCTGCTGACAGCAGCTCACAGTGAGTGTGTGCTGCCTGCTCCATTAGCCAGGGCCATGTGGGCCTGTCCTCACAGCAAGGGGCCACGTTTCTCTGCACTCATCTGTCCCTGCTGTCCCCCCAGCCTGCAGGCCGTTCAGGAGAGTGCTGACTGCTTCCTGGCCCTGCTGCCAGAGCTGCTGGCTGTGCCAGTCGACAGTGAGATGAGACTCTGCCAGCAAAGCCTCCTGGTAAGGGTGTCCCCATCTCCCTCCTCCACACCCTCTGTCCCCAGGGACAGAAGCTATAGGATTGTCTGTGTACGTTGGGGAATGCAGCCTGAGGACCCTGCTCCTAACTATGGAGTCTGAAAAGTTCTTGTCAGGGCAGGCTGTCTCACTCGTTGGGCTTTTTGTGGGGAATTGCATACAAAAAGAAGGTCTCTGAGGGGGCACCTTTGCTGGCCTTACTATTCTGGCGTGGCTTTACTGGCTGAGCTTATGGCAGGTGCAGCTCCTTGTACACACTCTGGCACAAAAAGTGTCACTTCACCAGATGTGCCCCTAGCTCTGCTGTCAAGAGTTCTGCTGCTGGGACTGTGCTGGGTGGGCACAGCAGGTTCTCAGCATGGGAGTATGAGTCACATGTGGCTCAGGCAGGAGATGCATACAGGCTTGCATTTGATATCTTTTAGCCTTTGTTTTCGAGCTGCATGTTTTAGCACCAGAGTCAGCAAGAGCAAAAATAGCTGTTGGGCATGCTCTGCCAGGCTGTGATAGAGGTTAGGGGGGACAGTGCCTCCATGCTGCCCCCTGACTTCAGCAGCATGAAGCCAGATGTGGAGTAGACATTTGGAGGTCCCTGAAGTTCCAGCATGAGTCCTTCTCCCATCTCTGCTGTCCTCCCACAGCTTCCTCCTGTGCTTTTTCTTTCATCTCAAACTCAGTCTGCAGTGATGGCAATGCCTGTGTCTTCCCCAGTGCTTCACCCAGCTCTGTGAGAGACTGGACACAGCAGACCCTTCTATCTCTGCACACTTCTACACCAGGCTGCAAGAGGAGCATCAGCCCCTGCTGAACAGACTCCTTCAAGGATCCATCTCAGAGCAGCCTGCTCTTCGAGGTAGCAATGGTAGCAGCTCGCCACCTCTTCCTGGGGTTTCTTCTCCTTCCTGCCCTTGGGCTCCACCAGAGCACTGACAGCCATTGTAATGCTGTTGGCCAGAAGAGGTGGCTGAAATTTATCTGTCCAGACCCCTGCTAACTTGGGCTCCCTTCCCTCAATCCACTCTTTCCTCCTTATGGCACAAGCCTGACTTTTTCTCTCTTGCCATCCAACCCTACCGTGCTGTCCCTCAGCACCTTTAGCACAATGACTCCCCAGCTCTGTCCCTGTGCAGGTGCAGCAGTGGAGGGCAAGTCAGCCCATGACCAGAGCCCATGCGTGGCAGATCTCTTCCTGGCTGCATTGGCTGCTGCATGCAGCATGCCCCTGGAGAGAAACAGCTGTCAGGAAGCCAAGCAGCAGGTCAGACCAGCTCTCTGTACAGGGTGAAGAGGTGTGGTCTTCCCAGGGGCAGCAGACCTTTCCAGGAGGATCTCTTTCTCAACAGTAGAGTGGAAGGCTGGCCTCTGGCTTTATTGGCTGCAGGGTTCATATTTTTGGGCTGCACTTCCCTGGCCAACAGCTGACCTTAGGAATGTAAGGATTCTTGAATCAATTAAGAGACTCAAGATCTGAACTGTGAGATGGGCTAAGTAAAGAACTAGACAATGCAGGGAAAACATGAAGAATTATTTTATTACAGTGATATGAACTGTTAGAAATCTGAAATTGAAGGGGCAGTAAGAGGGAAAACAATTACAGGTTTACATTTGATTCTTTAACTCTGAGTCAACAAGGAGGGAAGCAGAGGAGGAATCTTACCTTGCTCATCTCAGTTCTGGGACTGTGCATCAAAGCCATGCTAGGTCATGACAGATAGGCATCCCTTAGTAGACACAGACAAGATGTAGGAAGCAGATGCTTTCTTTCATTAAATTGTTGCTAGCATTAAACTCTTCTACTCTGGGCAGTGCTTCAGGTGCCCAGAGTGCAAAACAGGCTGATTTCTACAGGTTGCTCATGCAGTAGCTGAAAAGCTTATGGAAGGAGAGAGCCAGCAGCTTGCAAGACTGCTAGGGAGACTGGAGGACCCAGGCTGCTCCTTGAACATCCTGAAGGTAATGGCCCAGTCCTTTTATCTGGCTCTGCCCAGAGGTGCCTGGGCCTTTGCTCTGGAATTAGGAGCATGGTGAAGAGGGAACTGTGAGCTTAGCTCTCAATGGCTCCTGTGTGCCTGGTGTCAGTTGTTGCGTAAATGAGCCCATGGTAGCCATGGGGTGGAATCTGTCTACAGGGGCTGGTGGCATCTCCCCCCTCTGCCTTGCAGATCCTCTATGCTGGCTGCCATGCCTACCCAAACCTGTGCCAGCACCTGGGAAGGAGCCAGCCTCTGTGGGGTTCCCTCATGCAGCTCTTGAAGGTGAGGCAGGACTGACCACAGCCCTGGTGGAAGGGCAGGAGTGCGGGCAAGCAGGATGCATTCCTCTGAGCATTGGTCAGATGAATCTGTGGGGTGGGGGGAGGAGTTCAGGGCAGTTTAATTGGAAGAGTGCAGTTCTCCTCCGGGGACAGAAACACCTCCTTCTCCCCTGCTATGACTTCTGTTCCTTTGGTAGGTCCCTGTGGTGGAGGTGACCCAGGAGGCAGCCTGTGAAGCCTCTCTGTACCTGCTGGCCCTGCTCACCCTGCAGCTTCAGGCATCCCCTCCCAGGTAAGCAGACACTTTCACTCACGGGTGGAATGAGAGGAACATGCCCTGCTCTGACCAGCACTGTCCTGCACACTGCCCGGAGCTGGGAACCTGCTCCCACTGATCCCTCTGATCCAGACATACCAGCAGAATGCTGGGCAGTGTGGGTGGTGCTGGGGATGTGCTGAGGATGACCCAGTGCAGATGAAGAGGTGCTGTGAACCAGGGCTCCTCCTGAAACACGGCTGCTTCCCAGCTGTGTGGATTTGGGTGCTGCTGTTCTGCATGATGTGAAGATGTGGGAACATAGTGCTTCTCTGCTTGTCCCTGCATTTCAGGTGTGAGGAAGTGGTTACCCTGGCTGTGGATCTCATCACCCAGTCTGCTGCTGTGTCCCTTGTGGTAAGCCACCTCCCCCTGCCAGAGCCACTACTGACAGCCTTGCAGACCCCTGCATCCCATTTGGACCTTACTGTTCCTCACTCAGGGTGGGACGAGGCCAAGGGATGAAGGGTCAATAGTGACCAAGCAGATGGGAAAGTCCCAAAGGTGCTGAACTCTCCTTGTCCCACAGGGTGTTGCAGCATTTCTCCTGGCACAGCTCAGTCAGCATGGGGTGGCTTTGGAGCTCAAGAGAGAAAAGATCCTACCAGTGGTAACAAATGCACTGACTGCACCTGCTGAGGTATGGGATGGGGACAGAGAAGCTGGGGACCCATGCATACCCCACTGCAGAGGTGTGCAAAGATGGGCTCAGAAGGGTGCAAGGGTGATGCTGCTGCCCTCAAGGCC
Organism: Passer montanus; assembly: GCF_014805655.1. Classification (NCBI taxonomy): domain Eukaryota; kingdom Metazoa; phylum Chordata; class Aves; order Passeriformes; family Passeridae; genus Passer; species Passer montanus. Next base: position 13,322,058 of record NW_024356504.1, on the reverse strand, counting down.
AGCACCCAGCTTCAGACTGTCTCCCACTCTCTTACAGCTGCAGCTCCCCCTGCCAATGGGTGCTGGTCTCTATGATGGGCTCTTTTTCCTCCTGCTGAAACTCCTTGAACAGGTACCAGTCTAGCCATCTCCTTTGCCTGCTCCCTGCCAAAGGTGTGGTAGCAAGAAAATGTCCCTGAATGCACACTGGTAATGAGGCTGAGGGAAGTCAAGAACTGTGCTATTTTGGCTGCACAACCCCATGAAAGTCACCTTGTGTCCCTGCAGGGCTGATGGGAGAGTGGTGGGTGGGGAGGGGTGATCCATGGGCACACAGGAGTGAAGGAGGGCAGAGGTGCCCAGGGACTGACACTACTGAAAGGTGCAGCAGGACTCCTGGCCCATGGGTGTCTACCCCTGACCTTCAGGGGCTCAGAAGGGTGCAAGGGTGATGCTGCTGCCCTCAAGGCCAGCACCCAGCTTCAGACTGTCTCCCACTCTCTTACAGCTGCAGCTCCCCCTGCCAATGGGTGCTGGTCTCTATGATGGGCTCTTTTTCCTCCTGCTGAAACTCCTTGAACAGGTACCAGTCTAGCCATCTCCTTTGCCTGCTCCCTGCCAAAGGTGTGGTAGCAAGAAAATGTCCCTGAATGCACACTGGTAATGAGGCTGAGGGAAGTCAAGAACTGTGCTATTTTGGCTGCACAACCCCATGAAAGTCACCTTGTGTCCCTGCAGGGCTGATGGGAGAGTGGTGGGTGGGGAGGGGTGATCCATGGGCACACAGGAGTGAAGGAGGGCAGAGGTGCCCAGGGACTGACACTACTGAAAGGTGCAGCAGGACCCCTGGCCTTCAGAGGACCATGGGACTGGCAGAGCCATGTATCAGAACCCTGGGGAGCCTTGGAGGACCTTGAAGGCTTCTGACATCTGCCTCTCTGTCTCTAGGAGGATGTGGTCTTGGAGCAGGGCTTTGCTTCCTCTGAGCTATGGAGCCTGGTCTGGCATTGTGTTGCTGTGGTGCTTCATGTGGGCACCAACAGCGCAGCGCTGGAGGAAGATCCACCCCCAGGTGCTGGTCACCCCATGGCAGAGCCAGACTGGAACCTCCTCTCCCCTCAAGGTAGGAGCTGTGGGACAACAGGACATCTGCCCTGGACCCTGCTTCACATCCTTCCATGTCTGTCCCTCTCCACATCTGTTCCCTGAGGCCAGAGGACTCAGGTGGGTTTTTTTTGAGGATTGCAGTGTCTTCTGGGGGAGAGGGCTGGGCTGGCCCATACTGTGCCCAGTTGGCAGCAGCTCAGCTGAGCTGGCTGTGGAGGAACAAAAAAGGATGTCTGTGCTGCAGGGAATGTCCACTCTGGCAGGTGTGACCACCTGGATGGAGATTTTCCAATTTTGGGCAGGAAAACACAGAATCCACTCTGGAGCAGCCTCGGGGTAGCACAGACAGAAGTGAAGGAACTTTACAGCCTTCTCTAGCTTTGCCCTTCTGCCTGCTGTTTTCCCTGCAGGAACCTTGTTATTCCTCAGCCTGGCCCTCAGCATCTTCACTCGTGAGGCCCACCAGTGTCTGTCTCAGCTCACCCAGTCCCATGGTGTCCTCATGGTGACACTGAAGAGACTGCTGTCCCCTGGCTTCTTGGCATGCATGGCACAGATGTGAGTTGTGGCAAGGGCTGAAGTGGGCAGAGCTCAGCTGCTGAATGGGGCATGATATGAGCACACCAAGGGCTGAGAAGTTCCTGGGCTTGCACTTGCAGAGCCTCCCCTTAGTGCATGACACAGGGAATGCCCTTTGCCCCTTGCCCTAAGGTTTTTCTGATCGTCTCTGTATTAAGCTCTCTCTCTTTCACAAATTCAGGAAAGCAGGAAAGGATGGGGATCCTGAGGTTGTCCCAGATATGGTCATCCAGGTGTGCCAGCTCCTCTCTTTCCCTTTCGCCCTGGATGTGGATAAAGACACCTTAGCACTGATCATGGAGGCTGTGAGAGATACCCAGATCCCTGCCCAGCTGCTGCAGGTACTGTCTTGGCCCTGTGTCCCTCCTTCTCCCAGTACTGTGGTGACCCCTCCCTACATTGCAGTCCCCAATGCGTGGCACCACTTCATGTCATGTTGGCAGCCCACACAAGGATGTCATTTGGGTGCTATGCAGCCCTTGGAGAAGCTTGACTGGCTGCTAAGCTTGCGCTGACCTGCTGGCTGCCTTCAGCTGCCGCTTGGTTTGGCTCATGTGTGAGTGCAGTGCACTCAGCAGTGCTGTCTGTCCTTCTGCCTTAGGTCTGCGCTCACCATCTGCCCTTCTCGTTCACTGAGCTCCCCATGGGCCTCTTGTGCCAGTTTGTGGTGGCTGATACACAGGTCATAGAACAAGTGGTGAGGGAAGCTGCTGCCTCGGAGCACATTGTTGCCTTCTTGAAGTCTGTCTTGTCCTCAGACAATGTCATGCTCACAAGTGACCTCCTGTCTCTGCTGACCCACATGGCCCGGGTCTCTTCAGAGCACCTGCCCTTTCTCCAGAGGATCCTGAGGGACTCAGATGTGCCTGACCAGCCACTGATCTACCTGCTCAGCCACAAGCAGCACCTGATACGGGCCAGAACCTGCAACTTGCTGGGCAACCTGCTCCGCCACAGCTTCTCCCCAGCGCTGCAGAGCCAGCCGGCTTGGCTGGAGCGGCTGCTGGAGTGCCTGTGGGACCCGGAGAGCTGCGTGCGCAGGGCAGCCGCCTTCGCCGTGGGCAACGCCGCCTGCCACGCGTCTTGCCCGGCAGGAACGCTGGGCAGGGCCGTGCCCGCGCTCACCCGGCTGCTGAGCGACTCCCGGGCCCAGACGTGCTGCAACGCGGCCCTGGCCCTGAGCAACCTGGGCCAGCGCGGGGAGGAGCTGCGGGCCCTGCTGGTCCGGAGCGGGGCCCCCGACCTGCTGCTGCAGCTGGCCTGCCGGGACCCGCGCGTGGCCGTGCGGGAGGGAGCGCTGGAGGCGCTGCGAGCCCTCAGCCAGCACGCCGGCGTGCAGCAGGTACTGCGCGGGGAGCTCCGCTCCGCTCCTCGGGGGCCTGATGGAGCTGCGGGGACACGGGCCGGGCTGGCGGGTGACTCCTGTCCCTCTCTTGGCTGCGCAGGTCCTGCTGTCCCTCAAAGCCGCCGAGAGGCTGGCCGCGGTGGCCGCTGTCGGTCCCCGGTCGCCTTGTGCCCGGCACGGCGAGCCGCTCCTCCGCCGCCAGTGCGAGCTGCTCCTCCGCCGCCTCGCCGCCCTGCCCGGCCAGCTGTGACGCCCGGCATCCCGGGACGCCGCGGACGCTCCCGTCACCCTCCTCAGGCTCCAGCCGGACCTTCCTTGCTGCCTGAGAGGGACTCTACGGCCGTGTTTACCCGGGGTGCCCCCGCGGGAAGCCGGCCCTGGAGAGCTGCCCGTTCCTGCCGTAACCGCGCGTTTCCCTCGGCTCCCGGCGCCGGGCTCCGCCGCGCCGCCAGGGGGCAGCGCCGCCCCCGGCGCGGAGGCCGCCGGGAGCTGTAGTCACGTGGGCCCGCCCGCTGCCCATGGTAACGGCGGCGGCGGGCCCGGGCGGGCGGGGAGTATGGCGGCGTGCCGGCCTGCGCAGCGGGGTTTGGCCCCCCTGTGTCTCCCGGGCTGCACCTCAGAGTTCCCCCACTGCGGCGCAGGGCCGTTGTCCCCCCGCGCTGCCTCCCCGGCCCCTCCGCCCCACAGCCGTGCCCGGGCCCCGCGGCGGCACCTCGCTCCCGCCCGGGCCTGCTCCGGGGCTCGCCGTGCTCTTGCCCCCGTGGGGCTGGGGCCGTTCGGGAGCGCTCTGTGGCGAGGCATGCTGGGCTTGGCGGCCGGGGCGGCGCTCCGGTGCCGGGATAGAGCATCCTGGTGGCACCTTCGGCGCCACAGTGTTTCACTTGGAGAAATGAGACACAGAGCGCGTTCCCCGGGCGAGCGGCAGGGAGAAGGGCTGGCTCCCCAGCCACCCACGGCCTCGGGGAGCCTCTCCAACGGTACCTGGAGCTTTAGGATGGAGCTGGGATCGACCGGGCCCGGCTGGGGTGATGGGACATCTTGGCTGTCCATCCTTTCAATGGGGTCTTGGCTTGGCTGCTCCTCTGCTGTAAAAAGGAGCTATTGGATCTGAAAGATGAAAGGCAGAGCTGAGTTGAGACAAGCCTGGAGTATTTCCTGAATGCCTCCAGGGTTTGATCAGGGAGTGAGGAGTGAAGGTGTGGGGAAGCCCTGTGGCACTGTGCCAGCCTCTGGGCAGCTGGGCTGTGGATGTCTTGTGGGAGGCAGAGTTCAGCCCCACAGCTATGCATCAAAACCCTGCCTACATGACACCCTGACCTTGTCTGTCTTATTGTGGTGTTCTCCTCAGTTCTCCTCACTGAATGGGCAGATGACATCTAGTGACTCACGGATAGTTTGGGGGAATTTACACTTGATTGTTGGCCTTGTTATAGTTTTATAGAATAATATTTCCACAATTCTTACTGTTTGTACCCAGATAGTAGTGTTTGTCTGTCTTTTTGTTGCTCTCTTGCTACAGTTCTGTGTTAGGTAAAGTTGCCCCCTCCCACACCTCAGTTGAGGGGTCCTTCTCAGCACAGCAGGGGTCACATTTCAAGGAGGAGCTGAGGGGACAAATGTCACCATCCCCACATAACAGCGCCTGTGTGGAGATCTCAGATCACTGACACAGGTTGGGGGCTTTGGCTGCTCTACCAGCCTGGCTGGGTGCCACTCCTTGACATTTCCCAAGTTCCTGCCATGCATCGAGTCTGGGAGTATTTGGCAGCTTCTCACCTTGAGTCTCTGTTTCTTCTCCACTCCTGAGCCCTGAGAGATTGCTGTATGGAGTGAGGGTTTTGCAGTGGCTTCAGAAGAATTTTTCCCAGCCCTGTCAGGACATGGAAGAGTCCTCAGCACATACTGAAGGACAAATCTGGGAACCTTCTCCGCCGATTGCAGCTGTGTTTCAGTAAATAGTATCAAGAACAGAAGGTGGACTAAGAAATTATGTGTTTTGAACTAATTGGGTAGTTCTTGTCTCCTTGGTGTGTGTTGATATTTTACACTTGTTTCACTCACTCCAAATCCTCCACTTTTATTTTTCTACTGAAGGCTAGTCTGCCTAAGATCAGATGGAGCTGTGCTGACTGCCCTCAGATCCTGCACTGGTGGCCAATCTCTTCCCAGGTCTTGCCATGTAATTCTCTCTTCTCCCGTCACGAAGCTCAATTGAAAATGCTGTTCCTTCAGTTTGGATCTTCAGGAATGGGCTGTAGGCCTCCTTTGTGAAAGGCTGTGAAACACCTCATGGGTTAGCTTGTTGCTTGTAACCCAGACTTGTTTCTCTGCTCTTGTTTGTGCTGCAGTGCAGCTGCTTCTGTTGCCCATGGGATGAAAAAGTTGGGTGGGAGCAAGGACAGGCAACTGCCAGCTTCACTGCTGGGGAAACAGAGCTGCATGATCTGCTGTCACTGTGCACTGCATTTGCCTCAGGGCCTGGGGAGTCTGCCAGGGAGAAAAGCTGATATCCTCTGATAGCAGTAGGAACTCCTTGCTCTGCCCTTTGCTGTGGCCCCTGCACTGAGCCAGCCCTTTTATTGAAGTGTCCCTGGTGCACTCAAGCTATAGCCCTGGATTTTCTGCCTGCTGTGCCAGAGTTCCTCACCTTGTCTGGCAGCTGTGCTTCCATGCCCTTGGGGTGGTGGGAGAGTCCCTTGTGAAGTGAAGCACATGAGCCTTCAGTCCCCAGCCCACTCTGTGTGTGCATGGAGGGAGGCATTTGCTGCAGTGCAGGCTGAGGTGGTGGCTGGATTGCAGCTCCCCCATGGCTTGCTCCAGCATCCTGCTTTCCCTGAGGTCTGCCTCCACCTTGGGAGCACACACCTGAACTACTCTATTTCTCTTGCAGGGCAGTGCTCTGCTTAGGTAAAGGGTCATTTCAGGCAGCCAAACACTCCTCATACTTCCTCTATTCAGTGTGGAGTTCAGCACCACAGCTGATGAATGGAAACAACCAACCCTGGCACAAATGTAATCCTGGGATGCAGGTGGAATTTGCTGATCCATCCACACAGAGGTTGATTTCTCACTTTTTTTTTATTTTTTATTTTTAAATTTTATTTGAGTGGCCAACCAAAAACTTGACATCTTGATTGGGACAGAAATTGGTTGTCATCCTCTGGATTTGCACGCAAAATGTGGTTCTGCAAGGATGATAATGAAGCTGAGAGGAAACAGTGATGCTTAAGTGTGTGGCAAAGCAGCACAAGCAGCACACCAGGCTGATGTACCCAACAGCATTTCTGCAGTGGCCAAGCTGCCTCTGAGCTGTGTTGTCCTCTTGGACAAACTGTGGCCAGCAACACCCTCTGCTCTTCAGCTTGAACTTGCTGGTGGCCTCAGGTACTTTGGCTTGGGGTGTGACTGACCTTAAGGCCACTAATTTCTTGGAGATGATGTTGGGGAGGGAGGGCTGTTTCCATGCTGTTGAAACACAAGTTTGTACCTAGCTAAGAGGTGTTGGAGCACTTTTAGGCATTCGGTTCCAGATCAATGTTGTTGATCTTGTTCAAAGTTTTAAATTTTTTGAAGGGATGCAAACCCTTATTTTTAAATGTATATTTGTTTTAAAACCTGTTTGTTTTGCATTGTTGTTAAGTTGCTTGTTCAAGCTTTAATCAAAAGTCCCAGAGCTGCACGTGAGGAACTTGGTGTAAATTCAGGTCTTGTTTACAAAAATATGTTATCCTTTTTAATAATAAAGAACAGAACAGAATATGCACCCTGCAAGGGCATAGAAAACAATAGCAATTGCAGTTGTCTAATCTCTCTTCCTTGTGATTTTAGGCTGTGTGTGGCTGACAACACATTATCAGGTCAGCTTGCAGTGCATACATTTACAAGCTCTTGTTATTTTAAGTGTGTCACCAAGCTGCACTTAAAATAACCTCCACAGCCAAACTCTTCTAACAGTGGGATGATGTGCACACCCAGGGCTCTTGAGGTCTTGTCCTTTCCTGTTTGGAAGAGGACTGTGAGAGCTGACACGCTGCCATTAGAGGAACACATGCTGCAGCAGGGCTCAGGCTGGAAGAAAGGGCTTTGACTGCTGTGTGCTGGGGTGTGCAGAGGCTGGGGCACATGCTGGCCCTGTGCTCCAGTGATGTCACATTTGTACAGGCTGTGGCAGCGCTCCAGCTGACATCCCAGCACTTGCGAGCAAGCTGTGTGGCAATAAAAAGTGCTGGCAGAATAATTGCAAGCAAGTGCAGCTGTACAGTCACTCCAACACTGACAGCTTTGGCCTCTGTATTGTGTGTCAATAAGTCCAAGCCAAAATCCATTAATTTCTTGGTTGGGTTTGAATTCCAGCCTGGCCAGTTCACCCAGGGCTTTTCCTAGCTCATGTTTCTACAATAAAATTTCAGGAGTGTTATTTTATTGCCTTTGTGAGATACAGAACAGCTCGTTTCTCATAGAGTTGGGTTGGCAGAACTAGGAATTGCATCAAGCTGTTACCTTCGTCCATCCCAAAACTCCAGCTGAATTAAACATAAAGGGAAAACTTAAATCCCCCAAACCAGCAGGGATTTACCCTGGGGCAGGTGACTTTGTTCCTACCCAGAGCTACAGAGATGTGGCAGCTGCTGTCCTGTTGTGACCACAGCCTGGCATATGAAGGTGCCTCCCTCCATCTCCATCAGGCCTCCTGGATGCTCAGCAGCTGCTTTGTCGAGCTGTCCTTGCAGTAAGGATGGGAGACAGTTTTTGGGTGGACATTAGAGTTGGCTGTGCTGGCATGCAGGAGGTGTGAATGGAGGGAAGGACAGGCAGCATGGACTGGTGCTGTCAGTCTGGATGCATCCTGGCCTGCCTCCTGTGAGGGCATCTTCCTTTCATCCCTCCTGCCCCTATCTCTGAGCTCCTGTGTCTCCACAGGGAAACAGTGATGGTGACTAGCTGTTGGCCAACCTTGGCCTTACCTGAAAGCTGTGCTAAAGGCCCTGCAGCTTTCTTATGCAGCCCCTGCTTGCTGCACACCCCTCCCCTCTGCTGGCCCAGACACTTCTGCAACTCCATGACAAAACTGCTCCAGAGAGGGGCAAGCTCAGCCCATCCTTGCCTGCTACTGTGGACCTGGGTTCCAGCCAGTGTTAGCTAAGGCTGTGCCATGGCCAGACCTCCACTGTGGCATCCACAGCTGTCAGCAGCACCCCCGGGCCTGTGTCTGTCACATGTGTGCTACTGTTGTCACTTACTGCAGATCAGGGTCACACAGGACTTCTGCTGGCATTTTCACACCTGTGAATAAGCTGACTGTAAGATTCACAGCCCTTGTTACAGCTTCATTAGGCCACATCACTTTTATTTTTACAGCAGGATGATCCACTGATAGCTGTAAAGCCGGGTAGAGATGAAGTACAGATGGCTTTCACTTCAGGCTGGTTTTACAAGGTCATTCACAGCCGGGTGAGAGTGCAGGCCATGGCCAAACCGGCAGTGCAGGTGGTGACGCCGCAGTGGCAGACCCTCTAAGCAGGAACACTTTCATTCTCCCTGGGTTTTAATTTGCTCTTTAACACCTATGTTCACTGGTGTGCTAGGGTCACTCTGTGCTCTGAGTGTGCTTGTGAGCTGGGGTGGGCAGTGTGTGCAAGCCAAGCTCCGCTCCCTTGTTTACTGGTGGAAATTTGAGCTGGGCAGGTGACGGCATCTGAGCCACAGCTTCGTCGCTCTGTGCTAATCGCTGTGAATGTCACAACAGAGCCAGGTCTGCTGCTGGGGGCAGATTGGGTAGCAATGGAATAGTGTTGTACATCTCAGTTGTGGGATTCTATTCCCTGGGGTTTGGAGCCCCTCTGGGCTGCAGCTCCCACTGGGATGCAGGTGCCTTGTCCTCATCAGGAGTTCTCAGCTTGACTGTATAAGCACTAACAAGCAATGCAGATGTATGGGTGTGCTATGGACTTGGCACTTTCCATATTTCCTTGCAGAGCTTGGCAGGGTAGTAGCTCTCCTTGAGGATGTATAGCTCCTATCGGATCCTGCATGGGATGTTCCATCTTCTACATCCTCTGGCTGAGATGCTGCTGATCTGGTATGTGCTGGAAACTGGAGCTGATTCACAGGTTGAGAAGGTCTGGCAGGTGTAGGTCAGTCTGACCCAGCCCTGTGGTGGTGTGAGCTGCTGTGATGGTGCTACAGAGCAACCTCAGGGTCTCCAAGCTACACTTTAACTGCTGCATCTGAGGCTTGTCTTTCAAGTGAGACAGGAATGTGTATGTGTATGGCAAGAAAAGGAAGAGTGTTATGGTTGATGCACTGCATATCCTTCTTTTTATACCTTTTTTTTTTTTAATATGCAAGTGTGTGAGAGCTAGGTGGAAGAACCAGCCAGCCTGCTTGGAATACAAATTCTTATCACAGCTGTATCCAGGGGCCCTCCAGGCATGTGTTAAAGCAATAACTGGCTAGTGGTTTATTTTCTCTTTTCCCTTCTCCTCAGGCAAGAGGATGTTGCAGGTATGGTGCAATAGTTCATTCTAGGAAGATTCAGGACCCTTATGCCTGCAGCTCTGTGGTCTGCCAGTTTGGTCCTTGCAGGAGACTTTTCTGAAGGACTGCATTGGGGAGAGATGTATGTGCACAGTACTGTCAGTCTCTGCTGGAAACAGAGGTGTTGATGTTAGAACAGCCCTGCATTTCGTTCTTGCTGCCTTCTCAGTCCTGAGCTCTATAGGAAGCCTTTAGGCCTCACTAAGCTTTTCTACAAGACTGAGAAACATGTTCCTTTTAAAAGCAAGGGCTGAGGTTCTCATCTAGTCATGTAATGTACTGGGCTGAAGCTTTAAGGAGCAGGGAGAAAAAATAAGCAGATATTTTGGCATTTGTGGCAGAGTCAGGAGGCTGATGTTGGAGACACAGAGCTGTAGGAGTGGGTTCCAGCTGCCATGTGGGTCCCAGGCAGGCAGCCTCTTGTTGCAGACAGGGTGACTGTGCTGGAGCTGCTACCCCATGGCCCTGGTAGTCAGGCACCCCTGTGTGTTTGCAGGGCACAAGCTTTCCTGCAGATGGCTCTCTTTACATTGTTCTTTGCATCCTCTGATTTCATGTGAGATGCCAGCCATTCTTTGACTTGGTCTCCAGAGACTCTTGGTGAGCTCAGTAAATGGGAGATGTGGTTTTCATCCTGCAGGAAAAACAGCTCACCCTGCTTTCCTCATGTGGCATTAGGCTGAGTGCTGTGCCCTGACAGCACTCAGGACAGGACAACAGTGTCTTTCATGCTATCCTTTTGTTTCAGGCCAGCAAAGATGCTGCTGTAGATGACTGACTGTGCCTCAAGTGCTATGGCTCTACATGGCGTCTGCAGGACCAGACCATGCTAATCTGGGCCCCAAAGAGCAGAAGAGCATTGGGCTGGAGTCAGGCAGCCTTCCGGCAGAAAGACCTCAGCCCTGCTGGCCCTGGCGCCTCGCTCAGCAGCAGGCGAAACCCGTCTGGAATTTAGAGAAGAGATATGCGAGCGCTTTCCAGGATCGCATCCTGCTGCCCTCAGGGATCCCTCTGCAGCAATCCTGCTTCTTGTGCTCACCATCACTATGCCATGCACAGCCCACTGAAGACAGCCTCCAAAGCCCTCCAGATGCTGGCTCTGCCGCGGGAAGGGTGATGTCTTCTCTGCTGATGGAGCCCTGCCTCTTGGCAGAGGAGCGCTCTGGAACTGGAGTTGAAGGCTCTGCCCTCGGCTCAGGTCAGCAGGCTGCCAGCTCCTGTAGACCAGTGCTCAATAACAACTCCTTCCTACGGCCAAGCAGTGCTAAAGTGCCTTTTCTACAGTCACTGAAGATGAAAAAGGTGGAAAACACCCGGAGTTTTCTTGCTGCTTCATGGTCCCTCTCCGGGGATAGTAGAGACAGCTTCCCTAGCAGCCTGATCAACAGGGCAGTACCGGACACCAATGTTGTGCCAGAGAAAAACAAAATCCCCTCCAATACTCCTGTGCCAAGCAGTGTGATCCTCAGGAAGGATCAGTGCTCGTTGGAGGATGCTGAGGGGAGATCTCACAGCTCAAAAGAGAAGGCACCGGAGAAGAGCCTCTTGAAGGCTGTGCAGCAGCTACCTACTCAGGCTGCCACACACAGAGGCTTTGGGTGCCAAGTGGAAAGTTCTGGCCTTATGAATGTGGGCAGCCTGTCCAACCAGAACAGCAGGAGGAGGCAATCCACCCAGAAAGAAACCATTGCTCCCCTGAGCTTGGAGCTGGGGAGCCATGGCCTTACCAGTAGCTCGAGCCTCAGGGGCGCCTGTGGAGCCGTTGCCCGCGCTGGGCGGATCAGTGTCTGTCCCTTGGCCTCGCGTGCCAGCGCTCCTGGCTGCAGCACCGGCTGCTGTCCCCTGGGTTTGCGGAGCCCTCTCTGTGCCGGGGACCACCTGGCGAGAACAGAGCCGCCGCTCTTTGCTGCCATCTCTGAAGTGGCAGCACAGGTGTCCACCATCCAGCTGGAGGAAGAAGAGAAGCGGGCCCAGGCTGTGGTCTCAGGAAAGCTTAAGTAAGTAGAGGCAGGAGGAGGAGGGAGGGTGCAGCAGGATGTGCCAGGCTGGCCATTGTGTCTGTGTGTGTTGGGAGAGGATGCACTCTTCCTGAGGTGGCCATAAGGATAACCATAGGCTGTGTCCATGAGCAAAACCCAACTGCAGCATCCTAGTGTGTGGGGCACCTTCCTGCAGCCCCCAGCTTGATACAGGCACTTGGGATGGCTCCAAGCTGTTCCATCTTCTCCTTCAACCACAGCCTGGAATTACTGTGTGGCATTTCTAGTTTGTTCTCCTGAGCTGGGGGGGCCTTCCTGCAGTGGGAAGCTCTGCACATATGTTGAATGAAGCCTGCTGTTGAACCAGGCCTTCCTAGCCAGAGACATGGTTCATAAAAGAACACAGAGCTAATACTGTATAGAGGGTGTGAGGACATGGAGCTCATGCTCTCCTGCTAGGAGAGGGTGTTCTTTTTCCTCTTCTTTGTAGCTGCTCTGGAACATGTTCCTTTTCAGCGTGGTCTGGGGCCTCTCCATCTTGCTAGCTTGGGATGATTGCTTGTACATCAGCACTGGAGAGGGCAGTGCCCACGTTATCTCATGCTGCCTCATGGGCTTCTGGGTTTTTGGCCCCAGAAAGCATGTGCCATTGCTTTTGATGTTATGTCCTTTGTCCCAGCGCTACTGCTGAGAAGTCACTGCTGGAGCTGAGCCATCCCCAGGATGAAGCAGAGGAAGAACTTCCTGATGGCCTGGATGAGAGCTGCAGTCAAGAGGAGTATGAGGACAGTGAGTGCTGGTACCCCAGGGAGGGCTGTGCTCCATGCCTCAATGTGGGGAGTGCAGGAGCTGTCTGGGAGCTGGGGGTCAGCACAGCTGCCCTCCTGTCGTACATTCATGCTGTCATTTCAGGATGTACTGAACCCAAAAGTGATGTAACAGCAAGGAGGAACTGCATGGGTTCCTTCCGGGAGCAAGCTAGGGCTCACCACTGTCCTTCTCCAGAACTTACCCATCTCCTCTCTGTGCAGGGCTGTCAGCTCTGCTCCCTTCCCTGTTTTTATGACCCCAATTGGTGGGCAAAAGCCAGATCCAAGGATTTGGGGTAGCTGGAAGGTTCTGTCCCCTGCAGCATTTGTTTCCTCTCTTCTCTCGCTAACTCTGTGTGCATTCACTCCTCACAGAGAAAAAACCTGAGTTTGTTTCCTCCTGCAGGTGACTCGGATGCTTCCTCTGATGCTGATGTGTTGTCCAGCAGCAAGGTGGCTCCTGCATCCAGGTTAGTAGCTGTAAACAGTGCACTGAACTTGGTGTATTTTTCCCAGACTTGTCCCAGGACCCTAGGGAATGGCCTGAGGCTGTGTCAGGGGAGGTTTAGGTTGGATATTAGAAAAAGGTTCTTCACCCAGCGTGTGGATGGGCACTGGAACAGGCTACATAGGAAGTGGCCACAGCACCAGCCTGACAGAGTTCAGGAAGCATTTAACAATGCTCTTGGGCACATGGTGTGACTCTTGGGAATGGTGCTGTGCAGGGCGGGGAGTTGGACTCAGTGATCCATGCGGGTCCCTCCCAAATCAGCATATTCCAGTTGGATATTAGAAAAAGGTTCTTCACCCAGAGTGTGGCTGGGCACTGGAACAGGCTCCCTAGGAAGTGGCCACAGCACCAGCCTGACAGAGTTCAGGAAGTGTTTGGACAATGCTCTTGGGCACATGGTGTGACTCTTGGGAATGGTGCTGTGCAGGGCGGGGAGTTGGACTCAGTGATCCATGTGGGTCCCTTCCAAATCAGCATAGTCTGTGATTCTGTCATCTTTGCCCTCCATGGGGACAGAAGAGATGGTAGTATGTGGGATAAAGGAGTGAAGGCAGGAACAGATGTCCCAGCCAAAGGAAGTTTCCTTGCTACCCTGCAGACTAGAACTACCTCTCTTGCTACAGGCAGCAGCCTGTAAAGTGCTTAGGGTGCATCCACTGCAGCAAAACAGGGGTCTTAATTTCACTGGCACTGACAGTTGCTGAGTTAGGTTTACTGGATTAAATTGTGCTCTTGCAGTGTCATTGCCCGGCAGATGAAGCAGAGTGGAGGTGTCCTGGGGCAGAGACTGCAAAAGCTCCTTGGAGTTTTATGTCTCAGCATAGCATCCCAGAAACAAGTCCTGGAGCCTGAGTTTTTCTTTAATTTTTGGGAGAGTCTTTGTCTGGCGAGCACTGGTCAGCCTGTGGTCATCTGAGCCCTGCCTTCATGACTCCTGGCTGACCTTTGTTGGACCTGTCTTTGCCCATCCAGCACTGGGAGCTGATCTTGCACCAGGGCTGCCTCAGGCTTTGCTATCTGCCTGACAACTTGCTGCTTCCCATCATGTCATCACTAATCTGGGAGACAAGCAAGGCTTTCTGTGAGCAAGTGTTGAGCCTTAGGGTGCTGCAGGGCTCTGGGTGTGCACATGTGGTTGTGAAAGTCCTGCAGAGGTGATGTAAACTGGCCCAGGAGCTGTTTCTGGCACGATGTGTCTGGTTGGCCTCTGGGGAAGATGGGGGAAGCAGTGTTTGGGCTAATTGTCTCTTGCAGCAAGGAGGGAGGGGTGTTGTGCAGGCTGTGTGCTGGCCCAGCCTCAAAACCTTTGCAGCTGTCTCCTGCCTTCAGTTTGTGTGGGCAAAACCAGTTTTGTGCCAGAGGCTGTTAACCAATATAATCCTTTGCCAATTAATAAACTTGTAATTATTGATTTCGGTACTGAAAAGAAAAAAAACCAAAAAAACCAAGGACTTTGATAAAACACCTCTTCTTCCCTCAGCCTGGTCTCAAATTCTTTTTTGTGACAAGCTACACTCAGTCCCTTCAGAGAGATTGGCAATAGTGTGTTGTAGTTCCTTTCCTTTGCTGCTCTTTGTTCCTTGTTGGATTGCTCTGGTGTGGCTTCTTCCACTGGCTTCAGTGGCATATATTTGAATGTATGAATATATACATTCATTGCAAACCCTACTTTTCACTTCATCACAACCTTGATAGAAACATTACAAATTCTATCCCTCCTTCCAGGTATTGGGGCTTGCTGTTTTAAGGTGTACATTTAATGGGTAAAACTCCATCCCTCTTCCCTGCAACACAACAAAACCACGGGGGTTGCAACAGTTGGATAATGTGTATTACAATCTCCACCCCTTGTTCCCTTGGACTATAGGATTTGTCATGTAAAAGACTCTACTCCTTGCCCCAGAAAATCAAAAGCCCCACAGTGGGTACTTGTCATGTGCATTCATTGCAGACTCATCCCCTCATTGCTGCAGACTGAGTTACTGACCTTAGTGCCCACTGCTTGCACCACATAGCAATGATGGTGCAAATTCCTGATACCCAGATTAAGGCTCCTTCCGGATTCCTTCTTCCTTTGTTACTTTTCACTTTTAGCCAGCTGCCTACTGCTTCATCTTTCTTAGGAATTGCATCGAGTGCCTGGCTCAGCCTGCTGAGGCTCAAGACAAAGTGCTCAAACCAGCCCTTGTCTGCAGTTTATTCCCTAATGTGCCTCCAACTATCTACTTCAGTACTCGGGATGAGACAGGTAAGCCAGGCTCTGCTGTTGCACAAGCTGAGAGTGGCCACCCCATTATTAGGGAGCAAGTGGTGCCAACACACAGCCTGGAGCTGGCTGGCAGTGGCTGTCCTTTACCCTTCCCATGATGAGACCCAGCACTGCTATGAGATCCAAATGACTGCAGTAGACTGTTACTTCCATTGTCTGGAGCATAACTCAGGCTGCCACTAAATGTTCCAGTGTCCTGGATCTCCCCCAGCTGTGGAGTCTTCTGCTCCATGACAGTTGTGCAATGAGGGCTATGCAGCCTTGTCTACAGGCCTGGTGCCTGTGCAGCAAACCATAAGAATTTTGCAGCTGCGTTAAACCCAAGTATTGTGTTTGTTTTCCTTCAGTCTTTAACTTTTTGTCTTCCTAGTGGAAAAGCTGCCTTGGGAGCAGAGGAAGCTGCTGCGATGGAAAATGTGCAGAGTCACGCCTAACATAGTGAAGCAAACCATTGGCAGGTCTCACTTCAGAGTTAGCAAAAGTAAGTTGGGAGGCAACATTGTGTCCTTCCTTGCCTCCAGTGCCTGTACACAAGAAGGCAGAATGCCTGCAAAAAACAGAGCAGAAGCAATACAGGCTTGGCACTGCAGGGTGCTGGGATCACATTTTTGCCTGTCTGACCTGCAGTATCCAAGATCTGTGGGTCCCAGCAGGGCCTGATCTGCCTCTTGGCTTGCTCCTGGCATAGGCTACAAGGGCTTGCTCCTGGGCTCTCAGGAACTGAGGCAGATGTGAGGCAGGTTTGCTCTGGCTTGCCACTCTGAGTAGGCTGGCCCTCATGTAGTGCCAGGCCCAGCACTGCTGCTCCTTTTACCCATGTACTGAGGAGAAAGGCATCTTCTCTGACCATAACCAGAGTTCTCAGGGTTGGGAATCTTGTCACTGAAGAGATGTGTAGAAGAAGCACTGAGCATTTGCAGCTATGATCCATACTCTGGAATGCAATCTCCTGGAAGTATTTATTGGACTTCTGCATGTGTCAGGAGACCTCTGCACATTCTATTTTGGGGCTGTAATGAGACATGGAGGGCAGAGGAAGTCCTGAGTAGTTAGGGCACACCTACCTGTCCCTCAGCAGCACAGCATTCATTAGCCAACTGCTTAATTTGCCAGCTGTAATGCAGAGAAGTCAGAATGCTGGGCAATTAAAGGCATTCCTTTGACCCTGTACCTCTTCAGGTCCTTGCAACCAGTCGTATTTGCAATGATATGACCCACTTTGTTAACTGGATGCTACTCAGCTCTTGCTGTGGTAGCTTTGCAGTAGTAAGTATGAGTGCTTTGTGCTATAACTGTGCAGCATCCCTGGCATGCTTCTGCTAGCCCAAGGAGATGGGGTGCTGTGGGTTGAGAGGGTGTTATGGGTGGCAGGGTACTTGGTCATGGACTTTTCTGTTTTTCCTGCAGAAAGCAGTGACTGGCTGGGTTGCTGGGGGCACCACATGAAATCCCCTGGCTTCAAAGCCATCAGGGAGCACCAAAAGGTAGGGGCTGTTTTTTTCTGACCTCCTTCACGTGCATGGAGAACGTGTTGCAAGCAATTTGGCTGCCCCTCTCCTCAGGGCCAGGTGTTTGCTGTGAAGCTGTCCCTGCAGTGTTCCTTCCAGAACTGGGAGAGGAGTCCAAGAGACAGGCATAGCTGGGTGGGCATCTCTGCTGTGAGGATGGCTCTTGTATGGACTGGGGCTGTAGCCAAATTGTATTTATTTGTGAGCTTCTCTAAATTCAATCATTGCTGCTTAAAGCAATGCAGTCCTCCCTCTGGCAGAACTGAGGGGCAGGGACAATGCCCTCACTGCCAGTAAGGCATGTACCTTACTCTGATCACAAAGAGTCAGGTGTGGCTCATGGCTTGAGAACCTGTGGACTGGGGCTGTAGCCAAATTGTATTTATTTGTGAGCTTCTCTAAATTCAATCATTGCTGCTTAAAGCAATGCAGTCCTCCCTCTGGCAGAACTGAGGGGCAGGAACAATGCCCTCACTGCCAATGCAGTAAAGGGCATGTACCTTACTCTGATCACACAGAGTCAAGTGTGGCTCATGGCTTGAGAACCTACAAGGGACCAAAGCTTTGGTATCTGTCACAAGTCCCTGCCTGTTCTGAAGAGCTGTGATGCTCTAAACGAGGCAGTTTGTCCCTGCAAAGCTTCAGGAATAGGTGGAATCAGTTTGGGTGCAATCTTGGGGGGGGAGCAAAGACTGTTACCCTGCACTGTATTCAGAAAGGATGTCTCCTCTGCCAAGGGAGCAGGAAGGGGTGGGCAAGGAGTTGGGGAGCAGAGAGATCTCATAGCATCTGTGTTCCTTTCCAGCTAAACCACTTCCCTGGTTCATTTCAAATTGGAAGGAAGGACCGTCTGTGGCGCAACCTGTTAAAGATGCAGGCTCGCTGTGGGAAAAAGGAGTTTAATTTCTTCCCTCAATCCTTCATCCTGCCCCAGGACATCAAATTGCTCAGGAAAGCATGGGAGGAAGGAGCTAGCCGACAGAAATGGATTGTGAAACCAGTAGGTGTAAAACAGAACTCAATACTCTGTCCTTTTGTATGTGCAGGGAGAAGATCTGATCCTTTCTTGTTTGTGCTTTGCAGCCAGCATCAGCAAGAGGCATTGGTATCCAGGTCATCCACAAATGGAGCCAGCTCCCCAAAAGGAGACCACTGCTAGTACAGAGGTGAGTGAATATAAAACCAAGGTTGACACACAGCCTGGGACCTCTTAGTGTCTTGTGTCTCTTGCCAATCCTGGGCCCTTACCAGTATGTGGCAAAGTAGAAGTACCTGATTTTCGTCTGGAGATTTCTCTGGAGACTGCCTGGTTGTCCTGCTGCTGGAAGCTTGGCTCCATCAGCTGCAGGTGGGCTTACTGGAGTGCTGCTGTCTCTATGTAGATATTTGAGGTCTCAGACACAACTTGGTTTCATGAGCTTTCTGGAGCTTCTGTCTGGCAGGTGGACAG
The DNA here is from genome assembly GCF_014805655.1 of Passer montanus. Classification (NCBI taxonomy): domain Eukaryota; kingdom Metazoa; phylum Chordata; class Aves; order Passeriformes; family Passeridae; genus Passer; species Passer montanus. The sequence goes on along the minus strand of NW_024356504.1, from coordinate 13,303,985 downwards.
CTTCAGCTCTGCTGTGATCCAGCTCCCACTGCTCTGTACTCTGGGGCTTGGCATGCTTGGAGACAAACAAACCTTATCCAGTTCACACAAGCACAGTGGGAAGACAAGTCCCAGGGAAGAGGTGGCAGTTGTCAAAGACTTGTTCTTATCTGTACTTATCTGAGTTAGAATGGTTCAGTAAGAGCCTCAGTGCATGTAGATGTTAGTCAAAGGATTTTTTTGAAATAACAGTGTTCTCAATTTCCTTCCTCTTCTGCAGAAAAGTGGAATAGTTCATCTTGATTTGAGGTTGCTTTCTGGGAAGGTTCTTGTGAGAGCAGGAAAACTGCAGTGTTTGGCAGACAGGGAACTGTTGAGTTTGCTTGTTAGTTCTGCCTGTCCACTTTCCATGCAGAGATAAACTTCCTTATGGAAAATCATGAACTTCAGGGATGAATAATCAAATGATTTGGATTAAAATACCCAACTGTTTCTGCTTACTGTACAAAACCATCTGTGGTGTACTGTATGTCTTAGATGTTCCTGAAAATTGTGATCAGCGTTGTGGGTGTGGAAAAGCTACTGCGCCTTAAAACTGAGGAAAATCTCTTCAAAATGGAACTGAGCAGAAGGAAACACTGCTTATGTGCTGCAGGAGCTCCTTGTGAATGGGAGAGCTGCTCTTTCTCTCATTTTGTCTGCGATGTGATTAACTTGGAAATGCTGTGCAAAAAGCCTTCTGTATTGATCCCTTGTTTTGCCAGGGCTTCTGAATTGGGGGTTAGAGATGTTCCTGCATATGAAAATCCTAACCCTTATGTGCTTACTTCCCTCTGCAGATATCTGCACAAACCCTACCTCATTGGTGGCAAGAAGTTTGACCTGAGGATCTATGTTTACGTCACTTGCTATGATCCCCTCAGGGTCTACCTGTTCAAGGACGGATTGGTTCGCTTTGCCAGCTGCAAGTAGGTTGTGCAGGAGAGAGCTGCTGGGGGCTGCCTTGGTGCCCAGGCACCTGTGGCTGTGGTACCTGCCTTGGCTGGGGCAGGAGGGAGTCAACCCCTATAAGGTGATGCTTAAAGCTGCATCTTGCTTGCTTAAGAGGCACTGCGGAAACACACGAGGTCGCTGCAGGTGACTGTTGAAAGGGAGTGTGAGAGGATGCTGCCTACATCCAACCTTCCCAATGAAAGATCAGCTCAGTGTAAAGCAGTTCTTGAAATACATCATCTGTGCTTCATTCTGCATAAAGGCTGGCACACCAGAAACTGACATGTTTCTTCCAGTGTTCATTGTATTGCCTCAGGCTGTTGCAGTTCCATCAGTGCTTCTGCTCACTGATACTCTGGCTTTTATTTCTTGAGGATATGCTGTGAGGGTGGGATTGCATGCCACTGTCCCAAGGCAGCTTGTTCTGTCTCATGTTTTGTTCATTAGCTCTGGGTCTGTGGGGACAGAGAGCTGCAGGCAGCAGGGCTGGTGGATGGCTGAGAGTGGTCTGGGATGAGAACAAAGTTTGTGCCTGCCTCGTTGACCTGGGGACAGCCCCTTCAGTCTTGGACAGCTTGTGTTCCTCTTGCCTTCTCCAGGTACTCCTCCTCAATGGATAGCCTCAGCAACAAGTTCATGCACTTGACCAACTACAGTGTGAACAAGAAGAACACGGAGTACAAATCCAACTCAGATGAGACTGCTTGTCAGGGACACAAATGGTAGGTGCTGCTTTTAGGGTACAAGGCAACTCTTTCTATTTCCCATTAAGTCAGACTTTTTCAGTATTCTTACCCAAAACTTGAACTTGCTTTCTGTATCATCTGCTCCCACTTGGAAAACTGAAAGAACAGAGTGATTTTAGCATGAGTTAGTGTCAATGGAATCTGAATGGTCTCTGTGGCTTGTGACTCATCCTGTCTGCTACTGCTTGAGCTGAAAGTGCTGTCCATCCTGCCTGTGTTTGTGCCATTCCCTGCTTCCAACGCTGCACTCATCTCTGCTCATTCATCCCCTTCCCCTGTTGTGGGGGTGATGGGATGTGGTTAAAGCAGACTCTGATTGGCTTTTGTTAGGTATTGAATGGGTGATGCTTAAATTGGCTAGATGGGAGCTTCTGCCCACCTCACTCTTGACTTTGCAGTAGAGGCGAGAAGGGGACAGCTCTGGTTCAAAACTGTTAATTTATGTGCTATTATGTGTTAATCTATGTGTCATTTCAGTGGGGATAGGAGCAATGGTGCCATTTCTAGGCTTTTGGGAGGAGGGCTGCAATTTTGCAGGAGTTCCCATTCCTTGCTGTCCCATGGGTGAATGGATGCAAGCCCCAGGAACTTGTCTCTGATTCCATGGTGGTGTTTGAACCCTTTTAAAAATAGTGCAGGATAGAGTTCTCAGTTCTCAGCCTGAAGAGCTACTGCACTTCAAAGGGAGTTGCAGAAGATGTTTGGTTGTGGCCAGATCACTTAGACCTGCACCTGCTCCACAGTGGTCTCTTCCTCCACTGGGACTTCTAGCAGGGTCTGCTACCTCTCAGCAGTTGCAATTGCATGGAGGTGGGATTGTGTGGGTGTCCCATACTTGCATGCAAGTGAATGCTGGCTGCTCCTGTGTTAAAGATAAGTGTGGCTGTAATCCACTCCATCTTGTATGCAGGAAGCGTGACCTTTGGATTCCTGGCCATTAGCCACATGGTCTCATTTGAGAAATATCTCAGCATCCTTGGCTCAGTGTCAGAGTAGCTTGCAGCACTCAGTGTGGTATGGGAAACTCCTGTAAAAGCATAGATGCTCCCCCATACCATCTTGTTACCACATTTTTCAGAAATTCTTTTAATCACTGAAGCCTCAGTGAAGTGGCTTTAGCTGAAACATTTTTGGGGTCTTGTTGGATTCCTGCTGAGCTTCTTTGCAGTGCTGCGGGGGAAGGCCTGCAGGAAGGGAGGTTTGCTGAGGACATGGAGGGGGAGGGAAAGGAAGATCTGGGCCTGACTTACCTTGCTCATGTGCTAATTTGGGACTGTGCTGAGAGAAGTCTATGACATATTCATGTTCCTAGTAGCTTGGGCCTTCAAAACCAGGGGCCAGGCTGGGGAGAGCAGTAACTAGGAACTGAGAGGCTTGAGGATGTCAGGCGGATTGCCATGTCAGGGAAGAGCACTGTCAGGGTTCTCCTCTGTTGCTTTCACCACTAGCAGCAAGGAGCTACATATTGGAATCTGAAGTGCAAGGAATTCTGAGAACTTTGGGCCTGTAAGCCAAAGCTTAAACACAGGATTTGATCTGAGACCTTGGGATAAGCTTCTGAACTTGGGTGCTAGAAGCGAGAATGTAGATTTATAACTTAAAACAGAGACACGTTAAACTAAGTGGAAGAAAATTTATAGTTTTAGAGTTTAGTGAAGTTTGTGTGTCATAACATGATTGGCTAAGAAACCTTACACTGCAAAATGAGTCTATAAGATTAAATACTTAAAAATTAGGTCAAAAACAGAAATATCCTTATTAGCAGTGTTTTATTAGTCAATAAATCCTTAAAAGGTCTTGTGACTAGAGGTCTTATGACCTTCTGAACCATGCAGTAAAGATGTGAACCAAACTCACCTTTCCTACCTATGTAGAAGAAAAAAAAAAATCTCATCATCTGAACTCAAAAATCCCATCTCTAACTTATTCAAAATTCCTTCAAAAATCCCCATAGCTACAGAGCTACCTCCTTTGCTTTCTCTCTCACAGGGCACTCAAGGCTCTCTGGAGTTACCTGGCCCAGAAGGGAGTTAATAGTGAGGCCATCTGGGAGAAGATTAAGGACATCGTTATCAAAACCATCATTGCGTGAGTCTTGGCACCCCTTACTCTGTGTGTCTGTGAGGTGCACCTTGGCACCTTGGCCCTTTTGACTGTCCAGTCCCCTCTCAGCCTGGTCCTTTTGCTCTTAACCAAAATGGTGTTACTGCTGTTGGCTTTGGTATTTCTCTGCAGATCTCTCCTTTCATCCTGTTACTTATGCTCCTGCAGTAGCTGCAGTGGGTAAATAGACCTTACATTTCCCTGACCGGGAAGGTCCAGGAAGGTGCAGTGTACCCAAAATTGCCCAGCTTGCCACCAGTTCCTCTGCTTTGCCTGGGAGCCTGAGAGTATGGTCCCTGGTGCAGATTAAATCTTGTATTCAGAGGTGGATGCTGCCTGACACAGCAGGGATGCGCAGGATTCAGTGCTGGATCCATATGTGGTGAGGCAGCAGCAACACACAGGCCTGTGTTGGTCCCTCAGCCCCCCTGCTCCTGCAGCACGTGGCTGCATTACACTTCCAGAACTGTCAACACGTGCTGTGAACAGCCAGAGCTCTGCTGTCTGTCTGACTGTTGAAAACAAGCATTTTTTTCTTGGCTTGCAGTTCTGAGCCGTACGTGAACAGCCTGGTGAAGATGTACGTGCGCCGGCCGTATTGTTGCCATGAGCTGTTTGGGTTTGATATCATGCTAGATGAAAACCTCAAGCCCTGGATCTTAGAAGTCAACATTTCCCCAAGGTAAAGCATATTCTGAGCCACAGCAGAGTGGATAATGGCCTTTCTTTTACTACAAAGTAAGTTTGGCTTGCCATGTCCCCTGTAGCCTGCGCTGAAAGATCATGGGCTTTGAAGCCTCCCTCTCCAGATTTCAGGAATCAAAGCCCTCCCTGTCTGTGAAAGCAACATTCATCTGCAGTTCAGAAAGCTTTTCTGGGCATGCTCCAGCTAGAGCCAGGGAAGGGTATGTTAAAAAAGGAAGGCAAGGAGGGATGTGTCTTGTACAGAACGGGTGATGGCAGAGATTTCTCTGCGTGGGCAGAAGCAGTCAGCAGTTCCACTGCCTCGTGCACCATTCTTCACTTCCTGACCGCATCCGGCCTTGTGGTGTCGGCTGTGCAGGCAGGGCCGGGAGCTGCAGTGTAACCGAGCACGGCCCCTCCTGCCTGAGAGTGGGTGGGCATGAGCTGTACACAGAGCCATGTACACGGGGCTCTGGGGATGGATTTGACTATTTCTAGCAAACTTGGGAAGAGATGGAAAAAAATTAACTATTTTTTCTATTAACCCCTTCAAAGCGCTATTGTCAGGATTTTTCTCTCAGTGTCTTACAGCTGGTTTCACGAGGCAAGGGACAAGCTGGTGTTTGTGTCCCAATCAGTGATAACCCAGGGATTGATCCTGGGGCCATGAGGCTCAACACCTCCATTCAAACACTCAGGCTGATGTGATGCTTCCTCTCTGCAGCCTCCACTCCAACTCCCCACTGGATGTGAGCATCAAGGGCCAGATGATTCGGGACCTCCTCAACCTCGCTGGTTTTGTTCTGCCCAGCATGGACAGTGTGGCTCCAAGGACACAGACAAGAAGTGGCTCTACCTACAGGTTACCCCCCTTCTCTGTCAGAGAAGCAGGCTTTTTTCTTGAGGGATTTCATCTGGGGGGGTTGCTTGGAGCCCAGCAAATGTGGGATTTTAGCTGTTGAGAGCCTGTGCTTGCTGGTGTTTCAGCTATGGGTTCAAAGAACTTGCCTCCTTGCCTGAGTATCTGGTTCCTGTGGTCTCTCCAAAGCAGAAGGATTTATGGCCTCTCTGCAGGCCCATAGTTGGAAGTGAGGCAAATGTAATTTGTGCTTGCTCTGCAGTTAGTCAAGTCGTGCTCTCTTGTCCTTCCCCCTGCCAGAACTAATATGATGCTAAGTTTCACTGCCTCTCTGTCTGCTTGGAGGACTGGCTGGCTCTTTTGGGGCTGGATCCACTTACCCTCTGACTTACCAGAACAGATATGCTGCTGCCTGGAGCAAGAGGAGCACCTGTTATTTTGCAAGTGCTGGAGTGATCAGTTCTTTAGGCAGGACTGCAGGTGTCACATGCTGTCAACCTGTGGGTGGAGGTGTGCACAGTCTTACTTCACAACTAACATGGCTGTTTTTTGCAGAATGCTAATTCCTGGGTGTGTGTCCAGCCAGACCCTTAATACTTCTGTGTTTCACCACAGCTAGGGCTTATCCTGGTTTCAAACCTGATGGCTGGAAGGAAACCAGTCTGTTCCCTTCCAGCAGAATGGCTGCTGGCCATATGTCATTGAAGGATCAGCTTGCTGGGTTAAGCACCAGCATGCAGCGATGTGTGGGCATGCCAGAAGATGGGACTCTTGCCCTCTGAGTGCCTTCAGTGGAGAAGCTTGGAACATGGGTCTGTTCCAGATGGGGAGCTCTCACCAGCTTGTCTGCGGTGCTTTGATCACATGCTGGTTTGCCACTTCCAGTGGAAGTGCAGAAGGGCAGGTGTCCTCAGAAAGACCTGCAGGGGATTAAGTGGATCCTTAACATGGTTCAGATGATGCATTACCAGATTTCTTGCATCCAGAGGCAAACTTGTTTAACTGTATTTCCTGCCCTGGGAAGCATATGAAGGGGGTGGTTTTTTTGCATATGGGCAGAATTCCAGTAGATCTTCATGTTGTCCAAACACCATGCAGCACAGACTCAAGGTCCTGCTCTCCCTGTTTGGATCTGCACACAACTATTGAGTTTTGCAGCAGCAGCAGAAAAAAACCCCAAAAAACTATATTGATAGATGGGTTAAAAGGTTTTCAACAAGTGTCTCCCAGATTCTGGCATCCCCAAATCATTCAGTTGGCACTTAGAATAGATGGTTGCTGGTCAGGTAGTACAAAAGACCGGGACTTCCCTTGGCAGGTGGCTGAATTTGAGTCCTGAGAGTACTTTGATATTGCCAGAGGAAGTTTTTGATCTAAGAATTCTCTTCTTCCTTGTACAGTACCAGTACTGGGTACTTGTACCCCCATGCCTGTGCTCGCAGTTAGGAAGCTGTGTTCCAAGTGAGATGTAAAGATGAGATCCCACCAGGCTTCATGTGCTGTGAATCACATCATGGTGTGTCTTTGACCCTCTTGCATCCTATGTGAGTGTGAGGTGATGGCTCACCTTTTGGGTGAAGGAACACTGAAATGCCTTAGTGAGGAGCTGGCATAGTCCTTCCAGTTTCCCTGCCCACATCCTTCCCAGGTTCTGTGCTGGTGCACAAGGCCGTGGATCCATTACTGATCTCGGAACTAGTGAAATCCTTGGAGAAAGTGTTCTCTCCTCCATGTCATTTTCATGAGGCTGTCATTACTCTCTCAGAACTTGCTGCTCAGAAGAGCAGTACTGCCATGACAGGAATTTGTCTTCTCTGCTTAAATGCTTTGTTGTTTCTCTTGTGTCCTCAGTCTGGGCAGTGCTGTGAAGGAGAAGTCCAAGCCAATATCTGAGCATTTGAGAGCAGAGAAGATGAAGAAGGCCTATTACTTGATGCAGAAGATACCTGACCAGGTACAAAACAGCCTCCTCTGTTACTTGCATTATCATGCCAAGCCCATGTCCCAACCAGTCCCACATGTCTATCCCTCTTCAGATTGTGCTCTTCTCTGAAGTCAGCCAAATGATAGGGTGCACTTGCGCTCCAGTGGGTTACAAGACAGCTGGTCAGAAATAAACTGGGTTTGCTTAAGCCACAGTCTCACTGACTCATCTGTACATTAAAATAGATGTGTGCTGAGGGGTACATTACCCACCAGTCCCCAACTGCCTGCTCCTCCTTATGTGTCTGTACAGCTCTTAGAGCCTTTGCCAGCTGACCCCTGTGCTGAGTTAGTAGGGCCACTGTCCTTGTGTGACTCCTGCCAGTGTATTTAAGAGAGACTGGGCTGCAGAATTGGTGTTCTCTTCAGTTCTGTGCAGCGTTGGTGTCACCATAGAGTCTAGATTCCTTCCACAGTTTCCATGTGGCCTTTGTCCCAAAGATCTCAGACACATGGAGACCTCTGCTTGAGAGATGCTTCTCCCTGACCTTGGGTTGCTCTTATCTGCAGGATTTTTATTCTTCTGTCTTGGACATCCTGACTCCAGATGACGTCCGCATCCTGGTGGAGACAGAGGATGAGTATTCCCGGCGCGGGCAGTTCGAGCGGGTGTTCCCCAGCCACATCTCCATGCGGTACCTGCGCTTCTTCGAGCAGCCCCGTTACTTCAACATCCTGGTGACCCAGTGGGAGCTCAAATACTACTTGAATAGACACAAAGGTAACTGCCCTCCAAAGCCTGGCACAGCCACCTGACTCAGGCAGGCTGCCTGCCAGCAGTCGTGGGAGACTTGTGAGCTATGCATGTTGAGGGGGAGCTGCCTGCCTGCATGCTAACCCCCAGGAAATGTGTTACCTTCCCAGACTGCTTCAAATATCACAAAAAGCTTATTCTGACTTGATGAGAGGTGATGACTGTTCTGGTACGCACAGCACCAGCACTTCTAGGTGCCCTGGGCATGAAGCAGACTGGGATTTTGTCTTCAACCTTTAGCTTTGGCCTCTTACTGTGTTTCTCTGCTCTCTTTTGATGGAGAAACAGCTGGATTTGCTGGGCTTTGCTCTTGACAAGTGATCTGTGAAGGAAAAATTTGGCCTATTCCTCAGTCTCCTGCAGCTTTCTAATTGATGAAAAACAATCAGCATACAAATGGAATTTTTTCCTGAACACTAGAAGTCTAGCTAACATTTCCATCCTTTCAGGACACAATTCTGTATTTTAATAAAAAACATTATCCTTTAATGAGGCATAGCTGGGCCGGACCAATTCCTTCTCACCCAGGGTTGCCTCTATCAGGGCAGCAGCATAAACTGTTTAGGGGAGAGTCAGTGAGGTCCAGCATGAAGGGTTAGAGAAAATAAAAAGAGACTGTGGCTCAGGGCTTTCCATCCGATATCTGATCTAGATGGAGAGGCTTCTGGAGGAGCTGGCCCTCCACTGCATTGACTGTATGTGTGCTCCTCACCTGGCTGTCAAGGAGGGAAAGAAGAAAAATGCTTTTGTCGCTTTTCATTGGTGTTAAAGCAAGTATCAAAGGGGTCAGTAACAATCTTTCACGGAGAGCTGGTAACATCATAGCCTTCTCTGGCTATGTTGTCAGCATGTGTCATCCTTTGCCTTGCTAATATCTTTGCTGGATGATCTTCCATCAACTGGAACAAAGATTCTGTCATCGTCCTCACTGAAGTGCTGCCCTGAACTTTGCTGCTCAGGCAAGGGTCCTGGTTCAGTGCTTCAGCTTCCCCAAAGAAGCCAGGCGAGCAGATTTCCTCTATCCCATCACTGCTCTTTACCTCTGAGCAGAACTCACTCTCCCCCATCCCCTTCCTGTTCCCCTGTGTTCCATGCAGCACTCCTCTTTTCCAGGCCAGCAAAATGCAAAGCCCAGGCTGGTGCACAGACCCAGGAGAAGGCATCTGAGCCACCCTGCTCCCCTTGGCCCCCAACATGTGGGTTTTTTTTAACAGGGTTCTGGGGCTTCCTGAAAGGTCACCAAGGAACAAGCTTTGGACAGCAAGGATTTCTCCTGGTACCTTATAGAAAAGATAACCATAGAGAACAGTAATGCCAGCTGAACAGCATCAATGGACTAGCCATTGCTCTGCTGGTTCTTAATTCTCAAGTCACCCTAGCCTTCTGCTATGACCCTAAGGTCCTTAAATAAGAAAACAGGATGGGAGTAGTCCTGGATTTCTCAATATTTTTGAGTTGGCCAAAGAGCAGGGTGCTTGGCTGCAGTGGGGACAGCTAGCAGGAAGCCTTGGAGAAAGTGGAGTCTGTTCACTGCAGTTGAACATATGGCTCTACTTCAAAATGACCTTGCTGTGCTCTGGAGCACCATGTCTTGTGTGTGGTGGGAGGATTGGTCCCTTCCAGTCATACCAGCGATGATCTCGGCTTGTTCCAGTCTTACCCTCTGTCAGGGTTGAAGTCTCAGCCCATCTTGAGCTCTGGATGGATTCCTGAAGGGTGGAGATGCACTGGGATGCTGCAGCTGATCTGTGCTGTGCAAGGAGGAGGTTGCCTGAGCTGCCCTCCTCTGGGAAAGGGGTCAGCAAAGCTGCTCTACATTTGCACGGTGGGAACTTTCACTGGTGCAGCCCAAATCAGGTACTGCTGTTGGCAGGCACTGGGCTCAGGGGGACAGCCAATCTGGTCTAATTCGGCAAATCCTGTGTTGCCCCAGTTTTCCTGTTTCGCTGAGCCTGCTGCAAGCAATGTCTTGGCTCCCTGGGAGGAAGGCAAGCACTGCAGCAGCCCACGCACTGATGTTTGCTCGTACAAAGGGTGAACGCCCTCGGTTTACCCCGTGTTTGCTGGCGCTCAGGCACGTGTTCAAGTGTTATTGCATAGCATGTTCTGTGTGGTCAGCGCAGCATATTTGCATGCCTTGAGCTGGGAAGGCTTAACTCTCTGTAAACCTGGCTGTTTGTTCTCACTTATTGTCTTCTGTCACTTCCTAGGTTTGGAGCTGCTGAAGAACTGGTGTGTCAAAGGGTACCACACTGGGGCAGGGACGGATTTGGCCCAAATGGTGTGTATAACTGTGGGTAAGGTAGGCAGAGAATGGTTGTTTACCTGCACAGAGCTGGGTAGAGATCCTGCTTGCTCTGCTTCCTCTGGCTCTTGTCTTACCCGTTTGCCTTCTCCCTTCTTTGCCAAGGCTCCAGGAGTCTGGAAAAACCCATGCTGCCCTATTTCCCACAAACATGAAGTCATGAACAGTATTATCAGATCTGCAAGTGTTTTGCATCTGAATATCCTTGGGTGCACTGGGCACAGCCCTACATATTTGGCACTTCTCCTGACCACTGTTCCTCTCTGTGAGGGAGTTGTCTCTGTCTGTCACTCCTGTGCCTTACAGCAGAATGCTACTCTGAAAGAAATCTACTCTTTTGACCTCGAGATGCTCTACTCCCACTTTCAGCAGAGGGATTCATTAGGCAGAGAGCAAAGATTGCTCTGTTTGCTATTCTGGGAACAGTCTGGTGGCAGTGACAATGTGCAGCAGTGAGGCAGCTCTAGCTGAAGCTCTCTAGGGCAGCCTATGGCAAAGCACAGCAGGCTTGAGGGATTTTTGCCATGATTTAAATAGCCATTCTGTTGTCTTCCTCTCCTACCACAGTGGTCATTGCCAAAGTCGTTCTTCCTCCAGAAGAGTAGCATTCAATCAAATGGCTTCAGCAAACTGGAACTGGGCAGACTGGGGTGAGTTTGCACTGGCTGTGATGTTCATGGTGTTCATAGTGTGGCTTTTGGACTGGTGTCCTGGTAGAAAACTGGCAGCCCAAAAAGCAGCTTTATTAAGGGGAGAGGAGCAGATTGGTTTGCAGGCTCTGAAGCCTCTGCTCTCTGAGGAGCCAACAGATGGAGCTGGCATGATGTCTGTGCAACTGGGCATGTCTCCTTGGCACTGTAGGCCCAGTTTAGATGGGAGTGAAGCTCAGAACAGCCAGATTAGGTGATGCTTGGAGCTGTCATGGTCAGAACATGCTGGCAAGATATTCCCTGCACTGGAACTTGTATCACTTCAGTGGACACTGATGTGGTTAACAGTGAACAGAGGCTCTTAGCTGCAGTGCTGGCTGGGGGAACAGTGAGGCCTCCAGGTCTGTTGCACTCTCCCAGCTTCCCTGAGTAAAGCTGGGCTACTGACAGCTTCCTGCAGAGGTGGAAGACTGGAGGTTGTCTGGGTGAGACACAGTGAAGGGGAGGTACACCCCTGGTCTTTGGTTCTGAGAGAAAGGTCATCACTGTTCCTGTGCTGAGGTCAGGGTGGTGTTGGGTTTACACACAGACAGGGAGACTGAGTTGTGACCCTGCAGTCCCACTGATACTGGCATTCCTGTTGGGGTCAGTGGCATTGCCTGGAATGGGAGATGGAGTAAGTGAGCCTGGCAGCCGTATCTCTGAGTCCATGTGTTGTGATGTAGCAGATGATTATTGCACTATGGTCCTTTTGGTTCTTTCTCACTGTCCCTAAGAAGCTCAGGGTCTCCTTTTTGTTGCAGCACATGCCTCCCTTCAGCTGGTGAGGATCTCACAAGATGCCTGGAGCCCAGCCCTACTCAGAGCTTACCTCTCAACAAGTGCACTGATGGAGCCAACCAGAGACCTGCTGGCTGCCTCTCTGACACTGCCCTGGTGATGTGACCAAGCAGCCACCGTCCCTCCCTGGGGACACATCAACCTACCTCAAAGGAAGAGACAGGAGCTGGCTCTGTAGAGCAAGGACTGTGGGAGCCCTTTGCACTGCACACTTTTTTGGTGCTGGTTGTAGAGATGTTTTCCTAGGCAAAGAGGAGACCTGTGTGACTTCATTTTCTAAAACAAGTGGCAAAGCTTGAGGAAGTGGGGGTTATCTGGCCTTTGTCCTAGACTGTTCTAAAAGCCTGACATGGTGGTTTCTTTGCTGTGTGGGGGCTGGCTGAGCCTGTCCTTGTCCCCAGTCAGCACAGGCTGAGCCCTTGCTCGCCTGTGTCTGTGTCCTGAGTTGCTGGCAGCTGAGCCTGCTCTTGCCCTGCTCCAGCCTGGCCCCTGGAGATAAGTCCCCAGTCCTCATGCCTGGCAGGGAGTAAAACTGCCCAGTTTTATCCTTTGTGAATGTCTGTGCCAACATCCTGCCCTCCCCCAGCAACAGGCCCTGCAGGAGACCTCAGGCTTGCACATTGCAGCTCCAGAGAGTCCACGGGTACCAGTGTGGCTCCAGTTTGTTGTGGGGGCAGTGGGGCTGCTGGGGAGGGAGCATCCTTCTCAAGGCCATTGGCTCTCTGGTGTGCCCTGCAGCATGTGTGCATAGACTGCAGGCTAGTGCTCTTCTCTTGGGTCTGCTCTCTATTTTCCCTTTGTTTCTGAAGGATTTCTATTAAATTTTAACACTCAACTGCTCTCCTGGTTCTCATCTGCCTTCCTTTCCCTGACCTCTTTGTGTCTGGTGGGAAGCTCACCCCTTCCCATGCTTCACTGGGCTCTGATACTGGGAGGGTTTGTGCTACCACCCCACTTCCCTGTCCTTCCCAGAGCTTGGGGATATTCTTGCTGCCCTGTGGCAGGTAAACATATCCCCCTGCATGGAAAGCAGCTCCTAGCATAACTGCTTTGGTCTGGAGTCTTCGTTTTGTCTTAGGGACTATCCCATGCATCATTAATCGAGGGGAACAGTGCAGTCCAACCTTAAAAGAGGGGTAGGAAGGGTTGGGTGCCCAGAGCTGGCCCTTGCTGGTTCAGGGTTCTGTCCCCCCAGTATGGTGGGTGAATGCTGGGTGCATGGGCAGGTTCTTGGGGCCCAGAGGAGGTGCTGATGTGTGGGCCCTGGGTCTGTTAGAGAGCCCTTCCCTCCCCTCTCCTCGCAGCCCACCATTTCCCAGTGCCGGGCCCTGTTTCTCTGGTCTCCTTGGTGACAATCTCATCTCTCCTCGGCTTCTCTCCAGCACCTGAAAATAGCCTCCGAAAGTGGAGATGCCTGCTCCCTTCCCTGCTGCCAGCACCCGCGATGGCCAGGCTGGAGCCAGGCTGCTCTGCACAGCACAGCTGTAAGGGTCTGGCCCCAAGGGCCCCTGCACCACTGCGGGATTTGGGCCACTCTGTGAGCCAGCACCGAGGCCCCGGCCTCCCCTCCTCCTGCCTGCTGTGAGGCTGCACCAGGGAACTCCTTGTACCCCGCCACGGGCCAGTATCCAGCTGTCCCCTGCAGCCGGAGACTGTCCCTTTGGCCCTGTAGCTACCAACCCCGCAGCCAGCCCGACAGCCTCCCAGAAATAGAAAGCGGAGCCGGGAGCGGGCAGAGGGCGAGCAGGAAGGGGTGGCCCCGCGGCAGGGAAGGAGTTACCGCAGGTCGGGCTGCCCCCGCCTGTGGGGTGACAGGGTCGCCGCGGACACTGAGCTGCAGCAGGATCTCGGGCAGGGACAGGCAGGGCTGGGCAGCGTCGACAAAATGGTCGGCACCCACCCAGCCCATGGCAGGACCCAGCCCTTCTCCAGCATCCCCTGGAGGGGGGAACGCTGTGCCCCCCACCGCGTCCCTGGCTCCTGGGGGACGGGGGTCCGCGGAGAGGGGTGTCCCTCCGCTCTCTGCCCCCTGCCATCCCTCCATCGCCCCCTCCCTCGGGTCCCCAGGACCAGCGCTGCCCCCGGGCCCGCCGAGTTCAGCCCGAGGCTGCTCGGGGCCGCGGGCGCTGCTCGGTGGTGTCGGCCGTGTCCCCCCCCCGGCGGTGGCGGTGGGGGCATGGCTGGCATTGCTCGCTGACACTCTATCTGCCAGGGCCACGCCAGCCGCGGGCCCAGAATAGCAGCGCTGCCCCGCAGATAGCATGGAGCAGCTCCGCGGCCCCGCCGCGTCCCAGGTACCGTAAGGCTGGGTGGGGGGCGCGGCCCTGCAGACCCCCGAGCGGGGACAGGCCACCCCCGGGGTGGGAGAATGTGGGCGGCTGACGGGCCCCTTCCCACGGACGTGCAGCCCTGGGGACAAGGACGTCCTTGTCCCAGCTGTGCCAAGCCCCTTGGGAACAGTTGGGGCAGGTTGTGCAGGGTCTCTTCCTTCTCCATGTTAGCTCTAGGTTCCTCAGGGAGTGGTCCCTGTCTCTGTGCCTTCATTATTTTAGGGTGGCCCGTAAACTTTGGCTCTGTCAGGAAGGTTTGTGGCCGGGGTAGCTCTTCCCTCTGCACGTGCTGCTGTATGTAGGGTCTCCTGGGGACGGGGGAATGGGGGCAGCCGTCTGGCCCTGTGGACTCCCTCCTTCCTCGGGCTGCTGCTCTGTTAATGTAGGTTTCCTGGGATGGACATGGTCCCCGGGAGGGGCCAATGGGGTTGGCGAGGCTCTCTGCACGGGAAGAAGCAAGAACGGAATTTACACCTTGGGATTGGGAGAGGATGGGCGCGGAGCCGCTGTGGGACATGCTTGGCTCCAGCAGCAGAGAGAAGGCAGGAGGTCCTGCCATCCATGCCTTGTCCTGCTCTGGAGGCCCCTGCTGTCTCCTCAGGGCAGGAGGACAAGCTGGGTGTCCTGGACTGGAGCCACCATGGAGACTGCAGGCTCTGGGGGTCCTGGGCTGGTGGGGGGTGCCCACGTCCCCACCCTGAAATGACAGTTCTCTGCCTGGCTTGGGTGGGCCAGAGCAGCTGGGTGGGTGCAGGCAGAATCCATGGGTGAGAAAAAGACTGGGTTGACTCCAGCTGATCCCTCCTCACTGTGTGCCCTCTCAGGTGGCGCTGCGGGATGCTGTTGTGTGCCCTGAGGAGGAAGGTGGGTAGCAGCAAGAGTCTAGGCGTGTAGGAGGGGGGGCTGCCTTACCATGTGATGAGTGCTTTGGTCCTCTGCCCACCCTGCCCATACCCCTCTCCTCAGCTAGAGTCTGCCCCGGGCTGGAGAACTGCTATGTGCTGCCCCTGTGGAATAGGGAACACGGGAGCTCTGTCGGGAGCATCCCCTGCTCCCCCCAGGCAGGAGGGTGCTGAGACCAGCAGCTGTGACCCAGCAGCTCAGCTTACTGGCTAGGGCTGGGGTGACTTTGCCTGCAGGGTTTCCGAAGGCTGTATGCTCCAGGGAGGAGGAAGAGGAGGAGGAGGAAGAGGAAGAATACAGGAGACCTGTCACCTTCACACTGGGAAATGAGATACTGGGGCTGGGCCCACAGGCTGAGTTTCAGACCCCTGATGCTGAGGCCTATATGCACTTCTTGAGGAGCCACTGCTGCTATGATGCCATCCCCACCAGCTGCAAGCTCGTTGTCTTTGACATCTCCCTGGAGGTGATAACCTGGGGGATGAGTGGGGACGGGCAGTGAAGAAGCAGGCTTGGGGATCCTCTGAACCCCTCTGCACTCTGCCAGCAGATCAAGAAAGCCTTTTTGGCACTGGTGGCCAACGGGGTTCGTGCTGCCCCTCTCTGGGACAGCAAGACGCAGAGCTTTGTGGGTGAGTGCTGGAAGCAGTGCCTGGCCCCATCCCCTGCCTGGCAGAGAGGGTACAGGCAGCGCTGCCAGCCCCACCTATCTCCACAGGGATGCTCACCATCACCGACTTCATCAACATCCTCCACCGCTACTACCGCTCACCCCTGGTGAGTGCCGTGAGGAGGGCTTGGGGGATCAGGGCATGCATGGCACAGGGAGCGGCTGTCCCCACCACTCCTGGTCCCTTCTTAATCGCTAGACAATGACCAGGAGATGATTCCGGGCCACGCCAGCATCCACTTGTTGCTCCCCTGCTTGGCTCCCAAAATATAATCCCTGTGTTTGGGTCATGGGGTGCGATGCCCAAGGAAAGGGGCAGTGTCTCAGAGTGCCCTCAGTCCCCCATGGAGCCACCATGACCAGGGCATTTCCCTGCCTCCAGGTTCAGATCTACGAGGTGGAGGAGCACAAGATTGAGACCTGGAGAGGTAAAAAGCATGTGAATGGCTGGGCTATGTTGTCACACAGGGCCTGGAGGTGGGCTCTGGGGTTGTGGGGCTGCAAGAGAGGGCTGGAGGACCTCCTCTCACAGCTCTCTCCCTTGGCAGAGGTGTACCTGCAGGGCTCCCTCAAGCCACTGGTCTACATCTCTCCGAGCAATAGGTGAGAGCCTGTCCACTGGGGGAGAGCACACCCCATGGAGTGGGGGTGTGTGTGCACCTGAAGGCAGCCCTATCCCACCACGATGTCCTCATCACCCACAGCCTCTTTGATGCTGTCTACTCCCTGATCAAGCACAAAATCCACCGCCTGCCTGTCATTGAGCCTGTCTCGGGCAATGTCCTGCACATCCTGACGCACAAGCGCATCCTCAAGTTTCTCCACATCTTTGTGAGTGCTGGGGCTGTTTGTGCACACTCATGGCTGGTGTCACAGGCAAGGGTGTCAAGGTACATGCAGGTGCCAGCCCAGCCCTGCCCTGTCCCATTGAAGGCTTCTACCATCCCCAAGCCACGCTTCCTGAAGAAAACAGTGCAGGAACTGTGCATTGGCACCTTCCGTGATCTGGCTGTGGTGGCTGAGACTGCCCCAATCTACACTGCCTTGGAGATTTTTGTGGATCGCCGCGTCTCCGCCTTGCCTGTCATCAATGATGCTGGTACCTGGGGAGGGAAAAAGTGACGTCCTCATCTCCCTCTGCTAACAGCTCCAGAACCATCCCTACCCCAAACGACTCTTCTGGCCCTTGGGCTGCCCCTTGGGGTGTGGGAGGAGCATGGCAGCCGGTCCCTAGGGCTCCTTCTGCAGCCCCTGCATTGTTTCTCTTTGCAGGGCAAGTGGTTGGCCTGTACTCGCGGTTTGATGTCATTGTGAGTACCCCGAGTGTGTGCATGCCCAGGCTCAAGTTTGGCCCCTTGCATGCACTGGTGGCGTGCTTATACCTGTCTGTGCCCACGCAAACCCACCCCACATGCATTGTCATGCACGTGCCAGTGCACATCTGCTCTGTGCACCTCCTGGGCTCAGCGTCCCTTCTGTGGTGGCACAATGGGGTGCAAGGTCACCGCGGGGCGCTGAATGGGGACACATCTATCACAGCACCTGGCGGCCCAGAAGACCTACAACAACCTGGACATCAGTGTGAGGGAGGCACTGCAGCAACGCAGTGTCTGCCTGGAGGGGGTCCTCACCTGCTACCCCCATGAGCCTATGGAGGACATCATTGACCGCATTGCCAAGGAGCAGGTGGGTGGCCGGGGTGCCCTGTGCCAGCCTGGCTGCCAGCTGCCCAGCCTGCCGCTGATGCTCTGCCTGCACCCACAGGTCCATCGCCTGGTTCTGGTGGATGAGAACCGGTACCCGCAGGGCATCGTCTCCCTCTCTGACATCCTGCAGGCCCTTGTGCTCACTCCTGCAGGTATTGATGCTCTTAACTCTTAGCCCACGGTGCTCCATCTTTCTCCACTTGCACCCTCAATTTCTCTCCACTTCAGGTAGGCGCCACCCCCCCGTTGCTGTGTGCCTGTCCCCTCCCTGCTGCTGGGTCACCTGCCTCTGCCCCATCCAAAGTGGTCCTTGGGGCACGGAGGAGGCTGGGGCTGGGGTGTGGCAGCGCTGGGTGCCCAGGTGGGGACAGCAGGACCCAGATGCTGCTTGTCCCAGGGGTACACAAGGATCACAGGGTGATCTGGTGACTGTGAGGAGGGATGGGGGCACCTTCCATGGAGACACTCTGCCAGAACCCCATTCAGGCAGCGTGTGGAATGCAGGTTTTGCAGGTCCCTGGGCTTTGGGTTGGATGAAGGTTTTGGGGTGTGATGCACCCCAAGACAAAAGCCTATTTTTGATCTTGCCTCATTCACCTCCAAGACCTGAGCACCTCCAAGAGACACAGAGTGGGCAGACCCCCACTCACACACCCCACACATGCTGCCCACCACTAGCCATAAGCAAAACTTGGCCAGCCCATGGGCCCCAGCTGGCAGAGTCCCCCACCCCCCCCACTTGCAGCAGCCCCAAAACTGTCTGTTCCAGAGGCAGGGCTCACTCCCTGGTGGCACTGGAACCACACTGCCTGGCCACCTGCAGCTGGCTCTGCTCACCCACTGCCTGGTGAATCCTCACTGGCTATGGATGGGCACGGTCCTGGCACCCACTGTGGCATCTCTTTAGGGGTGAAATGAGGAGGGGGGAGCTGGCTCCAGTTCCCAACTGCTTCCCAAAGGTAATTATGCTTTTTGGGGTGGTGGTGGGCAAGGGGTTGGGACAGGCCTGTGCCTACCAGTTGCCCCAGCAGTGCCCAGCTGCTCTGCACAGAAGGGGACTGGGAATGGTGTGTGTTAGCCACAAATGGGGTATCCCCCTTGCCCCCCTCCCCCCATTCCCCCCACCAGAGTGCCTTTGCCCACCCTATCCCTGGTGCCCACAGGGGTGGCTGTATCAGGAGCTGCAGGGGACACTGAGATGTCCCATGCCAGCCAAGCTTCTCTCCCTCCTACCCCAGGGCTTGCACACAAGCAAGGACTGGAGGAAAGACCCCAGTGTGCACTGGGATGGTTGGAGGGGCCATGTCACAGGGTGCTCAGTCCAGCACTGATCTGGGCTATGGTCTCACACGCTGTCTTGCCCCACAGGCATCGACAGATCCTCACTCTGAAGACACCAGGGAAATGTCACTGTCTCGTCTGACTCGGGGATCTCTTGCGCGACCTGTGAGAAGGAGGCTTGGGCCCGAAGGCTCTCTGTGGGGAGGACATGCCTGTTCACCCCAGTCCCCGGGCTCGTCTTGAGTCCAGGGCTAGATCCTGCTGGTCTTGGAGAGGCAGAAACACTGAAAATGGGACCCCGGGGTGCCTCGTGCCAGTGAGCACACAGTGATGCTCAGTGGGCACGATGCTGGAGGGGCTGCAACACGCCTGCAGCTGGGCAGAGACCCAGACAGCCCCAGAGGACCTGGCCACCCCTCTGCCATCCTGCTGATGGATCTGAGCGTTTCTGTTGTGGCTCCCTCCTGGTGAACACAGTCCCGCTGTCTGTGCTCGGTGCCTGGTAGCGTAGGCTCAGCTGCACACACAGGCTTTTTTATTGTAGGGTCACACGGGGCTGGAGCTCTCTGGCAGAGGCACAGTCTGTGCCAGAGCTGGCAGCAGGATGGGCACTTGCATGGAGACCCTGTGCACGTTTTGGGGCGGGCAGGGGATATTTATTTATTTGTTAGTCTGTTCAGCCTTGCTGTAACAAAACAGCCTGATCCAAGAACTGCCTCTTGCCTTTCTGGGGTAAAGCTGGGCATGCCTCCTCTGGAGAGAACCAGGCTGGGGAAGGGGTGCTGGCTGTACTACTACTGGCAGAGTAGTACCTCAGCACATGTGGGTAGAACCGAGGGGATGGGGACACAAGACATGCAGTCTTAATCACCTAGGTGATGTGCAGGTCCCTTCGGGGACACACTGAGGGACAGAAGCTTTGGAACCAGAAAGGTTTCTGCCTGCTGCTTCCCTCAGTCCAAGAAGAAGGAAAGTATGAGGGGTTCACTGTTAAAAATGTCCCATGCCCCATCCCTCAAGGACTCTGGGCAAATGGCAATGCATCCCCTGCCTGTGGCTGCTACCAGCTGTGAGCCTTGCAATGGTCCTGGCTTGGGGGTAGGGGATGCTGAGCTGATCTTTCTCTTCCTGCTTTGTCTGCAGTGAGCCCTGCCATTCCCCTTATCAGTGACCCCGTATCAGCATCTCAGTGCAATAAGGCCGACAGTGGGAAGTCCCAGGATCTAAACACCCCTCCTGAGCCAGCTGGCTCTGCCAGGGGATGCAATACCAATGCTGGGTGGTGACAGACCTCCTCCCATCATGAGGAATGTGTTATTGTTGTGCTTTCCCAGGACCAGGGCTGGCTCTGTCCCTTGGGAAAGGCGCAAATCCCAAACACCACCAGCACTCAACCCTCCCCTGGGGGCAAGGGGAAAAGTGAGGCACAGAGAAGTTTCTGAGGCCAAGGTCAGCTGTTCAGAGAGGACCCAGATGTCCTGGCTCCAGGCACAGATCCACGCGCAGCTACACAAGGACAGGACGATGGAGACACCGAATGGCTGCAAGCCCCCTCCCTGCTTTCCCCCAGCCCCAAAAGAGCTCCCAGGCTCCTGATGCAGCCCTGCTGGGCACGGGATGGAGGGAACACAACCCGCCTGCAGTGTGTCAAAGGCACAGCAGTTCCCCAAGCCTCCTGCTGTTTTGGGCAGGGGGCTACTAGTGGCCCAAGGGTGATTTGGGAGCAGTCTCTCATCCCCCCCCACCTTTCCCACTGTGGGGCTGTGAGCCCCCTGACCCAAGCAGGCCAGGGAAGGGGTTTGCCTTCCTGTCCTCCTTGTGGGGCAGTAAGGGGGATCTCCTTCTGGCACCCAGGGTGGGGGTGGACGTGCAGTCAGGGGGCTCCCGGGCGGGCGATGAATTCCAGGTTGATGGGCTTGTCAGCCACCAGGACGATGCGGGACACAGATGTCACTTCTACGCCACGGGGGTCCGGCCGCACCTCAAATGCCTGGATCATCTGTGGGGAGAAGCAGGGTTGGCAGTGCCTTGGGGACTCCCTGGGACGCCCATCCCAGCTCATGGCAAGATACCCGAAGAGGAGGGATCCCTACTTACCCTGGCAAGGGCCAGGTGCATCTCCAGCTCAGCGATGCGGCGCCCGACACACGCGCGAACCCCGTAGCCGAAGGGGATGGAGCTGAAGGGGTGGTGAGGGGAGCCGTGTCCCCGGAGCCAGCGCTGGGGCAGGAACCGCTCGGGCTCGGGGAAGTAGGTCTCGTCATGGGACATCGCGTAGTGCGCCAGGACAAAGAGGGTCTGCGGGGCGGGAACTGGGGTTTAACGACCCCGCCTGGCCCCACGGAGCGCACTGCGGGTCCCCACAGCACGGCCCCCACTCACATTCTTGGGGAAGAGGTAGTCTCCGATGACAATGTCCTTCTCGTAGAAGACTCTGGCGTTGGTGGGCACCACAGGGTAGACTCTGGGATATGGGGAGAGTTAGTGGGGGAGCAGGACTCATCTGGAGAGCCATGAGAGAGTGAGATGCAGGCAGGACAAGGCTCAGCAGCTCCCCAGTGGGGCAGGTGGATATTTGCAGTCCAGAGGGACTGAAATCCAGCCTTGCATCCTGCCTGGTTGGTGCATCCCCCTGGAGAAGGGGCTGGTGACCAGGACCTCAGGGCAGGGGACACGGCTGGGATGTACCTCAGGGTCTCCTTGATAATGGCCCGAAGCATCGGCAACTTGGGGATATCCTCAGCAGCAGGAAACCGGTCAGCAGGCACAACAGCTTTCAGCTCCTGGTACAGGGTCTCCTGGATGCCTGGGTCCCGGGAGAGGTGGTACAAAGCCCAGGACAGCGTGTTGGAGGTCTGGGGAGTGGAGCACCAGGGGGAGTGAAGGAATTGGGGCCAGTACCTGAGCAGCCTTGTGCCAAGCACAGCATCAGTACGGCACCAGAGAGCCCCTGCTCTGGTATGCAGAAAGTCAGGGGTGAGGGGCAGCAAGCACAGGGGAGAGGGAGGCAGGGAGCAGGATACGAAGCAGAGCAGAGGACAGGGTCTGTACTGACCAATCCCTGAGGGTTTCCCTCCATGGGGCATCAGCCCCAACTGGGCTAGAGCTCGCAAGGGTGGGTGAAGCATGGCCCCATGGGTTCCCCTGGGCACGGAGCACAGCAGGGATCCCCTGACAGCAGCTGCCTGGCTCTCACCGTGTCCACACCGGCCAGCAGCAACTCGGCCACGCTGCCATAGACCTCATCCAGGCTGAGTGTGCCACTGGCCAGCAGGTAGCTCAGGTAGCCGGACACCTCCTTGCCACGCTCCACCTGCCCCTCCAGCTCCTCCATCTTTCGGTCAATCAGTGTCTTGCCTGCAGGGACAGAGAGTAGGAACCAGAGCTGACAGAGCAAGGGCTGCCAAAAAGACATTTGGCCAGGGACTGCCCCACTTTTGAGGGTCCTTAGGGAGTTCAGTGCCACCACACTAGACCCCCATCGTCACCGCTCACCAAAGGCGAAGATGGTGTCCCAGCTGTCCAGGTAACGGTCCCAGAAGGGCAGCACCTTGCGGCTCCATCGGGGCAGGACGGTGGCAAAAATGGAGTTCTTGAACATGAGGTTGATGGAGTCAATGAAGCGCTGGGTCTCAGCAGGGACCTGCTGCTTGAGGCACCCGATGCGGGTCTCGAAGAGGATATAAGAGATGCCTGTGGGGGACAAACAGCATCCAAACCTCTGGAGGAATGGGGACGGTGGGACAGGGCAGGGGTGAGGGAAAGGACACCCCTACCTTCCAGGGCAAAGCGGTAGAGCAGGTTGGCCACGTCCCCCACCAGCACCCCCGAGGGGCTGCGGCTCCGCTCCTCCCGCAGGCGCACCATCAGGTCTGACACCACCTCCCCGATGGCGTCCGCGTACAGCAGCGCCTCCGAGGGCTTCAGCAGCCGCTTGTTGAGGACCTGGCGCAGGCGGTACCAGCGCTCCCCCTCCCTGGATGGGGGCGAGGCTCAGCGCTGGGGACGTGGACGGGCAGGGGGCAGTGGCTGGCAGCAGTTCCCCAATCCCTGTGCGTGCACTCCCCACCCCGGGCTGGAACCATCCCAGGGGTCATTCCACCCACCGTGGCCATGCCCTTGGTGGGGACAGGCAGCTCGCAGGAGTGGGAGTAATGCAAACTGCCACCTGGGCCCTAGAGGTGAGGAAGGGGCAGGAGATGCATGCTGGCCCAGGGAGCAGAGCCAGGGCAGGACTCACTCGGTGAAGGGTCCGTAGGGCAGGCGCCGGGTGTCCCGGTGCTCCTTCCACAGCGCCATGTCGCTCCGCATCGGGTACTTGCCCTCCTGCCGCAGCAGCTGCTCCAGCACCACTGGGCTCCCGATGTTGATGTTCCTATAATGTCCGAAGGTTGACTTCCAGATAGGTCCATAAAGGCGTCGGGATATCACCTGTGATGCACAAAGTATAGCAAGGTCAATGGGACGAGCTGGGTCAGATCCTCCCTGCCCCAACACTGCCCTGAATGTGTCTATCTGCACCCATCCCATGGACCCCTCAGCATCACCTCAGCTCAAGCACCTGCCCCTGGCACCCCCAAGCTGGCAGCATCCTTGAAGTGCTCTGCAGATGGCCTGGGCTGGTGTCTCTGGGCTCATTTCCTCTCCCAGCACCAAGTACACCAGGCGCTAACCCCTCAGCACAGACTGGCACATCCTTCACCCACCCCAGAGATGCAGAAACAGCCTGGTGGGTCTTTTGGGGAAGGAAGACCAAGAAGGGACAGCAGGGACAGCAGGGACAGAGACAAGTGCCAAGCACAGGAGTGTGCTGAGATGCAGGACCATTGCAGCAACCACCACCAGGACTAAGTCCTGCTGCTTCCAGCATGGCCCCATCTCTGCTTAACCTGGGGACAACAGTCATTGAGTGGGTCCTTGAACTCACCACCCAGTAAGGGTGGTTAATGATCAGCAGTGGGAAGGCAGCACCAGGCTAGGGCATGACTGGGCTGCTCTCAAAACAGGCTGTCACCTCCAGGGCATGGCCCCAGGGCCACAGGATCACAAGCCAGCTAGGGGATGTTTACCAACATCAGCCCTGCTCTGGGCCCTGTTGGCTGCAGGTCCCCTCTCCTTGTTTGCAGCCACAGGTGCCACGCCTGCTTCCCTGGCCGGGAGCACCGTGACCTCCAAGTGCATCCCTTGGGGGCAGCCCTTTGCAAGTGGATCTGAGCAGGGCCATGTCCAAAGGCCACTTTCCATCCCACCCAGGCACTGCCAGAGCCCCTGCAGAGCATGGCCAAGCATGGGGGGCATGCAGGGGACTTAGCAGGCAAGCCCTGGTCCCCATTCCCCGTGGCTGCGGGGATGCACGTGGTACAATCTCCCTTGGTGACTGTCTGCATCGCAGCCTGCGCCTGGATTCAGCTGGATTCGTCACCACGGGGAGACGTTCCTCGTGCATGGTGGCAGGAGGAGGGGGAGGGACGGCCGCCCCGGTACTGCAGGCAGCTCGTGGGCACGGGGCAGCTGTGCCCCGGCTTGAAGCCTGCCCACCAGCATCTGCTGGCAGCCAGGACCTGGCACACAGCAGGCCTTGGAGAGCTGGGCTGTGAGGAGCTAGAGCTGCCTGGACCTGGGGAAAGGCACCTCCAGAGCATGAGGGCATCTTTCTGCAAAGCCAGGCTGTGTCCCAAGGGCAGGAGGGAGCCAGAGGGAGCTCCAGTGCCTACACCCTGAAATCCCACTGTCCTGTGACAACCCCTTCTCCAGCCAGCAGTGCCTGGTGCTCTGAGATGCCAGGGAGGCCTGATCCCGCACGCTTCTCGGGCTGGTCAGAGCTCCAGGGCGCTGGAAGATGCCGCCTGGCTTGCAGCCAGCCAAGCCCATTGCTTGCTTCATCCGACGTATGAGGAAGTGTTGACAGAAGAAAACAAATACCTCTGCCTACCCCTCCCCTGTCTTGGTATCATCTGCCCAAAAACCTGCCCAGTCACCTGCACCCAAAACCGCTGCTCCCTCCAGCTGTTACAGCCGGGAGCCCAGGGATGCCCGGACCCTGTGAGATGCCCCCGAACCACTGCCCTCAGCTGCCTGACCGGCTCGGGGATGCTGGAGCAGCCCTGGGCAGGCTGGACCCTCCCGAGGTCACTCGATTCTGCTGCCCCTCTCTGCCTGCTGGCCCCAGCATCACCCTACGGCGCCGGGTGTCCCCCACCGCCCAGCCCCTCTGCTCCCTGCCCTGCCGCCCCCGCTCACTCCCTGCCGTCACCTGTCGGCAGCAAACCCCCTCCCTGGAGCCCACCTCCCCTTGTCCCCAGCCCGCACCCACTCCCTCCCTTGCAAAGCCCCTCCGGGTACAGCACCCTCCCCGCAGCCCCCCTGCAGCCCCTCCATGCCACGCACCCCTGCTAACCCTCCTCCTCCTCCCCTACGCCCCGTGCAGGGTCGCCAGGCCCCCACGCAGCCCGACCCCCGCACGCCCGCAGCCCCGGGCCGGGCTGCCCCGGCGCACCTGCAGCCGGTGCGTGTGCAGCAGGTAGCCCCGCAGGAACAGCCAGACGAAAGTACGGAGCAGCCCCGGCCCCGGTAGCTCCTCCGGTCCCTTCAGGCGCGCCGGCCCCGCCGCCGCTGCCGCCGAGCCCCCGGTCCTGCGCGGCGGTCCCGGCACCGGGGGCGGCGCGGGGGGCGGCGCGGGGGCGGCGACCGGGCACCGGCACCGGCACCGGGGACTGAGCATCGCGCGCTGGGTGCCGCGCACCGGGAGCGGAGAATCGCGCACCCGCCGCGTTGCGCAACGGGAATTGGTCCCGGCTGCTGCGCTCTGGATGCGGGGTACCGGCTGCTGCCCAGCGGGGACCGGGCACGGGGCAGTGCGTGCCGTGCGGCACACCTTCTACCGGGCCGTGGGGACCGGCTGCAGCGTGCCACGTACTCGGTACAGCACGCTGGGTGCCACGAGCCGTACACCGAACACTGGACAGAGCAGGCACCGGGGGCTGGGTGCTGGAAATGGCCCCAGCGGTACCCAGTGCCGTGTGCTGTGCGTGGTGGAACGATGCACAAGGCAGCTGGCAGCCAGCTCTGGCGTGGCACGGCAGGTACAGCCCCCTGGCACGATGGAGCCTGTGGCACCAGGTGCCGTATCCTGGGCATTGCACACCAGGCACGGCACGAGAGCTGGGCACAGCACCAGCCAGGGCACAACATGTGCCAGCATTGGCATTGCCAGCATTGACTCTGGCACTGGGTATCACATCCCAGACCCTGCACTCCCTGCACCAGCTCCAGGTTCACCACTGCGCTGCTCTTTAGGTCTGCTTCCCTCCCTGGACTGAGCCCTCCTGCCCTGCTTCTGTTCCCTGCCTGTCACCCCCCTGTGTCTGCCTTGTCCCCCAGCAGTGCTGCGGGGAGCTGGTTCCAAACTGTCCCAGACTCTCAGCAATTCCTCCAGGCACTGCCAGCCAGGAGCACAATTGGGGAGACCTTGGTAAGCCCGCTGTGGCTGCTGGCAACAAACTGGAGGGAGGTTTGGTGTGTTTTCATGCCAGCGAGAGAACAGCGCCAGCTCCTGCCTCAAGCTGGTGCGTGCCGAGCTGTCCAGCCCATGAGCAGGACCCTGCTGGGGTGTCTGGGACCACGCATGCGGGACGTGTCTGCTCTGGCCCGCCTGGGACAGGAGGACAGGCAGTACCCTGTCCAGGTGTCACTCAGGGGTGTCCGGCACCACGTCTCCGGGACAGCAGTGCTGATCATTAACCGCCCTTATCGGGCACTGGGTACAAGGTCCTGGCCAGGGAGGCTGTGTGAGGCTGGGCAGGTATCTGAGCGCCCCGTGAGTGGCTGTTCGTGCCCTCGGTCCTGTCTCACCACGGTACCGGAGTGTCCCGCGCTGGGCTCCAGGCTGGCGCTCCGTGTGCTCCCTGCCAGCGGGGCGGGGACTGGCGTGCAGGGCACCCCCGTGCCTGTAGACACCCCTGAGGCACCCCAGGCTGGGACAGCCAAGAGCGAGCGCCTGCTGCCACCTCATGGCTGCTCACAGCTCTGTCGCTTGCCCTGCCCCGGCCGGGTGCAGAGCCCGTGCAGCAGGAGAGTCCCCACCCGAGGACTTCTGTGAGCTTCCCAGCCTGGGAAACCGAGACCCTGTAGCTCTCACTCCCCCTGGCAGGGGATGCCTCGGCCTCTCCCAGCCTGCTGTAACTGTGCTTCCCCTTGCCGGGCAGTGGAACCCTGTAAGCTCTCACAGTTTAGAACAATTGCCTCTTGCAAAAAGAGTGAAAACTACAGTTCCTAGTAAAAGGTCTCTCTCCATCTTTCTTATAAGCCCGTTTATATATTGAAAGGTTACAGTTAGAGGTTCCCGAGCCTTCTCCAGGTTGAACAACAAAAATCTCTCAGCCTGTCTTCACGGGAGAGGCGCTCCAGCCCCCCGATCATTTTGTAGCCTTGTCTGGCTCGTCTGAACCTGCTCCAACAGGTTCATGTCTCTCTCACTGAGGACCCCACAGCTGCTCTACTTCAGGTGGGATCTCACAAGCGTGGAGTGGAGCAGGAGCATCCACCTTCCCTGCCCTGCTGGGCATGCTTCTTATTTTCCAGTCTCAGACGTGATCTGCAAGTGCACATTGTCGGCTGATTTACTGTTTTTGATCCACCAGTGCCCCTGACTCCTTCTCCACAGGGCAGCTCTCCATCCATCCATCCATCCATCCATCCATCCATCCATCCATCCATCCATCCACAGACAAGACCCGTCCTAGGGTCGCCCGGACCTGTGTTCAGGACCTGGCACTCGGCCTTGTGGGAGGGCAAGCTGTACCACCGCAGCCACTCCCCGGGCCGCTCCCGGTGCCCCGCCACCTGCTCGGGACGCGGAGCGGGGCACGGTTATCCCGGCTGCTTCCCGCTGCTGCCGCTAGGCTGTGCTCCCCGTCCTCGGACGGCGGGAGCGGCGGCGGCACCGGCCGGGGCTCCGCGGGACCACTGCCCGGGCTGGGGGCAGGCCGTGCTGTGGGGGGCCGGGAGGGTTGGGTGGATCAGCCCCTCTCAGGGTCGCCCGGCGGGGATGCCGAAGGGAACAGGCTGGGCCGTGACCCACCCGCGGCCGGCGGGTGCCGCCTGGGGCCGGGACAGCGCCAGCTCTCGGGAGGTCCCGCGGTGCGGGCCCGGCCCGGCTTGGCCACAAGCGCAGCAGAGGCGGGAGGGCAAATGCTGTGTTCGGCCGTGGGGATGTGGAGCTGGGGGTGGCAGGTCACATCCTGTGTGTCACTTTGCCCCAGGGATGCCGTGACTGTACTCATCCCACAGAGCCATGGTCAGGTCCGATCTCATCTCAGCGGCAGGACCTGTGGGTGCAGACACAGGCACTGTGGGACCCCCTGCCCCTCAACCACCCACCACACGCTGCTTATGGAGGGCCCTGGCTGCTGTGCCTCCTCAGAGGGAGGGACCCCTCCTGTGCAGTGTCACCCAGGAGCTGGAAATCTTTCCCAGAGCTGCATCCACTGACCCCGATTTGCTCTCCCACAGATGGGGGGAGGAAGTGGGATGTCCCAGGGGAGGGCATCCCTTGACTCATCCCCAGGAAAGCCCAGGCTGTGAGAAGGCTGATCCTGGGTCCCCAGGACTGTAAACAGCCCAGAGCACTGAACTGGAGTCAGTCTGTTACATCAACTGTGTGTCACCACACTGTCACTGCCTGAGTCATGAGCCGTGCTGGGGGCAGTGGGGCTGCAAAGGGGGACATGGGGAGATCAAGAGGAATGTGGACAGATCCCAGGTCTGGAGACAGCTGCTCTTTTCCGACACAAAGAGTTCAAGTGGGACCCTCTTGGCCCTCTCCCAAAGGTCCCCTTCCCCTCCTTTCCCTCTGTCTGACCCCTCAGACCTGGGCAGAGGCCTGGGGACAGCACAAAGCTTTTGAAACAAGAGGCAAATCAACCAGCATGATGGTGTGTCCCCCATGCCCACCATGGAGGGCTCAGCACCTGGCAGAAGGCTCTGATCCAGGCTCCCCCTGCTTTGTGCCCCACGGGACCCTGGTGGGACAGCGCCTTCCCCCGAGGACGTGAGAGTGGGATGCCGGAGAGAACCGGGGCTGGCATGCTGTTATCACAGGAGACGGGAGGCAGCCCCAGGCTGCTCTCAAGTGGTCCTGGCTGATTAGTGACTTCAAGTGCCTATGGAGTTATTCTAAGTCAAGTAGGAGCAAAGGGAGCCGACCCGAGACCAGTGCCGGGCTTTCCTGGAGTTTCCCACATCACCCCTGCTCCCTGCCAAACTCTCCAAGACGGGGAGGTGTCTCCTCTTTTCCATCTGCTCTCCCTGTCCCTTACTCCTCCTGCAAAAGGCTGTTTGCTCCAGCCTAAAGCAAACCTGATTTTATCTCCTGACTGCAGTTCCCTTGGCTGTGGGCCATGGTCGATGCCTCCCACGCAGAAGCTGTGGAGCCCATTCGGGGACCCGTGCACAGAGCGGGCTGTGTGTGCTGCCACATGACATCATGTTTACAGCCCGCGGGGCCCAAGGACAGCGGCGTCGCTTGCAGCCCAGATATGCGTGTCCTTCCCATGGATGGACAGATGGACGTGTGGGGAGCTGGAACGAGTGGGACTGGCCACAGACCCGTGCCTCCCTGAAGAGGGGTGGTTTCAGATTTGTTGCTCTGCAAGCCGGTTTCCTTGGCCTCAGTTTCCCCTTTGGCCAGTGGATTCTGTGCTAGCAGCGAGGGCGCACTGCTGCAGCAGCACAAGGTCGGGCCCTCAAATTGTTCTGCAGTGAGAATGGCAAATTTTCCCCCTTGGGACGTGGATGTTCCCTT
Organism: Passer montanus; assembly: GCF_014805655.1. Lineage (NCBI taxonomy): Eukaryota > Metazoa > Chordata > Aves > Passeriformes > Passeridae > Passer > Passer montanus. Next base: position 13,274,398 of record NW_024356504.1, on the reverse strand, counting down.
CTCTCCCAGGACAGATGCTGTGTGAAACTTAGGTTGTTTGGAAGAACGTCCAGAGTTACACGGGCTCACTAAACAGTGCTGCTAGGGCCATCCCTTCTCCTGTCCATCCATCCATCCATCCATCCATCCATCCATCCATCCATCCACACCCGCAAGTAGCTTTCTCACAGCCATTTCTCTATCCATCTCCTGAGCTGTCTGTACTCATCCATCCATCCATCAACAAATGCATACATTACTCTTCCCATCCACCCCCTTTACCTGTCCATCCAGAGAGCTACAGACCCATCCATCCAGCCATCCATCCATCCATCCATCCATCCATCCATCCATCCATCCATCTCCACCTGTCAGTGCCCAAGGGATGAGCAGCCCTCCCTGGTGTGTGCTCACAGGTGTGTGCACAAGTGTGTGCAGGTCATGCTGGCCACACAAAGTGCTGTGGGCCGTGATGTCCCAGGCTATGTCCAGCATGGGGCAGGGCCAGGAGTGCTGGCCAGGGGGAGGGGGACTTGTCTAATTTAAGAATGGGCCCTGCAGTCGCTGTCAGCACCGGGCTGCTGTCATCTGGGGACAGGTCCTCATCAGCTCTGCCTGCTGCCCGCCAGCCTGACATGAAAGGGCTCTGCACCCCGATAAGGCCCCAGACACTTGGTCCCAGAGGTGGGCAGCACTGTGACCAGGCCTGGGGAACCCTGAGGAGCAAGTTCTAGCATGGCTGTCCCCAAATTCACTGTCACTTCAGCACCATGTGTCTTGTGTGTTTGCACCAGCTGGGAGCTCAGCCCTGGGGGCCACCCTCCACTTTGAGCTCTGGATCATGCCCTGTGCCATCACCATCTCCCACTGGTGACATAACACCAGGGAGGGCACCATCCTCATCATCCCCCTGGCTGCCACAGGCTGTCTGCTGGCTGCTACCCCGCACTGGAGTCCCCCAGCTGTGAGCAGCCATGGATGGGGACCATGTTGTTTTAATAAGATCATTCTCCTCCTGCCGTGAGGTCGCAACCTGGGCTTATGACATCACAGCGCGCTGCCATGGAAATGCCGGGATGTCACAAACACAGCTCGATGACCTCACTGCAGGAGCAGGAGATGAGGCCAACGTGGGTTTGATTGCCAATGTCCTCAGGAATAAAGGAGGGGAGGGACGCTGGGAAAGTATGCGGCCGCTGAGCGCCGGGGTGTTTGGGTTGGAAATCGCCAAGCTTTCCCCACAGCAGGAAAGGCCCATTACTTCCTCCCCTGTCCGCTCCCTCCCAGCAGCCAGAGCCCCCCCCAGCCTTGTGGCTGTGGGGTAGGAAGGCTGTTGGAGCAGGGCACCCCCAGCCATGCCCTTGGGGCTGCATGGCTGGGAATGAGGGACAGAGCTCAGCACAGTATCAGGGCACCAGCCTAGAGGCACAGGGAGTTCAGTGGGGGGAGCAGGATGGGCCACTCAGGGCATGCTTTGTCTCACAAGCAGGCTGGGGATCACTGGGGATGCTGTCACAAGAGGCAGAGTGGGCTGGAGTCCTGGGGAGGTCTCCTCTTCCTCAAGAGGACTTCAAAGTCATGCTGCTGTAAGGAGATAATTCTCCAACACAGCACCCTCAAAACTGGACCTCAAAGCACCTCTTGGCCTGGCCCAGCCACCCGATAACTGTCCCCTCCCCAGCCCATAACCAACAACTTCTCCTGGGGACCCCAGGCCCATCTGGGGACCCCACAGCCCCTCTGTCCTATCACCCCTCCCACAGCTGAGCTCTCTGTCCTCTGCAGACTTGTCACTGGGAAAAACACGGCTGGCTGGGGGGGCACCCGTCCCCCCACCTCTCTGGTGCAGGGGTGCAGGGGTGTCTGCTCTCCCCCTGCATCCTCCGTCATTAATTTCCATCAGTGGCCAAGTGGGGCCGGGGCTGCCTGGGGGTGGCCGAGGAACACGGCGCTTTCCCCTGATAGCAAAAATAAATACATTAAAATTCTTGCAGGAGGCAGAAGAATGCGGGACGGCAGGAAAAAATTGTTTTATAATTTGTAATAACACAAAAGCCGGGGGGGGGAGTGAGCTGTGAGAGGCGAGGAAAGGCAGAGACAAAGGATCAGCTGTGATGGTAGAGGCTGCTTCAGAGTGGCAGTGGCATCCCTGTCACCCTGGATTAGCATGACCACTGTCACCTTGACCCCTGAAGTACGTGTGCTTTGGGTCTTGCTGTGGAAGGGGAAGCAGCAAGAAAATTACCAGGGTTGAGCGAACAGGCAACCACTCCCCACCTGCTTCAGCAGGTCTCAGCATCTCTGTGCCTCAGTTTCCCCTTGCTGAAGGAGAATTTTAATGCAGCTGTGAGAAAAGCTGTGAAATAGGGGCAAACTCCTGGCATACAGCCCATCCCAGCTCCTGTGATCCAGAGGCAGGGCAAGGAGCCCGCCTTTGCCCCCTCTGCGCCACCGGGCTTTGCCGCAGGAGCCAGGCAGTGGGGCAGTTGCCATGGGTGTGCTGGGGCCGTGGCAGCCCCCCGGCCCCTGCAGCCTCACGCAGAGCTGACATGATAAGGCGAGTTGCTGAGCGCCAGCCGCACCTGCTCGCCGAGACGGCACCCCCACCCCCCGCTCCCCTCTGCGGGGCAAAATCAAAGGGATTTTTCTGCCCTTAGGAAATCAGATAAAGGCTTCTCACCTGCCCCGCGCTGCCTTTGCGAGGAGGCCAGGCGCTAGGGGCGGGGGGACAACAGGCACTTTCAACACGCCGGCAGATGAGCCGCGCCTGCAGCGAGCTCTGCCGGCAGCGGCCGGGCCCGGGACAGCGTCAGCCTCGCCCGGCCCCAGCAGGGATGTCCCCTCTCCATGAGCTCTTCCCTGGGGACTATCCCCCCAAATCAGAGGCGACGGGGTCCCTGTGGGACAGCTAGCGTGGAGGCTGGGGGGTGAAGGCAAAAGGCAACAGGGACAGGGCATGGTGCGGCAGCCCAGAGGCAGTGCCCAGCTCAGGGACTGAGCCCGTGTGCCTGGGAAAGTATTGGCTGCTGGGCGCTGGGGTGTCTGGGCTGGAAATCGCCACGCTGTCCCCATATCCCCTGCTGTGGCCGGGGCAGCTCAGTCCTAGTCACCACGCCAAGGGTGCAGACCAGGAGCCATTTCCTGTGTGGGAGGGCAGGGAAAGCTGCAGATAAAGCCCGAGTCATTCACCACCAATGCTGTTAGCAGTGCCCAGGTGAAGGGATGAACCCACTGGTGATCAAGGCAAGGGGAACACTTATGGGCAAGCCAGGGGCTTGAGATGGGCAGGGTATGGGAGGCCATGAGGGGGGCCAGAGCACAAATAGCTGCTGGAGGAGGGGTGATCACCAGCAGCAAGGGTGCTCTGCTTTGCCCATCACGAGTGGAAAACACCTACTTTTCCCTTGGGAAACCCAGTGGCTGGCTGCTTGCTCCATGGAGCTGGGTACAGAGAGCAGGTGAGACTTCCCCAGAGTAGATCCTCTCCCAGGATCCATGCCCCAGATGCTGCAGGGCTGGGAGCCGCATCCCCAACCTCTGCTGGGAGCCATAAATGTACAAGAGGAACCAGAGATGCAGAGCACTGGACTGAGCTCTGGAAAACCATTCCTGATGCTCCTCTGTGGGGAGAAGTGGTGTGGCAGGCTGTGGGCTCCTCCTGTCCCCAGCGGCACAGCCCTTGTGTGACCTCCTGGTACCTTCTGGGCACGTCAGCTTCCTCCTGCCCCAGGCAGCTCCTGCTGCTCCTCCCGTTGTGATCTGGTGCTGGGAACTGTGTCCGTTCTGGGTCCTGGCTGCCCCTGAAATGGAATCACCATCAACAAGATGTCCCTCACTACACTCTTCTCCTGGTGTCCTGGTTCTCCTTGCTCCTAGGGCCGGCTCCATCATTCTCCTGCATGTCCCTCTGCCCCAGGCGTGTCTCTCCAGTGTTGGAGCTGTGTTGGGAGATGCTTGTGAGGGGTCACTCCTCCTGCTTTCCCAGGTGGGACAGACTGGTCTGAGGACAGGCAGGGTCATGGAGCCAGGGTTGTGCCAGGCGAGCCCAGCCAGGGACAGGGGCCGGGCAGGGCTGTGCTGGAGGCAACACAGGGCACCAGGTTTGGGCAAGGCCATGCCAGGGGTGTCAGGGTCGGGCAAGAGCGTGACAGGAAGGTGTCGGGGACACCTCGAGGCCAGGTCGGGTTTGACAGGGCTGCGGCAGGACCCGTGTGGAGCCGGGCAGGGCTGTGCCAAGCAGGGCTGTGCCAGGCGGGTCCGTGCCAGGCGGGTCCGCAGCAGGTCCCGGGGCTTCGGGGGCAGAGCTGTGCCAGCCGGATCCGCAAAAAGGGCTGCACATTCAAGCGCGGCGGCGGGACGCGGGGCCAGACGGGCTGCGGCCACGCTCCTCTCCCGGAGGGTGCCCGTGCCCACATCGTGCCCGTGGCTCTGCGCTGGGAACGAAGCCTGGCACCCGGGAGTCCCCCCGCCCGGCCCGCCCTGTCCGTCCCCCGGGCTCCGGTTTCCCTGTCGGAGCAGATGCTTTCGCAGCCCCGTCCCTCCTCCTTCTCCGGAGCAGCCTCCGCGCCGCGCTCCCGCCGCCCGGAGGTGCCTGCCCAGCCCAGCCCGGCCCAGCCCGGCCCGGCCCGGCGGAGGACACAGCGGGCACGCACCCGCCGGGGCCCCGGCCGGACCTCGGGGCTGCCCGGCTCCCGGCCGGCGGCGTGGAGAGAGTTCGACGCTTTCCTCAGTCCTGGCAGGATGCTGCCTTCCTCCCGGACCCAGCTGGGGCTCTTCTTCATCCTCCTCTGCCCCGCTAACATCATCGGGCTCTGGTGGTGAGTAGGACATCCCGGGGGGGTGAGCAGGAGGGCGCGCAGGGTATCTCGGTCTCCGGGGGCTGTCCCCCCCAGCCTGGGGACAAAAGAGTCCCCTGCACCCAGGCACCACTTGGGTTGGAACTGCTGCTCGCTGGCTGTCCTGATCCAGACTGGGGCACCCGCATACTGCCAGGTTTGGGCACACGAGTGTGCTGGAGGCAGCAGACCGGGGGATCCCCAGGAGTACAGGGTGCACAGGTCCTGTGCTGAGAGTCGCACTCCGCCTCCCCGCACCCCCAGCCCGCTGCCTGGGAAGCTTGTACGCCTGAGGGGTGGGCAAGGGGGCTTAGTGGCTTCCAGACCCCTCCAATAAGTCAGATTTAATTAAAAGCCTTAGGGTCCCTACAGTGTCCCCCCTGAATGGTGGCCCGGACACAGCAGGGACAAAACCCCTATTTGTAATGGTGCCCTCATCAAAGGCAGAGACGGTGCCTTGCAGGATACCAGAGGGGGTGGGGGATTCATTACAGAACTGGGACCCAGCCTTGGAAAGCCCAGGTATCTGTCGAAACATGAACTATTTAAATCTATTAAGAATTTCACCCAGCCTGTCTTTATCCGGTTTTAAGTGCTTAGATTCCAGCTCCCCGGCGTGCCGTCCGGGCTATCATTCATTATCTGAGGCTATTCGTCTCCACATTGTCACACTCTTTTGACCCCTAAAATAAAGCTCTCCATAAGCCTTTCCCCTCACGGTCCCCTGCCTGCCCACCAGTGATTTATTCCACATCTCCATTCCCTCTGCTAGCCCTGGCTCCAGGGCTGCACTGGGAGCCTTTGTGAGTGTAAATGGTGCTGTTAGTCAGTTGTACATCAGCCGAGAGTTTGTCCCTGGAGCCCAAGTGCTGTGTTTATTGCCAGGCAAGGGTTTAGCATGGGGCTGAGAGGGACTTGCCTTGGGTTTTTTTGCTAGAGGAGGGGAGAATAGGGAAGGGCAAGCCCTGGCCAAGGCAGGGTGCTTGTGGAGGGTCTCCATGCCCCGTGCCACCCACCTCAGGGGAGCTGTGCCATTGCAGGGCATATGCCCTCCTGCTGCCTGAGACCTGCTGTTTCTCCCTGGCTAGTTCTCAGACACACACACACACACACAGCTTCAGCTGTCCATGCTTTCTCTGCCCCGTCCTCATCAATATCTCCAAGTTCATGCCCTGTGCTCCAGCTTTGAGGACATCTGCCCATGACTGGAGCAGATAAAGGTGAAGCAGAAGCTCATTTTGCCTTCATTTCAGGGGCAGGCAGACAGCACCAGCCAGGGCAGGGTGCTGGGCTACCAGTGCCCCTTGCCCCAGGTGCTCAGAACTGCATCTCACCATGGAGTCTGGGTCCTGCTGGTGCCATGTGTGCACAGGCAGCAGTGACTTCAGGAGATTAGCAGGATTTGGCAGAGGAGGGCAAGGGGTCAAACTTGTTTTTTCTTCTTTTAAAAAAAGAAGAAGAAAAGGGACCTTTATTTTAAGAATAATAACTCAGCTGCCTGATGCACAGCAAATGCACCGGGCAGTGGAGTGGCTTCAGGGGGATCACCAGCTCACACTCTGCTTCACTCTGGAGCCATGGAGCTGGGGTGAGGTGGTGGGTGGATGAGGCCACCAGCACCAAACAGACATGCCAGGCTTCCTGGGACAGGGCACAGGAGCAGCTGGGTGATTCATGAACTGCTTCTCTCAGTTTGGTGTTTTGGCCCCCGGCTGAGATCATCTCAGGGAGCCCTTCCTGTGTTGGGCAGAGGAGTCTGGGCACTCATGACAGGCATCTCCCCGTGTGCCTGTCCTGGTCCTGGTCCCCTCTCCCTGGTCTGGGTAGCACTGGTGCCTGTGGGTTTTGCTGTTGGTGGAGGGGTTCAGGGGAGCAGCTGTGTCTTGTGCCAGAGTTCCTGGAAGCACCAGGACTGGTGGCATTGATAGAGCTGTTCCTTGCTGTCACTGTCACTGATGCCTGGGGACTTTGGTGGCACACCTTTGTGTGTGCATCACTGGGCACTTGTGGGTGCTTAGCCAAGGAGGCATTTTCCCCTGGCCAAGTAAGAAATGTCTTTACAACTTTCCCATCCCACCCCCGAGTGCAACATCTGTGTGGTGGGGGAGATACAGGGGTTTCCTGTTTAAGCCAGCATTTTCCCCCACTGATGACCTAATTTGTGAGAGGGCTGTAGCTGAGCTGGATGTCAAGAGGCACAGTCCCAGCCCAGGCCACTCACAGGTGGTAACTGTGCCCATTGGGATCCTGGCACATGGTTGCATCTATGGAAAAAGATTTAGGTGTGATGTACAAGCACTGGCATCCTGCTAGTGACACTGTAGCCTGAGGGAGCATCCTCACTGTGTTAGGATGTCCCCAGCGAGCTCACTGGAGACACAGACCTTTCCATGGCAAAAGGGAGCAGGCTGTGGTCAGTGCCAATGGAAGATATGTCACTCATGTGCTGGCACCTTGATTAGTGCAAGCTGCAGGGAGTAGGCTCTCCTTGCTCCCAGCAGCTCCATAAAGCCTCTTTCTTCCTCCTCCCCTCTTCTTTACACATTTCTTGCTCAGCTCCTTGTGCAACAGTGATTTCTCCTTGAGCAGGAGAGGTAGGGACTGCCTGGGGCTCCCTGGCTGGCCCAGAGGCTGCAGAGATACAGAGCAGGCAAACTCAGAGTCTGTGGAGCCCCAGGCAGGTTCAGGGCAGGATTTCAGCCAAGCCGGTTTGCAGTCGGGCTGTGCTCGCAGGAGTGCAGAGGCACTCTGGGGATGGGGGCAAGCAAAACCACCTTCCCTGGTGCCTGTTGGCTCTCCATGGGCCTGGCTGAGAGCAGCTGGGAGATGGAAAAGAAAGCGAGGGAGAAAATCATCCCAGCTGAAATGTGCTCCGCTCCAGCTGTGGGTCTGAGGGGGCCCAGAGGGACGGACACCTGCCCTCCATCCCCTTCCCATCCATGACAAGGGCAGTGCACCACCAGCTTTACCTCAGAGGTGCTCAGAAACGACCTCTCCACCAGCCCCTGTGCCTGTACCCTTTCTTGAGGGGGTCCCAGTCCCATGTCCCTCAAGCACACCCCTGGTCTGTCCTTCCCTTTCCCTGCCCTGCCCAGCTCCCACACTGCAAGGCTAGAGCCTGTAAGGGCAGGCTGCTGGGCTGGAGGGCCCTGCCTGGGTGCCTTGGGGTGAGCCTTGTGAGTCACCCCTGGGCTTGCTGACCCACAGCTGCTGCCCCACGGCTGCCCAGCCTTCCCCAGCATGCCTTCCTCCTGGAGCAGCACCATATGGGCAGAGAGGAGTCTCCCACTGGGAGAGCCCCTGCCTGATGCCATCTCCCTGTGCCCTTGCTGGGGCAGCTGCTGACTTGCTGGGTTTTTTGGAGGGACAATATTTCTCTTGCACCCTTTGAGATGACTGCTGGCTCCAGCATTGGGCAACTTGTTTTCTGCCACAAAGGCAGCTGAACTTTCCCCAGTGCCATCCCTTGTCCCTGCTCCTGGTCACATCCACTCTCCCATGGTGACACCCATGCTCCCTGGCCATGCCCCCGGCGGGAGGATTTGTCTGGCCTTTGCATCAGAACCTTGAGCCCTTCAAACTCCCCTCATGCAGGAGGGTACTGGGCACACCCTGACATCTGCTCAGGCTTTGCAGGGTCCTCCCACAGCATGTGGCACCCACATCTGGGCATGAACTAGCCAAGCCCTCATGCTACTCCAGCTCCAGCCTCTGTCAGCACCCAGAAGAAGGACGCAGTGACCACAAGTGGGTGGACTTCTTTCTTCTTATCCCAGCCCTTCCCGGGTTTGGACATGGCTTTAGGACCACCACCCCTGCAGGTGAATGCTCCCTCCATCCCCCCAGCAGCCGCAGCACAAGTTTGGGCAGCTCCTGCTCACGACAGCCTGGCCTCAGCATGACCCTGCAGCCAGCAGGTCCATGGGTCGATGCAATGCCATGCCAAAGCCTCTATCCTCTAGGGAGCTTCCCGGCTGTTTGCGTGCCATCCTGACCAAGGAGATGTGAGGAGGAGGGCAGGGAATGGGGTCCCCCTTCTCTTCCCAGCCCATGGCATTTCCTGCTCCCTCAGTGCCCCGGGTGCTGCTCGGCAGCCAAGCCCGGCTGTGCCCCCAGGGCAGTGACTTGCTGCTTACTCACCACACCTCCACGGGCCTCCTGCTCTGCCTCCACACCCAGCTGCCCCGGTTAGTGGCAGCACCCACTCATGGCCCTGGCTGAGCCACCTGCCTGTGTGGGCTCTGGGAAGGCTGGATGGGTGAAAATTCACCTATGGGTCCTCCTGCCCTGTTTGCACAACTTGGAAAGAGACCCTTTGGGTTTGACCTGTAGGCTGTCACGCAGTGTGACATCATTGTGTGGGGTGTGAGGTGACCTGTGTCCCCAGGGATGGGGTCAGTTCTCCAGGGCCGTCACCCTGCAGTTCTCACCTCTCCATGTGGGTGCAGAATTACCTGTGGGTTCAGAGTGATGACCTGGGTACCCTGGTACCTACATCACCCTGCTGAAGGCTTCCAGAGCCTGGGACAGAGGCAGGACACAGCCTTACTACCCTAGAGCAGAGTCCCCTTGCCCAAGGGAGTGCCCAGGCAGCAGCACTCAATGGGTGCAGGCCTGTCAGATCCCACATGGAGCTGGCATGGCCCAACCACTGCTCTCCTGCAGGTGTGACTTTTGAAAGCTGACTGTCCTCCTCCTCACTACATAGTTCCACCAGCCTCACTGCCTTGGCTTCCTGCAAACCAGGACCCCGCTGGGTCCCCTCCATAATGGTCTGCTGGCAGGGGCCAGAAATCCTGCTCCACATCATCCCCATGCCCAAGGAGAAGATGTGACTTGGCCCAGGCTCCTTGGTCCATGATTTTGGCTGGGAATATTGACTGGGACTTGCTGGAAGTTCTATGACCATGAGCAGAGCTGTGAAAAGATGGTGATTATGGCTCTTGGGAACCCTCGTCTCTGCTGCAGCAGGCACAGCATCCAGAGTGACTCGGTGACTCCTGTTTGATGTGCGTCACTGGGACTGGGCTCAGGCTGTGGCTGTGGCAGCCTAAGGGGTGACAGCAGCAAGTGGGCAGAGCTTTGCAGCCCCTTTTCTGTTCCTCGGTCTCCCCTTCCAGCAGTGGGGGTTGTTTCCCTTACACAGGGCTGCTGGGAGGGTGGATAGTGGGGCTCACCATCCCACTGGCTTTTGGGGCAAGCCAGAGCCCCCCAGCAGCAGCTCTGGCAGCCAGTGAAGGGTGCCAGGGGCAGGTGGCAGGGATGCTGCTGTGCTGCTGAGCCTGGCGGGGCCGGGGTGCCCCAGGCGAGTTGTGGGGAGCCGGGCTGGCGACCCTGTTCCCTCACCAGGGCAGGGGGAGGAGTGCCCGGCAGCAGAGGTGGGGCACCTTAATTGTAGATGCGGGAGGCCTTGGAGCGGGACAAGCTCAGGCAGATCTGGGCCCTGCGCCGGAGCCCTTGCCAAAGTGGTAGCAGTTTGGCAGCATTTTTCTTGCCCTTGTCTCCCCCCATTCTCCCCCCACCTCTAAACCCTCCAAAGCAAAACAGCTCTTGGGCTCCCGGCGGCCTCCCGGTGCCAGAAAGTGGAGCCCAGCGGAAATTAATGTCGCTTTGGACTCAGGCAGCCCACCCCACGCCTCGCCGGCAGGGCCAGAAAGCTCCTGCGCTCTCCTGCCAGCCCTGCTGCCGCCTGGACCAGGGGTGGGGACCCCCGCGGTGCCGCCCGTCACCCCCGGACCCGCGGGGCTGAGCTCTTCTTCCTGGCCTGATCCAGCGGGCTGGGGTGAGCCACAGTTCAGTATTTGATCTGACGGCCCCGGGGGCTGGCGCATCGTTTTTATATGAGTACAAAGAGTCGTCTCTTAATGAAAGTCCCATCTCGGCTCCCCCTCTTCCCCACGCCACCGGCGGAGGCAGCCAAACCTCCGCCATCCCGCTGTGGTCACAAAGGACAGCAAGCTTGAGACCAACGTGGAGGCTTGGATCCCTGTGTGGTCATCGTGGCATGGGTCTGGACAGATTTTCTGGTCACTTTCCACGTGGGCCTCAGTTTCCCCATCTGTGGAGGACCTGTGCCAGGCAAGCTCTGCGATGCTTCCCTAGCTGCCCCATCCCTTTGCAGAGCTCCACGTGGATCATGCAGCAAAGGGAAGCTGAGCTGCCAGGAGCAAAGGGAGATGGGTTCTTCCTGGCAGGAGCGTGGGCTTGCCTCAGTTTCCCTGCTGGAAGTTCCCTTTCCAGGCTATGCCTCTCTGTTGAGCTGTTTAACCTTTAAACCTCCAGCCAAAGCATAAGGGCTCCTTTTCCAGGCTGTGTGAGAGGGCACGTCCTCTCCAAGCCCAGCTGGGGTCTGGTAGGCAGGAGATCCAGGCAGCTGGGGAGCTGACATGAATCAGGGGGATCCTGGCAGGGCTTTGAGCTTCAGACAAGGGGCTTGGAGGGGGTTTGCACTGGGGACAGGATTGCAAGCAGATTACTGCAGCCTGGTGTCCCAAACACAGCCCCCCAGCTGCACAGGAGTGAAAAGGAAACCCAGAACACAGTTAAACACTGAGATTCAGCTTGTGATTTTTGAGCCCCTGGGGCTTGGCCAGACTATAAAGCTCTGGGTTTGGAAGCTGTGCAGCTGATGCTCCCCAGTGAGTGGGGCTGAAGGCAGCACGGGCCGCCCAAGCACGGCTCCCCAGGGAATCCCAGGGAACGTAACCTCCCTATGTCAGGCATGTCCTGGTCCTGGGGTGTGCTGGGTCCAGCCCTCAGGTTCCATGGGCATCCACGGCCATGAAAATCCTGCTGTTGAGCAGGATGAGCTCTGAGCCCACAGGAGCAGCGCTGGAGGCAAGGGTGGGCTGAGTTTAGGGTGTGCTGCATTCGTGTGGCCCACGGCCCCGGAGCTGCCGGTGGCAGAGCTGGCACATGGCCCGTGCCAGCACGAGGCAGGGTGCTGCAGGGCTGCGCAGCTGCGCCAGCTGTGCCGCCCAGGGCACTGCGGGCAAAGTGTGTGGGGAAAGCACAGGGGTTTCTGTAGCCCGTGGCACCCCGGGGAGCACAGCAGCGTGCTCAGACTTTGCCTTCAGGGCCAGGGAGTCAGGCACCTCACGCCAGCTGTGCTGGCAAGGAGGAGCTGCCTCTGACGTGGGCCCAGCCAAGACTTGCCCTCCCTCACTGGCATTGGCAAAGCTGGCAATGCCACCTGCATCCCTCCCTTGCACTCCCGCACCCGCCTGCAGCTCCGTTCCCTGGAGTCAGTGCCTGGATTTGGGGAGGTGAGTACAGGATCCTGGCCAGCAGCCGAGGGGCTTTATCAGAGGCAAGGTCACTCTTCTAGTCTCCCACGGGGCAAAGCAGCGAGAACCCGTGGAGAGGGGGAGACACACCAAGCGTGCTGGCTGGGCTCCTTGCTGTGTCCACAGCTCTGGGAGACGCAGCTGCACCGGGCATCAGTCACATGGCAGTGCCAGGGCTGGGTTAGGTCAGTGCCAGCCCCAAAGAGCAGATGCTGAGTAGCACAGTATTCCTGCCATCCCCTTTGGGGACACCACCATCACCCCCATGGGTGTCACAAGGATGTAGAGTGGTACGTGGCAGCATCATCCTATAGCCTATCCCACAGTAGGAGATCCCCCCAGTTCCCCAGTGGATGGACATGGCAAGGGTGAGCCACCCATACCTGTTGTCCCACCCCCACTACATATGTCTCTCTGTCCCCTTGTCAGCCGGGCTCAGCATGGAGCTGGCACTGCCCCGCAGCCTTGTCCCCATCCCTGGGGGTAGGTCTGGTCCTGTCCCATCCACACCCTGGTCTCTCCTGGGCTTGGGTGCTGGTTTTGCTCTGCTCGCTGTCCCCTCCTGCAGGGCAGTGGGGAGCCCCCTGGTCATGGACCCCAACAGCATCTGCCGCAAGACGAAGCGGCTGGCGGGGAAGCAGGCAGAGCTGTGCCAGCTGGAGCCAGAGATCGTGCAGGAGGTGGCCAAGGGCACCAAGCTGGGCGTCCGGGAGTGCCAGTACCAATTCCGCTTCCGCCGCTGGAACTGCACCAGCCACAGCAAGTACTTCGGCAAGATCCTGCAGCAGGGTAAGGCCAGTGCTTCCTCGGCTTCCCATTTCCCAAAGAGACCCCAGCCTGGAGAAGTGCCTCCCCGGGACTCCTGGAGCAGAGTCCTGGCGTGCAAAGCTGCGTGTGTGTGTGTGTCTGTGTGTGTCTGTGTGTGTGTGTCTGTGTGTGTGTGTGTGTGTGTGTGTCTGTGTCTGTGTGTGTGTGTGTGTGTGTGTGTCTGTGTCTGTGTGTGTGTGTGTGTGTGTGTGTCTGTGTCTGTGTGTGTGTGTGTGTGTGTGTGTCTGTGTCTGTGTGTGTGTGTGTGTGTGTGTGTCTGTGTCTGTGTGTGTGTGTGTGTGTGTGTGTCTGTGTCTGTGTCTGTGTCTGTGTGTGTGTCTGTGTGTGTGTGTGTGTGTAGGGGTTGCTCAGTGCTCCCCGGTGCAGTCACGCTGAGGTTTTACTGCCGGGACATGTCTCCCTGTGTTGTAATGAAGCAATTACCAATGCTCCCAGACAGTGCGGGGCTTCATGAAGCCCAAGAATGCACCCTCGTCTGGCAGTGATTTACTGCTCCCCCAGGACCCCAGGGTGTGCTGTGGGAAGGGGCCCAGCTGGGAGGCAGCGTGCAGCCGCTGGGAGCTGCCCCTCACCCCTGGGTGCCCTTCACATCCTCCTCCTGGCCTTGCAGGGAGCAGAGGAGAGGAGTGTTTGTCTCCTGTCCCTGTCCCTGTCCCTGGATGGGCACCCTGGTGGCACCCTGAGGAGCAGGGCTGGGTGGCAGGAAGGTATGTGCAGGTCTCGACAGTGGATACAGCGGTCCAAACCAGGCCCAGCTGCAGCAAAATCAGAGCAGGGGCAGAGCAAGAGGGCACCCGTGAGTCTGTAAGGGATGGGGAAGCCCTGCCATGATCCTCAGGCAGAGGAGCTGGGAGTGGATGGTGCTCCAAGCAAGAGGGGTTCTTGAAATACCTTGGGCTGGTAGGATCACTTAGTGGGAGGTGAGTTTAGTCCTGCCCCTCTTCCCTTGTTGGTTCCTGTGCTATGGCAGATGAAGATGCTGGAGCAAGCCCCAGTCTCCTCAGCCATCACATCTCTTGGTGCATGGCCAGTCCAAGGCAAAGTGGATATGTCCATGGGCCATGCAGGGGGGTGAAGCTGGCATCCCTGGGGGGATTGGAGAGGGCAGGGTGCCCTGGGCACCCAACTGACTGCAGATACCAGTGGGGGTCAGAGCTGGAGCCTCAAGGGTGACAGTGGCCCATGGGAGGGGGATAGGCTCATTAAAAAAGCTGGTTTGCAGAAGTGGGTTCCCCCCAGCACAGGGAGGTGTATTCAGTCAAGAGGCAGAGAGTCAGGGCACAAAGGGAACTCTCCTGCCTCTGGAGTCACCTATTTTCACCATAAACTGGCGGTGAGGGCGGTGGGATCTGTGCCAGGCAGGGATCTGCTCTGGAAGTGGGGTGGTGCCAGAAAGCAGGGCCAGGCTGGGTGGTGAGTGGAAGGTCCTGGCAGATGAGCTGCTGGGTACCCAGCAGCACCGTGTGTTGAAGAAGGCACAGGCACATCAAGCACGGGCATGCTGAAGGAGCCACCACACTGGTCCAGCCTCTGGTAGAGATAAGCAAGGTCGTAGGGACAGTGGTGAGTTTGAGTCCCTGGCACTCTGAGGACATGGGACATCCCAGCTAGAGGTGTGGAGTTTCCCAGAGCAACAAGGTGGGTGTTAGAAGCCCTCAGAAGTGCCAGCAGGTACCAGCCTCCCTGTAAGCCTGCAGGGACTGCTCAAAGTATCTCAGCATTTTTGGGATTCCCAGCTCCATCAGATAAACACCTTCCATCCAATATCCTTTTCTATCCAAGGATGCTGCAAACCTCTCATTCCTGGCCACGGCCTCCCTGTCATGGCTGTCCCCTCTTTCCTTGCTGCCACCTGTGCCAGGTGTGGCATGCCATGGCAGGCTGGCCTGGGGGCAGCCACGTGTCTGGAGGAACTGTCAGAGGAGCGGCATCACCCCGGGGCCCGGCTGGCAGGGTGGCATGGGGATCTCTGCCAGCTTTGGGCTGTCTGCTGAGGTTCTGCCAGCCCCAGGTGGGAGCAGGCGGGTGGTCGGGTGGCTTGCGGGGGCAGGAGGGCCTGGGGAGGGGGTGGTACCCCCTTGGTGGCACTGCCAGAGAGGCACCGGTGTGCCCAGTTCCTGCTAACACCAGAGGGATGCAGGTGCTGCGTGGGCTTTTGGAGGAGCCGCTCAGGAACGGGCGCGCTGGCATCCCTCTTCCTGCAGCCTCCCCAAGTCGGAATACCGAAGATGGAGGGATGGGACACCCCCCAAAACCCACCTTCCCCTCCCTCGCCAGGAATCCCCTGCAGGCCGCCGCCCTGGGCCAGCCCTGCCCTGGCATTCGGGTGGGCAGGAGCTGGGCTGGCAGGCGCAGGGAGCGGGGGAGCCCCCCGAGCAGCGCGCCGCACCCCTGCTGCCAGAATCCCCCGCTGGCTGCGGCTGCGAGCGGCAGGTCCGGGCAGGGGAAAGATGCTTGGAATTCGTGTCCCGGAGCAGAGAGAGACAGGAGCAAATACTAATAATAAATAATCCTGCAGGGTGGAGGCTGTGCCGGTGGAGAGAGGGGGGCGGGCAGCTCCCCATGGCAAAGAGGGTAGTGGGGGGAGAGCAGGAGCACAGCCTCATCACTGCCGCCCTGCAGAGGGGGAGTGGCACCCTCGGTATCCCTCGCAGTGTGCCCTTCCAGGTGCCAGTCTGGAGCTGGGGTTGGGATTTTTACTGCTTGGAGGATATTGCAGGGTAGTGTGAGGAAGCTGTGGGTACCACCTGGTCATCTGGGACCACCCTCTGCGCTCTGAGCTTCCCTCTTTCCCATGGGGCAGCACCCAGACTTGCAAGAGGAGGTGGGAGATTTGCTGCCTCTTCACAGCTGAGTGCAAGAGCTCTGGCAGGGCTCTTGCAGAGTCTTCAATTCTGCTTGCAAGAGGCATCTCCCGCTCCAGGCAGCCCGTCCCAGGGTGGGTGCATCACCCAGGGAGCAGCACCGAACACATATGAAGGGGGAGAACGGGGAGTCTGAGCCCCTGGGATGCCAGCCAGGGGGTGGTGCTTCGCCTGCTGGAGCTGACCCCACATCCAGCCCTGTCCGTTCTCCGGCAGATATCCGTGAAACAGCCTTCGTGTACGCCATCACGGCGGCGGGAGTGAGCCACGCCATCACGCAGGCCTGCAGCATGGGCGAGCTGCTGCAGTGTGGCTGTGAGCTGACACGGAGCCGGGCCCCCCCCTCGCCCACGGCCGGGCCAGGCACAGAGGGCACCGCCTGGGAGTGGGGGGGCTGTGGCGATGATGTGCAGTTTGGCTACGAGAAATCCCAGCAGTTCATGGATGCCAAGAACAAGAAAGGCAAAAATGACATCCGAGCTCTTATCGACCTGCACAACAACGAAGCCGGGCGCTTGGTAAGGCCCCTGCACTCCCTGTGCCCTGCACGCCTTGTGCCCCTGCTAGCCCTCCACCTTCAGTGTCCCCAAGCCATGTACCTGCACCGGCTTTGGCCGAAATATCACCCGGTACCTTTTGGGTGTCCTTTGCAGGTGCTTTGGAACCCCCCGGGCCGCTCTCCACGCCCAGCCCCTCCCCGGGCCAGGGCAGCCCCAAGGGCAGGGTTGTGGCTGGGGGTGCTGGGCAGCGACAGAGGGAGCCGGGGGCTGAGCGAGGCTGTCTCTTCCTCAGGCGGTGCGCAGCTACATGAGGACGGAGTGCAAGTGCCACGGGCTGTCGGGCTCCTGCACCCTGCGGACCTGCTGGCGGAAGATGCCCCATTTCCGCGAGGTGGGGGATCGCCTGCTCGAGCGCTTCAATGGGGCTTTCAAGGTGATGGGCGGCAACGACGGGAAAACCCTCATCCCCGTGGGCGACAACATCAAGCCTCCCGATAAACAGGACCTCATCTACTCGGCCGACTCACCTGACTTCTGCTCGGCTAATCGTAAGACGGGCTCCCTGGGCACCAGGGGCCGTGTCTGCAACAGCACAGCCATGGACACGAGCGGCTGCGACCTGCTGTGCTGCGGGAGAGGGCACCGCGACGAGACGGTGGTGCTGGAGGAGAACTGCCTGTGCCGCTTCCACTGGTGCTGCGTGGTGCAGTGCCGCAAGTGCTCCGTCCGCCAGGAGCTCAGCCTCTGCATCTGACAGCCTGGGGTCAGCCGAGGACAATTTGGGAGGCCACCTCCAGGCTCACAAGGCCCCCTGGGACAGAGACAGGTGGAGCCGGTGGCAGGGTCAGCGTGGGTGAGCTCAGCTCTGCGCTCTGGGGAGTTCTGGCTGCCTGGCATACCCACGGCCCCCGTGGTGGGAGCTGTGGGCACAGAGCTTTCACTAATAAAGCTATTTAAAGCCGTATGGCACAGCGCTTCCTGGGGAGGGCTGGGAAGCGCTGACCACTGCACTGGAATGGGATTAGCCAGAGAGCTGCCTTGCCCCAGCTGTGAGTCCCAGTCAGTCACACTCCTGCCAGCCCCTAGCCCTGCTGGGACCTGTGGTGAAGGCCAGCTCATTTTTTATCTACCCTCTGGTTTTCCCTGTGCTTGTCAAGCCTGGAGATGTGTGTGGATGAGGCTGAATACTCTCCTGCCCTGCTCTGCTGCTTCCAGTGAGTGAGTGCTCTCCTCCCATCACCCAGAGCTGTCGGTGCTTGGGGTGCCACTTTGTGTCCTGCCCCCATGTGGCCTGGGCTGTTTGCAGTCCATGGTGCCTCCACTCATGCCTCATGCCAGAGGTACATCTAGCTGCTCTAGCACTATGCTGTTGTGCTCTGACTTTCTTGAGGGGACCCTGTATTCTTTTCACTCCAGCCATGTCACTGCAGTCCCCGCTGCAGAGCCTGGCACACAGAAGCCCTGGACAGCGCTGACACTGTTGGCTTGGTGGCATGCAAGGCATTCACTTGGCATGCCATGGGCCACGTGCAACCCCACCTGGGTGGCAGGGTGCCAGGCATGTATGTCTTTATAACCTGATCAGCCTGTGCCCCTCATGGACAAACACAGGGTGAGGAGCAGCCTGCCTGGCTGCCCAGCAAGGCAAGCTGCCAAGCCTCTGTTCCAGGGGCTCCAGGAATCTCTGAGGGGGTCCCTCCCATGCTGCAAGGAGCTGCAGGAACTGGTTTCTCCAGGGTTACCCGGCACGGGGGTTTAGGTAACTGCAGAGTGGAATGGGTGTGTGCAGTGCCTGATCAGCTGGCAATGCCCACTGGGCTGGGGACCCCCAGAGGGATGTCAGCAGGGTGGGAGAGAGCCTGGGCAGAGAGAGCCACACTCCTGTGCCTGCCCTCCACATTGCAGCAGTGCTGCACACTGGGGGCTTTCCCCTCTTCAGGAGAGCTCTGAGCTGAGGTGGCTGAAGCGGGCAATGCCCCTTGTGCTGGGTACTGCCAGGGCAAAAGCAGAGCTCACAGTGCTGGACAAGGCAAGGGGGGCTGCTTGGGGTGCTGGAGATGCCCGCCAGGGTGTCCCTCCTCGCCTGCCCTGCCCCAGGCAGCCAGCAGGGAAGGGCAGGAGAAGCAGGGTGCTGGTGAACCATTAACTTGGCCCAGCAATCACTGGGGAGGAAGTCTCTAAATCTGCTAGCTGCAGCTTTGCAGCTGGAAATTCCCTTCTGACTTGGCCACAGTGGTGCTGGGAGAAGGGAGGCACGCAGGGCTCCCGGGAGCTCCTGTCCCCACGCCCACCCAAGGAACACATGGGTGGGTGTCAGCAGGGTAGGGTGGGTGCTGGTGAAGGTACCTGTGCATGCAAGCAGCTCGGTGTGTGTGCATGCACAGATAGCATGTTTATGCTTGTTCATACGTGTGCATGTGAGCTTGTATAACCCACCACTGTGTGTGTGAGCCCCTCGTGGGTGTGTAAATAAGTTGGCCTGTGTGTTTTCCTGCACCTCTATGAATACACAGCAAATAGCCAGTGTGTGTGACAGTGACACTGCCCCCACGTGTGACAGTATGTTTGTGTGTCACATTATGTTTCCTCAGGTGTGTCTGGGAGAGGGAGGACGTGTGTGGGTGCAGAATGGTCCTCCAGGAAGGGAGCTGGAGAGTTGCAGGAGCTGTGTGCTGGAAGAGGTGCAGAGCTGTTCTGTAGGCTCTGCAGGTCACTCTGAATGGGATGCACTTGAGCACACCCCATGGCCTGGAGTGCCTGTCAGGAGAGGTCAGTTCAGGCAGGTCCTGTGAAACTTTAGGTCACCCCTGCTGTCCTCTGGCACCATAGCTGAGACCACCTATAGAGGGATTCTGAAACTCTCTGTGAGATGTTCAGTCTGAGCTCCAGCCTTCAGCAAGTTCCTGCTCTGGATTCTGTCTCAGCTCCCCCACAATGGGCTGCTTTCCTGCTCTGGGCTGCATGGACATAGCTCTGAAGATGTGGCAATGGATAAACCCCTGGAAAGACATTTAGTACTTTTGAGTAAGGTATCTAACCTGTGTCCTCTCTGCCATTGCCCCAAATCACAACTCCTGAAGGATGGAGATCACAAAAGCCAAAAATGTGGAGGGGGAGCACATGGTCTGTGCTTGTGGGGTAACTCCTCTGCACATCCATGAGTTACCTCGGTTCTGTGTCTGTGAGCCTCTCGTGGGTGAGCAAACCAGTGGTGCTGCGTGTCTTGTTCTCTGTCCAGCTGGGGAAAAGGGACAGCTCTTGTGGGGGCTGACAGCTCCTTACCACAGCTCCCGGCTGCTCCTGATCTGGCAAAGCCAAAGCCATTCCTTTGATAGCCAGACTGGCCCAGTGGTCCGGAGAGGGCTGAACAGCCAGCAGAGCCCCCTGGAAATCTCCCAACTCCCCAGACCTCCACAGCTCCCCATCCCACAGGGCCTCACCCCCGATTCCTAACACACCCCAGCAGTCCCGCAGGGCAGGCACTCCCCGTGTCCCCAGAAGTGCCCTGGAGTCCCCCAGATTCCTAGAAGTCCTGCAGCCATCCAGGCCCCCAGGAGCCTGCGGAACCCCTCAAGCCCTCCCGGCCGGGGGGCGCAGCATCCCCGCTGTCGCCATGGCAACCCGGGATGCGGGGCGGGGCCCGCGGAGAGGCAGCGGGAGACCGCCAGGGGGCGCTGCGGCACGGCACCGGGAAAGGGACGGGATGGGATGGGATGGGATGGGATGGGATGGGGTGGGATGGGATGGGATGGGATGGGATAGTGGGATGGGATGGGATGGGACGGATGGGATAGTATGGGGTGGGATGGAAGGATGCATGGGGAATGTGGGAGTTGGAATGGGGTGGGATGGGATGGAGAGATGCATGGGGAGCACGGGAGTGGGCACAGGGTTTAGTGGAACTTGGCAGTTTGATGTTTACAGTTGGGCTCAGTGATCCTAGAGGTCTTTTCCAACCTAAATGATCCTGTGGCTCTATGAAGGCGGCTGTGCGTGGGGGCTCGTGGAGGTTCATTGGGTGGTGCAAGTGGCTGTGCTTGGGCTGGACGTGTGTGTGTGCGCGTGCGTGTGTGTGCATGTGTGTGTGTATGTGAGTGTGTACAGCCCCCGATCCCATCCCGTGCTCTTGTGGGCAGTGGTCAGCAGGACTCTGTTCTGGGGGGCTGGTGAAAGGCAGGAGTGCACAAGGGTGGCTGTGTGGGTGCAATAAGTAGCTGGAGAGCCTGGGGAGTGTAGCTGTAGATGTGCGTGTGTAGCCCAGATCCCTGCTACTGGACAGTTTACATTGCAAGACTTGCAGGATCTTCCCAAGGGAAAAAGAGGAAGTTTATAATAATTGGATTTAAAAAAAGAAAGCGAGAGAGAATCCCAGACCCCTGTAATGTTAATGTCTCTGTTTTTGGGGGGTTTTTTGGTTTTTTTTAGCATTTTCTTTCCAAATGGGAAGAATGCAGTTTTCCCTTCAATTTCCCAAGTTGAAAACAGCTGGACAGATTAATTCAATCAAATTTGAAAAAGAAAATCTCTCTGGACTGAGACCAAAAATAGAATATTTTTGCTCCCCCAAAAGAAGCATTTTAGGAAAGTTTGCAGTAATGCAAAGAAGTCCTAAGAGAAACCTGGACACCAGCTCAGCCAAGCTGAGCAGTCAGGCTTGGGCAGTGGCACCCAAGGACTGTGTCAAACCCTTTTCCTGTGGCTGTGCTGCTGTGGCTGAGCAGGGGCTGCCCGGCCAGCGGCAGAGCTGGGTCCTGGCCAGGGCTCCTGCCTGCCCAGCCTTGCTCTCCCGGGAGGCCTCTAACTCTCCTTCTCCAGGCTCTGCTGCTCCCTCCAGGGAGCTGCCTGTAACTGTCCTGCCCTGTCCTCACTCCATTTCCCAGTGGCAGATGTCACCCAGGCAGCCATGAGGACACATCAGCCCCAGCTTGCCCGGGAGGGCCTGGCTCATCCCTGCCCATCACGGGTTCTGCTGACCCAGCCCAGCTCCTCCTGGCTCTGCCCTGTTTCTGGGACTCGCTGTGTGCAGTGGCTGCCTCTGGAGGGGGGGACATGGGGACTGGGGGCTGTCCAGGCCAGCTCTGCTGCAGCATCTCTGAGCACTCAAGCAGGGAAGATGTTGGGACCTAAAGCAGATAGGGGTGTGATCTCTCGAGGGACGGGAGATGGGCTGCACAAGGACCCCAGGCACGCTCTTGGAGACACTGCCTATGAACATGGGGGCTCTGTGTCCTTCCTTTTCCTGTCAGACCCTTTCCAACACTGGTGGACCTGCTCTGTCCACATAACTCCAGCATCGTGGGACTGGCTGTGCTGGCCTGGCACACACCAAGCAGTGTTTGTGAGAGCACTGGGCTCTGGAGGCTGTCAGGGAGCTGCCTGACACCAGGGCACCCCTTAGCTCCCCCACCCCAGAAGAAGGGCAGAGCAGAGGCTCCCTCACCCCTGGTCCTGTTTCTGACTGCCAGCATCTCACCTTATCCGGGCATCTTCCACTCCATCACTTCCCCTGTAACAAAGGCAGCAGCCATCCTCCATCTCCAGGGAGGGGGATCTGCCTGTGCATACCCCTGGAAGGCAGAGCTGCAGGAAAAGTGATTGCTGAGGTGGCTTCATGCCCTGATCACTCCACATGGGCACCAGCACCTCCCACCTATCCTTGTGGCTGTGCACCCCTCCCCACAGGAGGCCCCTGGAGCAGCCCTGAAGGAGGTGCTCGGGCAGTGCTATCCAGCCACCTCCCTGCTGCCTCAGCCAGCAGCCTGGCCCTTTTGGGACATGCTCTCCTTGCCAAAGGCAATGCAGGGGCCGGGATCCCCCATCGTGGCCATACCAGCTCTGTCACAGGGTGTCCCCCCGCACGGCCAGTCCCCGTGGCGGGTGGGAGGCAGCGTGCATGAGGCTCCAGCCCCATGGGGCGGTGTCCAGAGCAGGCTCCAACCCCTTCCCTGCTCCCTGCTGTGACCGAGGCACCCTCTGCCAGGCGCTGGGGGGAAGATGAAGAGGCAAGATCTGCCTCTCTGCAAGGATGCTCCAGGGCTGGCCGGAGGCAGCCAGGTCCTGCCTTTCCACTGACGCGAGGGCAGCGTGGCTGGGTGCTGGTGCTGGCACTCACCCGCTGCCCCGGGCTCTGCCAGGCCCCAGCCCCGGGCACCTGGGAGGACTGGCCGGGCCAGACCAGTGGCCGTGTGGTTGGTCCTGAGTCACATCAAGCAAACTCGGGCAGGTCGTGGGGTATGAGCCAGCAAGAAGGCAGTGATGCTGGGGGCTCCAGTGCGTGGTGACTAATGCTGCCACAAAAGGCAGGGTCACCCTGACCCCACACCCAGCCCTGACTCACGTAGCTGTCGCTCCAGTCCCATGGGTGCTGCTGGGCAGGGGAGTGAGGAGAGCTGTGCTTCAGGATGTCAAAAGCTGGGGAAGTGGATGGCTGCATGGGCCCCCAGCAGAACTCCCCTTCCTCCTCCTTCTCCTCATGCAAGCTTCCCCTCACTTTAAGATTCCCCAAAGCTCCCCCTGCACCCCTTCAGCCCCACTCTGTGTCATCAGGGCTGCCTCACCTTCTCACACCTGCACACACAGCCTGGCTGGCCCTGGTGGTCCCAGAGGCATCAGCCCCTCCAAGGCTGCAGCATGGCCAGGACTGTGCTTGTCCAGGCTGTTCTCTCCCTGTGCTGCTTTCTGGTCACAGCTGTGGGCCCACAGCCAGTCTGTAAGAACAAGTAGGAGCAGCACAATACACACAGAGGTCACAACCCCTGCATTTTGCTGCCATGGATTTCTAGTGGGTCATCCTTGGACATTGCAGAACCTCAGAGGAGCTGCATGTCTGTCCTGTCCGGGACACAGGCCTTGGAAGTTGCTTATCACAAGGAAGAAGGGGCTGGAGGAGGGCATATGCCAGGAGGAAAGGGGGGAACAGAGCAAGTTATGGGCTGAGTGCTGAGGTGCTGGAAAGGAGTTCAGAGGGAGATGGCAACAGGAGAGCCAGCTCCATTCTCCCAGGGTGGGGAGCCTGTGGCGTGGGGTGCTGGCAGGACCTGCTCCTGCACAAGGGAAGGGAAGGGAAACTGAGCAGGCAAAGCGCAGGCAGCCTGAGGGCTGGGCAGGAGGATGTGCAGTGTGAGAGATGGGGGGATGGCAAGAGGGATGGAGAGACAGAGAGACAGAAGGATGGAGGGAAGGGAGGATGGAGAGGAAGACGAATGGATGCTTCCCCAGTCCCCTGCACAAAGCGCATCCTGGGGAACCATGTAATCTGCTGAAAGAAGGGACCTGCCTGAGTGCTTTGGCCTGGGCAGGGGAGCTCCAAGGGGTATTCCCACAGCACCCTGAACCAGGTACATCCCCATCACCTTTTGTACACTGGCTCTGGGGAGCAACCACCTTCATTCCAGCCCTGACAGCATCCCACATCCCTTCCTGGTCTCTGCAGAGTGTGGAGCTGCTGAACAGTGCTGGAGATGGGACAGAAGCTTGGAGGTGACAGGTCCCATGACCAGCTGATGCTGTGTTCCCAACTGGGGGCCTACAGTAATGACAAGAACAGACAGTGCTCTCAGAAAGCTCAGCTTTTTTCCCTGAGCTTTGATGGTCCCATCAGGGCCAAAGCAGCCTCCACCAGCCTCGCATGCCTGCCTACACCCATCCCTGCTCAGAAGGGACAGGTCCTGTCCTTGGCCCCCCAGTTCCCTGGGCCACAACAGGTGCTTAGTCTCGTGCTTAAGGGCTTTGCCTGTGTGATGTAGAAGAAAGAGTGAAGCAAAAGGCTCACCTGGCTCCTCTTCAGCCCCGGGACATCGCTGGGACATGAGGAAACAGGTCCCCCCTGCCTGTCCCTGCTGTGAGCACCAACACTGTGGGACACAGCAGCTGCTCTCCTCCCCAAGTCAGCAGGAGCGTGTGAGTGAGACACCTGCCCTTGGAAGTGATTTTGAAAGGATGAAAGCGCTTCTCCTCTGATTTTCCACGGCATTTATTTTGTGTACAGGATCCTAACAAACATACAAACATCTGTGCTCCTGAAGCCTGGAAGCAAGGGTCCCTCCCACAGGGAAGGAGCTTCTGGTGGGAAGGTGTCCCACTTTCACCAGGGGATCTCTGGTGGGTCCAGGCTGAGGACAGCACATCCTGGGTGTAATCCCTGGGTGGCCCAAGAAGGAAAGGGGTGCTGAGGACCTGCTGAGGACACTGAGCCAGGAAGTTGCCTGAAACTGGAGGCTGTTCCTCCACCCCACCTCTGCCTGCTAAGTTGGGGTTCAGACAGTCTGCTCCAGGATGTAAAGGGGAAATTCAAGACAGGAGCCAGGTCTCGTGTGAGAGGAAGTGGAGAGAGTGGGAGCAATGGCTTCTGTGTTAGGGACCACTGTGTGTCATGTCCTCGAGTCTGCTGGTGTGTTCTGTCCAACCCTGACACCACACCTCTCATCACCAGTCTGCTCCTCTGCCTCCTTTGGTGTCAGGGGACTAAAGGGTGTCCTGACACCATTCCCAAACTCCTGTGGGACACTGCACATCCCTTGCTGGGTGCTGGGGGATCCAGGAGGGCAGCAGCTATGGGGGAAGTGATGAGTGCTGGGTGATGCTGCGCCAGGAACCTGTCTGTATTTTCAGGTCCTTGCCTGAGGGACAGAAGGTTCTGCACCCTCACCTCTTGCTAAACTGTGTGGGCAAGGAAGCTGGAGGGTAGATGCTGGCTCTGTACCAGTGTCCATGCCTGCACGCAGGCTAAGCCCACTCAGGAGCAGAGCAGGGGACAGGAGAACAGCCAGCAACCTCAGGACTACAGAAGAAACCTCAATGGTGATGCCACCCTGCTGCACCCAGGGGAACCAGCATGGCCTGAGGGCTCACCCCCAGACTGCAACGCATTTCCCAAAGGAAGCACATTTTCCTCTCTGGTGCAAACAGGAACCATCACACGAGCAGAGAAGGTCGCTCCTGTCGGTGCTGTTGTGCTGATGGGGGGATACACAGTGCCTACCTGGTGGAGAGTGGTTTGCCACCTGCCAGGCAGCTGTTTATGGCCAAACACCAGCCTGGGGTGGGCTGTGCTGGCAGGGGACAGTGGGGACCTGCAAGCCTACTGCCTGCCACCCCCATCCCCAGTGCCCAAGTGGAGGCCCCTAGCCCCAGAGTGGGCACCCAAACTAAGGGGATACCAAGTATCCCCATGAGTGGGAAGAGGCTGCATTGGGGCAGATCTGCTGCTAGCCCAGTGAGCCTGGGCTTTTCTACGGCTTCCCTCCTGTCCCCAAGGAAGCAGCAGGGACACACAGGGATAACCTGCAAGGCTACTGCACAGTTCCCAGATGAAAGATACCCTGCCCACTGGGACTCCATGAAGGTAAGGGGTGCCCAAGAACTAAACTGGTGGGCAAAAATTGGGTGTCCAACCTGGGAAAGCTCATGGGCTGAGGCTGGGAGTGCTTGGTGGCCCTACTGAGGGAAGGCAGAACCACATCCACAACTTCTCCACAGGCACTGGCCCTGCAGCACTGCTCTCCTAGCACTGGGTTGGGGTAACCCATAAGGGGGCAGACACATGGGATGTCTATGGCCATTCTCCATGCCCACACACACACAGAGTCACACCCCCAGCATGTGCCACTCACACTCACACTCCTGTGCACACTGACAGGCACTCACATGCCTTGCACCATCAGGAATGCCTTCCTGCACAACCACAGCTCGTGCCAGCACCCTGAGCACACACTGATACCTCTGTGAACCTCCAGCATCTCCTGCACACCCCACACCACAGGGACACTTGCCCTCACTCTTCCTCCATGCTATGCACAGCCCTCTCCCAGTGTTCACTCACTCCATGCCCGTGTATTTCCTGTCTGCTGGTACAGTCACTCCCCACACACCCCACACCCTGCACTCTCTCCATCCCCATTAACACTTACCCATGCCCTCATACCCTGCCTGTTCACCCTATGCCTCAATCACATTCAGTCCACGCTGTCCACACGTGACCACACTGCACACACTCACTTTACACCCCGTGCACATTCGCCCCACACCCAGTGCATGCAGGCACTGGGACTGAGGACAGTCATACCCTCAACACTCCACACGTGCTCACACTCAGCACTCACACCTTCTGTACCCCACGCACACTCACCCCTGCCATGCACACTCACCTGTACACTGCTTTCTCACCCTGCTCGAGTACAAGGTTCCCCCCTGCTTGTGCATGCTGTGCACACTCACCCTTGTCCCACACGCACTCAGCCATGCCATGCACAATCACCCCACACCCTGCACCCTCACCCACACTCGGTGCACTCTCACGCTGAGCACATTCACTCCACACCGAGTGTATGCTTACCCCACGCTGTGCACATTCACCCATGTTCTGTGCACCCTCTGCTTCCTTGTGCACACCACTAAACCCCACGACCTTTTCCCCACGCCCTGAGCACACTCCTCCCAGCAGCGTTCAGTCCCCTAAGTCCTCAAGAATATGGTCCCACTCCATGCACGCTCCCGTCCCACGCCCCGCACAGTCCCCCACACCGTGCACAAAGCCCACGGGCCGCGTACGCTCGGCTCTCCCCGCACACGCTCACCCCACACCACGAGCACTTACCCCGCACCCTCCGCACACTCCTCCGCGCTCAGCGCTCCCACCACACACACTTCTCCGCGCTCTGCACGCTTACCTCACACACCGTGCCCACTCACCCACGCCGTGCCCACCCCACGCCGCTTTCCCCCCGGCCCCGCGCCCACTCTCTGCCCCCCCGCCGCCCGCTCCCTCTCCGGTAGGCTGCGTGCGACACGCGGCTCCCCGCCCCGCTGCCACCCTCTGCCCCGTCCTTCCCCCGCGGGCTCCTGTCTGGACGTGTCGGGACTCGGGCTCCGGGCGCTGAGTAATGCTCGGCGCAGCGCGATCCCAGGCAGAGCCGCTGCCGCCGCCGCTCCGCGCCCAGCGCTCCCGGGGCGCTCCGGCCGCGACCCTGCTCGCTCCGCCGGAGGCCCGGCGACGGGCGGGGGGCGCGCAGCCCTCGCCGGGCTCGGAGGGCGCCGGGGCGGCGGGAGGCGGGGGGCGCATCCCGGGAGGATGGCAGAGCCGCCCCGGCGAGCCGAGCCCCGGCGCGCAGGGAGCCAGTGAGAGGGAGGAGAGGGGAAAACACAAACAAGCAAACAACCCACAACAAACAAAGCGGGCAGAGAGCAGCGCCGAGCCCCGCCGCCCCTGCCCCAAAGGCGCCCGCCCGCCCGCAGCCCGCACAGCCGCTGCCCCAGCGAAGATGCGCCCGGCCCTGGCCCACGGACTCTGCTCGCTGCTGCTCAGCCTCTGGGTACCCAGGTAGGAGCTGCACCCCTCCGTCCCCAGCCCCGCCGCTGAGAGCCCCGGCCCCGCGGGGAGGGCGCCGCGGAGCCGCCGCGCCCAGCCCCGCACCGGGGGCGGTCTGCCCGGGGGCTCCGGGGGGTCCCGCCGCCCCAGCCCGGCCCCGCGCTGCTGCGGCCCCCCGTTCCAGGGGCTGTCAGGGCTGCTGCGCCCCTCCGCCTTCCCCCGTCCCGACGGAACGCCGGTGGGATGCGCAGCTTCGCCCGCTCCAGGAGGTTGTCCCCCTTCCTCCCCGGCCAGAGACGCTCCAGCGCCCGCCCCGACTGCCTGAGTTTCCCCGCTCGCCCGCGGAGGACGGGGGAATGCCGGCTGGGATGTCACTGTCGTGGGGGTCGGTGCCTACTGGATCCCCCTGAGTCCTCCCCCTAGCTCCGCCTGTCCTAAATGCTTGAGGGGTAAGAGGGGGCCACCTGCTTTCCAGAAAGTGAACCCCCAAATTCACCGTCCTTGTCCGTCTTTGCCTTCCCTCTGCCCGCTCCCAAACTTGTGCGCTGCAGGCAGCCGGGGGTTAATCCTGGTGCTGGTACGAGTGGAGGGGGGGGGGGGGGAGCTCCCCACGGGGGGGGGGGGGGGGGGGGGGTCCCCCGCCCTTCCCCCTCCCTCCAGCCCCTTTAAATATAATTTGTTAACGTTGGGACTTGTATTAATTAAAGCTGCAGCCGCTGCAGCCTGTGACCTGGGGGCCTGTCACCGTGAAATCAAGTTTAAATCCAGATTTAAAAGGGGAAGAGAGCTGGGGGGAGCGCTGTATCCTCCTAAGAAGTGTGACAGTGACAGCTTCTTGCCGGTCCCTGGCCCTCCTGAGCCCTGGGTGGAGCGAGAGGCAGAAGGACCTTCCCTCTACTCTCTGGAGCCCCTGCCTCAGTTTCCCTGCAGCGCAATCGGGAGAAAGACCGTAGCATCGCCCCCATCCCGGGATGCCCTGGGAAAAGATGGCAGACGCTGTGTCAGGCTCAGGACAGGGAACAAAGTCATTGCAGGGTTTGGGGCAGGAGCTCCTGGGGCTGGAGATGGTGGTAGCTGTGTCCTGCTCTGCATCTTTTGTCAGCCAGGGCTTGCTTGACAGTGTGGGAAGCTGGGAAGATTTCCCCTCCTGTGTACGGGTTTTGGAGGGATTCACTCCCTTTGTCTCTCTTCTCCACTCCACCTCGGCTCTCCCTATTGGAGTCACTGTGGACTTGTACTGGGGCATATTCATATGCTACCCGTGAAGGTGGTGGGATGGGTATAAACAGCCTTGGGAAGCTGGAGAAAGCAGCAGCCTGATCCTGACAGTTCTCCCTCTGCCCTGAGCACGCTGTAATTCAGCAGAGACGCTGGGGCTGAACCCTCCCTCCAGAGCTGGGTGAGAGCTGAGCTGAGGAACTCATCCCCTGACAGCTGCTTCTGTCCATGTACCTGCACCAGGCTTGCAGGGTTTGAGGGAACAGAGGGGGAGTAACTCTTCTCCCCAAGACCTGGCAGCTGCAGTCCTTCCTCCAGCATCCTCCTCCAAGCCTTGTTTCTGTAATCAAAGTTCAAAGGGCTTTGAGCTCCTTGCTTCTCCCGGGGACCCAGCTCATGCCTGTCCCAGGGAACAGGGAGACACTTTCCTGGGGAGAGCTCCCAGCAGGGACCAAGCTCTCCTGACCAAGCAGTGGGGTGGTGCTGAGCTCCTAGTGGACCATGCTGAGAGATGCTGGATGGTGCTGGGCATCCCACTGTCTGCTGCTTGCTTTGGGGTCTTCCACTTGGACACTCTTTATCCCAGAGTCCTTCAAGCCATTCCCTGGAGCTGGGCAAACACTTCCTACTGTCTCCTTCTCCAGATTTGTCTGTCATGTGTACCTCCATATTAGCTCCAGGCATCTCCTTCTGGACATGCTTTGTCTCCCCACATCCCACATCCCACATCCCATCTCCACACACTCCACACTTCCCCAGGTCACATCTGTGTTTGTGTAAGTACCTGTACCCCTGCCATGGACCTTGTGCCTCTCCTTGCACCCATCCACGTGCTGCTCTCTGTGCTTCTGTGGCTAGGATGTGACAGTGGACTTGGGATTGTTGCTGGGAGCTTGAGGGTAGTTGGCACAGTGCTTGGCTCCATAGTTCACAGCTGAGCTGAAAAGAAAAGGCTGATCATTCCCTTTACCTCCCTTGTAAGGACCAGCAGTGTTGGGGGGATACAGGAGATGCAAGGAGGGGATCAGACAGCAACGCTGGCTGGGATTGACCTCCTGCTCCAGGTCTCTCAGTTCTCCAGGGGGAAGCCCATGCTTTCTGTGGAAGGTGAGCTGGGGCATTGTGTGCTGAGAGTCTGCAGTGCATGGCCAGTGTGGGAGATCCCTGGTGGAGCACACAGAGAGAGTGCAAGCCTGGGAGATGCTGGGCTCCACGGGCAGGATGGCCAGATTTGACTGCTGCTGGGCAAAGGCTGCCAGGGTGTCTGTACTGTACTTACGTTGTTGGAGGTGATTGCAGCCCCAGTGCTGCTGGTTTTCTCTGGATAAGCTGCCATTGAGTACAGGTTTTTTCCAGCCTTCCCTATAGGCAATGGGCACCGTGTGGATTGAGGAGCCTCTCCCTTCCCCGTGTGTGTACCTCACAGACTTTTCCCCTTCCCCAGTGGAAAACCAAGTGGTGGACACATCGCTTGCTCTGAGCTCAAGGGTGTCCTTTCCCTCCCAGCTCCTGCTCCAATGAGATCCTGGGCCTGAAGCTGCCGTCGGAGCCAGTGCTGAATGCCAACACGGTGTGCCTGACCCTGCCGGGGCTGACGCGGCGGCAGCTGGAGGTGTGTGTGCGCCACCCTGACGTCACTGCCTCGGCCATCCAGGGCATCCAGATCGCCATCCATGAGTGCCAGCACCAGTTCCGGGACCAGCGCTGGAATTGCTCCAGCCTTGAGACCAAGAACAAGATTCCATATGAGAGCATCATCTTCAGCAGAGGTAAGGGTGGGACGGTCCCCTCCTGTCCCACTATCCAGCAGCTGCTCTCTGGAGCCCTCATGGGCTCCCCTGGGCCCCTGCACAGCCCTTCCCTGGCCCAGGGGATGATGAGGTGAGCTCTTCAGCATCCCCATGGATGAAGGCAGACAAATGTTATAGTCTGCCAGACAAAGGAGCACTGCACTATGGCAAAGCTACTCCATGTACCTTTGTACCTGCACCGGCCCTTGTCCTTAGCTGCTCCCCCCTGACCAACTCCAGCTGCTCCTAAGACTCTTTCCAGGCCCTCCTGCTTTCTGGCATCTTCTCTCTGTGTGGTGTAGGCTGGTGTTTGGAACAGTGCCATGGGCGTGCAGCACAGTTGATGGGTCTGAGGGTGGATGCCATGCTCTGGGGTTTGGTTTGGTGGATTCAGTTGAACATCTTGGCTCAGTCCTGCTCTGGGGATGGTGTTTTGGTGTGTTGTGATGAGCTGAAATGCCCCTAACTAGTGGGATGTAGCTCTGTGAGCCTGTCACCCTGGTGCTCTGCCCTTGTGTTGGCTTTCCAGTGCAAAGGGCTAAGGTGTCTCTGTGTTGTGGGACCCTAAATCATGATGGCAGAGGGGACAGGGATACAGGCTGTCCTGGGAGCTCACCTGCCCACAGACCCCCCAGCTGTGCTGCTGAGAGCACTCTCCTAGCTGTCCACGTTCTGCCCAGGATGCTGGTGCCAGGATCTCCTCTCCCTCGCAGTCATGTCTGGCTCTGCCTGTATCAGAGCCTCCCTGGCTGACACTCTCTCCCTCAGGAGCAGACTCTGGGGGTGCAGAGGGGCTGCCTGCATGGTGCACATTAGGGTTGTGACCTGATGGGATCTTCTAGAGGACTTGAATGTCTCTTTTCACCCGAGTACCCTTTCTTGAAACCTGTGCCTCAGCATATTTCTAAGTGCCCATTGCCACAGGCCATGGTGAGGAAGGACAGTGTGGTGCCAGTGACCAGCAGTCAGGGCGCTGAGGGCAGGCCAGCTGCCCAGCACACAGACCACTCCTCCAGCTCCCAGGAAAGGTGAAAACTACCTAAGAAACTCCTTTGTGAGAGTCTCAGCCGATGCCCAGACAGAGAGTTGCAACCATCCACTCTTCTTCAAACATCCTTCCACATCCTACATCTTCTTTCCCTGGGACTGTGAGGAGAGTCTCAATGAGGAGAGGTTGGCAGCTTGAGGCTTACATGTCATTGAGGGGATGTGGTGGCAGGAGCCCATAGGCAGCTGCAGCAAGTGGGGAGAAAGCTGGAGAGAGGATCACAGAAGTGTTTTAGTGTCTGAAGATGTCCAGGGCAGCATGGACAGCCTCACTGGATGGAATGCTGCCTTGGAGCATGTGTGGCATCAGGGCTGTGGCCCTGCCATGGAGCAGCTCTGGTCCCTCTCAGGACCTTAGTGCCTGGAGAAGGGCAGCGTCTCTTCCCTCTGTGAGCAGTGCCCAGGTTAGGGCCTGGCAGGAAGGGTGGGGACTGTCAGCCCTGATAAGCATCGAGGTATTTCCAGGTCCTCTGAGGAATGTGGTTCACTTCTAGTCTCCTCGGGCGGCAGGAGACACTGACTTGCTGGCTCGAGTTGCTCACACACCCAGACAAGCTTCCTTGCTCTGGGTACCACCAGGCTGGAGAGAAGCACCAGCAGCAGAGAGCATTGGCCTGCATCCCTCCCTCAGCTCACCTTGCCTGCTGGTGGCCCCAGTGCCTGGCACCTCACTTGTGTCTCAGATGCTCCTGCAGCCCTTCCTGCTGTCAGGGCTGTGACCGATGGAGGTGGGGACTCCCACAGACCCTGGACTCCTGCCCTTGTCTTGAGCTATCGGATATGGCTCAGCCCAGGCTCTCAGCATTGGTGGGATCTCATTCTCTGGAATGGAGACACGACATCCAGCAGCTGGGCAGGATGGAGGCAGGGCTGGAGCATCACTGCAGGCAGGCGTCTCATGGCACTCCTCTTTTGGCAGCAGAGGTTGCAGGATGAGGCCCAAGCACCCAAGCTATCTCATGTAGTTTCTTGGAGCCATTCTGGCATGGAGTGAGCCTTGATACCAGAGCCCTGGCCCAGTTTGAACCCACTCATGTCCCTCAGTAGCAGTGCTGGAGCTGTGAGCCTTGCCTTCCATCTGTTACAGGCACAGCCATCAGAGAGGGGGTGCATCTCAGGAGCCCAGTGCTGGAGGAGAGGCGAGTGGTGGAAGTGAGGGGTGCAGGCTCCATGGTGCAGACTTTAATGCAGCTGACCTCCAGGGAGCAGGTCTCTGCTCGGCGCCCTGCCCCATCCTTGCCGTGCCTGGGAACGCAACGTGCTTGTAGGATCATTGTTTGTAACCTGAAGTGACAGACCCCTTTAATCTTTCATTCCTTTTCCCACTTCTTCTGCCATCAGCTCAGCCGTGCGTGAATCTCACTTTAAATTATTTGTAGCTGGCTTCTCCCTCCCGCTCTCCCCGCTTGGCTTCGCTCCCCAACTCTGTCCTGTCCTCCTGCATCTCTCACATCTTCTCCAGCGTGGGCATGAGCCAGACAGGATGCTACACTGTTCCAGGCTGTCCCATGGTGCCCATCCCACATTGCCCAGTACCCCACACTCATGCTGCCAGGGACCTCATCCCCTGGGGACAGAGAAGAGGACAGTACCAGATGAGTGCCCATCTCCTCATCCTGCTGAGCTGATCCCAGAAGTTTGAGTGCAAGCTCTGGGGAGACAGGAAGGAGAGGCTTCAGACTGGAAGGGCTGGGAGTGTGGGGTGGCTTCAGAGCAGCACAGCTGGAGACAGGGATGCTGCCAGCATCCTGGGCAGAGCACAGACCTGGGAGATGTTGCCATCCCTGGGGCATGGGGAACAGTGGCTGTGAGACACAGCAGCACATTAGTTGCAGGACAAGGAGGGTGCCCAGGAGGTTACCATCCCTGCTCTTACAGACTCACTGGGTTCTTTTGAGACACCACCATGGTCTATGCGTTGTTCAGGTCTGGTCTTTTGATGCTGCATCCTTGGGGAATGAGATGTCCTTTGTAACCTCTGTTGAGTCTCTAGTGCCATCTGCACCCCCCACCCTCCTTGGTCCACGTTAAGCCAGGCTCAACAGTGCTATTGCAAATCCTCTGCCTGTCTTCCCTGGCTCCCCAGCTGGCTGCCTGTGTTCACCACCTTCCTGCCCATTCTCTGGCACTATCACTTCTGCCAGGACTCTCTAGTGCTGTCCCTGGTCCCATCCTTCTCTGCTGTACCTCCCTCTCCCTCCATGTGCTTGCCTGGTGACAGAGACATTCTCTTCTGGCCTCAGGAGAGGTAGGGGGATGGAGCAGTGAGGTCAAGGCAGGTGGCTGCATTTACACCAGCAGTGGAAATAGGTCCCCTGCTCCGAGGGTGAGCAGCATGATTGTGCCCACCCCACTGGAGAGGATGGCCTGTTGTCCTGGTATATTGTCCCCCCACAGCATCTGTGGGCTGCCAGGCACTGTGTGCCTTGGCTGGGCTGACCCATGCCAGTCTGCCTGACAAAAACCAAGCTGCGGATGGTGGTGGGTCACTGAGTCTTGGTCCTTGTCCAGTACGTGTGCACCCATGGGTGGGTACAATGCCATCAGGGCTGGGACTGTCTGGCTGCTGAGCAGAGGCTGTCTGAGGTGTGCTATGGGACTGACTATTCCCCTTTGCTCATCCCAAGCCCAGCCCCGTCTACATGGAGCTCTGAGAAAATTAGGAACCCCCATGGAGGGGCGGGATGTCCTTGAAGGCCCTCAAAGGCTCATGGTTGGAGGGGGCATGACCCTGGCATGCAGTAGGTCTTGGTTCCTGCTGCCTTTGGAGAGATGGGTGATGCTTCCATGCCCTGTACCCACCTTAGAAGGGCTCACTGGTGACAAAGGGTCTGCATGGCCACGGCCAGATCTTGATTTCTTCCAGCAGGGAGTGGAGAACTCCCTGCAAAGATGGAAACACCAGGTGCTGGGGCCCAGCCAGCTGTGAAACGGAGCTTGGGGAAGCTTTGCTGCGTGCTGAGGGAGGCAGGTGCTGCTTCAGCTATCCAGGGAGATGCTGCCAAGCTCAGGACCCCGGCACCCAGCTCTGCAGAGCCCCAGCCAAGCTGCGGTGCCCGCAGACCGCAGCGCCTGGCCTGGCGCACCTGCAGCTGGGCTGCTGGCAGGGTTTTGTGCACCCCCAGGCAAACCAAGGGCTTTGCCCACCCGGCCCCGGAGCACATGCGGGTTCTGTGGATGCTTGGCTTCATCCCTGTGGGTTCCCCCATTCCCTGGACCTGCTCCCCACCGGTGGTGCGAGCGAGAGCCTGGGGCCAGGCGGGGCTCCTGGCGATGTGGGGCCGCGCTCGCTCCCTGCAGCCGGCACGGCAGCGGGGCCTGCTCTCAGAGCGCCGTGGGCGGACGGGAGCGAGGGCTGCGGGCTGTCCCTGGCACGCTCAGGAAGGTGCAGGGAGGCAAGTTGGGATCTGCAGGGAGGCATTTAGTGCCTGGTGCTGGGCCAGACCCTGGCAGGTTCACCTGCAGTTTAATTAGGGAGAGGGGAGGGGAGGGAGCGGGGCTGGGGGAGAGGCAGCATGTCGGGACTGGCCGTCTCAGCAGGCCTCGCAGGAGGTGGAGGGAGAAGTTCTCCTCTGCCTTATATCAGGGCTGGGGCAACGTGCCCACAGCTCCTGGCAGCTGCACCCCACTCTTGGGGGGTATTGCCATGAAGGGGGCAGCTGAGCATCCCTGGGGTACCCTGGGGTGGGCCCACGTGAGGCTGTCCTGCTGGCTCCCTCAGTGCCACCCAGGCACTGCAGTGGGGAGTGCTGGGAGAGAGTTGCTGCCTGGGTGTGATGGTGAGCTGTGGGAGGAAGGCCTCCAGCTCTCCCTGGTCTGCAGACTGTAGAGCCCAGAGCTGTGCCTGAGCCAGCCCTGTAGCCTTCATGCACATCTGCTTGAGAGATGGAGGAACTGCAGCGTCCATGGCAGAGCCAGTGTTGCTGGGACTTGGGGTCTGCCTAAATGACCCCCCCTCTCTTAGGCACAGCTTGACAGGGAAAATTTTCCCTCCTATGAAAGCTGCTTTGGGATTTGACCTGGGGAAGAGATTTCAGACCTGTCCTCCTTGCCTAGCATGGTCTTTAAGTACACAGCAGGCTGGATGCCGGTGGTGGTGTCAGAACTGTGTCCTCCTTTCTCTCTTCCCTGCAGGATGCAGTACTTCTTGTACCTCCTACAGCTACACCTCTTCTGTGGTCTCTGGAGGGGTATGGTGACTCAAAAATCACTGCTGAGGTCTTAGGTGGCTGGGGTGGCTGGAGAGCCTCCCTCCAAAGGGCTCAGGGCTGACTCCACACACCACTCTCGGCTGTAGTTCCTGGAAGCTTCCACCCTTGCTGAGCCCACGAGGCGGGTGGTTGTTGCAGACATGTTGCTCATTGCCATGTTGCTCATTGCTTTGCTTCAATCCTCTGTCTCTGGTGTGGCTGGGATAGAGCAAGGAATATAAACTGAACCTCCTAGCAAAACTGTACTGGCATGGCTGCTGTGATCCCAGTGCTGCCCTGACCCCTCCCCTTTGCTCACAGCTCCCCATGAGAGCAGGTGAGGGAAGAAGGGGAGAAGGCAGGGAAGAATGGTGGGGCCAGGCAGAGTGATACTGAGCAGGGAAAGGACCACGATGAGATGGGAACAAGACTTCCTGAATGCTGTGATGTCATGTCTTGGGGACTAGTCTGTCCCCTGCCCACAGCCTGGGGAATGGCAGCTTCAGAGGAGAGGACCCATACATCATCCGCCAGCTCACGTATGCTTGGAGAGCACTAGAGGAAGAAGGAGAACTGGGGCTTTAACCCACGGGTTTCCCAGCCAGGGAGGGCGCCCAATCAACCTGACCTCTTTACCTGTAAGGACACGGGCTTGCTAGACGGACTGGGTGGGGTAGAGCTTGTGTCTGGGCTCCAGAAGAGATTTTAAGGACATGCCACACTGGAAATTATTTTTTAGACTGGAGAAATGTGTGAGAAAGAGGCAGGGCTGAGAGGAGGGTGTTGTGCTGGGTGAAGGGTTTGCTGTCCCCAGGCACTGGCTGTGTGAGCAGCTGGGGGTGCCCAGTGGGGTGGCACTGACAAATCGGGCTGTGCCCAGATTTGGCATATGAAGGGCTGAAGCTGGCCCAGATGGTGGGATCAGAGAACTGACATACAGTGGATTTGGGAATCCAGGAGAATTTTCTGTGCTGGTTCTCCATCCTCCATTGCTCACCTGGGGACTGAAGCTCCCCAGATGTGGGCCTTCATGCTCCAGCAGCGCTGTGGGTGTGTTGCAGGCACTGCCTGCCAGCACTCTCCCTGGGGAGGCTGCACGGCACAGTGTACGCACCAGCGGCCCCATTACCTGCCCGCTGAAAAATGTTGTTCAACTTGTGCATGGAAAGAGGCAGGCTGAGAGCAAGCTTGTCCCACACCAAGGGGAAGCTGGGAGAGGCTCCTGCTGGCTTTTAAGCAGTGCCTCGTTAATTTTTTAAATGCACCAGTGTCAAATTAACACACAAAAGAGCAGCACGACTTTAAATGCAGGTTTCCGGGCTGCATTTCATTTTCCTTTAATAAGATCATAGCGTTTGCTCAGCGGGCGGCAGCGAACCGCGGAGGAGACGTGCGTGATGGGGAGCGCCGCCAAGGACAGCAGCGCTGGCACTCTCACTTCTCCTGGCTCTGTGGCACAGGCAGGGAGCTGGCAGGGCTTTGGGGTGCTCACCTAAAACCCCTGTTGGATGGCGTGGATTTGGTGAAGAAAACACCCGAAAACGTGTTGTCTGTTGAGCTGTGTCAAAGCCAAACTGCTCATGTCCAACAGAGGGAGAGAGGCTGGGAGATCCAGCTATTTATTTATTCACATGTGACGCCACTGGCACTCCCTCCATCCTTGCCTCATGCTGGGGCCAGTCACTGTGCACCAAAGCAAAGGGCACTGCAGGCTTCCCGCCTGACCTGGGAACCACAAACAAAAATATTACTTTGCATTTCAAATAGAAGGGAAACTCCCAGGGAGGAGAGGGTCCTCACCTGGCTTCAGTGAAGCCAAGAGATTCTCAGGTATCCCCTGCTCACAGCCACATGGAGCCCCTTGGAACCCCTTCTGTGAGACCTGTCCCTGTCCCCATCTGCCCTGTCCCCAGCTAATGACACTTGTGGATGTCCTCACTCCCTAGTGTTTAATGACAACCAGCTGCCAGCTCTGGCAGTGCACGGTGTGGTCACGGCATGCTCTGACTGACTAGGGATGCTCGTATTTTTCCAGTCACATTTAGAGCTTCTTGTGGGACCTGGCAGGGTTCAGGGTGGGAAGGGATTTGGGCAGATGAATGGGGATGGACAGGCAGTGCATCCTGCCCTTTTTACTGCCTAATCTGCACCCTGTAAGTAAGCAGAAGTGTCCTATTCTTCAGCAGAAATATCCCTCGGCCAGTGTTGTATTTAGTATAGTAGGAAACTCTGAGTGGAGAGGGGAGAAGGGATTGCCTTTCCCATCAGATCCATGATGCTGTGGTGGCATCTCCTGGAGTGATGTGGGAGCAGGGTGGTGGTGGAAGCTGGGGTCCCAGCTAGTGCAGGGCAGCAGTGTGTCCTGGTGGGGATGGGGCTGGAGAGCAGAGAGTGGCGATTCCCTCATGGCCTACGTGGGAGCTGGTGCATCAGGAAAAGCGAGACACAAGCTGAACCTCCAAACCCCTACACGCCAGCATGACGATGAACCCATCCAGCCCCTCACGGGGGTCACTCCACCCAGCCTGAGCCGCGGTCTCTCCTCCTTGCAGGCTTTCGGGAGAGCGCCTTTGCCTACGCCATAGCGGCCGCCGGCGTGGTGCACGCCGTGTCCAACGCCTGTGCCCTCGGGAAGCTGCAGGCCTGCGGCTGCGACCAGAAGCGCCGCGGCGATGAGGAGGCGTTCCGGCGCAAGCTGCACCGGCTGCAGCTGGAAGCCATGAACCGCGGCAAGGGCATGGTGCACGGCGTGCACATGGAGCACATGCCGGCAGAGACCCCTGGCCTCCAGGACTCCTGGGAATGGGGAGGGTGCAGCCCTGATGTGGACTATGGAGAGAAGTTTTCCAAGGATTTCCTCGATTCCCGGGAAACCTACAGGGATATCCACTCCCGGATGCGGCTGCACAACAACCGCGTGGGCCGGCAGGTGAGTGGGGACAGTGGTGGGGAGGTGGTGGTGGGAACAGGGTCCCCAGGACATGTGTGGGAAGGCTGTGAGGGGCTCGTGCTGGCTGCTGTGGGACCATTTGTGAGTCCGGGATTGCTCCCAAGGCACCCCCTCTCCCAGTATTGCCCAGAACCAAGGCATGATGCCCTTAGCAGGACAGGGCTGCAAGGATGTGCTGGCCAAACACCTGCTGGGAGCAAAACCTCTGAGCATTGCTGCTGTGGCCTTGCCAAGGGACGCTGTCCCAGGCCACTGTCACCTGTCTGTGCTGCAGTGGTGCTGCTGGGGTGGCACAGCAATGATTCTGGCTCCTGCCTCTCAGGAACTGGGTGGACTGGTGTTGGGCAGCTGCAGTGGGGGTAAGCGAAAGACAGGGAGGAGAAAGTCACTGGCATCATGGGGACACAGCACAGATTCTGCAGCACCTAGACACGTCTCTGCCTCCAGAAAGGGAGCCAGTGCCCTGAGGAGGCAGATGTGAATGAGATTGAGTTAGGCAGTCGGCTCCTATACCAGCTGGGAAACAGAGCATGCCCTTGGGAGCAGAGGTGACAGCCCACAGCCTTGTCCCCCATCTCGAGCAGTGTGCTGGAGCCTGTTCAGGCAAGCAGGACAGCCTCCCCTCCATTCTTATGATGTCAGGTCTCGTTAAAGGTACTAATTAGTAGCTCACTCTGTCTGGAAGCTGAGGTTTAAAAGCAGCCTGACACTGGAGACAAGAAGCGTGCAGGCAGGAGGGGCTGGGAGGAGGCTGCATTTCCCTGCCTCCTTTTGCTCAGCAGCAGGTGAGAGATCACATCCATTGACTCCAACAGGACACATGTCCCCAAGACCCCAGCCACATGCTGCCAGAGCAGTGCCAAGGGATGTGTAGTGGCTGCAGGAATAAATAATTAAAGGTCAGAATTCTTCAAGGAGTGTTTCCTTGGGATGGCTCAGACATTTGGATGTGTCTCTTGCTTTGAGCATGTTTGAGGCCAGCTGTGAGGTGAGGATGCTGCAGAGCAGGACCTTAATGTGTGGCTTAACCTGATGCTGGAGCTGAGCTTTACCACCCTGGAGAAGCCACCTCAGTTAGGCCAAGCTGTAAATGCCTCGGGAATACCAAAGCTTTTGATTTGTTTGGCTTTGTTTGCTTGTGTGTGTTGAAAGCTGGCTCAGTGTTAGGCAGCTGAATCCTCTGCAGACTGCTCTGGCCTAATCTGGGCAAGACCCCCGTTCCAGTTCTGACTGCAGGGCTCATCCTGATTCCCCTACATCTCTCCACGTCCCGGATCTCCGGGACTCTTGGCAGTGCTCAGAAACATGTGGTCTGTGTTCCCTATTTCCCAAGGGAAACCTCACAGCCTGCAGAAGGAAAGGAAGGTGAGAGAGGAATATTTGCTGTGGCAGGATGTCACAAAACATTTCCCGTGGGATCCAGTAACAGTGAAAATGCCTGGGGTCTGCTTATCCCTGAGGACAGACAGGCACGAGAGTCAGCTCTTGGTGGCTTCAGAGACAAGATCTGGACTGATGAAAGAAGAGTGGGAGCTAGAAGAAGAGGCAGAGGAAGACTAAAGGAATAAGGAGGGAACAGTACCTGTGCAGGTGGAGAAGCAGTGCCTGGACAGGCTGGCCAGCTCAGGACCTTGTTGAGATGAGGGTGTGAGCCCATGTGTGGCTGTGGGTGCCAGGCATTGGAACAAGGAGATGATGCTGTGCCTGGTCTGTGTCTGTTGGTGCCATTCCTTATTGCCAGGGCTGGTCCTGGGGATGGGTTCCCACTGGGGATGGGTTCTCCAACTCCCCACCTGCTCTTACAGCAACGCTGTGGGTCCCACACAAGCCCCACTTACTACTAGGAGCAATTTTCCTGCTGTAATAAGGAGCAATCTCCTGGGTTTCCCAGGAGAGGAGTGGCTGTGCTGGTTGCAGCTGCTCTGTGGTCCTCCCCTCCAAGTCCTGGGGCTTGAACCTCTTTAGCAGAGCAGTGATGTGGAGGTGCACGCCTCATGCCATGCCCTGCCAGGCACCATCCCTCTCCACAGACCAGGTAGCTGCAGCACCCAGAGCTCTCCAGCACCTCACTGATTCTGAGCATCCTCTCTGTGATTCCTGTGTATCCCAAGGGTGCTGTGTGCCTGTGGGTAAGCCTGTCTCCTGGCTCAGACCCTAGAATGCAGGAGGAGGTGACAATTCGGTGAATGGTGGCATCCAGGTGCCATCAGATGTGGTTTCTGTAGTGTAGTGGTTATCACGTTCGCCTGACACGCGGAAGGTCCCTGGTTCGAAACCAGGCAGAAACACACAGAATTTTCCTTTTTACATCCAGCTGTGACCCTGGGCAGGGGATTGCAGCTGCAAGGGATGTGCAGTATCCTCTGATGGTGGCGGTGGTGGCCTTGCTCCTGAGAAATAGGAAGCCCTGGGATAATCGTTGCTTGGTCCAAGTCAAGACTGAGGTGGGTGTTCTGCATCCCTGGCAGGCAAGGCAGCAAGCTCCCCAGCAAGGAGCAGCAGGAGTGTGGGACTCTGCAGGTCCTCCTAATTCACCAGATCAGAGAGCAAGAGAGGATGAAAGGAAGCCAGGAACTACCCATTACCCTCACAACAAAGACCTACGATAAAGTTCTTATGAGCGTGCCTGGGAGGAGCTGGGAATGTGTGAAAGAAAGCACCAGCGAGTCCGGGCATGTGTCGAACTTGGGTGTCTATGAGACAGAGAAAGGACGGGTGAGGGTGCATGGAGAAAATTCAATGACAGAAGCATGGGGCCAGGACTCAGATGGGCCCTTCTTGCATCTCCCAGCTCCGTCAGGGTCCTGTCCCCTCTGTGCTCCCTGTGCAGGAGGGAAAGACCATCAGCCATTGCTGGTCAGGGGTGGACGGGTGTTGTGGTGCTGGGGCTCAGGATGTTCAGCAGTGATGTCTTGGGTGATGGAGATGGTGACACTTGGCACCTTCTTCTGCCCCTGCTGTGAGCATGGGGCCAGGACTCAGATGGGCCCTTCTTGCATCTCCCAGCTCCGTCAGGGTCCTGTCCCCTCTGTGCTCCCTGTGCAGGAGGGAAAGACCATCAGCCATTGCTGGTCAGGGGTGGACGGGTGTTGTGGTGCTGGGGCTCAGGATGTTCAGCAGTGATGTCTTGGGTGATGGAGATGGTGACACTTGGCACCTTCTTCAGCCCAGCTGTAGGCCCAAATGAAGCCCTGTCCAGCTGTCACACCACTGTCCCCTCCATCCTAATGGCCAGCCTGCCAGCCACAGCCCCGAATGAAGATTTTTCCTGGTCCAGCCAGGAAAGGCCAGCAGGGAGGGAATGTGCGAAAGGGTCCCAGTGCCAGCGTGTTCCCAAGGATAGTGACAAGAACAGTGGCGAGCAGCTGGTGTCACACCCAGGACATGGTGGAGAGGCCAGGTAGCTCATTACCTGTGAGGTGGAGGCTCTTCCCAGCAGGAGCAGGACTCTCAGCAGATGAAAGCCAAACTCCAGCCCAGCCCAGACCTCTCCGCCATGTGCCCCAAGCTCCAGGCGTGTTTCCCTGGCCTGCCTTCATTACCATAACTGCTTAACAACTTGGAGATTTACTCAAAAACAAGAAAACAAGGAACAAAAACTACCCACCCCTACCTAACAAGGCACTCCTGTCACATGTGTCCCTCCCAGGGAGGGGGCAAGAACACGCAACATGTGGCAGGCATGAAGCCAGGTAGATGGGCAGGACTGGCATTGTAGGACAGCACCTTTCACAGGGACAGGTGTCCCCTGGAATCCCCCACAAGCCCTGGAGCAGGGCCCTGGGTATGGGGATGAGCCTGTGATAGTCTGCAAGCCCCATCTGAACCCCTGGTGAGGTTTGGGTGTCCGCATGGGAAGGGAACTGAGCACATGGATATGGGGGCACACAACCCAGCAGGGAATCCCTGCTGGGACAGAGCAGAGGACATTATAAACTGTCTCTTTCCAGGCTGTGTGGGGATGTGGCCATGTTGTGCCACTCAGGATTGATGGCATGAGATGTTTCTCTTGGCTTGGCCACAGCAGTATCCCTTACAGGGATGGGGGATGCAGGGGATCCCAGCATGCAGCCTGGGGGCTCAGCAGCCTTGCCCAGGGAGTCCAAGGAACCCCACACTGGCCTCTGACCCCTACATGAGCTGTGCTTTCAGGCTATCCCAAACCACAGCCAGAGCCCAGCCCGTGCACCCTGGTCCTTGAAGGGGGTGGATGTATAGCACTGGCCGCACTGCAGCCTCTACAAACCATAAGTCAGGGATGTGATTCCTGCCTGGAATTTGGGTGTTGCTGGGAGGCAGTGCCTCAGCCCCCTGGCACTGTGGCCAGGTTGGCTGAAGGAGAGCAGGCAAGAACTAAAAGCAGAGCTGCTCCTAGGACCCCCAGAACCAGGAATTTGGGATGAAGGCCTTGGGGAGGGGAAAGGAGGGGGAAGCATCCCTCTCCCCTGCCCCACTTGCAGTGCTACTGCCTGGTGAGGTGCTGGGAGACCCTTGCACTGGAGAGGTCCCAGTACGGCTGCACAGATGCAGCCATGCTCCATGCTGCCTTTTAACTGGGGTCCAGGATCAGGCTGATGCTGCTGGAGCCAAGCAGCAGTGGGAGGTGAGATCCAGGCTCCTTCTCCTCCCTGTGCTCAAAGAGCTCACCCTCTGCTTCAGGTGCCAATCCCTTGATGAAACATAAAAGCCAGTTGGTATTACCAGGATGGGAAGGGACAGGGTGTGGGACATGAGTTGCACTGGGCACAGCAACAGGGTGCAGCCTTGCTGGCTTTGCAGTTCCAGGGCTTTGATGGCTACTCATGCCAGCCCTTGATGTTCCTGTAGTGCCAACCCACACAGAGCTCCATTGTGGCTTCTCCAGTCCCCAAAATTCATCTCCTTCATGCTAACTCCTCTGTCCTTCCTTCCCCGCCCAGGTGGTGATGGACAACATGAGGAGAAAGTGCAAATGCCACGGTACCTCAGGGAGCTGCCAGCTGAAGACATGCTGGCAGGTGACGCCTGAGTTTCGCCTGGTGGGGTCTCTGCTCAAGGACCGCTTCTACGGGGCCACCCTCATCCGGCCCCACAACCGCAACGCCGGGCAGCTGGAGCCGGGCCACGCTCGGCATCGCCGCCGGGCCGGCATCGGAGAGCTGGTTTACTTTGAGAAGTCACCCGACTTCTGCGAGCGAGAGCCGGCCCTGGACTCCTTGGGCACTCAAGGGCGCCTGTGCAACAAGACCAGCCCGGGCATGGACAACTGCGAGAGCCTGTGCTGCGGCCGCGGGCACAACATCCTGCGCCAGACGCGCAGCGAGCGCTGCAACTGCAAGTTCCACTGGTGCTGCTTCGTGGCCTGCGAGGAGTGTCGCATCACCGAGTGGGTCAGCGTCTGCAAATAGCCAGGCAGGGATGGGTGCCCACCCCA
This sequence comes from Passer montanus, assembly GCF_014805655.1. Lineage (NCBI taxonomy): Eukaryota > Metazoa > Chordata > Aves > Passeriformes > Passeridae > Passer > Passer montanus. The sequence goes on along the minus strand of NW_024356504.1, from coordinate 13,230,193 downwards.
GGGTGCCAGGGACAAGCACGCCTGCCTGCGGCAGGGGAGGGAGACGGGGATTGGCGCTGGGCGAGGTGGAGCCGCGATACCCGCTTCCCTCCGCTCCGAGGGAGCAGGAGAGGACATGCTCAGCACCCTCCAAAATCAGCACTTTGTCGTCACCTGGGAAGGGCAGGGCTGCCCGCTGCCCCCCCAACCCCACATGAGAGCACCAAGGCTCCCGGCCCCGGGGAGCCCACGGCCATGCTGTACAGACCGCCGGCACCAGCACCACTCGGGGGGTGGAGGGTGGGCAGGGGAGTGGGGGACTGCCCGCTGGCACCCAGCGGTACGGAGCACGATGGGGTCGTGGACAGCAGGGCATGGGGAGCCCAGGGTGGGAGGGAAGTGGGGGGGACACACACTAGCACTGTGCACAAGTTCCTCCAACCACGTGCGAGGTTGTGCTCGGGGCAGGATGGGGTTGGAGCACCCCACGGGATGGAGAAGGGGCACAGCTCCCCGGGCTGGGGCTCACCTCTCACCTCTGGGCTGGCTTGGGCTTTGTGGCCGGAGGGGCGGGTGCCCGGGCTGTGCTGTGTGTGTCTGTGTTATTATATGGTAAGTTATTTTCTGATTGTGAATAAAAGTGGATTGGAGACAGCATAGGGTATTTCAGGATGCAGCACCCTGCTCTTGTCGCTGCCAAGGGCTCTCCATTCCTCTAGGGTGGAGGGGAAACCTTGGTGCTGCTGACATACTTGTGTGAGACTTTCTCTCGGGTGCTCTCCCGCCATCCCATAATGACTGTCCTGTGAGCTGTTTGCAGACTGGCAGGAGGTGGGGACCCATCGCTGGCATCCCAGACACTTGCAAGGTGCCTGCTGGGAAGCTTCTGTCCAGCTGGATGCGTGCTAGACCCCATCCATCCCATGGGAATCCTGGCTGTTGCCCCCGTGCCCGTGACCATGGCGGGGCTGGGAGCTGCCCCACTGTCTCCCACACTCCTGGGGAGGGATGGTGGGGCTGGAGAGAATGGAGAGGGGAAGGCAGCATGGGTGGGCCAGGCAATGGGGGTCCACAAATGGCAGCTTTCTGTGGTGGTGGGGAGGGCACCCATGTGGCTCAGCAGCCTGCAGGGGCCAGGCAGTGAATCATGCTGCTGCTGTCTCCTGGCTGATAACTTCCCCGCTCCTCCCACGGCTGTGCACCCCTTGGGGCTACACAAAAAAAAAAAAAAAAAAAAAAAAAAAAAAAAAAGTTAATTAAAAAAAAAACTAAATCAAGGAGGAAAACACCAGACTGGAAAGAAGCGAGCAGCCTGGGTCCTGCAGGGAGTGGCCCGTGTCCTCATTTCATAACGCTCACATGCACAGCTGGGGCTGGATCGGCTGGGATGGATGCTCTGCCCTTCACCAGCCCTGGGCGGGAGGGCTGGCTTTTCCCCTCCAGGAGGGACCATGTGGATGGAGTCCTTGCTTCTGGAGCCAGGTGAGGAGAGGAGGAGAATGCTGTAGGTGCTGGAAGGAAGCACAGGAGCTCCAGTGACCTTGTGGCACCTGCGTGGCTCTGTCTGTCAGCGCAGAAGGGACAGCAAGTCACACGGTCTCCACAGTGGCTCCCAGCAGCAGAGACATTGGGCTGGTGTTTCTGCAGAGAACAGGATCTCAGCTTGGGCTTTGGGGCACCCAGGCTTGCCCTGTGAGGCATGAAAGCAATGTTGTTCCCGTGGGGCAAGTTTACACTGACAGGGCATGCTCCAGCAGTTCATTTTCCTACTTTTCCATCTCCAGTATCAAGGCTCTTTTTCCAAATCCCCAAGACTTTTGCCTTTTGGCCATTACCCCAAGGACTAATTGGATCCCTTGAGGTTCCCCTCCCTCCCAGGCTGATCAAAACCCTGTGTCCCTAAGGTTATGCTATGCAGGGCAGTGGAGCTCTGCACTCCACTATCTCCATCTATCATGCTCCAGCACTGGGTAGGTGACGTTGGCTTCCCACCTCCCAGGGGCTGCTTTGCAGATGCCTGTGATCTCAGGGCTGCCTGGGGTGATGGCTGACTCACCACAGAAGCTCTCACCACTGCACTGGCCCTTTCACCCCCGCTTGCTAATCCCAGACCACCTGCTCAGCAACAGCAGGATCCTAGGATGTGACTCGCCCATAAGGGAACCAGAGTGGGGACAAGGTGTGTTTGATGATGCAGAGAAGCGATGCAGGCCAGGGCCATTCCCCCCAAGGACATATCACATCCCCCAGCAAGGCACCAGGCTCTGGGCATCCTGGATCTGCGAAGACTGCAGCTTGCTCTTGCCTTGCCAGCCAATTATAGGAATTGTGAAAGAGCATACCAGTAATGCCAGCACACCTTGGCTGAGACTCCCAGCACAGTGCACAGTGCTCTTTGGTTCTGTAGAGACCCTGTGTGAGCTGGTGACCCTGGGACATTCAGAGGAAACCATAGATCCCTTGATCTTTGTCAGTCTGCAGGGGCATGGTTGGGGTGCAAGTGCTGTGCTGGAGGGGTGCTTTGGGCTGCAGGCAGCACGCTCTGGGTGCAGGCAGCTCCAGGGCACAGGCATCCTGCTTGCAGCATCTCATTTTCCTCTTGGGGCCAGCCGGCTCCCAGTGCAATACCAGTCTTCAATATCTGCTCTGTGGCTTCTCTGCTGAGTGTCTGGGAGCCACAGGCAAGGTGCCAGTGTGCCTGTGGTTACGAAAAACAGTGTCCCCGTGCTTCCCTAGCTGGGAACCAGCCACTGGGCAGCTGTCCCAACAACCACGGTGCTGCACAGAGCGCGTGCAGGACACCTCCTTTCCCCACGGCCACTGCTGAGCCTCCAGAGCCAGCTGCCAGCGAGGGCTTGGCTCCTCCAGGTCTGGGCATTCCAAACTTCTCTTCTATGGACCACCTCCCTGATCCACCAATGGGATATGTCCCAGTGCCACCAAAGGCCCATGTTTCCTCATACAGAAGGACTGTTTGAGGCTGCTGAGCTCCAGCCTTGCACATGCTGGTGCATGGCCCCCTACTGCCCCATGAGGGACGTCTCCACCCTGCAGAGCACTGCACACAGTTCTGGGCTGAAGTGGGAAGGTCCAAGGTGCTTCACCCAAGAGAGAACAGTGAGAGCAGTGACCATCATTGTAGAACAGCCCAGACAGATGATGAAGGTGGTTTCCAGCAGAGGGGTCCAAATTTCTCCAGTGTTTTCCAGTCATCCTCCTACAGAGGCAAATTATTTAAGGGAGTTCCAAAAGTGAAAAAGGAAATGGCCATTCCTTTCACTTGCATGTCATAAAAAGGCGCTGAAGGCTCTAAAGAAGACAACAAGTCCATGCTGACAAAACCAGCTAAACTTATTCCAGTTTCATTAAGTATTTTGGCCCAAGCTCTAGAAATTCCTCTGTCCTTGAGGGTCCCTGCTGCCCAGGGAACCATCAGGCCAGTGGCTCTGCTAGAGCCGTGTAAAGTCCAGTGGTTTTCTCAAACTTTAAACTTCCTGGTCCCAGGGGTAGGAAAGCTTCTCAGATCCTTCTAGTAAACCGAAAATATATCTCACTTCTTGCCCCTGTGGTTGTGGAGAGTGACGGGAAAACCTGACCCGAGTGTGACTGCTGAGAAGGCAATAGAGAGAGCTGAGCTGCTCTGATTGGTTTGTACTTCTGCCTGGTCTGAAGCCAGGTCTGTGGCTGTCCAGATGTGGATACCCCAGGCTGGTGCTCTCCCAGAGCCTGACCTTGTGCCCACCAACAGACACCGAGTGGAAGAGCCAAAGGGACAGTGGATTCCCTCCAGCACGGCAGGTTGCTGGGCCCTTTCTCCTCTCACCCAAAGCCCCAGCTCGTCTCTCGCTTCTGGAAAGCTCCAGCAAGGGTGGGGAAGGTCTCTGGGGGTGGCAGGGGAGTAGTGGGGGGGCTGGGACTTTCCCCAGGAGATCACAGGAGGAACTTTGGCTGGAGGGTGGGGGGAACCGATGAGGAGTTGCTACATCATGCCCCAATGAGCCGTGAGTAACTCCTCTGGTATTTCTTCCCCTCACAGAACAGTCATCAGAGCCAGATCCTGCCTGGGGGAATCAGTACACGGGAACGCCCAGCCCCATCCAAATTCCATTCCTGCTCCCATCAGAGCTCACAAGATGAAGCAGAGCTATGAGTGGACAGTTCTGTCCCAGTGCTACCCCCTGTCCCATGCCACCCACTGGGGTGGCACGAGCATGGACATGGGCAGGGCTGGCAGTGCTGGCTGGCTGAGCCTGGTCAGCTGCTGACCCACAAAAGCAGCCAGATGCACCTGGGCTACATGAAGTCATGAGAGAGCAAAGCCTCACTGTGTCTGCTTATCCAAGGGGAGCAGAGGGCAGCGCCTCTGCTGCTTTACTCTGGGCAGCTGGCTTCCATGCTTTCTCTGCTTGAGAAGCAAGTAGCCATGGCTTGAGACCCATCCTGAGAGCCTGGCTGGCACTGCTCTGTGAGCTGACATGCAGAGAGGTGCTCCGAGCCTTTCCTGACGTTCAGCCCCAACATGTCATGCTTGGCACCAGCACCCGTGCAAGCCCCCGAAGAAGAAAAAAAAAGTTTGGCCCTGACTGACCTGCTTGGCAAGGAGAGGTACCTACAGCGAGGCAGCACCTGGCTGGGGAGAGGAGCCCAGCAGTCCTGTGCTCCCCCCACCAGGCCCAGCTCCTGCCCACCACCCCCCGGCACAGCATTCCAATGGCATTGCCCTCCATCGTGAGGGGGTCACCTACCCCGTGAGAAATCTGTAGCCACCACTGTGCTGAGCACATTGAGGTAGCAGACATGCTGGCAGCAGCCAGGCTCCAGGAGCTCAGCCACAGCTGCACCAGCCCTGGCCACGGGGCTGCCACATGCCTGCAGAGGGGCCAGCAGAGTTTGACATGGGTGGGATGTGGAGAGCAGAGGGAGGGTTTGGGCTGAAGGCTGTGATGGAGCCAGGGCAGCTCCAAAGGCTGGGGTAGGACAACCTCTAGGGGGAGGCTGGGCAAGGAATGGGAAAGATGGGGGCTGAGAAGAGTTTGGGGTGCACTGACCCCCTTAGAAAAGAGATCTGAGCAGAGGCAGTGGGAACACTGGGGTGAGAGCAGGTGGTGAGATGCATGAGAAAGGAGGCTGATATTGTTTGGGAAGGGGGTGATATGGAGATCCTCCACAGCCCAGATTCCAGTGGATGACATCCTCAGGTCTCCCTAGAGATCTCCCTCTGGGTAGAGGGAGAGCTCTAACCATTAGACCACTTAGATTGTGTCATGTCCCTGCTGTAATGGCTGCAGTTATGGTTGGACCCTAATGCTCTACTCTTTAGTCCTAAATGTGATCCCTTGGCCAAGAAAACACCAGGGACACCCCAGGCCTCTTGGAGAGTGTGTGAGGATCACTGGCCCCTGGCATGAGTCTGTGACATGTAACAATAGGGTACCCAACCCTTTTCCTTATCCCTTGATCTGTCACAGGGAGTGCCCAACCCTGGCCACTGCAAAGGGAGGTTTTGGGCTCGGGGGGCAGATGATGGAGGGGCACATCTGGCACAGGGGCAGGACACGGGTGCAGGGGGTGGGAGCAGGCAGCTGGGGGTCGGGGGATGAAAGCACAGGGTCCAGGAGGAGGGAGTGACAGGAGCAGTGCAGAGGCAGCCAGCACAGCCAGGTGCAGTGGGAAGGGCTGGGGGGAAGGCAGAGAAAAGAGGCCAAGTGCAAAGAGAGCAAAGGCAGCGGAGGAAAAGAGAGCGTGGCCAGAGAGGCAGAGATGAAAGGGGGAGTGAGGCAGGGGAGAGATGAAAGGGCCACGGCGCGGGTGCTCCTGCCTCCTCCCCAGGCTCCCGGGGCTCTGTAATCCCCGAGGAGCTGGCTCCTCTCATGTGGTGGCCCGCAGCTGTGTGCGGTCGGCTCAGCCCCACCGCTCCGCACTGGGACTTTCCAGGAGGGGGAGAAACCCAACACAAAACACATGAGTGAAGCAGCGCCTGCCAGGCCCCTGCGCACGCGGGGTCCGGGCACCCTGCTACCCGGCACAGCCCGAGGTGCCACAGCCCAGCGGGGCCGGGGCCAGGTGGCAGGTGTGGTCCCCTCTGCTCCTGGAAGGGTGGCCCAGGGCAGGGTGAAAGCTGTATGAACCTGGCTGGTCAAGGGGCAAAGCCATGAGGAGCAGGCAAGAGCTTGCTTGAGCCAGGGAGAGCACAGCTCAAAGAGAACTGCATCAGCATGGGGTGGCCTCTTAGGGACCCCTCTGAGGACACAAAGGTGGGGGGTGAAGGGGCCATATGGGCTCGGTCCTTCTCTCTGGATTTCTCTGCTAAGTGCCATACTGCCTGCCGGGCTTGGCTCTGGGTACCAGGGATGCAGCAGGGCTTGGCACATGGAGCTGGAACTCATCCTGGTGGGTCACTGGGTCGTTTGTTTGACTGCTCCAAGGCAAACTGAAAACTCAGGCCGCTGCAGATACTGAAGCAGCACTTTCAAGGCACTTATTATCTAGGATATCTCTGTTCTCCATGCCCAGCTCAGCCCATTACAGGGGGGCTCTTTCCCAGAGCAGATGACTTTGCTGCTTGAAAGTCTCCTGTTCACCACTGCTGACTGCAAGGATGCTGGGCTCAGTAGGGATGCAGGCTCTCTTCTCATCTTTGGGGAGGTGGGGCAGAAGATGTGGTGCCCATGGAGGGTGTCCCACGTCTTCCTTCCCCCTTGTATCAGTTTTTCCCACCCTAACCTTCTCTCCTGTGCCTACGGGAACCAGGTAAGCTCAGCTAGAAATCACTCTGACAGCTTGAGCAGCACCAGAAGCTGCCTTTGCCTTCTTGTCTCAGGGATTTTCCTCACCCTATCTTCAGTTTCAAGATTAAAGAGGCAGCTTGGCCAGTGAGTTCCTCTGAGCCCCTAGTGAGTGTCACTCTGTAGGACCTTCCTGTTCCAAAGGCTCTCTGTTGCCAGCTCCACGGGTATTGTCCCTCTGGGAAGATCCCATCTAACTCAATTTTTTTTGGCTACATCTGGAAGCATCCTGACTTCCTCTGGACTACCCCATCCACACTCAGCAAGGGGACCCTCCGTGGGACAGGGATGTCTCAGCCTTGATACATTGTCCCTGCCCATGCCACATCTGACTCCTGCTCTGCGCCAGCCAGGGTCACACCACCCCAGCCACAGGCACAGGAAAGGGGTACAGCTCTCCCAGGGTGCTCCCCACAGCTGCACAGCAGACCTGGAATTGCTCCTGGGAGCACATCTCCGTGCTGGCTGGGAGTGGTGACTCGCCGGCCGCAGTGGGGTCTCTCTTCATGGACCAGGCTGAAGAGGCGACGAGGGCGCTGCGGTGCAGAGGAGCCCAGCACACCTGGGGAGCAGGAGGTGGCTGTCCGCAGGTCCCCATCCCTGCAGGTAGGAGCCAGCCCTCCCCAGAGGAATGCTCTAGCACAGCTGCAGGGAGGGGAGGCGCTTGCCAGGCGCCGTGGCACGAAGGCATGACAGGGCACGCTCCGCAGGACCGTGAATGCCTGTCCCAGACACTTAGAGGCACACAAGGCGTGTCCGGGTGGCGCAGGAGCTCGCACCTCGTCAAGCCTGGGCGGTGGTGCCTCACCGGGAGAGGAGGCTCTTTCCAGTTCGCCCTCCCACTGCCGCTGCTGAGCGGCAAGCTCCTCTCGGCAGCAGCCCGCTTCCCCATCACACCCTGCACGTAGCGCACGGGTCCTGCGGAGGGAAGCAGGGAGGAAGAATGCCCTTTTCTCCCTGGCACAGGGGGTGCAAGAGGCGTGGAGTGGGCTGGGTGGTCTTACTGGGTCCCTCCAGCCTTAGCCTGGCTGTTTGAATGAATTGCCAAGGGAGTTGCTGAGTGAGGATCACAAAATGAGGAGATGTGCAACATAGCGAAAGAATAAAGACAAGCACAAGTGGTGGTGCCTGGTGACTTGCTGTCACTTGCTGCTTGCATGGGCATGGACTGCATGCCTGTCACATGCACGGGATACATCCATGTGAGCCCCACTGTACTGCTCACTCACAGCTGCTCCTGTGCTGCTGCAGGATCCTATAGCTTGGCACAGGCTGCACCCCTCTGCCGCAGCACTGAGCACACTCCCTGCACCGGCCCAGGAACATGTGTCAGTCCAAGAGGTCCCCAGACTCTGTGCTTAATTGTACTGTCGGCCCAAGTATTGATGCACGTGTCCCTGGAGGCATCCTGAAGGTCTGGCTCCAAGTAAAGAATGAGGAAAAAGCTGATGCCAAAATCTCCAGCTGTTTGCAACAGCTGCCTAAAAATAAGGATGTACCACACCATGACATTGCCAGTGCAAGTCCTCTGCTGCGAGCAGCTGGGGTAAATACCTGTCAGAGGAAGGGGCTTCTGCTGAGCAAAGCTGGGCTGGTATTGATAGCTCTGTACTGGCTAAAGGTGTACTCCAAACCTCCTGAGAGATAAGGGTTGGGAGATCAATTTCTCTATTTTTGGGCTAGCAAGAAGGCACCAGCACGCTGAAATGCTTTTAGCCAGGGTCAAGGAATCTGCAGTGCTGGAGGAGCTTGAGCCTGGCAAGCTGATAACCTTTGAGGACACCTGTCCTCAGAAGGTGCAGGCTGTGACAGGAGAGATGCAAAATCAGAAGATTCTGCCATGTGCGTCCAGATGTAGAACCCACAGTAAACCTGAACTGGCTGTGACGTGGAGGTCAGCAGCACTGCCACTGCCCCCCACATCCCTCTACCTGCACACACTGCCTGCCCAGCCTTACAAGGAGAAGTAATCTGTGCTGTCATAATGTGTCCTGCTGACTGTTCATGGATGCTGAAGGCTGTCATGGGATGTGGTGTCCTGGATTGTCTAGGCTGTGACAGGAGAGATGCAAAATCAGAAGATTCTGCCATGTGCGTCCAGATGTAGAACCCACAGTAAACCTGAACTGGCTGTGACGTGGAGGTCAGCAGCACTGCCACTGCCCCTGCCCCTCACATCTCTCTACCTGCACACACTGCCTGCCAAGCCTTACAAGGAGAAGTAATCTGTGCTGTCATAATGTGTCCTGCTGACTGTTCATGGATGCTGAAGGCTGTCATGGGATGTGGTGTCCTGGATTGTCTTTGTTGAAACCACTCCTGCAAGGTCCCTTGGCAGCAGCCCTGGCTGCAGGGCAGATACCCCAGATCTGCAGGGGCTCCCCTTCAGGTGGTGTTGGTTGGGCTGAGAGGAGCCTGACAGCAGTGGGATGTGCTGGATGGTAAGCAGTTTTTCCCTTGAAACCCTTAGCAGACAGTAGGTTAGGCCTGCAAGATGCGTGCTGTCAGCTGTGGTGCCAGCATAGGAGAGCACCTAGGATAACACAGCAAGAAACAGCCAGGCTGGGAATAGGACCCAGAAATCCTGTTCCTGGTGCCACATTCATGCCACATGTCACCCAGCCTGAGAGGGAGCCAGGTCCTTGCAGAGTCTGTAGCCTGGTGCTGCTGCTGTAGGGGATGCCTTGAGGAGACATCCCCGGAGGCATTTTGTGAGGTGAATGCCCCATGGCAGGTATGCCCTGCAGTGAAGCATAGCTCTAAATCAAGGCTGAACTGGGCAGGGCTGCGAGGCACTTTTGGTTTCTTGACTTGGGGACTGGCCCATGCTCAGTTCAGGGGTGCTCAAGCTGCGAGCAGAGCTGCAGATGCAATTGGTCCTTGTGCTTCTAGGAGCCTCCTGACTCCCCATTCCTGTCACGGGTTGCTGCAGTCCCAGCACTTTAGGATGTGGGGATGCAGCTCCATCCCTGCTCTTCTGGGGAGATGTCTTTTTCCACCTGGCACCTTTCTCCCCTGTGCCTCTGCAAAGCCTGGGGCTGGCCTGGCCCCATGCTCAGCAGGGACCACAGCATCCCTCAGCCAGGCTCGGTGGGAGCTGGTGCTCCAGCTGCCAGCAGAGTGGCTCTCCCTTGCCAGCTGCCCTGCACTGGGGCTGCAAATAAACAAACACCCCAGAACCAAGCCCCAGAAACTCATCCCCTCCTAACGATGTAATTACAGTGAAGCAGCTGGGGAGCAGCACTTGAAACCTGGCATGTAAACATGGCTTTCTCCTCCACCGCTCAGGCAAATTGTTCTCCTCCTTCAAGGGGAGCAGTAATTTCAGGAGAGGGGTCCACGTTTTTGTGGTGAGGGCTGTGGCCAGAGACTTTCATCTCAGCCTTTTGATGCAGAGCGGGAATAATAGATGGCAGACGTCAACACCCCACCTTGCTGTGCTTCCTGCTCTGGGCCATTTTCCACCTCCCGGTGGGTATTTGAGTCTTCTTGCCTTTTCCAGCCCCTGGGCCAGCTGCTGGCTCCCTCTCCTTTGCCAGGATGGGTAAGGGCACAGGGAATCTCAAAAAGCCAGCCAGAGCTAGCACCAGCTATCCAGGAGATACGAGAGCCATCTCATGCCTAGAAGGGCAGGCAGAGGCACAAGGGGATGGCAGGGCCACATCACCACCCTGGGCCACATCACCACCCATCTCACTCTCTCCCACCACCAGTCAGGGCTGTGTCTGCTCCAGAGCCAACAGAGCAAGTGTGTGCACTTAGATACCTTAGTGATGGGCACCCTTCGAGAGCAGCCAGGGATGAGAGGCTGCCCAAAATAAGAGATCACCAGGACATCCCCAGTGATGTCACCTCTTGCAGAGTGAGCCCGGGTTATCACATGAGGGATGCCCCACTCTGTGCACAAGGATGTTACATCATTTCAGCATCCCCCAGTCCAGTCCCCTGCTCCAGTGTCTCAACCCTACCCAGAGGTGATTTGGGTACCACTGAAGAGAAGAGGAGGTGTGTGTGAAGCAGGAGGCAGGGGCTGAGGGGGCTGCATGGATGGAAGAGGATTGGGAGAAAAGATGGAGTGAAGGAAGGTTGTCCCAGTTGGGAGAGATGGTGCAGAAGGCCTCTTCTCCCTGCCTTACCTCCCAGTCCCTCCAGTGCTCCCCAGGGCTCAGCCCTGAGCACGATGCTCCTGAGCTCGGGCCCTGTGCCTGGCTGCTGCCTCACCATCCCCGGGCTCCTCGCTGCTCGCCCAGCCCGGTGCCACCAGAAGCCTCCCACGCTGAGCCCGGCAGAGCTGGGTCCCTCTGGGGCAAGGAGGTGGTGTGTGTCCTGCCAGCATGGAGAGGAGTGCCACTGTCTCCCCTGGTGACAGTACAGCGTCCACACGGGGAGAGGGAGGGACGGGGACAGCCCGCAGTGCCACACCCGATGGCAGTGCCAGGCTGAGCACTGCTGAGTCCCGGACTGTGGCATGCCAGCTGGGCACGGCTGTCCCAGGACAGGCAGTGGCAATGCTTTGAGAGACACTTGGTTTTGTGGGAGTGATTCCTGCTGGCCATAACACGCAGATATCATGTGCTGAGCTGTGCATGCTGGCAGCGAGGGGACAGAGCTGGACGTGTGGGTGGTGGCTTCCAGGTGGTGGCTTCCAGGCTGACTCTCTGCACAGTTAGCCAAGGGCAGGGACACTGTGGATGGGTCACACTATCTCAGCACACTCTGCAGGAGTGCTGAGTTGTGTTGGGACTGATACTCCAAGTATCAGCCACAACATGCTGCCTTCTGCCCTGCTGTCTTGATGCTCCCCTACAACCAGAGCCAGGGCGTTAATTCCACTCCCCTGGACCACTTCCAGCTCAGGTAAATGCACCTGCCAGAACCCCTTTCCCTGCAATTCGAGGGCAGGGCACCATCTTTCACTTGCTGGGGCATGGAAGGGATGCTGTTGCCTCCTGGGAATGCTCAGCTGATGCCCAGGATCACCCCTGGCAGGCCCAGGGCTGGTGCTGGCTCCCACATAGCCAGGTGCTGCACAGAAGATGTGCATGGTCCAACTCCCCACTGACGTAACTCCTGGGAGGCAGACAGGAGTTGCCAGTGGGGAATTGGCCCGCATTTCTCACAGCACTTGGGGAGCTGTGTGGAGAGGAGGTAATTGTTAAATGTGGGCTGAGATAGGCTGAGCAGGGAGGGCAGGAGGCCAGGGAGGTGGCAGACACCTCACCAGGGCTGGCTTGGTTTATACAAGCTGAGCTTTGTTCAGCATCTCCCCAGGGTTTCGTGGCTGGGAGGTAGCATCCTGTGCTGCTTGGATGACAGGGAGCCAGGTGGCTACTTTGTGGAGCCTTGCAAAACCTTCCCCACCAGCCTTTCCTCAGCAGGACAAAGCACTGACAGGAAGAGCCATGGCAGGACTGCCTCGATTCTATCCCATATGCTGGTGCCAGATCCCTGAGGAACAGTGGCTCAAAAACCCTTGGGAGAGCACCACGGGGTGCAGAGGGTGAAGCCTCCTTATCTGAACCAGGAGATGGTGACCACTGCCTGACCAGGCCTTGGCAGCCTTTATCTGGAAGCCAGGTTGAGGGCAGAAGCAGTGGGGTGGAGGCTGTAACCTCCCCCATTTTGATGGTCCTGAATACCAGAGAAAGCATCATCTGGGACAGATGTTTTGGTCCACACTGGCCAAAGACCCAGGCCACAGGGTTTCCAAGACTGAAGAGCATCTGCTGGGCCAGTCTTCATGGATCCCTGCAAGCCCCATGGACTCTCCTACCACAGTGTGGTAGGAGACAGGCCTGGCTGCTGGGACAAGCTCCTTCAGCCTTCAAGCATCCAAAAGCATGTCCATGCCCACTGATGTTGATGTTCAGATGGCTAATGGTGCTGGGATATGGCTCCTCCTTGCCAGGGGAAGATTTGCTCCTGCAGTGCTCTCAACTAAGAAGAGAAGATCCATCAATGCCTTGGACAAACAGATCAGGTCTCTCTTATGCCAGATCTCCTTGACACTGGGATCTAGCAGCAAACTGGACTATGCAGCAATGCCCAGCTGCCCCCCATGGGCAGTCTCAGCTGCCACGTGTGTGCCCCAGCTGAGCCTGTGTGGTGCCCACGGTGCAGAGCTGGCTCCCAGGCTCCCCTAGCCCTTTCTGCAGTCACATGTCATGGAAGTGGAGCCTCCTGTCCTGCAGGTATAACCTGCCCTTGTCCTCCTCCTGGCACTGCCTGGCACACGCTGGGCTCAGCCACGTAGCCAGGCTCTGTGCTGCTCCCTGCCAGCACCCACTAGAAAATCTGGCTGGTGGTGATGCCACCTCTCTGTTTGCTGGCACCTCAATCCAATTGGCACGTGTCTCCAGGACTCTCCTTGTCCTTGCAAGCATGTCCTTGCCCACACTGCCTGGTCTTGCTTGACGTCCCTCCCAAGCTGCACGTCCCCAGCATCACCCTGGCCCATCCCCAGCACCAACCAGACACATTGTGTGTCTCTGCACTAAAACCTCACAAAAAAAGGCAAGGACCTAGCTGGCTCACATGCTTACCCTCACCAAGCTGGGCTGGGGCCCATGTTCGCTGCAGCACATCTCTCTAACCTGGGGTCTGTGCCCACCAGATCACATCTGTTCCTCATCTGTGCCCACACAGGGGAGGTCTAGTGCAGAGGAGTTGCCTCTGTGTGATGCCTCTTTGTTGAGCAGGGTCCTGTGCTCAAAGGCAGCCTGAGAGGGGCTCCTTGCTTGGCTGCAGGGGTGTGTATGAGCCCCACTGATCCTGCCTGCCCCAAGGCTCTGCTGGCTCACAGGAAGTGGAGGAAAGGTATGAGGGTCTGGCTTACACTGTGCTACAGTCTCATGGGTTATATGCAGAGGCTGCACAGCATCTCATGACATCCAGACGCCTCCTCATGCAGCTGTCATGGACCCCAACCACCCCAATTCTGCAGGCATGGCCACCAGATCTGGTTATTGAACAGGAGAGTCTTTTCTGCAGGTCTCTTACCTGCTGCTCCTTCCCAACACAGCAGCCTCTGGCCTTCTGGCTGGCTGCAGGGGTGAGCAAGTCTCCCCCAGCCCCACAATCTTGTGCTCCCCCATACTGAGCGCTCCCAATTCGGGACAAGCTCCCCGACAACATCACTGCAAAAGTGGGGAACCTCTGTGAAAGTCATGGGGAAGGGGCAGAAAATACATCTGAATCTCTCTCACACTTTCCACAAGCACATTTCACCTGGCAGAGCGGGAGCACGGATCCTGGGAGAGGCAGCTCCCTGCCTGCTCGCTGCCTCGGCCACAGCTCGGCGGCCAAGCTGGCTCCCCAGCACCTGCCTCCCCCCAGCCTGCCAGCCCCAGGGCAACGTGCAAGGAGTGACAGGTGAGTTGGCAGCAACTCAGCTCTGGCACCCCTCGGCGCTCCTTCTAAACCAAGCCCTTTGCACGCCGTGTTTCTGCCGTGACGAACCAGCAGACATCAAGGAGAAGTAATTTGCTGGGATTCTTCTGGACAGGTGTGTCCCGACGCCCACACGCCGCTCTCAGCCGTGCGGACAGGAGACACGTGCTCTGATGTTTCCCGACACCTGGGCATGGCTGCTGCCTTGTGGTTGCTGCAAACACTGGCAGAGGGGTTGGGTCTGTTTCTCTCCAAGACCTTAGATTCAATGCATGGGTATCGGCTCAGGGTTCACCCTTCCCAGCACACAGGTCATGAGACAAACAAACATGCAGGGTTTGTGGAAAGATTACCAAGGCAGCTTTTTTCCCGACAGGACAAAACCAGCTGCAAAGGCTGCAGTCTTGTTCTGCCCTTCCCTCTGTCCCATCACTCTGAAGCATCCTTTGGCTTTAGGCAAGTAAGATCCTATACCCAAGCTGTGGCTCTGAATCACCAGGTCTGCCTCCTGCTGCTACTCTGATAACTGATGACCTTCCTCGGCACAGCAAGGAACAAGCTCTCTGGTCTACTTTCCAGGATTCCCTGGTCTCTGAAAATCCTTCTGAATTTATAATTCCTGTCTCTGAAGTCACGCTGTTCTGCTCCATCTCTTGACCTTCCATGCCCCATCTCATGGCAGGGCTTTGTGTAAGCTCAGAGCAGGGCTCAGGGAGCAGGATCTCAAGCAGGGCTAGTGGGGTAGCTTAATCTTTCCCTAGCAGGGAAATCATTCTTGGACTCTCAGTGTTTCTGTTGTGAAGCAGGGCTGGTGGGACAGGCCTTGGGGTCTGGGGCATGCTCAGCTCCCACTGCCTTAGCAGAGCTCTGCTGGACTGTGAACAGGAGCAGAGGGCATGTCCCATCCCCAGCATGGAGCGGCTCAGTGCCTTGCCCCACATGAGGACTCTTCCACCCAAATAGGGTTTCAGGACCTTGGGCCAGAGCAGACATCTCTCCTGGGAGGGTTTTCCAAGGAAGAGACACTCAGCCAAGCTCCTTAAACCGTGCCTCTTCTGGCAAGGCAGCCAACAGCCTCTGTCAGGATGGGCTGGGAATCTCATTCAGCCAGCGCTGCTGCAGGCTTCCCCATGGCCCAGGAAAGCCACAAGTGGATGGCCAGCAAAGGCATACATACTCCAGCATCTGGTGAGGCTCTGGCATGCTCAGCCATAGCCTGGGCTCAGTGACAGCTGGGCTCAACCCAAAGTGCTGATTTGGCTGAATCCGGGCCAGGATAGCTCCTTCACTTCCAGCAAACCAAGAGGCTGAGAGCGACACAGACTTGGGGATCTGATGGCAAACGCAGCATCCCACAAGACCCCTGCTCCCTGCCCAGCTCCCACCACCCTTCACGGGGCCACCCTGGCCTGAAGAGGAGTGCTGGGGTTGGGGTCTGGGAACACCCTCTCTGTGGCTTCCCTCCTAATAACGAGGGGATGACGCTATGTGTGCAAACTGTTCCTGAGGGAGGAATGTCCTTTCTTCCCTTGCCATGTTGCAGCCAGCTAAGTACAGGCCTTCAGCTCAGCTGCCTCCTCATGGCTTGCTGCTGTAAAGTGTACCTTCCACATCTGGCCTGAATGTTCCACAGCTGCCAGGCCTGCCCTCTCTCTCTCCCAGCCCAAATGTGCCAGGCATCACCAAGACAGTGAGACCAGAAATGCTGGGGGAGGCTGGGATGGGGATGGTGCTTTGTCTCCCCCAGGGATGGGCTGGCACAGGGGACTGCCCACAGGTGGAGGAGGAATCTTGAGGCTGTCTGTCATGTGCATTAGACCACTAGAGTGGTCCTGCTTGTATGGTTATAGTGCTCCTCCTGGTATGGCTGTAGGGACCTCTGCTCATACAGCTATAGGGGGCACCCCTTCATACTCTCATGGGGATCACTGGCCCAGGAGGCTCCCCACATTCATGCAGACACTTCTTCGCCTCCCCCTGCACAGCAGTGGAGGAGGGGTTCCAGTTTAACAGTCTGCAGTTTCATCTGGATGCTCCTCCTGTCCCTCCGACCCTCGGGACTGCCTTTATGGCCACATCCTTGCTGGCCAGGACTTTGATTTGCTTTGGGGTCATGCAAGCAGAGACCCTCGCTGGCTGCCCCGCGGGAACACTGCCAGCCCTGCAGACCTCACTGCCAGTCCTCGCAGCCCCGTTTGTCCCTCAAGGGCTGCCAGGCTGTTCCTTCACCCGCCAGCAGCATCGGGAGCACCGAGGATGCTCCGCGCTGCCGTGTCCTGCCGTGTGCCGGGCACCTGGGGGCCGTGCGGTGCCCAGGGCAGTGCGGTGCCCAGGGCAGTGCGGTGCCCAGAGCCGTGCGGTGCCCAGGGCTGTGCAGTGCCCAGGGCCGTGCGGTGCCCAGGGCCGTGCGGTGCCCAGGGCAGTGCGGTGCCCAGGGCTGTGCGGTGCCCAGGGCCGTGCGGGGCCCAGGGCTGTGCGGTGCCCAGGGCCGTGCGGTGCCCAGGGCAGTGCGGCACAGGTGTGCAGGCAGGTGCGTGTGCATCCACTGCCCTCTGCTGAGGAGCGCGGGCAGCTCAGCGGGGCTGAGCCCTGCGGGGCTGCTGGCACCCGACAGCCGCCGGCCACGGGCACCGGCAGCTTCGTCTGCGGCTGATTTTGCTCTTTCTACCCCTCTCGTCTCTCACCGGGTGTTATTTGCTGGCCCCAGTGCTCTGATCCCTCGCTCTCAGCTCTTGTCCCCATGCCACCCGCAGCCTTCTTTGCCTTTCCTAGTTTCTTGCTGAGCTTGGTCCCCCTCTACCCCTTTCCCATTATTTGCTTGAAGTGTATATGCAGTTATCCACCTCGTTTTGACTCCCCCCAGCCCCAGCTAAGCAGATCCATCTGAATTAATAACCAGGAGCTGGGAGGCACAAAGGGGCTGCTGGCAGCAGCTGGAGCTGTGGGATAGTGGTGTACCTGCCAAAGCCAGCCCTAGTGAGTGGTGCTGCAGCTGCCAGCAGCACCCATGCTCCCCTCTGCCCTGCCCCAGATTTGTGGGGCACTTCTTCCCAGCCTTCATGCCCAGCTCATTCAGCAGCTGATTGCAACAAGCCAGTGGGGTCTGGCCAGGCATGACCCCCTGCACGATGCTAAGAGGGCAGAAGTGTGTCAGCAGGGCCAGATTCAGATTCTCTGCAGCACCTCTACTTGTCTGAGGAGCTCCAGTCACATGCTTTGATGCCTAGAGGGTCTCTGGTGGGTCTAGGGTACATTTAGCTGCCAGATATACTGAGGAGGAGCTGCTCCCCCCTCCACATACCTTCTATTCCCTCGCTGCCTCTCTGTAAACAGGCACTTAATTCCAATCCTCCAGAGGAAAGGAGTGGGAATCTCTGGTTATGTCTGCGCTGGTAAAGCAAACAGTCCCAGGGCATTGCCAGGCACAGCACTGGGATTGTCCCTGTGGGAATGTTTAGCACTGTCCTTTTATGACTTTGTCTTGGGCCAGCTTGTGGTGATCCAGACAATCTTTGCTCATGGTTTAGGAGTTAGCCTGGGTCAGGGACAATCCCAGCAGGATCTGGCACACAGGCTGTCCATTTGCAGGATGCATTTCACAGCCTGAAGGAGGGCTGGTCCGTGACAGAGGTCCCCAGGGGCAGAGAGAAGTCCTGAGTTTGTTTAACTTAGCACAGGGCTGTAGGAATCCTTCCCAGAGAGACTGGGAATGGATACTTTGGGAATGCAGCCCCACTGCACATGTCTGCTCCAGGGATTTGGAGGGGTCTCTGAGTGGATGCTCTCCCAGGCCAGGGATGGGAGTGTGATTCTTTTCTGTAGGTATCGTGCAGTCAGGGTTGGGATGAGGATTAGGGAGAGTTTCAGTGGCTGGACTGTGGGACTAGAGGCATGGGAAGGGCTTGGGACAGAATCTTTTGGTGTGATGGGGTAGAAATTCATCCATCCATGACACTGAAGAGCCTCAACCCATCTCCCCCTAGACCTGTCTCCCACACACATCAATAGCAACAAGATTTATTCACACATACAATGAAACACGAGTGACTCCAAAGGACCTCCACCCCCTGGGTCTTTCCAGGCATCACTTGCCCTCTCCCATCATGGCCACACAATACCGGCTGCATTTGCACACCTGCTGGGCCTGGGGCAGGGTGAGGATACGTGCACATGTGTGTACATGCATGTGCGTGTGTGTCATGCTCATGTGTGTGTGCACATGTGTATCTATATACATGTGTGTGCTCATGTGTGTGCTCACTCACATGTGTGTGCTCATGTGTGTGTGTACATGCATGTGTGTGTGCTCATGTATCATGTGTGTGCTCACTCACATGTGTGTGTGCTCATGTGTGTGTGTGCTTACATGTGTGTGTGCTTTACTGTGTGTGTGCTCGTGTGTGTGTGTGTGTGTGCACTCACATGTTGTGTGTGTGTGTGTGCTGGCAGACGCCCCTGGCGTGCCGCGTGCCTGTGTTGGCACTGCACTTGCCATCTGCATTTCAGGGCACGTGTGGGATCTGGCAGCCCGATGCGGGTGCCTGGCGTGGGCAGGGGGTGTTTTGCTCAACACCTGCCTTCACCTACGGCTGCGGTTTCCATGCAGAGAGAGACGGGCCTTTGATGTCTGCGTGCTCTGCGGGCATTTCACACAGCCTGTGCGCAGCCTGCCTGGGGGCTGCTTGCACATGCATGTGTGTGTGCACGTGTGTGAAGTGTGAGATCAGTGCCTCAGCTGGCCGCCGCTCCTGCTGGAATCCCTGCCTCCCAGGCCGAGTTAGAGATGAATACACTTGAAAGCATTTTTTCCCCCTTAGCCATCAGATTTCACTGGGAGAAGAAAAGGAACTGGGCACTTTATCTTCATTAGCAGCTGGGATGCTCTTGGGGCAGCTTTATTCTGGGTGATGCTCCCTCCGCCCCGGCTCTTATCCCCTGTCCTCACTCATTAGCCCTTTCCAGAGGGCAACGGGGCTGGCTGCAGCTCTGCTGTGTTGCTGCTCCTGCTGACCACCGTGTCCCCCAGCCCCATGGCCTTCTCCAGCTGTCCCTAGGTAGCAGGGCTGGGAGGGAAGGGGAGACATCCTTTTCCTTCCTGTCCTGGAAGATGCCAGAATAATTTCAGGCTCCAAGAAGCTCCTGTGGTTGCAAGCTGCTGCCACCTCTGGGTTTGGAATTGGCTCAGGCCAGCACTGGCCCAGGGTCTGGAGCAGCTGGGGATGGGTATGGGGGCTCCACGGCCGAGCCCCCATGGCAGTGGCTGCAGCTGGGCAGGCTAAGGGCAGCCCTCTCCTTCTGGAGCTGCTCATCCCTGGGAAGCAGCCTTGCCCGCATCCATTAATACCCTGTAACCATGACAACTGCTGTGGAGCTGTCATCCTGTCCCCAGGCCAGCCACCACAGGGTTCCTCTCAGAGGGGTCTCAGGACAGCAGCTTCCCTTGAATCTCTGCCGTGTGTGAGCTGGCGTGTGGGCTGCACACTGCCCAGGGCTGGGGCATTTGGAGGGGATACAGCACCCCTCCCTGCAGCGTGCCAGGGCATCCCTAGGCAGGGCCAGGGGTGCTGCTGACAGGAGCAGGGCAGGATGTAGGGCTGCCATGGCTGTGGGGAGGACTCTGGGAGAGGGCAGGAGCAGAGAGGGGCTGCTCCCCTCCTGCAAGCCCAGATGCTAGGGTTTCAGTGAGATAGAGGCAGGGGTGTTGGGGGCAGACTGCCTTAGGTAACATTCCTTCCCACTTAAAAGAAGCCATAAATCACTCATTCTTTATTAAAAGCTCTGCCTGACCGGGAGAGAAATGTCAGGAGCATAAATCAACTCTACTCCTCTCTTGCAGGGGTCCTGGCTTGCCAAGGACTGCTCCCTCCACTGTCCCCAGGTAGAGCACAGCTCGGCCACACTATTTATGCCCACCCCATGGACGAGGGATGGGGTGCAGGTCAGAGGCCAATGAATGTGAGCTATTGAAAACCTGGGCTTTCTGGGCCAATCCTTACCTGGGGAGCCATAAGGAATAAAAGCAGGGTCTATCCAGGGAGTATGGGCCCAAGCCCTTTGCTTCCCCCTGCTTCTCAGGGCCGCAGGGAGAACTGGGCAGTGCCCTGGCCCTCTGGGTGCAGGGGTGCTACAGGGGTGCTCATGCAGCTGTGGGCAGAGAGCAGCCCCTCCTGGAGCCACCAGGAAGGAGATCCCCTTCTCCTTCCACCTGCCTGGCAGTGAGAAGGGATGGCCTTCCCCAAACACCCAGCCTTTGCTTAGGATCTGAAAGGTGCCAGCTGAAGCCCCTGATAGCCTGCAGTTTTGCCCCAAAAGATGGAGACTGTCCCCATTCTGCTGTTCCTGCCCACCCCTGGAGCCGAGCTGGGGGATGGGGAGCTGAGCAGGTAGGCAAACACCCCATCCAAAGCCCAAGGGCAAGCTGCATGGCCAAGGTGCCCTCTTGCCTGCCTAAGGCCAGGCAGGGGGATAGAGGCAGGCAAGAACCCGAGCAGGAGCAGGACTCACACACTGTTAAAGCATCTGCGGGCACTGAGGTAGCTGCTCTTGCTTCTCCATCTCCTGTTTTTCCAGTTAGATGCGTGGCTTAATATAGCAGCACTTATGTTGTAAAACATCCCTCACAGAGCAGAGAGGATGTGCTGTGTGGGAGCGCGTGCGAGCCAATCCCCAGCTGCTTTTTGATGTCGGCCTGGAAATTGCAGCATCTTGGCAAGGGCTGCTCGCTGGGGTTTGTGTGCAGCAGGGCCAAACCTGCCCCGGGTGCAAACCTGCATCACCTCTGGAGGAGCTTGCAGGGTTTCCATCCACTCCGGGTTCTCTGTGCCGGCTACCAGGGATGGGAGCTACTGGGGGTGCTGGGGGCACATGTGCACACCCCTGCAGAGCTCAGCCATGCCTGGTACCGTGGAGCTGGTGCCGCGGGAGCCTTCCCTTGGCAGCTAGGGGGAAATCTGGAGCCCAAGAGATGGGCAGCAGCCAGCAGCAAGCACCCACTGGCCCTGCCAGCACTGCCCGTGGGTGCTGAGGAGGCAGCTGCGCGTGCTGATGGTTTCTGCTGTGTTGTGGGGGAATGGCTGCCTTGGCTGCTCCCAGCAGCACTGGCCTTTCTCAAATCACGTCCCCCAGAGGGGGAGCAGGCCAATAAGGGAAGCTGGTGAGGCAAAATCAGGCCAGGCTCAAGTAGTTTGCACACAGCCAGGCTTACACATGTGGCAAGGCTGAACACTGGGGGCTTCAGCCTGCATGGAAGCAAGGCCTTGACTCTGTGGGGTAGCACCAGGCTGGACCAGGCAGCCAAGGATAGCTCATCTTCTTATCTCAGCCCAGCCCTCAGCTGGAGAGGGAATGGGCTGTGAGGGGAAAGAAAAGACGAGGGGGAAGGGGCTGGGACCTTCTTGCTTGGGAACTTGCCAGGACTCTTCCTTCAAAGGGAAGGAAGTCCTAAGCTCAGGGCCACAGGCTTTCATCAACCACTTGCTGCAAACCCCAAACCCCATGGGGCTGTTTATCCTGGCACAGGAGACCCTGTAAATGCAGCCCAGAGAGCGTGGCTTGCCTCCCTGCAGCAAGCCCAGCAGCAGGGCTGTGACAGCCCTCCAGGGCCGTGCTCAGTCCCCACACAGCCCTGGAGCAGCTCAGGCTCACCAGGGCACAGTGTCTTGGGGTCACACCTCAGCTACTCACAAAGCATGTCCCAGCCCAAGGGCGAGGGGACACGAGCAGGGCTGGGAGCTTGTCACCACGGCTCGCTGGCACCCCCAAGGGCTCTGACCTGTTAAGTGTGTCTCCCAGCTGGCCAAGGTGCCCGGTAGTTTCCCACGTTTCCTCCCACCTGCCACCCATCATATTTTGCATTTCTCCCTCTATCTTATCTCCCCGCCAGCTCACCCCTTTGCAGCTGGTGTCTTGTTTTCCCTCTGCCCTGTGCCTTGCTCCTTGGCCTCACCTGCTCCAGCTCCAGCCCAGCAACCATGCCCAAGGGCCTCGAGGCAGGTCCCTGATAAGGGCCAGACCAAACAAGAACCTTTTGTGCCATGCCGAGCTCATCCACCGGAACTGGGAGAAGACCTGGCCTGGGCAGGGCAAAGAGCAGTGCACAGAGGGACAGAGTGGTTCCGTGCCTCCATGTGGCATCAGACATGCAGCATGATCCTGCCTCGGGTTCCCAACTTCTCTGAAAAGCTTTCTTCTGGCCCTGCTCAAAGAAGCTCACGTTCCTGGAGCAGGGAGGGAGGGAAAAGGGCCCGTGACGTGGGCTGAACTGGGGAGGGAGGGCACATGTCCTGCTGAGAGATGCTGTCAGTGCTGAGCCCTGTGTGCACAGCGGGCCTGGCAGCCAGCAAGTGGAAGGAATAAAATTCTCCCCCCTCCCGACCCGCTGCCGGGTTAATATTCCCTCTAACGACAGACGGCTCCTTTTATCCTCTCTCGCACTCCCGCCAGTGATTTAATCTTGGAACAAGCCATGATTATTTCCTGTACAGCTGCCTCCCTCGCTTCCACCGCAGACCAGGCCTGACAGCATCCCACCAGGCAAGGAGCAGACTCTCCTCCAGCCCCAGCCTGGCCGTGACTGAGGGCAGGCAGACCCTCTCCAGCACCCTGCCTTCCCAGTCCTACACTGGGGGAGCATGGAAAGACGAGGGGCAGTCAGTGATGGGGACCCTTCACGGGACTGGCAAGCACTAGGGAGAAAGGAAGGTATGGTGGATTGTGTATGGAAGGTGGTGGATTGCTTGACCAGGGGATCTTTCAGGGCCCAGCTTCGTGAGGCAGGTCTGGGGCTGTGAAAGGAGTCTGGTGGGTGTCAGACTATCTTTGGGAGTTATCACAGTGTCATCACTGAAACAATTACCCCTCAAAGCTAAGGCAGCTGGATCTCAGGCTGGCAGTCCTTGGCGCGGGGCTGCTGAGGACTGGCAAATGTAGGCTCTTCTCCCAGAGGTGCTCACAGTCCCTTTGATCTCACAGGGCTGCAGTGCTTGAGCAGATACACCTCAAGCACAGAGCCACAGGGCACAGAGCCTGCAGTTCTCCATCGCTGGTCACAGCAAAGCTGATGGCATGGCCAACAGCAGCTCCAGAAGGTCAGGGGATCCTTGGGGACCCACACACAACTAGAGTGGGCAAGATCCACTTTACATGAAGAGCTTGGCAGGAGCTGGGACTTACCCCATCCTCCACACAGAGAATGCAGTTAGCCCCAAGCCCTGGAAAAACGTGAGGCCAGAACACCACTGAGGACAATGTCCCAAGTCCCCTTGACTCGCTGTTGGGGAGAAGGCTTCCAAAAGACTGTGCCAACACCCACTGTCTATCTGCAAGCAGGCAATGACTGCTGGGCAAGTGGGGCTAACGGGGGTCAGCACTCGTCACCAGAGCATATGTACACGATGTGCACGCTTGTCCTTCACATGTGCATCACCTGAGGGCTGGGGAAAGCCAGGATCTGTCCTTGCCAGGGTAGGGAAAAGAAAGAAGAGACCAGGTCTGGCCCAGGGCCACCCCAGCAGCATCAAAACGTGGGGTGCAGCTCCACCTGGTGGACAGCCAGCCCCCCCCGCCGGTGTCACCGAGCCCCTCTGGCCACCACACGGAGACCAGGCACCCCAAGAGGTGGAAGGGTGGAAGTTACGGCTCTGCCTTCCCAGTCACCATTGGGAAACAGCACCGGGGGATGCAGCCTCGTCCCAGCGCTTGGGATGCTCCAGCGCTTTGGAATGCTGAGGCAGCATTGACATGTGGATGCACAGGCTGCTGCAAGCATGCAGCTGCACATGCACACAGCCGGGGCAGAGAGCACCAGGAGAGCTGGTGCAGAGCCAGCTGTGCCCCCACAGCCTGCCCTGGGCGTACTGAGTGTCCCGTGTGCCTGCAGGAGAGCTTAAAGCACGGCAGCTGCCTGCCTGCCAGACGAAGCAATCCCGGGGGACTGGGCTGTTCAGCTCCTGCCACCCAGGGAGATCTGGGAACAACTCTCACCTAGAGACCAGGGGTCCTGGGCTCAACACCCGCCATCAACATGGTGCTGGATAAATCTTTGCTCACTGCCAAGGTGGATCCTTGCACAGATGCTTTCGTTGCCCCATGGCAACGTTGCTTCCCTTTGGCCTCTTCCCCCGGGATTCTCCATGCACACAGCGTCCTCTGGCATCCCTTCCACCCCAGCACAGAGCCCTCAGCCGTTTCACTGCCAGGAGACCCCAGAGATGCTCCGAGCTTCTGGCGGGCGGGAAGGTGCTGGGTCTTCACAGGAAGGAATCACAGTCACCAAATGGGCAACCAGACGCTTTCCCTCAGAGCCGTGCAATGTCCCCACATGCCAGTGCCCCTGAGAGACAGTATCCCAAGGCGGACGGAGGCAAGGAATTGCGGTGGTGGGCTGGGCACGCAGCCCTGCAGACACAGCCGGAGATGGGGGACCCGGGCGGCGCTGGAGCGGCTGCCGCGAGAGGGCAGCGCAGCCCGGCCCGAGCCCCCCGAGCCCCCCGAGCCCCCCGCGCCGGGCTCGCCCTCCTGCGCCTCAGCCTCACCCCTCGGGGGCTGCAGCGCAGACCCCGTCAGCTCCCCGCGCTGGGCTGGCAGGGGGTCTCTTGCCGGAGCCTGAATTGGGTACAGGGAGGATCATTAGCCCTTCATCAGCCTCTATCACCCTGCGGCTGTGTGGGTTTTCTCCTGCCGCAAGACCTTACAGGAGGGCTGGCAGGCATTTAAGCAGCCCTTGGCGATACTTGGTGTTTCCCAGTTATTCCCTCCTGTTCCACGCAGCGCTTAGAGCTCTTTCCCTAAGGGCTTTAGTGGCAGCAGTCCTGTGAGGGATGTGGGCTGGAAGCATCGCCTTGGTGGCAATCAATCCACATCCTCACCCCTATGCCAGCAAGGACTGCCTTGCCTCTCCAGCAGCAGCCCAGTGCTAGGACCCATCTCTGCCCATAGATGAGGAAGCAGAGATGTGTTTTCATGTGGATTCAAGCCCGCCTCTGCCTTGCCTGCTTTCCACCCAGAGAAGCTGCATTTCTCCAGCTCTCTGAGCCATTCCCATCTCCACCGTTCAGCAAATGGCAGGACAAAAATAGCTTCTCTCCAGGGGCTGCAACAGGGCTGCTCGACTTGAGTGTGCTCTGCTTCACTCTGCTGTGTGAATCCAGGGCCGACTGCGGAGCAGGGGCTGCACAAGCTCCTCCGGCCACCATAGGTGGGCACTGCTCCCCACCCTGAGCCACACCGAGCAGGTATTGCAGGGTAAGCTGTGCTGGACCCACAGCTGTAGCCTCCTGCCCTTAAAGGCTGGGACAGGGACAGGAGACAGGTGGAAGGTAACCAGGAATGGAAAATGGAGAGATGCCTGGGCTGGGGTGCCCAGAAACACAAGCCAGTTCTCCTCCCTGGGCACTGCAGACATCCTGCTGCCAGGTCCTCTGAGGCTTCCCAGCCCCAGGGATGCCAACACAGGCAGGACTGCTGGAAGCTGTCTGCTGTGTGGCCTGGGGAGGGCAGCGTCAGGGCTGTCAGACCCACTCACTGAGGGATGTACTGAGACTGACATCTCCATGGGCAAGGCAGCGCAGGAGCTGGCTGGCCAGCTGCTGCCAGGGAGACAGTCCTTTCCCTGCCTGCCTTTGCCAGTACAGACAGACCACGGCACAGCAAGTGAGCTATTAAAGAACAGCTCTAGCCAGCCAGCAAACACATGCTCATTCATCATTCTGGAGCAGGCAGGGGGACGTGCCAAGTGCTTTAAGCCAGGACCCATCACAAGCCTGTGTCCAATAGCTCAGTAGCCTGGAAGCTGACTAGGGGGCCCTGGACCCTCCAAAATGCCTTTTATGTCGTGAGGGTGCTGGGAGAGCTGCCCCAGGCTGAGAGCTTATGCATTTCTGAGCCAGAGCCCCAGCATGGGAGCATCATGCCAGAGAGTTTGGAGAGGATGTGACAGCTGGCATGAGCCTAGCCAAGGCCTGAGCTGCCTCCCATTCCCCCTGAACCAGGCAGACAGAGCTGCACTGCTCTGTGTTCTGGGAGGCTCAGGTCAGGCAAAGCAGAGTGAGAGACTGCCAGGAACCTGCAGGGAACTGTGTGGATCCTGCAGGTCAGTGCTAGCTCTCTCTAAGATTTTTTACAGTACTGCCTACAGGACTGGTTTTACACCAGCTTCTCTCCCCTGGTGCTGCTGTCTTCCCACCTGTCTCCATCCCTAGAGCCCAGTCAGCTCTGCTGGGAACCAGAGTGCTCCAATTTCCCATCTGAGACAGCCCTGACTCTGGACAGGGATACCCCTTTACATGGCCCAGATTAGGGTCTTGGACAAGAAAGCATCCCTTTGTTGGTGCTAGCAGGACACTGAAGTGTGTGTTGCCCTGCTAGAGTGACCCTTAGTCACAGAGGACCTGTGCATGCCAACAGTGTCCCTGCAAATCCACCCCACCTGGGTGAAGATTTAGCCAAGGGCAGAAGCCTGAGAGCTTTGGGACTGACTGTGCCTGAAGATCTACCTCATTCCTCCCTTTCATCCAAGGGCACGTCATTCCTGTTGCCTGGGGTGGGAACCCAAACTCCTTGGGGAAGGGAAATGCTGCCCTTCCCTCCTGCTTTGTGCCTTTCCCTGCCAGCTGACCGAGAAAGAGGCCAAGAAGAGATGGTCTCAGGGATGTAACTTGTGCTCTAGCATTGCCTGCCAGCTTCTTCTTGAGCCTGAAGAGGAGCCTAAAGAGTGGGGAAAAGATCCTCCTCTTTCACATGGAAGTGCAGCTGCCTCCCATGTAAGCTGCAAAGCTGCTTCTTTACCCACATGAGGAACATCCTGCTGTTCTTGTGGGGCTTGGGTAATTCCACAGTGCTTGCAGGAAGCTCTTGCCACTGTCAGCAATGCTGTCTGGAGAAGGACTAGGGGCCCGCTGACCTCCTCTACCCCAGAGCTGCTGCCGCAGCAGGACTCAAGCTGCAAGCAAGAAGGGAATAATGCCCTGGAGCTCTTGTGCTGCTCATAGCTGAGGCCTCGAGCTGCATCACTAAACAGCCCTGAGCTGGATTTTTAAAGAGGCTTCAGCCAAATGTCTCGTCCTGGGAGTGGTGGGAGGTGCACGCGCACCGAGCAGAGTGGTGCAGCAGCCACAAGCCCAGCCAGGGCTGGGGAATTCTCTGGCCTCTGCTGTGCAGTCCAGCTCATCACTGCCAAATAGGAACAACCTTTATGAATGAGTTCTGGGAAGCCAGTCTGGGAGAGCTCACACAGCGTGGGGGAGGCTTTGTGCGAAGCGATCTGAGAGTGATTTTACTTCAACAGGAGCAAATAGCATGCAGAAAGGTCTCTGCTTCCTCACCTGAAAAATTCAGCTGTGGGTTTCTGACGGGACCACATGTGCACACCAGAAATTCCTTAAACATGCAAAGAGAGCAAAGACAACAAGCTCCCTGCTATCACCTCCCTAGGGCTCCCCCATCTTCTTGGCTAGGTTGAAACCAGCTATGTATATCTAAAGGTGCTGACTTAATTGTCATCACAAACCTTGTCCTGATTTTCTTCCTCTGTATTTATACCCATTTACCAAATCCTCATGGTTACTTCAGCCCAGCCTAAGCTGGCCTTGAGTAGGTAATGCTGGCCCAGATCCACTTTGGTTCTGGGCACTCCCAAAGCAAACCTCTGCATCTGAGGGTCCGTGTGTACACGTGCCTGTTCTCTGCAGATGCCACTGCAGGGATGGCAGCTGGCCACAGTGCAGGATATGTGGGAATGAAACTTTACTCTATTTCCCTGCCATGGCCCAGAGGGCACAGCCTCTCCCCTGCCCCCAGAGGGGCAAGTCAGCCCCAAGCATCGGGAGGCCAGTCTAGAAGCCTGAAACATGGCTCCGAGTCTGCGCTTTCTTTGCAAACACCTCCAGCATCGGCAGTGCAGGAGGAAGTGGGGAGGGGAGAGGGTGGGCTGGTTTAGCTCCTCCCAGCTGATAATTCATTACCGCCTGTTAGCCTGGATCCATCCTGCAGCAGCTACATCCTGGCAACGACATGTGTTCATTTCACACATAAAATGCTGTATCAAAATGCATCCTTGAGGCATTCCCCCTGATACCTTTTCCAGCTGCCTCTCTCAGCGCTTCACTTGTGGAAGCAGTCCCTGCAAATGGGATGTTTTGTTCCTAATGGATGCCTGGCACCCACCATAGAAATCAGGGCTGCAGCTCATGAGAAATACAAGGGGGATCTTTCTGCGTGGAGCAGAGAGGCAGCAACATCTATGGCGTGCTCTGATCCATAGAGGGAGAAGCAGCATCTGCGCTCACGCACGTGGCTGGTTTATTGCACACCATTTGCAATGGTGCAGAAGTGCAGCATCTCTTCCCTCCTCTCCTTCCCTGTGGGTTTGGGAGCTTTGGGCAGCAGAGCTGGCTGGTCTTGCCTTGGGAACATGGAGGTGGCCTTGTGACATTTCTCTGAGGTCCCTGACTGCTGCCTGATGCTGGTGACTCTCAGCCTGGGGGTGAATCTCCCTTCCACAGCTGAGTGGGAAGAGGCAGGGTGGGTCAAGGACCCCACGCTTGCACAGCAGCTCGTGGGAGTGCTCCCCAGTGGCACCTTCTGACTCCCTGTGGAGCCATGCCCAGGGCTGGGCGGGTTCTCAGGAGAGATGAGGCTCGGCCACCAAGCCTACGCCTTTCATGTTGGCTGCCGAGTCACAGCCAGCCTTGCACCCACCCCAAGCCTTCTCCAGCTTCCCTCTGAGCACCCGTTCTTCTCGATCCTCACGCCTCCTCATTTCTCTAGCATTTTCCTAGCATCTCCTCATTCCTCGAGCATTTTCAAAGGCTTCTTCCCCACCGCGTACCCCTATCACCACTGGGCCAGGGGACTCTGCTGGTCTGGGAAGGTTCACCCCTCCCCTTGCAGGTAAGAAAACAGAGCAGGACTTGGCAGGAACAGCCGAGTTCAGAAGCCCTCCCGTGACGCTTCCCGTGTCCCCTGTGCTGCCCCCGCGTCCCCCAGACAAAGGGCTGCGGGTCTGCCACAGCACCGCGGCCCCCAGCCCGTCCGCCGCGGCGGGCGCACCGGCCGAGCCCCCTCCGGTGAAGGTCACGCCGGGGCGGCGGCCGCCGGGCAGAGCCG